>NC_090921.1:1365740800-1368240800 GCF_040938575.1 Ambystoma mexicanum | reverse complement strand
ATGGTGTACATAGGGAATTTAAATTGCTCCTCATTAGCTGGGCCGTAATAGAGCTGTATACAATAGCCCATGGTGTAAAATTCATGAACATATTACATAAGCCTTTGGACAACCATACAGCTGACAAACTTTACTACCGCCCAATTGGAATGACCATGAAAGGTGGGCGATTCCGACCTTTCAACATCTTGAGGTGGCATGACAGACAACTCTTCAATTTGCTGAAACTAATTCATTAAAGTTCCTCTATTTAAAAATGGACTATAACTGGTTGGCTCAATTTCCTCAATACACACACAACATGGGTAGCCTGATGGAATTTTAGATGGTTTGTCTCCTTGCTGGGTGTGCGGCTAAGTCCACATGTGATATATATCCTCATGACACGTTTGTAGAGAGCCAGATTGCACTGCAAGTCACCCCATTTTGTTAGTAGGTACATGGGCCGTTCCACTGTCTAACAGAGGGACTGCCCTCGCGTCTGATCTGTCTGCGATATTATGTAGAGATTCAGTAGGCGTATCCAGCCTACATTATGTACCCTGTCAGCTTTTGTGTGGAGTACTTCAATAAGCTGTCCTTTATCACTTTGCACCGGTGGCTTTACTCCCATTGGTAATAATCCTTCCTCAGGAAATGTAAGCCATTTGTCCAAGGTGCCACACTTACACCGATTCGGTTTAGATGTATTACTTGGTTTCCAATGGTTTGCTCTTATAATGTCGATGGGTGATACAGACTTAATTACATTAGAAATAGCTGCCAATGAAGATGTGTTAGCAGCAGCTTTAGTAGGTGCAAGTTTTTTCAGTCTCCATCTACATTTCCTAGCCCTTTGTGGCTGACTGACAGGTGACAGAACACTAGTTATTGGAGAATGCATGACTGGCTCTTCATACACTTCCTCACTTTGATTCATTTCCAGAAACCATGGAGAATGTTCAGAGATTGAGGGCGAAGTATTAAGCATACTAGACTCAATTAGTGAGTCCTCGCCCACATCTTTGCAAATGTCCTCGGCTACTATTTCTCCAGTCCAATCCCTTGTGGCCACACTATTAGACAGTATCACAACTACTACCCTGGCCAGAATCTGCTTAATTGCTCGCTGTTCATTGGCCAACGTAGAACATTGGCTAAATAAGCGGCATCCATTGCAACTGCAATAGTATTCAACTTGGCCTAAAATTAGAATCATTAATATTGTCATCGTCCTGAGTAGTCATTTCTTAACTATTAAGGCTTGACTCTACAACGTCGGCCACACGCCTATTCACTGTGTATTCAAGATCCGGCATTGCTGACAAATTAGTTGTGGGTGGTGATGTTGCTACATCATTATTACAGGTCTTTCCTAATAATGATGCACGCCTAAGATTCAGGCACATATTCAACGGAGAATTATTATTATCAATGTTGGTCATCAGATCAGGTGAACTGGCAGTACAGGAAGACATACAGTTCTTGCTATGGAGAATATTGGGGAAAGATTGATTGTCTTCTAGTGTTCCCATGGAATTCTGTCTACGGATCGTGTGCGTCTTACAATGTTCAAATCTTCCCAGACATCAACACGCTCCGTACTCATCGTCTCTACTACAGGTAAACAGGGCTCTCCCTCTGTGCAGAGCATTTATTCTTCACTGCTTATATCAACCATGACCCAATGGCATCCCTTGACACCTGTTGACTGCGAGATTTAGGTAAAATCTGGCCCCTTTTATCTTATTGCGATTGCGCTTAACTAAACTGCGCAAGGGGTACATATATGTAAAAGGACCGTATTCCAAAAATGCACTGACAATCTATTGTTCCAGGCTGAGATCATACCAGACAATTAAAATGTACATCAAATCGCAATGCCGCATTTTAAAGGAACGGAAACCGTCAGTCTTCTTTGGTCGCGGAATATTGGGGAAAACCGTCGACCGTATTAAAAGCCTGGATTAATGTAAAGTATTAGACTTGTTCGGACGGCAGTTATAGATCGTAGGTGGCAATCCACTTTATCACGAAGACCCAATATGTGAGTGACTGGGCAAAGGTACTTCCAAGCATAGGCGTCTATTTATTAGCTTCCATCCGCCATCTACCAATTAAATCCAGCATTGTATAAAGAGTAAATGTACTGACATAAAAAACAGCGGCCTCCAGTGCAAGCTGGGGACACGGGAGCGTGCCCGATGGTCTTATAAAAATAAAACAGGCGCTCTATTATTCACTGCACCGCGCACTCAGGCTTCCCCGCTCAGACCGTTACAGGACGCCTCAGCAAGAACAGAGGCGAAGCATTCATCCTTCACAAAATCCATGCTCAGAGACTCCAAAGCCTCAAAAACACCAAAACCCTGCCTCCATACTCCACCACCTTACACTGTAGTGTTCCAAGCTCAGGTACTTTGCACCAGACTCATGTATTTGTTGCAGCACACTTTCAGCTCTGGCTTCCACCCCAGCTTCTCACTGGCTTACCATAGGGTTGTACTTCTCAGCTCGGCTCTCTGTCACCAGACTGCAGACTGTGGGAGACTGCGGGAGCACGGGTTACACTCCAACTGACTTTGCTATCACAAGGAACTCTCTCCACTCTGTTTGCTCTGCTCCGCTCTGCCGTGGTGTTTTGAGCTGATAGCTAGTTGAGCACCCCTCCAGGGTCTGCAAATACTGCCGTCTTAACACACTCATGAAAGTGCAGAGTGGAGTGCAGCATAAAAACGCTATAAACGCTTAACAACGAGGCCGGTATTAGTGGAACCACAAGACCGCAATGATATCCACTACCAGGACGGCAACCACAAGAATCTAAGCCGCAGCTGACTTGGGTGTGTACTTCTCCACAATGCACATCGACTTCAGCTACATCGCTTTCTGAACACCTCTCCCTCTGTTACTGTCTAACTGGGAGGAAGGAACCATCATTGAGGAGTTGCAGGAATTGAATGTGTGTATTGCCACATCATTGACTCTGCACTTTCCTGCACTTGTGCTGCCATCGCTGGTCAAGAGGATGAAGGGGAGCCACCATCTTGAACTGTCAGATGACAGGATGTTTGCATTCATCACATTTCTGCTTCTCCGAGGCCTCCATTAGCACATCATTTGCGATTGTTTATTCAGAACTTGCTCTAGAATTGCATTGTTGCAAGTGGGTGGCTGAGTCTCACTTGGATTTGTGGTGGTCTGCATATGAGTGATCTGACCTGATGTACACACATGGGGGCTCACCTTCCCTCTGCTGACCACCTTCCTGCAAAAGGCTCAAATCGCAATTTTCGTCTTGGTTGATGAGGCCATCATATCCCTGCTGGGGCGGCTGAAGCGTGATCGGTAGAACTTTAGAGGGTAGACAGTGGATACTCCCATACCTCTCAGGGGCGTCCATGTGTTCCTGGCTCAAGAATTGTCTGAAGAGGTACTGTTGCCATCGCTGAAGACTTGCCTTGCCTCCTCTGGCTGTCACTAACTAACTGATGCTGGTGGCTGTGAGCACCTCCTCTGCATTGCTGGTGGGCTTGGAGTGCAAGAATCTGGCTCCAACGTATGTGCTCTCATGCTGTGCTTGCTGGTTTTCATAGCTGTGGTACATGGTATGAGGATGTCCACAAGAGCAAGACAGGTAGCCATACGTCACAAGCAGGAAGTCAAAATAGGTTATCCCCACACTCGAAAACTGGCACACCTGTATCTCAGAACTTATTCACTGTGGAGTGGCCAGCAATACCTACCATAGTTACAGTGCCAAGGTTGGGCTCTTATGTACAACTCTACAGTCACTGGGTGCAAGTCACAGGACCAGGGTGCTGTGAATGGCAACTTGGCAAGACTCTCTGAATATTAATGGCCTTGCAAAGGGTATCAGGTAATACAATTGCGACAAAAATGTCGCCAGTAAAAAGAATCACGTCAAAAATGCTGTGGTTTGACCCAGGAAAAGGTGTACCCCATTATAACATTTAAGGGGAGGCAGGGATTTGTATACACTGCCATTTTTGCCACAATTTTAAGACATGGAACGCTTGGAAAGCACATCATGGCCCTCAAACTATCCACAAATGTCTGCAAATGTTCACACAGGCCCATGCGAAGCGGGGATTTTGTGCATCAGGCTGTGCTAGAGAATTAGCATATGTATATTGGCCACAGGGATGCGCGAAAGTCCACAGCAACACGTTTGTGTGGGGAACTCGGCAATGAGTTGGCAAAAAGCTGTGAAGTTTATGTAAATCCACAGCTGCAAACAAATGTGCGGAAGTTTCATTGTTCCACGAGAGCAGACAACATGCTGTAAATCCAGGATTTCTGTTCCGCCCACGGAAATGTCACCCTCCCCTAATGATGACAAAACCTGGCAAATGCTGTGAGTACCTTGGCATTCAATGCCTGGGCATTTTCTGGAAAAATCTGGCACATGATGTCATAGCTATTATATCATGTGAATACCTGGGCGTTTGATAGCAAACCTGCCCAAATGGTTATGGAATCTGAGAATGTGCTACCAATATTGTGTAGATATTACAAATACTGGAAAATAGAGGCAAATCTGACAAATCGTGTGAGCACCTGAGCATATGATTCGAATTCTTGCACATTTGATCGGAAAAACGGGCATGCGTTTACAGGTCCTGGCATTTGATGTTAATGCCATGCAATGCAGCACCTGGACATATAAAAGTTAAACACCTGCAAATGTTGTGAGTACTTAAGTATGTGGTTTCAAAATCTGGCATAGTACGAGAGTGCTTGTACATATGATGGTAACGCCAGTGCTTAATTTGTAAGAAAATCAGTGCCAGGTCCCAACTATTTTCTGTCACGCTTGTGACTCTGTGGGTCGGTCAGTTCTCCACCATTGACACCACCACCCGCAGCTGATCCCCACAGTGTCGACACATTTGGGGTTCAACCACAGCTCGCACCTGCTCATTGGGGTTGATGGATGCTCTGTTTATCATTACTTCATAATCAAGTGAGTCTGAGACAATAAGTGCCGGGGCTCAGAAATAAGTGCCAGGGCTGAGCCCTGGCAAACACCCCCACACATTGAGCACTGGGTAACGTGCAGTAAAAGGTTTGAGTGCCTGGACATATGTCGCCATACAATGTCAATAGCTCACAAATGATGTTCTTGCCTAGGCATACGATGGAAAATATTCCCCGTGAAGAAAATCAAACATTATTGGTTTTGGCACTTCTTATTGTTCCTGTTTTAAATGCTTGTGTTTCTCCGTATTGATCATGTGTCATCAAAACAAAACTTTAGATGAAATAAACGCATACACACGTTAAGCAATAAATAAAACGGACCACATTAAAAACAGGTATCTTTTGTATTAAGGATGTAGCCACCATATCACACCTTCCCTGCTCTCTAGCTCGTTGTTGTGTGTGCTGCGGTTTATTTGCCGAGAAATTACCCTTTAACCTGCAGTCTCTTTACCCGGCAGATTTCCAAAACACCTGAAGACTCCTGTAACAGATAAACAGCGCGGCAGATTGCAGCCCCAAACTGCAGTATGCCTTTAAATTGCAAGACACCCTCCTGGAGGCATCTGACAAGCGAGACAGCTGTGGGACTCCAAGGTGATTGTCTGTTGTCATTTCTGACTGATGTGTCTCGAAAAAATCATAGACGTATGGCGTTTTGACCTTGTACTGGGAGCGATCTGTCTTCATGGAAAGGGGGTGTCATGCGAATGTCTCAATTTCACAGAGGAAGAAGGTACCCGCGACTAGAGCGCGAGAGAACCTTGGGCCTGCCAGGCCCACCTAAGGGGAACTAATGCGCAAAGCAGCCAATGTTTCTCCGAACCACTGTGTTAACCCTGTGTCACCCTGGCGCAGCCGCCGTCTCGATGTATGCACGATTCTCTTAAATAACCTTGTGCTAAGGAACGGGGCCATCTGCAATGCCCGTAAGGGCAACTCCGGCTTTCCGAAACAGAGCTTAAAACGCTGCGTGTCACGCTCTTTTAGTCAAGGACGTTATATTTATTAAAGCATGTATTCACCGTACACTTTTACAAGACGCCATCCTTCCGAGCGAAAAAAGCTTTCAGCTGCTGCCAAGGTCAGGCTGTTTTTGAACAATTGTCTCACACAAAACAGATCTATCCACTTCTCTTCCCCATCTGCCTTTCGGAGCCTGTGTTGCAAAATGGAAGAGGAATCCAGGGTAATGGCGCACTTTTAATTGCCGTCTCTTTGAAATGTAGTGTAAGCTGTTTTCGGCAGTTGCTCGTGCTGACAGTCCAAACTGAGATTTATCTGTGGAATTCAAAGATGCTTTAAAGCAACAAACGCACCGAGCTGACAGAAAAATGTTGACGGAAGTCCAATATTAGCCTATTAAAGAATATAAATGGAGTGAGCTTTGTTTGTTGCTGATTTGCGATGTCCACCTGGGATTGTTTAAAGGAAGGCAAGGCTGGGAGGTTGGAAGCCAGGGTTCACGTACAGTTTTTCCGTATCTGCTGTGGGAGAAAGATTTCGAAAGGTGAGAAAAAGGTTCCTTTCCGTTGTTGTACATATACCGCTCAGAGATGCCCAGTTTTAATTTAGCTTATGTATCCTTTGAAGGTTTTCAGTGTGGTGATATGTCACACCGTAGGTGACACTTAATGACGTGTTGTGCGGCATCCTTATGATTATGCAATTTTGTTAATTGTGGAAATTAAACAGACATCTTTTTTTGCACTGCAAAGGTATAGACATAGCCATGGATAGATCCATTGCTCCAAACAAGTTTTAGCAAGCAAGGCTACCAAACCACTTGGTTCTTCTCAGTCATCTTATCTCTGGAGCTTACTTTAGATAAGGACCACAGTAAGACTTTAGTTAGGGTAGAGATGTACCAATGTTGGCTCTGTAGATGTTTTGGACTAAAACTATCATCAGCCCTAGCCAGCATAGTCAAGAGTGAGGTGCCAATGGAGTTACAGTCCCAAAAATTCTGGAGAGGTACAGGGTGCAGAAGCCTCGGTAAATACTTGCAAGGCTTCCTATGTCAGGACTTGGGTTGAATCCTCAGTGAGGTTTGGAGGTAGAGTCACAACACCTATACAATCCAACAGTGACCAAAACAGGGCCAGTTACGAGATATTGCTCCTTCGCCTTCTGTGTTAAAGTGGCCCGAGGAAAGGCTATAATCTCAAGAGGGCGTGTGAATGTGATTCAGTAGCAACCCAAACGGCAAACTATAACAGTCCAGATTAAGGGAATGTCCAATTGTCCAATCAAGGTTATATATATATATATATATATATATGCATATATATATATCAGATTACGTTCCACCAAGAGAGCCCTCTTGCCGAAAATGTGAGCCGCACTGCACAGAGTGGGAGTGCAACGGGTGTCAATCCAGGGTTTCACCTTGAAAAGAAAGGGTTGCAAACCATCCGTTTTCCAATTAAAACATATCCTTTATTCCAAAACAATTTCATTCACGGTTACAAAAATGTTAAAAATCAGGGTTAACAACCCTAGCCCGGCATCAAAACAATGGAGGCCAACAACGGGATATATATATATATATATAATAGCAACTTAACCATAACTACATGGCCACTACCGTGGCCGCAGACCATGCACCCAAGGCCAAAGTTATAAGCAATTCAGTTATAAGCCACCATGGTTTTGATATGCTGCAATGGTTGTGGGTAGGACCTACAGTCTTGGTTGTGGCTCCTGCGTGGGAGATTATACCTATTGTTGTAAAGGTTTTCTTACCAAGTGACACTTGACCGTGTGTGAATCCAGTCAGCTTGCAGTTGTTTTTGGTACCATCTGCATTGTACCATAGAAGCATAAGTATTATTTAGTTACTATGTGTTTGTATCAGTAAGGTGGAGCTATTATCTGAATTGCACATAGTACATAATCTGCCATGGTTTGCATTCTGTAGAAGTTGCTGAAATGGAATGGATTCACAATTAGGTATGGATTCCTAATTGTTCCTGTGTCACATTGTTACACATAGTGCATGTATGTTTCCGCATGTATGAAATCTGGAAGATTTCATTTATAGGTATATTTTTGTTTTCCAGTACTTGTAGTAAGTACATTAGAAATTCTTGTGGATCTTCTTGTGAGTTTATAGTGAATCTCACCATTCCAGCACAGCAGTCCAATTCTTGTCTTATTCTGTGAACACTATACGTGTTGTCAGGATTGTGTGTTGTGTTTCTATGAAGGACTAACATTTGCAAACACAATTGGTCTGTACTGTGTAAGTAAATATTGTTCACAATTGGTGGCAATTGAAATAGAATATTCATTGCTACATTTGCATAGCAACTTACACCAGTTTCATTTTAAAATTTGAATGGACCAGCTAGTTCTATCTCTGATTGATTTTTTCAGAGTTTCTGTTCCTTCTTTGCAGAAGTACCTGATTTACTTTCCCTAATAGATTCTTCTTTGCTTGTGGTAATTGATGAAGTTTTAGTTTCTTTTGTTTTCTTTGAAGGATTTGCCGTCAGATTCTGTTGCATTTCTGTTTGAATTACTTTTCTTTTACCCTGTGTTCCTTTTTCTGGAACAGGATATGATTTCAGATTGGGGGTGTACGGTGAACACAGACTATGGTATTCTAAAATGCAAGGAATATCAGCGTTCAGTTTACTTGCATCAAAGTTGATTAGAAATAGACCGTCAAGTGTACGTTAGCGTGATAGTGCTACGTAGCTCATGCCTTCTTTAAAGACTGTGGACCTCATTTCACAGACGGCGGTAAACACGGCGCTATTAGCGCCATGGTTGCCGCCGGTATTTTACCTAGTCCGCCATGGTGAATGGCAGAATTACCGCCCTATTCCAAGGTGTGTGGGGGCAGTAATTCCCCATTCACCATGGCACTTCCCCATTCCCATTTTTGCCCCAATAGGGCTCAATGGGAATGGGGAAGGCAGTAATTACAGTACTGCAAATTGCGGTACCGTAATTACCTCCAAGGTCCCTTTGCGGGTCCCGTCCTTAACGGCTGGTAAAACCAGCCGTTAAGTTAGGGTCCCACAAAGGGACCTCGTAGTAAGGCAGTAAGGGTTTACCGGCACTGGTACCCTTACCGGTACCGGTAAACCCTTACCTCCATCCGTGTAATGAGGCCCAGTGTTTCCTATATCTATCAATGCTTTGTCTAGGGTAAGACCTTGGGATTTATGAATGGTGACTGCATATGTAAGAGTTAGAGAAAATTGTTCTCTACATACATACATGTCTTTGAAGAGAAGGAATCGAGTAGTTGAGCGCCCTATCCTTTTCACTTCTGAAAGTTTGTCAAAGCGAATATTGACAAATTGAATGTTGTTGTCACGTGGCTATGTTTGAAAGCCAACAACTGTACCCAGTGCCCCATTAACAAGCCCTTGCTCCACGTCAAGGTTACGTTTAAGCATTACTCTACAATTTAAGGATAATTTTAATATTTTTTCCAACCCAGCTGTGTTGGAGATTGAATTTTCTAAGGTATTGTCATACCATGTATGTCTAGTTTGACTGTGGAGCAAATTTCCATTATTGGTTGCATTTCTTTTTTTAACATTGTTTCATTGAATTTGAAACAGCTTGCAAGAGTTGGCATTAAGGCCATACAATTGACCTTTTTGTGCGTTAATTGTTCCATAACATCAGTAGCACATGTGTTATTGCCATAAAGTGCATGAATGTGCCAGTTTTTCAATATTGCTTGTGCTTCTTGAGATACTACACCAACTCTAATACTTTGTAAAATGTTGGCGTAAGTGAGATCTGCAGATTGACGCATGTTTTGTGTTAATTCTCTGTATTGGAAATGTTGCCAAAGGTTCACATTTCCTATGCTTCCAACAGTTTTACAGCAGAGTTTGTGTCTTAAGATTTTAAAAATAGGTTCACCTTTCACTGGTGTCAATTGTAGAAGATCTCCGAAAATGATAATGTGTTTCCCTGCAAAGAGTTCTTCGTAGTTTATTTTAAGTACTTCTTGCAATCTGAGGTGAATCGAAGCCAACATTAGGTTGGAGACCATGCTCACTTCATCTATTAGTAGCATTTTCATTTGTTTTAATACTCTGCATAGTTCCATTGCAGCTTCTGCAGAAAGTTTGTAATAGTCTAATTCGTTTTGGTGTTCTACTGGAAGGAGTAGTAATCGGTGTAAAGTGACAGCACCTATGTTGTAGGCAGCTAAACCTGTGGGGGCAGTTACAACAGCTGACAGTTTGTTGTTTGTCAATTGTTGAAGGAACTTGCTGATGATTTTGATTAAGAATGTTTTTCCTGACCCAGCTTCACCACTGACATACAGCAGTATAGGTTTGTAATTTTGGCAGGTACATTCTTTATTTTCGTGTTGTACACCATGTGCAATTTCTTAGTTATTTCTTCAAAAATGGTGCGGTGATCTTTGTTAAGTTTTGCTTGTAGTACAGTTAAGTCTTCTGTAGCTTCTTCATACTGACACATGGTGTTTTCAACTTCTGTCATAGCTAATTCTGCCCCATTTGCTATTAGTGGCTGTCCTAGTGGTTCTTGACTTCCTGTTACAGAAGGTTGACTACCTTTGGAAGTGTCCTTATCTAGTTGGGCCTGAAGTACTTCTTTGTGTTGCTGTTCATTGTGCAACATTGTTTTGTACTGTGTAAAGGTCACATCGGTGATAGTGCTTTCATTTGCTTTGAAAGCATCTTCATAGCAGTCATAGTTATCTAGTATCTCTTCCTCTTTTCTCCATGGTTTAAAAAGTTGTAGCAGGGACATGTAATGTAGTTCTTTCTGTTGGGGAGTTTTTAATGACAATTTGACATGATTAATTAAGCTTTGTTTGGTAAGTTTCACTAAGCTGCCTTCACAATCTGTCACTCTATATCTACCTTTGCTTTCATCGGGTTTTATATTATTTTTGTATGCAAAGTTTTGAGCTATGTGGTATAGACACATGGTTTCCAAAGTGGTACTCCTGTTCGGATGGTATGTGTCCAGTAAATTGTTTTTTAAAATGTCTTGGCTGTTGGGATCATTTCTGGCAATTGTTTCTATGTCCTCATATGATTTCAGAACTCTTTTTCTAGATTTAGCAGGACCAAGACCTAGCCATACTATGTTTTCGGATTTTCCATATAAAGCAGTACCGGTTAAACGATCTGCCACTTCATAGGTGGCACATTCTCTATGATAGAGCATTTTTATGCCTAGGCTGTACAATTTCTGAGATAGTGTTTTGTGTGATGATAGATAATTCCAGAGGTCTTGAAGCTCTGTTTTTTCTGCTTTTGTTAAGTAGGCTGTAACATATCGTGCAACTGCAGTGGAATTGTCTGTAATGTATTGCATATCTATGTTTGCATTTCATAAGAGGGCAACGATTGCATTGTAATCATTGATATATTTTGATTCTTCTGTTCTTTTTATGTAATACGTGTTCTTAGGTGATTTACCTTTAACACTTTGTCGATCTGAAGACATGAAGTTGTTCACTTCACCTGTTTCTGTAACTGGTTTAGGGAAACCAAAGCAGCATTTGGTGTAGTATTTCCCTTTGCTTTTGTATTTGCGATGACAATATTTGCCACATTTGTGTCTTTGAAATTGTAAAATCTGTCCATGAAGGTCACTATGTGTCCGTACTGAAGGGATTTCACAAGTGACATATTTTTGGATGAACTACAAAACAGTGGCATCACTGTCCTGACCAAATTTAGGTGCACCTTTGATCCATAAAAGCATGTGAATATGTGGTGTTCCTCTGGCTTGGTATTCTTTTCTCCAAAAGAAGTGTTGTACTTCTCAGAGGGGAGGAACAGTTTTATTACAAATAAAGTGTAGCATAGCAATGAAACGATGATGGAAATATCTTGACACATTAACAGGATCTAGAGAGCAAAGTTCTCCAGGTGTTAGTATATCTATGTTGGTTTTGTTGTTGTTTGATATGCGTAGGAACTCATGTAAATCTTCCCATGCATACTCTGCACAACTTAATATAACAAAACAAGTGGGTGGTCCAAGGTTTCTGATCATACAACGTACATCTCCATGCCGTCAGAACCAGTATTCTTTTGTACCACGCATGTTTGCAAAGAGATTTGTTATACTTGATTGTAAAACCTCATCTTTTTCTTGCACTTTTTGTATTAATTGTGTAGCTGACATATTTTGAAAGTGGGTTCCAGATTTAAGTATGTGTGCAACTCCATAACATAGGGTTGCTAGGTCACTTTCAAAGAGTAGGTGGAATATGTATTCCACATTTTGTCTAAGTCTGGGATCTTCAGAATACATTCGTAATGAGCGGTATTCTGATGCCGTAATCTGAGTGGGTCTATCATCGTATCTTCCGCCTTTGCCAGTAGGAAATAGCAGTGGAAAAGCACGTGCTTCTATACTTTTTTCCCATATGCTCATTGGTGACCCTTTGGTTTGTCGCATTTGGTAAGTTTCTAGTGCATCATCTATGCTCTCATTAGAATGCAATGGATGAATTGTGTAATGGTCCAAAAGAGTGGATACTGCAGCAGGATCCAGAAGTTCAAATTGACCAGTTTCTGATGTTTCTTGAATTATTTCAGTTGTTTCTCTTAGGCTTTCTTCAATATTTATTTCTTTATAGTATTCGTTATTGTCTTTCAGATATTGCAAGGCTTGTCTAACTTTATGTAAGTCCACCAGTTGTTGCCAAATATTTTTGTCTTTTGTTGGTACACCATTTACTAAGACAATTAAAGAATGCTCTATTGGACATTGCACTCCTCGAGTGTGCACATTTTCTGTCAGATCTAATGGCAAATAAACTACTTTGCCACAAATGCCTTTCACCAATTCAGAGGGAGGTAATTTTGCTGTTTTTGGTTGAAGGCGTATTATTGTTTCAAATGGGTGAACTGTTTGAATTATGATGCTCTCCTACAAATTTGGTTGTTGCAGGGGTTTGGTAGTGGGAATAATTCCAAATTATTTGTGCTAGCATGTGAAGGAGTTTGGTTGTTGTCCAGTTTTGTAGTGCAGAAACTGCAACATATTAGGGGTTCGCTTATTTGGTATTTGTTTTCTGCTAAAAGGTAGAGAGCTAATTCAAAGCATTTGGAATGTTCATTGTCTTCTAGTTTGTATGTTACGTCTATAGTTATTGTGTTCTTTTTGTAAAACGTTGTGCGGCAACACACACACACATGGTTTGGTACTTCAGCTGATGTACTTTTAAATTTTAGTATTTCTTTTTTGTATGTGTGTAATAGAAGGTTGCTATTTGCAGAATCGTTGCTGGTTTGTTCTGAAACTATTATTTTTTGTACGTGGCTTTCACTTCCAAAATATTTTCTTTGAATGCGGTCGATTTCTTCTTGTAGGTATTTGAATGTACCATGTAGAAGAGTGTTTTTTAAATTGGCGATTTCTAAAGCTGGACTTTTAGCATAGTATACTTTATACAATAGATTTCTTACACTTGAATGATGTATTGCTATTCTTTTGATATCATGGAAGGTGCTTTTGCAAATAGGTCCTGAAATGCAGGCTAATGAATGTCCTTGTAGTCCTGTGTATTTGCGTACTGGACAGATATCCATATTTTGCAGCACTTTCATTTTGATTTTGTCTTTACCTTTCACATACTGATTAAGGAACTGACGTAATGATTTGAAAGATTTGTTAGGAATGATACACATTGATGTGCACTGCCATTTGTATACTGGATGGTCTGGGTCAGTCGAATGGAGAGGTAATTCAGAGTTTTCAGGGGATACTTTTGTAAGCAGTGTTTCTTTTTCCGTGATGGTATTATTGATTTTTTCACACCCTTGGCCACTGCTATGGATGGCAATTGTGTTTGTTTGTTTTTGTTTGTATGCTTCTTCATTAAAATATGGTTCTGTGGTTGTGTGTGACTCCATTCACCTCCACAAATATTTAAGAAGTTATTTTTGTTGACATTCCGTTTATTGAGAAGTTTCTTTTGTAGTTTAGTACTTAGTTTTGTTAGTGGTTTCATCCTATTTAACACTAAAATAAATAACTTCCTTTTGAGAAGGATTGCACTGTCTACGAGAGCTTGTAGGATTAATTTTCTATGGTAGGTTTTAAGGGTTGAGGATGATTTCCCTCCTCTTCTTAATAGATTCTGAAGGACTCTGTGGTGAAACATTTTTGCTAAAATACCTTTTTTACTATGGGTTCTTGTTACTATATCAGGATTCATAGGAGCATTGTTGGCAGTACTGGTAGCCAATTTTTTGTGCAGCGTTTTCTGTTTCGTGCCACATTTTGATAGAGGAGCCAAAGTTTCGGTAGTTGAAGCTTCCTTTGTTTCGCTAAATGACTGTATTAGCTGTTTTGTTCCAACGTGCTCTACAAAATCTGCTAGAGATGGATGCCTACTTTGAACACGTTTACTTTCATTTGCTCTATTTCTGCATTCTTTTCTATGTACTTGCTTTTTTGTAGGCATTCTTTGGGGTCTGTTGCAAAAAAACAAAGACATGGTTTGGTCTGTTGTACAATGTATGTGTGCGGGGGCATGCGTGCATGAGTTTAATGGGGAAGCTCTTTGTGGTGGTGTGTGAATGTGCATTGGGCAATTACAATGACTTGGGAAGGCTATTTTTCTGTTTGTATATTAGTACACTGGGCTTTAGATGAGAGTAGAAAGTGAGCTAGTGGTGAGGAGAAGCATTAATAGTAAACATAATAGTATAAAATTAAAACAACTATTTGTTTTGTAGTACTAACATTCTAAGGCTTCTGTATGTTATTTGTGTTCCAAAAGCACAGGGATTTGTGTGCCATTCTGCCTGTTATTTTTTGTTTAATAAATGGGGATTTGTGGGTAGAATGGTTCAGAAATCAATGTTTTTTTTGGTGCGCAAATTACATAAATAAACCCCCACAGTCTCTTTGAGGAACAGTAAGAATATAAAGGTAGTACAGTACTTACTTTTTTTGTGGAATGAACAGGTTTCTTTGGATATGTTGTTTGCAGTGTAGATGCTGTTGATTTTCAGGAGAGCAGTCTTCACTGCAATTGTAAAAGGAAGAAGTTAGTAACTTTTGTGTGTTTAAAGCAGTGATGTTAATGTACACATTCATTTTGATTCTTTCGTCGGAGTATCCACTTTTGATATCTCAACACAGTGCATGTGTGCATTTCATTTTACTATGTGCAGCCTTTATATGTTATTTGCAGTACGTTAGTTGAACCTGCTTTGGAAATGAGTACAATTTTCAGTTCAAGAACATTGCTTGTATTTTTTAAGCTGTGTTGTCCATAGCAGAGAGGTTTGTAAGTGATACGTCAATATAGTAGATGGGAAAAATTTGACTACTTTCATATTATAAGTACAAATGCAAAAAATCTGGAGAACCTCAGAGGGAGATGTCACCAAAGCAATCAGAAACGTTTATTTTTTCTCATACGATCGCATTGGAGGTAGCATTGATTTAAGCGCTAGACAGTAAAAAATGGTGACATTTTCTAATGGAAAATCGAGTTTTGCGCCTAAATCGGGAGGGTTGTTACGTATGTATAGGTTATGCGGGAAACAGTAAGAAGTAGTGCAATTTGTCAATGAAAAATTGGAAGTCTTCCACTTAAAGAGGGAGTGTTGGTATGTATTGGCTATGCAGATTTAGTGGCATTAATTTGTTTAAATGAAATCATAAGGGTTGCACATGTTCTCTGAATAAAATATGCATACCTGTACTTTGTACTCATGCATGTGCGTATGCATGGAGTTGTAAGTAGAAATCCACGACACTTGCACAGTCATTTTTGAAGTAGGTGCTTTGCAATGATATGAGACTTGCATTCAGAGTGATCAACAGTACATTTGAAGTGCGGAACTCTGATGACGGAGTTAGATGTAGAGATCTTGAATGTCATTGGTGGATTGTTGTGTGACTGCTTAGCTGTGACCAATGAGAGAATGGATTTGCAAGTGATGTGGAAAGGGTAGAAGGACTGGCTAAGAGTTAGGTGCCACACGTAGACCACGCTTGTCTACGGGTAGGGCGTGGAACATACGGGGTTCACAGCAAATCTAGCATGGAAAGGGGACTGTAGGCATCAGCGAATCAGATGTTCACATTGTTCATTTGTGTGGAAAGACGGTGCCTGTATTGAAGATGGCAGAGATGGAGACAGTCAGGGTGTTGGTGCTCGGAGATATTTTTGTCCATGGTTTGCAGCACTATTCCGAAATTAGGTATGTGGCATAAAATTTCCATGTCAGAGGAGTAGAGGTGGTGTGGAGCGCTGTGACTGATTGCAATGTTGCGGCAATTCTCCAAGTTTGCAGAGATATGCCTAGGGTGACCAGTCCCCATGTAGTAGTTTTGCACTACGGTGCTTGCCATTTGGGCTACGTCACTTCACCTACTTTGTTGGAAGATTTAGAACAGTTGGTGCAAGCAGTCAATTACATCTTTCCAACTGCGAAAGTAATTTTTTCTGGCTTACTCCCTTGAGGAAAATGGGACACCAGTTCTGTTTTTTGTCCTGATCAAAGTTTTGGGAGGTGTATCATCAATAGCGGCATGCGTGCTTTCATGTTACGCGCTGGTATGTTTTTCTGCAGCCACGAGAACATTGTTTCCAGTAATGCGGCTTATTTTGAAGCAGATGGTGTTTCGTTATCTGTTTTGGGAAATGCCACGTTCTTTTGGAATGTAAGGCTTGCTTTGGAGAAGGTTCTGTAATGATTGTAGGAGTACAGTAGGAAGAAAAAAATCAAAGAAATACAAAATAACAGGTGTCTGTCAGGCATTTGCACAAAAAACAAAAAACAACGGCTCTTTTCAGAGCCCACCTTAAAGGGGAAAAGGGGAATACTATTTAAATGTAAAGTCGTCATGCTCAGATCCTGTACGTGTCCGCGGACATGGCGGTAATCTGCAGGCAGCACGTATTACCAACATGGTTTCTGGGGTGGAGACACATGCAAATGAGAATGTGCGTAGCTAGGGATTGGTCAGTAAAGTTCAGTGGGTGTGTTCTGAACGCAGAGATTTAGTGAGAACGTCTTTTTCCTGACAGGGGACCAGATAGCTATGGCTCTGTGTGCTCGAAAACAGATTATCTGGATTTTGGGAGACTCATGGATACAGTGGTTGAAAGTGCATGCAGAAAGTTGTGGTATATCTGCAGATCTTGGATTTTCTCATGTGGAAGTGCACTGGCATGGAGTGCGTGGAGCGAAGTGGCTAGACTTGCTACCTCTCTGTGCTACTTTACAGACAGAGCGTCATCCTGACATAATTATCATTCATTGTGGAGGAAACAGTTTAGGGCATGTCTCTGGAATTTCTTTGCAATTTGCAATGAAGGAAGGACTTGTGAAGGTCATGGACATGTTTCCAAATTGACAAGTAGTTTTTTCCCAATTGTAGAAAGACAAATGTGGCTGCGTTCTTCTGCATTTGGTCCACAAATGGAGAAGGCGAGGCACAATGTCAATAAGGCTGTTTGTGCCTTTCTAAAAGATGTTGGCATGTTCTCATTCCACAATGAAAACATTTCGTTTTGCAGCACTTTCATTTTTCACAGAGATGGAGTCCATCTCACATATGCTGGCAATCAGATTTTTCTTTGAAATGTTCAAAATGCATTGCGACCTTTTTTGATTCATATTCACCTATTTGTCAATCTGTTTTTTCAGATGCACTGTTTTTGAAACACACAAAACACCACCAAAAGGCTCTTTTCAGAGCCACCACTTACTCCCAGCGAAAAGTGGATTGGTTTTGCTCCACTTGCACCCTGCATTTTTGTGTGTCCTACAACTGTCCACGGACGTTTTGAAAAATGCGCGGGGGCCTACACCACTCACTTGATAGTTCCTTATTAAAATGAGAAAGGCGGCTCTGAAAATAGCCTTTTTTGTAACTTTTGTTGTTTTCAATGTTTTTATTTTTTAACACACGACACACTAGGAGAGGAGGGTGAAGGAGGGTAAGGAAGGGACACCAACCACGTGGATAAGAAAGGGCAGGTGGAGATACAAAGATGTATGGAGGGCTTTACTTAGGTAGGGAGCAGTTCTTCTGGTGCTCCGTGACCGTAGTCTCAAAAGCACTTCGAAGACTCTCCCCCTGCAGAGTACTGCGTCGCAGTACATACACAATATTGTGACTCTCGCAAGGTAAGGGTCAACTGCATCGCGAATGGCCTGTGAGGCAGCTGGAGGGATGTGCTCTCCCACAGGAGTGTCTCTTGTGGTGAGAGGATCGGACACAGAGGATGCTGCAGAGGAACTCAACCTACTACGTTCTTCACATGGTACCACCTTGCGAATGTCCACACTGTGGAACGAGGTTAGGTGTCACTTCATGGTTGTCGTATCAAAGCTGTACACACCAGGTCTTCCGTGACTCAGTATGAACTTGCACTGGTTACACCTGACCTGGTTCGCACGTGCTTTTGGTACGTTTCCATAAACTGTAAACAACCGCCACACCCATGACTCCCAGCGAGTGCTTGTAGTGCGGAGTTCCTCCACCTCATTGTCTTCTTCCTCGCTCTATACATCGTCACGCCTATTTCCCTCTGCAGGCCCTTGGGGAGGTGGTGGCGGTGGAGGGTTTGGCGGTGGTGCAGAGGCTAATGAAGCAACAGCTTCATGGATGCCATGGATGCCATTAGGATTGGTTGGCTAATGTTCGCTACAGCAGTAAAGGCAGCACAACTCAATCTGCTATAGCCAGAAGTACAATGAAGATGAGCTTGGGGGTGTGGCCTTTTATAGGGGTGGAGGGGTGTGCGTTGTGACCATATCGAACACTCAAAAGCGTTGCAAAAATTCTCTACAATATGTTGAAAGGTAGGGCAATTGTATGTGACATGGAAATGGTGATTTTATACTGTAAAATAATTTCCCATGTTTGTATGAGTTCTTTTGAAATGTTGCGGAAGCACACCAACTGCGCAAATTAGGCCAGACGCTCTGTGTGGGTGCGGTCACATGATGACATCTTGAACACATCTGCGTAGGAAATGGCTGCCCGCTGGACACCAAATGTAGAGTAACGGACGTGCACATGCGCGCGGGTGTTCTACGGACAGTGTTCGGGTCCTGAAACTAATTAAAAGTGCGACACAAGTGAGACGGACAGTTATGGACAGGCGCAATGTTCACAGTACTTATGGGTGTGGTGCGCATGTGCGTAGATGTTCTGCTGACTGTACGACTAGGTACAGTGTCTTTAGGAAACCTCCATTTTGTTTGACTACAGACATGCCGACCACTGCGCCTGTTCTACGGACAGTTCCATTTTGGCTGCGGACGTACAGACAGCTATAGTGTCCTTAGGACACTCCCATTTTGTTCATTTACAGACATCCCGTACACCTGGTGTGTTCTAATAACATGTTTTATCTTGGTTGTGACCAGTAAGGAGAGGTATAATGTCCTTAGGATGCCCCCATTTTGTTCATTTATGGACAACTTGGACACCTGGTGCGTTGTAAGATTAGTTCCATGTTGGTTTTGAATGTTACGGGTAGGTGTATTGCCCTTAGAACATCCATATTATATTGATTACGGCCAGCCCGATCAGGCACGCTGTCCGCGGACATTTTAACTCTTTTAAAATAAATAAGAAAAATTATCCAAATAATTTCACTACAACTAACATAAACAAATGTTCAATACACACACACACATCAATCAAGAGAAATACTGGGGGAAGCAGATACTGAAACGAATATAGGGGAATTAGGGTTTAACATGGGCTGTTTGTGAGGGGATGAAGGGATGGATGTTTCGTCAAAACGTTTAGGTTCCTCTTTAGAGCTTGGGGATGGTTCACTAGAAAATGGAGAAGGGGGACAGGTACAGGTGGGGCAATGATATGTTATTTTTCCTCTCACGTATTCCTCCACAAATTGCTTTAACCTGTTAAAATTCTCATTTAGTATGTCCATTTTCTCTTCTATCCATTTCAAGCTGTCTTGCTCTGTGTCCTTTGGTGGACTTTCTTCTTTTTTCACCTGGTCTGTTAAAAATAAATATATATATGTTAAATGCCCATAAAATAATAACTATCAATTTACTTATGCAGAGAAGGTGTACCATTATTATGGCTATCTTCTGACATTTCCCCACGCGGAAAATTGTCCTCCAGCCAGTCCAAAGTACTGCACATTTCTGTGTCAAAACAACAGAAATACATTATTTTCTCTGCACCTCATAGAAAAAAGTACATACACATATAAGAAAAATGAAGCACACTTACTATTTTCTTGTAATTTGTCTTCGTTGTACTGTGTGCGTCCACTGTCGCTCCTGGCTGCACAGTTTCTGTAAGCTAATTACGTTGGAGGCATATCTTTTTTTGATATGGTATAATCCTTTTCATTCTACATGGTAATGAAATGAATGGTTAATGTTTGCAACGTGTAGGTTCAGTTGGTTACTTATTATTACTTAGAATGTGTTTATGTGTTCTTTTTTAAACTTGTGCATTTCTCATATGGCACAATAGTACAATTTCAAATACCCCTTACCTGTTTGGGTAGTGTCGATCTCGTCCGTGGCCGTCCACAGACAGGCGCTCAGTCCATGCATTTAAATATCATTAGCGAGGAGGTTCAGTATCTTCTATGTTACATGTACATAAAGTAAGTGAATTATAGTACATATCATAAAAAATCACGTGATGAAAGTGTATATTCAGTAAAAAAACGTTGTTAACGTGATGTTATGGTTAAGTTGCCCTACTAAAAACCCGTAAAATTCACCAAAAAAAACTTTGTTAAGGGTTACGTTATGGTTAAGTTGTGCTACTAAAAACCTGTGAACTTCACCAAAAACAACTTTCTAAATGTGACATTATGGTTCGAAATAAAACCAAAAAAACACTGAAATTCGCCAGTTATGGTAGGCTAAGCAACCATAACTGGCCTCACCACTGTGCACTGCTAACACTAACACCCAGGACATCAAAGATGACCTCACAAATGTCATTGATGACATCACTGATGACATCACATGTCAATTTAGTTTTCATGCAGAGGCTCCACAAAAAAATGTAATTATATCATTGGCAGAAAAGTATTAGAGATGATTGAAGAACTAAGATATGCCACGTAGTTCATTAAGCAATGCATTGATGAAAAAAAACAATCCCATTACTCAGTTCTTTCAGTACATGAACAAACTCATGAAAACATGTAGGCATTGTCTGCAGCATGCACTACAGAGGTGCAATATTTGTAATCTTCCCAGGTTGCATACCACATTAATAAATGCTACCTTTACAAACGTTTACATACTGTGAAACATAAGTATCTACGTATGCTTCCTTTACTGCATAATTGCACTATTGCTCACAAAAACATATAGGGAGCACTATGCATACAAATATAACCATATACAGGGAACGTAAAGCATGCACCGAAGTATTAATAGAAAATGTTCATAACCGAACTAAATAATTTCATGAACAGACAACATTCTTGTGTTTCTGGATTTCTCCTTCTATGCACATGTATGATATGATGTAACCGTACCTTCAGGAAAGTATTGTTAGAACAAATGAGAAGGGTAAGGACTACAAATATAGAACTTTTACCTTCTTAAACACCTGACTGACAGTGAAGAAAGCCACCTGGCTTACATATGTCAATGAACAAAAAAGAATGAGCTAAACATGTAATGTAATCTGTTCTGTCACCATATTACTTTGTACTATAGTATCGTGACTTTTTAGTTTCTGCTTGTTACTGCCCCAAGTATGTCAGTGAAGGAAATAAGCGTGAGCCACACATGTGATGTCATCAGTGATGTCATCAATGATATTTGTGATGTCATCTTTGATGTCCTGGGTGTTAGTGTTAGCAGTGCACAGTGGTGCGGCCAGTTATGGTTGCTTAGCCTACCATAACTGGCGAATTTCAGGGGTTTTTCGGTTTTACTTCGAACCATAATGTCACATTTACAAAGTTGTTTTTGGTGAAGTTCACAGGGTTGTAGTAGCGCAACTTAACCATAATGTCCCCATAACAAAGTTTTTTTAGTGAATATATATATATATATATATATATACACTTTAATTAAAAACACCATCTGCAGGAAAACTAAAGAGAACAAGCATTGGCAATGCCATCAGTTTGGGATGTGTAGGCATGGGAAAGGCATTTTGTCAGTCACTGGTGTGATATTAACTGCCCATTGATGGCAGCAGGTGAAAAATAGTGTGAGTACCTGGGCATGGTATAGCAGTGCCTGATAGATGCCTAATACCTATGCACAAGATGAAACTGTTGGCTTTGCTGATGCTTGTTTTTAACAGGACTTCAGTGAATGGCAAGCAGAGTGCTTATAAATTGAGTGACTGAAGGTAGACCTGGTTAAGACCTTTTTATTACACCATTAGTGGTTTACAGCACCAATTAAATCATTAACTCTTAGAAGACTGTTTTGAAAAAACACTGGCAGGCACTTCCAGTGCAAAGTTGCATGGTAATGCTTGATTTAAGCGAGCTCAAAGAGTTCTGATGAGGTGGTGCTTTGGCAAGGAAGGGGCAGGAACTAGGTGGGAATGGCCATAGGTATTATCATGGCCATGGGCAGTCCTTGCGCATGAGACATCAGGAAATTTCGGCTGTGCCAAAGTAAACATGGGCACAGGATGCCCAAAAACATGGGATCAAAGAAGCGATGTGTGGATGTGGGAAATAGTGCATAAATCACCCTTCCAGCTCCCCCTCCAGCCTGCCTCGAAACAGAACCTCAGCCTCAAAGGTCCCTGTGGGCACTGGCACCCCCTCTCCAAAAGAACACGATCCTTTAGAATGAAGCAACAATTGGCTGAGGAGAGAATCACCCTAAACGTCTCCCTGAACTTAATTGAGTCTCCCTAACTAAGAACATCATAGTACACACCAACGCATTAATAAAAGACGTTATTGCCCAGAAAATGGTACTCCTTTCAACCATCTTGGAAGGATGAGTCTCAGAGTTGGGAATCGAACCTGTGACTTGGCAATCTCTCTCTCCAAAAGAGGCCACCACACTTCCATAATTCACCCCAAATATTGATAACGTGTGAATAAAATTAGATTTCCGAAACACACACAAATGTTAAGAATGAGGTCAGTATCCCTAGTTAAATAATATGCGAATTTCGGATACCTGCCCATGCCAATGCTGTGTTCATAGCACCACTGAGCACTGCTAGGGCCACCCATATGTACTTATTCCAAATAACCACCCGGCCATCACTTCCTTCAAGCCCCCCCCAACCTCCTTGGTCTCTGTGCAACGGGGGAGCACCAACATCAGCAGACGACCTGGTGCTCCATTCAGATTGCATCTCTTTAATTCGTGTGCTACTCCTGCCAAAACAGCACTACTTAAAGTAGTTAGAATTACACACAACACATAAGGCACTATACACTGGTAACAGTACAAGAATGTATTTCAACTTGTGGGTTTTTTCCTAAATTACTTCCGAAGCAGAAAGCTACAAACTTGGGCTCTAAAAATATCAGTCAAAATACACATACAGGCAACACACATGAACAACAAAGACTCTGGAGTTACATAAATCGGAAGCAAAACGGTCATAATTGTATGACAAGGTCCTCTCCCATGGACCCCATTGCATCTCCCCACTCCAGGAGCCCTGAACCACCAGGCGTATGAGAGCGCGCAGGATGCACAGACAATTCCTGCCAGGCCCCCTCCTCCCCAGCCACAGAACTGGTTTTCACCTAGAGCTGAGCACACTGTGAACCAACAGAAGCTTACCTGGCGGAGAGGAGGGGGATGGGGTAGTTTAACCAATTCCAGCTGTGGAAAGAGCAGGGTTAGACAAGGGAGAAAAGGGAGAGGGAAACATGAAATGAAAAGGAGCAAAATATGTCAGGAGAGGAAAAGCTTAGGGGGCACATACATTCCAGTAGAAAATGTATGCATAAATCATGCAAAATAAATAATATGACTATACTCACATGATTCCATGTATAACTTTATTTGTAAGATGCATGGTATTTTTCCCATTCAAAGATGGCCGCTAGGATTTGCTTTCTTCCAGAGTGCTTCCTTAGAGACAGTCATCCAAGATGGCGGGCCTCCATGGAAGAGCTCAGACCTCAAAGAGTTCTGAAATGGGCAGGAATGGGTGGGATTAGCCACACGGATTAGCATGGGTAGGGGCAGCGAATGGGAGGGTTTCAATAACCAAACAACCGTGTATCCCTCCTCAAATGTCATCTCCATTGAAAAGCATCACAGACCCTCATTCAAGGCCCCTATTTGAAGCTCTTATGTTAAAGCATTTATTTTAATGACAATAGTTTTGGCTTAAAGGTATCGCTTTCAGCACCACCTAATAGCCCAAAATAAAAACTGTACAAAACCCAGATGAAAGAAAGGAGAGAATATAGGGGTGAAAGGCAATTTCAATGACAACAATGTTCTCTTAAAAGGATATTTCCTGAAGAAAAAAGTTGCACAGGTGAACTTCCAAGTCTCTAGGGCCCGAAATGGACCATGGGGACAATTATACATCAATAACACCTTCTTGGTGGTTTGATAATGGTGAACCAGGCTGTTTGGTGCTGTTTGTGCAGTTCAAAGCAGTTGAGTGCAGATTTCACGTTGTTCTAGACGGAGAGCAGCAACCAGCTCATTGCTGCTTGATTGCGATGCTTGAGGCAGAGTGGGTTGTGAGGGCCACCAGGGTCGGTTTGATGGCTGGATCCACTGTGAAGATGATAGTGACTAGATGGGCCATTCTACATGATTGGTTAAATGAAGCACTCGAAAGACTGCAGACCCTGCTGGCCACCAGGGTTGGTTCGATGGTTGAGTGGACAGTGAAAATGCTTGCGATTGGATGCATAGTTCGGTTCGAGTAGTTTGATACTGCATCTGATTACCCACCAAGGTTGATTTGACTGGCAATGAAGAGCAGCAGCAAAGATGCTAGCGGAGACGAGCAGCGGTTCGAAGGTGGCAGATGCAAGAAAGAGTTGGTAGTTCAAGCCGAGGCTGGGATGCACAGTTTATTGGTGAACAGGTTCGAGCATTCAGTTTGAATTTGAAGAGCTTGGCGAGTTCCAGCGTGTCTTGGTGGTTTGATGCAGTTGAACAGGTTAGAATTGATGCTGAGAGTCGACAAATTCCATAGGCATCATCTTTTACATTGTGTCACAAAGCACCTTCAATTTACTGACACAGGGAAGTCTTCCAGATTTCTCAAAGGTTTAAATACCTTCTCTGGGATAAACTACTGTTTCCCCGAGCAGTAAAGTGAATTTTACTTTACTTACCATTGGAACTTTCTAGACCTAGCACACACTATCTTACAATAGAGTGCTGAAGGGGTTACTAAGTATCCCCTTTGTCTAGCTTCTCATGTAACATTTTTATGTTACCTTTTCCTCACTGAATGGCTGGTGGCAGTGGTTTCATTTGAACTACCATGGTATGTCTTTAACGCGGGCTACATTCGCGGCTCCGGTAAAACAACCGCAGGAGCCATCTTTTTCAATATGGTGCAGAGCCATCTTTGACAAAATGACCCCCGGTCTTCTTTTTTGCCAGTTCTTTGTGGAACGGTCCTTCTAGAGATTTTGTCTGCGCGCCAAACCATGTTTGCTCTCTGTTCATTTCGGCTTCGGCGGCTTCAGGAGTGAAACTCGCCTCTGGCTCCAGAGTGTCTGGGGTAGGCAGGAAGTGAGGGAGTTGCCCGAAACTCCCTGTGCTTATTCTCCTAGGGGACACAACAGAGTGCGGGACCCCAGAAGCAAGGAAAGTCCATCTCAACAGCCAGGAACCACAGTGTTGCTATTTGCGGTAGACGCAAGGCGCTGAAACACGAAACAGCCACTGAAAGTGAAGTTTGCCAATTGCCAGTTTTGATAGTCCCAGTGCATTGCAGGAGTCCCCCAATATCCTCCCTCTTGTCCCCACAACTGAGGCCCAGGAACAGTGAGATCTGCAGAGCTGCACAGGAACAGAAGTCATCAGCTGCATCTTTTCTTCATTGCCAACGTACTGTAAAACAAGCTAAAGAGAACTAACCTCTTACTATAGAGTTGCTTTGAAACTTCTACAACTCACAAGCCTAATCATATTGTGGCCCTATATTTGATTCCTATTTTCATCAAAGACTCCTAAGAACTTGTGCAACGACTTTTCCATTTACTTACCAGAAGTGCTTCATCCTATACAAGACTTTTGGCCATTGACTTTGGTTTAGCCTATTGAATTGTATGACTCTTCTTGAGGGATCTAAAAGTGTTTGCCTGCTTAAGAATATTTGTGATCTCTTGTGTTCTAATAACCTTTGCTTTTTACCAATTTCTAAAAGTATTCTGAATGCCAACAGTAAGGTATTAATTTCCCCAGCACCCTAGTTATTGAAGTCACCTGTGTCTGTAGGTTGTGTCTGTGGGCCATCCCAAAAGGGTCTTAATTGGTTCAGAAACCTGAAGTGTACAGTATTCAAGTGTATTTGTGTGTTACTAATATATTGCTCCCTTCTAAAGAAGGTTTTATAACTTACTGATAAATAAATGAATAATTGTTTATGCAAGAAACCTTGAGTGTAAGAGTTTATTTGAATACTTGTAACTGAATCTTTGTGTAACTCCACTACAGCTCACATTTCCCCTCTTGAGATAACCCTGGCTGCTCAACATGCTACCAAAACTGTGAAGTACAAGCTTATACTAAAGGTTGGTTTGCATATACCTGTAGTCATAGTTGTTTGTAGTGTTCCCAGACGGTACTGCATTCAAACTTTGCCTAACATCACTAACCCCACCCCCTTCCCTTCTCAGTCGAATACAAGGCCCCTTTGGTAGGCAGCACCCTTGTGTGAGACTACTCCTTTTGTGAATGGGTGGGCCCTATGATTACTGTACCCAGGACAGCTTCCTGCAGAGTGACTGTCTCTCTGGGTGCCTGCTACCAGCCATCACAAAGGAAAGAATAGAGGCAACCCCCAAAGCTACGGTCTTGCTGACAGCAGCTACATGCAGTCTGGCTGGTGGCATACACATAACCCTCTCACAGCTGAGCTGCGTTCAAAAAGCTGACACGTGTGTCAAATTGATTTGGCTGTGATAATTATGAGAGATGCTAGCCGCCATACCTCAAACACAGGTATGGCTTATATTTACAGTTAAGCATGCCACCAGGGTAGCATTCTTCTAGTTTTGGGATATAAATGCAGCCCCTGCGCTGTAGAGACTTGGCTGTCGCTGCAGAAGTCCAAAGGGCACCTGTCCCCTCTGGGCCTGCTGTGTGCCACTGGTAGAGCAGGTGCTGTGGAGAAGGCTACTGATCCAGTAGGGCAGAGGTATACACTATGCTTTTGGCATGGAGTTTATGAAAGGGCAATCTTGTTACTAGATTATCCTTACTGAAATGGAATGGAATTACCCAGATCAATTTAATAATCTAAGCAAGGGGCATTGTTGCTGTTTGGGCCACTCGCTTTTGGTAATATTGCTACACTGAGTGCTGAAGGCCCCGCCCCGTAACGCTGAAGTGACACCTCACAGGAGCGCAGGCTAAGCGGGGAAGTAGTTTGCCCTGTGGCAAAGCCTGTTCACAAAGGGAGTTGTTGTTTGGGCCCCTCACTATTGGTTACAATGTTGTGCTGGGTGCAGAAGGCCCCACTACCCTGTAAAACCAGAGTGTCGCTGTGCAGGAGCACAAGCTAAGAGGGGAATTAGTTCGCCCCTGGAGCAAAACCTGTTGGCAAACAGCATTGTTGCTGTTTGGGCTGTTACTGTCTGTGAGGACCTGAGAGCATGAGAGTTTCCCACCTGGTGGCGTAAAACAAGACAGTCTTAGCACAGCTCTCCTAAGATCCCAAAGACAAGTAGCTGTCAGTGCGGAGCCAGAACATTCTGTAAACAGCATTCTTAACCTTTGAGTTAGAAATTCAGCAAAAGGGACAGTGGACTTGACTGAGAATTGATCACCATTACAGCACTATCAAGGAAGTCAACAGATGATTGGACGAAACCAAGCCTGCTTTAAGAGTCCAGTCCCTCACATCCAAAGTGATTTGTGCTAAAGGAAGGGGAGGGGGGAGTAAGGAAAGATGGAGGCACAGAGAAAGAAGATGATGGAATCTCCTTGCAGCTGTAAAGAGCTCCCTCTGGCCACACTAACCCAACCCCCTTCCCTTCCCAATAGAATACAAGGCCCCTTTGGTATGCAGCACCTTGGTGCGAGACTAATCCTTTTTTGAATAGATGTACCCTTTGATTCCTCTTCTCAGGACAGCTTCGTGCAGAGTGGCTGTCTCTCGGTGTGCCTGCTACCTGCCCTCACCAAGGAAAGAAGAGAGGCAACTCCCAATGATACAGTCTTGCTTCCAGCAGCCACGTGCAGCCTGGCTGGGCAAATACATATAACCCTCTTACAGCTGAGCTCTGCTCACACAGCTGACACATGTGTGATATGAAATTGATGTGGCTGAATAATTAAGAGAGATGCTAGCCGCCATACCTCAAACACAGGTCTGGCTTATATTTGCAGTTTAGCATGACACCAGGATAACATTCTCGTAGTTTTCAGAACTTAAATGCAGCCCCTGTGCTGCATAGACTTGGCTGTCAGTGCAGCACTCAAATGGGCACCTGGACCCTGTGAGCCTGCTGTGTACTACTGGTAGAACACGTGTTGCAGAGGCTATTGATCCAGTAGGGCACAGGTCTACACTATGTTTTTGGCATTGAGCGTATGAAAGTACAATCTTGTTACTAGAATACCCTATCTAATTTGGAATGGAATTACCTAGATCATTTTAATAATCTAAGCAAGGGGTGCTGTTGCTGTTTGGAGCCCTCACTGTTGGTAACATTGCTGGGCTGGGTGCAGAAGGATGCAGAAGGCCCCGCTACCCTGTAATGCCAGAGTGGCGCCATGCAGGAGCGCAGGCTAAGAAGAGAAGTAGTTCGCCCTTGCGACGAAACCTGTTGGCAAACGGCGTTGTTGCTGTTTGGGCTGTTTGGGTCTGGGAGGGCTTGAGAGCATGAGAGTTTCACACCTGGTGGCCTAAAACAAGCCTGTCTTAAGACAATTCTCCTAAAATCCCAAAGAGAAGCAGCTGTAAGTGCAGAGTCAGAACATGCTGTATACAGCATTGTTAACTTCAGTCAGCAAAAGGGACGGTGACCAGATTTAAAAAGTTAAAAAATGGGAATGAGCAAGTAACATAAAAGTAGGACTAATTCTTGAAAGTGGCTGTCAAGACACCACACTTCAGTAGCGGTTGGAGGAGAAGGGGGTTTAAGTGTTACTGTTCAAATAAACACATATTTTAATTAATGTATCACAAACTAACACTATATGAAGTTGTAAAATGCAGCATTCCTTCTCTGCCAGCTATGAAGTCCTAGAATCAAAAACCGGGTTCACTACAGTTTCCAATGGAAACATAGAGCACCAAATTCCGAGATAGTCTTGGCAAAACCAGGACGTCTGGTCATCCTACTGTGGACTCAACTGAGAACTGATCACCATTACGGCACTATCAAGGAGTACTAAGGGAAGACCACTTACTAGTTCCCAGCTGGAAAGCCCATGCACACAGGACCAGGTGCTAGGTTCGTACAAGGGACCGAGGTAGGGGGAGAGGGGAGGGAGATGGACTCTGGCTGCCTCCCGAGCTGTCTGGTGTTCCTCGTGCCTACTACGGGGTAACTGTGAAGTTAATCATGACTTTGTTTACCCAAACTTTTTAACCATTTAAGATGTTTTTCTTTTTCCTCATATTCTTAATTACCACATGCATACATTTTAGCGACTGTTGCAACTTCCGGGTAAACCTCACCGAGGAGGACTGTGATTGAGCCACTTTCAATCCACGCTGTGACCGTTTGCTTTACCTCGGTATTTCACACCCTTGCACTTTTTTTCTCGGATTCACTGTGGATTACCTGCTGACAGAATGGTTATCATTCTGCCCAATAACTTAAACTGAGTGAGCTAATTTGAAAATATCAATTTTGTACCCGGGTGTATACTTCCGCAATTGCACTTTCTTACGGAGATATTGCTGTTAATCGGCCAGCAGCAGGGCTATTTCTCTGCTACTTTGTGCAACCAGCCCTTTTGCTATGCAGGTGCAGAGTGTGTATCTGCAGCACTGTCGAAAAGAAAGGCAAATTCGAGCTTGCCTCCACAGAAGGCACCAAAGAAATTGAATACAAAATACTTGCACCAATCCGTGAGGCAAATTCATTGATTTGCGAAACAGAGCATCTTATACTATCTGGAATGTTGTAACTGTTGACGGTCTCAGATGACTGCCGTGCCGTGAGACCCCCACTCCTAAAAACACACTCACACAGGACACAGGTGTTCGTAGTGTGGGCTCCCCGGTGGCACTGCGGCCACAGGGAATGCCCTGTTTATTTATAGCCGCCACACTCCTCCTTTTTCATAACAACAAACTAAAAAGGAGGATCTAACTGCTAAACATAACATCACACAATGGCAACAAACCAAATGCCCCCGTTTATTGGTACCCACCCTAGATCCCCAGATGGCACCACACATAAACGGCTTAAGTGTCTTCATCATGCAGCAACACCTCCTTAGTCCGTGACATAGTCCATGAGATGGGCAGGTTTCCCTCGCCCTGTCCTCAGGGGTTACCTCCTGCCTGTCTCCCTGGCCGGTGTTCCGTCGCCTTGCCCCTCATGGGTCAGGGCTCCACCGTGGCGGGATGTCCCTCTCCTTCTTCCAGTGCTTCCTCCAGGTCCACGTCCCCCATAGTCTCTGCCCACGATTCACCCAGCCTCTTAAAGAAGCTGACATTCCTGGTGACAGAAGCTGTTCCATCAGACGCGGTCACCATGGATCCCCTGACCGCCACCATGTCCAACAGAGCCAGCTCATAGGTGAGGGAGCGTTTGCCCTGCGGGTGATGATTCTTCACTAGCACTTCATCCCCTGGGGCAAGCCTTGGTGTTCTTAGACCTCTTCTGTTGTTTTCCATTTCCGTCCATGCCCTTCTCTCCTCCTCCACCTGGTCATTGTTGATGACGGCCAGCTCTCGCTCCCCCACCTCGGGTGTTATGTCCCTCGGGCACTGCTGGAAGAGTGCCTCCGCTGGTGCCACTCCTCTGGATGAATGTGGAGTGGCTCGGTATCCTCACAGGAACACATATAGTGCCCTCTGGAGGCACTCGCCCTTTCCTTGTGCAATCCTGAATACCTTATTCAGCGTGCGCATCATCTGCTCCGCTTCACTGTTTGCACGAGGCCACAGCAGGGTGACTTTCCTATGGTGGATGCCATAGTCTTTCATGAGGTCGGCGAAGCTTTCGCCCTGGAACGGGGCCCTGTTGTCAGGGCATAGGACTCGAGGCAGTCCATGGGTGGCAAAGATCTTTTCCAGTGCTACCACCACTCTTTAAAATGCCACAGACTCCACAAATTGTACCTCTGGGTATCGGGACCATTCATCCACCACCACTAGGAAGTGGGTGCCTCTGGTCGTGGATCCAAAATCTGCGTGGACCACTTCCCACGGCCTCGTCCCTCTGGGCATCGTCTCGATGGATGGCTCACTCTGTGCTGGTGAGGCTGCCTGGCACCACACACAGGAGACCACAAACACTTCCACTCTCCTCTCTAGTTCTGGGAACCACATATTTTGTCTTGGACAAGCTTTTGTTTGGGTGCCCCTTGGTGTCCCTGGTGAGCCTGAGCGATGATCTGTTGAATCTTGGCCTGGGGGACCACAATTCTGTCACCTCTGAGCAGTAGCCCAGAGTCTGAGAATGTCAGTTCTTCACAAACCCGCCAGAACTGTTCTAGGGCCACCTTTGCTTCATTTGTTCTCCTGCCCAGTGACTCCAGCACCGTTTTCCAGGCTCCCTGTTCCATAGCCACTCTCAGGATTCCAAAACACTCGTCAATCTTTGATGCCTGTTCTAGTTCTTCCCCCTGCACAGAGTTTGGGGTAGCTGCCTCGATCACCAGATGTACATGCTCATCCGCTTCCTCTGCGCATGTGGATGGCTGAGCACCCCCTCTCGGGTGCCTGGAGAGGTAGTAAGCAGCATTGTTGCTGCCTGGGCGGTAGATCAGCGGCACACCATACTCTAGGAGTGCCAGCATCCATCGCTCTATCCTCACCGGTGGTTTGGATGATGAGCCAGCCATAATGGGAAGTTAGGGCTTGTGGTCCGTGATCACCTTGACTGGCCTTCCCAGGATGTATAGGTGGAGGTGTCTACAGCCCCACAGCACAGCCAGTGCCTCCCTTTCAATTTGCGAGTATCTCTGCTCGGTCTCAGAGAGCGCTTTGCTGGCGTAGGCTATCAGGCAGACTTGTTGATCACTCCCCACCTGTGTAAGCACCGCTCCAAGGTTGTAGGGCCTGGCGTCTATGATTATCTCAGTCTGTAGGGCCGGGTCAAAGAACGCCATGGTATGCTCAGCAGTAAGGGCGCCCTTGATGTCAACGAAGGCCGTTTATAGAACACAGCGACATAGGCTACCCTGCCTTTCTGGCACTGGCCTGTAGTGTTTATAGCACAAAATAACTGATCATAGCATTAGATCTGTACACAAATTAGAGAGCAACAAGTTAACATTTGCACATTTAACACATTTTATTATCTAGTGTGGCATAAAAAGGCCTAATGAGGCCGTTATACATACATGATCATTTTCAAACCCATCACTTATGGGAGTTTATACAAATTATATCATATTCAATATTCATATAATACACGATTTGCAATTGATATTTTGCACTGTGGGGGTTAGTACTAGTCATGACTTAGAATGTGGTTGTTATAACCAAAACATCTGTCTAGTCAACACTTGTGGTGTTTCTGGCATGAAGTGGATGATTTTGTATTCTAATGCCTTCTTCAGGACTGTGGAAGTGGACTGGGTGGTGTCACTGGTGTACCCCATTAGTGGAACATCTAAAATTAAAGGAATAAAATCAGTACAATGGTGTCTCTCAACAGGGTATTTGGTGCCTGGGGTGTGTGCTATAAGGCATCCTACCTGCGCCATTGATGTCAGTGTCACAGGAGTTGAGAAGATATGCAGCGTTCTTCTCTCAAGGTGCCTTCTGTGCACCTTTGGTTGTTTGATCCTGTATGAATCAGGTCTGGTATCTAGCTGGTTCAGCTGCAAAATAAAGGAGTCTATCAACCTTATGTTGTCTCAGTTACTATTGAACACAAAACACAAAAAGACCGGCTGCATCTATTGGCGTGCAGCCATTTTGGTGCATTAATTCTGGCATTCTCTGATTCTGTAGGTGCCAGTTCGTGGCGTGTAGCTATTACACACAAAAAAAGGCCGGCAGTGTCTATTGGCGTGTGGCCATTTTGGTGCACTAGTGCTGGCATTCTCTAAATATGTGGATGCCGGTTTGTGGCGTATAGCCATTTATGGGAGCTTCTGAAGGTAGCCCCAAAGTTTCAACTTGGGAATAGTGGAAACTCTATAGCTATTAGATAGGAATCTGATATACAAGAGAACCGCTATAGTGAGGTACGCTGTCTTACCTCCGTCAGCCTCCTAGTTCGGTGTGCTGTACCCGCGGTAATGCACCTGCTCGAGCGGCCCCCACTGCCAGATCACGTCCTTCCTTGTAATTGTCCGCAGCCGCTCAGAGCAGGACGCCAGGTTTCGGATGAAACGACCACAATACGTGACCATGCCCAGAAAACTCCTCACCTCGGCCACATTTTCCCGGCGGCCTGGCATCCTTGATGTCTCTCACTTTGTGCGGATCAGAAGACACACCATCCGCCTTAAAGACAAAGCCGAAAAACTCAATTGTGGTCTTGAGAAATTCACACTTGTCCCTGTGCAAGGTGAGTCCTATGGGAGCAGGTGCTCAAATGTCTTTGCTAGACGTGCCAGGTGTTCCGCCTCCGACCTTGCAAACACCAGAATGTCATTGGTGATATTGAGTACCGCTTCTAGGTCCACAAGGGCCCCTCTGATGATGTTTTTGAACACCTCTGCAGCTGAGGGAACCCCAAAACGGAGTCTTTTATATCTGTACATCCCCCGGTGAGTGGTGATGTAGCGTGACTCAGGGTGTAAGACCACCTGATGCTACCAAGCCCTGTGGTCCAGCTTGGAAAAGAACCTTGCACTCTGCTGCTGCATTATGATGTCGTCGATGGTGGGGGTCAAGTGTCTCTCCCTCTTTATTGCATTGTTGGGCAGGCGCATGTCCACACAGATTCTCACTGCGACGGGTTGCTTGGGCGTGCGGGCAATCACAATAGGAGATACAAATGGGGTAGGGCCCTCCACCTTTTCGATGATGTCCAGCTCAATGAGGTTATCTAATTCCTGGTCCACCAGATCTCTGAGGTGGAAGGGCACTCGTCCATGTTTGAGCGCCACGGGTTGAATGGACTCATCTATATGTAGCCGGACAGGTTCACCCGCCATTTGTCCTATGCCTTCGAACAGAGGTGGGTGCCTGCTCAATAAAACCTGGATGTCATCCAGGTATACTGAGTACGCAAATGTTACAATGCCAAGGGCCTCGGCCGCAGCACAACACAGTAGGGTATTGTTACTCACTGGTGTGACGTAGAACCTGGCCCGGACTGAGGTCTCACCATACTTCACATTAGCAACAAAAGCACTGTCCAGTGGGATTGGCTGCTCACCCCCAAATGTGAAGATGCGCACCTTCGGTGTGGAGAGGCCAGGTGGGGACTGCATGGTGTCATAGCGTTCCCTGGCCATTACATTGACTGATGCACGAGTGTCCACCAGCATCAGTATTGAATCCCCATTCACCAGGACATTGCACCTGGGCTGCCGCTCAGAGTTGAATTTCAGGACGCCCACACTGGACACGAAGAATACGTTTTCTTCTTCTTCTCCCTCCTTGTCACCCTCGGGACAGTTGCCATCGTCCCCTTGGTCTACTTGTGCCACGTTTGATGATCGCTGTGGGTGGAAGAAACACGGCCGGATGGGCCTTCTGGGAACAACTGTCGGTGTCACAGCTCTGCACATGCGGGCATAATGGTCAGCCCCTCCACAGCGACCACACGACTTTCCCACGGCCGGGCACTCCGCGAGATTTGGGAGTTCGAATCCACATGCCAGACATGATTTGGTCACTGCTTGTCCTCTTAGTCCCTGGTTGCCAGCCGGGCGTCTACACCCTCAGCCCCTGCCGACAGAACAGATGTGTTCCCCTTTGCTGGGACACACTCCTGCCTCCATTCTGGTCGCCCACAACTCAGAGACCTCATGGCACCTCCCCAGTTCTAGGATGCGGGTAAGGCTCTCTCAGGATCTGACGCCGTAACTTGCCAGACACACACCCCTGGATGAGTTGATTTCATATCATCGTGTCTGGGTCATTCCACGCACACGGTACTGCCAATCTGCGCAGCCTCCCATAGAACACATCTAGAGTCTCATCGTCCTTTTGGGTGCTGCACCCATCAGGAAGCGTGCGTAATCTGCATTTGCCATAGGCAGAAAATGATTGTGGAGCGCATCCTTGGCCGCTGCATATGACCCATTCACTGGTTGTAGGGACAGGAATATCTCATGTATCGCAGGGCCTGCACAGTATAGAAGGGTAGCCAATTTACTGTCATCACTAGTATCCATGGTGGCCCTGAAGTACATTTCTAACCTGTCCATCCATATTTTCCACCTTGGCCCCAGGCTTGATGGTGTGCCCGAGATATCAAACTCAGGCATTGGCTGCAGGGCACCAGGTGGTTTGGGTAGAGGTTTTGGCGGCAGAATGGGTGGGGGCTGTTGGCCCAGTACAGGGGCAGCCTGCTGTTGGTCAGTTGCTGAAGCTTGTCCTTGACTCATGATGGTCAGCACACAGGCACCCCAGAGGTATACGAATAATGGGGCTGCAACTCACCACCACACCTGCAAGTAGTCCTCCGCTCTAGACAGGCCCCAGATGTGGCCACTGGCAACCCCACACTCACAATGTCCCTCAATGTAACAGAGCAGATGCTGTCCCACAACATCGTAGAGCAGATGGCAGGCAGTGTAGAGGTCCCAAAAATTGAGCAGGGTGGGCCCAAGGTGTACCCAGAAAGCAGGCCTTCCTTGGTTTCACACCCAATCACTCGATGAATAACAGTGAAACTGTGAACGAATCACTTCCAAAATACAGGTACTGATTCCTGTGGCTGTCTGCCACAAGATTATCCAAAAATGTAGGCTGGATGGCTCATTGACGCTTCATAAAAAAGTTGCGAACTCCCAGGGCCTACTAGACAAAATGGCCGCCGACCGTGTGGATTAATACCCTCTCCGCGGCATGCTCCGTGAAATGCGCATCATAATCAATCATTTGCGCACTTCATGAGGTTACAGCCTTTCCCGGGTTGTAATCGCAGCTCGTCGCCACTGTTGACGGTCTCAGATGACCGCTGTGCTGTGAGCCCCCCACTCCTGAAACACACTCACACAGGACACAGGTGTTCGTAGTGCAGGCTCCCCGGTGGCTCTGCGGCTGCCGGGAACGCCACGTTTATTTATAGCCGCACGCGATGGAGTGAACGTCACTCTGTCGCGTGCGCACCATTAAAGGGCCAGTGCCACAGTAACCAGGGACTGGCTAATGAAATCCTCACATCTAATTATGCTGTTAGTAATAAAATAGATGGTATAGTTACTGCTCCCATTGAGATTGAAGAAGTAAGGGGCGGGGGAATGGCACGAAGATAATGAAGTTTCTACATCCCACTTAATTTCAATTGGTTACTTATAACACACTTAATACCCAGAGGTTTATCAGCACAGACCTAGGGATTGAAACTGTGTTGCTCTGCATTGTCTTGTTTCCAAGGCGAGCACGTTGCCCTTGAGCTATCCTCCCAATACACGTTGTAACACATAGGAAAGCCACAAAGAACACACATAATTAATTACTTGATAAATATGAAATCACTGACTTGAAGGCGCTATAGGGTGGGAGGGATTATAGTATCCCAGCCAACACACATGCTGAGGGTAATGCAGTTAGTGGACACGATGACAAAGTGTATAGCACTGCATTTAAGGAGGAAGAGGTAGTTGTGATCTCTCCCTCTGTTGCCCTTTCTAACAAATTCGAAGTACTTAGGAACTTAGAGGGTGGCATTAATGACAAAGGACATGCTTTAAATAAATTAGCTCAAGATAACAACGCTGTATAAGGGGGAGACCAGTGTGTCCGAAGTTGAAAAGGCAATTCCTTATATAATCGAGCATTGGAAAACCAGGAAGATAAGGCAGTATTATAGGTCCCTTCTGTGCAGGAAACACTGTGTCCCAATTTCTACAACTGCCCAGATGTTAGATATGAACTTCTAAAATGTACAGTCGATTTCCGCACTCCAAAAGATAGTTGAAGGTATACAGAATAAAGTAGAAGCAATTACAAAAACTAGCAAGGGAAGTAAAAGATCAGCACCCCTGGGATATTTGGCACCAGGGCCAAAGATCATATGTGCACAAAAGCTGACAAGTCTACTGTCATTGGTAGCAAAGATAGATAGGCTGGTCCCTGCTGTGGCATTGAGCCCAACCCCTCCATTAACCCTATCTCTACAATGCAGGCAATAACTAGAGTTATAAACCAACATTCAAGCTCCAAGCCCCCACCAAGACAACCTTTGATTCTCAGGGCAACTGATTAAACTAGAGGTAATAATACCAGACAGCTACACTGCAATCGACCAGACAGATATAATGTTGGTCGGATAAGAGATAGACAAGACAGTTATTGCATCTTTATGCACAATGACCCCATCTATCCAGTTATGCATATGAGGATCATGAAGCAATGGTACACAAATGTATACACTGGATTAGACATGTTATGGGTTGTCATTCAGTGATTCAGGAGGACATCCTGCATTTCATTTGTAAACCAATGGCGAACAATAGAGAGGGTGACTGTATCCATATTTTTCTAAAAGACAGCTCTCTGATCGAAGGACAACTAGTCATAGAATATCGTATGTATACACCACAGGGCTCAAGGATGGAGCTAAATCCATTCCCACCAAATCACACTGAAAATGTTAGTGGATGAAGAGATCCATCGCACTTGGCCAAGCTCCCAGGAATGAAACCAGATGTCCCTAAGGTTATGCGTAACACAAGTGAAGCTCCAAGAACAATATCGATGGGTTGGAGGGGGTAGATTGACTATCGCCCGCCTTAGGACAGAATATCATCTGTTTCCCCTCGACACTGAGTCAGTTAAGGGAACACGAATTTCTAAATCTGATATCCTGGAATGTTGCTGTGTTGGTGAAAAATGTGAAAGACGAGGTTGCATCAAAAAAAGAAAATCTTCCTGGTTTGGAAATGGGGTGACCTCCTGGAAGTCGCAAGGACAGGGGAATGTGCTGAGTTCTTGAAGCAGGTTACCATCAGGGTGGAAGCCAGCAGCTCAATATTACATGTTCGCATTGGAAATGACTCCTGGTTTAAACATTTTCAAAATCTATATGCAGAGACAAGAACTTTCCCGACACAAATAGACAAATCATACCTTCCAAACAGTGACTGGGTCTCGGTAGGAGCGTTCACCTTCACAACGTCAGAAAGTCAAGGACGCATTACACTCCAAAAAGGGAGGGAAAGCACCAGGGCCTGGCAAAGTACTGATTGACTTTTTAAATTAGGAATTCTGGGTGATGATGCTGCATCATCTTGTTAATGCCTTGGTATCGATTGACTATGTTGGATACCAGAACAAAAGCTGAATTCATGCCCCTATACAAAGCTGAAAGGAATCCGAGAATTACCGCCCCATATCCTTCTTGGATCAGACTGGACGTTTGCAAAGGCAGTGTTGAATCATTTTCAGAACTGGGTAACAGACAATAACATCATAAGGCACTTACAGGTGGGTTTTCAAAGAGGCATGGGTACCATTGACCAAAGTTTTTTTATTATTTCCCCCATCCACCAGAAATATTCTTCATTGATTCAAAGCCATCATTTGACAGGGTGCCCAGGGACGGACTTTGGAATGCGCTAAAGGAACTAGGTATCCCCAGACATCCGTTGAGAATCATACATCATCTGTATACAAATAACAAAGCGGTGCTCTGTTGGGGATAAGCAGGAGAAACAACAAAACCGTTTATGATTCAGAGGAGTGTCAGACAGGGCTGCTTGCTGGCACCTACTGTTTTCTGCATCTTTATAAGCGATAACATAGATTCACTTACTTGTCTAAGCGCTGGTCCCCCTAGACCTGGTCATGACAGGATACCAGCACTGGTTTTTTTCTGATAGTGCGATTCTGTTAACAACAACACCATTTGAGTTGAAGTAAACGTTGGTAACACCAAAGCTTTTGTCTTCCATCCCAGTCAAAAAAAGACCCCCAGACTTGACATCTGTTTCAGAGACATGGGGCCTCATTATGAGTCAGGCGGTAACTGTGCCGGTAAAAAAGGCATTACAGCCCTGGCAGTCCCAGTAATTGCCCATTGCCAGGTGCTGGAAAATATTACTCCCCATTCCCATCCCATTGGACTCAGCTACCTCAGTAGGGAAATGTCCTATCTAATGTGCAAAGACTATATTGCCTTCTGCCACATAAGGCAGGATTCATTCATTCACCCTGCTCTGGACCCACCTATGCGCAAAATATGCTCCAAATTACTTTATTATCTTTGGGCCTCATTACGAGTTTAGTGGTCTGGTAAAAATGGATGTAAAGTGATGGCAATTCCATTACTGCCACTTTACCGCTGCATTACCGCATCACCAAATTTAGGGTTGGCTGTCAAGTGGAGGACTCACCTCGGGCAAAACGCTGCAAGTAGATTCTCCACTTCACCAACAAAGATCATCGGATTTCCCTTGTGGAATTACCACTCCTGGTAAATCTGCTAAATTCACCATGTTGTCCTAAGAACTCCAAAAATGTGGATTTATGCTGTAGTGCTGCCACTCATGTCACGTGATATAATGCAACATTTTTAAGAAACATCATCCATCAAGCAAAATATACAGAGCCTGCTTTGCATAATACTAATAATAATACTAATAATTAAATGTAGCTACAGCGAACATCAACAGGAGCAATCTAGCCAAAGCACTATTAATTATATTATTTATTGATTTGTCATTTATATAGCACACCAGGCCCGGAGGCAACTATGCTAATCAATCCAAGCATATCTCTAAAACAAGGAATCTGTCACAACTAGATATATCGAGATATTCTTGGAACCAACCTCACTCTTTGGATAAGAATGAAAATATATTTGTTACATTAAGAATATAAACATTCGACCCACGTCCCTGCCCCGATCGACATGCCAGAATATACGCCAATGGAACATAATTTATTCCCATCGCTGATTAAACACAAGGTAACATCAGTGTTATGCAAAGCCATAACCTCCCTTGCAATGAATGAACTGTCGAGTCTAAAGGCCAAATGGGAAAGGGATATGGGGGTCATACTTCCGGAGGATTGGGTCTTCTCGCTGATGTTACCCCGGGTGATAGCCATTTCATCCAGATTTAGGCTAATCCAATTAAAAGTACTGCGTCGGGTATATTACCCAAGAGTGGCGCTACTCAGATTGGGCAAGATTGTCCATCTTGCTTGCGTTGTAAAAATTAGGAAGGCAACTTCTTCCATATCCTGTGGGAGTGTACTCACATCCAACAATATTGGCAAGCGTGCTGTAACGAATTGTCCATACGCTTGGGTAGAACCATCTCCAAGGATCCGAAACTGCTATTATTAGGGGTGGAAGATGATGATGAATTGTCACGGTATGAGAAGCTGTTTTTACCAACCACCAACGCGCTGATTAAAAGAAATATAGCGCAACTCTGGAGATCTGCTGTAACACCAAGCTATGAACAATGGACAACTAACATAGATATCTGCGTCGCAATAGAGCATAGAGTGTATACTGCTAAGGGCTGCCTTGAGAAGGTGAAAAAAATATGGCAGAAATGGGAGGACGCCCACTGACTCACTAATTGCTTTGGAGGGCCGGTTCGGCCTGTGATGATATACCGTGGACACCATGCGCATATTAGATTGTTGTAAAAGAATGTAACCATATATGATGAAAGACCCCGTTTATTTCAATCAAAGCGTGATTTCAACGGTTAGCGGGGAAGGGCGGTGGTGCATATCCCTCTAAGAGCTGATTTGTTTGTATGTTTTGTTTCAAAAACCAATAAAGTGTTTTATCAACAAAAAAAAGAATATCAGAAAAATCACAAGGTTCCACAAATAACACTTTAAACAGACATAAATATAATTACACACAAATATATGCAATCATAAAAAACACAAGCGTTGATATTAAAACAAATAGTTGCACACGAGTTTGGCCAAATCGATACATTCACGGTAATGAGTATTAGCAAGTGCCCAAAATGTGTTCCACAACTATGTACACTTCTCAGAAATATGATCCACTAACCAAACCTGGAACTCCAATATACAGAAAAAACTATCTTAAATCGGACAGAATCACAGAGTTTAAAAGACATTTTTAGAAAATCTTCTTTCCATAATTTGCAGTCTTCCTAGAGTGTTTCGTATAGCAAGCTTCTAAATATTCCCCATATCAAGTGTGTTCTGAAGTAGCAGTGTTATCTTTCCAATAATAGGGCATTAATAAATGTGCAACCACAATGGCTTTAAAACAAAATAAGCCAAAGAGTGACCTCTGGCAAAAATCTCCAAAAAGCAGATTACATTCTTTGAACTCCACAAACGTCCCTGACAGACCCCCCTTTGTCCTTCAGGTATTGCAACAAAAAAAAAAACATCTATCGCCATTAGAAAAAAAGGTGTATCAACTGTCCGACATGTGCCTGACAACATGGGGAAAGGCGCTGAGAGGTAGCATAGAGCCTATCAAGCCCACATTGTGTATATTGATACAGAAACCATGTTGTTTTCTTGTTCTATTCTGCCCAATACAGACTCCATATTTTATCATCACTATGTCCCTTTTTTCCTCCTCCGTGATCCATCGTTTGTTTCCGTAATCCTCTCGCATTCGCCTCGGTTCTCCTTCACTTCTCCTCAGTGGACACAATTACTTAGTGGCCTCTCTCCTTAGTGACCCATCACATCTCCTCTCATGCCCCCTTTTCAGTACTCCAATGTATTCTCTTCAGTGCTCACAAGTACTCACCCTATGCTCCTGTATCTTCTCCTCAGTGCTACCATAGGTTCTACTTAGTGCTTATATATCTTCACAAAAGTGCTGTAAGTATTCTCTTCTGTTGTGCTTTCTCCATGGCATTGCCTTACAATTGTTTACACTCTACTCCTAAGTGGTCCATGCCTTCTCCTCAGTGTTCCCAAAGCTTTTCTTCCATGCTTCAACTGTTTCTCCTCAGTGTATTCTATGTTCTCCTTTATACCCCCACGCCCCCCGTTCATTCTCACTCACTTCTCAGTGTTTACATGTCATCTGTGACCCGTCTTTACTTCACAGTGTTCTCCCTTCTTCCGCAATAACAATTCCTCTCTGCCCTTCCTTTTTTATTCTCAAGGTTTCCACTCTACTCTTATTGTCCTCTCTTCTCATGGCTTATCTTTGGCAGCTCAGTATCTTCCCCTAACAGTCCCTTATTTTCACTTCAATGTTCCCATATGTTCTACCTGGAGAGTCAATGTATTTGCTCAGTGCTTTCATTACTTTATTCAGTCTTCTCTGTATTATCCATAGTGTTGCCTTGTCCTTAGCACTGCCTTCTCCTTATTGATCCCTCTTGTCAACTCTGTACCCCATGATTATCTCCTCCATGCTCTAATATCATCTTCACAGTGCTCACACCTTTTCAGTACTGCTCACTTTATCACGTGCTCTCCATGTGGTCCTTCTGACTCACATATCGTTTCACTCTTCTCATATATTGTCCTCTGTCTTTTCACATATGTCACAATTTCAGCATTTCCTAGATTTACTATGCTTCCTCTTTTTTCTCCTGAATTGCCTTTCTATCATTCAACTTTTGGATCTCTGTCTTCTTAATACTGCATGGCTTCTTTTCAGGGCTTTGCATCTTCTCAGTGTTAGGTCTATTTTCAGTGTTCCAATCTCCTTATAACTTATCTCTTCTCTGAGGTCCTCTCTGAGTGCCTGTCCTCCTAATGCACTCTGTTGCCTCCTCTGTGATCTCTTTATGTTATCAGTGCAATCTTCTCTGCAGTTCTCTATATACTCAGTACTCAGATTGCTTCACCTGTGTAGTCCTCCTTCTAAGTGGCAGCTGGTGAACCTTTAAGCAGGTGAGGCATAAATATTGTCCTGATTGCGACAGTGCAAAGAGGGTGAGCTTTCCCAATGTGTGTGTTTTTAGAATGTCATAGGCTTTTACATATGATTAATGAAATGAACAAGGAGGACCAGTTTACGCACACAAAACATTGGATCGATACGGGTGAGGACTTCACAAACATGTTCCTCAATGATTAACCTTCCATTACAGTTCAGCACTTCAAGATAATGGTGTTTTGGCAAGAAAGGCACACGTCTATTATGCCACAGCTGAAACACTTGATGAAAGTTCATCTCTGGGAGATTATATCCAAGCATGACCAGTCTTGGGAGGATGGCTCAGGGGCAACACGCTCACCTTGGAAGCAAGACGATGCGGAGCAACACAGGTTTGATCCCCGGGTTCATGCTTAGGAACCTCTGGGTTTTAAGCGTGTTATAAATAACCAATTACAATTACCCAAGGAACATATTGATCGTTCAACGGATAATATGTACAGCATTCATCAAGGAGAACATTGCCTGTGGGGTGCTAGTTGATATGAAAATGTTTTTTGTTCAGGAAACCCAAAACATTTGGATAATTATGCATAATGATCCAAAACACTTCGCATATGATGCATTCATTGAGTGGGCGTGGCTAGCTATGGAGCGTGAGGAGTGCCTGGGAAGGCCTCCTGGAGTGGATCCGTTCACTGATCCTGCTTTGGCAGCACATTGCCCAAATCTGAGGCATGTAGCAGTACTATGAAGGTGTGTGGAGCTCAGTGCTGAGGCTTCAGCCGATTCGAAGGTCCCAAAGTGATGCAATGAAGCGACGAGAAGATGCAAGCGGGTCGCAAGATGTCCGCCAACATGAAGAACAAAGGAGCCTAGAGAAACTGAACGAATGGATTTAAGAAGGAACGTTTACTGGCACCTTGAGCTGGTGGCTGCGCAGATACGTCGCAGTGGGACTGCCTAGGGAAAGCGGGCATAACGTTGCTGCACTGGGTGACTCAGAGCAGAGTGAGGCTGCAAGTACGGAGCACTGCTGAGAGGAGGGGCCTCGGAAGGCAAATAGCAGCAAGGGCGTGTGTGTGAGGCTGAGAAGTGGCAACGGAGTAACAGGATTGTGTGCTGCCTGTGTTCGACGGCCATTGATGACCTGCAGTACTTTTGCTGGTGCCACATCAGTTGGCGGTGGTCTGCAAGAAGATTCTCCCAGTGTCGTGGATTTTGCCCATGCTGGGCTGAGGGGGCGTCCGTGGTGGAGAGTCCAGTGGACCGTGGGACGGAGGTGCCAGAGCCTCCGAGCGGAGAGGGAATGTTCAAGCTAAGTGGCAGTGGACTGGCCGAAGAATAGTAACAATGGAGGGCTAGTGTTAGGTGCTGACGGTGGTGTGCGGCCCCTTGGGGTCCAGCTGTGTACAATTGAAGGCTGCATGCCTTGTTGCAGCTGATCGGTGGCCTGCCGGCAGAGAGGATGACCGTTCGGACCTTGCTGTGGAGTGCAGCTGAGTGGTGTGTGTGCCTGGGAGAACACGGGGGTCGGCAGCTGCCCGGGCTCCATTGGATGGACACAAGCAGCGGACAGCAGTGCCGCAGCACCTGACTCCTGCAGGCAGTGCAGCAGAGGGCCGGCCGAAATCTGCATGGTGGAGTGATACATGGCCCATGTTCCCCCTGATGGGGGTAAGAGAAACAAACAACAAACAACGCTCATTCTTGTGAGGGAGTGGGGCTGCTGTGGACTCCGCTCTCTGCCTGTGAGGGAGACCTGTTGGCCCACTGGACATCATCGTGGCTGCAGCTGGGGATGTGGAACTGCCGGGTGTTCAATGAGGGGCACCTGTGGAAGGACTCAAATAGCACAATCAGCTGTAAGATGGATTGGGGGCACCTATTTTGGAATGCTGCTTTCTGGCTCGACAGTAAGTTGCAAGACATGGATGGTGTCAGCCTGTGAGGGGAGGCCAGACAGCTCTAGACAGCTCTGGATGTGGAACCCTGGGGTGTAACAGAAGTGTGGAAGGAGGGCATTGGAGCTAATTCATGGGTGCAGTGGTGTTTGGTCTTGGCACGGGTTGGAGCTTGAAATCCAATCCCATGCAAGGGGCCTTGAAAGGGGATCTACAACCACAGGAGTGCAGGAGAAGCTGCGCAGGTGCCTAGAGGCTTTGGTCAGAATAGAGGTGATTGCAACTGCTGTGGTGGACTGAATCTTATGGAATTCTGCAGCGGCAGAAAAGTCGGGTCCCTGTTGGGATGGTAGCAGGAACTGTGAAGGCAGAAGGTCTACTGTTAGAAGGTCAGTGGCGCAGGTATTGGGGTGTCTGGGTTTGTTCCCCAGTGGGCTGTAGGTGTCCGCTAGGTAAAGCTGACCCTGGGAGACTGTCCCCTTGGTGGGCCCAGCCATTGGATAGGGGAGTACTCCTTAGCCTGATTGGTGACTCCTAACGTCTGCCCACGGCAGGGCCGCATAATTGGCAAGAATGCCTTCAAAAGCCAATAAGCAGAGGGCTGCATAGATATCTTTGCCAAGACCCCAAGACAGGAGCTGACCCCGGCTGGCGAGATGGTACTGCCGCCAGAGGAAGGTGGAGATGCTGTGGGGAGGTACAACCAATTTTCTGCTGGCTATTGCAGACCTAATAGCTGCACTGGGCACACAGATTGACGAAATCAAGGAGGATGTCGGGTTTCTGAGGCAGAATGTCAGAGGCCTGGCTGAGAAGACCTCTAGTTTGGAAACCCAAGTTAAGGACAACACAAAGGGGCACCAGGAGATGAGTAAAGAGGTCCATATCCTGAAACAGAGGATGAGACTCCTCGGAAATAGAGCAGAGGAAGCAGAGGGAAAGGCCTGTAGGAACAATGTCCAGATCATCGGCCTGCTGGAGGGTGCAGAGGGCAGTGAACCCACCACATTTGTGGAGAATCTGTTTTTACTGGAGATAGGCCCAGGAACCTTACCCAGGGCTTCACGATTGAGCGAGTGCACATTGCCCTGGCGAAAAGACCCTCTCAGTGTGTCCCCCCCAGACCTACAATTGCTAAGGTCCTAAACTATAAGGACCGGTAGAAGATCCTGGCGTTCTCGAGGCAAGGGGGGTCCTGCACAGGGTTTCGGCAGACCTGGCAGTGTACCCGGATTAGAAAAAAGATAAGTTACCTATTAGGGACCCGAATTACACCTTTCAGGTACAGAAGAATCGTGCTTAGTTCTGGGCAGTCAAGGCCAGCTTGAGATCGGCCGGTGTGAAATACATGTTGATATATCCGGCGCGCTTGAAGGTCTTATACAAAAATCAGGCCCATTTCTTTGAGATCCCGGGGTATGCACAAGACTGGTTGAATAAGGAGAAGATATTCCCGGCCAAGGATGGGGAAGATTTACTAGAACCAAGATCAAGGAGCAACCGGATCTGCAGAGACCAACGGATGAGATGTTTTGGACATCATCACGTGGGGCCGTGCTCAATTGGGGATGTGTGCTGGGGAGGGCCATGGGATGACGGGGTCGACACCTGGGTAGGCTTGTTGCTTGATCCCCCACCTCCTGCCTTCATCGGACATTGATGACCAACGGTCCACCGTATGTGGAATAGTGTGGGCTCCACAACACCAGCAGATTACACTAGGCCTGTCTGTGGAAGCTTCGAGGAGGTCTCCAGGCCCACTTGGGTTTCTTTCTTTCCTCCATTTGTGTTTGTGTTTTTTATTTGTTGTTATTTTTCAGGCACTTGTTTTTGTGCCCACCACACATAGGCCACTCGAGTACGTGCAAGTGGAGGCTGCGAGAAGCGGGGATAAGACCGTCCATGGGTACCTGTGTGGGGCTAATGTTTTTTGGGGGGGTTGTAGGGTGGATAGTAGGAGGCGAGGTTTGCCAGCACGTTGCCTGAAAGGGACAGATGTTGATGGAGGTCGTTAGAGGCATAGCTATCACAGAATCTAATGGTGTTCGGATCCAGGTGGGTAGGGCGTTAACCGAAATGGAGAACCAGTTACGTCAGGTGGAGCAATCAGGTGCAGAGCGAGGTGAGGCAGCAGAGGATGTAGTGAAGCTCAAGAACTAGTGTGCAGAGTGCTGGGATAGACTAGGTAAACATGATTATGCAAAGTATATGGAGAGACAACATAAAGAAGGTGATAAACCAGGAAGACTACTGGCCTAGTTGTACAAAAGCGAGGAAGTTAGGACCCTGATTCAAGAGATACAAGTGTAGAATGAATCTCCATGCCAAACACAGGCCGATATCAAAGCCACCTTCAAAGAATGTTGTAGCACCCTTTATCGCTGGATCCATGGAGGATATGGAGGGGGTGCTGGAGGGAATAGATCTGCAGAGTTTGAGTCAAGAGGTGAGCCTATCACTCCGGAGAAGATAAAATGCACGGTTCGGGCGTTGCCCATGGGCAAGGCCCCTGGCTCGGATGGCCTGCCCAGAGAATTCTATAAAGAATTTTGTAGATGAGTTGGCTCTGCAGCTCCTGGGTACCTTTCAGGACTCCTTAGAGACAGGGGTCCTCCCCCTTAGTCTTATAGAATCAATCATTATTCCGCTTCTGAAGCCGAGGAAGCCACCCACAAGGTGCGACTCAGATAGGCCTCTGTCATTGCTCAATCAGGATAGCAAGATCCTGATGGCTGTCTTGGCGTACCGTTTAAAGCAGATGATTCACAGGATCGTCCACCCAGACCAGACTGGGTATGTCCCTGGTAGAAACATGTCCTAGAACCTACGCAGGTTGCACCACGTCATTGATTACACATCCTCGTGGACTACACCGTGAGAGATTGCAACACTGGATGCGGTCAAGTCATTTGACACAGTGAGGTCGGGATGGCTTTATGCAGTGATGGGCAGGATGGGTTTTGGGCAGATATACTTAAGATGAGTGAGGCTGATTTACACCCAGTTAAGGGCTAGAGTAAAGACTGGTAGGCACATCTCAGACTCTTGGCAACCTGAGAAAGGGACCAGACAAGGATGCCCACTGTCCCCACTGCTGTCTATTCTCACCATGGAACTGATAGCCCAGTATTTCAGGTCTGAGTACCTTGAGGTGGGCATTACCATAGATGGCGTTAATCACCTCATATCACTGCACGCTGATGACACCTTGCTGTACATCCAGAATCCAAAGGAAATCTGGAAATGGTCGTGGAGGTCTTGACGTTGTTCAAAGAGCTGTCAGGGATTAAGATTAGCATGGATAAATCCTCCTTGTTCCCATTAGCCGATTTAGCGGGCAGGAGTGAACATACACTCCCAGTGTCGGCATTGAATTAGTCGGTTGATACGTTTAGGTACATGGGAGTTAATATATACCACAATACGGCACTAGAACATGAGAACAACACAGGACGTACTTTGGTGGGGATTTAAAACTCTATTCGGTTCTGGAGTAGATTGCCTCTGTCGGTAATGGGCAGTGTGGCGCTATTGAAAATGGTGGTCCTGCTTTGGCTGTTTCACTATTTGGTAAATGTCCTTTATTATGTACCAAAGTCCTTTTTTAAGATACTTGATGTGCTATATGTGGGTTTCCTGTGGAAGCGAGGGAGGTCCAGGATGGTGCCTGCCACCCTGCGTAGACCTTATGATGACGGAGGCATTAGGGTCCCGCATTTTGAGCTATATTACCTGGCAGGACAGCTGCAATTTGAAGGGACTGGCTGGCTGACAACCCTAAACCTGCAACGTGGTGGCTTTTTCGCACCATGCCACATTATTACTTGAAAGAATGGCTATGGGCCAGGAGGCCGAGGGGTCCTATTGGATCTCTCCTGGTGTCCCCGAGGGTGCGTTTGTGGGATAGGACGCTTAATATGATAGGATTGAAGGATCCGATTTAGGCTCAGACCTCCCTGGTGTCATGGATGTCGTCCTCTAAGCAGGCGCGGCTGGGAAGACGTGCTGCCTGGGAACCCTGCGGTGTGGTCACAGTAGGGGACTTGTTAAGGGAAACGGACTTCATACCATTTTGCAAACTTGCTGACGGCATGGGGCTGCCTAGGGGCCAATAGTTAATACACTGCACAATTAAAAGGGAGCTAATGGGGCATTGGCCTTTATGGAGAGAGTCATTGGATAAGCATGCAGTAGTGGACACCTTCTATGACATCTCAGTAGGGGAACACACTATATCCAGGATATACAAGTTATTGTTTATGGGAGGTTTCCCCCGCCCCATCGAAAGTTAGGTGCAAGTGGGAGGAAGACTTGGGCATCCCTTTTACGGATGCACAATGGAAGGATGTTCTGTGTTATCACAAGAAAGAGTCCTGCAGTGCTAGAATACAATTGATTCAACTGTTCGTGACACATAGAGCTTATCTGCCCCCCTTACGGATATCACGATTTCCGGACTCAGGCACCAGATTATGCTCTAGTTGTGACTCTGAAGAGGCCAGCATATAACATATGTTCTGGGAGGCCCTGTGGTGCATGGGTACTGGCAGGGGGTATCAACCAGATTGCAAAGGGGGGGTTGACGCTAGATGTTCTTTCACCAGGAGCGTGTCTGCTAGATAGCTTCCCATGCCCAAGGCGAGTGAGGCACATTCTTAAGATAAAGGGTTTGGCATATATTTTGGCCAAACACCAAATAGCAATGGCCTGGAAAATGCCAAGAGGCCCTAAGGTGGAAGACTGGTGGAGGGAATGGATAAAATGGGTGCATTCAGAAACTGAGGTATAGAGGGGGCAGTGCACCTCAACCCTCCTTATGCAGCTGGTGGAGTGGATGCATGAATAGCCCTGGTGCAAATTCCATATGCTCCTGGGGTTACTGAGGCCGTTATGGGTGCTGGCATGCCTTAAATTATGGGGAAAGTCACTGATGGTTTTGATTTTGTATGGGGCTGTGCCCATGTTGAGGTAGGCACGTTCAGGATATGAGATGGTGCATGAGGCAAACCAGTGGTTGGGAACCAGGGACGGGGTGCAGGGTGTGAGGTAGTATTAGAAAATAGCTAGTCTAGTTGGTTATAAAAAGTAGTGTGGTTGTGTATTATTGGTAGTGTTTTACTGTTTGTATGTCATATGTTAAAGGAAAACCAATACAAATTGTTTTAAAAAAAAGTTTTAAAAAATGATGCATTCATTGAGGGCCAAAGGCTACTGGGGATTTCGGTTGTCACCTGAGTGTTCGTGCATACTTTTGTTACTGTTAACGGTAACATTCCAAACTATTTACATAAACAAAATGAACAACTGGAACATATCCCAGGCCATTGGAATGCAGCCCAGAATTGTTGTTATTGTAGCATACCTATGTAGCATACCTATGTGTTACAAAACAATAGATTAATTTGGCTCGCAGCCCAAACATTCAAACTGAATGACAAACTCCGTTCATAAATTAAACTTTAATAAATGTTCACTGCCTGAATCAATTTTAATGAATTTTAGTATGTAGATGCCAGTTTCCCTAACAACTAACTGGCTTGAGATATGGATCAACCCCAGGCAGGGCCAAAATACATGTTGCTCACCCATGTACATAGAGCGCGATGTGGAGGCAGCTAGGCATCATGGAAAAAAGAGTGAAGGGACAGAAGAACAAATTAGAATTCACTCAGGAGCTTCACTGGTTCCTAGAAATAAAATAATATTATAACTCAAACATATGTCATCTTGAGAAGAGCTGGCTCTGGCAGATACTGGTCTGATGTTGAATCAGTGATGGGTATATTTCCATCACACTGAAGGTTTCAAACAGTTCTCATCTCTAAGTCAGGTTAGACCTTTTGGTTAAGCCCTTTCTAGGTGATCTATCCTGCGTAGGATTTCTGACCAATTATCTGACTTTCCCCATGTGTCTATCTCACTAATGACCTCATTTAAAGGGGCTTGCTTTGCCATTAATTGACAAGCTTTACCTATGGAAATGGCATATGTTTGGGCAATGTTGCATGAAAGAAAAGCTGCATTGGGACCTAAGCCTATACCCCTACGCCTTTAATAACACCAACTGCCACTAAGACTCCAGCCTACTGGAATGCCTGAGGCATTTGTAATATATTCATATCTGTTTTCCTGTCCACCAAAATGTATCCTCCTTGGCTTTCCAAACAGAAAACTTGAGTAAATAGCATGATCTACAGATTACCGCAGAATGAGTGCAATTGAGGAAGTAGATTAAATGTGGATTTTACATGCTAAATCTAAAGTGTCTGTCCCATGTACTTGCCAAGATTCATCCCCCATGTCATGTTTAGAGGGACTGTTCATGCCATGTTTTCTCTATCATTCTGGAATAAAATGTTTTATCACACACCAAAGGATGTGTGGACCACACAAACTGGCAATTTTCAGGTGATGGGGGAATATATAGCTGTTCAGTTCTACAAACCCTTCCCCCACCTGGGGTTTTGCTACGTAAGGGAATTGTGCCTTAAACTATGGTAGTGCATTCCAAAATGGAACAGAACAGTGGCCCCAGCAGGTCTAGTTGATCCACTGCCCTATTTTTCATTTGTAATAAAGAAAGGTGTCAACATGTTTCACAAAACATGCATGATCTGCCATCCAACTTTTCTAGATCATCTTCAGAATCTAACAGCACTCCTTGAGCAAAGACTTCTATCTTGGCCCTCAACATGTTCCTATAGGTGTCTAAGACATGCATTGTAGGGGACACTATCCAAGATTCATCTTTTATTGATAGTGTATGTACCTGGAATAGAATACTAAGCCCAATGTAGGTTTTATACTGGTGTGTCCCGAATTCCCCTGACTCTAGTGGGTATATGCTTATTAGTGTCAAGATTCCCCCCACATCATTCATCAGCCTGCACCTCCCTCTTGTTTATTGTATGTGGTAAGGCTAAAGGTGACATCTTCAATTACCTGCTGGTTATTGGGACCTCCATTGGCATTAAAAAATGTACTCTGGTCAAAAGGATAAAAAAGGTGAAAAGACTTATCCACAGCAAAGTGCAGAACAGGATTACTGCTCCAATAAACATTTTACAGTTCTTGGTGCACTTTGGACTGTCGAAATTCTTCATCTTTAGGGAGGACATTGCACTTGGCTTTCTTCTGGCCTTGTTTTTGGCTCATCTGTTGCCAGAAAAATAGAAATATTCTCTGAGGTTGAGGAGGTTTATGGATGCATTTTTAACATGATGTCTTCATGCACTCTTGCTTGCTTGTCAGGTTGTTCTAGATAGAGAGTCTCGTCCATCAGGCACAGGTGTGTAACCATATGGAGCTGGCTAAAGTTGATCCACAGATACTTGATGCATATGTTTTTTAGGAGGCAGAGCTGTCAGGATGGCTGTTATTGAACCAATGAGTTGAGGTACCGTCACAGGAGCCCTGTGGCACAGTCCAAGTACTTCTTTGTCATGAATATTTTCCAGGACATAGTTTGCAGACTGCAAGGCACTTTGTGACCTGTCTGTATCTTGGTGCTGTGGTAAGACTTCTTCACCGTGGATGGAGTCTCTCAGGAGATTTATGAGAAGCAGCTGGTCTGGCCGGGTTTGAGAACTACAAGGATTGTATAATTTTGGCATATACATGGGAGTGCCAAAAAGCAACTCATGAGGCATTTTACCCTCACATTGAGAAAGGTGAGGTACGTTATTTATGCTACACTGCACTAAATGTATAGGGTTTGCCCAATGGCCTGCAGAAGAGAGGATGCATTTAGTCAAGGCTTACTTTATTATCCCATTGGCTCTTTCAAAAACTCCATCTGAATGTGCTCGAGATGGGTTTCAGAAATGCAGAGTAAAACCCTGGCTTGACAGGAACTCTCTTAAGGCTTTGCCAGAAAAGGCTGGCACATTGTCAGCTTGGAGTAATTCTGGTGCTGCCACAGCTACTAAGGACAGCAATCCTTTGATGACTTCCTTACAATCTGCTTTCTTCTGGAGAATTACCAGGTAAATCTGGTGCACAGGACCACCACAACCTACACATATTTGGAATTGTTGATGGGTGTAAAGCCCTGGTCACCAATACCTGTCTTGCAAAAGTTGTTTAGTAGCCAACACCCCAAAATGGGTTGTGGAAACACTTGCATGTGCTGCAGAGATTAGTTTCAATGTATCCTGTTAATTCGGTAGTACCATGTCAACAGTTTCTCCCTTTGACCTAGAGATAGTGACCATCACTGTATTCTCTTTTACAGTTTAGGTATAAGTCGTGGGGAACCCTGGCAGGTTAGGCCTATTTGCATCCAAACATGCTTTTATGTCCTCGTCTGTATATGTATCAGAGCATGTTAATGCAGCCACTACCATTAGTATAGTCTGCTGTCTTGCAGACTGGTCAGCAAGCGCATTGCCTGCACTGTGCACAGAATTCTTTCTGGGTGCTTTGTGTATGCATAACCCATATGAGCGGTCTAGCCTCATTGATTTCCCATACTTCTTCCCAAAGTTGTTTTGACAATATTTGTTTGCCTTTAGAATCTCTGAATGAATGTTTTTGCCACCACTGTAGGTCAACATTATAACCTCTTCCTACATAGTCTGAATAAGAAACAATTAAAGTAGGCTTATGAGGGCCAACTTGTCGCAATGCAAGGAGCAGGCCTCGTAACTCAGCAATCTGAGCTGATGGATGCCCTAAATGCTTTGTTTGGGTATCCTGGTGTTCAAACTCATTCTTATTTTGGAATCACCCTATTACAGCAGCACAGGCAGCAGACTATTTAGAGTGTGTCCCCGAATGCTGGAACAGCCCTCCCATCACAATATATTACATGTTCAACCATCCAAAGTGGAATGGCTGGTACAGCTGCATCTGCTTCTGTTTTTTTTTTAACCTTTATTTATTGCTGGAGAACAGGTACAGGACAAAAGGGACATCAACAACATTATAAAACATAGCACGGTAGGTTCCGACATTCAGGTAGGCAAGACAGTTCAAGGATCTAGGATATATCACTGGGCTGCAGTTTGTAAGAGGTAACACATATCAGTTTGTTTTGGGCACATCAGGATCACAGAGATAAGAACGGAAGGCCGCCAATGCATCACAAGGTCTAGAATGGTGGGGAAGAAAGAAAACATATACGTCTTCACATTCCTGAGCCCAGGTTAGTGCAGTCAGCCATTCCCTTGTGCTGGTGGGGGTTCTTGTCTTTCTATTTCATTAGAATAGCTCTTTTCACAATCATGCATGCCATGTATACTAACGCACGGTGAGTTTTACTAGTGATGGTCGGCCATATGCCAAAGTGTGTACTCAAGGGGTCTCGATCAAGTGGGATGGTCAATACCTGCGTGATTGTGTTCAGGATGCTGTTCCAGTATTCCTCTATCTAAGGGCACGCCCAGAACATGTGTAGGTGGTCTGCAGGAGAATGATGATATATAGGGCAGGCCTGAGGTTGTGCATGAGTCATCTTTGAAAGTTTTCCCGGGGTGTGATACAATCTATTCAAGAGTATGAACTGCACAAATTTGAGGCGAAAATTGAGTGAGACTTTCTGTGAGTGGATACACATGCGGGTCCATTGGATATCTGTGATTTCGAAGCCTAGTTCGTGGGACCAGGCTTGACGAGCTCGGAGTGCGTGGGGGGAGTAGAGTCTATTAGCAATTTATACAGTGTGGAGAGAATGTGTCTACAATCCCCTGATTTTGCAATGTAGGCCAGAGAGGCGGTTTCCGGAGGTTTGGCAGAAATGGCAGCCCGCAGCCTACATACAACATTGGAGGTGTTCCATCCCTGAGTTACCATGGTCCGGTTTCCAGGTGGTGGGTGTAATGAGCTGGCTTTCTGGGAAAAGGTCTGCCACGACTCTGTAGCCTAGACGTTCTCATACCAGTTGAATCGCCTGGTCCCATGTGGGGTTCACTGAGAGAAATTTCCACAGGGGGAGCCAGCAATAGTAGGGTTTGTCTGTGCCTGTGTGCAAATAGTAGGCACCATGCGTGAAGAGTGGAGGCAACTGGGTCGAAGGGGCAGTCGTCTCTATAGCGATGGTCAAGTATCAGTGTCATTAGATCTGAGTCGGTTGCCACTAATGTCTGTAGTTGTACATGTGGGGGTGTGTCGTGGGATACCAGAACGTGGAAATTGTTATCCAGTACAATTCTAGATTGGATCAGCGAATCCCCCTTTTTCATAAGAGTATATCATCGCAATCCATTTCTTCCGGACCGCCCCAGAATGCCATCGAAACTGTGTGAATAGACCGTGCATTTTGGCATTTTCCCAGCCACACCGGAACGTTGGTGAAAGTGTAAAGCAGTTTGGGCAGTATTATCATCTTGATAAATGAAATCTTGGCAGCGGGCGAGAGAGGGAGGGCTTTCCACTTTTGTATTTTGCATTCTGTATATGAAATGAGTGATGTATAGTTGTCCATTAGCATGGATGGCAGGGAACGAGAGACTACCACCCCTCAGCAGAGCCATCTGAAGCACTTTTGGGGCCCTGGGCACAGACTTCTTTGGGGCTCCCCTCCACCAAACCAAAGGAATTAAGTGATCAAGAATATCTGAACCCCACCCCCCACCCCTGCCGCAATCACAAACCATGGGTTTATATGCTGCCTCACAAATAAGGATTTTAATTCCCTTTAAGTCCCCTTACCCTCTTCATTCTTGCTCTAATCAGACTGATAATGTTGGCCTTCAAATGCTACTTGTTTACAAGTCTAGGAAGAGATTACTTCTGTTCTAGCATAGATACAGGAGACTTTATATCAATAGAATCCAGGAAGGTAAGTAGCCTGTAGTATTAATGCAGTACTGTATATAAAAGGTACATGTAACCCAGAATAGACAGAGATCTCACATTTGCTGCCTCACAGAATGCAAACGTGCTCTAGCATGAATCGGGGATGCATATTAGAAGCTACCAGGAAGGTGTCTGTATCCAGACAGACTGAGATTATAAATGTTAATGTTAATGTTAAAGGGCATTTGTACCGCACAGTATCACCACCGAAGTGGTCACCTGGCGCTCTGCCGGCTCTGAAAGAGGAGGGAGGGGTTGAGTTAGTGGGAGGAAGCAGGAAAAGGGCAAGAGAGCAGTGATGTGCTGTTGGCGGCCACAGCCCGGTGGATCCTTTGGCTGGGCCTTTGGTGTTTACAGCCGGTAGTCGTCATGTACTGTTGTGCAAGACTATTTGTTTTGTTGTTGCAATGTAGTGAAGTTTGTGCGGTTTGTAGTGCTGTAGGTTTTGGTTGTGTTTGGTATGGAGTTTGAGAGGTGTATGCAGAAAGGGAAATTGTTAGTAGGGTTGGTTAGTTTGCGTCTCTATCCTGAATTGAGGCGCTCGGTTTGCGTAGTCTCCCCTGATGCGGCTCTGTCCTGATCTGGGTCCGACTGGCATACAAGGTTCCTTACTCCTCTGGCCCCCACCTCTAACAAGCTCTCTCATTGCTCCCCTAGTCCTCCCTTCATACTCCTGTGGCCAGTGCACCTGCCAATGTCAACCTCTCAGGTAGTGTGGTGATTGCCAATATCTCGACAATTCCACACCACTGTGGTACCTTGCGGTAACTAAGGGGCAGACGAAAGTGTTGGTGGGATTGTCTGGGGTAGATGACTCAGTCTCCGTGTGTGTCGCCTGTGTTCCTGTCTATCTGGTGTCACCCGTCCAGGTGCTGTGGGAGATACCCTCTCGGGTCTGGGATGTCCGTGTCCTTTCCGGTTTAGTCATCCTTTTTCCAGTTTTGGTTTCCAGATTTAGTCTGTGGTGTGGAAGAGCCAGGATTTTAGTGATTTCCTGAATTTTAGGTGATCTTCAGTGTTTCTTATTTCTTTTGGGATGTTGTTCCAGGTTTTTGCGGCTAAGTGGTAGAAGGAGGTGCCTCCAAGTTTTTTCTTAAGGTATGGTTTGAGTTCCAGGCGGATTTCGTTGCTTAATCAGAGGAGTCTCGTTGGTTTATAGACTGTTATTTTCTTTTGTAGGAATTCTGCTACAAGATTAAATGAGATGCACAGGATCACACATTGGTTAAGGGGTGAAGCTTGGATGTGTGTCAACTCTGCAATGTCTATATTGGAACACTTTAGTTACCAGTTCTAACCATGAACTAAAATAATCTCATTTTATAAAACTGACTTGGAAAGTACACACAGCACATTACCAAACATGACCATTTTTAAAAACAAAATATTATAGAAGGGTGTAATACAGAAGGATTCTAGCTTAATTCTCTCCATCATCAAGAGACTTATATAAGTACCAGCATACCAAACACTGTGATTTAACAGATTTCCACTCAAATGGCCTACATAAGAAGAAAGATCAAGTAATGGGCTAAACGATGCCACCAGCATGGGAGGAGGCAAGAAGACAGTACAATAATGCACGAGATATAAAATGATTGATAGGATCACTGTATTGTCTGCTAGCAAAGCCAGGGTACAAGCATGAATGCTTTGGTTCCAAATTCTGATACTTATTCATCTCTTGGACTAACAGTTTAAGCTCATCCTTGGAGGCGATTGCCTAAATTTTACAACACCTCATCTGAGCACACCAATTTCTAGACCTTCACCATAAGGATGACATGTTCATGTTTATAGCGACCCCTATCTGGTGCAGGTATATTGCTGGTAATAGCACCTGTTGTGCTGCAAGACCAAGTACATATGCAGGCAGGTTTATAAACTTCAGACATAGGAAAGGCTCAGCCAGCCTTACAGGAATGTGCTATTCTAATCTTGCATAGGAACACATATCACTGCAATGAGTGCTTAACACACTGTGCTAACTTCTGAACCATTGTAGCACTCAATTTACCAGTATGCATTTCAAATGTGGCTATTGCACATGATCAACATAATTCCCACAGGAAGGAAAGAATGCTACAAGAGTTGTGCCGCAAGGAACACACAAACTATATATACCACAGTGAACACAGAAAGCATTACATGATGAATTGATTGAGGTAAAATGTACTTTCCAAAACAAACAGGCAATAGGTTTAGAGCCTCAGCACCATGCAATCCAATATCCTTGTGTGTGCTATTTAAGTCTGGTGAACAAAGGAATCTTACTTCTTTAGATCAGGCAGCCTTGTGGGGCCCCCTCCAAGGTGGGGGCCCTGGGCAAGTGCCCCTTTTGCCTTCCCTTAAAAACATCCCTTCCCCTCAGTATTTGATGTGGTCTGGGGACGACCGCAACGAGGAAGTACCTCGGGAATCACCGGTGGCATATGTGAGAGGGAATATTTCGGACTTCGAGAAGTTGATCATGAAACCCGACATTCGCCCGATGCGTGTGATATCTTTGAGGATTGGGGGCAAGATGGAGGCGGGATCATGGATGTGCAATATCACGTCATCAGCATAGAGGGAGACTATCTCAGAGGGACCGTGTAGTCGTATTCCTCGATGACCGTGTTTTATCCTGATGTATTCCACCATGGGCTCAATAGCCAGGGCAAACAAGATAAGGGAGAAAGGGCAACCTTGTTGGGTTCCCCTTTTTAGCAGGAATGGTGTGGACGTGCAGGCGTTAACCAGAACTCTAGCCAGTGGTTGTGTGTATAGGAGTTTGATATACTTGATCATGTTGGGGCCAAATCACATTGCCTTGAGTGTTGCGAATAAGTAATCCCAGGCCACCATATCGAACGCTTTTTGGGCGTCCATCGTTATCGCTGCTGCTTGCGCTGGGGGATCAATTCTAGCAATTATGTTGAGTAGCCTCCTGATGTTTAGGGTGGTTGACCTACCTGGAATGAAGCAAGCCTGGTCGGGATGGACCAAGTGTGGTATTAAAGGAAGAAGGCGATTGGCTAGAAATTTCGCATGTATTTTGGAATCACAGTTAATGCGGGACAGGCGTCTGTATGAGCCACATTCATTTTTGGAATTGTCTTGTTTCAACATCACAGTGATTAGTGCTTTCCTCAGGGATTTTGGAAGAACATGGGGGTGTTGGGATTTCTCCCAAGCCAAGAGGAGGGTGGGGGCAAGTGCTGCAGCATATTCTTGGTAGAATTCAGCTGTGAGGCCATCAGGGTCGGGGGCCTTGCTTTTGGGGAGGGCAGAGATGACCGCTACAATTTCCTCTAGTGAGATTGGAAGCTCCAGTTCATCTCTGATCTGGGCATTCAAGGAGGGTAATGGGGTGTTCTGGAGAAAGGTTTGTTTGTATTGCTTGGATGTCGGTTGGTTTCGGTGCGTTATTTAGGGTGTGGTAGAATGCGCGGAACACCTCCACCACTTCGGAGTCTGACCACTTATTGTTACCATGCATGTCTAGGATACAATCCACATGTTCCCGGGCACGTTCAGAACAGACCATTCTCGCCAATGTCCTCCCCGGCCTGTCACCCTCCCCATACTTTACTGGCTGCCGCAGGGTTGGAGAAGTACTGGGTTTCTCATGAGGCAAGGGTCTCAAACCTCTCCCGTTCAGAGCAGATTTGTGCCAGGAGTGCGGGGTCAGAGGTTCTGGAGTGTTCCTGTTCAAGGTCCTCAAGTACTTTCTCAGAGTTCTCCAACTCTCTCCTAATGCATTTTAGTACCCCCGCTTCCCGCAATATTGCCATGCCTCTGATGCATACTTGTAATGCCTGCTATCTGGTATTGTGGGATGTGGCCTCTGGTGTATTAGTCTCGAAGAACGTGTCAATATCGGACTTGATGTCTGCTTTGAATACCACATCCTGGAGTGCAGTGGATTTAAACCTCCAGGCACAACCAGAAGGGTGTGCTTTGGATTTCAGGGTGAGTGAGATCGGGGAGTGGTCGGATAGGGTTTGGGTACCGATATGCATGTCTGCCACCCTCCCCAGCAGTGAACTAGAGATGAGGAAAAAATCAATGCGGGATGACATATTGTGTATAATTGACTGGAAAGTGTATTCCCTAGCTGTTGGGTGTGTGGTGCACCAAGCGTTCCTGAGCTGCAGATGTTATCCTCGTTGATGCCAATTCTGTCTTCTGCTTTGGTTATTCAGACTCCCTCCTGCACCAGTTGGGAGCGTATCGATGTGACAGTGGCATTGATGACATCCAGCTTTTCATGCATGGCCGCGAAGCCCTTTGCCATGGCCTCCTTCATGTTCGTGAGGTCAGGGGGCCGCGTCGGTGAAGGAGCTGCAGTGGTTGGGTCTGATGATGGTTGACAAGGTTAGGGTCTTCCTGCTGGGTTGCCTTAGCAAACTTATTCATTGCGCCCGTTTTCTTCCCCCTGCCAGCCCTTTTGGTCATGACTGGCGGTTGCCGGGCAGAGTAAACTGGGATTTTAAATTGGGACACGTGGGCTGAGGGGCACTGTCTGGATTCTGCAGGTCTCGTGGTATAACTGGCAGCGAGGGTGAGATCTAGATGATAGATGTGGGTTTCCCCTGTAGAACGAGGCCTGGAGGTGGTATACCGTGGAGTGTCTTAGCAAGCTCTCATAAGAGGTGTGGTTTGACCTTCGGCACCAAGATGAAGGGCTATATGTGCCCTTTCCAATGGAGGGATGGAGAGCCTTCCCTGACGGATCTGAGCAGAGGTGAGAGGTAACTACCACATTGGATAGTCAATATGATGAATCAGAGTGTGCTTGAGGCCCCCCCCACATTTAGAATGAGGTGTGGTGAGATAGAGCAATCCTCCTTGCGTATTGCCGGTCTTGGTGCCTTAAAAGTGTTCGATGCCGTGGAGATTTGAAAACATTCTGGATTGCGCTAGGAATTGGGGTCCGGTTTGGGGGTGGTGTAAGTGCACTTTGCCCTTATGCTTCGGGGGGTACACTCAGGTATTCCACGGGGAGGAATTGGCACTGGCTAAGCAGAGGAAGGGCTCAGGGTGCAGTGGGAGTTCCTGGGGCTTGCAAGGTCTTAGTAGTATCCTAACAGAGTTTTCAGGGGTTTTCATAGGACTATGAGATCTTGCTGCAGGGTGTAGAACACACCGCGAGTTTCCACTCGATGGCGTATGCAGCCCGCCTGGTATTGCTTGAATCTTTGGGAAGGGGGTTGCTTGTCTTGGCGGGCCTCACGTATTATCCAGTACCCAAGGGCCTCGTGGTATCAGAGGACCACACCAGGTTAAGTGAGTGTAGGTGAGGATAGAAAGGGAGTCTCTCACCTTGTGCATGCCAGATTCAGGAACAGTGAGCAGTTCAATGAAGCAACCTGCGGATAATGCTGCGTCTCACCCCACCATGGGGAATGCAGAGCAGAGGGGCACAGGAGGCGCCCTTATTCCCTGGGACAGTGATTAGTGCTGGGGGCTCAGGCGAAGCAGCCCCGTCCGCATTATCTAGTCATGAGTGCACCAAGGCGGTGTTCAGGTTGGAGGCATGAGCAAACTCAATCCACGGGGGTCTGTGGGGTCTGTGGGAAGGTGGGCCGGCCCCGGATGGGCCATCCGCGGGACACCCTTGTCACGGGCAGGGTGCGGGGTAGGCCGATGGGCCGATGGGGAAGCCCGATCTTCGGTGGTGCTGCAGGGTTGTCCAGCTACTGGTAGAGAGCAGGTGTCGAAGGCGACCAATGGCGGTGAGTATGGGGCTGCAGAGAAGGGCGGACCTTCATGTCGGTGTCCCGCTCCAGCCGAGGAGCAGGCTGGGGCTCACTGGGATATGTTTGGTGGGGCATGAGGAGCTCACAGCGCACTCTGGTGCGGGTCATTGGATGCCAGAGGATGTGAGCAGACTGGTCCGGTGGCATAGGGTGATTCAGCTCCGTACCTGGCTGTGGGGCAGGCATATATAGCGTCTTTGAGCCGACTGCATCCACAATGCTTGGGAAAGCAGCACAGCGACCTCTGTCCCTCCATGATGGAAGGATTCCCAGAGCGTTCTTGATGGAGACCGACGTGTAGGTGGGAGCATGCACACGGTGTCTGGGAACCCCCGCCGCACGGTCTGATGCTTGCTGGTGAAAGCTCCAAAGTTGCAGGTTGGTGATCAGGAGCAACAGTAGGTGGTGCGTCGGCAGCCTAGCCAAGGGTCTGTCACGGCTCCTGGATGCCGCAAGGCCCCCCCAGGGGGCAGTGGTCACCAATCGAGCCGAGAGACGAGCTGATGGTGCACCAATGTCACAGTGGAGGGGGCAAGAACACCACCTTTCCAAGTTATTTTCTCATGTGGCATGGAGCTGAGAAGCTAGGCAGCCATTTTCCAGGCTGCTCAACAGCGCCCCAGCCCCCAGCTTCTGGTATTAAAGACCATTCCACTTCATAGATTTGTGAACATTCTGTTTTTTAATGATATCTTATGCTGTCTGTGTGGAGGCCCATTATACCCATCGTTAGTGTAGTGCTTTCACATTTACAATGCTAGAGTGCTAGAGTGTGTAGCTGCTTTTAACTGCGCTAATGGTGTGGTTATGTGCATAATTCTACTTGCAGCTATTGTGCGTTCCTTCTACACTATGATTTGAACTGCAGCCACAATCTTCTCTTCTGGAGCACATTTCTGCTCTAAAATTGCGTAGACATGTGAATGGTATGCTATGTGTTTTGTCTCTCCATGGTTACATACCACATACGTAAAAGCATTTGGTCCAGGATTTCTTTCTTCACTTTTAAGTTTTTCTCTGTGTTTCTGTCCTGAAGAGGACTACTTTGAGTTATCTGCTGGTAAACATGGTGCATAATGCATGTGTACTCCCCATTCCAGTCTGATGGACGGAAGTGGAGCTTCAACAAGTCAAATAGTGGTTTCACTAATGCTGCATACTCTGCAACATATGACTGTCCAAAATTCTAAAGGGAAAGTATGGCCTGCAACTGTTTAAGTGTATTTGGGCTATGCAAGTGTGCACATTTTTCTAGGAATTGAGGTGCAAGTCCCCTTTCCTCATCGCATAATGAAATCTCTAGAAATATGATTTCTCTATGGGTTTTTTAGATTCCTTAAAATTGAAAATGTAGCCTTTAGCTGCTAATGTCCTTATGATCAAATCCACTTTCTCTAAGTGTTCATTCAAATCGTCATCTGTACAGTATATGTCATCTATATATGTCCAGTAAGTGCCTTCTGAGAGGGATTGTATTCTACTTGAGAATATCCCTGGACTACTTTTGTATGCCTATGGGAGTCTTGTGAAACAAAGCTGTTTTCCCCTGAATTTTATTGCTGTGTACTTATAGCTCTCTGGATCCAAAGGTTGTTCAAAGAATCAATTTCCAGATCCAAAACAGTTTTATATTTATATCTATGTATATTACTCAGAAGCCCTGAAGTATGCATGTTCCGAACATCCTCAATGCGTTTGTTTGCTTTTAGAAGCCTAAAGTCAATTACCAATTGATATGAACAATCTGGATTGGACATTGGAATTAGTGTTGTGTTGCGTGTGCTTTCCTGTTGTACTAGAACTCCTTGCTCTAAGAACTAATCAACTATTACCTTTAAATGTGGACTAGCATGTGCTTTGATGGATATTGTCTATGAGGTTTGGTGTTACAAACACTGGCATTCTATGTGGAGGGCAATCTATGTCATATCCCACATGATTCTTGAATAATTGTGCTTCACCTAGAATAGCTCATGAGGTTGCATGAGCATTTGTTAAGTGTTCTTCCATCTCTTCTGTAAAGGCTGGCAGTATTTCCTCCTCCACCCTGTGCCTTTCCCAAAATTGTACCTCTATTTCTTTTAGCTGTTACCCTTCATGATGCATTGTAACAATCTGCACTTCATTTTCCTCAACCACTTTTCTGGTGGGAGCAATAACTTCTACTTTCTGATCAGTAGGAATGTGATGTCAAAGTTTATTGTGCCTTTCTCTGAATATGGAAACTTGCGTACAGAAACCAACTCTAGTACTAGCCAATCCTTTGTTTTTTTAGTCACTAGTTTTATCCTGTGAGTCTGGTTTGGTGATTTTTCCATTGTCCACTCTTAAAGTTGGTGTTTGATTGCTTTCTCCTCCTCCCTCTTAGCAGACTTCTGCTCTCTCTTGGCTGCTGAGCCCTGTTTCTTCTCTTTCTCCAAAAGAGAAAAAGGACAGTCTTCATCTTTGTATCTTTGTAGTGGCCTGCACTGTGTCCTATCCCTTAACTGATAGGTACTTCTCTCACCACGTGTGTCCTTGTAGGATCTTCTACCCCAACCAGCTTCCTGCCTGGGGCCTGTACTATCCCTCTCTACAGCTAATGTTCTATCATGAACGGTATCCTTTTCTTCTCCTATGAGGCCAAACTAGAAGCACATGTTCTTCCCTTTCTACTTTTAACTGAGAAACTGTTCCTGCACTAGTAGTGCTAATAGGTGGTGTCCTTATAGAGCGCTTACTCTCACTTAATTATTTCTTTGTCATCTCCCCGGGAGGTCTACTCAGGTTATCTTTGCAGAGGGACCTGTAAGTAGCTATCACAATTTGACCAAATTGGAGTTTCTTTTCCTGTTAACTGGGCAACAGCGTGAGGTGCCTGAAAACTTCTAGTCTCACTGATTCTCCTATTATTAGTGGCATGAGCACTCCCTCTATGATGGGATAATTACCCCCAGCTTTTGCAAGTCCAACATTCATTGCACTCCCTGGAAGCTCAGTATCTCTCAAAGAATGGAGGTTAGTGCTGTAATGGAAGGAGTCAGCATTAAATAGCAGTATAACCAACTATACATTGAAACCCAACGGTCACGGTGTTCTATAGGTGGATTACAACCTGTTGCCATTATGATTGCTAAGGCCCTCTACCTCTGCTGAGGAATAACATGAGGGTAGGAAGCCTCAAGCTGACTCAATGTAGTGGAATACCATCTAGGGATGTCCTCTTGTCTAGTAGAGCAGGTGCCCATCGAGGCTTTGAGGGTCTGGAATGAAGTGTTCTTTCATCTGCTGCTATTACCAGTCTAGGTCCTACTGGTGCGGACCTCAGAGCTCTGTACTCTAGAGCTTGAACACAGACAGTGTGAATGTGTTTCCTCAGAAGTTCATAGTGCTCTCTGGTATAGGGGTCATTTTCCTCCCTATTTGGGTGGTACCTAAGGATGTGGTCTAAGGTTAACCCTTCCGTAGCAAATGGGCCATGCCTAGCCTTGGTAGTTGGATATGTAAAACCCCCTTGAAACCAGTTCTAGTGGTCTACCTGCTGCAAAGCCAACTCAACTCAGGATACCTATAATGTGTATACTGTATTTGCTCTAGATGCCTTCAAATATATAGTGTGTCAAACCTGCCCCCTGGCATGATGCCAGTTGTCTTCAAATATGTAAACTGGGTTACCCCTGGCATTCCTCCTGGCACAGCCACTGACACTGTGTAGTTAATATTAACATCTATAACACCCCCTTCATTTAACCATCTGTTTACTGCTTGGCCACAATCCACATGTATAGAGACATCAATATTTTGGTTACCCATAACAGTATCTCTTAGCTTGATATCTAGTAAGAATAGTTGCTTAAAAGACACTCTGCTCTTCAATAGAGTGTGTTTTTAAGATCTATACATCTAATTATTTGTATCACCAGACGAATAGCAACCCCCTTAGCCCCTCTTCAGTAACTAAGTAAGGAGAATATTTCATGGTATGGGATTGCTTAAGCTGTGTAGTCCCATCTGGGGTGTCATAATGACGTGATTCCTATCACCTCTCCCTCACCGGGCCTTTCCCCCACTCCAACAGGAGTGTCCTAGTCTCTGTCAACTGGAGCTGTGGTGGAAATAGAGGTAGACAAAAGCATATACCTGTCACTATGTGTCAGAAGAGAGAGTAGGCAACAAACCCCTGCAGTGGGTATTTGATTTAGATTTAATTTGTGGTTTCATACCGCGCAGACTGATTTAGGAAACATCCAAGTGCCCTGCACGATCATTCAATACGTGGACAATTTGCTTGTATGCAGCGATAGTGAGCAACACTGTAGAAGAGACTCTATCACACTGTTGCAACTATTGGCCCGAAAGGGGTACAAGGTTGACAAGGCCCAATTACAATATTGCCAGCAAGAAGTGTTATACCTGGGTCAGTTGATTTCAGAAAATGGCAAAAGGATAATGCCAAACAGAGCAGCATCTATGCACGCCACCATCGGCCCACCAAAGTTAAGGACATGCAAACATTCTTAGGGCTCTGTAACTACTGCAAGCCCTCAAAGAGGTGCAAAAAGAAAACTGCACCCTTGAATGGATAGCTGACATGATAACATGTTTCAACAATTTGAAAGAAGTAATATCCACAGCCCCAGTACTCACAACTATAGATTCATTCTAGATCTATATATTCTCTGATTCTAACGGCCAACTCATGACTGCAGTATTAACTCAAAAATTTACTATGGGCCACAACCCACAGGCCTATTGCAGCAGCACACTAGACTCTGTAATACATAGACAATTTGCATGCAAACATGCACTTGCTGCAGCTGCATTCGCAATAGAAAAAAAGTTCTACTATTGTCATAGGTTTTTCCATCACTTTGTAGTTGAACACTCAGTATTCACCATTCTTGAAAGATCAAAATCTACCCTCACCACACAAAGAGCATCTGCTTATGAGGTTATCCTATCAAAACCAAACATTCACATCGTGCGATGCAAAACAGTGAGCCTCGCTAACGTCCTAACAGCAATGTACACACTCGAGGACTTTGCAGATCATGATTGCATCACTTATGATGGAGAGGAAGATGACGTCCCCAGGGCAAAAGACACTCCCCATTACAGGGAGGTGAAATTCTCTTTGTTGATGGTTCAGTGACCATTGACCAAGAGACAGGCCGAAGACACCTGGGTGCCGCAGTAGTGTACCTCAAGGAAGGCGAATATGAAACATTGATTATGAAACGATTGTCAATATACTACTCTGCCCAAGCAGCAAAACTCATAATGCTCATTGAAGTGCTGCGAGCATAACACAGTTGTCGCCTGCCTATTTATTATGATTCGACATATGTCACTATAACAGTGCATGCCTGTCTGTCACAATGGAAAAGGAAGTGCTTCCACATGGCAGACGGTTCCCCAGTGCAGCATGCTGCTCTGCTAAATTTATTGATTTCAGCAATGTCTCAAATGTCTGTAGTGGTGGTCGTCAAATGTGCCACCCACACCAGTTACACAGATGAAATTTCATGAAGAAACGCTGCTGTGGACGCTGCGTCCAAAATGGCGACCTATCTTCCAGTCACTGCAAAGGTCAAATACATCCTGACCACACCTCCAAACAATGATCACCACACTCCATGTACAGCCGTACCTACTGCCCAAATCATCAAATTGTAAGCCAAGGCACCAAAGAATGAAAATGAATTGTGGTTGAAAAGTGGATGCAAACAATCCCGAACAGTTTTACTGTGGCGCAAGAGTACACTGGTAAAGCAGTGATGCCGTACAATCTGTTAATAACAGCTTTTGATCAACTCCACTATCCCACCCATAGTTCAAAGCAACACATTGCTCCAGACATACAGGAGAATTGGTTCATGCCCAACCCCCATGACCTCCTCACTAACATGCTCATACACTGCACAACTTGCCAAACCTTTCGCACAGGCATGATACTCTGGACACTCAGGGGCACATTGCCCCACACTATTGGGCCATTTTGCGAGCTACACATAGATTATGCGGTCATGGGAGAAAGATGCAATGGGTCTTGCTACTTAATTGTCGTTGTCTGCCCCTTTTCATATTGGATTGAGGTAGGACCTTGCGCATATCCGGATGCCAAATGTGCAGCAAAATTTCTGGTGCACAAAGTTTTGCCTCGATGGGGAGTGTGCATTGTACTAAGATCCGACAATGGCACACATTATTTCAACGTGCTTTGCAAAGAGATCGGAGAACTGCTTGGTTTTAAACACTAGATGTGTTCAACCTACCACCCCCAGGCCAACAGTGTTGTGGATAGGATCAACAGCTTTCTCAAAAGCAAACTTTTTAAACTTTGCACCACGTTGAAAAATAACTGGATGCATTGTTTACCCTTCTCCCTCTTCAGTTTATGCACACAGCCCAGCACCATTTATCACCCCATGAAGTAGTAACTGGACGTCGCATAAACATGCCCATATCCCCCGTCAGGAGGGCATCCAATCAATTTTAGGAGAATAATTCAAAGAATATCTGACAACATTAACACGCGCAATAAAATGTATTTCCCGACAGATTGCCCCTTGCCCCATCCCATGCAGACGACTCATCAGACACCACAGAAACAGCTGCGACAAGCTTCCCACCCAACCGCTTCTGCCTGGGGATTTCATTTACGTCAGAAGTTTTGTCCATAAGTGGAACAACCCAAGATTTCTGTAAAAGCAAAAGGGCTTAGTTATTGTATACACCTCTCAGATGTCTGCAAAGCACCACCAGATGTAAAATAATCACATTTAATATTCATTGTCCACCTACCTCAGTGTTGTCATTGTTTTAAACATGTTTTGTAAAACTCTCTCTCTCTCTCTATCTTTCTCTCTCTCTCTCTTTCTCTGCTCTCTCCTCCTCTCCTCCCCAGCATACATTTTGTGTGCATTTTCTTTTATTCCTCAGATATCAAGAACATGGAACCAGCAACTTCCAATTCTTCCATTTAATTTAAACAAAACAAGTTATGATATTAGCCATAGATGTTCATATTCCTATACATGCAGAATGCATTTTAGTGCCATATTATTTGCAATTTTAATGTTTAGTTTAGGAATTTATTGGGGAGTTTCTGTTATATTCGGAGCTCATATAACTGATGGGGAAGCAGGGGATGTGTTCACAAATATAACCAACAGTACTAGAAATATGCATATTAGTAGCAATGATCAGTCTAATAATGTTAACAAATCATCCAGTATCCCAGAACATTTGAGTATGACTGTGAGCATGATGTTAGAACACCTGTTACCCTCCGTTTTTAAAAACATTCATTGTAATTTAACCATCCATGGTGATACCAACACCATAAGTGTGGGAAGCAAACCCACTAAACTAAATAAAAGAATAAAATTGCAAACACAAAGGTCCAAATATGACACCTACCATGGGCTTAGCCTTGACGCCCTTGAGGATGTACGACATCCTGAAATGACGAATAGCTGGTATACTGACATGAGTGCGGTAGGTAAACAAACAGCAAATGGTAGCTGTTATGTCTGTTCTCCAATCTTGCACACGTCAGGGGCACCAAAGTTATTAATACCCCAAAAAGTCCCAATTATAGAGGCACAGAGCCTGTTTCATCTTGCGCTATGTAGGGTTAAAGGCACCTTCCGGCACACAGTGGACGACTTGAAGTTATTGACCCAGATCCTATGCAGTGTAATGACAATCCGAGAGATATTAAATGCTTTCAACAACCATATCTGGTTATTCACAGATTAAAGTAAATCAACAGAAAATGGCAAGAAACCACACTTAGCTGTTTAGCAGAGGGCCTCCTGGGATATGAAGAGGAAATACTGGCTTGAGTGGAAGAGATACACAAATATGGACAGAGCACATTACAAAGTTGACATGGATTGCAGCAATAGAAAAACCAGTGATGGTGCACCGAGAAGAAACCTTTGAACTTTGCTTCCACAGTGAAGAAACTATCTTTATCGGGTCCAATGACAAATGCAACAGAACGCTCCTGATTCCAGACCTGAAGAAGGGCAAGGCAGCTGTGATAGATTACTACTCGGTCTGTGGCCACCAAGCGTACTTGCACCTCCCACCATCATGGAGGGGCTACTGTTTGCTGGCCACGATGCACTTGGTGCAATTAGTAATCCCAGAATAGCGCCTGCAAGGGGGGTCAGTAACAGCTATGGCCCAAACTGTCTCTGCTGTGTTCAAAGAACTAAATCTTTTACCTCCACCAGAATTTCAGGGTCTGAGAAATTGCATAGGAAAAGAAGATCGGCCAACTATTTACCCACAGACTCAGCAGCACTACTTAATGTTAATGTTAAAGGATGTTTGTACCGCACACTATCACCACCGGAGTGGTCCCCTGGTGCTCTGGCGGCACTGAAAAGGAAAAGGGGGTGGTGAGTTAGTGGTAACAAGCTGGAAAAGTGCAAGAGATCAGTGATGTGCTATTGGTGGCCTCAACCCGGTAACTCTGTTGGCTGGGCTTGGGGTGTTTTCCGGTTGACAGTCGCCGTGTGCTGTTGTGCGAGTCTATGTGTGGTTTGTTTTGTTGTTGCAGTGTAGTGAAGTTTGTGCAGATTGTTGTGTTATAGGTGGTTTGTTTGGTTAGCGTTTGAGAAGTGTGTGCAGAAGGGTGAAATTGTTAGTGGATTGGTTAATTGGCATTGCTTGTCTGGAAGCGAGGCACTAAAATTCCATATTCTCTCCAGGTGGGGCACGCAAGCATCTCTGCATTTTCATCCAAACCTGGGACAGCCGACACTCACAGTCTCTTCCACACATGACACCCACTCACATTTGTAACCTTGTCCAAGTTTGGCCCCGGCTATCTCTGTCAAACCTGTCTGTATGCGGAGTAAGCAGGCGTTTGTGAGTCCATTCTATCTGGCCCAGATGGCATTGCTAATCCAATCAGTGTGAGGTATCGGTCAGCCAATGCTACTCCATCCAAATGTGGCAGTGGTCAGCATTCATTGTCCCATCCAGCTGTTCATGCATGCTACTGCTCACAGTCCCCTCGAAGCACAGCACATGCCAACACCTGCATCTACATCCAGGCGCGGCACCTCCCATCATTCACAACTCCATCCGGGCTCGGCCCATGCCACTGTCCACAACTTAGTTCAAGTGTGGCAGCTGATAGCATTCACACAACTCTATTCAGATATGATAACTAGTAGGGATTGTGGAGCCGCTGAGGTTGTTGATTGGAGTTGGCTATGGATGGTGATTTTTATCCTCATGGGGTGTCACTTGTGTCCTATTTGACCTAGCAACATCTCTCTTGTTCTAGTAGGAGTTTCCCACAGTCGGTTCTGGGTGTTGTCAGTGTTATCCTAAATTCTGTCATCCTGTTCTTTGTGTTTTTCCGTTTGTTTCGTTTTTTCAATATGAATCTGTGATGTCGAAGAGCCAGGTTTTTATCCATGATGAATACTGACTTTTCAGTTCAGCAGAGACCTTCTTCGCCTGGCTTTTGCTGCGCGGCATGCAAACAGCTGCCAATGCAAAATGGCTGCAGATAGTTCCATGGAAACTGGTCCATCGGACATATGACACAGAGCATGGGTTCAACATCATAATCCGAGGCGCGCTCACCAGTATGGTGAGCGACATTCACCATGGTAGTGAGCAGGTCTCTGCTTTCAGAGACCTACTCTATACTTTCAGGGACCTACAACTGAGGGAGCGCTCAATGTTTTCACCAGGCTGGTTTGGCAGTGGGTCATCCAAAGTGGATATCCCGTCGCCCATTACGGACGAGCAGCCCCTGCAAATGTTACAGCAAAACCCTGCTGACACATCCTTTATCCTTAACCTGATTATAGAGAATCATGAGAGCCACCACCCCAGAAATCACTCACATCCAACTCAAACACATCACGTCACCAAATCTCATTGACTTATTCAGTTATAAAAACATATGTTAAACTTGCATATATAAAAATCACATCTAAACATTGCAAAATAATCAAATTTAAACAACTTCTTTGCCATGTTTGCCAACACATTCCTAGCCTAACAAAAGCCTCAGATTGCTTGCAGTAAAACAAAATAAATCGCAAACCCTCGAGGTTACAATCAGCATACAACCCAAAAATAAAACACATCCCTCCAACACATGTAATAACACATAGCAGGCTCACTAAACGCACAGTCTCCAATGCACAAACGGCCTACACATATACTATCCATTAACCCAGTGATGCTAGTCACACAAACCCCTCGAAACATATTTTCACCCCTAAAAAAAGACTTCACACTCACTAAGAGATCCACAATGGCAAACATGCGCTCCCATGTCACATCCACAGAGACACACAGGCAAACATGTGCCAAAACCTGTGTTGGTGAACTATCTACCCTACCAAGGCCACACTTCCAAATGAACTAAAAATACAAAGGTTTAGGCATATATTCTGTATGTTGTCTTAGTTGTATTATTGAGGGTGGTAAAATGAGCAATGAATAATGGAAAAAACAAATATGGCTACACCAATACAAATGTGAGATTACATTTATTTTCATTGTACATAGAAAATTAAACATACATCTTGCAAACACAAAAAGTGCTCACTGAATAATTATTCAAAAAATTAAGATGATTAAGAAAGAGATGTTTGGTAACAAAATGTAAGACTCTATTTTATTCTTAAAAGTAAGCCAAACTTCTGATTAGCAATGTAAAAAGAACTGGTTTCCTAAATATATAAGGCCATCATAAAGTAAAAGTCCCAATCCAACTCTTTTGTAATCTTCACTGTTGAATTCAAGTTGTCAAAATAAGCTCAACGTGAAATAGTCTTATTTGAAAAGTAAAAATAATGTTCACAAAATACTGCACCGTAAAAAACAAAATGAAAGTATACAGGCATATAGGAAGATATTTGAACGCTGATTCCCGCTCAGAATCAACCCATTTATTAAAACAATGATCTTGCTTCACAAGGATAGTGATTTAATATGTGTCTCTACTTAAAAACCAGATTGACCTTCAAAGCAAAATATTAAACCAAAACAAGGTATTCTAATACTCACAGAAAAGAGCCTGCACAAAAGTAAAACGTAAAATTTACTGCAGCCCTAACAAAGTCCAACCTTCTCGTATAAAGCATTTTTAAATGAGCAATGTTATATGTTAAATAGAAATAACTATTAATAACCACTCAACCTATTTTATTGGAAACAGTCAATTCATTTTTCAACTGGTACAAAATAATGCTTCAGACCTACAAAGTAGATTATTTATGTACCTATCTGTTTGTTTATATATATATCTATATATCTTCTTTTTCTTTTTTACTTATTTGTAAAAATGTTTATTGACCTGGCCTGGAATTGTTCATCTATTTAATGTTTGTTCATTTTTTTTAATTTTCATTGTTTATTTCATCCAACTTTTTTCATTGTTTAGTTGGTGAACTTTGACTGTCTTGCCCCAGTCTTTCTTCTGTGTTTAGGGGGTTTGAAGTTTGTGAGTACATGATTGTATCTGTACCCTGAAACTCTAGTGGTTGATATTGCTCCTCCACTGTATAATTGCTTGTACCTTTTTCATAATAAGCTCCAATATTGTGCCATGCACTTGCACTTTATGATTACCTAACCTTCTTCAACTAGGCTATGCTGCTAGAGTGATAAGTTTATGACCTCATGCCTTTGCACTTTATACAGTAGTTTGCAACATGCTTTCATCTTAAAGGTTGCATTCACTGATTGATAAACTCTCAATGAATAGTGCACTTGCACTTTATGATCATTCAACCTTTCTAACTAGGCCATGTTGCTAGAGTGACAGGTTTACGATCCACTGCACTTGCACTTTACATTGTAGTTCGCTACATGTTTTATTACTGAGGCTGTATTCATAGATTATTTTTAAATCCTCAATGATATGCTTACGTTAACCTTGTTGACTAGGCTACTTGGTTAGAGTGATATGCTCACGGCCTAATGCACTTGCACTTTATATTGTAGTTTGCTATATGTTTTTATCTTGAAGGTTCCATATAGGTTTGTCCGAGCTGTGTTCTTATCATGTACTATATATTATATACTGCCATGGTTAGCAAAGATATGCACTTGCATTTCATACATCTACATTTTTGTATCTATATTTGTTAGCTACCGGTACGACTAGCTTCTAAGCTTCCATAGGAAGATATTTGTACTTCATGTCACAGCTGCGGACTTTATATGAATTTTAATTTTTGTTTATATGCACTAATTTCTGTACAACAAATGTTATTGACATTCATTATATTGCCTGCCCCTTTCATTTATTTACTTTACATTTCCACATTTCTAATGTGGGCGTTTAATGTGCTTTGCATTTTACTGCTGTGTCTAAACTGACACTCTTTATGGTTAATGCAGCTTTTGACCACATTCTAAAATGGCCGCCATGGTGTCATGCAAGGTTGTGAGCTTAGGTTTGTTGGTAACATGGAAGAAGGACCAATTCTGTAATATCTACCTTCATTTTCTACACGTCCTCCTAACGTGATCAAGCGCTCAGGGCTATAGCACCCTTTTGGCAAGCACTTTACATAAACTAGAAAAACAGTAACATATCAATGAGAATTTTACCATAATAACACCAAGAGAAGTACAACCAAATTAAAACAAAGAACAGTCATAATTACTTTCTTGGATAAGGATCTAGCATATCAACAGCAAGATCCAACAGTCAACAAATGCTCTTTTAAACATGTTTTAAATAATTATGAAGTAGGAGACCATAAAACATCCAAAAGTAGGGCGCAGGACAATTTGGGGGTCAAGTTGGACAGAATGAAAGCAAGAAGTGCTAGTGGTAAGAACGAAGAAACTAAGAAGCAGAAAGAAGTAACTGATACTGTTGATAAGGAGAAATTAGATCACAAAAATAACTATTTATTTATTTCTATGTGGGCATACTGATCAATCTGTAACCTGGTGAAGAAGCCTTTGTCTTCTTTTACCTGTATGTACCTGTAACAAAATATGTATGCTCAAGCGCCCAGATACCCCTGGGTTTGAGGTGCTCTACAAATAAACTTAACTAAACTAGGAACATGAACACATTTCAAAACGATACATAAATAAAGTAAACTCAAAGATCGTAGGAATGTAAAAGCCAGCAAAGCTTGGCTACTTAAGTAGAGAAGCAGGATTAAAGATTTAGATCAAAAGGAATATGGACAACGGTACACAGAACTGAACGAAGAGGAAAAATAACATAGGGTGCCCAGCCAATTTAAAGAGAACAACAATAATGACGTTTGGAAAAAAGTAACATTTGAAATAGAAATGTGTGCATGGCAAATGTAAGAAGATGGGAAATTGTACACATATTATGTATTTGAAAGTGACAAGCAAAATTACTGTCAAGATATACTCCTGTCCAGAGAAGTCAGCATCAAAAAGGAATGCAAGATGGTGGGCACATTTTGAAATATGCAAAGATAGAGGTGGAAAAGAAACAAATGGCTGAGAAGACATAGAAACAGAAGGCAGAAAAAAAGAGAATTTCTATTTTTTGAGATTTAAACATAGAACATGTGATGCTATCCATTAATTAATAGAAGATAAGCACAAGTTGATGAAAATCTGCAGCGAAATATGAGAAAGAAAGTCTGATTATATCAGCATGAAAATGAACGTTGAAGCCAAAATCCAAAATAAGAGAAGCAAGGGGAGTCATATATAGTGAAAAAAGAAGGGGCCCAAAGGCCAAGCCTGAGGAACCACGAATGGCAATGAATAAGAAGGTGGGTATTCACCTTTCCAAGACACCATAAATGAACAATCATAAACATAAGAAGAAAACCACTGAGGAACATAACTTGAAAGCACCAACTTTCATTTATATATGCTTTTAGATAAATCCATACCCTCACAAACACAACCATAATAAAATATACCGATCTTTAAGGTGCAGTTTCCCAAAAGGTGCACCTCACAATGAGATGAGTAATAGCCCGAAACAGTGCATGTGCCATTATGCATCTCATTGCGCTGCACATATTCACGATGAAAACATTTAAAAATGTAATTGTGTGTAAAATGTCCCTCCTGGTCAGTCAGTGCAGCAGTGTGATTGATGCCTACTGAATTGTCCATTTCTGGAATGTGTACTTGTCTCTCTATCTAGCTCTTTCCTTTATACTGTTTTGTTGGTTGTGACTGGGGTGCACTGTGTGCTTCTTTGGTTGGACAAATCAGTTGCACTCTTTACTTGGTCACTGCTCCACATTCAAGAGTGTGCACATTGTTGCACAAAAGATCTGTAAATATGTTAGCAGGCAATGGCACATCTGATGAGATGCACCTCTTTATGGAGCATCGGTCAGATGCACACATTTCGGGCTAGAGTCTCAAAGAAATGTTCGGGCGCAAGTGAGGAAATGTGCTTGAGCATATCCCACCTTGTGATAAAAAAGAGCAGCACAATTCACAAACGGCATGTGAATGAGCACATCATCATTTATTTTTTAAGCGTGACAGCCGTGGTTTGAACCACGGCTTTCACAATTGCATTTCCCCCCAAAGCGAAATGCTTTTTTTCGATCAATTCACAGAAACAGGCCCTCTCTGTAAAATGCTGTCACTCATTAGTGTTGGGTGCGTGCACCCAACACTAATATATTCAATGGGGTAGGACTGCGCAACCATTTGCCACTGTCCAGCCCCTCCTGAAATGATCATGTCATCTTTCAGAAAGAGATGATCCGCGCATTTCAACAATGAGCACGAAGGAAAAAAAGCACATCCTCTGTGATTTTTTAATTTGGGCTCATTTTTGAATATCTGGACCATTTTGCACTCTTTTTATAAAGTGAAGCATTTCTGAGATGTGCACTTTTTTATTTTTATTTATTGTTTATTTATACAACACTTATACACAGGTGGAGTGTTTCAAAGTGCTTCAAGGTGAGAAGGGAACCAGGGAATACAGGAATCTTTCTTAGGCCTTGACGTTTCCGAAAGAGCTAACAGAAAAACTAGCATACTAGGCCTGACAGCATTTCTCCTAGTGCAAGTGCATAAAGTGTTACAGTAGCGACCAAACTAGGGAGGGGGAAAAAAAAGGGAGGCTGTGGGGACATCACGTGATCGCGGAATCGTGGTCTCGCGAGATCTCGTCCCAACGTGATCTTGCGAGCCTGCGCTCCACAGGGAGAACGTTGGTGCGGAGAGGAAGGCTGGCAGAGCGCCAGACAGGTCGAGCTGAAGAGCGCTGCTCCTGATAAGGAGCCCAGTTACATGAGGCCCATGTGAGGCTACACAGACAACTTCCAGGGCATAAATCCAATGCCATAGTTTACAGCGTGCAGTCCAACTGCATACCTTGCCCCCAGTGAAGTAACTGGGAGGCCCAGCCTGACACTGTGAGTACCTGCCACTTCCCAGCCCATGGACCATTGAACACACCTGTTGATATATAATAAAGGCAGTTAGAATCACTCCAGGCGTCCTGTCGTCATTAGAGGCCACAACATAACTGGCGACAAGGATATCAGAGTACCCACGGACCCACCATGCAAGGTGCCACACCGCCCCCTGCGTTCCTCCCCTCACCTGGAACCCCGGCAATTCCGTGGATGCAGTGGGAGCCCCTCTTCTCCACTTATCTGGAGGCCGTAGGCAGCACAGGATATGCCCCCGCCAGGAAGAAGGCTATGCTGCTGAACGCAATGGGGGTTGAGGGACAGCGCATTTTTGCCAGTTTAACAGCCATACCAGTGGACGATGACGACAATGTCTACAAAGAGGCAACCCGTCGCATCGTAAAGCGGTTCACCAATAAGGAGAACGTGGTGCTACACAGGCTGAGGTTCTACACCCGTCAGCAAGAAGGGAACGAATCCGTGGACGACTACATCACCAGGATGAGGGAGCTGGCTTCGTTATGCACCTTCTGCGATAACGCAGAACAAGTCATCTGCGACATGCTGGTCGTGCACACCAACTCTAGGAAAGTGCAGGACAAGTTCATACAAGAAAAGGAAGTGACCCTCGACAAGGCCCTCCAAATCGCCAGGGCCGAGGAAGAAACCTCCAGCAGGTGCAAAGAGGCGGGAAGTCATTTATCGGTACCTGAGCTTACGGTGCTGCAATGGATAGGGCGCAGAGACAAGCAGTCCCATGACAGCCCCAGACACAAAGGCCCCAAGCAGAGGGATGTGCCGAAATGCTACAGATCTGCCAGCACCAAACACATGGCGAACGATTGTGACTGCCCCGCTAAGAATAAGGAGTACTCCAAGTGCGGACACATTGGTGACATGGCCCCGGCATGCACGTGGCAGGAAAAAAACATCTCCCACGTCGATGGCGACCGCGCATCAAGCGACGATGACGAGCTTCAGGACAGACCCATGGACATCATGGTCAACGCCCCCCATGCCAGGAGAGAAAAGCCCCACTGCACCATTAAAGTGGATGGCATGGAAACACGCGTCATGGCAGACTCAGGATCAGACCTCACAATCCTCCCCATCGACACGTACAAGGAGATGATGGGACAAGCAAAAGTGGAGATCAGAACGACCAGGCAAAAACCGACGGTTTTTGAAGGTGCAACTGTCGACCTTCTGGGTTACATCAGAGCCCAAATTGAATTCAAAGGGAGGTCTACCACCACCAAGGTGTACTTCTCACCCAAAGGCCCAGCCGTGCTCGGATGGGACGATCAACACAGACTCAGCATTAAATTAGACCCCAGCACTCCGGAACAGGTACTCATGGTCTCCTCAGGAGCAGTGCAAAATTTTCCCTAGCCTGTTCTCTGAGAACCGGGGGAAGTGAGAAACTTTGTCCACAAGATTCGGTTGAAACCCAATGCGGTGCCTGTGAAACATAAAGTTAGACCGGTACCTGCCGCGGCGAGACCTGCTTTAGATGCCCACCTCCGGAAGATGGTACCATTGAGACAGTGAAAACCTCCGAGTGGTTGAGTCCAGTGGTTCTAGTTAAGAAAAAGTCCAGCAACGACCTCAGAATATGCATTGATCTGAGAAGTCTAAATCTACAGGTTGTTACAGATAGCTTTCCGCTCCCCAGCATCAGCGGAATTGTCCTCATGATGAAAGAGGCGGCAATCTTCTCGAAACTGGACATGCGTGACGCCTATCACCAAATTCCACTACACACATTTTCGCGCCCCCTTACAGCATTCATCACTCCTTTCGGCACATTTCAATACACCCGCATGCCGTTTGGGCTGTCTTCGGCAGCGTCCGCATTTCAGAGAATGATGAATTCCCTACTCAAAGGACTCACAAACGTCTCATTCTTTCAGGATGACATCCTTGTGTACGCCAAGGACAATGAGACCCATGACAATGCACTCAGGGCGGTCCTGAGCAAGCTTTAAGAGGCAGGCGTTCATCTACGCCACAAAAAATGTGTGTTCCGAGTGAGCAAGGTAGAATACCTAGGGTGCTGTATCTCAAGTGAAGGGGTGAGCCCCAAGAAGAACCTCATGGAGGCCATAGCAGACGCCCCGGCCCCGATGTCCAGAGAAGAACTACGCTCGGTCCTGGGCCTAGCGGAGTACTACACAAAATTTGTCCCACGGTTCTCCGAAACCACGTCCCCCATGAGAGAACTTCTGAAGAAAGGGGCAACCTACTCCTGGGGGCCAGAGCAAGATGAAGCATTCACTGACATCAAAAGGAGGATTCTGCACGCACCATGCCTGAAACCCATCAACCCCGAATGGGACACCTTGATCACTACGGACGCCAGCGCGTACGGACTGGGGGCTCCCTTGACCCAGAAGAAGGGCGACACTGAAAATATCGTGGCATTTGCATATAAAGCCCTATCATCAGCGGAGAAGAACTACTCCACCGTAGAGAAGGAGATGTTGGCTTGTGCCTGGGCCGTCCACTACTTCAGGTCTTACGTTTGGGGCACCACGTTTATATTGGTCATGGACCACAAACCCCTCATTCACATGTTGAGCCCGGGCGGCACCAAGACTGCCACACTGAGACTGGCCATGACCGCTGCAAAACTGCAAGAGTACACGTACAAGATAGCCCACATTGCCGGCTGGAAATACGCACAAGCGGACAGCATGTCCAGGCTCCTGAACCAAAATGCCCCTGGGACCAGATTCCTGGAAGATGAATGTGTCGTAGCCGCTATAAGCGACTTGAGAAATGGCGAGTACATGGACCTGAGTGAGCGCCACTGGCAGGAGGAGTTCGAGCAGGACGATGCTCTACGGAGCGTAGCAGTCTGGGTCTGCGAAGGGTGGCCTGACGAAAGAGCAATCCCCGAAGGCCTACGTCCCTACTGGAAGGTGAACGACAAAATCAACGTCATAAACGGTCTCATCCTGGGAGGCGACCAAGTGATCCCGCCCATCGGAATTCGCAAAGTAATACTGTGCAGAGCACACTCTGGCCATCTGGGGTGTACCATGAACAGACGCTGGATACGCAATGCCTATTGGTGGTCAGGCATGGATCAGGACACTCGACAGATGGTCGATAGGTGCCATGATTGCGCAAACAGTGACAACTGCCTATCTGTGAGACAAGCCCCCATGCTGCCCACCGAAGTCCCCAAAGGGGGGTGGCGCAAACTAGGGTTGGATTTCATCGGGCCTGTGGACAGCATGCCCCTGGAACACAAATATGGGATAGTCAGGGTCGACTATTTCTCAAAGTGGGTCGAAGTTGATTTCACCTCGGACATCACCACAAACACATTCATAGAAGCTCACACCGCCATATTCCAGCGCAAAGGCCTTGCCGAGGAAATAGTGACAGACAATGGTGTCCAGTTGGTCTCACGAGAAATGGAGAAATTCCTCAAACTTAACAATGTTCCTCAGCGAAGAGCAAGTCTCTACCACCCACAGGCCAATGGCCTGGTTGAGCGGGCAAACTGTTTAATTAAAGGGGCGCTGCAACTAGTGCATGCATCAGGCCTAAACCCGTACAAGACAGTCAAGGAGGCCGTCGCAGCCCACCGCATCACTCCCAATGCCGTCACCGGCGTGTCACCATTCCATCTGCTAATAAGGAGAAGGGCAGCATCCACACTGGTACCACTGTGGATCCATCAAGTGAGGGCTGACGAAGATGTGGACATGGAAGACGTAGTCTTTCGCATGCAGCGGAACAAAGAAGCCATGAAGGCTCAAGGGGACACACGTCGAGCGCTCGCCACACAGCAGTTAACAGAGGCGACCTGGTCAAGATACAAAAGGGTCAAACCACATTTGCACCAGTGACGGAAGGAAGTGGAATCTAGAAAGGGTGGCCATGTACTGCAGGAAAGAATCTAGTGAACAGCCACACTGGGAAACTGGAGAAGATCAAGGCCAGCAAGAGTCACCCGAAAACCCTCGCCAGCCAGGAAGAGATGCCTCGGAGATACCCTACGGTGACGAGTTTTCGAACACCAACTCCCCAACCCCACTCAGGGAGTCGCAGGGCAAGACAAGGGGAACCTGAATCACCCGCACCTTCCCAAGAGTGCTCCCGCAACCCTGCCCTGCTTCCAGACCAAGGCAGACCACAGAGAGAGAAAAGGAAACCCAGCAAGTTTGCAGATTTCGTCATGGAATGATCTTCCATCCTTCTCCCAGCAAAGGAGGTGTGTGGGGACATCACGTGATCGCGGGAGCGCGGTCTCGCGAGATCTCGTCATCAGGCATCATGTCATCATTACAGGCCACAACAGAGGCGAAGAGGACAGACAAACTAACTAGTCCTAGTACATTTAGGTCCTGCATGCGTACATACAGAGAAGGGGGAGTGCGGGGAACAAACAAGTCCAGTCCAGCAGGGCCATGAGTTAAGTGCACAGAGGTTACCCCACTCATGGAATGTAAGTCAAAAGTGCAGTAATGGTGAACATAGTGCAGTGGCCCAGAGGCAAGTGCAAAAGACTGGGGGGGAGCATGGGACCTGTAAGGCTCTGGATGTGAACCAGGCAACTAGTCAGCAAAAACTGAACAGAGTTAGGGAGGAGGAGGAGGGTGGAGAGAAAAGAATTGAGTTTAGCAGGGGTATGGGAGAGAGAAGGAGGAAGAGAAGAGGAAGGTCTTGAGGAGTTTCCAGAACTTAAGGTGTCCGGCTCAAGATGGAGAGAGGCAGGGAGGCCATTCCAGAGGGAGGCACCTGCACAGGATAGAGCTCTGCCTCCAAATCTCTGATTGTGAAAGTGGCTCACCCACAGAGAGTTGGAGGAGAATGAGCAGAGGATTTTCGAGGGAGAGTATTTAGGGAGAGGGCGTTGTAGATAATGTGGGCCCCAGACCCAGAAAACCTTGTGGATTATGCAGAGGGTCTTGAACTTGATCCTTGCAGTCAAGGGGAGCAGTTCAGCGCTGGAGAGATGCAGTGCCTGGGCTTGAGGGCAAGGATAAGTCTTGCGGTTCTGTTCTGGATGAGATGAAGAGAACAGAGAGTAAAAGTAGGAAGAATGAGAAAGAGACTTTTGCAATAGTCTAGCCTAGATAGAACCAGGGCTCACAAGGTGGTGAGACTCTGGGGGAGAGTGAGAACAAGTGAAATACCTCATAGGTGGTGCAGTTGGTAGTGGGACTTTTTAGAGATGTCTGAGATGTGAGAAGAGATGGAGAGTGTGGAATATAAGATGACACAGAGATGTTATGCCTCATTGGTAGGTGAAGGGCAGGGCCGAGGGAGGAGGCCACTGTGAGAGTGGGAAAGCGGGAGCAGGGGTCCCAATGAGTATAATCTCTGTTTTACTGGCATTCAGGCAGAGATCCTAAGCAGCACACCAAGACTTAATTGTGGATAAACAGTCATGAATGAGTAAGGAGGAGGAGAATGCTGATGGTAGCCTGAAAGAGAGCTGCATGTTATCCGCATAACACTGAAAGGTAGCGGTAAAGGTAGAGATCCTGTGGGCGAAGGGGGCCATGTAGATATTGAAAACATCGGTGATAGGTTAGATAACTGGAGGACACCACAAGTAGAGAGAGTGATGGAGGAGAGAAAGGACCCAAGTTTCACCTGGAATGGCCGATCAGAGGGAAAGGAGGCCAGCCACTCCAGGGCCTGATCTGTGATGACCACAGCATCACGGATCAGGATGTTGTGGTTTACTGTATAAAAAGTAGAGGAGAGGTCAAGAAGAATGGGAATAGAGGGTGAGGTAGAGTCAAGATTTGAGCAGGTCTTTAAGCATGTTCAGAAGAGCAATTTCCGTGCGTCTGGATGCTCTAAATCCAACAGATTCAGTGTGGAGGGTAAGTTAAGTGATAGCCAGCTTCTCCAAGAGTTTTCCCAGAAAAGGGGTGATGTAGATTGGGTGATAGTCTGCCAAAAAAGAAGGGTCTGTGGAGAGTTTATTGACCAGAGGGTGAACAAGAGAGTGCTTGAGAGGAGAGGGGAAAACTCCAGTGGTGAAAGAGAGGTTGTAGTGGTCTAAAAACATGGAGGAAATGTTGTGAATGCCGACATTAAGATTTCAGATATCATTATAAATCAAAGATAACATAGGGACCACGCAGGTGGATGGTGTTAGCCCACTTTTTTCAGACAGTGGGCACGGTCTTTCCAGTGTGTTAATGGAATTCAACAAAAAATAATATAATGCAATACATTAAGTTGAAGTGACACGGCTGGGATTCGAACACCGGTTGCGTATCTTTAAGACAAGACACTTAACCATAAAAACACAGGAACCACCTATTTATTCATGTATTTTATTTGTTCAGCATTTGTTAGGTGCCTATACAACCAAATAGTGTTATCAGGCACCACAAGACAAACGTGGGGAGGGAACAGGGGAGTAAATTAAACAATAGCAATCGTGGTCCTTCTAGGCCTTATGTTACACCATCCACTGGTCACCTTACACACACGAACACCCGTGCCGTCACTAAGCCCTCCATCTCAGGTCCTGATCTGCCTTCCATGCCCTCACTCCCTCAAGCAGCACGGCAGCGGCGCACACGAGGACATCTAACGCACTATGGTCATATTCATCCATTGCAACGTTGGCAGTTGCCCTGGCGTCTTAGAGGCGTCAAGACGGCGTTTTTCACCCGACAGGGTTTATTTGAATACCTAGTAATGCCCTTCAGTTTGTGCAACGCCCCTGCCACCTTCCAGTGGTTTATGAATGAGGTCTTTGGGGACATTCTGGACAATTATGTGGTGGTCTATTTGGACGACATTCAGATCTTTTCCTCCTCTTTAGATGAACACATTCTTCACGTCAAGTCCTATCCCGTTTGCGCAAGAATGCGCTATTTGCCCTACCTGAGAAGTGCCAGTTTCATACCAAAGAAGTAGAATTTCTGGGTTTTCACATTTCACCAGGTGGGTTGACTATGAATCAGTCTAAAGTACGAGCCGTTTTGGAATGGCCTGTCCCGGTAAACTTGAAGTCTTTACAGTCTTTCCTAGGCTTTGCCAATTTTTATAGACGGTTCATCCCTGGTTTTTCTACTATACTGGCACCATTAACTAAATTGACCAGTCCACGTGTCCCATTTACCTGGACCCCCGAACATCAAGCCGCTTTCGAGTCTTTGAAATGTGCGTTTACCTCAGCTCCGGTCCTACAACACCCGGATCCGGAGTTGCCATTCGTTGTCGAGGCAGACGCATCATCCTTTGCATTGGGAGCGGTATTGTCACAACCTTGCCCAACCTCTGGTCAATTACACCCTGTAGCTTATCATTCACGCAAGTTTACATCTACTGAGTCCCATTATACAGTTACCGAAAAGGAACTCCTGGCAATTAAAGACGCATTTCAGGTATGGAGACACCATTTGATGGGGGCCAAACACCAAGTCACAGTTTTCAATGATCATAGGAATTTGCAGGACCTCGCATCTCTCAAGTGCGTCAACAGTCTTCAGGTGCGTTGGCACTTATTCTTCGCAGCCTATGACTTTGTTGTGAAACATCGTCCTGGTCTGTCTCATGGTAAAGCAGGTGCTCTATCCCGCTCTCCTGGAGGGGTGTCACTTCCAGTCTTCTCTGAAACGGTGCTTGACCACGGGCATGTAGTTTGTCTATGTACTCCTTCGCCTTCCCTGTTGTCAGCCATACGCTTATGGGTTTCCCAACATCCACAACAGTTAGCAGAATGGTATCCTGTTATCATGATGGTCTACCTTTTGTCCACAACAGGTTGTTCCTACCCTCTAGTGACACACGAAATCTAGCTATGGAATGGTCTCATGATGCTGCCATCCATGGCCACCCAGGACAACAGAGTACTGTGGATCTACTTAAACGCTGGTACTGGTGGCCTTCGATGCGGCGTGACGTTGAGAATTATGTCAACACATGCTCAGTGTGTGCCCAGTGTAAGTCCCGTAGAGGCCGCCCTTTGGGTCTTTCACAGCCCTTGCCGATTCCCCCCAGACCCTGGCATACCCTTACAATGGATTTTGTTACTGATCTCCCTCGTTCACAGGGTTATGATACAGTATGGGTTGTAGTAGATGCCTACACAAAGATGGCTCGCTTTATTCCTTGTTCTGGTATACCTTGTGCACCTACATTGGCAAATCTGTTTTTCAAGTCCATTTTTTGTTTATTTGGGCTCCCCACGGTCTTGGTTTCTGACAGAGGTTCACAATTCACATCCCGTTTCTGGCGTGCGCTCACTAAATTATTGGGTATTGATGCCCGATTTTCCTCTGCTTACCATCCGGAAACCGACGGCCAAACAGAAAGGGTAAATCAGGCCATGGAACAATATTTACGTTGTCTTTCACTACAACATCAGAAATGATGGGTACACCTGCTACATCTCGCTGAATTCGCCCATAACAACTCCTTGCACTCTTCTACTGGCTTTTCTCCGTTCTACTCACTTTATGGCCAACACCCCCGTACATTGCCCATTCCCGATTATGCATCCTCTTGTGCTCCTGCTGCCTCATCTTGTGTTTGCGACGTGGCCATGGTTCATGCACAGACTCTTGACCATCTGCAGGAAGCTCAGTTGGCCATGAAAGCTTCAGCTGATAAGAAACGGGTTGCTGCTCCTGTTTATTGTGTGGGGGATCGAGTTTGGCTGTGGTCCCGTTATCTACACTTGCCTGGCTGTCGCAAATTGCTTCCCAAATTCGTTGGTCCTTTTCGGGTGTCTGGCGTCCTGAGTCCTGTGGCTTATTGCCTATCCCTTCCTTTGACCTGGAAGGTCCATCCAGTTTTTCATACTTCCCTCCTGAAACCATGCCCTGGTCCTACGCACCTGGTCTCTCGCCCTGCCCCCGTGTCATTGGATGACCCTGATGTTTATGAGGTTGGGGGTATTCTGGGCTCTCGTTTCTTCAGGTGGCAGCTCCAGTATCTCCTGGATTTGCTGGGTTACGGTCCTGAGGAGCGCTCTTGGATTCCTGCCCGGGATGTGCACGCCCCTCGTTTGGTGGCTCAGTTTCATCGGGATTTCCCTGCTTGCCCACGGGGTCGTGGGCCTTTGGGGGGGCTCTGTTACACCATCCACTGGTCACCCTACGCACACGAACACCCATGCATTCACTAAGCCCTCCATCTCAGGTCCTGATCTGCCTTCCATGCCCTCACTCCCTCAAGCAGCACGGCAGCGGTGCACACGAGGACATCTAACGCGCTATGGTCATATTCATCCATTGCAACGTTGGCAGTTGCCCTGGCGTCGTAGAGACAGTCGACGGAGACGCCGGCTTTTTCGTCCCGTCCTCATGAAGACCCGGCACTCGTTTTGAAAACTTGGGTCATGTGACAAGGAAACGTGCTACATCATCAGACACGTGATGGATCATGTGACACTCCTAGGCCCCTTTATAACCGGAGAGGGAACGCTCACTCAGTGCTTCACAGCAGACCCAACCAGGCACTTTTCGGCGTCTTCCTGTCTCCTCATCTTGAACCTGGACTACGGACTGTTCTTCTTGGATTCCCCTGTCAAGCCCTTGGATACTGTTTTGCTCTGCTGTTTCAGGACCTTGGAACTGTATTTTTGGACTCCTTTGGATTACCCCCTGGTTACGACGAACTTGGCTGGCTTTTGACCTTGGAACTCTTAACGGACAATTTTCGGATTTCCTCTTCTGTTACCTGCTGGAGTACCCTTTCCATACAGGTCTTGCAGTGCCTATTTCTACAACCATCTATGCCTATCCACTGCTGCTTGCAACACTCTGCAGCCCCACGGAACACCTTCATTTTTCATCTTTGTTCTTCATGTCCCCAGACCCTTCGTAAACCCCTTGATACTTGTTACCTCGTTATTCAGTATATTGTTTGCCATTGTACTGACCCATTGCTTGCTTTACAGCGGTCGAGGGGTCACCGGTGTTCCTGGTTCCTGGCGTTCTTCGGCACTCAAAAAACCTGTGGCCTGAAGGATTGCTCAGAAAGTTATTCGTATCTTTCTGAGTGGAACTTGTGGACAGAGGCCCCATAATCTTCACGACCATAAAGTCATAACACCTTATGACATTCGGACATGCAAGTGCAGTGACAAGAATTACAGGGGCATGGGAAGGAGGGGGGGGCAACAGGTATGGGCTAGTGTGAGCCCAGGAGAAGAAGTGCCAGGAAGTGCCAGGGGAGGAGTCCAGTGGCTAAGCATGAGGGCAGAGGTGTGCCAAGAGTGGGGAGCACAGCTGCCTACCTGGGGACCCAGAGCAAAGTCCTGAGGGTGCTCGGTGCTGGTTTCAACTGGGCAGAAGGCCTGGTAACCTGTAAAACTCGTGAAGGACCAGGCCGCCAATCTCAGTCACAGTGGGGAAATTAGCTGGGGAGGGTGAGAGGAAAAGAGGTAGAGAAATGAAGTGTTTTGAGAAGTTTCTGGAACTAAAGGAGGTCCAGCTCAAGTCTGAGAGGGGCAGGGAGGCTGTTCTAAAGGGAGACGCCAGCCAAAGAGAGAGACCTACCCCCCAAACCCTACTCTCTGCTTGTAGAAGCATTTGATCAGCAGAGAGTTTGAGCTAAAAGAGCAAATGGCTCGAGCATTGAGGTATTTAGGAAGAGAGATTTGGAGATAGCGGGGTCCTATGCCCCAGACAGCCTTGTGGATGGTGCAGAGTGTCTTGAATTTGATCCTAGCGGCCACCGGGAGCCAGTGGGGAGATTTTAGGGTGGAAGAGATTGGTCCCTGGGCTTAAGGCCAAGGATAAATCTTGCAGCCCTATTCTGGATTATTTGTAGGGGGCGGAGGGAAGAAAGGGGCAGATTGATGAAGAGGCTCTGCAGTACTCCAGCCTGGAGAGGACCAGTGCTCTGCAGACATTGAGCTTCTGGGGAAAGGTGAGGAAGGGGAGACTGCCTTTAAGGAGGTGAAGCTGAAAGTGGGCCTTCTTGGCAAGGTCCAAAATGTGAGGGGTAAAGGAGAGATGGGTGAACCTTGATTGCAGCAGTGATGTTTCATATTGACATCTTGTGTGCACATTTATTAATTACTCCCAGCAATTTGAAAATATATTCTATTGGCAAATGTTTAATTGGCCTGTGCACTTTCTTCAACTGTAAAAGACAAGTTGAATGAAATGTGCATATATCACGGAAAAAGTGTACTTCTAAGACGTCCCTTCCAAATGGGTGCCTCAGAGTCCTCCCACCTTTTCTGCATAAAGTGAAACCAACCTTACCCCTAAATATAACATAAATAAACTAAGCATTAACTCACCCTCACAAATGGCAAGTAACATCAGGACAAAGGTATATCTTTACAATGTACACCGACTACATACAAATCAAACATACAATCTATTCTAAAATCATGCAACAGTACAATTTAAGTAAATGAATATTATATACATCTAATATTAAATGTCCTCAAAAATAAACCCACAATGCCACCGTAAACTAAATTATCTCAAAACCTACATCTAGAGTCACAGCCTATATTAAATGGCCTCAGTATATATACACTTGCAATCATACCTTAAACTAAATAACCTCGCTATATACAGCCACAATTATAAACATCTGTCGCTCACGACAACATATATTCTCTTTAACATCTTCTTTACAGCTTAACACCAAGCACCAACTAACATTCAAAATGCCAAGTACAAATAAGCGCACATAAAACATGCGCATACAAACTAACCACCAATACTATTAACATATCTTTCACACATTAACTGTAATCCAAGAAAGGATAAGCTAGGGTTAACAGTATGTGTGAGTTTATTGCATGTGATGTTTAGTGTTAATGCTGTTTGATTGTATGTTTTGTTATGCTTAGTGTCTAATTATGTGTGACATGGTCATATTTATAAACTTTAAAATTGTAGAGATAATAACATTAACTTTTTAATGCAATATTTCCCAATACCTGGCATAGCAATTAAAGAGATATACAACAAACCGTTTATCAGCAATTGATCAAGAAGAAATTATTTGAAAATAGTTTTAGTTGGATACATTTGCTACTATAAAGCTTGTTATTACACTAAGGTAACATATACAAGTCCTTAATCATAAACAAGTCTTTCCACATAAACCTGTCTAATAAAAAGTATAAATACAACAGGTGATCTGATAATTGTCAAAAACACAGCTTAACCGAAAGTTAAAAGATGCCATTTTATAACCACCAGGGGGCGCAGGCAAGATGGCTGCCTGACCGTAACGCTCGTCCCCAACCTGGGAGACGTTAAGGTGGTATGGCGACTACGGTTCCTGATCAGCTCTGAAAATCTGGGTCCTGAACGGCAGATGGTGCAGCACCCCAGGGGGAGCGAAAGAAGAGAGCCAGGAGTCTCCCCGGACCCAGTGGTGTAACGTTCTGCGCTCCGGTGCCCAGCCCAAAACCAGTGGTGTGGTTACCCATGTCCCGGGAGGCATGGCGAGCCAGGTTGGGACAACAGGCATCTCTTGTTGCTATGAGAGGCACTGGTGTGTGATCGGGGACCGGCGGTCCCTGCGGTACCCTGGAGTCTGGTGGGGAGAGCTGAGGCTCCCACTACCCCCAACAGAGCAGCAGCCGCTGGCAAGGCCATTGTGGTCGCGTGCCTTGTCGGCTGCGTCGTGCCCTAAACGGTCCAGACACAGCAATGCAGGTGAGGAGTAGCAGGGGAGCCCGGAGGGCCAAAAGGAGTCGGCAGCGCCCTCCACCCCCATCATTGGGAGAGTGGGCGTGCGAGATCCTGGATGCACGTGGCACCAGCAGCAGGAAAAGGAGGCACTGTAGGAGGTGGAGCACTGAGGGAAGACTGGGAACCACGGTTGCCTGCCTGCCACACAAACCCCTCGAAACATATTTTCACCCCTAAAAAAAGACTTCACACTCACTAACAGATCCACAATGGCAAACATGCGCTCCCATGCCACATCCACAGAGACACACAGGCAAATATGTGTCAAAACCTGTGTTGGTGAGCTATCTACCCTACCAAGGCCACACTCTCAAATGAACTAAAAATACAAAGGTTTAGGCATATATTCTGTATGTTGTCTCAGTTGTATTATTGAGGGTAAATGGGCAATGAATAATGGAAAAAACAAATATGGCTACACCAATACATATGTGAGATTACATTTATTTTCATTGTGCATAAAAAATTAAACATACATCTTGCAAACACAAAAAGTGCTTACTGAATAATTATTCAAAAAATTAAGATAATTAAGAAAGAGATGTTCGATAACAAAATGTAAGACTCTATTTTATTCTTAAAAGTAAGCCAAACTTCTGATTAGCAATGTAAAAAGAACTGGTTTCCTAAATATATAAGGCCATCATAAAGTAAAAGTCCCATTCCAACTCTTTTGTAATCTTCACTGTTGAATTCAAGTTGTCAAAATAAGCTCAACGTGAAATATTCTTATTTGAAAAGTAAAAATAATGTTCACAAAATACTGCACCGTAAAAAACAAAATGAAAGTATACAAGCATATAGGAAGATAGTTGAATGCTGATTCCCGCTCAGAATCAACACATTAATTAAAACAATGATCTTGCTTCACAAGGATAGTGATTTAATATGTGTCTCTACTTAAAAACCAGATTGACCTTCAAAGCAAAATATTAAACCAAAACAAGGTATTCTAATACTCACAGAAAAGAGCATGTACAAAAGTAAAACGTAAAACTTACTGCAGCCCTAACAAAGTCCAACCTTCTCATATAAAGCATTTTTAAATGAGCAATGTTATATGTTAAATAGAAATAACTATTAATAACCACTCAACCTATTTTATTGGAAACAGTCAATTCCTTTTTCAACTGGTACAAAATAATGCTTCAGACCTACAAAGTAGATTATTTATGTACCTATCTGTTTGTTTGTTTGTTTATTTATGTATTTATTTATTTATTTATTTATTTATTTATTTATTTATTTACATATATAGCACCCTTTTGGCAAGCACTTTACATAAACTAGAAAAACAGTAACATATCAATGAGAATTTTACCATAATAACACCAAGAGAAGTACAACCAAATTAAAACAAAGAACAGTCACAATTACTTTCTTTGATAAGGATCTAGCATATCAACAGCAAGATCCAACAGTCAACAAATGCTCTTTTAAACATGTTTTAAATAATTATGAAGTAGGAGACCATAAAACATCCAAAAGTAGGGCGCAGGACAATTTGGGGGTCAAGTTGGACAGAATGAAAGCAAGAAGTGCTAGTGGTAAGAGCGAAGAAACTAAGAAGCAGAAAGAAGTAACTGATACTGTTGAGAAATTAGATCACAAAAATAACTATTTATTTCCATGTGGGCATACTGATCAATCTGTAACCTGGTGAAGAAGCCTTTGTCTTCTTTTACCTGTATGTACCTGTAACAAACTATGTATGCTCAAGCGCCCAGATACCCCTGGGTTTGATGGGCTCTACAAATAATAAACTTAATTAAACTAGGAACATGAACACATTTCAAAACGATACATAAATAAAGTAAAATCAAAGATCGAAGGAATGTAAAAGCCAGCAAAGCTCGGCTACTTAAGTAGAGAAGCAGAATTAAAGATTTAGATCAAAAGGAATATGGACAAGGGTACACAGAATTGAACGAAGAGGAAAAATAACATAGGGTGCCCAGCCAATTTAAAGAGAACAACAATAATGACGTTTGGAAAAAAGTAACATTTGAAATAGAAATGTGTGCATGGAAAAAGTAAGAAGATGGGAAATTGTACACATATTATGTATTTGAAAGTGACAAGCAAAATTACTGTCAAGATATACTCATGTCCAGAGAAGTCAGCATCAAAAATGAATGCAAGATGGTGGGCACATTTTGAAATATGCAAAGATAGAGGTGGAACAGAAACAAATGGCTGAGAAGACATAGAAACAGAAGGCAGAAAAAAGAGAATTTCTATTTTTTGAGATTTAAACATAGAACATGTGATGCTATTCATTAATTAATAGAGGATAAGCACAAGTTGATGAAAATCTGCAGCGAAATATGAGAAAGAAAGTCTTATTATATCAGCATGAAAATGAACGTTGAAGCCAAAATCCAAAATAAGAGAAGCAAGGGGAGTCATATATAGTGAAAAAAGAAGGGGCCCAAAGGCCAAGCCTTGACGAATGGCAATGAATAAGAAGGTGGGTATTCACCTTTCCAAGACACCATAAATGAACGATCATAAACATAAGAAGAAAACCACTGAGGAACATAACTTGAAAGCACCAACTTTCATTTATATATGCTTTTAGATAAATCCATACCCTCACAAACACAACCATAATAAAATATACCGATCTTTAAGGTGCAGTTTCCCAAAAGGTGCACCTCACAATGAGATGAGTAATGGCCCGAAACAGTGCATGTGCCATTATGCATCTCATTGCGCTGCACATATTCACGATGAAAACATTTAAAAATGAAATTGTGCGTAAGGGTGTGTAAAATGTCCCTCCTGGTCAGTCAGTGCAGCAGTGTGATTGATGCCTACTGAATTGTCCATTTCTGGAATGTGTACTTGTCTCTCTATCTAGCTCTTTCCTTTATACTGTTTTGTTGGTTGTGACTGGGGTGCACTGTGTGCTTCTTTGGTTGGACAAATCAGTTGCACTCTTTACTTGGTCACTGCTCCACATTCAAGAGTGTGCACATTGTTGCACAAAAGATCTGTAAATATGTTAGCAGGCAATGGCACATCTGATGAGATGCACCTCTTTATGGAGCATCGGTCAGATGCACACATTTCGGGCTAGAGTCTCAAAGAAATGTTCGGGCGCAAGTGAGGAAATGTGCTTGAGCATATCCCACCTTGTGATAAAAAAGAGCAGCACAATTCACAAACGGCATGTGAATGAGCACATCATCATTTATTTTTTAAGCGTGACAGCCGTGGTTTGAACCACGGCTTTCACAATTGCATTTCCCCCCAAAGCGAAATGCTTTTTTTCGATCAATTCACAGAAACAGGCCCTCTCTGTAAAATGCTGTCACTCATTAGTGTTGGGTGCGTGCACCCAACACTAATATATTCAATGGGGTAGGACTGCGCAACCATTTGCCACTGTCCAGCCCCTCCTGAAATGATCATGTCATCTTTCAGAAAGAGATGATCCGCGCATTTCAACAATGAGCACGAAGGAAAAAAAGCACATCCTCTGTGATTTTTTAATTTGGGCTCATTTTTGAATATCTGGACAATTTTGCACTCTTTTTATAAAGTGAAGCATTTCTGAGATGTGCACGTTTTTATTTTTATTTATTGTTTATTTATACAACTCTTATACACAGGTGGAGTGTTTCAAAGTGCTTCAAGGTGGGAAGGGAAACAGGGAATACAGGAATCTTTCTTAGGCCTTGACGTTTCCGAAAGAGCTAACAGAAAAACTAGCATACTAGGCCTGACAGCATTTCTCCTAGTGCAAGTGCATAAAGTGTTACAGTAGCGACCAAACTAGGGAGGGGGAAAAAAAAGGGAGGCTGTGGGGACATCACGTGATCGCGGAAGCGCGGTCTCGCGAGATCTCGTCCCAACGTGATCTCGCGAGCCTGCGCTCCACGGGGAGAACGTTGGTGCGGAGAGGAAGGCTGGCAGAGCGCCAGACAGGTTGAGCTGGAGAACACTGCTCCTGATAAGGAGCCCAGTTACATGAGGCCCACATGAGCCTACACAGACAACTTGCAGGGCATAAATCCAATGGCATAGTTTACAGCGTGCAGTCCAACTGCATACCTTGCCCCCAGTGAAGTAACTGGGAGGACCAGCCTGACACTGTGAGTACCTGCCACTGCCCAGCCCATGGACCATTGAACACACATGGTGATATATAATAAAGGCAGTTAGAATCACTCCAGGCATCCTGTCATCATTAGAGGCCACAACATAACTGGCGACAAGGATATCAGAGTACCCACGGACCCACCATGCAAGGTGCCACACCGCCCTCTGCGTTCCTCCCCTCACCTGGAACCCCAGAAATTCCGTGGATGCAGTGGGAGCCCCTCTTCTCCACGTATCTGGAGGCCGTAGGCAGCACAGGATATGCCCCCGCCAGGAAGAAGGCTATGCTGCTGAATGCAATGGGGGTTGAGGGACAGCACATTTTTGCCAGTTTAACAGCCATACCAGTGGACGACGACGACGAAGTCTACAAAGAGGTAACCCGTTGCATCGTAAAGCGGTTCACCAATAAGGAGAACGTGGTGCTACACTGGCTGAGGTTCTACACCCGTCAGAAAGAAGGGCGAGAATCCGTGGACGACTACATCACCAGGATGAGGGAGCTGGCTTTGTTATGCGCCTTCTGCGATAACGCAGAACAAGTCATCTGCGACATGCTGGTCGTGCACACCAACTCTAGGAAAGTGCAGGACAAGTTCATACAAGAAAAGGAAGTGACCCTCGACAAGGCCATCCAAATCGCCAGGGCCGAGGAAGAAACCTCCAGAAGGTGCAAAGAGGCGGGAAGTCATCTACCGGTACCCGAGCTTACGGTGCTGCAATGGATAGGGCGCAGAGACAAGCAGTCCCGTGACAGCCCCAAAGACAAAGGCCCCAAGCAGAGGGATGTGCCGAAATGCTACAGATGTGCCAGCACCAAACACATGGCGAACGATTGTGACTGCCCCGCTAGGAATAAGGAGTGCTCCAAGTGCGGACACATTGGTCACATGGCCCCGGCATGCATGTGGCGGGAAAAAACATCTCCCACGTCGATGGTGACCGCGCATCAAGCGACGATGACTTGCTTCAGGACAGACCCATGGACATCATGGTCAACGCCCCCATGCCAGGAGAGAAAAGCCCCACTGCACCATTAAAGTGGACGGCATGGAAACACGCGTCATGGCAGACTCAGGATCAGACCTCACAATCCTCCCCATCGACACGTACAAGGAGATGATGGGACAAGCAAAAGTGGAGATCAGAACGACCAGGCAAAAAAATTGACGGTTTTTGAAGGTGCAACTGTCGACCTTCTGGGTTACATCAGAGCCCAAATTGAATTCAAAGGGAGGTCTACCACCACCAACGTGTACTTCTCACCCAAAGGCCCAGCCGTGCTCGGATGGGACGATCAACACAGATTCAGCATTAAATTAGACCCCAGCACTCCGGAACAGGTACTCATGGTCTCCTCAGGGGCAGCACAACATTTTCCCTAGCCTGTTCTCCGAGAACCGGGGGAAGTGAGAAACTTTGTCCACAAGATTCGGTTGAAACCCAATGCGGTGCCTGTGAAACATAAAGTTAGACCGGTGCCTACCACGGCGAGACCTGCTTTAGATGCCCACCTCCGGAAGATGGTACCATTGAGACGGTGGAAACCTCCGAATATGCAGAATATGCATCGATCTGAGAAGTCTAAAACTAGAGGTTGTTACAGATAGCTTTCCACTCCCCAGCATCAGCGAACTTGTCCTCATGATGAAAGAGGCGGCAATCTTCTCGAAACTGGACATGCGTGACGCCTATCACCAAATTCCACTACACACATTTTCGCGCCGCCTTACAGCATTCATCACTCCTTTCGGCACATTTCAATACACCCACATGCCGTTTGGGCTGTCTTCGGCAGCTTCCGCATTTCAGAGAATGATGAATTCCCTACTCAAAGGACTCACAAATGTCTCATTCTTTCAGGATGACATCCTTGTGTATGCCAAGGACAACGAGACCCATGACAATGCACTCAGAGCGGTCCTGAGCAAGCTTCAAGAGGCAGGCGTTCATCTACGCCACGAAAAATGTGTGTTCCGAGTGAGCAAGGTAGAATACCTAGGGTACTGTATCTCAAGTGAAGGGGTGAGCCCCAAGAAGAACCTCATGGAGGCCATAGCAAACGCCCCGGCCCCGATGTCCAGAGAAGAACTATGCTTGGTCCCGGTCCTAGCGGAGTACTACACAAAATTTGTCCCACGGTTCTCCGAAACCACGTCCCTCATGAGAGAACTTCTGAAGAAAGGGGCAACCTACTCCTGGGGGCCAGAGCAAGATCAAGCATTCACTGACATCAAAAGGAGGATTCTGCACGCACCATGCCTGAAACCCTTCAACCCTGAATGAGACACCTTGATCACTACGGACGCCAGCGCGTACGGACTGGGGGTTACCTTGACCCAGAAGAAGGGCGACACTGAAAATATTGTGGCATTTGCATCTAAAGCCCTATCATCAGCGGAGAAGAACTACTCCACCGTAGAGAAGGAGATGTTGGCTTGTGCCTGGGCCGTCGACTACTTCAGGTCTTATGTTTGGGGCACCAAGTTTAGATTGGTCACGGACCACAAACCCCTCATTCACATGTTGAGCCCGGGTGGCACCAAGACTGCCACCCACAGACTGGCCAGGACCACTGCAAAACTGGAAGAGTACACGTACGAGATAGCCCACATTGCCGGCTGGAAAAACGCACAAGCGGACAGCAGGTCCAGGCTCCTGAACCAAAATGCCCCTGGGACCACATTCTTGGAAGATGAATGTGTCGTAGCCGCTATAAGCGACTTGAGAAATGGCGAGTACATGGACCTGAGTGAGTGCCACTGGCAGGAGGAGTTCGAGCAGGACGATGCAGTACGGCGCGTAGCAGTCTGGGTCTGAGAAGGGTGGCCTGACGAAAGAGCAATCCCCGAAGGCCTACGTCCCTACTGGAAGGTGAACGTCAAAATCAACGTCATAATCGGTAAAACGGTCTCATCCTGAGAGGCGACCAAGTGATCCCGCCCATCGAAATTCGCAAAGTAATACTGTGCAGAGCACACTCTGGCCATCTGGGGTGCAACATGAACAGACGCAGGATACGCAATGCCTATTGGTGGCCAGGCATGGATCAGGACATACGACAAATGATCGAAAGGTGCCATGAGTGCGCAAACAGTGACAACTGCCTATCTGTGGGACAAGCCCCCATGCTGCCCACCGAAGTCCCCAAAGGGGTGTGGCGCAAACTAGGGTTGGATTTCATCGAGCCTGTGGACAGCATGCCCCCGGAACACAAATATGGAATAGTCACGGTCGACTATTTCTCAAAGTGGGTCGAAGTTGATTTCACCTCGGACATCACCGCAAACACAGTCATAGAAGCTCTCACCGCCATATTCCAGCGCGAAGGCCTTCCCGAGGAAATAGTGATGGACAATGGTGTCCAGTTGGTCTCACGAGAAATGGAGAAATTCCTCAAACTTAACAATGTTCCTCAGCGAAGAGCAAGTCTCTACCACCCACAGGCCAATGGCCTGGTTGAGCGGGCAAACTGTTTCATTAAAGGGGCGCTGCAACTTGTGCATGCCTCAGACCTAAACCCGTACAAGACAGTCAAGGAGGCCGTCGCAGCCCACCGCATCACTCCCAATTCCGTCACCGGCGTGTCACCATTCCATCTGCTAAGGGGGAGAAGGGCAGCATCCACACTGGTACCACCGTGGATCCATCAAGTGAGGGCTAACGAAGATGTGGACATGGAAGATGTAGTCTTTCGCATGCAGCGGAACAAAGAAGCCATGAAGGCTCAAGGGGACACACGTCGAGCGCTCGCCTCACAGCAGTTAACAGAGGCGACCTGGTCAAGATACGAAAGGGTCAAACCACATTTGCACCAGTGACGGAAGGAAGTGGAATGTAGAAAGGGTGGCCATGTACCGCAGGAAAGAATCTAGTGAACAGCCACACTGGTAAACTGGAGAAGGTCAAGGCCAGCAAGAGTCACCCGAAAACCCTCGCCAGCCAGGAAGAGATGCCTCGGAGATACCCTACGGTGACGACTTCTCGAACACCAACTCCCCAACCCCACTCAGGGAGTCGCAGGGCAAGACAAGGGGAACCTGAATCACCCACACCTTCCCAAGAGTGCTCCCGCAACCCTGCCCTGCTTCCAGACCAAGGCAGACCACAGAGAGAGAAAAGGAAACCCAGCAAGTGTGCAGACTTCGTCATGGAATGACCTTCCATCCTTCTCCCAGCAAAGGAGGTGTGTGGGAACATCACTTGATCGCGGGAGAGCGGTCTCGCGAGATCTCAAAATCAGGCATCCTGTCGTCATTAGAGGCCACAACAGAGGCGAACAGGACAGACAAACTAACTAGTCCTAGTACATTTAGGTCCTGCATGCGTACATACAGAGAAGGGGGAGTGCGGGGAACAAACAAGTCCAGTCTAGCAGGGCCATGAGTTAAGTGCACAGAGGTTGCCCCACTCATGGAATGTAAGTCGAAAGTGCAGTAATGGTGAACATAGTGCAGTGGCCCAGAGGCAAGTGCAAAAGACTGGGGGGGGGGGAGTCTGGGACCTGTGAGGCTCTGGAGGTGAACTAGGCAACTAGTCAGCAAAAACTGAACAGAGTTAGGGAGGAGGAGGAGGATGGAGGGAAAAGAATTGAGTTTAGCAGGGGGATGGGAGAGAGAAGGAGGAAGAGAAGAGGAAGGTCTTGAGGAGTTTCCAGAATTGAAGGTGCTCCGGCTCAAGATGGAGAGAGGCAGGAGGCTATTCCAGAGGGAGGCACCTGCACAGGATAGAGCTCTACCTCCAAATCCCTGATTGTGAAAGTGGCTCACCCACAGAGAGTTGGAGGAGAATGAGCAGAGGATTTTCGAGGGAGAGTATTTAGGGAGAGGGCGAGGACCCAGAAAGCCTTGTGGATTATGCAGAAGGTCTCGAACTTGATCCTTGCAGTCAAGGGGAGCCAGTGGAGGGAGTTCAGCAGTGGAGAGATGCAGTGCCTGGGCTTGAGGGCAAGGATAAGTCTCGCGGTTCTGTTCTGGATGAGATGAAGAGAACAGAGAGTAAAGGTAGGAAGAATGAGAAAGAGACTTTTGCAATAGTCTAGCCTAGAGAGAGCCAGGGCTCACAAGGTGGTGAGACTCTCGGGGAAAGTGAGAACAGGTGAAATACCTCATAGGTGGTGCAGTTGGTGGTGGGACTTTTTAGAGATGTCTGAGATGTGAGAAGAGATGGAGAGTGTGGAATATAAGATGACACAGACATGTTATGCCTCATTGGTAGGTGAAGGGCAGGGCCGAGGGAGGAGGCCAGTGTGAGAGTGGGAAAGCGGGAGCAGGGGTCCCAATGAGTACAATCTCTGTTTTACTGGCATTCAGGCAGAGATCCTAAGCAGCACACCAAGACTTAATTGTGGATAAACAGTCATGAATGAGCAAGGAGGAGGAGAATGCCAACGGTAGCCTGAAAGAGAGCTGCATGTTTTCCGCATAACACTGAAAGGTAGCGGTAAAGGTAGAGATCCTGTGGGCGAAGGGGGCCATGTAGATATTGAAAAACATGGGTGATAGGTTAGATAACTGGAGGACACCACAATTAGAGAGAGTGATGGAGGAGAGAAAGGACCCAAGTTTCACCTGGAAGGGCCGATCAGAGGTAAAGGAGGCGAGCCACTCCAGGGCCTGATCTGTGATGACCACAGCATCACGGAGACGTGTGATCAGGATGTTGTGGTTTACTGTATCAAAAGTAGAAGAGAGGTCAAGAAGAATGGAGATAGAGGGTGAGGTAGAGTCAAGATTTGAGCAGGTCTTTAAGCATGTTCAGAAGAGCAGTTTCCGTGCATCTGGATGCTCTAAATCCAACAGATTCAGTGTGGAGGGTAAGTTAAGTGATAGCCAGCTTCTCCAAGAGTTTTCCCAGAAAAGGGGTGATGGAGATTGGGTGATAGTTTGCCAAAAAAGAAGGGTCTGTGGAGAGTTTATTGACCAGAGAGTGAACAAGAGAGTGCTTGAGAGGAGAGGGGAAAACTCCAGTGGCGAAAGAGAGGTTGTAGAGGTCTAAAAACATGGAGGAAATGTTGTGAATGCCGACATTAAGGTTTCAGATATAATTATAAATGAAAGATAACATAGGGACCACGCATAACATAGGGACCACGCAGGTGGATGGCGTTAGCCCACTTTTTTCAGACAGTGGGCACGGTCTTTCCAGTGTGTTAATGGAATTCAACAAAAAATAATATAATGCAATACATCAATTTGAAGTGACACGGCTGGGATTCGAACACTGGTTGCGTAACTTTAAGACCAGACACTTAACGATAAAAACACAGGAACCACCTATTTATTCATGTATTTTATTTGTTCAGCATTTGTTAGGTGCCAATACAACCGAATAGTGTTATCAGGCACCACAAGACAAACGTGGGGAGGGAACAGGGGAGTAAATTAAACAATAGCAATCGTGGTCCTTCTAGGCCTTATGTTACACCATCCACTGGTCACCTTACGCACACGAACACCCGTGCAGTCACTAAGCCCTCCATCTCAGGTCCTGATCTGCCTTCCATGCCCTCACTCCCTCAAGCAGCACGGCAGCGGCGCACACGAGGACATCTAACGCACTATGGTCATATTCATCTATTGCAACGTTGGCAGTTGCCCTGGCATCTTAGAGGCGTCAAGACGGCGTTTTGCACCCGACAGGGTTTATTTGAATACCTAGTAATGCCCTTCGGTTTGTGCAACGCCCCTGCCACCTTCCAGCGGTTTATGAAAGAGGTCTTTGTGGACATTCTGGACAATTATGTGGTGGTCTATTTGGACGACATTCTGATCTTTTCCTCCTCTTTAGATGAACACATTATTCACGTCCAAGAAGTCCTATCCCGTTTGCGCAAGAATGCGCTATTTGCCCTACCTGAGAAGTGCCAGTTTCATACCAAAGAAGTAGAATTTCTGGGTTTTCACATTTCACCAGGTGGGTTGACTAGGAATCAGTCTAAAGTACGAGCCGTTTTGGAATGGCCTGTCCCGGTAAACTTGAAGTCTTTACAGTCTTTCCTGGGCTTTGCCAATTTTTATAGATGGTTCATCCCTGTTTTTTCTACTATAGTGGCACCATTAACTAAATTGACGAGTCTACGTGTCCCATTTACCTGGACCCCCGAACATCAAGCCGCTTTCGAGTCTTTGAAATGTGCGTTTACCTCAGCTCCGGTCCTACAACACCCAGATCCGGAGTTGCCATTCGTTGTCGAAGCAGACACATCATCCTTTGCATTGGGAGCAGTATTGTCACAACCTTGCCCAGCCTCTGGTCAATTGCACCCTGTAGCTTATCATTCACGCAAGTTTACATCTACTGAGTACCATTATACAGTTACCGAAAAGGAACTCCTGGCGATTAAAGACGCATTTCACGTATGGAGACACCATTTGATGGGGGCCAAACACCAAGTCACAGTTTTCACTGATCATAGGAATTTGCAGGACCTCGCATCTCTCAAGTGCGTCAACAGTCGTCAGGTGCGTTGGCACTTATTCTTCGCAGCCTATGACTTTGTTGTGAAACATCGTCCTGGTCTGTCTCATGGTAAAGCAGATGCTCTATCCCGCTCTCCTGGAGGGGTGTCACTTGCAGTCTTCTCTGAAACGGTGCTTGACCACGGGCATGTAGTTTGTCTATGTACTCCTTCGCCTTCCCTGTTGTCAGCCATACGCTTATGGGTTTCCCAACATCCACAACAGTTAGCAGAATGGTATCCCGTTTATCATGATGGTCTACCTTTTGTCCACAACAGGTTGTTCCTACCCTCTAGTGACACACGAAATCTAGCTATGGAATGGTCTCATGATGCTGCCATCCATGGCCACCCAGGACAACAGAGTACTCTGGATCTACTTAAACGCTGGTACTGATGGCCTTCGATGCGGCGTGACGTTGAGAATTATGTCAACACCTGCTCAGTGTTTGCCCAGTGTAAGTCCGGTAGAGGCTGCCCTTTGGGTATTTTACAGCCCTTGCCGATTCCCCCCAGACCCTGGCATACCCTTACAATGGATTTTGTTACTGATCTCCCTAGTTCACATGGTTATGATCCAGTATGGGTTGTAGTAGATGCCTACACAAAGATGGCTCGCTCTATTCCTTGTTCTGGTATACCCTCTGCACCTACATTGGCAAATCTGTTTTTCAAGTCCATTTTTTGTTTATTTGGCCTCCTCACGGTCTTGGTTTCTGACAGAGGTTCACAATTCACATCCCGTTTCTGGCGTGCGCTCACTAAATTATTGGGTATTGATGCCCGATTTTCCTCTGCTTACCATCCGGAAACCGACGGCCAAACAGAAAGGGTAAATCAGGCCATGGAACAATGTTTACGTTGTCTTTCATTACAACATCAGAAATGATGGGTACACCTGCTACATCTCGCTGAATTTGCCCATAACAACTCCTTGCACTCTTCTACTGGCTTTTCTCCGTTCTACTCACTTTATGGCCAACACCCCCATACATTGCCCATTCCCGATTATGCATCCTCTTGTGCTCCTGCTGCCTCATCTTGTGTTTGCGACATGGCCATAGTTCATTCCCAGACACTTGCCCATCTGCAGGAAGCTCAGTTGGCCATGAAAGCTTCAGCCGATAAGAAACGGGTTGCTGCTCCTGTTTATTGTGTGGGGGATCGAGTTTGGCTGTCGTCCCGTTATCTACACTTGCCTGGCTGTCGCAAATTGCTTCCCAAATTTGTTGGTCCTTTTCGGGTGTCTGGCGTCCTGAGTCCTGTGGCTTATCGCCTATCCCTTCCTTTGACCTGGAAGGTCCATCCAGTTTTTCATACTTCCCTCCTGGAACCATGCCCTGGTCCTACGCATCTGGTCTCTCGCCCTGCCCCCGTGTCATTGGATGACCCTGATGTTTATGAGGTTGGGGGTATTCTGGGCTCTCGTTTCTTCAGGTGGCAACTCCAGTATCTCGTCCATTGTCTGGGTTACGGTCCTGAGGAGCGCTCTTGGGTTCCTGCCCGGGATGTGCACGCCCCTCGTTTGGTGGCTCAGTTTCATCGAGATTTCCCTGCTTGCACACGGGGTCTTGGGCCTTTGGGGGGGGCTCTGTTACACCATCCACTGGTCACCTTACGCACACGAACACCCGTGCAGTCACTAAGCCCTCCATCTCAGGTCCTGAACTGCCTTCCATGCCCTCACTTCCTCAAGCAGCACAGCAGCGGCACACACAAGGACATCTAACGCGCTATGGTCATATTCCTCCATTGCAACGTTGGCAGTTGCCCAGGCGTCTTAGAGACAGTCGACGGAGACGCCGGCTTTTTTCGTCCCGTTCTCATGAAGACCCGGCAGTCGTTTTGAAAACTTGGGTCATGTGACAAGGAAATGTGCTACATCATCAGTCATGTGATGGGTCATGTGACACTCCTAGGCCCCTTTATAACGGGAGAGGGAACGCTCATTCAGTGCTTCAAAGCTGACCCAACCAGGCACTGTTCGGCGTCTTCCTGTCTCCACATCTTGAACCTGGACTACGGACTGTTCTTCTGGGATTCCCCTGTCAAGCCCTTGGATACTGTTTTGCTCTGCTGTTTCAGGACCATGGAACTGTATTTTTGGACTTCTTTGGATTACCCCCTGGTTATGACGAACTTGGCTGGCTTTTGACCTTGGAACTCTTAACGGACAGTTTTCGGATTTCCTCTTCTGTTATGCTGGAGTACCCTTTCCATACAGGTCTTGCAGTGCCTATTTCTACAACCATCTACGCCTATCCACTGCTGCTTGTAACACTCTGCAGCCCCACGGAACACCTTCATTTTTCATCTTTGTTCTTCATGTCCCCAGACCCTTGGTAAACCCCTTGATACTTGTTACCTCGTTATTCAGTATATTGTTTGCCATTGTACTGACCCATTGCTTGCTTTACAGCGGTAGAGGGGTCACCGGTGTTTCTGGTTCCTGGCGTTCTTCGGCACTCAAAAAACCTGTGGCCTCAAGGATTGCTCAGAAAGTCATTTGTATCTTTCTGAGCGGAACTTGTGGACAGAGGCCCCATAATCTTCACGACCATCAAGTCATAACACCTTATGACATTCGGACGTGCAAGTGCAGTGACAAGAATTACAGGGGCATGGGAAGGAGGGGGGGTGCAACAGGTATGGGCTAGTGTGAGCCCAGGAGGGGAAGTGCCAGGAAGTGCCAGGGGAGGAGTCCACTGGCTAAGCCTGAGGGCAGAGGTGTGCCAAGAGTTGGGAACACAGCTGCCTACCTGGGGACCCAGAGCAAAGTCCTGAGGGTGCTCGGTGCTGGTTTCGACTGGGCAGAAGGCCTGGTAACCTGTAAGAATCGTGAAGGACCAGGCTGCCAGTCTCAGTCACAGTAAGGAAATTAGCTGGGGAGGGTGAGAGGAAAAGAGGTAGAGAAATGAAGTGTTTTGAGAAGTTTCTGGAACTAAAGGAGGTCCAGCTCAAGTCTGAGAGGGACAGGGAGGCTGTTCTAAAAGGAGACGCCAGCCAAAGAGAGAGACCTACCCCCCAAACCCTACTCTCTGCTTGTAGAAGCATTTGATCAGCAGAGAGTTTGAGCTAAAAGAGCAAATGGCTCGAGCATTGAGGTATTTAGGAAGAGAGAGTTGGAGATAGCGGGGTCCAATGCCCCAGACAGCCTTGTGGATGGTGCAGAGTGTCTTGAATCTGATCCTAGCAGCCACCGGGGGGGGCGTGGCCTGATGCTCATGGAGTGAGGACGCAGAACTCTTGAGCTCCGGCCAAGCCCTGTAGTCCGATCCTGATTGTGGTACTTTAAGACTGCTGCGTCGTCCATCTGACAACCCAACCGTGGCTGGGGCGAAAACCTGTGCTCCGCTCCTGATCCTGACGAAAATCGGAGCCCGGGTACCCTGCCTGGCGCTCCGGCCCAGCTCCCCCCTTCCCTGCCCTCGCAAAATGGCGGCCTTGAAGCCTCGGAGAGCCTGAACCGCGTAGGGGGCCGGCGAGCTGTCGACTCCTGGCACTATCCGAGCATCCACGCTCATCGCCGACCGGGAGAATCCAGTGGGGCAGGGGGACCCCCAGAACCAGGCTCTTCAGCCCGATGCAACGGACCAACTGAATCGCGCCCCGCGGCCCGACGCGACATAGCTGTGTGGCCGGGACTTGTCCGGCGAGACTCCCTGCCTCGCAATCCGAGCGCTCGAGAGGAAGGTGTGCTGAACTGCTCCCCCCCCGCAATCAGCGACCCCTAACAGCTGACTGCCACCGCGGATCTCTGGTGGTACCCCCCCCCGAAATAGAAGTGGTGGGAGGCTGCGGGGGATCTTGGAGACCCGCGACTCCCCCTGGACTTGCCTGACACTGCGACAACACGCCGGGGGCGAAGATCCATGCTCTGCAACTGCTCCCATTGATAATCGGAACCCGGGTGCCTTGTCCGGCGCGGCTCTCCTCCTCCCTGGGCTGCGCTCCCACAACGGCGGCCCAGGGGTCCTGGAGAACCTGAGCTACGCGGGAGGGCCGGCGAGGTGTCACCTCCTGGGATCAGCGGACCATCCCCGCTCACTGCAGACTGGGAGAACCAGCAGGGTGGGGGGACTTGCGGAGCTGGACAGAGGCCTGCCACAACATCACTGAGAGGCCCGGGACTCACAACCCGAGCGCCCGCAAGGTAGGCGCATAGACCCGCTCCCCTGAATCCAGCAACCTCCGATAACAGGCTGCCACTACATGTGCCCAGGGATCATCCACTGGGACTTGCGTTCTTCTCTGGCTGTGGCATTCCATCCCGACAATGAACCTACTGAAGCGGGCCCTGGAGTGGGGGCGGTGCCCCTCCGCCGCAAAAGCAGAGAGAGGCTCCGGGGACCTGGGAGGCTCGCAGCTCCCTCTGAACTGTGACACTAAGCAACGAGCGCTTCCTGGCACCCGTGGCCCACTGCGACAACATCCAAGGGGCCGCGCTCCGGAATCAGCACCAGAGACACTGAGGGAGCCCTCAATTAGCCCTGAAACCTCTGGTGAACACAGCTAGGGCCCCCCCACTCCTTACGAGTAGGCCCTCGCCTGCGCACAACACTGCAATATCGACCCGACAGGCGGATCAAATAACTGCGGCACCCCCCTAGCACAGTCCTGACCGTCTGCACCAAAACAACGTTGGGGTGCCCCTGCCAGCCAAACAGGAGAGCGGACCGGGGAGAATCATTCCACTGTATACCCTGACCAAGCGGCTCAGGTGTCCACGTCATACTAAGGGGACCGGAGATCCCGCAATGTCCACTTTAAGGGGCAGGGCCAAGAATGCCACCATGGATCCTTTTGTCACCCCAAAACCCCACCCGATCGCCCAACCCACATCGAAAGGCGCAGCCTCGCAGACCAGCCCAGGAGAACGCGCCAGGGACGACCAAGTGCTCGAGGCTATAGCTGCCCTGAGAACGTTCATTGACACAAAAATCGGTGAAGTGAAGGCTGACATTCAACTTATAAAACAGGATGCTCGTAACCTGACGGAATGTGTCACCAACATAGAAACCATCTAGAAGGATATTGCCGAGGACACACAATATCTCACGGCAGAGGTGGCGGACCTTCGAAGAAAGGTGAGCCACTTGGAGGCCAGATCGGAAGAGGGAGAGGGCCGCGCCAGGCGCAACAACATTAGAATCCTGGGCATTCCTGAGGGAGCCGAAACCACAGACCCTACGGCCTATATAGAGTCCCTAATACAGCAGGAAATTGGGGCGGAGAAACTCTCGCAGGGCTTTGCCATAGAAAGGGCCCACAGATCGCTCCAGAAGAAACCCCCTCCAGGTTCCTTTCCTCGCCCCATCATAGCGAAGGTCCTCAACTTCCGGGACCGCAAAGTGATCCTAAAGTTCTCGAGAGAGGGCAGAGAGATAGAGCGGGACAATTCGAAAATCACCATCTACCCTGATTACACACAGTCAGTGCAGAGAGCAAGGAACTCTTTCGTCCCAATTAAAGCTAGATTGAGAAAACTAAATCTAAAATACATGCTGCTGTATCCCTCCAGACTAAAAGTGATCCACAAGGGGCGAGCGATATTTTTGGAAACTCCAGCCGCAGCCACCATGTGGTTGGAACACAATAACCTGGCCGAGTTCCCCTCCAAACCCAACCATGAGAACTGAACCGAATGCACGAGGGGTGACGGACCGACACCTGGACACCACTACCCTTGAACCCGTACTGGACACCATCACAAGAGAGTATATCACCACCATGGAAACTACACTGAGAACATCAAGTGACTACGGGGCCCACCCGGCCTCCCGCTCATGAGCACACAGCACGCACCCACGAACGACCAGTGCTGGCTAGTTGCCGGCACGAACTTACTCGTGCCAGAAACCCGGATTGGGTCAGACAGCACGAGAGCTCCCGAGCACTGCCCCCCTGAGGCAGTAGCTGGGTGCACCAGTTATGGTTATTTTCGTTCAGTTTTTGTTATGACTGCACTCCTCATGAAGACTGTCCTCCAATTCACGGAGGATCAAAGGCCGGAAGCTGAAGCCCATCACCTCATGCAAGCGAATCGAAGCATGACACCTAGCAGTGGATGCCCATCCCAGGAAATGGGCGTGAAGCCTCGCATATCCACGATCGAAGTCAAGCAATGGCAACACGCTTCAGAATAATCACATGGAACGTCAGAGGGATGGGATCCTACCTGCGGAGAAATCGAATACACTCCTACTTGAAAAGGAAGAAGGTATTGTTCGCCCTCCTGCAGGAAACGCACCTCACATCCGACATCACGAACAAACTGGCGGACTATTGGGGGGGCCAGGGCAGTGGCTCCTCTTACTCGAGGTATGCACGTGGCGTATACACGTGGGTGAGTCCTGACACACCCTTTCACCATATGGGGATGGAGACGGATGAAGAAGGCAGGTACGTGATAGTTTGGGGCATGCTGGAAAATTCCCGACTATGCATAGTCAACTCATATTTCCCACAACATGGCATACCCTCCCACCTTAAGCAGCTATGCGCCAAAATTGCACACCACAGGGAGGACGCCTTCTTGTGGGGGGGAGACTTCAACTGCGTGATGAATGAAGACACAGATAGATCTTTAACGCCGCGCATCCCCAATAACCCTGCTTCCCGTGCCCTCCGCAATGTGGTTGAGGACTTGCACCTAGTTGACGTCTGGCGAGATTTGCATCCCATCGACAGGGCTTACTCATTCTACTCAGCCCCCCATGGTTTACACACCAGGATAGACCATCTTTTCGTCGACAACGCATTGATCCCGCAGGTTGAGTCAGCGAACTACCTGGGAAGATCGATTTCGGATCATTCCCCTCTCCTGATACAGCTCCACCTAAGAGGCCCGTGGCCCCCTATCCCGATGTGGCGTATGCCAACTGATACCTTAATGGACCCTGCATTCAAGGAAACCCTAAGAGAGAAACTAGAAGAGTACGTAGAGATCAACAAGGGATCTGTCCAGAAGTGGAGCACATTATGGGAAGCCATGAAGGTGGTAACAAGGGGTGAGATAATAGCTGAAGCCGGTGGGATCAGGAGGCAACTGAGGAAGGAGCTAGAGGACAAGGAGGATGAGATCAGGCAACTGGAAGATGCTTCGCCTCTGACCACTGCCAGGGAGGCCAAACTGAAGGAAATCAGGGAGGACTGCAGGATAGCCTAGGAGAGGCTGTCCAAGTTCGACTTCTCCACACGGACCCTGAGAGCACACAAAGAAGCAGATAAGCCAGGCAGGATACTTGCTTGGCTATGCAAGAAGGAGAATCCGAGGCAGGCTCTCAAAGAGATCAAAGATGAGGGAGGCACAACACAAAGGACACAACAAGCAATAAATGAAGTCTTTTCAAGCTTTTATGCCAGGCTCTACACCCACAACGAGCAAATTCCTGAAGAAGACATTAGAGACACCCTGGACGAGATCGGACTACCCAAGCTGAGTCAAGAACATCGAGCTGGGCTGGAGGAGGCCATCACACTAGAAGACATATCGGAAGCGATCAGGTCCCTCTCCACTAGCAAGACTCCCGGGACGGACGGCCTCACCCCAGAATTCTATGAGGCCTACGAGGAGATCCTAACCCCGATATTACATGAAGTTTATTTGGAGGCATATGAAACTGGAACCTTGCCGAGTAGCATGAGAGAGACTCTCATAATACCAATGCTCAAACCAGGCAAACCACCCAATGAGTGCGACTCGTATCGCCCCTTGGCGATGCTGAATTACGATGGCAAAATCCTCATGACTATATTAGCCAAGAGGCTCTCGAGGGTGATAGGGTCCCTAATATATGAAGATCAGAACGGCTTCGTCCCAGGACGTAACACCACCGCCAATCTGAGGAGGCTCCAACATGTTATGGCACAAACAGAGGAGAGCAAGGAGGACCTGGCGGTACTCTCACTTGATGCCGTAAAAGCTTTCGACTCGATATTTTGGGAGTGGCTGATCTTGACCCTGAGAGAGTTTGGTCTAGGGGAACACTTCATCCGGTGGGTCGAGGTGCTCTACAACATCCCGGAGGCGCGGGTGAAGACTGGTAGCGTGGTGTCAGGAGCATGGCTCATCCAAAGAGGAACCAGGCAAGGGTGCCCACTATCGCCGATGCTGTACATCCTAGGCCTGGAACCAGTGGCAATTTATTTCAGGAAGCAACTGTTCGACTCTGGCATCAGCATTGGTGGAACATATAACATCATCTCCCTATATGCAGACGATGTCCTTCTATACCTCCGGAACCCCCGAGAAACCGCACCTACAGCATTGGATGTCCTCGATAATTTTGCTAAATACTCAGGGATAAAATTTAGTAGACAGAAATCATGCTCCTTCCCCCTTGCGGGACTCAGAGGAAGAGACATAGAGGAACTACCCGAAATAGGGATCCAGTGGCAGCTGGAGGCCTTCCGCTACCTAGGTCTAACCATCACGCACACGCCAGCCTCCACCCATGAGCGCAACACCGAAGCAGCAATGTGCGCGGTTCGAAGGTTTATTAAATTCTGGTCAAAGCTCCCCCTCTCAATGATGGGTAGAGCTGCAATCTCCAAAATGATTATACTTCCAAGATTCCTCTACTATTTCACCAACATCACACACTATATCCCCCCGCCCTTCTTCAGGAAACTGGAATCTCTGATCAGGGACTTTCTTTGGGGTCAGGCCAGACATACGCTTGCCCTGAATATCCTCACGCTCCCCCACACCGAGGGCGGCATCCAACTGCCCGACTTTCAGAGATACTATCTCGCAGCACAACTAACACATGTCACAAAGTGGCTCTCGGATGAACCCTCTGCTGAGACTGGCCTCCTTTGCCAGTTGACCGGGCCTACGCATCCTAAGGAGATAATATGGGGCTCGCAGGTGGGCCCCCCTGACCCACCCATGATAGTAAAACTGGGGAGGCGGGTCTGGAATAGGGTCCGAACACTACTAGGCCTCCATCACCCGTACATGCCTGAAATCCCCATGCTGACAGATGTATGCAAGACCCCCATCGACCTCCCAGTAATGAGGAACTGGGAGACCTGTGGCCTCTATACATGGGGAGACATGTTTGACGAAGGAGCCTTTAGAGACTTTGATTCGCTACAACTGAAGGACGGACTCTCTTCGGGTCAATTCCTATTTTACCAGAGGGTGAGACACGTAGCCAAGACCAAATGGAACACATGGCCTGAGGAGCCAGAGACCCACCCCCTTGTACAGGAGATGTATAATTTGAGCGACGGCTGGAAGCCGACATCGAGGCTATACGCCCAGATGAACGACCGAGTTAACCCCAGAGGAGCACGCCTGAAAGAGAGGTGGGAGACTGACATTGGGACAGAAATCATGGAGGAAGAATGGGCAAGAGCCCTGCTATATCCGAAGGAGGTGTCACGGAACGCCATGTTCAGGATGATCCAGTTGAATGTCCTCTATAGGACCTACATGACCCCGCACAGGATAGCCACCTTCAATGACAAAATCCCTTCGACATGCCCATAGTGCCCCTCCGAACAAGCCGACTTGATCCACATGTTCTGGGCTTGCCCCAGATCCCAGAAGCTCTGGCTTGCTGCCGAGCAAACCTGCAGGAGAGCTGGACTGGAAAGGTACGAATGGACCCCTAAGGAGTGTCTCCTGGGCACCCATCCGAGACTTAGTAAAATCAAGCACCTAGTGAAGCTTATGGACATGGCATCCATTCTTGTGAAGAGAACAATAGCGATGGCCTGGAAGTCGGCCGGAGGCCCCAGATATGGACCCTGGATCAGGGAAATGGAAAGATGGACCACGGCCGAAACCAGGGCCTGGGAGGAGGGAAACAACAGAGGTGGGGACGATGTGAGCACAACACTAGAGTCCTGGAAAGCCCTCATGAGGGACATGATCTTCTCGACAGACTTCAAACCCCCCTGAGCAGCCCAACAGGACACAAATCCTAAGCGAATCGTTACGATCAGACCAACGAGCCCGAGCACGTTCCAAGCGCTGTGACCCGAAATGGCCACAAAGAGGGGTGGCCTTGGTTCCGAGCCAACATGCAGAATAAGGACCGCATTATGATCCCATGGGAGTGGACAGTCAAAGTTGTTATTATTGTTATTTTTGTTAGTTTGTTGTTTTCCGTTGTCCTTCTGGCAGACATGACACATGATTGATAATATAAAGCACAACCTGTACTCAACTGCTATGTGTATGATTACAAATGCCAATAAAAACATTTTTTTTAAAAAATAGCGGCCACCGGGAGCCAGTGGGGAGATTTTAGGGTGGAAGAGATTGGTCCCTGGGCTTAAGGCCAAGGATAAATCTTGCAGCCCTATTCTGGATTATTTGTACGGGGCGGAGGGAAGAAAGGGGCAGATTGATGAAGAGGCTCTGCAGTACTCCAGCCTGGAGAGGACCAGTGCTTTGCAGACATTGAGCTTCTGGGGAAAGGTGAGGAAGGGGAGACTGCCTTTAAGGAGCTGAAGCTGAAAGTGGGCCTTCTTGGCAAGGTCCAAAATGTGAGGGGTAAAGGAGAGATGGGTGAACCTTGATTGCAGCAGTGAAATGTTTCACATTGACATCTTGTGTGCACATTTTTTAATTACCCCCAGCAATGCAATTTGAAAATATATTCTATTGTCAAATGTTTAATTGGCCTGTGCACTTTCTTCAACTGTAAAAGACAAGTTGAATGAAATGTGCATAGATTACGGAAAACGTGTACTTCCAATACGTCCCTTCCAAATGAGTGCCTCAGAGTCCTCCCACCTTTTTTTTAGGGCTCGAGCCCTGCATAAAATGAAACCAAACTTACCCCTAAATATAACATAAATAAACTAAGCATTAACTCACCCTCACAAATGACAAGTAACATCAGCACAAAGGTATATCTTTACAATGTACACCGACTACATACAAATCAAACAGACAATCTATTCTAAAATCATGCAACAGTACAATTTAAGTAAATGAATATTATATACATCTAATATTAAATGTCCTCAAAAATAAACCCACAATGCCACCGTAAACTAAATTATACAGCCTATATTAAATGGCCTCAGTATATACACTTGCAATCATACCTTAAACTAAATAACCTCGCTATATACAGCCACAATTATAAACATCTGTCGCTCACGACAACATATATTCTCCTTAACATCTTCTTTACACCTTAACACCAAGCACCAACTAACATTCAAAATGCCAAGTACAAATAAGCGCACATTAAACATGCGCATACAAACTAACCACCAATACTATTAACATATCTTTCACACATTAACTGTGATCCAAGAAAGGATAAGCTAGGGTTAACAGTATGTTTGAGTTTATTGCATGTGATGTTTAGTGTTAATGCTGTTTGATTTTATGTTTTGTTATGCTTAGTGTCTAATTATATGTGACATGGTCATATTTATAGACTTTAAAATTGTAGAGATAATAACATTAACTTTTTAATACAATATTTCCCAATACCTGCCATAGCAATTAAAGAGATGTACAACAAACTGTTTGTCAGCAATTGATCAAGAAGAAATTATTTGAAAATAGTTTCAGTTGGATACATTTGCTACTATAAAGCTTGTTATTACACTAAGGTAACATATACACAAATCCTTATCATAAACAAGTCTTTCCACATAAACCTGTCTAATCAACAGTATAAATACAATAGGTGATCTGATAATTGACAAAAACACAGCTTAACCGAAAGTTAAAAGATGCCATTTTATAACCACCAGGGGGCGCAGGCAAGATGGCTGCCTGACCGTAACGCTCGTCCCCAACCTGGGAGACATTAAGGTGGTATGGCGACTAAGGTTCCTGATCAGCTCTGAAAATCTGGGTCCTGAACGGTAGATGGTGCAGCACCCCAGGGGGAGCGAAAGAAGAGAGCCGGGAGTCTCCCAGGACCCGGTGGTGTAACGTTCTGCGCTCCGGTGCCCAGCCCAAAACCAGTGGTGTGGTTACCCATATCCCGCTCGGGTCTGGGAGGCATGGCCAGCCAGGCTGGGACAACAGGCATCTCTTGTTGCTATGAGGGGCACTGGTGTGTGATCGGGGACCGGCGGCCCCTGCGGTACCCTGGAGTCTGGTGGGGAGAGCTGAGGCTCCCACTCCCCCCCAACAGAGCAGCAGCCACTGGCAAGGCCATTGTGGGCGCGTGTCTTGTCGGCTGCGTCATGCCCTAAACGGTCCAGACACAGCAATGCAGGTGAGGAGTAGCAGGGGAGCCCGGAAGGGCAGAAGGAGTTGGCAGTGCCCCCCACCCCCATCATTGGGAGAGTGGGCGTGCGAGATCCGGGATGCACGTGGCACCAGCAGCAGGACAAGGGGGCACTGTAGGAGGTGGAGCACTGAGGGAAGACTGGGAACCACGGTTGCCTGCCGGTGTTTCCTGTGAGGCATTCGCAGGAGGAGGTCCACTCCTGGGGGACAGTGACATAGGGAGCTGCTGCATGAGGGGGCTTGGTGTCCCGGAAGGGGATACCCCGGTGCCCTCCATCACTTTTATGACTGGCAAATACCTGGATAAACAAAGGCGGACACCAGGGTCTAGGAGATAGACAAGGGTCTTGGCAGGTTGATGAGTGAGCTTTCCCAAGTATGGTTACTCCACAGCACAAGGGGAAAACCCAAGGGCAAGGGTCTTGCTACGAGGAGAGGGGAGGGAGCTCTCCTCTTGGGTCCCTTGCCATAGAGGGTGGCACTCCCCTGGCAGCCCATCTACAGCATTATGAAACAGTAAAAGTAGGGGCTGCTTCCTTTCCCATTACTTTAGCTTTTCCTGGTGTGCTGAAATTACCGCAATTGCGAAGCCGTGACAGAGTTTTCTTGCACTGTCCTTCATTCAATTTTTCTTAGGTCCCATCTCCCATTTACAGCCTCGGATGAAGAGTCGGTTTAGACTCGAAACACATGTCAGGCTACTTTGCAAATAAATCCATCGGACTTATAACCACATCTCTCTTCAATTACTTGCAACACATGCCTATATTGCACTCTTGGACGCAGTGCGACTAAGAATTGCCTGTGCTCTAATTGTTTCCACAAAAGTGGGTTGTACTTGGCAGTACTCCCACACCTCTCAGGCACCTGCAGCCTATGTGCACTCTTAATATTTATTCATACAAGCGCTGTGGTTTTGTGACTTTTTCTGCCAAACCTGTGTTTTTCATTATGAAACAGTAGCCTGGTAATATGAGAGTACCAGACAAGTGCGCAAAGAAGAGAATCTTTTGAGACCGGAGAACCTGATCATTATGTTCATGCGCCACAGCTTATTTTTGGGGATTCCACTGTCCGCACCCTAATGCGAGGAGTTGGGACTCCTGCCCCCGGGGAGAGGGGAGTGCCTAGAGACAGTCCTAATTCAGAGTGGGACCAGGGATTGAGAGAGAGAGAGAGGTGTCTGAAGCCTGAAGACTGGAGCAACCGGGGTCTAGATCCCTAGAGGGTGCCGGAGAAGGGAGACTGGAAACCCCCATGACATGGAAAGAGACCCTGGAAAAATGTTAGGTCCATAACGATGACAAGACGATGGCGACAGGAGGTTCCTCAGTGCCCCCAGCAGGATGGGCTCCATAAAATCGGATATACAGACCATCCTGGAGGAGATCAGGGGTATGGTGACGGACATGGGGGCAAAGTTGGCAGACCTATCGGCCAAGGTGACCACCCTTGAGGACAGAATGGATGGGGTGGAGGTCAATCAAACATCTACGGAGCTCTTGGAAACGCAGATGAAGGCCCACTTTATGCAAATGGAGCACCGCGAAGAGGAGCTACATCTCAAGGAAGATGATATTTAAAACCGCGAAAGAAGGAATTATCTTAGGATTTTCGGACTCGTGGAGGATGAAGGTGAGACCCCAACAGGCCTGGAGCGCAAGGTACAAGACATAATAAGAATGTTGACAGGCTCAGGGGAAAATGACAAGGTCACTGTGCAGGAGGTGGAGCCCGGGGGCCGAGGTCGGTCCTAGCACGCATGCACTACTATGGCGATAAGGTGAAGATCCTTGAGATGGCAAAACGTCAGAGAGAAGTCAAGTACGGTGACTGAAGGGTTACCATCTTCCAGGAACTGTCGGCCCACACCATGTAGATGCGGAAGAAATATGGGGCCCTCACAATGATAAGAGGGTGAGGTACCGCTGGGGCTACCCTTTCTCACTGGTATTTGAATAGGGGGGAGAGAGGCATCACTTGGTGGCGGAAGAAGACATACAAAGGGTCACAGAGGACTTGGTTGACAATCAGGAGGGCACGCCCTCTGAGCGGGGTAGTCAGGGAGTGGGTCCCAACCGGGCACCCAGTGGCCCGGAATCGATGCGTGGAAAGAGGAGAGCAAAAGGAAGTCAAAAATATCAAAAATTGAATACCCCCCCTTCTTGAAATGCTGAGAGTTAGGGGGTGAGTTGGGGCAGTGCGAGCCAGGGAATCAACACACTGGAAGGGCCTGGAGCCTAGTTGGATCTGAGAGGAATAAAGAGCGATGGGTGAAGAGGGGAAATGGTTGAAGGAGTAGTTAGTACGCTGAATGCACTACAGACAGGGGGTGGAGTCACAGATAAAAGGCAAAGAAATAGGAAGGAACTTCTCAGCCTTCTTATAAATCTTCTAAAAAGGAAGTGGTGGGTATACTAATGGGCAAATCATTCAATCTGATGGAGATCTAGACCAAGAGGGGCTTTGGGGGAAGATTCTTGGGAATAAAGGCCCTGTGCAAGGGAAAGCAGATAACACTTGCCACCCTTTATGCGCCTAATGTGGGGCAGGTTGGATGTCTGCTTCGGGTGTTTAGGGTGATGGATGGATGGGCAGAAGGGGCCATGATGTTGTGGGGGGGCTTCAATTTGATATTAGACCCCAAGCTGGCCCGGTGGTCTGCGAATGGGACGGGGATGAGAGGGGCAACAAAGGACAATCTAGCCCTGAGAGACCTTTTGCAGGTGCACTCTGGGTTGGCAGGTGGCATAGATCATGGCCAGGATCAGGGGGTTATACTTTTTTTCTCCCCCACACCAATCATACATGAGAATTGACCTCATGCTGACACCGTGGGAAGGGGAAGGTGAAGGGGAGTTTGGTGTGCCAAGGGTGGAGGCCATTATGTGGTCAGACCACAAGCTCGTGGTAGTGAAGTGGCGGCAACCGAAGGCCCTATGGAGCTACAGGTAGAGGTGCAACAACACTGCTGAGAGACCAAGTGTTGAGGGAGTTTTTGAGGAAGGAGCTGTAGGCCTACTTTGAGATTAATGATAACAGGGAGACGAACATGGCGACAGTGTGGGAGGCAACCAAGGCCACTTTTTTTGGGGTCTACTCATTGCGGAAACACGAATGGGCATTGATTGAAGGCAAGCTCCGCGAGGAACTGAAAGCTATGCAGGTACAGCTGAATCAGAGTGGTATAGACAGGGAAGCCCTATGGGGGGAAATGAGAGACAAGAGACAAGCACTTCATACAGTCTTAATTGGGGAGGTTGTCAAGAAGATGAGACACCTGGCATAAGTACTAAGAGAGGTGAGAAATGGTGGGGACCCTTCTGGTAAATAGGACGGGGGAATGTAGGGTGGATAGGATGGTAGAAGTGGACTGAGACATAGAGGGGCAGATGCGGAAAGGGGGCGTGGCTATAACGGAACACTTTGCAAGTTTCTACAAGGAGTTATACACTATGCAGAAGTCGGAGTTGGTGGAGGTCATAAGACATTACCTTGTCGGGCAAACACTCCCTAAACTTACAGGTTCAGAGAGAGAGGCCTTGGAGGGGGAGATAACTGGGGAGGAGGTCTTGGGAGCCATTAAAAGGTTGAGGACAGGGAAGGCCCGGGGGAGTGACGGCTTCACAGCTGATTTCTATAAGCAATACCAAACCCTGCTGGCGAAGCTCTTGGCCAAACTGTTCAATCTAATAGTGGGGCAGGATACAATACCACCAACGTTCCTTCAGGCCCTGATTGCAGTTATACCAATACTGGGGAAAGACCCTACAGAGTTGGCCTGGTATAGGCCCATCTCCCTTCTAAACGTGGATGCAGATGTCTTTGCTAGGATTCTAGTGACGCGGTTGGAGTTAATGGGACTGAATCAGGGCCCTTCCCGCTAGGGAGCGGAACACATCAGGGATGCCCCCTATCCTTGCTCGTATATACGCACTGGTGATGGAACCATGGGCAGCGGTGATCGGGACAATGAGGAGATTGGGGTGTCATTGTGGGGGGGACACATTGCAAGATAAGCTTATTCGCGGATAATGCACTACTCTATATTTCCAGGCCACCCCAATCGGTTCCCCATGTGTTGCAAAGTCTGAAGCATTATGGGAAACTGTCAGGCTTCAAGGTCAATCTGGGGAAATCTGTGGCATTTGTAGCAAGGGGGTTGACGGATGGAGAAGGGGAATTTGTGGCAGGGCTCCCTTTCAAGGTACAAAAGGAAATGTTTCGCCTCTTGGTTATTTGGATGACACGATGCCCGAGGGATCTCTTCACCAGCAACTTTCTCCCCCTCTGGTCGGCAGTGAAGCGAGACAGGGAGAGGTGGGCAGGGTTGGGGTTATCAATGATTGCTCGGCTGAACTCTATAAAGATTGTGGTTCTCTTCAAGTTCTTATTCTTGTTCCGGATGCTACCGATACCAGTGTCTAGGTCATTCCTAATGGAGGAATGAAGCTGGGCTCTGCAGGGTGGGACAGCTGTGGGAGCGGGGGAACCTTTCTATCTTTGAAGGAACTGGAACAGGCCCTGGGTTGGGCAGACTGTCACCGTTTCGATTCCTGCAACTGAAGGGGCCCTGATAGAGGATAGATGGGGGAAAGCCTCAGTAGGGAATTAACAGAATTCGAAAGGTTTTTGGTCACACAGAAGGGGTCCAAGAGACTGATAACCAGGCTGTACAGACTACTTCTTTTGGCTGCCCCAAGGGAACCTCCCCCCCTGTGAGAGTAAGGTGGGGAGAGGATCTGGGAAGGGACATTGAGGTCCCGCTGTGGACTCGCATGTCTAGGCAGGCCAATCACTCCACTACATCGCTTCAATACAGGCACCAAGCCCTGAAACTATTGCTCAGGTGGTATCACCCCCCAGCGAGAATAGCCCAGATGAGGGAGGGATATGATCCCCACTGCTGGAAATGTCACTGTGAGAAGGGGGATTATATACACATGTGGTGGAAATCCTCCTGGGTGCAGGCATATTGGAGAGAGGTCCTGTCCTGGATTAAAGGTGGAGACAGGATCCAGAGAGACCTCTCCCCATAGCTCATCCTCTTTGGTGTGAATTCAGAGGGGGAGCCTGAAGTGGAACAGGCCTAACAATGGACAACTCCACGAATGCCAAGTGAGAAGGAGTGGATCTTCAAAATCTGTGCGATATATGACATGGAATACCTAACCCACCTCATCCTTTCCATCCCCCTCATCCGTTCCAACCACCTCATCCGTTCCATCCACCACATCCGTTCCATCCACTTCATCCGTTCCATTCACTTCATCAACTCCATCGACTCATCCCCTCCATCCCCTCCATCCACTCCATCCACTCGATCCCTCCATCCACTTGATCCACTCCATCTATTCTATCCACTTATTGTCTCCATTCACACCGTCCATTCCATCCACCCACTCCATCCTTCCCATCCGCTCCGTCCTCTCCATCCACTTCATCCACTCCATCCACTCCATCGACTCATCCCCTCTATCCACTTGATCCACTCTATCCACTCCATCTATTCTATCCACTTATCCCCTCCATCCACTCCATCCACTTATCCCCTCCACCCACTCCATCCACTTATCCCCTCTATCCACTCCATCCCCTCCATCCCCTCCATCCACTCCATCCCTCCATTTTGAGGGCAGCACATTTGTAATCCATTTCAGATGCATTGTACAAGCAGTTACCGATTTCTTCATTGTTTACCCCCTTCACATCAATGAGGAAAATGAATTTACAAGTAATGAGGGGGTAGTGTCAACAGTGAGGGATTACAGAGGAATTACAGGTGGTAATGTCACATATCTTGCAGCAGATCTGTGAGGGGATGTGCGACTCCATGTACCTTGGCATTGTACGATTTGGCAGAACCAGGAAGTCATGCAGGGAACTGTGGACACGTGACATGCAATCTCGATATTTCGGCTGATGCTTCCTATTATGAACCAGGGACATGTGGGTGCAGTCCGATGCTCCCAGACTGTTGGGAGAAGTGGGCAGGTTTAAAAATAAAATTGATTTCTACCTTTTTTTGTGGGGAAGAAGTGCTTTTAGATAGGTGTGGGCAAAGTGGCCATAATTTGCACTGTGGAAAAAGTGATGAATTCTGAGCAAAGTGTTCATACTATCACAGTTTTTTTCCCTGAAATTATGTTTTTTCCCAAAATTTCATTTTTTTCTCAGTTTCATTTCGTGCCTGAAATTTCATCCCAAAAATGTAAATGTTGCCAAAAATTAAACTTTGGGCAGAAAATCAAATCTGCCTAAAACGTGTCGAATTTGGAATCCTACTGATGAGTGTGTGGCAGGAGGGCTTCCAAAATCTGGCTGAGGACCACATAAATGAAGGTCGGGACATACCGTACAGAATTCCCACTGTGTACAGAAAGCTCCCTTTAGCAGAGAAGTGTAGCATAGCTGTTAGCTCGGGAAGAAAAGGTAAGGCTGATCTGATGGCAATTCCACTTTCAAGGTCCCACTTGATGAGCTGCATGGTGAAGGTGATGCTATGTCTTTCCAGTTTGAGGGTGACTATTCACCCATTGCTAATCAACGTGGGTAATGGTTTAACTCTCTGAACTGTGCCCTTCATCTAATCCTTCTCCTCCTCAGCTACAAAAGTCTCCTCATCAACTCCTGTTGCTGCAGCTGTCTGGCTTCATAAACAGTTTATAGTGGTTCATTTCTTGCTTGTGCAACAGGGGCAGCTCATCCATAATTTGTAAAGGGGCACCAGCCCACCAGGACCCCGCTCATTATGGAGGAGCACTTAAAATGTGCAAGGGAAAACTGTTTTCCCTTCGACAGTTTCTGTTCACCTGCACCCATTTCCAATGGGCCATGCAAGGCTCTGGGGTTTTGACTCCTGAGCTTTGCATGGCCCATTGGAGATGCACAGTGTGGAAATGCATGTTTGAATATTCGAGGGGGCACCCTGTGCCTCCCCATGAAGTAAAACAGATTGGAGCCATACACCAAAAAGGGTTCTGAATACTGCAGACAGGAACCAGGAAGAGGGAGGTCCCAGCATTTGGAGTGTTGGGCGAGTGCAGCATTTGCTGCTGGACATCTATGATACAACAAGAATAATAAGTATTATTTAGTAACTTGGCTAGAATGTCATTTTGGTGCAACCACTTAGCCATTTCTCTCTGTGGCATGACATATTTTACTTGTCATCTTTGATAAAGCAAGCTGATAAGTGTTCTTTTGTGGCTAGACTGGCATTCTTCTGTAGCCAGTCTAGCTATTTCTTTGGAATGGCATTTTGTACTGAGCATTTTTAAGAAAGCAAGCATTTAAAGTATTATGTTCTGACTGTAGTGGCATTTTTGGTGCAGCCAGTGTTGCAATTTCTTTGAAATGGCATTGTTTTAGGGGCATCGATGATAAAGCAAGAATGATGTGTATTATGTGGCTAGAGTGGCAATTTGGTGCTGCCAGTTTGGACATGTTTTCATATTGTGACAAGGGTTTTTAATAGCAAAGCAAACAGTATTATGTTCTTATGTTGGGATACTGGCATATATTGGCAGATCCGGTATTGACATTTTTTGGCATTATGTGCTAAGCAAACATGATTATGTTCATATATGGGAATACTGGCATATATTGGTGCAGCCATCATGCAAATGCATAAAACAGTGTTAACATGTTTTTATATTGGCATCTATTGTGGGAAAAGGCATCATGAAAATGCATTGTGAACGCTCTTGTGCGCTGTTGCTGATTAGCAACTTTTGAATTTTGTCATGAGTTATACAAAACCAATTGCAACTGTTTGGTTTTTTACCCAATGTTTTACTTAAAGTGTGCTGTAAAATGCACCATTTTAACATATTATTAAAAATAACCTCACAGGGGGAGATCCGCCCCCTATCACTCCTTGGTTGATTTGGGCTCCCTCGCTACGCTCTCCCACTCTAGCATATTTGTGTGGAATATTTACGCCCCACCAATCCAAAATTTGTCAAGTTGCCAATTATAAATGAGCATATAGCATGTTGTTCTATGGTGTGCTTAAGCGTTGTAAGTCGTTCATTTTCTTTTAAGTTGATTCAGTTGTTCTGTTCCTGAAATAGCCTCTCTTAGAAGTGATTACTGCTATCTTTTTGTGGGGAGTCCCTCATTTGCTGCATACTGTGCGATGTTAATCTAGTAAGTCAAACCATAATTGCAAAGTATTCCTCATATGCAATATTTGGGACTACCACATGAAGTAGCACAAGCTATAAATACCACATGTGGTAACTCTCCATGGAATGCAATATGCAGTACCGAGACATAGCAGGCAGTGAAAACATGCTGCATGCTTTTACTATATTGCAATACTCCTAATGGGAGCAGGTTTCATTGTAACTCAAGTGCCTCACCATTGTAGTTATAATTGATAGGCATTATGATGTTCCTAAAAACACATTGGGCCTCATTATGAATACGGCAGCGCAGGGAAAAACGGTGGGAATGCTGCATTACCATCGCATTACCTCACCGCCGTACAACAACAATGGCGGTAAGGTGGGGAATTTTCCTCCAGCAAAATGCTGAAGGTAAATCTTCCAGGCCAAAAAAAGGCAACATCGGCGGAATTACATCACAGCGCTGCCCTCAGGGGAGTTGCTAGGTCTGGAAAAGACCCGGGGCTAAGCTGATGTCGGAACTGTTGGGACTGGGGGCTAGCTAGTCTTTTGGCTGTAGCTCCTGAGATTCTATCCGGGGCTACAACCAAAAGATCAGGGGCTATAGCCCCCTTAGCCCCACGCTCCCTAGCAACGCCCCTGGCTGCCCTAAACAATGTCCGGTTTCCCATGGCCAAGAGGATTTTCATGCCCACTGCAAGGTTTCAAAACAAAAGATGTTCAGTGAGTGCAAGGACGTTTTTTGTCAAATATTAACATTGCAGCCATAAATGAGCTCATTTTGATGTCGTTTCACTTTAAATGCGTGCATTTTATTCTGTCACAGTGCTGCTCTGAGTAATATCCGCTTGCCAATGGCATTAAATATAGCTTTGAGGAGCCTTTGCCGATATTTAATTACTCCCATACCTAAATCCCTAAGTATTCTCCTCTCTTCCCCAACAAAATTTAGTGCCGCATGCAGGTGCGGCGCCGTGCGCTCCCCCTGGCATCACACATCTTGAGATCACCCAATGCATTTTTAATTAAGGCGCAACACATTTTGTTTATCCCGGTCTCCACAGAGGAAAATCTAATTGTGTTGCTTGCTGACATGCCGCAGTCGTCGCAGGGAATTGCTGTGCATTCAGGCAGGGAACACCGAAGATTGGTGCAACCAGCAATCATAATACAGTGATATTGAGTGTCTTCAATATTGAATTGAGAAGGACATATCCGTCAAGGTGGTCCAGGGCGATCATTTGTATTGCAAATGCACTTCTAGTTCATCGTTACCCCCACAAGAATCAGTCCACCGAATGTGGCAGTCACTCAGCCAGATTAGCAACACTTTGCATTGGTGCAAAGAGCAGTGGTGCACGCTATTAGTACTAGGACAAAAATTGCCCTTTTGCAAAAACATGCCTCTGATCCTTTTGTGCACCAGGGAAACGTCTTCGCCAGAAATAATAATATGCCCTATTAGCTCTATGGCACGCGTTGCCCTGGTGCAACAATGCAGTGAAAGTATAGGTTTTTGGTCTAGAGCAAACTTTGCCCTAGTGCTAGCTACCAATTATTGTACCTGAACTGGTGCAAAGATTCTGTAATCTGGCCTGCTTATTTTTTCGTGTTCCAAGGATCATCCAACAGTGAGTGGGAAGGGATATTAAAATGTGAAAGTATGACGCTATCAGTTTTCTGCCCCCCAGTAAAGCGCCGTCTTCAAAGGCTCAGCTCGCCCTGTGCTTTTTTATTCATCATTTATATTGCACTTAATGCAGGACCACTGCACCTTGTAAGCGCAGGGCGGGGTATCATTGTGTTCGCAAGGTGAGCAGGTGGCCTCTGGGCTTCCATTTTGCTTCAGCGCCATGGGTGAGAATAGACAGGCACAAGGGCAGACTCTGCAGGCCTTGAGCCTGATTTACTAAGAGTTTTCAACGGGATTCTCCCATTGAAAAACACTTTTGTTAATCAGGCCCTTTGTGCTTTTTGAGAATGCACTGCATGTGTTCTTTTATCCATGCACGGGCAGTGACAGGCCTGCCTACCCTCTCCTCTCCTATGATCCAACCAATGCCTCCTCTGCTTCTCCTTGCTGATTGGCTCTAACGCCTGCTCGTTGGCTCACCGATTGCATAACGTGGTCTTTTAGTGGTCGCTTTATTGTAAAGTAATGACATTTTACACCAGCCCGCTGTAGAACGTAGAACTTAAGGAGTGGGGGTGTATGAGAACCCCCTCAATGGGTACGCTCTGCTGATCTTCAAGGATGACACCTTGCAACAAAAAAAGGGTAGGCCACCTAATATTTTAATGTCAAGTGGTTAAGGTGGATGGTAGGGTCGGACTGGGGCATAACATTGTGTACAGACTGTCTGAGTATACCTAAGGGGGAGGTTTTTGATCAAATGTGATGCAAATTGTGTATTTTAAAGAATATTTATTCAGTAACACTGATTAAAACGACTATCCACATGGTGAAGTAACTTATCAAACTGCCCTAGACGGGCCAACAAAGTGGGCCAATTCAACCAAAAAAAACTGTTCCACACAAGCATTTTATGTTTTTGGTTCGGAGACTGCCCTATTGTCCTATAGGCCTGTCCGAGCCTATGGGCAGGTGGGCAGCAGGTCAGCAGGGTAAGTTTACAATCTCAGCATAAGCTTTTAAAAGCCGGGAATTTGCAACCCTCAGATCTAGGCAAGTAGCGTTTGAGGCACAAAATGGAATATCCTGGTCAAAATGAGGCAACAAGCTATTCCCCAATGCTGTTTTGTTGTTAAAGAGGTGGTCGAGATGTGCCATCTTCCCATCATTCACACAATCGCACAGTTCACGCAACTTCCAGCGGCTGGGAATTGGATGGTGTGAGGGAGAAATAAGGAAATAAGGAGAATCCGGTGTTGTCAAGGCACAAGCCTCATTTGTTTTTGGGGGGGGGGGATTTTTTTAACAAAGGTTTACTTCTCATAGTGATGTGCTCTTCTTTACTCTAAACAGGCAATAGTCTGACATAATACTTTGATGTGTTTTAATGTATTCATTATTTAGATTTAAACATTCACATAGCTATGGGCTTTAAGCGAAAGAAGGAAATCCTGAAAAAATATTGAAAGTATAGTGGTATGCCATTTTTTTATTTAGAAGAAAAGGGTACTGTGCTGGGGAATAACCCTCTGTTTGAATAAACACAAAAACTCTGCAAGTCAAAAGAGGAGGCGCCTGCTGTGCTTAATCAAGTGGTGACACATTTGAGTGCCATCGGGACAAAAGTACACCTTATGTTTCATTTTCTTCCCAATGGTAGGGAATTTGATGCATATCTCTTGTATCGCCCCATTGGCATCACAGTCACACAATGTCAACTTAAAATATCTCTTTGCAAAGTCAATCGCTTGTAGACCAGCAATCCTGCGGGGGCTTGATGGATAAAAAAGGACTCCACCTTTGTGAGGTGTGAGAGTGTACATGGTGAGGACTTCGGCTTAACATTAGGATCTAACGCAATCACCACGTATGGAAGGGGCAATGTAGATATTAAATGTAAAGATGTAAAATATGTAAATATGTTGATTAGCAAATTAGTGCCATTTTGACCAGACTACAAAGCACAGCTGGCAGTGGGAGTTGGGGGGAAGGACATGATAAAGCCACAGAAAAGTTTTTCGGGTGCTAGCATAAAACCAGTATTAACTGCATTGTCAGCCTTTTTCCTCTCCAAGGTTCTCTCTGCCCTAGTGAATCCAGTTGTAAAAATGTACAATTCTATTTAAGGCTCTATTTTGTAGAGGAGCAGACATAATCACCCACAGGTGATCATACTCCCCTAACTCCCCTGTATTGGAGATATGAGACCATGCCCTGTCTAACAGAAGTTGTTGTACCAATACCGCAGCGAGTATTTGGATGACGGTATCCATTGAGACAACCCTATCGAATGTCCACTCGAGATGATGACAGCCTGCAGGAGTAACTCCCTGAAGGAATATGAGAAAGAGCTAAGCAAATGGACTGATGATGTCATAATAAAGTGTGAACAACGTCCTGAAATACTGAATGAAGACAATGTATGCATCCTGGAGGAAAAATTACGAAGTAAAGAATTGGATACATTTTAAAAGTGTAACAGAAGAATATTACACGATAAGAAGATGCTTCAGAAATTGAAAGATAGATCAAGTCATTATATAAGCTAGCTACAAGTAGTGACTAGAATGCAGGCGGAGCCACCATTGCACAAAAACTGGACATTGCTATCATGAAATAAGTAAGCAAAACAACCATGGAGAGAAAATGGAAGACTATGTCACAGTAGAATAACAGGTTTTTGGAGCTACGTTGAGAAGCTGTCTGACCTAAAGTCAAGAACTGAGAAGTCGAGGTCCGCTATCTAAGCTGAAGAAGAACATGTTTGCAGAAGATGAATCCTCTCACGTTAAGGTGCAAGAAAGAACACAGAGGATGCCAAGTCGTGAATCATTAAAAAATGTAAAATCTTGCAGAAGCAACAAAATCGTGGTCTCTTGTCATGTGAGTCAAGGCTGAAAATAGGGCTTGAATGTGGAGTTCCACACACAATAGCGAGTGCCCTCTCTCCCATTGCATTCCGAGGACAAGATTACTCAGCAAGCCCAAGTACACAGAACATTTCATGGCGAAGGCATGTGTGATGAGAGATGTTGGCCTAATTGGGTGAGAGGGCAACGTCATGTCCTATCTACTTGCACCTGGGTCTTGGCTTACATGCTGCTAATTGAACCGAATGTTCCAGACATGGCACAAGCGTGCCAAATCAATTGTATTAGGCCATATAACAAAGGACCTTATAGCTTGGGAAACCAATGAAACACTGTGTAACTGATTCTTCTTCAATGACACGTATGAAGAGGTAGGCATAAATTGTCCTCCTGATATTTGACAGCCAATAACAAACCTAGCTCCTATATGATTGTATATCTAGATGTGTACCTTAAACAATCCCAAACCTTGATATGTTTTTCACTATTGCCACATAGGATGACGTCATTCTGATTTATAAAGAAGTATATCTGTGTATGCTTTTGGGAAATCACAGAGAGAATGAGCGTACGTTTGTTGATGTTCATTTTAAACTCCCTGTTTTAGACACGTTCCCAAAGGACCTTAGCTCATGTGGTAGCGGTGTGGATGATTTCGATCTAAACTAGTTTGACTCTAGAGTTTAGGAAGATCAGGCTTCCTCTGCCATTAGCTGGAAGATCGTGGAGTTTCCTGTGAAGAGCGGCTGATAGAAATAAACTTGCAAGAAGAACCAAGATGGTGGCCATGTCCCTCTTTGAAGAAATCCCTGCTCAGTTTCCATGGGCGCTCCCCAGATGGAAGGCGAAGTGGTCGGATTGGAGAAGTTGATACCAAAGGCCTCAAGTTGATTAAACGATGTAAGTAGACTAAGGGAAAGGGCAATAAAAAGGGGTGCAATTGAGATATTTTATGAAAAATAAGTAGGGAATGTGAATCTTGTGTGGTTAAAGGAAACCCTAGCTAATCCTATTTCAAGGGAGATACGAAGAAGTCTCAAATTCCAGTTGGAATATTAAGAGAGAGAATAGACATGGTCAGGACCGTAAGGTGACGTCTTAAACTCTGTATGGGGTAAAATAATTGGAGGCGTAGAAGAATACCTCTTACTATTACTATTATAGGGAATAGAGAAGGGGATGACAAGGGGTTGTTAATGTGTATTAGGTTACAATTTTATATTATGGTTTGATGCATGAAGTTCTGAAAAGTGATAGGTCATGAAAATTGGATTTGAAGTTGATTTGAATTAAGTGTAGTATCCGATTGGCACCAGTCAGAAGACAGATAGGTTGTGAAGACAAAAGAGGATTGAGCGGCGATTGATGGTGCTTGCTCATATTTATTGTTTTTGAGATTAAAAGAGTTGAGCAATAAGCTTTGAGATAAACAGAGACATATGAAATATAAAAAGGTAACTATCTGCTAAGTATCGACAGTTAATTGTAACTTGTCATTATGGAGGACACTCCTCTCATACACCTTTGTAAAACATTACCAGGACATGCACCCAAGCTTAACCAATATAGTGTACAATGGGTAAAGGGGACAGCTGTTAAAATGTGTATGCCTTGGCCACAAGGGGGATCATTGTCAAATGTTGTATTACAACACATGACCACATATGTGCACGCTGCGGACACGGGAAAGAAATCAGAGAAAAGACTGGTAGTTTTAGAACTATGGAAAATGTATATCAAGAGGAGAAAGAGGACCAGCCAGCAGATAAGTGCATGCTTAATCAGCATAAAGAGGAGGGCATCAAGCCCTCAGCTCCTCTTACTCTGCCTGAAACTAAGAAAGCAGATGTAGAGGAGAAAGGAGTTTATCCTTTGAAAGAATTAAAAGCACCGGCGGGCTATAGTAACCCGACATATGCCCCCCTTTATACTAGCAATGACAGTCCAGAAGAGAAGAAAAAGAAGGAAGATGTGTAAGTTTACATGAGATAAAGAGGAACGAGGTGAGAGATTGAATATATCCACAGATATAGATAGGGAAACGAAGAGATGGAAAGGTGATAAGGATAGGGCCGATGAGGTAACGCTTGTAGAGGATGAATAGATGGCAGAACAGATATTACTCAAGTTAGATGTGAAAAGCATCAAGGAGGTTAGACAAAAGGAAGATAAAGACGAGCAAGAAAAGAAGCATAGGGAATGATAGAAGCGGTTTAGGGAGGATGAACAAGGAAGGAAAAGCAGGGAACAACAGGAAAAGATAAATAGAGAAGAACATGAGAAAGACAAATAGAGGGTAGAGGAACAAAGGAAGTATGAAAGTCAGAAGAAAGAAAGGGATCGGAAAGAAAGAAAGAGAGAGAGAGAGGAAGACGAGGCACAACGAGCAAAGGAAACAATATTACAGAGAAGAAGAATGAAGAGAAGTAATAAGAAGTGAAGCACGAAAGCAAGAAGAAGAGATGGCAAGAAGGGATGCGAGAGAGCGAAGGGATGTGGGAGAAGGAATAAAGCAGAATAGAAGGCAGTGAGACCTCGACACCAGTCTTGTTCTTAAAGAACAAATAAGACCAAGTGATGAAACACAGGGGTGATGGGAAACGGTAAGAGACACATTGCCAATAAAAGAAGTGACTCAAGTAATACCTAAAGTAGTACAAGAAGAGGAAAGATATGATGCAGAAGGTATTGGAGAGATGATCAATAAAATATATCAGCAAATAAGGCAGAACTGCGTGTATGAGAGTCAAGGGAGCAGCAGATGATTCCTGATGCCAAAAACATGGGATGAGGAGGAAAACATGTTCAGTGATAAACAAAGAGCATTGTCTTTGAGTAAACTACATTTAGATAGGGAAGGGGAGGACGATAGTCACACCAGTTGGGGTGTAGTAATGTCAGACTATGAAAGGGAGTCAGGTTATGAGAAAGAAGGGGAGGGTGCATGCACCCCTTTGGGAAGTCAGAATCTGGAAAAAGAGGCTGTAAATTACCTAGTTTGACTTCAGGGGCTGGAGAATGGATCTATGAATTATAGAAAATGACAGGAGGAAATACCTTGGCCCTAGGGGATATAAAAGGTCTGTTAGCAGCCATTCTTGGAGAGAGAACTGATGACATATGGAAATGAGCGGGATATGCAAGTGTGACAGTACAAAACATGGAGCATGATGGGGCGCCATTTAATAATTGTAGAGCAGATGCTTGGAGGGCTTTCAGGGTACAGTATACTGATACCTCAGATATGGGTGCAATTATGACACATAAAATGAAAGAAGATGAAGACCCTATTGCTTATATTCAGAATATTCAAGAGAGATGGCAGCTTGAGACACGTGAGCCTTGGGGAAAAAAAAACAGTGGCATTGTTCTATCATATTATCATAATTTGTGTCAGGGATTGCCAGAACAAGTACAAAGACAAATGAAAAAACAAGTTGGAATGGAAGTGAAGCCATGGGCTGAGATACAACTGACTATTGTGACTCATTGCCTATTATTACAAGAGAAGAATAGAAAGAAAGATGAGAACAGGAAGATTGAGGAAGCTAAGATAGTTTGGAAGATATTGTCAAAATATGCTATAGAAGGAGCAGTATTGACAAGTCGAGAAGGAGGAGGAATGCAAGAAACAACATGTGCATCACGGGAGAATAATGTACACCCAGTGGATCAATATGGTTATGGGGTTTGTCCACGAGGTAGAGGTGGATGATTTAGAGGAAAAGGGGGGATTTCAGAATACCCATGGGGGATTTCAGAATGCCCAGGGTGGAAGTCAGAACAGTCAGGGAGGATCTAATGGTGGGTTTGCCAGAGGACCACCCCCAGTATGTTGGAATTGTGGGATGTCAGGGCATATTGCTTGTATGTGTAGAAGCTGAGGAAGTAGAGGGGAGACAGGTCATCCACCACCATACAGCACGAAAACACACAAGGGCTGTGCCCAGGATCACACATTCTATCAGACACAAGCGCTGCATGCGCAGCAGACACAACAGGAGGGGTCAGTGTAAATGCACCCACTGCAAGGGCAATCACAAACAAGCACCTATGCAGACACTACAAAATGCAAACTCAGGGCAAATACTAACACCTAGAATAGGGGGTGTCACTGTGGTAGGAGGAAACCCTTTTACGGGGACAGTGATGAATTTGTATCCTCAATAGAACAGCTCCCAGGGTGACTTGATCTTTTCAGTACTATCAGTAACAGCAGACCCCCAAGAGGAACCAAGTTTTGATGTGACGATAGGAGGCAAATCTTATTCTTTTCTTGTAGAGACTGGGCGACTCGCTCTTGTATAAGGGAGGGGAAGAACTCAATGTCAGGAATTGCCATGAATGCTCAAGGATTCTCTGGAGCTATGAATTGAGTTCATTTTACTTATGAATTACCTGTTTCTATAGGGGAAGGTGATATGTCTGTCCCCTTGCTATACTCGTGACAAATGCCAGTCAACATTCTGGGTAGAGATTTGATGATGAAACTTAACATGATGATTTCATTCACTGATGAAGGAATAGTGTGCGCCACTCTGGGAATACACTATTTAAATATAGGAGAGTTTATACTGGCATTGACAGTGCAAGTGGCTCTTTGAGGGTGAGCATTTTATTAACATGGCTACCTGGATTAGCAGGGAAAATTGAGAGGATAACGGATGATTTTTTATTTAGGCCACAAGTACCTATGGATGAGGATGAAGGGCAGACTATTCCTATAGAATTGGAAGCAGCTAGAGTATGAGGGGAAATAGCAATGCTTGAAGGAATAGATGAAGAAGGCAGAGCATGGAGAACCGTGATAGCTCTCGAAGAGGGCTATAGATTGACTGACATAACAGATGAAGATATGTTCAGAGATGAATGTATAGATGATGAGGTAGTGTTCTTTATAAGCATTACATATTGGATAAAGATTGAGAAAAGGTAAGTCCCACAGTGAATGCACAGATGGGGCAAAGGCCAGTGTTCTTCCAGGAAGTCATAGAAAAGGTGCCAAGTGTCCTGTGAACTACAGGCCCTTATGATGTTGGCTTATTAAAGGGAATAGGGGAGGTTAAAATAAGACTCAAGCCAGGAGCAATGTTACCCGAGCAAAACAGTATTCTGTATCTCGAGCAGCCGATGAAGGCATATTTAAGACTATTTCAGAATTGATGAATCAGGGAATCCTTGTGCCATTGGAATCCTCCTGAAATACTGCAGTGTATCCAATTAAAAAATCTAAAGAGGGTCGTGGAGATTTATCCAGGACTTGCACCCTCTTAATCAGATTGTAGAAGGGAGTTTCCATTAGTTCCAAATCCTGCGACAATATTGTGTAGCATCCCAGTTGAAGCCAAATATTTCATGGTGATCAGTTTGAAAAATATGTTTTTTTTTCGATCCCATTGGACAAATACTCATAAGATGTTACTTCATTTACGTTCAGACAAACAAAACTACAACATACTTGTTTATTTCAGGGGTACTGTGAAACCCCATCAGTTTTTATTAGGTTGTGTGAGAAACCTGTCTCCCTGACTAGTCCCTGGGGATCTGTCATCCAAGTGGCCACGACACAGCCAACACTATTGGTTCCTGTTCCTGGGGGTGGACCAGTGCGGGAGGATTACGTGGATGGGCGGTCCTCGGGGTGTGGAAGTGGGACACCGATGGGTGAGATGCGGTGTTCCCCTTCTTATAACACCTTTTCCCAATTCTACCTCGTAGGATACTCAGAAACTCTACCCCCATCTTTCCCGACACAAACACTTTCTCACACCATGAAAGACAACTGACTAACACCAGAGCCTGACATGTCCCAACTCAAGGGTCAGGCAAAGTCATGTAATTGACCAGAATCACACACACCTGATGGCCCTTTCCCTTTCCCACAGGGATAAAAGGTGGAGCACAAGAGCACACTATGATCAAGGAAGAACGCATGACAACTGCCCAGGGCAGCAGTTCAAGAGGAGGAGAAAGGTGACGAGAACCGAAGGGGCGACAAGGAGAGTAGCGGCCTGGCCCTTTCCGAGCTAGACCCACAAAACCTCAGTGAAAGGAATCATAAGACCGCAAACAATAGCCAGCGTGTGTTGCAGCAGACGTCAACCGTACACAGAGCCCTCCTACACTGATAACAAGGACAGGGAGAGACGCTTGCTACTGTGGTACCATCCTTGACTCCAAAGATGAGATAAGACAAGTGGTTCATCACAGTCAGTGAGTCAAAAGGAGATCTGATAAGAAATCAAACTATGTTGAATGAAAGTTGCGAATAGCAAATTAAAGGAAAATCAAAGAACTGTTAACACATCATGGGTAAATCAGCTTCAGAGGGGTCTGGTACCATGTGGGTGCTCACTTGAGAGACTTTGGTTGATTCCCATATTGTTGAAACTACCGGTACTATAAGGCCTTAGGAGAGCCGTAAGGAAAAGTTCAAAGTGGTTATACAGGGGTCTAGCAAAACCCCTGTACAGTCGAAAGCCTTTGATCGACAAGTAATTGGAAAATCAAGGGAGGCAAATCCCACCTAGTGCGTAAGTAGAAGAAACTGTGAGGCTGACAAATGTGAACCCGACGGAGTGATGCCTGCAGAATAGGGCAAAGCAGGATGACCCAATGAACATTGTGTTGACAAGAGTGAACCCGACAGAGGGATGTCCACAGTGCATTGTCAAAAAGGACATTAAGACTTGTGAATGCAATAGATGAAATTGTTTTAGGAAAAAGCCATAGTGAACCCGACAGAGGGAGGCTAACATTCAAGAAGGGTCTGAACCCATAAGAGAGGGATCCAGGGGTGAAAAGGCATCACCTAACGTACATACGGAAAGGAATTTTTTGTTTGGTTATTTTTAACACATCAGGTCTTCAAAGGCAAGATACTTTTTTATTGTATAAAAGAGACTTAAACACTGAAGATCCTGATACCTGAGAACGGAACTGTAGTCTCATGCTGGGAGATCTCGAGAGTGTGCTGTGCTCAGGAGTCTCGTCTTGTCCCGTGCTCAAAAGGTGGGGAAGTGAGAACCCAGCTACCAAATCCTGAATTATCATTTTGTGAACACTTCTTTCTTTCTTATGAACCCTATCCCACACTCTTTTTGTATTTAGTTGTAAGGATTGGCAATATTATTTTTCAGTATAGGCCCTTTTATTTGACAAGATGCCACTAGAACTGCCTTATTATTATTTAATCATCGTAGCTTTCTCCCATCTTAGATTTAGGTTTAGATTATGTGTTTTTCCAACCTACCTATACAGTTTAATAAACACCCTTGAACTGTTATCACATGTGTCTGTCTTTACTGTTGCCACCATGAATTCCTTACAGGTCATACAGATGGATGTAGGCAATATTGAACTCAAGAGCACAGTAATTCAGTATGTAAATGACATATTTATTTGTAGTGAAACAGAAGATGAATGTAGACAGGACTCTGTTCAGTTAATGACTACATTGACAGACAAGGGATACAAAGTAGATAAGGAGAAATAACAGTATTGCCAGGAAGAGGTGTTATACATAGGCCAGTTAATTTCACATAAACGAAAGAAAGTAACACCTGAGAGGGCTGAGGCTGTCATGAAAATACCAAAGTCAAATACAGTGAGACAAATGCAGCAATTTTTGGGCTTATGCAAATATTGCAAGGCTTGTGTGTTTGACTACAGTACATACAAAAAACCCCTTTTGCAAGCACTTAAGAACGCAGGTAAGGCAAGAGAATGGACTGAAGAAATGAAGGAAGGATTTGAAGAATTAAAAAGAGTAATTTGTACAGCTCCAGTTTGGGGAAATCCCAAATATAGTGAAGAATTGTATTTGCTTTCATACACCAATGGGTCAGTAATGACAGCAGTACTACACAAAGATTAACACTAGGATTTAAACCTTTGGCGTATTAGACTGGGATGTTAGATCCATTTAAGAGAGGACATTTTCCATGCAAACAATCTTTGGCTGCTGTCGCATTTGCGATTGACAAGTATTACCATGGGGTGTGCAATGACGCTATATGTGGAGCACGCCTTATTTGCCATTTTAGAGAAACCCAAAGATACACTGACATCGCAAAGAGCTTTAACATACGATGTGAAGATTTCTAATCCAGCAATTAAAATAGTGAGATGTAAAATAGTGAACCCAGCCACATTTGTAGCCAAACCCATAGAAGAAAGTGACCATGTACATGATTGTACTATGTTGATTTCTATGATGAGTACCCCGGGTGAAAGAAAATGCTTTAGTGGTAGGAGATCCTTTTTATTGATGGTTTGTCGAAAATTGACCAAACTAGTGGAGATAGGCATTCAGGATCCATAAGACACATATTAAATGGTGAATTTGAGGTAGCGGCAAGTGCAAGACTACCGTTTCATTTTTCATCACAGGTAGCAGAAATGGTAGCCCTTATTGTTGTGCTCGAGAAACATTAAAATCTGGAAGCAAAGGTATACAGTGACTCTGCCTATGGGACGTCAACCGTTCATGCAGGGCTGTCACGTTGGAAAAGGAGGGGCTATCTTCACAGAGACGGCACTCCAGTGCAACATGCATCTTTATTGGGCAGGCTCATTAAGGCACTACAACTCCCAGTAGCTGTAGCGGTCCTAAAATGCGCAGTGCATACCAAGCGAACAGACTTTATCTCTCGCGGAAACGAAGTCGCATGCTTAGAAGCCAAAAGGGTTGCATATTCCTGAGAGATTTCAAGCTTCAAAACTGAAAATGTCAAGGAGGTGTAAACTAGAAGCATGTTAGTAAGAAAGTGGTTCAATATGCTAATTATGCAACAAATAGAGATACACGGCAGAGCCCCACAAAAAGAGCACGAGCTATGGAGATGTAGGGGGTATTCTTTATCCCCCACAGAAGCACTATGGAGACAGGAAGGCATTGGAAAGCCAGTGATGGCAGCAGCGTTACTAAAAGTTGCACTTGAACAGCTACATTACCCCGTGCATATAATCCAAGAAAGTCTTGCTGCCACTATTGCAGTAGACTGGTTTGTTCCCAATCTATTGGAACATGTTGCACAGTTCATTGTGAATTGCATCGTGTGTTAGAAGATCACAGCTGGGCATACACTAAGAACAATGAGGAGTAATACCCCGTCCAAATGGCCCATTTCAGCATTTGCGAATCGACTACCTCGATATGCTGCTGACATGTAATGGATATAGGTATCTATTAGTGGTGGTGTGTCCCGTTTCTCAATGGATCAAAGCTGGTCCTTGCACACGCCCTGATGCCACTTGCACATCAAAGTTTTTAGTGTGCAAAGTATTTCCAAGATGGAGTGTGTGCAAAGTATTTTGGTACGATAATGGGCCACACTTTGTCAATGAGCTATTTGAACAAATATTGCTTCTATTGAGTATACATTTTGTTCTGCTTATCAACCACAAGAAAACAGGATATGTGAGAGGCTCAATGGCCTCCTCAGGGAGAGAATAGCAAAGATCAGATTAACTTTGAAAAAGGGATGGCTGTATTACCTACCCCTAGCCTTTTATCCCCTTCAAAATCAGCCAGGTTCAGACGATCACCTTATGGTCATGAATTAGAAACAGGGCGCTGCATGAGGATACCCACTAGGCCCCCATCTAAAATCAGAAGTGATGACTAAAATATAGCGCAGACTTTAGGTGATAAAATGCACGATTATTTGACATGCATGTTTCTAGTGTTTATTTCATTTCAGATAAAGTCAAGCGTCAGAGGAAGGGGTTGAGGAACACGGAAGAGGATGCCTCAGTAACTGATCCAAGCAAATTATTGCATCCACCAAAGTTATATGTTGGAGATTTAGTGCTTATTAAAATGTTTACTCGTAGATGGCATGAGCCAAGATTTAATGGACCAATGGAAGAAGTTTCCTCTAATGCAGTTAGGGTATCTGGAAGAAGAGCTTGGTTACATTTCAGCGATGTAAAGATCTACAAAGGCACAACCCTCCCTCTAGCACCCGCTGACTGGGAAGCAAGACAAGAAGAAGATTTGCTGCATGTGCAGACTAAATCAATGACTAAGAAGAAGGACAACAAAACAGCATGTGCTTAAAACTTTTCTTTTGGACTGGAAATCATTGGACACTCCTTAAAATAGTAGCAGAATAGTGCTACTAGAGATTCTTTTCAAAAAAGTAAAATCATATCGACACCATGCCCAAGCGCCAATTCCTTGTTAGAAATTGGAAGAGAGATCAATACCCAGATTCATTTTTGGGAAAATATATATTTTCATAAAACACATGCCACCAGCCAAGAGTGATATGCATAGGATTCTGGTTGACGTTTTCATGTTTATACCTCAATCATACCCTACCCTCGTTAGGAGACATGTTGATATTCTCACTTTTCTTCATGATCCGAAGAACAGCCTAATTATTAAACGGCTTTTGATTGCAACAATCAAGCACTACAAGTTCAATGAGTAATAGCGTGGCACACAAAATGTATTTCTAGGCTCCAAAGCCTGATATAAATATGCATGTGCTTTCTTTTCTTCTTTCTGTAGTTTACATTTCGAAGTCTTTATTATTCTGATGGGTTAATTGAAAACACCAGTGATCTTTCCCAGCATTAGTACAAATGATGATAATTTCTTTGGACCTATTTTGGCATGTCAAATGACATAAGAGGGATGCTTAAGAGGACCAGCAGGGGATACATATTTATCTTGATAATTCAGCTCACTTGGGGAATAATATGTGGTACCAACATATGGAACACGTGGGGGGAAGAGCATCTGATGAGAACTGTTATGTCTGCTCTCTCATCCCCTATGCCATGATTACAGTGCAAACATTTGTTTCAAAAGAGATTCCGGTGCATGGTGCAAAGTGCCTCAGCCATCAAGCAGCATGTAGTACCAGAGGACAGTTCCAAGGGAGCTGGGAAACCTTGCGAAGGCGATCAAGGCAGACATTCACATACCAGGATGATTATATCAAGTCAAAACAAATGGAAAAAAAAGCTGGATGGACAGACAAAATACTTGTGTATCCTTCTATGGGACAAGACAAAGTAGTAATTGAAGACATGAAGAGGATGAACTCTGACAAAACTGAAAGGGCTGGAAAGCCCAGATGCTGGTAGAGCTCACAGCTATTGATCTATGGGTGAGTGATCACGACCAAAGGATGGGAAGATGGAATGATGTCCTGTGCAGCTCATCTACTAAGCAAGGTCTCAGTGTAAGAGGTACAGAAAGTGAATGATGAGTGCTTAAAGTCATGGGCCAAGAACTCTAAATTGCTGACATGGGCGAATGATGAAGAGGCTGTGGCTGTAGCCCCATTGATTAATGTGGCAATTTGCTTTCAAAGCAGAGTTAAAGTCCTAGTTGCAGAGAATACAGGATGCAAGAACATAATTGATATCCCAGGAATGAGGAGAGGGATGTCTGCCCTAATGGATCGATATTGGGCTTGTGGATCCACAGCATATATGAAGTATTGTATTTATTTATTTGTATAGCGCAAACCAGGCCCGGAGGCTACCGGGCGCATATCTTGAAAGCAATGGTTACATAAATTGCATACAGTGATTATATGACAGTCAATAAATATAACATAGAAGTAGGCATAGGTAAGTAGTGCAGCGATACATGGTTTGTCGTTAGTACATCCGTACATAGGTTATTGCATCACGTTTTAGAATGTAGCTTGGGCATTGGTAGTGACTAGCCAACATTTGGCTCTGTGTTTGAATAGGTTGAAGGAGGGGAGGTTTCTGATAGTCAAAGGGACAGCGTTCCACAATTTGGCTGCCAGGACTGAAGCTAGATCCACCAGCTGTTTGGAGCTTGTATCTAGGTATCAGTAGGCTCTGGTTCAGGGTAGATCTAAGTGAGCGAGCTGGGGTGTAAAGCGTGAAACGTGTGGAGAGATAAGTGGGGGCCAGGTTATTCATGCATTTGTAGGTTAGGGCAAGCGATTTTAGTGAGATCCTTTGGGTGACTGACAACCAATGAAGGTTCTTCCTGGTATCCGAGATGTGTGCAGATCTGGGAATGTAAGTGTCCCAAGAACTGGGGAAGAGTGTGCTCCATTGTATGCATCCATGTTCCTGTCGTAAATCTCCCCCCGTCTCACCTGGGATCGCTTCTTGCTCTGTTCCGCGGGAGGATTCCTCTTGTGGACGGATCGGGTCTTGTATAGACTATCTTGAGTCTCGTCCGGCTGCAGAGCACGTTCAGAGTTCCGGGAAGGCCGCTGTTCCAGGATGTCCAGGAAAGTAGGTAGCAGTCGCTAAGAATGGGGATTCCCGGAGTCGAAAGACGGAAAGGGAGAAGGAAGGAGGAAGGGAACCAGGATCTTGGATAGAAGATTCGCCGAACAGCACACACGCGTCAAGTCACTTCCTAATGATAGCGTTGAGACGCGCGGGGCCGCTGGGGCGTGGCCAATTTATAGGACGTGCCGTGTGCGACGTGAAAGCTGGTGTGAGGCAAGTCGCTTGTTGTGGCCATGTTGGGAGTAACAAGGAATACAAGCCCCGGAGCGATAAGGACCAGGAGGTCCAGAAGGGACAAGTTCTATGGTTCATGACAGCATGCCTCCTCCGAAGACCTGTTCCACCAGGTTTGCCCGGGTGTATGAGATGGAATCTTCTAAGCAGTCGAGGGGTATTTAAGTTAGAAACTGGTTGCCAGGTTCTCTCGCTAGGAGCGTATCCTTTCCATTCAACCAGGTATTGAAGTCGACCCCGTTTATACCTGGAATCGCATATTCGGGACACTTCATATTCTAGCTGATCATTCACAACAACAGGACTGGGTCTGCAGGATTTTCGGGAGGATTGGAAGTAAGGTTTCAATAGGGAGGTGTAAAAGACTGGTTGTATTTTTTTCCAGGAATTGGGTAGCCTGAGTCAGAATGAGACAGGATTGACGACTTCCTTAATGGAAAATGGTCCATAGTGCCGAGGAGCCAATTTGTTTGGCCCTAGATGTCGGGGTAATAGTTTCGAGGACAACCAGACTTGATCACCAACAGAATAAGAGGGCGTTGGTCTTCTCTTGGAATCCGCATAGAGCTTAGTGCGTTTTTGGGCCTCTTTCAATTGTTCCTTGGCTTCCTTGTGAATGTTGATGAGAGTCTGTATCCAAGAGTCGAGAGTAGGTACTGGAGTGGGATGTGGAAGAACAGAAGGTAAAACGGACGGGTGAAAACCTTGACTGCAATAGAAAGGGCTGAACTTGAGTGCTGAGTGGTCGGAATTGTTGTAGGCAAACTCGGCCAGGGGTATGAGGAGAGACCAGTCATCCTGAACCTTGGTGGCAAAACATCGAAGATATTGCTCCAGAGTTTGATTTACACGTTCCGTGGCTCCGTTGGTTTGTAGGTGATAACCTGATGAGAGAGCGCGTTGGATTCCTAGAATACGACAGAGATGTTTCCAGAATTGTAAGACATATTGAGGTCCTCGGTCCGATATGATCTTGGAAGGAAGTCCATGGAAACGGAAAATATGTTCCAGGAAGATTCCAGCAAGTTCTGACGAGGATGGTAGTTTATACAAAGGTGTGAAATGAGCCATATGGGTGAACAAGTCTATGTTTACCATGATGGTCATGTACCCTCGGGAAGGTGGTAACTCCACAATGAAGTCTGTAGCAATAAACTCCCATGGTCTTGTTGGCAGCGATGGTTGCAGTAGAAGGCCTGCCGGTCTCTTGGCATCATGTTTGTTTTGACTGCAGACAGTACAAGCCTTGACGTACTGTTGTACGTCAGTCTTCATTTGAGGCCACCAAAACTGTCTTTGTATAAGACGGAGGGTGTTAGTTATACCAAGATGACCGGAGTGAGGGGTATCATGGCAAAGGTTTATTACCTTGTGTTGTAATTTCTGCGTAGGAATGACCAGTGCATTGTCCTTGAATAGATATTCTTCCTTGACTCTTAGATTCCATGGATTCTTCCTTGAAATTTCCTTCCAGAGGTCAGAGGACTGGGTTTGCGCTCGGATTTCTTCCTGGAGGTTGATTGCTTGAGCTACAAAGATAGTTTGGGGAAACATCTTAGGATAGGCCTTGTCCTCAGTGGCTGCGTAGTCTGGACGTCGAGATAAGGCGTCAGCAATCCTGTTTTGTGATCCGGGAACGTGAGTGATTTGGAACTGGTATTGGGCAAAGAAGTAGGCCCAACGAGCCTGACAACTGTTCCTGCACGCCATTGACTGTAGGATTTGGAGATTCCGATGATCTGTGCAGACCTGGACTGGATATCTAGCACCCAGAAGTAGGTGTCACCATTCAGTGAAGGCTTGGCGGATGGCCACAGTTCCTTTTCCAGGACGGAATAGTGAGTCTCACTGGGGGTCAGGGTTCGTGAAAGGTAAGCAATGGGGTGTTCCAATCCATCCTCAAGTTCCTGTTTCAAGACCGCCCCTATGGCGTAGTTAGAGGCATCTGTTTCCACTAGAATAGGGCGATTTGTGTCGGGCTGGGTCAGGATGGGGGCTTGTGTGAACTCCGTCTTCAATCGTTGGAAAGCTTTATCTTGCGATGTAGACCAGATAAAGGGGGTGTCCTTTTCAATAGAGCTACGATCGGCTGAACAATCTCGGAAAAGGTAGAAATAAACTTCCGGTAGAAGTTGCCGAGCCCCAGGAAGGATTGCACCTGTTTCACAGAAGTGGGAGTGGGCCAAGCCAGTATGGCCTTTACCTTCGAAGGGTCCATGCCAATTCCTTCTGGGCTAAGGATGAATCCTAGGTAGTGAACAGAAGTAACGTGGAACAAGCATTTTTCGGGTTTGGCTAACAGTTTGTTTTCACAAAGTCATTGTAGTACTGCCTTTACGTGTTCTTCATGTTTTAGAGGATCTTTGGAAAAAATCAATATGTCATCCAGATAGACAATGATAAAGAGGAACAACATATCAGAGAACACCCTGTCCATAAAACGCTGAAAGACTGCAGGAGCATTGGCTAATCCAAAAGGCATGACTAGGTATTCAAAGTGACCAAAGGGTGTTCTAAAGGCTGTCTTCCATTCGTCCCCTTCCCGGATTCGAATTAAATGGTAGGCACCCTGGAGATCCAGCTTCGTGAAAATGACGGCTCCTCTCACAGCTTCCAGGATATCCGAAATCAGGGGCAGTGGGTATCGATCTTTGAGGGTGCATTGGTGTAAGCCTCGATAGTCGAGACAAGGTCTGAGTTCCTTGGTGTCTTTCTTGGGAACGAAGAACAACGAAGCACCCGCTGGAGATTTCGAGGGTCTTATGGTGCCGTTTTCAAGATTGGTGTTGAGGTATTCCCGAAGGGCCTTTTTCTCAGGTTCAGAAAGGATGAACATTCGGCCAAAGGGAATTACAGCTGAGGGATCTGTATCTATGGCGCAGTCTTCAGGCCTGTGAGGGGGTAATGCTTGGACTATGGCGGTAGAAAATACATCAGTAAACTCCTGATAGGACTCTGGAACTTGTATGATATTGGAAACCATGAGCGGTGTTTCTTGGTCTCTTGGAGGTTCTTTAGGAGTTATCGAGGAAAGGTCCAGGGAGAGACAGTGGGACATACAGAACTCTGAGCCCAGGAATAATGATCCTGCTGTCCAATTGATATACGGATTGTGTTTTTGTAACCAGGGCATACCCAAAACCATGGGATAATGGGATGACTTAATGATGTCGAATGTAATCCGCTCTTGATGATGATTTATGGAAAGTTGGATCTCTTCAGTCTGCAGGCTTATGGGTCCTGAAGAGAGGGGTCTTCCGTCAATTGCTTCCACCGTCTGCATGGTGTTTTGTGTCTCGTATGGAATATGATGACTAACAACCCAGTCTTGATCAATGAAAATTCCCATAGCTCCGCAGTCCACCAAGGCCAGAATGGGATAGGTCTTGTCTTTGGAGGGCGAGAGGAAGGCCTGTAGTATCACCAAACTATTTTGTCCAGGAGAGTTCAAGGATGGAATTGATGTGAAGCAAACATCTCTCTCCCGACACCTCGCTCCATCTAGGATCGGGAGCTGGCGTTTCCCGAATGCCGTGGAGGGGCTAGAGGGCATTCTCTAACAAGATGTTTATCCAAGGCACAATACATGCACAGGCCTGTGTGGATCCTTCTCACCTTCTCATCCTTTCTTGAGGGGAAATAGGCCCACGGAAGGCTCCGATTTTCATGGGTTCCGGATCTGTGTCAGGGGTTGGGTCTGAATCAGTTTTAACAGAGGTCTCAAGGGAATTCTTTTGAAAAGGTGTCTTTGTCTTTCTCCTTTCAGCCTTTCTTTCCTGGATTCGAAAGTCTATCTGCAGGGCTAGATCCATAAGAGCCTGGAAGGAACTAGGATGAGCCACCCGGGCTAATTCCTCCTTAATGTCCTCGTTTAGACCCCTGCGAAATAGAGTGAAACTTGCTTCAGAGGACCAATCCGCTTCCTTGACCAGTTGTTTGAATCTAGTAACGTATGTTAGCATATCCTGGGTACCCTGAAGGAAATCAAGTAAGCGTTCTTGAGCACTAAAAACCTGTTCTGGGCGGTCGAACATAGTCTTGAGTGCCTGAATGAATCCTTCATAATCATCCAGGAGGGCATCCCCTGAGTTGACTAAGGGCATAGCCCAGGTTAACGCGTTCCCTGTGAGGTACGAGATAATGAAGCCCACCTTCGCCCTAGAAGTAGAAAAATAATAGGGCTTAAAGGTAAAATGCGCCAAGCAGGAATCCAGGAATCCACGTAAGGATTTTGCCGATCCATCATATTTGTCCACCACTCCACCAAGTAACACACTGTCCTTGTTAGCGGGGTCGCGAGACAAAACTAGCTGCCTTAGCGCAGCATTCTCAGCCTTTAAGTTCTGTACTTCAGTTGTGAGCTCTTGCATGCCACGCATAAGGTCCTGGACTGCTTTCTTTTAGCTGTATCTGTGTCGGTCGTTAGGCGTCTCAAACTGTCGTAAATCTCCCCCGTCTCACCTGGGACCGCTTCTTGCTCTGTTCCGCGGGAGGATTCCTCTTGTGGACGGATCAGGTCTTGAATAGACTCGCACGAGTCTCGTCCGGCTGCAGAGCGCGTTCAGAGTTCCGGGAAAGCCGATGTTTCAGGATGTCCAGGAAAGTAGGTAGCGGTCGCTAAGAATGGGGATTCCAGGAGTCGAAAGAGGGAAAGGGAGAAGGAAGGAGGAAGGGAACCAGGAGCTTGGATAGAAGATTCGCCGAACAGCACATACACGTCAAGTCACTACCTAATGATAGCGTTGAGACGCGCGGGGCCGCGGGGCATGGCCAATTTATAGGACGTGCTGTGTGCGACGTGAAAGCTGGTGTGAAGCAAGTCGCTTGTTGTGGCCATGTTGGGAGTAACAAGGAATACAAGCCCAGGCGCGATAAGGAACAGGTGGTCCAGAATGGACAAGTTCTATGGTTCATGACAGTTCCAGCCTTGGTGATTCCCCAGAGTGACTTGAACATCGCGGGATTTCCAAATGTGGATGATGACTTGAGAAAAAGAAGGTCACTTGCACTCCGGCATATCAATAAAGGCGTATGAAGACATTCCTGATGAGCATAAGTTGTTCAGTAAGACTGATATGATAATGCCATCTATATTCCTGTCTGGACTCCAAACAGTGTTGAATGCCAAATGGCTGCAGATCACCATATGGGAGCTGTTACAGAAAATCAACGCCAGTGTAAAAGGATTTAAGACCATTAAGGAAGAGTTGAGGGCTATCAGGCTAATGACCCTCCATAACAGGTATGTCCTTGACATGATTACAGCAATGGAAGGAGGTGTTTGCGGCAAGGTCGGGCCTTCTTGCTGTACTTTCATCCCATCTCATGATGGTGACTCTGAGGATGGTATAACTATGTTGACAGAACTGCACACAAAAAATGGGGGGAAAAGACAGAGGCTATTGGAGATGACGATTGGTTCTCCTTTCTATTTGCATGGATTCCCGACTGAATGGCAAATATATTCAAGTTCCTTGGAGCAATATTGGTGATGATAATGTTCGGCTTCTGTGTTATAAGGATAATAATTGAAAAATGTCATAAAATGTCAAAGAAAGCAGTAGGAATGAAGATCATGATTGATGTGAAGGATAAAACAGAAGACAATGCGCAAACTGAAAGTGCCATTAGAGACCGCATAAAAGCAAGTATTGTGGCACCTGAAGCAACAAACTTCCTGTATCCAAGAGATCATAAGAATTATGTGGGATGGTGGGTCTTCTGTACCTCACTTGGAGAATTCAATGACTCCCTTGAGTGTGGATGAATGTATCAAAAATGAGGGCACCCTGATGGGGGCAATGAAGACATGGATACTAAAGAAACCTTTTTTCAAGAGAAGATTCAAAGAAGCAGGAAAACTGGAGGAGATGGTCGAGGACTTGACCAGAGGGGGCAATGTAGAGGAGCAGATGTATACATATTCAAGAGATCCTACCGCCTTACCTCCCCTATATTGGAGACATGAGACCATGCCCTGTCTAACATCAGCTGTTGTACCAATACCGCAGCAAGTATTTGGAAGATGTATCCATTGAGACAATCCTATCGAATGTACCCTTGAGATGATGACAGCCTGCAGAATGAACTCCCTGAAGGAATATGAGAAAGAGCTAAGAAAATGGACTGATGATGTGTTAAGAAAGTGTGCACAAAGTCCTGAAATACTGAATGAAGACAATGTGTGCATCCTGGAGGACAAATTGCGAGTTAAAGACTCAAGTGAATTTTAAAAGTGTAAAAGAAGAACATTACACAATAAGAAGATGCTGCAAAAATCAGAAGTATAATGAATGTACATATGCTGAAACGCGAGATAGATCAAGTCATCATATACGCTAGCTACAAGTAGTGAATAGCAGGCAGAGTCGCCATTAAAGAGAAACTGGACATTGGTATCAACAAATAAGTAAGCAAAAGAACCATGGAGAGAAAATGGAAGATTGTGTAGCAGTAGAATAACAGGTTGTTTGAGCTGCGTTGAGAAGCTGTCTGGCCTGAAGTCAAGAACCGAGAAGTTGAGGTTAGCTATCTAAGCTGAAGAAGAACATGTTTGCGGAGGATTAATCCTCTCACGTTAAGGTGCAGGAAAGAACACAGAGGATGCCAATTCTTGAATTATTAAAACATTTAAAAGCTTGGAAAATGAACAAAATTGTGTTCTCTTGTCTTGTGAGTTGAGGCTGAAAATATGGCTTGAACGTGGAGTTCCAGACACGATAGCAAGTGCCCTCAATCCTGTTGCATTCCAAAGACAATAATACTCTACAAGGCCAAGTATAAAGAGAATTTCATTGCAGAAGGCATGGGTGATGAAAGATGTTGGGCTGATTTGGTGGTAGGGCAACATCATGTCCTATCTACTTGCACCTGGGTCTTGGCTTACGTGCTGCTAATTGAACCGAATGTTCCAGACATGGCACAAGTGTGCCAAACCAATTGTATTAGTCTGTATAACGAAGGATCTTATAGCTTTGGAAAACAATGAAACAATGTGTAACTGATTCTTCGAAAATGAAACGTATGAAGAGGTAGGCACAAGATGTCCACCTGATATTTGAAAGCCAATAACAAACCTAGCTCCTATATGATTATGTATCTAGATGTGTCCCTTAATCAATCCCAACCCATGATAGGTTTTTCACTATTGCCATGTAGGATGACACCATTCTAATATATATAGAAGTATACAAGTGTATTCTTTGTGGAAATCACGGAGAGAATAAGAGTACACCTGTTGATGTTCGTTGTAAACTCCCTATTTTAGATAATTGCTAATAAAACAGTAACTTACCATCTTCTTGAGTTTTTCCGGTTATTTGGATTTAGGATTATTCTGTTGTGATCCCATCTTGTAACAGATGCACATTCCCAAAGGGCCATTAGCTCAATTAATTGCACTACATTGTTCCTATCTTCATTGACTGGCCCGCAGCCAGAAAAAAGCATTATTTCTTATTCCCCTGAATCGTTATGTGCACTAAGAACTACAATTCCTTTCCTCTTTGTAGTTCTTGCGCGATCTGTTAAGCTTCTGTCAGGTGCGTCAGTGCCAGTGTGTCAGGGACTAGCCAGTCTGAGCTAGTTCAAGCTTCAGCTTTATGCATAGACTGCGCAACCATTGGTTAGCCCCCCTCACTTCAGTTGGTTAGTGTGCAATTGTTTAGTTGAGTTATATGACAGCATTAACACTTGATCAAAATGCAACTTGCTCATTAACTATTATCCATGAACTTGAGGGCTTTACTGCATCACATTGACGGAAATACCTAATTGAATGCGCAAGGTGGATCAGACGGTGAATCAACTCTACTGAATGATATGACATTAAAGATAGCCTTATTGAATTGCTGCTCCTTAGGGAAATCAGCCATTGATGTCTGCAACTTTATACTCGATAGAGATGTTGAAATCACGGTCATAACAGAAACTTGGCTTAAAGATTCAAGTGGCCCGGTGGTCAACTTGGCTACCCCTAAAGGTTTTGTATTTTTTGGCCAAAATAGAGGTCAGGGACATGGGGGGGGTTGCACTTATTGTGAAAGAGGGGTTATTTGTTCATGAGACTCGGGAGGATAGCTCAGGGGCAAAGTGCTGGCCTTGGAAGCAAGACAATGCTGAGCAACACAGGCTGGAACCCCAGCTCCGTGCTTAGAAACCTCTGGGTATTAAGCGCGTTATAAATAACCAATTACAATTACAATGTATCCGATGTGATTTGTGTAGGGTGTGAAATCTTACACCTTAAAATTAATTCTTCTCCTGTACTTTATACTAATATCATTGTTTTATACCGACCACCTACTGAAATGGCTAGCTTTAATGAGGAACTTGCAAATATATTGGCAGAGCTTAATAAGCCTAACTCATCGACCCTTGTGATGGAGTATCTGAATAGGTGGAAAGGTAGTGATGCAGACAAAGAAGCCCTCTCATTGAATGGAACAAGCCTTGAGAAACATTGAAGTTATTTTTCATAACATTGAACCTACACATTTTAAAAGCAGAGTCTTAGACTGGGTTGTCTCTAGAAACCTACAGATGGGTCCTATTATTACTGAGTCCTGTGTTTGGTCAGATCACTCGCTGATTACTTTTGAAACTTTTTTTGCCTGGGAAATTGGCCTTACAATGTATATCCCACTAAAGAGTGTCATGGGTAGGAATTTTAAAAAGATTGGGCAGGAGGATTTAAATACATGTCTACATAGTATTATGGAAAATACTATGGATTATGATCCTACGGATATACTGGCAGCAAGGTATAACCATGAGCTATTGGAAATGCTGAATGAAGTTACACCTATAAAGACCAAGATGGTAAGGAACTGGAAGAATTACTGTACTTGGTTCTCCTCTGATCTCGTTAAGCTTAAGCAAGAAAAGCCGAAGGCGGAATGATTTTGGATGAAAAATATGACCAAGGAAAATACATTTATTTGGAAAGGTATTGAGAAGCAGCATAGAGAAGGGATCCTTGAAGCGAAGAAAAATCACTTTAATGGGGATATTGAGAACTCTGGTAATAGCACTAGAAGACTGTTTTAGATTTAAAAAAGCTTGGAGGAGTCTCATCTTAAATCTGAAGCCTTTCATCCTACTATAGACGACTGTATAAATATACAAGCATTTGCTAATAAAATTAAGAGTGCACATGCCAGGATCACCTCTGAAGCTACTCCTATTGGGTCATGTGTGCCAGGAACGGTAATCCTGGTCGAAAATAAGTCAATCTTCACTTTCTCAGCTGTCCAGGTACAGGATGTAGGGAAAATATTGAAAAAATTGCACCCAACATCCTTCTTAGGAGATACTATCGCTGTAAAAATAATATTGGAAAAAACTGGTGTCGTTTTCCCTTTTTAACGCGTTACACCAATGCCACCTTCCATTATAAGACCATCCCCGATAGTTTTACAAAGGTCGTGGTTACTCCATTATTGAAAAAGGTAGGCATAGAACCCAAAGACACAATCAATCTGGAGCCAATTACAAATGTCCTGTTTCACCTAAAAATTGTAGATGAAGTTGCCACAATGCAGCTACAAGAATACTTGAGGAGGCTAATATTCTGCATCCTAGCCAATCTGGTTTCAGATCAAATCATGGTACAGAAAGTGCACTGCTAGTTCTTCAGATTCAGATGCTGAACATTGTCAACAGGACAAACAAGAAGAAGGAGCTGCTACTCAAATTTGACAACAAAGAGGTTATATTATTCGAAACCTAATTGGATCAACCAATGATTTAAATGAAGTTTTGTTTATGTTCAGTGCCAGAAGAAACACACAGACCAGTAAAAGTTAATTTGTTTTACTCTCACATCGTGTCAAAACATAGACACAAAGTGACAAGTGAAGTGCATAAAACATGAATCACACAACAATTCTCAAGTTGCAATGTTTCGCATTTCATATGTGCAAAGAAAATAGAGTTAATTTATAAGAGAGGATATGCATTTTCAAACCAAAGTATAAGAAAGGAAAAAAGAGAGAGACATCTTAGTGGTATTACTGTAGCAATAAGCCCCTACACGGCGGGACAATACTGACCCAGTTAATGCCCCTAGGGCCCATTGTTACAGGCCCGGGAGCAGCGAGGGCCTTAACGAAAGCCCCTGGGGCTTTACCTGGGCGGTATTGACCTGCCGTCGAGGGGCTTGTTGGCATTAGTAGCCCAGCCCGTTAGACTGGGATACTAATAGCATTTTTTTCTGTTCTGAAAATAAAATGGCCACCGGGAAAGGGAAAACGGAGTCCGTTTTCCCTTTCCATGGCAGCCATCAGGAGTGGACGCGTTGGGAATAGAAGTGTTCCCAGCGCGTTTGCTCCTGAGAAAAGAAGAAAAAAGAAGGTAAGTGAGGTTGGGATGGCGGGGAGGGGATAATTTATAGGTGAAGGGGGAGGATGAAAAAAAAAACATACCTGAGTCCCCGGCGGGGGACAAAGGCAGCCTCCAGCCATGGGGAGGCTCGGAGCGGGAATTTCCCTGTTTCGAGGCTGCTCATTGGATAAGGGACCGCCACGTTCCCTGCCGGGAACAAATGAAGGCACGTACGAGCGTGCGAGGGATTCCCGGCCTGGTGATCCCCCGGTGAGGGCCAATCAGTATGCTTGTTACATTCTGGTTGACCCTTGCTGGGTACTAATTAGTGAAAGAAAAGGAACCACGGCATGTTAAAGCCCCAGAGATATGACCATGAGGACCGAGCGATCTCTGAGAAAGATAGTAGAGACAGAAAAAGAAAGAGGTGTAGAAATGGTATCATGTCAAAGAAATCACAGACATGTTCACTTATGTAGATTATCGAAAAAAACAATAACCAATCAGTTATTAGTGATAAATTGATGTCAATATAGGACAGTTTCTAGAACAATGTAAAACATAGAAAGTATAATTATGTCCAAAGTGTTCATTTACCTTAACTTTTTGTCTTTAGTAGCACAAATGATCCTAAATTGCAGACATAAATTCTTGTGGACACAGGCAGATACATTAATTTGTATTTTCATTAATGCGCTTAATTGTAAGGAAGGTAGTATTCCGTTACTGTATACTTTGTAGAAGAGTCTTTTGTCAAAAAAGGGGGTCCCAAAGACACAATCAATCTCAAACCAACTACAAATTTCCTGTTTCTCCTAAAAAAAGTAGATAAAGTTGCCACAAATGCAACTACAAGAATACTTGAGGAGGATAATATTCTGCATCCTAGGCAATCTGGTTTCAGATCAAATCATGGTACAGAAAGTGCAATGCTAGATCTTCTGACTCAGATGCTGAACATTGTCGACAGGAGCAGCACAGCGGCACTGATGCTGCTGGACTTGTTGGTGGCATTTCACCACCTGGACCACAAGAAGCTTTTGGCCACTCTGTCATCTGTGGGGCAATGTTCGGCATCTGGTATTGAATGGATTGGCTCATTTCTCTCTAACAGGCAGTCCAGAGTGTGGTGGGGCAGGCCTCTTCTACCTATCCACTCTCTACTTGTGGCATCCCTCAGGGTGCATGCCTTTCGCCAGCACTCCTGAATATATACCTGCATCCCCTATGTAATATCCTTGATGCAGAGGGTTACGAAAAGTACCAATTACGCTGATGACACGCAGCTGTTGATTTAGTTAAGTAGCACCTACACTAAAGATGCAAGAACAATTAAAAATGTATATGAACTGGTTAAAGACTGGATGACTGCAAACTCACTCTGCTCAAATAGTGCAAAGACTGAGATTTAAATCTTTGTATCTCCACAGGCCAGAATGAAATTGGACCATGTTTCCATACATTTGATATTGATGGGCACCACATCGAAACACAGGACAGGGTCAGGACACTGGGTGTGATATTGCACTGTACCCTGGAGGCCGATTCACATGTGGATTTGGTCATTAAAAGGTCCCAATACCACCTTAGATTTCTTAGGTTGATGAACACTTATATTACCAGCAAAAATTGCAAAACTTTAAACAGGGCGTCCATTCTGCCTCAGTTGGATTACTGTAATGCGCTTCTTGGTGGGGCAGGAAAGAACTGCATAAGTAAACTTTAAGTCTTCCAAAATGATGCAGTGCGCATTGTTAAAAATATCCCTAAAAGGAACCACAACAGCAAGAAGAGATCATCATTGGCTGCCATTTGAGTCTAGGGTCCAGTTCAAGTTAATCACATTAACATACAAATGTATGCACAGATATGCACCAACATATCTCAAAGATTGTCTCATCCAGGAACCACAAGGGAGTTCGACTAGGTCTGAGGATACCCATGTCTATGTCTATGTGTTTATAACGCGCCGACAGCCCGCGGGCATCAGGGCGCGGAGAACACCTGAGAAAAGAGTCTTGTTGAAAATAGTAGGAACTGAAAACAGTTCAGGAAAGGGCTGGTAATCATATGTATACCAGTGGGAGATCCTGAAAAGTCCGGAGGCTATTGGAAAAGGTGGGTTTTCAGTAGTTTCCTGAAATTACCAGTTTCCTTCTAATCTTAGATTCCCTGGGAGGTTGTTCCAAAATGTGGCTGCTTTGAATGGAAAGGCTCTGCCCCCCCCTGCTGCTTGTTTCACCCTGGGGATAACCAAGAGGCCTGTGTCGGCTGATCTCAGGTTTCTCCTAGGTGTGTAGAGTGCAAATTTCCCTTTGAAGTATCCTGGCGCCGTGCCATTTAGGCATCTGTGAATGATCGTCATGGCCTTAAAGTAGACAATTCTGAGCCAATGAAGATCTTTCCTTGCAGCCGATATGTGGTTTCCAAATTTAATTTTCTTAACAATGCGAACTGCCTCATTTTGCATGACCTGGCAACGATGCAGCTCTTTCTTGGTGGCCCCCACCAATAGTGCATTGCCATAGTCGAGACGGGATAGTATGATCGCTTTTGCGATATTTGACGCGTTTGCTTCACTTATGTAGGGTCTAATGGCTCTCAACAAGCGCAAGTAATATGTGTTGTTTTTGTGTAGATAGTTTACTTGTGCTTCGGCCCCCACTGAGGCTTCTACCAACATCCCAAGTGTTTTGACTTGGGGTAGAACTGGGATTTTGGCATCTTTTATTCTGAAAACCTTATATTGATCTCCTAATTTGGTTCTTGCATGCTGAGCTCCAAAGATCATGAGCTCAGTCTTGCTATTGTTGAGGCACATCCAATGCTTCTGCATCCAGATATCAATGATTTTATATACTTCTTCTACTTTTGCACTATCTAGTGTATAGTCTCCCGTCATTTCAAAAACCCATCGGCTGGTATGCCCTAATGTGAAGAGAAGGAGGGCAAAGGGACATTCATTCCCTGTCCAGGCTACACATGCTTGGAATAAGTTGCCAGTTGATTTCCACAGAGAAAATCATTTTTGGACATTCTGTAAATGCCTTAAAACAGTACTTTTTAATTAACACTCACATATTCCCCAGAGCTTTGTTGAATGTTTTTTCGTCTGTGTTGTCTGTTGTTCTGTGTGCGCCCTGATGCCTGCAGGTTGCGGCGCGTTACAAGAAATAAATACAAAATAAATAAATAAATAAAACAACTTAGAAAACGATGTGCCCCCCTAAACCCTTCTACTGCTGCCCCTTTCCAGCCTCTTCTCCATAACCATACACCTCTTCTCCATCCCTGCACACCGTTCCCTCTGCCCTCTCATAATCCTGCCATGTGGTTTGTCTGTCCTCCCCTCCACCCCCAATAGTGTGTATTACAACTGTACTATCTAGAATGAAAGCAATTCAGTGAAAGAAATTGCATCTTAAGATAAGCTTTGCTTTTAGTCGTTGTTCCCCACAACATGAAGCTTTATGCGCACCTCCCCTTTTTACCCCACCCCACTTTGCAACTCGTAAGGGACATGCCAAACACCGTAGACAGCCCTATTGACCGGACAAGACGGTGCATGCAGCAATCGAATGTTAGTAGTACGTGGGGACATGCCATGTCATGGTGTGACTGAAGAGGGTAATGGGGGTTCGGACGTTTTGGGTGACATACCAGTGATTTTCATGGCCTGTTTTGCAGGGGGGTGGTGTGATATGCACCTTGCATGAGTTCCTTCTGGTCACACTGGATTGATTATGTTTAAGTAGCTAGGGATGCACTTCTGTGGAAACATTCTCAGGATGGTAAGGTTGTGACAGTTGACTGTCTCTTTGTCATCATCGATTGTCACCTGGTATGTGCCAGGTCTGTGTGCACTCCGCAGGGGTGGGAGTTTAGGTGAAAAATGTGGCCACAAGCTGGGACCGGGCTGCCTCGCCACATGCACTTTCCCCTCCCATGAGCAGCACCTGTGCGTGTGGTTGGGGATGTGGGGGCACCACCATGTCCACTGGTATGCCACGCCGTGTTGCAACATTGTGCAGGACACATGCTGCCACAATGATCCTGCACACTACTGGGGGTGCATATAGTAGCTGCCCGCCAGAGCGGTCAAGGGAGCGGAAGCGTGACTTGAGCAATCCGAATGTACGCTCCACTATGGCCCTGGTTTAAATATGGGCTGCGTTGTATTTTACCTGGGGTGGTGTGGTGGGGTTCCGTATTGGCATCATCATGTGGGCGCTCAGAGGGTAGGCACTGGGGAAGTGATGATGGTTGTCATTAGTTGGGTTTGTCGATTTGTCTGTGTGTGACATGCATGCGTGTACACAGACATTTCTACTCATCAATGAGCCATGTGTCGCCATGCTTCCCAGCTTCTGGGTCCCGGCTCAGGGCGGACATTCTGTATATGAAACTGTTATGGGTAGACCAAGGATAGTTTGCATAGACAGAGGTGATGATTCCATGAGCATCGCATGCAACCTGTACGTTGATGGAATGTCAGTGCTTGCGGTGCGGTAGATGTTCTCAGTGGTCCTAGGTGGACGTAGGGCCACATAGGTGCAATCTATGGCACCAAGCACATTGGGGAAGTGTACAACCCTGTAAAAGTCCTGGACCACGGCCTTCCTTTCTGTGGGTGTTCTGGGCATGTATATGTGCCTGCGGACTAAGGGCTGCGCAGTCATGATTGCCAATACCTGATGTAGGCAGTGTGACTGTGTGGGCTGTGAGACACCACCAACTATGGCAGCTGTCCACTGAAATGACCCAGTGGCCAAAAAATGCAGGACATTGAGGCACCTTTTCCAAGGGGCTCAGTGCTTGGGAGCACAAGGTGGGTGATGTGAGGTCATCCTCCCACTCAGTGACCAGGTCTAGGATGATATGAGGTGAAAACCTATACCTGCCATAGACCTCGTCATCAGGCATCCCAAAAAGGCTAGTCCTGGGCAAGAAAATGCGGGGCCTGGCTATTCTCCTCCTGAGGTGTCCCACCATCACTGCTGCGAGAAATGGGACATTCATCGTAGCTGTATATGCATGTTTGTTGTTTGTGCACACTTTTATACTGCACGGGCCGCTTCCGCCTGTGTTCGTGTGGCGGACGTTTTTATGCCTGTGCATGTCTTTTGGTGTGTGCGGGTTTCCCCTATTCGATTCCATGAATACGTGTTATTCGTGAGCGTGTAGCCGTTCCATGTATTTACCAGCCGTACTTCACCAGTTACGCCCTAATTTTCACGTGTTGTTCCCATTCCGCGTGTTTGGCCCCCTTTTTGGTGTGGGCGCTACACGTTGTGCGCTTTTGCTATGCACGTCGCACACAGAGTTCGGGATGTTGCAGTGATGTGTGCGCCACGCGCGGTTTCAGCGCAGGTGCCAGGAAAAACACGCTCACAGACTTCCATGAATCGCTGGATTTTTCTTGCTTGCGCCACCGATTTCGGCACACAATTATTCCATGAATCGGCCCCAATAAGTGCTAGGGCTGAAAAATAAGCGTCAGGGCTGAGCTCTGGCAAACACCCCCGCAAATTAAACACTGGATGCATGAAAGAATTTGTTATCCTGTGGGATTTGAGAATTATTCACAGAACGGAGAAACAAAGGGCAAAGATAACATGGTGAGTGCCTTTTACCATATAGGTACTGCCTGTCTTGTGGGAGAGAAGTAAATTAGCTTTCAAGGACATATAGGTCCTAAGCGGCAGTCTATATGGTCTGAATGGAGGGCAACGATGCTTAGTACAGTATTTTTCAGTGCACTACAGAAAACTAATATGCATGGTGCAAAGATGCACAAATCGACTAAATACATCAGCAGTCAAAGCTTACATCCATATAGGTCCAGACTATAAGGTGTAAATATTACATAAAAACTCATGACAGTGAATTTCAGAAACACACACATAGCCACATCTAGAGGGTGCAGAGTAAATGCAGTACTTCACTGTGCATTAGTGCTCAGCAATTCATGTAAATGCCTTCAACAGGGCAATAAAAAGCTATACACATGCTACAATATATTGACAGTCAGAGCCCCATAGATCACAACTATACAATAGGAAAGATGTGAATAAATGAGAGAGTGGAAATATTTGTATACTGCTCTCTGTGGGGTTAGCTGCTTTGAGGAGCTGCACATGTACAAGAGTGGTACAGTACATATGCTTTTTCACAGCAATAATTCTCTTGGAAATGCCCACGTGTTTCAGATGTGTCTAACAACCGTGTCTCCGTGCTCTCATTTCAGCCAGATATAAGAACCGAGGCACAGAGGGAGGTGTGATTTTCCCACGATCACACTTTTGGGGAAAGCGCAAATTAGAAATGCTGTCATGGCCCCAAGTACCACTGGGGTTGGCCTATCTTTCTTGAAGCATCATGCCCCCTTTTCAGCGGAAGTACACATGTTATAAAAAGCTGTTATTGTGCAAACGCCATATTTTACAGTTCTAAAAATGAGTCTCACGGTCATTTAAAGACTCCAACTTCAGCCTGGCCCTTCATAGTGTCACTATGATGCTGCCGGCCAGCTCTCTGCACTTTTAGGCTGGGATAAACGTTCTTTCAGGAATCTCGATGCCCCTCTGCAAGCTGTTGTGGGTGCTGCCTGGGCAAGGGACGACTGTGCCTGAAGGCGTAGGGCTGCAGGAGTCCTGCTGGAGATGAGTGATGGGAGAAGAAGCCCCGATCCAGCACAGTGCTGTGCTCCGACTGTCCTGCTTCCAGGCCCTAGAACGAATCATGTTGGGTGAAAGCATGGACTCTTGCTTTCAAGAGTTCTGTAACTTTTTGTGGTTTCTAAGCAACCCACTGAAAAGTTACATAACTCTTGAAAGCACGAGACCCAGTGACGCCCGTAGCCCAGGCAGCCATGGAGCTTCTGTTTTTGTTTTATTTGTTTTTATTTTATTTATATACATTTAGCCAAACACTGGCTTGGTATAAATTCATACAACAGTGCACCAGAATTCTCAAATCCAATTCTCATATTTAATGATAATAAATACATTATATAAAACATGTTTTTAAAAAGAGATAATTTTTTTCTTTTACATTTTTTCAATAGGAGTCACAAAGGTCATGCCAGAGGTCGAACAGGAGACAGGAAGGGTCGCAGCTGTGACCTCGAAATGAGGTCCCTGCTTAAATCCTGTTACAGATCTATCTGTTGAGAAGTGCTTCGGTGGTACATGGAACAACCAGCAGAACAAATATAAGAGAAAGAGGACAGTTGGCTGTTTTAAAATATATACCAGCTTTTATTTTTAGAATGTGGTGCCTTGTCTTCTGCCTTTCAAGCGCTACTTCAGAAACACTAGTATAGATTGCATCACAACAAATGTATTCAGTGTTGCTTTCTATGGAGACAGACTTGTCACCTGTTTTCTTTTTCCATTATTTTATGGAAAGAGAAGAAAGACACGAGCTCATCTTTGCAGAAATATTGGGAACAATACTCGTGTATGCTGTAGTGTTTCTGTTTGTCAGTGTTTTACTCCCTGCCACACTTTAGAAAGAGGATGGCAGTAAGAGAAAGGCAGGTCTGCAAGAGCAGGCAGCAGATAGGAGAGCAATGCAAAGAACTCCTGTTCCCTGCTACTCCTAGGTCTTTCATCAGCTGCCGCCACTAGAAGGGTGAGTACCACCAGAGATGAGGTGGGGAAGAAGAGTGTAGTCTATATGCTCTCCCTCGGTCCCATGCATTACCATCAATCAGCTTTCACAGTGGGGTAGAAGTGATGGATAGGGTAGGGGGAGAGAAGGGACTTTGGGGGTCATTCTGAGTATGGCGGTAGGGGTTTAACGGCATCGGTAAGGATGCCGGTGCCGTTAACCCCCTACCGCCACATTCTGATGTCCCTTAGCGGGTCCCACCAGGAACGGCTGGTTTGACCAGCCGTCCTTAGCGGTAAGTTAAGGGACCATGGAGCTAAAAATGTGCCCGCAATTTGCGGGCCCGTTATTAGCTCGTTCCCCATTCCCATTGAGCCCTATGGGGGCTCAAATGGGAATGGGGAATGGTTTTCGAAATGGGGACTTACCTGGTGCGCATAGGTCAGAATGTCCCGGTAAGTCCCCATTCCGATTAACCGGAACCGGACTCGAGTCTGGAGGCAGCCATGGTGCTAGTATCACCATGGCGCCCTCCAAACTCGGAATGACCCCCTTTGTGTTTCTGTCTTGTTAACCTCGCAAATGCCTGTATGCAGAAATTGTATGCATCTTCCATGCTACCTCTCCCATGCAAATGCAGCAGCAAGTCTCTCGCACACATTTGCAACAAGAGTCTGATAACTGGAGTTGTTCAGAGGAGGGGGAAAAGGCAGGAATGATGAAATCCTCTCTATAGAGTTTGTCAAATGGAGGGAGTGACTGGGCTTTTAATGGCAAAGCATGACATACTATGGTAATATCCTGGGAAAGGACTTATGTAATTATATTATTTCAGTAGTTATTAACTGGGGTTTCATAATGTCCTACGTGGAGATTCCTTTGGGGGCAATGGGTGAAAGAGGGGAAAATGGCATGAAGGGGAGGCAGAAAGGTGAGGAGAAGAAGAGAAATTGGGAGGGTGGGGCATGTCTAGAGACCCATCCCTAGATAAATCAAATGTTTATTCCTGCAAAACTGTTTTTGTAATTATTAACCAGCACAGTAAATCTGTTTCGGGACGATAGCTCAGGGGCAAAGTTCTCGCCTTGAAAGCAGGACTACACTGAGCAATACAGGTTTGAATCCCGGGTCCGCGCTTAGAAACCTCTGGGTATTAAGCATGTTATAAATTACATATCATATAACGATCGTAATCAGAGCAATCTAGAAAAAGTCAAAAGTGTTAAATACCTGGGAGTTGAATTCACATCTAGACATGACTATTCTGGTCTTGTTGAAGCCAGGAAAAGGGAGGAAACTGAGCATATGGCCCTTAAATAGATAAAATATCATGCAGTAGATGGGATGCAGAGTAACTCTTACACTAAATAATCAAACCAACTCAGGAAGAAGGCAAAGTCTTTCTTACTCTTTTATTATCAATTGTCAGGGAGTTACAATGGACATCAATGGACATCGCAGAGCATAATCTCTCTTGAAGCATTTCATAAAAAGTACATTTATATAGTAAAAACGTGACATCATACTATGTGGCAACTAAGAAAAACCTATGGGGAGTTGTGGTTGGCTCAAGGGGAAAATCTAAGTATATTTTCTATAAGGGATCGGGTTGGGATTGGGTCTCTCAGTCAGGTGGAAAACTTATGCACACCACTAGTGCAAGTCAACTTCAACAGTTATTTGGCACACAGCTCATCATTGGCTATCAAACTATACAGCTCTTCATTATATGGCCTCCTATAATTGGTTGGCATGCTCACAACCTTCCAGAGCAATTGGCTCACTACCAGCATGTAAGCTGGTACCCAGGTGTCAGTGGGTTGACTTTGGTCGTGTCTCCCCACCTAATTAGCCCAATATCTCTCATTGTCCATGCTTTCTGCCATGGAGATTGCCTTTGAATGTGGCTTTGCAATGTATTTGCGCTCCTGGGAATATATGGGATTGTGAGCAGACGCTATCGTACGTCTAGAGCTGCATGCCCAGCTTCTATTTCCATCCATAGCCCATGTGACAGAAGATGGCAATTCAACTAATTATTTTGCTTTAATTGTATTAAATGAATGCGACTTGGCACTCATACTGTTCTTTCTTGCACCTTAACAAAGGATGACTCAGCTTCTCATTTTCACTGGTCTTCAAGGATAGATAACCAGTTCTTGGCTGCTCCAGTCTTTGACACCGGGTCAGACAGCCTTTCTCGGTCCTTCCTTGATTCCAGCGGCTTTCTTGCTGCGACACAACTTTCAGCCATCTTCTCCATGGGCTTAAGCATAGTAAAATTGTGACACCGAAGTCCAGATTCTATATAATGGCGGCACCACTGCAGTCTATTCACTACACATAGCCAGCTTCTAAGATTACTTAGTCTACTTGCGTTGCTGCATCTGCACAGTTATTAAATGGCTTGCATTTTCAGTAGTGCTCTTCACCTATGCAATCTTCACTTCACATATGAAAGTTTACTCGATTCTTTACTTTGTCATTAGATTCCATAAGGTATATAATCCTCTTCTTCAGCCACTCTTCTCAGTGCATCACACTCAACTCTTGTGACATCACCAGCTTTTCTTTCTTTTGTCTTCATATTCCTTCGTGGACCTCTTCCAAGAGATTGTCATCTCTACAGGGATACATCAGGTAAGGTATTCTTGGTGGATACCTTTTCTCAAAGACTCTCAGCGGAATGGTCACACCCAGTGGTGTCGTGCATGGCGTGATTTCTGGCTTCCAGCATATAGGCAGGAGGGGGGGGCGGGACTTCCTGCAGAGGCATTCGGCTCCTCTACACCCCCCTCTGGTTGATTCATCGACCACACCTTCATTAACCTCCACATTCTGATTTCTTCACTTGTAGAAGTGCTTCTTCGGGGTCCAAATCTTTACTACTCCATTCAGGGATACTGCTGACTTAACATGTTCATCTACACTCCAGATCATGTAGATGCACTGTCCATTCTGATTACAATGGATCAATCATCCTACATACTTCTTGTGATTCCTTGGATGCAGGAACTGTCTTCCCTCAGGTGCTACGATGCTGGTCTCTATATATTTTCTGTTATCTTCACCTGTCAACTCCTTGGGTCCAAACCCTGATTCGACAATGATCTTCATTGCTACTGCCTTCTTTGCTCTCATTATTGCAGTGTGTAATTATTCTCTTGATTACACAGAATCAAAACATTATCATCACTAATACTGCTCCAAGAAACTTACATTGTGGAACCCGTGAAAAAATGGACGCAAACCAACCGTCATCTGCAATGGTCCAGTCTCATCTTCCATCTGATTGTGCAGTTTTGCCAGCAATGCTATGGCCTCTGTCAAGGCCTCTGTCAAGGTCCCATTCTCGCCGTCGTGCGAAAGTGTGAACGTGCAACATGATGACCCGATTTTGACGCAAACTCCTCCATCCATCACCGTGATCATGTCAAGGACATACCTATTCTGAAGGGTCATCAGTTCTATGGCCCTCAATTCTTCTTTGATTGCATTAAATCCCTTTATGGTAGTGTTGATCGTCTGCAGGAGCTCCCATCTGGTTATTGTAACCATTTAGCATTTGCCATTGTATGGATCCCTGGCATAACAATAGCTGTAAATACTGCAGCAGTCTGGCTAAACAACCTGTGCTCATGTGGAATAACATCAAAAGCTTCTATTGATTTTGCTGAGAAATAGTTGTCCCTTTTTGTTCGGTTGAGAAATTTGAGTGCTCTTCTCCTTCCCAAATGGGCCTCTGCTTTTGGAAACTCACCAATGTTCAGATCACTCTGTGGAATCACTAGCACTGGAAAATGGATAAGCACTAAAGAACATGTTGCTCCCCAATCTTCAGAAATGTTCATGTATGCTCTGGACCCACAAGCCCAATATCGATCCATCAGGACGGTTGTCCCTGCTCCCATCATAGTAACTTCAACTGTAGTTTTGCAGACTTTGTTATTTCCCACATGATTCATTCCTTCTCTTCTAAAGAATAATGTTACATTTGCCAATGAGATCACAACCACTGGACCTGATTAATCTTCGACCCACGTTAGTAGTTTGGCATATTTGGCTCATGACTTCAAACATTCATTGTTCACTTTCTGTACGTCTCGTATATATTAATTCTTCAGAAAGTTAGCTGTACAGGGCACCAGCCCTACTTCCCATCCCTTCATGGATTTCATTTGTCCATAGAATTGCAGCTGAGATTGTTCCCAGCATCCAGGTATCCAAGGTATTTTTGTTTTATCAGGAAAGTTCAGTCTCTTTATTTCTTTAACGACTACCTCTTCCTGTCATGTCACCGAATACGTAAGCATTTTGCTTTTCCATGCAGGTTCTTTTCCATCAGTGTAGTCTTAATATAATCATCCTGAAATGGAAATGACCATTTCGCGCGCCATCATAGTGCAGCCCAACTTCCTTGAAACTGTCCTCTGGTCATACATGTTGCAAGATGAACGAGACATCTGGCATTGTGCTATGGAATTTCTCTAGAGATGAAAGTTTGTGCGATATGCATAGAATAGGGCATGAGAGCACAGACGTAGCAAGTCTCCTTCGATGTCTCTCTCCCACCTTTTTCATGTGCTGGTACCACATGTTATTACCCAGATGTGCTGCACTATCTAGACAATGTTTTATCCACCATTGTCTTCCTCCACATTTCTCTTTTGTATCCATAACAGAATGGTTGCTCCCCTTGAGAACAACTCTAAAGCAGCTTTACTACAGGAAGGCAACAAAAGGGGTTTTGGCTCATCATTGATGGGCAAGTCAACAATAGTTGCTGGAGTGGGGAGGATCAAGGTAGTCTCTATTTCAATAGGAGCATCAATATAACGAGGAATGCTAAACAGGAGAAACAGAAAGACACAGAGTATAGTTGCACATACGTATATCACAAACCAACATATTAACCCCCACCACTTGTTGCTGCATTCTGGAATTGGTTGGGCTTTCTTATTCCCCAAAATTGTACCAGCTTCAACATTCTTCTTTTTACTTCAATTGTTCAGGATAAAACACTTTTACTATGGCAACTGCAATAAATCTGGCAACTTCAGTATTTCTTCTACTATTCCGACAAGCAGCCTTCTGATTACAGAGCCATTCTTAGGATCCTGTAAATAAGTGTGAATATCAATGTCTCTTCCCACAAGAGCAGGATAAGCTTGAAGGATAAATATAAAAACAGCAAGAATAAGTCTGTGAGCATCTCCGTCTGGCAGGACCATAGATTTAACCAAATAGAAACTCAGTGAGAAACAAGTCTGGAAATTGTTCGTGTTTCCAATTGTCAAATTCAAATTCTAGATTAAGCATATTTGTGACACATCAATAACTTTCTAAAGTTCAATTTTTCAGATTCCTGTGACTGTCGGCACGGGTTGCACCTCTGCTACAATATCTATAAGAAGTGTTCAAATGAACAACAGTCCGAAAGCAAAATCTGCATTTATCAGCTGGTCGCTTTATCGTCCTGCTTCTGGATCAACAACTGGGGGTGGTGCGGTCTCGCCAATGTGTACCTTCACATTGTTTAAGTGAATCGAAGCATGTCTGCCTTGGAATTTTACTGCTGAGGGAGTGACATTTTCAATGCAAAAGGGACCATTAAATCTCGGCTTGTACCACTTTCTAGTGAAGTTTCTGATTAGCACGGCATCGCCAACAAATAGTCTTGGTGCTGATAGTATTTCAAGAGACCCCATTGCTGAATGGTTTTCATCTGTGTTCTGAGACCGACCCCCCTGACGCTTGAGTTGATCTGAAACGAGAGAGATGCTAGAGGTCATATATGTCAAATAATTGTGCAGCTCATCACCTAGCAATTTCACAGTGCTCTGGGCATCACTTCTACTCCTCGATGGAGGTATAAGAGGCATTCTCATTCACCTCCCTGCTACTAGTGCGTGGGGTGTGAGGTGGCGGTCTGACCCAGGCTGATTCCTTAGGGCATATAAAGCTAAGGGCAAGCAATATAGTCATCCCTTTTTCAACGTTAGCTTAAGCTTGGTAATCCTTTCTTTAAGGGGGCTGTTGAGTCTCTCACATATCCTGTTTGCTTGCGGTGATAAGCAGAAGAAAACTTGTGCTTAATGTTTAAGAATAGTCCTATCTGTTTGAACACTTCATTGACAAGATCTGGCCTATTATCAGATCTTAGCACTTCACACACACCCCATCTTGGAAAGACTTTGCATACTAAAACTTTGCTGTGCAAGTGGCGTCACAGTGTGCACGCAGACCTGCCTTGATCCACCTAGAGAAGGCACACACCACTACTATCAGATACCTGTATCCATTACACACCTGCAGCATATGAACATAATCGATATGTAAATGCTGAAAAGGACCATTCGGTCTAGGAGTAACTCCACTAATCATACTTAGTGTATTCCCAGCTCTACATTTCTGACATATGATGCAATTCACTACATAGAATGCCACGTGTTCTAACAGATTCGGAATGAACCAGCCTTTTGCAATTGTTGCAGCAAGACTCTCCCTAGTGACATGCATGGGGTAATGCAGTTGTTTGAGCGTGATCTTTAATAATGCTACTGGCCTTACTGGTTTTCTAGTTCTATCCTGTTGCCATAATGCATCTGTGGGGGATAAAGAACACCCTCTTCATTTCCATAATTCCTGTTGTGTGTTTCCCTGAATCTCCATTAATTGTGTCTTTGGCAAATGATTAAACCCCTCTCTCATTACCATAGTTGTTGTTACTCCCTTTCTTATACTTGGGGTATCAAAACTTGACATGTCTGAAGAACATGCAACCCTTTTGGCTTCTACATCTGCGGCTTCGTTCCCGCAAGGGATAACATCTGTTTGCTTAGTATGCGCTGTGCATTTAACTTTTGCTGTTGCTGCTGGGAGTTGTAGTGCCTTAATAAGCCTGTCCAGTAAAGTTGCGACAATGAGCACCACCAATTCTGCTGCTTGTGCTAAAAAGTGAAATGGTAACCTTATACTCACTGCAACCTCAAATTCCCCATTTGATTTATGCTTCACTAGAGCTGCGCCAGAATATCTTTCTCCACGTGTCTGATCAATTCTCGAAGAACCATCAATAAAGAGGAATTCCTCTCCTGATAATGCGTTCTCTTTTACACGCGGTATATCATCATAAAATTCAACATCATTCACACAGTCATGCACAGGATCACTCTCTGCCACTGGCTCAGCTACAAATGTAGCTGGATTCACTATTGTAGACTTCTCAATTGCGAACGCAGTGGCTGCCAATGACTGTTCCCATGGAAAATATCTCTTCATAAACTTGATCTAAAATCCCCCTGTAATATGCTAGAGGTTTGTACCATAATGTAGTCCTCTGTGCAAGCACTGCTGTCATGGCTGTCCCATTCTGGTGCAAGAATAAAAATAACTCAGCATAATTGTGAATCCCCAAAACAGGAGCTGTGCAAATTGCTTTCTTCAACACCTAAAATCCTTCCTCCATTTCCTCAGTCCATTCCATTGTAACACCATTCACCTGTGCTTTCTTTAAAGCCTGCAAAAGGGGTCTTGTGTATGAACTGTAATCGAACACCCAGGCTCTAACATAATTGCATAGCCACAAAAATGGTTGCCTCTGTTTCACCGTGTGCGGTTTTGTGGTTTTCATAACCACCTCAGCCCTTTCAGGTGTCACCATTTTTCCCTCACGTGAAATCAATTGCCCTATGTATAACACCTCTTCTTGAAAATACTGTAGCTTGTCTTTGTCTACCTTGTATCCCTTGTCTGCTAAAATAGTCATCAACTGAATCGAGTCCTGTCTGCATTCATCATTTTATTTTGCTACAAATTAAAATGTCATCTACGTACTGTATCACAGCACTTTTGAAATCAATATTGCCTAAGTCCATCTGTAGAACCCTGTTGAGGATTGATGGAGACTCACAGTACCTTTGAGGCAAACAAGTGCATTTCAGATGAATCTGGCAGAATGTAAATGAAGTCAAGTCTTCTGAGTCCTTGTGCAACTGGATTGAGAAAAACACATTTTTCAAATCAATCACAGTGAAATGTCATGCTTCCACTGGGATACTGCATAGTATTGTTGCCAGATTAGGAACTAAAGGAAACTCTGCCTCTACAATCTTGTTAATCGGTATCATGCCCTGTATGAATCTCCACAACCATCCCTTTGATTGTTTTACAGGATACACTGCAGTATTGCACAATGATTCTGATGGCACCAGAATACCTTTTTCATTAGTACTGAAATAGTCTTGAATATACCCTCATCGGCCTCTTGAGACATGGGATACTGTTTTACTCGAGGTAAAATGGCCCCTAGCTTCTGCTTTATTTTAACTTTCCCTATTCCCTTAAATAGTCCTACATCATAAGGGCCTGTGGTTCATTAGACACTTGGCACCTTCTCCAAGTCTTTGTCAATAAATGCTGGCCGCTGCTGCTTTATTGCCATATTTTATGGGATTTCACTTTTCTCTATTCTTATCCAGTATGTAACACTCATAAAGATCACCATTTAATTGTATGTTGGGTCATCTGTAAACATATCATCATCAGTAATGTAAGTCAACCTGCATCCTTCTTCAATGTCTATTACTGTTCTCAATGGTCTACCCTCATCATTTGTTCCTTCAAGCATCACCATTTCCCTTTGTACTATGGCTGGTTCTAATTCTAGAGGGATCATCTGTCCCCCCTCTTCGTTCATAGGTATCTGTGGTCTAAACAAGAATTTGTAAAGTATCCTCATTGTCTTTCCCACTAAGCCAGGTAGCTATGTCAATAGAATGATCATCTCATAAAGAAAAACATCTGGCAATACTGGTATACCTCACAGAGCTACTTGCCATGTGAATGCCAGTATAAATTCATCCACATTCATGTAGTGTATTCCAGGAGTGGAACACATTATCCCTTCATCAGTAAAAGAAATCGTCATGTTACGTTTTGTCATCAAATCTCTTTCCAAAATGTTCACCGGTGTCTGTCGTGAATACAATAATGGAACAGACATATCAAACTGGACTATAGAGACTGGTATTCATCAGTAAAAGGAACTCAACTTGCAGCTCCAGAGAACCCTTGAGCATTCATGGCAATTCCTGACACTGGATATTTTCCCTCTCGTATACATGAATGAGTAGCCACAGTGTCTACTAAAAAAGAAAAAGATTTGCCTCCTATTGTCACATCTACCCTTGATTCCTCTTGGGGATCTGGTTTCAATGATCGTACTGAACACATCAAGTCGCCCTGTGAGCTTTCCTATTGTGGCTATATGCATACCCCTGTGAAAAGATTCCCTCCCACTACAGTGGCATCTCCTATTCTGGGTGTCAATAATTGTCCCGTGTTTGCATACTGTTGTGTCTACATGTGGGTGTGTTGTGACTGCCCTTGTGGTGGATTAATTTGCACTTGCTGTGGTTGCTGGGTTGGTTGCCTTTGCGGTGCTTGTGTCTGATACTCTGTCTGAACTTTGGCAAACCCTTCCCTAGCTTGTGTGCTATATGGTGGAGGATAAGCTGTTCCCCCACCTTGAGAATTGTCCATTCTGTATATTCCCTTGGCTCCCACATACACGTGCAATGTGCCCTGTCATCCCAGAGGTCCAACATACAGGAGGAGGCCGCCTGACTATTCCCCGTTGGTTGAATCCTTCTTGTGCATTTTGATTCTCATTCTGTGCATTCTGAAACCCAGCTTGATTACTTTGGAATCCACCCCTTCCTCTATAGCCCATGCCTCTGCCTTGTGGCATGAACCCATTCCCTCCTTGATCCATCGGGCATAGATTATATGCCTGCAATGTACCCACTGCTTGCTGTATTCCCAGCCCTTCTCTTCTGGTCAATACCGCCTCTTCTATGGCATACTTTTACAATTTCTTCTGAACTAATTTATCTCCCTCAATTTTCCTTGCCTCTTCTTTCTTCTTGTTTTTCTCCTGCAATAGCCGACAGTGATGCACTATTGCCATGGCTTCTCATCCATCCCCACTTGCTTCTTCATTTGCCTCTGTATGTGCTCGGGCAACCCCTGACATAAAATGTGTTAAAATAATGGACCGTTTTTTCCCATGGTTCCCTTGTTTGAAGAGTCCAATGCTCTTGAATGTCCTCAATGTAAGCAATAGGGTCTTCATCTTTGTTCATCTTATGTGTCATAATTGCACCCGTATCTGACGTGTCAGGAATTTGCACCCTGAGAGCCCTCCAAACATCTGCTCTGGAACTATTAAACGGAGCTCCATCGTACGCTGTGTTCTGTGCTGTCACACTTGAATAGCCTCCTCGCCTCCATATGTCATCAGCTATTTCCCCAGGAATGGCTGCCAAGAGACCCTTAATGTCTCCAATGGCCAACGTATTTCCTCCTATCATTTTTTCTAATTCGTAAATCCATTTTCCCTCACCCGATGTCAAACTTGGGAGTTTGCATCTTAAATCATCCTTGTTCATCTGTGGCCATCGAATATACTGCAGTCTTGCTCCCCTTTTTCTAATAAGGGGAACTGTGTGAATCCTAACCCACAATCTGTTCCCATTGTCTGCCTATTCATGGCATGGACAATGGTCCCTGACCATCTTCTCACTGGTAGCACCCTTAACCTGCTCACATATGATGGTGATGCTCCTTTCCCACTATATTATCATCCTCTGGGATGCTCTGGGTATGCTATGGGATCTGGCGTCCTTTCCTTAGGCTGCTCTAGATTGGACGATCTTACTTCTGTGTGCGCTTGCAGGCTTCCCTCGTGGGCACATGCGCTTCCTCCCTTTTCCCCATGGAAGGATTCTCCCTCTGTGTCTGACATTTCTACATCCCAATTAGTGTGACTCTGGGCCCCTTAACTGTTATCTAAGTTTGGTCTGCTTAAGGCTAAGGGTCTGCGTTCAAGGCTAAATGGATTTTCTCCATCATCTCATCATTGAAATACTAGGGATTGATCTCCTTTCCCTTGGCTTCCCGATTTCTTACTGCCCTTTAATACTTGATAGGCCTTATCGATCCTGTCCCTGATACTCCCTATATCAAAGTTCTCTTCATCTAGCACTACTCTAGATGCCCCTGACATTGCTCCTTTAATGGAAGGAACTCTTCGATTCTGTCCATCGTATTGCTGCACTTGGCCCCATTAGCTCCTCCTGAATGAGGTTAATATCAAGCTCCTGTTGTCTCCTCTTATGTTCTAACTCTTCATCTAATTCTCTTTGCTTTCTCGCATCCCTTCTATTTCTCTCCTCTTTCTTTTGTTCTTCTCTCCTTGCTTCTGCTCTCTGTTCTTCCTCTTCTCTTCGTCTCTGCATTCATTTCTCCCTTAATGTATGTGCTTCCTCCTCTTCTCTCTTCCTTTCTCATCTGTCCCTATCTTCCATTGCTCTTTGCCTGTTGTCATATTTCTTTTGCTTCTCTGCCCGTTATTGTTTTTTCTCTTGCTCCTTCTGATACATCTGTTCTCGTCACTCCTTGCTCTTTCTCTTATGCTCATCTTCCTTCAATTTATTTTCTCTCATTCCCTGTCTTTTTTTTATCCTGTTCGTCTTGATCTTCTCTTTGCCTTACTTCCTTGATGCTTTTCCCATCTAGCTTGAGTAATTTCTGTCCTCCCTCCCATCCATTCATTCTGCATGCGTGTTTACTCATCTGCTTTATCTTCCTCTCCATTCAATCTCTTAAGTTCTCATTCTATTTCTGTTGATACATTCTATCGCTCACTTTTCTCTTCCTTGTTTTGTATGATCTTAAAGATCTCCTCTTTTCTTTTACTCTCCTATGGATTATCATCACTACTATAACCGGGCAATACATATATCGGGTTACTATACCCCAACACTGCTTTCAGTTCCTTTAAAGGATACAACCCTACTTCTTCCATACTAGCTTATTTTACTTTGGGTGAGGTAAGGGGAGCTGAGGGCTCAACACCTTCCTCCTTACTCTGTTTAAGCATCCACTCCTCAGGTGGGGGATCTTCCCTCTCTTCCTGGTATATTTTCCCAAGCTCAAAAATAGCTAGTCTTTTCTCTAATTTCTTCCCTGTGTGTGCAGTGTGCAAATATGTAGTCATGTGTTGCAGTACTGCTTTTGACAATGATTCCCCTTGCGGCCATGGCATGAACATCTTATCTGCTGTGCTTCTCACCCATTCCGCACCATACTGTTTTAAGCTTGGGCATGTGATTTGGCAGTTTCTTACATAAATGCATCATAGGGGTGTCTCCCATTGTGGCGAGTATCAAACTGACTGTCAGTATAAAAATACCTTCACCAAAAACAACAAATATGAGTGCGCTCCAAAAATCGCTGCTTAAAGCTCTATTTTTTCATTATTCTCTGTCTACTTCTGCATTGGTACCAACCACTTCCCTAGATAGATAATATAACACCTTGCCTTTTATCGCAATTCTTTCACTGCATATATCACCTTTAGACAGCTTTCCTTTTCACAAATAGCCAGATTAGTCAACTTTACATATAAAAACCTTGGTGATCACCCTTTTTCCTCTTCGCCCCACATCAATACTCTGATCACATAGTTTAGCTCATCTGCTTATATGAACCTGTTCATACGTAGCCTAGGGGCTCCCGCTGGGATATGAAATGACCTCTTCTGGACCCCTTGGTTCAGGATTTTCAGGCGCTATATCTCTCTCTTTACCTTTACACAATATTTCCCATTGTTCCTGTTACTTTTAAAATGACCATAACCCTGTTCCCTTAGTTTGCCATTCTCCTCAGTCTACTCACCATTCGTCCGTTTGACTCAAGGACTTCGGTATCGTCTCCTCCAACCAACCACTTTTGCCTTCCTTCCACAAAGCGCCTGTGGAATCCAGGTAGGGATTTCATCAAAGAGGGACCCTGCCCACCATCTAGATTCATCTTGCAAGATTTCTATTTGGCCGCTCTCCACAGGAAACCCTGCAATCATCCGTCTAAATGGCGCAGGATGTCCGATCATCTGAAATACGGGAGTTATTTCATCAATGGGTCTAACCATCCTCTGCTACCAACATATAGCCCTTTATTGTGTAGCATATCAAGCAGTAGATGGGATGCAGAGTAACTCTTACACTAATAATCAAACCAACTCAGGAAGAAGGCAAAGTCATTTTACTGTTTTATTATCATTTGTCTAAAACAGGGAGTTACAACGGACATCAACGGACGTCGCACGATCTCACTCAAAGCATTTCATAAAAATTACATTTATATAGTAAGAACTCATCATACATGACATCATACTACGTGGCAAATAAGAAAAGCCGACGGGGAGATGTGTTTGGCTCAAGGGGAACATCTAAGTATACTTTCTATAAGGAATCGGGTTGTGATTGGATCTCTACAGTCAGGTGGACAACTTATGCCCACCCCTAGTGCAAGTCATCTTCCACAGTTACTTGACACACAGCACATCATAGGCTATCAAACTATAATGCTCTTCATTATATGGCCTCCTCTAATTGGTTGGCACACTTATACTCTTCCGTAACATTCGGCTCACTCACAGCGCGTAAACTGGTACCCGGGGTGTCAGTAGGTGAACTTTGATCATGTTTCCCCACCCAATTAGCCCAACATCTCTCATCGTCAGTGCCTTCTGCCATGGCGATTGCCTTTGAACTTGGCCTTGCAATGTATTCTCACTCCTGGGAACATATGGGAGTGTGAGCACATGTTGTCTTAAGTCTAGTGCTGCACGCCCAACTTCTATTTCCACCCATAGCCCATGTGACAGGAAAAGGCAATGGCTCAGTTCTAGCTTTAATTGTATTAAATGAATAAAACTTGGCACTCATAGTGTTCTTTCTTGCACCTTAACAAGGGATGACTCAGCTTCTCATGTTCACTGTTCTTCAAGGATAGATAACCAGTTCTTGACTGCTCCAGTCTTTGACACCAGGCCAGGCAGCCTTTCTCAGTCCTTCCTGGATTCCAGCTGCTTTCTTGCTGCAACGCAACTTTCAGCTATCTTCTCCATGGGCTTAAGCTTACTAAAATTGTGACAACGAAGTCCAGATTCTATATAATGGCGGCACTGCCTGTAGTCCATTCACTACATATAGCCAGCTACTAAGAATATTTAGTCTCCTTGCATTGCTGCATCTGTACAGTTATTAAACGGCTTGCATTTTCTGCAGTGCTCTTCACACATGCAATCTTCACTTCACATATTAAAGTTTACTCAATTCTTTACATCGTCATCAGATTCCATAAGGTATTCAGCCACTCTTCTCAGTGCACCACGCTCATCTCTTGTGATGTCACCAGCTTCTCTTTTTTTCGTCTTCATATTCCTTCAGGGACCTCTTCCAAGAGATTGTCACCTCTACAGGGATACATCAGTTAGGGTTTTCTAAGTGGATAACTTTTCTCAAAGACTCTCCACTGAATAGTCAAAACCACTGGTGTCGTGCATGTCGTGATTTATGGCTTCCAGCATATAGGCAGGAGGGGGACCGGACTTCCTGTAGAAGCATTCGGCTGCTCCTCTACACTACGACTAAGATGAACATACTCTACAGATGTGTGAAGGCATCATCAGGTTTCAGTTTTCAACCTATACTGACAATATACAAATAATAAGTTTGCACATCTGTATTGTATGGGTTGTGTTAGATATATTTTCTGGAGTTACACCTAATTCTGTTGTATTTTATTATGGTGGTACATAGCAGTATTTTATGCTGGTATAGTATCTCTTGTGATCATTTGTGGCTAGATTGCCTTTCATGGTGATAAGACTCTCCTCAGAATATAACCTAACACATGCTGTGCTCCCTGCACCAGATACCAGACTTGGTACACTCAGTATCTGATGGTATTTCCACCTCTCAGCATCTTATGTATAATGCTGATGTATGCTATAACAGCCAAAGTGCAAAATATATGTATCACGTTATAAGCAAACAATTGCACACACATGTCAGGCACTCCTAAAACGCATTTATTAGGAAAAAAAAATACTCCAGGTTTTACCACATGTGTTAAAATGAATTACCACCTATTTTGAAAAAAGTATATCCCTTTTTGAACCCTAGTATGTGTGCTAATAGAATGCAGTCATGTAATGAAAACACAACCCATTTATTTCCAAATCTCTCGTTTTTTAAATACTGTTAAATTCAATTTTGCTAAGGCAATTATATCATCTGATACAAATCACTCATACATAAGAATGCAAAATGCTTGTCATCCCAGTGTGCGCACACATCAACAGAACTCATTGTGTACAATTTTACCATCCAACCTTGGGCACAAGAAATCTGTCAGGAAACGCGATTTGAGAGAGAAAAAGCTTAACAGTTTGAATACCTTCATGAACATTTGAAAATGCCTTACGCATGAATTATTCATAACCATTGCATATGAAACAATCTGCTTTTCTATCTGACTGCTTGCAATGCACACAGCAATTTCCTCACTTGTGACCAAGATTACCTAAAGGCTGCGATTTTCTTTGCTTAACTGGACTTGGAAAAATTATCCCCTGTCTATACGTACACAGATAAGGACTGCCGTGACCATGGGAATCCTGCCAGCACTGGACTCCGCCTGCCTGTCTCAACTCAGCATTCAGAAAGGTCTCTGCCTGTCTCTCCCTGTAGGTTCCTGAATGTCTGTCTTGCTACACCCACTCACAGTCCCCTTTATGACCTCTCGCTGCCACTCAAAAGGAACTACCTCCCATCTAGATCATGCACACATCTTCCAACCTGCTCAGTGTTTTTCCCCAATGAAAATAACTGTCCTACTGTACAACAATGTTACATCGCATCCTTTTGCTTCCCTTCAATTCCTGACCTAACAATGGTTTGTCTTTAGCAAACGGAACTACATATTTCATATTTGCAAAAGCCACACAGCTCCTAACTGCACACTTAAACCTCATTGCAGAGGAGCATTTTCCAAAATCATTTTCAAGTTATTTCATCTGGACCAATTTGCACTAATTTATATTAAGGACAGGTTATTGGGAAGGGGTTAGCATGTTCATTTATATTAGTATTTAGGTTTAGCGCAAGCCAGTCAAAAGAAATATCATCCTGAACAATAAACACTTTTAAACATGTTCTCTCTGTTCCTGGACCCTGTGCATGTCCCATCTGGTGTGTGCGCTGGCTGCATTTGCCACTGCTTGTTTGATGTGTTTCTATTCCTCTGTTTCTGTATAAAGCCCACTAACACTACATGTGCATACTAAGCTAATAAACACTTGTAACTCACAGCCCCCAGCTATTCAGAGCCCCCCAGCTACACCTAAATCTCCCTCCTTTTTTGACTGCTGGGATCCCCTGGAAATCACTGCAGAAAAAAAAAATCAAATGCGTTAAAATGCAAGTGGTGTTCCCAATTGAATTACCCATCCCTGAAAATAAATAGTATATGCATTGAAATCCAAGCGTCAGAAAATTATATACATACCTCCAGCTTTGAATAAAATAATTATCATTCTCAATCATAAGAGCAACAACAATATCTTTCAAATGAATAAAAACAATGATATATATGTATTATTATTTTTACATATTGTTATTTTTTATCGTTAGATAAAGATAAGGATCTCTTTAAATCATGAAAAAAAGAAATCAGGTCACTGATGAAAAATTATTTTTATCAGTGATCTGATATGTTTGTCTTTTAAATGATATATTTGTTTTATCTTCTTTTGAAAAAAGATTTTTTTTAAGACCACCTTTTTTAATGATTTGTTTTATCTTCTTTTGAAAATATAATATATATATATATTTTCAAAACAAAAGGAAAATGTAATTCCACTTTTCCAGCGAGGACGGCACTCAAAGCTGTCAGGACGTCAAAGATGGTCTTCAAAATAAATCCAACATTAGCCAACAAGTTTTCTATGCCATATCCAGTTTTATTGAAGGCATAACAGAAGTGACGCGTTTCGCAACAATCCCGTTGCTTGATCACATATATATATATATGTAATATATATATATATATATATATATATATATTTTTTTTTTTTTTTTTTTTTTTTTTGTTTTAAGGCCACCTTTTTTTAAAGAGATATTTATTTTTCATCTTTTTGATCATCACCCTTGAGTATATAGATTTTCTTTTAGATTTTTTTTTTACTGGTGATCTTTTTTTTATCAATAATTAAATCCTCAACATTTTCAGAAAATATTTGAACACATCTGTGTCATCCGATCCAATCCCAAAAACCGGTAAAAATGAAAATAAATCAAATAAAATAAGAGTTTTTGTAAAAACATCCTGTAGCAAAGTATTTTGCAACAGCAATAGTAGATCAGACTATGCATCAGGTATGTCCTGTCCATCAGAGTTTGTGGTACAAGCACACATTACACCATCATTGGCAGAACAACTCCAGTCCAGATCTCCATGGGACCTCCTCCAGGGGAGTCAGCTCCATGGCTTTCCGGGCTCTTAATCTTCACCCCCTTCTTTGGCATAGGGGGCTTCCAGGGGAATCAGACCCAGTGGTATCCTCCAGGGATCCAGCATTCCAAACATCCGGCGTTGATGAGGAAAATAATTACTTTTCTAAATGAAAAAGAAAAAGACACATTAAGTACCAAGCACAATACATCTTTCATTCCCTTTTCTATTGGAGTATCTGAAATTAAATGTTATTATTATTACACAAATGTAAATCATAGACATAACATGCCATGCAACCAAAACATTTTCAAAAATACACAACCCACATAGTACCTTCAGATAAAAACTCCTTGGTACTTTTCATGCACCAGCAATATTTACAGTTAGTCATTTTCTAGGACAACCCTCCAGACTATATATATATTTTTTCTTAACTTACACAATCCTCTTCACCTCATGTTTCGGGTGGAAAGTTTTGATCTGTTTAACATGGACAAACTGTTCCACTGTGAACTCACCCTCCTTTTTAGCACTCCTGTACACTACTGGCAAAACCTTATCTGTAATTGTACATGGTCCTTACCACTCTGCAAGTAATTTAGAGTTTTTTCTGTTTTCCCTTCCAAAACTTACATTTATATATCTTATCTCCTACCTCGTATTCTTTTACAGATGCCTTCCTATCATAATATGTTTTAGCATCATTAGCAGCCTTTTCCAAATTCCGCTGCACAAATGCAAACGCATGCTGTAAGTGCTTCCTCATATCTTCCACATATGTTCGTGAATTGTGGATGCATTTACAAGGACTTGCTCATTTGTCTTGAAAAGCAAATGTTGTGGCAGCACCATTTTTCAACCTGTCAATATTTCATGAGGGCCAAGATTGGTTGATTTAGCGGGAGTCGACCTAATGGCCATTAATACCCATGGAAGCCTAAGGTTCTAACTATAACCTGCTACAGCCGCACATTTCTTTTACACATTCACTATTGACCTATTACACAGTTCCACTCCATCTGGAGAGAAATGCCGGTAGAAATGTGCAGTTTTCTATTTACACCTAAAATCTGCCATATTGTTGTCATCAATGTACTAGTGAAATGACTTCCGCGGTCTGACTCTATCCTTTGAGGTAAACCAAGTTTGAGAAGCAATGTGGCTGCCGATTGCACACTACACTACAATCTGGTGCTGGAACGCTATCCACCCATATAGACATTAAACAAGTTGCTGTTGACATATACCTGTTTCCTCTTGCTGATCTTTTTACAGGCCCAACAGAGTCGATTTGCAAATCAGACCATGGGAAGGTGGAACCCCCTTCCATTAACGGTGCTGTAGCAGTAGGTGACACAGGTTGAAACTGTGCAAATACTAGACACCCTCTGGTGTATAGTTCAACATCTTGGGACAGGTGTGGCTAATAAGCATAATCTTTAAAAATTTCCAAAGTTTTCTGTGAACCTCTATGTCCTGCAGTTATGGCATCATGGGCATGATGTAACATCAATCCCCGAAATGACAAGGGCGCTACCCATTGTATTTGACCTGTCACAGATTCCTTAATCATCAGTCTGTCTTGTAACCTAATTTTATTTGTATTTTTTAGTAACACAATCAATTCCTCTTTCCCTTTACAATCCTCTTCAAGCAGAGGATTTTGTTCAGCATCTAACAAATGGTTATAGAATAGGCTTAAAATCATGTCTTCCTTTTGCGCTTTGATCAGGTCCTGACCTGGAGTGTCAAAACTCCATTGCACCACAGGCTGCTCAACTACTTTTGGACTTTTGGAGCATGTTATCGCATCTAGCTGCATTTCACCAAGCAGGTGTTCAATAGGAAATAGGAAATAACTTCCCCATTACTGCTCCAATCTTGGCTAACTGATCGGCCTTGTCATTATGCTCTTTGCCCTCACGTGGCATCTTCAAATGACCATGTACTTTCCTCCAATGTATCCCCAAATCATTTTCTGACACAACTTTGTCTATAGCTTGAATCATCTTGCCATGTTTAAGTGGTGTTCTCTTATATGTGAGCATACCTTTTAGCTTCCAGCCAGGTAAATATTTTACAAAGCTATTCCGTGCATAATCAGAATCAGTTATTAGAACTACCTCTTTGAGTCTGTTTTCTACTGCTGTAGAAACTGCTTTTTAAATAGCAGCCAACTCGTCCACCGGACTACTTCCAGGACCAATCCTCATGCTTTCCCTTTGGAATGTTGTCACATTTAAAGCAGATAGTTCCTATTCCTGCCACAAGCCCTTTTTCTGTATTATTTTCTACATGGTATGCACATCCATTCAGATACACAGTTGGTAAATCCCTACATATTGCTTTGTTGAATGCTTTGTGTGAGGACTGCTCAAATTCGTTCAAACTTCATTTTAGTTCTGGGTCATCAGGTGCACATTTGGCTGCATAATCATGCAAGTCTGGTAGCCCCTGGGCAATCGGGCTCTGTTTATTTTTTCCATATTTCACTTCCACAGGAAATGCCTGAAGTGTTAACTTCCAGGAGGTCATTCTTGACTGGGCCATATTCCCTGATCTGATTCTCTTACTTTGCAGAAACTGCTGAGACTGGTGATTTGATTCAATAATTACTTTTTCACCTTGAATTATAGGACAGAAATGCGGTAACAAATCCTGATTCTTTATTGGATATGCCAGACATGGCACTTTCATAAGACATTCTTTTAGCTTGACCACTGCCTCACTTTGTTCCTTTTCCCATTTCCAAGATGCACCCTGCTTTAGTAATCTCATTAAAGGTTGTCTAATTTCTGCATAATAATCAATAAATGTCCTGTTGTAACCTGCCATCCCTAATAAACTTTTTAACCCTTTCAGATTGGTAGGATCTTTCAGTTTATGTATCGCCTCCACTTTCTTCTTTTGCTGGTTTAGCCTATTGTCGGTCACCTCAAAACCTAGAAAGTTCACTTTCTTTTTACACCATTGTGCTTTCTGTAAAGATACTTTGGCCCCAGCCTTCTGTAGCTGGCTAAGTACATGTCTAATATCATTGAAATGGGTTTTGATATTCTAATTTTTAATTAGCACATTGTCCACGTAAACTATGGTCCCCCTTTCAGCTGCATCCGGGAGTGCCTTGCTCAGGAATATCCCAAACTCACTCCCACTATTGGCATACCCAAAAGGTGTCCGGGACCACGCATACTGTAATTTGCAAAAGAAAATGCAAACAAATTTTGCATATCTTTCATATCTTCCGCCAGTGGTACACACCAGTATCCAGCTGTAAGATCTAATGTGGTAAATACCTTTGACCCGTGAAACTATGCAAAACCCTGATCAATAAATGGAAGGGGCCACCTTGAAACAGGTACCCTTTTGTTTAATTCTCGTAGATCTCTACACAAACACTATTGGCATTAGGTTTTAACACACCTAATATGGGAGTATTTGACCTGCTCTGAATAGGTCTAATCATTCCGTAGATACCAAATGTTTAATTATTTCATCCAGTGATTCCAAAGATGCCCGTGGTAACCTATATCGTCTCACAAATATTGGCTCCCTACCATGTCCTTCTGCTAATGTGGAAACATGCAAATATGTTAATCCACACTTATATGCATCTTTGTCAAAAAAACTGTTTGAAATCCATAAATATTTCTCTCAACTGGTCTTTTTCTTCTTCATTTGTGCATGCATCTGCAGCCTGAATTTGCTCTTCCACCATTTAAAAAAAACTCTGGGAAGTCCCCCAAAGGAGGAACTTCTGTACTTTCCTCTAACCATGTTGATGTATCTCTTTGGAGAGCTGACACACTTAAATATTTTAGTATCTTGACTTGCATTTAAATATGCTGCTTTTCTGTTTTAGCCTCATTTAAATTGAATAGGATACAATCTTGCAATTTTCTTGATGACAGCACACTATTTCAGTTGACTCATAAGAATACACAGACTGTTGTTTTGCCCAGACTCTTGCACTTTTTTGTGAATGTCCCGTACCTGATCCCCAGACGCTTTTTTGTGAGACTCCATGGCATGTGCAGGGGCTTCCTATGGGGCAACTCCAGGAATAGGGTGGCCCTGTGGAAACCTCAGAATACTTGTGATAAGGGGCGCATAAACCTGCCAAATTTCAACTGTATTACCTGGCAGGACATCTGTTGTATGTAGCCAGATGGTTGTCTGCGGAAGACTCGGCAGAAGCTAGGCTTTTGCAGGGTGACTCAGCCCCGTACTTCTTAAGGGAAACAGTGTGGATGCATAAAACTAAGATGGCGGGGAGGGGGAGACTTCTGGAGCTGGGATGGGAAGTCTGGCGCAGGACACGGAAAAGGGTGGGTGACCCAGACCTGCTCTCTCTGCAGGTCCCGCTAGTGGCGCTATGTGGACATGACCCCCAATTGTTCTAGGCGGTCCGCAGATGCTGGGAACCGGTGGGCCTGGCTACCCTCAGAGACATATGGCAGGAAGGGGAGATATTGGAGTTCCAGAGGTTGAAGGAGGAGACAGGGGTGCATAGAGGCCAATACATCACATATATTAGACTTATTAAATGGGTAAGAGGAAGATGGCCAGAGATGGCACTAGCGGAGGAACCAGACGCCGCCCCAGAAATGATGTACGATGTCTCGGAGGGTGGGCACGAAATATCTAGGATACATGAGCTCTTAAGAATGAAGGCAGAGAGGGAGCCGCTCCAGCTGAGGCATGATTGGGAAGAGGAGATAGGAGAACCCATGATAGATGGACAATGGAAAAGAGCCCAAAGGTACCATAAAATGGTGACCCGGAATGCGAGGCTTCAGCAGATCCAGCTGTACGTCACCCACAGGGCCTATCTGACTCCTGGAAGAATAGCCAGGTTTGGAGGTTCAACCATACAGAGATGCCCCAGGTGCGGTGAGGAGGAGGCAGGATTGCTGCACATGTTCTGGGCTTGCCCAGAGGTACACAGATTCTGGGAAGAAATAAGGACAAAAATGGCCGGTGGGGGCGTGGTGCTGGATGTGGGGTCAGCTGGGGCATGTATGCTTGGGAATTTTCCCAGGCCACGCAATTTAAAGCATATCAACAAAATGAGGGATCTGGCCTATATGCTGGCCAAGCGCAGGATTGCAATGTTCTGGAAGGCAGCCCATAGGCCTAGAGTGGAGACATGGTGGGCGGACCTCCTGAGGTGGGCGGAAGCAGGAACTACAGTTTGGTTTGAAGCTGTTACCAGGGGGGGGGAAGTGGGCCCCCTGATAGCCTGGAGGCAACTAGTGATCTCAATAGCAATCCCTCAGCAGGTCAATCATGAAACAGAGGACTCAGATGAGACGGCTAGTACTGAGACTCCCGAACATGCTCATGAAGATAACACTGATGGAACGGCTCGAGTTTGTGGGGAGGGAGGGGGGGACGGGAAATGCATAAAAGTGTTGATTTGACATTGATTATGAACGTCCTAAAAGTTGTAATGTTTGGTGTGCTGTTTAAAAATAAATAATTATTTTTTTAAAAAATAAAAAAATAAAAAGGATACACAGGCTGAACTTCAAATATTCCTTTAGGTTGAGAGTCCAAGGATTCTGGCAACTCACTCTGCGCAGTCATATGTCTTTCAGGGATTTTTCCAATCACTGCATTACTGAAATCTGCAGAATACAATTTCTGCATTGCCATTCCTATTGCTAAATTCTCTTCTAAATGTATGTCCTGGCACCCTTTATTGTTAACCAGAATTTGAATGGGTCCATCCCCAATCTCTATCAGTGGTGTATATTTGCATTCTAGTCCTTGCTGCCTAATGGATTCATTTAGACATACAAATGCGTCCAAATCTTTTATCTGGTGTCCTTTTAGTATTGTAATGCTATTTTAACTTGTCCGTTACATTTTGGAATGGTAACGTCCTTTCTCACCTGCAATTCAACTGCATATGCTGCCATCTGGGCGCAATGATAAGCTTGTCTTTTGTCCTCAAATTCAGGTGCAGCCCCACCTAACCTCGACCAAACGTTTTGTTTTAGAAAATCTAACACTATACACATTCTGTACATGATTTCATTCCCCAAATAAAATGTATTTTGTGTCCCACTCACGATCCACACATTGTGATGGATACTCTTAGAACCAATTGTAATCTTTGACATGCATCTTCCTACAATCCTTTGCCCTGACTCTGTATCATCCAGACCAAACATTTATTTATTTATTTATTTATTACATTTATATAGCGCGCAGACAGCCCAGGGGCATTGTGGCACTGTTACTTGTAAGGAAAACTTAGTTACAATGGGTACAGGTTGTGCCTTGGGTTACAGTGAGGCAGTGACCTGTGATCAGATATAGGTGGTGTCATACCACGTAATGCATCATACATGACATTCATGAGGGCTAGGCCATATGTTTGTTAGATGAACAGGATCGTTTTCAAGGCTTTCCGAAAGGCGGCCAGTGAGGGTTCAGAGCGCAGGGAGCTAGGGAGGGTGTTCCAGTGTACGGCAGCGAGGTACGGGAAGCTTGAGCCCTCTGCTCTGGCTCTTTTTACCCTGGGTACTGAGAGCATGCTGGCATAGGGTGACCTAGTGGGTCTTACGGAGGAGACCGGGTGGATCCTCTGGGAAAAGTACATTGGGGCTGCAAGATGGACACATTTGTGGGTGATGCTTAGCGCTTTGAATAAGATCCTTTCCTTTATGGGGAGCCAGTGGGATACTTTTCTGGCAGCGGTGATGTGCTCTCTCTTGGCAATGCCTTGTGCAGCACGCAGGGTACTGTTCTGTATTACTTGGAGCTTCTCAAGGTTTTTGTTGCAGGTCCCTAGGAAGAGAATATTGCAGTAATCAAGCTGCGAGCCAGTTATGGCCCTGGCTATGTTAGTGCATGTTTCTTTTGACAGATAAGGTCTGATTGCGTTAAGGAGTTTTGCATGGCAAGCAGCAGAGGAGGCGATGGCGTTTACTTGTCTGGTCATGGATAGGTTGGAGTCTAAGTAGTGTTTTTACTGTGTCTAGTACTGGGATCCTGATTGAGTCAATAGTGAAGTGACTAAACTGTGCGTCAAGTTTCTTGATGGTGTCAGGGGAGCCTACGAGTAGGAGCTCAGTTTTGTCAGAGTTAAGGCAGAGGCCGTTGATAGCCATCCACATTTGGATTGTGTTGTAAATGTTGTTGAGGGTAGCAGAGTCTGTGTCATAGTCGCCTGTCAGAGTGAGAAGGATCTGTGTATCGTCGGCGTAGTTGGTGTAAGAGATGCCCATGGCGTCAAGGATGAGGAAGAGGGGGCGGGTGAAGATGTTATAGAGGGTGGGGGAGAGGCAGGAGCCTTGGGGCACCCCACATGGCATGATGGAGGGTGATGACGTGGCTAGGTCAGAGAAGACCTGCATGGTCCTGCCTTGGAGGAAGAAGGTGATCCATGTGGTGGCTTCTTGAGAGAAGTTGGCTGTGGAGGAGAGGTGGTGGCAGAGGATGTCGTGGTCTACAAGATCAAAGGCTGCAGACAGATCCAGGAGAAGGAGCAGGACAGGTTTGCCTTGGTCCCTTGCGTCGTCCATTTGGTTTTTGAGGTCAAGTAGGGCAGTCTCTGTCCCGTGCCTGGGGCGAAAGCCGGATTGTCTCAGTCCAAGGAGGTTCTGTTCTGCAAGGAAGTGCTGGACCTGCAGGTAGGCTGCTTTGTCTAGAATCTTGAGGAGGAAAGGGACAGTGGTGATGGGGCGGTAGTTATTAGGGGAAGTGGGGTCAAGTGTGGGTTTCTTTATGAGGGGTCGGACCCATGCTTCCTTGAGGCATGCAGGGACTCTCCCTGTGGTGAAGGAGGCGTTGACGAAGGCTGTTAGGAAAGGCGCCAGGGTGTCTGCGCAGTCTTTGATGATGGAGGCAGGACAGGGGTCGCCTTTGCAATTGGAGGGTTTTATGTTTTTCATGATGTTGATCATGTCTTTTTCTTGGATGGTTTTAAACGAGAAGGTGGGTGGGGCCTCTGTGGGTGAGGGGGGCGGTGGTGGCGGGGAGGGTGTAATGTGGGTGGAAAGTGTTAGTTTGGTGTTCACGATTTTGGCTTGGAGGGAGCTGATCTTATTGCGCATGGCTGTTTGGATGTTGTCACACCATTCTTTATCCTTGGTGAAGTTTTGGGGGTGGGGGTCTCAAGTTCCCTGAATATGGCGAACATTTCCTTGGTGTTCGATTTGGCCTCCGTGATTCTATCTTCAAAAGATTTAGCTTTGGCTTTAATGATGGCTTTCTTGTAATTATTTGCAAGGGATTTGAAGTTGAGTTTGTCTTTATCATCCCGGGATGTTTGCCAAAGAGCTAATGCTGCTCGTATGTCGATGCGTAGTTTTAGAAGGTCTTGGGTGAACCACGCATTAGCATGTCTAGTGGGTTTGGTTTTGCGAGGTTTAAGTGGGGCGATGGTATTGATTGCTGCCGTGATGGCAGTATCATAGTTTTTGGCCAGGGTTTCTGGGTCGTTGGAGAATGGGGCTCTGAAGGCAGATCCCTGTAAGAAGGGAAAGAGTCTGTCAGGGTTCCACATGTAATAGGGACCAGTGGTGCTCAAAGTAAACAATGTTCAATGGTAAAACATGTTGTCAATATGTCCAAGCATAAGAAATGCCTGTATTTCAGGACCCTGCTTTGTGTTATGTGCAGGAGGGGTCTCGCAGTAAGACATAAAGCCCTCTGGGGCGCAAGGACGCCAAAGGACTACATTACCCAGGAGGCTCGTGTGTCCACGAGCCTCCAGAACCCTTCAGGACGCCGAAACGGCCTCCGCGCATGCGCATTGCGCTCCGGACACCGCCCCAGCTTCCGCGCATGCGCACAACAGAACTTGGAAGCCTCGCTTGCGCTCAAGAACACCGGAGGACTCAGACGCATGTCCCGGAGGCTCCTGCAGGCAGCGATTTGCGGGGCCACACCCCGCCTGCTTCCCCTGCAGGCCCCGCGCAACGCTAGAGATAAGTGCAAAAACCTTGTTATCATCCGCTGAGTTAGACTGTGGGTTGATTGAGCGGGGAACCGTAGCTGGGACTCCGGAGAGGGAACCTTATTTCGTTCACCTCCCCGGACTTCTAAAGAGTGTTACGAGCACTACGAAGCTCGTTTTCGGATGTTTCTAGTTAACGGGGCCGAAGGCCCATCATAGTAAAGAGTGTGTGTGTGGGTGTCGGGACTCCGGCACTGATCTTTGGCCCGCATTCAGTGGGAACTGGAAGTGTGACTTGGCAAGTGCGCAACGTAAAACTCATACGTGCATTTATTCTTTTGTAGCGGCGCTCCCGTTTGGTAGCGAATCAAGAATCATAGAATCCAAGCCTGTAGCGGAACTCTCTCGCCACATCGCCAGCATCATTCAGAGCTAAGTGCTGCTAAAAACTGTAAAGCATTGCATGTATGGTTGTGACTCCTAACGATCATGGGTATAGTTGCTATCCATTGAGGGGGATATGCCTAAGTGATGTGAAACACAAGGGTGTTGTTTCCGGGGGAATGTTACAGGCTTCAGTGTGTCAAGACTAGAGTGTAAACCACTAAAGGGATACCATTTGATGTATGCAAGAGTGAGTGGGCGGAGATAAAACATCGAAGGCACCCAGGAGGGAGCCTTGGAACTACTCATCCTTGCCTACCCTACCCTACCCATCCCTATCCTCACCCACCCAATTCCCTTCCCTAAATTCAACCCGGTTACCCTAACTCCCCCTTACCCATCCAATCCAGCGGACCCTAACCCTCTTTCCCCGGCGGGTCGCGGCAGCCTGTAGTGGTCATAGTCCAGGCACCAAGACCCAACGGGGAGGCAGGTGTACGTGCTACCTCCGCGCAAGGCCAGGATACTTGACAGGAGCGCAAGCCCAAGTATTGTCACGCGCCCAGGTAGCACGTCGCCATGGAGGCTGTGTTGGCAGCCTTACAGGATCTAAAGAATGAGTTGCATGCCACTAGGCAGGATTACGCCTCCCTGGCGGGGCAGGTTCATTCGCTTACTGTCCAAGCCGCTGCTCAAGCCACACCTTTGCCTAGTGATCATGCCCCACCTACCCCTGTACAGGTCCAGGTGTCCACTGAGCCTCCACTCCCTTTGGCAGCCCCTGAGAGGTATCATGGGGATTGCCAACGGTTCGATCAGTTCGTAATGCAATGCCAGTTGCATTTCATTACGAAACCTACAGTCTTCCGTACTGCCCAAGCTCGCACAGCCTTCGTCATTTCATACTTAGGTGGGGATGCCGCATCCTGGGCCACGCCACTAGTTACCAAGGACGATGGGCTGTTGTATGATTGGGACCAGTTTCTAGAAGAGTTTGGTAAAATATTCAATCGAAGGGCAGCGACCTTAATAAAAGACAGGGAGCTGCTTACCTTGCGTCAAGGAGGGAAGGATTTAGTGACATATGTTATCACCTTTAATCGGTTGGCGGTAGAAGCCGATTGGCCACAGGAAAAGTGACTTGCGCTTTGTTATCAGGGGCTCCGTGATGATATAAAAGACCTTATAGCGCAAGTAGACCCTCAACCCGATACTTGTTCTTCCATGATAGACCTGGCACTACGGCTTGATCAGAGGCAAAGCGAGAGGAAGCAGGATAGAAGAAAGTGGGATAACAAACCAGTGGTTAGGTTGGACCAACAGCAGCAATCAAAACTTAGCAAAACAAGCGATGAACCAATGCAAATAGGGACTATCCGCGGTCCTCTATCCAAAGAGGAGAAAGACAAGAGACGACGAGAAAAACTCTGTCTCTATTGTGGGAAGTCGGGCCACTTTGTTAGAGAGTGTCCAACTAAGCCCAAGAAAGAATTGCCGGGAAACGAGAAAGCTCGCCAGTGAGGGGGGCCCGGGCGAGCCCACCAGAAAACACCCCTAGACTTTTCGCCAATACCTTGCAACCACAAGTAAAACATGTTACAGTTCCAGGCATCATCCGTTGGGGGGATCAACAGTGTTTGGCATCCTTGATGGTGGACTCTGGAGCCACAGGGAACTTTATAGATCAAACATTAGTATCTAAATTAGGAATCCCTTTGGTGGATAAGGGACGCAAGGAGGAAGTTCAGTCGGTGTATGGATCGCCACTGACGTCGGGCTTAATTTCGCAGCAAACTAAATGGGTACACTTAGAGTGCGACCCACCACACCAGGAAGAAATCCAGTTCGATGTCATTGCCGCGCTACAATTCGGAGTTATCCTAGGGTTGCCCTGGTTGAGGACTCATAACCCGGAAGTTAATTGGTCCCAAGGGACGTTGAAATTCGTCTCAGCTTTCTGTTCCAAAAATTGCGGCATAACCCATGTTGTGGGGCATGTAATTGGGAGTATTGGAAGCAACTTGCCCGTAGAATACCAAGATTATAGAGATGTCTTCAGTAAAACCGCAGCAGAGACTTTGCCTCCCCACAGGCCTTTTGACTGCAGAATCGACTTAGAACCCGGGGCAGCGCTACCATGCAGTCGCATTTACGCACTGACAGAATCCGAAAATGAACATCTGAAGGATTATATCAAGACAAACCTGGCTAACGGCTTTATACGTCATTCAACGTCACCCGTATCATCGCCTTTATTCTTCGTTCCCAAAAAGACCGGGGACTTAAGAACTTGTATAGACTACAGGGCAATTAACCGAATGACGGTAAAGAACCGATATCCATTACCCCTGATTCCCACATTGTTGGACCAAGTTCGTGAGGCCAAAATATACACCAAGTTGGACCTACGGGGTGCCTATCATCTGGTGCGGGTGCGCGAAGGGGACGAATGGAAGACTGCCTTCAGAACAAAATTCGGCCTTTATGAATATCAGGTCATGCCATTCGGCCTCTGCAATGCACCCGCCGCCTTCCAGCACTTCTTGGATGAGGTCCTACGGGGGTACCTAGACGTTTTTACAGTTGTCTACATAGATGACATACTCATCTATTCACGAAACCTAGAGGAACATCAGAAACACGTGAGAGCGGTCTTGCAACGCTTAAAGGATCATCAGTTATATGCTAAACTGGAAAAGTGTGAATTTCACCAAACCACAATAGAGTTCCTGGGGTTTATTTTGTCTCCAGAAGGAGTGACAATGGACCAGAAGAAGGTGCAGTCCATCACGGAATGGCCGTCCCCTACTTCGGTAAAAGAAGTGCAATCAGTGTTAGGCTTTGCCAATTTCTACCGTCGATTTATAGACGGATTTGCAACGAAAGTGCAGCCAATCACTCGTTTGTTGAAAAAAGGGGTAGTGTTTCGGTGGGATAAGGAGGCAGAAGCCAGTTTCCAGGCCCTGAAGATAGCATTCACTACTGCACCAATATTGCTCCATCCAGATCCCACTCGCCCATATGTAGTGGAAACCGACGCCTCCAGTTACGCATTGGGTGCGATATTATCACAACGAGATAATACTGGGCAGCTACATCCTGTGGCATACTACTCTCGTTCTTTGCTTCCTGCGGAAAGAAATTACATAATAGCCCATAGGGAACTTTTAGCTATTAAAGCAGCATTTAGTGAATGGCGCCACTATTTGATGGGCGCACAACACACCATCACGATCCTCACTGATCATAGAAACCTACAATTCCTGAGATCTGCTAAGGCCTTAAGTCCTAGACAGTTGCGGTGGGCGATGTATTTTGCTGATTTTGATTTCATAGTGACATTTCGCCCAGGAACAGAAAATAAAAAAGCTGACATTCTGTCCCGTTATCCAGAACCTGGCCCAGAGACCATTAAAGAGGAAGAACCAAAACCAATCGTGCCCCCCGCACGTATCGTTGGTAGTGTTACAGTCGATGACATGTTCGACGATATTCGAAAAGCGCTAACGGCACAAGAACTAGCGCAATGGCATGACCCGAGCATAGGAAGAACAGTTAAAGACGGATTACCCTTCTTAGGAACAGCCTTGTATCTTCCAACCACTACCATCCGACAACGTGCCATTAAATGGTGTCATGATTCTCCTTTTGTGGGGCATCCTGGAACAGCTAAAACGTGTGAACTCGTGATGCGTCACTTCTGGTGGCCCAAAATGAAGCAAGATATTCAACAATATGTACTTACATGTGAATGTTGTATGAGAAATAAATCTAACCATCAACGTCCTGCTGGTTTATTACAGCCCCTGCCTACGCCACCTGTACCTTGGCACACGATATCATTAGATTTAATAGTAGATTTGCCAGCATGCCAGGGATTAACCACCATCCTGGTGGTGGTGGATTCACTAACTAAATTAGCACATTTCATTCCCTGTAAAGGGGTGCCAACGGCCAAAATATTGGTGGACCTCTTTCTTCAGAACATCGTACGCCTACATGGCATCCCACAGCACATCGTGTCTGATCGGGGGTCACAATTCACATCTCGTTTCTGACGAGCCTTTTGTAGTTCAGTAGGTATTAACCTAAAACTGTCCAGTAGCTACCACCCCGAGACCGATGGGCAGACAGAACGGGTGAAGCAGACCCTCGAGCAGTACCTACGATGCATGACCTACGAAAATGAAGCCACTTGGGCTGATACGATCTGGCTTGCTGAGTTGGCTTACAACAACGCTATACATGCTTCTACTAAAACAACCCCATTTTATGGTACGTATGGTTACCACCCTCGATTTCAGCCTGTTCCCCATACCATTCCAGACACGGTCCCCGCCGCTCAATCACACAGAAAACACCTGGAGGAAATATGGCGTAGTATTCTTGCTAATCTAGCAACTGCAAAACAAAAGTACAAACAATATGCTGATAAAAAGAGAAAATTAGGCCCTGTGTATAAGATAGGAGACAAAGTGTGGTTGGCAACACGCAATCTCCGGTTGCAGGGTCCTCGGAAATTCCAACCAAGATATATAGGGCCCTTTCCTGTGGAAAAACTCATAAACCCTGTAGCAGTACGACTGACGTTACCAGCCCAGATGCGCATACATCCGGTCTTTCATATAGCCTTGTTGAAACCAGCTCCAAAGTCCGCCCAACTAAAAAATCCCCCACCCACTATTGTGGATGGAATCCCGGAATATGAAGTAAAGGCCATCTTAGACTCCCGCCGTCAAAATGGTAAGCTGTATTATCTTATTGATTGGTTAGGTTACGGGCCTGAAGAACAGTCGTGGGAACCTGCTACTGCGGTCCACGCTTCCCGCCTAGTGAGAGCCTTTCACCGTAGACATCCCGGTAAACCAGGTCCTGCTGGAGGGGGGAGTACTGTCAGGGTTCCACATGTAATAGGGACCAGTGGTGCTCAAAGTAAACAATGTTCAATGGTAAAACATGTTGTCAATATGTCCAAGCATAAGAAATGCCTGTATTTCAGGACCCTGCTTTGTGTTATGTGCAGGAGGGGTCTCACAGTAAGACATAAAGCCCTCTGGGGGCGCAAGGACGCCAAAGGACTACATTACCCAGGAGGCTCGTGTGTCCACGAGCCTCCAGAACCCTTCAGGACGCCGAAACGGCCTCCGCGCATGCGCATTGCGCTCCGGACACCGCCCCAGCTTCCGCGCATGCGCACAACAGAACTTGGAAGCCTTGCTTGCGCTCAAGAACACCGGAGGACTCAGACGCATGTCCCGGAGGCTCCTGCAGGCAGCGATTTGCGGGGCCACACCCCGCCTGCTTCCCCTGCAGGCCCCGCGCAACGCTAGAGATAAGTGCAAAAACCTTGTTATCATCCGCTGAGTTAGACTGTGGGTTGATTGAGCGGGGAACCGTAGCTGGGACTCCGGAGAGGGAACCTTATTTCGTTCACCTCCCCGGACTTCTAAAGAGTGTTACGAGCACTACGAAGCTCGTTTTCGGATGTTTCTAGTTAACGGGCCGAAGGCCCATCATAGTAAAGAGTGTGTGTGTGGGTGTCGGGACTCCGGCACTGATCTTTGGCCCGCATTCAGTGGGAACTGGAAGTGTGACTTGGCAAGTGCGCAACGTAAAACTCATACATGCTTTTATTCTTTTGTAGCGGCGCTCCCGTTTGGTAGCGAATCAAGAATCATAGAATCCAAGCCTGTAGCGGAACTCTCTCGCCACATCGCCAGCATCATTCAGAGCTAAGTGCTGCTAAAAACTGTAAAGCATTGCATGTATGGTTGTGACTCCTAACGATCATGTGTACAGTTGCTATCCATTGAGGGGGATATGCCTAAGTGATGTGAAACACAAGGGTGTTGTTTCCGGGGGAATGTTACAGGCTTCAGTGTGTCAAGACTAGAGTGTAAACCACTAAAGGGATACCATTTGATGTATGCAAGAGTGAGTGGGCGGAGATAAAACATCGAAGGCACCCAGGAGGGAGCCTTGGAACTACTCATCCTTGCCTACCCTACCCTACCCATCCCTATCCTCACCCACCCAATTCCCTTCCCTAAATTCAACCCGGTTACCCTAACTCCCCCTTACCCATCCAATCCAGCGGACCCTAACCCTCTTTCCCCGGCGGGTCGCGGCAGCCTGTAGTGGTCATAGTCCAGGCACCAAGACCCAACGGGGAGGCAGGTGTACGTGCTACCTCCGCGCAAGGCCAGGATACTTGACAGAGTCTTTCTTTGGTCAGTTGAATGGCACTCCTTGTAAGGGCTGGAGGTAAGGGTAGAGGGGAGTGGGAAGTGGTTGTCGTGGTGGGGATGTTGAAGGTGATGGTGTGGTGGTCAGACCATGGGGTGGGGGTGTTGCCTGTGACTGTGAGGGGACAATTGTGGTGGGAGATCCAGTCTAGTGATCTGCCTAGGGCATGTGTGGGGTTAGTGATGGTGTTGACGAATCCTAGGGTGGCTAGGGCTGTGTCTAGAGCTTTGGCCGCGGGTCTTTGGCGTCATTCAGGCCAAGGTTGATGTCTCCAAGGAAAATGGCTTTGGAAGACTTTTTAAGGTTGTCCGCCAGGAGGTGGGTGATGGAGGCCTGGAAGTCTCCTAAGGGTCCTGGTGGTCGATAGATGAGGTGTAGGGTGATGGTGCATTGGTGAGAGATGGTGAGTTTCAATTGAAGGTAGTCGCTGCTATTGTTAATAGTTTTGTCCGCCTTTCTGATGGTAAACATGTGTTGATTCTTTATTCTGAACTTTGGGATCTCCTCCCTGTCAATTGTCTGCCAGAGTACTTTTTTCAATAATTACACTTATTTCATGTTCGAGTGCAAAAGTCACTTCTATCATTTCCTAATGCCAATTTACATGGATAGGCAGGTGTATTTCAGAAAGGGTGAAATATGTTTTTGGTGATTTTTATCCAGAGTGACATTTGGCTTGCATTTTTCTTCCTTTAGATATAAATGCAATGTGTTTTCATCTATTTCTGTTTGCCATTTTTTCTTGGTATCCAAATAAGTCTCCAGAGACTGCTTCTCTTTTTCACCCCGCATTTCACCCTGACACATGAGAGTGACAGTGAGACTAGGCACACAGCCATTCTGAAGAGATACCTCCACTGCACTTTCTGACTTAGCGACAGCATGGCATTCCCTTACACTGTTGTTTTATGTCATTATTTTCTTAGGCCTCAATGGTATTTTGGCTAGGGACCATAATACCCAATTTATCCCATCAATGAGGGATGACAACCTCTTCAGGCAATTCGTCCCTATTAGATATGGTACTTCACTGATGGATGTGATCAATACTTCCTGTCTCATCCGATGCTTCCCTATCTTTATGTCAACCTCAGACACACCTTCGATAGATATTTATTCACCATTTACGTTATGCACAGGGCCTTAATTTTGTCTCACCTTTATGTGATTTTGTGGGAGTCTCCCTTCATTCATACTTTTTACTAGCTCTTTTGACATTATCTTACCGTGGGCACCCATATCAGTCATTGCAAATGCATTAAATTTGTCTTCCACAGTGATAGAAGCATAGTACCTGTCTTCAACCTCCTCTAGCACAAACAAAAGGTGTCAGCTCTTACTGATTTCAGGACTCACCTTCCGTAGATCTTTTTTACTCTTTGTTAAACACATGGGCATGTGAAATGGTATTTTGCCCTCCTTTTTGCCCACTTCTTTCTGAATTTATTTGTCTATTTTCCTGGGCTCAGAACCCATTTGGAGTGTAGCCACTGACTGGCCCTCTGACTTGGGACTACCAGTGTTCACACTGCAACATTTTGACTGAACATTTTCACAACTGTTTCATGACAGCCTGTACATTTCTGGCACATGACATCTGGGTTTTGCATGGTGCCTGTCCTTTCTGTATCTTGGAATATTTGTGGTTCAAAATACTCCTCAGGTGAATGACCTGCACCCTCCCTTTGAGCTATCGTTTTTCCTGTCTGGAGATCAACAGTATTGTGACTATCAAGGGAGGATATTATAACTAATGATGCTACCTCTTGTGTTTGATTTTCACATTGGATGTTTTTTAAATCTGTTTCTCTGTTCTTTAGGTTTTTCTTGTTCATTCCACCTAATTGTTCTTCATCTTCACACACTTCAATAGTCTGATTCAACTCTAAATTAAACCACACTTCTGTTTTGTGTGTGTTGAAATTCCCTGTCTCACTTTCATTCATTTGTGTTCTTATTTTTGAATCAGCAGGCAATTCAGGACCATTATACAAAGGTGATTCATGAGCTTCGGTGTTTTTACAAGTGCAGGGGCTATTACATAGTCACTTGTTGTCAGAACACACAATATCACTCCTATGGCATTCTGCACCTTCACTTGGGTGTTATTTTTGAACTGCACATAGCTTTCCTATTTGTTCAGACAACATTTTGACATGGGCCTCTAAGCATTGAAACCTGTCCATGTCTCTGGATTCCTCTCTTTGTGGTCTGGGCCAGTACTGGTTAAATTCACCCTGATTGGGCCTATTCTGGTACCTCTCAGTAGATTGATTTCTATTATGTTACCTCTGATATCATAGGATATAGGAGGTGGATAACACCATCTTTTGACCGTGGTCGACTGGTGGTGGTGATTGGTTTTAATGGCGAGGGACATAGTTCATATTTTGTCTTTCTTTTGGTGGGAATTGTCCCCTATGCTGATTTGCATTTTCAATGAATCTATCCACATACCATAGTCTTTCTTGGTGGCCATGCATCATTGTATTAGGGTCAAATCTACTCTGCACCCCCAGTGTCTGATACAGGCCATTATACTTTTAATTTTGATTGTCATGTGGCAATGAGGCAGCAGAAATTGCGCTGCTGAATAAGCGGTGTGTTTTTGATGGACCAACCATCTTCAAATGCAAGAGGCAGCAGCAGGTACAGAATGATATAATGCTCTACTAATAACACAGATAACAAAATTACTTCGCAGGGCCTCCTCGTAAGAACAGGAATTATGGAAAAAGAGGGGGTTTTCTTTGTCACCTACTGACTTAATTTGGTGTCAAAACATCTCATGGAAACCAGGTTTGGCTTTAGATTGAACTTGAACAGTTGGACCACCCAGCACACACTTGGCTGGCGCAGGACCCTGTCACCACTGTGATGTTAAATCAGTAGCTATGTTCCTCATGCACAAGGTTTTCCCACGGTGAAGAGTGTGTGAAGTATTATGGTCTGACAATGGCCTGTAGTTCTCCAACATCTCTCTAAACAAATTACGGCCCTCTTAGGCATCAAACACAAGCATTGTTCCGTTTATCACCAGCAAGCCAATGGGCTAGTAGAATGCCTCAATGGCTCGCTCAAGTAGTGCTTTGCGAAGTTATGCAAAATACTTTGCAAGTACTGGTTCCATTGCTTGCCTCTTACGGTTTTTACTCTGTGCAATCAGCCTAGGCTGGATCACCATCTCACCCGAGATTGTGACGGAAGGGCAGATGCTAACACTGGATGCTCCTGCTCCCAATGCTTGCTCTGTCTCTGATGCACACAGTTCGGCTGACATTTTGTGGGAGGAGATTAGGGGCTACCTTAGAGAACTTGCTCGATCTCTCAGGTATATCTCCGAACCGACTGGCCCCCGACGACACTAGTCAGCACCATTTACTGAGCCATCACCAGAGCGAGAACAGGACTCACTGCCTCCTCTGCAACGGAATCTTGATTAGAAACTTTACCAGGTAATGGTGGAGTGAGGCAATGATTCTGGGCCCCCACACCGTACCTTTGTCACCCCCACTGCTGTTAAGGTCAAGGGGAGAAGACAATGGATGCACCTCACAGATGTACGACAGGCCAAAAGGAGCACCCCCCCTTCAGGAGAAGTAGGGTAGGGCAACAAAAGGGGAATAACTGTTGTTTAAGTATTTCTTGGTGGTCTTTCTTTTGCAGCTTCAGGAGATCAAACTATCTTTCAGGGCGGTGTCAACACAGAGGGAGAACATTTTTGGAAAATGTGATACACTGCCTTGTTTTCCTCTCCTTTTTTCTATGCTCTTCCTTTCTACACTACTTCTCATTTCAAGTGACTGGACTGGGGTTTTTGTATATAGCAGTGGGGAGGGTGATCATGCACCCCTAGCAATTTCCCATAAGGGTATGAGAGTTAATACACCCCTAGCCACTCTCCATACCATGGCACAAGCTAAAAGGAAGTTTTCACACTGTGATCTGTGTTTGGCCCAAGAAGTAGGTCCACCTCACACCAACTATGATGACATTTGGTACAATAACATGGCAACACTGGGGAGAGAGAGAGTTAATTGAACATGTTATGTGTGCTCCATGATTCCGTGTGAGATGGGAGCACCCGGAACATTTATTTCAAGGGAGGTGCAAGAGAAAAAGGCACAGTGTTTACTCCACTTGGCGTTGTGCGAAGTAACAGGTTGTTTGCAGGGACAGACAGTAGCTGTGTAGTGGGTGGAACAAGGGGAAATAGTATATGGTGACAACTTTATGAAGATGAAAAAGATGGCAGAGGATCCAGACACAAGGAACATAGTGCTACATTGTGAGACAGAGGGGCAGCAGAGGGGGAGATTACATTTACAACACATCACACACTTACAGGCCTCAACAAGAGAGGACATACTATACCTTGGTGCAACACGAGGCAACAAATGCAAGTGGAGGACGGTTTTCTTTTGAGATGAATGGGTGGAAGGGATGATGAGCTGCAGGGCAACAGGTTTAGCAAGCTTTGGCTATGAAGTGGTGACATTGATTAGCGATCCTGTTCATGGATATGATAGGCAAATGTGTATGCCCTCATTTGAATTCCTTACAAAAAAAACCTGTAATGATATAACCACTCAAAAATCCTTCTTTGTGTTTTAGGTCATGGGGCACCATTCACATAGTTTAGAATATGGACTGCACCAAGATGATGGAGCTACCGAGTCTGCAAAGGGGACTGATATCATTATGGAGTATTGGTGTGCTTGTGGGCCCAACAGCTACCTGTAATTTCCACCACATTCTCTCTCGTAGCCCTGCACTCACCAGACATGGTTGTTCCCCCCACACATATGTCGCCCCTCTTAATGTCCATACGATTGCTGGATTATCCACCAATACACATTATTATAACGAACATTAGAAAGAAAATGGCTTACCTGCCTGGGACCATATCGGACATTTGCGGCCAAGGTGTACGATTGAAGGGCTATCTAGCGCTAGGGACGGACATTCACCTCCTAGGCAACTGGTCAATAACTTTGAGAAGTACAGTTTTGCTGGTGCTTGTAACAGAAATTTGCAAGCTAGGAAGATTGTCATTACATTTTTGAATTACAGTTTTGCTGGTGCTAAAACAGGGGAAGGAGGAGAAGTTTTCCGCAATATGAGTAAAATAAGGAGGAGGAAGGAAAATAACTATACATCTCAGAAATCATCACACTTGTTACTTGAGATTTCAGCTGAGTTTCGACTGTTTTCCTCAACTGCTACATTTTTTTAATTTCTTTAAGCACCATGTTTTCAGGTGACTGCAAAAGCAAAATGGCTCCAGATTAGCTGCTTGGAGCAATTGTAGCAAGCAAATGCAACATAGAGAGGTTTAAATTCAATACAAGAGGAGATTATTAGACACTGAAATTGATGACCCCGTTGAATAGGTACTTCTTGGACCTGTTAACAGCTATGGAAGGGGGGGTTATGCAAAAACTGGCACAAGCTGCTGCACCCTGATACAAGCTACCGATGAACAAAATGGTAGTTTAACAGCAGCAATAAATGTTTTACACCAGATACACACGAAGTTGAAAGAAGAAACTAGCAGGGTCATCAAAGAAGATTGGTATGACGCTATTTTTTCATGGCTGCCTACGTGGTTGGCACAGATAATGAAGGTATTGATACCCTTCCGAGTCGTGGTGTACATCCTTCTTTGCACCAACCAAGTAGCATTGGGTTGTTGTTCACGAGCTGCGGTAAAATACAGGAACAAAGTAGGGAGGATATTGGGTAAAAAGAGGAGTACGATTTTTTCTGTCCAGATAAAGAGACCTGATATGGGGTGGCGAAGGAGGATGGATAAGAAAATAGTTTAATAGTGGTGATTTCCCAGAGCTGCAATTGTCTGAAGCTCTGGATCCTGGGAACTATGAAATGCACTGGGTGAGTTGTTTTTGGGAAGAACATTGTATCATCCTTTCCGGATCCCCAGAGGAATGTGCAGAGGAAGGGTACAGCTTGAAGGATGTTCATAGGATGTGGGCGGAGAAAGAATTAGGAGAAAGGAGGGAAAGGGGAGGAGTGTTTGTTACTGATGTAACACAAGGGGGGAGCGTTCTGATACAAGTGCACCGCCCACAACTTGAGAGCAGGTATCACCTGAGGAACGTTCACTGACGGGACGACATGGCCATAGGACAAATTTAGGGAAGTAACTAAGAGGAATTACAATATAATATATAGCAATATATTTTTGGCTTTCACATAACACAAGCAATTGTTGCACAGTAGCTTGTAGCTTTGGTCGCATTGCAGCTTTGCTTTCTGTCAGTATTGTGGCACATAAAGCTTGTAGCTTTGGTCGCATTGTAGGTTTGATTTCTGCAAGTATGGAAGCACACACTGTTGTATTTCCTGCATGCAATACACCTCACAGATAAAATACAGTACAGTATCCTATATGTAGCACTTTGCCCCCCCTTTGAGCATAACACGCTGTAGAGCACCATATTTAGTATACTTTGCCTGCACGACGATGGCAGGAAAATATGGTGCATGTCCCCATACTCTTGCATGCATCACACTCCATAGAAAACACACATCACATATTATGACACACCTGCCCAATAACACGTACACCATCTGGCAGAGTACACACACAGACACACACACAGCCCACCTTGTTATATTTTCACACATGATAAGCATATGCACCTTTTGGTTTTGTAGTTTTAGAACACCCAGTGTGAAGCACATAACACAGCATTATTGTGTCTTGTGCATGTAGGGATATTAGGTGTTAATGAGCAAGAATTTCACCTTTTTGAGTAGGCCTCATTTGTCCTACAAACAGGCGGAGAGCTCAAGGGCAGGTGGGAGGGGTTGGAGATAGGGAAAGAATACATGATTTTTGTAAGGGCGCAGTGAGGGGTAGGGCCAGTTCTCAGGCAGAATAATATGGGTCAATTAACTGAAATGATGGTCCAGGAGTGGTGTTCAGCAGTGGACCGGTCACATTTTTCCAGATGGCCATTCATAGCAAGGATGGTACAAGAAGATGGTGTACCAGAACTGGTAACATGTAAGCAGATAGAGATTTATGAAGTGAGCAAGTGCAGATGGTGGGAATGGGAAATTAATAGTGGAAGTTTGTGCCTTGCGGGTTGGCTGTCTATTGGTGCATCCCGGTGGGACGTGCTGCCCCAAAGACTACTTTTTTCCCACCTCAGAATCACTCAGTGGACACCAGTGACCCCCGACCTCCTCATGAGGGTGCAGGAGCAGCCCTCCCATCATGCTACTACTACAAGCCCAGCTGGGCTTCATGAGGTCAATGAGCTCACATTGTGCATTCGAAGAGTGTTAGTCCTGCAAATACTACCATCTGCCTGCTACGTACGCCATCTGTACAGACAGCACTAATTTTAAAAAGTGTGTGCACTTTTGCGTGCTATTTGCCCAAAAAGTCAATTTGGGCAGTTGGGTATTTGCACCCTGCAGCATGGCCGCAATTCGAGGGAACATCATTGTGCCTGCCTTCCCACTCCAGCAGATGCATTGATTTGTTGGCATCGCTGTGAAAGGGGCAATCACAGAAGCCGGCTGGTGAGGAAGCCGGCCCCCCACTCAAGGCCCACAAGTAATGCCCCTGTCTGAGCCTGTCCAGCCCGAGGAGTGCCCTCCACACCTTTGTGCTCCCCGCAGCAGTACATGGAACAGCCACCAGTCACACAGCCTGTTACCCTGTGAACTTTGGGCCTCTGATACTCCATGCAACCTGCAGAATACCAGTGAGTGATAGCTGAACATTGTCACTTCCTCCACTAACCACAACAACTGTTGAACCAAGCTATGCCTACACCATTCTGCTTTGTTCACCTTACTTAATCTCACTTATTCCTTCTGTCATTACATTGTGGGTCTCTTTTTGCAAATTCGAAGTGTGGTGTGTTTTTTAAAGTCATTGCACCCTTGTTTGCACTGCATCTGTGTCTCTTTTTTGCAAATTGAAAGCCTGGTGTGTTTTTTGACATCTTTGCACCCAACTGCAGTAATAAAGTATTCCCAGTGCACCTGCTCTCTTGTTTGCTTCGCCTACTGGGCCACCTGGTAAGTTTGTGCTCGAACTGTGCTGTACAGCCCCTCCTCTTTTCTTCCAACTTTCCCCTGCTGCCCCTACGGCACTAACCATCTCCCCTATCTTCTCTAACTGCTGCACTATCTCCTATCATCCCTCTCTTACGAAGTCTGGAAGAAAAAAGCTTAAAAAAGACATCCTGACCACTAACCCTGGCCTACCTCTCACAGACATCTACGTCAGTGCAACTTCCAGAAAGGTCTTCACTGATATCCTCTTTCCTGTCCCCTCTCCAGATCTATGGACTCCTCATCTCATCTCTACTCTCTCCCCTGTCACATCCTCACCCAATAATGGTGACACTAAATGGAAAGTCCTCTTGGTGGGCTTCGCATCATCCAGGTGTATCGTTAACGTCTATCACACTGGCACTATCCGGTTCCTCAACCCAACCTCCTCCTCTTTGACTGGCGCCTGCCATACCTCATTAACTTCCTTCTCACACCTGCTACTCCTTCTTCCACTCTCTCGGTCCACCCCGCCTGACTGGTGTACCACACCCCTATAACCCACCTAGGAAAACCTTCAAGGTTGGAGACTTCTTGCATCTAGCCACGCTTAATGCTCGTTCTGCTCTCTGGGGACATCTGCTTCCTCATTGAAGATATTAACCACAACATCCTCACTTTTACCGAGATGTGGTTCAATACCAGCTCAGTCACTGCTTTTGACTCCCTTCTCCCGGATGGCTATAAAATTATCTCCAAACCTCACCCTCACAGTGCTGGCAGTGGGGTTTCTCTCATCTACCCTGAGTGGGTCCCTTCTTCCCTCATACCCACCCAGCCTTACTCTTCCTTCGAGAGCCTGGTCTTCAAGCTGGTCATCTCTTCCACCTCTTCTCTGACCACCCTGTTCCTCTCTGAATAGGCCAATTTCTCCTCCTCTCTCCTCACAACCAGCTCTAAACTCCTTCTTGTGTGTGACTTCAACATCCACCTTGACTCCTCCATCACGGCATCCACTCTCTTCCGTGACCTTTGCTCTTCACTCTCCCTCTCCTTTCTCCCTTCTGGTCCTACCCACTCGGCTGGACACACCCTTGATGCCTTCATCCACACTGATCTTTCACTCTCCCCCCCCCGCTGATCACCCCTCTCTCCTGGTCAGACCACTTTCTCCTCTACTCTCAATTGGGTCATCTCGGCACCCTGACTGCACCTCCCTCAGCCCTGCCAATCTCATTCATGAACATCTGTCTGGTGAAATGAGTGTCAGCTGCTGTCTTTACATTTACCTCCCTCTCCCCCCACTACAGACTCTACCACTGACTCTGTTCTCAGCAACTTCCATCTTGCCGTTACTAATACCGTCGACATTCTTGCCCCAGTCATGAGCTTACACCCGAAACATGCCTCCAAGCATAACACCTGATATGACTCTGAACTTGCAGCCTTGAAACGCAAGTGCAGGGCTGCGGAATGGAAGTGGCAGACTTCAAGCTCAGCCCCTGACAAGCTGGCATGTTGGCTGCTCCAAAGGCAATACAGACTTTCCATCCGCACCAAGAAAAGGACCCACATCCAAGCTTGCATCTTTGGTGAATCCAACCACAGAGCTGAATGCTTTAAAATATGCAGGGAACTAGCCAACCCTTCCGCAGTCACCTCCTCACCTCTTCCTTCCCAGGCCCTCTGCAATGCATTGGCCACATACTTCACTGGAAATACTTAGGACATCCTGAGCACCCTTACATCCCTCTACCCTCCCTTCCTCCGACCCCGTGCCTCCCATGGCCTCCCATCTTCCCTCTGTGTTTCTCTCCTTCTCGCCTATCGCTCCTGATGAGGTCACCAGAGTTGTCTGCTCCATAAAGGTCTCCTCCAAACAAGTTTCCCCCTGCTCCTACAGAACCATTAAGGACAATATTGGCACCCTTTCCCCTGCACCTGCTGATTTCTGCAACCACTCTTTTGCTACTGGATCTTTCCACTCCTCCCTTTAGCACTCCCTTGTGCAACCTCCTTCTGAAAAAAAAACTTCTGCAGACCCATCTTGTCCAGCCAACTACCACCCAATATCTATCACCCCTTTCCTTGGGAAACTCTCGGAGAAGCTGGTTTTTCCTCAACTGACCTAGCACACTGAACTTGTTGGTTGCCTCCACGACCATCAATCTTGATTCTGAACATCCAGAGGCATGGTAACTTCTCTTCTGAACTGCTGTGAGGAACTGCTTGCATCTCTTGATTCTAACTCTCAAGCTGTTCTCATTCTACTTGACCTCTCCTCAGCATTAGATACAGTCAACCACTCCATCCTCATAGAACGGCACCACAATATCCTACGTATCTCGGAGTGGGCACAGGACTGGCTAACTTCCTTCCTCAATGAACGTGCATCCCAGGTAATTCTGGGCTCTTTCTCTTCCCCCACCTCTATCTCCACCAGCAGTGTCCCCCAGGGTTCCAACCTTTTGTGCTGGCTCTATAACACCTATCTTGCTATGCTTGAACACCTCATTTCCACCTTCTGCCCTAACTTGCAGTGTTACACAGGCGACACAGAACTCTTCTTCAAACTTTCCTCTGACCCCATTGGCTCCCATTGGACGTAAGGATTACATTTAAAACCCTCTGTTGTGTCCACAAGGCTTTCTGGGGCCTGGGTCCAAAATACCTCCAACTATCCCTCAGAAAATATCTCCCCTCTGGAGCCCTTTGCTCCCCTACTTCTAACTCCCTCAGAGTCAGTGGTTTTTCCAAAGAAACGAGCCGGGGGCAGATGCCTGTCATCGGTGGGGGTCTCCCTTTGGCAGCCTCCCTGCCACTTTGAATCTTGAGGAAAACTATCTCTGATTCCGGAAGTACCTCAAGACCTTCCTCTTCGCTTCTGCCTTTTCCCCTCTTCTACTCTGTTGATCTGATTTCTCTCTTGGCACCCTTGTCCCTGTGGCCCAGGTACCTTTCTCACCCTCCTGCACTGCCTCCTTGCCATCCCTTGCACTGGGATCTGTATCTGTACCCATACAGTCCCCCATTTCTCTTCTGCACTTATCAGATTTACCCTATCTGACAAATCACGCACTTGCCTCTTATTTATTGCACTTATTATTTATTCTGTTTCTCTACTTTGTGCTGCACTTTCCACCTCTCCCCCTTTCCTGGCACTTTCCCTTTTTTTCCCTTTTCCTGACATTTTTGCGCGTTCTTAATGTCACTGGGCCAAGTAAGATTGTTGTATTTATTCTCCCTTGTTCCTCTCCCTTTGCTTGGCTGCTCTCTGAAACACCTGTGTATGAGCGCGATATAAATAAAATATCATATCATACCCTCTCCTTACTTACTCCATCATTCCTGATTGCCTCTCTGCCATTCAGTCCTGGTGTACTTCCAATGATCTCTGCCTCAGCGCCAGGCAGACTGAGATCCTTTCCATTAGGACTCCTGCTCCCTCTTTCCTCCCCTCACTCTGGCCATCTTCCGTGGGCTCTACCCCTTCCTCTTCATCTAAAGCCAGAAACCTTGGAGTCTAATTCAACTCCTCTCTTTTCTTCTGCCCTCACATTCAGGACCCTGCCAAGAAGTCCCACTTTCAACTCTACCTCCTCAAAGGAATTTTTCCCTTCCTCACTTTTACCTGGAAGGTCAATGTCTCTAGAGATATGGTTCTCTCTAGGCTAGACTACTACAATAGCCTTTTCCTCAATCTACCCTGTTTTTCTTTACAACCACTCCAGCTAATCCAGAATAGGGCTGCAAGACCTATCCTTGGCCTCAAGCCTAGGGACTGCATCTCTCCAACCCTAAAATCTCCCCACTGGCTCTCGGTTGCTGCAAGGATCAAATTCAAATTCCTCTGCATTATCCATAATGCTGTCTGGGGTCAGGGACCATGCTATCTACAACTTGCTCTTACTAAATACTCTCCCTTCAGAACTTTACATTCCTCCGGCATCAACTCTCTATGTGACAAGCGCTTTGCTAAACTGCAAGCTGGTGGCAGATCTCTTTCCTCAGCAGGCTCCCTACTATGGAACAGTCTCCCCCTTCTTCTTCGCCTTGAGCCAGACCTCCTCAAATTCCGTAAGCTCCTTAAGACTTTCCTTTTCACCTCCTCCTTCCCTTCCTCCCTCCTCTAATAATCGCCTAACGTTGGTGCAATTTGTGACCAGGGCCCAAATGTGTCCTCTTGGGCTCTGGCCTCCCACACCCAATCTCCTCACTCTCCGCCCTCTCCCAGCACTTGCCTTGGCAATCACGCGCCCATGTCACCATAGTCCTTCACTTACTTATTGGCAGCTGACCATTCACCTAGCCACTTACACCTTCTCACCCCAAGCACTTCCTTCCTGGTACACCTAACACTTTGCCCCCCACTTCCGCATCCCTCTCTCTCTGCACGTGCACGTTCTGAATGCTCACAAGGCCTAATAGGTCTGCTGCTTTCTTTCATTGTTAAATTCGATTTTCATTTGCATGTTCCCTTCCTGTTACCCTGTGGATGCTTTAAAACACAATTTACTTGATGCATAAGCACCTTACAAATGCCCCATGAATACATAATTAAATAACTTGTCTCAGGTGGCATGGTCCATTTAAAATGAAGTCCTCTATAGAACTATCTTCCTGAGGTGTGATTGGTACATTTGTTGTGCTGACCAAGGGGTGATTGATGATGGTGTGTGGGTGATGTTCTTTTGTGGCAAAATGGTAACTGCATACATTTGTTTAAAAATGCATAGGGTTGTTTAGGGAACGGTGGTGACCAGCCAATGATGATGTCAGGATGATGTGTTTGTTGCATTTCGTGATAAATTAATGTTCCGGTTGTGGCTATAAAATGTCCTGCCCGCAAGGGGAGGGTTGAAGTTGGCTTCATTCAGTTCATCGTATAGGCTGTGATGTAGGAATGCATGTAGTGTTTTTCTGCACATGGTGCACTCTTTTTGGAGTTTTTGTGGATTGTTTTTCCTGCATTTAGACCGGTGCTGGGAGCATCCCTAGCTTTACAACATTCTCCTGTTCTTCTCCCCTAAACCTCCCCCTTTTCACCATCCCTCTCCCACTCCCTTCTGACCACACATATGAAACTCGTTTGCATCCTATGTGAAGCCAAGCCAGCTCACACTCCTTCAGACCTCTAATTTGCTCATCTTAAACGTTCTTTTTTTGCCAAGTGTTATGTGCATACATCTTCCCCTTGCTTCAAAATAGCCATGGCCACTAGATATGGCCTAAATATAATTCTATTAAGCGTGTTTTCGCTTCAAATAATTTCCCAGAATCCCATCTTCTTTCTCTTCTCTCTTTCACCATTACTTGCTATAGGCTGGTGATTTAAAGACACGTTCCTAATCTGTCCACAAATACCTCCAATAACCCCTGCAGTCTGCTTTTGTTTGTATGCAACCAATAGTAAGCATAAACGTGTACTTCAAATAACTATATAATTAAGCCTAAGAGAACTATCAAGGCACAGAGATGAATTAACTCCGGTCTTCATTTCATCACCATGCCCCCCCCCACACCATCTTACACTGGCGAGAGTGCTCATACAATCCAAATTGGATTATTGCAAATGCCTTTATCTAGGAGCAAACAAGTACATTGTAAATAAACTACAGATTATGCAAAACAACGAGCTTAGAGCAGCGTTGAATATTCCTAAAAGAAAGCACATTTCAGAAATTAGAAAGCGACACAGGTGTCTCTCTATACATGACAAAATCGCACTAAAATCTATTTGCCTCACACACAAAGCGAACTTCCAAGCACCCCCCCTATCTCACAGACAAGTTCACATGGAAGGTATCCAATAGATGCTCTAGATCATCTAACACACCATCCTTGGTGGTGCCTAGATACAATCTAAATAAAAAGAGCCGGAAGTTCTAGCTTCCCGGTATTAGCTGCCCAGCTATGGAACACTCTCCCTCAGAACATCCAAACCATTCAGACCTTCAACAAATTCAGAAGCCATGTTATCACATGGATTCTTAACAAAACACAAAACAGCAGCTCCTGATACCACTAATAGCTAGGTGGTCTGCTCAACTAGTATATGTGTCACCCATTCTATACTACTGCTATGACCCAATGTATAATATGTATAATGTTTAATGTATATATGTACCATTGGAATTTTACAAACTGTATTAATGCTTACAACTGTCTATACTATGCCATGTAACCACTTCCAGCCTCAAGCGCCCAATTACCTCCGGGTCAGTTGCGTGATATAAATAAAATAAACAGACAAACAAACATCCACCTGGACCTCTCTGCTGTATTCAGCATAGACGGTCACACCATTCGAATTTCAACCCTATAGGCATTACAGGTACAATTCTGTCTTGTTTAATCTCCTATAGGTCCTCTACTGTTTTGGTTCTGTCACCACTTTACAAGTACTCCTTACCTGGAGACGTTTCCAAGACTCTAGGTCTCCTCTTACTATTTATGTGCAGAACCATCTTTTAGGATTTGTCCCCAATTTGCTCATGCCACCTGCTTATTAATGATAACGAAATTGTTTTTCCCTATTGCTTACCTTCAAGCCACAATAGGGATTGTGCTACTGTCATTTGCCCTTGGAGGACATGTTCCCCTTTGATCACTCATACAAACATACCCCTCCTTGCCTGCCTCACTTCACAGTTCTTCTCGGCCCCACCATCAGCTAGGTACCTTGGGCTCCGACAGCCACATGTGCATAGCCTACATGAACACCTCTAGCTCCCATTTCACAATAGGACCCTACACCCTTTCTCCACCCTGGGCCTTACATCTGTACATGGCCTTCAACCTCAAGTGTAATACCAAAGCAGTTGCCTCTGCCAATTACAAAACCCTTCAATTGAAAACTCCGCACCTCCTTCAATTGCAAACTCAGCACCTCCTCAACGCCCTCAAGCGTCCTGTGAAGACTCAGGAAACCTGGATCTCACACCCATTCCTTTGATCCTGATTAGTAATTCAGGGCCAACCTTTCTGTATTCAGTATTTCATTAGAGACACCTTCTGCTCTGCAGCAGGAGAATGCGACAACATGGCATAATACCGACCTGCATAAGACGATACACATCACCCACAGTGTGAGATAGAAAGGAGGCTCCCTGCAAAATGTGGTTTCACTGATTGACCCGTGATGTAAATATAGGGTGCTCACTTATGTTCCAACCACATCCGCCCTCCCTACTTCCATACTGCATCACTTCTCGTTTGAACCTTTCTTGCTATCTCCAACTATATACAGAGAACATGTATAATATTGCAACATGTGAAGCAACACTCACTTGTATAATACAAAGAAACCTGTAAAACCCGTATGGAAATGCTTATGACATATAGCAGCTGGTCACACCCGTATACAAGCCTGCAAATAACTTTCCTGTTACAGTCCTGATAAGTTATTACGCCTCAGTTGTGACATCACAATGCCTGCCTCTTTAGCCAAGGCACAGCAGAATTGCAGCTTCCACTGAAACAATTGATTAAAGTGTTGACACGCTTCTTAAATTCGTTTCTAGTAAAATAGCTCTATGTGACACTTTTGATGGTAGTTTTTTTTTTTTTTTTTTTTACCACGGGCACTGCTGGGTTTTAACATATGAAAGCAGGAATCTGCGTATTATTTGTTTTAAAGCACACAACAAAAACGATTTTACATACAGTGTGTTAAACTGTTTAAAATACTGTTCTGCTTCACAGTAGAAGCTGCGTATTCCTTTTTTTTGTTGTTATTCAAATACATTCTTCATTGATTACATGTATTAGCAACTGGAAAATCGCTTGTATTGCAAAGTGGCGAGGTATTATCACGATAAGGAATACAATTTCCCCAAACATATGCAATACGTCACCTCTCACATTTGTGACCTTATAAAGAAGCTCGCCCTTCAGCCCAGTTCCTCTATTTGATCACGGAACTCCTCAGTGACCGGCCATATCCTTTTACCGTGTGGTATGGGCACTTCTCTACATAACCACCATTCATACCCATTCACTCAGTCGCACCTGAGTATGACCTTCTCTGACTCTCACACGTGCACCCAGAAGCCACAACATAACATTCACACATTTCATTCTCCATGCACTGAGTGCCCATCCAAAACATACACACACCCTGCATTATCAGTCCGTCACAGACACAACACGCCTCACACTCACACCCATGCACTATTCCCATGCATTATGCACACAGCACATGCATTATTCTGTACATAAAATAACACATATTACACACATTAGGCACACACACACACATTTTCACAAATAAGAAAAAAAACGTGCATGTGTTTCCAGTGCTGGTTCCATGATGCTCGGACTTTCTTCGCCTGCCCTCCTGTCCCACCCACTACACGTACGCTGGGTGCAGACAGAAACGAGGTAGTTGACCGGGCTTCCTGGTTCTTGTCATACAAGCGCTGCTTCACAGCCAGAAAGCAACACTCTGGACAGCCAGACAGCTGGCCCAGGGAGGTCAGCTGTAGTCAGTTGGCGCCGGCGGGCGCGGCTTGCCACTTCCCAGTCCAGCATGCTGGCTTCTGTCTTTATTCAGGCCAGCCAGGGTGAGGTCTGAGCGACGCAGAGCTGAACATGCTGACACGCACCAGAGCCGTGGCTCGGGTATGATGGGACAGCGAGCCTGGGTGTCCTCCTGGCCCTGCCCCAGCCTCATTAAATGAGGGGATAAAATGGCATGCCAAAAGAGTTAGGGTTCACAAACACCTTTGTGCCCCCCTAAAATGATGCCCATGCATCACAAACGTCTGTCTCATGACACAGGTTGCTGGCATAGCGCCCAGTGGCCCACACAGGTCTTCATTGATGCTGTGGATTTGAGCTGTAGATCCGTAGAACAAAACATATAAATAGTAGTAATGCATGTTTAGTTCAAGCCATACACATCGAGTTCATAATGGATGTATGCGAAAAGTTTGTTGCAGAAATGGACGTGGACGAAAAGCGAAAAGTGTAAAACTTTGCATTGCTGCGTCCGTTCATTTACTTTTGTTAAATGTTTACTTTCGGTTTCCACTGCTTTCATTGTTATGGAAGCAGGGGACACCCCCGCAACCCCTGCTGTCCTTGTTCGACATTATGCAAATTTGTGAGTTTTTTTCGAATGCGTAGAAAACACGCATTCAGCATTTTATTTTCGAAATGTTCAGGGGATGTCCATCCCTCGAAAGGGGCGCTGGAGGGACAGCCTGCATAGTGAGCCACCCCTCTGGCCACTTCCAGGGAACTCCCACCTGGCCCCCTCCGGGAGGAAGGGGGGGTGTCCCCAGAGACAAGCGCGCCACTGCGGGACGGAATATAAGGCTGGCGGACTGGTGGCTCAGTCTCTTTCCAGTTTCCACCCGCCTGAAGTCCCACCCACCCTTAACTTTTTTGGTTTATGTTAAAGCAGGCAGGTATTAGACGGGGTTGCGAGTTGAGTAGGTTTCTTTTCACCATTAAAGCATACATTTACCAGTATATACAGCCATGTTAATATTTTGGTTTTTCAGCAGAACTCAAGTTTGTAAGTCACTAGGTGCAGGTTCTGTTGGTTTTGTCTGTTTACACAAGCGATTGTAGTAATGGGGCATGTCATTTGTTCAACTTCATCAGGTTATACAGCTATTTCATTTAATTTCAGCAGATTTCGAGGTGTACGTTTCTGGTGCTTGTTTTACTGTTTGTTCCAAATATTCATTGTTCCATTTCTGTCACAGGCAGAGTTTGAGGCAGTCCTCCCGGGGAAGAGTGTGATGCAGCGGTTTCGACAGTGGGTTGTTTCCCGATGGCCGCACTTGAGCCAAATATGGACGATGGGCAATGAGTCCCTTATGGACAGTTGAGACTCCTCGTCAACAAGATTTAGTGGTCCCGAGGAAGAAGTGCTGCCTGCCGTACAATTTGAAATGCTGGTTAAAATGCCGTGAGGTAAACATTTTCGAATGGGAAACCAACTTGCAAATGTAAACTAAAGAAATACAATTGGACAAATCTACGTGATAAACAGAGACACATGCCTTTCCAAACTTTAAATGGCTATTGTAGAATGATTATTGAGCGCAAGAATGAATCAATATAGCCGTATACTTGATCTGTATCTCAAAACCTTCCAGATGAACCACCATAAAACAAAAGGTGGAGAAAGACATGTCGAGGGAAAACATAAGATTTGAATTCTATTATTAGTATACAAGACACATTTGTTCTGCTAATTGAACCAATAATTATATAAAAAACCAAATCTGGCGCAAAAACTTGGATTCGTTTTCTTTTTTCATCAAGTAAGCAACATAGATATTGGTCAGCCTTAGTGTCAGTAGAACCCGCCATGCAGTCATCTGAATAGCTCAAAAATCTATAAACGTAACTTCATTGGGAATCACCACTAGTTGTCACAAGGCTGTGCCCGCACATTATACCAATCTGAAGTGTATGTCCGCTACCTTGATAAGCCTGAGGCGGCAAGTGTCCACCGGAACATTCCAAACTTTGACATTGCCTTGCCTATGGGCCACCTTAGAAGGCTAAGGCTGGGAACTATGACGTTGCTTAGGGCTGGGACTGCCACCGGATTGTTTTATGCTCCAATAAATGTGACCTTTTTGTTGACAAATGTATAATAATTGTCTGTGTTTTATTAGTAGGATAGTAATGCTACGTTGTCTTACTCCCCCACTCCCGCCCCCACAGAAAGGGGCAGGGGGAGCCAATGGGGGATGTCACCGTTATGCTGCTTCGGTTCATAATGAGTTGGCAGCATGGTTAACAAAAATAAGCATTTACCATCCACACCTGCCAGCCGAGCATATTTTGTAGGTTCAGTCATTTGCAAATACAGTTAAATCCTGTATGATTCCTAGATGTAATAATGCCTGTAAATCAAACATATTGCCCCATACATTTCACAAAAGGTTGGAGGTAAAACATTTGTAGCAAAAATAAAACTCTGGTGGTACTAACAAAAAAAATGTGTTCTGCAGTGGCAAGATGCAGCAAGGTAGCCCCTGCACTCACATGGGAAAATATTTTGGTGCCAGTCATCAGAATGTGCACATCGTCTGATGCTGATGCCCTCATCCCACCCATGCGCAGAAGCGTGCAGCTCCAGAGGCAGAAGGGCCATTTCAAGGCTTTGTAGTTTGCAGACCGTACTCACACATGGAATATGCATTATAATGTCTACAAAATGCAGCCATTCCTCTGTGCCTTTTTGAAATAGCTGCAGGGACAAGTGCAGTGTACAGAAGGCTATGTGGCACATGCATTTCCATCCAGCCCACAAGAATAAAAAGGATTTTCAGAAACATTTTGGAAGCCATAATTTAGGGTAATTAGGAACATATCATGCAGCAATATGTATACTTTATGCAGTGACTCTATTACTGTATGAGGTATTGCTATTAGAAAATACCTCCAAACTCATTATGGGCCGAGCAGACTGCATGGGAATGGATTGGAGTGCTGCTCTAGACATGGGGCCTCATTACACGGTAGGAGGTAAACATGCCGCTAATAGTGGCATGGCTACTCCCTTACCGCATACTGGGTCCGGGTAGGCGGTATGGGGACTTACCGGGTCATTCCGACCCTGGAGGACCCGGTAAGTCCCCATGCCAAATACCATTTCCCATTCCCATTGAGCCTATGGGGAAGGAGCTAATAACGGTACCGCAATTTGCGGTACCGTTATTAGCTCTGAAGTCCCTTAGCGGGTCCCGTCCTTAACACCTGGTCAGACCAGGCGTTAAGAACGGGACCCGCTGAGGGACCTCGTAGTAGGGTGCTAAGGGATTACCGGCAGCGGTGACCTTACCGGTACCGGTAATCCCTTAGCGCCTACCGTGTAATGAGGCTCATGGACAGATATGACTGTTGGCTACACCAGAGATGGCTTTGAGGAAGGGCTGCTTGCTAGATGTGGCCTAAAGGAAAATTCTCTCTTTTGTGAAAATGTGTTTGCTGCAGTTAAAACAGCACGAAGTGGAAAATAAATGCATGTGTGCAATCTCTACCCAGCATCCTTTAGCAGACACCATTCCTTCAGCAGCACCTCCATTCTGGGAATCACAAATTACATTTTATTTATCCCGAGACATACTTTAATAATGGTGTCGAGTATAATCTGAAGCTGCAAGCTCAACTAATTTCCACTGCTCAGGATCCTGGGGGAACCACAAAGATGTGTTTGTTAATGCACAGCTCTATTAATATAACCATGAATCTCGAGCACATGCCCTCCGAGCCTCACTCTAAGCACTGTTTTCCAGAAAACAATTTAATTAAAATATCTGAATGGTTGGAAGTTTCCCATTCTCTATTTTTGACGTGGGTCGGAGTGATTGAAGGGGCTAATCAGTTTAACCTGTGTTTCGGAAGAGCACCACTGTGGCAGAACGGCACGCGGAGGATTTTGGCTGAGACTTTATTCTGTGCTACTAATGCAAAACCATTGCAGTTTCAAATGCTTGCCCCATTCTTGCTTTGATGCTGGGAGCGCCTTGGGCAATGGATAGCGACCATCAGGCCACCGTCATTCACCAGCGGCACACCATATCTGATATCACCGGTCAAGTGTCCTGCAAAGTAATTGGACAATCAATAGTAATGATTAAAAAACCTGCAGTGTGTTTAAGGAACCCTTCATGAATGAATACTTTCCTTAAAGAGTTAGAAGACTTGAGTTGTGATCAGATGGTCAACATGGAATATATGTCTTGGGAGTAAACTAAATTGAGGATCTGATGACACTATACAAGTAATTTGTATTGATCATTAGGACTAGGTAGCAACAAATAACAAATTACAGAGAAACAATGTACTCCAAAAAGAAGAACAAAGGTACAGTCACTGCCCTAAGAAAGGTGTTCACTTTTAAGTTAATAATGTGGTGTTAACGCCCGATCCGGCGCGCCAGATTGGATGTTAAGGCCATTAGCACCTTGGGTTACCAAAGCGGAAACACGGGGTGCTAAATAAAAGCACTTTCCCTCATTCAGCCGGATGCCGCGTGCGTCCCACTGAACAAGGGAAAATCCTTTACAAAGATGGCCGCCATGGAACGGGAAGGGGGGCTCCATATGGAGCCCCCCTTCCCGTTCCATGGTGGCCTGCGGGATGCAAGGAGAAGGAGCGGATGCGGCGGCAGGACTAACCGCCGCACAAAAAAGGTAAGTAGGGGGGGTGAGAGGAGGATAGAAAAAGAAAAGGGAACAGATGGTGGGGGGAAGATGGCAGTGGTGGTAGCCGGCCGGCAGGCGGCATGGAACGCAGTCTTGTACCAGCGATTCAAGCCTGCGTTCCTAGCCATCTGATTGGCTGGCTCCCCCACCCGGGAGCTAATAAAGGATGTGTAAAGAGACTGGGCCCAATCTAGAATGGTGAAAAACTGTTTGGCATTGGCCACAGGCTGGAACTATGTGAAGGAAAAATCCTCATACGATCGCGACCTATATAATGAATATTAAATCATTGTTTGAGTGCACATTAAATATGCGATTAATTATTCTTCCTTTGTCACCTCAAACTAACCTGTGGTTTGAAATGGGGCTGACTGTTGCCCCCTCTGTGAAGGAACATACAAATCGGTAGAGCATTTTTTGTTTGTTTGCCCTGGCTATTCCAAAATTCACCAGAGCAATTTAAAGCACTGCATTATGAATCATGGAGTTAGATCATTGGCTGATGCAGTAGCCTTGTGTAGCGACACTTCACATCAGGATGTGGTGTGGGCTTCATCGAGTTCCCTAGCAAATGCTTGGGGAAAAAGGAACGTTCATTTCTCTTGACTAGTTTTCACTGGTTTTTATAAACTTCAATGCAATTATGACAAGTAACTACTGTTTTGATTGACCAACAATGAATTGTGAATCATATTTCAGTTATATGTGTATTTTCTATGGATTTTATGGGTGCTTTTACGGCCTCTGTGCAGAAATAAAGTACCATTTTGATTGATTTTGTGGAGTCAGGATCTTCCGCTGTAGCCCTGTCACCCTCCGTAGATGCTCCCACACTCAGGTTGGCTGAGCTCCTTTTGAAGAATAAACAACTTTTCAATGTAAATACTAGTAATGTTTGGTTGTATGACACTAAAGTCTTTTATTGGGGATACATTATCACAGGGATTGCCACTTGGCCACAGACCAGAACTAGAATAAAATCTTAAACATTATAACAGGGCCCCTTAACTTAGAAAAAACACAGGTTGCGTCTTATTTTGTTCTCATATTCAGCTGAGGATAGTCTCTTGGGCATATCAACATTTTATCTCCAAAAAGGTGACTGCTCATAAGTGGAGATTATTTATTGTCCACACCCTTTTCACTTGTTAAAACCTGCTCGTTTACACCGCTGCCACGCTCTTATTCTCTGCCTTTCCGGTGACTGCCTAGAATGCCTATTGTTTTAACATTGACAAAGAAAGGGCCTTACCCTCAGAAGGGGTATGAATGTGAGCCAGTAGCAACCCAAACAACAATAGAACAACAGTTTCAAAATAAAAGAATGTCCAGTGAAGTGTCTATAATAATACATATAGTTTTTTTAAACAAATCAATTATACAACAAATTATAAACAATGCTACCAAAAGCCCACCAGTGTTAAAAAAAGACATAAGATGCAGAACAGAAATGTATAAGCTCTCTGGACACTTTGTCAGGGAGGAAAACCGGCATGACATTCAACAATGTGTTCAAAAGAATACATCTTAATGGAAAAGGTGCAAAAGGGACTTAACCAGTCTCTATAGCCCCAGGAGGTGGCGCAGGGGTACAGCGGCAAACCAGGCTTTGACTGTTGTGTTTGCTTGGGCTTTAAAGGCGTGTAGTTGCGTTGGTTCTGGCAGCGAGTTGACGTCGAGTTGGATTCGAACTAGTGCTCCATGCAGTTCAAGGCAGCATCGAGTCACTTAGCTCAAATGGATCACCATTCCACAATCGAGCATGGTTTGAAACAATGAGCATCAAAGAGTGATGCAATGGTCCAGCAGTTTTAGCCGAGCTGAGATGTGAAGTTCCGGCGGTTTGATGCTTGGTTCGATGTGGCAGTTCAAAGTCATCTGCATCGAGTGCTGGGGCACATGCCGGAGAGGTGACAGCAGTTTGAGCCGAGCTGAGATGTGAAATGAGATTTTCGCGCCCTGAAACTTGAGTATGGGTGCGTTATAAATGTCATATCATATCATATCATAAGTTCCGGCAGTTTGATGCTTGGTTCAATGTGGCAATTCAAAGTCATCTACATGGAGTGCTATTGCTCGAGGCGGAGAGGTGAAAAGGCTCTGGTGGGGTGATACGTGTTTGGAAAGATTTCATAATTGTATGTAATTTTCCCTCCATGTGTCAACCCCCAAACTTTTTGCTGCTGTTTTACACCCTGATCTAGACTTTGCCAGAGAAGCGCAGCCTTCCGCTGCACTCCTCTGGGCTTTCGCTCAATTCTTATGGGGAAACTGACATGCCATTAAGACAGTCAGTACTGGGAGACTTCGTTTCCCTTAGTCCTTTCCTCATGTTGCAGCTTTTGTGCAACATGAAACAAGAGTGCACTGTAACCTAATTTACCGCACTCTTGGGTCTCTAGTCATTCGAAAGGCCCTAGAAACTCTCGCTGGACTTATTATGAACTGTGCAAGTGTGTCACAGACAGGACTGGTGGCAGCTATAGTTTCTCTTGTGTTTTGAACCCTTTATTGCCATGTTATCAGCGCTTACCGCGTTTGGCACGAGTAAGTGGTCTGGCTCACAAATGGCCATGCCACGAGGTTCTTTGTCCTGTCCTCTGACCGTCTCGCCCCTTCACCTTCCCCCAGGTCGAGCTGACCCGGGGCCGTCCTTATTTGGTCAGGCACTTTCCCGCGAAACCCAATGCTTTCGCTGGCTTCTGCATGCCTTGTGTGTATGCCTCCAGGACGTGGGCTGGGATGTCTGTTCCCAATACACATCCTGGGTGCCTGAGAGTCTGGAGTGTCCTGAATGCATGGGACCACTGTGGTCCGTGATAGGTCCACGTATGGTGTGAGTGTTTGTGAGCAGATCTCCCATTGGGCGCGAAGGGAACTTTGGATAAGAGGAGGCTGAAAACACCACTACCATGTCGATCTCCTGAGTTCACACCGAACGAAGGATAAGGAGCCAAGTATCCTGCAACAAGAAGCTGAGTCGAGGAACCGCTGCTGACCCGCTGAAGGTTTGGTACCCTGAGCTGCTGTCGTCCTGCGAGACCCCCCTGCATCTGATCGTCCTAGAAGGTCTGCTAAGGCGCTTTGACCCATTAGAATAGTGGGAACAACTATTCTCGGCACCTTCATCAAACCCTGCAAGTAAGCCTCTTCGGAAGTGTCCCTGGGCCAACCAGTGGGCTGACCAGCTTATGCAGGACGTTTTGCTCTGTCACCGCTGCCGTTTCAGGGAAGCCTTTGAAACTTGGCCTGCTCCTATCTCTGTGTCCACGGCACCCTCAAACCGAATTTCGTGCACTTGGCATACCCAGGTCTGAAGTGAGACGAGTGCACCCAGACCAGAGTAAACGCGGTTGCCGTGTTGCCCTGCTGTGTTAACAACCTGTGCACGTTCGCTGCATTTGGGACACCCTCGCCCCTGCATCCCGCTACTGTGGAATCTACACAGAGTCGAGATGTCCCGATCATTGCATCTGAACCTGCCAGCAACGTAAACTGAACTGGCGAAGTCTGGGTCTGCCTGCGTCGGGGACCGGTGAGTAGTCCATACCCCAACCGGTGGCCCCTCGCGCAGGAGCCCATTACTTGTCTACGGCTGTTGTGAAATAGCGGATCCTTCCCTCACTCTCACCCTGCCTCTGCCCTCAAGTGGAGGCCTTGCTTGAGTAGTGGGGACTTGTTCTTCATCGCTTCATTCACCTACCTGAACCTCCTGAGACCCTTGCAGGGACGCTATTTTGTCCATTGGCACAAGCGCGTGCAGGTACTTTTGAGCATAAAGCTCCTCTCTTCGTAGGGCTCGGACTTCCTCCTAGTTAGGTGTATTTCTGATGTCGAACTGGGTCTAATGATTACTTGCACTGCCTGTTTTCCTCCCCATCTAGGTGGTCTACATATTACGTGCTCATAACTCCTTAGACCCCGCGGTCTTGTATATATATTGTATTGGTGGTGATGTGTTGGTTTACTTTAGTGTTACTGTGATTCTTTTGCTATGGTCGATGTTACAAAGGCCTTGTAATAAATGTGTCTATATTTTTAATATAACACCTGTCTGGAGTAATTTGTAAGTGTCCTTGCTTTGTGTGCTCATTGAGGTCTTTCAGTCACCCTCACCCCTCTTGAGACTTGACTGCCGCCATCGCTACCCTAATTGGTCTGGCTTGTCCAGAGGTTACCCTGTTCCAAGAAACTAGGCGGGCCTTCTGAATCTCTGCCCCTCCAGGTCCGAGTTCAGAAATCCGTCTTAACAATACGGCATTGTCAGTCCTTTTCAGTCTCTGCTTTGACAGCCTAGGGCAGTGGCAGGTCTTGATGCTCAGCAAAGTCAACCCCATTATCCCCAGGGCATGGGTTGGAGCAGATCATTCCTATTCCTTGAAACGCATGTCTTCACCGATCACAGAGGGGTTACGAAAGAACTGCTTTTGCAAAAGGTTGCAATTTCAATTTAATTCTTCCTGATACCCTTTAGGTACAAAGGTGAATGAAAAAAAGGAGGGGGAACAACCTCTTTTATAAGTGAAAGGCCAAGTGGAAGAGGTGAAAACAAACCTGCTTTACGGGGTCCAATCCCCATACTTGTCCTTGAGACAAGTGACCATTGCCACTTAATGTCACACCCAGAATACCTTGATCTGCATGAAGTGGAATGGACAGGATGGAGAGAACGCCGGCAGAGAATCAAGATGGAGGAATGCTTCCTCAAGCTCATTTTTGCTCCATGACTTTCCTGACGCTACCCCTTTCTCAGCCTGCGGCTTCAAAGGCTCTCTGGTGCGCAATCCCAGAATGTGAGGCAAACCTTAATATAGAATTGTCTCTTTGAAGACAGATTCCCAGGAGAGCTCCTTTTGTCACCTACTGGACCTGTCAGGGAGTAAATACCTAACCTTCCAGAGTGTCAGCAGAGGCAGGTATCCTGCCTTTTGCCCCTATCACTGGAATGCAGACACTTAGGTGCATGGAATTCGTATCATCTCTCATAGCTGGGATGAGTCTACAGGCTTGACACTGACATACAACAAATAAGAATGGCTTTAATAATTATGTGAACTAAGAGCCACCATACCAAATCCTAGGTATGGCTTATTTTTCCAGAATATCCTGCCACTAGCTGATAGTTTATCATGATTTAAATATGACCTCTGCACATGTCTCCCAGGTTAGGGAGGATTTTTGACCTTGGAGCAACAGAGATGTCATCTCCCCCCTATTGAGAATCCCCAAGCTCTGTCCTTGCCAAAGGGTCCTGCCCAGAGAGGCTATGATGGTATTAATCCTGGGAGGGACACAGGGAGAGGCAGCAGTGGTATGGGGGGTTTCTGCTCATAGCCCGATGGCGGAACATGAGGGGGGACTCTCCTGCCCCCCCCTCGGGCAGGGACGAAACTGAGCGCTGCTGCAGTGCCTCGTGCCTCCTGTTGCTATGCATTGATTTTGCATTGCAGGGGCGAACCATCTGAGGAATCTTTATTGAGCAGGTCTAGTGTCTTGAATCTGTTGTTTGATATCCATGGGCTGAGAGGGATCAGGTCATCAGACATTGACCAAGCAAAGTTTTGATCTGATTTAGACTTGAGTAAGGTCTGACTATTAATCCAGTCTCGCTTAGTGGTGATGGCCATGCTAGCAGCCTCCTCCCATTTACAATGCTCGGGTTTTCTGCTGAGCGAAGAATGTTTGGATGATCTGCGAGACAGAGTTGAAGGTACTCAACCTATGGGAAAACCAATTTACAGACAGCAGCCTTTGACAGTTTCCTATTTTCAGAGAGGGTTGGAGATTGTTCGACGGGTCGATTTTCTTAACTCAGTTACTGCTAAACCATCTGGGAAACCTGGTACCTAAAGAGGGTGGCCGCAGGATGGCCTTGGGCATTCCCAAAAACTAACAGCCACTGAAACAGTAGGGTCTAACATTAAAATTGGCAGTTTGGAAACTTCGGGTTCAGACACCTCTTTATAAAATTTGATAATCCTCCGCTTGGCCAGGATATCGTAATGTTACAAGAAACCTGGATGAGGGAAGTCCCGGTTTGGGAGGGTAACACTCTGTTGCTAATTCTGTCAACTAAACGGCTGAAAGGGAGACCAATGGTGGGTCTTTTGACTGCATGAAAATTTGCTTTATTGAATATCTGTTGGAAACATAAGGACATCCTGGCTGATGTATTTTTCTAAGGGGTTGTTGAAATGCTGGGTTTGGTTATAGCTGGTAGGGACGTATCCTCAATTGTTATAGGTGGTGATCTGAATATGCAAAGAATTCCTACTTCCATGTCTCCTCTTTCCTGTTTTGTAAAAAGATGGCTTACTTTAATGAATAACAAGTATGCTGGATGTCATGCTTAATGGTGCGCTTCATGGTGATATCCTGCCGAGGTTTACCTAGGAGAGAGGAAGGCAGTCCTCAATTATTGATTTTGTATTTATTCATTGCACTTCCTTGGAATCAATGAAGCATTTTGAAATTCACCCACAGAAGAATAGTGACCTCAATTTGTTGGCTCTGCTTTGACATTTGCCCTGTACCCACCAGACCTGGCAGCTATGGGATTGATCTAAAGCTCTCAGGTGAGAGGAATAGATTTAAATGGACGTGTGATAAGCTTATTCAACTGGGGGATTTCGTCAATATCTGAATGATATAGCAAGTGCAGAAAATGTTGACATTGAAACACTGTATATGTTCTGTTGACCTGACCTTTTTACCTGAATACCAATCACCGATATAATACCTGTTGAAATACTAATCCAAAATAGGAATGTGTCATGCTCAATTCTGTGCAATTTAAATCAAAGTTTTTTTAAAAAAAAAATAAAAAAAATATAAAAACTGGGAAATATAAAAGCTGACGAGAACTACCTGCTCAGCCCTGATGTGACTGAGTTGGATGGTCAATATGTGGCAGCTTTAAGCATATTTGGACAACATGATGGAGTAACTAATAGACCACTTTATAAACATAAGCATGTATTTGACATGTTGGTGAAGATCCAAAAAATGAAACTCTGGAGGGAAATCAGAAATACCTTTCCATTAGATCTGATGGTTGGTGCTATTTGTGCTAAGAAACTAAAGCTGGGCTCCAAGAATTGGCTAAAGGGTCATAATGCAAAAATGTATCAGCATGATGGGGAGCTGATGTTATGAACATTGGCCTCTAAAAATTCTGCCAAATCTAGGATGTTCTTAATAAAGCAATGTCGGATACTTAACTATCGCTTCAGATCAATCCTATTCCGGAAGGTCTATGGGTCCAATAATACAAGAGTTTGAATGAATCCCGAAGTTCATAACCTGATAATGACTCCATCCCTGATTTTAACACCAATTCAGCTTTGACTTTTGACCAAGAAGATATTACTTAACAGATTCATAAATTGACTACCTCCAGGGTGCGGGAGCCAGATGGCGTAACTAATTATGTGTTGAAGGAAAATCCTGACAAATGGGCGACAATACTTTCACATATATTTGATCAGGTGATAAAGGCTAATCTAATTCCCAGCTCATGGATGAGGTTCCTTATTGTCCCGAATTTTTAAGAATGGTGATCGGGAGCTGCCGAGCAATTATCGCCCAATAGCCCTGTTGGACGCTCCGGGAAATATTTTTGCACGGCTGCTCCTTTGCAAATTTACCCAGTGGATCAATCAACAAAACTTAGCAGATCCATATCAGTGGGGCTTTGTCCAAGGTCTTGGTACTTCTGTAAATCTCCTGCCATTATCCCTTATTAAAAAGCAAGCATGGCTTTCAGGACAGCCTATATATATGGTCTTTATAGACTTCAAAGTAGCTTTTGATTCAGTCCTGTGTGAGCTACTTTGGAGGACGATGAAGGCTGCCTTGTGTCCACCCCATGTTCTGTGATTCATCTCCCAATTGTACACCAGTACTTCTTTGCAAGTTCGCCCAAATACTGAGGGTTTGCTCACTGGTCACATACCCACTGCACGTGGTCTGAAGTAGGGGTGTATTCTGGCCCCTGCTCTTCTTAATTTTTTTATTGCAGATATTGGCTCGCATTTGTCTACTGGTTTTTCATTCCGCTGAGGATGGGATGTCTTCCCCTAACTTGGCTCTTGTATGCAGACGACCTTGTGATACTAGAAAAGACTCCAAGAGGCCTCCAAAACTCGTTACTGGCCCTTGAAAAATATGTTGCCAAGAACCATCTAACTATTAATGTTTCAATGTCTAATTTTTAGAGGCAAAGGGGTAGTTAAGACTGTTTCTTTTAGGTGGCTCTTAAATGATTGTCCCTTGGAGTGGGTAAATGAATATCGTTGCCTGGGCCTAAATATGAATAAAAGAATGCATGATGAGCCACATGTACAGGTCTCATGACATAAGATTACCTCAGCGGCTTCTCAGGCCTTAATTATTCATAGAAAATATTGGAAATTCTCTTCTAGTCCAGTCCTCAACTTTTATAAGCAATAGGCTGTCCTCATGCTGATGTACAGAGCTGAATGTAAACTATCGGACCTGGGCCTGTCCTGGGAAAGGTTGGAGGGCATTTTTTGGAACAAGGTGTTGAACGTGCTACCTAGTTTTCCCATACAAGTCATACGATTTGAATTGGGTCTCCTATCTTTAAACATTATTTGTGTATGGTATATTATGGTCTTTTAGAGGAAATGTATGCTATCTGAAGGCTCACACAATTTGGTACTGGCAGCAATCTCTTCGCTACTTGGCTCTGATCAAGATATACTTCTACGTGAGTGTTGACGTAAATGTCTCTCGGCTATGGCTGAGGCTGACATCTCGCTAGACCTTCTATTGACCAATCCTGATAGAGCAAAGCTTAAATTGTGGCATTATGATTGGAGACTGACATGGGAGAAAGCTACTGAGTATGACTCTTTTAAAAAGGGACATTTTAAGTTAAAATCTTTTAATCAACCGACACATTATCTGATTAAGTTTCCCCTTATCCAAATACCGGACCTTGTTTTTGAAATGTTGCCTAAATCTCTGGCCAACCAGAGAGGTTTTGGGTACAAGGTTGAGGATACGTGAGAAAGAGAGGATCTGCCGGTTTTGTAAAGACACAAGCAATGAAGAGAGTTTGAAGCACTTGCTGGTGAGCTGTGAAAGTCTGCTCCCCCAGTGAAGGTTCTATTTATGCCAGTTCTCTAAAGATTTTATTAATTTATCCCCAGACCGATCATGGGAAATGTGTTTTTCAGGGGATCGTGTTTTGGTCTCCTTGGCAACTGTGGAGATTTTACTGTCATTGAAAATTTTGACTGTATGAAATTTTGAAATTATGATCTTTATCTAAATTCAACTGATTTTATATTATAATATGACATTTTGAAACTTTGATCTTTATCTAATCTCAACTGGTTTTATATTGCAATACTAAATGTAAATCTAATGTTATTAATTCTTTTAGACTGCGATTTGTAATTGTTTTTGAATGAGTATTGAAAATGTATCGTTTGAAAAGTTGATTAATTCAGCTACAACAATTAAAAACAGATATTGACTGAAATTCCAAATCTAAGTGACACAAACTGTACATGTGCGAGCGGTTTACCTTTCGGCTGCATTTATTATTTCATTTATTAATTTCATTTGATTGATGTATTTGTTCCATTCTTTTTTTATGATGTGCTGAGAGAGTCCTAGTTAACATTTTTAAAACACAATAAAACATTCTTAGAAGCAATGTGTCAGGTATCTTGATTGTCGTGAAGAGTATGGAGCCTCCGTCCCCAAGTACCACAAAGAGAGAATACAAGATCACTCCCTATGCGATCATTGGGGCCACAGGTGGGTAGTCCTCAAAGCCCGGATCCACGGAATGTTGATAACCCCAATACCGCTGCAAAGGAAAGCTTAGGTTAGCAATCAAATGAGCACAGTACACAAGAGAAACTTAATAAGTATACAGGGGCTTACCTAAACAAGGGGTTGTTGTGACCCTATATCCTATGCTTGGTGTAGTTCCGTGGAAGATCACACGTGAGCAGGCTCTCCCCGATGGTAGAAGGGAAAGGAGGAACAGCAGGTTGGGCGTGAACCCCAACCTCCCCGCCTGTAGTGACTGAAAGAGAGCTGGAATCAAAAAAGGCTGATGGAGCTTGAAGGCAGGAAAATACAGATCCAGATAGGGCAGTCCGAGGCAGTCCAAATAACAATCCGAGGTCGAGTAAACAATTCTGGCAGTTTAGACAGAGAGCGTAATCCAAGAAGTCCGTAAAACAGTCCGTGATCAAAAGCAGTGAAACAAAGTATCCAAAGCGCCGTACAGAGTCCTCCGAAGTGAACAGCTGTGAAGCGTGGTGCCGTGGGAGTTCACTGCATAAATAGTCACTGCCCCCGTGTCACATGATCGGCGAGTGAAGTGGAATAGCACATCACGTGACCCGGGGTTGTGCCACGTGACCGCTGGATTCGTCCCAGTGATTGCTGTAGCGATCGCCCTCGCGCAGCATCCCGCAGACGCCACAGAAGCTGCCAGCGGACGAATGGGGAATCCCCGTGCCTGTGTGAGCGGAACGCTCGGCCCCTGGGATAAATCCGCTCACGTACCACTCCCCGAACGTGGGTAAGGGGTAATGAGGTTGGGGGCAAAGTGACTGATGTAGTATGAATGTTGCCTGGCCTAGATGTATGAGAGATGGGACGAGGTGAAAGCGTGACACAATGTATATTTTTGGATGTGTAAGCAAGTATTGTCCTTTTGCTGCCTCAGTGGATGACAGTACCATCGGCACAGGCTGTGTAGGATGCCACATGAGTGTTAAACGTTTCTTGCTGTCAACGCTTAACATAATTAGGTATTTCAGTTGTGCCCAATGCATGATGCTCACTCTTCTTTCCCTGCTATGCACTCTAATTCCAGATATTTCACACAAATTTGCACTCCTCTGCTTGTGTATTCCCCTCAGGCACAGGGAAGTAGTACCACACCAAAGATGATCTCATTGGAGAAAGTGATGGAACAATATCCTTTTTGTTCCATCATCTAGCCTGCCTCGCCCCATCAAGAGGATGAAATCCACAACCATCAATTTGGTCATCCTCCTACTCAGGCAGTGACATATTCTCCTCCTACCCCCTTCCTCCTGTCCCATATCTGCATTCTTGTCTTCCCTCGTCTGGACTGCATCGACCTTTTGTTCCTCCTCCTATTGCCCCTTCTACTCCTGCCCTAATTCACCTCTTCAGAATACTCCACCTCTTCTCCACCGACCTCCTCGTTTTTCACCTCCAGATCATTTTCAACCTATTACCCTATATCTAGATCCTTATTTTCCACCTTCTCCGAATGTCCACCTGTGCCCCACATACACTGCCACATGTTTCCCCACAACCACCGTCTCCAGCCCTTACCCGCCTTCTCATGTACTTGCCGGCATCTATCCACATCCTCCTCTTTCATCTTTTGCTCATGTTCAACCTGCTGCCCTACACACACATCCTTTTTTCCCACCTTCTCCTAATTTCTACCTGCTGCCCGAGATACACTTTCAAATTTTCCACCTGCTGCCTCCTTGTGTTCCTTCTGCCTGGTATCTGCCTTTTGATGTTCTTCATCCGGCTTCCCTTATATATCTGCTACCCTCCATTTCTGCCGCCTTGTGCAACGCCTTCTGTCCCTCTGCTTTTTCTGTTTCTTGTGCTCCATCATTGTATTCAGGACTTGGGTGAGAATGTGGAAGAGCGTGGCTTGTTAATCCAATGCAACAGGGCCTCAGTGTGCACAAACAGGACTGTGGCAGAGAAATAGAAAACTGTCAATAGCTTCAAAGTGGGGGTAGGGGAGATAGCTGTTCAGTCTGCTTTTCTGAGCCTAATTTCTTCCAGATGGCTATAGAGGGTGTCCATGTCCAGATGGTGGGGACCAGCTGATATGTGAGCTCTTGGTGGGACAAGCTGGGCCTGTACACCCTTGATGTGTTAGGGCATTCGGGCTCTCCTACCAATCCACCACTGCTATCGGGTGGGCTGGCGTAAAGCCTAATGGGCTGCCTGATGGGGTGAGGGGGTTGGGCCACAGCCTGATTGGCTGCCTGGGGTGAAGGCCTGGGCAAAGCCTAATGGGCTACCTACTGTGATGGCGGTGTCTCCTAGGAGCCTGTTTCAGCAGTTTGTGTAGCATGCACCGATTTACAGAGTAAGGTCCTGCTCTCTCCATTTTTCTTTAAAAGTGGTTTTGCCTCCTTTTGTGTGGTACTCCATCACTTTCATTTGATGTTTTTTTACCAGCATAGCCTGTGTTTATTTTTTGGGATGGCTTGTTAATGTGATACAGGCCACCTGTTTTGATGGCCACTTCACGCCTTCAATTTGCTGGAGTAGATGCAACTTCAAGGAGTAAACTTGGGTGCAAAGTCGGATGTAAGCCCATTCCATTATGGAATGAGGTGTAAATATGAGGCATAATTATGAGGTGTGCACACAAAATGATGCATACGTCTTGTGTTTATGCCTGATTTTGAGGCATAACACATACGCAGTGTTGCATCTTCCACTATTATCAGGCAGAGCATTATGACAAGGCCTAAGTCAGTTTTAAGCCTCATTTAGCCTTTATAAAATCACCCCCTATGTATGTTAGAACACCGTGTATAAGATAACAGTGGCCCTCATTACAACTGAGGTGCTAAGTGCACCAACTTTACCACCATGGTGTAAACTACGTTTACACCATGGTGGATGGCGGATTTACCGCCCCATTACAAGGTGAGTGGGGCGGTAAATCCCCATTTCCCATTTTCCCTTCCCCATTCCCATTTTTGCCCCATAGGGCATAATGGGGGTGGGGAAGGCGCTAATTACGGCACCGTAAATTACGGTGCCGTAATTAGCACCAAGGTGCCTTAGCACCATGGAACTTAACGCCTGCAAAAAGCAGGCGTTAAGGTGGGAATCAGGCGTTAAGGGTTAACGGTGGCGTTAACCCTTAACGCCTGAGTTGTAATGAGGGCCAGTGTTTTCCAAGATAAGATAATTCATTTGAAAAACATGTTAACAGTGGAATCCCTCCATGATGTATTCTTGCTTATGCCCAGAGGTATCCTGCTCTTGTATCAGGGGGGTGGAGGGTTGAGCGTTTACAGTCATGGCTGACGAGGGTAGGGAACTTTTGCTGTATATTTTACAGGCCTCCGAGCAGGGACTGTTGTTGCAAGACCTTGGTCTTCTTGATCAGCCTCACCTGATTACTGTGTAGTGATTGCCACACGTTTTTTCCCCTGTCCCGTGGTGAAACCCATCCCTCACGTGTGGGTCAACAGGCTCTGCCTTGGCATATACACTCAGGTCGACAACTTGCAGTGTCTGTAAACACGGGGAGGGCCACCAAGGACTTGTGTCTAGGAACACTCTCGCTTGTTGGGGATCAAGGACGCTGAGGTCCCTTCATGCCCTCAGTCAAGGCACACAGACACGCAGTTGCAGTCGCGCTGCTTGACGTGGCTCACCCCCAATTGAGCCCCTCGCTCACCCCTTCTGTATTTATTTTTTTATTTATTTGGATTTGTATAGCACACATCTGTCCAGGGACATCGAGGCGCTGAAAGCAGTCTTTCTTGTTACAGGCATACATGGTGTATATATAGATACAATGCAGAGCATATTTGCATATATACATAACAGTTGTGCTTAATTACATACAGTTGAGAAATACAGTAAGCCAGATAGAGAGGAGAGGAGGGGGTTAGTTGAACAACTTGGTTTTGAGTAGTCTACAGAAGGCATGGTATGATTTTTTGTTCCTTAAGGCAGTGGGGAGTGCGTTCAAATTTTTGGGTGCTAAGTGTTGAAAGCTGGATCCTCCGCTCCGGCTTTACTTCTTTTGAATGTGGGTACATAAGTCTGGTTGGTCATGTGGGACCTAGTGGGTCTAGTGGATGCATTAAGGATGATTCTTTCAGAAAGATAGGCCAGAGCATTGCAGGAGAGGCATCTGTGAGTGATGGCCATGGATTTGAATAATATACATTCTTTTATTGGTAGCCAGTGGGCTTCTTTTCTGGCTATAGACACAGAGACCAAACTGGTTGGCAAACGGTACACTTTAGAAAAACGTGATGGGGATGATTCAAAGATATTTTTGACAAAAGTGCATCCACTGTTTGCTGTTTTCACCACCTCGTTCTTTCTGTAAATGGTAGCTTTCTTTAGTGATAAATTATCGTTGTGGGGGACACTGCAGCTCTCCAGTTTGCTGTGTTTAAGTTGCAACCACCCTCTGGAAACCCTAAACAGACAATAATAAAATATGGCATGCACAACAGGTCTCAAATGGATTTTAGTTGTTCATTTTGTTGGGGCTTTGTGTTTTGCCCAAAGTTATTAGCACATCAAAATGGAGGGCCTCGATCCACCCTTTACCATTGTATTATTTGCAAGGGACTAGGGTATATTCTGCATCTCCACTCCAGTTCTCGTAATCTCGCACACTTTCCACATCATTTAGGCATTATGACGTATGAGCGATGTTTCCCAAGTGATCTCCTCATTTTACACATAAGTTGCACAATCAATCCAAACTTCATTGTACGTGACATTATGCTTCCTGTTGAAGATGTACATAGTGCGTGCTCCTGCCATTGAGAGTTTTAAACATGGCTGCCCTATATTTGAATTCGCACGCGCCTGAGTGTGGGGGTGTGACGTTTGCTTCCAGGAGACAACTACTTTCACTAAAGGGCATTTACTCTGCCACAACTATAAAAAAAAAAGAATAAGCTACCTGTTTCGGAAGAATGGAAATGCGGCTTCTGTGACTTCCGGGCATCCCCGGATCAGCAGAAGGATGCCACACGCTTCGTATAACAGAAAACATATTAGGTTGCTTACGGCTGACAAAATGATTGACCTGCAATTCTAGAGAGATACCAGGCGACAATGACTTTAGTCGCTTGATACAATGATCCACGCGGGCGGTCAGATACACTCTTTGCATATCTCATTGCTAACTGCTGCTTAGCAATGTGGCTCCTGTGTTCATTGACTTGCGCTTTCTGCTTGACTACCTTTCGCGTCCCACATTCTTCCCCAGTGAGTGTAGAATGCCCCAGCCTACCTCAGAGGACCCCAGTGATTCAGCGCCACGGATCGGCGGATGTTAAATCAAGCTTGTGAATCAGCCTGGATCAGTCAGCTGCAGGGACTCATGGATGTTGTCATGGAACAAGCAAAGCGATCTGGGGTGGTGATCTGTGATTACGGGTTGTTAATTGGAGCTCAGCTGGCAGGGCACGCCACGCGGCTTCTGGGACACGATGAAGCAGCTCCATCCCCTTTCTTATGAAAATCCATCCCTGCCCTGTGTCATCACTGTTCAGGCAAGTGAACAGCAGCTCTCCTTGCTTTACTGCAAGGTGATCCCAAGTAATGCACGCATTAGGTTTCACCCTGTCTGCAGGCGCATCCTTCTTGTAATGAACGATTCTCTTCACCAATCCAAGCTGCACGATTAAAGGGTCAGGTGACTTCCACCCCTGTTACAATGTCAATGTGTTCTGACACCTTCTACCAGTGGTATTCAAACCTTTTCATACCAGGCTCCCCCTTAAGTAAAAATATTGTTTCTGGGCACCCCACCTAGGGGGTCCAAGGTTGTCCTTGGGGGTAGAGGGGGGCAGGATCTTTAAAATATAAGCAGATTTTCTACTGCTTTATTTTTCTATTAAAATCAGTCACCTTAATTCTTGCTTTACTATTAAAAACTGTCATCTTGATCCATTTTTTTAAAGAGTCTGTCCCCCAAATCCCCCCAACCCCTAGTTTGAGGACCACTGCCTTGTAGGAAGCTATTTATAGATATTGTGATTTTCATGATCTTTTAGGCTCATGTGTATAAAATGTGAATTGTGTATCTTTTCCACAAATCAGATCTACATGATAGACTGTGTGTCGGTATGGTGGGGGGGGGCGGGGGGGCTCGGTTTATATTGCAGAAAACACCAAAAGCTGCATCACAAAAAAGACTGAATGCTTCAACTGGTTTTGTACTGAGTGCATCGTTTATGGGCCCACATTTAGGGTTCACAAGGTTGCAAACGAACGAAACATTACGCAATTACCATTTCAGATTTCAAAGTTGCCATTAAAGTTAGAGGCAACCAGGCCTTGTGACTCATAGGCACAATACATGTTCAAATAGTTTTCAACTGCTAATAGGGTTTCACAAACACATTGACTGGTAACTGACTGCTCTGACTGCTTGGGTCAATCGGTGTCCATTAGCAAAGTGGAAGTGGCCAGTGGATGACCTCTTCCACTTGTGGAGTAGTGCCTTGCAGCTTCAGGCGTGCAGTCACCAGTGCCCCAAGTTCCAACAATTTTACCTGTGCTGCCAAACTGTATTTTTTAAATTTATTTTACAATGCAGCATTTTTGATGCTGTCTGATAGCTGTCTCTTTAGGGGACAGCAGCCACAATGAAGTCAACACAGAAGCCTGCCATCGACGAGGTGACAGCATATGCAGAGGCGGAGGGTCTCAGAGTCTAGAAATGTCCGGTGGACGCTGGTGGACCGGTGTACCATCGGAGACAGAAACTGGACACTACTGGAGACAGTGTCTGGACACAGACACAATTCCACCCTCGTGTATGTGTCCGCGACTCTCATTGCCATCGTGGATCACTGTAAATTATTGTGCTCCTGGCCTATTCTGGCCTTTTTGAGTCTGTGAACCCCTAAGGTAATGCAACATGTATTCCCTACCACATCGAATTAGTGGTGTGGGTTTTGTGGTGTGTTCACAGCGTTGCCACAACCTGCTGGTGCAGAGGGTCTTGCTGGGTCTGGGGGGGATCCTGTGATGTGCAGGAGCTTTTGAGTCTTGGGTTACACCCACCCCTCATCTGGCAGTTACGGACCTCTGGAGGGTTTGTTAACTGTGACATGACAGAGTGCACAGTGGCAACAGGGGATACCTTGTGTGCAGGGTGCCACTTTCCTAACAGACTTCAGCCACACCAAACATCCCCCATGATTCTCTGTTGTCATCATGGTTCCAAAACCAAAACAGAGGCCTAAACTGAAGATAGCTGGACCTCTAAAAATGAATCGAGCCAAGTCATTATCTCCATCTATGAACCCCGTGGAACAAATATATTTACACAGTGTACGATAAAAATAAAGAAATAAATAAAATGGGCTCTTCGGAGTCAGAGACTTCAGGAACTCCACCTCAGCGGGACTACTATAAAATCATTCCCTCGGAGCGATGTTGTGGTTCCGCATTCCACTCATTCCAGTCATGGGACCAATCCCTCACACCCACCTGTAATTCACCCTATCTCAGGTATTGCCCTATAATCACACTCATATCAGAACCAACAGCTGCAGCCAATAGATGGGAGTCAAATAAGATGTTTGACACATCCCAAATAAAGCTGTATCTGAAAATGAAATGTGCACTGTGGGATGTTCCTGAGATGAACACATCCTCATGCACAGGCGGCTACAGTGCCTTTTGTAGCTGGATGTTCGTCTGGCAGTTTGGCCGGCAGTGATATTATTCTCCCCTCGGACAGGTCGATTATGGAGGCACTGGAGCTCTCGATCGATTGACTGTACGCTGAAAACTACCAGGAGGTACATGTCAAGATCTGCAAGGAGGTGGTACCTTCTCGTTTTGCCATTCCTTTCCCACCAGGATAAATGTATTGAATTTGTGGAATGTCTGTTAAAAAGCTCTAGTAGGCTCTGTGGTTGCCACCCAGACAATCAAAAGGTGACTTGCAGAATGGTGGATAAAGCCTGTCAAACATCTATGCTGGATGCTGGAGCCTTAGCTATCACTTCTTTCTATGAGAGAGAGTTGGGCAAGAACACCTCGGGGTAATCTAATAAATCCAGGTAGTTTGTTCATGGTACCCATGACTTCCGGGCATTCACTCCAACCCGTAGCAGCCTCCAAGGTAACTGCGGATAATTCACGTCCCCTTCTATTTGGGGAATCCCTAGGTGATCCTATAGAGAGCCATCACAATGCTATTAGATGAAGCATTATTCAAAGGAATGAAATTTAAGAAGGCCTCTCCGAGAGCACCGAAGGTTGAGTCGGCTCAGACAGAAACCCAATGCCGCAGAAGAAAATGAGTCTTCTGCTATCTGGTGGCAATAGTGTAGTAGGTGATAATGGCAGGAGAGCTCCGACTCAAATCGACACTTTGAAGGATGGCACCAATCGAATTTGATCTGTATCTTCAAAGGACGGTCCCATGGTAATAAGAACACTTATAAATGGCTATTAATAATAGGCATGTCCGAAATTCTGTATGTTCTGTGTTGGGTGCAGCTTACATTTTGGACTCGCAAACGCCTATATAAGACAATGGGCCTCATTACGACCCTGGCGCTAATGGGTTAACGGCGCCGTAAAAGGCTGCGACGCCTTTAACCCATTAGCGCCTGATTACGAGGTCCCTTTGCGGGACCCGACCTTAACGGCTGGTCTACACCAGCCGTTAAAGTGGGGACCCGCAAAGGGACCTTGGTGCTAAGTACGGTACCGCAATTTGCGGTACCGTACTTAGCGCCTTCCCCATTCCCATTGAGCCCTATGGGGCAAAAATGGGAATGGGGAAGGGCCATGGAGGAAGGGGGAATTACCACCCCGCCAACCTTGTAATGGGGTGGTAATTCCTCCTTTCTCCATGGCGGAGTCGGTAAGTTACCGGCATGGACCATGGTGCTATTACAACCATGGTTTTCCGCCTGGGTCGTAATGAGGCCCAATGCGTCCTTAACTGTAAAGATGCTCTTGCAGTGAGAGGTATAGAAGTCTATCCACACTTGTGCTTTAATATCTTCCATCTTCCATCTCCTTAACTGCTGGTTTGAATCTAGCTCTGGATGTCCACTGCTCCCCCATGTTGGCGTACACACACCCTGTGAAGCACCCCTATCAACCAGAGACTGGCCTACTTAAGTGGTAAATCGCAGCCTAGGGGAATTGACTGTTCAGCCCCCTAGTGACATCTCAAGGAATGCCAGAGTGTTTATCAATTCATCTCCTGCATACCGCCAGTCGCCAGTCTCTGTTTACCGCAAAATCAAAGACTAACGCTTTATTAACCCCACAGGTGGCCACTGAAGGGTCTTCCTTGAGAATAGTAAGCTGGAACATTGCTGGCCCAAAAAATGATTGCTAGATGTTGACCCGATTCTTTGGCTTAACCTGTGTGATGTAATCTGCTTACAAGAAACGTGACTGGTAGATGATTCTTGGTTGAAAGACAACTTTAGCAGTTTTAATATTTTTCAGGTAAAAGCGGAATGTTAAAAAAAAGGGTGGATGCCAAAAGGGTTTGGCAACCTTGGTGAAGAAGTCATATATTGTACAGGTTACTGGGTGGTCCACCGATATTGGCAGTGCCACCAAAAACTAACATTGATAAACATCGATGTCACCTGTAAAATTAAGCAGATCAGTAAACTCCATGAGGAATTGTTTCTTCCAACTGGGCTATCAAGTATCGAGGAAGACAGTACATTTTTGATTCTAGATTGTAATGCAAAGCTAGGACAGAATAAGGAAATGCCACCAGACAAAATCTGTGGAAAAGAAGCCTGTGGAATTCCAGAGAGAAGCAACATGCATAGAAAGTCAGCAATGTGCCGCCTAATGGACTCCTTTCAAATATCTGTTTGTGGAGCTCAACGGAAGATGTATGGGTTATGTTCCACCAACCCATACTTTTAAGGCTGGCCCGAGGAAAACTATGACTGATTACTTTTTGGTTCATTGCTTTTCTGCCTTAAAAGATAAATGTTTTGAGATACAAAACCTTAATGGAGCACGATCATAACCCTGTGATGTTAGAGTGGGATGTACATGTTTTCTTTGAAAATATTTTACCTAATGGAGAATTCACTAAATCGATTTCACTGAAAAAATGAAATTAACTTTTTACTTTTCATACATTTCTTTTTTTATAAATTCGGTGAAATCTCATTAGGTAAAATGGTATTCGGTGAAATCTATGGTAACGGATAGAGTGGCAATCAAATTCAATGACTCCACAGCTCCCTTGCAATACAAAGGAGTTGGTTATGTCTTGCTCAATGCAAAGAATGGAGAGCACTGAGATGTTAAATTTGATCCAAAATGGGGAAATCTTAGAAACAGTGATAAGCTTTTCCGTTCCCCACATCACCAAGAAGTGGTGCATCTTTTTGAGCTTCTTCAATCTCAAATCTATAGTCAGGCACCACGTACTATGTGGGTTAATGGGAATAATAAAAGGTTTTTTAGAGTTATGGCTCCTTGGTTTGATGTTGGATGCAGACTGTTAGTACAGTTTTTCTGAAGACCAACTAAGGGCTTAGTAAAACCATTCAAATGAGGCAGTACAAGACTCCACTCTTAGTATAAGGCTGTACCGCCTGAGTTCAGCGTAGTGTCGACAGAGCAGCCCGGTTGCTCTTGGGAGGGAGAGAGGGCTGTACAATCAGTTCAAATTAAATTGTAATACAAATGGTCCAAAGAAACACTGAAACACTATGGGCCTGATTACGGTAGGCGGTGTTCCAAGGTGCTATTAGCACCTTGGTCCATGCCGGTAAAATACCGGCACCGCCTTGGCGGAAAGGGGAATTACCGCCCTATTCCAAGGTTGGCGGGGCGGTAATTCCCCCTTCCCCCATTGCCCTTCCCCATTCCCATTTTTACCCCATAGGGCATAATGGCAATGGGGAAGGTGCTAATTACGGTACCGTAATTAGCACCCTGGTCCCTTTGCGGGTTGGTTTTTAACGCCTGCTAAAAAGCAGGCGGTAAAGTACCAACCCGCAACGGGACCTCGTAATCAGGCGGTGAGGGTTAACGGTCACCGGTACCATTACCCGTAACCGTTAACCCTTACCGCCTTCCGTGTAATGAGGCCCTATGTATTGTAAACATAAATGGTTTATTTAAATACAAGTAGGCCCAGATAAATCTTGGGTGAAATAAGTACTATCACATTATTGGCTGCCAATGCGGATGACCGAAGCACGAAATTATGATCATGGGATTGTACCAGTTATTCAAGCGCAAGAGCAAAAGGCTAAGACATAATAAACTAACCCCACAGAGGAGGACTGTAACCATTTCAGCATATAATAGCCCTCATTTGAGAAAGGCAGAGGAAGGCCGAAACACGTGTTATCATCTTAAACGGGCAACTCATTAAAATACGTACCGATCCAACTAGGCGTAGTATCCTGGATCTTTTTTCTTGTGTTGTTCATGGTCTATGATGGGTTTCCAGTGGCTTACCGTCAAGCCAGTAAACTGCGACCACAAACAAAACATTAATTCAAGGGGAAGTGGGGGTCTCCTACTCCCTACTAACTGTTTGAATATACTCCACTGAAGTGGAATATCTACATTACTACAATTACTTAATCCTAACTCGTCAAACAGACCAGCTGTACCGATAAGCCTGACGTTGTGTAAACACAATTATAAAAACACAACACTATGCTTGAATGCTTGAAGGTACAAAGACCAAAGCATATAACCTTTTTTGGAACACCTAACAGGAGTTCTAGGGAAGTCAAAACCAATAGTTACTTTTAGATTACTTTCAGTAATACAAGGGGAGTAGACCCTATCAGTTATAACGTGACGCTCCGCAAGAAATCACATGGTAATATCAACTGGACAATGTACTTTTCTGATCTAGTGAAACACAGATCCTTGGAACAGTATAAACCTATAACTCTGATTAAGGATAGAACAGTTATTCCAGAGGATATGGACCTAGGGGTGTAATATTCAATTACAATTGCTTTTCAGTTCACAGACTAAGGGAAGCAATAACTCAAAATTATTTTAGGATACCAGTTATACTGAAGTCAAGTAAGTCCTTTTGATGTCATGTTCAATTACAATTGCGTTTCAGTTCACAGACTAAGGGAAGCAATAACCCTAACTTATTTTAGGATAACACAGTTCTACTCAAGGTAAGTAAAACCTACACAATTTTTACAGGAGCTATAAGCAACTAAAAGGGAGGTATAAACCTAAGAGTGTTTTGTGTCTGTCTAAAACAGACCAGGGAAAACAAAACCCAGTGTTACACTTTATGAATAACTCAAGGTTATTCTAGATAGGTCAAACCTAAGGCTGATTTATTCTGGACAGGGTAACAGCAAGTCAGGGGAAGCAAGACCCAGTTGGGAAACGTACACACTAATTTTCAGAAAAAAATAGCTCTGTGAATCCAACAGCATTACTCTTGGCGAAGAGGCGCAACCAATTCACAAGTGAGTAAAATAACCTTATATCTACTTTTCAGAATGGCAGAACATTTCTAAGGTAAGTAAAGCAACCTTACATATACTTTTCAGAATGGTAGAATATTTCTAAGGTAAGTAATAACTTTTGTAACTGTTCACTCTCAGAGCTACTATTGCCAATCAACTCTTTTACAAGTAAGGAACTTTTAAACATGTATTCTCTTTTCTACGCAAAAGGTCCAATCCACCAAAAGTCTTTCCCTTATTCTTATTCTTAGAGCATGAGTGTTCTCAGTAGCAGAAGGGGATTCACCAGGGTCTAGTGTCCACAGGCAGTGTCAGCATAGGTTCTTAAGAAGCACGAGTTAGAGTTCCTAAGGAATACTGTTCAAACAGGGAGTATTTTACTTTAGAGTTAGTTGAGGGTCTAGGGGCTTCACAGAGTACACCCTAGGAGCATTACAGCGGTGGGCCTGGGTGAACTGGACAAGAGGCCTCCCAATGACTGTAAACAACCAAAAACTACACAGGAATCACAAGGACTGAAAACAGGTCAGTGGAAGGGACTTTGCAGCAGGGATCAACAGGGAAGGGTCTATTCAAGGTTTTCCTCACAGCTGGATCTGGCTCTGTGGATTTGGCACCTTTTCAGGAGCACAGAAGTAGACAGAATATCGCCGGTCGGATTCTCATTGTTTGCAAGGTCAAGCACTCTGGTGAGCAGACTTTTCAGACTGGAATCGTGCCTTTGGAGGTCTAGCAGGATGCCCACTAATTGTCAATGAGATTCGAAATTTGGAAGACCATGCACCGCACAATGGCTTGCGGTACCAGAGTATTGGGGTATTGCAGCACCGCAAAATCGCAGCACGGTGTGGGATGGCAAAAAATGCAGTTCTCCTGGAGTCTAGAGGGTCTCACCAGGCTCTGGGTCAGGGTGATTATTTTCAAAGTCCCCAGGTCAATTGGAAAGAAGGGCTATAGCAGGCTCCGGTTACACAGCAGGCTCTCCGGTTGTTGGAAATCGTTTCAGCCACGGATTCTTCATCTTCCTCTTTGGTTTTGGTTCCAGTGGTCGACTACCTCTTCAGCTTCCAGGTTTGGCTCTTATGCAGAAACCCAGCCAATCAAGCAGCCTTGCAACATTCAATCTTGGGGGTTTGGCAATACTTTTAGGACAGCCAGCACTCCAGTTTGATCTGGAATCTCACACTCAGGCTCGGAATAAAAAGGGCTGCAGAGCTTTGGACTCCTCTCTCACTTCTTGCCTTCACAGGCACTCTGGAGCCTGGGCGGGGAGTCCACAAGACTCCCACCAAAGGCAAATATCACACAAAGGAATTTCACACCTTGGTTGTCAGGGGAAGGAACAAGAATGGACAAGGAACACTAAAATGGTGAAAAAATAAGACAGGGGCCATTTTGGTAAAGTGAGCACGCATTGGTGCCTTTACTGGGGCTGTGCAAATAGCCAGCGGTAAAGGTGCACCAAATTAATTAATACAAGGTATCACTGATACCAGCCATTAAAGATAAGTCTGTCCTTGTTGGAAATGTTACATTTAAAATGAGAAAGGTGATACTCAGTATTGCCCCATCACTCCACATAAGGTGGAGTGTTCTAGTTTCACCAAATAAAATGTACAAGGGATCCAAATATCCTTTCTACACTTGGGAACTGTAGTTCTCACAAGGTTAGACAGAGAAAGTTAAAAGGAGAGCCCCTAGGGCAACCCAGCAGCAATAGGCACTTATTGCCAAAAAGTTGTCAAAGAGGATAACTTTTCAAATACACTATGGAGAGTCTTAATAATGACACCCATAACACGAGTAAAAGATTCTGTGAGATGTAAGGAAAAATAATCCACCAGTAAAATCAAAATGTTGTGGGATTGACACAGGTCAGGAAGATGTATCATTACTATAAAAATCTTACCCAACACAGACATGCAAAAAGGTAACTTCCTTAGGCTTCCCAGGGAATTCTGGTAACTGCAGGCCAACTCAATTTTCAAAATAAGTTCTAAAAGAGCCTCCTGAAGTTCAAAAAAGGACAACATACAGACTTGCAATGGGATTTGCTCAATAGAGCAGTAAGGGGTAATCAGTCTAGAAGATTATGGAACCGGGTCGCCAAGGGTTTCGATGAAGGAAATGAGGGTGATGGTGGTCAAATACTCCTGGAAGCAAGGATTACTCTCTTTCCAAAAGTGCTTCCTAAACCAGGGGCTCAGTTGTCTGCAATCTCCCTATGGGGAGGGGGTTGAAAGATTGCAACGTTGTGTTATTCTCGCAGGATGACATTGCGACCCAATTAACAACTCCTAAAAAGGGTAAAGATGCTAGGCTAATTGTCCTCCAACCTGCAGTCTTCATATAGTTATTGGACTTGGAGGATACCTGCCCTTACTCAGGTTTTCAACTCAATTTCATGCACCCTCCTCCCTCCGGCTTCCTGGAAAAAAAATTCTAATCATTCCATTGTTCATAAAAAGGTCAGACGACTTACCCTCATTCTTATCGCCCCATCGCCCTATCAGACATCTCTAATAAGATCTTTGCAGGGTGTCTCGACTAGAAGAATGGGCCAGGGAAAATCTTCAGCCCCCAGACTGGTTTCCCCAAAGGTTTCTCCACTCTTGGCCAGTGTTTTTTGTTGAATGCGATAGTGGAGAATTATACAAAAAGGATGAAAAATCGTCTTGTTACCTGCCACCTTTTTGGATTTATCTATAGCCTTCAATTCAATAAATCGAAACTTGATTTGGGCAAAAATAGGTAATATTGGGGTCCACCGTGGGATTCTGCAACTAATCAAGTTGTTATATGGGACACCTCAGCTGTGCTCCGGTGCTCATGGAGCTATAAGTATACAAGGGATTATATCACTAACAGGGGTGTGAAGGAAGGGTGTCCCAAACCCCACTTTTTTTCTCATTTTTCTTTTGTGATTTTTATCACCACAATGCTTTGCAAAGTCTAATTCCTCCTCTTTTAAGTGCCATTACATTTAGCACATTGCTGTATGCAGACATCAGAGTCCTCGTTGATCTAATGGCGGGAGGCTTTCAACAGAGCCTAGGCTATGCTCATGAGTATTGTCTCAAATTGAACCACCTCAAAACAAAAATTCTTGTTTTTGGTAAAGGAAAGTTGAATTGGTCTCTGTTGGGTAAGATTTCCACAGGGCTGGTAAATCTTCCTTGCCTGGTTCAACTCCAGAACTTTTTGCTTTTCTAGTGAGATATTTTCCATTAATACCTCAGTGAGTGGGAACCTTTTTCCACACTCACCTGTCTTTAACTCTTTTTATGGGTGTCATTTTTAAGACTCTCCATAGTGTCTTTTTAAAGTTATCATGTCTAACAACTTATTGGCAATAAGTGCCTGTTGTTGCTGGGTTGCCCTAGGGGCTCCCCCTTTAACTTTCTTGTGCTAACCTTGAGTGAACTACAGTTCCCAAGGGTAGAAAGGATCTTTGGATCCCTTTTACATTTACTTCTGTGAAACCAGCACACCCCACCTTATGTGGAGTGCTGGGGAGATACAATGTATCCCCTTTCACATTTAAACTGTAACAATTCTGTTACAGTGACAAGCTTACCTTTAATGGCTGGTGGCAGTGATACCTTTTACTAATTTGGTGCACCTTTACCGCGTGCTGTAATCACAGCTGCAGTAAAGGCACCTAAGGGTGCTCATTTTTACCAAAATGGCCCCTGTCTTCTTTTTCTGCCATTTTAGTGTTTCTTGTCGTTTCTTGTTCCTTCCCCTGACATCCAGGGTGGGAAAATCCTTTGTTTGAGTTGTGTCTTTGGCGGGAGTCCCCTGGACACCCCGCCCAGGCTCCAGTCAGTCTGTAAGCACAGGAAGTGGGGGAGGGGTCCCAAACTTCCCCCTCCTTTGTCTTAGGTCTTCCTTCAACTGGGCCAAATCCCAGTGGGGGGTTGGCTGTCCTGATTGGACAGCCAAACGCCCCTTTCTTGTAAAATGCGGGGAGAGAATGCAGAGGTTGTGTTGCAGTTCCTGATAAATACTGGAAACCTGGAAGCTGAAGTCATGTCGACCACTGGAACAGAAAACCAAAGAGGATGACGAAGGAAAAGTGGCGTGAATGATTTCCAGCGGCCGGAGAGCCTGCTTTGTAACCGGAGCCTGCTGCAGCCCTTCCTTCCGATCAAACTGGGGTCTCCGAAAACGACGACCCAAACCCAGAGCCTGGTGAGACCCACTAGACTCAAGACGACCTGCATTTTGAGCCATCCCACGGGTTGCTGCGACTTTGCGTTCTTGCAATACCATAATACCCTGGGACCTCCTGCCACTGTGCGGTGCACGGTCTTCCGAATTCAGAATCTCGCTGAAACTTCGTGGGCATCTTGGTCTATCTCCAGAGACACGAATCGAGTCCAAAAAGTCCCCTCACAAGAGTGCTGGACCTTTTAAACGACGAGAATTCAACCACAATTTTCTGTCTTCTTCTGTGCTCCTTGAAAAGGCGCCAAACCCGCAGAACCGCATTCAGCCACGAGAGAAATCTTGCCTAGAGCCTTCTTCATCGATCCCTGCTGCAAAGTCCCTTCTGAGGTCTTGTGTTCAGTCTCCAGGACAAGGAATCCAGTGACCGGGTATTTGGCTGCAGTCCCTGAAGTTCTCCTGCTGCAATCTCTTCTTCATTGCTGAGTTACTGTGTTGGCTTGGGTATATACTTACCTTAAGCATGTTGGGATTTCTGTGTCGTCCTGGGGTGTTTTCTGTGATTGGGAGGTCCCTCATCCAGTACACCCAGTCCCACTGCTAGAATCCTGCTGGGGTGTCTTCTGTGAAGCCCCTGGACCCTCTTCTAACCCTAGAAGTAAAAGTACTCACTTGTTTGCCAGTTTTCCTCAGGAAACTCTGACTTTTGCTACTAAAGAACCTATTCTAACACTGCCTGTTGGTCACTAGTCCTAGTGACCCCCCTTCTGCCACTGAGAACACTCATGCTCTAAGGGAAAATACTTTGAAGGGATTGGGACTTCTGCCTAGAAAAGAAATCAAGTGTTTTTACTTACTTGTAAAGAGTTGGTTGGTAACTGTAATTCTAAGAGTGAACAGTTACAAAAGTTCTTACTGATCTTGGATGTGTGATGCACTATTCTTAAAAGTATGGTTAACATCTTTCCTTCCTTAGCCACTGTTTGCCAGTCTAAAAGAAAGTAGATGTGAAGGTATTTTACTCTCCTGTGATTAGGTTGTGCCTCTTTACAAAAGTAATGTGTTGGTTTCACCAGATTATTCCTGAAGGGTAATTGTATGAGTGTCCTCCAACTGTTGGTATGACCAGGTTAGTCCTGTTAGGATAACTGTATGAGTGTCCCCCAACTGGGTCTTGCTTCCCCTGACTTGCTGCTAGCCTGTCTTTAATAAGTCTACTTTAGGTTGTTGCCTACCTAGAATATCTATTCAGTAAAGTGTGACATTGGGTTTTACTTTCCCCTTCATTGTGAAGTTAAAGTAAGTGGGTTTTACTTACCTTGTGTTAGCTGTGTGCCATCCAAAACAAGTTACAAGAGTTATTGCTTACCTCAATCTGGGGTTCCCTGATTTCCAAAGCATCTGTAATTGTATAGTACATCCATTAGGTTTTGTTCACCTGGTATAACTCTGTGTTATGACAAAAGTAGTTATAGGTTTTTACTGCACCTAGAATAAGTGTTTCACTATTCACCAAAAGTATATTGTCCAGTTGACTGTACAACTGGAAGGGCCTACTGTCCTTGTATTACCAAAAGTAATCTAAAAGTAACCATTGGTCTTTTACTCCCAAAGAATAGGATTGGCCTATACTAAATGTGTATAACAAGGTTTTGACTTCCCTAGAACTACTGTTAGGTGTTCCAAATAAGGTCTATACTTGGGTCTGTGTACTGTCAAGTATAGTGTTGTGTTTTATATTGTGATTTCATATAATGTTTCAGTATTTACTTAACCCCTAGATTTATCTGGGCCTACTTGTATTTAAATAAATCCTTTATTTTTATAATACATAGTGTTTCAGTGTTTCTTTGGATCATTTGTATTACAATTTTCACTTGTACCGTATCTACTGCCCTCTCTCCCTCCTAAGATAAGCCTGGCTGCTCTGCCTACGCTACCATGTACTCAGGTGGTACAGTCTTATACTAAGAGTGGAGTCTTGTACTGCCTCAGTTGAATGGTTTTACTAGGCCCTTAACTGGACTTCAGAAAAACTGTCCTAACACTGTTGGCATGCGCTGGGATCAAGGTGGATTGCATTACATTGATTATTGATATACTTTGTGTCCAAAGGAAACCATCCAGTAGGTTTGGTTTAGCCAAGGTAAAGTGTACTTATTGTATTTAACACAAGAACCAACACCATGGCCTGCTTGAGGCCTGAGGACTCCTCTTATGCTTATGCTGCAATAGAACATTTGGTCATAATGTGTATAGAGAAGGGCCTCAATTGTGAAGGAAGTAAGCTTGAATTATTACAAAGGTTAGGGGACCATATGCCTGGTTCCAGTGAACCTGTGTCCACTTCTTACAATATTGCTGGGAGTGAGGATGATGAGGGTTCAGACAGCTGTCCAAACTCCTCAGAGGAGGAATATGAGGGTTCTGATGAGGAGGATGTTAGTTCACCCCCCTCTCCTTCTCCTGCCTCTACCTTACTGCCTACCATGTGCTCTGAGATATCTAAGGAACTGAATATAAGAACATTCCTGTGGGAAAACAATATGAAGATGTGGGAATATGAGAAAAAGTATAACAGGTCTGTAGAAGACCATTTTCTGCACCCCTCTTCTTTTTCCAGTTCTTCTGTGTCTACAGCTTCCAGGTTTCCAGAATTAGTGAGTCAGTATGATCTGAAGTGTGACTTTGTTGTATGGCTGAAAACTTTTGACCTCACTTGTAAAAGGTTTGGTCTGTGTGAGAGTGATAGAATACCCTGGGTTCTTTTTAGACTTCCCAAGAGGGACTACCATGTGCTCTTGGATTTACCTGAAGTAGAAATAGGTAACTGGGATAGGGTAAAAACAGCTCTCATGGATAGATATAAGAAAAAAGCTTCTACATATCTACACTCCTTAAGGGACTCTGAGAATAGAGGTAGGTCAAATAGTGCTGTCTCCTCATCCCTTAGGAAGTCTGTCAATACTGAGTATAGCAGAAAAGCTGTGGTCTTAGACTCAGCTGAGCCCCCTTGTAAAAAGGCTGAGGCTCTTAACCTTGAAGTAAGAGAGGTCCCCTTAGGAGACCCCTCTTTAGAGATAAAAGGCATTAACTGCCACTCTGAAGGGCACTTGGGTGTAGCACCCATAACTTCAAATAGGGACAAAGCCCCTAGGCCCACAAAGCTAGAGGTCACTCCTGTGACCCCACCTTTAGCTGCTGCTAAGGTGATAGAGCCTCTTGAAAAACCACATGTAGTGGAAGTGGTTCAACTAGTTCCCAGAAACTTAAAAACTTCTGTCCTAGTACCAATATGGTGTCATACCATTAACCAGGTCACTGTTGTGACCCCACCTTCAGTTAACACTGAGTTGAAAGAACCTCTTGAAAACCCACCTAGAGTGGAAGTGGTTCGCCCTGTGGATAGAAACTTATATATTCCTGTCCAATCTATAACACTGTGTAAAAACTTTGTTGAACCTGACAAGAACCTTAGTGTTCATGTCACATACCCTGTGTGGTGTATGTCCTTTAGAATAAAGGTCCCTTCAGTTAAACCTGTAGTGGCTGAACCATTTGAAAACCCACTTACAGTGGAAATGGTTCCTAAAACTCTAAACATGGGTACACCTGAAAACCCACTTACAGTGGAGGTGATCCAGATGGATGTACAAAGCTTAGGTGTTTTTAACAACCCTAAGAGGGCAAGGAGTTTCCTTGACCCCAAGGTAGGAATTGAGTTTTCTCCTTTAGTTCAGAATGCCCAAAATGTAACTTCTAGGCCTGAAAAACTGAACACCAAAAAGAGTTATAAGAAACCTAAGAGTAGCTTTCTTACTAGGCCTTCTAATAAAAAGCCTGTGACTCCAACTACTCCTACAGGAGAGATGGATAGGTGTTCTGACAAGGCTAGGGTCTATGTTTCAAGAGACCACTCTAAACCAGTAGGATCCTCTATAGCGAATCCTACTGTAAGTCCTAATGTTAGCAGGGCAACCTCTAACAAAGGCAAATCAAAATCTAGAAAATTAGGGAAATGGGAGCACAAACCATGCTCTACCATTTCAGTTCCAATTCTAAAGTCTTTGACCCACACTACTTCTGAGGAAGGGGTGGATAGACAAGATGGAAACCTAACTAGGCCTTTGAGGACTGGTAAACCTCAAAGCTGGTGGAAATCCAGAAAAGATATGTCTAAGGCTAAACCCCTTGACACTGTGGGCTCTTCTGCTGAAGACCCCCTTGTAAATCCTAGAGTTAGAAGGGAAAACCCTAACCAAGGTAAAAACAGATCTAAGAGGAAGTGAAGGATGTACAATGCTTTGCCACAACCCCTCCAACTAGGATACCTGAGACCCAACCTGCTCATGTGAGAGAGGTGGTGAGGAATCATGGAGACCCCTCTAGGTCTAAGGGATTTCTTTATAAGAACCCCTTTAAAAAGCCTATTGTAGGTTCAGAGGTTGTCACAACTTCTGAGGGACTGTTTAAACAGATCCCCTATACCTTAGACAAGAGTAAAGTGCCCAACACTACTTGTAGGTCATATAGTTTGCAAATGATAACTAATATAAGAAAAAGTATCACAGCAAGGGTTACAAAAAGATTGCAAGTTGGCTCAGCAAACAGTTTAACCGACTAGAAACAAGAGATCTATCCAGGTGAGGATTAGCTTCCTCCGTTCCTTAGTCTGGGGGGACGAGTGTTGGGTAAGATTTCCACAGGGCTGGTAAATCTTCCTTGCCTGGTTCAACTCCAGAACTTTTTGCTTTTCTAGTGAGTTATTTTCCATTAATACCTCAGTGAGTGGGAACCTTTTTCCACACTCACCTGTCTTTAACTCTTTTTATGGGTGTCATTTTTAAGACTCTCCATAGTGTCTTTTTAAAGTTATCATGTCTAACAACTTATTGGCAATAAGTGCCTGTTGTTGCTGGGTTGCCCTAGGGGCTCCCCCTTTAACTTTCTTGTGCTAACCGTGAGTGAACTACAGTTCCCAAGGGTAGAAAGGATCTTTGGATCCCTTTTACATTTACTTCTGTGAAACCAGCACACCCCACCTTATGTGGAGTGCTGGGGAGATACAATGTATCCCTTTTCACATTTAAACTGTAACAATTCTGTTACAGTGACAAGCTTACCTTTAATGGCTGGTGGCAGTGATACCTTTTACTAATTTGGTGCACCTTTACCGCATGCTGTAATCACAGCTGCAGTAAAGGCACCTAAGGGTGCTCATTTTTACCAAAATGGCCCCTGTCTTCTTTTTCTGCCATTTTAGTGTTTCTTGTCGTTTCTTGTTCCTTCCCCTGACATCCAGGGTGGGAAAATCCTTTGTTTGAGTGAGTTTTGTCTTTGGCGGGAGCCCCCTGGACACCCCGCCCAGGCTCCAGTCAGTCTGTAAGCACAGGAAGTGGGGGAGGGGTCCCAAACTTCCCCCTCCTTTGTCTTAGGTCTTCCTTCAATTGGGCCAAATCCCAGTGGGGGGTTGGCTGTCCTGATTGGACAGCCAAACGCCCCTTTCTTGTAAAATGCGGGGAGAGAATGCAGAGGTTGTGTTGCAGTTCCTGATAAATACTGGAAACCTGGAAGCTGAAGTCATGTCAACCACTGGAACAGAAAACCGAAGAGGATGACGAAGGAAAAGCGGCGGGAATGATTTCCAGCGGCCGGAGAGCCTGCTTTGTAACCGGAGCCTGCTGCAGCCCTTCCTTCCGATCGACCTGGGGTCTCCGAAAACGACGACCCGAACCCAGAGCCTAGTGAGACCCACTAGACTCAAGACGACCTGCATTTTGAGCCATCCCACGGGTTGCTGCGACCTTGCGTTCTTGCAATACCATAATACCCTGGGACCTCCTGCCACTGTGCGGTGCACGGTCTTCCGAATTCAGAATCTCGCTGAAACTTCGTGGGCATCTTGGTCTATCTCCAGAGACACGAATCGAGTCCAAAAAGTCCCCTCACAAGAGTGCTGGACCTTTTAAACGACGAGAATTCAACCACAATTTTCTGTCTTCTTCTGTGCTCCTTGAAAAGGCGCCAAACCCGCAGAACCGCATTCAGCCACGAGAGAAATCTTGCCTAGAGCCTTCTTCATCGATCTCTGCTGCAAAGTCCCTTCTGAGGTCTTGTGTTCAGTCTCCAGGACAAGGAATCCAGTGACCGGGTATTTGGCTGCAGTCCCTGAAGTTCTCCTGCTGCAATCTCTTCTTCATTGCTGAGTTACTGTGTTGGCTTGGGTATATACTTACCTTAAGCCTGTTGGGATTTCTGTGTAGTCCTGGGGTGTTTTCTGTGATTGGGAGGTCCCTCATCCAGTACACCCAGTCCCACTGCTAGAATCCTGCTGGGGTGTCTTCTGTGAAGCCCCTGGACCCTCTTCTAACCCTAGAAGTAAAAGTACTCACTTGTTTGCCAGTTTTCCTCAGGAAACTCTGACTTTTGCTACTAAAGAACCTATTCTAACACTGCCTGTTGGTCACTAGTCCTAGTGACCCCCCTTCTGCCACTGAGAACACTCATGCTCTAAGGGAAAAGACTTTGAAGGGATTGGGACTTCTGCCTAGAAAAGAAATCAAGTGTTTTTACTTACTTGTAAAGAGTTGGTTGGTAACTGTAATTCTAAGAGTGAACAGTTACAAAAGTTCTTACTGATCTTGGATGTGTGATGCACTATTCTTAAAAGTATGGTTAACATCTTTCCTTCCTTAGCCACTGTTTGCCAGTCTAAAAGAAAGTAGATGTGAAGGTATTTTACTCTCCTGTGATTAGGTTGTGCCTCTTTACAAAAGTAATGTGTTGGTTTCACCAGATTATTCCTGAAGGGTAATTGTATGAGTGTCCTCCAACTGTTGGTATCACCAGGTTAGTCCTGTTAGGATAACTGTATGAGTGTCCCCCAACTGGGTCTTGCTTCCCATGACTTGCTGCTAGCCTGTCTTTAATAAGTCTACTTTAGGTTGTTGCCTACCTAGAATATCTATTCAGTAAAGTGTGACATTGGGTTTTACTTTCCCCTTCATTGTGAAGTTAAAGTAAGTGGGTTTTACTTACCTTGTGTTAGCTGTGTGCCATCCAAAACAAGTTACAAGAGTTATTGCTTACCTCAATCTGGGGTTCCCTGATTTCCAAAGCATCTGTAATTGTATAGTACATCCATTAGGTTTTGTTCACCTGGTATAACTCTGTGTTATGACAAAAGTAGTTATAGGTTTTTACTGCACCTAGAATAAGTGTTTCACTATTCACCAAAAGTATATTGTCCAGTTGACTGTACAACTGGAAGGGCCTACTGTCCTTGTATTACCAAAAGTAATCTAAAAGTAACCATTGGTCTTTTACTCCCAAAGAATAGGATTGGCCTATACTAAATGTGTATAACAAGGTTTTGACTTCCCTAGAACTACTGTTAGGTGTTCCAAATAAGGTCTATACTTGGGTCTGTGTACTGTCAAGTATAGTGTTGTGTTTTATATTGTGATTTCATATAATGTTTCAGTATTTACTTAACCCCTAGATTTATCTGGGCCTACTTGTATTTAAATAAATCCTTTATTTTTATAATACATAGTGTTTCAGTGTTTCTTTGGATCATTTGTATTACAATTTTCACTTGTACCGTATCTACTGCCCTCTCTCCCTCCTAAGATAAGCCTGGCTGCTCTGCCTACGCTACCATGTACTCAGGTGGTACAGTCTTATACTAAGAGTGGAGTCTTGTACTGCCTCAGTTGAATGGTTTTACTAGGCCCTTAACTGGACTTCAGAAAAACTGTCCTAACACTGTTGGCATGCGCTGGGATCAAGGTGGATTGCATTACATTGATTATTGATATACTTTGTGTCCAAAGGAAACCATCCAGTAGGTTTGGTTTAGCCAAGGTAAAGTGTACTTATTGTATTTAACACAAGAACCAACACCATGGCCTGCTTGAGGCCTGAGGACTCCTCTTATGCTTATGCTGCAATAGAACATTTGGTCATAATGTGTATAGAGAAGGGCCTCAATTGTGAAGGAAGTAAGCTTGAATTATTACAAAGGTTAGGGGACCATATGCCTGGTTCCAGTGAACCTGTGTCCACTTCTTACAATATTGCTGGGAGTGAGGATGATGAGGGTTCAGACAGCTGTCCAAACTCCTCAGAGGAGGAATATGAGGGTTCTGATGAGGAGGATGTTAGTTCACCCCCCTCTCCTTCTCCTGCCTCTACCTTACTGCCTACCATGGGCTCTGAGATATCTAAGGAACTGAATATAAGAACATTCCTGTGGGAAAACAATATGAAGATGTGGGAATATGAGAAAAAGTATAACAGGTCTGTAGAAGACCATTTTCTGCACCCCTCTTCTTTTTCCAGTTCTTCTGTGTCTACAGCTTCCAGGTTTCCAGAATTAGTGAGTCAGTATGATCTGAAGTGTGACTTTGTTGTATGGCTGAAAACTTTTGACCTCACTTGTAAAAGGTTTGGTCTGTGTGAGAGTGATAGAATACCCTGGGTTCTTTTTAGACTTCCCAAGAGGGACTACCATGTGCTCTTGGATTTACCTGAAGTAGAAATAGGTAACTGGGATAGGGTAAAAACAGCTCTCATGGATAGATATAAGAAAAAAGCTTCTACATATCTACACTCCTTAAGGGACTCTGAGAATAGAGGTAGGTCAAATAGTGCTGTCTCCTCATCCCTTAGGAAGTCTGTCAATACTGAGTATAGCAGAAAAGCTGTGGTCTTAGACTCAGCTGAGCCCCCTTGTAAAAAGGCTGAGGCTCTTAACCTTGAAGTAAGAGAGGTCCCCTTAGGAGACCCCTCTTTAGAGATAAAAGGCATTAACTGCCACTCTGAAGGGCACTTGGGTGTAGCACCCATAACTTCAAATAGGGACAAAGCCCCTAGGCCCACAAAGCTAGAGGTCACTCCTGTGACCCCACCTTTAGCTGCTGCTAAGGTGATAGAGCCTCTTGAAAAACCACATGTAGTGGAAGTGGTTCAACTAGTTCCCAGAAACTTAAAAACTTCTGTCCTAGTACCAATATGGTGTCATACCATTAACCAGGTCACTGTTGTGACCCCACCTTCAGTTAACACTGAGTTGAAAGAACCTCTTGAAAACCCACCTAGAGTGGAAGTGGTTCGCCCTGTGGATAGAAACTTATATATTCCTGTCCAATCTATAACACTGTGTAAAAACTTTGTTGAACCTGACAAGAACCTTAGTGTTCATGTCACATACCCTGTGTGGTGTATGTCCTTTAGAATAAAGGTCCCTTCAGTTAAACCTGTAGTGGCTGAACCATTTGAAAACCCATTTACAGTGGAAATGGTTCCTAAAACTCTAAACATGGGTACACCTGAAAACCCACTTACAGTGGAGGTGATCCAGATGGATGTACAAAGCTTAGGTGTTTTTAACAACCCTAAGAGGGCAAGGAGTTTCCTTGACCCCAAGGTAGGAATTGAGTTTTCTCCTTTAGTTCAGAATGCCCAAAATGTAACTTCTAGGCCTGAAAAACTGAACACCAAAAAGAGTTATAAGAAACCTAAGAGTAGCTTTCTTACTAGGCCTTCTAATAAAAAGCCTGTGACTCCAACTACTCCTACAGGAGAGATGGATAGGTGTTCTGACAAGGCTAGGGTCTATGTTTCAAGAGACCACTCTAAACCAGTAGGATCCTCTATAGCGAATCCTACTGTAAGTCCTAATGTTAGCAGGGCAACCTCTAACAAAGGCAAATCAAAATCTAGAAAATTAGGGAAATGGGAGCACAAACCATGCTCTACCATTTCAGTTCCAATTCTAAAGTCTTTGACCCACACTACTTCTGAGGAAGGGGTGGATAGACAAGATGGAAACCTAACTAGGCCTTTGAGGACTGGTAAACCTCAAAGCTGGTGGAAATCCAGAAAAGATATGTCTAAGGCTAAACCCCTTGACACTGTGGGCTCTTCTGCTGAAGACCCCCTTGTAAATCCTAGAGTTAGAAGGGAAAACCCTAACCAAGGTAAAAACAGATCTAAGAGGAAGTGAAGGATGTACAATGCTTTGCCACAACCCCTCCAACTAGGATACCTGAGACCCAACCTGCTCATGTGAGAGAGGTGGTGAGGAATCATGGAGACCCCTCTAGGTCTAAGGGATTTCTTTATAAGAACCCCTTTAAAAAGCCTATTGTAGGTTCAGAGGTTGTCACAACTTCTGAGGGACTGTTTAAACAGATCCCCTATACCTTAGACAAGAGTAAAGTGCCCAACACTACTTGTAGGTCATATAGTTTGCAAATGATAACTAATATAAGAAAAAGTATCACAGCAAGGGTTACAAAAAGATTGCAAGTTGGCTCAGCAAACAGTTTAACCGACTAGAAACAAGAGATCTATCCAGGTGAGGATTAGCTTCCTCTGTTCCTTAGTCTGGGGGGACGAGTGTTGGGTAAGATTTCCACAGGGCTGGTAAATCTTCCTTGCCTGGTTCAACTCCAGAACTTTTTGCTTTTCTAGTGAGTTATTTTCCATTAATACCTCAGTGAGTGGGAACCTTTTTCCACACTCACCTGTCTTTAACTCTTTTTATGGGTGTCATTTTTAAGACTCTCCATAGTGTCTTTTTAAAGTTATCATGTCTAACAACTTATTGGCAATAAGTGCCTGTTGTTGCTGGGTTGCCCTAGGGGCTCCCCCTTTAACTTTCTTGTGCTAACCTTGAGTGAACTACAGTTCCCAAGGGTAGAAAGGATCTTTGGATCCCTTTTACATTTACTTCTGTGAAACCAGCACACCCCACCTTATGTGGAGTGCTGGGGAGATACAATGTATCCCCTTTCACATTTAAACTGTAACAATTCTGTTACAGTGACAAGCTTACCTTTAATGGCTGGTGGCAGTGATACCTTTTACTAATTTGGTGCACCTTTACCGCATGCTGTAATCACAGCTGCAGTAAAGGCACCTAAGGGTGCTCATTTTTACCAAAATGGCCCCTGTCTTCTTTTTCTGCCATTTTAGTGTTTCTTGTCGTTTCTTGTTCCTTCCCCTGACATCCAGGGTGGGAAAATCCTTTGTTTGAGTGAGTTTTGTCTTTGGCGGGAGCCCCCTGGACACCCCGCCCAGGCTCCAGTCAGTCTGTAAGCACAGGAAGTGGGGGAGGGGTCCCAAACTTCCCCCTCCTTTGTCTTAGGTCTTCCTTCAATTGGGCCAAATCCCAGTGGGGGGTTAGCTGTCCTGATTGGACAGCCAAACGCCCCTTTCTTGTAAAATGCGGGGAGAGAATGCAGAGGTTGTGTTGCAGTTCCTGATAAATACTGGAAACCTGGAAGCTGAAGTCATGTCGACCACTGGAACAGAAAACCGAAGAGGATGACGAAGGAAAAGCGGCGGGAATGATTTCCAGCGGCCGGAGAGCCTGCTTTGTAACCGGAGCCTGCTGCAGCCCTTCCTTCCGATCGACCTGGGGTCTCCGAAAACGACGACCCGAACCCAGAGCCTAGTGAGACCCACTAGACTCAAGACGACCTGCATTTTGAGCCATCCCATGGGTTGCTGCGACCTTGCGTTCTTGCAATACCCCAATACCCTGGCACCTCCTGCCACTGTGCGGTGCACGGTTTTCCGAATTCCGAATCTCGCTGAAACTTCGTGGGCATCTTGGTCTATCTCCAGAGACACGAATAGAGTCCACAAAGTCCCCTCACAAGAGTGCTGGACCTTTTAAACGACTAGAATTCAACCGCAATTTTCTGTCTTCTTCTGTGCTCCTTGAAAAGGCGCCAAACCTGCAGAACCGCATTCAGCCGCAAGAGAAATCTTGCCTAGAGCCTTCTTCATCGATCCCTGCTGCAAAGTCCCTTCTGAGGTCTTGTGTTCAGTCTCCAGGACAAGGAATCCAGTGACCGGGTATTTGGCTGCAGTCCCTGAAGTTCTCCTGCTGCAATCTCTTCTTCATTGCTGAGGTACTGTGTTGGCTTGGGTATATACTTACCTTAAGCCTGTTGGGATTTCTGTGTAGTCCTGGGGTGTTTTCTGTGATTGGGAGGTCCCTCGTCCAGTACACCCAGTCCCACTGCTAGAATCCTGCTGGGGTGTCTTCTGTGAAGCCCCTGGACCCTCTTCTAATCCTAGAAGGAAAAGTACTCACTTGTTTGCCAGTTTTCCTCAGGAAACTCTGACTTTTGCTACTAAAGAACCTATTCTAACACTGCCTGTTGGTCACTAGTCCTAGTGACCCCCCTTCTGCCACTGAGAACACTGATGCTCTAAGGGAAAAGACTTTGAAGGGATTGGGACTTCTGCCTAGAAAAGAAATCAAGTGTTTTTACTTACTTGTAAAGAGTTGGTTGGTAACTGTAATTCTAAGAGTGAACAGTTACAAAAGTTCTTACTGATCTTGGATGTGTGATGCACTATTCTTAAAAGTATGGTTAACATCTTTCCTTCCCTAGCCACTGTTTTGCCAGTCTAAAAGAAAGTAGATGTGAAGGTATTTTACTCTCCTGTGATTAGGTTGTGCCTCTTTACAAAAGTAATGTGTTGGTTTCGCCAGATTATTCCTGAAGGGTAATTGTATGATTGTCCTCCAACTGTTGGTATCACCAGGTTAGTCCTGTTAGAATAACTGTATGAGTGTCCCCCAACTGGGTCTTGCTTCCCCTGACTTGCTGCTAGCCTGTCTTTAATAAGTCTACATTAGGTTGTTGCCTACCTAGAATATCTATTCAGTAAAGTGTGACATTGGGTTTTACTTTCCCCTTAATTGTGAAGTTAAAGTAAGTGGGTTTTACTTACCTTGTGTTAGCTGTGTGCCATCCAAAACAAGTTACAAGAGTTATTGCTTACCTCAATCTGGGGTTCCCTGATTTCCAAAGCATCTGTAATTGTATATTACATCCATTAGGTTTTACTCACCTGGTATAACTGTGTGTTATGACAAAAGTAGTTATAGGTTTTAACTGCACCTAGAATAAGTGTTTCACTATTCACCAAACGTATATTGTCCAGTTGACTGTTTATGTGATTTGTTCCAAGAGTCACTGTACAACTGGAAGGGCCTACTGCCCTTGTATTACCAAAAGTAATCTAAAAGTAACTATTGGTCTTTTACTCCCAAAGAATAGGCTTGGCCTATACTAAATGTGTATAACAAGGTTTTGACTTCCCTAGAACTACTGTTAGGTGTTCCAAATAAGGTCTATACTTGGGTCTGTGTACTTTCAAGTATAGTGTTGTGTTTTATATTGTGATTTCATATAATGTTTCAGTATTTACTTAACCCCTAGATTTATCTGGGCCTACTTGTATTTAAATAAATCCTTTATTTTTATAATACATAGTGTTTCAGTGTTTCTTTGGATCATTTGTATTACAATTTTCACTTGTACCGTATCTACTGCCCTCTCTCCCTCCTAAGATAAGCCTGGCTGCTCTGCCTACGCTACTATGTACTCAGGTGGTACAGTCTTATACTAAGAGTGGAGTCTTGTACTGCCTCAGTTGAATGGTTTTACTAGGCCCTTAACTGGACTTCAGAAAAACTGTCCTAACAGTCTCCAAACAAAATATCAATAGAGGTGGTGGATGAACATAAGTATTTAGGCCTGATCTTCTCCAATAAAGAAAGTTGGCAGATTCACATAAACGCAGTAGCCACACATGTAGCTGCAGGTTTCAGTGGGTGCTCCGCTTTACTCCCAATTTGGGGGCAACGGCTAGACTAATTTCTCCAGCTGACGGACTCCAAAATCAACACTGCCATCCTCTATGGAGCTGAGGTTTTTGGTGCATCCACCTGTGGGTGCCTAGAAGTTCAGCAAAATTAGCTTTTTTATTAAGGATCATGGGACTCATCCCAAGCACACCTGGAGTTCTATTGTGACACAAACTTGGCCTTCTTAGTGTAATTTTCCAAGCCCAGAGGAGGTTTCTAGAATTTGTTGTGAAGGTACAGTTCAGCCCCTCTGCAAATTCAAATCTTACGATGCAATGGGGGAGATTCTGCGTTATCCCAGTAATGATCACGCCAGCTGGTACAACAGTGGGATTATTTTGATGATGAACTGGGGATTGGGGATGTTGCAGCTCTTGGTGGTCTCTCAAATGCACAGTGCAAGTCCATGCTTAATCAAAAGGTGGCAGCCATAAGATCTAATTCTTCCTTCAAGGGGTGTGATTAAATCAGATCTGCTCTCATTGCACAGGGAAGTAAAGTGAGTGATCCATAGGTCTTTGAAAATTGTCACAGGGGAAAATTTCCTATCGGCTTGCTTGCCATTTACAACTTTTGCCCTAAAACCGTTGGCATCTTTATCGTTGATAGCATTTATCATATGGTATTGATATTGATATTTTATTTCTTTCGTGCTCATACAAAAGTGTGTCAGAGCGCGACATGTCAAGGGAGGGGAACAGGGGAGAACAAAACAGCGATCTTACTATGCCCAGTGACATTGAGAAAGTGCAAGTGCATGGGAGAGGGGGAGGGGAAAAGTGCATGGAAGGAGGGAGAAGTGGAAAGTGCAAAGCAGAGGAGAAACAGATAAATAATAAATACATAATAATAAAGGCAACAAACAGTGCTAGTGGGTGTGGATCTCTGTCTTCAGCTGGGGCCTCCCTCTGAAACAGCCTCCCTGCCACTCTAAAACTTGAGGAGAACCACCTCTTGTTCCAGAAGCACCTCAAGACCTTCCTCTTTTCTTCTGCTTTCACTCCCCCTCTGTCATGATGCCTGCTCCCGAGGAGCCAGGTCAGGCCCAGCGTCCCCGTAAGCAGACTTCATACTCACCAAGCAGGACCCAGCAAACCCCTATAGGGGCTCTTTGGACCTTGTCCTGGCGCCTTTGGCGCCAGGCTCATAAAAGGCATCTGTCCTGGCGCCATAGGCGCCAGGCTCATCATGGCAGAACATATGGTAAGGCTTGGGTGAACTCACCTGAGGCAGACCATGCTGCATACTCACCCGAGGCAGACCATGCTGTCTGAAGCTCCAAGCCAACTAAGGCTGGGGAGGAACTATTTTCTTTCAGGAACTCTTTTCTTACTCGGGTGGGGCCAGTGGAAGAACACTCACCTGAAGGCTATTTAAACCACGCCCGGATGGCCACACGTGCTTCGCGTTATTCTGCATCTGCAGCAGGACGCTCACCGAGTCGGCTCCTGCATCCTGGCTCCTGCCACGCCCGCCAGCACCTGGAACACCTGCAAGGAGAGAAAGGCAAGCATTAGGACATTACCTACCTTCATCCAGCATCCGGATTCTTCACTCCGTCGATCCTGCAAAAGAAAGTCAAGGGTTAGAAACACATCTCATCGCTCGCTGCAGCGCCGCTTCCACTTACCTTCACGTGGCGCTGTCTAGCTCTTCAGCGGTCATAGGTGACATCGGCCGCATCCCAGCACCTACGGAAAAGAAAGACAATAGTTAGGAGCGCTCCGCTTCTCACGCTGCCGCGCCGCTTCCTCTTACCTTCACGTGGCGCCGGCAACCTTTTCAGTGCCCATAGGCGACATCGGTCGCATTCAAGACCTACGGAGAAAAAGGACAAAACAATGTGAGCAACGAACTAATTGCAAAAGGACAGATTACTCACCTTAAGTCTTACCTGAATTTTGTTGGGACCTCAGTTCCCTTTTCGGGTCGGAGCGGCTTTTCTGGCTTTTCCGTACCCCGGCCCCTATGGGGAAATAAGACACACTCATTTAGGTGTCGGAGCAAACCACTACGGCACACCTTCATTAAAAGTACTCACCTGAGCTTACCTCGGCGAATCCATTCCTCCACACGGATTCCTCACCTAGTCCCTGAAAATTAAACAAAGGCCAAGGGACAAATAAGACTTGATCTTTTGAACTATATTCTTACGGCAGCATTTTGGTAAAGGCAAGCAGACATCGAACCCTCGCCAAATCCGAGATCCAGTGAAGTAACTGGAAATCTACGCGCCCCTGCGTCAGAAGCAGGATGGAGAGCTCGTCCATACAGAAATTAAGGTGAGAGTCTGCGGAAGGCACAGCTAGGGTTCGAGGAGGGTGAGAAGGGGAAAAAGGGGGGAATCTCACACACAATCTAGCAGACAGTTAACTCCCTTTTCCCATCTACAGAAGGATTATACTACGGGCCAGACAGACGAGGTTTGGGGGTCCAGTCCAGTCCATCTTCCAAGCACTACGCTTTACCGTGGAAGAAGTTGTAGCAGTCCAGAACGGGTTGGCGCCTCCGTGGGAATCAAGTGAGCGTTACACCCTCTCCCCTGCTGATCTGTTCTCCCTTGGCACCGTGCACCTGGCCACCCTCTGTCCTCTGGGCCCAGGTACCTGCTCACCCTGCCACCCTCCCGCACTGCCTCCGGGCCACCCCTTGCACTGGGGTCTGTATCTGTATCCATACACCCCCCCCTTTTTCTTCCTGCACTTATCAGACTGACTCTGTCTGCTGCCTTAAACCTAGCACTTGCAATTTGCTGGCTGCTCGTTTCTTTGAAAAATGACTGACCGTGAGGGAGTTAAAGGTAGAGGAGCAAAGAGCTTGAGAGGGGAGGTATTTGCGGAGGGATAGTTGAAGCTATTTTGGAGCCAGGCCCCAGAAAGCCTCGTGGACAATGCAGAGGGTTTTAAATTTAATCCTTGCATCCACTGGGAACCAATGGAGAGATTTCAGAGCTGGAGAGATACGATCCCAGGGCTTGAGGCCAAGGACAAGTCCCGCAGTCCTGTTCTGGATTAGTTGCAGAGGGCGGAGAGTAGAGGCAGGTAGGTTTAGAAAGAGGCTGTTACAATAGTCCAACCTAGAGAGAACCAGAGCTTGGGATACCATGAGCTTCTGGAAGGAAGGAGAGGAAAGGCAGAGTACCTTTGAGGAGGTGCAGTAGGAAGTTTGACTTTTTAGAGACCTCAGAGATGTGGACGGAGAAGGAAAGGGTGGAGTCAAAGATGACCCCAAGGTTCTTAGCCTCGTAGGTGGGGGTAGGAGGAGGGCCAAGGGAAGCCGGCCAGAGAGTGAGGGGAAAGGATGGTGAAGGTGTGCCAATGAGGAGGATCTCAGTTCTGCTGGAATTCAGGCAAAGATCATTGGCGGCACACCAATCTTGAATGGCAGTTAGGCAATCAGAGATGAGATAGGGAGAGGAGGTGGCCGAGGGCAGCCTGAAAATGAGTTGACCTTCATCAGCGTAGCACTGGAAATTTCAGCAGAAAATGGCAATGCAGTGGGCGAGAGTTGCCAGGTATTGGTTGAAAAGCCACGGCGAGAGGTTGACCCCTGGGGAACACCACAGGCAGAGCGGAAGATGGATGATAGGAAGGACCCAAGTTGGACCTGGGAGGGTCGATCAGAGAGGAAAGAGGTCAGCCAGGCCAGAACCTGATCATTGATACCAAGGTTTTCACAGAGACGGTTGAGCAGGATGGTATAGTTGACCATATTGAAGGCAGAAGAGAGATCGAGGAGGATGAGGACGGAGGGAATGTTAGAGTCAAGGTGGGAGAGCAGATCTTCACGGATGTTCAGGAGAGCAGTTTCTGTGCTTCTGGCAGCTCTGAAGCCAGACTGGTGGTCATGGAGACAGCCAACAGAATTGGAATGAAGGTTAAGCTGAGAGATGGCCAACCTTTCCAGGAGTTTGCCCAGAAAGGGAGTAATGGAAATTGGGCGATAGTTAGCTGGACAAGAAGGATCAGCTGTGGGTTTCTTGAGAAGAGGATGCACAAGGGAGTGCTTCAGATGGGAGGGAAAGGATCCTGAGGCAAAGGAGTGGTTGAAAAAATCAGCAAGGGCCAGAGCGAGGATGTCTATGTAGTCCTTGATGGTTTTAGAGGATCAGGGATGAACCTGTTTTGACGAGGCTTTCATAGATCGGACTTGTCTGTTGACCTCGTCAGGGGAGAAAAGAGGAAAGGACGAGAAGTATGGTGGGGGATGGGTAAAAGAGGGTCAGCAAGCACAGATGGAGAGGGGAGAGGATGGGTAGAGGCAGAGAGGGTGTACAAGATGTCCTGGGTTTTTGAAATGAAGTGAGAGGCAAGGGAATTGCAAAGAGCCTGGGAGGCAACAGGAGGGGTAGACACTGCAGCAGGGTTGGCCAGCTCCTTGCATATTTTAAAGAGTTCAGCTGAGTTGTTAGATGTCACAGAGACACAAGCTTGAATGTGGACTCTCTTCTTGGTGAGGACAGAGAGTCGGTGTTGCCTTTGTAGCAGGCGACAGGCCAGTTTGTCAGAGGATGAACAGGAAGCCCTCCATTTCCTCTCAGCCTCCCTACACTTACGTTTAAGTGTCGCTAGATCAGAGTCATACCAGGAATTGCACTTGGCTTTGGACTTCAAACGGATCCTCATGACAGGGGCAAGAGCATCAAGAGTATCAGAAATTGAAGCGTAGAACAGAGACAGGGTTGTGTCAGGATGTGAGACAGCCAGAGGTGGAGGGGGGGGGAGAAAGTGGCAGCAAAAGCCACACACTTCATGGGCGGGATGTCCGAGAAGGTAGGTGGCAGTGTTTGGGTAGGCTTGGCTTGGGGGGAAGAGAGGGAGAGATGATAGGAGAGGAGGGAGTGATCGCTCCAGGAGAGAGGAATGGTCAGAGGGATGGAGAGGGGGAGGTCAGAGGAGATGAAGACATCGAGTGTGTGCCCTGCAGAGTGAATCGGGCCAGAGGGGAGGATGGATAGGGAGAGGGAGTCGCAGAGGTCACGGAAGAGTACAGAGGAGGAACAAGGAGAGTCTAAATGTATATTGAGGTCACCGAAGAGGAGGAGTTGAGTGGTAGAGGCCAGGAGGGAGGAGGAGCGGTCTGCCCACTCAGAGAGATATTAGGTGATTTGACTAGGAGGCCGGTAGATGGTAGCCACAGTAAGGGAATGGGTAGGCGAGAGAGAACGCCTACAGACAAGGCATTCAAAAGAGGAGTAGGTCTGAGTGGGAATGATAGAGGCAGGAATCCACTCAGGAAAGATCAGGGCTACCCCCCCACTGGACCGGGAGGATCTGGGTGCGGAGAGGATCTTGTAGCCATCAGGGAGGAGCGTGTCAAAGCTCATGACAGAGCTGGCCATGACCCAAGTCTCAATAAGACCAAGGACATCAAGGTCTAGTTCTTCAAGGAGGTGGCAGATGTCAGAGGAGTGTTTGACAGCAGAGCGAGAGTTCAGAGTGGCAATATGAAGAAGGTTGCTAGCCTTAAAGACCTTCCAGGGAGGGGTGCAGATCAGAGGACGCCCTGTGGAGGAGAAAGAGCCCTAGGACGTGCAGAGGAGGAGGAGGAGAGAGGGCAAGGTAGCCAAGGGTGGACAGTAGGGGACAGCAGGAGATGAGAGGAAATTGATGAGGCGAGGGAAGCACCTATCAATGAGGAGGAGATTGGCCTGAGGGCCTTGGAACATGACAGTGCCATTTAGGTAGACATTAATGATTACTTTAGAGGAGTCGAAGGAAGCCATGAGAACTTCTCAGCAAGTGCCACCATTAATGGGAGAGGAGGAGAACGGACAGAGCACAGATATCATATGAGGAGTCCATAGATATGGGGAAGGAACAACAAAGAGGATGTTGGTGAGGGTGTGTCTGGAGGAAGCATTGTAGTAGGTGTTGGCAATAGGAAGACCAGGGTTAGAGGCCAAGATATCCCTTTTGAACTTCGTCCTACCAGACTTAGTGAGAAAGGAAGGATAGTCAATGGAGAAGTAGTTGGAAAAGAAAGGAGAAACAGAAAGCACCATGGGGGTGGAAGTGAGTCGAGGTTGGATAAACTGGGGGGGCTAAGGCAGGTAGGTGTGGGACAAAAGAGAGTGGTAAGGTCACTGGGCTGGAAAGTTACAGAGAAGCATCAGTATACAAGCAAAATTCAGAGAATTTCGCAATGGGCAGCAAGATTTGACTTTTTATCACAAATTGCAAACACAGCAAGATTTGACTTTTTAGCACAGAGCTAAACAGCAAGATTTGACTTTTTAGCACAAAGCAAAAACAGCACGATTTGACTATAATCCTATTGGTACAATAGACAATGGTCTATTATACCAATATTGTGAATTTATTGACAATAATCATATTGGTATTTTTTATTCACTGGGGAACGCTGTTTGCAACTCTTATAATTCAATATTTTGTCATATTGTCTTGTACATTTATGCTTATTAACCAAAATAATGTTAATGCAACAGCTCATTATTTTTTATTGATGCAAATTGCTCAATATGTGGCTCTGTAAGACTTCTCCTGTGGTTAGAGACAATAGCCCCAGCTGAACTCAAAATATTCTCTGTACACTTGTGGAGAGGCATCTAATTAATTCTACTGCAACTTGCACAAGGGCCAATGGCTAGACGGACTGATTACTGCACCACAACTACCTTGTCATACTCCTTTCCCACAGCAGAAGTGTCCAGTAGCTAGGTATACAGCATCTGTGCACATAAGGGACTGCTGTTTTTTCCTGTTGAGGACCCATCCGTTTAACTATGCCTAAGTCTCTGAAGAGGGTATTTCACTGATTCTCCTCTGTGCAGGCTGGGCCCATAATGCTAAAAGAAAACCTTAACAAGTGTTAGGGATGCACTGCCCATTGCTGCCATCGTTTTCTGTGAGCTTGACATGACCGGATTGATTGGTGGTCCTCCTTCTGTTTGCATTCTTCCTCCAATTAATGTTGCAAGCACTGCAGAAAAACATCCTTGCACATTTGCACAGAGTCCCCTACTTATGAGTCTTGCCCCTAGTCTTTCTCCCTTGAAATATGCAGATGGTAAGCAGCCACGTTTACTTCAAAATGGATGTCGACAAATAAAGCCAGCAAGTACTCAATGTTACTTTTAAATCCAACTACCTGTGAATCATCATCCAAAGTTAAAAGTGGGTCCCTCATCAGATGTACCACATCCACGTCACCACCCAAGGCACACACACTTGCCATGTTGGTTTGGTTGAGCACATGCTGGTACAGCAGTGGGAGAACATCTCTCAGGGATGCACTGTGATGGCTAACTTGCTTTGCGGCCTCCTCAAAAAAGGTCTAGCACTGTGCAGACATTATACGGCAGCTGCCACTGGCAAAGTGTTACAAAGGCCCCATCTAGGGCTCTGCTGTTAGTCTTGCCGTAATCTGCGACTGCATAGAACTGCTAATATAGCATGTCTGGCATGTGCAAAGTAGAGTTCCAATGGGTGGCCAACTGATGTCTGCAGTGGCAACTTGTCACACACTTTAAGTTGGTGTAGTGCACTTTTGGCATTGTAAACCCAGCTGAAATGGGAGCTGATCTTCTGAGCCAAAGGAACCATTTCTTACCAAGGCTTGTATATGGTGAAAAGCATGTGATCACAAGGTCAAAGGAATGCACAAAGTGCATTTGCTTGACAATTCATATGGCATCAAGGCCATTTGAACAGTTGTCTTCTTCAAAAGAGCCCAAATGCAAACTACGAAGCCTTAGTCACTGTGCTTTCACCTCCTCCACTTCTCCCAGATGTCAACTACCCTGTGGTGTCTATCCTGAAACCCTTGCATGCACAAGTTTGACTGGTGCTGAATTGCACACAACTGAAGCCCCTTGATTTACACTTGGGCTCCTCTTGTTTGTTAGATGAACAAATGGCAAACTAGTGTGCTGAAACAGTCATGTAGTCAATGTTCTGACCACTGGGCCACTTGTTCACGGAGAAATGGATGGTATGCCACAAAGACTCATGTAGTACCTGCTCCACTGTAGCAATAAGCTCATTGTACATTTCCTGTTCTGCTTTTTGGGACCAATAAATTGACATAGGACTTCTCATTGATCGCCATCTTTTCCTATAAATTGATGGAATCCAGCGTTTTCCACAAATGAGCAATGCAAGACATCTTTTACCAATATTATAGCCAGGTACGAATTAGGTAGGCATTGCCACTCATGAAACTTGTGATAGGTCTCGCCGTGCTCAAATGCTTCTATGACACTGCTCTGATGCAATTGGGAATCTTTGCTATTTGCCAATGGGGTATAATGGGTAAATCTTGGTGCTCTTCTCCCAAGCACTGATACTGCTGAAGTAGGTTCTCGGGAAATTGTGCAGACTGGTGGAGGTATGCTCCTTGTATGGTAGTATTGGGAGGGATGTACTTCCCTGATATGGCATGTTAGTTATTGTGGTTCTAAGTGGCTTTTCTAAGTAATTTTTTTAATTGAATCTTTTTTTCAAGCTGTGTTTTTCACACAATGTGAAATGTTCCCTTATTTACGCGAATGGCACACTAGATAATATCAGATGCTCATTCTGAGCCAGGCTGTTGTCCCGGGATAGTAATTGCGCTCATTTGCCATTTGTTTATCTCCAGACTGTAGCAAATGTGAATGGTAAATTCCCTTTGTGCCCCATTCCCTCTCTTTGGCCTGCTAGGGGGGCTGCTGTTATCCCCCTCGACCCTCTGCCCGTTCAACCATTTCACAACTCCCTTACATCATGCATGTGGAGGAAGAACCCTGAATGCAACTAGCTCCCTGCCTTCTTTACCTCAGCACCTACAACCACACACGTGTCAGCAATCACAAGCAATTACAGACCCTCTCCCATGTATGCCAGGTGCAGGATACTTCCTTCTCATGACAAACATTATGTGTGCCACGGGATTCCTCTTCATGGAATTACTGTCTGCCTCGCCACTTCTGTGAATTGTAATAATGGGAGCTCTATTTTCAGACATCCATTTTTTATTTGCACTGTAACAGTGCCATTTCATCAGGGTGGCCTATCTATGGATGCATGCCCATGTCCCATGTCACCCCAAGCGATTTCGATTATGAAAATATATTACGTGCATGCAGAAGTGGGACGTATGGGTGTGTGGCGTGTCACAAAGGTGATGGATGGGGTATTGGAAAAAGGAAGCGGTGAGGCAATGGGACAACAAGGTAGCACTGAATTGGAACCTGCATAAGTAAGAGTAATATACAACATATTGACAGGGGCAGCTAAAATGGAGACGGTAACCCCACCGGAGTATATGTGTGCAGCCCTACCATTGTATAAGGAGAAGATCATGAAATACTACCGTGAGTGGGTGTCTAAAACAAGGGGGGACATGTTTAAGCCCTGGCCAGAACAGGCGATGAACAGCAAATATGTTCTGGACCACATGTACAAATATTTAGCAGCCAGATATAAGGGGAAGAAGTTGAAGAATGGAAAGGAGGTTTTGGAGCTATGGAAGATGAAAGAGGACTTAGAAGATGTTCCACCTGGCCAGATGAGGACAGTTGCCGGATCATCTCTGTCATGTGCCCCAACCCATACAATGCCCACCATCCCTTCCACTCATAAATCCCCTGCCCCATCAGTTCTGGCACCTACAGTACAGCCGCGTAAGAAACACAGCAGCCCCCAGTAGGATGTTGACCCACACGTGCAGCATCAGGGTACACAAAACCAATATATGTCCTCTTGCCCACCACTGCTCCTCCTCCTGGTCCTCACAGGCCCAGTATTATAATTTCTTGAATCCACTAGCATTGGCAGCTGCTTGTGATCAAGAACCGGGGGGGATAGATCGCAAGCCACAGAAGGAGTTTGAAGATGCATAGAGGATGAGACAGGAGGAATTGGCATGGTTGACATGGATAGAAGGGATGGGCAGAAAGCACCTGTTGAGGTGGACAAGTGGAGGGCAGGAGATATCTTTCTCAGTATTGATAGTACTGCCATCAGCGATGTGCACATTGAGAGGGAGGATAATGGACAGGGAAGACAGCAAACAGGACATTTGTATTACCGGACAGTGTGTTCGGAGGATGATATGGCGGAGGACAAGGGGAGGTGGAATGGGCTCCGCCTGTGAAATCAACATGGGTAGAGAGCCTGTGGTGGCCCAGTTTTAAGAACAGATAGGGGCGCATGACGGTGGCCAAGGGAAAACAGATGGAGAAAAAGAAGTTGAAAAGGACGGTGGGGGTGCAGTTCCGCCTGTTGTACCAGGTACCAGGGACGGGACAGTATGTACCATGGCCACACATAGACAAGAAAGATTTGCTAAAGGCGTTGCCGTTCCTTAAAGCTGGGGCAGTGAAATTGATTTATGCATTTGAAAAATAGATGGCAGGGATACCTTTGGCTGTGTGTGATTTGAACAGTTTGTTTGTTGCAATACTAGGGGATCAGGCAGATGACATTTGGGTCAAACCAGTGTATCATGGATGCACCTGGGAGATGACAGCCATGACAGGGCCCTTTTAATGTCATCAAGGCCCAAGTGTGGGTGGCATTGCAGCGCGTCTACCCGTACACACTGGATCGCTAGTCAATAATGCAGCGAAAAATGTGGGGTGAAAGGATCCCACCCAGTATATTTTACAGACTCAAGAAATGTGGAGGGCAGAAGCAGGGCGGTCATTTTTATATTTTATATTTTGTGGTTAAAAAACGGCTCCCCAAGGAAGTGCAAAAGGCACTTGACAAGGTACTGGGGATTGAAAGAAAAGGAAAAGGACCTGCAAAGAGAGTACAAACAGGAAGCAAAACTAGTGCAAAAGAAGTTCGCACAAATTTCAGTAGAAGGTGCGTAGTATCAGCGCTGTAAAACGCGCAGGAAGAGAACAGAGCATTTCAAGCAGATGTGCAACAAGCACCTGCATGGGGAGGTGCTAATGAATGGAATGGTGGGTTTCAGGGATGGCCCCCAGTAGGGCCCCAAGGAGGGTATCTGCGAGGAAGAGGGATGTTTACAGGATCCTAACGAGGAAAGGGGGGTTTGGAGGAATGGGTGAGAGGGGGGGAATTATGGGAGTGTTGGGCATGTGGGAGGATCGGGCATTTCTCACGAGAGAGCAGGAGCAGGCCAGTGGCTACATATAACCAACAGCTACCCCAGTATAAGCAAGGAGCACCATCCCCATACCCACAGCCTTATGCCCCGTACCTCCAGCAGCTCTGTGTGTGCGGTGTACCACTGCCCAGAGGCTCACCTGCTCCACCTCCACCGTTTCTGCAGTTGTAAGCTCCAGCACCCAGTGGCCCACCAATATGTGCACCTCATCCCGCACATCAGCAAGCGTCTCAAGTGCCCAACATCAATGCAGTACCTCATGGCACAGTTACACACTACCAAGGGGCTAGTGTAGTGGGTGGAATGACTTTTGTCTTCCTGGGACAAACACCTACCTAGATTAGGACATCACACAGAGAATCATAGTATGCCCAGTCCTGTCAGTCACTGCCAACTCAGAAGAGGAACCCTTGATGGGCATGGAGATAGGAAACAAACACTTCACTTTCATGGTAGACACAGTTGCCACAAAATCTTGCATTAGCGAGGGGCATTTCCCTTTGTCAGGTGAGGTTATGGACATGGAGGGCGTCTCTGGGGCAGTAAAATCAGTTCTGTTTACAGAAGTGCTGACCATCAAGGCTGGGGACAGGATGGTACGAGCACCGTTGTTGTTATCAACAATGTCCCCTGTCAACATTTTGGACGAGACATGCTCAGCAAGCTGAACAAGACTTTCTCTTTCACTGAGAGAGGAGTGGTGTGTTCCACCCTAGGAATGTGCCGCATAAGGGTAATGGTGGTCATTCATGCACTGGGTTATGAGACAGCAGCTAGAGGGATACCAGTGCACCCCAATTTGCTTATCTACAGGGTTGCAGAGTTGTTAAATGCAGTACCCACGTGGCCAACCAGTGCAGGGACCGTCCTTATGTTAGAGCTACAAGGGGTATTGGTGTCAAAAGAGAAAGTTTTATTTATAGGGACAGGTACAGATAGAGTGACACACAGTATTGTGCCTAGTCCCAACCCAACCTTTAAAGGAAGTGACAGACAGTGCTTTTTTTGTTTGAGGACAGGGATGATGAGGGGGAGATTATCGTGGCAGTGTGTGCCTCATGCGGGATCATGATACAACATTCACTATGTTCCATGTGCCATGTTCATGCAGACAGCATCCCAGCCTTTGGCTAATGTGAAAGTTTGTAGACAACAAATCTCCATGATGTAGTCTCCTGCGGAATGTTGAACCAATACAGATTACCCTTAAACCAGCAGCTGTGTTGCCCGGAGTTCAGCAGCACTCCCTCTCAAAAGAAGGGGAATACATGACACCATCACAGTACTTTTACACCAAGGCATTATTGTAACGTCTAACTCTCTCTGCAACACAGCCATGTACACTATAAAAAAGATCAAGGGGGTCTAGCTGGCGGATGATCTGGATTTACGTCCTCTGAATGATAGATTACAAGCTGCGCTTTCAGCTGTGCCCAACCCTGTGACAATACTATACAATATACCCAACGCAGTGACCCATTTTACTGTCATTGATTTGAAAAACACATTCTTCTCTTCTCCATCGCCTCCTGATTCCCAACACCTCACAGCATTTATACAAGGGAGGAGCTGATTTCATCACACAAGTGAGTCCCCCAATATTTGTAATAAGGTGTAACATTCAGATCTAGGGAACATACATGTGCTGAGGGCTATCATTCAGTATTTGGATGACTTGTTAGTGTGCAGTGTCAATAAACAACACTGCATGGAAAGTTCCATCACCCTGTTGAAATTACTGTCTGACAAAGGGTATAAAATGGACAGGGCAAGGCTGCAGTATTGTTGGCAGGAAGTATTATATCCCGGCCAATTAATCTCTGTTCACAGCGAGAAGTTAATCCCAGAGCATGCAGTAGAAGTGTGCAGCACACCCCAACCAGTGATGGTTAAAACATGGAAAGGTTCCTGGGATTGCATAATCATTGGAAGGTCTAGATTCCCGACTACATAACATACACAACCCTTACTGCAGGCTCTCAAAGATGCTCAAAAGGCAAAAAGCACCATAACATGGACGGAAGAAATGCTCACTTGTTGTCAGAAACTGAAGGATGTAATTGCCATGGCCCGTGTTCTATCGACACCTTATTATACACAGGACTTCAATCTCATTTCACGCTCAGAAAAGATGATGATGGCAGTCCCAACACAAAAAAGCATGATGGGCCACAAGCCTTTGGCGCATTACAGTGGCATGTTGGATGCAGTAATGCAGGGACAATTCCTGTGTGAACATGCTTCGGCTGCAGCAGTCTTTGCCATAGATAAGTCAACCAATATTTCAATGGGATGTTCAGTGATATTATATGTGCAAGCAGAATTTGCCACCTAAGAAAAAGGTCCAAATACTGTCCAGCCCTTCCATTAGCATTGTTTGCTGTAAAACGGTAAACCCAGCCACTTCCCTGACAGAAACAATCAGTGACACCGATGACGTACATGACTGCGCCACACATGTGGCCGTGACGATGACACTGCAAAAGCGCGAGATTGTGTCCTTGATGACAGAGAAGCATTCTACGTTGATGGGTCTGCGAATATTGATCATTGAGATGGGAAAAAGGCACACTGGGGCAGCAGTTGTTAGGTTAAGATTACTAGATAGGGAATATGAAGTGCTTTTGCAGAAGAGACAACCTATGCATTACTAAGCACAAGCTGCTGAGCTCATCGCTTTGATAGGCACGCTTGAAGTGTCCCATGGTTGTAAACAAGCAGATGGGTCCCCAGTGCAACATGCTGCCCTGCTCAACATATTAATATATACCCTGTTGCGGCCCACTCTAGTAGCAGTAGTCAAATGTGCCACTCATACGAATAGCACAGACACATTTATCTTGGGAACGATGCAGCAGACCAAGCAGCCAGGATAGCAGCCTATCTCCCAGTACCATTTATAACTGGAGGGGCAGCCCTGGATTTGGACAGGATATAGCGGGCTGAATGATCAAAGTATGTATACATTGGGTGGTCCTGTCCTCCCTGAGTTTTTTATGCTGCACACAATTTGAGGCAGTAGATGATTCAACCTTCCTAGGTGCCCCATGATTCAGAACATGGAGCAAGACAACAACATGGTGATGGCACTGCTGGACGATGAAAACAACTACAAGAAACTGCAGAAAGATCCAACCAGCATCATCAAAGTCAAGATACAAGAAATAAACAAATTCGCATTGGAAAAAGACTGGATCTCGGAGAAAGAATAGGCCTTCCTCAATACAACAGAGGGAAGAACCCCCACATTCTATGCGCTACCAAAGATTCATAAAAAAAGCACCACGCCACCAGGAAGACCCATAGTGTCTGGATGCGGCTCGATTTTGTAGCCCATTTGTCAATTCATAGACTTCTTTCTAAAACCTCTCTGCCAACAAACTGCCTCCTACCTTAGAGATACCATGATGACTATTACTATCTTCGAAAACCAACCTTTTGACAACATCAGGAACCAATTAGTCACAATGGACATCAAAAGTCTTTACACAAGAATTCCGCAAAATCGGAAAAGTTATAGGGGGGTCCCAAAACATTTTTGGGAAAAAACTACAGCCCGAACCGCTGGCCGGATCTACACCAAATTTGCGGCAGTAGCGGCGGCCTGGTCCCGAAAGCGTGCTTTTGCAAATTTGGTGTAAATCCGTCCAGTAGTTTTTAAAAAAATGACCAAAATGTAAGGCAAAAAAATTAGTGATATCTGTGTTCACTTCGCGGACGGACTTCCCTGTTTGCTCCGTGGACAGCACCCCGATTGGTCCATGGCCTTGCGTCATGTCCGCGGACATGTGACGTGTTCGCTGATTGGACGGCGAGGGGCGTGGAGCGCGTCAGATTTTCTGTGTCGCCCGCCATCTTGTATTCGCCGTCGACCGCGTACAGCGCGGTGAAACGTGGATAAATAATTGCATTTAGTGCCCTGTGTTGGTGTGTAAGAGTGTTTGGGGAGGGTGGGGGAGTATGAGATAGGTTCAATGTTTTGTTTTTTAATGTGCTAGACGTTTTTGTTGTGTTCGATTTGTCCGCGGAGAACACGGCTGTTCTGACATTTTGTAAATAAACTAAATGGTGGGGTGCTTAGAGGACGGAGTATGTGTCATTTTTGTTCGCAAGGAAGGTAAAAATGAGCTATGAACACTCGCGGTGTACTTAATTGTTCGTAAATACACAAACTGGGGGTGTCCTCAGGACGCTGTCCGTATTGTAATCTGTCTAGTTGAATGTGTTCTAAGAACACTCGCGGTGTCCCGAAATGGTTGCAATTGCACAAAATGGGGGTGTTCTGAGAACGTTGTTTGTATTGTTCGCTGTCAGGGTGAAAGTGTTTTAAGACCACTCCTTTTGTCCGCTAATAGTACAATTTCCTACGAGCGTCAACCGACTTTTTGTCCACTAAAGAAACGATAAATCCGGCTGGTGTGCGCCGACATTATGTGATAATCCTATGACTGGCGCTATTGACCTGGCTGACTTGCTTTTGCGACACTAAATCATATCTCCCGCCCCTAAGCCTGATATTATCAAAGCATTCATATTCCCCGCCTCTCTCCGTGACGTTACAGGGTGCGTCATCAAACGCGCCCAGTCCTCTCCAGTCCTAAGTGACTTTACACAGAACCCGGAAGACAACACATATTATGTCACAACACAGCGCGCCACAATTCGGAATATAAAAAAGTGATTTAAAAGCAAACAGCAAGATTGTAAATTTTGTAAAGTACATTTATTTGACATCAAATAGTTAGAGAATATTCAGCAATTTGCATTTGTCTTTGTTGTCGATCCGCAAAAGTTCATGTTGAGGCACGCGATATTCCTTTGCGGTACAGAGGGTGTTAGATCAGCTTACAACTCAGTGCGCCACAATTCGGAGTATGAAACTGTGGTTTAAAAGTAAACAGCAGGATTGTACATTTGGTAAAGTACATTTATTTCACATGAAATGTTTAGTGAATATTCAGCGATTTGCTATTGTCTCTGCTGTCGATCAGCAAAAGTTTATTTGGAGCCACGCATTGTTCCTTTGCGGTAGATAGGCTGTTGGCTTATGATAAAAGCAGTAAATGGTTGCTCTGATAATCGGAAGGTTGCTCCAACAACGAGCCATTAGACCACCCTATTGGTTGGTATGTTGTTTGTAGCCGCTAGTACTGCGTAAGGGCATATTGGTCCTTGGCGATTGTCCCATAAAATGGTGAGGGTCATGAAGTTGCATATTTGGACCTGCACCTGGCAGTTGAATACCCTATCCGCTGGAGTCTGTAAATCGTGACATAGGCAAAATGGGGCCACATACCTGTTTTAAAAAACATAAATTAGTCTCACCAGCCGATCTTCATTAAAAATCATAATTTTATTTATTAGGGCGTGAAACTATTTGCTATCGCAGATAGTGCAACGGAGTATGTTAGTAATAAAATAATAGTATTTTTCCATTCATGTAGCGCTAAGAACCGAGAACCGCTTATTATTAACCACGGTGTGTGGTGCTCATTTATGGACCACAGAAGGATGAAAGGCTGAGTTTGGCCTTGCCGGGATTCGAACTTGCGTTAGCAAGCTGTGCACGGATGTCAAAGCGAGCGTTGTACCCGCTGTGCCACTTGACAGGCTACAGTGAAGTGGCACAGCGAGTAGAGCGCTTGACCGCCTATAGACCGGTTAAATTGTTTCTATTAACCCACCCTGTGTCGTCTGCCTTTTTCAGAGCCCTCTAAACGACAGGGGATCAATTCGGCGGTGATAGTGCGCGGTAGAAAACATTATGCCACTTTCAACGAACAAGTTCAACTTGAGCGGTCTTTAATGCTACGCTATTGTAATTATATTTGGTATAAAATAATCTAAAGGGTTACTTACAGTACAATTGCAATTTCCATTGTCTACGAGTGGTGCAGTCCCAAAGTACGACCCCGCGTGTGCCAACGATCTTTCGTATAGTGATATAATATATAAAAGTGGTTTTGTTTCAGAAATGTCATCCTTATCTTCTCTTACGTTTTAGCAACACTACTTCAAGAGAAGTCTTTCATCACAATCTCTGTCTGTCAAGGTCAAAACACAATACAACCTTATAGTCCGCTTTGTGAGCCTCTCTGGGGCCCGAGAAAAAAATGGAAGCAGCTTACCTTCACTGTGAACGAGCATAAATTCTTACTTTCCAACATTCTGTGTAAAGCCATCTGTAGAAGTTGGTTTTTGCACGACATGTTTGTATATTGTTTGCGTGATATTAAAAAAAGTTTGTTTAAAGGACGTTATGGTTCTAAGTACAGCCGAAAGACCCCTGAAAATCGCAGGTTATGGTAAGCTATGAAAAATAACTCGCACCACCACCGTGCACTGCTAAGACTAACACCCAGGACATCAAAGATGACATCGCAAATGTAATTGATGAAATCACTGATGACATCATATGTGTATGTACTTTTCATGGAATTTGTGTACTAGGGATTTTTATTATAATGTTGCGAAAAAAGTGTCAAGGATATTGCAATAAATATCATACCGTTATTAGTGCTTTGAATGATGCATTGATATAAATAGCATTGTATTATGGGATTCTATCTAGTATACTGAGCTACTAATGGAGAAACACAGCATTGTGTGCAGAGTACAAGATGAAAGTATAATATTTGTAATGTTAAAATGTTGAATAATGAAATGATAATTGTCCTGAAATGTTCGAAAAATTCACAAAATGGGGGTGTTCTGAGGACGTTATTTGTATTGTGTGATTGCTTAGCTGTATGCAATGAGGGAATGGCACAGAGAGTAAAGTGGACGCCGTCCGCGGACACCGCGGCTGTTCGTGGACAGGGCGTGCTACATCTGGGTTTTTCCAGGAAATCCAACATGGAAAGAAGACTCTACGGATCAGCCAATCAGATGTCGAGGCTGTGGATTTGTGTTGAAAGAGGCTGTGTGTGGTGAAGATGGCAGAAGTGGAGAAAGTCAGGGTGTTGGTGCTCGGAGATATGTTTGTGCATGGTTTACAGCAGTATGCTGAATGCAGGCATGTTGCAAAGAACTTTGATGTGAAAGGAGTGGAGGTGGTGTGGAGCACTGTGCCTGATTGCAATGTACAGGGAATTGTACAAGTTTGTGAGGATATGGCCACGATGAACAGTCCGCATGTGGTAGTTTTGCACTATGGTGCTTTCCATTTGGGCCACGTTAGTGCCCCTACTTTGTTGGCTGATTTGGAACGCTTGGTTCAAGCCGTAATGAAGATCCTTCCAAATGTGAAAGTAATTTTTTCTGGATTACTACCTAGGGCAATATGGGACAATAGTTTAGTTTTTTGTCCTCAGCAAAACATTGCTAGGTGTGTCATCAACCGAGGCATGTGTGCCTTCATGCTTAGAGCTGGTATGTTCTTCTTTAACAATGAGAATATTGATGCCAGTAATGCTGTTAATTTTAAAGAAGATGGCATTTCTTTATCTTTTACGGGAAATGCCTTTCTATTTTGGAATGTAAGGGTTGCTTTGGAGAAGGTTATGTAAAGATTTTAGGAGTAAAGTAAGAAAAAAAACAAGAAAAAAATACAAAATAACAGGTGTCTGTCAAGCATCTGTAAAAAAAAAACGGCCAACTTCAAAGGGGAAATGGGGCACAATAATTAAATTTACATTCACCAAGCTCAGATTTTCGATGTGTCCGCAGACATGGCGGTAGTCCGCGGACATGAAAATCACTACGAGGGGGTTAGTATGTTCAATGTTACATGTATATGAAGTCAGGGATATTATGGTTAAGTTGTGCTACTAAAAACCTATGAAATTCAGTGAAAAAACTTTGTTAAAGGGACGTTATGGTTCAAAGTAAAACTGAAAAACCCCTGAAATTCGGCAGTTTTTCATCAAAATGACATCAAATCAAATCACATTTGTGATGTCATCTTTGATGTCCTGGGTGTTAGTGTTAGCAGTGCACGGTGGCGGCGCGAGTTATGGTTGCTTATCTTACCATAACTGCTGAATTTCAGGGGTTTTTCGGTTTTACTTTGAACCATAACGTCCCTTTAACAACGTTTTTTCACTGAATTTCATAGGTTTTTAGTAGCGCAACTTAACCATAACGTCCCTTTCACAAAGTTTTTTTACTGAATATATATATATATTTTTGTTGGTTGTATGTTAGGTTTTAGAATGTATATAGGGGGATGTAAAACAAACGAAGATGATCTCTTTAGATATGGTAAAGTCCACATTAATGGTTTCTCAGACAATTTTATAAAAGTACAACACTCAAAGGTAATTGACACTGTCACATGGCAAGGGAACATAGAGGGAAACAGGGCGTGGATTAAGGGAGAGAATATGACCAGTATTAACTGCACACATCAGCGTCCTTGTAAGTGGTTACATTCACACTAGATGAAAAAAGCACCCTAACAGTGGGGCAGATTGAATGATTTTAGGGATAAAAAGGTACCCTTAGGCTCCTTTAGTAGTGGCACCCAATGCCCTCACCTAAAATTGCAGTATTGTTGCATTGGCCCTTCCTCTGTCCCATATCACTTTATTTCACAGGCAGATATATAGCCTCATCAGCTAAACATTGTACAAGAGGCTCGTTGATAGCGCGGGAGTGTGGCAAAATACTCCCTCTCTCACTCTCTCTACATGTTCTGTCACTCTCCCTCCATGTGATGTCACTCACACTTTCTTTTTCTCTCTCTATGCTGTCACTCTTTCTGTGCAGGGTCATGCTCGCTCTCTCTCTGCACTGTCACTCTCTCGCCTGCTTTTTCACTCTCTCTCTCTCCTTGCACTTTCACACTCTCTCTCTTGCCTTTCACTGCCACACTTTCTCATCTTTCACTGTCACTCTCTCTCACCTTGTGCTGTCACTTTTAGTGTGCGCTGTCCCTCCCTCTTTGTAACCTTACTCCTCACCCCCTTAAACTCCCTCTAACCATGGGACCCTTGAAGATGTCCCTTTTTGCACCCTCATTACATCTTATGCAACTCTCATCTCTGCTTGCAGCTCTTACGTTTTCGCTCATTCTTCCTCTCGCACCACTACCTTTTCTCTTTATCTACCACTCACACCCTCTCTCACTTATATTTTCTCTTGCTCATCATCAATGGCACACTCTCTCAATGGCTTCCTCCCTTTCTCTGTTCCCACTTTCATTCTCTTGCACAACTGTATCCCGTCTCGCATCCTCTCTTGAAACTAGGGCTGGGCAAAATTCCATTCTCCCAGCCGCGGAAGCAATACCTGTAAGATGTTGATCTGTTTTGCTGGAAACCACCATTTCGCAACCCCTCCGTATTGGAAAGAGAGCTGCAAAGATTCTCGTGCCGTATCGTGAACCGCAAATGAGCCGCTGTGGGAACATAGCATGAATCGCAAAGAGGCACAATGTTTTTTCGTGCCACTGCTTGAACCTAACACAAATCGCCAACCCAGTACAAAGGCAGCAGCTTCCCAGTGGTTGCAGCTAAACATTGGAATGCCATGCCTCTAATGATGAGATCAGACCCTTCCCTCTGGTCATTCCGCAAAGAACTCAAAACATGACTTTTCAATCAAGCTAATTAGATACTTAGCATTACTGTATAACTTTCCCCTGAACCTGCACCACACTGCTTGCTCATGTACCACATATCCTACTGTACCACTGATGTTACAATGTACCCTAAGATATCCACTCTATATCACTGTATGAATGTAAATATAAGCAACATATGTAATCGTTTTTACGACCAATGTAATAATGGACCATATGATATCCACTGTAAATCACTGTATGAATGTAAACATAAGCAACTTATGAAATGATCTGTAAACACCATGCTTGTAACCAGCGCCTAAATGCCCACGCGCTAAATGCGCTTAACAAATGTCAAAATAAATATAAATAAGTAAATAGGTCAAAGAAAAGCTGTATGATATTTCTCTGAAATTTCTCCTGCCGCTGCGCAAAACCTACCATGAATCAAGCAAAAAGCTGTGTGAAGTTTCTCGAGCCTCTGAGCGAACCTAGCATGGTTATAAAAAAAATTGCAATGTTTCTCATGCCGCAAATCAAAACTAGTTGGGATCTAAAATATGCCAGAGCCAAGTTTCTTGTGCCGCTGCACGAAGCAACCACGGATCGAAAAAAAGACGCACACAACATTTGTTGTGCTGCCACACAAAACTAATACGATAAAAAAAGACCCACAAGAAGTTTCTCATATTGCGAACCTAGCACCGATCAAAAAAAGAAGCGCACAAAGTTTCTCGTGATGCTGCACGAACCTATCAGAACATGAAAAACATTGCAAAGCTTCTCATGGCACTGCGTAAAACCAACACATTTCGAAAAAACATGCACAAAGTTTTTTGTGGCGCTGCACGAAACTAACACGAATCATGGTAAAAAAAGACCCATGCGAAGTGGGCGAACATTTTGCTCATCCCTACTTGAAACGTTGTGCTCTCCTCCTTGCACCCTGGTTCCTATAAATGCAAAATGCAAAGAACTTCAGTAAATGCCAAAACTGTTGGCTTTGTCAATGCTTGTTTTAAAGTTGTGGGGCATAAATATTGTCCATGGAACATAACCTTGATCCCCTTTCTTAGTGATCAGGAGAAACGTTTGACTGTGGGGTTCCAAATCAGTCTAGATGCTGAAAAACCCAGGAATAAGCCTGCACCGATATCAGCAAGTGTACAGGCTGGTATCTTTCCCCAAATTACTTTAGTTAATTCTCTTGTGTACCCAAGAATGGAATATGCTAATTATAGCTTTACCGATCTCCTTGTGACTGTTATCCACTGACTGCGTAGGGTGCGGAATTTAGCAGCGCATCTTTGTAATCATTGTCCCCACGACCGCGTGTCCCCAGCTTGACGCCAATTACATTGGATTCCTCTGCAACCTCGAATCCAACATAAAGCACTGTTTCCGGTCCACAGAGCTGCCTAAGGCCTGAAGACTCGGCTTCTTCCAAACAAACGACAGTGGTGTGTTCCACCGCGTGGAGCTCAACTCTCCACTGCTGGCACTCCTTTGTGTTTTGCCTGTCACGAGTGGGAAGCAGAAGATTCTTCTGCAAGACAGCTAAACTCTGCAACTTCCTTCAATTATCAATCAAGGCTTTTCCAAACTTTCTGTGGTATTATGAAGACCTGGGTTTCCTCTACATTATTTAGCGGTGGCCACGCTTTTGAAATTCACGCTCACTCTATCCCCTGATTCACAGAGCTTTTTCCAAAGAGGTTTTACCATTATAAGACGCTTCTGTGAATTAGGCCCTATGTCTCACTGTTTCTTGATTTAGAGCCAAGATGCCTCCAGATAATAGTGCTGTACTGTACAAATATGCATTCCGAGAACAATCAAAATGTGGTCCAAGCTGGACTACAGGGTAAACCTAAACCACTTGGTGGATTTAGGAGTAAAAGCCCCTTACAGGGTTTCTTTCAATTGTGTGAATCCCCCTTAGGGTTCCTTTTAATTGGGCACAAATGGTGAATTTTAAAAATCAATTTTCGAATTAAATCATTTTTTAAAAAATACCTATGATGATGGCAGTTCAGTAGAACAAATTAAACTAATTGCACTGCCCCCTGATTCGACCCATTTCAAGTTCCTTCTTCACCGTTTTGCTTCATGTGACTCATACTGGCCCCATACCTGCCCCATTGCCTAGGGCTTTGCCCCATGTTACTAATCACTCCACACTTTGTGATATATGAATGTCATGTGTTACAGAACTGCTCCAGTGTGCTGACCTTTGGCCCATGTCAATCACTTTCCTTAGGTTTACCTCATGTCACGCTTTGCTCTTTTTTTTGTCCCGTGTCACTCTAGTCTGTTCCAGAACTGCCCTACTTCACTGAGTTTTACCCAATGTCCCTCAATACACCCAGGTTTCCCCATGTTACTCCCGTTTGTCCAGAAACAACCCCAAAGTCCTGGATTTTGCCCCATATCACTCATTGCCTTATGATCTGTCCCTGGTCATACTTATTTGTCCTGAGACCTGCTCATCTGCTGCACATTGTGACCCATTAACTTTTGCCCCCAGATTTGTACCAAGCCATTCTCATTTTCCTCCAGGACTTGATAATTTGCCCAGATCTCACCCTTTGTCATTGCCCTATGTTTTGCCCTAGGCCACTTGTTTGTGTCCCATAACTGCTCTGTTACATTGTGTTTTGCCCAGTGATTAATTTCTTGACATTTTACCCGGTGTCTCTCTTGTTTTCTCCCAAGGCTGCCCAATTGCCCCAATGTTTGTCCCATGTCGCTCATTGCCCCTCCTTACCCAACGTCTCTCTCTTTACCTCAGAACTGCCCCAATGCTTTGATCTTTGACCCATGTCAATAACTGACCTCAAAGGTAATGTAGTGCTGCCTGGAGAGAGTTCGAGTTGGCTTTTGCCAGTCTCCAAAATGGATGGTGGGCACCGCCCCATCGCCATTATGGACAGACTGCCACTGAAGTCTAGCATGCCCATTTAAACTTCCACAATAAGGTAACTGTACATACATTAGAAATGCATCCTCATAGTGACAGGCATCTGTACCCAGGATTTGATTTTAAATAGTTACTTTTTAAATACAGTTTTTCCAAAAAGCACTCACCCAATTTGTCGTCCAATTGGAAAACATAGTGCTTGGTTTAATTTTTTTTAAAAATAGGACTGTAACTGGTGAAATGTAATGTTTTGGAGATGCCTGTCGCATGTGGTAATGTGTAGTGGAGTGAACTGGGCTCGCGCCGCGTCTCTCATCTCGTGGTGGTGCTGTGTCCCCTGCGTTTGTTATCCGTGGTGCGAGATTTGAACTGCGGCTGTGGTTGGCTAGCCATTGTGAGATGTCCTAGAGACGGTCGGGCACTACAGATTTCCGTATGAATGAACTGACTTCCCAATAAATAGTGTGCCACGCCATAACGTCTCGCTGCGTCCATCTTCTGGTTCCCGGCTACACCCCCCACAACAGTTACTGAAACCTATTGTTTTATCTTTGATTTGTTTAGTAAAGCTATCTGATGTTTCTCTGTGATCCAAAAGCTCCCAAGGATGGGTGGGCCAGAGCTGGATCCCAAACAGAGCAGTAGTGCTTTGATGCCCAGGTGAAGAGAAGGCACACTTGGCTGTGCGTCTGAATACACGAACGTGTGCACGGTCGGCGTTAAAGTTTAACGTTAAAGAGGATCTAACTTCATGGAACATGGTGGTGGCATGTGACCGACCGATTGTGTGGATCAATGCAGCTTTTGATCTATTCTGACAGAGTTGAACAAGGAGAACAACCTCCGACCACCACTTTGCCTCACCCCACCACACTATTTGGATACAATCTGGGATCCAGTGTATGTTGATATCATCTTGGAGTTGTGCACACAGCTGTGAAGGGCAACCGTGGAAAAACTGTTACCTCAGCAGACTTCCAAGGACAGGGTATCTCTGTCAAGAGAAGACTGACAGCCATCAGACGTATTTTGAATTACAGATGCACCAGCTCACCTCCTGAACGAGTACTGAGGAGACAGCACACCCCGCTAACAAAGTCATGCCATGCGCCTGGCTGCGGGACTGGCTGGAGTGCCAAGGCAGAAATAAGGTCATATGTTATGTTATGTTACTTTGCATTTATATAGCGCCTTATGTACCATTGGTATGATCTCGAGGCACTGGTAGGTTGAACGCCCTCGGGAACCGAAGTTCAACTCAATAGATAGAGGAGAGAGAGTCATAAGGTGCGTGTGAGCACCTGATATATGTGCAGCAGGTGTGGCATTTGTGTGATAGCTGCTTAGCGATAGGTGTGGTGGTTGGGAGATCAAGAGTATGTGTTCGTTCTGGGACAGACAGATCCAGACAGATTCTGGCTGCGTTAGGCCTGAGGAGAATGCCTAGGCTGGATGGTGTGTAGCCAGCTGTGTTTAGTTAGGATGAATGGGAGTATGAGGCAAGTGATGGTATGAGAACAGCTATACCTGATCGGTGTCTTAGTATTGCTGTGTTCTAGTTGAGTGGTGGTGTAAAGAAGAGAGTAAGCATGGAGATGTGATATGGTGGTTAACCTTAGGTGCTTGAGATCGAGAACTCCAATAGTTTCATGCACTCCAACCGTTCCATGCATTCCGACCGTTCCATGCATTCCGACCGTTCCATGTGCTCCAAACTGTTCCATGTGCTCCAAACCGTTCCGTGCATTCCAAACTGTTCCATGCACTCTGTTTTATGCACTCCAACCATTTTATGCATACCAACCATTTTATGTACTCCAACCGTTCTATGCACTCCACTCAAACCACTCCTTCCATCCATATACTTTGTCGTTCCACCCACTTCATCCATTCTTCAACCTACTTCACCCGTTCCACCCAGTTCATACGTTCCACCCAATTCATCTGATCCACTCACATACTTCACCCGTTCCAACCCCATACTTCATCCGTTCCAACCACATACTTCACTTGATCCATCCACTTCATCTGTTCCATTCAACATGTTTGACCCGTTCCGTCCACATACTTCACCTATTCCATCCACATACTTCACCCGTTCTGTCCACATATGTCACACGTTCCTTCCACCCACTTGACCCGTTCCATCCACATACATCAACTGTTTGGTACACATTCTATACCCGCTACACACTCTACATCCTTTCCGTCCTAATACTTGACCCGTTCCTTCCACATACTTCACCTGTTCCTTCCACCCACTTCACCAGTTCCTTCCACCCACTTAATCCGTTCCTTCCACCCACTTCATCCATTTCATCCATCCATTTCCCCGTTCCATACACATATCTCACCTGTCCTTCTGCATACTTCACCCGTTCCATCGATCCACTTCACCCGTTCCATCCACCCACTTCACCCGTTTCATCCACATACTTGACCCGTTCCATCCACATACTTGACCTGTTACATCCGCATACTTGACCCGTTCCATCCGCATGCTTCACCAGTTCCATTCACCCACTTCCCGGATTCTGTCCACCCATTTTGCCCGATCCATCCACATACTTCATCCATTCCATCCACTTCACCAGTTCCACCCAGTTCATCCGTTCCACCCAGTTCATCCGTTCCACCTAGTTCATCCGTTTCATCCACATACTTGACCCGTTCCATCCACATACTTCACCCGTTCCAACCCCATACTTCATCCGTTCCAACCACATACTTCACTTGATCCATCCACTTCATCTGTTCCATTCAACATGTTTGACCCGTTCCGTCCACATACTTCACCTATTCCATCCACATACTTCACCCGTTCTGTCCACATATGTCACACGTTCCTTCCACCCACTTGACCCGTTCCATCCACATACATCAACTGTTTGGTACACATTCTATACCCGCTACACACTCTACATCCTTTCCGTCCAAATACTTGACCCGTTCCTTCCACATACTTCACCTGTTCCTTCCACCCACTTCACCAGTTCCTTCCACCCACTTAATCCGTTCCTTCCACCCACTTCATCCATTTCATCCATCCATTTCCCCGTTCCATACACATATCTCACCTGTCCTTCTGCATACTTCACCCGTTCCATCGATCCACTTCACCCGTTCCATCCACCCACTTCACCCGTTTCATCCACATACTTGACCCGTTCCATCCACATACTTGACCTGTTACATCCGCATACTTGACCCGTTCCATCCGCATGCTTCACCAGTTCCATTCACCCACTTCCCGGATTCTGTCCACCCATTTTGCCCGATCCATCCACATACTTCATCCATTCCATCCACTTCACCAGTTCCACCAAGTTCATCCGTTCCACCCAGTTCATCCGTTCCACCTAGTTCATCCGTTTCATCCACATACTTGACCCGTTCCATCCACATACTTGACCCATTCCATCCACATACTTGACCCGTTACATCCGCATACTTTACCTGTTCCATCCGCATGCTTCACCAGTTCCATTCACCCACTTCCCAATTCCGTCCACCCATTTCGCCCGTTCCATCCGCATACATCATCCGCTCGCTCCACACTCTACTCCCGCTCCACACTCTACATCCGTCCCGTCTACATACTTCAGCAGTTCCTTCCACCCACTACAGCCGTTCCTTCCATCCACTTCACCCGTTCCTTCTACCCACTTCACCAGTTCCTTCTACCTACTTCACCCGTTCCGTCCATATACATCACCTGTTTGCTCCATAATCTACACCCGCTCCACCCTCTACACCCGCTCCACCCTCTACACCTGCTCCACACTCTACACCCGCTCTACCCCCGCTCAACCACTCTACACCCGCTCCACACTCTACACCCTCTCCACACTCTACACCTGCTCCACACTCTACACCCGCTCCACACCCGCTCCACACTCGCTCCAATTCCTACATCCACTCAACACCCTAGATCTGCTCAACACCCCCACACCCTACTTCCGCACAGCACCCTACATCTGCTTGACACCCAACATCTGCTCCGCGCTATCATCCACTACACACCCTACATCCGCATCACACCCTACATCCGCTCCACGCTTTCATCCGCTCCACGCTTTCATCCGCTCCATGCTCTCATCTGCTCCATGCTCTCATTCATTCTGCGCTCTCATCCGCTCTACGCTCTCATCTGCTCTTCGCTCTCACCCGCTCTACGCTCTCGTCCACTTTACGCACTTATCCTCTCCACTGACATTCATCCACTCCATCGACTTCATCCGCTCCACCGGCTTAGTCTGCTCCACTCACTTCATCCATTCATCCTGCACTTTCAGTTCAACCCATGTCACTTGTCGCACGCACTCGATCCGTTCCATGTTCTCCATCTGTCCCATGCACTACACCCGTCTCATGCACTCAAATCGTCTATTCTGTTTGTTCCATTTATACCATGCACTCATACATTCCTGCCATGTACCTGTTTCATGCACTCTACCTGTTCCATGCACTCTGTGCACTCATCCGTATCCTGTGTTCATCTTTTCCATCCTCCCACTTTATTCCTCCTGTCCATTTTGTTCCTCTTGTCCATTATATTCATTTCATCCATTTCATTGATTTTGGCTACTTTACTGCTTTCATACAATTTATTCTTTGTATTCACTTCATTGCTTTGATCCATTTTACTCATTCTATTCTGTTTGTCCTTTTTAATTTACATTAGGAGGTTATTAGTTTTCAATTTCTCCCTTGGGTCTTGATGTTGGATTGATTGTTATTCATGTTATTGTTATTTATGATCTAGTTGTTAGGAGTAGTTGAATTTGTGTTATCCACTTTATTCTTCTCATCCACTTTGATCCTCTTGTCCATTACATTTATTTAATCCATTTAATTAATTTCAAACCCATTATTACTCTCATACAACTTATTCTTTTTATCTACTTCACTGCTTGGATTGTTTTTACACATGCTATTTTGTTTGTCCTTTTTAGTTTACCTTAGAGGTTAATAGTTTTCGGAGGATGATGCTGTTTTGCTAATTATGATCTAGCATTTTGGGCAAATGTCAATGAGTTGTTGTTATCCAGTTTGAGTTAGTTTGAGTTAGGGGTCGGTTTTAGGGAAAGAGCCATGTTTTCAGTAATTTGCGGAAAAGACATGAGGTCCTCTGTGAGTTGGATGTGGGGTGGGAGTGCGTTCCACAGCGTGGGGGCCAAGGGTGAGAATGATGATCCACCTAATGCGAGTTTGTTTTTGGTATGACTAGGAGACCGGCTGAGCTTGATCTTAGAGTACGTGCAGGGGATAGGGTTTTGGTTTGTCTTGAAGATATTGAGGACCGGTTTTATGCAGTGCTGAGTGAGAAATGCATAAGCTTTTGAAGGTCACCCTTCGGGCAACCGGAAGCCAGTGCAGAGTTTTGAGGGCTGGGGAGATGTGGTCTCTTGGGCCAAGCCCTAGTAGTACTTTGGCTGCAGCGCTTTGTGCTCTTTGCAGTTTAGTCAGTTGGTATTCATGGACTCCGAGGTGGAGGGGGTTAGCATAGCCAAGTCTTGATATTACAATTGATTGGACCGCAGAGAGTCTGTTGGGAAAGGAGAGGTATGGAAAGATGCGCCTAAGAGTTTTAAGATGGTAGTGGCAGGACTTTGAGACGTTGTTGACTTGGCGTGAGAGGGTTAGGTCTGAGTCTAGGGTGCATCCAAGGTTTTTTACTGAATTAGAGAGTGTCGGTGAGTTGCCCATGGTAGATGGCCAGGGTAGTGGATGTGGAAGAAGTTTGGTGTTGCCACATACCATGATTTCGGTTTTGGAGGGGTTTAGCAAGAGGTGGTTTGTGGTCATCCAGAGATCTATGTCGAGGAGGCAGGAAGCGAGGTCGGGTCGGCTGTTGCGTTTCGAGTTCAGGAGTCTTAGAATTAGTTGAGTGTCATCGGCGTAGTTGTAGCACAGGATGTTGTGCGAACAAATTATTTGTGGGAGGGTGGCCATGTAGGGCCGATAGGCATGCCCCTTGTGGAACTCCAGTGTCGACTGGTCGGGCTTTGGAGGAATAGGTGGAGAGTAGGGTTATTTGGTTCCTATTATTGAGGAAGCATGCTATCCATTTAAGAGCGGTTCCACAAATTCCTAGGGAGTGGAGGCGATCAAGGAGGATATTAACAATTGCTCTCATTACTGGTGGGAGGGTAAGCCTGTGTTAGGATCACTCTCAGCTTTCTAGTGCTCAGATGCCCTGTATAACATTGCAAAGCACTTTGAAGGTGATTATTTGAAGGAAATGGGATATGGAGAAGCCTATGGCATTGTATTATTTTGGAAGAGAGGTGTGCATAGAGCCATTTTACAACTTTCTCTCTTATTTGTAAACAATTCAAAACCAATTTGTTCCACTTTGCTGCTTGTTTATTTCGGTAAAAACATATTTTCACTTACGGCTTTGACTGGTTGTATCTTTGCAATGCAACATTATTTGGATGAAGCTACCCTCTCTTTAAGGATCGCAAACCCCATTTCAGCTCATAGACCAAGTAAGGGCAGTGTGATATTTGTCATGTCCATGACTTTTGAAAACTCACTACGATGAACCTGAGTCTTTGCAAGTAAAAACATTTTTTGACATTTTTGCATTGTTTTTGTGCTATTGAATAGCTTTTGCTTTGTGTATTTTTGACAGGATCTTCAAATTAATGCACGCTTCTTTGTGCGTGTGTAACTGGCAGCGTCACTGCCTCATAAAGACAACAGTCACACTAGGCTCTAGACCCTTGCCTTTCGTCAATAATCAACATGGCTAACACATTGACTGGAAGAATGGCATGAGCATGGTGAATACATGGGTTGCCATCACATCACTTCCTGTTAAAGTTCCTTCCAACGATAATCGCTACACACAAGTCCTTAATATATTTGTACTGGCAAGATCTACATGCTAGGTCTTCTTTTAATTGTCAGAGAGGAGTCATGAGGTAACGAAATAAACATAGATGGAGGAAGCACGGCTCTTTGTGAAAATGCATGGCTTATTCTACTTTCGGTTTATAAAGCATGGTGTAATGGTATCTTGTATGCTAATTCTTTGTAATAGTACACAGTAAGTTTGTATTAGCCGGTAAGATAGCTCAGCAGCTGGTAAGATAGCTGAGCAGGTTGAGTGCTTGCTGCTGCGATCTATGTGTGATCTGCAGATTGCAGGTTTGAATCCCGGCAAAGCCAACAAAGCCTTTCATCTCCTTCAGAGATAGATAAATGAGTACCAGTTTCGGTTGGGATGAGGTATTTAAACATGTCTAAGTACAGTGTTTTGGCGAAAGCTCTATAAACATAACACATCTTTGTCATTTGGTAAATGTGTGCTTTGTTCATATTGTTCGGTTTTTGCATTGGAACCAATCAAAGGGTGGCAGAAGCACAGGCATAGCAGGCACAAGGGAACTCTGGGAAAAAGATGTGGCAGTAAGATGATTCCAGCCCTTACGCAAGCACATCTGTCTGCTGATGCGCGGCGGTAGCACGCAACATTCTGATCTTTTTCATCCCAAGTCCTCCTCTGCCCCAGGGACAACCTTGCCTGCCTGCCTCTCCATCAGGTTAAATGCCAAATTGAAAATAAGAGGGTCCTGGAATCTGCACGTCTTTTGGGATAGTATGCCTGCTCTTTGACCTCTTTTAATCTTATACAAGCCCAGGTAAGAACATTTTCCAACCAGACACTCCACTAAAGGTGGGTGGTGTGAAACACAATCAAGGCCCAAGATTGAGGCTCAATTGCATTGCAGTTGAGCGATTGCTGTGGAAACTGGCTGAGAGCTCCATTCATTTGTTGGTAGGGGACTCACATTACTCTAAAATCAAGTCAATCTGTACTCATGCTCATAAATATGCACACATACCAACCCGCCTGCTTATGTTTCTCACAGCTTAAAGAAAGGCTGTGATGTGAATGGTAGTGGACATTAGAAAATGAGACTATTGTCACATTGGCACGACTACTGTCAATATGTGCATTTTTTCTATGCTATCACAAAAGATGCATTCTAATCACCCTCAGTGGCTATGGGAGAAAAACCTCTCCTTGTTGCGATGTGGGAAAATGACCTGTGTGGCCGTCACAACCTGCCAATAACAATCTACGTGACGGTCAGGGACGTCATTTAGGGGTAGCGGTCTCCCTTGCTATGCCTGTGGTCTCCCTTGCTACCCCTAAAAAAACCTTTTTTAAAAAAAAAATATTTTTATTTTATTTTTTAATGTAAGCTCCTGGCCTGTGGGGCCAGCGCCATGTGGCTCTTTGCTTCTGGAGTGGCTGGCTTTCTTGTTCAGGCCTCTTAAAAAAAAAATACAGGGGTTCCACAAGTCTAACACTTTCAGCAGTGACCCTAAATGATAAAGAATAGGAAAACCAAATAATTTATCTTTCTGGAATCCTGTACAATAATTGCTGGACTCATTAAAGGTTTATTTCAGGCAAACTTCAGGGGGTGAGTCACTGATTTAGTCTGCTCTTAAACACCTCAACTCAGCCTTTCATCCTTCTGAGGGCGATAAATGAGTACCAACACAGGTAGGGTGATCTAGTATGTATATTTGTTCTATATAAAGCGCTTAAGCATAAGTGCTATATAACAACACATCATTATCCTTTGGCCATGGACGTCTGCTTGCATTCACAGTGATTTGGTAATATGGGCCTATGCACACTGATATGGACGATACATATGGCGATCCATTCTTGTATGAAATGTATATCACATTATAGTGATATCGTAACCATATTTTAATAGTGTACTTAGGAACAATCCTACGTAATGCCACTTCCTGTTTTGTCACAGCGTGAAAGGCCGTGTTCCATTGCTTCCCATGATATCCATTTGGGTGGGGTCAAATTACATCACTTCCTCTGATGTCATCAGAGATCACAGGTCGAGTGATGTCACTTCCGCTAACCCTGGCATTTTGGAGAAATGACCTCCCTGGCGACGGTGAGTATTTATGTACAGAGAGTGCAGGGAAAGATAGCATGCATCCAGATATGGGTTCAATAGCATCACCTTAGGCGCCTTATCATTTGGGGTTTGGTTGCTATGCCAGCAGAATGAAGGCGCACATTGCCAGGAGTATGCATAATGGGCACACGTTAGTTTCATTGTTTTGTTTCGCTGTCATAAAATAATTTGAAAAGCACCACTTATTTAAGTAATACTAAGTGTTTTTTTTTAATTTTGTGAAAATACATGTATTTCTTTATTTATTTAGCAATTTGTATAGTGCGCCTAACCGGGGGCATCTGGACGCTTTACTTGCATGAGACAAGTATGAAGAACAGTTTCGGCTGGGAAATAAAAGACTTGATTAATTAATTCCACGTGCACATATTTATACAGCAACGTTGTTCCAGCCTCCTAAGCAACTTGAATGGGCAGCTCCAGTATTTAATAGGCCACAATGTAAGTATGCACCACGGCTCTTCAAGGCTGGATAACATTTGGGATTTCAGTAGTAGGCCACTTCAGCCAGGCGACCTTGAAGGTGCATGAGTGCTCGGGAACACAGCAATCAATACAAATTGAAGACAGCGTGTTCTCTTCCATGATCGATTTCATAAAACCATCTGGCACATTTGCAATACTATGGCTTTAACAGCTAGCAATCACCTGCAATCCATTCTAAGCAGATTTGGCTTCCAGGGAGTAGCTTTCTAGATAATACATTTTGAAACTTTTTTGTCTTTTGTATTTTCAAGATTATTGGGAAAACAGTGTTGGGAATCTGGTGTATCTAAGCTCACTTCCATAACATTTGAAAATCCAAAAATAGCTTATCCAACAACGTTTGAATTATTATCTCGAATGTCAACCATGTAATAAAACAAATGAAATTCACTGTTGGGCCCGTTAGCAAGATTCGAACCTCGTGCTTCTGCTACTCTTTGGTGCTGCATTGTACCTGTCCAGGTGCCGCGAGCTTTGACACCAAGAGAGCTCCAGGGGCAGGGGGAATAATCGGGGGGGGGGGGGGGGGGAGCAGGGCTAAGGAAGAAGACGCCAGACAAGGGATGCTGGTCTGCCCTTCCAAGCAATAGTCAGGGGAGGCAGCCTCGCACTGCCACACATAGCACCGCCCCTCCCACAACACTTGACCACTGCTGGGAGGGGGAGTAGGAAAACAAAAGGGGAACATCAGGGGCAAGGTGTAGGCAGGAAGGGAGGGCCAAGGTCACACAGCTAGGTGTGAATGGACATTGGTGCTAGCCTGCCATGGGGCAGGAAGGCCCTATTGTGATGCATGCCTCCAGGCAGGCAAAAGGAGAGTAGAAGGAGAGGCCTGGCTGAGGAAAAGCCAGTTCTCCTTGGTACTCTGCACTGAGTACCAAGCAGTCATCTGCGCACACAGAGGACTCCTCTTCTTTTCCCAAAACCCACCCACCCACTCTAACGGAAGGAAGAGGAGACAAACAACAGGGCAACGAACGGGGCCCACAAAATCGTGGGAAGAAGTTGGCGGCACGGGCTAGGTGGATGCCATTGGCCCAGTGCCCAAAAGAGTACAGTTGTTTATCATTATGTTTTTGTTTGGATAAATTAATTTACCCCAATTCTTTTAGGATATTACTGTTTTGCAATAAAAACCACAGCCTTTTTATTGCCAACCACAAACATGCCCCAGGTCATTTTCGTTATCACAACAACAAAGGTAGCAAGTTCGGATGGCTCTGGCCTGCGCAGATTATTAAGATAAAATAATCACCTAAAAGTTGCACTGTTTGGTCAGCGCAGGTTTCTCGGATCCTCTCAATGGTGTGCTCTGGGGCTATCTTCTTTAACAATACAGAATTCATGGCATTATCAATGCCTCTTGGCATGACTCAATGTCCCCGCATGAGTGAGTGAGTGCAATGATTGAATGGCTGACTGTTTGAGTTGGTGAGTGAGTGAAAGGAGGAAGGCATTGTTAAAACACAATCCTGTCGTGAGTTAATAATTAGGGGCAGAGACCATGTGAGCGCACACTCACTTTCCACATTCATATAAGTTGACATAGATAATATCCAAAATATCCCTCAAAAAGAGAAGTGAGGACCTCTCCAAAACTGCACCTAATTCTCCCTCTATTCATTAGCCCAAATAAGTACTCTGCCAATTGATAACGGAGAATTGCCAGTAAATTGGGAGGGAAAAAAACACATTTCGAACCTCGATTTTTTCCCTATCAACTGTTGTGTTTCTCCCATTACAATTAAAAAGGGTTTACAGTCATTATTTATATATTTAAATATTATGTGCATTCATTTGCCTTGCTATTTTTTGGGGGGCCGGGGAGTGTTTGATATACTTCAGCAGCAGAAACACCATCTCCCCTCCCTGTGCCCCACCCCATAGCACAACACCCACTCACACCTGTAGGACGCGTCTCAGGTGATCATGTGCACCAAGTGCTGGCACCAGGGATCCTGCTGCACAATTAAAACAGGGAAGGCTCACAGGCGCAGGCGCAGGAGGCTGCTATTCATGTTCATAGATGACAATGGGCCCAGCACAAGAGCGTGTGCGGGCAGCACTTTTTATTTTTAACCATCTTTAATTATTTGTTTTTTGTTTTCATAATATGAGCACAACGTCCAGTTTCCATTGAGGCTGTGTGCGCATACTGGAAGCGTGACTCTCTTCATCACGTCGCCTCCCTCCCATCGTGTTGTGCGAATCCACTCGTGGCCTTGTGCAGGCATGATGCACATGCAACGGAAATGACATTCATCAACAGGGCAGGCCGCTTCTTTGTGGTGTATGTGTACATCCATTATGTGGCTGCGGATGTAGACGCCCAAGGAAGTTCTGTGCAAGAATGGCACCTGCACTCCAGAGGTCATCCTATGCTCCGCCCAGGCAGCGGCATTGCCATTTCTAGAGCATTGCAGGAGCGAACATCATGGGTTTTCTTCATATGCTCATACTTTCAAGAGTGTTTCGCTTTATTGATTTTTTTTTCTCTTGTTTTAGTTGGTGTGTGCTTTTGTGTTAATCTTATTGATTTTTTAAAAAAGAAATTGCATTCCCATTATTTTCGCTTCTATCCCAGTCCACTGGCAAAACAAGTAGAAACCATTTTAATCTATCTAGTCTGCGTGACAACAAATATTAAAAAATATATATTTTTTTTATTTCTGTCATTTCAGTCTTTTTACTACTGCCCACATGGTATAACACAGTCCCTCCCACCTAGCCCTGAATCCTGCCCAGGCGTCCTCCTTCAAACAGGCATTTCAATACTTCGACGTGGCACTATCCTCCCCATTCGAGAACTGTTGCACCTGCCACATCTTCTCCCCCCGTGCGCCCTCCCACCAGCCTTGGATTCCGTCTGAGATCCTTCAATAAACAATTATACATACCTTTGCCTTCGCCAGTGACAAACATATGACACTTTTCCACTGTTTGTGGCACACATGAAGGCCTTTCTAGCACTGAAAATAACAACTCTGGACATTGCCCAGTCCATCTACTTCACTCAACTGGTTTGTTCTTTACTCATCTTTGTCAACTCTCCTCTACACTCTGAGCCGCGAGGTATCCTCCTTATGCTTGTTCTGTATCTTCTTCCCTCTCAGCTAATGTTTTCTCCTTCTACTTCTCATCTAACCCTCTCCACCAGTTTATAACTTCCTTTTCCTCTTTTTCCCTCTCTTCCTTCCTTTTACACCTCTCCTGTGTTTAGCCTTTATTTCTTCTCCTCCATGCCACCTCCTGAGCTGCCTCCCATCCTCCCTTCAAGAAACCCTTTGTTTACCACGGTGGACTCCTTTCATCCACACACTAGCAAAAAGTTGTCACCAAGAACCTACTCGTTACTCCCACCATTCTCCACCCCCTCCTTCTTGCCTGGAATTGTTCCTCCATTCTTTAAGGTAGCCATGGTACTACCCATCCTTAAGAAGTCATCTCCTGACTGACCCTAACTGTCCAGCCAACTGGCGACCCATCTCTCTCCTCCTTTGAGCTACATTAAGACACTGACCTCTACTAACCCTCTCCAATCTGGGTTCCAAGGTGCTCACGCTATTGAAAAAGCACTGACGCACATTTCTGACTGCCTAACCACTGCCCACAACTCTAAGCTCTCCTCCATCATCCATGTGTCTCTCCACAGCTTTGACAGTGTCAGACACCTTTCTCCTCTGCCACCCCCTCTAACTTTGGAACAGAAGGCAGCACCTTAACCTGAATTTATTCTCACCTCGCTGGTCTTTCTTTCTCCATATTCTGGAACCCAGGCACCTATGTTTGTACACCTCTTCCATCAGTTGTCCCCCAGTGCACTGTATGTTAGAACGTTTCTACTTCTCCACAGTAATACAGTGGTGGGTGGTATATAAAACTCCTACTCAGCCCCAAACTACTGCTAACCCAGCAGTGATCCCAAATATAAAAGTGTAATAGGCATAGCCTGGCAAGTTAACCTCCTGTGCCTCTTATGGTAATGCAGGATATTCACTTCAGGAGGGATGTGAGCTTACAGAGATGCTTCCAAACAACAATAGTAGTGGGGTACCAAAATTAAAATTAACTAGGGTTCTATAAACATAGATTTCTTTAATTAAACTAAAAATGCGACCACACTACTCAAACACACTATTACCCACCCTGTAAGAGAAGACACAGAATATACATACTTTAATATGAAATAGGCACTCTGAGTCTGAAGACAGGGGGAGAAAGGCAATATTGTTAACAACAGGGTTCAAGTACGATGAGGATGCATGTGGAAAGGTAAGGAGTGGGGTCTTAATTGTCCTTAAGACATGCAGTGGGGCAGAACCACCACATGAATCTTTTAGGCCTGTTCTTGGGGATCAACAGCATCGAGACAGGCTTCTAGCCCTTTACAATGGGTGGAGTCATCATCAAGAATGTCGAGCTGGTTATTTCCAAATGATTGAGTGCATTCAGACAGTCAACACAGCTTGAGATGGTCCAGCGATGTGATGCAGTCCTGCAGTGGTGATCAACTTAAATCGGATGTGGAACAGGCAGGCAATTGGTGAGTAAGCTTCTCAAAGCAGTCGAGTCAATCCAATGATACAATGCAGTTCCTCAGTGTTTATCATCTTGAAAATAACTGGAGCGCTGGTGGTGATGGTCTAGTTAACAGCTCATTGTCTTAAGTTGGATTGAAAGAAAGTGAGTGCCAAACGATGCTTGGGTGGAAGGTTGGTTGAATCATTTTGAAAGCTGATTGAGGTGGAAAGCTGAGACCAAAGCTGTTTCTTTACTCATGGGTTGCAGTAAGACCCCGTCCAGGGTTCCCAGAGATAAGGGAAGTCCTTGTTCTGTCCTTCCCAGCTAGGAAGGTGCCAGAGAGAACTTGCAGGGTGTGTACACTTCAGTAGCAGGATGCTGGTTGCAGTGTTCAGGCTGCAAGTAGGCCTAGTCACCTCAGCCGTTCACCTAAAATGATTTCTGGGATGGGAGGATTCTTTCACTCTTCTTGAAGCCTCTATTTTGAACTCTAAGGACTGTGGGCAGATGGATAGAGGTCCAGATGAAATTGTTCTTCTTCAGAAGTCCAAATATGTGTCTTTTCCTGGTGATGCCAGTCCCAGTCTGCTGCTTTTTCTGCAGGAGCTAGGAAGAGGACACAGGAAATGTGGGATCCTGGCTACTTTAACTCTGTCCTCTCTCCCCTACATTAAAGGAGGAATTACCACCCTGGTTCAACTTCCATTTGGTTTGCACAGCATGTTCTTTAAAGCACAGGGCATATCCCTTTCCCCTGAGGGCAGATCGTGTTCTTCTCCTAGAATGGGGCAAGTCTTACCAGAGAAAAGAAAGGCTTTTCGGCGGCTGATCGCAAATGGTTTGCTTTAGGTGAAACTCAGTCCCAGACAGTTAATAATTATAATTGTTCTTATATAATGTGCATAATACCATGAGTGGTTTCTAAGCACAGGATTGGAATTCAAACCTGTGTTGCACTGCGTTGCCTTGTTTCCAAGACAAATGCGTTGCCCCTGAGCTATGCTTCCTCCCCAAAAACAGAAAAGGTACACATAAAAAGGGGTCACTAGAAACTAAGCTGAGAATAAAATGCAACCAAAGGGTTTTGGCCAGTGTAATTGTAGTTCCCCAGAGCCCACTATGTCAAAACAAGACAAGGCTTATATTTAGATATTAATCGCCCATCAGGCCCCGGGAGCAAACAATGATATCATTTGGATGAGTGCTACCCATGGTTAAAGGCAGTCCTATATCTTGAAACTTCAGGTTCCATAAGGCAGCTTTCAAGAATTTGCATTTTACTCTGCAACTGCCATGGTGCCATGGTGCCAAACTCGAAGGCAGTTGAGAGGTGTCAGTAGACATGCTCAGCATAGTTGCATGTTTGCACTATACTTTTCAGCATGGGGATATAAAAAAAATTAGTCTGATTAGCAAAACTCACTTTCAGAGGCAGAATTATCATAGTCATATTGGGTTACAAAAATCAAAAAGTCTCAGACGATTCACCCCTTATTGATGTCCCACTACTCTTCTAGCTCTGCAGCTTTCCATCAGCCACCTCATGTCCTCCTTTGCGATACTCCTTCATGACTTTGCTGATGATACGCACATCATCACCTTACCCTCCCTTACCTCTCCTCACTCTTTCACGGGACCACGTTTCAGTGATGTTTGCTCAACTCAAAAAAGAAAAAAGTCATCTACCGTCACACCCTCAGTGTCCCTCTTCTTCTTCTCTTGCAAAACAATTTTCCTCCTGACCACGATACTCCTTCCCCAATGCACAAACGTTGGTCTTCTCATTCACAAAGATCGAAAAACCCCAACACTTAATAACCTCCACAGTCACCGCTGCTCAGATCAGACTGCTTAACATCCAAAATATATTTCCTGTCCTCCCAATTATCGACCAAATGTCTCATCTTGACCCTTGTTATCCTTTACCTTAAATACTGCCAACTCTACTCCTTTGTGCCCCTTGATTAAATCCTCAACTTCCCACCCTGTACAGTCTCCCCTTCCCCTTCTCCACCTCGCCTCACCACCTCCATGCCTGTTGGTGCTCCACGTGCAATCAGTCCCTCTACTAATTTCTTCTACTTGCCTTTAAATCCAATTTTGGATTTTCACCCTCCACCATCTGGCTGCCTCTATCTATCCCAGCTCTCCTGACCACACACTGCCATCTAGCAATCATCCTGTTCATCCCTCGTCGGCATTTCGTGTGTTGCTTCATCTACTTTTCTCCCTCCTCAGCCACTCCACTGGAACTCCCTTATCTCTGGAATAAAACATTAAACCAATATTTCTACATTCAAATTGGCCATACGGATCCCTTTCCTATACTTTAAAGGAGCACCCACCCTCTCAAAGAATATTACCCCCTCCAAGACCACCCTCCCATCCCAATGCACATAACATACATTTCTCTGTGAATATCCCTCCTATATTTGGCGTGCTATTGTTCCAGGAATATTTTCTGAAAAGTCCTCATAAACTGGCCACGTGCACGCTGTTCACTGCTCATAAATTGTGTTTAAGGCACGCGCTTGGATGATTGTCCAGTCATCTGCATATTACTCTGTGTGCCTTTGATTGAAGCAACATGTCCTCAATAAATACAAACATTAGTGATAAGTCTATGTGTTGCTGCGTTGAAGATGGTACAGTTGAGAGTTAACAATAAAAAGCTCTCAACGTTGACACATTTCTTAAAACACTTATTGCATAGACTGCCTCTTCAAATAAGGCAAACTAAAAGCTGCTCAGTCAATATTCACAGATGTATCACTTATCATGACTTTGTATAGAATTATGAATCATCTTTTGCATATTCCCATGGCAACTCTCATAGCATACACTTGAGTCCCACATAAAATTTGGTCCAGGTGTTCACATAGCCTGACGCTGACTCTTACGAACCCTCTGACTCTTTGACAATTTGACACAGCACTCTTTTCCTCACCTGATAAAATACAGGCTATTGTTAGGGACCTAGCCCCTCCCTATGTACCTTTGTTATCGCTAAAAAGGCACACACTCGTTTTACAACTCCTTTCATCACTTCTCAATCCTCTGACTACAGTCCAGTCTTCCAAAGGGTGTTCATCCTCACAGTGCTTCAAGGCCATACCAATGGCAGTAGGCACTATAAAATACCAAGTAAAATAACATAACATTCAGCAAGCTGTCAAACGGCTGAAGGTGTACTCTTGTAATCTCATCTGCAAATTCTTTAACTTGCCGCTGAGAGAAGGAGTACACCTTTGCTTTAGATACTCCCAGACGTTTTCCTGGCTACCTCACCAAGGGCTGAACCCCAAAGTCTACGAACGTTTAGCCCCAACTTGTTAATCAGACCTTTTTTTGTATTTGAGGTCCAATATAAAAATGATAGACTCTGTGTTTTCCATGCTTTATTTCTTTCAGTCTTGCAAACTCTCTTAAAATGTTTTCCCTCAGTGTAGCATCTCACATTTTAGAGCAATGTGATCTGACCAGTATGTACATCTGGCTTCCATTTAAAGTGGCATTGGAATGCCAACAACAATATGGCTTCCATGATGGGGATTCTGGCGCATCCACTTGCCACTAGCATATTGTGTCCCTTTTCATTTCATGATCTTAGCTCCCCTTCCCTGCTCCCCTCTGATACCATTGCCTGAGGTTACATGGACCATCCTTTATTTATTTATTAAGTATTAGGTCCTTCTTAAATGCGTGAGTGCTCCTTTGTTATAATATGCATTCTCTGACAAAATCCTCTCATGGTCACCTCTCTCTTTTCGCTTCTCTTCACAAGGTAACACCTATATTGATACATGCTGTCTTATATTAGTAATCAACTTTCTCCACTGTAACCTCCTTTTGTGTTACAGATTCAACAGCACATCCGGGAAGATAATGTGGTGTTATTTAGTTACAGTGATGTACTTCCATCTTAATTCTGTTGCAGAAATATTCCTGAATTTCCCTGATCTCGCTTCAGTTTTAAGCATCCTGCAATTTAGCCCTTCAAATGTTTCTATGGTCTGATGTTTATCATATCTGTATTTCTATGTAGGGATTCCAGGGAAGCCAAGGGTGAAGCAGTCTCTCATCCAAAAGTCTGCATATCCTGCCTTTCAGCTTTGTGCTTTCTGTATACTATATAGGCGCGTTATAAAAGCCTTATCATATCATATCATATCATATCATATCATATCATGTCATATCATAAAGACTCACCGGAGGGGGGGTGTACTCCTGCTCACTATATGGCAAGAGGGAGGCACTGAGGACCCCAGCAAAGATTCTCTATTGTTGGTAGCAATGGATGAGCAATCAAGGCCTAGCTTCTCAGAAGGTGATGCAGGCCGGTTCTTAAACCAGCACTGTATTAGTTAAAACACAGTCTTTATATAATTAAGGTCCACGGTTATAGACACAATCACAATAACTCACTTTGTGCTCAGTTAATCTACAATGGCAAATATATACACAGTTCTACGTGGTACCACAATTACTATCAAATTTCATTAAAGTACGTCAACTGAACTTAGTTAAAATGTCACACAAATCAAGTAATAAAGAGAACCAACAATAGACATAGGAGGAAAAGCAGTTGGTTAGAACAATTGGCAGAATACTGGCCCCGTTATGTAGACACAGTTCTGTCTGAGGATCCCCCCACCTGGGCAACCTGTAAATAAAGATATATCATACAAGCCCAGTCCATATATTGTTCACACGAGTCTTATTTCCTTCTAAATAGTTCTACAACACCAATGTACCTGGAATAGCAGAGTTCGACGTCGGGTCATCGACAGATCTTTCTTGAATGGCTGTCGTCGACGATGGACGGCTGTCCGGTGCTTCTCGTGATTCCACGGTGGTCCCTGTCTCCGGTTGGCAGCCTTTCATAGGTCTGTCTACCAGCTTTGGCAAAGATCAGCTGGTGCACGATGGTCCCTCGTAGCTCGGGGAGAGGTCTCCTGGCCAGGTCCTCTCTTGGATCAGTTCCATAAAGGCAGAGCAGCTTTCAGATTAACGAAGGACAGCAGCAGCAGTTCTTCTTCTTCAAGTGGGCTTCAAAGTTAAGCATCAATTTCAACTTCAGCTTCTTAACGGCGTCAGTTTGAATGTCAGTTTCTCCTTCAGCTTCTGAACGATTTATAGCAGTGAGCGGCCCCCAGATATACTGTTGATCTCCCATTCACTCTGCTGGGTCACACTCAGGCAACCAATCACTCAGAAGGGCTTTCAGGCAGTTAGTCAGCCAATCAGGCGCACTGGGCATTCAGGCCATTCTTCTCCATCCAGACACTCACAGCACAGAATGTGGATTCGGACAAGTACCCAGCCATTCAGCACTACACACTGCATTCATACCAGTTTTGGGCAGGATTGTCTCAGTCATTGTGTCAACCACCAGACACAAGACACCCATAATACAGAATGCGTATTCGTCACACACACTTCATTCACCCAGGTCCCACCCCACGGGAGTACCCAAACCATACAGTCATTGGGAGGGCTCCAGCCAGTATGGCCTGTACTTCCCCACAACACCATATATGGAACTTCCACCCAACAGCCAGTCAGGGGGAAGGGACAGAGTCAGGGCTTCCTGGGACTTGGTTAACAGTAAGGTAACAGGCGACAGAAAGCAAGAGGCCACAGGGGCCATCTTGTTTCCTATCAGGAATTGACCGATTCCAATGACAGGGCCTGAGCATCCCAAAATGGAGGATACTCAGAGCACTGTCACTTCAGCACGGAGCTGCCACCAGCCCACACCCTGCTCTGTGGGCCACACACAGTTGCCCAAAAATATACACTAGGAATACAGGGTTATACTCCCACCCATGGGTGCCATAAGGGTATCCCAAGGGTCTGTTCACCAAACCAAATACAGGAAGAGCCGCACCTCCAGGAGTCCCATATGAACTCCTGCGCGGAAAACAAGACAGAACACATGATAAAAAGCATTAAAGGACAAGGATTCAGAGGCCCAGTCCCGCTGATGCATTTCCAGCATCACACTTTCTACTTCCAGTAAGGCGCGGGTGGACATGGGGTAAGGAATTTCTCTCTTGCATATTATCCTCAACTTTCACCCCTTCTAAGTTACACCCTCAGGCTGAATTGGAGTGTCGCTGTATGCCCACCCTCCTGGCCATCCCATTACCACTCAAATTTGTGGTATACTGTATGCATGGGCGTAAGGGTGCTGCCCTCCGTTCTCCTGTGCATAGGTGAAAGATCATGCAAGTTTTCATTGAAAACATCTTTAAATCTATTTTGGCATTGTGCAGCATCTAAAACAGAGATACTGCAGGCAATCATCAGGCGCTGCTTGTAAGCCTGGTTGCCCAGGTTGGGAATCTGGTGTGTTCAGTATACATGTAGGGGCGTGCTCTACACCAGGATACCTTGTTCTCATTGTGTATGACTGCAAAGGGAACCATACAGATGGTATTTGGCTGTAACTGCCAGGGTGATGTAAGTCTGGCCTTCTTATCTCGAATCCTATGCGCAAACAGCACAACCATGGCTCATTTTGACAAACAGCAGACTTTGAAACATTCATTGGCTGCTATTTTCAACCAATAGGAATTTGTGTGTGAGCTGTGAGGGGTGGGGCTAGCAAGTGCTGCACATATGAAAGGGGTACAGCAGGTGGTTGATGTGTGAGGCAGGCAAGCTGAAGAACTAACTTGAAGTAGAAGAAGACTGACCCCAGCACAAGGCAACCCTCACAGCCTCAGATCTGAAGTGCCAACTTTGAAGGATGAGGTAGGGGAGCTAACTTGGGGCAGGCAAGCCATACATTTGTTTTGACGACTCTCATGGTGACTGGCAAGGCACCCGAGGTCTTCAGAGTGAAAGCCCTGGGAACCTGTGCAAGAGATAGGATTAGGGTAGTAGGTGAGGTGCATATGTAATTCTTTGGGATTTTGAATAAAGGGAAGTTATGAATACCGGGGGTGCATTGTAAATGAAGCATACCCTCTTGTATTATCAGGTGTTTTGTCTGCATGCGTGGCAGAGGGCCTGTGTGACGTCTTTAATTCAAGATGGCCGCCACTACAATATATGAATCAAAATTTGATCTATAACTGCTTTCAGTGTGATACTATAAAATATTATGTAAAGGACCTTTTTTGTTCACATGAAAACTGAATAAACAAGGTCATTAAAATAATGTAATATCTCTTATTTGTCCCAGTTTTTTTTTCATGATTTCTTAATTATTATTTTTTTTCCTTTTATTTTTTTACAGGTTCTGATAATTGGCAAGACAATTTGGAAATTACTTAAGAGCAGTTGAAATATGAATTTGATCATATCTTCCAGTATTATCATTGTTTTTCAAGATATCGAAAGTCATTTAAAAGTAGAACTTCCACCATAAAACAAAAAAAGAAAATTTCAAACTCACTTTTCCTTGTGTATCTTATGTCACCAAAGAAAGGAATCTCCCCTAGTTAATCCAAAATGTTATGAACATGTTTAGAGTGTATTAAGAAGAGAGCCGAGTGGGACAATAATTAATACTTGAACATAAATCTACGGTTAGGCAATTTAACACCTGAAGAACTGAAACATGAAAAAGCATCATGGCATTTGGAATGCACTCATAAGGCAAACATAGATTGAAGCACAAGATTGTATGGAGAGCATTTATATGAGCCAACCCGTCTATCTCCAGCCATGAAGAAGAGGAAGAAGTAAAATGGAGCTACAATACAAGATCAAAAATACCTATGTGCGACAGAAATACATGTTTCTTTTGCAAAAAAGAAGGACAAAGAAGAAATCAGATATATTTGATGGCAACTGATTCAGCAGGCATCCATTTGAAGAGAGCAGTGGAACTGTTTAACAATGACACATTGAAGATTTGTCTTAGTGATTGCACAGATCCTGGAGACCCTCACGCAAGTTAAATTGCATATTGCAAGCTATGTTCAAGCACATATGTAGTGAATGCCTTACGGTGCAAGCCTACACTATGTGGAAAAATGCACCCAAATTCACTGTCTTCCAAAGCAACAAATGTTGAATTTATATCTTCAATAAGTGATTTTCTCCTTGAAGGCAATTTAACAATGGGGGAAATTGAAACGCTTTACAGAGAAATGTCAGCTAACAATGATTTAGAAGAAGTACAGATGAAAACAAGAAAGCAAATCAAAAGTTTCATAGAAGAGCTTGAATGTAGTGGCATTATTTGTAGTAATCCCAAAAGGGTAAATTAACTACAACGAGTCTCACTGAAAGTAAAGCAGATGTTGTACCATCTCATGCCGAAGAAGAATTTGAGGATATTGAGAAAAATATAAGAAACCTTCTTGAAGCAGCTATGATTTTACAGAGAGCAGTACTAACTTTGCAAAAAATGGAAATTCACTGAGCTTTTGAATAAGTGAATTTGGGAGCTGTTGTTCCAAAGGAAGTTGTTCTTTTTTACAAGTGTTGTTCTCAAGGACAGATCAATGTGAAAAGTAATTCAGAAAAACAGGATACCACTTTAATGAACAGGGCTCACAAATTGTCACAGATGTTTGTTTATGAAATGAAATAACCATGACAAGCTTCCTACGCAAGCACTTCTACCACACGGTATACCCGGGAAATGCCATTGCAAGTGGCAGTTGGACAAACAATCTACACAGCTACGCTCAGCAAATTCATCATTCAATTTATACATAGCATGGGAGCTTCTATAGATCATGCCAGGATCCTTCGGTTTGAGCCACAGATACAGAGCTAATAGAACTCATGAATGAGGGTGAGGAATCTTACATTCCCTCACATTCCATCAGAGGCAGATGTGTCTATTGTGCTGCTGACAACATTGACTTCCTCCAGGATACTCTGCATGGTAAAGGAACTTTGCACAGTACAGTTATGGTGATCTATCAGAAGGAGTCCGATGTCCTAAGCCAAATTGAAATATCAGGACCATTATCACTTCAAACACTGCAGAAGACGATATGATATGATTAATTTATGACATGATATGATATGGCATTTATAACGCACCTATCCAGAAGTGTTTCAATCAAGGTGCGACGAGGCAAGGGAGGGGGAACAGAGGGAAGACAGAGACAACGATCTTACAATGCCAGGTGACATTAAGATGCCTCAGTCTCTGTGTGATGTCATGGCTTGCATCATTCTCAAAGGGTGTAGATGACAGCATTGTGTTAGCAGTCAAATCAATGACTATACAGAGAGGAATACAGTTATTTTAGATTCCAACAGGTTTGCGGACCTAGTTTGGATGATGGCAGAAGTTTTGCCCTTGAGTGATTTTCAAGAATGCTTCGATGAAGAGTTGGGATACACATTGGGCCTCATTACGAGTTGGGTACAAAGGGATACTGTAAGTGACTTCAATCCAGCAATCCAACTAAGTCAATGCTTAGGATGGAATGCCCAATGGAAGCCCTTATTTATATATTTTTCTGTCAAAGTTCTTTGAATCTGGATGATGAACCCTTATATAACGTCCCTCTCTTTGGATCCCCCTGACCTCACTGAGCCAAGAAGTAGGTTTGTTTTGCAAATTAAAAGATTTATTTGAAGTATTAAACAATATATATATCACACTTTATTAATAAAATAATATCTGAATAGCACACTTAGGAATATGGACGATAATCAACAATGGGTAATATTACAAAATTGACACTCTCTTTAATCACCTAGGAGTTTGAATATGGAGGATATTGTAGCAGAGAATACTTTATGTAATTCAAGGAAATGCAATAATGGGAAAGAATGCAACACAGAAATAAACCTTGATATGATTTCAATCAAAAGATAATATGGTCACTTTTTCCTCCTGTGACTACTCACTCCCCCCCCCTATGCAATATGAAGAGATGGAAATGAGGGCACACATGTTTCAGAAATACAATCGAGAATGCAGTTCAATTCCGGTTCTCCCAGCAAGCTTAGAGAAAACAGGTATGATTTTTAAACATAGGTGAAAACGCTTTTGGATGTGATTGCAATGGATGGGAAAATCTACTAAATTGATTTTAAATCACTAAAGGAGATTCAGCACTAGTGAGAATTACTTTGGATTGGTGCAGGTCAACACTAGCAATGATTCATGAATGATTATCAAATTGAAAACGAATTTCAGCAATGGAGAACAAGGAGCAGCTATTTTGACAGAAAATGAAAATGAGCCAAATTGCAATTCGCGGCAATTTTTCTGCATGCGTAAGTCGTGATTACGGAAAAACTATAATGAATTGGAATGTCGTTTTGGGTTTGTTGGAAAATTTCGCCTCTAGGACGTGCGGTGCGAAAGTTACAGAGGTTTTTGCGAAGGTAGATTTTGCAGAAATAAAGTCAAGATTTCAAATGACAGATTGTGCGTTACAGATTTGGAATCAACAGGATGGACACAAGATTCTATAATGTAGTTCTGTACAGGTTGAAATGGATGGAAGAGGATTACTTTAAACACGAGCTTGGTTATGGACAGTTCTAGACTAGATACTCACTCCTAGGCTTTGGAATGGAATGGGCCTCGTAAAAGATGTGGTCAAGGGGTTTGGCTTCACTCTCGCCACCGGACAGGTCTCAGGCCCTCTGGGTTCTGCTCTCAGCACTGCACGGCGGATTCGGTCTCTTGAACTGGATCTGGCGGGTCTGGATCTGGGTTCTAGCACAGGGTTCGTAGCTAGAAGCAAACAGCACAGCCCGGCTGTTGAATGGTTTTGTTAGGCCCCGTGGAAGTTTAGGGGTTAGAATCAGGTTGCAAAAGATTCTGAAGGCCTGCTGAGAAGGATTCAGCTTGTGGTTTAGGCCTCTCTGCTTCAAGGTTCTAGAGTTTGGGTTCTAGAGTTCTGGTCTCTGGATCTAGATCTGGATTCTGGAGTCTTCCGGCAGAGTGCTTTGCAAGAAATCGGTTGAAGAGTGGAAAAGAGTGTTTTATCTGGGTCTCAGCAGATCCTATCTATGTGTTTTCAAAGTGGGTGGGAAGGCTGATTCTACATGCCCAACCCTCTAAGGATCCTGATGGGTTAGAGGATTCTCTGTCTTTTGACTGGAGAAAGGAACAGCGTGTCATGAGGTGTCATCATGATGCTGCCATTTACCCTCTAGGGAAGAAACTCCCCTTTGCTTTTACTTAGAAAATCAATTTTTCATAACAAACATATTTCCAAGGTGCACAACTTGTTCATAATTCATATACACATCACAGATTAATTAAGGCATGTCTCTGTTCAAGTCCCATGTTCCTACGAGCTTTAGTTCCGAAATTACAACTTATTTGCGCTTTTGGTGAGTTTCCCAATATTGGTTCTGCACCAAATTTGATACATGCATGCAGCTCCTCTCTGGGCATATTACTGTAAATTCATAGCAACAACACTGCAGCTGTGATATTAATAATTCCCGGGTTTGGTCTCGGAACATCACATGGCGTCCAGCTAAGCCTTAAATTGTGGGTGACATTTTCATTGTCACAATCTCAAAGTTGTACATTTTTGGCAGCTTGTTACAATATTTTAGAAGCATTTTCCTTAAACATATATTTGGTGCAATGTTAAATCCACATCCCAGTCTGGTCCGCCCCAGAGCTGGCTTGACTCAGAGGTCACATGTCCTGTCTCTCCCAGAGCAGTTGTTGACAAGTCACACCCAAATCAGCATATTCTATTCATCCCAAAGAATCCATTGTCTTGACTGAGAGCAACATGCCAGGGTGCCTTGGCTAGTTCCTATTCACACCAGTCTGTCAATCTCTTGGCCAAGGGCAGAAGGAAGCTTCTTTTGTCCAGGGAAAAGGTGTGGAATCTGTTTGATCCCAGAGTGGGAACACTTTTTAACTCTGCAACCAATGTCTACAAATTGTCTCTTCTTACAATATAACCCACATTTTTAATACATACATTAAACAATTGCTTCCTTCAAGCCATTTCAGAATATAGTTTTGCATTGTCTCCACCCCTCAGCAAGTCTTTCTTTGGCATAGTTTGGGGTTCCCTGTTCAACTTTTACAAAGAAATGGTTTAAAACGCCGGCTTCTGGTAGTGGTGAGTACCGGTATTGCACCCATTTTTGACAGCTGTCTTTTCATCAGTATCTTTAAAATAGGATTTTGCTTTATAGCACATGATTCTTGCTGACATTGTATTGATGTGGATTCTTGCAGCAGAGTAATGTGGAACTCCCAACAAAGAGGTTGGATCTTTTAGGTGATTTTGTGAGCCATGATTTTAGCAATTTTTGACAATCAAGAAAAGATTTATTTTTTGGAAGCTAGCTCTGTTTCTTTTGCAATCAGCATTGCTATTTCCAAGTGGTTTCAGGCTGCTTTGTGGGTAGCCCAATGGTGGTTTTAGGCATTGATCTCCTGTGCTCACTAATATAGGCAAAAGTGGATGGCCGCCTATTTTTCAGGTTTTCACTGCGCATTTTCTGGTTATTTTGAGCGAGCAGCATTCTTTCCCGTGGCCATTCTGATGTTTCCGCTGCCAGCAATGCACAGTGATGTTGCAGGGCTTGGATGAGTGGGTTAAGACATCCCACAATACCGGACACCAGTAAGAACACCGGTGCTGGTAATCCCTTTGCGCCCTATTCCAAGGTCCCTTTGCGGGTCCTGCTAAGGCCGCCTGGTTTGCCCAGGCGGCCTTAGCGGGAGCCGCAAAGGGTCCAGGGAGCAAATAACGGTACAGCAAATTGCGGTACAGTTATTTGCACCTTCCCCATTCCCATTGAGTCCTATGGGGGCTCAAAAAGGAATGGGGAATGGTATTTTCAATGGGGACTTACCGGTCCCGCAAAGGTCCGTCTAGACCGGTAAGTCCCCATTTAATGAGGGCGGACTCGGTACCGTTATTGGAGTAAGCCATGGCGCTATTAGCACCATGGCTGCCTCCAATCTTGGAATGAGGCTCATTGTAATCTCCCTGAAGAAAACAAGACTGATTAATGTGAGACAGAGTCAGAACCACTCACAACAGTTCTGACTTGGTCAGCTTACAATCCCATTATGAGTGATCCACCAACTAAAGCAGCTAGTGTCTGTGTACTCCCACTTGTCGATGGCAGCCCAACCCACACACAAACATAGCTGACATTCATGAAGAAGTTGGAGAAAATAACATCTGATGTCACCCCAGAATTCAAACAAAAACAGTTGTAATATGTGATCTTGACCTTTAAAAGCCTGTTTTCAAATTAGCTTTGGCTAAAAAAGTCTTGTCAAATAATTGAATGCTTAGACCAGGTGAGCTACATATAATAATGGTGATGCTTCAAACTATTGGTTCTTTCTTGCATGGTACAAGTATTGAGGCTACTTTAACTCTACTTTATGAGGCGCATGTTGTGTTGTGTTGAAGATTCTATCAGGGAAGTGTGTAAGGAGAGCATTTGAAGAACACATGTCACTAAGGCTTGCACTTTGCAAATACATCATGAATTCTACAAAGAGCATGTTGAAATCAAGGAAAGTATAGAACCTGAGCTTAAGAAGTAACTTAAAAGTTTACAAGTGGATGATTCCCAAGGATCAATATCAGTCCATAATTATGTATTAACAGTTCTGACAAATTGGAATGTGATGGCCAAAATGGAAGCATTTGAGGCTAAAGAATCTCAAGAAAAGCCAGCACTCAGAGTTGCTCTTCAATAAATTCACATGCTGGACACAATGCTTTTTATTTATAAGATCAGTCTCAACTGCAAACTGGTATTTAAACCATGCATTACTTTAATAGTTTGTTAAGTACCTTTTCAACCTCAATTTGAAAAACTATGCACGTATGATTGCATGGTACTTAGCAGAAATGAAACAACTTGAAAGCAAACACCCAGACATGTGGTGTTAGTTTCATGAAGGGAATTGGGTAGTAAGCAAGACAAAAGTACCCTTTTATGCTTTAGGTTCAGGTGAGTTTTGGAATATCAAAACAGGGCAATGAAAGTACTTGGTGGTGCGGTTAATATTACTAAAAAAGACAAGTTCCAGAGCGATTCTTTTTAGTCTCTCCTGAGCTGGTAAGGCTATCTACTGAAACCAAAACAATTGTAGCAATCACAGATTATGAATGGTCAAAATATCACCACCTAACAGCATCCAAAGCAGCACCTCAAAAGGAAGATGTTCAACAGATCTCCAACTTGATCATGACACGGATTAATCCTGTGAATTATGATGGAAAAAAAAACTCATCAACTTTTCGACAAAGGCAGATTTTGATGAAAGAATTCAGAAGGTTACATCAAGAATGACAGAACAAGGTTGCCAAATGTACAACAGCTTTAAAGAAGACCGGATTGAATCAGACAGTTGTAGCCTTTGGACACCAATGAAGTAAGAGAACCATCAGCTGTGTAAACGTGCATACAAAGTTGTTAAGACAAAAGTATCCAAGACCATAGTGCAGTTGAAGGCAGCTCGTTCTTTGTTCACATGTTTGCTGATTGCTTCATGAAGTCCAACTGACATTGATCTACAGGGATGCTTAAGTAAATACAAATTCTCTACTTCTCTGCAGTATCTCTTTCAATATTCAATTTAGACTGTACAATGATTTTAGCTGCAAACAAAAGCAAGCTGATGAAGATAGTGGAAGAGGAAAAACATACATAGGTTTTTAACAACATGACAGAAGTCTCTTCATGTGTTACGGATGACAGATTATCTGTACCAGAGCAAGCAGATTCAGCTGCTGTCCTTGATGGGGTGGTAGAACTGCAAGCACTGCAGAAACAGTCATATGTGAAGAAATGCCATGACCTTGCAATTGAATCAACAAGAAAATAGAACCTTATATGATCAAGTATGATGGAACTCATTTAGTATTTTATCCCTATCTAGAAAATTCACTCAAGAACTCCATGTGAAGAAAAAGAGCAGGAAAAGTAACAAAATCACAGATTCTACAAATATTGACCTTTTTTCCATGAGAACCCTCCTATAACATTCTAAAACTAAAGATGAGTTAACAGCTTACCTCTTAAATAAAGCAATTATGCATGCACAGAGGAGAAAAAGCCTGCTAGCCAGTTGGAGAAATGAAGCCAAGTCGTCATATGGAAATGATGTTGGAGTCATTGAAAGAACACATCAGGAGGCAGACACAAACATTATTCTTTACTCCCTTTTTGTATCACATTGTCATGCTACTACCCTCCACATTTTCTCACCTGGTACCAATGTTTTTGTCCTTTCACTGTGGTGGTCCCTGTTTTTCCCATCTGACAGCATGTTTGTCACAGGAGTTAGAACTAATAGAAAATGTATAGATCTCAAACGTGTGTGCTCCTGCTTAGCGCCCACACAAGCACAGGCATTAGTAGGCCTTCCCGCTCTTTCAGGGTGTGATGTTTCCAGGTGCTTTGCGAAGAAAGGAAAATTATCTTTCTGGAAAGTTTTCAAGACTTCAGAAAAATAAATCCTTAAAGCTTTTGGAAGACTTGGATGTCTAGAATAATTTAAGAAGGAAGATGAACGATTGATACAGTGATTCATTTGTCAAGTTTACTCACCAGGAACAAAGATTTTGGACATTGGTCAACTCTGATGGTGGATGTTCACAAAAAAGGAGATACAAAGTGAAAATCTGCAGCCAACAAGATCCTCTCAAATACCACACATCTTAAGGACTCATTACCAGGTGATGGAGTGGCAACACGCTGATCAACAACAACACCCAAATCTCCCAGAGGCATCACAATTTAGGTGAAAGAAGGCAGATAATCAATATTCTCCTACTATGTGTACTTTTCCATGTGCACCACAATCAATCATACAGCTGGTACATGTGCATGCGTCAAAGGACGGTGTGCTGTGCATTGCAAATGCGAGCTCAGTCATTAAGATACATAGAACTGTGTAGTTGTGGTGGCAACAAAGAGCTCTGTGATAACGATTTTGTAGATGATGAAAATGAACTCTGGGACTCAGAAGATGACCTCTAAAACCTTATTTTTTCTCTTCAAACTTAAATAGCTATTGCCGTTTTAATAAATAGTATATTTCAATGAGAAAGTTGCAAAGTATTTCAAACTTAGTGAGCATACTGTGAAAGGTTTGCGATGAAGCAATAATTTACAAGGCTACATCTCGGAAATGGTAAAAGATATCAAAAAATTCCATATATGAACTTTTCAATTCCTTTGATCATGCTTAGCAAAAATCCTACTTAGCACATTTTTCATAGAGACACTTTAAAAGCAGTTACATCTCAAAAATGAATAAGTATCTGTGTAGGCAACCATCTTGGATTAATGACATCACACAGGCCCTCTGACACAAATTCAGACAAAAAACCTGGTAGTGCATGATTGTATGCTTCATTATAAAACCATCTCCAGTAGTCATACCTTCCCTTCATTCAAAACACCACAGACTAGGTTATTGTAACAGATACCCCTCACTTGTAGGACCCCGTGCCTAACCAGGACAGGAATGTTTTCATTGGCAGAAGTGCGTGCGCGATACCAGGACTGTCAACATTGCATCTTATGGCTTTCAAATTCAGGTCTGCAAGCTGACCTTTCAGCGGAAATGAAAGGGCGGGTGATTTTTACATCTCACCAAGTGGCAAAAACTGCTTTGGCAAGCCTTATAAACAAACAACATATCACTTTTATAGCACCTGTGCCACCATATCGTTCACATGGCTATGGTCTGTGCCAAACTGCAAGCATTGTCGCACCCTGGCCCACACCTTACCGTCGAGAGCTGCCTGTACTCTGTGGCCCCTTGGCTGCCTGCTATACAAGTGAATTGTTGAGCATCTACTCTCGTGGAACGCAGACAGCTAATCCAACACAAACGTCGTGGTCACAGCATCATGCCAACACAAACGTCGTGGTCACAGCATCATGCAAAGTGGGGTCATTCATCAACTACTCCAAAAGTAAAATTAGCAACTATTCTGTTGCCATGTCCAACACAAGTACACAAGTTACTTGAATAAACACACTGCCCACTGTAATAACAATTCCTTTTGTGTCACGGATTAGAAAACACTCCATCATGATCATGACGGATTGCACCAATTAGCACCCTAGTTAGGAAAACATGCCCAATTGTTAAAGTCTTCATCCTCTGGTGCAAGTTAGAGTTCATCTATATGTTTGCCATTGCCAGAGCACGGTTGTCTTAAGTGGGCCTGCTCTATTGTGCTTGCATCATGAAGCGAAGCAATTACCAGTGTGCAGTCGCATATGTCACTTCTAAGCATTTTAATCCAAGTAAGTGACAATACCCACTGGGGCTGTTAACGCACACAGAAAGGATTCCGAATAAGCACCCTTCTGCCTGTAAATGCAGTCGGATGGCATAACGTGCCTGCAAATCGCACATCCTGACACACCACTCTGAATATCAAAATGGTTGCCAAAGGCATAAGCACCTTCACACACCTCAATGCATGCCGAGGCTGTATGCATATAAAGAAACCGGGAAAAGACAGCCTTTGTCGCACATGGTCCTACTTTCCGATGGCAACTCATTGTGTCCCCTTTCGTCCCTAGGTTAGTCTGTTCCCATAGTCCACTACCACTCCCGCTGGTCATGGATAGGACCATGTCTGTAAATCCTTACTATAACTTCAGAAGGCACTTTGGATATCATGGCTGCTGCCACATGGAGGGAACGAGGGGACAGGATGGTGCAAGTGGAAAGTATAGATGAGTCTTTGATGATCGAGGGTAACATGGGAAATGACATTACAGAAGTTGCCATGGGTAAGCCTAGAGTCAAATACACTTTGTGATGTGCAATATATGAATGGTCACTATTATATTTACTATAAATCGAGCAATACCAGGCCATTTGTTTTTTCAATAGTGAAGAGTGTTAAATGAATCCCTTTTATTAACTGATTTTGGCAGAACAAGCACAGTGTCAAAGAGTTCTTTGTCCAGGATCACACAGTTTAGTTAAGTGCCATTAGGAAACATGTTTTACATACCTGAATGACATGCAGCGGACTGCCAGGCCACACCAGGACAGGCCCTGAAAGTCCTGTTATGTTATAAAGATGTTATACTCCACCAACGAGTCACTATAGTAGTTACAGAGGCTTGTCTGGAGGTTGTTGCATTGTGCCCCAGCCCTGGGTTAGAGATCTTGTTCTGCAGAGGAAATCTGAATGCTGGGAAGTGTGAGGAAATGTCATCTGGAAAGGGTGTAAAATCTCTGGCTTTTATATTTGTATGTTTTTATTTTATATTTGCATTAATTAATACAATTTTGCTGTTAATTCCATCTCATGAAGGGTGGTCTGCTAACCAGACCCCATTTTCATTAAGCTCCATGCCAAAAGCTTAGTGACACATGTGTCCTGCTGCATCAGTCTCCTAATCTGCAGCCCCTGCTCTCCAGTGTCACAGAGCAGATCTGAATGTCACTAGTACCCTTTTGAGAGCTATGTCAGCCAAAACCACTGTAGTTCAGAGGCTGCATTTAAAGTCCAAACCTGTGTTCCAAAACCACATAATTATGAGCAATTGACATCCTGCTGGCATTTTAATCTTTAAGCATAAAACATACATTGGGGTATGGTGGCTGGTAATTCAGATTAAAGCCACATCTGATCTAAATCATTCTCATGTCAACTCTGCAAGCCCAGGTGACCCGTGAAATGGCTGTGTGTATTGTAGTCAGACAACCCGTCTCTGCTCAGCCAGCAGGACAAGAGGCTGAAAGGCTATTCTTCTCTTTTTATCCTTTGTGAAATCTGATAACACCTCTCTCTCCACCTGGATACCCTTTCAACAGGAGCTGTCCTTGGAAACAGGAATCGAAGGGCACACCCTAAACAAATGGACTAGCCTCACATCATAGGGCCTTTGATGCTATGGGTTTGAAACAAGGCATTGTCAGTGTTGTCAGAAGGAGCTCAGCACAGTTAGGTAAGGATTCTATCATCTTGTTTTTCTATGTACACTTTCTCCTTCCTTCCTGTCCCCTACACCTACTTCAGCACAAAGCACTTTTGAGTACAATGCAAAAAAGCAAAGGTCATTTGAAACAAGGACAGGGTTGGACACTTTGAAACAGGATTGTTTTTGTCCAGTCCCCTGCAGACTTTTGCCTAGAAATTATTGGGATCTTCCACCGTTCTTTGATTCACTTGTGGACCATCCAGGACATAAGAAAGAAGTCACTTGGACATCTATTAGGAGAGTTGATCTTTCCAAAGCCCTCAGCCACTGAAGTGACAAAGTGTTCCAAGGCAGACACAAGCTCTGATCCCTACCCACTCCCAGGACATATTTGGTGTGACACTTGCTGACCCCCCATATGCTGGGAGAGCAGAACCAGAAAGTACTTGCACTGTCATAGAGTCCCCTACAGTGGGTCTCACAGCATCCTGATTACCAGAACAATCAGGATTCCTATTCACACCAACTCAAACTTATTGTGCAAAATTCAAGCCATGTTTGTTGCATTCAAACCGAAAGGATCTGCCGGTCCTGCCTTTTGCACTCACTCAATCTTTGAACCACTGTGCTTGAATCATTCAAACAGCTCAAAGTCGCAGTGCCCCAGTAGAGCCCTGTAACCGATCTGGCTCAATCACCAGAATCCCGTGCAGGAAACTTCAAATAGCCATATCAAACCAAGCATTGAACTAGCAGTACTTTGCATTGCAGCTCTTCTCTAACTGCTGGACCCTTGCCTCACTCATCAACCCAAACAAGTGGTACTCATATTTTCGAACCACGCTCGATCATCAAACAGCTGCTGGAGACCCATTTGACCTGCATGGCTCGATGCTACCTCGCACTGCATGGAGCACCTGCTTGAATCAGACTCAACAATGACTCGCCACCTGGTATCAATGCAACAAACATGGTTTGACACACATATACAACAGTTCCATACTTGGCTCAACACTGTCGACTGCCGAATATTGGAATATGGCATTTTGGATTTACCCTGTCCCCCTGGTCGACCTTTTGGTTAAATCACTTGTTAAGTCCCTTGTGCATCTTTTCCTACAAGCCATGTCCTTTTGAACTGCTTAATACATTGTTTGCCTTTTTTCCTCCCTGCTAAATATCAAGAGTGCTTGCATCATACATTCTGCATTTATGTGTCCTCCTTTAAAGGGGTGGTTTTTTTAATAGTATTTTTGATAGTTGGGTGTGCAATGGAGTTGTGTGATTAAAGTCTATATTTTTAAAGATCCTTTGTTGGACATTCATTGTGCTATTGCTCTTTGGGTTGCTACTGGCTCACATTCAAACCCCTTCTGAGAGTAAAGCCTTCCCTTGGCTAATGGTACAACAAAAGGTGAAGGAGGTGTATCTCTTAGCTGTGCCTGTCCCACCTTTATGATTGGGATCACTCTTGGTTTGTAGCGGTCTGGGGGCAGAGGAGGTGGTTTAGCCACTACTCACCGGTATACTCCTGCAGAGCAGAAGGCATCTTCTTGACAGGAACATAAGAGGAAGGGGAAACAGTATGTAGGTACCACAGACTTAGGGAAGAGAGATTGCAGATAGGGAATTCTTCTTTGTGTTAGCTTGCATGCAGGCCTTGTCAAGGAGGACAGTAGTTCCGGATTAGGTCTGGGCAATCTCCCCAAAAACAGATCCATGATAGTGTTGTGAGGGTCCAAGCCCAAGTAACGTGGTGACGTCAAGAATAGCGTGGTAGGTGACTTCAGGAGTGATGACATCACTGTACAAGGTGTAGGTAGTGTAGCTATAATTTGACAAGACACTGGTGCTTGCACAGCATGGTTATAGATGTGGAACGGAAAAGGTTGGGGGAAACCTGGTTAGAGATAGGGCAGCTGGTGTAGTGTGGGCCTAGGGAGTAGGGGCCAAGGCGGTCTCTAGGGTGTTATGGTAGAGGACTGTGGGGTAGGTTGAGCAACATGGGAGCATTAAAGAAGACATATTTTGTAGGCACAAGTCAGGAAAGCATTCTTGTAGTAAGCTCATAATAAAGCGCTGCAGGCCTTTTGTGAAAGCAATGGTAACTTTTTCGAATATTTAGCAGAAATGTTGCAAGACTAAAGTTTCCCAGGAGAACATATTCTCATTGAAATTGGTTAAGGATATACTTTCGACTCCACCGAGCTAGACTCCTGGGTGTCCAAGGAGAATTGGCAGAGAAATAGAAATCAAACACAGCTAATTAAAATCCAGCCACAATGTGGTACAGTTTTTCAGAGAACATTTGGCATTAAGGTGTGAGAAGGGAACTGGGGGGCCAGAGCAAGGGGCAGTGGTTGTGAGGCACGGGACAGGGAGCCAATCAGCAGAAAGAGGTTTCAGTGTTGCTAGGGTGCAACATTGCCCTCGCTGATGTCTGCTGGGCAAATCATTGGTAGGATTCAGTGTGAATGGCTCACCCCTCGTCATCTCACGATGCCATGCCCAATCAGTATGCAGCAGTTTATCCATTTGTATATTGAATGGTGCTATCTAATGGTAAATAAGTGTTTTTGACCAATCAGCACAATCACCTAATTGTGGGGTGATGTGGGAAGGGTTGTGATGTCACAAGTGGTGTTGATGTATTTTTGTTCCAAGAAATCTTTTATCCAGTTAGGGCCCAGTACCATATAGTTTTCTATCAGGGCCTGATGTAGGTCCACCAACCATTTATTGTGACCTGCCCCAAAAATGTATTTTAAATGTTGTAGGGAATTTTGTAATTCGTGTATAAAAAGTACAGCCACAGTGGGAGTCTTCAAGCTCATTTCATTCAGTTCCACGGGGCTGTCTGAACCATAGTTCCCAGCTGTGTGGGTTCAATACATCTGCATTACTTCTTTCTTGGTGTACGCTCATTTTTTGGATAATTTATTTCTTTACTGGAATTACCTTTGGTGATCAGCCCCTGGTACATTGTGGAGGCCCCAGCGAGATCCTCAGTTCCTTTGGGGAGCTGAGGGTATTCTTGACACACTCCTGTGGGCGTGGGACAGGTGGACTGAGACCATTTTGAAGTTCACTAACAAGGAGGGCCTGCAGATGCCAAGTTTGCAAAGGTCTGCCTGGTCCTGAGCACCGCCCGCACTCAGAGGGAGGCGCAGGTAGTGGGAGAATATTCAGCAACGAAAGGACTCGAGGATCTCTAGAGCACATGAGTGTACCCTTGCATGAAGGCTCAGTGCTGTGCATGGACATACTCGGCAGGGGTTTTATGGTGTTTAGGACACATCCTACACAGGGGATGATGATCGCCATAGTAGTCATAGATATTATTTCACCCTTTCGATAGGGCGAGGGTGTGTGACGGGCACATCTATAATAGAATAGACGATAGCGTAGATGGTGCATAGTTCTGCAATTGTGTAGTTGTGTTTTATTTCTTTTTATGGGGAGTGCGGTAAGAGATTATTGATTGATAAAGAGAGTGCGCAATAGATCAGAAATACTGTGATACATCGTGTTGGTCAAGGTGTAAGTATTGGAGATTGGTGCTGTTAAATTGTAGTGCTTTGTAATTATTTAAGTAGTCAGGTGGCCAAGGAGGAAGGCCCTCATAGTTGTATATTTAGGTAAATGAGTTGGCATATAGAATTGTGTCGGCCTGTGGAGAGGGCCATTCAAGTTTTTGATGAAATAATTGTGTGGGCCTGCAGAGAGGGCTATTGGGGGTTGTTGTTGGGGAATTGTGGGTGAGAGTGAAAGTGTGGCTGCGGGGAGAGCTGGTGTGAGTATGAGGGTACATGAGAAGTGTGTTTGTGTATTGTGAGGAGTGGATTATGGATTGAGTATGTATGGTTGTGTGTAATGTTTCTTTTTTGTTAATCATCTGAAGAGTTGTACAAGTGAAGCAATTGAGATTGGCACTTTTTTTACAAATAATTTGGGAGGGAAGCTAAATTGTATGAAGTCAGGGGGAGGCCCTCTCGATTGTGGTGAGTTGGGGTGGGCAAAAGTGGGACGGATGGTGCTGATTGGGATTATGGACATGCATCCGGAACATATATAGTTATATAATATTGAAGTATCATTTACAATGGGTACAGGACACAGCAGGGCAGTGTTTCTGAGAATGGCCAGGAGAAGGATTGTTTGATAGTGACACAATATAAACCATGGCCCTCATTACGACCCTGGCGATGGACCATGGTGCTAAGAGCACCATGGTCCATGCCGGTAACTTACCGACTCCGCCATGGCAGAATGGGGAATTACCGCCCCATTCCGAGGTTGGCGGGGCGGTAATTCCCCATGCCGCCATGGCCCTTCCCCATTCCCATTTTTGCCCCATAGGGCTCAATGGAAATGGGGAAGGCGGTAAGTACGGTGCCGCAAATTGCTGCACCATACTTAGCACCAAGGTCCCTTTGCGGGTTGGTTTTTAACGCCTGCAAAAATCAGGCGTTAAAGTCTCCAACCCGCAAAGGGACCTCGTAATCAGGCGTTAAGGGTTTAACGGCGCCGCCACCTTTTACGGCGCCGTTAACCCCTTAACGCCTGGGTTGTAATGAGGGCCCATGTTTCCATACTAACTGGCGACCTACAAAGGCACCAAATTAAAAAGCAGGCAAAATATTTTAGGCTTATGGAAGCTGTATGAGGAGAAAAAGGAGGAACTCACTAAAGAAGTCAACAAATGTATTAACGGGGCACTGTCGTGAACCGCACCGCTCGCTCCCTATAAACTATACCTGATTTTGAAGCCTGCAGTGGTGTAAAGGGACCCACGCTGAGTGTCCCCAAGTAGGGACAAGACAGAAGTAGGGAGGGACAAGCCAGTGACTAGGACAACTACCACGGACAATGCAGCAGCAACTAAAAAGAAGTACTTAGCTGACATACAAAAAATCATGCTGTGACAGTTAAAAATGGTGTTCAAGGCAGCAGAGGATGATATAGAGACACCCAAAAATGCAACATACCACTTTTACAAAAGGGCAGGGGAAGTGCAATATATACCATGACAAAGCATGGATGGATATATTTTGATATATAGCTTGCCATTCCTTGCAGCGGGGGCAGGAAAATGGATATATACTCTCGAGAAAGAGATAGCAGGGATCACCCTGGTGATCAGAGACATGAAAAGCTTATTCACATCCACAGTGGGTGAATGGGGGGACAAAATATGAGAAAGGTAGGATATGATGGAGTTAAACTAAGTAGTATAACACACACAATGGGGTGCCCTTCAATAACTGCAGCACACACGTGTGGAAAGCATTGAGGACTATGGGTGTCATTATGGTTGCGCAGAGCAGCAAAAATGCAGTGGTAATGCTATTACCGCCACATTACTGCTCTGCCCAACCCCGAGTTTGGGCAGAAGGTGGGAGATTTACCTCCAGCTATTTTGCTGGAAGTAAATCTTGGCACTTTCTGCCCATTTGCAGCTCTATTAATGCGGTGCTAATAGTGCCAAGGTAATAGTGCCCATACCCCACAACTCGGGATCCGGTGCTAATACTGCCAGACCAGGTTGCAGTAAAGCAATTTGTGTGGCTGCTATCCCAGTGGATTTACTGACTGGATACCGCTAAGGTAGTGATAGAGCCCCATATACCCAGGCACTTCAGACATGCAGGACATCTGGTATGCAAAATGAAATCAGACAAAGACACTGCGGAATACATACAACTAACACAGGAGATGTGTATATTAGAGACATGTCAATCATGGAATGTGAACATACCAATATTTGATCATATATTGCTTAGGGGTCTCCCCATAGATGTGCAGGCATCCCTACAGAAGCTGGTAGGGATTCAGGCAAAGGGATGGCCAGAGATACAGACAAAGAATGTACACTTTTGCAAGAAAAAAACAAGAAAGAGAGAAAGACACAGTGGATAACACAGCAAAAGCACAATCAAACTGGTAAAAAAAAAAAATTGGCAAAGATATCCATGGAGGGAGCTGTACTTACAAACCTTGTTGAAGTAGCCCCCGCCCAAAAAGGGTAGTTTCCCACGGAGTGTGCCATAGGGTGGGGTATACAACAAAAAAAGGGAGGATTCCAGCAACAGGGTTGGTATGCCAGCAACAAGGATATTACCAACAAGGGGGATACTACCTAACGTTGGGATATTCCCAACAGGGCTGAGGGTATTCACAGAGAGGAAGGGGATACGGAGGTGTGGGCTCCAGATTTGGAGGATCATGTTTTTTATTTGGACAGAGGGGACCTTTTCCATGAACGTGCCTACAAAGACAACAGCTGAAATATGGCCTGGGGGTCCCAGGAATATATACACCTATATAGCAACAGATACAGCATATGCAGCAACAGATGAAAACCCAGCAAATTCCATTCACACAGACCATGCAGCCTGTAGGACCCAGAGTTCTTCATACCCCACTGACAAATACAGTAGCAACCAACAGTACCACAGACCGCCTTACTGGCTCAAGCACAGTAATATACCTAGGGGGATGGCACCTTGTTAGCACAAAACACAGTATCACATTACATGGGGGTGACCATACTTGGAGGCAACCATTTCCCAGGACCATGTCCAACTGCCGAATTGAACTGCCCACACCGAACACGTGTGTGTCCAATCCTTCCAGTAACTGAAGACCCTGAAGAGGAAACTGTAGTAGCAGTGAAGATTGGACAAAAGGATTCCTCATTTTTGGTCAATACAGGAGTCACCAAGGAGGGTGTCTTTCCCTTATCGGACATAGAAATGGACACACAGGTATTTCTGGTGCTGCTGTGACAGTTCCTATTACAGAAGACCTGCCACTCACTATAGGTACGCAGCAATTTGTAGTGCCCCTATTGTACTCAATGTACAAATCCATTAACATGTTAGGGAGAGACATATGACTAAGTTCAACATGACAATTTTATTTTTAGAGAAAGGTATGTTATGCTCAACGCCCGCATCTTTAATGCGTGGGTTTCTGAAATTATCCACGCATTTTGCGCATACGGCACTGTGAGAGTTCAGAAATGTGAGGTGGACCATGTTTAAATGCCATTTCATTTGAATATAAGGTTGGATGAATGCCTCATTATACCCAACCTGATGAGGATTTCACTGCCTAAAATAAACTAAAGGAAACACTCTAACAAAAGGATATCTATCCCTCACACTTAACCATAAAACAAATAAATATGCTAATACATAGCAGTTAAAAACAATAACGCTTGAGTTCACAAATAACCAAAGTCTCCCTTCACAACTTGGGCAAACTCGTTTTTCCCAGGTTTAAAACATGATTCTGCTTTACAGTTCAAGCAAAGTACACAAGAAAATCAAAGTTCGCAACAACGTTCCAATGTAGTCTGATGCAACTTCAACTTGTCAATAGAAAGTTCCAACACATAGATTACATGATTCTTCTTCTTCTTTGAACAGGTATTTCGTTCTTCAATGTCAACAATGTTTATATTGGTCAGGATGATTTGCCACTAACAACTCCAGGAAGTATAACTATATTTATTGAGCATTTTAACAGCACCGATACATCAGAAAGTTTTTCGAGGTGCCACAAAACAATGGAGGGGGTATAGGGGGGAAAAACAACAGTAATGGCCCTACTAGGCTTTGTGAAATTCGGATCGTGCAAGCGCAAACTGGAAGTGCAGTGAGAGGGAAGAGGGAGAAGTGCAGGGTCGGGATACCTTCTTCGCAACAGCCCTTGCTTAGCTCTGCCTCGAATACAAATAAAAAAAACAATGCATTTCTTTCTAAGTGTGCCTGTCAGGAATCAAGAGTGCTGTTAAGATTACCAGCACTGTTGTTTCCGTCTGGCACACTACAACTCTGCGGCCGGGTGCCCTCCCGCCTGCAGATTTTTTACGGGAGCAACGGCACCGTTACCAACAGTGCTGGTGCTCCAGTGTCACCTTTCCCATAGAGTCCTGTGGGATTCTATGGGAATGGGGACTAACGAAATTACCAGCGCCTGACTTCCTGAGCACCGGACTTGGAATAGCCCGGTGGCACGGGGAAGTTAGGAGACAGTAACTTTTTACGGTTCCAGCGGCAACCCACCAGTAGCATCAGCAGGGTTACCGCCAGACCCGTAATGAGGCCCAATGTCTCTGTCAGGAACACCTCATAACACTTCACCAACTTTCACTTCGCCTGCATTTTACAAGTTTGTTTCTTCTGCTTCTGCTTCTGCTTCTGACTTCCTGTGCTCTCCACCAGCAGAGTCATCTCCTTCTCTATGGCCTGCTTTTTAAGCCTCCCAGTCTCCATCACATGTGGGCCATCTACACTAATGAACTAACCACTTCTGCAACATTGTGCCTATTCAGACCTCTTCCTCATCCCTGTACCTAGGAAATTCTGGGACTTGTAGTCCCAAAAGGAAATAATAGGTTTTCTTACTTCTGCTGTTTTGCAATAAGCCGTTAGAAGAGTGGGGCTTTGGGGAAAGTTAAACAAGGGGGTCTCTCATTCCTCCTGATCTGCTCCCCCCATCTGATCCTCCCACAGACACCACCGCCAGGGTCAGGACCAGAAAGTGTCTGCCTTTTGCCGATCACATGAGAAGGGTCCCAGGCCAGGTTTTCTGTGGGAATCATTGCTGATTCATCACATACCCTTCCCTTAATGTCATTGTTTTTTTCAGCCTCTATTAGGAAATGAGAAGGAAATCAACATTACCTTGTTCTTTTCCATTTCGATGATTAACAGAGAAACAATAGGGTTGGAGATCTAAAAAACAGCACACAACTCTAGAATTGGTATCTTTCCTTAACCTCAACAATTTATTTAAGGGGAGCATGATCAGTAATTAATCTGAACTGTCTACCCATTAAATCATACTTTTGATAGGTGGTGGCCCATTTGATGGCAAGGGCTTCCAATTCTAGAGTGGCATAGTTATTTTCCCATGCAAACCATTTCCTACTAATACAGAGGATTGGATGTTGTATACCATCATGGTTTTGAGATAACACTGCCCCCAGACCAATATGTGAGGTGTCAGTCTGCAAAATAAAGGGTCTATTGAAATCTGCTACCTTCAGAATAGGCATGCTGCATTAAATATATGTTAACTGTTCAAACTTATTTTGATCTTCCTGCTGCCATCTAAGCTTCTGAGGTTCAGCATTTTTAAGTTTGTCAGTAAGAGGGGCAGAAATAGAAGAATATTAAGAATAAATGTGCGACAATAACCAACAAGACCCAAAAAATGGTGTAGTTCCTTTTTAGTTTTTGGAGATGGAGTTTCCATGACTGCATTAAATGTGTATGTCTGAGGTTGAATCAATTTCCTATATAGAATCCCAAGTATTTTACAGCTGATCTAGCTAGATGATATTTCTTTGGGCTTGCTGTGAGTCCCGCTTTTCTCAAAAATTTGACTTAAGATCCGACCATGTTTTTCTATGGATAATAATGGGCCTCATTACGACCCGGGCGGTAAGTACCGGTCATTACCGACATGGCGCAAGTACCGTGTCCGTGCTGGCAATAGACCGCTAAAAGCGGCCTATTACGAGAACGCGGGCACGAGCTTTTCGCCATGCCGGTAATGACCCCATCGCCATGCCGCAAAAGTGCGAAAAACCCCCCTTTCCGGCATCGTACGTAGTGCTAATAGCTCCTCCGGCATCCAACCCATTGGCATTAGCGATGACCGCTATCACCTCTAATAGCGGTAACCGCTATTAGCGGTCACCGCTAATAAGCGGAACCGGAAGTAGCGTTATCGCACAGGAAAGGGAAAGAGCACGGTGGCCATCTTTAAAAACACAATCCATTGCCATCCACCACAACCCGGAGCCATCTGACCCCCAGAACTCTCTCACACCTCCAACACCACCTGCTGCATCTCACTATGCCAAAGGTTGTTAAAAAATCCACCGATCACCTGCGCAAGGAGCGCTTTTCCTGAGAGGAATTGACCATGCTGGCAGAGACGCTGCAGGAACACGCTGATGTCGTGTTATCCACCGACATGTCCCGCCCTGCAGTGCAGCGCAAGAAACAAATATGGGCGGAGGTCGCCCAGAAAGTAAGTGCCATTGGCACCACACCCTGCACTCCCAAAGATTGCCATAAGCGCTGGGACGATCTGCGTTTGTGTGTGCAGAGCATCCTCTCCACCAACCACAACCTGGGGATGGCAACAGGCGGAGGTGCAGACTCCCCCATCAAGTTGCAACCATGGGATGAGATATGCGCCAGCACCATAGGGGAGGAGGCAATTGAGGGAGTGGAGGACATGGAGCGAGGAGCCCCTTCATCAGCCGATGCAGGTAGGTGTCCCAAATGAAACAATGCTAATACCACCACGATGATGTCCACCTGAAATGACAGTGCAATGATGTAGAGCAGGGTCCACCAGACACATATGTACAAGACAGCCAACAGGCAGTGAACAGCATCATCTTGTCCCCATGCATAATGCACCCCATATGTGATCCAACCCAGACGCCACCATGCATCACCCACCCAAAAGTAAAGCAACCCTTATGTCACTCCCCCAATGTTAACCATCTACCATTCCATATTAATGCAGGCACCCCAATGCATGATGCATGCCCGATGCCTGTAGACCCATCACTAACCCTCTCCCTCTATTGGTCACCCACAGGCACACATTCCGACAGCGGTGACGAGGACACCAGGGAGAAAGATGCCACAGCACAGAAGAAGGCCAGAGCCGAGGAGGGAGAACACTGCCCCTCAACCTCAAGGGGCAGAGGCCAACCTGCACCACTGCAGAAGGCCAAGAAAACCACAGAGGCCACAGCACCAATGTGCACCACGGCACCCACAACTGCACCCACACCAGCCACCATCACCCAGGAGGCATTGGCAGAGGCACAGCATCGGCTGCCAACAGCACAGTCGGTGAGACAGCTGCCACAGCAGCCATATCGGACGATGAGGCAGACGTACAGCTGCATGGCACAACACCCGCCACAGGCCCCCTGCACTCACCACAACTATCCCCATGCAGCGTGCAGGACGGCAGCATGCACGGGCTGTCACCTGGTGATTCATGGCCGGCAAGTTTCAGCCCCACGCCAACTGTGCCTGATGAACAGAGCATGGTGGAAACCCCTCAGACATCCACCCCAGTTACAACCAGCCAAGAGGGGATCAGGGCTATTCAGAGGCGCCAGGAGGAGCTCACAGGGCTGCTGATGCAGCATATAACAGAATGTGCCCGGGCAAGGGATGACATTCCGGATTGTGCGGCATCCCTGAAATCAGCCATCGAGTCCACCTCGAAGGACATTTGTGCCGAATTGGCAGCAGTGTGGCATGTCCTCTCGGAAATGGTGGCAGCAATGCGGGCCATGCATCCACCACAGTTGCCAGGACAATCTGGAATATCATCTAATGCCAGCTCAACTAGGACCAGCCCCATGCGTAGGTCTGGCAGGAACCTGTGCAGATCGGACAGGGGCGCACCTGGGGCTAGTAGAGGGGGAGGGCTGTAGGTACAGCCAGCCATACTGGTCCCATATGGACTAATGACTAATGGTGCATGCCAGTGCACACCATGTTTGGGGAAGTCAGGGGGGGGAGAGGGTGTGTGGGGGAGTTGAGCGGGGAGGGTAGAGAGGGTGTGTGGGGGAGTTGAGGGGGGAGAGGGTGTGTGGGGAGTTGAGGGGGAGGGGGAGCGGGTGTGTGGGGTGGAGGGCTTGTTCACTTTGTTATATTTCTTTAATATACTTTTTTTTTAACTCATGATTCACATGTGTGGACATTGCTTATTGCGTATGTGTGCTTTATTGGTGAACAGTCTACAGTGTCCATGTCCCTGACACACCCAGTGCCCCGAGTGCCACCTCCATGTCACACTCCCCGTCCATGTGTGCTAGAAACATTGGTTGATCAGAGTCTGACGCATGGCATGTCCCTCCTGTGCATCGCTTCCTCCCTGAGGTGCTGCCCCATCCCCACCCTCCTCATCCTCATTGTCAGGTGGTTGCAGTTCAGCGTCAGGGGGCAGGGGTACATTCCGTCTGATGCACATATTGTGTAGCATGACACATGCCATGATGATCTTGGCCACCTTCTCATGGCGGTACATGAGTGCCCCCCAGACCTGCTGAGGCAGCGAAACCGTGCCATCAAGAGATCAAATGTCTGCTCAATCACCACAAGGGTACGTGTATGTGCACGATTGTAGTCCTCCTCATGCCTGTTCTGTGGGTTCCGGACTGGGGTAAGGAGCCACCTCTTCAAGGGATAGCCTGCATCACCTGCATGTGGGCAACAATGTATATGTGTAAGTCATCACATCATATGGGACCTGTATCAATGACACCATAGCATGCATTGATTTCCTGATTGCAACCACATTCCCATGCATTAATGGAGACACACAATGTGACTGCTATGTGTGTATTCCTCTTATGGACTGGTGTGCATGCCTTCAACTAGTGGGCGCATGGGGGTCCAGTTCCTTGTGAGTGCTCATGCACTGTGTTAGTCCATGCCGGTTGTTTCCATGATCTGGCTGAAGTCCAGTCATTTGTATGCTTTCATCCTGGCACCGTTGATGTCAGCCCCATGATGATCTCACTATGCACAACAAATGGTGACATGCACTTTTGTTGGACCTCTGTGTTAGTGTAGTGGTGTATTAATGTATTTGGCCCTCATGTGACTCCTTTGTACGCAGTAATGGCGGATTGTCCTTTCAGTTGATGGTATTTGGTGCTGTGTATTGGCCATAGTAATTGGTTATAGCTGCATTGTGTTGAGGGGGATACGGTCTGATTAAGTACAGTGCACATGTAGATGGCTATGGAATGGTTGTGACACTGCATCATTTACATGGTAGGACAGCTTTCATCTTGCATTATGTGGTCAGGTGTCAGGTCCAGTCTGGCCTGCTTTGGGGTATGAGCATGGTCCATTCTCTCAGGCACTCGCAGCCAGTTGAAGTATGCATCCCCCCCCCATCTCAGCCAGGTGAAGTATGCATCTCTCCCCCCATCTCAGCCAGGTGAAGTATGCATCTCTCCCCCGCCCATCTCAGCCAGGTGAAATATGCATCTCCCCCCCCATCTCAGCCAGGTGAAGTATGCATCTCTCCACCCATCTCAGCCAGGTGAAGTATGCATCTCCCCCCATCTCAGCCAGGTGAAGTATGCATCTCTCCCCCAATCACCTACCCACATCGCATTTCCATGAGCCTAACATGTGACTCACCGAGAAGCAAGGATCTCTGCCCTGCATGTCGCTCCATTTAGCGTGGTATCGTGGAGTTCCGCAGGACCATTGAATCATGGGTTGATCCAGGGTATCGGGCACAACAATGTGTGATGATCTTGTTTGAGTCACATACCATTTGCACGTTGATTGAGTGGTATAGCTTACGGTTGCAGTACGCTACCTCCACGGCATGTGGGACCACCAATTCTACATGGGTGCAGTCGATGGCGCCAATGCAACCACGGATACCTGCCAGTGCATGGAAACCAACTTTGGTGTTTGAGATCTCCTGGGCAGAGCGTGGTAAGGAAATGTGGTCACCTGTGTGCTTCAGGAGGGCATCAAGCACTTCGTTCAGCGTACGTGAGAATAATGGTTGTGATATGCCATACATGTGCCCCACTATGTCCTGGTAGGTGCCTCTGGCCAGGAAGTGGAGCACGACACTACCTTCAGTAGGGGTCGGATGGCGGTGCGTGATTCAATCAGGCTGACAATGTCGTCGTGTATCATGTCCACAATGATGGTGATGGTGTCCCGGTCCAGATGGTACAGGGTGTGGATCTGCTCAGGGGTTAGGTTGAATGGACTGGCTCTGATGCGAGGGATTGGGGTGTGCCTGTGTGGTGCCACTGGCTGCCCTGGTGGGGCATGCTGGGCCAGCCTCGCCCTCCTTCTCCTCCTGTGTCTCCTCTGTGCTGCCTGTTGTTGTTGTTGTTGTTGTTGTTGTTGTTGTTGTTGTTGCACAGTTCCACTGCAATCATGTCCTCCAGCCCCAGCATTGCTAGTAGTATTGGAATCATTTTGGAGTGTGACTGGTGTGGGAAGGGGTTGAGTGTGCTCCTTTTGTGCTGGCCCAGTCTGTATTGCCTCCACCTGTGCTGATTGTTTGCACCTGTGGCAGTTGGGAACACTGCACATGGCCGTTTACAGGTGGTTCGCGATGCCGGTATTTGCTCCATGCCGGTAAGGTACTTTTCGGGCCTCAGTAGGGCGTTATTTGCCTGTCCGCCTGACTTGTGATGTTCCCCTGTTTGCGCCATGCCGGTATTGGCGGCATGAAGGGTCGTGTGCCCGCGCTCCTGGCGCTATTAGCGGCACTGTTAATTACAGTGCCGCTAATAGCGGGTTGGCGTGTCCTAATCGTGCGGAGCGGTAAGCGATGCCGGTAATCCTTTACCGGCATCGTTATTCACTTACCACCTGGGTCGTAATGAGGGCCAACGTCATCAATATAAGCTCCATGGAATGATGATAAAGGTCTCAAAACATGATCCATTAGTCTCTGAAAAGTAGCAAAGTCCCCATGCAACCCAAAAGGCAGCACTTTAAACTGGAATAACCTAAAAGGAGTGGAAAAAGCAGTTTTGGGTTTATACCCTAGACTGACTGACACCGGCCAATAACCTTTACTTTGGTCAGTGGTGTAAAGGTATACAGCATCTCCTAGTTTGTTATTCAAGTCATCTATCCTGGGCATTGGATAGCTATCAAACTCTGACACTTCATTAACCTTCCAGAAATCAATACAGAATCTCTAAGATTTGCTGTGCTTTCCTACTAGGACAATAGGGGAAGACCAAGGGTTTTGTGATCGTTCAATAATATCTGCTTTCAACATGGCCTCTACTTCTTCCTGGATGATGTGTTTTCTACTCTCATAAAATCTATGTGGTTTTTGATTAACTACTTGTCCAGGGGGAGTACGTATATAATGACATAGTCCTTGCACTAATCCTGGTTCGGTCTTAAACACATCAGGACACTGTTCGGACAGACCTAATAAATCTTGCTTACAATTCTGAGATAACTCAGGGGGATTAACTGATAGATTTTACTCTCTTCAGATAACAGACTTCTTAACATGACAGATGTATTTTTGCTGGTTCTACCTTCCATTCTTTGAGAAAATTGACATGATAAATATGGGTTTAAATTTTTCTGTCAGGCTGGGAGATTTTATAATTAAAATTACCTGTTTGTTTAATAGTTTCCTATGGTCCATGCCACCAAGAAAGCATCTTATTGTCAGATGATGGAACGAGAACCAACCCGTTTTGGCCTATGGAAAAATATCTCATTACCGCCTTTTATCATAGCATTCTTTCTGATGTTCTTGAGCTTGTATCATATTAGTTTAGAATATATTCCTAGCTGCAATCATATGTTCTTTGAGCAGTGCATGAAAATTGAATAGTAGCTCTTCCCCTTTCCTCCCAGGTCTTAAATAACATGTCCAATACATCCCTGGGTTCCCTTCCATATAATAGCCGAAAGGGAGAAACTCCAGTAGATGTCTGAGGAGATTTCTGAATAGTGAACAGGGTCCAGAGTATCATAATATCCCAGTTTTCCCCATCTGCCTCAACCAATTTCTTTTAGATGTGTTTTGTTAAATCTTTCCACCAGACTATGGCCTTGGCATGATTAATGGAGGTTTGCAGAGTTCATTACAAGTGGACATTTGGTCAGTTAGGATCTCTTTTGGAAATCCTGTTCAGGAAAGAAATTGAAGGAGATTTTCAAGGACTGCTGGGAAGTTTTGTTGATTTAGGGTAAGGCTTCAGCGTAACAGGTTGCATAGTCTAAAATGACTAGTATGTACTTATTGCCCAACCCGGATGTTTCTAACAGACCTACTATATCCATCCCTATTCTGGAAAATGAACATCAATAATAAGTAAAGGTTGTGAAGGAGCGGGAGGGGGCATCTTAGTAACAGTTTTCTGACACAGGGCACATGGGTTTATGACTTTTTTATATCTGCATAACTTCCTGGCCAATAAAACCTGTATTGAAATGGCTACAGACGACACATTACAAAGTACTACAGCTCGCAAACTCAACCAGATGGGGCTAAACACTGTGAGGGAGGAGCCGGGGGATGCACATACCAGTTACGCAAGTAACTTGAAGATGTCAAGAGAAATGTGATAGTGACAAAAGGAGTGATGACTTCAGCGTACAAGATGCAGGTGCTGGTGCAGTATGGTTATAGAGGGGGAAACGGAAAAGGGTGGGGGCAACCTGATTAGACGTAGGGCAGCTGGTATAGCCCGGCATAGGGAGTAGGGGGACAAGGCGGTTTATAGAATAGCATGGTAAAGGGCTCTGAGGTAGGTTGAGCAAACTTGGAACATTAGAGAAGCCATATTTTGTAGACCTTGGTCAGGAAGGCATTTTTGTAGAAAGCTCAAAATAAATTACTGCAGCCTATCTGGGACAGCAATGGTCATTTTATTGAATAGTCAGCACAAACAGTGCGCAAACATGTTGCAAGACTAAAGTTTTCCAAGAGAACGCAGTCTCATTAAAATTGCTTTAGGAGATACTTTTGAGGCCACCGAGCTATGCTCCTGGGTGTCCGAGAAGAAGTGGCAGAGCTAGAAATCAAATACAGCAAATTGAAATCCAGCCACGGTGTGGTATAGAGTTTTCAGAGCACATTTGGCAGTAAGGAATGAGAAGGGAGCTTGGAGACCAGAACAAGGGAAGGGGTTGCGTGGCATATGACAGGGAGCCGATCAGCAGAGAGAGGTTTCTGTGTCCCTAGGGCGCAACATTGTTCAGTGTCTTCAGTGATGTCCTCGGGGTACATCATTGGTCGGATTCAGTGTAAATGTCTCACCCCTTGTCATCTCAAGCAGCCACGTCCAATCAGTATGCAGAAGTTCATCCATTTGTTCATTTTTTTAAATAGAACTTATTATTTTAAAGATTACATGAAGAAGCAATAATAAAACAGCTACAACACAATCTATAAGTGCAAAATATACACACATTAATCTTAGCAATCATATTTACGAAAGGAAAGAAGAAGAAAGCAAAACAAGGTCTTATAAAACAGGCAGTAAAGAATAGAAATCATTAATTACACCCCAAAACGCCTCATACCTATGGTGCTGTTCCTTATCATGGAAAGACACCCTGTCCCTCCTAGAAAGAAGAGACAAACTCAGCAGCCAATCATCAACAAGGGGGGTAGTATATATATACATCCCTATAAGCCCAAAGGAGTTTATTATTAGATATCCCAATACCAGAAGGAAATAAGCCTAGCTTTAAAAAGCTGCTGGAAACATGGCTGACAATTCACTTTGAGCAAAACCTGATGAAGGAATACCCAACTCACCCTATCAAAAGCTTTCTCTGCATCAATACTGACAGCCACATAGGCATCCGCAGAATGCCTCTTGAGGTAAATGATTTGTGCAAATTGTCATAACTGTTCCTATCATATACAAATCCTGTCTGATTTTTATGAATCAATTTACGAAGTAAGCCATTCAGTCTTCTTGAACAGACTTTCACCAAAAGCTTAACATCCACATTCAGAAGTGAGATAGGCCGAATGTTTCCACATGCAAAGTTATCTTTACCTGGCTTGGGGATAACCATGATCAATGCTGTACGCCTCGACTCAGCAACCTTTTCAGTATGCACAATCTCTATATGTAGCTGTACAAAGAAGGGGGCCAGGACCCGACAACATTTTTGTAGAACTCTATCGGAAATCCATCCAGCCCTGGACATTTACCACTCGCCAATGCCTTAATCGAATCTTCAATTTCCTGGATGGTAATTACAGCATCAGGATCCAATTTATCCTGTACACCCAAACTCGAGAAAAACTATTGAACTCTCAAATAATCACCAACCTCCAAGAGCAAAGTTTTTATTTTATAGGGTTAATGTTATGAGTGTACATAAGTTCAGTCACCCTGATCATTTCACTATATAGCTTCAAACCTACCTGGGTGGATCAGGGCCAAGCCAGTAGCCCTTTGTTCTTTCTATTAAGGGTACGAGCTCCACCAGCACATGCCGCTTACCAGATTCTGAAGTCATTGCCAGAGAAACCACTCAGCTGCGAAAACAATGCGGGGACAAAGTCCAATGCCAGCCCAGCTCCTCATATCCATAGACCATTGAGGCCTGCCGCCTGTGCATGGAAGTGCTCGACAACTCAGGGCACTGAGACTGAAGAGAATCACGGCCGCCCTCCCACAGTCAAGGTCCAATCATGCCGCACACTGGCCAGGAGTGCCATGAATAACACAGCTCAATAGCGCACAGTGGCCAGTTAGAGGAAAGAACCCTCCAAGTGTTCTGTGCATCATCAGTGGAGTGCACAAGAACAGAGTAGTCTGTGCTTAACGGACGTTCACAGTTAAATGATGGCGGCATATCAATATCCAAAGTTTTCTTCACATTTCTTTCTCCTTCTCTTATCCCCATTTCTGTTCAACTAATAAATATCAAAAGGCACCTCCACAAACACACAGTCTCGATACACAGGACCAGGCCAGTGTAAACCAAGTAAAACATGCTTCATGTTTCAGTGCTTTGAGCTGTGAGTCTGTGAAGTCTCATCATGATCTGGGTGCAACCCTTTCATGAAAGAGAAGGTCTTAAGGTGGTCTGAGAAAGAATTGATATTTCCATCCACATCAACCCTCAGAATAGCAGGATAGACCATATAATAAGTGACATGTTTATCACTGGCCAGCTTTTAGTCCGAAAACAACTTCCTTTTTGCAATAACCTCTCTACTAAAATCAGTAAAAAGCATGATGGTGTGTTTCTCACCCCACTTCAGTAATCCAAGTTCCCTGGCTGTCTTCATCAGCATTTCTTCACACCTTAAATTTTTTATGAGAAAGGCATGATGGGGTTGACCAACACCTGGCTTGGGGGCAAGTGAGTGATGTGCTTGCTCAATTTCCAGCAGCTTCCCTGGAGGGAGATCCAACAGTTTAGGCAGTATTTTTTGTTGAAAGTCCACAGAGGGACCACTCTCCACACCTTCATCCTTATGTTTGATCTCCTAGAGAAAGTTTCCTGCTCAGAGGTTTTCTTGTTTGCAGCATCTGTCAGATTTGACACCTTTGCTTCCAGGGCCAGTAAACAGTCCTCAGATCCAGAGACTCTAGTTTACAGCTCTTCAGTCCACTTCTTGACCATAGACTGGTCTTTTTTCATTTCCAGTACCATCTGCTTAGTCTTACCAATCTACACCACAACACCATCCATGATTTCAGTCAAGTAATCCTCAGCAGACTGACTTTCAGGCCGGGCACCAACCAGACTCGCTGGGCCTCATTAGAAGTCAGGCGGAATGGGTTGCCGGGGTCCGCTAATGGGTGCGGACCCGTTATTCCCATTCTGCCTGATTACGAGGTCCCCTTGTTGGACCCGGGAAGGACGCCTGGTAAAACCAGGCGTCGTTACCGGGTCCCGCGAGGGGACCAGGGAGCTAACAACGGGCCGGTTGTAATCGGCCTGTTGTTAGCTCCCTCTCCCATTCCCATTGAGCCCTATGGGGGCTCAAATGCGAATGGGGAAGGTTCGGGCCGGGTTCCCTGAGGGAGGATATATCGGGCCCTCCGAACTCTGAATGGCCCGGTAATTCCCCATTCAGGGCACCCGGACCCGGTTTTGGAGGCAGCCAATGCCGCCAATAGCGGCATGGCTACCGCCAAACCCGTAATGAGGCCCGCTGTCTCTCTTAGAAGGTTGTGAGTCTAAATTCAAAGCGTCAGCGTGCTCTGCCTCCTCATCACTTCCCAATTAGAATATTCGTGAGGTAGGAGGGTCCAATATTTCAATTGAGTCTGCCATAATATATATCAACAGGATTTCCAGGGCAGGAGTTGTGCTCTCAAGCTGCAATCACTCAAACGGCAGTTCATCCATGTGTTAATTGAATGATTCCAGCTAATGACAAATACGTTTTTTGACCGACCAGCACAATCACGTAATTGGTGGTGTGGGAAGGGTCATGTTGTCACAAGGGGTGTTTATGTAATTTTGTTCCAAGAAATGTTTTATCCAATTAGGGCCTAGTACCATAATTATAGGGGTCTGATTTAGGTCTGCCAATCAGTTACTGTGACCTACCCCAATAACTAAAATGTTGTATGATCATTTTGTAATTTGTGTATAAAAAGAACAGCATTTGTGGGCGGCGTGAAGCTCATTTCATTCAGTTCAGTTCCACAGGGCTGTCTGAACCATAGTTCCCAGCTTTATGTGTCCAATACATCTGTGTTACGTCATTCTTGGTGTGCGCTCCTTTTTAGATTACTTTGTCTTTCACTGAAGATTTGCCCCTACTGCAGGAATGTGATTAGTTTTTGGGTCCGATGAATCCCAGATAAATTCATTGCAAGTTTCTAGTTCACAGGTGATCATTTTCTGTCCAGTCAGGAGCACCAGACCTTGAGCCAAATAATAGGTTTAGTTGCCAGGTTTGTATAGCCAGTCAGGGTCCTCTCAGAATATTTGTTGGATTTGTTTGCATTCTCCAATAATAGCACATTAATCTCCTAAAAGACCCCCCTCCCCTCTATAGACAGCCTAGCACACTTACTGTTGCTGGTGGGTTTTTACTAACCTGTGAGGGTTACAGAGTCACACTTGGTGGTTTTTTGGAGGGATGTTGGAGCTCTAGAGCAGTGTTTTAGGGAGTTTGAATGAGTTCTATTATTTTATCATTGGTCCTTTGTGTGGTTTCCTGCTGTTTTGTGTGTTTTGGAGCCACATTTAGTGCTCCTTTAGCCATACTGTTTCTTCAGTGTGTGATATTGTGCTGTGTTATTTTTTTCCCATGTAAAAACAAAAATACATGTTTGCCTTTTCCTTTTATTTTTCCTTTTTGGGCACCACATATAATTAAAGAAGCCAAAAACATTTCCTACATCTATTTGTATCCCAATAAAAAGAGAGAAAACAAATGTTTACACATTCATCTATGTCATGTACCCTTTTGTGGTAGTAGTAGTCATTTTGTATGAGAATGTTGTAGTGTTCTCGTTTTAGTTGTAGCTTTAGGAGTAGGATTGTTTGTTTCTCTCTGGTTCTCCTGGAGCTACACACTTTTGGGTTCTTCACTTCTGCACATGGACACTGTTTTTAGTATTGCCAATGTGTCAATTGTAATGGCATGCCTTCAGTTCTGGGAGTTGAAGGGGAATGAGGCTGGGGAGGATGAGGAGGCTCTGCATGTCTCCTCTTCCTCACAGGAGGATTTCCCCATGAAGAAAGGGGAGGGAAGGAACCTTGTGCTATTTGTGGAAGCCACACACAGGACCACGCAGCATCTCCACATTTTGAGTTATTGGGAAATGCTAAGAAATTGGGGGGCTCAGAAGTAGCCGAGGAGGCAAGCAATCAGAGGAAGCCCCAATGGTAACGAGTATCATAGATGTATGCAAAAACATAAAACAATGTTTTATTCAGCGTTAGCCACTGACAGTATTACAGCATGGAAACACAAAGACAGTGGGCCTCATTATGATCTCGGCGGTACCCATGCCGCTATTGGCGGCATGGCTGCCGCCGAAATCGCGTCCGGGTCCGGATCCGGGTCCGGGTTCCCAGAATGAGGAATTATTAGACCCTTCTGAGTTCAGAGGACCCGGTAATTCCTCCTTCTAGAAACCTGGACCCAGGCCTTCCCCATTCCCATTTCAGCCCCCATAGGGCTGAATGGGAATGGGAGAGGGAGCAAACAACGGGCCGATTATGAGCGGCCCGTTGTTTGCTCCCTCCTCCCCTCGCGGGACCCGCTCTGCACGTCTGGTAAAACCAGACGTGCAGACTGCGTCCCGCGAGGGGACCTCGTAATCAGGCGGTATGGGGTTGACAGCGCCGGCACCTTTACCGGCGCCGTTAACCCCATACCGCCTGGGTTATAATGAAGCCCAGTGTGACAATTTTAAAAGACCAACCCCATTTAAAATACCAAGAAAAAGAAAGATATTTATTTTTCTTCATGGGAGGCAGTGGCCGATATGGGTACTGCCCCAGAAGCAGGGCAGAGCAAATCTAATTTGAATGCCCCTACAGGGATAGGGGAGTCAGGACTTCCTGTGGCTGCCTCAACAGGAGCACTGGAGGCATTGGAACAGCAGAACACCATGTGCCTTATGTGGGACGAGCGAAGGGCAACAGCAAGCATTCTGGAAAAGGAGATTGGTATAGGTCCGGTCTAGGGGTGTATAGAGGAAGAAGTGGTCTCCAAACAGCCAGACAGGATGGTTCCTGTGTATGACAGGAAGGCTCTTTAGGAGGAAGCCTAGTGGGAGGAGCAGCCTATGGAGGTGCTGTAGCAAGTGTTAGACCTTCCTAAGAAGGAACAGGTAGATTAGGAGGTGGTGATGGAGAAGCCACTTACTGCTCCTGATGTGCCACCAGAGGGTGAAAGCCATCATACACAGTTGGAGCCTGAGCAAGCAATGAATACTGGAATCTGGTTATAGGGCTATTTTTCCCTGTCACCAAGGAAGACCATCGGGATAAGCCTGATGTCTTCTAAATGGCAGAGAGCTGTTGGAAGAGGGTCAAGCACAGGGACAAGGAAAGGTACAAGGCCTGTGCAATAGGGACAATGGCCAAGAGGAAGTACCTGTGCTGGTTTCAGAGGAAGGTATATCAGGCTCAGGAGTCCCCAGTCTATAAGAAGGCTGCTTGCATCCATGCAACCACCACTGCCACCTCCAGCAGTGGTGAGGAGGAAGGACAGGGTCCTAGCATGTTCTAGCACCATGGCGCACCTCAGCTGTGACATTGGGAATGTCATGCCTAAATCCCTGAACCCATGCAGCCTTTCAAGTCGGTACCATTTGCATCATCAACATTGGCCAGAGGTAGTTCCTTGTTGCCGAAGCTGACATGCCTAGCTTATTGAATTGGTGCACCACCAGCAGTTGCCATTTTTGGGCAGAACCACATCGACTACATCATGAGGCAAGGATGGACCTTTATTGTGGGGACTCTGCTAGCCAGAAGAGAGCTGTACTGTATGGTGGTATTCGGCACACGGAGGATACATATGGAGTGAGCCCTACCTTCCCTCCTATAGGTTGTGGTGCAGGGGACAGAATGCAGCAGGCAAAATGGAAGGGTCTAGACTCCCAAAAATACACCAGAACCATGAAAGAGCAGAATAATGAGGGAGATATGCAGAACTTTACAAAGTGCTCAAGGGGTGAGCTTGGGAACTTTAAAGGCCGTTTGCACCCTGTGAAAAAGTCAGAGAACCTTAGTACTTTGATGTACTATGTGAAATAGCCCAACAACCTTAGTGGTTATTTGAACTCTGTGAAAGAGTGTACACCCTTACTTGGTGGCTTTGAGTCATAGAACCTTAGTAGACAGCTGCACCCTATGAAAAAGCCTTAGTGGGTGGCTGCAGACTATGAAAGTGCCAGAGATCCTTAGAGTGTGGTTGCATAATGTGTCAATGGACAGTTGTACCCTGTGAAATAGCCCAAGAAACTTAGTTGCTGGATGTGCCGTGCGAAAGAGCCCGAGAACCTAAGTGGGTGGTTGTTCCCCGTGAAAGAGCTCGAGAACCTCAGTGGGTGCCTGTTGCCTGGGAAAGAACCAACCAACCTTTGTGAGTAGGTACACCCTGTGAAACAACCCAAGAGCTTTAGTGGGTGGCTGCGCACTGTGAAAAGAGTCAGAGAACCCTGGTGGGATGTTGAACCCTGCAAATGAACCCAAGAACTTAATTGGTTGGCTGTGCCATATGAACAAGCGCACAAACATTAGTGGGTGGCTGCACCCTCTATAAGAGCCCTAGAACTTTGGTGGATGTCTGCGGCCTGTGGGAGAACAAGAGAAATGTTGACACATATGTGAATAGGATAAGAAAAAAAAATACTTGCACTGTAGTCAATTCAACGGCATGTGCAACATAGCAACTAGTCAGGCTCAACCAAATGCACCATTAAAAAACATGCGCCATTGAAGAGCAATGGGTGACAAATCTTCATACATTTATTACATTTTGAAAAGACTATTTCATTTAGGTATGCTCCGATACCATTTTTGGTTTTTGGAGCTAAAAAATCATCATCATCTGAGCTTGTGTTTTGGTTAAGCATAATGTGGTAGGTCAGAATCAGTAGATGGAAAAACTGGCATTGTATTTGACTTTCTTTTATTTATTTACCAGAAACCTGAACTGTCTCTATGTATAACATTCTACAGTAAAAATGAAATATCCAAAGGGTGCTCATGAGGGTGCAAAAACCAAAGAAAGTCTTCTGTCCAAAAGCCTATTCTATCCTAAACTCTGACTATGCTAACTGGTTTCTGACTTCCACCCGTGTGGCCTTTTCATTAGGGGTTCTTGTCCTTGGTGCATAATCTCAGTCTGAATATCTCTTAATCATTCTTTCTTCTACACAATTTCATTAAATTCACAAAAATTGTTGCTGGTCCTCTTTTCCTCCAGGGTTTTGGCCTTGCTGGTCTGTGTACTTCCCCCTGTATTCAGGGTATCTTGGGTATTCTTTACCAAGAAATGTCCAGACTATATTTCCCTCGAGTCAGCTCTTGGGATCCTCTCTGCCTTTCATTTTGTTCTTTCTCACCCCACCCTTGGGTATGGTTTTGCTCACCCCCACATAGGGGTCTTATTTCCTTCAGCCCGCCTCAGGGTCTGCTCTTGCTCATTCCGCCTTGCGGCCTCATTTCTTTGACCCCACCTTGGGTATGATTTCTTTTTCCTCCATCTGGGGCCTGGTTCCTTATGCCTGCCATCAGGCCTTACTTCTCTCTCCTTGACATGTGGTATGGTTCCATTAACCCCGCTTAGGAGTCTGGTTTCTCATGTCCCACCGTGGGGTCTTCCTTCCCTCCCACCACCATGAGGTATGGTTGGGCCTTGCCTCCCCTCTCTCGGTCCCCTGGAGCGACCTTATACCTCTTGTCTTGTCGCAGCACTGCTCAGAAGAAAAGGGGAATGTGGCCCAAGGGTTGCCAGATCCTCGCTGCTGGCGGAGATTGCGCCTTTCTTCTATGGGCCTCTAATGGGTCTGCAGTGCCGGTTCATCAACTCACCTCTGGATGGGCAGCTTGTGCTCCTTGTTGTTTCTCAGTGCCGACTGTTCCATTTCCTCTTCTTGCAGGGCTGTCAGCATAACATGGGCTCGGCCTTGGTCGGACTCACCACGCCTGGTATGCATTCTCCTCTTCCTGCAACACCTCTCAGGGGGAGGGCTCCATGTATCTCCAGCCCCATGGATCTCTCTCTCTCTCTCGTCTCCAAAGTTGATTGGCTCTTTATCGCTCTGTTAAGGAGTTGGACTTCCCATGACTCTTTTACTCCTGGTGGCTACTGTGCACACAGAGGGTCACAAGCCATACCAATCACCCTTACAGGAAGTGTACAGTCATCAGGCATGCCAACTCCATGTAGCCAACAAATCTAGCATTGAAATCTGGGAAATAGGGAGGATAACTAGCATCTCTTTCTAGGGACCTGCTGTCTTCTAAGGGGGGTTGCTCGCAGTGGGACCCTGCTTCCCTTGTCCCATAGAGGGTGTTAAGCTGAGCATGATCACCTCCTAGTCCCAAAGGGGATGGCTCCCCTTGGGGAAAGGAGAGAAATTCCCTGTATTTGTCATTTACTCCACGGTTGGCTTTAGGCCCTCCGGATTTTCTTGTTCTTTGCCCTTTCTATGCTCTATTGTGAAAAAGAAAGACTGCAAATCCAAAAACCACTGCGTCACCCTGGCATTAGTGTCTTTCCATAAATTCATCCACACCAACAGTGAGTGGTCAATAATACATTGGAATTGTCTCCCTGTTAGGTAATATCCAGAGCCTCCAGTTTCAAAATAGCATAATGCTATTCCCAGGAGAAAAGTTTTCTGCTGGTATATAAGACTTGATGTTCTTTACCCTCATACAACTGGGACAGAATGGCTTCTAGGCCCACCTTAGATGCATCAGTTTAGAGGATGAAACCTCTACTAAAATCTGGCATAGTAAGGATAGGCTCAGCACATAGAGCTGTTTTCATGGTATGTAGACTGGCTTGGTCATCTTGATTCCAGACAAGTTTATTTGGCTGCGCATTTTTGAGCTTGTCTGTTAAATCTGCAGAAATGGTGGAACAATTTGGGATGAACCGGTGGTAATCTCCAGCCAGCCCTCAGAAGGCTCTATGCTCCTGCTTGGTTTTTGGTGGAGCCGTGAGAGCTACTTCCTTTACTTTCTCAATTTGCATTTGAATCAGGCCATTATCCTCAAAATACCCAAGGTATGTCACAGCGCTTTGTGCTACATGACATTTTCTTAGGTTGGCTCAGAGCCCTGCTCTTCTCAAGTCCCTATTGACCTCATAGAGCTGGCATAGATGTTCTTCACGCCTAGCACTATGGATCACAATATCATCTAAATGGCCCAGGTGAATGATGAATAAGGTCATAAAAACATATCCATGAGGCTTTGGAATGTGGTGGGAGCTCCATGTAGGCCGAATGGAGGACGGCAAATTGATACCGCCCCTGAAGTGAAGTGAAGTCTGTTTTTCCTCAATCAGATGATTCACTGGGACCTGCCAATATCATTTTATGAATTTCATGGGCTCGATTAACTCATCTATTCTGGGCATTGGGTAATTGTCGAAGACTGAGATGGGGTTCAGTCTTTGAAAGTCAATACAGAATCTCCAGGAATCGTCATGCTTTGCAAAGTGGACAACAGGGGAGGGACACTGGCTCCCAGAGCATTCCTTAACTGTGCTTTAAAAAAAATGTTTTAATTTCTTCTGCTCGGATTTTCCCATGAACTGCTTGGATTTGACAGACCTTTAAGTTCACCAATTGCCCTGGAGGTGTTCTGATTGAATGGCAGAAATATGTAACCCTCCCAGATTCCTCTGGGAAGACAATCAGGATTTGCTTTAACAAATCCTGAAGGTCCCTCTGTTGTTGCTGACTAAGATTTTCTGGCATTACACTGGATTTGTCTCCCTCCGTTGCCATTGTGATAGAGTTTTGCTCTGTGGGATCTGTGTGCCAATGTTTCAGCTGGCTTATTTGATCATTTTGGGTCTTTTGCCTTTTATCGGTCTGGGAAACCAGATAGTTCAGGGGATCTTTACGTTCCAGAATTGAATATGGTCCATACCACTTTGAAACCATATTATTCTCCAAAGTGGATAGAAAGATGAGTACTTCTTCCTTTACTAAAAAAGATCTTTGTGACTGTCCTATGATCATAATGGACGTTTTCCTGAGCTCTGGAGTGTTAGTGGTTATCAATCTCTCTCACAGCCCTCATATGGGATTTTAATTTAGTTCTGGCTTGAGATATATGTAGGTGCACCTCTTCTCTCTCTTCCCATGTTTCATTCAGCATGCCAAGGACATCCCTGGATTCCCTGCATACAAAAACGTAAAGGGGGAAAAACCCAATGAAGATTGTGAAGTTTTCTTGTACTGCGAAAAGTGCCTGCAATATCATTAGATCCCAATATTTTCTGTCTGTTTGTATGAGTGTTCTTAACATCCTTTTGAGGGTCTGGTTAAAGAGTTACACTAGGTCGTCTGCTTGTGGATGGTATAATGATGTCCATAGGGTTTTGATATTCAATACTTCCTTCACTTCCTGCATGAGGCAGGACATGAAGGTTGTACCCTGATCATTAGTATTTCTCATAAGATAAGCTGTTTCAAGAGGTGCTGTGTGGTATAGTTTCTTAGGGGAATTTATGGTCAGATGTCATGAGGATATACTTGTTACCCAGTTTGGAGGGCTAAAAGTATCCCACTATGTCCACAGCTATCCAATAGAAATGTACCTCAATATCAGGGAGAGGTTTAAGGGAGTCAGGGTACCGGGTGCTTGAGGTCTTCTGGTAAATTTCAAAGTCCGAGATGTAGACCTTGATGTACATGCTTTGCCAGTAAAATTTGCTACAAACTTGGACTTTTGTTTTCCATATTTCCTGGTGTCTGGCTGATAAGTGTGAATGTGTCATAACAATTCTCCAGTGACTTTGTGGGATAACTAATTGGCTTCTCTTGGTTCCTTCTCTTCCACATATTCCCAGTAGAACAAGCCCTTTAAGCAATAAGAAAGGTCCATTTTGCTCCAGGCCTTGCTCTTAATGGATAGCTCTCTCAAATGCTATGCCACGTTCTGGTCATTATGTTGAGCAAATTGTGGGGGACATTTACCAGCCCAACAGAAATCCGTGCATCATAAAACTGCATGTTAGAAGTTACAAAAATAATGGCTTCGCTGTGGCTGCTGAGCACATATTTCCTTGCATCACAAATGCATTCTAGCAGTTACAGAAAAAATGGCTGTGCTGTGCCTGCTGAGCACATATGGGGCGAGATGGAGCACAGACACCCTGAGAATGTCTCAGTGCTGCTGTGCTGTGCACTCCAAAATGTAAAATTGTAAAAGAAAAGGTACTGCATTTTAAAATGACCTTGCACTGCAGCTACGCGCATCTTTAAACATCACACAGTTTGGTTACATTAAAACACAGCCATGCCCATCTATATTCAGGCTGAACATCATCAAATGAGGGCCATTCCTCCCTGAATGGCATTGTTGTGTTAAATAAAGTCTATGAAAACCAAGAATTATATTTCAGGACACATTCAACATTCACTTTAGAAACAAATTGAACAAAAGCAGAGTGCTTCAAAAGAAGCTCTCTCTCTCTTTTGACTGATGTCAATATCAAAGAACCCATTTCTTGAACATATCCCCATGTGTAGAAATTGACCAGAGCCATGAAAGCTTTCAGAAAGCAAAATGCGAGGAAAACGGAAATGTAAATAAAAATAAAATTAACTTGTGTTACTTTTCTTTACAGAGAAATAAAATGACATTATGACAGCTAAATGGGAAAGAATACTGTAAAATGCCCAGAAACACAGTTGTACATTTGGGGAAGAAAATCTGAAAAAACATAGGTAGATTTAACTTTGTATGTTTTATTTTTCTTCACAAAAAGAACTTCAGCAGCCTGACTGAAGAGGCATTCCTGTTAGACCAGATTGGCTTAAAGGCAAAATGTTGCACTTCCCTTTGATTTCATGCTGACAGGGCAGGGACCCTGTTCAATGGACTGCCAAGTGTAATAATTATGGGGTGCCTCAGACTGCATGGCTGAGATGCTTTCAAGGACAAAGGGAGATTCCAACTCATGCGTTTCCCTCAGAAGTGTGTAATCCTTTGCATTCAAACTGAAGGACTTCAAAGGAGAAGCCATGGCAACCTCTGTACAAAGCTGGCCAGGGAAAAACATTTGGCAGGGGGGTTAGAAAGACTGCCCACTTTTGGGAACAAAGCAGCCCCATTTGAATCAAAAGACGTTTTACACTAAGACATTTATATCAGTAATCTGAATAAGCAGTAATGTGAAATTATGATGGTTTTTAATTAAATTTTTGTATAAGTAAAAAGAGACTATGGGGGTCATTCTGAGTACGGAGGTAGCCATGCTGTTTTTAGCGGCATGGCTACCCCCATACCGTGTACTGGGTTCCCTGAATGGGGACATACCGGGCCATTTCGACCTTGGAAGGCCCGGGATTTCCCCATTCAGGGAACCCAGATAGTGTGCATCCCCATTCGAGCCCCCATAGGGCTGAATGGGAATGGGGAGTATGCTAACAAAGGGTCCATTAATGACGGGCCCATTGTTAGCATGCTGGCCCGCTCATGGGACCCGCTAAAGATGCCTGGGTTTACCAGGCGTCCTTAGCGGGTCCTGCAAGCGGACCTTGTAATGAGGCAGTAGGGGTTAATAGGGCCAGCAGCTCTACCCTCCCCGTTAACCTCCTACCGGCAGGGTTGTAATGACCCCCTATGTGGGTTATCCTAGCATGGGGAGACGTGAATGGCATTAAAGAGGCATTTCTGAAGAAAGCGTACATGACACAGATGTAAACATTTAATGGAAATATGCCCGACATTGATAGTCTCATGTGTAGCCATTTGTAGAATTTTAGGTGAATGTTTTTGATAGAAATCGTGACAGATTGCCAGAAGTACTAAGCAGCATCTCACAGGCTTGGGGTTTGGAACAGCATATTCCTCGTAAAATATGGGATCTGCCTATTTTATGATCAGGAGTATAACAATTGTAAATATAAGCGTTTTGTTCCATAACTGATTTTGACAAAAGTAACTGTGGTATAATGAAGCACATGATAAAACACACACTCTAAGACTGATGTCACTTCCCTGGGTCCAATCTGCATGCAGGGAGGCAGCGACATCCACAGCCTAACCTATCCCATCTTAGAGTTATGTCCAGGTTATTTCCGCCGACATAGTAAACATCCTCTGATGTCATCCTGCTTATAAAAAGAGGAAGCATAGAGAGAGTCAGGGCATTCAAAAATCAAACTTTCTCAATCCAGAGATCCAGACATTCAACATTCACCCTGCAAGACTCCAGACTCCAGAGCCAGGCCAGAGGTAGCTGATCCATATCCAGGCAGAACCACTATCCAGAATTAAACCCTAAAAGAATCCCAGTCATTCAGGAGGAAAGGGGGAAAGGCTGCTGACCTGTTGGGAGAATACAGTGAGCAGACCTGTCCTTGACCAGCTGATGCACCCCGCTGTCCACTGTGACCGGACCCTAGTTGCCCCGCTGTTCCCTTAAAGGATTGCCCCCTGCTTTTCAGTGACCCGATCCTTGTCCCGCTGTCCATAGACCCAGTTAGCTGTTCAAACTACCCTACCCAAGTGTATTTTGTAAGTATCCCCCTTCCCCAGAAACAAAAAACTGCATACACGTTCTGTTACCTTGACATTTTCCAATCCTATAAGAAATCCTATAAGTAACCTAGTAACTTCTTAAAGTGTCAGAATCCTCTGTGTATCCTGTCATTAGAGGAATCTGTGTTAGTCTCCATGTGTTAGCGTAATTTTTGTCAATCATTTCAGTCTTTTGTGTAAGTCCATAGTACTATTGAAAATAAATGTATTAATTTCCCAAAGAGATGAACGCAGCTTGATGAGGTTAACCTTGCAAATTAACCTCTTTGCGTACCATATCTTTCTTTAATAATCTAGCCATTAAAATATAGTTGCACTAGAACCAATCCCTGTGCTAACAAAACCGAGTTTGCCTATGAAAGCGTTTCCCTTTTAAAATCTGATTTTCCTTTCCTTTTAAGAATCCCACACTGTCAACTATAAAGAGTTACCCTTTCCCTTTAGTATCATATCTGTTATGTGTCTTTGTACCTCATCAGTAAAACCTATATTTGATTCTGTCTGTTTAACTCATTTCGGAAGCTGTTTGCCTGTTTTAAACCTGTGAAAACTAAGAAATTTTGCCATGTGTGATTCTTGCTGCACTATTTTTCCTTCCCGAAGTCGATTTTCTATACTGTATGCATGTTATTTAGTGCCTTGCCTTGTAGCTTGTAAGCTTTCTTGCTTCTTTAGTACAGCCACATAGATTCCTGTCTTATCCATTCAACTGCACATGTAAAATAACTATTCAGTAATTCCAAGTGCCATTTTGCTAATTTTTTTAAGGGTTTTCAATCCGTTTTTGTCCTCGCATTCAGGGGTGGTAGATCAGATTTTTTATATGATTTTTGCCTATTATTCATGACTCCTTGCTACTCCTCTACACCCACACAAAATTTGGTTAACAGGTTTGGGGGAGTGTTGCATGGGAATGCCTAACAGTTGTGTATCCTATCATTTTGCTGTGTACTTATCACCACACTGGTGATTGCTGCCCTATATTGAATGTGTTTGATTTTCATTTCAATTTTAAAAATAAATAAATATTTAATTATTACACACCGGCCTGGTTCAAGGTCCATTGTGACATGGGTGTACGTCAAGGGTGGTATGAGACGGGTTCACTGTCTTCTCAAAGCTGAATCGGAAATCAATAAAATTAAAAGCGTATTTATTCTGTGCCACATCCCTGGCCAGTGGAAAGAGTCCTGGTCTGGAATCTGAGGTGTCTTTAAATCTGTGACATAGTGGGGGCTCGTCGCCGGGATTGAGATAAGTGTTTCCTCCCATGACAGCTTAATACAGCAGACTAACCCTGAAAAAGTAGTGATACTTTTTGTTGTAAGAAAGCTGTGTTACACTGTCAAAGTGCCATCCCAAAATCTAGACCCTAAGTATCAGGCCTGTGTGTAAAAATGAAGTAAAATTAACCCTGAACGAGACAAAAAGCAGATTTGTCCTCATATAAATAATTTAATAAAGGAAGAGCACTCTTCATAATGACCACAGTGGAGATAAACATGGCTAGGCAGCACCTTCTGCACAAACTATTTGTCAGAGGGGAAAGGGCAGAGCATGATCAGGAGGCCTGTCTAGTTGAAATGATGCAACAGGTCACCTCCATGAACATGGACGTGTGGCAGGATGGTGGCCTGTTACATCAAGTCTTGAGCGAGTTGTATATGAGGTCAAGTATTAAAGAGGACCAGATTAAAATGGTCCGACTCACAGCCTACATATATCTCCACATGGGGGTTATGGTGGGAAACATGAAGAAAATAGAACTCTTGTGCAAAACCAGTCTGAGCTCTTAAACTAGATCCAGGCCGAATTAAAACTAGTAGAAGAGAAATTGCAAAAGAGCCAAGATTCTAAGGTAGAATTTGAAAACTACATCAAACCGCTAAAAGAGGACTTGGCTCTACAACAACAAAATAATTCAGAGCAAGAGGCCAAATTAGATGCATTAAAAGTTGAGTGTCAGGAAAAGGTTGAACAGAAAGTAAATCAACAACTAAAATATAACAGAACCCGCTCAGAACTAATAACCATATTACAAAATCAGAGCAAAAAGCTGGAAGAAGAGAATAATAAATGAATCCTTAAAGATCTTCACTTACAAACAGAATTTAACCAAGAATGCCAGATATTAAGTGCTATCAAACAAAAGCGGGGTGACTTAGCTGAACAGAGGGGCGCCCTGTATCAAGAAAGTGCCCTATGTCAGGAAGTGTGCAACTTAAAAACCGACCTACAGAAAAGAGAGTTAGACCTCCAGGAACGGAACAAACTAAAAGTAGAATATGAAAAATTATTGGGGCACACCAGACGAGTAGAAGGTGCTCTAGAAGAGAACACCCAAGCTAAAAATGTGCAAGATCAAGAAATGAATCTCCTGCAACAAAAATGGTCTTGGTGTTCCCAGGCCATACAGGCAGCACAAAATGACAACCAGACCCTCTGTGAGGAGAAATGTGGACTCCACAAGCAGGTGGCAGCTCAAGAGCAGGCAATAGAAGTAAGTCAAACCCTGATAGCAGAGCAAAAGGCTCAGGCCTTAGCCTATTGTCAGGAAATAGGGGCTTAGAGGGAGAAACTTACGCTGTCAGAAAAAGAGTATGCTAGGCTGAATACAAACTTGAGGAACCCCAAACAAGTCAAGAGGGACAAGGCCACCCGTGATCACTGTGTGATGTACATATGGCCATAACACCATTTGCCACTGTGTGTATCAGGTACTGCTAACCTCATGTCCACCAGTTCATAAGAACCGGGAGTCATGAGGCAGCCAGAGTCTAGTAGGCCCAGCACCATTGAACAGGCAGGCCACCACCCATCAGAGATTGATGGACAGGCATCCATGTACAGATTCCAAAACGTTATGACCGAAATATCTGATCAGGAAGACTCCTACAAGGAGAGGCTCAGGGAGCTAGAACTGCAGAAGCACCATCTACAAAGGGACCATTTGGTTCGCTTTGCAGAACAAAAAGAGCATGAATTGAGGCCCCAAAAGAGCATTCTAAAAACGTCACCCAATCAGGGCAGTGGGGGGGATTCTCCACCAACCCTGGAAGCAGGGAGGAGTCAGAAGACCACTCTCCTGTGCGAAGGACAGAGTCCAAGGGGAGTGACACAGAGATCCCAAGTTACAACAGGGGAGAAGGAACTAGGCCCCACCATTCTTAGAGCAACTCACAAGCTCAAAGAATCAGGGAGCACCTAGAAGATAACGAGGGGACCTCAAACAGTAGCAGCTCTGAGTCTGAGGGCGCATGGACTCTGGTGAAGCGGCAAAAGAAGGCTAATAAACAAAAGAGAGCTCTGGTGAAAGACCCATTAAACAGATTAAAGCCGTTAGAAATGTCATGGCCCTGTATCACAAAAATGGCAAACAATATGTCTGGGAGCATCCGGAGCTATAGGAACAGATGATGAACTCTTTTAACATCAAAAATAGCCACAATTACAAAGACTTTGCTAACTGAACGTTTTCTCCAGAGTACTCCAGCTCTTTGCTGGGCTGGAAGACCAGAACCATACAAGGTGGTCCACCTATAAGGCAGCCATCTTGAAGCACTTTTCGACACACAGAAACCTCCAAGAGGCCTGCATGGTGCCTACAATCTGCAGTGTGGAGAGGATCAGGCCTCAAGAGAATTTGTGCAGGTGCTAAAATGCGCCTTTGTGCAAACTACCAGGTGGGTGCGCACAAATAGTTGAGAATTTATAAACACCTATTTTCATGCGCTCCAAAAATATATAATGACACAGCTAGTAAGAGATTTTCATGACAACAGAACCCTGGACTGGGTAATAGAGCAGGCTACCCAGATCTATGAGGTCCAAAAACCTGCAGAAAGCAAAACCAAACAAAAAAACCTAAACCAACCAACACCCCTGCAGCTGCTAGGGTGGCAGAGGTGAAGGTTGCCCCCATTTTGGACCTAGAAATGTGGGGCCTAAAAACACCCCTTCCCAAAACCAGCCAAATCAGAGGCAAAGAAGGCCTTCTGATCAATCAGTAGCAGTGGTAGTCAGGTAGAAAACCCCACCAATGTGACCTCTAACTCTGCTAATTATATCAGTCTCAGGTATAAGGGCAATAGACCTATCTTGTGGTATGTATAGACTCTCCCGGCCCAAGGGGGAGAATCCAACCAGGTTAGTACTGCCCCAGGAAACTGACCTGCCAACTTCCCTCAGGAGGGCAGTAATCCTCTACATCCTGGGTTAAGTTTCTTTCCCTGGTACCTTCCAAATCCCTTCCTGCAGGACAACCTTCCTTTATCTCCCCTCTTTTAGGAGTCCAGACCACCCAATCTGGGAGAGGGTAGGCCAGGAGTGGAGGGCTGCCAAGGGAATCCCAGTATCCAGGGTACTCTGGTAGAAGGCATAGTTACCCTTCCTGAGAACAACCTAGGTTTGATCAAAGACCCTGTACCAGCTGGAGAGGGAGTCCCAACTGGAGGGCCAGGTCCAGAACCTAGCTCAGGATCTGAGCTGCATGTTGAGGGCTCAGCAGAACCCTCAGATGAACATGGTGGCTCAGAACCCCTCAACCCAAGGGTCTAGCACCGCGGAACAATGTTGGGGAGAGAACCCCAACAATCCACCGGTTCCAGTGGAGGAGGCATGGGAGGAAGAGGGGTGTAAAGCCCTAGAGGCAGCTTATTTCCTCACCCGTGAAAGGCCCCTGGACACCCCGGAACCGGAAATAAAATCTCTTACCCCCAAAAATCTGAAACTCAGGGAACAGAGGGTGGGTAGGAGAAATAAAGAAATCAAAAAGACCCATTTTGCGGAGGAAGTCAGTGTCCTCCAGTTTGAAGGGGAAGAATCCTTGGAGGATTCTGGAAAGAAAGTCTTCTGCTTCTGGGACGGGATAATTCCTCCCAAAGAAAAATGGGTCCCAAGAGACCAGAACTCATACTGGGTTTCTGAACCCCAGAATTGTCATCCAGAGAACAAAATGTTGATGGAGGGATCCTCCTGACAAACTAGTTTTAGTGACTGCCACCAGGTCAAGGGGGGCATCACAGAGCTAAGGGAGAGAGGGGATTTCGAAATCCCACATATTTCAGGATGTCACATTTTTGTTACAGATTCCCAGACTCCGGCACAGAAAACTGTCCAAAACTCCACACTGTCGGAGTCCAAAATAAAGAAATTGACCGCCCATCTTGCCCAAAATGACCATTACTGTTTCAGCAATGGTGGACACTGGATCCCAAGCCACTCTTCTCTCAAAAAGGGCCTTTGAGCAGCTACATTCTGGAAGGGGGGAGGGACACCAGGTCCCTCTCACCCCGCTTCCTGGAAAACTCCAGAACTTCAATGGGAATTAAATTCCTGTCGAGGGGACTTCGGATCTGGAAATTAAAATTGGACAATATAAGGTGAATCACCCGGTCATAGTCGTGACTGCAGAAGGAACCCCTTGTCTATTAGGGAATGACATCCTTCTCAGATCGTCTCCCCTAATAGACTGTGTGAACAAGGTCCTCTGTACTCAGACTAACCAGCCAATACAATTAAAACCAAGCATCAACCATGTTAGTTTAAATGGCACATGCAACATGGTTGGACAGAAAATTGATCTAATTTAGTTTCATTTCCAAAATAATCAAATACCTGACATTACGGTAATCGCTGTAGGGCAACAAGCTGGTGATGGGAACTCCTCTCCATTCTTGAAAATCAATCGTCCTTCCAGTTCTAAGTGGCATTCCACACTGGACGGAAATATTTTGAAATTTTATACCAATTCCCAATCTGAAAATCCAAATTCTGTAGTCAAAAGTGATGAAAAATCAGCTCAAATTTTAGCTGACATTCAGAAAATAAGAGAAAAGTTGTTCCTCCCTATTCCGTTAAATGAGGGGAAGGAGTCTGTCCTCACCAGACTGTGCCTGAATAACGTTAAGAGTTTCATCAACAAAGCCGCGTTCAGAAAACTCCCAAAGGATCCAACCATTCCCACATTTAAATTGATTGATAAGTGGGAAATGGGCCTGGAAACTCCAAATTCCAAACATCACCTGCCTAGCAGGTCTACCCTCATAATGTCCATAGGCGACAAAAGCATTGAGCATAATTGTTGGGTCGTGCGAGATGTCCCTGCCGCATTCTTTTTAGGCAGTGACATTTTCAATCGTTGGCAATTCATTTGGACCTTATGAATTACAAGGCCTGGTCCCGATTGGGGGGCAATCCCATGGGTTTTGATGATTCAGAAAAGGCATTTCAGTCAGCTCAAATGCTGCCGTACGCGGTTGAAGTTCAAATTAGAGAGGAGGTCACAATCCAAGGACGAACCCGATAATTCCCACTTGACTTAAAAATGAAATAATGACAGAAACTACAAAATCCAGATGCATATGTACACCTCAATGCCCATCTCCAACAACAGGGGTTGAGGTTAAACCCAACACCATTAGTTAATGTAGAACACAACACCATTCCAATAGTGGTGGATAACAGTGACCTTAGGAGTATTACTCTGGGCGCAGGCACCATTATTGGAATGGCGGTTGATGACCAACATTTTTCCATGGATTTAGAAAATGAACTGATAGGACCAATCCCCAATGACTGCTATGACAATGACAATGACATACCGCCAGAAAGGATCTTCACCCGGCAAGGGGGGAATTTCCTGGTGTACTTGTCCTGCCCTTAGGGGGGGCAGAGGTGACCTGTAACATCAAAGAGGATGAGGTGATCTTGCAGGTCCCCAAAGACTGCCTTTCCTACCTGAAACCCTCCGTCCAGGTCAACACCTTAACCAGAGACCTCTCCACACAGGTGGAGGAGGCTGCTAAGAACGCGAAACCCAAAGTCTTCCAGGCTTCAGGCAGGTGATTGAAGACCGGGTCAACCTCGCTGATGCCTGTGAGACAGAGGAACAGAAGCAAAAGTTGAAACAGGTGTTCTGAGATTTTCAAGATATCTTTTCTGTGAACTCGTACGACTGTGGACGCACTGAGATACATACTTCCTCAATTCCCACTGACCCTGGGATGATTCCTATATTTGTGAAGCAATCTCGCTTGCCTCTCGTGCCTATGGAGTCACTGACCGAAATTATCAAAAAGCCTAGAGTCCCGTGGGATAATTCGTCCAGTCCATAGACCCTTTAATAATCCAAAGCTGGGGATTTTAAAACCAAATGGCCAATGGAGACTTTGCGCAGAACTTAGGGAGCTGAACAAACGGGTCCACGTGTCCCAATGGCTTCGCCCCTACATTGACAAGGGGCTGACCCAGATCCAGGGGTCAAAGGTGTACACCGCCATTGACCTGACCTTTGGGGGGCAGTAGTACGCATGGACCCGGACTCCATTCGGATACATAAACTACCGCAACAAATTCAATATCTTCCTCCAAAAGGCCATGCCCGATTTGGGTGAAAGGGGTAACCTGGACTATTTAGATTATGTCTTTATTAAAAGCTCAACTGTGGAGGAACACATAGCAGAAATACACTATGTTCTGACCCAGTTGGGGGTTGCCGGAGCAAAACTGTCCTTCCAGAAGGCACAGTGGTTCAGGACCCGTTTCAACTTCTTGGGACATGAAATAACCCCTGAGGGTCTCTGTCCCCAGGCAAAGAAAGTGGACACACTACTAAAACTGAAAGACACATAACTCTGTGTGAGATAAGAAGCCTCTTTGGACTAATTAATTACAGTAGGAAGTTCATTGAGGATTACGCAGAGCTCACAAGACCCCTGGTCCATCTGTTAAAGGGGGGTCAAGTGGGAGTGGGGTCCAGAACAAGCCAAAGCAGTAGAACAACTCAAAAGAAGTCTCTCACAAGCACCTTGACTAGCTTACCCTGTCAAAAACAAGGAGATCATCTTGGAAACGGGGTTCTCAAATACATGCTTGACAACAGTATTATACCAAAAGCATGACAAGGTCAATAAAGTCATATCCTATGCAAGTAAGACTTTATCCTCTGTGGAGGAAAAATTCAACTATTATGAGACGGCACTCCTGGCAATGGTTTGGGCATTGAAAAATTACTGCCTGTTCATCCAGGGGGAGAACATCATAGTGGAGACTCCACAGCAGCCTTTGCAATATCTCCAAAGTGACAGAATCTGGGCAGGAAATGATTCCAGAATTACCTCCTGGACTGTGTCCATGCAAGGCTTTCCTGTGTAAGTCAGATATGGCCCGAACAAGAAGAGTCCCCTTGTTCAAGTCTGGCTGACTTGCATTATTGTGCCAGAAAAACTGTCTCGAGGATGAAAGTCTCAAATCCCAGGACAACATGGAGGCGTACCTTAATTCCCCACACAAAGTCTGTGAAGAAGACAAGTGCACGGAGACACCCATAGTTTATGTGGGCAGGTGCTCCTACCATGTTGACAACAACGGGGAATGGAACTGGTTGCCGACATTGGGAATACCTGGGTGAATGATGCCCCGGAGCCCTGAGCTGGGTACAAAATTGGTCCCTGCAGTAGTCAGGTGGAGGAATTGATGGCAGTTCACCGGGTCATCCTCACTGCCATGCAACACAGACTCCATGAACTGGTCATAATAACTGATTCAGATTATGTCCGGAATGGGTTTGTGAGCACCTGATCAATTGGAGAACCAGAGGCATGCTGTGTGCAAATAACAAACCAGTTAACAATGGCAAGCTCATACAAAATATTGATGATCTGGTCACCTCTAATGGGATGACCATCTCTTGGATAAAGATTAGGGGTAATTCCAGAATAGAGAGGCCAGACAAAACTGGAAATAACTTGGGTGATCAGTTATCCAAAACCGGAGCCATCCAGGGGAATCTCCTTGACATTGAATCCCTGCTTGGGGAAATCCAGGTCACTGCTGTCACCAGGTCCCAGACAAATGCTCAAAATGAGCTCTCAACTGCCCAGTGGATGAAGGAGACTCTAGATGCAGATTTAATCATGGCACAAAAGGGTGATCAGATTATTGGGAAATTATACCAACGCAATGAGGACCCTGTGAACTTTCCTCTGACAGAAACTAATTACATTGGGAAAGAGGTCCTCAGGGTGTTGATGAAGTGTCCCAAAATGTTCTGAATCCAAAACAGTTTGTTGGTAAGGAGACCCATCTCTGGATGTGACCAGTGGGTACCTACCTCATTCCTAAACCTGATGCTTAGTCACGCCCATGACGCAGCCACCGCCGGTCATCGGGGGTTTCATACCACTCTAGAAATCTTGCAAGAGGTTGCATACTGGCCACATATGGGGCAGGACCGAGACCAATAATTGAAGGGGTGTCTTGTGAGTGCCCAATTTCAGCCAAGTTCACTCACACACCGAGCTCCCCACCAAAAGAGGGGGGTGACACTGCCTTGGTCAGATTTACAACTAGATTTCATCAGGCCCATGATTTGCTCCTCTAGGGGGAACAAGTACATGTTAACAGTAACATGCTTGTTTACCGAATGGGTGGAATATCTCCCGGCCCCAAATTGCAAGGCAGAAACAGCAGCTGCCCTGATGATCAACCGCATATTCTTGCATTTTGGCCTTCCCCAAAGGATTGAGTCAGACTGAGGAAGTCACTTCACCAGCGAGGTGATGACAAAGATGTGGGAAATACTTGGGCTACAAAGGAAACTTCACATTGAATACCACCATTCCTCTAGTGGGGGAGTTGAGAGGTACAATAAAACAATTGTGAGCATTTTAAAAATGTTTGTGGCAGATTCTGGGCCAAGTTGGGACATCCGATTACCGCTTGTCCTAATGGCCATCAGATCTACACCATCCTCTGCCACCAAAATATTTCCATTTGAGCTAATGACTCTGGATGAAAAAAGGGTGCTACCTCAGCATCTGCTCTACAGAACACTAGAGCAGACACTGATAAACACCTCCATAACACATGAATATGTTGAGAATCTAAGAAAACACCTTCAGCATGCTTTTGCGTGCCCTCAACAGAATCTGGAGAAATCGGCAGAGGGGATGAAAACTCAATATGACTTAATAACAACCAAAAAGGAATACCAAATAGGAGACAGGGTCTACTTGTACAATTTTCAGATGAACCAGACAAAGGAACAGAAATGTTTCCCCTCCTGGTGCGGTCCCTTTAAATTGTGGACAAAATTTCACCTGTCGCCTACAGAATCTACATCCCTTAAGTAGAGCTGTCAGAAGAGAAATGGGTCCACATTAATCAGTTAAAAAATTGTCACCCCAGACACACTTTGCAGCTGATTGAGGAGCCAAAGGAAAGAGAAATAGAGGAGACATCAGGAGAATGAGAAGAAAGAAGGAGAAAAAGCAGAAGGGAATAGGTAGGTCCCTACCTGTATCAATCTAACAGGGAGTATGTTTCTTCATTGTTATTGCAAAAATGTGTATCACAAACTATGGTTTAAAAGTTCAATCTTGTCTTTGCCTTGTTAATAATTAGTTTGCTGACATTGTTCAAATACCTGTGATACATGTAAATGTATGCCTTGTTCCACGGATGTCAACCTTCCGGGAAGACTCTCAGTGAAAGATTCTAAAACCTATTTTTATCTATCTCCTATTAGATTACTAATTCCATTCCCTCCTAGAATGATGAGGACCTCCCTGGGGACCTGGAAAGGGAAGGAAGGAAAGGGGGTGTCGCTCCACACTCTCCAACCGAGAGGCAGAAGGAGATCTTGGCGTGCCGCTCCCAGATGAAAGATGACCTCCACTAGATGAACCCCACATTGCCCTACTCTCCCTCAACAAGAAGTCCCAGGAAAGCAGGGGGGGGATTCTGTGGGGTTACATTTACCAGCCCAACACAAATCCCTCCATAGCATTTTAGCAGTTACAGAAATAATGGCTACTCTGTTTCTGCTGAGAACATATGGGGGCGAGATGGAGCACAGACACCCCGAGAATGGCTCAGCGTTGCTGTGCTGTGATCTCCAAAATGTAAAACTACAAAATAAAATGTTCTGCTTTTAAAAACGACCTTGCACTGGTGCTATTTCCATCTTTAAACATCACACAATTTGGTTCCAGTAAAACACAGCCATGTCCATCTATATCCATGCTGAACATCATCAAATAAGGGCCATTCCTCCCTGAATGGCATTGTTGTGTCAAATAAAGTCTATGAAAAGCAGGAATTATATTTCAGGCTGCATGCAAGATCCACTTTGGAAACAAATTAAACACACGCACAGTGCTTCAAAACAAGCTCTGTCTCTCTCTTTTGACTGATGTCAATTTCAAAGAACCCATTGCTTGAACATATCCCTGTGTGTAGAAATGGACCAGAGCCATGAAAGCTTTCAGATAACAAAATGTGAGGAAAGCTGCATTTGGTTAAATAGACATAAAAAATAAAATGAACCCGTGCTACTTTGCTTTACAGAGAAATGAAATGACATTATGACAGCTAAATGGGAAACAATACTGTAAAATGCCCAGAAACACAGCTGTACATTTGGGGAAGAAAAGCTGCAAAAACATAGGTAGATTTAACTTTGTATGTTTTATTTTTCTTCACAAAAAGAACTTCAACAACCTGACTGCAGAGGCATTCCTGTTAGACCAGTTTGGCTTAAAGGCCAAATGTCGCACTTCCCCGTGATTTCATGCTGACAGGGCAGAGACCCTGTTCAATGGACTGCCAAGTGGGATAACTATGGGGTGCCTCAGACTGCATGGCTGAGATGCTCTCAAGGACAAAGGGAGGTTGCGACTCATGTGTTTCCCTCAGAAGTGCAAAATCCTTTGCATTGAATCTGAAAGACTTCAAAGGAGAAGCCACGGCAACCTCTGTGAAAAACTGTCCAGGAAAAACATTTAGCTGGGGGGTTGGAAAGACTGCCCACTTTTGGGAATAAAGCCAGACCATTTGAATCAAAAGACTTTTTACATTGTCATTTATTTCAGTAATCTGTATAAGCAGTAATGTGAAATTATGATGGTTTTTTTTTTTTTTTAAACTTTTATTTTTATTCAGCTTGGTAGGACAGATACAGGTGAGCAACAACAGAGCATGTAAAATCAAACAACTTAATACAACATAGTCTCATAGAACAGGTCGAGGGGCTCGCCTCGCCGACAAGGGGGAATAGCAAGACAGTGCAAGACCCGGTAGAGGGCCATTCGGGGGAGAGCTGGGGGTCAACAAGAGGAAGGCGCTGGGGATGTAGGACCTGAGTCGGTGTCGGGGGAGGACATAAATGATCGGAACTTCAACCAGATGTCTCTGGGCCTAGAGCAGGCGGGCTGTTGTACCGCCCAAGATTCCTCCGTGTCGGAAGCCCAAGTGACCGCTCTAAGCCACTTTGCATGCGTCGGAGTGGTAGGTCGAAGCCAACAGAGTAGTATCGCCCGAACAGCCAGAAGCATACAGAGGCCAGCCAGTCTCCTAGAATCTTGGTGGAGGTCGGGAAAGTCATGGAATAGGCATTTCATTGGGGTAGGGGGGATAGGATGGTCAAGCATAGACGAGATGGTGGAGCAAACGGCGTCCCAAAATTGGGTAAGGCGGGGGCATGACCATATCATGTGGAAGTAGCCGGCTCCATCAAAGCCACATCTAGGGCATCTAGGGGAGGAATTATTCGAAACACGGTGTAGTCTGGTTGGGGTATAATGGTATCTGTGGAGTAGCTTAAATTGGATTAGTTTAAATCGGGAGTTGAAGGAGACCCTCTGGATACGTGAGCACATATGGGACCACCGGTCTTCGGTCATTTCCGCACCAAGGTCAGACTCCCAAGCAAGCTTTAGTTTAGAGAATGAAGGAGGCGATCTGGATTGTACCAAGGTGTATAGTCTGGAAGTTTTTCCCCTCATTGGGCAAGGTGAGGTCAATTCAGTGATCGCCAGCTCATCCGGCGGCAATGCTTGGAAGCATGGGTACTTATGTTTGAGGACTCTACGGAGGGATAAATATTGAAGCCATACCGAGGGACGCTGTCTGAGGGGCGGAGGGAGGTCAGGCCATTCTATGAAATTACCATCTACAAATATGTCTCGAGCAATTCAAATCCTGCCTCAGCCCATGTGCGAACAACCGAAGGGGGAACCTGTGGGATTCCCGGGAGAAAGTTCCAGATCGGGAAGTTACCATGAAAGGGATGGGTGGTGCCCAATAATTGCCACGTTTTGGATAGAGCCAGAGATGTGCACCTCACCGGGTCTAATGGGCCCGATTCAATTGGGATGGGTGCGATCACCAGGGATCTAATATCGCGGTCACCAACCAACAATCTTTCTAGCCTGACATGGAGAGGGGGTCAGATATGTTGAACCAATGTGCAATGTGTTGAAGCTGGGCTGCCAGCCAGTACTTGAAAAAGTCGGGTGCACCGAAGCCCCCCAACTCCATTGGTGAAGCAAGAGTCTTGAACTTAAGGCGGACTGCACCGGAGTGCCAGAGGAAGGTGTTGAGGGTTTGTGTCAATGTCTGAAAGAACTCACCTCCCGGCCATTGTGGGATATTGGCGAATCTATACAATAGCTGGGGGAGTACCACCATCTTCAGTATTCCTACCCTCCCTGCCAGTGAAATAGGGAGGTTGTTCCAACCCTGAATTTTTTGCGTAAGATTTGTGAGGTATACTAGATAATTCTTCTCGAAAACCCGATCAATGTGTCGCAACACCACTACACCTAAGTATGTGACCTCAGATTGGGCCCACGTGAATCCAAGAGTATCGGGAGGGGGGAGTGTGCTGGGGGTGAGCGGGAAAAGAGTTGATTTAGCGCAGTTAACCGTCAGGCCAGAAATACGGCCGAAGAGGACAACATCTTCCAAAATTGGGGCAAGGTTGATCTCAGGAGAACGAATAAAGAGTAAAGCATCGTCAGCATATAGGGAAACTATATCCGAGACCCCGGCGGTGCGTAGGCCTCTATGGGAATGAAATTGGCGAAGCATGTCCGCGAACGGTTCCATCGCCACAGCAAATATTAATGGAGAGAAGGGGCAACCTTGTCTAGTACCTCTAGCTATTTGGAAAAGAGAAGAGCAGTGGTCCTCGGTGCGGACTCTGGCCACGGGGTTTGAATATAGTAGCTTGACCCAGGAAAGAAACGTGGGGCCGAATTTGCATTTATAAAGTACTCGCCAGAGATAACTCCATGAAACGGAATCAAAGGCTTTTTGCATATCGAGGGTGGCGGCCACTGCGTGAACGTCCGGACTCACCCTGCTTATAATATTGAAAAGGCGCCTCAGATTCAGGGAGGTAGAGCGACCCGGAATAAACCCCGCCTGGTCAGGATGAATGATATGTGGCATGAAGGGGGCCAGGCGTAAAGCCAGTAGCTTAGCATAAATCTTGACGTCGCAATTGATTAGCGAAAGTGGACGGTAAGAACCGCATTGAGTGGGGGATTTACCCGGTTTTAACAGGACGGTAATGGTGGCTTCGCAGAGCGTGGGGGGGAGCTGACCCGCCACCAACGACTCCTCCCAGAGCGCGACCAAACGAGGGAGTAGCAAAGTCTTAAACCGTTTATAGAACTCAACCGGTATACCGTCAGATCCCGGGGATTTGCCTGATGAGAGGGAATCTATGGCCTCCGAGAGTTCCAAGGAAGTAAATGGGCTCTCAAGGGCTTCGATGGTACCGGGGGAAAGAGCCGACAGGGGAAGCTTGTCCAGAAAGACGTCTATTTCAGCTATGGTGGCTTTATCTGCGTTAGCATACAGGGATTGATAAAAGGAGAGGAATTCGGAATTAATATCGCCAGGGGAAGTGGCCAGGGATCCATCAGGTCTCTCAACGCCAGGAATGGGGGGGGCACCAAACTCACGGCGGAGAAGCCTAGCAAGGAGACGAGACGGGCGTTCACCCTCACCATATCTCCTTGCCAGTCCAGGGTTATCGAGAAATCTCTGCTCGCGATCCGCAAGAGCGCGGAAGGTGTCTAGCTCCGTGCCGATCAAAGCAAGGGTCTCAGGAGTTTGATTTAATGAATATTGGGTCTCCAGCTCAGACAGTGTGGCTTCGCTCTCGGCGATCTCCCTACGGATGGTTCTAAGGATGCCATTTTCTTTAGAGAGGGCGATGCCTCTGATGTAGGCTTTAAATGTTTCCCAGAGGGTGGCCTGTGATGAGACGGAACCGGAATTGATTTCAAAGAACTCCTCAATCGCCGACTCCAATTCCGAACTGAAGACCGGGTCGAGGAGGGAGAGTGGTTTCAACCTCCAGTGTCTAGTACGGTCGTGATCCGAGCCCCAGGATAGGGTAATAGTCACTGGTGAGTGGTCGGAAAGAGTCCTGGGGAGAATCGACAAGTTTGAGATGCTTCTTATGAATATATCAGAGACCAGCCATCTATCAATGCGGGAAAAGGAATCATGCACTGAGGAATAGAAGGAGAAGGTGCGGGAGTCGGGGTAAAGAAGCCTCCATGCATCAAACAGGGCCAGGCGAGGAAGTGAAGAAAGTGTAGCATATGCGGCCTTGGTGAGGTGACGGGGACGAGAGCCAGATCTATCGAGGTCCACATCAAATATTGTGTTAAAGTCGCCCCCCCAGAGAATAGGCACCAACGGGAATCCATCCAGAAGGGACGCAAGATGTGTGAAAAATTCGGGATCATCGATATTGGGACCGTAAATATTAAGTAGGATCACTTCCCTATTCTGCAGTATGCCATGAAGCAAAACGAATCTGCCCAGAGGGTCTATTGTCGTGGCTATGGGGTTATATCTGATACTCTTATGAATTAGGGTCATTACCCCCCGACTTTGTGTGGAGTAGGAGGTATAGTACCTCTGTGGTCCCCATACTTTAGCGAACTTCTCACAGTGCTCAGTTACCGCATGTGTCTCCTGAAGAAACAGGATCTTAGTCCCATGTCGTTCAGCCTGAAGCTGTAGTAGTCTCATTTTCTTGAAGTTCCCCAGCCCCCGCACGTTCCAACTCAGGAATGTAAGGGTTTCCTCACTCGACACCCTCGAAGTAGACATAGAAAAACACAGGTGGATGGAACAGTGCCCCCCATAGATGGACCCCTTTGTTGTCAGGACCGCGATGATATAGATCCCCTGGTGCTCTGAACTCTACCTTCTCCGTAATTACCAAGCCTTTTTTAACATAAACTCCCCTACCCCCCACCCCCTCCCACATCCCTCCCCCAATCAGAGAGATGAACACCCCATAGACAACAAACCAAATCCAAAACAATGGCATCAACGCCTGGGGGGCCTGTGAGTCGGCCTGACGGCGGAGCTCCGTACCTTGAGGCAATTTGAGGATAAACGTAATGCCTGGCAGTAAAGGCGGGACACATATGGGGATGGCCCCGCGGGGGGGGGAGGCAGGCATGACCATCAATAATGAACTAATTTAACGAGATTATATGTAGAAGCCATCCGAACAGCTTGTATGGGATGGTGTATGTGTTCAGACCTGATATTAGGAACTAGGGGTTACTACGGAGATTCACAACCCACACCAACAGATGCATCGCATAGAGAAAAAATAAAGACATGCACATTTTCAGAAACAGTGTCCACAGGACGAGGTAAGCGGTATCCCCCCGGCCCAGGAGCCCCTGCAATGTCGCAACCAGGATTGACGGCAGGTTGTGAGACCAACCGAGTTCTGGGTTAGGGCTCCGTGGTGCCGATTCCACAATAAGAGCATGTCGCGTTTGACCAAGAGTACAGTGTGTGGGCCAATGAACCAAGACCCAAGCAATGGCAGGGATTAATGCAAGTATAGTTTAGCCGGGAAAATGTTCATCCATAAACTTAGAGGCTTCCTCCGGTAGCGTGAAGAAATATACTCGGTTCGCATGCTCAATTCGGAGTTTGGCGGGATATAGCATAGCGTATTTGACCTGGAGGTCGCGCAAACGTCTCTTCACCGCCAGGAAGGATTTGCGCTCACGCTGGACCGCCATCGAGAAGTCCGGGTATAGGTGGATTCTGGCTGCGCCCAACAAAAGGTCTCCCTTGATTCTCGCCGCCCTGAGAAGGGTATCCCGGTCACGAAAATTTAAGACCCTGGCTATTATCGGGCGAGGAGGAGCGCCAGGCCTGGGCTTCGCTGTAAGTGCACGGTGGGCCCTCTCGATTGCAAATTGTGAGGAGAGTTTTGGGGAATCGAGGAGTCGGAGAAGCATGCTCTCCACGTAGTCTTCCATGGGTTCTTGTATGCCATCCTCCGGAACCCCAATTATACGGAGGTTGTTGCGCCTCGAGCGAGACTCGAGGTCCTCATTCTTCTTCTCCACCTCTGTCAAGCGTGTGGATAATGTGGAAACCTCCGCCCGGAGCGAGCCCAGACCATCTTCAGCGGTACTCATACGTGATTCGATCTCAGTCACACGACCATCTGTCCTCTCCATGTGTGCCTTGATGGAGGATATCGTACCATTCATATCGTCTAGTTTACTATGTATTGTAGTGAACCCTTCTCGGATGAATTCCATCATTTTCTGAGATTCGGATGGTTCCGGTTCATGTGCAGTGGATGGTTCCTGTGAAGGCGTCTCAGCACCAGCTCCCCCCGGAGGCTTAGCGAACATATTGATAGAGGATTGCTTCTTTCCCGTCCTCGTTGACATGATGCCGGCAAAAGTTGAAATCAGGTCCGGGGGGCCGGAGGGGCAGGGGGGGCGAGGGTCGCCGGGGGAGAGCACCAGGGGTGTGTGAGGCCGCAGCCGGCTAGCAACAAGAGATGCAGTGTTTCCAAGCCAGCATGTGATGCTGGGCTGCCGGGTCAGGGGCAGGAGGGACGTCCAGGCTAACCGATGTATGTAATGGCCAGTGATCCACAAGTATACCTCCGGCAAGGGCCAAGGAGACCGGCAAGAGAACCAAGAGAAGCTTCTGGTAGCCGTTGAGATGCGGTAGGACAGCCAAGAGGACAGCCCTCTAGTCGACCAAGAAGGCGAGTATGACCCGAATCAAGGTCGATCCGTACAGGAGATTCGGAGGTCGGGGCGCACCTCGGCACCGTGAAGTAACCAGTAGTAGGTAGGTAGGAAGGAGCAGGTGCCTCTTGCCGCCTCCCGGCCAGTCTATGACACAGGTTAATGGGCCCGGGGAACGGGGCAGCCGGGAAGGGTATAAGGATGCAGACGGAATGTAGTTACTGCCCCAAGCTAGGCGCTGCGCTCAAGAACAAGAGAGGGAGACCAGCGTGGATAATGCAACCCTGCCGGGCCAGCGTACCTCAGGAGCGGCTCCACTCCGTCGGAGGCCGCCTGCCAGTATGGTGTATTCCGCGGAGACCAGGGACTCAACTCACCGCCCGGAGCCAGGAATCACGGTCTAAATCGGCACACCGCCCAGGATGGGGCGGCGGAGCGAACGCTCTCGGATCCCGTGAAGGTCCAGAGCCCATCAGCCACTCCCCCGAGAGGCCGTAGTAAGCGGACGCACAGGGCGGGAAGAACGCCCCTCCCCCAACGGAAGGCCGCGAGCCGCGGGGCTCGGCCGCGACTCCCTGGAGCCCCGAAGGGGATCGGAGGAAGCACCCACTCCCGCTCAACCCGCAGGGGCCAGAAGCTCAGCGGCGAGAGAGGTCCAGGGGACAGGACGAAGCCAGCAGTGTCCCCGACACACCAGCCTTCCCCTCCGTGGCTTAGAAGGTGAAACGTCAAGGCAAACAGGAGGATTTCAGCAAAAGGAGCGCCTCGCAGAGCGGAGCCGATCAGAAGGCGGCCATCTTCATCGAGCGCAACAGCGCCCCCCCCGAAATTATGATGGTTTTTAATCAAATTTTTGCATCAGTAAGAAGAGACTATGTGGTTCATCCTTGCATTCGGGGGACTTGAACAGCATTAAAGAAGCATTTCTGAAGAAAGCGTACATGACACAGATGTAAAAATGTAATGGAAATAACACCGACATTGATACGCTCATGTGTAACCATTTGTAAAATTGTAGGTGAAAGGTTTTCCATAGAAATGGCGAAAGATTACCAGAAGGACTAAACAGCATCATACAGACTTGGGGTTTGGAACGGCATATTCCTTCTTAAATATGGGATCTGCTTATCTGATTTTCAGGAGTATAACAATTGTTAATATAAGCGTTTTGTTTCATAACTGATTTTGGCAAGAGTAACTGTGGTATAACAAAGCACATCTTAAAACAAATACCCTAGGACGGATGTCACTTCCCTGGGACCAATCTGATTGCAGGGAGGCGGTGACATCCACAGCCTGACCTATCCCATCTTAGAGGTATGTCCAGGTTATTTCCGCCCACATAGTAAAAATTCTTTGATGTCATCCTGCGTATAAAAGGAGGAAGCTTAGAGAGAGTTAGGGCATTCAAAAATCCAACCTTCACAATCCAGAGATCCAGACATTCAACATTCACTCTGCAAGACTCCAGATTCCAGAGCCAGGCCAGAGGTAGCTGATCCATTTCCAGGCAGAACCTCCTATCTAGGCAGAACCACTATCCAGAATTAAACCCTACAAAAATCCCAAAAATTCAGGGAGAAAGGGGGAAAGGCTGCTGACCCATTGAGAGAATCCAGTGACCAGGGCTGTCCTTGTCCAGCTGATGCACCCGCTGTCCACTGACCAGATTTGGTTGCCCCGCTGTTCCCTTAAAGGATTGTCAACTGCTGCGCAGTGACCAGATCTTTCTCCCGCTGTCCAGAGTCCCGGTTAGCTGTCCAAACTAACCTACCCAAGTGTATTTTGTAAGTACCTCCTTTTTCCAGAACCAAAAAGCTGCATACACGGTTCTGTTACCTTGCACTTTGTCCAATCTTTTAAGAAATTCTATAAGTATCCCAGTAACTTCTTAAATTGTCCAAATCCTCTGTGTATCCTGTCATTAGAAGAATCTGTGTTAGTCTCCATGTGTTAGCATAGTTCTTGTCAATAATTTCACTCCTTTGTGTAACTCTTTAGTACTAGTGTGAGGAAATTAATTAATTTCCCATAGAGATGAACGCGGCATGAATAGGTTAACCTTGAAAATTAACCTCCTCGCGTACCGTGCCTTTATTTAATAATCTAGCCATTATAATATAGTTGCAGTAGAACAATCCCTGTGCTAACAAAACCGAGCTTGTCCGTGAAAGCGTTTCCTTTTTAAAATCCAATTTTCCTTTCCTTTTAAGAATCCCACACTGTCACCCATAAGGTGTAACCCTTTCACTTTAGTATCATATCTGTTATGTGCCTTTGTACCTCATCAGTAAAACCGATGTTCGATTGTGTCTGTTTAACTCATTTCGGAAGCTGTTTGCCTGTTTTGAACCCGTGAGAACTAAGAAATGTAATTTTACCATGTGTGATTCTTGCTGCACTGTTTTTCCTGCACAAAGTCGATTTTCTAACCTGTATGCATGTTGTTTAGTGCCTTGCCTTGTGGCTTGTAAGCTTTCTTGATTCTTTAGTACAGCCACACAGATTCCAATTTTACCCATTCAACCGCACATGTAAAATAACCATTGAGTAATTCCGAGTGCCATTTTGCTCATTTTTTAAGGGTTTTCAATACGATTTTGACCTCCCATTCAGGGGTGGTAGATCTGATTTTCAATCTGATTTTTGCCTATTATACCTGACTCCTTGCTTCTCCTCTCCACCCATACGAAACTTGGTTAAAAGGGGTTTGGGGAGTGTTGCAGGGGGAATGCCTAACAGTTGTTCCATTTAAAAGTATTACCTAAAAGTAATCTTGCTTTCGTTTATTTTTGCGTTGACGTGTCTGATGTTAGAAAGTTAAATTAAGGGTATCCTATCATTTTGCTGTGTTATTATCACCACATGGGTGATTGCTGCCCTATATTGAACGTGTTTGATTTTCATTTGAATTTTAAAAAGAAATAAATATTTCATTATTACAACTGGCCTTGTTCATGGTTCATTGCGACATGGGGTGTACGTCAAGGGGGGGTGTGAGACGGGTTGGTTGTCTTCTCAAAGGGAAATCTGAAATCAATAAAATTAAAAGTGTATTTATTGTGCGCCACATCCTTGGCCAGTAGAAAGAGTCCTGGTCTGGAGTGTGCCGTGTCTTTAAATCTGTGACAAAATGCTAGATCAGTTAGGGTGGTGGTATCATCCAAATCGTTCTAGGGAAGCAGCGTTAAATTATGATCAGCCTACCCAAAGCCTAGGTCCTGTCTTTGTGTATTGGCCAGAATCTCTACTCCATGCCCATGGGGAGTCAGGTGTCATGCGCCCCAAATGGAAATTATGGGACTATTGGAGGAACCATTGATTGTTCCATTACATTTCCTACCATTCCTGAGTAGCGGTCTAGTTGTTTACGGAAAGATGGCCACCACCTCTGTATACGGACTTCCTGTTACATCTTGCTATACGTTGGTCTTTTTGGCATCACGGCCGAGTTTGCCGTTCCGCGTTTGTGAGTCCTTCCAAGATGGTGGCTGCTCTTTCATGTCATTCTTTGAGCACCAGTTTATTTGTTTCACGTGCTTCTCCAATGTTGCCTGCCGGTCATGTGACCGAATATAAGGGATCGAGTGCATTGCTTCAGTGCGTCGCTACTCCTAGCCCAGACGCATCGTAAGTGATAACCATCTAGGGATCTTTACTTTCTGGCTCTTACCTAAATTCTAACCTCTTACCTCTTGCTTGCTTCAGATTTGACTATTCCAGATATTGGGGAATCTTTGACTACGCCATCCGAGACTGCTTCCCATCTTTCTCTGGATTTCTGCCTGGAACTCGTCATAGCGTTCCGCAATTGACTTCGTTCAGTGGTACATACTTTCCCGACATTGCACCTCCTTCCAACTGTATTTACCATCTCTCAGATTATGCCATTCAAATATCTGTTACTATAACTGAACCTTTCATAACCCTTTTCACCCTTCTATTTAGGATCGTTCATCCCTTTCAGGCAGCCTTCCGAGTTACTAAATGCAGCAAGTATAATTGATCTGCATTAGAATAACCGAAGCGGATCTTAGGTGGGTGGCTGTTTTCTGTGGGACTCCTTTTTTGCTCCCTATTCTACGAACCTTCATACCTGTCCTTTCTCATTCGCAGAACAACTCCCCTGCGGAAATCGTATATCTGAATCAAAGACGAACTCCTGCAAGATTCCTGCTCTTGAAGACCAGACGACATCGAACTGCCGTCGCCTCTTTACAGGTTTTTTTTCCCATAGAGGGTTTCCCTGGGGGTGCAGTCCTCTCTTCTCCTGGTTGTTTTACCCAGTTAGGGAGTGACTGGGCTTGTAGGGGAACTCTCATATTCTTCTGTTCCATTGCCTTCCCGGTCACTGCTGAATGTTCAGGTTAGTGCTATCATCCTATATATCCTAGTTGTAGATATTCTGATTATACCCAGCAGGGCTCATAACTGTAACAGTTAACAATCTAACAGATAACACTTCCTTTGAAGCTGCTCGGTGCGTTGCACCTTCGGTTCTGCTCTCGTAGGTAACGGTAGTCATTTCGCATTCTTTGAGCTAACGCTCCATGCCATATCACGATCTGTGGTTTCCTCCCTGTCCAGGCATCTCTTTGCCTGTGTGTTCCACTTACTCTCATTCGCTCTCCAGTGCGAACGCTCCGGCGTTCCTCCTGCTTGCGTCTGTGCAAGAGTCAGTTGATTCCCACGCTTGCTTCCTTCCTATTGCTTCTTTTCTTTTTCCCTGTTCAGTATTTTCCTCCGATCTTCTTACTTTCCATTGTTTCCATTGTTCGCTTACTTTCCTTTTTTGTCATCTCATTTCTTTGATTCTTTTTTTTTGCAGCCTCGCGCTGCCTTGCCTTTTTTTGCTTCATTGTCCTACCCTTTGCTTACACGCGGGAGACGTGTATCCGATCAACCAGGACCTGCAAAAGATCCACTTACCTCAACCTCTACCAGCCCTCCTGACTCTAATTGTAAGTAATTCATTCCCTGGACCCGCTACGGGATACATCATTCCTGCAACACTGCAATCATCATTTACTGGAATTCCTTGACAAGACTCCAACAGGGTTTTTTTTAGCCAGGAGGCTTTTCTTCCTGTCAGGGGCTTTGCTCCGGGGGTTACCCCGTGATCAGGTGTGTCAATACACCAGGCAACGTGGCCTCCAACTGAGCACGTCCATATCTACAAGACAAGAAGTCCAAGACAAAACCCAGTAAAAAGAAGGAAGTTCACAGAAGGAGGAAAACAGATACCCATGAAAGCTCCACAGAGGATCAAGGTGAGGTGGAAGGGGGGACAGTTTCCTTAAAGTTTGACATCAGGGTAGATCGAGGATTCTTTAGGCTATTGGGTTTCTCTTCTTCTACTACTTTGACTTCTTCCCAGTAGTGTTGGTCTATTACCCCAGTGGCCACATCCAAAGTGTGTTTTCAGGCTAGCCCTGTTTTAGAGCTAATCTAACATAGTTGCCTTGGGCTGAGGAGATGGCAAGGCCTGTGGAGGTCATTCTCCTTTCTTGACTAGGGATTTTGACTTTTTGATATGCTAAACCGGTCAAACAAAATAGACTAGTGTTTAACACATTAAGGAAACCTGGACATTGGGGTAAGGCAATTTACGAACATGGGGCCCAACCTTGTATCATGTTGTTCACATCCTACTGGTGACACCACTTGTGATTGGTCAGAATCAGAACCTATTTCTCCCTTTTGGGGCCCAGCTGGTCCATGCCCTTCTCCTTTCATTCTCCACTGCCATTTGTTTTGGTCTCTCTCACCCCACCTTGTGGTATGGTGTTGCTTGTCCTAACTAGGAGTATTATTTCCTTCATCCTGCTTTGGGGTCTGATTTTGCTGGTCCCGTCTTCAGGCCTTGTTTCTTTCATTCTGCTTTGGTGTATGATATCCTTCTCCCCACCTGGGGTTGGGTTTCTCGTGCACCATCTTGGGGTCTTGCTTCGCTCACCCCAACTTGGGGTATGGTTTTGTTCACCCCGCCTAGGGGTCTGGTTTATCTTCCCCCAATTTAGGGTATAGCTTCTCTCACCCCATCGTGTGATAATTCTGTTCACCCCACCTGGGGTCTGGTTTCTGTGACTCCACCTTGGGGTCTTGCTTCTCTCAGCCTACCGTGGGGTATAGTTTTATTCACCCCACCTATGGCACTGGATTTTCATGCCCCATCTACGATATGGCTGGTCAACAACCTCCTGCATTTCTATAAGCTGCATAAAGCTGAATAAAATCTCCAACCACATGTCCACCTTTAAGCAATGTTGTTGAATGTTACATAACATTTTCAAATCGTTTGTCCAAAGTTCGCCAAGGAGAAACCACCCCAAAATCAGATTTCATTTTGTTGCAAGGAAATTCATCCTGTTCAAATTTGGACTGAAGAAATAAGGTGAATTCTAATATGTTTTATACCAACTGTTCTGTTTTGGTGTGGACATTTCAAGTGGTGTTTGTGTGCTTGATATGGTTGGGTTATGCTCAAGCAGATCCTTCGAAGTCTGGTGGCATTTTGACTCGGATTTCTTTCAATCTTTCCCACGGAGCAAACTCTGAATATTTAATTCAGGGACTGAAAAACCCAACAGACAAGTTTGACCCAGTCAAGAATAGACTGTATGAGAGGTGAATGTTGTTGGTGAACAAAAATATGGAAAGGGAGGTACAAAGGGAGGTACAATTTGGAGAACTAATTTGGACCCTTGCTGAAGGTACTATCTGCCTTACAGATTCCGCCAGTGAAGGAAGGCCAAGATTTGCAAAGAGGGAAACATGATCCTTCCCCTAAACATCTCCCAGGGAACATAGGGAGATACTGAATCCAAAAAGGCCTTCAGCAGCTCCAGAAGCAGTACCAAGCCAACACACAGCGTGCCCTGCTAGGCTCTAAAAGCAAGCTTCCTAGGGGAGAAGTGCCAGAGAGTCTCTGAATCCAACCAAGTTAAGGCCATTGCCTGCAAAACTCTCCTCAGCTTTGGGCCATCCATCCTAAAGGACGACACGATCCCAGTGAAGAAGCTTGGAGGAGTGCATCACCAAGCATCAACCAGCATTTGCCTTAAAAGGACATTTTCAAGCCAGTCAAGCCCCTCGAGCTGCAACCGACTGCACCACTGACTGGTGTCACACTGCAGTCGCTAACGTTATTCAAGACGCCTCGACCAGTGCTTCAGACCCTCCAACCAGCACTGAGACATCAATTCCTGACCCTGAACTGCTTTGTAGGCCAGCCTGTAACCATCTGTCTAGCCTTGCTCGCCGAACTTCCTGCCTCCTGATACCCACAGCTGTCTCCCTTCTTGAACTCTGTCGCAGGAGCTGCAAAGCACCCTGAAACTGACTCGACCCTGTCAAGCACTAATAACTTCTACAAACACATGGTACATTGTGGTCCTGTTCCCCTGGTCCTTCTCCGAAGGCCCTTAGTGACATTTTACGACCTATTTCTTCCTTTGTGTGGAAATCATGGATCCTTGAACTATTGCGATTAGGGGTGTACCGAAATTCGGCTTCGAGTAATTATTTGACCGAATTCCGGCTGAAATTAGCTATTCAGCATTCAGCTGAATAATTAATTGATTCTTACTGAAAGCCGAATGTTATATCATAAATCAAATAACCATGTACTGAACGCAGCCCAGTCGCGGCGGCAGTGCAGCCGTTATTAGAAGTTGTGCAAGTGCAACAGGCAGCACCGATTATTCAGAGTCCTCACGTGTGGGCCCATTCAAGCACAGCAGGGTCTGTTCTACTTGGGCTGTTCACTTGAATTGCTTCTATGCAGATAGTGCCTCCCACCCATTTCTTGCTTTTTACGGTCGCCCATTGACACTAATTGCTTTGCTCAGTGATGTGCCAGTGAGTCTGGCTTGTGCATTCATCCCAGAGAAGGTCTTTGAGCTATGAACCTGGAGCTATGGAGATAAGGGGCCAGTGATATATTGCAGATTGTTAAAGGCACCTTTCTGAAATAAACAAAAGCCGCAAGACATCAGTGTTTGCATTAAGGCCAAGCACTGACCGGGGGGGCTGGTGGGAGGGTGTGGAGGAGCTGGTCTTTGTGAGTATAGCAGCCTTGTTGAGTACAGACATACGTGCCGTTTACATTGGTCTAAGTGAAAGCTGCTCAATGCAGATCACGGCAGGAGGACTTCTGGGAGCTACTTTCCTTATATTATAGAAACTCCACGTTGCTGTAACTTTATGAAAAACACATCCTCGCTGCAGTGTGCAGTAAGATAAAACCCTCTCCACCACAGGGCAGCTAAATCGAAAGTAAGATCAAAAGAGACTCGAAAGGCATGAGATGTTTTGCATGAGTTTCTCACAATCGGGCCAGAGGTAACTGACAGATTAAAAAACAAGGCCCCTTCCCAGATGCCAGGAACCCTTCACTCCACAGCCCCCCATTTGATCTTGTCAGCTGGTGGTTCAGACTGAAAAACGAAGCTCTGACATTGCGGGACAAATTTGTGGGTTAGAGGGGTGTTTGAGGGTGGGCAGCGAGGGGTGCAATCTATTCGACAAGGCCTCATGGGTTGCCTGTGAAATATATTTGTTTTGGGTTAAATGAAAATACAACCATGCACACAACACCCAATCTATTTATATGCACTATGAATGTCCTTCACTGAAGTCCTGTTAAAACAAGCATTGGCAAAGCCAACAGATTTGGCTTGTTATGCATATATTGATACATTTCTAGTAAACTACTATTCGGCTCACTATTCGGTTCTGGCCGAATACTTTTGCCAACTATTCGGTATTCGGCCGGATAGTAAATTTACTATTTGGTACACCCCTAATTGTGATTAATTACTTTACCAACTACCCTCCTGTCAGTATCCAGAGTGCATCCCTTTTCCTTCTGTCCTCTGCATTCCTTTACAAGGTGGGTTGCATTTTGTAGTATTCTAGAACTGTCTGTTGAATAATAATAAAGTACATATTTGTATATAACCATGATTGGATAGTCCCTTTTATCATTGGATAATAATTGTATTTTCGCTGTGTTCCAACTAACCAACGATCCACGATCTTGTGGAGATAAGCGTGCCGTTCTGCCCATGTTACCACAATTGGACAAGGAGGTTTATAATTTTCTTGTGTTTCCAATGTGTTCGTATCCCTTCTGGTTTACTAGAGGTGTGGGGCTGATGGTTTAGAAATCGATATTCATTCCTGGACAACTGGTGCCCCGGAAGTTGATTTGCCACACCAATTCATGCGCAAGCATCATGACCCAGACAGACTTCATCGACAGCCCTCCCAATTCCCCTATGACCCCCCCCAAGACCCTCTCACACCAGTCCCAATCAACATACCCGTGCACCCTGTCACTTGAGAAAGTCACCAAAGGAGACCTAACTGGCCCCCTCATCCTGCAACTACTCTTCAAGCGGATCACAGAACTTCAATCTACTTCTGCTCTTCTCCCTCTGCTGACGCCCCTCTCCCCACCTTACCAAGAAACCTCTGCTACTCTTGCACTGTACCTGTAACCAGAGGCATTGCTTGGGGGGAGCTAAGAGGGCTATAGCCGCGGGTCCTTTGGTTGAAGCCCCGGATAGAAGCTCAGGGGTTACAACCAAAAAGGTAGCTAGCCTTGAGTACTGACAGTCCCAACATCAGCGTAGCCCCAGATCTTTTCCAGACCTAGCAACACCCTTGCCTGTAACCCACTAGATGCAGCCGCTATGTACAGCCGTCCGGTGCTTCCGAGCAAAGTTCCTATTTTATAAACCCTATGCATACATAAATACAAACATACATTGCACACTATCACTTTATTGGCGCTTGCTATATTCTGTAGCAGTAGCATTAACAATGAGTAGGTTAATATTACGTGAGTGCCAGCGCCATACTGTAGTGGCGGAAACATTTTCGGGAGCACTTCATCAGTTTTGCTGTAGTTATTGAAATTCTCGATGTTTCGCATTATCTGTTTCTTTTTCAGTCATATTTGCAAACGCAAATGGAGAAGACATCTCCCCATAACAGTGGACAAGCACATTTTGCAATTTGCTGAAGTAGTTTTGTGGAGCCCTTCAGCAGGTGGATGGATTGATCGAATTACACGACGGAGGGGAGGTGTCTGCTGCCCAGCTCAGCACCCGTCACATCTTGTCTTCTGTTCACGTCTCCGGATGTAAAGCCAAACTCAAGAAGGGTCAGGACCCGTTGGCATGTATGATTGATGGGACACCTCCTGCTGGCTCATTATCGCACCTCCAATTTCGCGTGCAAAATCAGAACATGCTTGAAACCCCTCCAATCTACCATTAAGCTTAGGTCGGACGGTCTGTGATGACCTCAACAATATCCAGCCCTCCAAAACAACTGCCGCAGCAGAGGCCGCCCGCACGACCTAAGCGTTTCATTCTGTTGACCTTCCAAGAGTTGAAAATGGCGTTCAGTAAAATATTTTTTGCTACCGCCTGCTGAACAAAACCTTAATGAACACCTTAGGGTTTACTGATCGCCCTTAATGAGAATAGAAGAGTTCGCCTTTCAGGTAAATTGCCGCTTCGCTTTATAAATAAACCAATCGATGAGCGTGTTGCATGGAATGATGGAGTTATATGCACTTCTGCGAAGAGGAAAACAGATATATCAGTGCTCTTAATGCTCTCTACGGGAGACAATGCAGGCGGTGAGAAGGACTCTGCTGGACTTGTTTCCTGGCCCCGAACGATCAATGGCAGTAGTTAAAGGGAGATTTAATGACATCTATAAACACTTGTAAATGCGAGCACGCGCTTTCCTTGATAAATATTGTTCACTTGTCTGGACTGGCCCATGATGGGAATATCTCCTGTGTGCACTGAGCAAATACACCAATTTATGACCTGTTTAGGGCTTAAAGAGTTGACTCCACTATTAACATATTAGTGCTACAAATATTGCTCAAGGCACTTGCAACACAGAAAACTGTTTTTAGGAGTGGCCTAACTCAGTCTTCAGTAAGCAAAGAAAGGGATGCGTCGCATTAGCCTCAACAATGAAGTGCAGCTGATTGAGAACCAATGCAATGTTGTCCGTCATGCACTGCGAGGGACCTGACATCCAGGGAGGGCACAGGGCAGCTCCAGCAAGACCTGCGTGGCGGTTGAACTATGTGCACGGTTTTGCTATTTTCATGCGGAAGTGTGGATGTTCTGCTTGAACTGCTTCTCCCAATTTTTGTATAAGGCAGTGAGACCCGAGAAGCCATTTTTGTCTTCCAAGCGCCTCTCTGCCAATGCCGCTACAGTCGAGCAGTGAGTGGTTGCTGCTGCGTTTATAAAGTGAAACACCGTACACGTTTTCGGGTTTCTTTACTGTGAGCACATTTTATGTGTGCTAAGCATATTATAACTTGCAGGTCAAAGGTTAAAATGCTAGTGGGTCGATACAGACTTTTATTAGTATGAGTAGCTTTTAGTTGGGCAATATAGACCACGTATGAAATAACGTTGATGAGACCAATGTAAAGACGTAGATTTATTCAAGAAACGCCTGTAAAGCCCCGCACCCAGTGGAGTAACTTTGCTGAAAATGTTGGGGGGGACATTATGACAACTGAAAAAAAGGGGCGCGTGGAGTGGGCAGACGTTGGCACTAAGGGATAAGAATAAAGTACTACACGACAAGAGTCCATTGCCGACGCGCTCGGTTATAACTTTCATAATACTGATGGGTATCTTTAAAATTAAATTCTAAAGACATGCCAGAATTCACTGCATTGACAACAGTAAAAAAGCCTGCTCCCCCTCTACCTAAAGAGTACCTGCAAGTGGGCTGAAGGGAGCTGGTGTTTGATTATTGCCACCAGGGCACTGACTCAAACAAGCATATAGACATAATATAAAATGGATGCCTGCAAGAACAGCGCATTAGTTTGCTTATTCTGATTTCATTAATTACTTGCAACATCTTTTTTATTTATTTATTTATATGTAGCGACATTTACACAAATAGAGTGCATCCCTGATTATTTGCATTTTATTTTATGTATAGAGCAGCAAACGTAAGTGTTTAACAAGTAAACGAAACTGTACAATTGAATTGGAAATAAATGAAACAACCAAATCAGCAAGCAAGCAAATGTGTTTTGAGATGAGAAGGGAAGTGTGGAAAAGAGAAGGAGAGTGCATTCCAATGTTTAAAGGCCAGTAAGGAAGAGGAGCAAAAGCAAGACATGGAGGAATCATAAAGAGAGAAAACAGAAGCTTACACAAGACTGAACCCTGGTTGAAGATGCCATTTTCAGAAATAGTCAGTGTCCAAATGTAGCTTGACGGCGTTCATTTCCTTGAATGAATTGCTGGATAATCTTGTCTAAAGACACCTGATCTTGGTGACTTTGATGCACATCGCAAACAGCAACACTGTTCAAACGAGTTTGTGTCATTGTGGAGCGCAGCCATGTTTTTAGGTGACAAAGAGCACTGAAACTCCTCTCTGCTTCACATGTGCTTACAGGGATGACCATCAGCAGCCTAAGACATCTTTCCAGCTCACCAAAGTCTCCTAACATCACTCCCGAGTTGTGGGAACTGGCTCACAGCCTCCTTTAAGGACGTGTATGTGTAATTGTGTGAGAACATTTCCAGTTGCACTTTCAGCTAACATTGATGTCTGGATATGACTTTAAATGTTTAATGCTTTCATCGGTGAGGCCAGCACTACACTTCGCTGCATTGAGAAGTATTTCTTCCAGTTGGGAAAATTCTTGCAATCCTGGTTGACTAAACCGGTGTTGTAGCTGAGAAAGGGCCATGTCGATGATTTCGAAATACTCAATTTTGAAGAACTGCTCAGCTGTCTTGGCAGTGTATTGTTCTCCATTACCAGCTAAACGTACTGGTAATCCTCTAGGTCGTGGAGGGGCGATTGGTTCTAAATCCAGTTTTTGAACTATTGCCCCTCTTTGCTGAAAAAACACGAGAAGATGTGACTCATCTCTGAGCCTCGTTAGGTTTTCTTGTATGACATTCAGCATGCCTGATATGGTGCAATTCCACTCTTGTAAGCTTTTATTTAGAATTGTGAGTGGTTCCATTCATGATTGTATTAGTGTTAAACTAAGAATAGTATTTTCTTTCAGCAAGTGGTCCAGGAGACCACTTGCCCTTGAATCTGCTTCTCCAGCACTTTCCTCCATTCCTTGTAGGCTTTGTATGACTAGTTCATACTGTCCTAGGACAGCTTCAATTGCAGATTGTTGGACTGTCCACCTGGTAGGGCAAAGAGGTCGCAGTTTTTTTATGTTGTTGACTGATACATTTTCTGTGTGGGCAATAGCCGAAAACATTGTTCTGAACTTCAGGGATTCACCAAATAACTTCCCTAGCTCATTTACCCAATTTAGGGCATTTCATAGCACGGGGCCTGCGTCACAGCTTTCTTTCACTTCTAGGTTCACACAATGTGCACCACGTGTGTACAAATAAGGCTAGTGGCTGTTTCATTTTAATGAAAGCTTGTCTTCCGCGATATGCCCCAGACATGTTAGCAATGCCATCAAATGCCATACCTCAGAGGAGAGCAACAGGAAGAGGAAGACGAACAAGCACATAAAAAATTAGGTTGGCAATAGAATACCCCGTCGTATCCTTGGGCTCATAGAAACCAATAAACTCTTCGTGAGGATTCATGTCGGAGTCCACATAACAAAGACATATGCTTTCTTGTTCCTTTCCTGAGCAGTCCTTAGTTCCATCAACAATAATAGAATAATACATTGAGTTGCAGTTAATGTCGGCTATGATGGAACGGATTATTTCATGACTCATTGAACAGATGATTTGATTCTGTATTGCTGGACTAGTGTAGTCTTGCTTCTGTAGCCACTTTTTGAACGTTTCATTCCCTTCACAGCCGCTGAACATTTTTAGTAACTCATTGTAATTTCCCCCATCCAGTTGATGACCCCTAGTGGCAGTCCTTGTCTGACCAGAAAGCGCAAAGCGATGACAAGCTTATATAAGCATTTCCTTGAAAGTTCTTGTGACTTCCTTGACTGATCTTGCAGAGTAGAATCAATGCTTTGTCCTTGTAGGGCATGTACCATTTTCCTAGATGCATGCTGGTGAGTTTCAGATGACTGGTGAGATGTAAACTTTTCATTTGCCTTCCTCCAGTTGGAAAATCCTACTGAAAAAAATGTTGGCTCGCGTCTCTTTGACAAGGCAAGCAAACCAATTTATTCACTTTTTGCGCAAGTGAAACATAGCACTGCCTTTAAATCAGGGCTTAAATGCAGCCACTCAAATTCTTTGTACCAGGCACTTTGAAATTGCAGGCTTCTTTGACCACAGATTTGTGGAGGTATCTCCTCACTAGGTGGTTGAAAGTCTCTTGCAAAGTAAGGATTGACATCTGGGTTATATGGTCACCTGGAGACTGACACGGTGTGCTATTTGGTGTGAAAGAACTTGTTGTAGCAATGTCATCACCAGCACAGTTTGTTGGTTGTGACTGTGATTCAACTTGGGCTTCTGATTCATGCTCATCGTTACACTCAGTATGCATTTCCTCTTCATTAGGAGCACTAATTGATGACGTTTTTGTACGACCTGCAGGATTAACGCCCAGTCTTTTCAAAAAGACTTCAGTGGTAGGCTGGCCTTCCCTTTGGCGCTTCATCTGCACTCTTTCTGGTTTGGATGGATGTAGTGAATTGCTCTGAAATGTAGATATGTAAAATATTTTGTATCGCTAACTGGTCAAATCCACTTGTCTATCAAAAACAGACTCGCTCAGCAAGTACATTTTAGGATTATATATCAGTACGCTGTGAGTAGAGGTCTGGGCACCTGCAAGCCAAGAATACACTAAAGGATACATAGAGCAGTTATTGCTCAGAGCTGTACTTATCTCACTTAGCTCAGCTTCTGCCTTACTTGTGTCACCTGTGTCTCCTCTCTCTGCGCTGATCTCTAAGAAGGATGCCCTTGAAAGCACACAAAGTGGTGCCGGAAGGACTGATGCAAGCTCTCGTTCTGTCCTCCTCACCTAAAGAATATTAAGAAAATAGATGTATTGGCTACTTTATTGCATGTGATCCAAATGTAGTTCAATACAAATCTTCATTCCGGAGTTGCAGATGGCAGGGATACAAGGGCTCTTTTGCTTATTGTTTCTGAAGAATTGTTTCTGAAGAATTTTAGAGGAGGGAGGACTATGTCTCAATGTGAGCATGCCCAACCCCAATACAGAAACATCTATAGGGAATAATATCTACATACAAGGCAGGATTGTAACCAAAACAGCACTGTAACCAAGCTGAGAATTTTCCTGCCTTTTCTGCGCCCTGATACCTTCAGGTCTGGCGCGCGCTATAAATAATAAAACCAACAAATGAACAGGATACTGCACAAGAGAGACCCAATAAACAATGCACAGAAAGGCTACACAGAAAGGATTGTAGCTTTTTCAAACTTAAGCCTGATCAGTAATAGGCTGATGAAGCGTTTAACACAAAACTGGCTTCTAATGCATGGTAAAGGGTCCACAGTTCCTTAGCCGCTACCTCCTCTTTATTACACATGCCTCAGGGGTTATTTCGGCAAAAAAGAGCAGGACCATGCTTTATCTAACAGAGCTGGCATTAGCATCTCTTATTAGTGCTGGCCTGCAGCTAGCGAAAATCATGGTGCTGCAGTGTAGAAAGGGTGTTTGGCCTAGAGGATTTACAATTTGAGGCAACTTCTTTGCTTTATGTGTTTAAGTGTGGGCACAGTATGGCATGCTCGTCAGAATCATATGCACAAAACATTCCAGTTTGCTCTTGTATGGACATTGGGCACATGAGACAAAAACAGGTATATGTGCTGTTACATAAGGGAGCACCACATAGGCGCCATTAACCAATGGGGTGGTGACTTGTGCAGCGCACAAATCATTGCTGCACACATATCACTGCACAGATTTGCCATGGATTACTATCTGCACAGTGACAATGAACTCTACTTTCCCAATCAAGGTGCCAAGTGACATTGAGTTGCCATCTGGTGGCGCTAGGTAGCGGCTGGGTTGTTAAGACAATTAAAAGACCTTTGATGCATTTAGTCCATATCCCAAAGCAACCACTAGAATACTTAAGCACGAAAATTAGAGTTAAAGGACAGCAAGACAATTTGCTCTAATTAAATAGTCATTTCTGCAATGTCAGTCCCATTCAAGTTGGAACTCTATAAGATCCAATGACCCACTCTCAGTTCCAACAAGGCAAACACGCTGTGTTTTTTCAATTATTCTTTACAAACCCACTACTTGCAAGACTCATACAGATTCAAAAATGTTCTTATGGTCAAACAAAGGTCACAAAAAGATGCGAGTACCGGGCCATCTAATAGCAGTGCTTGGCAAATGCGTAATACTTATACACAAGCCAAAACTGTTGGTGTTGCCAATGCTTGTTTTTAACAGAATTTGAGTGAGGGACACATTGAGTGGCTGAAGGCGGACTTGGTTGACATTTTTATCACACCAAGAGCACGTTTACAGCTTCAATTAAGCAATTAGATCTCAGAAGATGCTTTGAAAAATCATTGGCAGGCACTTGGTATGATATATTTAATTTATTTATGAGATCATATTTTATTTATATTGCGCTCGTACACAAGTGCTTCAGAGCGTGAAACACCTTTTTTGTTGGTGGCACAAAAGTGTGATAGTAAGACTTATTAAAGAAAGCTCAATGAGATACCAGGAGGCTGGGCTTTGGGCGGGGAGGTGCAGGATATATCCTTGATATTCCGACTGTGATCCTCTACACATTTCAGACTTCAATGCATTTAGATCCTCGGAAATTGCGACTTTTCCAGAAGTGTTCAAGCAAGCAAAGGAGGCCTTAAAATGGTGTGTCCACTTTGCGGAAGTTGAACATCTATCTAAAGAAAACTAATGAAAGCGGTAAATAGGCCCACATACTTTCTTAAAACCCTGGGTTCTAGTCATGCAATTTAAATATAGACATGACAGCCATAAACGGATCCCCATTTCGTATGAAAATATTCCATCTAATATTCGTGCCCTTGGGTGCTCTTCTGGGGTGTTCTGGTATGCTGATCTGAAGATGTGCATCGTGGATAAGAAGTGATACTAGAAAATCTGTGATTGGTTGTAAAATAGAATGCAGATCTCAAGGCTACGTAGGCTTCTCTTTAAATTCACCTGTAAGCAACGGTAGTAACCTTGGCTCACTGAACAAAATGAATGCAACGGTCCCTGATGCTTCGTCCAAATGCAGACATGCACCAGACAATTTCATAAACTTGAAATGGCTATTCAGTGCTATTTCTGGTTGAGCGCGCACTGTCACAGCTTTGCCAACAGGATGCCTGTTTGTTTCTTTCAATAAACACAAGAAAAATAACACTAAACCATTCAGGATGCCCATGGTGCTGGTTTAAAGTGCACAGATTTGATAATCAATGGAAAACCATAGGTATCCGTGCTCGGCCATTAATAACTATGATCTGTCCTATATTTACTATTGCTTTGCTCAGGCAAGGGTGCACCATATGCACTGATCCCCACAGCTGTTTAGGGACTTGATTTACACCAATGAACCACAGGACAGTTTCTGTGATGTATTGAATGAAAATACAAGCCCTAGTATACATCAAACATATTCAGTACCTTCTTACATGAAGTGAGAACAAAATATAAAGATAAGATTGATGCAGGCACATGTGACTTCATTGTTCTGTTTGTAACCTGCATCACATGACACCAATTACGACTATGCTGTGTAAGGTGTTTGCATATGCCAGGAAGTGGGTGGAAATGGCCATATGTGGATTAGCCTGGCATTGGGCAGTCCAATGGGTGGGTAAATAACCAAACACCACCTACACGCTTTGTACTCCTCCTCATATGCCATAGTTTCCTAGCTGTACTCTAATGCAATACTATTGGTTTATAGGTGGCACTAATCACCAAAACTGAAATTGGGGTACCCTTTGCTCATGGTATTTCCACCTGCCGTAATTGTATCCCCAAAGAAATCCTATTAGACTTCGGAACGGGACGTAACAAAGCCTCCTAACAGTGCTGTAATACACTGTTACAGCTGACAAGAACACAAATGCAGGTTGTTATGATCTCGACAAACTTCCACATAACAGAGAAACTTAGGAAAAGGCTTAATTACCAGAGAAACTACAAATAGTTTATGAAAACAGTCAGCAAAATAGTTTTGTGCTGGATAATGCCCAGAGAGAGGGTTCCAACGTATGGCTAAGTTTGCGCAACTATTAATTCTCTCGGAGGACAACATTGCCCAAGAACAAGACATCAGAGGCAGTTTACAAGCCGTCAACGATCCATGTGTTTTTATGTGCTGGATATTTTTAAAGGTGTACAGTAGCCCACCTTTTTTTACCTTTGTATAAAGGTTCGAGACCCCCATCCAATCAGTTACTGCTTTCCCATACCTCCTTTCCGATCTACTTTTTCATTTCTTTTCTTAGACCTTTGCATTGACTCTTGTGCAATTTGCAGTTACAAATGCATACTGAAAATAAAGTTGCAACAATGAAGACAATTAACCATTTAACCACACTTCATCAGGTAGTAGGCCCTCTCTAATTAGTTTGCAAAAGGAGCAGCCACGTGATTACAAAAAGGCACAAAGACTGTTCTGATGCTGCCGCTTCTCAAACACTCGCCCAGCGACTTCCCATTGGGAATGGCTCTCTCTCACGCAACTAACAAGGATATTAGCCCATCACTTGAGCCTTAGAGCCATTACCTGTTGTCAAAAAGGGTTTTCTATTCCACCTGTGGCATAGGTTCGGACACAGACCAACCTGTAGTGGACCTACAGGTTTTGACAAAGCGTTACGCCAAACTCTCACTGGTAGACACGGTGGCACAGCAGTTACGCTTTACTCTTAGGAGAGTTTTAACATTGGTAAAGGGAGGCTAAGAGACACACACACACACACTTCTCACCAGCAGTGTTCAAGGGCATGTTAACACCTTTGTCACACGGTAGCAATTAAAGACAACTAACTGTGAGGAAACATATTTCACAAATGTCAAAATGCATAACTAGGAGGCAGAGAAAAACACGTGCTGCAATGAGTGAGAATGAAACTCTGACCTGCTGCTTTTCTTTGTGAATCGACTGAATCTTCTTCAGGTCACAGTGGCAGCAACAACAAGGTTGCAACTTGCAAGGCTTGGGCAGAACTCCGACCGTCACCATAGTTGGAAACTGTGCGCAATGCGCACTTGCCTGTCAGGGACCAGGGTGCCTCAGAGCTCGAAAACTCCAGAAGGTTGCCACCCACGTGCATGCATGCACGAAGCAGCAGTGTGCCCGTCCTCATCACCCACCCCACTATAACGAATTTCATTGGCTGACAAACAGCCAATGACATATCGTATAGTCATTTTAATATCCGGAAACCAAACTGACCCAGCCCGACACGGCGCTGCACACTCAGAAGCAGAAAATGAAACTTAGCTCAGCCGAGTTTCATTTTCTGCTTCTAGCTGAGTTTCATGTTCTGCTTCTGCATGTGCAGTGCCGTGTCGGGCGGGAAAACGAAGCTCAGCTAGAAGCAGAAAATGAAACTCGGCTGAGCTGAGTTTCATTTTCTGCTTCGGTGTGTGCAGCGCCGTGTCGGGCCGGGTCAGTTTGCTTTCCCGATATTAACATGACTATACAATATTTCATGCTTAGCCGAGTTTCATTTTCTGCTTCTAGCTGAGTTTTGTTTTCTGCTACTGGCTCTGCGTGTGGACAACTCAGCAGCTGGTGCCGCTTCTCTTCATGTTACTCTTTTCAACCGTCCTTTACCAGCTTCTAGAACCACCTTACATCACTTGGAACTTTGTTGTATACCAAAGTTTCATGTCACTACATATGCCCTTTCAAACATATTTACATGAAGTTTAGTTAACATTGATATCTTCTTCCAAACTATAACATAAGAAACTATTAATCGAACTGATAACATATTGTGTATCTTGTTAATTTAAAATTCACCAAATATATATTGACTATCACAACATTCTGCTCAAATAATTAGTTACAAAACTGATCCACATTGTCTACATGACATGTTTAATCCATAACATAGTCTCCCAGTGCTCTGGGAGCAGTCCAAAAACTCTCACTGCATCGGTTTTCATTTATTTCACCACCTTATGTTTCACCATAGCTACATCCCTCACCACGCACACACCATTCCTATTTCTTACTTTCCTATTAACTGGCTGTCGTTACATTTGGCTTATTTCTACACTCTGCTTATTTCACCTGTGCCCATCATCCAATACTACAAAATATGACTCACTACACACCACTCTTCCAGGATCAAAACACACTGACTTCCCTTTCCTCACTTGGAACGGCTTCTTGATTCTCACCGTCTCCAGCACACACTTGTTATCCTGTTCTTTGACCTCTGTTTCCATTAACCCTTCCTTGTACACCGTCTGAGATTTATGCACCCTCTCAACTAATGCATCCTCATCTAATTTAATTTCACCACGTCCCCACATCCACGGAAGATTAAAATCAAACTTAATTGCCCTACTTCTCATCATGGAAAAAGTTGTGTACCCTGCAGCCGGGGGAGGTGTGTCCCTGTACTCTGAAACTATTACCCGCAACACCTGCTCCCAGTGTTATCATGTGGCTAATGCCAACTTCAAAATCTCTTTAATTATCCGATCCACCCTTTCCACTAATATATTTCCTTGTAGTTGATACAAAGATGTCCTCACATTCTTCATTCCATGCTCATTTAAAAAGCTTTCAATTTCAACCATTGCACTCCATCGTCACTCACAATGCATTTTGAAAAACCTTCCAAGGCACTTACTTCCAATAAAAAATCTTGTGGTACAGAATTTGCACACTTAGGGCCTTATTCACAAAGTGTTTTCCAATGGGGGTTTGCCATTATAAAAAACTTCTGTGAATTAGGCCCTTAATCTCAATCCACTTTGATGTGCAATCCTCCAACACCATTAAATATCATCATTCTTCTTTCACACTCTCTATTGGAGCCATCACACCACTCTCTACCCTTTCCCATGTATCCAACGGCACACTCACCGGATTCAATGGTGCTGAATCCCTTTTCTTTGATGCATCACTTTCTGCACAAGCCCACAGTTTCTAACCACCATTTCCACCATATCATCAATTTCTGCACACCAATACTTCTTAAACTTCTTTTAGTCAAACTACGGCCTAAATGTCCTTTGTGTGCTTTGGATACTATTGTTTCTCTCCTTGAGAAGGAATACATTTTTCCTTCCTTGACAGACCCCACTCAGGAGGTGCTGACTCATCCTTGACCATATTATAGGCAATTTCACATTCCGGTTTTGCTGCCCCCCTTCTGCATGTACTCCTTTACACGGTTCAATTCTTCATCCTCCTCCATCACCCTTTTCCACTTTTCCTTTGATACCACAGCAGCCTCCAATTCCTGAATATTCACTCACCATATATCCATTTCCTCTTGTTCTCCTTCTCCAACACACTTATCAGGAAGCAATCTTGACAAATAATCTGCCACCACATAATCCCTTCCGTGCACATGTTTCACACTGGAATAGAATTCTTAGGTATTCTCTAACCACTTCACTATACAGGGCATAGACATGTCTGAACCCCTGGTGGAAAACAAAGGCACCAATGACGTGATCACTTATGATTATAAATGGTATACCCCATAGATATGATCTAAAATACTTTGCCACAAAACAACACACTCAATCCTAATTTTCAATCACAGACGATTTCTTCACCCAGCCGTACAATGCTTTTGTGGCAAAGAAATCCGTACTTCCTCCCTTCCTTGCCATTGGCCCAAAACTGCACTTAAGCCCTTTTAGATAACAGCAACAGTTGGAAACGTTCTTGCCTCCACCTCAAATCTTCACGAAGTAGGAGCCTGTGCAGTAGCATCCTCTCAAACTCTTTCCCCTTTTTCTAAAACGACCTCAGTTCTGCTGTCCTCTGAGAAGAATTTAGAACAAACTTTGTATAGAAACTTTGTATAGAATTACCGCTCTTTGTCTCAAGGTTCCTTCACATCCATAATAGCTTCTACCAACTCTGGTTTGGGGTTAAACCCCTCTGCAGTTACAACATATCCCAAATACATAATCCCATTCACCTTGAATTTACACTTCTCCTTTTTCACTGATAATCTTGCATTCTGCAATGTCTCTAAAACCTTCACCAACAACTCGTCTTGCTTCTCCTCTTCCCATGTACATAGCAGGATGTCATCTTGGAAACAATGTATCCCTTCACACCCGTTGAATACATTTTCCATGACCCTCTGAAACATTCCACTTGCCGATGCCAATCCAACCGGCATTTGTTTGTACTGGTATGCACCCATCAGCGTATTAAACAATGTGATGTGCATCGAATTTGGATGCAAATCCACTTCATGATATGCTGTTTATAAGCCAATAGTTGGAAACCATTTCACCTTGCCCATGGTTGCCAACATATTATTTATGTTAGGGAGGGGATATCGGTCCACTCATATTGCCTTTTTCACATCCCTCAAATCTACCCACCCACCTACATACCTTCCCATCAGACTTTTGTATCATCATAATCGGCGAAAGCCACTCACTGGTTTCTTTAGGTACAATTAATCCTTATTTGCACATTCTTGTTAAATTCCAGCTCCATATAACCCTTCACACTCAGAGGGACTTGTCTAACTGTATGTACAATGGGAACAGCTCCCTACTTCTACTTTATTTTATGACTAAAACTAAACTTGCTAGCATACCAATGGCACCTGGTAAGACCTCCGGAAACATCTTCACTATCTCCTGCAAATACACAAATCCTGTTTTTTTCCCTCCACAATCACCCTGATGTGCTCCTGCTGCCCAGGTTTCTATTCCATTTTGAGATGCACTTGCTGCCTCTATCCCAGCAAACTATCCCCCTTCTCAGTAACATACACTTTCCCTTTGATCCTCAGATCCTCCGCTCCAATATTGTACCATACATACCCTAAGATATGAATCGGTAGCCCCATATGCACAAGGATCAATGTAATTCTTTTCCTACTGAGAATGAGGAATCAATGTTAATGGCAACCCAGAATCCATAGCATGCATCCATGACTATTGTCTACAGCAATGTTTGCTAACAGTGGCCTCTATGAGCATTCCTCCTCTTCTTTATCCTCTGACCACACCATCAAAGTGTTGTTTGTTTGAACTTGCATATTACCTTGGAAAAATCCCTTCCTTCCTCCCCCTGCACAGTATTAATAATATAGTCGACATGTGTTCCCAAACTGTTCCCTCCTGTTGCATTTCCAACATATCCCCTTTATCGCTGGACACTCTGGATCTGTAGCTATGTGGCCTGCAATTCCACATGTGAAACAAGTTACTACAAATGTATTTCAACACACACCAGAGTATCAGGGTCGGACTGGGACACAAAATAGGCCTGGTCACGCAAAAAAAGAGGCCTACCCGTCGCCTCAAAAAAGTGCCCCACCCCTCGCCTCACAACCTCGACCTCAGAAGACATCACCCGAAGTGATGTCATTTGACCCCACCCCAAAGTGACACCACGGGAAGCGATGAAACACGACCTTTCACCCCTTGACAAAACAGGAAGTGGCATCAAATGGCATTGTTCCTAAGTACACTAGCAAAAATATGGTTATGATTTCACTAATGTGATATACATTTCACACAAGAATGGATCACCATATGTATCATTAATATCTGCGTGTATAGATCAATATTGTCAAATTACTGTGAGTGCAAGCAGATGTCCAAGGCCAAATGATATGTTATTGTATAGCACTTACGCTTAACCTATTTATTTATAGAACAAATATGCATACAATATCACCCAACCTGTGTTGGAACTCATTTATCAACCTAAGAAAGATGAAAGGCTTTTTGTAAAAAAAATAAAAAAAATAATAGACATTTTTTTTCAATTTTTATTCTCCAAACCGGCCCAGGTGTGGCCAGAAAATGGCCCCCATCCCCCAGGGACGATTTGGGCCCGGCCACGGGCCGAAAGGCCAAGGGGCCAATCTGACCTTGCAGAGTACTCCTTCTTATGCACAACCAGCCCCACTTTTCCTTCTTCCTATGCTTGATCTATCACCTTAACATCTTTACTGCCATTTCCATTCATTGATTCCTTCATTTCTACATAGTGAGTGCACTTTTTACTTAATACAATGCTTCTCCAAACCGTCCCGTAACATGGGATTCTTAGCCTGTTACAGCTAGCTTCTCCTGCACATCTGAGTCTGCAAAACCAGTTGGTCTCTGATGTATTCATCTTCAATACCAGAAAAATGATAAGACGTAATCAATATTATCAGATCTGTAATATAAGTATCTACACTTTCTGCAACAATCTGTTTCCTAGAGAAAAACGTGTACCTCTCCAACACAGTGGGCCTCATTATAAGTTTGCCGGTCCGGGAACTGTGGTACCGGTAAGATTGCTGGTACCGTAGTTCCCGGACCAGTAAACTATGAGTTGTGCTCGCGGGTGCCTTTCTGCCCGCCTGGTCCGAATGTCTGTTCAGTGTACATATTACTCATCTATCTTCCCTATTCCCTGTTTATACATGCCTCTTCTGGACGTGCTATCTCCTTCACCGCCCTTGTGATCTAGATTGGGTACACCTATTAATATCCTCACCGCCTCCTTTACCCAAATAATTCATTAACATAGCGTGCTTTCACTCATCCACAAACCTGTCACCAGCCATGGCCAGCAAATAAAATTTGAAAAAATCCATTCACTCTTCCCACTCTGTCATAGGTTCTCTAGGATTCTCCCAAAACCGTGCCGGTGGAGTTATAGCATCCCCTGAACTTGCCATATTTAGCCTCTTCTAATGTCCTCACAAAATCTCAAAAGGACTTGAACCCATCTGGAAATTTCTGAACGCAGTTGCGTATTGAAATGACACCACTTGGCATATTGATTCTCTACTTCCCTCCATCCTCCACCTGCACTTAGGCATCCCTTGGCCTTTCTCTCCATCCCTCTAACTCTCCTCCTTCTCACCCATAGCACCGGATTAGGTCACCAAGACTATTTGCTCTATGAAAGTCTCTTCCAAACAGGTGCTTCCCTCCTCCTCTAGAATTATCAAGGACAATATTGCCACCCTTGCTTCCTCTTTGACTGAGTTCTGCAATCACTCCTTTGCCACTGGCTACTTCACATCTCCTCTCAAGCACTCCCTTGTGCACCCTCTCCCATAAAATTCATCTGCGGATCCTCCTGCCTGGCTAACTACCACCCGATCTCCACTATCCCCTTCTCGGGCATATATTTGGAGAAATTGTTCATCTCCCAACTATTCCAACACACTGAATCTGTTGCCTGTCTCCACAACCATCAGTCTGGCTTCAAGACAGCCATAGGCATGGAATCTGCTCATTTGAACACCAATGAAAACCTGCTCTTAAACCTCAACTCCAACTATCCGTCTGTTCTCATCCCCCTTGATCTCTCCTCTACCTTTGACACTGTTAATCATGTCACCCTCTTAAATATACTCCATGATACTCTGGGTATCACGGATTGGGTACTGGCTTGGCTGACCTCTTTCCTCGCAAATCAGACCTTTCATGTTCAAATGGGCCCTTTTCTCTCCTCTACCTCACTCCCTATTTACAGCGTCCCTCAGGTCTCTACCCTCTCACTGTGGCTTTTTAACATTTACCATGGCCCAATTACCCACCTAATCTCCTCCTTCTCTCCTCACTTCCAGTGTTATGATGAGGACACTCATCTCTCCTTTAAGCTTCCCTCTACCTCCTCTCTTACCTCTCTCATTCCCAGCTGTCTGACTCCCATTCGGGCATGGTGTGCTGCTAACAATCCCTGTCTTTATACCAGTAATACTGAGATCCTTCTCATTGATACTCTCCCCTTCCTGCCCCTTTACTCTCTAACCAAGCTCCTTAGGCCTCCTCCCCTCACCCTCTTGTGGGGCAGAAAACCTGGATGTCATCTTCAACGCCTCTCTCTCCTTCTCACCTCATATCGATGACCTTGCCAAGAAGGCCCACTTTCAGCTTCACTTCCTCAGAGGTATTCTCTATTTCCTCACCTTTCCCTAGAAACTCAATGTCTCTAGAGCTCTGGTTCTCTCCAAGCTGGACTACTATAACAGCCTCTTCCTCAATCTGCCTCTTTCCGCCCTCCACCCTCTTCAACTAATACTGGATAGGACTTATCCTGGTGGATGCAAGGATCACATTCAAGACCCTCTGCATTGTCTACAAGGCTTTTTGGGGCCTGGGATTGTGCTACATCCAGCTTTCTCTCCCTAAAAACCACCCTGATAGAATCCTTTGGTCCTCTAGCTCTAACTCTCTGCAGGTCCAACCTTACTCCAAGCAGAGAGTGGTGCATAGATCTCTTTATTTGGGCAGGAGCCTCTCTCTGGAACGGAGTCCCTGCCGCTCTCAGACTTGAGCCAGATCTCCTTATGTTCTGGAAGATTCTCAATACCTTCCTTTTCTCCTCTTCCTTCCCTCTCCCCATTCCCTGCTAAAGCCCCCCACCTCCTGCTGCTGCAACTGGCTTACCAGTCCCTTAGGAGTCATACAGGGGCAGGTCACCCATCACCCAGTCTGCCTCTGCCCCTCCCCTACCAGCACTTGCCTTCGGGCACGCTTCCCGGACTAGACTAACAAGTCTGTTCCACCCCCCCTCCTTGCATTAGTTGTCCCCTATTCCTCTCCCAGCACACTTGCCCCCCATGCTTCCCCTACCATTTTTCCAGCCACTGCCGCCCCCACAATCTCTACCTCCCCTTATCGTCACTTCCCCCTGATCTGCCCCCCGGCACTTCTGTTTGCTGCACTTGCATGACCTGAATGTCACAAGACCTGGTAGGACCACTTACGGTTGTTTATCCTCCTCTGTTCCCCCTTCCCCTTTAGTCTTTTGGCACCTGGAAATACTTTCTGCTGTATAGGCACCATACAAATGTTCAATAAATAAATAAAATCAGTTAATTGCCTCCATCTGGTATTTTCCCCTCAACTGCCTACCTCCTTTTCTTTCTCGCGTGCCTCCTCGCACATGCAACACATCCACCTGATGCCTTCACCTGAAACTGACTACATCTCTGTGTGCAATTGACACGGTCCTCATAATCCACCTGATTCTTTCTCCTCAAGTTAGTTACGGCTGTCGATCAAGTGCTTGGCGATGCGTGACACGTAATCCACCTGATTCCTTCCCCGAAAGTTGGTTCCTGCTGAATGACTAACGTGCACGTGCAAATACCTAATAGCATTTCAGTTTCAAGTATGGGTTCGATTGCATTTTCCTGCCCCAGGCACAGCACACTATTCACTGTGGCCTCCTTCCAGCCAGCTCCACTGGCTCTGATCGTCATTTTCATGTTTCCTTATACTGATGCATCACACGACCTATCGCCGCCAGCAGCCTTAGGTCTGGATTTTACCATGTTCTCCTCCCACTCGTCACCATTGAAATAACATTGATAAGACCAAGGTACGAACAAAGGGTTATTCAAGATATATCTGCAAAGCCCTGCACTGGCGTGTCTTCATGTTGCTCTTTTGAACCATCCTTCCCCAGCTTCGAGAACCCCCTTCCATCCTATAATGAGGGCACTGGGCTGTTACCCCCAGTTTCAGCCCTTGGTAACAGGGTGTTAATGCTATTAGCACAGCAAGTTCCCAAAGCGGTAAACTGTGGGTCCTGTTGAATGAATGAAAATACTTAAACAATATGGCTGCCATGGTTATCAAAGGTGGGGCACCTTACGGAGCCCCTGTTCCATGACCATTGAGGACGGAAAAGGGAAGCGGCTACATGGGGATACGGATGGGAACGCTCGCTGAGAATACAGGTCTCAGCCCGCGATCCGTGGAACATAATTGGCTGAGCCCGCTGACCCCGGTTGCTAATAGAGCAACATAAACAAAACACCCATTTAAGACAGTTTTTGACTGAATTTCAATGGTCTTTATCAGGGCAACATAATTTGTCATCAATGTAAAAATATCTCTTTACAAATTTTACACCTAACAATCCTCCTCTCCCGCATATACTGGGTCGGACGTTTGCAAACAATGTTGGAAGTATGCAGACATGCCTGGGGCCAGGTGACATCAATACTAGAGACATTGGGCCTCATTACACGGATGGCGGTGGACCAAGGTGCTATTAGCACCTTGGTCCATGCCGGTAAAATACCGGCACCGCCTTGGTGGAAGGGGGAATTACCGCACTATTCCAAGGTTGGCGGGGCGGTAATTCCCCCTTCCCCCATTGCCCTTCCCCATTTCCATTTTTGCCCCATAGGGTGTAATGGGAATGGGGAAGGTGCTAATTACGGCTCCGCAAATTGCGGTACCTTAATTAGCTCCCTGGTCCCTTTGCGGGTTGGTTTTTAATGCCTGCAAAAAGCAGGCGTTAAATTCTCCAACCCGCAAAGGGACCTCGTAGTAAGGCGGTAAGGGTTTACCGGTACCGGTAAAATACCGGTACCGGTAAACCCTTACCGCCTACCGTGTAATGAGGCCCATTGTCTCGGAAGGATATCTCAGGGGCAACGTGCTCGTCTTGGAAGCAAGGCAGCACAGAGCAACACAAGTTCGATCCCCGGGTCCGCACTTAGAAGCCTCTGTGCAAAGCACATTATAGATAACCCATTACAATTACAATCAATACTACCCAAACACACAGAGCGATACAATATTGTTCATTTTTTCTTTTTACAGAACATAATATTTTAATGAATCACAACCAAAAACATGTACACATTCTTAAACGTAACATCTTTTACCTATCTTCTAGGTTTGGCCTTCATCACGAGTTTGGCACAAATATGGTGGTATATCCATCCTGGCAGCATTACCGTTTCAACCATGATTACAGGCGGAATTAGTGGTGTATGAATACATAACGGTGCATGACCACTCCACCGGCGGTAACAGTAATACAGCCCGATGGTATCACCACAGAAAACAGTCATCTTGTGGTAAATGCCACGCAGATACAACGGTAATACTTTTACTGTTTGCACACCGTGTGCCAGCAGTATTACTGCCCGCTGAAATTGTGTCACCATCGGAAACGGAAAGCACGGCGGCAGCCATTTTTAAAAGCTCAATCCACTCTGAATCTCCCATTTCCTGATAAAATCCAGACGCAAGAGTAAAGGAAAACATTCACAGGAGAAGCGAAAGGTATGCCTACCCGAACTGAGGCTGTACAAATCAATGTGCATGGAGTCTGAGCTGAACACGCTGGCAGAGGTGGTTTTGCACCATGCAGAGGAGCTGTTTGGCAGAAGGCAGCGTAAGACCTCTGCCCAGAGGAAGGATGCAGTATTGTCCTCCATCCAGGACCAGGTGAAAGCTTTGGGCACCGTTCCACGTATTGCAGCGGACTGCTGCAAACGGTATATTGAATTGAAGTCAAGGTTCTGCAGCCTCATTGCACGCCAGAAGTGGGAGAATGCAGCCGCAGGAGGTGTCACTGTGGAACCCATCAATCTAATGCCATGGGAGGAGAAGGCAAGCTCCATCCTCCACATAGAGAGTATTGAGGGAATTGGGAGCTCAGAGGCCAGAGCAGGAAGCCACAGCAATGGTGGTAAGTCTATCAGACCCCACATACATGTGAATGCACTGGCCAAAAGTATGTGTCCCCCAGCATAGATAAGCACAATGGGTAAGGAAATCAGCAAACACATGGCAATCATGGCAAATGCACAGGGAGTACACACATGTGCCAGGTAAGGTGGGAACATGTCATAATGAACAAACACTGTTGGTGACATGTGCATGCCAACACATGGAAACATGCCAAGCACCTATGTGTGCCATGATAGTCCGCATTGACAAGTGAAGCCCCAGTGCACCCACAACAACAAGCAACCTTGGCAGCCCAACAGGCAAAGTGCACATGTATGCACCCTCAGCAGGCACTAGCTCCACCTAGTAGTAACAGCACTCATTGGTCTAATACCACCCATGCCAATCATACAAAATGTGTTTATCTAGAACACACACAATGGGCCTCATTACACAGAAGGCGGTAATGGTTAACGGCCACCGTTAATGGTAACGGTGACCGTTAACCATTACCGCCTTACTACGAGGTCCCTTAGCGGGTTGGTGCTTTAACGCCTGCTTTTTGCAGGCGTTAAAAACCAACCCGCTAAGGGACCTCGGCGCTAATTACGGCACCGCAAAATTGCGGTGCCGTAATTAGCGCCTTCCCCATTCCCATAGAGCCCTATGGGGCAGAAATGGGAATGGGGAAGGGCAATGGCGGAAGGGGGATTTACCGCCCCACCAACCTTGGAATGGGGCGGTAAATCCCCTTTCTGCCAAGGCGGTGCCGGTATTTTACCGGCATGAGCCATGGCGCTAATAGCGCCATGGCTCACCGCCTTCCGTGTAATGAGGCCCAATGTCATATGCGTGTCTTGCAATCCACTGACATGTCTTCAAGGTGACTGACAGCATGTCATTATACTCCCAAAAGGTACACAGTCCACAGACAGTGAAGAGGCCAGACCATACACTGCTGCCACTGCATCCACCCCCACCCCAGCATAGGCCGGAACCATAGGCATCAGGAGTAAGAGGAGGAGCAAGGCAGCAAGGCCACAGGACACAACTTCTGTGGAACCTATGGCAGGGATGGAGAAAGCTCAATTTCCACAGTAGTGCCCAGTGGCCCCTCCACCGGCCGTGCAGGTGGCACAATGCCACTGAAGCTGCAACAGCAACTCCACACCTGGCCCCTTTGGCAATACACACGGCTGCATTCCCCACTCCAGCACCCATACCTCAGGGCACCAACACACCCTCTTAACAATCTCGGGTAGTGCATAAGCAGCCCCAACACCATTTTGGGTCAGGCAGTGATGGCACCACCAAACAGGAGCAGAAGAATATGGGCTTCTGCTTCCTGTGGTTCAGCCCAAACCCTCCACACAGCGCACCACCTCTGCCCGTACACAACATGATAACCATTTGGGCACAGCTCAATGTCATAGGGCCTCATTACACGGATGGCGATTAGGATTTACCGGTACCGGTAAAATACTGATACCGGTAAATCCTTACCGCCTTACTACGAGGTCCCTTTGCGGGTTGGGGGGTTTAACGCCTGCTTTTTGCAGGCGTTAAAATCCAACCCGCAAAGGGACCTCGGAGCTAATTACGGCACTGCAAAATTGCGTGCCGTAATTAGCGCCTTCCCCATTCCCATAGAGCCCTATGGGGCAGAAATGGGAATGGGGAAGGGCAATGGTGGAAGGGGGATTTACCGCCCCTCCAACCTTGGAATGGGGCGGTAAATCCCCTTTCCACCAATGCGGTGCCGGTATTTTACCGGCATGAGCCATGGCACTAATAGCGCCATGGCTCACCGCCTACCGTGTAATGAGGCCCATAGAGTGGCACCAGGCATCACACAAGGCACTGGCAGGCCGGTAGGTGGGGCACATGTAGGCCACGAGAGACTCCCGGCAGGGGTCATGCCACAGGATTTCCTGTTCCCTTTGCCAGGCCACCACTGCCATCACCATACTGAGGGTATGCCAGCCTTTTCAGAGTCCCTACATTCTTGCATGACGCTGACCCTGCAGCACATCCAGGGCCAGGGTTCTGAGAATTCCACCTCTGTCACTCCCACAGAGGGGTCACAGCCAAGCACCCCAAGGTGCTGCTCACAGCATCCACCTCATACCTAAGGTGCTGGAGCAGGCTACCTTGCCCAATTAGTGCCAGAAGTGACTATTTGTTTGACATTGCAATGGTGTTTTTGGAGGTTTTTATGGAGAGGGAGGAGGTATAGTAGGGATGGTGTTTTGGGGAGGGCTTTTGGGAGGGGGAGTGTTATTGGAATGGCGTTTTGGGGGATGGTGTATTGTGGAGGTTATGTGATATTTGTTCATTAAATAGTTGTTCACTTGCAGCAATGCTAGGACATTTCTTATTATGAGCCGGTCAAGTGGCACAGTGAGTAGAGCGCTCGCTTTGGCATCCGTGCCGAGCTTGCTAACGCAGGTTAGAATCCGGGCAGGGCCAAACTCACCCTTTCATCATTCTGAGGACGATAATTGAGCATCAAACACTGTGGTTAAAAATAAGTAGCGCTCAGATACCTCAGGGTTCGTAGCGCTATATAAATGCGAAATTATTATTATGTGCAAGTGTTTAAATTCATAATGTGATTGTATATGGAGCTGCGTTGCAAGTGCATATCAAATGGCCTAAAAAAAATGTCAATCGGTTCTTGCTGAAACAGATGTCCATCCCTACCCTCTTCTTGCTCATTGCATGACAGCACAACCCCCACAGGTAGTGAGTCCTCCTCTTCTGAGGGCAGCCTGTCCTCATCAGGGGCAGTGGAACATTCTGCCTCAGGCAAATGTTGTGCAGCATGGCACAGGCAAGGAAAATATGTCTGACGTTCTCTGGCCTGTACATTAAGGTCCCTCCAGACTGGTGTAGGCACTGGAAATGAGCCTTTAACTGGACGAATGTCTGCTCAAAGCATAGCCTGGTCTGGACGTGTGCCTCGTTGTAGGCCACCTCCTGTGGTGTCTGTGGATTGCACCAGGGTGGTAGCTGGGGGTATCTAAATTCATCAGAAAGGGCAAATGTAAAAAGTGTCAGTCACAGCCCATTGTGGATGTGTTGTGCGTTACAAACGTCTGTTGATAGACAGTCTGTGCATGCATTTCACAGGTAATGTCACACAATTTGATTTGCTATGACATACTTGCGCGTGGAGTCATTCACTCAGGGGGAACAATCGCTCTGTCGTGTAACACCATGAACACAGCTTACAGCCAGCACTCATCACTTTCATCCAAAAACCGACCGGAGTGGCTTGATGAAAACCAGCCCCGAGGTCCTCAAGGTCGGTTGACCAGCGGCCAAACGACCGATAGCCCAGTCTGACCCTGTACAGGTGGGACGGGTCCCTCTTTCACAAAATCCTTCCTGGATAACACGGGTGCTGAGCAGACTAAAGGTGATGGCTGGTTGGAGGAGGAGGTGATCACGAGGGTCTGAGCTGAAAGGCGAAGGGCTGGCAAAATACGGAAATGGGGATTGTGGTAAAAGTATAAGGTAAAGGGGGGTTGGTTAATATATGATGAGGCGCATCAGAGATATATGATAAGGAGAGTCAAAAAGGAGCCCAGAGTCCTAAGCTGAAGGAGCTTTTAGAAGGAGTCATTTCAAAACCCAAGGGGTACTTAAGCAGCACATAGATAGATCTATGAGAGGAAATTATTCAAACTCCAGTCAGAGCATTTTATGGGCTGAGAGAAAAGGAGTGCCATGACAAGATCTATGTAAAAGTCGACTAGTTTGTCTGTTTGTGTATTTTGTGTATTGAAAAAGTGAAGTGTCGAAGAGCGACAAAGATAGGCTGTGTTGAATAGAGATGAAAAGTTATCTATCTTTTTAGTCATTGTCGGCGCCGATTGAACAGGTAGATTGGAGTGAATTAAAAAATAGAGGTTTTGAGTCACGAGGGTGGTGCACGCTCATATTTGTTATTTTTCTGAAACGTAGTTTGTGTAAATCAACGGTAAGTATCGACAGTTAATAAGACTTGTCACATTGGGGGATGTTACTCCAATGATGCATCTTTGCAAGCAACTGCCAAAACACACATCCACGCTCAAACAGTACAGTGCGAAATGAATCAAGGGTGCAGCAGATAAAATGTTCATGCCATGGTCGCAAGGGGAATTGCTGTCAAAAGCAGTTTTGCAACACATGACCACATTCCTGCACTCTGCGTACACAGGGAAGAAATTGGAAATAAGGCTAGCTAGTTTAGAGCTCTGGAAAATGTACCAGGAGGAACGGGAAAATAGAAAAATATGTTTCGTGCACAATACCCAAACCCTGGCAAAAACCTGGACTTATATGACAAAGTTATTTATTTTCATATACAAGAATGCAGATCTTATTGTAAAAGGGCATACAAAACAAATATACTTTTTTACTAAAGATGTCAATTTAGCAATAAAGCATTGAAAGCAATGTGTATAAACAAACATTATTGCATTAATGGCCGCCTTCAACAATTAGAGACCATGTAAAATGAAAGAGTCCTCAAAGGATTGTATGAATTCAAGCGAAATTCAAAAAGCATTTATATTTATGACTACTCTCCCACAACTTTAAGTATTCAAACTGCCAACATTGATATCCAATTTGTAGCTAACAAAAGGAAACGCGTGCACATCAAGTGGATTATTTCAGGATACCCAGCAATTAGATATAAAGTCCAAAGGTCTTACCAGAAAATAGAAGTGTTAACAGTAATTGATCCAAACAATGAGGGCACTGAAAACATGCTTGATAACCTATATCCATGAAGCTCAGACTATTTGGAACACTTATGTTTATATGAAATTCTGCAATATTACACCTATCACAAAGATGTTCAAGATAACAAATAAGAAGGATACTTTAAACATAAAAGTACTGAGTTTTGTCTAGTAAGACATGCAACACCTAGCCTAGTCAATTATCAGAAATGAACATGTGTTATAGCAGAATAATAGAACTGCATTACTTCTGCTTATGTTAGCTCTTTGAACCTTGGCATAATCAATCTAAATCACAAAGTAATTGGAAAAGTTTAGAAGTTGCTTTTCCACATCAGAAGGATAACATGAATTGCCCTGCTTTTAAATGTTTGTTGAAGAAATAACATTTGAAAAGATGCTTGAGACACAACTAGCACAACATTTCCACTCTCGAATAACAAGGGGACATTTTACTGTAATGCGCCATCTTGGAAAACTGCTAGAAAGAAATTAAGGGCAACTAGCAATGCATGATGTACTTGCCGTAAGGCATCAAGAAACAAACATAGGCCCTCATTACAAGGTTGCATACCGTGAGGGAGAGTTACCGTGTCCGGCGCCGATATCCCAATAATACTGAGATATTATGGGCAACAGCGAAACGGTAAGTTCCCAATCCTGTGGAGTCAGGAATGGGAACGCTAAAACACAGGCACCGTTAGTAAAGATATAACAGTAGTGATATATCTGCCGATATGGGGCCTGAACTACCAGCAGGTCTGGCTTGCTGGTAGTTCACCGCTCCAACTGGTAGACTCGGAGTGAGCCGATCCGGAAAAGGGGCCAGTACCTTTGAGAACATCACCTTATTTCTAGACCGGCTCACTCGTAACGAGGGCCATAAACTTTAGAATAGCTACTTGGCAAATAAAATTCACAACAAAAAAGTATTTAAAGAATTTGCTAGTAACATTGACCACAAACATTTATATGAAATACAACTTTGTGAGTATGTCAACTTTAAAACTATACTGGTATGCACTTGTACAGATATAGAAAACGGTTTTTAATTTAATTTAATTTTAATTGTGTTCGAGATACATTTAAAAATGCTTTTGCATGTGATATAACCGCTCCTACTGCTCTTTTTGTTTTTAATATTGATGATTTAATAGAACATAAACCAAAGCCACCAACACCCAAAAACAATGTTTAAAATCATAAATGAGATGAAAAACCCACCTGGCTGCAAAAACACGTTGATACCTTCACTGAAACTATGCAATGACATTGCAGATGACTTCAAAAAACAAAATCAGCACCATCCATAATATCATACAACACAGACCAAGCTACTAAAAAAGGCAACCCACCCAGCCGACCAAGGATCACCAGAACAAACTCTGAAGCTTCTCCCAAATATCAGCAAAGACATTTGTCAAGCTGGTAAGCAACAGCAACACAGCAGGCTCCCCCAATTGATCCATGCCCCCCAGACATACACAAGTCAATCCTCATACAAGGAACACTCATGAAATACTACAGAAACCTTTTCAACCAATCACTTTCAACATGGAAAGTACTGCGATCATGCAAATCAGCATACATCAAGCCGCTCCTCAAAAACTCAGCAGGAAATGTGGAGTACCTCTCAAACTCCAGACCCATCTGCTGGACCATGCACAAGTTGGCTTCAGACCAATGAGAGGAATGGAAATGGAGCTGCTTTAAATTTTGGACAATCTAAAACAGGGATGACATTTGGGGGTTGCAGGGGTCGCAACCCGTGGGGGCCACAGTTGCAACCCCTGGGACGCCCTTGCAACCAAATTTTTTAGAAACATATGTGTTTTGGTAGGTGCCTGGCCCAGACCTCACCCATTAGGGTGAAGGCTGGGCCGGGGAGGCACTCAGTAGGGGTTAGAACTGACCGTGTCATGTGGCACATGTCACATGCCACATTCAGCTCCAACCCCTTCTCCCTCGGCTTTCTTCCAGCTACAGGAACCAGGAAGCTCTTGCAGCTTCAGGGTTCCTGTTTGTGAGCAGTACGGAGGAGCCGAGGGGGCCTGGAAGGACAGACCAAAGCTGCAAGAAAAAGGTAAGAATACTTTTTTTTGTAATATGATGTTTATTTTGAATGTCTGAAGTGTGTGTCAGATGTATGTATGTGGATGGTGGGTGAATGAGAAGTGATATGATGTGAGTTTTTGAATGTTGTGGGTGGGTGTGTGCCTGTGCACAGAGAATATAATGAGTGGATGTAAGAGAAAGTGTGTGTGACTGGTTGGTGAATGAGAAGTTATGTGTGTTTTTTAATGTTCTGGATGGGTGGGTGCTTGCCTGTGTAGGCAATGGAATGAGTGGATGTAAGAGAAGGTGTGAGTGACTGGTGGGTGGGCGAATGAGAAGTGATGTGATGTGTGTTTTTGAGTGTTCTGGGTAAGTGGGCGGGTGGGTGCTTGCCTGTGTAGAGAATACAATGAGTGGATGTAAGAGAAGGTGTGAGTGACTGGTGGGTGAATGAGAAGGGATGTGATGTGTGTTTTTGAATGTTCTGGGTGGGAGGGCGTGTGCCTGTGTAGATAATGCATTGAGTGGATGTAAGAGAAGGTGTGAGTGACTGGTGGGTGTATGATAAATTATGTCATGTGTGTATTTGAATGTTTTGGGTGGATCGGGTGTGTGCCTGTGTAGAGACTGCAATGAGTTTAACCAAGATAAGGCGTGAGACTGGTGGGTGATGAGAAGTGATGTGATGTGTGTTTTTGAGTGTCCTGGGTGAGTTGTCCGGTGGCTGGTTGCCTTTTTAGAGAATGCATTGAGTGGTTGTGAGAGAAGGTTTGAGTGACTGGTGGGTGAATGAGAAGGGATGTGATGTGTGTTTTTTAATGTTCTGGGTATGTGGGTGTGTGCCTGTGTAGATAATGCATTGAGTGGAGCTAAGAGAAGGTGTGAGTGACTGGTGGGTGTATGATAATTGATGTGATATGTGTTTTTGAATGTTCTAGGTTGGTCGGGTGTGTGCCTTTTTAGAGAATGCAATGAGTGGTTGTAAGAGAAGGTTTGAGTGACTGGTGGGTGAATGAGAAGGGATGTGATGTGTGTTTTTTAATGTTCTGGGTAGGTGGGTGTGTGCCTGTGTAGATAATGCATTGAGTGGATGTAAGAGAAGGTGTGAGTGACTGGTAGGTGTATGATAATTGATGTGATATGTGTTTTTGAATGTTCTGGGTTGGTCGGGTGTGTGCTTTTCTAGAGAATGCAATGAGTGGATGTAGGAGAAGTTGTGAGTAAATGGTGGGTGAATGAGAAGTGATGTGATGTGATGTGTGATTATGAATGTTCTGGGTGGGTGTGTGCACCTATATAGAGAATGCAATGAGTGGATGTAAGAGAATGTGTGTGTGAGCGACTGGTGGGTGAATAGTATGAATGTGATGGCATGTTTTAGAATTTTCTGGGTAGGTGGGTGTGTGTGATGGCTGTATATAAAATGCAATGGGTGGAAGAAAGAAAAGGCATATGATTGAGTGACTGGTGGTTGAATGAGTATGAATATGATGGCGTGTTTTTGAATGTTCTGGGTGGGTGGATAGGTGTGTGCCTGTGTAGAGAATGCAATGAGTGCATGTAAGAGAAGATCTGAGTGAGTGACTGGTGGGTGAATGAGCCTACATGTAGTGTGTGTTTGAATGTTCTGGGTGGGGTTTGGTGTGTACCTGTGTGGTGAATCCAGTGTGAGTGAATGTGAGAGGCGATGTATGGGTGAGTGACCGGTGTGTGAAAGGGGATGCGTGTGTGTGTAAGGCTCTGGGAGACTGGGGATCACTGGAACATTTTTGCCACATCCTTTATTGACTGTGCATGTTTTACTGGTATTTTTGGGCAAAGGCAATTTCATGTGTGCCATTCCTTGGCCAGTCTAGCCATTGCTTACTGTGGCATGCCTTGTATTACTCTGCATCTTTTTAAAAAGCAAGCATGATAAGTAGTGTTACCTCACTAGACTGATATTTTGGCATAGCGGCCTGTATATTCTTCACTGTGGCATGACTTTTTATTAACTCAGCATCTATGATGAATAAAACAAGATAAGTGTTCTTATGGGTCTATACTGGCTTAGATTGGGACCCATTTGGACCAGTTTTCCTATTGTGATATGTCACTTTTAATGGCCAAACCAAAGGGAGTATGTACTTACATAGGAGTACAGGCATATATTGGCAGAGCCCGTTTTGTGGCCAGTGCCAGTAATGATACTATAGAATAATGTCTTAAAGCGAACATAAGTATGGTCTTATATGGGAATAATAGCTTATGTTGGTGGAGCCAGCATGGAAATGTATGGGCACAGCCAGCATACACATGTTTTTTTATACTGGCATATATTGCAAGGACTGGCATGATAATGCATTGGTAAATGCCCTGTGCACATTTGGTGATTTGCATCTATTGTACTTTTTTTCATGATTTGCCCCACATCCTACAAAAGCGATTGCTGGCCTTTTACCCACATTGTTGGCCTTTCATCCAAATTGTCCCAGAAAGTGTGCTTTGTAATGCACCATTTTAATCCATTATTCAAAACATTTACTTTGGGGATTGGGGAGAATCCCCCTGTCCCTCCCAAACCATTTTCATTAGTTTGAGCTGCTTCACTATGCTCATTCGCAATCACATACTTGTGGCAAAAATGTACACCCTTGGTGGCTGGCATATTTGTGGCCAGGCACCTCCCCCTTCTCTCTATGTTACGTTACAGATTTTAGCTTTGATTAAAAAGCATATTTACTTCTTTCACTTGCAGTAGTGCATTCCCCCTGCAGCGGCATAATCATCATAGACATTTCACACATGTGGTGGTCCAGACTGGCCCAGGGTGTGCCATGCCCTGTTCCTTGTTAAGGAGCTTTTGGGGGGCCTGCATAGCATGGCTCTCAGGGGAGCTGCCAAATTTTGTGCTACGCCATTGGGCACCACTTGGTCTGAGAAAGGGGTAGTGTGTAGTGCGCACCTTGAGGTCTGCTTGAGTTCCCGTGTGAGAAGGAACTTGTGGGTGTTTTCAATTTTAAATAACTGTGTGGTGCTATGAATTTATGTCTGCATCAATGATATTACATTAAATGTTATTTTCTTTTTTTAAAGTCCTCTAGCACCCAGTATTGTGCTTAGAAAATAAAAACTCTGGGGGCTCTTGGGTATATTGAATGAAACCTTCCCAGGTATTATAATGCAGCAAAGATAACATTATCAGGTGCACTCCCCTCTGTGCACGCAGACCAGTCTAATATGTTTCTTCTATCGTAGTGGTAGCCGAATCATATGTACATTCATAACCAGGGAATTTTGTTGATACTTAATACTGGTCAATGATTTCATTTTCAGGCCTTTCTCATGCAGCATTTTTCTCCTGGTTGAACAGCAGTGCACGCCTCCCCAGGTCAGTGCTTTTTATGCGTGTTTAACACAACACCACAGATAACACATACTTCTGTGTCCATTGATCCATAGATGTTTCATACACTAGCTGTGGCCTGCGTTACAGATTTCAGTTACCATGTTATTAATACTGCATAATGTATGTTTTACATATAGACCCCACGTCGAATCTTCAAAATGGCATTCCCCAAATGTATAATCATGGACAAATCATGCCTCCCTCTGTGCCTCGGTACTTATATCTGGCTGAAATTAGCACACCTAGAAACATGTGTGCTAGATGCATCTAAAAAATCTGAAGATCGTTTACCATCACTTCCTGTGATGTCACTTGGAGCTGGGTCAATCTACATTATTCCTGTGATGTAATGAGGGGTCAAGGGACGTGTGATGTTACTTCCGCTACCCCTGGCATTTTGGTGAAATTACCTCCCTGATCTAAAAGCTAATGCAGGCACAGACAAAAGCACAGCTCTGATACTTCTGGACCTCTCTGCAGCATTTGACACAGTCAACCATGAAATCCTCATCTGGAGACTGGAAGAAATAGGAATCACCAAACTAGGCCTAATGTGGATTAAATCCTTCCTAACAAACAGAACAGAAACGACATGGATACAACCTTGTCAAATTCACCACAAGGGAATGTGCCTGTGCCCATTATCCCGTGTAGGCTAAGTAAATAATTTTGCAATGTTGCTCTCCACTTACACGGTAATGTTAATAATGCTAAAATAGGAGATGCTGAGAATCACATTTGTCCTCTCAAAATCTTTAGAGGGCAAATTCATATTTGAGTTTTATAATGCGTTATTTTGCAAGTGGGCCGCTTTAAAGCACTTGTGTGACATATGTAAAAAAAAGAGGACGTATGGGATGAGGTTACGCATCCAAGTAGTCTGCTTACTTGAGCTGGTAGTTCAATTATATAGTGTGAGTGACGCTTTTGGGAAGGCGCAATGAGTAACAGAAATGTTGGGGCGTGAATGTTATTCATGTTACAACAAACGTAAAACAAGTGGATGTAGGTACACGTATGCTAACCTTTCACAGAGCCAAGAGAGGAAGAGTCAAGGTTGTCTGGTAGTATCTTAATGTACTCTGGGCAGAAGTTAGAATCATAAGGTAAAACTGTGGTAGTCAGGTTTAGGAGTCATGGGTGGGGAGGGAACATTATTTGGTTAATATGTGCAGGCATATCTTGGCTAGATTTTTCTGTTCATGCAGCCGGTTTTTCATATTCCTTCTAAACCTCTTGTGTGTGTGTTTTGCTGGTAGGGATTGTGGGTGTTTACGGTCACCCTTGAATAGCAGTGTGATCCAAATTAGCAGAATATCAGGACTATTTGCTCAATCTAAAAGAAAGACAATTTCAGGAACTTGTTGTGGCTTGTGCCTTATTAAATCTTTTTGAATAGGTGAGAATTGTCTGTGTGCACTGCTAAAAATCTTCTGAGCGGCACCCAGAAGAAAGTTGGGCAAGCACACATTTGCACAGCTTAGAGGGAACATTGCTGTGGAGTACCACATGGATCCTACACTCCATTGCTCTTTAACATATACCTGATGCCACTAATCAAACTCATTAAAAAACACAGCCTCACATGCTACAACTGTGCTGATGACACACAGATTGTCTACCTAATACATGATATGCAGGAAGGAAACTCAGCCCTTGAAGACTGCCTACAAGAACTCTACAGCTGGATGATCACTAACAGCCTCAAACTCAACCCTGTCCAAACAGAAATAATGATCATATCCAAAAGTGGAGGCAATAATCACAACATCCTATGGCCGATGGAATTGGGAACAGCACTGACTCCATCAACGATAGTAAAGAACCTGGGAGTCCTGATGGACAACAAACTATTATTTGAGCCACAAGTAAACACTATAACCAAGACATGTTTTTTCCTCCTACCTGCAGTCAAAATGATCCTGCCATTCCTCTCTTTCACCCACAAAACACTCACCATCATCTCCCTCATTATGTCTAGAATAGACTGTGCCAAAAGCCTTTACCTGGGAATGCCAGAACAACTATTAAACAAAACTTCAACGCATCCAGAATGTTGCGGCCAGACTCCTGATCAAACTACCACAAAGAGAGCACATTACAGCAAAATTGAAACTGCTACACTGGCTACCAATAAAACAGCGAATAAAGTTCAAAATAATGTGCATAACACACATAGCTATCCACGGCCAAGTATCAGAGTTCCAACATGAGAAAATGACCATCCACCATCCAACAAGACCACTCAGATAAAGTAGCAACATCTGCTTAGAACCAAAACCATACATTAAAAGAAAATTCAGAGGATCATCCTTCTATCACCTGGTAGCAATAGACTGGAATAACTTTCTGCAACACAAGGGATCATCTGTAATTCAGTAAACTACTCAAAACATGGCTCTTTGCTCTGGAAAAAGGAGGAAACTACTAAGAATCTTAGACCCAACAGGAAACAAGAAACCCAGGAGGGACACCATGACCCCCATCTCAATCTTCCATAACCAGAGGATGGAGATGGGTGGGGTCACAGCAACGACCCTTGTCCACATACTTCTAATCCGCAGAGAAAGCCTAGGTAGGCAGGGCCCCCACATGGGATGGGCTGGGTGGCACCAGTATACCCTAACATAAACATTGCCAACCGCAGGGTGGGGAAACACTCCAACATAAACAAAGCACACATACCACTACAGCAAAACAGAGGAAACTGCCACTTTGAACAAGTGCCAACTAGGCAGACAAATTACATTTCCAAACACACAGCCATCCATAGATGTTGAGTGCAAATATTCAAAGTCAAAGAGGCAAGGAAAAGACTGCTAACCCAATTCTAAAACCTCAACTTTCCGCATGCACTCCTCAAACAGAAACTCACACAACCACCTCTCGGCACAGCAATCCGGACCCACTTTGCCACATTTCAAAAACAGACTAACAACACATAATCTGGCACACCAGCACATGGGAATTTTGCACTGACCCGAAAACCGCACTTAAGCTCAGCGAACGGTGCAAACCGAACTGAAGCTGTCAACAGGACATCACAACAATCACTTTCCTATTCCCACTACACTCTACTAACTTCCCCAATACCCACTTTTCTTCACACTCCTTTTGAGATCCGCCAGAGTGCCTGGGGACCGCACCTGTGGTAACGGTTCAGATACAAATACCTTTAACATTAACATTTATGATACTGACAGAACATGCCAAAAAATCTCAATTAAATACTACATGCTGAATCTGCTCAAAAATGCGATTAAATTCAAAAGAAAACATGACATTATTAATATCTGATGAAGTCAGCATGTTTAACACATCATGCTTGCATTTATATTTCTTCAAATGCAAGAAACTTTAAAATGTTATGATGATGATGATGATTTATTTATTTATTTATTTATTCGCATTTGTTAAGCGCACATGCAGCCCAGAGGGCATCGTGGCGCTTGTCACAGATGACTTGTTATACATACAATGAAGTCATTACTTAGTTGCAAGAGAGTAGTAAGGAGAATTTATTGGTGCAAACATATTTTGTTTGCCGATATGTTACAGTTCAGACGAGTTACTGGAGAACCTGTTCTTAAGACAGGTACAACTAAAGATAACATTTAAACAATTTAAAGTATTGGCATTTTAAAATTATAGAGTTATTTCACCTACTTTGAATTAACTGAAACAAAGTGAACAATTGAAATATAGCAAAATAACACTTGGAAAGGTCGCCCAAACTCTATTGCAACATTATAAACAAGACTTATTTAATTGTTGTATGGAAATAAAGTAACTGCAGCAGAAGTATAGAGTGTATTAGAAAAGAAGAGAAGAACCAGTATGTTTTAGGTCCAGATTAGCCAACTTTGTCAAACGTAATTCGAAAATGATATGTAGATAAAAACATTAAATCATTTAACTACGCACAGAAGACAAGGTAGAACAGTATGGATTAGGATTAACAAAACAGATTAGAAGAGTTACAGATTTCGGTTTCCAGAAGAGCCGGCCTTGAAATGTTTTTTAAAATATTTGTGTAAATGCAACAATTACTGTAAAAAGAAATGTGGAAGAAGCGTTACTTCAAGGAGCTATTGGCTACATATTGTTTTTTAAATACCATTTCAGTAACCTATTTATTGAATATATTGAAAACGTATTGATAGACTATGTACTGTTGGAATACAATTTAAAGAAAGTTGTATTAAAGTGGAAAATGAAAGTACGGATGCCAATAAACCTACAAAAACAAGCACTTCAAATAATACAAAGCCCTTCAGAAATGCCCCTATAAATGGTAGTGGAGTAAATTGTAATGCTAAATCAACTTTACATATGCTATTCTTTTGTTATAGATAATATTTTTTGTTATTATCATCATGTTATTTCAGTGATATATACATGGATTAATGTCTGCATAAAATAAAAGAAATGTGAACAGAAAATGGTCAAACTGATTAATTTAACTCAGGCGATTTATGTATTTAGTGCCCTATAATGTGAATACAATTTACTGGGTTAACAATAGTGACCCTGTTGTTATGGTTAAGTGGCACTCCCCAGAGGAAGAACACTTATTTTGTGGCTTATAACTGGCACCGTTCGATGTATCTGCATGACACTTTCCAAAACAAATATCGAGAAGGGAACCTCTCTCAGCCTAGGGTGCGAGTCCTACCAGGGAGGAAATCAGAGGCAGTTCTACCCCAAAGGCATTTAGGAGGGTTTGTATTCCTTCCTCCTGCCATGTGACAGTTTTATATATGTGTACTACCAATTTGCATCCCTACATGTCTATGAATCTAAGTGCTGCTCAAGGTTATTTCTCTCTCTCTCCTAGAATCACCAGTTAAGCAATAACTGTACTGAGAGACCACCTACAGTACTATGACCCGTCAGCGCTCCACAGAATGTGAATTCCACAAGCAGGGACAAATAGTTAATACAGAGAGAGAACAGCAGAGAGAGAAGGAATACAGATCTTAGATGGCTTTCCCCCGGTGCTGTGCACAACTCCCCAGTGCCGGTACACAGTGACAAAACCACTGCCAATGGCCTACATCACCAGGGACTATTATCTCAACAGCAACTGCAATAAAAAGATTTTACTCACATTGAGGGAAGCCTCGTCAAGGCCCCCTACAAAAAACATGGACTCTTAGCAATGCGGGCCACCATTGCTACCTCACTAAGGCCCGCAATAAGAAAAGTTTGGGGCTTAGCCAACTATTTCTAACTTCTTATGTTTGTAACCTCTCCTGGGCGGAGAAGACAGGACCTTATTGGCCAGTAACAGAAGAACAACCAGAGGATAGGGAGGGGGTTAAAAGAAATCCCAGCAAGCAGGAAGTTGTGGGTTGGATTGTGGAGCTGATGTTTGCAGCATGTGAGCCATTGGTTAGTGAGCGCAAGTGGCAATATGTTGTAAATGTGTGTGAAAGAGGGGAAAGTGCTTTAATAGATGGAGTGTAGGGAGTGGATGTGAAGTGCTTGAGCAGAAGTAGTATGGAGGGGGAATAGTGTGAAGGAGGGAGTAGTAGTGTGGAAGAGGAGTAGTATTGTGGAGGCGGGAGCTGTGTTTTGGAGGAGTGATTAGTAGAGTAGCCGATGGGGTAGGAACTTAAATGGGTGGAATCAAGGCTTAGAAGCAATAAGAAATCTAAGGGGCAGCAGAGAAAGTAGAGGAAGAGAAGTTGAGTGGAGCTGAAGAATAAAGAGTAGTATGAGGGAAACATTAGGAAGTTGGAGTGGGAGTGGTACGTGTACGTGATAAAAAGGAGACCCAACAGGGCAGAGTGTCTCAAAGGCATAATCCACTATCCAATATTAGATAACTAACCACTGGATATGTAGAGTCAGTCACGAAAGTCCCTGAGTGAGGTTAGACAGATAAGGCATTGACTTTAGCTTTAAATATTAGTCAAGTCAGACTTTAGACATTATGGATGAATATTCTATATATACTAATCTGGGAAGTAAGAACATCTGGGCTAGAGAGGATTGCTGCTTGGATTGAGTCATTGGGAAGGTCTAGGGCTCTGTAAAATGAAATAGAAATCCTTGAACCATCTCTAGGACTTGGAATAGTCACTGAGCCATCTGTGAGATGTGGTTTTATTGTGGGAAACTACAGACCCTGATACTGAGGTCACCCACTGCCATCCAGAATGTTAAGGGTAGTAAAATACATCCTGAGTCTGATGAAATTAACTCTGAGGAGCAGCAGGGTGTTATTTATATGAGGACACAGAAGTCACCACCCCTTTCAGAGGCCAAGCCACAGGTATGACTGGTTACAGATGAAGATACCAAAAGGAAATTATGGAAGAGATGCCCAAGTCTGGATTGTCCCACAGGTATTCCAATGAGGACAGAGCAGGTGTTATTGACAGAGAATGCTGGCGAGAAGCAAAGGTAACAATGTTGAAACCTTGCTCAGCTGGATCTACTGAATTGGAGTTTATAGTGAGATCAAACAGTTTTGTGTCTGATGTCTGGGCTACCAAAGAACCTCTCCAGATTATGTGCCCAAGAACCAATACAGCCTTTGCTAATCACAGAGGTGTCTTTCTTCAGGATCAGTATTGACATATTCAGCCTATTGGAACCTTCCAAACAGGGAATCGATAGAGCCTTGAGAAGCGACGTGACCAAAGCCATTTTCAAGGTCCTCTTACCTTTCTTTAATCAAGTGGTTTGTCAGCTGAAATCTTCATGAACTGTTGTGACAGGACCATGACTTTTTTCAGTGATTATGGGGTACCCTCTTCCCTGAGACCTCTTCAAGAGCCATGCCTGTGGATACTGGTGCCACCCCACTTCACAGAATTGCTCCCAGCCTCCCAGTATTTATTATGGCCAGTGTTCTCTTTTTCCATTCCAAAACTCCAATTCACACAGTGCACAAGGGAGAACCTGAGAAAACCCAGACCAGAGCCAAGAGAATAGAATCAAGAACAGACAGAAAATTGACTTGGAATTAGCCTACCAAACACCATTGAGACATCCCATATCCGACCTGGCAACCCCAGACTGAAACTCCAGGCAAATAGAGGGCCAGCAGAAAAATGAACTGGTAGTGAGGGGAGATAGCATGGGGACATGAGAGACACAGGGATCCACCACAAACCGAATTGGCAACACAACTCACCAAACCTGAGGAACGCCACAGACAGAAGGCCTGAGCCCATAGCTGCTATAACACCAGAGACTTTTTCCAAAACTGTGCTTAAAAAGGGGAAGGTCTTAGAGGAGTTTTTAAAACCCCTCATCTCTGTAATCCAGCTTCTGGAGAAAAGACAGCCATGATTGGTGCATAGAGACACGTAAGCGCTGCAGCAAAAGGAAGGGGCCGGGGAGACGGAACCAGCAGGACATAGAACAAAAGGGAACAGAAATAAAGGAAGACAGTGGGATGTTCAGTGAGGTCAGAGGAGGAGGTGTCAGACCAAGAGGCCAGCAGGAGGAAGGAAGGAGAAGCAGAGTGTGGAGGCAATTTCCGGAGCAGGTGAGGTGATGGTTAGTGAGTACAAGTTGTATCGTGTTGTGGGTATGTGTGGGAGGGTAATGAGTGTGGCTAAGAGAGACAGTAGAGGGAGTGTATATGAAATGTTTGTGTGAGTGAAAGAAGGATGTTTGAGCAGACAGATCTGCATCATACAGGAGGACAATCAGACCCTCCCAAGAAGACTGCCATTGTTAATCTAAGTTCCAGTAACTGAAAAGACCTGGACATTAAAAAAAAGACCTAAGATTATAGAATGTAAGAAAAGTTTTAAAACTAGAAGAGAGCACACACTGGGATTTTCAATTGTGTAGCAATAGACACACCCCTGAGGAGCTCTTGGGCTGTAAAAGGGTAAAACATGCGTAGCGAGTTCTGAATATGTTACATAATAAAGGATGTATATATGGAAACTAAAAGAGTGGAAATAAGATCATTTGGCTCTCAGCACAAAAGTGTTTACTGAAACTGGTGGTTTGGCGCAACTGGGAGTATACTCACATTTGGAACTTTTAGTCTCTATCTCTAGCAATCAAGATAAAAGTATAGACCCAATGCAGTCAACCAACAACTAAATACTATAATGAAAACTTGTGTCTGGATTCGCCCAAAGAAAAGTCCTTTTCTGATAGCTATATTCATACAATAAATAGTTTAATGTGTGCTATTAGTCAGAGCGTGAAAGGAAAGTCTCCAAAAACACATTCAACATTAAAAGAAATGAAAGACTCCAAGCATGTATGATTACAATCTGAATGTTTTACCCAAGTGGAATGCTAATATAGACATTCAATACATTGCAGATAATTTAACTGAAGTTAAGATATGTTAAAGTATTTCATGAAGAGATATGCAGTGCTAAAAGCGAAAGGTTAGCTAAAGACCTCTGGGATGACATTTCATCGGAAAAAACACTTTCTAAAAAACTTGACAGGTTCAGTATCAAAACGCTCCCACATAGAGAATGAGGATCATACAATGCTGCAGATCCTTTCTCAAGCACAACCTTGTATGAGAAATCTGAAAATATTCTTGTGCTAAACTTTGGTCCCGCTTCAAATGAAGAAATTGAATACCGAACTACAGAAAATTCCCAAAAGCAAGGTATTGTAAAAAATCATCTTATTGACACATGCTATCCAAACAGACGTCCTTCTTTAGAAAACATGTGTTTGCATGAAATAATACAAAAATGCACATTCATGATATAAGGTCTTGCCCAACAAAAAAGCTGGAAAATATTCAGTATTAAATTGTTAAAGAAATCTATTAAGACTTTCAAAACCCATTCCAATTAACAATGTTAAACTATCTTTTAAATTTGAGGACCGCAATGAATTGTATTAGATGGACCTACTGCAGCTATTCAAACCTTTGAGAAAAGAAGAAGATTTCTTAGGTGGCCATGTTACATATGAAGCTTCATTCAAAGCAACTTATAGCAGCATCTCAAATGTAAACAATACCAGGAAATGTTAGAAAATGAATGTCACTGAGAAGCAGAGATAGAAAGAGACATTTGTAAAGAATATTACAGGTATCCAATAACTTTAAGAGAACCTTTTGTTCACAATGAAGCAGAAATTGCAATGAGTGACGTAGAAGACAACATGGTACAATGCAAGCAATCTGAAACAGATTTATCAGTGCTGATGTCAAAGTGAAATGGTGAGCAATTCAGTATTTACCAGCAAGTCACTAAAGAAACTGGGCATGGATTACAGCACAAAAACAAAACATGCAATTTCAATCATTACAAACCTCTGCTCTTGAATAATAGTGGTGAAGATTGTTGTGGCAAAACCTTTCTAATTAAAACAATTGGTAGATTTTACCAAGAAAAAACAGAACACAAATGTTCAGCTGTTGGAACAGCCCCACAGGTCTATCTGATTACAGCATAGGATATGTATCTTTACACTGACCTCTACCCCTCCCAGTTGAGCTTCAAGACAAGTAAGAATATCACAAATTGTCTGCAAAGTCTGCTTTTGAAGTAGGCAGAATTCTATGACAAATTAAATTTCTTCTTATGGATGAAGTAAGCATGATACTTAAAGCTAGACTTAATTCAAGTAAGAATACAAGAAGTCCTTAAGACATAAAGAAATGTTTGACGGAGAATTGTGCTTGGTGATATCCTTCATTTAACACAAGTCAAACTCTAACCGTTATTCAGAACATTAGATTACAAAGAATGCTATACCACAATCAGCAGCATAGGGAGTATGAGTGTTAATCACACTTAATGCTTGCTCTGCTATCAAACATTCTTAGGATATCTGCTTTCTTCTTGAAGACTTTGATCTCAATGTCCTCGCTCTCATGGAGACGTGGTTGAATGCCAGCTCAGTCACTGCTTTTAACTCCCTCTTCCCCGATGGCTACAAGATAATCGCCACGCCTCATACTAACTGATCTAGTGGTGGAGTAGCCCTGATCTGCCTTGAGTGTGTCTGTTCCTCCCTCTTACCTGCCATCCTTACACCTCCTTTGAAAGCCTGGTTTCAAGTGTGGCATCTCTCCTACCTCTTCTCTCACTGTTGCCATTATCTATGGGCTTCCTTGCCCTATCTCTCCATTCCTATCTGAATGGGCCGACCCAATTGTCTTCCTCTCTCCTCTCTCCTGACTTCGACTTCTAAACTCCTCCTCCTGAGTGCCTTCAACATCCACCTTGACTCCTCAGTCACGGCCTCCACTCTTTTCCATGACCTCTGCACCTCTCTCTCCCTCTCTTTTCTCCCTTCGGGTCCTACCCACTCTGCTGGACATACTCTCAATGCCTTCATCCATGCATATCTTCTGCTCTCCGACCATCTCTCCATCCCACCTTCCTGGAGTGACCACTCCTCCAACCTGGGACCTTTTGTCCCCCTGACCGAGCCCTGCCCAGCACTGCCAACCTGGTTTAATCATCCTACCAATTAAACGATTGTCAGTTGCTGCATTTGCTTCTACACTCCCCCCCGGCCCTGTTGACTCATCCACTGACTCTGCTCTCAACAATCTCCAACTTGCTATCACTAACACTCTTGACATTCTTGGCCCAGTCAAGAGGATCCACCGGAAACCTGTCATCAAGCGTAACAGTTGGTAAAACTCTGATCTAGCAGCTCTGAAATGCAAGTGCTGAGTGGCTGAATGGAAGTGGCAGTCCTGGAGCTCATCCTCTGATAAACTTGCCAGTTGCCTACTCCAATGGCAATATTGTTTCCCTACTTGCTCCAAGAAGAGGGCTGACATCCAGGCTTGTGTTTTTGGAGCTTCTAACAACACGCTGAAATCTTCAAAATGTGCAGGGTACTAGCCAATTCATCTGCACTCTGTACCTCACCCCTTCCTTCCCAGGCCCTCTGCACTGCACTGGCCAACCACTTCACTGCTAAGACTCAGAACATCCTGATTTCTCTCTGTTCCTCCCCTTCCACCACTCCTCCCCCTAACCCCTTGCCTCCCTTGGCCCCTCCTCCACCCTCTTAGTTTCTCTCTCTCCTCCTTCTCACATCAGACGAAGTCACTAGAGTAGTCTGCTCTATGAAGGTCTCATCCAAACAGGTCCCTCCTTGTTCTTCCAGAACTATCAAGGACAATATCTATTCCCTCACTGCAGCGCTCACTGATTTCTGTAACCGCTCTCTTGCAGCTGGGTCTTTCCCTCCCTCTCTCAAGCACTCCCTTGTGCACCCCTTCTGAAAAGCCTTATGCGGACCCCTCGTTTCCCGCTACCTACTGCCCCATCTCAATCACTCCCTTCCTCAGGAAACTACTGGAGAATTGGTCTTCCCCGAACGTACCCAACATACTGAGCTTGTTGGTTGCCTCCACGACCATCAATCTGAATTCCGAGCATCCAGAGGCACAGAAACTGCTCTCCGGAACACCAATAAAGAATTGCTTGCAAATATTGACCCTAACTCTTCTGCTGTTCTCATTCTACTTGACCTCTCCTCTGCTTTTGACACGCTTAACAGTTCCATACTCATAAAGTGGCTCCAAGATACCATAGGTATCGGAGGCAGGGCACTGGACTGGCTGACCTCCTTTTTCACTGACCGTCCTTCTCAGGTGATCCTGGGTCCATTCTCCTCCTCCACCTCTATTTCCACCAGTAGTGTTCCCCAGGGATCTATCCTCTCACCATGGTTCTTTTACATCTATCTCGCTCCTCTTGCTCACCTGATCACTACCTTCTCCCTACATTTCCAGTGTTATGCAAATGACACACAACTGGTCTTCAAACTACCTACTGCCCCTCTTCCTACTTCCTCCATCATTCCTGACTGCCTGTCCGCTATCCAGGCTTGGTGCACCTCTCACAATATCTGTCTCAATACCAACAAGACTGAAATGCTTCCCATCTGGATTCCTGTTCCCTGTTTCCTGCCTTCACTCTGGCCACCCTCTATGGACTCCTACCCTCTCCTTCATCTGAAGCCAGAAACCGTGGAGTCATATTTGACTCCTCGCTCTCTTTCCTTCCTCACATCCTGGACCTTGCCAAGAAGGCCCATTTTCAACTTCACCTCCTCAGAGGCATTCTCCCTTTCCTCATCTTTCCCCAGAATCTCAGAGTCTCCAGAGTTAAGGTTCTCGCCAGGCTGCACTATTGCAAAACCATTTCCAGGATCTACCTTCCTCTTCACTGCATCCCCTCTAACTAATTCAGAATGGAACTGCAAGACTTATCCTTGGCCTCAAGGCCAGGCACCATATCTCTCCAGCCCTAAACTCTCTCCACTGGCTCCCGGTTGCTGCAAGGTTCAAATTTACATCCCTCTGCATCATCCATAAGGGTGTCTGGTGCTAGAGACCACACTATCTGCAACTCACACTCACTAGATAATGTCCTTCAAGATCTCTCCGATCCTCTGCTTCCAACTCTCTGCTGGTCAAACACTTCTCTTAACAGAGAAAAGGTGGTTGTTCCCTTTTCTCAGCTGGCTCCCTCCTTTGGCACAGCCTCCATCTCACTCTCTGTCTTGAACCGGATCTTCTCAAGTTCTGCAAGCATCTAAAGACTTTTCTTGTCTCCTCTTCCTTCACTCTCTCGATCCCATGCTTATTCCCCACAGTCGCTGAGATTAGCGGCCTGGGCCCTTAAGAGTCCTATTGGGTTCGGGCCTTTCACCCAATCGCCTACAGCATCTGCCTCCCATGCACTTGCTTTCGGGCACTTACTGGCCTCTGGTGTTCCTCAGGACTGCACTTAGTCGATTGGCAGCTGACGTCCCTCTTACCTGTTGCCACTGCAATGGGCACTCTGACACTTCCCCCTGCCTGGGGGACCCTCCTACACTTACCCCTACCCCTTTTTCCCCTATCTCCCTCTGCTCTTGCACACTCTGAATGTCACAATGTCTAGCAGGACAGCTACTGTCATTTGTTTTTCTTTCCATTGTCATGTTCTGCTCACTTGTTCCCCTGTTCACTTGTTCCCTTTCCTTTTGCCTTGTGGTGCTTTGAAACACTATTCTAGCTAAGCAACTCATAAATGCTCAATAAATAAATACATCTATGATTTCACTTTTGCTACAGAGAACGTCTACAAATCATGTGTCAGTCAGCAGGCCCAGCATGGGCTCAAATTCTAAAGAGCATGATAATTGGTGTACTTACTGAACCCACAATAGTAGACCTTTATATGACCTGTATGGACAAAAAACATCAGGTCCTCGAGCAATCGAACAATTATCAGCAAATTCAACAATGAATGTGTTTAATGTCAACCCTTTAAAAATGTGCACAATTTAATATCATAATACTCAAAGATGAAATACATCCCATAGTACGCATCAGCGGCATAGACACATTAGAAGTCTGTAGCATGACACTCCCTATGTGTCAACAAGCCACAGCACAGCTAAATATCCTAGACAAATCTGTATCAAACACAGCTGGATTGGTAAAAGTATGAACTCTCAGCCAATTGGAGAGTAATACTAAGACATCACCTTGACGTAGATCAAGGTTTAGTTAATGGGGCAATGGGAATCATGGTTGGATTACAAACATTTCCAAATAAAAATCATTTTCAATTTGTCCTCATCCAGTTTGACGAACTTGAAGAAAGTAAAAAAAAATATCCAGACTACATCAGGGTTAATTCTTTTTAATTACATGGATGTACGCGGCAAACAATTCTGTCTCTCTCTTGCATACGATCTAACAATTCACAAGTCACAAGCTCTTACCCTTGACCATGTGTAGACATTGGCAGCACAGTCTTCCAAGAAGTTATGAGTTACGTTGAACTCTCACGTGTTTGTACACTCACAGGTCTATTTTCATCACACTTCGATGCAAACCAAGTGAAAGCGGACATTTCTTTCATCCTTGAATATAACAGACTATGTGCATTGTATACTTCACACTTGGAAAGTCACCATGTATCTGAGAAAATGAAGCCTTCATAAGTAGAGCTAGTACAAAATGAACCTCTGGCAGACCTCCCTACAAATTCCATAAAAATGAAAACAATTACAGAAACTTGAAATCCACCACATTCCACAACATGGGGTCCTTTTAAATTTCAGAACACAACCGACCAACATGAATTGCTATGCAAATGCAGAAATCAATCTACTGTTCCAATTGTCACCACTTGTGGACAATATTTACTTACATGGCTCAGAACTGCTATATTTACAACTCCTCCTTCAGTGCAGAAATGTAACTAACAATACTGAAACTATCAAGTATAAAGCAGGTAGTAGATCCAAGTCCAGGAATGATTAAAGTCACCATAAATACACAAGCGGCCCCCCAAGAATGTCTCATGAACTTACTAGAAGGACTAGAAATCCTGCAGTTTAAATACACGTTGAGACATACATGCAGTCTCTACAATCATGTTTCACATGACCATGTTCAAAATGAATGTTTTGTGTATGTATCTATACCAAATTGTGATACTGTAGCATTTAAACAACTTCTACTTAATGCAAATCATGGCATGTTGTGCTCATTTTGCAATGCAGACCTTCTGTCAACATACACATAAATACGCTTGGTCACTATGTTATACTAATACTTTCAAGATACAAAGCACATGGCACAAAACAAAACTATAAACTCACCAACTTCACATATGCACAAGTCTCTCTTGGTGAAAAAACATTCACCATAGTAGGCCTTATATACCACACAGGTAACACAATGACGTCAGCCTACTATACTTCATATGCCAAACAAATAGGTGGTTGGTTTGAATGTAACAACACTTCTATTACACAACAACAACGACTACCAGACAACTTATAAAATGCCAACTTAATTTTCCTTAACGAAAATGCAATTACTAAATTATACATCAAATGTATATTTGCTATAATGATACCAGTGAATATGCCAATGGGCTTCTAACTATTTCAAAACACAAAGGAATAGAACAAACCAAGTATTTTTGAAAATGAATAGAAACAATGGATGGGACCCCTGCATAAACTGCCCATAGTCTCTTACCTTTACACAAACATCAGCACCTGAAAAAAACAGAGATTTGTACAAAGTGCTGAGAATTTCTATACATGGTAGTAGAACTTCTGCAAGCTCAGAGATTAACAATTAAAGCTCATAGTAAGCTACCATCACAACTACCATTATCAACCATTGTACAAAAACTGAATGTAAAATATGTGTTTTTAAATCCTGCTTGGATTTTTTTCCATTACCCAGTGACTACAATTATATGAACACATAAACAGTGTATTACAGACAAATGGCGTCCAAAACATAGTACATAAAATGAGGGTAAAAATAAGTTAATGTTTGTATATTTTCAATATTATCTTCAACTACTAATTATATTTTCTTTTCCTTACAGGCGGACAAAACATGGTATGACCTGTCCACACTTAACAGCCAAAAGCAACACACATATTGCAACAGCCATTAAAGCATAATCAATTTGCTAGATGTTAAATATTCCAACCAACAATATCACACTTGAACTAAACCCACACCAATAACCATGGTCAGGTAAAGAACACTTCAGCAGATTCCCTGCAACTACATCCCAAACCCACTATTCACTGGCCCTCATTATATAATAATAGAACTTCACTAGTCACGTTCTAATTCAATAACTACAGCCCCACCAAACCACCCTAAATATTCAATTAACCTACCCTTCAGTCTACACAGATACCCACTACCCACAATTCCTGGAGTATGTCCTTCAGCCAAGGCCAAAGGGACCATGGAGCGTCGGTGGCAGCTGTATTCAATATCCTGCAACGATATCAAAATGTGTATTAACACATGCAGCACTTCAAGTGCAATTACAACTTTATGCCAAGAACTAGTTCCTAGTGGCCAGCGGCAGTGGCCATATTGTCTATGCCCCGGTCAATCTGCCCACTGTTCAAGACCATAGGGACCACTTATCACTTTACAGAACTTGAACCTGTGGCCAATCACAACATTCCCTGTTACATGCACACAGACATGCACACTGTCCACAATCCCTGGAGTGTGCCCTTCAGCCATGTTCAAATCCCAACTACCATCTCAGAATATACATTAACCCATGCATCAGACCACACCCAGTACCAAGTTTAACCCCATATCTCAAACAATCTGGCCACTTACTATGGCCACAGGGACCATGTACCCATCCCACATTTTGCACGGATGGGCTGTCTCCATTATTCCTGTTTCATACCTTTCAGGAATGTTGAAGAACCCATTAAACAACTAAAAATGCACATTAGCCCATCTATTAGCCCTTCCACAAAGCACACCCATGCCCAACTATCCACTATACCAAGTCACCACTTTCCAAAGCCTACAGCCCTGTCATATGGTTTTGAACCATTTTGCAAACCCCACTAAGCATCTCAAAGTAGGTATTGTCCATGCAGCAGACCAGTCTCAGGGCAGTGCCAACTTTAACCTCATAGACATACTGCATTGCACACCCCAGGAATCATCTCAAAGTACACACTGGGCCTTGCAATTGGCTGGCCCGACTGACAACTTCAATCCTATATGTCATCCCTCATAGTCATGGCCATGGCCAGTGACCAGATTGTTCTGGGCATCACCAACACGCCAGGCACCCTGCTAACTTCAGTTTTATATATCATCCCTCATGGCCATGAAACAGCAAGTAGTCCTTTAATGTATGTATGTCCGCCATCGTAATACCCGAGGCATGAACACCACACAAAATTTAACACTCGTTTTTGTGTGCAATGAAACATATATTTAATGCCTCTATAGACAGCCCTAAACTCCCCAAGGACTATTTCATGAGAAAAACAAGTGTATATTTGCATCTCTACACATTTTTCTACCCATGTGCCTGTGGACAAATGGCATGGATTGTGCGCCCAACACGCCTATTTCAAAATATTTTGACACACTCCATATTTCTCAGTTGGCCAATCAGTCCCCTTCCCCGATGTCTGTGGACATTAAGCATCTCGCTGATTGGTCAAGAGGCATCTGTGAACATGAATCAGGAAGTGAGACATCACACAATTTTGTTTACCAATTCTTTGCACATTTAAAAAGAAAACTGAACTGATTAACACCAAATTTGCAGAAGCATGCTGTCGGGACCAGGCTGCTACACTTTACACAAGTCTAATGCACATCCTTCAAGTGGTTTGGGCTTAAGCCAGGAGAAACATCTTTTTTCACATTCAAATCTATCCATATTTCACGCATTTTGGAACCCTGTGTATGACTTTGCCTCCCCTTGACAAAGCCGTACCAAACTTTGACCAATCATTTTAAGTTTGGTCTATATTTTTTGTGCAAGGTTTCATGAAACGGCACCAAAGTTATAAGCCTTGATGACTCGAACATAAGGAGCGTTGATGCCGCCATTAAAACATTAAAAAAATTTAAGTTATGGATATGGCCATTTGCAGCTGAAGATGAGGCTCCAACTTATTTGGGGCTCATTTGTGCCACGTCTGAGAGGAGTTGCCCAGTATATTTGAAATCCCCCCAAAAACTGCGGTAATTTGGAGCCATTTATGATGAGGCTGGAGACACAGTTGGTTTGAGCGATTTGATACCAATGTGATCCAGGCTCAATTATGAAATGACAATCAATATGCGCGGTCAGTCCTGATGAAAACACTTTCAAATGTGTAATGGGGAGATGCTGAAACTAGGAAAAGGCGAACATGATAGAAGACCCTTATAAGAGCTCAGTTAAATGAAGGCAAGTTATACATAGTTGTCTCACCTAGTCGACTGTGGTTTTTATGTATTTCTATTAATGACTTTGTCATTCTGATACTTTGGACACATATCAGATTGAGTTATGTACTAGAGTGATTAAGGGATATCTATTGCATTTGCACATTTTATTAGTCCTTTTATAGGTGGGGACACCATGATGAATTGCACCTTGCATTTTATTGCGTTGATTTTTTACTTTATTGTCAGATTATGATTGAATTGAATTGAATTCATTGTTTATTTATACAGCCCTCTACACAATGTGTTTGAAAGTGCTTTGATGTGTGATACAATGTACTGTTTATGTATTTTTTAAAATTTGTATTTATTTAGCATTTGTAGCGTGCGCCAAACCCATAGGTATCTGGGCGCGCCAGACCCGTAGGTATCTCTATATGCATGCGTTTTAATATTGTGAAAAAAATGGTTAGCTTCTTATCTATGAGCAAGCTCAGGCGGCTTAAAAAGTGATATTATATAATACAAGTGAATTAATATGCATTACTGACCATTCATCACCCCCTTATTTTGTCTTTGGGAAAGCCAACTTAACCATAACTACAGCGTCGGTAACTATATTTCTTTTACAGCAAAACCTGTCACCCTATATTTAAGGTCAAACATATCATTGTTATAAAATGCGATAATTCGATGTCTAATAACGTTTGAACCTTAGGACTGATCAGCAAGATGTCTGGCCGATGCCCCAACAACTGGAGAATTTAGTGCAAAGCCACGTTATAGTTCAAAAGATATATATATAGGGCCAAATTAACAGTGTGATTTTCAATTTCTGCAGTGGTTTTCCTGTAGCGAAAATCTCTAATGTTTGCTCACTCGCACAGCCAAAACCACTGGACAGATTGTCACTAAATAAGAAAAAGGTTGGGAAAAAAGCACTCAAAGGAAATCCTTTCTTGGTTTGGCGCGAATCCGTCCAGTCTTTTTTATTGAGAGCAGGGTTCTCCCATCACTGAATAATTTAGCTGGACCTGAGTATTTTCATTTCTGAAAATCCACCAGCATGAAAATCTAGACTTGAATCTAGATTATTTTTCCAAAATGGCCCACAAATGATGCAAGGGATAGTGGGTACAGTAATTTTGAGGGTTGGGAGCTCATGAACATTGTAAGAGAGGAGAATCTGGGAAGGTGATGGGTCTGGGAATAGTGCAGAATTTTTTTCCCGCTATGAATTTTTCAATCATGCCCTGTTTTTTTTTACTTTAAAGAAAAACTAGGAATAGCTTCCTAAATTAACCTAAAAAGTGTGGAAGGTGGTATTCAGGTGTTAATATTATTTGGAGATTTTGGTTTAGCTTGAAAAGCTTTAATTTGTTGATGAACATCGGAAAGAACATTTGCAACAGAAGCCCGAGTACTGCTGATGGATGTTTTCAATAGCCTTTGTTTTCATTGGACAATCATTTCCATGATTTAACAGTGAATATCTCGATTTTCTCAGAATGTCAGCATTAAATATTTCTCCAATCACCCACCTTTCTCTTACTTGTCCCAGTAGCACATGAGTAATCTCTCGCATTACCCCACATCCACATCCCTCTTCCTTGTCCAAGTACCCCAATAGTAAACTGTTGATTTACCCCCTGCCTCTCTCTTCATTGGTCTAGTGCCCATTAGTAATGCATTGCATTAACACAACCTCCCTCTTCCTTGTACCAGTACGCCATTACCCATGCCTCTCTCCTCTTTGACCCAGTACTTCATTACCCCATCTGCCACTTCTTTGTCCCAGTACTCAAAGAGTAATCAATTGCATTAACCCCCACCTCCCTTGTCCTTGCTCCAATACCCCAATTGAAAGCTTATGTGTTAACCCAACATCCCTCTTCCTTGTCTCAATAGACGATTACATTACCCCACCTTAGTCCTCCCTGGCTCAGTACTCCATTACCCGACCTCTCTATTCCTCATTCCAGTACTCCATTAACCCACCCCATCTTCATCGTCCCAGTGCCCCATTCATAATCCATTGCATTGATCCCACATGCCTATTTTTCATCCATTAATAATGTGTTACATTAACCCCACTCCTCTTCCTCTTTCAGACCCTAATAGTAATCCACTACATTAGCCCTGTTTCCTTCTTCCTCATCCCACTACCCCAATAGTTCATCGTTACATTATTTCCACCAAATTCTTTCTTGTACCAGTACTTGCCTCCTCCTCATCCCAGTACTCCAATAGCTGCACCTCCCTCTTCCTTGCCCCAGTATCCCATTAGTAATACATTGGATCATCTTCACCTCCCTCTCCCCATCTCAGTACCCCATTAATAATCCATTTCCTTACACCCACTCTCTTTTCCTCATCCCAGAACATTACCCTCACCTCTCTCTTCCTTGTCACAGTACTCTAAGTACTCTATTAAACCCACCTCCCTCTTCCTTGTCTCAATACTTCATGTGTAACTTGTTGTATTGCTCTCACCTCTTTATTCCTCGTCATAGTACTGCATTATTATTCTATTGCATTACCCCCACATCCCTCTTACTCATCCCAGTGCCCCACCCATCAGTAAACGAACATATTATCACCACTGTCCTCCAAAATCTACCCCCCCCTCTTTGTCTCAGTATCCTATTTGTAATCCATTACATTACAGGCACCACCCTCTTCTCCATCCCAGTACCCCAATGTGAACCTATTGCAATATCCCACATCCCTATTTCTTGTCCCATTTCCCCAATAGTAAGCTGATGCATTAACCCTACCTCCCTCTTCCTCATCCCAGTAACCCATCAGTAATACATTGCATTAATGTCACCTGCCTCTTCTTCATCATCCCAGGACTCCATTATCACACCTCTCTCTTTCTCATCTCAGTACCCCATTATTTAGCCATTACATCACCCCCTTTTCCCCATCCCAGCCCCCAATAGTAATTTGCTGCACTACCCTGCCTCTCTTTCTTGTCCCAGTATCTCATTATTACCCTGTTAAATTAGTGCCACATTCTTCTTTCTTGTCCATTTCACGACCTCCAACTCCCGATTCCATGTCCCAGTATGCCATTAACCTGACCTCTCTCTTCATCATCTCAATACTACCCCACCTCATCCCTTTACCCCAGTTATAATATGTTGCATTACTCCCTTACCCCCATGTTTCTCATCCTAGTACCCCATTAGTAATCTGTTAAATTACCACCATCCCTCCCTTCCTCGTCCCAGTACTCGATTTCTCCTGCCCCTCTCTTTCTCATTCCAGTACTCCATTATCCACACCTCAAAGTTCCATGTCCCAATACCCCAATATTAATACTTTACATTACCCTGCCTCACTCTGTCTCATCCCAGTACCCCATCATTAATCATTGGCATTACTCTGCCCCCTCTTGTACTCATCTCAGTACGCAAATAGTTACACATGCCATTACCCCACCTCCCTCTTCTTGGCCCCAGTACCCCATGTTGCATAGCTGAAGAACACATTGATACCAAAGGATATGACATCAGTAATGTTAAACAAAGAAACAAGTTAGAAATAAAGGTGTTGGGAGGTGCAGCATAACATAGCCCTTGCAATTCAATTAAAAATCTTTAGATAAGGAACAGTTGAAGTGAATTAGTTCTGTGGGACAACATCCTTGACATTCAGTGAAAACATATTAGTTAAAGTGGCGTTAATATGATGATCTAGTGCAACAAAACCCTTTAACTATGACGCCCCGACTGCACAGCTCTAAGCACACTGATGACATCATAAATGAAATAACTGATGGCATTATGTACAATGTCATTTAATACATCTCAAATGCTATCATCAATGGCATCATATCAGAAATCAGTAGTGACATCACTTATGGCCTCCTCAAGGACTTTACTGGTAAGTATCAGCAATGATGAAACATGTTTCACTGTATTTAAAGCTAAAGAGTGCATTCTAGCCTAGACAAATACCCTGTCTTTCTAGAAGGCCCAACACAATTTTCAAGCATTGTAAATAATGGGAGGATAACAACAGAAAGCTGGTCTTGCAAATAGGACTCTACAACTTCAGATGGAATACAGTGGGAGTCTGCAACATTTGCATCTTCAGATGTTTTACATTAAAACGTCCACTAGCATACCAACATTGGTAATGATGTGGGATCATGGTAGTCATAGCCTAAAGCATGTAGTGAAATGCAGTTTCCAAACACATGCACTAACATAACTACAACATGAGTTCATTCATTACAATAGCTAATATAGTCCTGATAAACCCGTGTCCTTGTGACATGAAACTGTTTTTTCCACATAGTTGAAATGTGCAGGACTCCTGCACCAACCTGTGCATTTAACATGGTCAAAGCCTAACATTTGATTTGTTAAACTCGCAGTAAGTTGTCTGTCATATGCAACTATGTTGATTTGGGAAACTGTTCCTTCTCATGTATGGTGTAATATTTGGTGGACTAGTGAAATATCATAGTTGTACCACTCCATGTTAACAGATTGAAAAAAATACTAGAGCGCATCATCATAGTTAACACAAATTCAATGGTGAGTAACTGTAGTGTGTAAGAATACCATGGTTGTAAATGGACAGTATTTTTAAATGCTTACTACAATCAAGTTGTGTGCTTGAATCCATACTTATATGCAGAAACATGTATATTTATATATTTATTTACTTTGATTTTATTCGATTTTCATAAGGTCACATGCAGTAAGGCACAATATTGTCAAAACCTAATAATGTATAGTAGCACCTCCACCCGCCCAACCTTTGGCAGTTATGTCTCTTAGAATCTTAGAGACTAATTCATAGAATTCAGCGCACAAGTGGCGCACGCGGCAGGTGCACAGTGTGCGTGTGCGAATCTCTGCGCCAGCCGCGTGCGCTAAAATCCATTTCCGCGCACAGCGTATTCATGGATTCCAGCTACCAAAACCAGCCGTGGTGCACAGTCGATCAGCGACCCTGCAGCAGCGCCAGTTACGCCCCCAAGAACGCCTCTCGCACAGGGAAAAGCCATCAAAATCCCCAATCCAGCGCAAAGGGCTGCGCTAACCCTGTACCAGCACGGCAAGCGGGCTACGTGTATCACTGGGGTGCGCGGGAAGTACCTCACGTCATTTCAGCTGGGTACGTGTATTTCAGGGGTGCGCTGGAAGTTCCACACGCGATTCCATCAGGGTACGTGTACATCAGGGGTGCGCGGGAAGTTTCACACGTGAATTCAGCAGGGTACGTGTATATCAGGGGTGCGAGGGAAGTTCCACACGCGAATGTCCTGGGTACGTGTATTTCGGGGTGCGCGGGAAGTTTCACACGCGATATCAGCAGGGTATGTGTATTCCAGGGGTGCGCTGGAAGTTCCACATGCGAATGTCCTGGCTACGTGTATCTTGGGGTGCGCGGGAAGTTTCACACGCGATATCAGCAGGGTACGTGTATATCAGGGGTGCACGGGAAGTTCCACACGCAAATGTCCTGGCTACGTGTATTTCGGGGTGCGCGGGAAGTTTCACACGCGATATCAGCAGGTTACGTGTATTCCAGGGGTGCGCTGGAAGTTCCACACGCGAATGTTCTGGCTACGTGTATCTTGGGGTGCGCGGGAAGTTTCGCACGCGATATCAGCAGGGTACATGTATATCAGGGGTGCGCGGGAAGTTCCACACGCGAATGTCCTGGCTACGTATATCTTGGGGTGCGCGGGAAGTTTCACACGCGATATCAGCAGGGTACGTGTATTTCAGGGGTGCGCTGGAAGTTCCACACGCGAATGTCCTGGCTACGTGTATCTTGGGGTGCGCGGGAAGTTTCACACGCGATATCAGCAGGGTACGTGTATTTCAGGGGTGCGCTGGAAGTTCCACATGCGAATGTCCTGGCTACGTGTATCTTGGGGTGCGCGGGAAGTTTCACACGCGACATCAGCAGGGTACGTGTAATTCAGGGGTTCCGTGGAGTACTACACGTGAATTGGCCGTGTGGGTCCTCCCAGGTGTTCGCTCCACAACCTCCACGGCCCCTGCAGGCAGCCCACACCACAGGGGACTAGCCTGCACCCCCACTCGTCCCCCTGCACCCCCACCCCCCAGCACTGTGGTGCACCCTCCACCAGGCCCCAACTCATGTTCCCCTGCACCCCCACCCCCCAGCACTGTGGTGCACCCTCCACCAGGCCCCAACTCATGTTCCCCTGCACTCCCACCCCCCAGCACTGTGGTGCACCCTCCACCAGGCCCCAACTCATGTTCCCCTGCACCCCCACCCCCCAGCACTGTGGTGCACCCTCCACCAGGCCCCCACTCATGTCCAACTCATGTTCCCCTGCATCCCCACCCCCCAGCACTGTGGGGCACCTGCCAGCAGGCCCCCACTCATGTCCAACTCATGTCCCCCTGCACCCACACCCCCCAGCACTGTGGTGCACCCTCCACCAGGCCCCCACTCATGTCCAACTCATGATCCCCTGCACCCCCACCCCCCAGCACTGTGGGGCACCTGCCAGCAGGCCCCCACTCATGTCCAACTCATGTCCCCCTGCACCCACACCCCCCAGCACTGTGGTGCACCCTCCACCAGGCCCCAACTCATGTCTCCCATCACCCCACCCTACCGCACTGTGGTGCACCCTCCACCAGGCACCCACTCATGTTCCCCTGCACCCCCACCCCCCAGCACTGTGGTGCACCCTCCACCAGGCTCCCACTCATGTCTACCATCACCCCCACCCCCCAGCACTGTGGGGCACCTGCCAGCAGGCCCCCACTCATGTCCAACTCATGTTCCCCTGCACCCCCACACCCCCAGCACTGTGGTGCACCCTCCACCAGGCCCCAACTCATGTTCCCCTGCACCCCCACCCCCCAGCACTGTGGTGCACCCTCCACCAGGCCCCAACTCATGTATCCCATCACCCCCACCCCCCAGCACTGTGGTGCACCCTCCACCAGGCCCTCACTCATGTCCAACTCATGTTCCCCTGCACCCCCACCCCCCATCACTGTGGGGCATCTGCCAGCAGGCCCCCACTCATGTCTCCCATCACCCCAACCCCCCAGCACTGTGGAGCACCTGCCAGCAGTCCCCCAACCATGTCCAACTCATGTTCCCCTGCACCCCCACCCCCCAGCACTGTGGTGTACCCTCCACCAGGCCCCAACTCATGTTCCCCTGCACCCCCACCCCCCAGCACTGTGGTGCACCCTCCGCCAGGCCCCAACTCATGTCTCCCATCACCCCCGCCCCCCAGCACTGTGGTGCACCCTCCACCAGGCCCCTACTCATGTCCAACTCATGTTCCCCTGCACCCCCACCCCCCAGCACTGTGGGGCACCTGCCAGCAGGCCCCCACTCATGTCCAACTCATGTTCCCCTGCACCCCCACCCCCCAGCACTGTGGTACACCCTCCACCAGGCTCCCACTCATGTCTCCCATCACCCCCACCCCCCAGCACTGTGGGGCACCTGCCAGCAGGCCCCCACTCATGTCCAACTCATGTTCCCCTGCACCCCCACACCCCAGCACTGTGGTGCACCCTCCACCAGGCCCCAACTCATGTTCCCCTGCACCCCCACCCCCCAGCACTGTGGTGCACCCTCCACCAGGCCCCAACTCATGTCTCCCATCACTCCCACCCCCCAGCACTGTGGTGCACCCTCCACCAGGCCCCCACTCATGTCCAACTCATGTTCCCCTGCACCCCCACCCCCCAGCACTGTGGGGCACCTGCCAGCAGGCCCCCACTCATGTCCAACTCATGTTCCCCTGCACCCCCACCCCCCAGTACTGTGGTGCACCCTCCACCAGGCCCCAACTCATGTCTCCCATCACCCCCACCCCCCAGCACTGTGGTGCACCCTCCACCAGGCCCCCACTCATGTCCAACTAATGTTCCCCTGCACCCCCACCCCCCAGCACTCTGGTGCACCCTCCACCAGGCCCCAACTCATGTCTCCCATCACCCCCACCCCCCAGCACTGTGGTGCACCCTCCACCAGGCCCCCACTCATGTCCAACTCATGTTCCCCTGCACCCCCACCCCCCAGCACTGTGGGGCACCTGCCAGCAGGCCCCCACTCATGTCCAACTCATGTTCCCCTGCACCCCCACCCCCCAGTACTGTGGTGCACCCTCCACCAGGCCCCAACTCATGTCTCTCATCACCTCCACCCCCCAGCACTGTGGTGCACCCTCCACCAGGCCCCCACTCATGTCCAACTCATGTTCCCCTGCACCCCCACCCCCCAGCACTGGGGTGCACCCTCCACCAGGCCCCAACTCATGTCTCCCATCACCCCCACCCACCAGCACTGTGGTGCACCCTCCACCAGGCCCCAACTCATGTTCCCCAGCCAACATGTCATCACAATCTAGATCCCTGGTCCCTATGGTCAGCCTCCAAATGCAAAACACCCACCTGAGTATTGCATCCACCCACTTAGAAATGGCAATAACATGATAGAACACCAATTGCAAGTTTGGAAACGAACACATGTCCCTCACATACACCCAATGGGTGTCAGTGAATCTCAAAACCCATATCATGATATGCATGAAACCAATGAGATGATACTACACATTGAAGTTTGATCAAAAAATATGTATTAAAGGAAACATAAAGTGAATCTAAAATAAACAAACAGAAATGGGAATGTATAAAAATAAAAAGAAGCATGTCCGTGAAAAAATGCAAAACCAAAAATCATAATCTAAAGGAATGGTGTCCAAAGTCACAGTCCACAAAAGAAAATCCAAAGGAAAATTATAATTGAAAGCCATTGCTCCATGGGTAAATTGTAAAATAAAAAGAAAATCCAACAGTGAACTATGTACAGATGAACAAGCCAGGGTCCATGATCCCAACAAAAGAAATGAAACCTATCTAACAACACTACCTAATAAAAAAAAACTATATACAAAAATGTGGCCCATTGTCCAAAAGGTCCAAAAAAAGGCAAAAACAAAGGAAACCTAACACTAACTACATAACTATGTACAAGGGCAGCGGGCTAGTCCGACGGCTCACTTTTGGATGTCCCGGGCCAGGGCATCATCGAACTCCTGCTCAATGTCCCGGAGGCCCGAGGGTCCGCAGGGCCGTCGACGTATCCACCTCCAACCCCCTGCGGATTGCCTCGAGGCACTCGGCCCGTCTCAGGGCCCTCCGCAAGGAGTTCTCCGCCCTGACCATCGTGAGCCGTGCCTGTTCCGCCCGCTGCCGCTCCGCATCTATGGCGTGGCCCACCCGCTGCCACACGGAAGACACTTTCTGTCCTGGGTCCTCCTGCCCTCCGGCCGATGCCTGCCCCTCCGATGTTGAAGGCCCCGAGCCTTCATGGCTCCCACCACGTTGCTGTTGCTGCTGTGCCTCTGCCCGTGCACTGCCTCCTGCTGCCTGCACATCCTCCGCTGGCTGGGGTGCAGTCGTTGATGTGGCCACCCCTGCTGGACGTCTGACTCCCGACTGTGGCAGGGATGCCTCCTCCACCAGCCTGGCCGCACCGTCAGAGGCAGCTCCACAGGGCACCCAGGTGACTGATGGGTGGGAAGATGGCACGGAGGACGACTGGTGCATAGGGGGTTCAGTTGAGGAGGGGGTCGCAGCAAGCCCCATCAAACGGAGGAATCCGGCCTGGGTGACCTGTCCCAGTAGGTCGACGCGGTCAACGAGCCATTCGAGATGGCCTGCAGTCTCCTCATGAAAAGACTGCAGGTCACCTCACATAGCCCGTTGACGCAACGCCACACCAGTCAGGACAGGCTCAACCCGGACCCGGATAGCCACGTCCGCAGGCAGAGGAAGGCCAGTTGTAGTGAGCTCATTCCCTGCCTGAAAACGGGTCTGGACGTAGGCATCCCTGCTGGTGCAAGATGATGCAGGGACAGGATTAGGGACAGGATTGCACACAGGCACCTCCGCGGCGGCCTGTGCTGCCTCCTGTCCCTGGTCCTGCACTGCACCACTAGCACCAGTGGAATCCCCACCTCCAGACCCCGTCTCTGTTGCTTGCACGGCCTCCTCCTCCACCAAACCCCCCACCAACCTGGATGACTCTGTGCCATCTTCCCCCATTGGGCCCTGTGGGGTCCCAGCTGCCCCTTCTGCTGCCGAGGAGTCCAACTCCAACCTCCACCTCTTGGACCTCCCCCCGGCAGCTGCGGCCTGGGACGCGGCACCGGACTCCTCACTCCCCGACAAGATCACAACCTGGGAGGGGAGCCGGGCCTTGCGTCTCCGGCTGGCGGTGGGATCCCCGCCGCTGTGCTCCACAGCACCTTCTCCGCCCTCTTCATCAGTTGACGCTGCAGACACGGAGAAATAAAACACAGGCATCAGGGCACTGTACAATGGACACATACAAACATGACAGTTGTACATGAGTGGCATTGGCAAACCTCAGACATGCCATCACAATCCCCAACACACATGTTTGTTTGTTTGTTTGTTTATTTATTTAGTATAGCGCGCAAAACCCAGAGGTAACAGGGCGCAACAGAGGTCAGGAAGATAGGATTACATAAAAACTTGGTTACAGAATAAGATAGGCATGAGAAAAAGAGCATTGCATTTACAGTTACATTGTGTGGGATGTGCATATATACATATAATTGAGCGAAAGCTTACAAGTTTACATAATTAGTGCTGTGCATAGGGGCAGTTCGGTTGCATTTACATATTTACATATTTAAGGCTGTGCATGGTAGTCAGGTTATAGCACTGGCATGATCAGATTAGATGGCAGGGTTAGTCGTGAGGATCATTGGCCCGCAGCCAAGTGAGGGTGTTTCGTCTGAAGCTATAGTAGGATTGGTCTGTCCTAATGTAGAGTGGGAGGGCGTTCCAGTGTTGGGCTGCCAAGACAGGGAAGCTGCTGCCGCCGGTTTTCTTTTGTCTGAAATTGGGTACCTGCAGGCAGTAGGAATTAATCGATCTGGTGGGGCGGGTGGACTCGACCCCATACATGTCATTTCAACTCGCACACATGAGCCATACCACAGCCATATCGCAACTGCCAGCACCATCCATACACATACAACAGCATGAGCAGGCAAAGCTGAGCCAGACATCACATGCAACACAGGAAGTGCACTACACATGTACACACACCACCACACTTGCATGCATGTGTACACCTCTGCCAAGTGTCGCAGCGTTCAGATGGGCATCCATGTCACATCTGCCAATCAGGCTTCCACATCCTGCTGTCACATGCATCCATGTTGCATCACTGTTGCACCCTTGTCAAATACACACAAATGCACATGTACACAGTGCAGATACATGTAGCTGAAAACAACATACATGCGTGACATCACGAACATGTCCACTTACATACACATTCATCCAAACATGTGTGCCCACACAACTGCATTTGGCATGCAAGCCTACACACACAAGCACCATCCATGTCTCACACATTACAGCCCTCGCATGTGTTAGCCTCACGGCCCTGTACACCCCAACCCATACTCGACCCCATACAAACAGATGTGCAACCTGCACACTACTGAAACATCACCACACGCACAGCTCACAATCAGGATGCATGTACACTTACCGCTCGACTCCAGACGGGTCTGCCTCTCAAGGACCTGGACGTGGAGCGCTGGGGATATGCGTTCCAGGACCCTCATCTGATCTTCCGACAAGTGTCCCAGGCACCCCTTATCATCCGCTGGCTTCAAGAGGCGCCGGGCCTTGTTCAGGGTCCTGGACCTGAAGTCCTTCCAGTGCTTCTTGACATGTTGGAAGTCACGGACTGCCACCCCCTCCGCGTTGATGGCAGTCACGATGTCCGTCCAGATCCGAGTCCGTCCTTCCTTGTCGGCGTGGGAACTTCCGAAGAGGGCATCATACTGCCCAGGACTTGCTCCACCAGGACACCAACTTCCCTGGCACTGAAGCTGGTGCCCCTCTGCCTCTCTGGCCGGGGGTTGTCAGTGGTGCCAGTTGTTGCAGTGCCCGACATGACAACCCCAGAGGCAGGAGTGGGTGGGTAACTGGGTCCTGGGGCTGGGCTGTGGAGCGATGGAATCCCAGTCGGGAGTCTTCGGTTCCAGCAGGGGTGGTCACAGCAACAGCACCCCTGGCTGATGTGTAGGCAGCAAATGGCAGGGCACGTGGGCAGCAGGCAGTCAGGCAGCAGCAGATGGCAGGTGGGAGCGTGCTCGGGGCTCTGGGGGGCAGTAATTCGGCCTTCTGGGCAGGAGCGTGGTCTTCCGTGTGCTTACGCGTGGCCAGCTTGATACGGAGTGATTTGGCACGTGAAAATTCTGCACGTCAGCGTGTAATTCGAGGAAAGGCCCTTAGCGCGTAAGCGCGTCTGCACGCATATGCAATTTCATTGGACAGAAGGCCCGTCAAGCGCAAGCGCCCCTGTGACGTGACGCGCGCAGGCGTGCATGGGCATTTCAGCGCGCGTGAAAAACTGCACGTCCGCGTGTAATCTGAGGAAAGGGCCCATGCGCGTAAGTGACGTGACGCGTGCGGGCGTTTCCCTCAGCACGGGTTAAAGGTGAGCGGGCCCAGCAGTTCGCTGTATGTGCCTTTCGTGGAGACCGACGTGTGTTGCTGCTTCCTGTTGTTTCGCATCACAACTTCACAGCTATCAAGGACGTATCTCTTCTTTTGGCGGGGGTATTGGCTACGCGTGTTTTTCTGCATCGCGCTAGTCAGACGGTGAGTCGCACACGCTCTTTTTCCCACTGCGGGTGCCCCTGTGTATCGCACCCATTTTCGATGTCATAGTAGCCTGCGTGTCCCACGCGTACGCGTTATTCGTGTTACTGGATGCCACCGCATACTGCGGGAGGTTGAATCCACTCACGTAGGCTGCAGGGTTGCGTGCACGGTTTTACTGCAGTTTTGGGGTGCCTGAGCGTTGCGTGACCCGTCACTACATCACCGGGGTCACATATAGCCTTGCAGGTGCAGGGGGGCTGTTAACATCTTGCTTCCCACCCCCTTCACCCCAATTGCCCAGGTCAATTGTGGTGTATACCTCCCATTGGCACCACTCCATCTGTGCCGGCACTACTACATCTGTGCCATGGTTGGGAGGCCACCAAAGGTGAGGGGCGCCTCAGCTGGGCGTACTCCTCGTGGCAGGCGTGGTCGGGCACATGGCCGTGGTGACCCGGGAGTAGGGGGACTCCAGGGTGTCCAGGGCGGCCACAGAGGGGAAAGAGGCAGGGGTGTGCCACTTGAGCACAATGTTGTGCCATGTGTCGGTGCAGTCATGCGACCACCCCCTGTGGTTCCGGGGGATGCAGCTTCTGCATCTGGCACTGGCACCCGTGTGACCCGGCAGTCTGTTCCATCGACTGCCACAGGCCCAAGGGTAATGGTAGCTGCAGGTGCAGCTGTGGACACCGCCACCCAGGCTCAGGGTCTGCCAGCGCAGGCTGCGTTGGCACTTGAGGAGCCCTTGGTAGATCTCCAACAGGCCAGGAGGGAACCCATAGGGGCAGGCCGGGCTGCTCAGACCAAGACACGTGTCCCTGGGGCAGTCATGTCATCTGCTGCCCCGAACAGCCGGGTGTTGGCAAGTGCAGGGGCAGATGCACCCAACAACACCCCGGTTATGAGTCTGCCAACCAGGACCCTTGCGGTCAATGACCCTGCCACAGCTGATGTTGCTGCGCAGGGTCCATTAGAGGGCACCCAGCTGCCACTGACACAAGCCAGGCCTTTGGTCGTCCCTCCACCTGCCACTCCCTTGGCTCAATCCACCGAACCCACTGGTCATACGGTTCAGGGCGGCATTAGCCAGCCAGGGTCTGCGCCACAGTCCAAGAGGAGGAAGGTTGCACCTGCAGCACAGGCTGGGACCCCACACACAGCCACGACCTCCTGCACGTCGAGGAAGAAGCCTTTCTGCAAGCAGGAACTGGACTTCCTCGTGGACTACGTGCGGGGCCACAGCCGTGACATGCTAGTGGGCGCCAATAGTCAGACTACGGCTGCCCAACGTGACACCCACTGGAAGCATGTTGCGGAACATGTCAGTTCATTGGGCCATGAGGTGCGCACGGCGCAAGAGTGCAAAAAGCGTTGGAATGACATCAAACGCAGCACTAAGGCTAAGCGTGCCTCTAATTACAACTTGACTCTGGTGACTGGCGGTGGGCCTGCACCAGAGGAGGAAGTGCTCACTCGCATGAGGCACTCGTTGCGGAGTTCATACCACCTGAATTGGTCGAAGGAGTGGGAGAGATGCTGGACTTTGATGCCCAGTCCAGTGAGTGTTGATGCGTGTTTGTTGAGGACGTGTGTGTTTCACTTGTGGGATGTGTTGTGCATGATTGCCACTACATGTGACGTGTACATGGTTCTGATGTGTAAGTAATGCAATGCTTCCGTCATGCATGTCTCCTCTCCCTGCATGCAGGACTCCATGTAGGCATGCTCCCTTGCCCCTCCTCCACCACTCTGCACCCCAGTTCCACCTTTGCACTGGTGTTCTTCAATCTTGCCAATGTGTATTTTCTTGTTAATGCGTCCTGTGTAGGTGCTAACTTCCAGCGTAGAATCTGCCAGACATATGCCGTGTGGTACAGCCTTAGTACTTGATGCAGGGTATCTCACTTGTACTGTGCATAGGTCAGATGTCCCGCAGGGACATGAGTGCCCATTCATGCTCCATGTGCATTGCACGCATGCCCCTATGTGTCCTTGACTGGATGATCACTGTAATACAAGTCCTTGGTTACATATATTGCCTGCCATCTCATCAGCCTTCCCATGTCAACTGTGTCCTGCGTTGCACACATGTTTAGGGTCTGACAATCTGTGTGGCTCACAGGCCTCAGCCTGTTCAATGGCCAATGACTCTGTCCAACTGTTGTTGTGTCTTCTTCACACATGGGCAGCATCCAGAGTTTTCATCATGTGTCCTGCTTACTGTCCCAGCATCATTTGCAGTGTTGTCACTTGAATCACATTGAGCTGTTGATGCCAGTCAACACTGCCTGTCAATACACAGGTGTATGGTCAGCCTTTTGATACCATGCTAGGCATCCCTGCTTTGGTACTGGGGTGGAGAGGTGCTTGCCTTCTAGATATGGTACACATTGAATGCACAATGCACGTGATGTCTGAATGTGACATTGCACTGCCTTCACATTTCCTGGCACACACCATGGAGTCCTTGTACATGTAGGTAGTGAGTGGCGTACACATTTTGTGTACTGTATAGACCCACTTCCATGGAAACTGCCACCTTTCAACAGGTCTGATCACAGAAGCAATTCAAAGTTGACCCAGCATGCATGCCAGGTTATATGTTGTGTGGCACATGTCTGCCTGATGCGTTTGCTGTCGGTGTGTGTGTGTGTTGTGTGCTTCTGACATGTGTAGTGACCTTTTTTCTCTCTATTTTTCAGGTGATGACGCAATGGAGGCGGAGGATGGTGTTGTCATGCCAGACACAGGGTTGTTACCACTACATCAACCCGGCACTAGTGGGGGTCGTGGGGTGGTAGGCCACGAAAACCCCCAAGTGCTACAGTCCATCTTGTCTCTGGCTGCCTATGAGTCCAGCCTTGATGACGACTCTGACGTCCATGTTGAGTTGGATGAGCATCAAGTCCATGTGTCAGGGGTGAGTGATTCTGATGTGGACACTCCTCTGTCTGCGTGGTGGATCGGGACGCAGGGTCACCCTCCACACCAGTCACTGATGTGCCTGGGACATCACGTCGACGGGGGCATGTAGTCGTGCAGCCGCGGGCGGTGCCAACACAGCGAGGACCCCCAGTCCTTGGGTCCCGCAGGGGGTCAAGCCCGGCAATGCGGTCGCCGCGCAACCGCAGTATACTGAGTGGGAGCAAGACATGACTGCCAATTCAGAACGGCAGGGGGCAGCAATGGAGAACATCGCTGAGAGCATGGAGCGAGTGGCCCGACCTGTGTTCCCCCCTGCTAGGCAGGTGCTTCTCCAGCAGCAGGCGGCACGGTCCACGGCCCGCTCGCTCAGGCTGGGCATGGCAGCCTCAGACAGGGCACGCCAGGCTGAAATGTTGTCTCTGCGTCAAGCAATTGCTGCTCACGCAGAGGCGCACATGGATGCCCTGAGCGAGGAGTATGCTTCCCCCAAATCCACTCTGGGTGTCCTTATGATGTCCCAGAGGCAGCGGGCAGAGGAGAGGTTTGCACAGCTTGAGCGTACCATCTCAGCTGAGCTACAGGCTTGCCAGGAGGTGCAGCGGTTGTCCAGCCAGGCCTTGCAGGAGGAACTCTGTGTTACACGTGCTACCTTGCAAGAGGAAGCACGTGTATCACGTGAGGTTCTGCATGCAGACCTACGTCACATTGCCACACAGAACCAGGCTCACCCGTCCGGCAGACCTGCCGCCGATGAGGGGCAAGCTGCGGCTAGGCGTGGCCAGGCTACTGTGCCACATCCTCCTTTCCAGGATGAGCCAGACTCGGACGATCATCTATCTCCCACATAGGTCGGGCGTGCAGGCGTTGAGCCCATGGAGGTTTTTTTTTTGGCTCAGCATCATCGCATGTGGATGTTGAGCAGCACCCTGTACCTCCCCCCTCCTGGGTGCCTCCCCTCCCCCGCGGGTTGTATGTGGCCATTTTTGATTTTTCTTTTAGTTTAGTTAGTTAAGTTTCTGTTTGATAGTTAGTTTAATTAGGTAATGTAGGTTTTCTATAGTTAGTGTAATTAGTTAATATAGTTTAAAATTGCTTGTCTATTGTGCTTTCATGTGACGGTGCGGTGCTTTGTGGCTTTTGAAGGCATCCACTTTCTGTTCAAGCTGGGCCCTTCAGGCTTGTCTTGTGTATGTGTTTGCTGCTTGGGGTCCTTGACTCACATATGCCACTCCTGCCTCCCTTATCCATGGACTCGCAAGGATGGCTCGGTGTCACAACCTTTTACACAAGGGCTTTGGACTGTCATATCTGTGGCATGTCTGGTGCTGTGTGACTTGTGTTTACACCCCTAGTGGGGATGATTTTGGTGTTATTGTCCACTGTTCAGCTTTTGCTAGATGGGGTGTTTCATGATTAATGTGTACATTCATTGCTATGCATTGTGTAGTATGTTTCTTATCTTTACTGTACAAGTGCTTGTTGCAATTCATGCTGTAGATAGTGTTCCACACTTTGGATGTGAAAGACGGACTGATGGTGTGATTTATGATGTGACTCTCTGACATGGTCAAGTAATGAGATGCCTGAAGAGACACACACAGATGACTTTGAAGCATTAAACATGTGTTCCATGCCCTTTCTGCAGGGGGGTGAGCCTCCACAGCACCTTTGCCAGCAGACATGGCCCATTGGACGATGGAATTCTTGACACGTTTGTTGGTGCCCACATGCACATGTGTGCACAAGCAGAGGCACAGGGATTGCAGACCTACATCCTGGAACTGCTGACGTGTTCCAAGGAACTCCAGGCAAGGTGAGCAGCACAGGGGGGCCACAACAAGCAAAGCTTGCACCAGGCGAGTTGCACATGCAGGCTTAGTCACAGCACTGAGGGTGAGCTTGGACGAATATTGGTGTTGAAGCACACAATGCAGCTCAGATGTGTTGGTGGACTGATGGCTGTTGATTGTAGGTTGTCTGGGATACCTGCAGGGGCAGTGGCACATACCCTCCAGTACAACAAGGTCCATTGAGGCACTTGTATCAACCTTGTAGCCTTCCGAGACATGGAAAGGTGCAGCTCACAGGAACATACAGCAAGGGACATACTCGGGTGCAGTGCATTTCATTTCCATGTACATTATGATAAATGCACTGCCAACTTTGTTTCGGTCATGGTGGTACACAACTTGCTCTGAAGTCATGGCTTGCTATATGGGTATGTCTGCTTACCCAGGGAACATTGCATGTTGTGTGAATTGTGACACATTGGTGTTCCATTTACCACACACCCACCGGCGGCTGACTTACTGCATTGACTGTGTATGACCCATCACAGGGGTAATGTTATATATGGGTACGAAGCATCTACACCAGATTGTCTGTTTGTAGAGTAGTTTGTTGCTATGGGGCATGTTTGGTGGTGTGTTTTTGTGTAATTGGCACATACAGGTTGTTGACTGTGGCTCTCTTTGCAGCATTGCAGTGCTCCTGTAATCGGACCTGAGAGTGCGCAGGCAGGAGGCCAGCACTCAAAACCAGAGCTAAGTGTCTTGTTGTTTTTCTTTCAAACTGCTCTGCATAGGCTTGCTGGGGGGTGCACTGATGCATGGATGAATGTGTAATTCAATTTGGTATGTTTTATTCCCCCTAATCACCCGGAATCCTATGCAATTTTGAACCCTGTACCCTCCACCCGGTGTTCCTGCTTCCCGTGCCTATCCAAGCAACGTTCCCTAACCCTCTTTCCCCGCTGGGGTTGCGGATGCCTGTGTAAGCCCCAAACTTGCAGGCGCCAAAACCCTAGAGGGGGTGGTTGATTCGTGCCACTCCTAAGCATGGACTACAGAAGGCCATGACAATGATGTCCAAGTTTGTTTAGATTGTGTATGTGTTCATGCAGGTAGTACATTTTCCTGCATTCCCTACTTTCATGTGTCATTCCTCCTCCCCTCTCCTGCCACTCATTCCAGTTATCCAGTGTGCCAACACCTGTCCCGACTGCATATCTCTGACCCTCCTTCCCCACCAGGGTCTCAGGGGCCTGTGTGAGTTTGACCTTGCAGGCACCCGGGACACGGTAGGGGTGGTTGTTTCGTGACACTCCCGCGCCTGTACACGGGACCTGTGACAGTACACATCCGTTCATGGTGCATCATTCTATGTTATGTACCACACATGGTTCACATCCTGTTGTGACATTGTTTTACTCTGCTACCTTGGTTGTTGCATCATTGTGGTAGTACTTGGACTTTGTGAGGTACTGCTACTTCAAGTCATCTACTGGAGGGTGTTCTGGTTCATTTTTATGCCTTGGATTTTGTGATTTTGGAATGAGTGTGGATTCTGAGGGTGCAGGCACCTTTTTACACACAAGGTGGGAGATGGTGACGAAGGGGAAAGGTTAACCTGTGGCCAGGTGGAATTGAGGGTTGAAGGCTCCATGACCCAGGTGCAGTTGTTCCGTGGGTCATGGTCATTTGTGAGGGAGGGGGGGTTGTTGTTGCTAGTTGCCTTGCTCTGCAGTGTGATGGGAACCCTGACATTGTAATGGTGGTATCCTATGTACATGTTGTGTTCTGCTGATCAATGCCTGTTCATGTGTTGTGTTTACCTTTCAGGTGCGAGGGGATAGTTGTGGTTTGACATGCTGGGGTGTACACATGGTGAATGTTCACATGTGATGTGTAGAGAACACTGATGGTCACTTGATTGCACATGCATATGTTGAGTGCATGTCCTTGCTGACCCACACACTTGCACTCTGATGCACTACATGTACTACCACCCTTGCATATCCACGTGTACACTGTTTGCCTTCTGGTGCCCACTGTGTCCCTGCAGCACATGTTCTGTGACCAATTATGGATCCTGTACATGCCTAATTTGCTTTTTGATGTGGTCTGTCGCTTAGATGTGATGCTCAGGGTGTGCATCACACACAATGGCTGTTCACTGTGCTGTGCGCTGAGCATTGTGTTGCAGGAGTAGGACACAGCACACAGAAGCTCCAGTGTTGATTTTGCAATGCACAATGTGCATGTAGACAGGCATTCATTGTTATGTTACGTCTTTGACTCTTGTAATGCATTTGGAAATGACTTATTTTGGGTGGGAGGTTGTTGGTCAATCATTTCATCTGATACCAGGTCAGGCATCATTGTCTGATGCCACTGTAAATTTTGGACATGGCAATGTGTACCTTATTGTTACTGTGTTGGTGTATGGGTATTGCTTGCCATGTCATGTTGTGGTTTGGGAGGTTTTGAGTGACATAACAGTGATGGCCATGGCCAATTTGGCAGGTGTGTGTGATTCACACCTTGCATGTAAGGGTCATCCGCTTCTCAAAGCAACTAGCTGGGGGTAGATCTCTCTCCGCTGCAGGGCCCTCCCTCTCGAACAGCCTTCCTGCCTCACTGGAACTTGAGGAGAACCATCTCCCGTTCGGGAAGCACCTCAAGACCTTCCTCTTTGCTTCTGCTTTCTCTCTGCCTCTCCCTTGCTAAATTCTTCACTGGAACTGCACTGGATCTGCAACTGGGCCACTCTCACCGACCTCGGCCCTGGCCCAGCCACTCTCCACTTGCACTGCCTCTCTGGCAACCCCTGCACTGCGGTACTGTCTCTCTATCCCTACAGCCCCCCCTTCCCAGCACTTGTCTGCACTTACCTTTGCAGTTGCCACCAGCTGGCCGATGTGTTTGTTTTTTGGTCTACTTACCCTGTACTGCACTCCCCCCCCCTTCCCCTTGCACTTTTACCTTCCCCCTACCCCTGCACTTGCACAATCTAAATGACACCTGGCCTAGTAGTACCGTTGTCTGTCTTCCCTTGTTCCCCCCTCCCTGCCTCATCGCACCTTGAAATACTTGTGTATAGGCCATATCATGTCATGTCATATGTGTGCCTTTTGGTCACACAGGATAGCTTGTGTTTAAGTAGCTAGGGATGCAGACAATGTGGCACTTCCATGGCAACTATCTCAGGGTGGTAGGGTTGTGACAGTTGACTGTCTCTTTGTCATCATCGATTGTCACCTGGTATGTGCCAGGCCTGTGTGCACTCCGCAGGGGTGGGAGTTTAGGTGAAAAATGTGGCCACAAGCTGGGTCCGGGCTTCCTCGCCACGTGCCCTGTCCCCTCCCATGGGCAGCGCCTGTGCCTGTGGTTGGGGATGTGGGGGCACCACCATGTCCACTGGGACGCCCTGCCGTGTTGCAACATTGTGCAGGACACATGCTGCCACAATGATCCTGCACACTACTGGTGGTGCATAGAGTAGCTGCCCGCCAGAGCGGTCAAGGGAGCGGAAACGTGACTTGAGCACTCCGAATGTGCACTCCACTATGGCCATGGTTGCAATATGGGCGGCGTTGTATCTTACCTGGGGTGGTGTGGTGGGGTTCCGGATTGGCATCATCATGTGGTTGCTCAGAGGGTAGGCACTGTCCCCTGGGGAGGTGTAAATGGTTGTGATTATTGTGGTTTGTTTATTTGTGTGTGTATGTGTGTGACATGCATGCATGTGCAAGGGCATTTGTACTCACCTAGGAGCCATGTGTCGCCATGCTGCCCAGCTTCCAGGGCCCGGCTCAGGGTGGACATTCTGTATATGAAACTGTCATGGGTTGAGCCAGGGTAGTTTGCATAGACAGAGGTGATGATTCCCTTTGCATCGCATACCACCTGTACATTGATGGAATGCCAGTGCTTGCGGTTTCGGTAGATGTGCTCAGTGGCCCTAGGTGGACGTAGGGCCACATGGGTGCAATCTATGGCATCGAGCACTTTGGGGAAGTGTGCCACCCTGAAAAAATCCAGGACAACGGCCTGCCTTTCTGCGGGTGTTCTGGGCATGTATATGTGCCTGCGGACTGAGGTGCGCGCTGTCATGATTGCCAGTACCTGGTGTAGGCAGCGTGACTGCGTGGCCTGTGAGACCCCCCCCCACTATGGCAGTAGTCCGCTGAAATCACCCAGTGGCCAAAAAATGCAGGACATTGAGCACCTTCTCCAAGGGGCTCAATGCTTGGGAGCAAAGGGTGGGGGATGTAAGGTCATCTTCCCACTCCCTGACCAGGTCTAGGATGATGTGGGGTGGAAACCTATACCTGCCGTAGACCTGGTCGTCAGGCATCCCAAAAAGGCTTGTCCGTGGTGTGAAAATGCGTGCCCTGGCTATTCTCCTCCTCCTGCGGTGTCCCACGATCAGTGCTCCGACAAATGGGGCATTCATCGTAGCTGTATATACGTGTTTGTTGTCTGCGCGCACTTTTATACTGTGCGTGGGGACGCTTCCGCCTGCCTTCGTGTGGCGGACGCGTTGACGCCTGTGTGCGTCTTTTTCCGTGCGCGGGTTTCCCGCATTCGAATCCATGAATATGGGTTGTTCACGTGCGTGTGGGCATTCCGTGTAGTTCCCTGCAGTACTTCCCCTGTTACACCTTCTTTTTCACGCGTTATTCCCCATTCCGCGTGTAACCCCCACTGTTCCGCCCACTTTGGTTGTGTGCGCCGCGCTATGTGCGCTTTTGCTGTGCGCGTAGCGCACGCCGTGTATGCCTGCGTGCGCCACGGCTGGATTGGGCGCACGGACAGCGGGAAACACGCGCAGCGTCTTCCTTGAATCGCACTTGCGCTATCTTGCGCATGCTTGCGCTGGGATTTTCGGCGCACGTTTGGTCCATGAATCGACCCCTTAATCATTAACAAGCTGAGTCCAAGTAATCTGCATTTGAGTCCATGCAAGCGGGACACACCTAGCACTGTGTGATCTCCACCATTCTCTCCTGGTTCCATTTGGTTTGCTTTCCCCTGCTTCACTTTGAAATTCTCTGTCACTCAGATCCATGGTATGGACCACCCACCTTGAGTCCGATCCTTAGCGGTATCCCCACACTATTCGGTGAAGATGTACTGAATTTTCCATCCATCTGTCCCTAGGGTCTTGTGACCCCATTTAGCTATAAACTGAGCCCATTCCTCCTAATGAGATCCCGTGTGGCCATTCACTATATCAGTCAACGTATCCATTATGAACATTTCCCACAATTTCTGCATCCAATCAGCCTTATTCGAGATCTCGCATTTTGCCAATTCTGGTCTATGGCAAGTCTTCCTGCTCTATGCATTGCCTCCATATTCTTGGGAATCTATAAATATTCGGGGCTATGCCTAATAATAGCTGCAGGGGATCTAGAGTGAGCTGAGTACCTATTGCGTCCTTCATCCAACTCAGCACTTCAGCCAGATCTGGATTTTAGGGCAGAGTCAACACATGTGTGCCAGAGAACCTATTTGTCCACATAATCAAAGACAAAACAAGGAGACGCCACCCTACATCTTTGAAGGTTTTAAGGGATCTCTGTGCCAGCCGTATACGATTTTAAAGTTGTGCTCCATTGCTGCCGTAAATAAGTTACCATGGAATGTGATCATGAAAAACTTATCCCAGGTCTCATCGGATATCACTTCACCGGATTGATCTGTCCACTATATTTTTAACCTCTCTCTGCCTGCCTAATCATGTCAGACGTGATTAAATGTTTTTTATAATTTAGAGAGAATCTAGGAGTTTCTTAAATGCTTTGAGTTTCTGCATCACGTTTTTATCCCATTTTCAGGTCCGTCACTTGCCCTTTCAGTCTTAAGTATTCAAAGATAGATATGGCATCATGGCCCAATATTTCCAGTGCTTCTTCATACCACTTAAACTCCCCTTCCTTAAACAACTGCCCCATCCTTTTGAGTATCCTGAATGCTCTAAATCATAAGGTTCAGTGGTCTTCCACATAATGAGTTCATAAGGTAAGGCCAAGGTGAGAGTTTGTCATTCAAGACTACTTTCTACCATAGCATCCATAACACCTCCAATGTAGGGTGTTTCCTGTCACACGTGCAAATTAATTTCAGTGGGGACCAGAGCATATCACACACTTTTATTTGGGTGTGTTGCCATATCCTCCAAATAAGACCAGTAAGTACCCATGTCATCCCATATGTGTTAAGACCCTTAAATGAGCTGCTTTGTGATAGAGCTTGAAATCTGGGAAACCAAATCCCCTGCATTCCTTTGGTATGGTAAGTGTTGTTTTTTTAATTCTCTGTCTTTTGCCTTGCTATATAAACGCGTTCATCATACAATTTAAGTCCTTGAAATAGCTGCCAGAAAGTGTAGCTGCGGTTGCCTAGAACAAATAACAGAAGCATTATTTTCACCAAGGTCATCCTCCCATACATGAAAGTATGAGTGAATCCCACCTATTGAAGTCTGAACTCACAGTTACCAACAGGGGATTAAAATTGAGACTAACAATACGGGTGAGTTATCTAGGTATCTGGATGCCCAACTAATTAATTGAATCCTTCTCCACTCTTATACCAATTCTATCCTCTAGGTGCTCTATTTCAGAGGCATGGATCCATATTGGCATTATGCTACATTTAGATATATTCATTTTCAGACCTGAAAAGCGGCCATACCTAGAAATCAACTCTCGTAGAGAGTGAGTACCCCAAATAAGCCAACATGTCATCTGCAAAGAGGGAAAGGTTAAAGTCCACCTCTCCACTTCTTATACCTCTAATACAGGGGTTTTCTCTTAGCTAGCGGTTCCATTGTCATAGCGTACAGGTGTGGGGACAGAAGGCAACCCTAGACAGTGTAAAGGGCGAAGGCAGAGCCCCATTAGCTTGAACCCTAACCGATTGGTGTTTATATAAGGCCGCTCTCCACTTTCAAATATTCCTTCCCAGTCCCATCTTCTCCATCACGTTGTTCATATATTGCCACTCAACCCTATTGAAGGCTTTCTCAGGGTCTAGGGAGACCAGACAGGCCTCCCCATACAGACTGAGCATGATTATTAGATCGAAGGGCTTCCTAATATTGTGTGAGTCCTGCCTTCCTTTAATGAACCCCAACTGGTCCTGTGAACTAACAAAGGAAGGATGCCCTCCAGTCTCCCTCCCAGCAATTTCGCCAACATTTTTACATTGGTATTAAGCAGTGATATTGGCCTATATGAGGAAAAGGAAGTGGGATCTCTACCTTCCTTGAGAATGACTATGATTATTGTTCCAACATCGAATTCGGAAGATCCCCACCAGTCAGAACTGTGTTGTGCACTCTAGCCTGGTAAGGTGCCATTGTCGATCAGTCAATTTTGTAAAATCACACAGAGAACCCATCATCTCCTGGGGTGGTCTCTCCCTTCGTTCATTTTATCGTCTGGACTATCTCTTCACTATAGGGGAATCAAGGGCGTCAGCTGCCTCCACTGAGATACCTGGTAGTCTAAGTTGGTCGAGAAATTACGCAATGTGTGAGCCATCTCCCTCATAATCAGCCTGCAGAGGTTGCTATAAAACTCCTGAAGTTCCCCACCTATCCACATAGTTCTGACAGCCTTCTTCTGCCTGTATCCCTGTCACTCTCCTAGAATTACTTTTTTGCCTCAACTTCCAAGCTAAAATCTTGCCTGCTTTTTCCTCCTTCTCATGGTATTTATGTTTAAGAAAAAGTAATTGTTACACTCACCTGGTATCCATGGGGGCGCCACACGATACTTGATGGAGGTCTAAGTGCTATCCCGGACCCCTCTCTGCCTGGTTATGTGCCAGACATTGGGTAGCACCTTAGGTATTTGTGCGTTGAACTCTCCGTCCTGCATCTCTGTGCAGGGGCGAGTGGTTGGTGTAGGCGTTCCGTAGACCTAGTTGCTTCACTGGTCCGTGTGCCCTTATGTCGGTTCCAGACCAGCTGTGACTCCGACTCTGCTTCCTGTCTCCCAGGTAAGTTATAATGTTTTTTCCGTCTTTATTCTGTCTCTTTCTTTCCCTCTGTTTTCTCTGTCTTCTCAGCATCTTTCTCCACTGCACTGTTCCCTAGCAATGTCTCTTTTTGTTCTCACAGGGATGGTTGTGATCTCAGAGTTGCCGCGCCGATGGCAAAGACCACGGTGAGTTATTGATGCACGGAGTTCTGCGCTGTTTATTGGTGTTAATTGCTAACATGTGTTCTCTTCCCTTCTTTGTACAGGTTGCAGTGATGTTCCGGAGTGATGAGCGATCGAAGCGCTGCTTGCCCAGGTAAGTGCTTTGTTAATGCTGACCTTGTTCCTTCTCCCTTGCAGGTTATGGTGAAACCTAGAGATGGGCGAGATAAGAGAAGTGCAAGGTGCTGCCTGGACTCGCTGCTTGCCCAGGTAAGAATTGTTATTAATGCTGTCCTTGTTTCTTTACCTTTGTAGGCTGCTGCAAACTCGGGAGATGGGCAAGGTAAGCGAAGCGCAGGATGGATTCAAGACTAGTTTCTTCACAGGTAAGTGTTTTTGCTTGCTAATACTATTCTTGTTCTTTAAGGTTATTAATGGAATCCAGATCTAGGGCTTCAGGATCGAGCGCCGGAGAAGCAGATGAGCAGGAGCTGGACACAGTGAGCGTTACGCTGCAGGAGCGCCAGAATAACGCGAAGCATGTTCTACTGTTTGGGTGTGGTTTAAATAGCCCAGGTAAAGTAGTTCCAGACCAAGTAGTTCCAGGCCCAGCCACGCCCAAAACACTAGACCGCATGGCTTGGTTCTAAAGAACTGATCTGTGTAATAGGCTTCTTATGCACTTGCGCGATCTGAATGACACATGGCCTAGTAGGATCGTTGTCTGTCTTCCCTTTGTCCGCCCCTTGCCTCGTCGAGCATTGAAACACTCGTGTATAGGCGGGTTACAAATGCCATATCATATCATATCATGTTGGATTAAGGTCCAAAACTGGCATTGCTTTATTCCTGATAATGAGCCTGGCGCCAAAGGTGCCAGGACTGACTCCATGCCTGTTTCTGATGGAGTTTTAAGGCTCTTGGGGCCAGTGTGAAGGGCTTTAGACCCACTGCTGCCAGGGGGCTGTTATACCTGAAGGGGTCAGGGGCATGGATCGCGACAGCAATTTCTGCTTCGTGTCCTGTGTCAATAGGGCCTTAAATTGGGATCTAAATTGTTTTAATTTGTTTGGGGAGACAGATGCGATAGATTTTTATTCATACTCTCATCATGGAATAGGTAGTCCCTCCCATGGATGGACCAAGAAACAGCACAAATGTGTAACTGTATAGGAAAAAACAATATTTAAAAAAAAAAACTCTTGTCCACAATCACACCCCATCTTGTTGAGGCACTGCATAGTAGCATGCTCCACGATCCATACATGAAAAATAAACAAAATTGAAGATGAACAACGTAAACTGAAGATTATGTATTTTCAAATCCTGGCACCCAGAATTCCCAGGATCAGGCCTCCGGGATGTCCTGTCCATCAGTCTCTGCACCAACAATGCATATAACGCAGTCATAAGCAGAACTCCTCTGATCCGGCACTCCATGGAACCTCCTGCACCAATGTAATCTTTTTGGCCTCTCAGGTTCCATGTGTTCACCCCCATTCTTCGGTCTAGGGGCTTTCCCAGGGCATCCTCCCATGGTATCCTCCAAGGGTCCAACGCTCCAAGGATCCGGCCCTGCATGGGTAATGAATCAGTCATATCTAAAGTGAATAGAAATGAAACAGATTAAGTACTTAGCACAAAACAATTGTCTATCCCTCTTCTGCTACAAGGTCTGAAAATACAATTTGAATGCTGATTAAAACACTGTGGCTCTGTGGATTTGCCACTTTGGAACACCTGCAATTATCATTGCATAAAATAAGACAACATTCTACATTATACAACAAAATAATTCCCAACAAAACACTCAACACCCTCCGTAATATTTCACATCTCTACTATCCCTTGCCATTTCCCATCAATTACTTGAAACCGATGCAGAAAAATGTCTACCACACAACCAGTGCTCCAGATAAGATTTTGAGGTGGGAGTATTTTACGCATGATTTTTCAAATTAGAGCATAAATGCAATTTCAAGAGAGTAAAAATTAGTTTTCTCCTCTGCAAGAGAGTAAAACTTATCCAACACATACGTTATGGGTATAAACACACTTTAAAAGGGTGCATGCTTTATTGTGTTGCTCGCTTAGCTGTCACAGATTTGGTCTTTCAGTTGGAAATTCACCATCATGCATAAGAAGGCTATGATGCTGACAAAAGAAATGCTACATTGCCATCTAGTGGTGGAAAGTATGTTTTTTTAATGAATAAATCAAAGCGTACACGGTATGCAGTACAAAATTAAATGGTCCAAATTTGCCATATTTACATGCGTAAAAGGGCAAGATACGCACCTTAACTGGTAGGCTGCACACAACATTAGAATAACTCAGTTTGGTTTGCTACCTTCTCATTAATAGAATGGTTAACTTTATGTTACATATGGCTCTGTTCACTTCTGCTTGCTCACCAGGCCGTATGTTTCTTTATTCATGGAGTGAAATCTTGTGTATGTTACATTACACATGATCTCATGTCACGGTGTTACATGTATTATGAATTTTTCTCTGTTTAATGTGCCTGCTAGCAGACAAAATTACTACGTGTGATTTTATTACACCTCCTGACAAACAGGCACTATGTTACCCATATCACATATTATTCTCTGTTTATTGTGAATGCTAGCAAGACAACCACTATTATTTGTTTAGCTTAACTCTACTGTTAGCTTTATTTTTACTGCATTTATTATTTTCATTCAGCCAGTCTCAACCCACTCAAGCCTTTTCACTTCGTGCTTTTGGTGACATGGCTTAATCTGGTTTACATGTACGAATTGCTCAGTTGCCATTTCACCCTCCTTCTTGATAGTTTTATACACTACAGGGGAGATTTTGTCTATAATTTCAAATGGCCCTTGCCATGCTGCTATAAATTTAGAGTTGTTATGCATGTTTTCTCAAAGTGATATTTATACATCTGATCACCTACCTTATATTCTCTAACAGATATCTTTTTATCATAATAGGTCTTTGAACTATCAGCAGCTCTCTTCAGATTTCGCTGCACAAATGCAAACGTTGTAAGCGCTTCCTCAATTCCTCTACATGTTCGTGAATTGTGGAGGCATTCACAAGTGTTTGTTCATGTGTCCTGTACAAAAAGTGTTGTGGTAACACCATTTTTCTTCCTGTCAATACTTCATGAGCGCTAATACCTGTTGCTTTAGCGGGGTGAATCTAATGGCCATTAACACTAAAGGCAATAGAAGGTCCCAACTAGATCCTGACTCAGCTACAAATTTCTTTAGCATATCCACTATAGATCTATTGCTTCTCTCAAGCCACCCCTGATGAAGATTGTCTATAAAATATGTGCAGTTTCCTCTTTGCACCCAATATCTGTCACATCTTGCTCATCAAGGACCTAGTGAAATGACTTCCCTGGTCTGGTTCTACCCTTTGAGGCAAACCAAACCTTGAAAATATGTGATTTACCAATAAGGTGGCTGCTGTCTGTGCACTGCAATCTGGTGCGGGAATACATTTCACCCACTTGGACATCAGAAATACCACTGTTAATAAATATTTATTTCCCATAGCTGATCTTTTTACAGGCCCAACATAGTCGATTTGCAAATCTGACCATGGAAGAGTCAAACCTCTTTTCATTAATGGAGCCCTATGCATAGGTGAAGTAGGTTGAAATTATGCACATATCAGACACCCTCGGTGTATAGTTCCACATCTTGGGACATATGTGGCCAGTAAGCATAGTCCTTTAAGATCCCTTAAGTGTTTTGTAAGCCTCTGTGTCCTGCAGTTATTGCGTCATGTGCATGATGTAACATTAGCCCTCAGAATGAAAGAGGCACCACCTATTGTATTTGACCTGTTACCGATTCCCTAATTATCAAACCATCTTGTAGCCTAATCTTTTTTTTATTTTTCAATAGTTCCCTCAGCTCTTCTTTTCCATTGCAGTCGTTTTCAGATAGAGGATTATATTCTGCATCTAATAAATGATTATAAAATATACCTACCACTGGGTCTTCTGTGTGTGCCTTAATTCAATCCTGATCTGGCGTATCATAACTCCATTGTAAAACAGGCTGTTTGACCTCTTTTGGAGATTTGAAGCGTGTAACCGCATCTACCTGTATTTCGCCCATCAGGTGTTCAATGGGAAATAACTCTCCCATTGCAGCCCCAATCTTGGCTAATTGATCTTCTTTGTCATTTCCCTCCTCATCATCCAATGTGTCTTTAAATGGCCACAGATTTTCCTCCAGTGTATTATTATACCATCTTCTGATACTAAATTTTCCATAGCCTGGATCATTTCCCCATGTTTAAGGTTTTTTTTTTTGTTATATGTGAGCATCTCTTTTGCCTTCCAACCAGGTAGATACTCTACAAAACTATTTTGTGCATAATCAGAATCAGTCACCAAAACAATCTTTTTGAATTTACTTTCAACTGCGGCACGAATCGCCTTATAAATGGCAGCCAGCTCTGCTATTTGGCTACTCCTAGCTCCAATTCTCAGACTCGCTCTTGGAATATTATCACATTTGAACCAAATATTTCCTATTCCTACCACGAGTTGATTTTCTTCATTATTTTCCACATGATATGCACATCCATCCACATACACTGTTGGCAAGCCTCCACACACCTTTCCATTGAAAGCTTTGTGTGGGGATTGTTCAAATGTATTTAAATTGTTCTCTATTTCTGTTTCATCAGTCATGCATTTACCTGCTCAATCATTCAGATCTGCCAGCCCTTGAACAACTGAGCTCTTTTTATTCTGACTATATTTTACTTCTACATGGAATCCTTGCAATGCCAATGTCCAGGAAGTAATTCTGGACTGTGTCAAGTTACCCAACCTAATTCTTTTAATTTGTCAAAATTGTACAGGTTGGTGATATGTTTCAATACTTACTTTTTCTCCTTGAATGATGGGACGGAAATGTTGCAATGCCCACACTGTGGTCAGAAGAGATTTGTCACATTCACTACATTTAGTTTCAACCTGAGATAAAGCCTTGCTTGCATAGGCGATAGTTTTGTGATTTAGATCATGTCTTTGAGATAATACAGCTGACATACACTGATCTGTGAATCCTATTTCTACAAAGAAATCCTGATTCTTTATGGGATAGGCCAAACATGGCACTTTCATGAGACATTCTTTCAGTTTAGTCACTGCTTCAGATTGCTCCTTTTCCCATTTCCATGGTACATTCTGCTTCAATAATGTAGTCATGGGTTGAGTGATCTCGGCGTAATTCTCAATAAACTTCCTTTTATATCCTGTTATCCCTAGTATACTTTTCAATCCCTTTAGGTTAGTAGGATCTTTCAATTTCTGTATTGCTTCCACCTTTTTCTTTTGTGGATTCAACCCATGTTCAGTTACTTCATGGCCCAAGAAATGTACTTTCTTTTTGCACCATTGTGCCTTCTGCTAGGATACTTTGGCTCCCGCTTTCTGTAACTGGCCAAGCACATGTCTAATCTCATAAAAATGACTCTTTAGATTTTCATTTTTAATTAGAACATCGGTCCATCATATGAGATACACCTTTAAGAAGCCATCTTCTTATTTATTCTTCACCACGACTGAGACGTTTTATCCTTCTATTGAGGATTGACCAATTACCGGTACTGGTTATTAGCGGAATTATGAGCAACCTGATCAAACCAAACTGCTACTGCTGACTCTTCATGAATAGATCTGCCATTGAAACCGGTAAACATGTTCTAACTAGATGCCCTTCGATGCAAATAACTTACACAATATTCTATGGAGACTTTGTCCATTGCATGGATCACATCAGCGGCGGAGACATTTGGCTGAGGGCGCTGAATGCAACTGGTATGAAACTCTATATGGCACTATACAACGTGTGGGTGATAGTGGAGAAACTACTGGACATATCTATATAGTGCCTGGGATAGTAGAGAAGCTATTGGACATGCCTATATAGAAGTTTCCTTCCCCTAAGTAATGATGGGACTACATTTGGTACTGTATGTCTAAGCATCTACATCTGCAGTTAATCTGCAAGAATTTTATAGCTTTAATACAAATCTGATGTAATTGTACTGTATACAGGTGAATTAAGTACAATGTTACGCCATGTCGAAACATCAGGGTGATGACATTTTAAATTTATTCTCCATTTTGGACATTTTGCTATATTGTAATTATGACATTTATGATTACTGTAATTTTATTATTCTTTCTGTGGTCAACTACGATACTTACTCTCCTTTTCTGTTTTTGTTCATATGAATATGCTGTATGAACCTATAATAGTATTTTACTTTTGTAATTTGATTTATGTTATGTGAAAAGCTTATGTTAAGTTATGACACATTAAATAAATGCATAAATAAATTATTAAATTAGAAAATCATCCACGTAAACTATTGTTCCCCTTTCTGCTGCATCCGGGAGTAATTTTCTCAAAAATGTTCTGAATTTACTTCCACTATTGACATACCCAAATGGTGTTCTCGACCATGCGTATTCAGTTTTATCAAATGAAAATGCAAACAAATTTTGTATGTCTTCAGCCAGTGGCACACACCAGTACCCAGCTGTAAGATCTAACATGGTAAAAACTTTTGAACCATGGACCTGTGCGAGACCTTCATCAATAAATGACAGTGGCTATCTGGACACTGGTAACCTTTTGTTTAATTCTCTCAAGTCTGCACACGGACGCCAATGACTCCAAGTATGCCAGTGGTAACCGATATTGATGGACAAAAACCAGAGCTCTACCAGATCCCTCTGGTAATGTAGCAACATTCAAATAGGTTAAGCCACAATCAGAAGCGTCCTTGGCAAAGACTTCCTTAAATTCCATGAATACTTTGCTCAATTCATTCCTATCCTCTTCATTGGTACACAGATCTGCAGCCTGAACCTTTTCTTCTACCATTTTTCAAAACTCTGTAAAATCCTCCAATGGAGGAACCTCTGTGCTCTCCTCCAACCGTGTAGCTGTATCTCTCTGTAGAGTTGCCACCCTTAAATATTTTGGAATATCAGCCTCTATTTCAATATGCTGTTTTTCTGTTTTATTTTCATTTAAATCAAATAATATGCACTTCTCTTGATGACAGCACACCGACTCACTGAAATCATAAGGATACACAGACTGATTTTTGAATATCCTTTTGGTTGAGAATTCAGAGACTCTGGCAACTCACCCTGTGCACTTACATATTTCTCATGGATGTTCCCAATCACTGTATTACTGAAATCTGCAGTACAATGTGATTTTTGTATTGCCATACCTAATGCTGAATTCCTTTCTAAATAATTATCCTGACACCGTTTATTATCTGCCATGATTTTGATGGGCCCATCCCCAATGTCCACCAGTTCACATTCTAAGTCCTTGCTGCCTCATGGATTTGTTTATGCAGACAAATGCATCAGGATCCTTCATCTGCTGTCCATTTCTGTGTTTTAGTGTTATGGTGACATGTCTGGTGATTGCGAGAATGGTAACATCCTTCTTTACATGTAGCTCAATTGCATAGGGCACCTATTGTGCACAATGATAAGCCTGTGGCTTGTCTTCAAACTCAGGCGCAGGTCCCCCTAGCCTGAACCACACTTTTTGATTAAGAAAGTCCAGCACCATACACATTCTGTACATAATGCAATTTCCCAAATAAAAATCATTCTGTGTCCCATTAACTATCCATACATTGTGGCAGATAGTTTTCAGGCCATTGATCATTTTTATTATGCATCTTCCTACGACTCTGTTCACTGAGTCCGGCTCATCTAACCCGAAAGCGTGTTGGTTTTTTATTCTGAATTTTGGAATCTCCCCCTTTACATTATTCATAGGGCTAGTTTATCATTAATAAAACTTCTTTCCTGTTCAAGTGCTAAAATGGCCTTTATCATGTCAGAATGCCGATTTACACCAATATGGATCCATGGCAGCCGATCTCCCGTGTGTATTTCAGAAAGTGGTGTGATATGTTTTTCTGTGGTTACCTCGGGGATCATATTTTGCTTGCACTTCACTACTTTGAAAGTAAAAGCATAATGTATTTTCATCTATTTCTGTTTGCCATTTCTTCCTAGGATCCAAATAAATGTCCATGGATTGCTTCTCCTTTTCACCTTGCATTTCACTCTGACACATCAGGATAACAGTGACACTAGGTACACAACCATTTTGAAGGTACACCTCCACTGCATCATCTTATTTAGCCACAGTATGACATTTGTTTACACTGTTGTTTAAAAATAGGAGTGGCCATGGGCGTGAAATATACCCCCGCATTAGCTAACCTTATCATGGGGATGCTTGAAGATACATATATCTGTACAGATGAAATTTTCAACAACAAGGTCATCAGGTGGGCAAGATACATCGACAACGTCCTTCTTATTTGGAATGGAACATCAGATGACCTGGAACAATTCCTGACAAGAGCAAAACAATAATAACTTTGGGTTCACCATTACAGGCACACACAGCAGTATCAATATTAACTTCTTGAACTTGACAATTTATGTAGAAAAAGACAGATTGTGGACCAAGACCTTCCGGAAAGAAAGTGAACTGAACTCCACACTACTAGCAACCAGCTGCCACCTAGATGTGGTCAAACGAAATATTCTGAAAGGCGAGTATATCAGAGCCCGTAGGAATTGCAGCAATGATGACACTTTCAAAAATGAATGCAACCTACTGTTCAAAAGATTTTGAGAAAGAGGATACAATACAAAATGCATTAAACTAGCATGCGATAAAGCAAAAAGTATGTCAAGAGAACAAAAGCTAACTGTGCGACCAAAATCTGCTAATAAGGAACAAGAAAAGTGCTATTCATCACCACATTTTGTAGTGACAATGGAACAATTAGAAAAATCCTATGTAAACATTGGCACTTATTACAATTGGATTAACATATTAGCAAATACATAGACCACCTCCCAAAAATCATCTACAGGCGATCTCGCACTGGGAAAATGAATGTCAGCCCATCACTACTACCAGTAGATGAAAAAAGTAGTCAGGGAACTTGGCTACAAGTCACAACACCCGGTTTTAGGAAATGCGGCATATGTACCACGTGCCAATATGCACACAAGCCTGCTAACAAATTTAGGGACACAAATGGTACAACCATAACTATCAAAGAAAACATCAACTGCAAATCCAAATACACCATATACGCCATTATCTGTGTTTGTGGAAAAATATATATCGGAAGTACAATTCGAGAACTCAGGTTTAGAATACGTGAACATTTATCATTGATTGGCAGCCAAGATGGCACATTGCTCCTAGCAATACACTGGCAAACTCTTCACCAAATGGACGAAAAGAGCAACATTAGATTAATTGGTCTGAAAAAAGTCAATTTAGGAAGACGTGGAGGAAACAGAGAAAAGGCACTTAGACAAGAAGAAGCACGGACAATACGTTGATTCAGATCGACTGTGGTTGGCCTCAACACGGACAATGAAATGGGGGTTTTTCTTTGAATAATGAAACATGCACCTATGTGACATTAGTATCATATACACTATGTCATGCCAAAGTAAACTAACTGTAACTTTGACAATCTTCTATATCTCGCCTTGAATCAAGACCTATATGTAATGTCACATAATATGTAGATATCTTTCAATTTTCCCATGACTAGGGTAATCTTCTCTGTATATATGATTTTTTGACTAGAATTTCCCATAATTTGGATCTTGGGGCATTTATGCCTTTTGTGTAACTCAACCCCTCAAGCACCTGAGAATTTTTTTTTGCAAAAACAAATCAAAAGAATCTAGCGCTTTTCGACATTGCCATTTTGCCCCAATATTACCTTAGGCAGGCTCCTTGGATAAAATACTATAACCAAAGCACTAGACACGTCTGCATGGTAAGAGATACATATGCATTTGTAAGTGGATTAGTCAGTAACAACCAATGAATCCTAGATTGTTAATAATGTTTCAAGCTTCCACCATAGAACAAAACGGTGAATCTACCAAGTTTATGAAGTAAAATCGAACATTTAACTATATAAAAATCAAACTGTGCAATATCGTTTATGTAAAGCCAGAGCCAATATTTGGGAAACCAATAGGAACACATATGTACTGTTTACCCCTCTAAGATGGCCACCTCCGCCTCTGTAACACAGAGGCGATTGAAAAAGGACTACCATTACCTAGGGAACGGTAAATACAATCTAACTCGCACGTTCGCGGCACTCTTGAAGCCGATGCAAAGAGACTGACAGCCGTTCTTTGTCTGGTAAGCCCCTCGGATTCAGTAGAATGAGATACTAATGCGAGCTGGCAGCATCACACGCATTTCTGATACTAACTAAGAAAGATTAGATACCACTTTGAACTACTGTTACAACTGCATAGCTTTTGGGATTAGCACACGGTCAAGAAAAAGGGAAAATAGGATAAATATAAAGACATCTGTGATACCCGCATATATGTATTTAGGCTGCAACATAAGCCCTTCATCCATGCAGCACGACGGAGGGCACATCCTGAGTAATGTGAAATAAAATAAAACAACTTAGTGGGTCACATCTGCATACAGCCCGCGCCGTAAAGAAAGGAGTTATAATACTTTAGCAAGATGCTGCCGCATGCGTTATTATCCATTACAGTACTTTGTGCTCACGTATGTAACACAAGCAGTGTAGGCAATATTGCCCGAGATAGAGATACAGCTGTTGAAGACACAAACAGTAATACATACATTTCCTTTCCCAATTACCCTTGTAGGTGGGATTCAAACCCATATAACTATCCGTGTATAACTCTATCAACCTTAAGGAAACCTAATATGGCAACTATGACTAGGTAAGTCACTTTGGAGGAGCAAATAAGAATCAATACACTTTTCAATATATTAGTGAACAAGCCCAATCACTAATGCAATTATGATCTCATTTTTCTCTCCTTTTTTCTTTCAGAATTGTCTTTTGCTCACCACAACAATGTTTTTGTAACCATGTAAATGTTTCTGTATTTAACTATCAATGTCTCAATTATATGTTGGATACATTTGCGAAATGCTTATCTTAACATCAATATCACCAGTACATTCTTTTCCCCCCACTGGTTCTTTAAACACTGTATTTTATGCATGTTTTTTGGTATGATTAGCCCTGATTGAAAAAGGCATTCGTTTTCTGAAACACGTGTCTCACATAGGGCAACCCACTTATCTAATCAATAAAATACAGTGATGCACTAAGGAGAAATACCAGTATCGTTTCAAATTAATGTGTGGCGCTGCTAACAAGTGAAGCAGGAGGTTCACCTCCCATCTGGTAGTTACAACACGGAGCAAGGGGAATTCTCTGTTAACTTCACTAGCATGCGACACTGGCACTAGCGCAAAGCATCTCTAAGTTGATAAAAGAAGACCGTACACCATCTTGTCATTTTCATGCTTAGAATACTTATTTACATCTTGTGTGGTTCCTGTTCTCTTAGTCTCTTGGAATAAGTGTGGCTCAAAGTACTCTTCAGGTGACTGGCCTGTACCCTCCTTTTGAGCACTCCATTTTTCTGTCTGCATTTCGTCAGTATTCTGACTAACAAGGGAGGATATTTTAACAATCAATCCTACCTCTTTATCATGTTTTTTATCATGGCATGTGATGTCTTTTTTGAAACTGTCTCTCTGCTCTTTTTCTCCTTTCTGTCTTTACTTTGCGCACACTTTGATAGCCTGATTCAACTATAAATTAAACCAAACTTCCTTTTTATGTGCGTCTGCATCCCCTTCCTCATTCTCATTTGTGGTCATTTTTCTGTTTAAATCAGTGAAAAATTCAGGACCGCAACACAAAACTGGTTCATGGGACTCTGTACCTTTATCATTGCAGGGGCTATTAGTACTTGGTCACTTGTTGTCAGAAGGCACCAGATAATGTCTGCGACCTTCTGCCCCCTCCTTTGATTGCTGCTTTTGAACTGCACAGAGTTTTCCTATTTGCTCAGATAACATTTTAAATTGGGCCTCAAGGCATTGAAATCTGTCCATTTCCCTGGAATCTTCTCTTTGTGGTCTAGGCCTGTACTGGTTACTTTCTCCCTGGTTGGACCTGTTCTGGTATCTCTCAGGAGATTGATTTCTATTTGAGTTGTTTCTGAACTCTTGATTCATGGGAGGTGGGGAGCACGGTGTGACCATTCTTTGGTTGTGATCCACTGGTGGTGTTGACTGATTATAGTTGTGCAGGGAATAGTTCAAGTTTTGCCTTTTATTTTGTGGGAACTGTCCTCTATACTGATTTCCATTTTCAATGAACCAATCCACATATCGTGGTCTGTCTTGATTGCCATATACCATAGTATTAGGGTCAAATCTGCTTTGTGCCCCCAATGTCTGGTATGGACCATTGTTTCTTAGATCTAGATTTTGTCTTTGATTGTTATTCATGCCTGACATATCGGGCCGGTATCTTACCCTAGGTCTGTCTCCCATATATCTAGACTAATATAATTTTCTCTATTACTCGGATCATGTGTCTGGAACATCAGTGTTTGGGATGGCAGCCTCTGTGGCGTGCCTCTTTGATCAGATGTCATATTATTTATGACCTGGTTTTGGGCTGATTCAAGTGGCATTTTTGCAGATTTTATCTTTATTACTGTTGGTGTGGAGTCTTTAGATTTTGATTTTGCCTCTTTAACTATAGCCCCCTCTTCCCTCTGACAATACATGACCTCTTATAGTTTAGTCCCTTGTTCTACAATCCACTCTAGTGATTTATCACGATCAAACTCGCGAATTAACTGTGATATAATGTCTTTTTTTAAACCATAAAAGTAGACAGTCTTAAAATCAGTCGAATTAGGGCTAAAAGATACATCAAAGCAGGAGAATGCTTATTTTAATTCTTGGGGAAACTGGCAAGTTGACGTATTTGGTTTCGCTGTCATTGTATACGCTGCCTTTTTTGCACCCTGCAATGACTGGTATGGGGAGAAGTGATGCCTAACCTCTTTTTCAAATTCTGCCATGACATATTTTCTTGTTCATTTAGACTTCTAATAATGCTCACAGCAGCAGCATCGAGAGTTAGGTGAACATACTGTCTATATTGTTACCTCAGTATTTGCAGAGCTTTAAATATATCATGTACTGTTTCCAAGTGATCCTCTATGTAGCAATTACTTCCCTTTTTGAATGGTCTAATCAGTGCCTTGATCGATTTCATTATTGTGATAGGACTATTTGGTGCTATGTTTGGAGTAGGATATTCTGTTGTTCATTCCTTCTCTCAGGTGGATAGGACTGATGGCAACCACCAGTGGGTGAGTCAAACGCCCCCCAAATGCATTACAACCAGGCCTAGCCACCGGTTTAGCCACTGCTACCGTATTCCCTTGTGTAGAATTGGGGCTAACCTCAATCCCATTGAATGTGGCGCCTTGTTGTTTTTCCTGAGATTTGAAATTACATATTTGCTGTTCCGGCACTTTTTATGAATTTGGTCTGCTTCCTGGCTAAGGTAAGAATTTTCATCACCCATCTTATTAATAACATTCTGCATTTCACTTATTTGCAATTGGCACTGATTAAATTCCCTGTCCTTTTTGTCATTTAACTGAAACATTTTAGCCATCTCTTGTTCAACAGCCTGAAACTCACTTTCTTTCTCCATTTTATCTTTTTGGAGCGTTTGCATATCCAACATAATGTCCTCTTTATCTTGTCTGATGGCACTTACGACCCCCTTCAGTTGTTTTAGTTCCTGCGTGTTCTCCTCAAACTGTTTCCTGCTCTGAAACAGCTTTTTTTCTAAATCATTGCATTTAGATTTCATCTCTCTATTGCTTGACTCTAATTCCGATTGACTGTAAGTACAATTTACCGGGCCTTACACATTTAGTAGGAATAAAATATTACCACATGTTGTGCTGATGACTTATATACAACATCAGCCTATTGTGTTGAACGATTCTGTTCAGCTCCCAGCATGCATAGCTGAACACGCTCACACACATATAGGCTACTAGCTTGCTTGCTTTTACGGTTCTCAAATTTTATTTCTTACTCTACCACTGGCGGTAAATATTTTACCACTGTGGTATATGCACTGAGGCACTTCATTGTTTTCTCCCCTCATCTAAAAATAGTCACCAGAGACACAATCAACAATCCCACCAGTTCAGTTTTCTACCATTTTTATACACATGTTAAAATAACGCTCAATGGCAATAAAACCTTATTTCAGGTCACAAGAACACATTTGTTTGTTCTTACCAATGCATTGACACTGAAACACAGCACAGTACATGGAAGATATTTAAGTCATCAGCTTTTGTTATTTATCATTGAACGTGTGTAAGAAAAACAGCAAAGAATTTGTTAAAAATAACACTCTATACTAGTTCTCTGATGGGAACCACACATGCGCTCGGCCGTACTCCTCAGCTTTTACAAATACTCAAATTGAATTATGAAGTCCCTGTGCTTTATCAGGAAGAATCCCTCTCTGCCGGGGGTTATCTGCAAATAAGTGTTGCAAACTCTGCACTGCTTTTTGTGCCCCCGAAGGTCAGCCTCGGAGTCCCAGCAGCATCCAAGACTAGGTCAGCTCAGTGCTGCTCTCTTTCTCCCAACAGCAAGCAGCCAAAAGCCCCACACCCTTTCTGCTCTCTGTATTTATGCCTGATGCCTGTCATTCAAAACTAAACCTGCCTTATTTCTGACATTTCCCATCACCACAGCAACTTCTAGAGTTCTGAGCTCTCTGTCCAAACACCCAACGGGAGCATATGTACCAACTTATTTCCTGCAAGAACAATAAACTCTCTGAATGGAAAAGACAGCCCATTCATTTTTGCAAAATGCTTACTTTCTCAGAACGAAACAGCAGAATTTTCCATCTGTGCTTACTTGCATTTCTATGTTAACTGGAGGACTAATTATTTAATGGGATATTATTTATTAGGGATGGTCAGTTAATTAATCTAGGTTAGTTTCATCAATGCAAGACTACACTCAGATGGCAAATTCACCAATAACATGCATTATTTGTATATGTGCTCAGTACATCTTATATCTGCTGTCTTTTGACATCCATTTTGCTGACACCTTTGAAAGCCTAGTTCCCTGTCCCCATAAATGCAATGTATTATTTTTAACCTGCACTTGTACTACATAATGTGCTGTCTCTCTTTGCATTCATCTATACTAACCCCACTGAAAGTAATGTCATGTAATCATTGCATAGCATCTTACAATACATGTTTGCTGGGCTGCCTGGACATAGAGCCTCTATTTCTTCTCTGAGTGTTGCTTCCTTCTTTTGTCTTTCTTTTTTTCTATGAGCCAAGCATAATCAGCTTCCCCCCATTGTGACTTTGAACCACTCCCATAGAGTGGAGTTCCCACTTCCCCGTTATCGTTCGATTCAAAATACTCCTTAATGTTAGTGCGTAGACATGCGCCATGTCCTTGTCTTTCAGTAAAAAGCTGTTACACATCCATCTACCTCAATGTGTTTCTCTGGCCCAATACCCCATTTTCACTAGTATCATATCATGATCAGACCATGAAATCGGCACCACACCAGTGTCCTTTACATTGCCTTTTAAAGCCACATCGATTAGGGAAAGGTAAATTCTGGAAAAAGAATTGTGCACTTGAGAATTAATTGTAAAGGGTGGGTCTCCTGTCTCCCCACTATTGTGTGAGTCTGTCAGACCCAGACCTTTGTTGATCTCTGCAAAGCGGAGTGAATCTGCATCCCTTGTAAATGACATAATGTTCTTTAAGCCTTATCCTATCTCTGATGGGTCAAGAATCATATTAAAATCTCCCCCAATGATTAGGAAACCCTTCACAAAGTGCTTCAGCCTCTCTGCCACTGACTCCCAGAAAACGGCTTGAGTTGTGTTTGGGAAACAAACTGATATCAGGGTTATCCTTGCACCATGCAATGTCCCCTTTAGAAAAATGTATCTACCCTTTTGTTCTTTGAGTTCCTAGTTGACCACCAAACCCAGATGCCTAACGACAACAATCGCTACCCCTCTCTTTTTCATGGGACCTGATGAGAGGAACTCAGTCTCCACAGCTTTACATCTGAGGGAACTTTTGTATCCCTGTTGCCAGTGCATTCCTTGTAAAACCAACACATTAAGGGAACCCACGTTGAACCAATCATCTGCCTCTGCCATCAATGTGACTAACGTGGACCCCCTGAGTCCCCTTATGAATTGGCATCTCAAGATGTACACCCCTAGGACTTGTCTAGTTTAAACACACCGTACGCTGTTCAATTAGAATGTGAAGAAAGAGAACTGGGGAACTACTCAAATTAAACCCCCCCAAACCTCAAATTCCCCATAATCCTCCCAGCATTTAGTCTAAAGCTGACACAACAAAAACAAATCCTTTTTGTCCTATTGGACCACCAATAGTTACCCGCCCACTGGCCATTCACCAGAAATTCTCCCTTATGCTTGAGCCCCTTTGAAGCATTACCACAAACTCTCCAGTGTCCCTCACCCCCCTAATCTCCCATCTCCATCCTCGTCCTTGAATCTCTTACCCTCTTTGAGACTTTTGAGTAACACAACTGGTGGTTACCCCACTATTACCCTCTCCCCCACCAACCCTCAACTCTCCAATAGAAACTCAGGTGGGACCGGACAGCCACACCCGAGAAGCCAGCACCCTCAAACTCTGAGAACATCTGTGCTTTATATCCGTGCAGTGTAAAACCAGAATCCATTTCTTTTTTGGGTGATGGCGTGTTCATCTTCTTGAATTTTCTGGAGCCCAGAACCCTTTGTTTGTCCTTAGATTTTGCTCTCCCCAGAAGTTCCCTTTCGATCCACATTGGGGTAGTGTTCCTTGGCTTGATTCTCCCCCATCAGTTCCATAGAGACTCTTCGAATGTGCTCTTCCATCAATATCTAGTAATTTAGACCCTCAGTTTTGAAAGAGATGGAGAATGGGAACCCCCAGTGATAACTCACTCCCTTGTAGCTGAGCCATTCCATTAGGGGGGAGAACATACACCACATAGACAAGGTGAAGCTGGATATATCTTGGAATATAGTAATCTTCATGTCATCACATTCTACTGGTCCAACCATTCAGGCTTTTTCCAGTCTTCTCGTCTTCGCAGTGTAATGATGGAACCTCACTAGTACCGATCTGGGTCCTCTGCCCCCTCCCCCAGCTCTGTGCAATTTATAGATTGTCAGCTCTGTAGTCATAACATTCCCAAGCAGTTCCTTAATAACCATTTCAATGGCTTTCATTATATCAGTCTCGGTTTCACCCTATTTCTCAGGAAAGCTGAAAAATCTGAGGTTATTCCATTTCTCCCTGTTTTCAAAATCATCCATTGGTCATCACCTCTTTATGTCGCTCCAATTCTAGAATTCTCATGTCAATCTGAGTTTGTTAATATGTCCACCGAGGACTGGTTGGCTTCCAGACCTTGCAACCTATTATCCATAACTTCCACCTTTCTATCTAGACTGTCTAGTCTATGGCCAGTGTATGTTCTGATTTCCTGTATTTCTTCCAGCATGGCTGCTATGTCTTGTCTGGTAGCAACTGTTTCTCCAGGGAGTTCCTGAGCAGGAAGGACACTGGCACTCTGATCTGAGGAAGTTGCCATTGGATTTATAAACTTCTGGAGGGATTCCATCCAGTTAATTAAGGAAGCTCGCTTGACTCTTCGACTATTATCGAGGTTGTGGAAGTGGGTTCAGTGCCCCTAATTCTTTCCAAAACATCACAGCCGAGCACCCCAATGAGAGGTCCAATTGGGGTATGGTTGGAGGGTGCAGTGGCCACTTTGTCTTGCAATGTGACCACCTTCTCAGCTTCACTCGGGATTCCTCATAGGACCACCATCTAGGAAGACCTGTCGGCACTTAACTTTCTCACCTCTGCTTGTTTATGACCTGGTCCTGTTTGGGGGAGGGGTGGATCCCCAATGGGTCGATAAAGAGTTGCCCGCAAGCTCACAAGTGTGTTCCTCCCTACTTCTGGGTCTGCTTAGTCCAATAGCACAGACTTATTCACACCGTAGGGGGACCGGTGTGGTGCCAAGGCCCCTGCATCTAAGATTATGTCATTGCCAGAAATGTGCAGCGGGTTGCCGGGATTGTTAATGGACAACGTCTTACCCTTCGAAACCGACACTATTATGTCCGATGCATTGGATCCCTGCCTTCTTTGTACCGTGAAAGACTGATACCTTGCCAGGATTTCTTTCTTTTATTGCATCCCTCCTTGGGACACATGGGCTCCAGCCTTTGGAGTGGATCCGGGCAAAGGCGGGGGACACTCTCCTGGACCATCGCCTCAGCCGCTCGGTTAGTAATCACCCACGTCCTCTCTCCAGGCAGTCTGCCGTCCTCATGCCCCGTCACAGTGAATCTTTTTCTTCAATAGGGTCCCAGGCCCCCAGCTCCTCACGAGAGGGGGCGGCTCAACTCTTGGACCAGGCCAGTCGCTCCCTCCAGCTCTCACCGAGGGATGTACAGTTTATGTTTGATTGCTGATGCTGTGTGTACATATGCAGGCAAACAACACAATGATTGTGTGTGTGCTAGCTCACACCTTTCGTCTTATAGCAGTGGTCTCGACGTTTGTTCAGAGATTTAAATCCAGTAGGGCCCCTGCAGCATGTAACATAGGGACAACAAATGGCAGCAGAGAAGCTTGTGAGATTGAGAAAGTACAGTAGAAGATATTTGCACCAATGGGTACTGACAAAAAAGGATCCTGGGACTCTACCTTTCGCAAGTGGCCCTAGGGTTTTTATGGGAATGTCTGTTTGCTGAATGCAAGCATTTCCTAAGTGGCAACATGAGGGGATTCTGGGACCTCTGTTACTTTCTGTCTCCACTTCACTGTACATTTAAGTCATCATTTTCGGGTACAGATAGTGTTATCTATTCAGATGGCGTAGGGCTCACTTTTAATTGTCTGTGATGAGAAATATGTTAGCAGGAATGTGGCAGATACCATTGTCCACCTAGTGAGAAACCAGATGTTGTTTTTGTCTATTTTGTGCTATGAATGATTTCTCTAAGACTATTTTCCTGACAACCAAACCCATGTTTTCAAGAAATAAAGTGTCATAATAATAATAATAATAATAATAATAATAATAATATTAATAATAATAATAATGATAATAATACCACACTTTAATATGGAACTTCATTCTACATTCCCCCCACTTATAAGTGTGTTTACTGACCAATTTAACTAATTGCAGTGTCATTGCCACAGAGACCAATGACGACTTTGCACTTTTAGATATGGGTACCTATATTGTAACAAAACTGAAATCATTGCTCCTCATTGGCTCTTACTTTAAAATACCCTCACATCCCAGCACTAGTGCATCCAAGGCAAAAGGCATACAGATGTATGATGGCATATGAAAAGGGCCGGTGTGCAGGCTTTAAAATTAACTTACTTTACAATCATGTTACAATGGAGTGAACCCTAATACATATATAGTATAGTATTGCTTGGTGAACTTGTTCAGTCTTTCGAAAAATTGCCTTAATTTGAGTCTTTTTTGGCAGAGGGGAGGGGCATGTTAAACTGTGTTACTACTTCCAGTGCTATTACCCTGGAAGTACAAAAGAAGTATAGGGTTTAATATAGGGTTTCACGTCTTTTAATTGCTGCAATGTTTGCCACGGTTGCTTTTACTGTGGTGTTTTCACCGTGGCCTTTTTGGCGATTTTCTCTTTTTTCAATTGGGGGTACCCCCTAAACCTTCCACCACCGCCAAAATTCCCATCCCAACACCTCATCCACCCCTCCCTACCGCCCAAACCTCTACACAATCACACAACACATACACTTAAAAATAAATTGCAGAAACGGCCGGGGTGAAAACACCACGATGAAAACAGTTGCTTGTTTCAAAGTGGAGGTATGTATTCTTTGAATGCGCAGAGGTGTTGGATGGCCATTTGGTTTCAGTTGGTAGACAAAGGGAGGCATAAGGGTACTTTTTTATTGTGTTATGGTTTAAAAATGTAAACCTTTCACAATGACGTATACAAGAAGAAAGAAGATAACATAAATGTGATATACATAATTAATTAAAATCAGTTACAGTCACCAGACAGGCATTTCAACATTTTAAACCAATTTAAAACATTTTCTCCCCACATTTAACAGACCCAAACCATATCGACTAAGCAATGTCCCTCGGTTACCATCACCAGACAGGTAACTAGATATTTCAACAAGAAGTCTGCATACCCCTACCAAAAAATCAATAGAGCACTCGACCAGGAGCTTTCAACTATTGCTCAATGCAAGTGAAATTGAGCCTCATCGTGAGCGCTGGTAGAGATTTCCACAATCAAATTAGATCGCTCAACTTCAGCTAACGCTCGCTAAAGTTAAACCTTAAGTGAAACTCACCAGCTGAGCCTTTATTGAGCCTCTAGAATTTAGTTGGGCATGAATGAGGTCTGCTAGAGATTTTCACATTCATTATATAGAGCCATTGTTCGAGAGACATTTTCACCCCACATTATACAAGCCCAAAACAAGTCCACTAAACAGAAGAGACCCACGAGTACTACATTCTTGAAATGGGAAGTTCTCATTTTCCTAAAAAAAGCACCATCCAAAAGAAAATGTTTAAGGGATTCTAGGACGGATTGCTGTTCACAGAATCTGCAGCATAATGGTCCACCTATATATTCTGATCGTCCTGCCAGTCATTACAAGGTTGGAAACTGGTTTAGATGAAAGCGCTGGTTATGAAGCTGAAGATTGTTGCATTGAACCAGATGAACACACTGGGCAGCATCTCTTCCTAACAAGCATAGCACGATCATTATAGGTTGTGTAAGTGCTCAGCACTTCGACTGTCTCTACCCAGTCCATAGAAAACAGTTTCTTTAGTGTTTTTCCTGGTCTGTTGATCAATTCTTTTTCTGAAGATTGTATTTTGTATAGAAGATCAGCCATTTTGGTCTTCAAACCAGTAAGTGATTCTGATGAGTTCAGAGCTACATTCTTCCCCAAGTCAATGTAAAGAGAGTTTGGTGGCGGCCTCAGCATTTTTGCATAACAAAATGGCTGTCTACTGAGTTAGGAATTGAATTAGATAGTGAAAGGGTCTCCAGATCAGTCCTTGGAGAAGGTTTAAGTAGGAACCTAGGTCGAAATGCGTAATGTCCAATCCATAAAGTAAAGTAGGTTCCACCTTCGCCAAGTAAAATCTAATGAGAGGAAGCAGTATTTACACAAATTTACTGTAAAGTCTTTTGAGTTGTTTAACTAGAGCCGTGATTTCTCTCTCAACGTGTTCTTGCACTCGGTCTTAGAGCTACGATTGGACAGAGAATAACCCAGATATCTAAAGATGGAGACCTTTTCCAGTTTCTGCCTGCCCAGCTGCTAGCACACTGTCTTGGGTTTTTTCTTCATAGTACATATAAAGATTTTGATTCCTCCACATTTATCATAAGACTGCTGTTGGTGGCACATTGAAAAAAGGGCTCCAACCTTCTCCGAAGACCCAATAGTGTTTGTTCAAAGAATATAAAATCAGCAGCAAATGCCAACCAATTTAGTCTAAGATGACCAGGTTTTACTAGGTAGTGTCTAACAGAAGACTAAAGCATGTCGATATCAATACATAGGTATTAAATAGGGCAGGGGCCAAGACACAGCCTTGCTGAAGACCCACCAATGTTTTAACTGGTCCAGACACCATGCCCTCCTCTGTCAGTCTTACGCTAAGCTTGGTAAAGTTGTGTAAGGTGGCTAGCAGTTGAATCAGCTTCAAGGACACACCCCAGTCAGACATCTTATTCCAAAGCAGTTCTCTGTTACCCTATTGAATGCACTGCTCATGTCGACAGATGCTATGTAGATAGTACCAATCAAGCCTTTCTTTATGGCAACAGAGGGATGCACCATAATAGCCTTTAATGCCGTGCCCATTTGGGACCTAAAACCCACCGGAATATAGAAATGATGCCAGGATGTGATGACCATGTGTTGAGGTCGTTCAAAAGAACTGATGCAAACATTTTACTGGAAGCATCTAATAGTGCTAAGGGCCTATAATTGGGTGGAACCTTTAAGTCACCCTTTATATGGATGGGACTATAATGGACTCATATTTTACTTTTAGGATGGGCAGGGGGCTGGGTTTAACCCTAAAAGTATTATGTTAAAATTCACAGAACACTTTACTTTAGGCTCTGTGTCCTGCACATTTCCACTGGAGACTTTTGGGGAATTTATCCCAGTCTCAATGGTGAGCATAGAAAGAAGGAATCCAGGAAATATCTGCAGCAAATTATTTTTCGATATGGGTGGTGATAACTAAGTCAAACGAAACTCACTTTTAATTACAGTGTAATACTGAGTGTATGTTTAAACTGTCTAAAAGTGTTTTTATGTTAACATAGTTCAGATTTTTAAATGCGTCACATTTATACAGTAAACGTGTCTGCTTTGATTTAGTCTCATGAAACAAAAAAACTTAGAGAAAAATGCGCCGTTAAAACTGAACATATTTACGATACAGATCTGTGTACAGCAATCAATCCACTGATAGACCGGACTTTCGGGTGAGTATCCTTGTTTCGAGAATAGTACCCTAAGAAACCGTAAATCGTGTTTAAGTCATTCTGTGCTAAGAGATGATAAAGTTCAAAGGAATACAAGATTAAAATCTGCTGATAGCACATTATGTGCTCATCCTGAAGCTTAATTTGCCATGGTGATGTTTAGTGGTGCTCGTATAAAAAAAAAAAAAACATTAAAATAAAATAAAATGTATTAAGACACACAACTTGAAAGTTTGCTTTTTTGGCAGCCAGACCCTCAAGATCAATGAAGGCAATGTTTCTTATCTGAACCCCCCTGTAGGACTTCTATTTTAGAATAGTCACTGACGTTGTTGTGTTTAGACTGGAATCCAGTTATGCTTGATTAACACCTAGGGTACTGTTAGGGAGAATTCTCTGTTTAGGCTGAATTTCCTAACCTAGTGAGTCCCCCAGCAGCTTTGCTGGATTTTTGGGGTTTATTTTTTTTCTCCTGCCAAGAGTGAGACTCTTTTACCCTCACTCTTGGACATGATTTGAGTGTGTTCCTTTGACTCTAGATGTGTTTAATGGGCTTTGGGGTCTTTTACTCCATAGGGCTTCATGTGTTTTTGTGATGTGTGTTACACAGCACCCTCAGTGCAGTAACACAGGGGTGTCATAGTGACCCCCCAGTACAGACTCCATACCCTGGGACTGACTACTGTCTCCCAGGGCATGTAAACTCACCATTGACTTTACTAGTCTTTAATTCTGAACAGAACCAGTACAAACCATCATATTGTGGACATACTGGCTGGGGTAATTCGATTGCCCCGGGGTCTGTTAGTCGAGGGGGCACGTCTCCGTCCCCCCTGATCGAGTTTTGGCTGGTGGCAGTGGATACTACTTTTTATATTCAACCGCAAATATTTCTCTATGGGATTTTCCCATTGTTCGATGCTACTATCTTTATTTATTTAATTACGATAGCCTCGAACATACCGCTGGTTTATTTAATTATTATTAATTCTCAGGTTGGTATTTTTTGCCAAAACTCGCATCTAAAGTGGCGTTTGTGTTCTCTTCTGTGACTCCAACCCAAGTCAAGCCCTTTGTTCCACTTTTTGGCTGGCTTCTCCACAGAAGCCCTCCAAAGTGGTGCCACTCTGTCTGGGGTACTTAGGAGAGGTGGAGGGGGATTTAGGCACCCTGGACTGAGTTGCCTAGGCAACTCAAGTCGCACTCCGTCCTGATTGGCCCAAGTGGTGAGCCGGCAGGCTCACCACTTAGCATGTTTGAGTGACAGCTAGGCTGAGTGAATGGGGGTTTTCTGCATAAAAGCAGGGCTTTGGGGACTGGAACTTCAGAAGTCGCCACAGGACCTAAGAATCCGATGAGGGAGAAGCTGAGTCGACCTGCCACGACGACACCACCGGTGGAGCCCTGCTGGACCGTCTCACCACTTTTCCCAACGACAGAGGAGATCTCCCGCCGGAGAGTCTTCTTCCTTTGACTGGTGGGGATAACCAGTTTCACCGTCTTTTCGCCTTCCCGATGCATCTCGTGGCCGCCTTGCCTGTGCCAAGCACCCCGGCAACCGGAAACCACGTTTTACCACGACCGCGAAATAAAGGGTAATACCTTTAACCGGAAAACTCTGTGCTGGTTTCTTCCCTGGCAGTGCAACGACCTTCAGCTTTCCTCCAAGTCGAGATCTTCTCTTCCCCTGGACGACGCCGAGACTTGCACCCACTGCCAGGAACAACTGCCACCGCTGGAGGATCCTTCCCACTTAAGGTACCGTGTTCCGCCTGGCTTCCCTTGCCACCGACTGTACGGGGTAGATTTAGCCCCCGGCTTTCGAACCTGGGTTAGCCTGGGACACCCTGGCTAAACTTTTCTGAGCCTCTCTAAATTCTTTTCGAACTCTCTGCAAGACTTTCAAAGCCTAGTGTAACTGTGTGATCTTGGGCACATTTGTGCTCTGCTCTCTCTAAGAGTGGGCCCAGCCTATGGACTTTGGCTCACAAGTGACTTTTGCTCTTCTGCCTTGCTAATAGTGTTCCTAAATCTTAGAGTGGTGTACCTTTCCATATTCTGTCTTTTTCCCTCCCTTCTTCATGAACTTATTGGAGTGCCATCTATAGTTAAGCGCTCACCTCTGTCTGGAAATAAGTGCTGTTAACTAAGACTTATCTGATAAGGAATAAGGGTTGTATATATTATAATAGTAACTGTGTTTAGAGTGTTTTACAATAAGGGTGCTGGAGTGTTTCAAACAGTGTGTTTTTAAATAAATAATTATATACTTTGATACCAAAGCTCTGCTCAGTGTTTGCTTGTATTATTGTATCTGAGTGCCTATTGTGTATACTTTGCATACTGCCTAACTCTTCTTGAGGGAAGTATGTCTGCTTAGCCACAGCTACCAGGTAAATCTGGGTGGTACAGACGGCTACCAAGTGGGTTTACTGCTAACACCTGTAGTCCTAAATCTTTTCCAGTGTTCCCAAAGGGAACTGCACAGGTTTCTGCCTAACAGGTACCACAGCCAATCAGGTTTCTCAGAATGTGGGCTGAATCTCATGATCCAAGCCAGTGTTTTGAGGAAGTTCACTGCTGCTCGCACCCACTCACCATCTTCCCTTCCTCTCCCCATCATCTCTGCTGCTTCTCTTCCCAGGCTGCCAAGTAAATGGTGAGAGGCTCTCCTGAGATCCTCGTATACATTTCCAAGCTGGCCATGGTGTGTGAGGATGTGCTTGAAATAACAGGTTGCACAATCACTGGGGCCTGTTGTTTCAATCAAACACCATACAATTAGCAACGTGGGACATAATCCCAGGATGCTGATAGCCAGGGGTGTTGCTAGGTCTGGAAAAGACCTGGGGCTAGGCTGATGTTTCGGAAGTGTCAGGACTGGGGGCTAGCTAGCCTTTTGGTTGTAGCTCCTGAGCTTCTATCCGGGTCTACAACCAAAAGACCAGGGGCTATAGCCCCCTCAGCCGCCCCTGGCAACACCTCTGCTGATAGCTATAATCCCTGACTCTCCGATCTCGGGAACCTCCATTAAAGGCACAGCTCTTGGAGTTGGTGGATATTGTTTTGTTAGTGCCTGCAGCAGCCATAACGACAAATCATGATGTTCAGAATGTGGACGTTAATCAAGTGTATGATGTTAGCATTACTAGCTCAGACAGCCCGGAGTGCAAACATGGCACTCTGCTCCACACATCCTTCCAACCACACCACCACCACTGTATTAATGTGTATTTAAACACAAAATCCTGACACGGATTTGATCCTCTTCACTTCCTTTGCATAATGGCCAACTATGGCAGCCATCTTTGTTTGGGTGTTTTTTATTTTCATGAAAAAAACGCTCTCCCAGGCCCTTCACTTAGGTGGTGGACTGTTAGACGACTGCTCCCAATTCACCCAAAGGTTATAATTCCCTAAAAAAAAAGCACCATCTGAATTCCTGTGCACTGTGAAAAGAAAATGTTCACACCCTCCTCTGCCACTTGATTGGCTGATACATTTCATGAAATCCTGTTGATATTTCGGAACAAAATCTACTTAAAATGTAAGTTGAACTTTGATTTTCTTGATCCTTTAAACATGATCATTTAGGTTTAAGTGTGTACATCCCAAAAAGAAAATAATATTAATAGAGATCATCTTATTAAAAGGAGGAGTGATGAATTCAATATAAAAGGCGCGATTGAACATGACAGAGTTCAGCTGTCCGCATTCGCCCTGATGTTTCTTCCTCTATGTCTTCCGTATGTGTGTTTGCCACTCGCTGCCTTATTGTCATACCAGGTTTTTGGAACTGAACACGTGGTTGTGTCAATATATCAGACATGGGTGGAAGCCTTTCGTAATTTTACATTGGTCCGCCATCATTCACGCCGCTGAAAAATGACTGCAAGCGGTCGATGCTTTATCTCCCATCCATTGACAGGACAGTGTGTTAAGTTCACATCAGCCAGGCAACGGAACAACAGAGATTCATCAGGACACCTTTCAGCGTCAATCTGCCATTCATTTAGAGGTCTTCATCCATAAACGGGCCATAAACCTTTGATGGCTGGAGTCTCTAATGACACATCCATCGTCTACCATTTTGAACACCAACAAAACATTTTTATTTTATTCTATTCTCTATCCTGAATTTCACCCTTGCAGAAAATATAGATGTGCGTATGGAGTTATGCATTGTCACTATGTCCCTGTTGTACATAAGCAATTGTGCTAATACATCATTTATCCCTTGGGAATTTGTCATAGTAACCACATTAAAGTTGATTTCTGATAAGCGTGAAGGAACTCTACATTTGGAAGGAAAACAATACAGTGGGTGATGCAAAGTAGACAGAATTATTCCAAGTAATGAATAATTTATAAAACACAGATCTTTAGACAATCCTTCACAGGAAAAAAATCGTAAACACTGGTTTGATTACTGGACTTTTTCAATTCACAATGGGAGGTTTGTATTTTGGCTATTTGTGTATTGCTACTGCTCCAAAGTTGACTCTTGTAACATGACTCTTTATGTGCGCGTTAGTCCGTAAGGACATTTTACATATTTATTCATTAAGGGATGTAAGTACATGTATATACTTCTTTATATGTAAATGGTTAATAGCCAAGGAGGTTTGTCAAGAATATAGAAAAGATGTGTAATGTTCTGCAAAGTGGACATTTTTGAGAATTCGTAAGATGCTAGATATCCATGTCATATACATATATTTTGAGAGTTTTGAAGTTTGCCAGCTCTAAGAGGAAAGTAATGAAATCCCAAGGGCACACGGGCACATTTTGAGAGCTCTTATGCAGGCTGGGTGTTGTGATCCTGAGAAGCTGAGTGAAGGAGCAAAATGGCCCCAGCACTACATTGAATGTGGAGGGTGGCCAAAGGACAAAAATGCATATGGCGAGAGTGGGGGCTGGGAAGGTGCAGCCATAAAATGATGACGAAGGGGGCCTGCACTATATGCACTTGTGTTTAGGGCAGGAGTACTGTGTGCTGCATTCTGCCAGAGTGGCAGATCAGGCCCTGGGGAAAACAGGGTAGGCCTTGCATGTTGGGCAATATCTACGGCACTGTGAGTCAGAAATATATTACAAGGCCTGTGGTACCCGGCGTGTAGTTATGGTTAAGTTGCTCAACTCATAGAAAGAGCACTTTTTGAAAGGATTATAACTTTGCTCCTCCAGGACGAATCCTTACCAAACTTTGCCAAAAAGATATATGGCCTGTTCTGAATTTCTTTGCCCAGTTTGGTGAGGTTTTGTCAAGGGGGGCAAATTTTTAGGATGTTCCAAAATTCATTTTTTTTTCTCCATAGACTCAATGGAAAAAAACATTTGCTCACGCCTACAGCCCAAACCGCTGGATGGATTTTCACCAAATTTGCGGCAGGATTGTGCCCAAAAGTGTGCTTTTGCAAATTTGGTGTAAATCTGACAAGTACTTTTCTTTAAAACAGGCAAAATGTAGGTCCCAAAAAATGTGTGATATCTGGTTACATTTCCCTGATCGCTCCACGGACAGGACTCCGTTTGGTCCGGAGGTCAACGTGATGTCCGCGGACATCCAACGCGCCCTCTGATTGGCTGATGAAAAGCGTGATGTGCTTCATATTTTTACGAAATACCCGCCATGTTTTATCCACGGACTGCCGCAGCTGTCCGCGGATAGCACAGTGGGGAACAGGGCTCGGAAACATGTTTTGGGGCATTTGTTGTTGGGAAGAGGGGCTGGGAAGGTTGGGAGTGAAAGATGGTTGATATCATGTATTTGTTTAGGTGGAAGAAGAGCGTGCAGAGCACGACAGTCGGCGGACACTGCAGTAGTCGGCGAACAGGGCCTTGGGCGGGCGGCTTATGTCATGAATGCAGGCAGGCTTTATTAGGGTAGGGAAGTGGAATTTAGATGATATGAGTATGTTTGAATAGGTTAAAAATCGGCCATGCATTCAAGAATCTAGGCTCTGGCACAACTACTGCTGTATCATATGGCCATGCAACCAAGAATTTGCCTACAACTATTGGAGTAGGTAGTGTTTGTTGGGCACTTGGAGGAACATGTGTGTGGTTGTTTAGTGACTGCACGACGGCCTATTAAACTAGGGGAGTGCAAGCTAGAAGATATGGTGATATTGGGGTTGGTGAAAAAGGGCAAATTGTCATGTGTTGGTTGTGGTCAGTCGCCAGATTCTTGGATGCATGGGCTGTAGGTCATGCACCCAAGAGTCTAGGGTCTGCCCACAACTACCACAGCATAATACGCCCATGCACCCAAGAATCTGGCCACTGGCAGCAAGTCCTGTAATAATATGTGTACAGAAGTAGAATTTGGCCATTGGAAAAAAACATTATAATAATATGTACACAGTAGTCTATAGACTAGGCATTTGAGGAGGGGACAGCTTATGTGGTGACTGCAGGCAGGCGTTATTAGGTTAGCAGAGTGGAATGTAGATGATAGGAGGATGTTTGCATAGGTTAAACACGGGCCATACGCCTAAGAATCTAGGCACTGGCAGAATGACTGCAGTATCATATGGCCATGCAACCAAGACTTTACCCATAACTATTGCAGTAGGTAGTTTGGTGGGCAGTTGGAGAAACATGGTTGGGCTTATTTGGTGACTGCACGAGGGCTTCTTACAGTAGGGGAGTGGATCCTGGATGATATGCTGATATTGGCATTGGGGAAAATAGGGTTGGCAGGTCTACTTCAAAATGTGCAGATGGTGTTCAAATTGGGAAGATAAGGGCACATTGTTGTGTGTGGGTTGTGGCCACCGGCCAGATTCTTGGGTGCATGGTTGAATTATGCTGTGCCCACTGATACAAGCACAAGCATTGCACAAATATGTGTATAGAAATGCAATTTGCCCATTGGCAAGAAGCATGAGGCTTATATGTGTATACGCATTACACATACTATCATGGCACTGTTACTTTTTGGAACACAGTGATGTGGAAATAGCACTTTTGATTGTTGTGCCATTGTGAGCACACATACTGTTTCTTGCACATGGTAATGGAGGGGAAATATTTGCTTCTTTCTCTGTGAAAAAACAAATAGCATAATATGTTAGGTAAGGTACTTCATAATGTTGTATTCTACACAGTTTCACATATTCATGTACTTTGTAGACCCTCACAATTAGTACATTTCAAGTTCTATGCTTCAAACAACTTTACTCTGCAAGGTGCACAGTTCCTGTGTTCGGTTGCATAATTATTGGGTAAAAAAAAAATCCATGCAGGAAAACAAAACTGGTACATTTATTTGATGTTACGTGTCACAATATGTTTAATTGAAGTGTGCAGTACTTACAGGAATGTGTAAGGTGCAGAACTACGTGCTTTTGTTAAAAGCACTGTTGCAGTAGGAGGAATTGCAATGGTGTATGTGTTTTGCTTTTCGGAAGTGGTGGTGGTATGAATGAAGTTAGATACCAGTTGGTATATTCTGTTTATCATTTTTCACTTTTTGACACTATCCTTTCATGCAGTTTGAGTCCTGTTGGTGTATTCCACCTACTGTACTATGAAAAATTAATATTGCAGTATTGTGGGGCCAGTTAGATACCGGTTGGCGTATTCTAACTGTTGCTAGTGTCACAGTTTTCGAGGCTATGTTTTGAAGCACTTTCATTCCTGAAGGTAGATTTTAGCAGTTTCACTACTGGAAGTAATATTGTAGTACTACGGGTGTACTAAGATACCATTCGGTGTATTCTGACTGTTGATACTCTATGGGGGCAATTCATAGAAATCGGCACACAAGTGGCGCATGCGGCCGAGCACAGTTTGTGTGTGCAGCAGTATTCATGGATTTATACATCCATAAGCAGCCGTGGCACAGAGCGCTGCAGCAACCTTGCAGCAGTGCCAGTTATGCCCCAAACCCCGCCCCATGTGCCAAAAACATTGCACAAATCCAGTACATGGCGCAAAGGCCAGTGGACCAGCATACAGCCCCCAACCATGAAAACGTGTGTAAAACTCCCCGCGCACCCCTGGAATACACGTACCCTGCTCACGCCAGGCCAATCGCGTGTAAAACTCCCCGCGCACAAAACCAATGAGAGTAGACCACACTAATAATGAAGATATATGATATGTATTAAAATACAAAACGAAAAAGTCCAATGTCAAACAAAAATCCACAAGAGGAAAAAAAGGGAAGTGGTCAAAAAATATTTAAAAAACCATTGATCCATGGGATGTTAAAATATCTAAAGTATGTACAAGTCTGGAACTATATACACTGCAAGTCCGAAGGGTCCATGATGCCCAAACAAAAGGAAACCTACCAATAATCCTATAAAAATAACTATGTACATAAAGTGGAGCAAAGTCCATGAACTCCAAAATAAACAAAAAAAAAGGAAACCTAACCCTAAAGAACTATGTACAAAGGTGGCGGGCAAGTCCCACGGCTCATTTGTTGATGTCCCGGGCCAGGGCACCATCGAACTCCTCTTCAATGTCTTGGAGGCGGGCCTTTTCCCTGGCCCCAAGGTCTCGCAGAGATGCCGCCATGGCCTCCTCCAACTCCCTGCGAGTTGCCTCAAGGCACTCAGCCCGCCTCAACGCCCTGCACATGGAGTTCTCCGCCCTGACCATAGTGAGCCATGCCTCTTCCGCCCGCTGCCATTCCGCATCTATTTGCTGGCCCAACCACTGCCACACGGAAGACATTCCCAATCAAGGGTCCTCCTGCCCTCTGGCCAATGTCTGCCCCTGTGATGTTGATGGACCCGAGCCATCATCGCTCCCACCTTGAGCCTGCTGCTGCTGTGCATGTGCCCTGCCTGTCAATGCCTGTATGTTCTCCTCCTGCTGGGGTCCAGTGTTGGGGTGGCCAACCCCTGCTGGACTCTGATTCCTGACTGTGGCAGGGATGTGTCCTGTACCAGCCTGGCCGCTGGGTCATGGTCAGCTCCACAGGGTGCCCAGGTGATACATGGGCAGGAAGATGGCACGGAGGACCACTGGTGCATAGGGGATTCATTTGAGGAAGGGGTCACTAGAAGTTCCAGCACACGGAGGAACCCAGCCTTGCTGACCCGTCCTAGTAGGTTGACACGGTCAATGAGGCATTCGAAATGACGTGCATTGTCCACATGAGAACCCTGCACGTCATCCCGAATGCCAATTTGATGCAACGCCACCCCAGCCAGGACAGGCTCAACATGGTCCCGGATTGCCACATCTGCAGGGAGAAGAAGGCCAGTTGTTGTGTGCGCATCCCCTCCCTGAAAATGGGTCTGCACGAAGGCATCCCTGCTGGTGCCGGATGATGCAGTCACAGGATCGGGGACAGGATTACACAAAGGCACCTCCGCAGCAGCCTGTCTTGCCTCCTGTCCCTGCCCCTGGACTGCTCACTAGCACCAGTGGGACCCCCCCTCCAGGCCCTGTGCATGGGCCTTCCACAGCCTCCTCAACCGAACCCCCCAGCAACCTGGATGTCTCTGTGCCATCTTCCTCCATAGGCCCCTGTGGGGTCTCAGCTGTCCCTTCTGCTGCCGAGGAATCCACCTCTGACCTCCGCCTCTTGGTCCCTACCCTCGGCAGATTCAGCCGTGGATGCAGCACCAGACACCTCACTGCCCGAAGAGATGACATCCCGGGAGGGGAGCTGGGCCTTGCGACTCCGGCTGGTGGTTGGATCCCTGCCGCTGTGCTCCACAGCACTGTCTCTGCGCTCTTCATCAGTTGACTCTGCAGACAGGCAGAGACAGAACACAGGCATCAGGGCACTGTACAATGGTTTGATACACACATGACAGTTGCACATGAGTGCCAGTTTCAAACTTCACAGATGCCAACACACTAATACAGCACACAGGGGCACTGTAGGGTATTTTGTGGAGATTTGGGGCCTGACGGTATTTTATTACCGCCGAAAAATAACTTAGCAATGATCACTCCTTGTATTCAGATTTGGCCATGTGCAACAATAATACAGTGGACATGCATTATTTCAGCACCCAGACATGCATATTTGGTATGCGTGGTTGGTATGCGTGGTTGGTGGTATTTTGGTGAGCATAATTCCCTTGTTTTATTTGTGGCCCCAATGTCCAGAATCCCTTATCTTTGCTTAGATTTTTCGTGTAATCACTAGAGAGACCTCAGACCTACATTTTAGGAATACCACATTTTCAGTGTTGGTGTTAGTGTGCCACCATGGGCGATCTCACTGACTTATTTACGACAGAGAGCTATATGTGGTAATTTTGTGGTAATTTCCACTACCTTATATACGGTAGGGAACTATGTTCAGAGAGTCCCTCTTCCCGTTGGCTCATGTACCTCCAACGAGATATGCTACAAACAATCACTCTCAACTGTCCATACTGAATATGATCATGCACACATCTGTCTTAAAATGACAATTGCATTGTTTAAAAATCTCCCCTCAGCATCAGCACTGTATTGGTAAATAGAAGACACACCACCCGTCTGCTTTCAAATATTTTTCTGTATTATAAAAGTTGCATTTAAACACGATCTCACTCTTTACAGAAATAAATAAAACAGCACATTAACAGCATTGTCTGTAATACACTGAAAGAAAAATGGCGGAGAACAGAACACAATTTGCAACATTAACGTGTGATTAAGGCACCGGAATCTCCTTTCCTACTCTGACTGAACATTCTCATACACACTCAGCTCCCACACTTATGTAATTACCTTATCTGTTCAGAGTTTTCTTCAGCTGTTCTCTTTCTGAATGTGGCTCCCTTGAAGATTAACCCCAGTGAAAACGAACGCCTGCCGTTCTCAAACCGGGGTTACTATCTGGAATTCTCAGCTTTTGCAGATAGGAATGTCTCAGCCAGGAAAAAGGTCCTTCTCCCAGCTCTGCCAAATCTTGACTGCCCTTCTCTCTCCTCAATCTCCCCCCAGCAAAACTCTGATCACTCCCTGTAGCATGATACTTGCTATGACGCTGCTCCAATCAGAATCAATCATGCCATCTCCTCCTTCTCTACACAATGGCTCATTTTTATAGTAATACTTTGTAACCAACTGATTTCCTGTTCTTTCGAGCTCTTTTGCTTCCTGTAATTATGTGGACAGGGCAGCAGAGAAAAAAAAAATGGATGTGCGTTTAAAAGTTCACTTTCAGAATAGGCCTAATTCTGCAGTGGAGACACATTTTTATTAGTGGATTATGTTTCATTAGTCAGGTTAGTTATAAGTAATGTTAGTTATTATTTTCAAATGTGTCTCTCGCACCATAGGCATTTCAGGTGAAAAATAGTGTGCATTTTTGAATGTGCACGTGTGCTTTTAACTGTAAAAATAGATTTGCATCTTATATGTTAAAATCGTTTTTGACTGAATAGCCTGTCTTTCCTTGTTAATCTGGTAACACATATAGCAATGCACCGCACCCTTGTGGTGGTGCTGCAAAAAAAAATTGCTACCTGTGCAGTAGTGCTGTACTCTGTGCTGTAACACGCCAAATATCCTTACATACCCTCCTTTTGTTTTTAGAATCTGGCTACGATCCAAGCCAATTCCTAAAAACAACTTGTTCTTTCTTTTTCTTTTAAAATGCATGTGTATTGGGATATCTTTCTCTTCCTGACGTAGCTAGTAAAATCAGTAACATTTTCATTTTTACTGATAGCACAATCAACCATCCACCCATGATTAGCACCAGGATAGCCAAACCCACTATTGAGCGTTCCCCCCAAGTTCCCCAATTAAATCTTTCCACTTCTATTATGCCCAGATTACTAATTGTAATATTGTTTTTTCTCAAATTCATTTTTATAACATGTCTTTCTTTGTGATTCAATAAATATTCCACATCCGGATCTATTGGAAAAGTATCCCTTTGAAAAAAATCGATATTTTCCACTTGGCTTTCCCAAACATCATTTGTTACATGAAACAATGTTAATCCCCCAATTGACACAATTGCATCCTTTGGAACCTGTAAATAAAAAACATTATATTTCACCTGTTTAACCACGTATGTTCCATGGTTTAAATGTACTACCGTCATGTTCTTTAAGCAGGTGCTGACCAACCATTTACCTCTGACCATCTTAGCCTGTGCCATTTCTTCACTCCCCATATTACTAATAATCACTTCACATCCCTCTGATATACTTGGGTCAGATTTCAAACCACAAATAGCATCTGTGGCATCAGGAACAAACGGTTTACCTGGACACATATAATTTTGTTCTTTAAATGTTACACATGTTTCCAGGTTTGGTATTAAATAAACTTCAGGTTCCCATGACTGAAATGCCACCACTTCTGGAGTCTTAATCTTAATGAATTTGTCCTCTTGCCAAAATCCCACATTGTGTACCCACTTCGTTTGATAAATAAGTTCAGGGGCTACATATGGGATGCATAGCAAAAATCCGATCTCTAGTCTTTCCAAGTCCACATATAACGGCATTGCATTCCCCATTTCGAATGCAATTTTTACCTGTATTATGTCAATTTCCCTCCTGGTCAATCTTTCTATCATTTGACGAATGATATCCTGCGAAACAAAATACAATGGAATATGTCCTTGAATCAATTGTGAAACTGCAGTTTGAACTTCTCTCATATAATTCGTTAATAGTCTATCAACAGGACTCATTATGTTCAATATTTCATTTAAAGTTCTGTCATGCTTAAGTATTATTTTAGTCGCCCGTTGCATTACATCCGCTTGTTCATTTAGAATGATTGCAGTTTCATTTATGAATCTTACTTGTTCATCCAGTCCCCCTCTAATTCCATCTAATGTTTTTTGTATTATTTCTAGGTCAATACTCAGTTGTTGTGCTTTAGTACTCAGTGTTCCTATCGAAATAGAATTGGCTGTTGATATTGTGGTACCTATTATTGCTCCAACTATAGACATTACCATTGATATCGCGAGCATCACCGCACCTCTCTTTCCTCTCTTCTTCTTAATGTCTGCTGAATTCACGAATGTTTTTTCCAATTGCATTAATATATCTCTTATTGACTGCTTAGTGTCCTCTTTTCTTATTTCCAGCCACTCTTTAGTCTGTTCAATCTTAATTCCGGTATTGTTCAAGTGTTTTTCAATCAAAATCTCCGGATTTAATGGTATGTATATATTTTGGAAAATCATCCTTCTATCACTCATGATGAATCCTGGTGCCTCTTCCACCGCAATACCAGATGCTGGTCCAGGTTCAATGACAACCTGTGCTTCTGAATTCTTGAAGATCCCTCCAAATATCATCATCATTAACCATATCATCGGTATCATCTTCAATGCTGATCGCTTTGCAGCCTTGGTCTTCACCCCTCTTTGGGGCTTTCTCGGAATCCGTCCACATGGGCTCCAGGACTCCATCGTCTCCCGTGGGCTCTGATCCCGGAACCTCCGACCAAATAATGTTAATTTTCTAAATCAAAATAGAAAATAAACAAATTAAGTACATAGCACAATATTAACTTCACCCTTTTGCCAAAAATAAAACATGCTTGGTAAAAATATTTCATTTTTTTTTTCTTCTATTATTTATTTATTTATTTATTTTTTTTTTTTTATTAAACACAAGTTAAAAAAAAACAAGCACACATAAACAGCATTCAATATTTAATACATTTTCTCTCTGCACACCAACCATGAGCTTCCGTTATATGTGTATTTATTTATTTATTTATTTATTTTATATTATATATTTTTACATATGCTACAGTGTTTATGTGCCATCATAACAATCAACTTTTTAACTCCTTTGTCACTGCCTCCTGATTGTACCCATTTATTTTCTCTTTTTGTGTTCAAGGGACTTTATCTGTTTCTACATGCTCAAGCTGCCTGATCTTATGTCTGGGATGGCATGGTTTGATTTGATTTACATGGACAAACTGCTCTATTGCCGTTTCACCTTCATTTTTCAAAATTTTATACACTACAGGAGAGACCTTATCTATAATTCGAAATGGCCCCTGCCAGGCTGCTAGAAATTTAGAATTTTTCTGTTTACTTTTTCCAAAATGAAACTTGTACACCTGATCCCCTACACTGTATTCCTTTACTGATGTCTTTTTATCATAATACGATTTTGCACTGTCAGCAGGTCTTTCCAGATTTCTCTGCACAAAAGCAAATGCATGTTGCAAATGCCTCCTCAGTTCATCAATATATTCATGAACTGTGGATGCACTCACAAGGGTTTGCTCATGTGTTCTGTATAGTAGGTGTTGTGGTAACACCATTTTCCTACCTGTTAAGACCTCATGGGGGCTAACACCTGTTGCTTTGGCAGGAGTCGACCTGATTGCCATTAAAACCAATGGTAAACGTAAATCCCAGCTGGAACCTGCTTCTGCCACAAATTTCTTTAAAATATCCACAACAGACCTATTGCTTCTTTCAACTGTACCTGAAGACGCCGCCCGATATGCGATATGTAGTTTCCTTTTCACACCTAGTATTTGCCATACCTTACTCATTAGAGTACTTGTGAAATGACTTCCTCTGTCTGACTCAATTCTTTGTGGCAACCCAAACCTTGAGAACACATGGTTCACCAGCAATGTGGCTGCTGTTTGCGCACTACAATCCGGTGCAGGAATGCATTCAATCCACTTCGACATCAAACATACCACACTCAAAATATAACGGTGTCCCCTGCTCGACCTTTTTAAAGGACCTACATAGTCTATTTGCAAATCTGACCATGGGAGAGTTAGGCCTCTTTTCATCAATGGTGCTCTATGCATTGGTGAAGCAGGTTTAAATTGGGCGCATACTAGACATCCTCTAGTATATAATTCCACATCTTGGGACATATGTGGCCAGTAAGCATAATCTTTTAGTATTTCTAATGTTTTTTGTGAACCTCTATGTCCTGCAGTTATGGCATCATGTGCATGGTGTAGCATTAGTCCTCTGAATGAAAGGGGTACTACCCACTGTATTTGTCCTGTTATGGACTCTCTAATCATGAGTCCATCCTGTAATCTAATTCGTGTTTTGTTCTTTAATAGCACCCTCAACTCTTCTTTTCCCATACAATCATTTTCTGTTAAAGGATTTTGTTCGGGATCTATCAAATGATTATAATAGATTCCCAAAATTTGATCATTCTTTTGTGCCTCAATCAAATCTTGGTCTGGCGTGTCATGACTCCACTGCACCACCGGTTGATCTACCTCCTTTGGTGCTTTAGAACGTGTGACTGCATCAATTTGTATTTCACCCATTAAATAATCAATAGGTAGCAATTCTCCCATCACAGCCCAAATCTTAGCCAGGTGGTCTGCCTTATCATTTCCCTCCTTATCCTCTCCTGGTGTTTTTAAATGCCCACGAATTTTTCTCCAGTATATTGTTAACTCATTCTCTGACACCAATTTGTCTATGGCTTGTATCATTTTTCCATGCTTCAGTGGCTTTTTGTTATATGTAACCATGCCTCTTGCTTTCCAACCAGGCAAATACTCCACAAAGCTATTCCGTGCATAGTCAGAATCAGTCACCAGGACAATTTCACTGAACTTTTTATCAACTGCAGTAGCAATTGCTTTATAAATGGCTGCCAATTCCGCCACCTGACTGCTCCTATCTCCAATCCTCATCCCTATACTGGGGACACCTTCACATTTCAACCAGACATTTCCTATTCCTGCCACTAACTGTTTATTACTGTCATTTTCAATGTGAAAAGCACAACCATCCACATATACAGTTGGCAAATCCTTGCATGTTTTTTCATCAAAAGCTTTGTGTGGTGATTGTTCAAATTCCTGTAAACTAGTTTCTACTTCCATTTCATTTGGTATTTGTTCAGCTGCACAGTCATGTAAGTCAGCTAACCCTTGAGCAATTGGGTTCTTTTTATTTTGTCCATATCTCACTTCTACGGGAAAACCTTGTAATGCCAGCGTCCATGAAGTGATTCTGGATTGCGCTAGATTACCTGATCTAATTCTTTTACTCTCTAAAAATTGCAAAGGTTGATGATTTGTTTCAATAATTACCTTTTCTCCCTGAACAATGGGGCGGAAATGTTGTAGCGCCCACACAGTGGTTAATAGGGCCTTTTCACATTCATTAAATTTCATTTCAACTTGGGAAAATGCCTTACTTGCATATGCAATGGTTTTGTGATTCAAATCGTGTTTTTGTGATAACACTGCTGACATACAATGTTCAGAAAAACCTATTTCTATAAAGAAATCCCTGTCCTTTATGGGGTATGCTAAACATGGTGCCTTTACAAGACATTCCTTTAATTTAGCCACTGCATCAGACTGCCCTTTTTCCCATTTCCAGGGAGTATTCAGTTTAAGCAGTTTAGTCAATGGTTGAGTGATTTCTGCATAATTTTCAATGAACTTTCTGTTATAGCCTGTCATCCCTAATAAACTTTTTACTCCTTTCACATTTTTAGGATCTTTTAATCTTTGTATGGCCTCTATTTTCTTCTTTTGTGGATTTAGCCCATGTTCAGTCACTTCATGCCCTAGAAAGTTCACTTTTTTCTTGCACCATTGTGCTTTCTGCAAAGATACTTTGGCGCCTGCTTTCTGCAATTGGCCAAGTACATGTCTTATTTCATCAAAATGGCTTTTCAGGCTTTCATTTTTTATCAGGACATCGTCCACATAAACTATTGTTCCTCTTTCCGCTGCATCCGGCATGGCCTTTCTCAGAAATATGCCAAATTCACTCGCACTATTGATGTACCCGAACGGAGTTCTAAGCCAGGCATATTGAGTCCTGTCAAATGTAAAGGAAAATAAATGTTGTATCTCCTCTGCCAATGGCACGCACCAATATCCAGAGGTGAGATCTAATGTGGTAAATACATTTGAACCATGTACCTGAGCTAGGCCCTGATCAATGAATGGCAGTGGCCATCTAGATATTGGTACTCTTTTATTTAACTCTCTCAAGTCTGCACACAGCCGCCATTGACCATTTGGCTTCAATACACCTAAAATAGGTGTATTGGATGTGCTATGAATGGGCCTGATGATTCCCCGTGATTCCAAATTTTTAATAATCTCTGCCAATGATTCTAAACATGCCAGCGGTAGTCTATACTGGCGCACAAACACTGGATTTCTGCTACACCCTTCTGGTAGTGTGGCCACATGTAAATCAGTTAAACCACAATCATAAGCATCTTTTGCAAATACATCCTTAAACTCCATAAATATCTCCCTCAGATTGTCCCTCTCTTCATTGCTTTCACATGCATCCGCTAAGGAGATCTGCTCTTCTACCATTTTGGAAAAATCTGGAAAATCTTCTGGTAAGGGAATCTCGGCGCTTTCTTCTAACTGTGTGGCTGTGTCTTTTTGTAAAGCTGCCACTTTTAAATATTTTGGCATATCAGCTTCCACTTCAATGGGCTGTTTTTCTGTTTCATTATCATTTAAATTAATTATGCAATCCTCTTGATGGCAGCACACTGTCTCATTTGAATCATAAGGATACACAGAATGAATTTTAAATATTCCTTTGGGCTGAGAGTCCAGGTGTTCTGGCAACTCGCCCTTGGCATCTACATATTTTCCAGGAATATTCCCAATCACCATGTTATTTAAATCTGCCGTATAATGTGATCTTTGTATGGCCATTCCTAATGGGGAGTTTTCCTCTAAATGAATATCCTGACAACCGTTATTATTTACCATGATTTTTACAGATCCCTCACCAATGTCTACCAATGGAATGTATTCATAATCCAGGCCTTGCTGTTTTATGGATTCATTCAGGCATACAAATGCATCAGAGCCTTTCATCTGCTGTCCATTTTTGCATTTCAGTGTTATTGCAAACTGTTTTGTAAATGCAGGGATAATAGTATTTTTCCTCATTTGTAATTCGATTGCATAAGGAACCAGTTGTGCACAATGATAAGCCCTTCTTTTGTCTTCAAACTCAGGTGCCGGACCACCTAGGCGTGACCATATTTTTTGATTAAGGAAATCTAACACCATACACATTCTGTGCATGATGTCATTTCCCATGTAAAATTCATTTTGTGCTCCACTCACTATCCATACATTATGGTAAATTGTTTTCTGCCCAATGCTAATTTTAAGCATGCATCTGCCTGCAATTCGGTTTTCAAAGTCTGGACTGTCCAAGCCAGAAACATATTGGTTTTTAATCCTAAATCTCGGGATTTCTTCCCTTTCCATTATTTTTTGAAACAATTTCTCATTAATGAAACTCCTTTCATGTTCAAGCGCTAAAGTGGCTTTTATTGTTTTAAGATAATCATTTATACCAACATGAACCCATGGTTGCTCACCTTCCATGTGTATTTCTGCCAGAGTGGTAATGTGTTTTTCTGAATCTGTTTTAGGAGCAATATTCTGTTTGCACGTTTTCTCTTTTAGATAAAAACATAATGTGTGCTCATCTATCGCAGTCTGCCAATCTTTCCTTGGGCCCAAGTATATTTGTACAGGTAGTTTTTCATTGTCGCTCTGCATTTTGTCTTGACACATTAATATGACAGTGACACTAGGTATGCAGCTATTCCGGAGATATACCTCCACAGCATCATTTGTTTTGGCAACGGTGTGACATTCATTTATATTGCTGTTTTGTGATTTTATTTTCTTAGGCCTCAATGGTTTTTTGGTTAAGGACCACAGCACTCCATTCACCCCATCTATGAGAGGAGACAATCTTTTCAGGCAATCTGTCCCCATCAGAAATGGAATTTCACAAATAGATGTGATCAATACCTCTTGTTTCATTCTGTGCTTTCCTATTTTTATGTCAACCTCAGTTACACCTATGATGGGCACCTCCTCCCCATTAAAGTTATGCACTGGGCCTTGATTTTCCTTCACTGTGATCTGACTCTGTGGAGGTCTCCCTTCATTGATACTCTTTACCAGCTCCTTGGACATAATTGTGGCCTGTGCGCCAGTGTCAATCATAGCAAAGGTGTGGCATTTTTCTTCTACAGTGATGGGTGCATAATATCTGTCCTCAACTTCCTCTAATACACATAAGAAATGTGAATTCTTACTGATTTCAGGGCTCACCTTTCTCAGGTCTTTTTCACTTTTGACTAAGCACATTGGTAAATGGAAAGACATTTTTCCCTCCTTTTTACCCATTTCTGCGCGAGATTTTTTATTCATTTCTCCATGATCAGAGGTTTTTTGGAGTGTGGCCACTGTTCGCCCATCCATCTGGGTAACATCAGAGACCACATTACAATCCTCCAACTGAACATGTGTAACAACATCATTCAGCAATTTGTCATTTTTTAATTCTGTGCATTTGTGATCATTTAGTGTAATACCAGCCCTTTCAGCCTCTTCAAAAATATGTGGCTGGCTCAAAGAATTCTTCAGGTGATTGACTTGTACTTTTGATTGAGTATTTCCTTTTTCTGTCTGTGTTTGGTCATTGTTTTGCTTGCCCAGGGAAGGAGCTATAGCATCCCCACTTACTCCCTGTTCACTGGTATTCCCCATGCATGAGTCATTTTTCTTAAATCTGTTCCTTTGTTCTTTTGGAATTCCTAATGTTTCTTTTTCATTTGTGCAAATCTTTACTGTTTTATTTAGCTCTAAGTTAAACCGTACCTCTTTTTTAGAAGTATTTGCACTTTCTGTCACAATTTCATTTACTGGTACTTTCATTTTTAATCCATTAGGCATCTCAGAGTCGTTATGCAAAATTATATCAGCGCAATCTGTCATTTTGGCACTGCAGTTATCATGAGTACTTAGTCACTTTTCGGAAGCCCCCCGGTCATTGCTATGGCCATCAGCCCCCTCTTTGGAAGGTTGTTTTTGCGCTGTATAGAGCTTTCCTATTTGCTCAGCTAACATTTTCACTTGGGCCTCAAGGCACTGGAACCTTTCCATCTCTCTAGGATCCTCTTTCTGTGGCCTAGGTCGATATTGGTTGTTTTCCCCCTGATTGGATCTATTCTGATACCTCTCAGGTGATTGATGTCGGTTGGGATGGTTTCTGAACTCTTGATTCATTTGTGGAGGGGAGCGGGTTGCACCCATCCTTTGATTATAGTCCCCTGGTGGGGAATCATTCACGTTTTGCCTCATGTCCTGTCTCTCAGATTGTGGGTACTGGCCCCTATGTTGATTTCCATTATCAGTAAATCGATCCACATATCGGGGCCTATCCTGATTACCATATATCATGGTGCTGGGATCAAATCTGCTCTGTGTCCCCAATGACTGGTAGGGACCATCATTTCTTTGATCTTGATTTTGTCTCTGGTTATTGTTCATACCTGCCATATCAGGCCGGTATCCTACCCGGGGTCTGTCCCCTAAATACCTAGGGCTGATGTAGCTCTCTCTATTACTAGGATCATGTGATTGGAACAATGGTACAGGAAATGGCGATCTTTGTTGATTACCCCTTTGTTCAGGTGTCACATTATTTTTACCTTGGCTTTGAGCAGACTCAAGGGACATTTTGGCTGACCTGATTTCCATTACTGTGGCTGAGGGTTCTTTAGATTTAGGTCTAGTATCTTTCATTTTATCACTTTCTCTACCCTGACAATAGAGTACCTCATATAGTTTTGTGCTTTGATGTACAATCCATTCAAGGGACTTGTCACGGTCAAATTCACGGACCAATTGGGATATGATGTCTTTCTGTAGCCCATAGAAGTATGCAGTTTTAAACTCATTGGAATTTGAGTCAAAAGATACATCAAAGCGAGAAAATCCTCTTTTTAAGTCTTGTAAAAATTGGCGAGGGGATATATTAGGTCCAGCAGTAATTGTGTACGCGACTTTCTTTGCCTCCTGCAATGACTGAAAAGGAGAAAAATGACGCCTAATTTCTTTTTCAAACTCCAGCCATGTCATATTCTGCTGTTCATTTAATCCCCTTATGATGCTGGCCGTAGGGGCATCTAAAGTTAAATGAAAATATTGTCTATACTGTTCCTTAGGTATCTGGAGTGCTTTAAAAATGTCATGCACCGCTTCTAAGTGATCCTCAATGCAGCATTCACCTCCCTTTTTAAATGGTTTGATCAGGGCTTTAATGGATTTCATTATTTTTATGGGGCTACTTGTTGCAATGCATGGAATTGCACTATTTTGTGATTCAATCCTGTTTTCAGGTGTATGAGATTGGTGGCTGCCCCCAATGGGAGTATCAAATCCCCCAAGGGCGCTGCAGCCAAGTTCAGTCACCGTCCCAGTCACTGGAGCACTAGCTCTTTGGGCAGAGCTAGAATTCACCTCCACTCCATTGAATGTGGTACCCTGCCGCCTCTCCTGGGACCTGGGAATGCACATTTGCTGTTCTAAGTCCTTACACTTTTTAAGGAGTCTATTGGCTTCATCTTGCAAATAGTTGTTTTCACCATTCATTTTATTAATCACCTCCTGCATGTCGCACATTTGCATTTGGCATTCATTGAACTCTTTATTTCTCTTGTCTCTTTCTTGGATCATTTTAATCATTTCTTGTTCTGCACTCTGGAGATCACCTTCTTTTTCACAATGTTCTTTTTGTAAAATCTGCATTTCTGAAACAACCTCATCTTTATCCTGCCTAATGTGATCCACTAAGGCTTTTAAGTGTGCCAATTCTTGCTCACTATCTTCAAATTGTTTCTTGCTTTTGGATAACTGAGTATCAAAGTCTCTGCATTTTAATTGCATGTCTTTTTGGCATACATCCAATTCTGCTCTCAACATTTCCTGATTTTTACTTGCCCCCTCTAATTCAGTCTTTAACCTGTTAATTAGCTGAGTATCATTCTCTTGCATTCGCAGGGACTTGTTTAAAATAAACCATATTTTGCCGCATAGCCGTATTAAACAGTCTTTCTCTGCACTTTTATCGGCTGCATTCAATAATCTTGTAAGGCAGACCTGAATTATGCTGCCTTCTGCAAAAATATTGTCTAGTTTTTCTTTCTGCACCTCACCCTGAATGCGGTTACTCCATTCTAACGTGCTATTTGACGACGAATTCCCATGTGCAAACAACTTTGCCTCTAAATATTGCACTAGATCTGAGAATGTCGTTTCCCTTTGTGACATTCTGAAATTCGTTTTTAGTGGCACACTGCTATTATAAAATGGGTTCCCTTTAATGTGCAAAAGCAGTGTGAGACACACTTGCCACGCCCAGTAGGTACTCTATGATCACTTTCCCGGCCTGCAACGCACCATAAATATGTAGGGTATTTTGTGGAGATTTGGGGCCTGACGGTATTTTATTACCGCCGAAAAATAACAGCAATAATCACTCCTTGTATTCAGATTTGGCCATGTGCAACAATAATACAGTGGGCATGCATTATTTCAGCACCCAGACATGCATATTTGGTATGCGTGGTTGGTATGCGTGGTTGGTGGTATTTTGGTGAGCATAATTCCCTTGTTTTATTTGTGGCCCCAATGTCCAGAATCCCTTATCTTTGCTTAGATTTTTCGTGTAATCACTAGAGAGACCTCAGACCTACATTTTAGGAATACCACATTTTTAGTGTTGGTGTTAGTGTGCCACCATGGGCGATCTCACTGACTTATTTACGACAGAGAGCTATATGTGGTAATTTTGTGGTAATTTCCACTACCTTATATACGGTAGGGAACTATGTTCAGAGAGTCCCTCTCCCCGTTGGCTCATGTACCTCCAACGAGCTATGCTACAAACAATCACTCTCAACTGTCCATACTGAATATGATCATGCACACATCTGTCTTAAAATGACAATTGCATTGTTTAAAAATCTCCCCTCAGCATCAGCACTGTATTGGTAAATAGAAGACACACCACCCGTCTGCTTTCAAATATTTTTCTGTATTATAAAAGTTGCATTTAAACACGATCTCACTCTTTACAGAAATAAATAAAACAGCACATTAACAGCATTGTCTGTAATACACTGAAAGAAAAATGGCGGAGAACAGAACACAATTTGCAACATTAACGTGTGATTAAGGCACCGGAATCTCCTTTCCTACTCTGACTGAACATTCTCATACACACTCAGCTTCCACACTTATGTAATTATCTTATCTGTTCAGAGTTTTCTTCAGCTGTTCTCTTTCTGAATGTGGCTCCCTTGAAGATTAACCCCAGTGAAAACGAACGCCTGCCGTTCTCAAACCGGGGTTATTATCTGGAATTCTCAGCTTTTGCAGATAGGAATGTCTCAGCCAGGAAAAAGGTCCTTCTCCCAGCTCTGCCAAATCTTGACTGCCCTTCTCTCTCCTCAAACTCCCCCCAGCAAAACTCTGATCACTCCCTCTAGCATGATACTTGCTATGACGCTGCTCCAATCAGAATCAATCATGCCATCTCCTCCTTCTCTACACAATGGCTCATTTTTATAGTAATACTTTGTAACCAACTGATTTCCTGTTCTTTCGAGCTCTTTTGCTTCCTGTAATTATGTGGACAGGGCAGCAGAGAAAAAAAAATGGATGTGCGTTTAAAAGTTCACTTTCAGAATAGGCCTAATTCTGCAGTGGAGACACATTTTTATTAGTGGATTATGTTTCATTAGTCAGGTTAGTTATAAGTAATGTTAGTTATTATTTTCAAATGTGTCTCGCGCACCATAGGCATTTCAGGTGAAAAATAGTGTGCATTTTTGAATGTGCACGTGTGCTTTTAACTGTAAAAATAGATTTGCATCTTATATGTTAAAATCGTTTTTTTTGACTGAATAGCCTGTCTTTCCTTGTTAATCTGGTAACACATATAGCAATGCACCGCACCCTTGTGGTGGTGCTGCAAAAAAAAATTGCTACCTGTGCAGTAGTGCTGTACTCTGTGCTGTAACACGCCAAATATCCTTACAGCACCCAGCGAGGCACAGACTGGAGTGCAGTGCATATCATTTGCATGATTTAGTTGTGCTTGAACTTCTTTCTCTTGTTGGCGTTCATTGTCCAACATGTTTTGTACTGTTTGAAATTGATATTTGTTATACTGCTTTAATTTGCATTGAAAGCATCTTCATAGGAGTCACGGATGCCTAATAAATCTTCTTCTTTTCTCCATGGTTTAAAAAGTTGGAGTAGGGACATGCAGTAGGGTTCTCTATTTTGAGGAGTTTTAAATGAAAGCTTTATATGATTAATCAGGCTGGGTTTTGTAAGTTTAACAACGCTGCCTTCTCATGTTTTGACAATGTATTTACTTTTTTTTTCCTCCGGTTTAATATTATTCTTGTATGATAAATGTTGGGCTATGTGGTATAGGCACATGCTTTCCAATGCAGTACTCCTGTTTAGGTAGTATGTGTCCAATATATTGTTTTTCATAATGTCCTGGCTGTTGGGATCGTTTTTGGCTACGGTTTCTGTGTCTTAGTATGATTTGAGCACTCTTTTTCTGGATGCACCAGAACCAAGGCTTAGCCAGACTATGTTTTCAGATTTCTCCTTTTGAGGCTGTGCCTGTTAAACAGTTTGCAGCTTCGTAGCAACCACTTTCTCCATGGGAGAGCATTTTTATGCCAATGCTGTATCATTTTTGTGACAGTGGTTTGTCAGATGATATGTCATTTCAGAGGACTTTCAGCTCTGTTTTCTCAGGTTTGGTTAGGTTGGCTGTGACATATTGTGCATCAGCAGTAGGATTGTCTGCAATGTACTGTATATATGTGTTTGCATTCCACAAGAGGGAATGATTGCATTGTAATCAATGATGTACTTTGAATCTTCACTTTTTTTAATGTACTATGTGTTCTAAGGCGATTTGCCTTTCACACTGTGTCTAACAGAAAACATTAAGCTGTTTACTTGTCCTTTTGCTGAAACTGGTCTAGGGTAACCAAAGCGGCATTTGGTGTAGTATTTGCCTTTCTTTTTATATCTGTCAACACAATGGGCCTCATTACGACCCTGGCGGAGTGGGTTTACGCCAGCGGTATTCGCGGCGGACCCTTCCGCCCTACTACGAGTTCCCGTAGCGCCATGGAGCCGTTTTCCGCCTGGTTTTTCCGGGCGGAGAAATCCATGGCGCTACGGGACCTTGTTGTTAATTACGCCACCGTATTTTACGGTGGCGTAATTAACGCCTTCCCCACTCCCATTATACCCTATGGGGCAAAAATGGGAATGGGGAAGGGTAAAATGGGGATTGGGGATTTACCGCCCCGCCAAGGTCGGAATGGGGCGGTAAATCCGCCAACCCCCATGGCGGTATTGGCAGCTTTCCGCCGTGCTCCATGGTGCATATTGCACCACGATTTCCGCCAGGGTCGTAATGAGGGCCAATATATCTTCAAGGTAATTAAACCAATAAACAGTTTGATAGGAATTGAATTCTCACCTGAGCAGACTTATATTCAATGGGAAGTCAATGGTGAAAGCAAGAATTACCCCGACCAACGCGCCACTCGCTACCCGGTAACAAAACCCCGAGAGGAAGTGCGCGCCAGTCAGGGAAACCCTCTGGGGAAGAAAACCCTGGTTGAAAGCGGAATCCGATGGATTGAGTGTGGCTTGCAGGATGTTGTCACCGATTCAATGAAAGTTCGAAGGCGGGAAGGCTTCTTCTGGAGAGGGTGACAATTGGAAGAGATGAATATGAGGCACTCAGAAAGGATGAAGAGCAGGTACGTAATAGTAATACTTTCCCTTAACCTCATAACCTGCCGAGTCTGGAATACCAGGAGAGAAGCCGAAGAGGCGGAAACCAGAGAGAGCAACAGGGTGACAATTCTGCCAAAAAGAGGTAAAGGTAAGTGAACTTGTTTAATCAGAAACCTAAGAAGCCTGTATAAACACTTAGAATGTAGCTCATGCGGGAACTGTATATTACCCAAAAGACTGTAGCTTTGGAAACTAGAAACGGCGTCTCTAAACGAGGCGCAGGTAGGAACCGGAAGGATCGGGAGAACGGAGAATGCTGTGCTGCGGGAAGGATCTGGAAAGTTTGAAGAAAGACAGAGTTAGTATTAGTAAGAAGTGTGGAAGGTTTACCAAGGGATTGAAGGGCACAATCTAGTTGCGAGCTCACGGAGCATCAGCTAGAACAGTAGCGTCGCGAAGAGCTGGAAACCTTCGCGTCATATGAGGGCTCACGTGAGCGGTACGCCGCACCTCTGGCGAACGTGAAAAGACTGGAACGGTGATCGCAGATCTGCTTGCACTGTGATCCGCCATCTTGAAGATACCGCTCTGAATAAAACCACAGAGCCGATTCCGGGACAAAAGAGACCACTGTTTTGTGTGTGTAACACTATGCCCCCTTCTCCTGGGAGGCGACCCCGTCTTCCCCGGTTACAATCTAAAGAATCGTTGAACCAGTCGGGGTGCATGAACTCTTGAGGCCGGTTCCCAAGTTCGTTCTGCAGGAGAATACCCCTTCCAGTCCACCAAGAATTGTAATTTCCCCCTACGATAACGGGAGTCACAGATGCTGGCGACTTCATATTCAGGACCAGTATCCGTCGAGTCTGGAGGAGGAGGAGTACGATCTGATCGATGGAATTGGTCTTGTACTGTTACTTTTATCTGGGAGAGATGGAATACAGGATGTATCCGAGTCCAGGATGAGGGCAGTTTGAGTTTGACAGCAGCAGAACCTACTAATGATAGGATCTTGAAAGGACCAAAGAACCTTGGTGATAGCTTAGAAGGGACCAAGTGACGGGGGAGAAAGCGAGAAGCCAACCAAACTGAATCTCCCAGGTTCAACGGTGGAATGTCTCGGCAATGCCTATCAGCAATAAGTTTGGCTCTGTCCTGAGCAGCTTGCAAAGAAATTTTAGCCACTCTATGCCCCTCCTCTACCTCGGAAATGAGACCATCTACTCCTGGGCAGCATGAGGGAGATTTGGTAACAGAAGGTACAAAAGACGGATGAAATCGATAGGTACAGTGGAAAGGACTAGTGTGAAGAGCCGTATGTCGGGCGTTATTGTAGGCAAATTCGGCAAATGGTAATAATTCAAACCAATTGTCCTGGGCAGCCGATACAAAACACCGTAGATTTGTCTCCAGGGTCTGATTAAGGCGTTCGGTCTGTCCGTTCGTCTGTGGATGACATCCAGAGCTGAGTGCCCGCTTGATTCCCAAGACCTGACAGACCTTTTCCCAAAATTTGGATGTATATTGAGGGCCTCGGTCTGAGACCACCGTATCCGGCAAGCCATGTCTGGAGAAGATTTCCAAAATAAATATCTTAATCATTTCTTCAGCTGTAGGCAGTTTGCTCAAGGGAGTAAAGTGATTTAATGTGGTTAAATAATCTATGGTGACCATAATGGTGTTCTTATTATGTGAGGGAGGAAGATCTATAAAATCAGTAGACATCACCTGCCAGGGTTTATCTGGGATCGGCATCCGGGTAAGTAGTCCCAAAGGTGGGGTCCTTGGAATTTTAGATTGGGAGCAAGTGATGCAGGCCGCTACATAATCTTGCACGTCATTGCGGACTCCTGGCCACCAAAAATGTCTTTGCACTAAGTCTAAAGTGCATTGAAAGCCTTGCTGTCCACCGGCTCGAGAGTCGTGGCACATTCGTAACACTTCTTGTTGAAGTTCCAATGTAGGAACTAAGACCTGCGATTTGTAAAAGTAGCAAGAATTGTTCTGGACAAGATGGTGGGTAGCAGCTATCTTTCTGCAGAGGTCTTGATTAGTGGCTGACGCGGTCTTTAATTCTTGTAAAAAGTCAGTGATGACCGCAATGAATTTTGCTTTGGGAAATAGTTGTTCAGGACTGAATTGGGAGATGGGAGCATCTTTATGGGAGAGAGCATCCGCCCTCAGGTTTTGTTTTCCAGGGAGGAAGGTGAACTCGATCCGGAATGGAAGAAATATGCCCAGCGTGCTTGTCGACTATTAGTTGTCTGTGCATTCTGTAGGACCTTGAGGTTCCGATGATCTGTGCGTACTACAACGGGAAAGCATGAGCCTAATAACAAGTGTCTCCACTCCTCAAACACCCACCTTGATAGCCAATAATTCGTTTTCGAGCACAGAATAGTTCTGCTCCGAGGCATTGAAGGTTTTAGAAAGATACACCACTGGTCTTTCATCTCCTTGATCTGTTCATTGTAGTAAAACTGCACCTAGCGCATGATGAGAAGCATCTGTTTCTACAAAAAATTGCTTATTCTGGTCGGGAGTTATCAAACTGGATGCAGAAGTTAACATGGTTTTGAGAGTCTGAAATGCATGATTGGTGAAATCGTCCCAAACAAACGGAATTCCGTTTTTTAGAAGTCGAGTAAGTGGTAGAATAATTTCCAAAAAGCCAGGGATGAATTTTCTGTAAAAATTGGTGAACCCTAGAAAACGTTGGATCTCTTTAACGTTAGAAAGGATAGGCCATTCGACTACCGCGGAGACCTTCTTAGGATCCATGGAAATACCTTGTGATGACATCACAAAACCTAGATAGGTTACCTGTCTTTGATAAAATTCACATTTGGAAGCTTTACAGTACAGCTGGTTAGCCTGCAGCCACTCGAGTATAGTCTTTACATGTATAAGATGCTCTTCTTGAGAGGAGGAGTATATTAAAATGTCATCTAAATAAATGATAACAAAATGGAATAGAATATCCGCAAACAAATGGTCCATGGAGCGCTGGAACACAGCAGGTGCGTTAACCAATCCAAAGGGCATTAAATGGTATTCAAAGTGTCCGAAAGGGGTTCTGAATGCTGTCTTCCATTCGTCTCCAGGGGCAATGCGGATGAGATGGTAAGCTCCACAAAGGTCCAACTTTGTGTAACATGAAGCTCCTCGAACTGCCTCAAGGATGTCCGGGATCAAAGGCATAGGATATTTGTCTGCCACAGTAATCTTATTGATTCCTCTAAAGTCAATACAAGGTCAAAGTTCATTTGTCTCTTTTTTGGGATGAAGAAGAGTGAAGCTCCTGCCGGGGATACCGATTCAGTAATGAGTCAGTTCTTTAAGTTAGCTTGGAGGTATTCTTTGAGGACTTCCTTTTCTCATTGAGAAAGTACATACATTCTCCCAAAAGGACTAGGTTTGTCAGGATGAAGTTCAATATGACAATCTTCACTCCTATGAGGTGGTAGGGTAGGGAACTCGGGATTGGAAAACACGGGCTGATACTTTGAATAGCATTCTGGGATAACCTCCAAGTTATTTATTGTGGATAGTAGAGGGGAGATCGAGTTTTCAGTGGGGATGTATATGCCTACGGATTCCTTGGCTAAGCAATGGCTAACACAATATTCAGAGCCGAGGAAGAGAGTACCTGCCGTACAGTTTATAAAGGGGTTATTCCTCCTTAACCATGGGAGACCCAATATAATAGGAAAATGGGCTGCCTTAATTATGTCAAAAACGATGGTTTCCTTATGTGAGGCAATCTGACAGACGACAGGGTCTGTCTGTTCTCGGATAGGACCTGAACTTAGAGGGTGACCATCGACTCCTTGGATGGGAGTGATCATAGCTTTGGGTATACAATTTATTCCATGTTTATTGGCCCATTGATCGTCTACAAAATTTCCTGCTGCTCCGCAGTCAATTAATGCAGGTACACTCTGTACCACCTGCGTGGGCAAAACAAGAGTTACAGAAATAATGACCATATTCTGAGTGGTTGCAGCAGTGTCCAGATTTAGGTTAATCCTCTTTGGGGAAACAGACTCTTGTTCCCCTTGCGGTAGGGTTTTGAAGTTTCCTGACCCCACAGCCGGAGTACGTCGGGGAGGGACTAGGAGACAATATCGTAACATGTGAGATGAGGCTATGCAATACATGCATAACCCCGAGCTCTTTCTTCTCTCTTTCTCTGCTACGGATAGTGGTCCTCTCACTGCTCCTATTTGCATAGGTTCATCAGTAACTACAGGTTTACTCGCTACAGAGTGATAATCGAGTTGGGATCGTATCCCTTTAGTCTTCTTCTTTTCATGTGATCGTTCATGTAAGTGGTAGTCAATTTGCATCCGCTAAATTTGCCGGACGAGGAACTTTTGCAACCTCATCTTTAAGCTCTTCAGATAGACTTCGCCTAAATAATGTGAGTAACCTGTCATCTGGCCACCCCAACTCAGAGAAAAGCTGCTTGAAGAGTGTGATATAGGTCAAAAGGCCTTTACTACCTTGTTTAAGATCTAGCAGTTTGTCTTGCGTGGATACCGAGATCTCTTGTCTATTAAACATCGATTTCAAGCTGTTTATGAAGGCGGGGTACGAGTCCAAGATCACATTATTTGATGTCACTAAGGGTGTTGCCCAAGCTAAAGCAGGCCCGGCTAGATGAGAAATCACAAAGCCTACTTATCTTTGTCCGTAGGAAAGAAGCGGGGCTTAAAGGTAAATTGCACAGTGCAGCTATCAAGGAACTCCTTGAGTTTGGGTGGATCACCGTCAAATTTGCCGGTATTTAAACTTAATGGGGGTGAATCTGAAAAAGCACGAGCAACCTGTTGTCGCAATTGTGCGTTATCCTGTTTGAGGGTTTGCATCTCTAAGGACATTGTTCGCATGGCTGCATATCAGGCTTGAATATCAGTCTGCCGCCTCTTTTAGTGGGCGTCGCTATCTGTTAACACAATATATCTTCAAGGTTAATTAAACCAATAAACAGTTTGATAGGAATTGAATTCTCACCTGAGCAGACTTATATTCAATGGGAAGCCAATGCTGAAAGCAAGAATTACCCCGACCAACGCGCCACTCGCTACCCGGTAACAAAACCCCGAGAGGAAGTGCGCGCCAGTCAGGGAAACCCTCTGGGGAAGAAAACCCTGGTTGAAAGCGGAATCCGATGGCTTAAGTGTGGCTTGCAGGATGTTGTCACCGATGAAATGAAAGTTCGAAGGCGGGAAGGCTTCTTCTGGAGAGGGTGACAGTTGGAAGAGATGAATATGAGGAACTCAGAAAGGATGAAGAGAAGCAGGTACATAATAGTAATACTTTCCCCTAACCTCTTAACCTGCCGAGTCTGGAATACCAGGAGAGAAGCCGAAGAGGCGGGAACCAGAGAGAGCAACAGGGTGACAATTCTGCCAAAAATAGGTAAAGGTAAGTAAACTCGTTTAATCAGAAACCTAAGAAGCCCGGATAAACACTTAGAATGTAGCTCAGGCGGGAACTGGATATTACCCGAAAGACTAGCTCAGGAAACTAGAAACGGCGTCTCTAAAGAGCAGAATTCTCCTGGTGTTTTTATGCCTGTCCCTGCTTTGTTTTTGTTTGCTATGCATAGGAAGTCGTGCAAGTCTTCCCATGCATACTCTGCACAACTTAAAGTGATAAATCATGTGGGTGGGCCAACTTTGCGTAGCATACACCTTACGTCTGCGTGACATCAGAACCAGTATTATTTTGTACCACCCATGATAGCCCAGAGATTTGTGATACTTGACTGCAAAACTTCATCATTGTCTTGTACCTTTTGAAGTAGTTGCGTAGCAGACATGTTTAAAAAATTGGAACCTGTTTTCAATGTGTGTGCAACTCCGTAACATAGAGTTGCTAGTTCTCTTCCAAACTCTTCACTTTCAAACAGGAGGTGGAATATGTATACAGCGTTTTGTCTGAATCCGGAGTCTTCAGAATACATTTGTAAAGAGCAGTATTCAGATGCTGTTATTTGTGTGCATCTTTCCTCATTCCTTCACCCTTTTCCAGTAGGAAAGAGCAGAACAAAGGCTTGTGCTTCTACTCTTATTTCCCATATGCTGATTGGAGATCCTTTGGCATGCCGCATTTGATATGTTTCTAGTGCATCGTCTATGCTGTCTTTGGGTGCAGTGGGTGAATTGTATACTAGTCTAAAATATTGGATGCTGTAAAAGTTTCTACAAGTTCAAATTGGCTGGTTGATGAGGAATCCAGAATTAGTTCAGTGGTTTCCCTTAGGTTTTCTTCAGTGTGTATTTTTCTGTAGCATTCATTTTCTTTGTCTTTTGTACGTACACCATTCACTAGGATAATCAAAGGTTGATCTATTGGCCATTGCACTCCCAGGGCATCTACATTTTCTTTAACACCTAATGGCAAATAAACTACTTTGCCACAAATGTCTTTTAGTAATTCAGAAGGAGGAAACTTGTCTGTTGAAGGCATATTATAGCTTGAAATGGGTGTACTGTTTGGATTGTAATACTCTCATACAAATTAAGCTGTTGGAGTGATTTTGGAAGTGGGAATATTTCCAAGTTATTAGTTATAGCCTATGAAGGCATTTGGTTATTATCAAGCTTTGAAGTGCAGAATGTGCAAAGTATTGAGGGGTTAGTAATTTTGTATTTGTTTTCTGCTATAAGGTAGAGAGTTAATGGGATCCATTGGGATTCCTCATTGTCTTCTATTTTGTACATTATATCTACAGTTTTGGTGCTCTTTGTATAAAAAGTTCTGCGACAGCACACACATACTTGGTTTGGTACTTCAGCAGATGTGCTTTTAAACTTTGCTATTTCTTTTTTGTACGTTTGTATTAGCAGGTTGGTATCTGTGAGGTTGCCGCTACTCTTGTCTAAAGTTACTGGATTTTGTAAGTGCTCTTCACAGTTCTTTGGCTGTGCCATGTAGGAGAATGTGGTTTAAATGCTCCAGTTCTAAAGCAGGACTTTTTGCATACTACAGTCTCTGGACAAGATAAAGTATAGTTGAATGTTGTGTCGCTAACATTTTGATGTGGTGGAAGGTGCTTCTTCAAGCAGGCCAAATGAAGGCTAATGAATGTTCGCCCAGTGCTGTGTATTTGCGCACTCGACAGAAGTCCATGGTTTGCATTCTCATTTTCTCTTTTGCTTTTACATAGCGATTGAGGAATTGGCATAAAGACCTGAAGGATAGGTGCAGGGCCATTAGCAGATGAGACGGATTGGTTGGGTGGAATGGTGAGTAGTTTGTTGGAGTCATTCTTTCAATGATGGTTTCTTATGCCATAAGGGTGTTGTCTACCATTTCAGACCCTCTGCCACTGCTATATATGCCAATTGGGATTTTTTTCTCTTGTTTGTATGCCTCTTCATTGACATATGGCTCTGTGCTGGTTGTGTGAATCCACTCACCTGCACAGATGTTTGCAAAGGTATCTATGCTGATATTGAACATGTTGCAAAGTACTTTTTGTAGTTTACTGTTTAATTCTTTTAGTGGTTTCATTTTGTTTAAAATTAATATAAATAACTTTCTTTTGAGGAACATTGCACTGTCAATGAGAGCTTCCAAGATTAGTTTTCTGTGGTAAGTTTTAAGGGTTGAGCGTGATTTCTCTGCTGTTTTTATAAGATTCTGAAGGACTCCACAGGAGAACATTTTTCATAAAATGTATTTTTTGGAATGCTTTGCTGTGGCTACGTTAACATTGTTATGTTATGTTATTTTATATTATGTTATTTTGCATTATATTGCGCCTTATGTACCATTGGTATGGTCTCAAGGCGCTGGTAGGTTGAACGCCCTCGGGAACCGAAGTTCAAGTCAGTAGAGAAAGGTAGAGGGAGTCAAAAGATACGTGTGAGCACCTGACATGTGTGCAGCTGGTGTGGTATTCGTAGATGGTAGATGCCGATGGTAGATGCAGTGCTAGCGCTACTGGTAGTTGTATTCTTCTTAATACATTTCTTTATATTTTTATATGTTGGAAGAGGGGCCATCATTTATTTTTCCTGCTACGTGGTTCAGTTTTGTTCAGTGACTGTAATAGCTGTATTGTTTGAACATTTCCTATAAACTTGAATGACTATTTTTGTGTTCTTTTTAAGGAGTTGCATTTTGGTAGGCATTTTCTTCTGTCTGTTGGAGAAAAAAGGTAAGTGTGGGTTTCAATGTTGTGCAATGTATATGAGTGCACTGTGTATGAGTGTCTGAATATCAAGGTAGGCATATATAGAGGGGTGTGTGATTGTGCAATTGGTTGTTTCTTCTGGTTGGGAAGGTTGTACTTGTCGCTGTGTGTGTTGATGTGTGAAAGGTATTCTTCAGTGTGTATGACAGTGTACTGTGCATGAATAAGTTAGGACAGTATGATGTTTCCATGATTCTAGTGGGTGTTACAATACTGGAGTTCTGATGAGAATACAAAGAGTGTGCCAGCTGGAGTGCAATAAGTAAGAGTGAGGCAAATGCTGTTGAATTGGATAGATTGGATACAAATATTGTAGGCTACTGTACAACGACACTGCACTGTATGAGTAACAGGAAGAATACTACTACAGTACTGCACTTACTTTGTTGGATGTGAAGTGTAGGTTTATTCTGGGCTGTATCTTCCAGTAGAGAAGTTTCTGTCTTTCAGGAGGCTGTTCTTCACTGCAATTGCGAAAGTAGGGAATGAGTGGGTATGTGTGTTAATGGCACAATAATTGTACTAGGAGATGATATTATTTTACACTGTAGGAGGATATGTTGGGAAGAACACTGCTGTCGGTGCAGACAGGTTGCCACTAGATTCCTCAAGTTAGATGTTGGAAAATGTTAGTCTGTATATGTATGCAATTGCACAGCACTATATAGGAATGTGGACTAGGGAGCATCAGCATCGTGGGTATGGGGTCCGGTGGTGCTGTGCTAAGTATGCCCTATGGAACTGCAGTTTTCCAATTGTGAAGTTGCTGTTGCTCTATTTGTATTGGAAATGGAGTAGTGGAAGTCCTAGTAGGCTGAGAAAAAGGTAGAAGCCTGTACAGATTAGAAAGAATGTTAGTGTGTGCAATTTTATTAGTGTTCCCACACATAAATGCTTGCTACATGAGTGATATTGCAGTATGTTGCAGATTTCTTTCCTGTTCCTTTCATTTATTTATTAAAATGTACAGATGGCACTGTTGCAAATGTATATATGAATTTATTTGGTTTCCCTCAAATGGTGCTGAAATTAGTAGTTGTAAGCGCAGTGCATTTTGTTAATTTTACAATCTATGTACTTGCCATGCTTTGGTAACATACATACACTTTTTGATTTCTGTGTGCATTTTGGGCATTTAACTGCAGGTGTGTTAGTGGGAGAAGTGCTTGTAAAAGTGACAAAAGGAAAAAAGAAATAACAGTTTTCACATTAGAATGGGTGCATTGGGCAAGCATTCATGTTGTTGTAATATTTTGAAGTTTCACATAGGATCTGGATCTTGAACATGCTATGAAAATGTTCCCAATGTGGTTTTCTTTTTTTTCTTTTTACAAAGAGTGCTGAAAAATTGAAATATTTGGTTTGAAACTGTTATGCAAGTGGGCATTAAAAGAAAACTTTCAAAGCACACAGCATTGTAAGTAACTGCAACTTGCTGTTAAGAGATGGGAAAAATGAGAGTATGATTATTGAGTAGGTTATGCAGGGTAAGTGGCAGGCACTCTGTTCATACGCATTTGTAAAAGAGTTGCAAATGTACTCTACAAAATATATGCATAACTGTAGTTTGTGTTGATGGATGCAGATGTGGATGAATCTGGAAGCAGAAATATTGGAGAGTTTTACAATAGTTTTTGATGGAGGTACTTTTGAATAACCGAGACCTGTACTCTGAGTGTTCAACAGTACATCTGAAGTGTTGAAATTTGATGACAGAGTTAAATGTAGAGTTCTTGGATGTGATTGGTGGATGGGTGTGTGACTGCATAACAGTAGCCAATGAGGGAGTACTACTAAGAGTGAAGTGGAAAGGGAAGAAGAGCTGCCCTCTTTGTCATGGGGTCCGCAGACAGGGCGGTAGTGTGTGGACAGGGCATGCCACATCCGGGTCTTTTCAGCATGCCTGGCATGAAAATAGAACTGTGGGGATTAGCCAATCAGCTGTTCAGGTTGTGCTTTATAGGAAGAGAGGGTAATACTTTTTTCTATTGCTGTGTGCAAAGAAGATGGCAGAGCTGCAGAAAGTCTGTGTGTTGATGGTGGGAGATTCCTTTGTAAATGATCTTCATAGGTATGCATAGAGAAGAGGCCTTTCTCTAATCATGGATTTCGAGGAGTGGAGGCTTTGTGGTGCAGTGCGCCTGGCTGCAATTTGCAAGGAGTTTTTGCACCTTGCAGATATATGGCCACGTTCAGTACTCCTGATGTTGTAGTGGTGCATTGTGGATCACTGCATTTGGGTTACATCAGTGCTCCAAGTATGCTCATTGCACTGAAGGACTCAGTGAATGCACTGATGCATCCTTTTCCAAGTGCAAAGGTGGTTTTCTCACACATACCACGTAGAACAGTATGGAACAACCCCAATTTCCTCTGTCCTCAGCAAGATGCTGGACGGTGTCTTGGAAACAGAGGCATGTCTGCATTTTTGTGTAGTGCTGGGATGTTCTCTTTCCACAATGAGAACATTAATTCTCTTAGTGTGAACTTTTTCACTGCAGATGGCATTTCTTTGTCCACCATTGGAAATGCCATTTTCTTTTATAATCTAAGGGATGCTTTGAAGAGGTCCATGTAAGACTGTAAGAAAGAAAAAAAGAGAAAAGGCAAAAACAAATTGAAAAACAAGAGGTGTTTGTTTACAAACGCCTTCAAAAAATAAAAAAAGGCTCTTTTCAGAGCCACCATTAATGGGGAAATCTCCTACCCTGGGTTAAATTTCTGTCCCCACCCCCTTGAATTGGACAACATGTCCGGGGGAAATCAAGGTAATAGGGTGAACGCACGTGCCACATCCAGGCCTTTTGTTGATGGCAGGCATGGAAATGGGACTGTGGAGGCCAGGGGATTGCCCAATAAGGGTTTGTGGGTGTGGTTTGAAAGGACAGGCTGTGGAAGAAGGTCTGTTTGCTGAGAGGAGTGCAGATGGCTATGGCCATGGCTTTGTCTTTCAGGAGGCAGAGTGTGTGGATTTTGGGGTACTCGTAGATTCATTGGTTGCAAGTGTATGCAGAGTGCTGGGGAGTGGCGGCACATCTTGGATTTGATCATGTTGATGTGCAGTGGCACAGAGTATGTGGCATGAAGTGGGTGGACTTGCTTCCCCTTTGTGCCACTTTGGTGATGCACCATCATCCAGCCATTATTATTGTTCATTTTGGAGGCAATAGTTTACGCCTTGTTACCAGAATCTCACTGCAGTTTCTGATGAAGGAGGCATTTGGGAAAGTCATGGACATGTTTCCAAACTTCCGAGTGATTTTTTCTCACCCAGACACAGATGTGGCTGCGCTCCATTTCATTTGGTCCACAAATGGAAAAAGGGAGGTGCAATTTCAACAAGGCTGTTTGCGCATTTTTGAGAGATGTTGGCATGCCGTCTTTCCATAATGAAAACATGACATTTCGTAGCACCAATACGTTTCTTACCGATGCTGGCAATCAGCTTTTTTTGTGAAATATTCAAAATGCTTTGCAGCCGTTTCTGCAACTACAGCAAACAATTTACAGTATGTGTTGCTTACTTTTTCTTTAAACCTTGCAAAAAACCTTCCAAAAACAAAAAAAAGAGCAAAAAAGGCTCTTTTCAGAGTCACCACATCTCCCGAAAAAGAGTACAATGGTTTTTATGGTGCCACCACTCATATTTTTAGATGCCCGCGGACTACAGCGCTGTCCGCGGACTTCACAGGCTGTGCAGGGACCTGCACCATTTCATTGGCACTTCTGTTTTTCAACTTTGAAAGGTGGCTTTGAAAAGAGCCATTTTTTATTTTTGTGTTTTGTAATTTTTTGGGTTTTTTTCAGACATGAGACAGAAGGGAGGGGAGGGAAGGGAAGGTAAGATAGGCAAAGGGCAGCAACCACAGGGACGAAGGGACAGGTGGAGAGAGGAAGATATTGGGTGGGCCTCACAGATGTTGGGGCAGTGTTTCTCATGCTCCCGGACCGTAGCCTCAAAAGTGCTTCGAAATTGTTGCCCCTGCAGAGTACCACGTCACAGTACATACACAGTACAGTGACCCTCGAAAGGCAATCGTCCACTGCGGTGTATATGGCCTGTGAGGCCTGGTCAGGGATCAGTTGCCCCACAGGAGAGTCTCTTGTGGTGACTGGAGCAGATGCAGAGGATGTGATAGAGGAACTCTGCCTATTACCGCCTTCAGAGGATGACCCTCAGAACTGTTGCCTTGTGGTTCGACCTCAGGTGTCGCCGCATAGAGGTGGTCCCCTAGCTGTACAGCCCAGGCTTGCCGTGACTGAGAGTGCAGTGAACCTTGGTTGCATGCACCTTGGGTACCCCCCAAAGTGGTAAAGAGCTTCCACACCCAAGACTCACTTTGGCAGCTGATAGTAGGGACTTCCACTACCTCATCCTCTTCCTTTTCTTGATCCCCCTCTACATCACCTCGCCTGTTCCCTCCCCAGGCCCGCCAGAAGTTGGTGGTGAGGGTGGGGTTGGTAGTGAGGCAGAGGCAGCAGCAGAAGCATCCATGGATGCCATTATCCAAGTAATCAGGAACCAGGAACACAGCAATCTGAAACATAACGAGGAGCAGCAGTGGGGTGTGGCCTTTTATAGGGGTGCAGGGGAGCACTCCATGGTCAGTTGGACACTTCGAGCCTCAGGTTGGGCTCAAAAAGTTCCTAAAATTCTCGAGATCGATCAGGGCATGGTCTAGGACCTCTGAAAGGGTGACGTTTCACCTTAAGATACCGTGGATTGGTCAGAAAAGCTTTTTTTAGGTATCCAGGGGTACGAACAGTATCCGCGGATATGGACTGATGCTAAGCGTGGGTGCAGTCACATGATGACATTACGAACATTCGAGAATGGGACTACTGTCTGCAGGACACCTGCTGTGCAGGGTGCGATACCTGAGGAGGAAGGGATTGAGGTCTCATCATAGCGTCTTTGACTAAAGGGAATGTGTGGAGATGGTTGGCTTGCACAGGGGGAAGAGGCACCGATACAAGTGGGGCAGTGGTACTTAATATTGTCCATCATATGCCTGTCTACAAATGCCTTCAACTCTGCAAAATTGCTGTTCAGATGATCCGTTTTTGCACACAGGCTTATCAGTTCATTTTCCAAATTTGGAATTTGGGTCTGTCTGTTCCCATCTTCTTGCACATTAGCTGATGCTTCCGGCCCATTTTCTCCATTTGCAGTATGTGTTGTTAAAAAAGAAGCATGCTTCAGTGACATGTGCAGCAATGTGCATTACTTATCCTACTTAAAAAATGGCACTGTGTACCATTAGAGTTGCTATCGTCACTCATTTCATCATGGAGAAATTTTCCTCGAGCCACTCCAGGGTGCTTGCCATTTCTGTGTAAAAAAATTATGTTTTTTAAAAGTCATGTGCACCCAACAAACTCCACTGTTACAGGAAGAAATATAGTGTTGTAGAGGAGGAGCTAAGTACCTCTATCGGAAGTTCCTCCCCTATTCTGCCTCTATGTTGGCAGCCGGAAATTGCGACATGTGCAGAGCCAATAATCGTGCTTATATTGCGAAATGTCCTTGAAACAAGGTATCCACTGAGAAAACTCTATATGTATCCATCGAGAAATGAAGGTCTGCTGAAGGAAATTGCGGAAGAAGTGTGAAAATAAATGAAAGAGAAGACTGGTGACATCACATAAAGCAGATGGGACGCATCCAGAAGAGATGTGAATGAAGAAAGAATATAGACCGCTTAGAACCTGATGACAAAGTAGTAAGGTGAATAACGTTTCGGGATCAAAATGGAGATTGGATGTGCGGAGACGCACTGAAGAAAATGCAAAAATATTTTACAAATATACAGAATAAAAATAGCTGATGGCAAAAGAAGATTTGAGAAAGGCTTGTCTGGCCCAGTGTGAAGAGTTGGGGCCGCCGAGAGTCTTGCCATGTATTCGAGAAAATACAGTAACATGAGAAGCAAGCTGAGCTTCTTTTTGAAGTGTAATGAAACCCACTGAGGGTGCCAAGATCTCTTCATTTAATAGTGTCAAATAAAATGAAGAGCTCATAAATGTAGTCTCCAGTCACATGGTCATACAAAAATAGACTTTGGGGCAAGCTACACCGAGACCAGAAGATAAAGCCATGCCACACTGCCTTTTATTCTCAGGCACAGTGAGCCTCTGCAAGGCCGAGTTCAAAGAGCTAATTGAATGGCAGACTGCAGGATTGATGATGGATGTTGGGCTAATTGGGTACCAGCCTGCTTGCTGCTAGCAAGTGGAATATTGCAGAAGGGAACATGCATGCCAACCAATTGTAGAGGGCCACATATTAAGGATCCCTATAGTTTGAGAAGCCAATAGTATGTCGTATATTAGTCTGAAATGGAAGATGATTTGCACTTGGGATGGGCGTAGTTGTCCACCTGATCCTAGAGACCCAATGACGTCCCTGTATCCCATAGAAAGTATATGTAGATGTTCACCGTAAACCAACCACAGCCCCTAGTGGGTTTTCTTATTTGCCATATAGTTTGACGTCACTTATGACGAATATTTGCTATACATGTCATGTTTTTTATGAAATGTGTTGAGAACGCGCTGAGCGAACATCCGTTGATGTCCGTTGTACTCCCTGTTTTAAAGACTTATTTAAACAGCTTTGACTTTTGGCAACTTCCTGAGTCGGGTTTGATTATTGATGTATGAGTAAGATCTTCATCCCTATCCATCTTGGATACTGTTACCTTGCCTTAAAGTACCCGGTCCTCAGGTTCACTTGGGAGCAGAGGATGTTTACAGAAAGACCCATCGACCCAGTAGGCTTTTATGATCACAGGCTATTGGGCGTCCTCCACCATTTAGCTGGAGGGTCGTGATCTTCCTGTGGAGAGGGGCCGATATAGGAAACTTGTAAGTAAAGAAGATACAGGTGGGACGGGCCCCTCTTTCGAGAAATCCCTCCTGGTTTCCACAGGAACGGAGTGGACTGAAGGTGTAGGTGGCCGTGTGGTGAAGGAGATGAACCAGAGTGTCAGGAGCCGAAAAGCGAATGGTGAGTGGATTGAGGGAAATGGCAAATAATGTGGGGAACAGGGGATTGTGGTAATAGTAAAGAGTAAGCGGGGTTGGTTGAGTAAATAGTATATGATGAGGAGCGTTGAGACGAGGAACGTCTAGATAAGCCCAGAGTCCTACACTTAAGGAGCATCTAGAAGGAGTTATTTCAAAGCCCAAAGTCAGTACTTAGGCAGCACACGGACAAGGTCTGTGATAGGGAATTAACTCAAATCCGATCAGAGTAGTTTAGGGGCAAGTAATAGCAGCAAAGAGTGCTGAGGAAGTACATGTCAAGTCGACTAGTTTGTCTGTTTGTGTATTTTATGTATTGAAAAAAATTGAAGTGTCGAAGAGCGACAGGGATAGGCTGTGTTGAGTAGAGATGAAAAGTTATTATCTATCTGTTTAGTCATTGTTGGTGCCGGCTGAACTAGGTAGATTGGAGTAAATTGTGAAGTAGAGGCTTTGAGCGGCAACTGTTGGTGCGTGCTCATATTTATTATTTTTCTGAAACATATTTTTTGTAAATCCACGGTCAATTAAGACTTGTCACAATGGGGATTGTTACTCCATTGATGCATCTTTGCAAGCAACTCTCAAAACACGCACCTAAGCTCAAACAGTATGGTGCGGAATCAGTTAAGCGTACCGCAGACAAAATGTTCATTCCATGGCCACAAGGGGGGTCGCTGTCAAAAGCGGTTTTGCAGCACACAACCACATACATACATGCTGCGTACACAGGAAAGAAATTGGAAAAAAGGTTAGCTAGATTAGAGCTTTGGAAGATGTACCAAAGGATTGGATACTTAATTAGTGCAGGGAGGAAGGTGTTGAGCCTTCTGCTCCCCCTACAGTGCCCGTAGTAAAGGGCAATAGTATGAAAGATGATGGATTGTATCCATTAAGGGAACTAAAAGCGGTGACCGGATATCGAAATCCGATACATGAACTGCCTGCTTATAGCAGTGACGAGAGACCAGAAAGAGAAAGGACTAAAGGAGAGGTGGTCGTTGGGAGTCGGTCCATCCTCCACCCTGTTTCAACCTTGGGTGGCGGAGAGGCCGGTACCCCACGTCATTTACTCATCAGAAGACAGTCGTCAGTCTGGCTGCCACGTCAAGATCTTCTTCCAAGTCTACAGGTACGCTTCACTCACGTGATACCCACCTTACACCGCTATGAGTAAGCAGACGATGGAAGCCTATTGTGGATTTGGGTTTACACAATTCCCCTCATTAAAGAAAGGAGGGGCCAGACCACAGAATATCCCCTGGCCACAAATGGACAAGGATAATTTAAGATGCAAACTCCCTCGTTTAATAGCGGGTGTGGGAAAATGGATTTATGAGCTACAAAAATGACAGAAAGAAATACATTAGCTATAGGGGACATTAAGGGTCTCCTAGGAGCCATTCTTGAGGAAAGAGCTGATGACATTTGGACAAGAGCAGGTAACTCAAGTGTCACAGCACAGAACACAGCTCATGATGGAGCGCCATTTGGAATGCGCTCAGGGTACAATATCCTGATACATCAGATATGTTTGCAAATATGGCATGTAAGATGAAGGATGACTAGGATACACTTGCCTACATTCAAAGCATTCAGGAACGGTGGACTTTGGAAACTCGAGAGCCATGGGGGAAACCAGTGCCAGTATTTTACCACATTTTGGGACAAGGATTGCCAGAACAAGTACAGAGACAGCTTAAGAAATTAGTGGGAATGGAAGCGAAGCGATGGGCAGAAATACAGTTGATTATCGCGCATCCTTGCCGATTGTTGCAAGAGAAAAAGCAAGATGCTAGGAAGCTTGGCTTTCAAATTTACCAAGGTGGATTTCAGAATATGCAGAATGACAATCAAAGTATGCAAGGAAGGCAAATGAGAAGACTCCCTCCTATATGTTGGACATGTGGTATGACAGGGCACATTGCGTGACCATGCGGTAGCCAAGGCTATATACAAAATGGGCAATTCTCAAGAGGGGGACAGCTTATCCTCCAGCATATAGCTCACAAAATAATGATAATGATGTGTTATTTATATAGCGCCTTAATCCAAAGCGCTTTACAGAGCACATATTTACATACAATATCACCCAACTGAAATTGGTTCTCATTTATCGACCTCGGAAGGATGAAAGGCTGAGTTGGCCTTGCCGGGTTTCGAACCTGCGACCTAGAGATCCCGCTCAGATCGCAGCAGCGAGCGCTCAACCCGCGGAGCTATCTTACCGGTTTAGGGACACGTTTGCCCAAGATCAGACAGTGTATCAAGCACAAGCACCGCAAACGCAGCAGGCTTTGCAACCACAGCAAGCACCATTGAATCCGCCACAAGGGCAGTCAAAGCATGCACTCATGCAGATACAGCATAGTACAAACACAGGACAGTTATTGACTCCTAGGGTAGGGGGTGTCACTATCGCGGGAAGAAGTCCTTTTACAGGCACAGAAATAAGTTTGTATCCACAAGAGGACAGCTCACAGGGTGACTTGATGTGTTGAGTACTATTGGTGACATGAAATCCTCAAGAGGAACCAAGGGTTGATGTTAATATAGGAGGCACATCTTTTTCTTTTTTAGTAGATACTGGGGCAACTCGTTCATGTATACGAGAGGGAACATTTTCATTATCAGGAAATGCCATGAATGCTCAAGGCTTCTCTGGAGCTACTACTAGAGTTCTTTTTACAGATGAATTACCAATCTCTATAGGAGAATGTGGTATGTGTTTACCTTTATTGTATTCAAGGCAGACACCAGTTAATATTCTGGGTCGAGACTTCATGACGAAGCTAAGTATGATGATTTCTTTTACTGATAAAGGCATAGCGTGTCCACACCAGGCATATATTACTTAAACGTGGGCAAATCTACCATGGCGTTTACAGGGCCGATAGCTCTGCGAGGAATGCCATTAGAGCCAGAAGTCTTTCTTTAAAGGGGATGCATTTTGTTGACGTGGCTGCATGGCTTAGTGAGAAAGATTATGAGGATACTTGATTCATTTTTGTTTAGGCCACAGATGCCCATGGACGAAGAGGGGGGGGGGCAATTTTTCCACTTACACCTGCAGGCAGCCATAGTGCGAGGGGAATAGGCCATGCTCAAAGGATTTGATGACGAGGGCAGGCCATGGAGAACAGTAATTGCCATGGGGAAGGGTATAGATTGACTGACATCACAAACAATGATATGTATATGGATGATCCGTCTGACGGTGAATTAATATTTGAGATGAGAATTACATATTGAATCAAAATAGTGAGAAGGGAGATCCCACAGCGAATGGTGATAGTGCGGCAACGTCCCACTTTTTTTGATGAAGGCATGGAAAAAGTGCCAACCTCTTCATGGACTACAGGCCTTTATGATGTAGGCCTATTGAAGGGGGTAGGAGAAGTTAAGATTTAGCGAAAACCAGGAGCAATTTTACCTCAAGCAAGGCAGTACCCAATGTCTCAAGAGGCAGTTGAGGCAGTTGAGGGTATTTTTAAGACTATATTGACTATGATGGAACAAGGCATCTTGGTGACGTCATAGTCACTGTGTAATACTGCTGCGTACCCTGTGAAAAAATCAAAAGGATGGTCATTGTGATGAAATTGAAAGAACCCCCTATAATACTGGCAAATCACCCAACAGAGTCAATAAAGGTACATCGCAGGAGGGAATAAGAACAAGACCAAGTGAGAGTGTGAATAAAGGCTTTATCTAAAAGTAGGGCAAACAGAATCTGCTCACCCCGAGAGCGCTCTGCAGGAAACATGTTACAACCCATTTTTATACAATTTTTTGTCATCCAAGAGAGGGGAGGCCTACGGGGCACAGAACCAATCAGGATTGGACACTAAGAGTAGGCACCTATAGGTGCTATAGGGTCGGCGATGGCTGATTGGTCCACGGGCACATGATGAGATGAAATGGTGCTTGGGGTCAAACGTTCAGCTGGATTCATCAGCCTGGCATTTCATGTTGATTCTTTGACATCTTATCTTCGCAACATTTTGCCCTTGTGGCCACACATTCTCATCCATTCAGAACTCTGACCTGTTCGTCCGGCGACAATGCCTGTATCTTAACACTTGTGAAAACAGGGTTCTAAGGCAGTCTTATTTATTGCTGGTCATGAATTATTCGCCTCTATCAAAGGTATTTCTCCCCTGTCAAAACGTGTTCGGAATATACTAGGCAAGGGGTGGAGGTTAAGGGGTCAGTGTATGGTGGGGTCCATTCAGCATCAACAAGGGGAATTTCAGAATATATTTCTAGGATGACCGGGTTTAAAAGGTACATATCATGATAAACATGCACTTAATTGTGGGCGTTCAGTGCCTGAATGTCCAAACATCACTAACTCTCTGTCGACACCAAAATGATCTGGGCGGGTTGAGGCCCCCTTTGCTGTTTGATCCCATACTATACAATGGCTCAAGGCCTTTCAGAATACAATTAACATATGGCTTTTTAACGCGTGGCTGGCTGTCTTGCACTTGAGTCACATAGGTTTGAAACATGCTTTAATCTTGACTAAACATTTTTACTACAGAAAAGAGACCGAGAATTTGTCGATGAATAACTGAGTGTTAAAAATGTCTTTGACTTGAGATTCACTTATTCATAAACGTGCAGGTTGTGGCTAAGGATCTATGAGGGTACCAGCTAGGAGCGACTAACTTCTGCATTATACTTATACAACATTATACATGCATTTACATTCAGCTTTGTCAAAAATGAGGTAGCGTGTGCTAGTACTTACAGATTTATAGTTGGTTAAACATACTGATGTTGCAATTATTTGTTATGAGCATATCAGAATCATAGGTAGACGCACACTGTGCTTTCACATAACATGTTATCATAAGAGCTTCCAGTTACACATGTTCATGTATCTACAGTGCATTTACATTGTTTACTCATAGGCCTCTTCATTCCACCATCAGGTTTGTACGTGTTTGCTCTGATTGAGGGAGAAGAAGGCTCACGGATTTAAGGGTCTTTCCCAGATGTTGACTTTGCCTTAGAGTGCATGGGGATTTTGTTTTTATGGCCAGGGTATGTGGGGTACGGGGCAGGTTTACAGAGACAGATAGCCCTTGCTCTGGCCCTTGCTCTGGGTTGTATCTGAGTCAATGAAGGGAGTCGGAAGGCAAATGATGCAGTGTGGATTTTGTTGCATTTTCGCAGCCAGCCTTCTCATGGGAACCAAGCAGTTGTGTGGACGGCAGAGGGGAGGAGGTGGAGGAGGATCTCGCTTACTGTGTGCGCTCGGCAAGGAGGGCTGCAGGCTAGTGTGAAATCCTAATAGCCATTTACTATTGCAAAATGGAGTCTGTTATTTACAAAATGGAGCCTTGATCACCCCTGGTTTTGCAATGCAAGGGTGTGCGCGAATGTATCACAGCACCCAGAGATATTCCTGTACCAATGGGTTCACGGTTCCTAAAGGTGTTCCCGCACGAGTGCCCTGGGGCTGGGTCCCTGGACCCCAAGCAGTCGTGGCTGGGCCTACCCACGAAGTGTAGGAATATGGGAGGGGGGTCTCAAGTGCCCTGTGCTTCCACTCATTACCCCCTTTCGTTACTTAAGTAACAAATATTGTAACTGTCTCAATCTCTTACGTTCTTCTGCCACTGCTTCATCCCATGCAGGTGTCCCTTTTTTTGGCATCCATGCCCTGCATACCGCTCTGAGACTGTGTCCCCTTCTAGCGTATTCATCTGGGGTGCAGCTCAGATAGATACACCTTCATTCACCCTCCAAGTCTACCAATGCCTCCTCGTACCATTGTAATTCTCTGGGCTCCCTTATGGTTGTGTGATACAAACTATCTACTATATGTCCTGTGTTGTATACGGCAGTCATCCTGTATTTGGATTCTGTGCAATCACCGGTTTGTTCTTCTGCTTCATGTTTGATTTGTGCCACACCATTTGCACGTCCCATTGTTACCATCATCAGTACACCATTTGGTACTGCGTTTGCACAGCATCGAAGTCCCAATTGACACACACAAAAAAATGAGGAGTAAAAAGACGATGGCCCTCATTATGACCCTGGCGGAAATCGAAAAACGATGGCGGAAATGCAATACCGCCATCGAATAGCGCTCGGTGCGATTATGACCCGTCACCGTAAAGTACGATGCCATTAGCGACACCGTAGTGAACGCCAACGCTAACTGCACCAAGTACGCGCACGCGCGCCATGCCAAACCGTAATTACCACCATGGCGCAACGGTACGCGAATTCTGACCCTAGCGGACATATACCTAACGCCATCAAGCATGGCGGAAAGTACCATTCCGCCATGGTGAGAAGTACGGCATCGCGAACCAACCGTAAAAGGCCCTACTGAGTGCCTGTACACCACTCCCTGGCCACATTGCACAACTCCTCGTAGGTGCAATGAAGTCACAATGCAACCAGTGAAATGTACAAGTCACCCATGCATGCCAACGAACAAATGAATCTAGGGGCTCCAAGTGCCTTGTGAGTGGCCATCCATATTTGCCATGGCACCATTGCCGTACTGATGCAGCACAGGCATGTGAAGGTTCAAGTACAGCAACATGAACTGAAATATGAGACAAACAAAAACAGGCCCCCCATCGACTGACACCAGTGTAAGGCAACATTCAAAGCAGTATCCTGAGTGAGACTGCACCAGCCCTGTACTCCTGCCAGTAAACAAACCAACCATCAGCATAAGCATGTACCACACAAGTTGGCAGAGTGACTGAGCAGCCAGGCTCATCTCAAGAGGGGCCAATGGGAGCTGCAGGGCACAGATGGCACGAATACAGAAGCTATTCCAATGGACATGACCTCAGTCTCCCTCCAAGAAACGCACGCAAACACAGGCACCTGTGACCAGCCATATTCTGATAATCACATCATTCCACCAATCCACCTGGCTGACCGGCATCTGTTACACAAAAGCTAATCCCCCGCCCCTGAGCATGACATCATTAAAACAGTCATAATGGTAGCCCCTATCCCTGACCACACTGGGCTTCGTAGGCAAACGCGCCCAGTACAGTACCACGCAACTATACTCAGAAGCCGGAACCCAATGCAGATCTTCTCACAATACATCGCTCCACAAATAGGAATATGCTACATTACTTGCAAAGAAGAACGCTACACGGTCAATATCAGAATCAAAATTTAATGCACAACAAAATCACCAAGCCCATACAGCTATTAGGTCATGAACTCCAAAATATATTTCATTATTGTGGGCTGCATCCGCAATAAATGACCAGCTTCTTCTTGTGTGACGCCCTGTTCCTTCATGGTACACAGGGGCTACATTCACGTTCAAAAAGGCAACATGGAAGCGCCTAGAACCGCAGGGCCGTCCCATTAGGTAGGCACTAGTCCAGCTGAAAGGTCGATATGTTGCTCCTAGCCACTAGTACTGCGTAAGGGCATGTGGCCCATTGGCGATCGTCCCATAAGATCGTAATGGTGCTCCACTGATTAACACGAAGCAGCAGGTGTCGGGAGTAAAAGCCATCTGCAGGAGTGGCATACAGATGGCAGCGGCAAAAGGGGAGGAGATACCTGTCACCCAAATGAAATGAAAAAGAATAGTATGGGCATCAGAACTTCATTTGAATTACTCACTTCAATGATCACACTAAATCCACAGCCATATGCATGCTAGCCCACTCAAAAGGATTATTCCCACCCAAAAATCACTTGCGAATCATAACTATAAAAATCGAGGTGAAAACACTATTACAAACGAGTGTTTGTGTGCATGCGTCTGTCAAAACAGAATCCATTAGATGGGATTAGTAACGTGCATAGACACAAGTGTTTGAAGGCGCGTCGAGACAGGGAGGGTTCAACAAGGGCAGATAGACGATGGTCCCACTATGGCAGCTCTGCATCACATAGCGCAGGGGAGGTGGATAGATTCCAAAAAGCCCTGTACATGGCAAACTCTCCATTAAATCATCTGTCCATGCATCCATACATCATTCCCTCATCCCGGAATGAAAACGCCTGATTATTTACTCACATTACATGTGAAATTTCCATTGAGTCTGTGCGTAATGCAGTCTGCAAAATCCACTGTGCTCCAGGCCGGAATTCCAGTGTTGTGAAGTAACATGTATTTGGGAACGTCCTGCCTTATCGTCCACTACGCTATTGCGCATCCCATACTATTCATATCAATCATTGCATTCTCGCCATGGCCCCTGTCCCAAGGACATTAAACAATAGAACGTTATATTTGCAGTCAGACCTGTGGGCGTCTCCTCGCCGCTAGCTGAAAACCGAAAGCGCTGTCCTTCGAATTCCTCATTTGCAACATCACGTCGAAAAGGCATCTGTGACCGCTTGAAATCACAAATTCATCCATGTAGTGCGGCAGTGTGTGAAAATGGCAACTGGCTTCACTCACAAATGGGACGCCCCGCCCGTCGGTGAACCTCGGTACAATGCTGCATGAGGGTCCACCGTTAATCGAGTACTACATTCCACTGACCCTTCACAAGTTTGTTCGCGACTGCAAAGATAGTATGTGAAACAATGGGACCATAGCAGAATGAACATATGAACCAATATTTCACTGCCATCGGGATTAAATACATGATTGTAATAGCAAGATGCCATGCGTCGAATTGCAGCGTTGTGTGCAGGACGTGCTCGCCCAAAGGGGATTGCAGCTTGCACAGGTGGAATGAATCACCACAGGTGGAGGCTATACAGCCTGAAAACACATAAATTGCACACCCAACCCCCTCCCACAACCACACCCACTCCAAAATGCTACCGGCAGGACTAGCGATGTTGGCCCTGGGGGACCTGATAGCAATGCAAGTACTCCAACTTCAAGAAGAAGACGAACACCAACTACTACAACAACCGGCCGCACAGAGGAGACGCAGGAGGAGGAGGAGGGCAAGGCAGGGCCAGCAAGGCCCACCAGCACAGCCACTACCACCACGCAGGCAGCCCGCAATCCCACGCCTCCGAGCTCATCCGTTCAACCTCACTGATGAGCAGATCCACACCCTCTACCGTTTGGACCGGGACACCATAACCGCCATTGTGGACATGACACAGGCTGACCTTGTCAGCATGATAGATAGCCCAACCGCCATCCCACCCCTACTGAAGGTGGTGTCTGTACTCCACTTCCTGGCCACAGGCACCTACCAGCACACAGTCGGACAGTTGCATGGCATTTCACAGCCACTGTTCTCACGGACACTATTGCAAGTGCTCGATGCCCTCCTGAAGCACGCAGACGACTACATCTCTCTACCACGCTCGGAGCAGGAAATTACGAACACAAAAGTGGGATTCCATGCACTTGGCGGCATACCGGGTTGCATTGGTGCCATCGACTGCACCCATGTGGAATTGGTCGTCCCACATGCCATGGAGGCCCAGTACCGCAACCGAAAACAATTTCATTCTCTTAATGTACAAATGGTGTGTGACTCCAACAGGATCATTACACATTGTTGTGCCCGATTTCCTGGATCAACCCATGATTCTATGGTCTTGAGGAACTCTACAATACCACGCTACATGGAGCGACACGCAGGGAACAGATCCTGGCTACTCGGTGAGTCTCATTTCATGCATGATAATGTGGGGTATGTGATGCGGCAATGACCTGGCAGGAAGGGGGTGGGGGTGCGTACGTAGCAATGTCATTCCACAAACATCCTTTATTGTCCACATACAGGTGATGCCGGGTATCCACTGAAGAGATGGCTCCTTACACCACTCCGGAACCCACAGAACCAGCATGAGGAGGACTACAACCATGCCCACTCACGTACCCGTGTAGTCATAGAACAGGCATTCGGCCTACTGAAGACTCGTTTCCGCTGCCTCAGCAGGTCTGGCGGGGCACTCCTGTACCGCCATGAGAAGGTTGCAAAGATGGTCATGGCATGTGTCATGCTACACAACATGTGCGTACGTAGAAATGTGCCCATGCCCCCTGACGCAGAACTGCAAGCACCTGAAGATGGTCATGATGAGGGTGGGGATGTGGCAGCACCTCAAGGAGTCCGCGAGGCACAGGAGGGCCGTGACATTCGTCAGATTCTCATTGATTCATGCTTCTAGCACTCACGCCTGGTGGCTGATACATGGACACGGGACTTGTGGCACTGTGTGTGTCTGGAACATGCACAATATGGACTGTACGCCTATAAAGGCCTCGTACACAAAGATCAATGTCCACACATCTCATTGGATGATTGTGCAATGTTTATAGCATATGTGAAATTATGTTACACACCCCATCGACCCGCCACCCAAGTGAGCCCAACACACCCCCTCCACCCTCCTACCTCCCCCCCGAACACCAGTGTCCAAAGATGCTCATTGTCAGTGGTCAGACGCTATTGCAAGCCCCCTCTCCGGGTATCAGGGGCACCCCTGCCTGTGGAGCGCAGGTTCCTCCCAGATCTACGTTGGGGGCTGCCCTGGACGGAACTTGCAACGGATGATGTCTCTGCCTGCTCACGTCCATGCATGTCCCTAAGGGTTTGTGAGAGCTCAGTGAGCACATGGCGCACAGCGGCAAGTTGAGCACATACGTCTTTGGACGTCGCATGCAGTTCCCCCCTCAGGCTCTCGGTGCTTCTCTCCATTTGTGCCCTTAGTGTCTCTGTACTTCTCTCCATTTCTGCCCTAAGTGTCTCAGTTGATGTTTCTATGGCTGCCTTAGTACCCCCACATTCATCAGCATGGTCCTTGAGGAGCGTGGCCAGTTGCTGCTGTTGCAGGATCACCTGGTCGAGGGACTGTTGCCTCTGCTGTGCCATGACCATTTGCGGTGGTGTCACAGAGGGGCTGATCACCTCATGTTGCCTTGCCACAGGGCTTGTGGGGGATGGCCAGTCGTCGTCTTGTGGGTGCCCCTGCGTGGTATCCTCATGGTGTACGGGATGAAACAAACAGGGGGATTGAGACAGGTCATAGATGGATCCTACATCGACATCCCCGTTTTCTGTGTCGGAGCATGCTGCCATTAATGCAGTGTCACCTATGGTGCTGCTGCCACCAGAAGCAGTGCCTTCTGTGGCATCCATTGGGGGGACATGTGGTGGTGCTGTTGTGGGCATGCTGGCTGCTGGGGTGCCTGTTGAAGTTCCCTCCTGTGTGCTGCCACTTGATTTGTGCTGCTGCCGTGTCTTGATCCGTGCAGCTGAGGTGGAGGGTCTTTGGCCGTTGGTCTTGGCCCTCTTTGCAGGTGTGCTGGTAGGGGTGTCCTGGAGCTCGTCGTTTGAATCGGACCCTGTGGTGGAGTAAAGGAGGGCGAGCGTTATTAATGGGTCTGTGGAAATTGGTATGGCAATGTATCACATGCATTGGGGTGGTACCTGAGGGTGATTTGGGTCAGGGCCTTGGAGGTGGTTTCATTTTTGTGTGGAATGAGGATGCAGTTGTTTTGCAGCCTGCAGTTAGGGTGTGCCTGCTGCACGTGTAGAGGGTGTTTTTAGGATTTTTAATTATTTATGTATTTAATGTGACTTTTAAAGTGCGCTATCAGGCCAATGTATGTGGACGTTCTCCTGGCCATGTGTTTCTGTTGCACTATGTGGACACATGGTACTTCACATGATTGGACATTGTGGATTTAGCATTGTTTTATTTGGGCCACCTACCTGATCCTTCGGATGTCTGCACTCCTTTCTCCATCCCTCCGACTCCCTCTATACTCTCCATTCCAATGGTGGAGGCACAGATTTCTTCCCAGGGGGTCAACTTGATGGGTGATTCCGATCCTCCCCCGGTAGCTGTGGCAATGTTACGGTTGGCGGATAGTATGCTCCGTACGCGTATCCGCAAGTCGTCCCATCGCTTTCTGCATTGCTGTGGGTTGCGGGGTGCGGTCCCCACCGCACTTACCCGCTGTGCCACCAGGGCCCATATGGCCTTCTTGTTCGCAAGTGCCGTCCTGGTCATTTGCGTCGAGAAGACGACGGCAGCATTCTCCTGGAGGGTCTCTGTGAGCACGGTGAGTTCCTCACGGGAGAAGTGGACCTGCCGCTTGCGGTCGCACGCTTTTTTCGTTACTTTTCCCATTTTTATTGCTTTCACTAGGGTGGATGACAGGTTGGGATGTGTCTCAGGGTAGTATTTTTTATGGTTGTGTGGGAATTCTGATTTTATAGGTGTACGGCGTGCTGTTTCCCGTTCCGGGACCATGTTTTTACTTCCGTTTCCGTATATTTACGGTCACCGTACTTTCCGATTGCCGCTCATTACGGTGACCGCTATGATGGGTGGCGGAATTGCACCTAGGGCGCCGTACGACGGCGGTGAGGGGCGTTTTGGGGACATTTCTGCCATCGCGGACTTTGCACTTCCGCCATGGCGTAGTGCTCGTGCCCGATGGGTCGGAATTTGCCGCACTTTACTCCGTCGTGCAATGGCGGAAACGCTATTTACGCTATGGCGGTCAGGTCAGTTACTTTCCGCCAGGGTCGTAATGAGGGCCGATGAGTTTTACTGTCATTCCAAGCCAGGCGGGTACCCATGAAAAAAGATTGTCAAACCAGGTGCTGGGCTGTGCTCCTCTGTCATTCTTCATCCGCTCACCAAGGTCGTGCACTGCTGCTATCATGTGTGAGAGGGAACCGTTCTCAGCATCTGCAGAAGGTACAAACGTGCAACATGCGCTTCCGATTCTTCGGCAAACACCTCCATCGATAGCTGTTAGCAGATCCAATACGTATCGATTCTGCATTGTCATTAACCGTAAGGCTCTGAGTTTCTGTAACTTGAAGGGTTTCTCGATGGCAGTGACCCACGTGAGTTTGCCTATGTGTTCAGTCCATATGGGAGCGCATGTTCTCTGTACCCATGTGAGTTTTTCTTCAGGCAATCCTCGCAGCGCTTCTGCTTTGCACAATATCTCTTCCTTCTGCCACTTATTGTCCACATGCAATATCCCTTTTATTACCAAAAAAGTTGCTTTCACACAAATTACTCCTTGCAGCGGGGAGTAACATGTTCATTTGTTCTGCAAAAGTTCGAAAGAAACTGTGTGTTCTTGAAAAGTATTTTTAATTCGGCACAGCACGAGATATAGGAGACATTGGGTCTCTGCTAATGGAATTTCTTGTGGCAATAGTACTTTGGGAGTGCCCGAGGCGTGGGGTATGAGTGAGCAGACATAGCAGCTCTCATTAGTCGTTTGTTTTGCTGTGTGGCTCATGTCGGCATACCACTTATTTGTTTGATAGGGGTGCTGTGGATCATCTACTGTATCTAGGCCAAATCTATAATGCTCTTCCCAGTTATCTTGTACTGTCTCTCTCCGCTTTCTCCTGGGCTCGTCTCATTCAGCCCTCCGGCCCTGCTTGTCATCCCACTGGGTATATAAATTGTAGTAAGTACTAGACATGGGTTTGCTCCTATTACCCCTTCTCCGGTGGTCGGGCCATTGGACAATGCTATTTCTGGCATTGACACAGTTGTTGGGTATGGATGATTCTGCACCCGTGTGAGTTCTGAAGGGGTTCTGTCATTCATTTATACACATTAAAGTGGCAATCATTCACTTTTGAGGATTGTGGGGTGGCTTGCATCGTTGTGCTATGGGCAACACTTGTGACATTATCATTATTGTGTTCATCCCCAGGAGTTCCATGACCCCATATTAACTTGGCACCATCCCAAATTAGGTGGATCCATTTTTTGATTGTTTCCATGCCTGCACCCCCCTGGCCAGCATCGATTGAAATATAGACAATTAACCAGTATAGAAACAGGCAAAACAATGCCGAAAAGAATACTACTGCACATACGAACAGCACGCATTCATATGAATAACTAGGGTATGCATCTCTCCTCCGTCTACTCCTATCTACACTACCGCTTGCTGCTGCTGGTGGCTCGTCCATGCCCATTGAGGCTCCTAATAAATGAAATATAAGCATTTGTTAATCATGCATATTATTTACGTATGCTTTTTACAAGCATTATTTTGTACATTTTAATTTGCCTTTTCCGGGTCATCATCTTACGCATAGTTAGCTTCATCATCATATTTATATTTACACATTCTCTGTTTTACCATGTCCTTCCGCTTCCCTCCCCGCACCTTAAGTCTGGGGGAAGAGAACCGAGGGAGACAAAACACAGTCACATCGTTTCATTGCTAGAGGAGGGTAAAAATGTATTTTCAGACCCATGTTTCATTTCAAAATAAGTAAGGAGAGGACAGAAAGGGAGATAGAATAGGCAATTCACCAATAACTTACTCTGTCATGCAAGCAAAAAACGTTATTACACTATACAATTATTTACACATTTTGCCATTCCTGAGTTTTCTTCATGTTTTACTTGCTACTGGTTTCTGTACATTCTTATTTGCTAAGTTTGTGCACTACCCTCGTCCTTACCTTCTTTGGTGCGTGAATCATTTATGTTCGCATGGGCTCTACGCACATCAGTCAAATGTACCCAGTACACAGTCCCTGTACTTTAACTCCAATGGGCGTGAAAAAGATCACTTTATAGGGGCCATGGCCCGTTCCATCTCTGCACAAAACTTCTTACGTATACCATGTCACCTGTCATCAGCTGGCATTCTGCATTCGCTGTGGCTAGGGCTACTGTGTCAGTGGGGGTGCCTTGTGTGAAGGGGGTGCCGTTTGCCTTGCTATGGCTCGCGCTGCTTTTGTCAAATTTCTGAGATACTTGTGGAATTCTTCACCTAAAACAGTGGCTCTTTGATGTGCATCTGATTGTCTACGCAAGGGTGAGTGGGCTGTATGCATCCTCCGACCTGTCACTATTTCATGCGGTGACAGGTGGTGGTCCTTGCTGGGTTGGTTTCTCATTTCAAAAAGGGCCACGGGTAAGAAATACACCTAGTTTTTTTTGAGTGTGTGTAACAGTTTGGACAATCTACTCTTGCGCAATCCGTTCATTTTTTCCACAACCCGATTCGATTGTGGATGAAAAACCATGCAGAGCTTATGCGTTATGCCCAGCATTGCAGTAATATGCTGGAACCTGTCATTCACAAAGTGCGTTGCGTTGTCGGAACGTATTACATCACAGATGCCCCAGTGGTGAAACACTTCTCTCACTAAGAATTTGGCGGCACACCGCGCATCTGGATGAGTGCAGGGCCCTACTTCTACCCACCGGGAAAATGGGCACACGACAACGATCAAGTATCTAGCCCCATTGCACCACTCTCCCATGTCTGCATAGTCTATATGCAGCTCTCTAAAGGGCCCTTCTGGTTTTGGCAACATTCCCCTGGGGGTTCGTAATGTCATGCCGGAATTGTACGTTTGGCAGGTAATATACTCTACCATTAACTTTGTGACATGTTCCTGTATTCCAGGGGCAAACCAATTTCCCTGTATGTCTGCGATGATGTGCTGCTTTGTATTGTGGGCTGGGAAGTGTAACTGTTTAAATGCTACCTCTAGCAATTGTGTTGGTATCACTACCTTGCCGGTGTTGTTTTGTCTCCATAGTAAATCAGTGGATGATTGGCTGCACCCCCGCTTCACCCACATCTCCTTCTCTTCACTAGATGCAACGTGTTGGAGATAAATTATCTGAGAAACTGGTAATGAGTTAAAGCCCTCCGGTTGTGTCTCCTCTACAGCTTTTTGTAATATGTACTCAACTGCTGGGACCTTTGGTAAGCATGATGCTTCTTTTGTGGCAGCGTCCGCTGCCGCGTTCCCTAATGAGATGACGTCATCACCTCGGGTATGGGCTTGGCACTTTACCACTGCAACAGGTGTAGGTTCCTTCAAGGCATCACTCAAATCTCCTAGCAATGCTGCATGTTGCACTGGGGACCCATCTGCCCTTCGAAATCCCCTTCTTCCCCACCGCACTAGTCCTCCATGTACTGTTGTTGCCATATAGGCTGAATCTATATAAATGGTGACCACACATCCTTTTGCTGCATGAAGCGCTTCTATAAGCATTACTAGCTCTGCTGCTTGGGCTGAGAAGTGTGGGGGCAACCTCTTCTACACAATCACTTGAAATTCCTCATCCCCTACCTGCACTACTGCTGCTCCTACATGCTTTTCTCCTGTTTAACAATCCATAGAGGCAGACCCATCGCCGAAGTAAACTTCCCCTTCTGATATTGCATTTTCATGTGCTTTAGGTGTGTCATCATCATCTCCCGCGTATGTAGCGCACTCGTGCTGCTGCATGTCTTCTACAGTGAAAGCTTCTGTGATAAACGTGGCTGGGTTTACGCTCTTACATCGCACAATATGGATGTTAGCACTAGAAATAATCAGTTCATATGCTGTGGCCCTTTGAGTGGTCGATGTGCTTTTTGATCTTTCGCGGATAGCAAACAGAGAGTGTTCCACGTATAACGTGATGGAGCATCCCTTCATGATTGTAGAGCTCTTTTCGATCGTGAACGCGGCAGCTGCGAGAGCCGGCTCGCACGCGAAATAAATGTCCCTGCATTACTGCATCGAGTGTCCCGCTGTAGAATGCAAAGGGTTTATGGCCCAAGGACGTCTTTGGTGTCAGTGTGGCTGTCATGAGTGTGCCATTGCAATGTGAGAATAAGTAAAACTCCTGAACTCTGAGGGGACCCTCCATTTTTTATTTTTCAATTCTGGCACTACTCGCGTTAGTATTCTCAGCCCTTGTATGAACATGTCAGGATTTACGGGTATGCCGCATGTCTGTGGGAAATCTGCCTGGGTGTATATCACTAACATGGCACAAATCGCGCATATGCCTGGTGTGGAGCACACTATTCCTCTATCGGTAAATGAGATTGTCATGTTGAGTTTGCTGAGAAGGTCCCTTCCCAGAAGGTTGATGTGCGACTCCTCGTATTACAACATGGGGGCACTTACAGTCTTCCCTCCCACCATTATCACTAGTTCTTCAGTGTGTGGAACCTCGACCACCGCCCCAGAGAACCCCTGCATTTCCAAAGTCCGATTAGAAAGTGGGAACCTGCCTTTTTTAAGGCAGGATCTTTCTGCTCCTGAATCCACTATGAAAATGAATTGTTTGTTTCCTATTGCCGTCCCAATGAGTGGTTCCTCTGCTGCGTTATGGGTCGTTGACAGTACTGGACACGCAAGTGCTCTCTGTGGGCTGTCCTATGCTGAATGCCATGGGAGTTCAGATACATCAGACACATTTCCTGTTACCATTGCTGTCCCCCTACACGGCGTGGTTGGTGCCCTATTCGCTGTGGTGGCATAAGCGTTGATGCGCATGGGGGCAGTATTGCCATGACACTGGGGGTGTGGAGGCGTGTCTTGCGGGGGTAATGGGCGCTCACTCATGTATCTTGGGTCGGCCTGGCTATCTCATCTGTTTCCGCCCAATGGTAGCCAGTAGGGGCTTCCCGGGTGGGGGTGTCTGATCTGATGTTCATTGGGATATGAATTATTGGGTCTACTCCGACATTCTCTCATAAAATGGCCCCACCTCCCACAATTCCAGCATTGCCCTTGCATCCCCCCTCGGGGCCCTCCGTACCTTGCACCCCCTCCTCTTGGTCCCCTGAATCCCCCTCTATTGCCCTGCCCCTTCTCATTGGCCACTGTGGTCCCTGACATTGGGTTTCCCCTGACCACTGGTCCTGGCTGTTACCTGTCCAGTTTGCCACCATCTGCATTGGCATCCCTAGCTGTCCGTCTTCCTCCTCCGGATCCCTTCCAGCCGTGCTGGTTGCAGCTACTGTACTGACCTTCACTAGTTTGCTTTGTACTAGTTTAGCTTCATCTGTGAACCTCCGCTGAGCTATCTCCTTTTCCTTCTCTTTGATCCTCTTGCAGTGGTGCACTATAATGCTTTGAATTTCAGGCCACCCCTTGGCTTCTATCCCAGCTATTTTGTCAAGGGCCTTCTGCACTTCCTTTGGGAGCCCCTTTTTATAATGAAGTAAAACAGGGACGTTGATTGGTCCCAGGCCGTACCCGTTTCCGCTCTCCACATGTCTTGCACCCGGAGAATGTAGAACATTCCATCTTCCTCATCATTCATTGTGCATTGCATCACTGACTGTAAGTCGGGAGTGTCTGGGAATGTTTCCCTCAACGCATCCCACACGCTCCCCCTCCACTGTATTAAACAAGGCCCCATCGTGGCAGTCACAATCTAATGTTATTCCTGGGAACCCCGCCTTTGCCCAGACCCTGTTAGCCTGGTCTCCCACTGCTGATGCAAGCAGGCTTTTAACATCCCCCACTGCCTGCTTTTTGAAGGCATATATCCACTTGCTGGTGCCTCTGGATAGTGGGGGTATCTGTTTGAGTAAGTTAGCCTTGTCCATTTGTGCCCATGGTATGTCGTTCGGCCTCCCCCCCTTGTGTATTAGTGGCAGCTGCAAATGTTTCCCCCCTTCTTAGTACTCATCTTTTTCCCTTTCTTCCCGATCACAGCCATATGCCCTGTTCTGTTCCTTAACCTCCCCCTCCATTCTTCCATGGGAGTCACCCCTCTCCAATCAAGACCCCACCAGTGCCTAGTCCCATCCTTCTCCCCTCTTCCTCCTGCTCTTCTATGTCGCTCCAATATTCTTCCTCTCGATCTGACACTACCCCACCTTCTTCTATCTCCCATTCACTGTCAGCTGTATGTTCTATGATCCGTGTAGGGGTGTTATTTATCCAAAAAAGTATCTCACCTTTTTTCCACCCATCTTCCTCTGCCCTTACGCTTGGTTGGGGCGTCTCATTACGTTCTGCTCGCGGGGTGAGTGACCCCCCCTTGCTCACCCATGGCTCTTAGACGAGACAGCTCAGCTTGAGCCATCGTCAACCACAAATCTAAATCTTGTGTACATTTTTTGATATCGATTGTCCCCTGGCTCTCATGCGGGGGTGGCGCTGTGCTGGATGGCTAATTGTGGGGGCGCTGTGGGCTGGCTACATATTCGGGATCACTATTTCCTTCCGCAGGCACTGGCTTTGATAATAGGGGATAAACATCTGTGACCTCTACTGTTTTCCCGTCTTGTGTGGGCGACCATGTACTGCCAGCTGTTGTCAGGGGAGATGTGCTAACTTTGCTGCTTTTCCCTGGGGGCACCTCTTCAAATAAGCACCACAGGTTGAATATCTCTTTCCTATTCTGCAACTGCTTTCCCTTATACTAAATGAACAAGCAAGTGGCAACCATGTCTAACACCTCCTTGTCAAAGGACCCTCCTTCCAGCCATACTTGGGGTAATCCTTCCCCTTTCAATTCGACGACCCACTGGTCGTGGTACTTATTGATTTTTTTCGCATATCCTGGTAGAGTTTGACAAATATGGACAAGGGGGTTTCTGCACCTATTGTATTTTTTATTCTCAATACACCTTACCTGACGCTTCTATTTTATACCTGCTTGCTTCTCATATAACCAAGTTATCGCACTTTACAATCCTTCCCTACCATGCAGCTTTTTCATAGAATATCAAATTCGTTCATTAATGTTCATATGCAAAAAAGACTCTTTTCACAAAAAACGGACGTTTAACAGTTCACATAGACAACAGAAAACATAAACAACATAGATTATATTTCACCGTCCCTAATCCGTCTTCTACTTTTGCCCAATCCCCTGTTCTCTTTTGAGTTTAATCACCTTAATCTAGTTCATCCACTTGAGAGAGAGAAAGCAGGAGAGATAAGATAAAGTTGGAAAAGCGTTTCTAAGTACTGCTCCTGGTCTCCCCTTGGACCGCTACGTTATCTCCTTTTACCTCAATTCCTCATACCCTTATATCCTGTACTAGTCGAGATAGCACTATTCGGCGCCGCCTTCCACCCCCCAACGGAGATAGGATCCCTGTCAACCTCTTTTCAACTTGTACTTCGTCGCTGTCCTAATAGCGATATGCAATAGAGTAAGAGTAGTATGGAATATAGAAAAGACCCAGACTCCCAGAATACCCTCTTACTGCAACCCTTCACACCCTTTGTTACTAAAATTATGCCGTTTATCCCAAGACCTCCTAATCTGACTCCCGCCCGTGCTTTTAATATCACCCGCACTTGATACTCACGTCCGTCTTGATCCGAGACCCTCTGGACCCGATCGGTCATTGCGCCTATCCTAGCTGAAAGACCACTCCCGGCTCCGGCGAGTGATACGTTTGGGTTTTGTTAAGAGGGATCCCGTACCCGCCTGCCCTACTGCGTGCGCACGTCTAGGTGTACCGGTTGCCGTTGGCGGGTAGCTCTTGAGGGAGCGCACTCTGGGTCAAAGCAGTAGGGCCTCTCGTGCCAGAAGGACGGAAAAGAATGCTATCGCGTCGGGTCACCAATGAAAGTGAGAGAACCCCCGATACTGCTGGCAAATCACCCAGTGGAGTCAATAAAGGTACATCTCAGGAGGGAATAAGACCAAGACCAAGTGAGAGTTTTGATTAAAGGCTTTATCTAAAAGTAGGGCAAACAGAATCTACTCTGCTCACGCCGAGAGAGCTCTGCAGAAAACATGTTACAACTCATTTTTATACAGTTTTTTGTCATCCAAGAGAGGGGAGGCCTACGGGGCACAGAATCAATCGGGATTGGACACTAAGAGTAGGCACCTGTAGGTGCTATAGGTTCGGCAATGGCTGATTGGTCCACAGGCATGTGATGAGATGACATGGTGCTTGGGGTCAAACGTTCAGCTGGGCTCATCTGCCTGGTATTTCATGTTGATTCTTTGACATCCTATCTTCGCAACATTTTGCCCTTGTGGCCACACATTCTCATCCATTCAGAACTCTGACCTGTTCGTAAGGCGACAAGGCCTGTATCTTAACACTTGTGAAAACAGGGTTCTAAGGCAGGCTTATTTATTGCTGGTCATGAATTATTTGCCTTTATCAAAGGTATTTCTCCCCTGTCCAAACGTGTTCGGAATATACTAGGCAAGGGTTGGAGGTTAAGGGGTCAGTGTATGGCTGGGGGTGTCCATTCAGCATCAACAAGGGGAATTTCAGAATATATGGCTAGGATGACCGGGTTACAAAAGGTACATATCATGACAAACATGCACTTCATTGTGGGGGTTCGGTGTCTGAATGTCCAAACATCATTAACTCTCTGTCAACACCAAAATGATCTGGGTGAGCTGAGGCCCCCTTTGCTGTTTGATCCCATACTATACAATGGCTCAAGGCCTTTCAGAATACAATTAACATACGGCTTTTTAATGTGTGGTGGCTGTTTTGCACTTGAGTCACATAGGTGATATATGAATAAATAAGTGTTAAAACATTTCTTTGACTTGAGATTCACTTATTCATAAATGTGCAGGTTGTAGCTAAGCATCTATGAGGGTACCAGCTAGGAGCGACTAACTTCTGCATTATACTTATACAACATTATACATGCATTTACATTCAGCTTGTCAAAAATGAAAAAATGAGGTAGCGTGTGCTAGTACGTACAGATTCATAGTTGTTTAAACATAGTGATGTTGCAATTACTTGTTACGAGCATTTCAGAATCATAGGTAGACGCGCACTGTGCTTTCACATAACAGGTTATCATAAGAGCTTCCAGTTACACACGTATATGTATCTACATTGCATTAACATTGTTTACTCATAGGCCTCTTCATTCCACCATCAGGTTTGTATGTTTTTGCTATGAATGAGGGAGAAGAAGGCTCATGGGTTTAAGGGCCTTTCCCAGCTGTTGAATTTGCCCTAGAGTGTGCAGGGATTATGTTTTTATGGCCAGGGTCTGTGGGGTGCGGGGCAGGTAGACAGAGACAGATAGCCCTTGCTCTGGCCCTTGCTCTGGGTTGTATCTGAGTCAGTGAAGAGAGTCGGAAGGCAAATGATACAGTGTGGATTTTGTTGCGTTCTCACAGCCAGCCTTCTCATGGGAACCAAGCAGTTGTGTGGACGGCAGAGGGGAGGAGGTGGGGGTGGATCTCGCTTACTGTGTGCACTCGACGGGGAGGGCTGCAGGCTGGAGTGAAACCCTAATAGCCATTTACTATTGCAAAATGGAATCTGTGATTTACAAAATGGAGCCTTAATCACCCCTGGTTTTGCTATACAAGGGTATGCGCGAAAGTATTGCAGCGCCCAGAGATATTCCCGTACGAAAGGGTTCATGGTTCCTAAAGGTGTTCCCACACGAGTGTGCTGGGCCTGGGGCCCTGGACCCAAAGCAGTCATGGCTGGGCCTACCCAGGAAGCATAGGAATAAGGGACGGGGGTCTCATGTGCCTTCTCCTTCCACTGAGTGTTTAATTCAGAACATGAGGCCAACTAACTGGATTGTAGAGGCAGAGTTTCCTTCAGTTCTGAATCCTGCTATAATTTTAGGTAGTTTTCCCACAGAGGCACGATATTTCACGGCAATTGACTTGAAAAATGCATTTTTCTCAATCCTGTTGCATGAGGATTCTCAAGACCTCACGTCATTTACGTTTCCTCAGACTAAGTTGAAAAGTACTTGTTTCCCCAAGGGTATTGTGAGTCTCCATCAATCTTTAACAGGGTCCTGCACATGTACCTAAGCAATATTGATTTGCCAAGTGTTGTGCTGCAGTACGTAGATGATATTTTAGTTTCTAGCACCGACAGAAAACGAATGCAGACAAGACTTAATTCGGCTAATGGCTATTTTAGCAGACAAGGGATATAAGGTAGACAAGGAGAAATTGCAATATTTTCAGGAGGAGGTGTTGTACATAGGCCAGTTAATCTTGCATGAGGGAAAAAAAGGAAGTTACACCTGTAGGAGCTGAGCCAATTATGAAAACCCCAAAACCGCACATGATAAAGCAAATGCAGCAATGTTTTGGATTGTGTAATTATCTCAGAGCATGAGTATTTGATTATAGTTCATTCACAAGACCCCTTTTGCAAGCCCAAAAAAAAGTCCAAATGAACAAAGAGAAAATAGAATGGAGTGAGGAAATGGAGGAAGGGTTTGAGGAGTTGAAGAAAGCAATCTGTACAGCTCCAGTTTTCGGAATTCCCAATTATTCTGAGAAGTTCTCCTTGTTTTCACACACAAATGGCACAGTTATGACAGCAGTGCTTACACGGAGCACCACACTTAGGTATAAACCTCTGGCGTATTATAGTGGGATTCTAGATCCAGTTATGAAAGGACAATGTCCTGCGAACAATCGCTAGCAGCAGCTGCATTTCGCTACTGAGAAGTCTACAAGTATCGTGATGGGGTGTTCCATGACTTTATTTGTTGAGCATGCTTTGTTTGTTGTTTTGGAAAAAACCCAAGGGAACACTGACTGAAGGTAATTATATCAAATCCAGCAATCAAAATAGTCTGGTGTAAAATAGTGAACCCTGCCACGTTTGTAGCCGAACCTGTGAGAGAGGACGAGCAAGTGCATGATTGCTCTAACTATCAGGACGTTTATGACAAGATCCCAAGGGTAAAGGAGAATGCTCTAGCAGGGGGAGGTCCTCTTTATTGACGGGTCATCAAAAATTGATCATACTAATGGGAAATGCATTCAGGGTAAGCTGTGGTAAAACACTGAGGTAATAGAGAATTCCAAGAGGTAGCAAGTGCAAGACTACCATCTCACTTTTCAGCACAAGCTGCAGAATTGGTAGCACTTATTGTCGCGCTGGAGGATCACGCAGGGCAGGAAGTGACAGTATACAGTGACTCCACCTATGTGATGTCAACTGTGCACGCAGGGCTAGCACATTGTAAAGCAGGCGCTACATCTGAGCGGATGGCACTCCACTTTAACACGCTGCATTATTGGACAGGCTTATTAAGGCACTACAACTCCCGGTAGCCATCGCAATAGTTAAATGCACAGCACATGCTAAGAGAACTGATTTTATCTCATGCAGGAACAAATCCGCAGATGAAGAGGCCACACGGGTTACATATTCTCCTGATATTTTAGTTTTGATACTCCCAATGTCAAGGAAATGATGGTCATAATTATGATTGTAAATGAAGGATTTAATCATTTCTCTAGAACGCAGTTGATGGAAGTTCAAGGTAGTGCTCCGAAGGAAGAAAAGGAGATATGGACACAGAGAGAGTGTTTTCTATCTGTCTCTGAAGAATTGTGGCAACAAGACAGAAATGCTAAACCTGTGCTGCCTGTAGCCTTATTGAGGGTAGCGTTAGAACAGCTACACTACCCTGCGCATGTAACTAGGGAAAGTCTCGCAGCAGCTATTGCAGTGGATTGGTTTGTACCAAACCCTTTAGAACGCGTTGCTTTTTATGTAGTGAATTGCATCGTATGTCAAATGATTACCGCAGGGTACACATTGCGAACAATTAGAGGAGTGATTCCGAGACCGAATGATCCTTTTTAGCATTTACATTTTGATAATGTTGACATGCTGCAAGTATGTAGTGGATATAGGTATATGATAGTGGTGGTGTGTCCTTTTTTGAGATGGGTTGAAGCAGGTCTATGTAGACACCCTGATGCCACTTGTTCTTGTGAAGTTTTTAGACTGAGAAGTATTTCCTAGATGGGGAGTATGTCAGGTGTTGAGATTCGATAATGGGCCCACTTTGTTAATGAAGTCTTTGAACAGATCAGTCTATTGCTTAGTAAGCTTAGCCAGAGAACAGGATATGTGAGAGGCTAAACAGTCTTCTCAAGGAAAGAATCGCCAAACTTAAATTTACACTAAAAAAAGGGTGGCTGTATTGCCTGCCCCTTGCATTAGATGCATTAAGGAATCATCCCGGTCGGACCACCAACTCACGCTCCATGAGTTAGTCACAGGAAGGAAAATGAGAACGCCCCTGCCACCTCGAACGAGGAGTAGAAGTGATGCCCAGTCAACGGTACAATTGTTAGAAAATGAGGTACATGTGTATTTAACATGTATGACCGCTAGTATCTCTGTCATTTCAGATCAACTCAAACATAAGGGTTTTCGGTCTTAGCACACAGATGAAGACCATTCAGCAACCGGATGCAAAAAACGACCTATACCCAAACTATTCATTGGAGATCCCGTGGTAATCCGCAACTTCACTAGGAAGTGACACAAGCTCCGATTTAGTTGTCCATTTATTGTGGAGAATATTACTCCATCTGCAGTAAAAGTTCAAGAAAGGTGTGCCTGGATTCACTTGAATGATGCGAAGTCGTACGCTGGTGAGATCGGAACACCTCCACCCGATTCGGAAGCAAGTCAAGAAGAAGCAGTTCAGCACATGCAGACTCGATTGATGACGAGGAAGAAGGACGCTAAGATTGCTTATTAAATAAATGCAAGTGTGCATTTGGACTGTGGCTTTTCCCGGACACTCTTTATAGATATTTCTAGCAGGAGTGAGAAAAGTAACTGTTCTTAAGCCACAGGAATTTATGATAAAAAATGAACTTTAGAAAGTACTGATGTGATGAAAAATGCAGCATCTTGTTTTTACTTTCGACGACTGGAAAAGGGAGCAGTTCCCAGATTCATTTGTCACTGAGTTTCTCTTTGGGCAGACATGGTCCTGTCTGATGTAGATGTCCATAGACTCCTTCTCGCTGTCTTTGTTTTTATACTCAGAGCTTAACATGCCCTTGTTGGGTGTAGCACTGATGTATGCACTTTTGTGGCGGATCCTTAAAATGGCCCTGCAATTAGAAGATTACTGGCAGCGATAATTGAGCAAATTCGCAGCTACCTGAGTATTTGACAAGGCTGCTTGATTAAAAAGGTTTTTTTCCTTCATTAAAAAATTGCACACTGGCACGATGTAGTCCATGGAGCATAATGCAGTTCCAGAAAGTGAGCAGACTGAACGACGTGTGGAAAGGCACCAATGGTGGGGTTGTATGTATGGTGCATTATTTATGTGTGCACAGCATCTGTAATTGTTTTTCTATTTCTGCTAATCCACGCTGCTTAATTTGTTGGTTCCAGAAAGTCAGAAATTCCTTTGATACACCCCACTCCAGTGACCTATTCAGAGAAGATGATTATGAGTTAAATGATTATCTAGACAGTACAGCACGTTTGGCCAAAAACATGTAGTATCAACACATGAAGGAGGTAGGAAGGAGAACCTCTGAGGAGGAATTCTATATTTGTTCTCTCCTATGGGGAAGTCCAAGATATTTATAGCTATAGAGATATACTTCCAAACAGCTCATACTCTGCCATATAAGAGGTCAATTCCATGGTCAAACAGATTCTTTGGTATGGGTAACTGAATGGATAGCTCCAAGATGATTATTTTCTAGATTTAAAGACAAGAGCAAGAGCACACACCAGAGATCATGTGGTAAGATATGAACAGCCTGGCATGAAGGGAGCAGGAATCCAATCGGAAATAAATAGAAAGCTCAATTGCCAAGGAAAGACTAATGAATAAATATGAAAATGCAAGGAAAGAGGCCAGATGGAGAGCAGTACTTTCTCCAGATGGCAGGGAAGAAGGCACAGTCGTATGCAGACCTGTGGTAGTAACTGGACATCATAAACCACTTATAGATTGTGTTTAAAAGGGATGCAAACCATTATGGCCAAGGCTTCAAGCTGCTGAGATGGGTCAAAGAAAAAGGAGGGCCTTTTCAGATAGTGCCGAAACAATGAAAACAGTTGGAGAAAATGAGCACTGTGGGCCAATCCTCGATGTAACAGGAATGAAGGATGAGACAGTAGTGATAATGAACCACTACTGAGCCTGCGGATCCACAGCATATATGAAGCTGCCCAGAGATTGGGGAGGACTGTGTTCTATGGTGATTGTTCATGTTCCAGCATTAGTAATTCCAAAGAGGAATTTGAACATTGCTAAGTTTCCAAAAGCAGATGCTCAGCTGAGAAAGAAGAGATCAATTGGACTCCTCGATCGAACAAAGAGGTAGAACTATTTCTCAGCTAAATCGATAGAAGCTTTCAATGCCATTCCGTATGAGCATAGGTTGTTCAGCTAGACTTCAGCAGTATTCATGAAAATCTTCATGCCTGGGATCCTGATGATGGCAAATGCCAGATGGTTACAGATAGCCAGATGGAAGATTCTGCAGAAGATTAACACTACTATAAAGGGATTCAATGCTATCAAGGAAGAGCTGAAAGCCGTACAACTGACAACTCTTCAGAAAATATATGTCCTGGACATGATCACAGCTATGGAGGGAGGTCTTTGTGCCAAAATTGGAGAATCATGCTGCTCATTCACACCTTCTCATGATGACGAGAATGGCACCTTGATAGAGGTCATAACGATGTTGACAAACTTGCACAGCAATATGGAAGACGAAGTGGAAGATATTGTTGATGACAGCTGGTTTCTGTCAATCTTCTCATGGGTTCCGCAATGGATGGTGAATATCTTCAAGTTCCTTGAAGCCCAGTTAGTGACGATCATGTTTGGATTCTGTGAGGTCAGGAAAATAATCGCACAATGCAGAAAGACTGCAAAGAAAGCAACAGGAATGTAGATCATGATTGATGTTGAGTCTAGATTTGGACCCATCGAGCTGATGGATGAAGAAATCAGAGACTATGTAAAAGCTGGTATTCATGCACCTGAGAGAAAGAAATTCATGTATCCAAGAAACCAACCACCCTCTTCCTGCTCCGACCTACAAGGCTAAAAACCTTGGGGTCATCTTCGATTCCACACTCTCCTTCTCTCCTCACATCTCTGACAGCTCATACTCTGCCATATAAGAGGTCAATCCCTTGGTCAAACAGCTTCTTTGGTATGGGTAACTGAATGGATAGCTCCAAGATGATTATTTTCTAGATTTAAAGACAAGAGCAAGAGCACACACCAGAGATCATGTGGTAATATATGAACAGCCTGGCATGAAGGGAGCAGGAATCCAATCGGAAATAAATAGAAAGCTCAATTGCCAAGGAAAGACTGATGAATACATATGAAGATGCAAGGAAAGAGGCCAGATGGAGAGCAGTACTTTCTCCAGATGGCAGGGAAGAAGGCACAGTCGGATGCAGACCTGTGGTAGTAACTGGACATCATAAACCACTTATAGATTGTGTTTAAAAGGGATGCAAACCATTATGGCCAAGGCTTGCAAGCTGCTGACATGGGTCGAAGAAAAAGGAGGGCCTTTGCAGATAGTGCCGAAACAATGAAAACAGTTGGAGAAAATGAGCACTGTGGGCCAATCCTCGATGTACCAGGAATGAAGGATGGGGCAGTAGTGATAATGAACCACTACTGGGCCTGTGGATCCACAGCATATATGAAGCTGCCCAGAGATTGGGGAGGACTGTGTTCTATGGTGATTGTACATGTTCCAGCATTAGTAATTACAAAGAGTGATTTGAACATTGGTAAGTTTCCAAAAGCAGATACTCAACTGAGAAAGAAGAGATCAATTGGACTCCTCGATCGAACAAAGAGGTAGAATTATTTCTCAGCTAAATCGATAGAAGCTTTCAATGCCATTCCGTATGAGCATAGGTTGTTCATCTAGACTTCAGCGGTATTCATGAAAATCTTCATGCCTGGGATCCTGACGATGGCAAATGCCAGATGGTTACAGATAGCCAGATGGGAGATTGATTCTGCAGAAGATTAACACTACTATAAAGGGATTCAATGCTATTAAGAAAGAGCTGAAAGCCATACAACTGATGACTCTTCAGAAAAAATATGTCCTGGACATGATCACAGCTATGGAGGGAGGTGTTTGTTCCAAAATTGGAGAATCCTGCTGCTCATTCACACCTTCTCATGATGACGAGAATGCCACCTTGATAGAGGTCATAACGATGTTGACAAACTTGCACAGCAATATGGAAGACAAAGTGGAAGATATTGTTGATGACAGCTGGTTTCTGTCAATCTTCTCATGGGTTCCGCAATGGATGGTGAATATCTTCAAGTTCCTTGAAGCCCTGTTAGTGATGATCATGTTTGGATTCTGTGAGGTCAGGAAAATAATCGCACAATGCAGAAAGACTGCAAAGAAAGCAACAGGAATGTAGATCATGATTGATGTTGAGTCTAGATTTGGACCCATCGAGCTGATGGATGAAGAAATCAGAGACTATATAAAAGCCAGTATTCATGCACCTGAGAGAAAGAAATTCATGTATCCAAGAAACCAACCACCCTCTTCCTGCTCTGACGTACAAGGCTAAAAACCTTGGGGTCATCTTCGATTCCACACTCTCCTTCTCTCCTCACATCTCTGACATCTCTAAGAATTCACACTACCAGCTGCACCTCCTCAGAGGTATTCTTTCTTTCCTCTCCTTCCCCCAGAAGCTCACTGTCTCCAGAGCTCTGGTTCTCTCTAGGCTGGACTATTGCAACAGCCTCTTTCTAAGTATGCCTGCTTCTACTTTCCGCCCTCTGTAACTTATCCAGAACAGGACTGCAAGACTTGTCCTTGGCCTCAAGCCCAGGGATCGTATCTCTCCTGGACTGAAATCTGTGCATTGGCTCCTAGTGGCTGCGAGGATTAAGTTCAAAACCCTCTGCATTGTCCACAAGGCCTTCTGGGGCCTGGGCCCTCAATACCTTCAACTCTCTCTTCCTAAATATCTTCCTTCTCGAGCTCTTTGCTCATCCACCTCCAACTCCCTCAGGGTCAGTCGCTTCTCCAAGCAACAAGTTGGTGGTAGATCTCTTTTTCCTCGGCTGGTGCCTCCCTCTGGAACAACCTCCCTGCCTCCCTTAAACTTGAGGAGAACCATCTCTGGTTCCGAAAGCACCTCAAAACCTTTCTTTTTGCTTCTGTCTTTTCTCCTCCTCTCCTCTGCTGACCTCCTGGCTGTTACCGGAACTGCACTGGCTACCTGGACACCCTCTGATCTTGGGCCCAGATCCCTCCCCCGCCAGCGTCACACACCTGCACTGCCCACCTGGCAACCCCGCACTTGGGGACTGTTTCTGTATCCCTACAGGCCCCCTACCAGTCCTTGACACCTGATGTATGCACTTACCCTTGCACTTGCCACTTTTTGGCCGTTACTTACTTATTGTTATCCTCTTTTCCCATGTACTGCACTATCCCTGCCCCCTACCCATGCACTTACGGGATCTGAATGACACCTGGCCTAGTAGAATCATTGTCCGTTCTCCCTTTGTCTCCCTCCCTTGTCTCATCGCGCCTTGAAACACTTGAGTATAGGCGCATTATAAATGCCATATTATATCATATCATAACATATCAATTATGTGGGAAGATGGATCTACTGCAGTCTGAATGGACAATGCAGACTAATGACCTAGAGCGTTGATGAACATGTGAAATCAGCAGGATGCCTGAAGGGAGTAATAAAGATATGGACTCCAAAGAAGCATTTCTTCAGATGAGGATGCCTGGATGTGAAGATTGATGGGAGAGTGGCCGATGAATCTCCCAGAGGGGGAGCATAGAGGAGGAGCCAAGGACCTCAACCGGATGTTCAGCCACTATTCTGCCTATATGTAGGCAACCGGAAATTGACACATGTGCAAAGCCAATAATGGTGCCTATATCGCCAAAAGTCCTTGAAACAAGATATCCATTTAGAAAACCCTACATGTATCCACAGAGAAATTACGGTCCGCTGAAAGAAATTCCGGAAGAAGTGTGAAAATGAATGAAAGAGAAAACTGGTGATGTCACATAAAGCAGACGTGATGCACCCAGAAGAGATGCAAATGAAGAAAAAATATAGACCTTATAGGACCTGATAATAAGGTAATGAAGTGAGCAACATTTTGGGAGCGAAATGAAGATTGCAGGTGCAGAGAAGCAGTGAAGAAAATGCAAAACCATTTTACAAATGTACAGACGCAGTAACACAAGTGGACAAAGTATTCATAAGGCTGGCAATGTAGTGAATCGATTGCAGGCAATGCGCCAATGTATATATGTATAGAATATGGATGATCCATGATGCATTTTAGCAAACTTGGTCCCTGTGAATGAAAGCTCTGGAAGTGTGGCGCACCAGAATAAAAATAGCTGGCAGCGGAAAAAGATTTGAGAAAGGCTTGTCTGGCCCAGTGTCAAGAGTTGGGGCCGGCGAAAGCCCTGCCACGTAATTGAGAAGATGCAATAACATGAGAAGTAAGCTGAGCTCCTGTTTGAGGTGTAATGAAAACCACTGCAGGTGCCAAGATTTCTTCATTTAATAGTGTTAAATACAACAAAGAGATCAAAAACATGGTGTCACTCACATGGTCAGATGAAAATAGACTTTGGGGCGAGCTGCACCGAGACCAGAATATAAGGCCATACCACACTCCCTTTTATTCTCAGGCACAGTGAGCCTTTGCAAGACCGAGTTCAAAGAGCTAATTGAACGGCAGACTGCAGGAGTGATGATGGATGGTGGGCTAATTGGTTGGGAGGGCATGACCAGGCCAACCCTGCCAGCGCCTGGGATACCAGCTTTTGTGCTCCTAGCAAATTGAATATTCCAGAAGGATACAAGCGTGCCAACCAATTGTAGAGGGCCATATATTAAGGAGCCCTATAGTTTGAGAAGCTAATAGTATGTTGTGTAGTAGTCTGACATGGAAGATGACTTGCACTTGGGATGGGCTTAGTTGTCCACCTGATCCTAGAGACCCAATTACGTCCCTGCATCCCATAGAAAGTATATGTAGATGTTCCCCATAAACCAACCAGAACCCCTAGTAGGTTTTCTTATTTGCCATGTCGTTTGATATCACTTATGACAAATATTTGCTATAAAAGTAATGTTTTTTATGAAATGTGTTAAGATCGTGCTGAGCGAACGTCCGTTGATGTCATTTGTTCTCCCTGTTTTAAAGACTTGTTGTTAAAACAGCTTTGTCTTTTGCCAACTTCTTGAGTCGGTTTGATTATTGATGTATGAGTAAGATCTACATCCCCATCCATCTCAGAAACTGTTACCTCATCTTAAAGGACACGGTCCTCGGATTCAGTGTTCTTCCTATTTTTTGTATGGCTCTCTTCTTAGTACGTTGGACTTCCGGGTGACAGTTACTTCTCACTGTGTATGCAAAGCAGCATTGAGGTAATATTGTTAGATGCACATATAATGTTTCTGCTTGGTGCATTCCATTATGTTGCACAACCTATGTAATTGCACTTCTGCTTTTATAAGTACAGAGTTTGTAGACTTACTTAATGTTTTGCTTGTAGTATACATATGTGTTACCCTTTAAGCATCTTCTGTTTTTTCCCTGCACGCTACAACAATGTAAGATAAACCCTGAGCTTTTGGGCAGTGTGGATGCTGCCTGATGTTCGCGGACAGTCGCACAGTCTGTGGACTCTGTAACTATCATGTTGGGCGGGGGGGGTCAGTATAGTGTATGGCAACATATGTTGTATGTTGTATGGCACATGTACACAAATTAAGGGTATCCTGATAAAAACCTGTGAAATTCAGTGAAAAAACATTGTTAAATGAACGTTATGGTTAAATTGCGCTAATACATTTCTATGAAATTCAGTGAAAAAACTTTGTTAAAGGGATGTTATGGTTAAGTTGCACTAATAAAAACCTATCAAATTCAGTGAAAAAACATTGTTAAAGGGACGTTATGGTTAAATGACACTGACAAAAAACAGTTGAAAAAGTGTGTTAAAGGGATATTATGGTTACAAGTAAAATCGAAAACTCCCAGAAATTCACTATTTATGGTAAACTAAGCAACCATACCTCAGGCCACCATCATGCACTGCTAAGACTAACACCCATGACATCAAAGATGACATCACACATGTCATTGATGACATCACTGATGACATCACATGTGCATTTAGTTTGATGACAAGTCCCTACAAGGGGTTGTGATTATGATGTTGGCAAAAAAACCCAAACATACAAGATGCCAGATGTTTTGGCATCTTTTATGTTTGGGTGGTAGTGGTAGCTGTGGAGAGTGCTGATGGGAAAAATGGGTAATTAGCCTACCATAACTCCCGAATTTCAGGGGGTTTTAGATTTTACTTGTAATCATAACGTCCTTTTGTACAAAGTTTTTGTACAGAATGGCATAGGTTTTTAATAGGGCAACTTAACCATAACGTCCCTTTAACAAAGTTTTTTTGGTGGTGTATATATATATATATATATATATATATATATATATATATATATATATATATATATATATATATTATAGGGCAGTTGGTGCCACCCTATAGGTGAGTCAGACTCCCATAGGAGATGCGAAAAAAAATGAATTGCTAATAACTTTTGACTTGTGCAAAAGATTTAGTCAAAATTCTGAACGCAACTAGGTACACCCACCTTCCCCTCTCCCCGAATGCAAATTATAGGAAATATTTGTTAAAAAATAAAAAAGTTATTAAGAAAACAAAAAAACAAAAAATTGCAGTTTCGGACTACTCCCCATTCAATTTCCCATAGACATAAAAGGTCAATTTTTGCCAAACCGCACAGCAGAATTTGCTGGACGGATTCGGATCAGGTCCAAAACAACTTGTGCATGAAGAGATGGCTCGCAATACATTTGTGGTTTGGGGTTATTCCGTCCAGTCATTTTTTAAAATAACTAATGGAAAAGTGGCTGCCCCTTTCTCCAAAATAGATAGCTATATCTTGAGTAAATTGCCATTTCATAGCAAACTGCATCACAGAAACAGCAAGAGTTGTGACGGGGAGTGGGAGAGTGTAGGGGAGGTGAGGAGGCCTTCACAGGAGTGCACGGAGTTGGCACAGATGAGGGGGGCACTTGATGAAGTCCTGAGGGGCAAAAAAAAATTACATCTTGTAGCTATAAAACTGCACATACCTCCCATTCATGCATTAATCAGACCGACCCTGGTTAGGTTCAAAACAATGAAGGGGCAGGCCCCCTCAGGCCATTTTGCATAATAAATTAGCAAGCAATTCCAAGACCATTTAGAGCAACATGGGCTGAGGGGGCCACCCCTGCCTAGCTTTGAATCTAAGCAGGGTCTTTCCTGGTTACTGCACAGATGTGACACAATCAAAAGTCCCAGTTGTTGTATGTTTTATTAGTTTGAAATGTCTCATAACACACTAAGAAAATGCACGCCCTCTGAATTGTTATTTTATTAAACCGTGCTACTGTCAATCCTTAAAATATTGCAATCTAAAGGTCAAGATGCCATGAGGCCAGCATGAAAAGAACAGCTATCTCTGGGTAAGGAGCTGATAATGCATGCAGAATTGAAAATCCAGCGTGTATGTGTGAGCCAAACTAGAATAACCTTTTGTTATATATATATTTATATTTATATTCAGTGGACAAACTTTGCTAAAAGGATGTTATGGTTAACTTTGACTAATTATAACCTGTGAAATTCAGTGAAAAACCTTTGTTAAAGGGACGTTATGCTTACAAGTAAAATCGGCAGTTATGGTAAGCTAAGCAAATATAACTCGTGCCACAATCAATGGTACGCATGTACATGAAGCACTTATTGCCTATGTGTATGTGTATGTATTATTAGGTTGCTGTATTAACAAAAACACTCCAATATAGTACTTTTTAAAATACATTAAGTTGTTCATGAAAGGTCTCCCTATCACCCCTGATATGTTGCTATCAACATTGTAAATACACACCTTGTAGGGGTGTTTCATCAGAATTAATTTGGTATGTGGTGTCATCAGTGATGTCATCAATGCCATTTGTGATGTCCTCTTTGATGTCCTGGGTGTTAGTTGTAGCGGTGCAGGCGGGAGTTATGGTTGCTTCGCTTACCATAACAAGCACATTTCTTGGGTTTGGGGATTTTTCTTGGAACCATAATGTCCCTTTAACAATGTTTTTTTCACTGAATTTCATAGGTTTTTATTAGTCCAACTTAACCATAACGTCCCTTTAACAACGTGTTTTCACTGAATTTCATAGGTTTTTATCAGTGTAACTTAACCATATCGTCCCTTTAACAAAGTTTTTTCACTAAATTTCATACGTTTGTACCAGTACACTTTAAAGAACTTCTATATTATTTTTAAAACCATGTTATTACAAATGTTGATTATCACTGTCCTACTTGTACCTCTCCACCTTCCCCCAACAAACAAGCCAATCAAATTCACACAACATAAATCAAGGATGGTTTGACTAAACTTCACTCCGTCCCCCAAAGATAACTTTATATAAATTCCAAACTCTCCCATTTATGTTTACCATTCAGATACCCCATCCCTCTCATAAATACATTTATTTTTCACACTATAAATATCTTGTATGTTATTATGTCATATTATGTTTTCTAAACTATAATTGGTAATTTGTGAACTATAGGAATGTTCAGAGTCTGGTCATGAATGTATGACATCCGCGGACGTCATCACGTCATTGCAGATGATATCACATGACCACACCTGTGCAGCATAATGATCTGTCAGCGAACGGGTCTGGGTTTGGAAGACATTTTGAAATTGCACTGTCAGCCAATATAGGAAGTTTTAAGTGAAAGCTTTGCTATTCCCCACCTCCTAGCAACATTCTTAACACTTTTATCAATTTTCTACAACTTTTCATGCCGCTCTCTTTTTGTTCATCAACATTTGCGAACATCTGATGACATTGCTGACATCCCCAGCCAGCGTCACGTGACCAAGCCCGTGCGGCGTTGAATGCATTGAGTACTCAGGCGCAGACAAACACAGACAGTACTCTTTTGGTACCACCTCCATGTGCACCACACCCACTCAAACCACCTGGGTTCTCTGAGAAAGGCTGTTCCTTTCTCAGGGAGTAGTAGGCTGTCTTCCTCTACCTCATCTTCGTCAACTGCTCCTGCCAACACACAGGCTACTCCTGTGGGGCAGAGGATCCCACAGGCCATACAAGAAGCTATTGATCCATATCTTTCAAAAACAATTGTACTCTGTATATACTGTGACACACCACTCTGCAGGGGGGGGGGCAGTTTTGAGGTACTTCTGAGGCTAAGAAACACTGTCACCTACCGTAGATTTAACACACACCCAACATCTTCCCCTGTCAACCTACCCCTTCATATCTGTAGTTAGTGCCCCTTCCCTCACTTCCTTCCCCCACCTTACTTCCTTGCCTCTCCTGGCAAAAATAAAAAAAATCCCCCAAAAATAAAAAATAAAAAAACAAAACATAAAAAATGTCATTTTGGAACCACTTTTCAAGTAAAAACATAGAACTAAACAAAATAATCGTATGGACTCTGTCTACATTTATTTTTCAGTTAAGTAGTTAGACTCAATAATATTCACCAACATTTCCATTAGCATGTTGTACTATTCTAATGGAAATAATAGACAATTGCATAGTAGAGAAAAAGAAAAAGGGACAGAAACTATTTTCTGTCACAAATTATTTTCTCTAGCATACAATAAGGACTAGAATGTGCAGATCTTTGCGACTATCTGCAGTCTGTGCAGTCTCCTTTCCATGCCAGGCATCCTTGAAAGACCTGGATGACATTTGTACACCATTGCACAGGGCACTCTTCCTACCCTTTTACATGTATGTTTGTAACACTCTCTGTTTGGCTACCTTGGATCTGTCACACATTCATCCATCAATCACAAACAAAAACTATACATGTAACCCTGTCATCTCAGTTCAACACTTCAGATGTACTCTTGAACACTTAGACTACATGTCTCCTGTTAGCCACAGTCACCTGCATAAAAAAACTACTGTGCAACTCCCCAATATTTCTGTTTGCAGATTCAACAATATCTACATTTAACAAAACATAGTACAAGTATGCATACATTTTAAAGTAATAAAATAATATTTTAAAACACCTCTCTTTCTATATATATATATATATATATATATATATATATATATATATATATATATATATATATATATATATATATATATATATATATATAATATATATATATTATATATATACATAGGGTTACTGGCACTTACCCTGTAACATGCTTCTCAATAAGCATATTCTCTTTTTTAACCACACTATCATATTAAACTTCCACACACCAAATGCCACTTAACAATGTACTACAAATCATTTGCGTCTGCATTTCCATTATTTATACAAAAAATGGCACACAGTGCTGCTATAAATGTACAGTTCCGTGTTTTTACTTTCAACAAAATGCTCCAAGAAAAAACAACTTTGCATTTTACCTTCCATATAAATACCATACTTTCCAACCTTTCTCATTACATCCCTTATAGTGCCAGCATTCTCCACCTGCTTACACATATGTGTATACTACCAAAGAATCTATATACAACACTTCTCCTTACATATAAAGTACTTTTATTTTCCAACCACTACTATAACATACTGTTCACTGTTCCAACGACAAACTGCCATTCCATTACGACTACGCCACAGTTTCCCTATTCCTTAAGAACACTGCAACACATTACGAATACAGCATTCACACTCTTTCAATTCATGTCTGAACATTGCTCTTTACTCAATACAACACCAATTCCTTACTGTCTAACAACACATCCATCTCATCAAATTCTATACCACAATTTCATTTCCTTACTCTTCCATTCCGCTATCATTAACACATATTAGCACACCTTCACACACTTTCTCACCCATTTTCAATACACCGACACAACACGCATACCTATGCACTAAATCACAACATTATGAACCTGTAGGCCCTTTAAGCGACGTAACAATTGATTGGATGGATGGGGATGGAGAATTTACTCGTACACCAATAATGAGACTGACTCAGGAAGTTGGCAAAACGTACCTGTTTTATTTGCAATTGTCTAAAACAGGGAGTACAATGGACATCAACGGACGTTTCCTCAAGTCTCTCAACATTTCACATGAAAAAGCACATATTTATAAAAAGAACTCGTCATGAGTGATGTCATACTACGTGGAAAAATAATAAAACCTAGTTAGGGTTGTGAAGGGCTTTAATGGAACATCTAGGTATACGTTCTATGGGGGATAGGATTGTGATTGGATGTCTAGCTTCAGGTGGACAACTTATGTCCACCCCTAGTCTAAGTCATCTTCGCTGTCATAAAATACACAACGTTTTATTGGCTCTCACACTATAGGGCTCTTCACTACGTGGCCCTCTATAATTGGTTGGCACGCTTGTACCCTTCTGCAATATTCCACTCGCCAGGAGCGTGCAAGCTGGTAGCCCAGGTGCTTGTGGGTGGACTTGACTATGCCATCCCACCTAATTAGCCCATCATACATCATCACTCCTGCAGTCTGCAATTCGAATTGTCGTTAAACTTAGCCTTGCAAAGTATCACTGCGCCCGAGAATAAAGGGGTGTGTGAGCACAGGCTTATATTCAGTCTCAATGTGGTTTGCCGAAAGTCTATTACCACCTACACCATATGACACTAGACCGTGTTTTAGCTCCTTCCTCGCATTTACTTGGCACTTATAGTGTTTTTCCATTTTACCTCAACAGGAGCTGGCCTCGCTTCTCACGTACATTGTATCTTCTCGAATAGATAACCAGTTTCTTGGCTGCCTCAACCCTTTACACTGGGCCACACAAGCCTTCTCGAATCTTCTTTCATCGGCAGCTGTCTTTCTTTGCTGCGCCAAACTTTCAGTCCTTTCTGTTTGTGGGGTCCTAGTTTGCCAAGATAAAATGTGGAACATCCAGATTGTATACATATATATATATATATTTTGGCAGCATCACCTGCATTCTATTCACTACGTATAGCCAGCCTTCATGATTACTTAGTATACTTGTGTTACAGCATTTGTACAGTTATGAAGCGATTTGCATTTTCTTCAGTGCTCTTCGCACATTCCCACACCTGAAATGTTACTCGACTCTTTATTTCATCATCAGATTCTATAAGGTTTAAATACTTTCTTCCTTGACATCTCTTCTTTGTGAATCATCCCTGCTTCATGCAATGTCACCAATCTCTTGCCTTTGTCACTTCACACTTCTTCAGGAACCTCCTTTAACCCTTTATGTGCCATGGGTTTTTTCCCCCCCGGTGCCAAGGCCTTTTTTTGATGATTTAGGTATGTCGCCATTCAATCCTTTGTAACTTTTTTGTTGCATGAGATATCCCTTTTTTTCCCTCACATATAGGCGGTCATAACACCACTCAGGAATCCTAGGTTGCTGTAGGGGGGTGAGAGAAAATAAGCAAAAAGTGCAACATTTATTTTTTTAAATGCCAATAAAATTATGTACAAAGAAGCCTGTAGTTATTTCCTTGTAAGGGCTAGGAACAAATGGTTTACAGTGCTAAATTTCCCAATTTCCTGGCTTTCAATAATAGGGTGAGTGGAAACAAAAAACATGTATTTTGATGTGGTTATCAACTGTTTTGAGAGAGGTAGGCGATTATGGCCATGTTTGCCAATTGGACATGCGTGGACGGAATGGAATAAAAGTGTAGGAAAGCCGAATAAGAGGACGGAAAGGCAAACATTTCTGAAAAGTAGACAAAATTCTAGAAAGGGGTGATTTGCGCAGGTCAGATAACAACTAGGTAGGGGAAAATTCCATAATTTGGGGAAAAAGCAGGAAAATGACTGACAAAAGGTATGTGGTGGACATGGTTGGCCTGGTACGGCAATGGCTTCTATGAATTTTGAGAAAAACAATGCTCTGCTACATTGATTCCCCCGACACTTGCAGTTAGGAAATAACACATTTTTTGTAATGTTTCACAAAACAAGCAATACCACGAATCAGAGCCATGGTACGCAGGAGTTTTATGCTTACGGCCTGAACAGATGTACTTAGCATGTGTAAATCAGGAAAAACAATGTGGTGAGGAAGGGCAAGCATACATTTTTTGAAAGACCACAGGCAGACCTTTTCAAAGGTAGATGACTTGTGCAGGTTACAAAAGTGTATGGTGCCTAAAGCAGCAACCAAATGTAGGTCACATTTGGGAAATGAAAGGGTTGTGTGACAAGGGCAGCAGCAAATGGATCGAAACAATATGAAAACCACACAAACACAACAAATGTCATATCTTCCCGCATTTCCACAGACGTCCGGAGGAAAATGGTACCTCCCATGTGTGGGTGCACCTACCTGGGGGCAAAAGGGAGATCCAAAAACGCGGCTAACCCCAAGTCATTTCCAACAGCTGAATTTCACAATTTTTTCAGAAGGGCACACCATACAGATATGGGCATGGGGTGTCCGAGCCACCAAGGAAAACAGGAAACCCCATGCATTTTCGAAAAGAGGACACCTGTGGGAATCCACAGAGGTCTGACTTGCACAAATTGGGCCAGAATTTATTAGCCAGAAAGCCCGGCAAAGTCTGAAATGTGGCAAAAAAAACCCCAATTTCTGCACATTTCACTCGTCTTACCCACCAAAACACGCCGCCAACAACACATGGCCTACCTTCCCGCATTTCCGCAGGTGTCCCGACAAAATGGTACCTCACATGTGTGGGTGCATCTACCTGGGAACAAAGGGGAGAGCTAAAAACACAGCTAACCCCAAGTCTTTTCCGACAGCTGAATTTGATGAATTTCATGGAAGTGCCCACCATACAGATTTGGGCCTAGGGTGTCCAAGCCACCAGGGAAAACTGGGAACCCCATGCATTTCCAAAAAGATGACACCCGTGGGAATCCGCAGAGGTCTGACTTGCACCAATCGGCCCAGAATGTATTACCCAGAACCCCTTGCAAAGTCCAAAATGTGGCAAAAAACCCCCAATTTCCCCACATTTCACTCGGCTCATGCACCGAAACACGCTGGCAACAACACATGGCCTACCTTTCCGTGTTCCCACAGGTATCCTGATGAAAACGGTACCTCACATGTGTGGGTGCACCTACCTGGGGGCAAAGGGGAGAGCCAAAAACACAGCTAACACCAAGTCTTTTCCGACAGCCGAATTTGATGAATTTCGTCGAGGTGCACACCATACAGATTTAGGCCTAGGGTGTCCATGCCACCAAGGAAAACAGGAAACCCCATGCATTCCCCAAAAGAGGACGCCCGTGGGAATCCACAGAGGTCTGACTTACGTAAATCGGGCCAGAATTTATTACCCAGAACCTCCGGCAAAGTCCGAAATGGGAGAAGGGTGCCCAAGGACAGGGAAATTACCACCAACTTTGCTGGAGCTCTGGCTGCCCTGCGTTACAGCTTCTCCCCACCAGGGAGTCCCGGCAGTGTGCCAATACCAGCCGCAACTCCAGGACAGTTGGAGGTGATGTCCCTTGCCTTGGACATCCATGTACCATGTGGGTGTACCATCCCCTAAGCACAGCGGCAGCTCCAGGGAGCCCTGCAGGATCCCCATTCCTCCCCGGAGGTGACATCTTTAATGTAGCACAGCCAAAGGTGGAGCCTGGGCTTGCAGACAGACAACCCACATGGGAGGCTTCCGCTCCCAGGGAAACACCAATGTTCTGCTGGCATGGGGGGCAATTTGTGGCCTGCCCCTGCAATTGTGTCCCAGCCCACCAAAATATCTGCCCAGATAGCCCATTCCCACCCACATCACCAACAATCCAGCCCCAGTCTCACACACTCCACTGACATTGGGCCCTAACCATAGAATAATAAAAAAAAACAGTACTCACATAACTTTGCAGCTGCTTGCGTAGAAAAAGCTGTAAACAAAACAAAAAAACATGTGTTACCTATGGTCACCCCAGCATAAACAAATCTACACTCATACTCTCCAAGCATGTCCCCCATTTCAAGCCATCCCCGGTGGTCTACTAAACCTCAACACCCCAGTGAAAACACATTTGCCCCTTCCTACGGGCAGATATCTGCCCCCAGGGAAGGCTGCATGAGGTGCCCCCCACACTCCATTTGGGGTGGGGGGAGAAGCCTACCCCAAAACATCGAACATGCCCCCCAATGGATGGGGCAGTAGGGATTGGGCACCCAGAGGCCAGATTGTCACACCAATGTGCCCCTCTGCGCCAAGACAAGTTTGGTAAACAAAGAAAAAAATTGAAAATGGCAGGCTGCACTATGGGGAGGGGTGCTGAGGGGCACACTACACCGCCAGGGAATTTCGTAATGTGAAGGCGGGTGCACCTCTCCACCCCCACCCCAATTAGAGGAGCGGCACATCTCATGTAGCCCTCCCTGGGGGCAGATAAGGAGGGCTGTCCTGCACTCCTCCCTGGGGTCAGGTGTCCCTAGGAGTGAATATCTGCCCCCAGGGAGGGCTGCATGACATGGCCCCCACTCCATTGTGGGGGGGGGTCACCACCCCTTCCCATTAGAAAATTCCTTGTCGACTTGGCGTGCCCCACAGCCCCTCCTAAAATGCGGTCTACCATTTTCACTTTTTTCCTTTGGTAACCCAACTCCCCTTGGCCCAGATGGGCCCAATAGTGTGCCAATCCAGCCCAGGGTGCCCAAACCTTACTGTCCTACTGGGGGGCCTGTCCCACAATTTTTGGTGGCCCTCTCCCTCCTCACCCCAAATGGGTGGTGGGGGCACCTCATGCAGGTCTCCCTGGGCCTGCTACTAACGGCTGTGTGAGGTACACCCCCCCTCCATTTGGGGTGGGGGAACAGAGGGCCACCAAAAATTGTAGGAAAGGCCCCCCAGTGGGTGGGGCAGTGGGTGGGGCAGTAAGGTGTGGGCACCCAGAGACCAGATTGGCACACCAATGTGCCTTTCTGCGCCAAGGCAAGTTTGGTAAACAAAGAAAAAAAATGAAAATGGCAGGCTGCACATTAGGGGGGGGGGGCTGAGGGGCACCCTAAACCACCAGCCAATTTTCTAATGTAATGGGGGGTGACCCTCTCTGATATCTGCATCAGGGAGGGCTACAAGGGGTGCCCCCATTTCCCCTTGGGGTGAGGGGGAGAGGGCCACCCCCCCTTTTCTGTGAAATAAATCCCTGGTGGCTAGTGGCACCCCACCCAAACCCTTTGTTTTTTTTTTCTTTAGTTTTTTCCCTTTCCTGGGGGAAGATGATCAGCCATCTGCCCCCATGGGGGCCCTAACCTGCTGGTCCCATCCTTTGGGGGCCTGCACACTTATTCCTGCTGGCTTTCCCCCCCTCAAATTGGATTGGGGGCCACCTCATGTACTCCTGCCTGGGGGCAGACATCTGCCCCCAGGAAGGGCTAGAAGGGGTGGCCCCCCCTTTCCACTTGGTGTGGGAGGGGGAGGGCCACCACCCTTTCAGGGGCAACAAAAACCCCTGGTGTCTAGTGGCCTACCCCAGAGCCCTGTTGCATTTCCATTTTTTTTAAAAAAAAATTTGTATTTTGCAAAATTTTTTGTATTTTGCCCCCTTCCTTGGGGGCAGATGATCAGCCATCTGCCCCCAGGGGTCTGCGCATATGTGCCCCCATGCTTTGGGGGCTGGAGGGAGAGGGCTGCTTACTGTAAGCAGCTCCCACCTCCCCCCGCTTCTCAGACAGATCCCTGGTGTCTAGTGGGCATTGCTGGGCGCGGATCGAGCGCTCTGTGCCCGATCCATGCCAGCAATACTTTCACAAAAGGTGTCGTGGGAAAGTGGAGAATCTACCCTTTCCCACAACACCTCCCTCAATCTCTGGCTTGAAATACAGCCGTAGATTGAGGGGGAGAAAGGTGGAGACTCACCTTTCATTTTCTCTGCGGCAGCCCAAAATGGCTGATGCAGTGAAAATTACTTTTACTTTCACGTCAGCGTGCTTTACGCACGCCGATGTGAAACTGAAGGTAGTCGAGCCCCCGTGCAGCCCGGGAGTTGGATTACTGTTTTCAGCGATCCCTGAGTTACAGGGTTTCGCTCAAAACAAGGTTCCAAAAAGGACGAGCTATCTCATCCCTGGTACCACGGAGGTAATGTAAAGGACGAGATAGTTCGCCCTTGGCACTTAAGGGGTTAAAAGACTATAATTTCTCTGTAGGTACATTATATAGGGCTTTCTTAGTGGATACCTAGTTTTGAGGATTCTTAGCGGGATAGGTACCATTATCGGCGTTGTGCATGTCGCAATTTCCGGCTTCCAAAATATACGTAGAATGGGGGCGTGACTTCCGGTAGAGACACTTGACTCCTCCTCTACACTTATAACAACCACTGTTTTCCTCAAAACATCATCATGCTCCTATTCATTCCATCACACCACCACTTCCTTACTCACAAACACCAGTTGTGCTCAACACATTCTACTACCAATACTTTATTACCCCATCCCCATAACATAAATATTCTTATTCTATATAACAGTTATTATTACTGCAATACGTCTTCTAAAATTGAATATAGTTAGTATATGCCGAGTATCTAACTACTTTAAACATACCCTTAATTACAACACACTTCAAACAGACATCCTATCACACTTACACTCACGTTATATATCCATCCTACAACACACATGTATTCTGTAACATGTATTTTCTTTGAAATGTTCTAAATGCCAAAAACTGTATGAAAATACAGTAGGGATTATTCAATCCACTATGGATTTTTTTTTTCCAATGACCCAGTGATTATTTCTTGTTCTTACAACAACAGTGCACCACACAATATATATATTTTTTTTAAATGTGTCACCAGTTGGACATTTGAATATGTCTAACTTTGTGCAAGAAAACAGTAGGATATTGCCCTTCTAGTGTTCGATCAGAAAGCTTGGGAACATCAATTATGGTAAATCATCTGGTGCAAATCTCCTAGGATGATGTGTTTTGGATATTGCATGAGATGGTCTGGTGCATACTGCGATTCAGCCTTTTTTGACGTATATGCGGTCTTATATCTTTACTGTAGCTGTGAGCGTTGGTTGTGCATAATCAACCTCCACCTATTAAAGGGGCTTCTAGCAACAGCCAGAGTCTTCAAACACTGGTAGAAATGGAATACTCTATTTGAAGAGTTATTAGAAATGCTAGAGAAGTTCAGAGAGGTGCCTTTTCATGAAGTGTCTACTATGTGCTGCTCCTATACCTCCTTGAATGAGCGAGAGGCCTTCCCAGGATGTTGGTGTCCGCGAACAGCACGATAAAAACATTTTAAAAAACACATTGAACTTGTCAAACGAATGAAACAATCTCTGGGGAGGTGAGGGGTGATGAGGATGCGATGGGATATGGCCTTGAAAAGCCCAATAAATAGGTGATTTCTCAACTCTGACATCCAGTGGTCGAAGTGAGCGGGAGCGGCTGGGAGCGGTGCTCCTCTACTTTTTTAAATTCCGTTTTACAGCTCCTATACTTTTATTTTAAAAATAAACCGTTCCGGAACGGTTTCGTTTTAAAATAACAGTGTAGGAAGAAGTTGAGACTTGCACTTTCAGTGCACTACACTGAACGTTCCCTTAAACATGTGTTTGGTGGTGTGTATTGTGCGTGGGACGGGACGTGATGATGGGGTTTGTGGGGAGTGGGTGCAGGCTGGCAGGGATCATAGCTCCACTACTTCTTTTCGTGCACTTCGACCACTGCTGACATCCACGAACAGTCTTGATGTCAGTGGCAGTCCTGTGATGTTCACAAACACCTGGTATGTTCGGGGGCATATATTCCTATTTCTGCACTACAGGGTTGGTGAAAAGCAGTTATTGGATATCTTATAACTTTAGCACCACTCAATCAAACTGCAGTGAATTTTGAAATTCCACTCTAGACCTTCCTCAAAATAGTTCTGCAAAGTGTGGTGCTGTTTTGCCAAGAGGGAACAAAATTAGAGGGGGATCCCAAAATATTTTAAAGGCTTGTAAATGTGGTGCCATTTGACAAATTTGGACAAAGGTTTGCAAAAAGATTTTAGACCTAGATATGAAGGTTTTTATTTATTAATTTATTGTTTGCTTGTTAGGCACGTCTACAATAAGAACATACTGTTTCAAAGCACCAACAGAGCAGGGAGGGAGCAGGGAGCAGTGTTGGGAAAAACCTAAAAAAACACAATATATTGAGAGCTGAGGATGGAAAAGGTAGAAGGGGTGGACCTACTATGCCTTCTGAGAATTCAGAATGTGCAAGTGCAGCAAGGAAAAAGGAAGAGGGGGTAAGTGCGTGGGAGTCCAAGCTCATGGGTGAGCCACAGATGAAGTGCTAGGATTGTTGAGTGTTGCACAGATTGGGGCCACGGGAGGTGTAAGTGCAAACCTCCAGGGTGGAGGGTTTGCAGATGCAAGTGCTGTGGATTGACATGAGTTGGGCAGAATTGGTGTGGGAGGTAGGGCCCTGAAGATGCATAAAGGCCCTGGACACTGATTGCAGCAACTGTGAGATTAGAAGAGGAGAGAAGAAGGGAAGGAGGAGGAAAAGAGGAAAGTCTTAGCTTCTGGAATTTGGGAAGATCCTCCTCAAGGCACAGAGGGAGGGGGAGGCTATTCCATAGGAAGGAGCCCGCTCTGAAAGTGCGCGTCCACCTACTCTCTGGTTAGCAAAACGTTTTAAAAACAGAGAGTTGATGCCAGAAGAACATAGTGATCTAGAAGGAGAGTATGTAGTGAGATAATGTTGACTATAGTGCGGACCCAGGGCCCAGGGTTCCATGTCATTTCATTGCGGGATGTTTTTTGCTGGGTTTTTTACCACAGATTTTTTTAAAAAAACTCATCAAATTTCTTTTTTTTGGGGGGTTAACCCCCCAAACCGCACAACCCCTTTAATTTTTTTTATATCCCCGTGCACCCACACCCAATTTATATAATTTTTTTAACCCCCCCCCAAAAAATTAGATGATTTTTTCCCTTAAAAAAATCCACGGTAAAAAAAACCTGTGAAAAAACATCCGGCGATTAAATGACATTGTACCGGGCCCAGACAGCCTTGTGGATGATGCAGAGGGATCTGCATTTAATCTGTGCAGCAACCCGGGAGCCAGTGAAGGCTTTTTAGTGCAGGAGAGTTGTGGTCCCTGATCTTAAGGCCAAGGATAAGTCTTGCTGCCCTAGTCTGGATTAGCTTGAGAGGTTGCAAAGTGGAAGATGGTAGATTTAGGAGGAGGCTATTGCTGTAGTCAAGCCTAGAGAGAACCAGGGCTTGGGTCACATTGAGCCTTTGAGGGAAAGTGAGAAAAGGTTAAACTCCTTTGAGGAGGAAGAGCTGAAAATGGGACTTCTTGGCAATTTCCTGAGTGTGAGGGAGGAAGGAGAGTGAGGAGTCAAAGATGACTCCAATGTTTCTGGATTCAGTTGAAGGTAAAAGGGGGAGAGCCCAAGGAGGAGGGGAAAAAGAGGGAGCAGGGGTCCTGATGGGAAGGAGCTAAGTTTTACAGGTGTTGAGGCAGAGATCTTTAGAGGCGCACCAGGACTGGATGGGAGATAGGCAGTCAGGGAATATGGAGGGTGGAGAAGGGTCGGCTGGGAGCTTGACAAAGAGCTGTGTGTTGTCTGTAACACTGGAAGTTGGAGTAGAAGGAGCAATGAGACATGCAAGGAGAGCAAGGTCGATGTTAAAGAGCCAGGGGGAGAGTATAGAGCCCTGGGGGATACCACAGGTGGAGCTGGAAGGAGGAGAGGAGTAGCTGCCCAGGATGAATTGGGAAGAGCGGTCAGTGAGGAAAGAGGTCAGCCAGTCCAGTACCCTTTCAGAGATACTGAAGGTATCGTGGATCCTTTGTTTGAGGATGGAATGGTTAACTCTGTCAAAGGCAGATGAGATATTGAGAAGAATAAGGACAGCTGGGGAGTTGGAGTCCAGAGATGCGAGCAGTTCTTCACGGGTGTTCAGAAGAGCAGTTTCCGTGCCTCGGATGGTCAGAATCCAGATTGATGCTCGTGGAGAGCACCAACAATTTGAGTGTGTGAGTTGAGTTGGGGCAAGGCCAGCTTTTCAAGCAGTTTCCCCAGGAAAGGGGTGATGGAAATAGGGCAGGAGCTGGCAGAGCAAGTAGGGTCTGAGGATGTTTTCTTCAGGAGTGGACGTCCAAGGGAGTGCTTAAGGGGGTGGGTAAATAGCCAGTGGGAAAAGAGTGATTACAGAAATCAGCAAGAGCAGGGTCAAGAGAGCCGATGTTATCCTTGATGGTCTTGGATGAACAAGGGGAGACCTGTTTAGAAGAAACCTTCATGGAGCAGACAACTCTGGTAACTTCTTCAGGTGTCACAGTGGAGAAGGAGGAAAAGGAGGAACGAGGAGGGGGGAAGAGATGAGGGAGTGTGGGATGGGTTGTGAGGGAGTGTAGAAATGGTGGTCAGGATGTCCTGAGTTTTGGTGGCAAAGTGTGAGGCCCGTGTATTGCAGAGGGCCTGGGAGGGAGAAGGGGAGGAGGAGATTGCGTAAGGGTTGGCAAGTGCATATTTTGAAATATTCAGCCATATTGTTGGATGCGCGGGTGACCCGTGATTGTGTGTGTGTATTGCCTCTGGAGCAGCCAGTTTGTCAGAGGATGAGCCTGAGGTTAGCCACTTCTGTTTTGCCGCCCTGCACTTTTGTTCCAGGGCCGCAAGTTTGGTGTGATACCAGTTATTATGCTAAGAGGCAGGTTTCCGGTGGATCCTCATGACTAGGGCAAGAATATCAATGGGGCAAGAAATAATGTGAATGGAGTCTAGCACAGGGGCAACGTGCTGGTCTTGGAAGCAAGAGCACGCAGAGCAACACAGGTTTGAATCTCAGATCCACGCTTAGAAACCCAATTCGGGTATTAAGCATGTTATTTAAAAGAATTACAAAAAAAGAGGGTTGGTGATGGACAGGTGGAGGTTGCTGAGGGCAGAGTCAGAGGTGGGGTAATTAGGGGGTGTAGGTGGAGGCGAAGGCAGTCGCAGTCACTCGTTTCATTGGGCAGATGTTAGTGAATGAGGTTGGTGCGACTTTAGGGGGGTTGCCAGGGGGCCAAAGGAACCCAGTTGGATGGAGAGGGGAGAAGGGTCCATCCAAGAGAGAGGCGGACTATTAGGGGGGAGAGAGGTCGGAGTGCATGAGGTCATCCAGAGTGTGTCCAGTTGAGTGGGTTGGCCCAGAAGTGAGAATGGAGAGGGAAAGCAAGTTGCAGAAGTCAGTGAAAAGAATGGATGCAGAGACAGGGTAGTCTAGTTGAATTTTGAAGTCACCTAGAAGTAGGAGGTTAGAGGTGGATAAAAGTAAGGAAAAGCAGAAGTAAGCCCATTCAGAGAGAAACAGGGTGGTGGTGCCTGGAGGCTGGTAAATGGTAGCAATGGTCAGAGTAGAGATGGGAGGGATGACCAACTTGCAAACCAGGCTTTCAAAGGAATAATAGGACTGGGTAGGTAAGATGGAGCAGGAACCCCCTCAGGGAAGATTAAGGCAATCCCCGCTAGTGCAGTGAGGTTGAGGCTTGGAAATGATCTTTAAGCCATCAGGGAGGAAGGAGTCAAAGACAGTGGTTGAGCTGGCATTGAACCTAGTCTCGGTAAGAGTGAGATTGTTTAGGTCAATGTCTTCAAGAAGGAGAGAGATGTCAAAGGGGTGTTTGTTGGCTGAGCATGAGTTAAGAGTTGCCAGGTGGAGGAGGTCTGTTCCTTTGAAGGTGTTCTCATGTGGAGTACAGGGGCGTGGTACACCAGTCAGAGGAGGGAGAGTAGACAGAGGAGATGCAGGAGAAGGAAGAAAGTTAATGAGAGAAGGCACGATGCGGTCAAACAGAAGGATTTTGGGTTATGGACCCTGAACGAGGATGGTGCTGGTATGATAGACATTAACAGAGCAACGTGAGGATGAGAAACCAGCCAAGAGGACTTCCCACTTGGTGCCACCATTCATGGAAGAGCCTGTGGAAGGAGAGAGAGTAGAGATGAGATGGGGGGTCCATAGGTCTGGTGAGGGGACAGAGAAGAGGATATCAGTGAAAACATCTCTAGAGGAAGCACTGTCATTGGTGTCTGCAATGGGAAGTCCAGGGTTTGCACTCAAGATGTCTTTCTTGTGCTTTTTCCTACCGGACTTTGAGAGAAAGGGGGGATAGGTGATAGTGTAGCAGTTAGAGAATATAGGGGAAAAGGAGAGAGGAATTAGGTCAGCAGAGATTTAGACAAGGAATACAGGAGGAGTGGCTGCACAGCACAGTTCCAGCTAATCTCACAAGGAGGCCTAGTAGATGAAGTCAGAAAAAGAATAAGTACAAACCAGAAGGAATAGAATTATATCAGATAAGTGGTACAGAAATGTATGAACTATACACACCAATATTCATTTTTGAAAAAGGGGGGCAACAAAAACAATGCAATGTTACTCAGATGTATAACTAAACATGCAAAACAGATGATACACAGATCTAATGCTAAACACACCTAAATTCGATTTTAGAATGGAGGCAAAAAAACAGTGCAAAGCAGATGGTGCACAGATATAATGCTAAAATACACACACCTAAATTACATTTTAGAATGGAGGCAGCAAAACAGTGCAAAGCAGATGGTGCACAGATCTAACACTAAACACAGCTAAATTCGATTTTAAAATGCAGGCATCAATACAGTGCAAAGCAGCTGTTGCACAGATCTAATGCTAAACACAGCTAAGTTCGATATTAAAAAAGGAGGCAGCAAAACAGTGCAAAGCAGATACTGCACGGATCTAATGCTAAACACAATTGGAAGTCGGCAAATGCAGTAAAAGAAAAGAAGTTAGTTGAGGAGGGGATGGAAGAGGTGAAAGGCACAGTAGACACTTCAGGAGAGTTATTGTAGGAGGTCAACCAAACTCACTTTCATGTCTGGAGAAATTGTGGACTAGGATCCAGTGACACAGGAAGCAGTCCAGTAAATAGTCAGGAGTATGGATCATTGTTTGTGCAGGGAATCAGAGACCCCCATGCCTTCCTCGGCCTGGACAGGCACAGACAGACCCTTAGAAGGTGGGTCTTTGAATCGGGGCTGGTTATTCGCCTGCCGTCTCCTGATTGGCTACAAATGCAGCAGGACAGCCAATCACAATGCGGCAGGGTCAGGAAGCAGAGCACTCGGTGCTTGATGGAACAATGCGGTCATCTTGAAGGTGCAATGAAGAAAAAGGCACCACATGGCCCACTGGTCAACAAACAAAGCCACAGCAGGAACTACCAAATGGGGGTGGAGGGGAACGTAGCGGCAAAAGTGGAAGGCAGCAATGCCGATAAATAAAGGTTTTTGCGCACATTACCATGCCCTCTGCAAATTCGATATTAGGAGTCCCAAGCCCACTGTATTTGCTGTAATGATGTAATCCACTTCAGCCTCAGCCAGTGGGCTACAGCTGATCGTGTTGAGGTGGTCAGGTCCCAAAAACCGTTGCAAAGTTTGCTGGGATTTTGCCAAGAGGGGACACAATTAGAGGGGGTGTCTCAACATTTTTAGATGGCTTATAACTTTGTCGCCGTTTGACGAATGTAGGGAAAACTTTTCAGAAAGATTATAGACCCAGCCTTGAATGTTTGAGTAAAGTCTGAATGGATTTTGTCAAGTGAGGGCTAAGATATATGACTATTTTATATATGTGCATTTTGACCATTTTCAAAAAATAAAACATGCGCAGATTTGCAGCAAAAACATGCAAGGAGCATTGGCAAGGACCTGAAAGCATGGTTTTGCAAATGTGTTTGTGCTTTATTTTGTGAAAAGTGTCATAATATAGATACAAAAAAAGTGATATACGTTTTGTGACTGAGGTAAAGACTGTGGCCATGGGCAGTGGCCAGATTGTCCGGGTCATGTCCTAAGGCCATAACCCGGAAAATCTGGTTACTGGTCATGACCACGAGGGACTAGCAATGGGGTTAAAGTGGGCATGGCCACCAGGTACCGGCTATGTTCTAACATTTTTCGAAATTTGGATAGGTTTGAATGGAAAAAAAAAACCTTCTGCTTGTCGGTACAGATTGATATGCTGGATGGAATTGCAGCAAATATGCATGAGGAGGGTCAGCAAGGTTTTGAAAGCATGGTTTTGCAAATAGGTCCTGTATTTTCGTTTTTGGAAAGTATGAATATGTAAGTACGCAAAACAGTGATATAACATTTGTGTCTGGGCAATGGGCCTGGCTGTCAGCAAGGACAAATGTGTACTGTAATTTGCTTATTGGGGCATGCGGCATGGGCGAAGCGGTAGGTTTGAATGGGAAAACATATTCAGCTTATGCTTACAGCATGCAGTGGTGGATTAGATCACAACAAACGAGCATTAACAAGCAACTAAAAGCATGTTTTTGGAAATGTCTTGTGTTTTGTTTTTCCAAAGTGTTAGAATGTAAGTAGAAAAACTAGTGATATACATTTTGTGTCTGGATAGTGGGCCTGGCCCTTGGCAAATGGAAATGTGTAATCTGATTTGCTGATTGGGGAATGTGGCACGGCCGAAGCACATGCCTCATGGATTTGGTTATATTATTAGGGTATAGTGGACACTTAGATGTGATGTAGGGTAGGTGCAGTGAATAACAGGGGTGGTTTGGTTGGGCGGGTTTATCGTTGAGCCTTATGCCGTTGGTTATTGAACAATGATTTGCATCCACAGCATGTGCTGTTGATAATGACAGACATGAGTATGTGTTACAAAAAATATGTTTCTTAATGGAGGTTTATAGTTCTTTAATATATATGAAAAGAGAAATTATTCATAATGTATATACAGTGATGTAACACCATGAAACATATTCACTTATAAAAACCTATTACATTGACAGGAAAAAACATTATTAAAGGGCTGCTAGGGTTAAGATGCATCCCATCCTTGGGACTCCTCTGCTCTAGTAGTTAGCCAGTGGTGTTCCACCTGGCATGCCTTGACATTTCTCTCCTGGGTTCTCTTGATCACTTGCCCATCTTGACTGCCCCTTTTATGTATACACAATGCATATGTGCTTTTATAGGAGCACTGTGTACAATTTCTGTTTACATAAGTAAGGGAAATGCAGATACAAAAGATGTATAGAAGATTCTTAAGTGACAGTTAGTGTTTGGAAGTGTTGACTATAGTGCGGACCCAGGGCCCAGGGTTCCATGTCATTTCATTGCGGGATGTTTTTTGCTGGGTTTTTTACCACAGATTTTTTTAAAAAAACTCATCAAATTTCTTTTTTTTGGGGGGTTAACCCCCCAAACCGCACAACCCCTTTAATTTTTTTTATATCCCCGTGCACCCACACCCAATTTATATAATTTTTTTAACCCCCCCCCAAAAAAATTAGATGATTTTTTCCCTTAAAAAAATCCACGGTAAAAAAAACCTGTGAAAAAACATCCGGCGATTAAATGACATTGTACCGGGCCCAGACAGCCTTGTGGATGATGCAGAGGGATCTGCATTTAATCTGTGCAGCAACCCGGGAGCCAGTGAAGGCTTTTTAGTGCAGGAGAGTTGTGGTCCCTGATCTTAAGGCCAAGGATAAGTCTTGCTGCCCTAGTCTGGATTAGCTTGAGAGGTTGCAAAGTGGAAGATGGTAGATTCAGGAGGAGGCTATTGCTGTAGTCAAGCCTAGAGAGAACCAGGGCTTGGGTCACATTGAGCCTTTGAGGGAAAGTGAGAAAAGGTTAAACTCCTTTGAGGAGGAAGAGCTGAAAATGGGACTTCTTGGCAATTTCCTGAGTGTGAGGGAGGAAGGAGAGTGAGGAGTCAAAGATGACTCCAATGTTTCTGGATTCAGTTGAAGGTAAAAGGGGGAGAGCCCAAGGAGGAGGGGAAAAAGAGGGAGCAGGGGTCCTGATGGGAAGGAGCTAAGTTTTACAGGTGTTGAGGCAGAGATCTTTAGAGGCGCACCAGGACTGGATGGGAGATAGGCAGTCAGGGAATATGGAGGGTGGAGAAGGGTCGGCTGGGAGCTTGACAAAGAGCTGTGTGTTGTCTGTAACACTGGAAGTTGGAGTAGAAGGAGCAATGAGACATGCAAGGAGAGCAAGGTCGATGTTAAAGAGCCAGGGGGAGAGTATAGAGCCCTGGGGGATACCACAGGTGGAGCTGGAAGGAGGAGAGGAGTAGCTGCCCAGGATGAATTGGGAAGAGCGGTCAGTGAGGAAAGAGGTCAGCCAGTCCAGTACCCTTTCAGATCTACTGAAGGTATCGTGGATCCTTTGTTTGAGGATGGAATGGTTAACTCTGTCAAAGGCAGATGAGATATTGAGAAGAATAAGGACAGCTGGGGAGTTGGAGTCCAGAGATGCGAGCAGTTCTTCACGGGTGTTCAGAAGAGCAGTTTCCGTGCCTCGGATGGTCAGAATCCAGATTGATGCTCGTGGAGAGCACCAACAATTTGAGTGTGTGAATTGAGTTGGGGCAAGGCCAGCTTTTCAAGCAGTTTCCCCAGGAAAGGGGTGATGGAAATAGGGCAGGAGCTGGCAGAGCAAGTAGGGTCTGAGGATGTTTTCTTCAGGAGTGGACGTCCAAGGGAGTGCTTAAGGGGGTGGGTAAATAGCCAGTGGGAAAAGAGTGATTACAGAAATCAGCAAGAGCAGGGTCAAGAGAGCCGATGTTATCCTTGATGGTCTTGGATGAACAAGGGGAGACCTGTTTAGAAGAAACCTTCATGGAGCAGACAACTCTGGTAACTTCTTCAGGTGTCACAGCGGAGAAGGAGGAAAAGGAGGAACGAGGAGGGGGGAAGAGATGAGGGAGTGTGGGATGGGTTGTGAGGGAGTGTAGAAATGGTGGTCAGGATGTCCTGAGTTTTGGTGGCAAAGTGTGAGGCCCGTGTATTGCAGAGGGCCTGGGAGGGAGAAGGGGAGGAGGAGATTGCGTAAGGGTTGGCAAGTGCATATTTTGAAATATTCAGCCATATTGTTGGATGCGCGGGTGACCCGTGATTGTGTGTGTGTATTGCCTCTGGAGCAGCCAGTTTGTCAGAGGATGAGCCTGAGGTTAGCCACTTCTGTTTTGCCGCCCTGCACTTTTGTTCCAGGGCCGCAAGTTTGGTGTGATACCAGTTATTATGCTAAGAGGCAGGTTTCCGGTGGATCCTCATGACTAGGGCAAGAATATCAATGGGGCAAGAAATAATGTGAATGGAGTCTAGCACAGGGGCAACGTGCTGGTCTTGGAAGCAAGAGCACGCAGAGCAACACAGGTTTGAATCTCAGATCCACGCTTAGAAACCCAATTCGGGTATTAAGCATGTTATTTAAAAGAATTACAAAAAAAGAGGGTTGGTGATGGACAGGTGGAGGTTGCTGAGGGCAGAGTCAGAGGTGGGGTAATTAGGGGGTGTAGGTGGAGGCGAAGGCAGTCGCAGTCACTCGTTTCATTGGGCAGATGTTAGTGAATGAGGTTGGTGCGACTTTAGGGGGGTTGCCAGGGGGCCAAAGGAACCCAGTTGGATGGAGAGGAGAGAAGGGTCCATCCAAGAGAGAGGCGGACTATTAGGGGGGAGAGAGGTCGGAGTGCATGAGGTCATCCAGAGTGTGTCCAGTTGAGTGGGTTGGCCCAGAAGTGAGAATGGAGAGGGAAAGCAAGTTGCAGAAGTCAGTGAAAAGAATGGATGCAGAGACAGGGTAGTCTAGTTGAATGTTGAAGTCACCTAGAAGTAGGAGGTTAGAGGTGGATAAAAGTAAGGAAAAGCAGAAGTAAGCCCATTCAGAGAGAAACAGGGTGGTGGTGCCTGGAGGCTGGTAAATGGTAGCAATGGTCAGAGTAGAGATGGGAGGGATGACCAACTTGCAAACCAGGCTTTCAAAGGAATAATAGGACTGGGTAGGTAAGATGGAGCAGGAACCCCCTCAGGGAAGATTAAGGCAATCCCCGCTAGTGCAGTGAGGTTGAGGCTTGGAAATGATCTTTAAGCCATCAGGGAGGAAGGAGTCAAAGACAGTGGTTGAGCTGGCATTGAACCTAGTCTCGGTAAGAGTGAGATTGTTTAGGTCAATGTCTTCAAGAAGGAGAGAGATGTCAAAGGGGTGTTTGTTGGCTGAGCATGAGTTAAGAGTTGCCAGGTGGAGGAGGTCTGTTCCTTTGAAGGTGTTCTCATGTGGAGTACAGGGGCGTGGTACACCAGTCAGAGGAGGGAGAGTAGACAGAGGAGATGCAGGAGAAGGAAGAAAGTTAATGAGAGAAGGCACGATGCGGTCAAACAGAAGGATTTTGGGTTATGGACCCTGAACGAGGATGGTGCTGGTATGATAGACATTAACAGAGCAACGTGAGGATGAGAAACCAGCCAAGAGGACTTCCCACTTGGTGCCACCATTCATGGAAGAGCCTGTGGAAGGAGAGAGAGTAGAGATGAGATGGGGGTCCATAGGTCTGGTGAGGGGACAGAGAAGAGGATATCAGTGAAAACCTCTCTAGAGGAAGCACTGTCATTGGTGTCTGCAATGGGAAGTCCAGGGTTTGCACTCAAGATGTCTTTCTTGTGCTTTTTCCTACCAGACTTTGAGAGAAAGGGGGGATAGGTGATAGTGTAGCAGTTAGAGAATATAGGGGAAAAGGAGAGAGGAATTAGGTCAGCAGAGATTTAGACAAGGAATACAGGAGGAGTGGCTGCACAGCACAGTTCCAGCTAATCTCACAAGGAGGCCTAGTAGATGAAGTCAGAAAAAGAATAAGTACAAACCAGAAGGAATAGAATTATATCAGATAAGTGGTACAGAAATGTATGAACTATACACACCAATATTCATTTTTGAAAAAGGGGGGCAACAAAAACAATGCAATGTTACTCAGATGTATAACTAAACATGCAAAACAGATGATACACAGATCTAATGCTAAACACACCTAAATTCGATTTTAGAATGGAGGCAAAAAAACAGTGCAAAGCAGATGGTGCACAGATATAATGCTAAAATACACACACCTAAATTACATTTTAGAATGGAGGCAGCAAAACAGTGCAAAGCAGATGGTGCACAGATCTAACACTAAACACAGCTAAATTCGATTTTAAAATGCAGGCATCAATACAGTGCAAAGCAGCTGTTGCACAGATCTAATGCTAAACACAGCTAAGTTCGATATTAAAAAAGGAGGCAGCAAAACAGTGCAAAGCAGATACTGCACGGATCTAATGCTAAACACAATTGGAAGTCGGCAAATGCAGTAAAAGAAAAGAAGTTAGTTGAGGAGGGGATGGAAGAGGTGAAAGGCACAGTAGACACTTCAGGAGAGTTATTGTAGGAGGTCAACCAAACTCACTTTCATGTCTGGAGAAATTGTGGACTAGGATCCAGTGACACAGGAAGCAGTCCAGTAAATAGTCAGGAGTATGGATCATTGTTTGTGCAGGGAATCAGAGACCCCCATGCCTTCCTCGGCCTGGACAGGCACAGACAGACCCTTAGAAGGTGGGTCTTTGAATCGGGGCTGGTTATTCGCCTGCCGTCTCCTGATTGGCTACAAATGCAGCAGGACAGCCAATCACAATGCGGCAGGGTCAGGAAGCAGAGCACTCGGTGCTTGATGGAACAATGCGGTCATCTTGAAGGTGCAATGAAGAAAAAGGCACCACATGGCCCACTGGTCAACAAACAAAGCCACAGCAGGAACTACCAAATGGGGGTGGAGGGGAACGTAGCGGCAAAAGTGGAAGGCAGCAATGCCGATAAATAAAGGTTTTTGCGCACATTACCATGCCCTCTGCAAATTCGATATTAGGAGTCCCAAGCCCACTGTATTTGCTGTAATGATGTAATCCACTTCAGCCTCAGCCAGTGGGCTACAGCTGATCGTGTTGAGGTGGTCAGGTCCCAAAAACCGTTGCAAAGTTTGCTGGGATTTTGCCAAGAGGGGACACAATTAGAGGGGGTGTCTCAACATTTTTAGATGGCTTATAACTTTGTCGCCGTTTGACGAATGTAGGGAAAACTTTTCAGAAAGATTATAGACCCAGCCTTGAATGTTTGAGTAAAGTCTGAATGGATTTTGTCAAGTGAGGGCTAAGATATATGACTATTTTATATATGTGCATTTTGACCATTTTCAAAAAATAAAACATGCGCAGATTTGCAGCAAAAACATGCAAGGAGCATTGGCAAGGACCTGAAAGCATGGTTTTGCAAATGTGTTTGTGCTTTATTTTGTGAAAAGTGTCATAATATAGATACAAAAAAAGTGATATACGTTTTGTGACTGAGGTAAAGACTGTGGCCATGGGCAGTGGCCAGATTGTCCGGGTCATGTCCTAAGGCCATAACCCGGAAAATCTGGTTACTGGTCATGACCACGAGGGACTAGCAATGGGGTTAAAGTGGGCATGGCCACCAGGTACCGGCTATGTTCTAACATTTTTCGAAATTTGGATAGGTTTGAATGGAAAAAAAAAACCTTCTGCTTGTCGGTACAGATTGATATGCTGGATGGAATTGCAGCAAATATGCATGAGGAGGGTCAGCAAGGTTTTGAAAGCATGGTTTTGCAAATAGGTCCTGTATTTTCGTTTTTGGAAAGTATGAATATGTAAGTACGCAAAACAGTGATATAACATTTGTGTCTGGGCAATGGGCCTGGCTGTCAGCAAGGACAAATGTGTACTGTAATTTGCTTATTGGGGCATGCGGCATGGGCGAAGCGGTAGGTTTGAATGGGAAAACATATTCAGCTTATGCTTACAGCATGCAGTGGTGGATTAGATCACAACAAACGAGCATTAACAAGCAACTAAAAGCATGTTTTTGGAAATGTCTTGTGTTTTGTTTTTCCAAAGTGTTAGAATGTAAGTAGAAAAACTAGTGATATACATTTTGTGTCTGGATAGTGGGCCTGGCCCTTGGCAAATGGAAATGTGTAATCTGATTTGCTGATTGGGGAATGTGGCACGGCCGAAGCACATGCCTCATGGATTTGGTTATATTATTAGGGTATAGTGGACACTTAGATGTGATGTAGGGTAGGTGCAGTGAATAACAGGGGTGGTTTGGTTGGGCGGGTTTATCGTTGAGACTTATGCCGTTGGTTATTGAACAATGATTTGCATCCACAGCATGTGCTGTTGATAATGACAGACATGAGTATGTGTTACAAAAAATATGTTTCTTAATGGAGGTTTATAGTTCTTTAATATATATGAAAAGAGAAATTATTCATAATGTATATACAGTGATGTAACACCATGAAACATATTCACTTATAAAAACCTATTACATTGACAGGAAAAAACATTATTAAAGGGCTGCTAGGGTTAAGATGCATCCCATCCTTGGGACTCCTCTGCTCTAGTAGTTAGCCAGTGGTGTTCCACCTGGCATGCCTTGACATTTCTCTCCTGGGTTCTCTTGATCACTTGCCCATCTTGACTGCCCCTTTTATGTATACACAATGCATATGTGCTTTTATAGGAGCACTGTGTACAATTTCTGTTTACATAAGTAAGGGAAATGCAGATACAAAAGATGTATAGAAGATTCTTAAGTGACAGTTAGTGTTTGGAAGCTTAATATGGTCATAGGGTTAAATGTACAGTTTTTGCAAGTGATTGGTGGATGGATGTGTGACTGTTTGAAAGCAGGCATTGAGGGAGTGTTACAAATATAAAATTAAAAGGTTAGAAGGGCTGCCCTGTGCGATGGCGTGTACGTGCCATTCAGGGCTTTTAATGATCCATGGCCTGGAAAGTGGACTGTGGAGACCGCAGATAGTTATAAAGGTCCATCGATTATGGTCCTTATTGTATGCTAGAGAAAACTATTTGGGACAGAAAATAGTTTCTGTCTTTTTATATTTTTCTCTGGTGTACAACTGTCTATTATTTCCATTAGCATAACACAACATGCTAAGGGAAATGTTGGAGAATCATATTGAGTGTAACTACTTTACTGAGAAATGTAAAGTAGATGGAGTCTATAAGATTATGTTATTTGTTTTATTTTTTTAACTGTGAAAGGTGGATCCTAAATGCACATTTTTCTGGGAGTTTTTTATTATTTCTTTTTTTTAAATGTTTTGCAGGAAAGGTCAGAAAGTAAGGTGAGGAGGGAAATGAGGGAAGAGGCACCAACCACAAATATGGAGGTGGACAGGGGACGATGTTGTGCATGTGTTACATCTAATGTAGGGGGCAGTGTTTCTCATGCTCCTTGATTACAGCTTCCAAAGCACTTTGAAATTGCTCCCCCCTGCAAAGTTGTATGTTGCAGGATATGCATAGTACTGTTGTCTTTGAAAGATATAAATCAACAGCCTCTTTATCGATTGCAAGGTAGCTGGTGGGATTGTGTGTCCCACAGAAGTAGGCTGTGTGGTTACAGTATTGGTTGAGGAAGATGAGGTGGAGGAAGACAGCCTATCACTTCCTAAGAAAGGAACAACCTTTCTGAGAGCATTGCAGTGGTTGGATTTGGTGTGGTGGCGCATGGAGGTGGTCCCATAGGAATAATGTCCAGGTAGTCGGCGACTAAGTACAACGTTGGATTCAGTGCATTTCACTTTGGTAGCTTTAGCCTTTGGTACATTCCCACCAGTTGTAAAAAGAACTTCCACACCCATGATTCTCTCTGGGTTCCTCCAGCTGGTGGTGGTGGTGGCTCTTGGGGAGGAGGGATGGCAATAGCTGATGCCATCTTAAAGATAAATAGTAATTTAGCTAATATTCTTCCAAGTATGTGCTATGTGCTAGATTGTTAATGGATAATGAGTAAGAATAGGTGTAGGAGCTATGCAAGGGTACATTTTGAGCTTGAAAGTTCCTAGATGAGCTGAAAATGCAGTTCCAAATTGTTCACAAAGCACTGACCCGTTCGTGAAGTGCTGAAAAATGTACAAATACGTCATCATGTCACGCGCATGGTCACGTGACACTGTCTGAAAAGTCTGCGATGACATCAGAGATTCACGGATGTCGGTGAACACAAAAAAAAAGTTACAAAAAGTGCATAGAAGTGTAAGAAATGGTGCTATTAGGTGGGGAATGGCAGTTTTAAGGTGAAACCTTGTAAATTTGCCAAAAATGTTGGCATATTGAGGTAAGTATGATATTAGTAAGTTGTAGGACATTATCGTGCACTGGTAAAAAACCATGAAATTCAAGGAAAAACATTGTTAAAGGGACGTTATGGTTAAGTTACACTAATAAAAACCTATGAAATTCACTGAAAAAACTAAGTTAAAGGGACATTATGGTTAAGTTGCACGAATAAAAACCTATGATATTCAATGAATTCAATGTTGTTAAAGAGACATTATGGTTACAAGCATAACCAAAAAAACGGAAATTTGCCAGTTTTGATGAGCTAAGCAACCATAACTTGCGCCACCACCGTATACTGCTAAGACTAACTCCCACTACATGAAAGCTGGCATCACAAATGGCATTGATGACATCATTGATGACATCACATATTACATTAACGTTAATAAACAGTCCCTAAAAGGGGTTGAGTTCATAATGTTGGACAAAAGATGTTAGGGGTGATTGGGAGACCTATCATGAACTACTTCATGTATTAAAGAATGTTCTTATGTAAACAAATCATTATATTCTAGTGTTGTTGTTAGTAGAGGACCCTAATCACACATACATATTGGCAATGGTTGCAGCATGCACCATAGAAATACAATATTTTTAATATTGTAATTTCCAATAATAAAATAATAGATGCTACCTTATGAGAATTTGGAGTAATGTTAAACATGAAATAAATAGGTAATAATTGAAAACTTACCACAGACTTGTGTTAATAGAAAAAATACATATAAAAACACACATTGCATACACATTAGAGGCACATACAGAGAAACTAAAGTAAGGAAGAAAGAAACAACAGCAGCAAAACATGACAATAACATTAGAGTTAATCATCATATACACAAAATAATTGTCTGTTTGGAGACCTGCTTATTGCCCCATTGATGTGCACAATGAGTTCAGATTAAACTCTAAGGAAAGTACTTAAAGAACATATAAAAAGGTTTATGTGTAGATATATAACACCTTTTAAATTTTGGAAATGCTCACTGTCAGTAAAATCAATAAACTAGCATAATCATGTCAGTAAACAAAAACAAGTAGCCCAGATATGTGATGTCATCAGTGCTGTTATCAATGACATTGTGATGTAATCTTTCTTGTCCTAGGTGTTTTCTTAGCAGTACAGCAGCGTAGTGGGGCAAGTTATGGTGGCTTAGCTTACCATAACTGGCACATTACTTGGGTTTTTTGGTTTTACTTGCAACCATAACGTCCCTTTAACAAAGTTTTTTCATTGAATATATACGTGTCGTTTTTTGCTGCTGCCCCCATTTGCGACCTTGTGGAGCTGCTCTGTTATTTTAAACCTGAGCTTTCTAATAAACAATACTTTTTAACTTGTGTGGACGATGGTGTTTTCTTTATTCGACAATCTTTATTACCTGCCAAGAGACTGCTGACTGGGAGTGTACCTCATGCTCGCCCATGTGCACACACTGGCTCCAACACTATATAGCTGTTGCACGTTGTAGCGGGCTAGTTAAAACAGATGGCATTTGTAATCCTATTTTCCTCGTAAAAGTAGCACGACCTGAGGAGTCGATCTAGACTTTTTCTTAAGTTCCACAGTCAAGAAGCCCTTGCCTGACCCCAATATCATATGGGGGAAAGCACACACTACTAAGCAATCAAAGGAGTGGGAGTGCACCTAACTCGCGACTTCCTTTAAGGGGACTTTTAAAACATGGCAAACTCCCAAGTGCACAAAGAAGCAACACGGCGGGCACAATCCCTCACACTTTTCAATGAAACATTAAAAATGACAATGAAAAAAGATATACACACAGAAGCAATACCCAAAAATGACAGCGAGATAGGCCTGCTAAAAGAACTTGAAAAATTACAACGCAAGGAGGTCAGCAAATGGTGGGAGGAGCATTCACTAAAAAACTACATAGAAGTTGGCAGAATACCAAGAGGTTTGAGGATTTTAACAATTCCATCCTTCAAAGAACAGGACCCGCTGATGTTAAAAGGGTGGAGTGATGCCACCAAACAATGCTCTTAAACGTTCCTACTATTGTTGATAAAGTATGCAGGAAGTGACCGCGCGGGATTGTTAGAAAAAATAACGAAAGTGGAAGAGAAACTAAAATTAATAACAGAAACTGGAGATGGGAAGGAACTGAAAGACACAATGGATAAAAACCTGCTCGAATATGAGGAAGAAATTAAACAAAGAAAACAAAGAAAGTTTCTAAGGGACAAGGAAGATTATGAAACAGGCAAAGTGTATACCTTCGCAAGAAGGTTTGATCAGCTGAGACAAACATCTCCCAAAACAGCACCGAAGACCACCGAAGCCATAGCAACAAGCGCAAGTGAACTTTCTTCAATGTCAGAATCAGATTTAACGGGGAGTGACACAGAGGAACCACAAGTTCGCCGACATTTTTTAGAAGAAATGCGCTTGCTATGCCAAGGTGGGAACAAAAAACAAACAAAAAAGAGGTGGAAATGCAAATCGGGGCAGAGGGAAAGGCGCCCGAAACAAACAAGGAGGGGACAAAGGAGCAGGAAGTTCTCAGAACAATACTTCTGGCAGATCGCTGCGCTCTGGCAATTGAGTGAGGCTGATGCACAGGATGATGGAAGTTTCAAAATAATAAATCTGTCTGATCATACCTTAACGACGACTCAACTAAAAGTTCTCAGTTTGGGACTAAATTTGTGTCCAAATGCGAATAATGACTATGTGGACACCAGGATAGATTTGGACCATTTCATTAGAAAGATCCGCCTTAGGAAATTCATTGCCAATAACAGTTGGCAACAACGCAAAAAGGAAGCACAGACAGGAAAAACAGAGATCACCATAAGGGAAGTGGACATACTTACTGATCTTATGGAACTAGAGAAGGGAACTGACATGGGAGAAGAAACCTTACCAACTGACCTCACAGATGCAGGAATTAGAACAGACTGGATGGCGAAAAGCAATTTGAAGTCCAAATCTAAATTCAATCCAACCACAAAACAAAAAACTCAACATTTAAAGACAACCTGACAAAAAATAAAAGAAGAGCATTGAAAGATCTGCAGGAACTGAAGAATTGTATTATAAAACCTTCAGATAAGGGACATAACATTGTTCTACAGAACAAAACCGAAAATATTAAAGAGGCATACAAACAGCTCAATGACACCAAGTGCTATACGAGATTGAAAGAAAACCCCATGCAGAGATTAGAACAAACAGTGAAATCCTTCCTAAAAAAATATGAAGAAATGGGTATCATATCGGAAGAAACATACAAATTCTTGTGGATCAGTAATGCCATAACTCCGACAATATATTTTTTACCCAAAGTTCATAAGAATCTGAAACAACCACCCGGGAGACCCATTGTGTGCCTACTAGGCTCAGCATTGGAAAATGTGTATATGAAATATATCAATGAGGTATTGTTCCCCTTTGTGTGTACACTTCCCTCATATATCAAAGATACCACTGACTTCCTGTGTAAAATAGGAGATATTCCCTGGGAAAAAAATTACATGATGGCAACTATGGACGTTGTTTCCCTCTACACTTCGATTGGACATGAGGATGGGAAAACAGCATATCTACATTATTTGAATACCAAATCTTTGAACTTTTTGAAACATAATGAGATGGTGATGCAAATGATCGACTTATGCCTTACGAACAATGTCTTCCTATTCAATGATGAATATTTCAAGCAGGTACAAGGGACGGATATGGGAACAACTTTTGCGCCTTCCTATGCAAACCTTATGATGGGGGCATGAGAAGAACTTGAGGCATGGTCAGACGGGAATCAGATACATACGCAAAATGTGGTTTTATGGTTAAGATACATCGACAACCTTTTTATCATCTAGAAAGGGACTGCAAAGGGCTGGTTAGAGTATGTTAAGGAACTGAATCAAAATACAAAAAAATCTAAGATTCACTGAGACTCACAGCCGGACATTTATTACCTTTTTGGATGTTAATATCAGAATTGTTAACGATAAAATAACCTGTGAGCTGCACAGGAAAAAGATTGGCTCTAATACTCCCCTGCATGCACACAGTGGACATCCCAAAAATGTGATTTGGAGTGTCCCCTATGGGGAATTCGTGAGACTCAGAAGAAACAACACCACCTTGGAGTCTTATGACAGAGAGAGCAAACTGACGGCCGCAGGATTCAAACGGCAGATGTATCCAAAGAAAGTTATCGAGAGAGCCTTCCTGAAATCTAGAGCAATTGAGAGACCAACCTTACTAGCTGGTAAGAACAACAAAGAAAAATCAGAAGAGGGAAAGAGCACTCGATGTATACTTACATTTGATAACCAGGCTAAAAGTATTAAGCACATTTTGCAAAAACACTGGAGTATTTTGCTAGCTGACCCGGATTTAGCCAAAAGCCTCAAACCCCACCCTGAGGTTACTTTCAGAAGGAATAGATCCTTCAAAGACATGCTGGTCCAAAGTTTTATGACCAAGGAAGAAGATAAGATATCAGGTAACTGGTTAACAGCGAAAAGGAAAGGCTTTCATAAATGCACACGCTGCAATATATGCAAATATGCAATCGATGGTGACACTTTCATACATCCGGTGACAGGGCACACAGTACAGATCAAACAATAGATCTCCTGCGAAACCGACTATGTAGTTTATGCCCTCACCTGCGCATGCCTGAAATATTATATTGGCAGCACGAAATGCAAGTTAAAGATCCGTATACAACAGCATGTGCGAGCCATTATACACAACGATGTGAACTATCCAATGGCCAAACACTTTTATGAATGTCATAACAAAGAAATAGACAGTTTCAGATTCTTTGGTATATGCAAAATAGAATTGGGCCCTCGGGGAGGCGACAAGGAGAAGCAGCTGAGACAAAAAGAAACAAGGTGTATATTAGACTTTGAAAGCAAACAGCCCAATGGGCATAACATTGATGAGGAGCTATACACCTTTCTGGGCTGCTAAAGAAATGTTCATATGACCATGCCCACATATCATGATAAGAGCAATAATTAGCTGCTTACCATGTGTCTCGAGTAATCAGTTTTAACACATGTATTATGGTTTCTAAAGAGTGAAGAGATGATCCGAAATAACGGATAAATGTGAAACCCCTGACCGTATGACTCGGGGGTATAAGATATCAAGCAGTTGTTTTTAATGTTCTTTTAAAATTTCTATGGTGTTGGTAGATTTGTGTTTGCTTTTTAGCACATTTATTGTGAATGAATTTTAATTCGTAATATATTTTTCTCTTCATGAGGTTGGGAGAATAGAGAAGGGAGAGTGGGAGACGTTGTAATGCTGGTGGGAAGAAGGCAGAGTTGGACTAATACAACTCAGCGACCACACAGCAACCCATGAATATTGGGGGGTGCTCAGGGGAAAAGAATGTTTTTCCGATTAATGGATAATGATTATTATGTCATCCCCATTCCAACCACTAAGGATGAATAAATGATGACTATCTGTGCAGTAAGCACCTTACAAAGTAAGCATACGCACAAGGGCCTGAGTAGAGATCCAATATTGTGAATCACTAAACTTTGCATAAAATCATGCCATTCTGAAAAAGATTAACTAGACATTAGAGAACGGATAAAATGGTTGAGACCAAAGTAGGGACAATTGCCATATTGGCAAGATTGGGGTTCCTTTATAGACTCTAGCCTTATGGAGTAAACTTGTGGGTGAGATACCAGCCTTAATGCTCATACATTGGGGGTAACGCCATGGAGACCTAAACTTGTAGTTTTAGAGATACACTTTTGTATTTTAACAGGGTGAGATGAGATGTTTTTATTGTGCACTTGTCAATTTAAAATTATAAAATAACTAATGCTGCTAATGCACTAAGCACTTTAAGATTTTGACCTAGTACGAATTACATGTGTACGAGGTAGAGGCAGGAAAATAATTAGGTCAAACGGGTTTGAGAGAGCACTATTTGGGCCAAATTTACCCGAACTGGATGGGGAACTTTATGAGCACTTAGGCTATAAAAAATGGAAATCCCTGGGGACGAGCATAGAGTCAACATAAATAATTTACTAACTCTGACAAATTATGTATACCTATTGTACATGAGGCACCCAATCTGCAAAGCATACATATGAAAATGTCCGTGTAGTGCATGCATTGTTGAGTGGTAATCATACTAGGCAAAGATGGCCGACACGGAATCGGTCTGGAATGCTGAAAACAAATGTGGTCCTTTGGCGATTTTTGCTTTTGCTGCTACCCCTCCCCCTTTTCCCTTTCTTCCCGCTTTTCTCATGTTTTAAAATGGTACATGGCAAAGAGGGCTAATTGTTGTGAGAAAGCGGCGAGTCGGCCGCGAAACACGTTAACGCCTCTACTAAGGAGGAATATTGCACTTGGGAGGACCCACCTTGGGGTCATTTTCTATTTTGGAGTAAATATCCATGGTTTTAAATACGTTTGAAATTTTCCCTGCTGAACAAATAAAGGAAGCTAAGTCGAATAAGAAAACGTTTGTGTGGACTCCAGATTTTCGTTGATCAAATTGGGCGAGCATGGTGACAGTGGAGAGTGCAGCTCGGACTTGCTACCTGTAGGTAGAATTACCAATATAATAATTATATATATATATATATATATATATATATATATATATATATATATATATATATATATATATATATATACAGTCAGTCGAGTCGAACTCCCAATGGGTTGAAGTCCGAATAAAGATTTAAACAAGTGTATCTTACTATATTGCTTACAATCTACAATGCCAAAATAAGGCCACAATATGGCGGCATCACAGAGACGCATTTCGCAATGATCCTGTAGCTTGTTCACATTACCTAACCATATTGAAAACTAAGAATGGCAAATTAAATAATGACAGGTCTGGGTGGTGAAACTTGTTTAAACTTAATCTGTATAGAAGATCTTTAGATGACCTGAGTAGCACCAACAATGTTTTGGGAAAGAATGAGAATCAGTTCGTGATGTGATTCGCTTTGTGGGAATAATACCTGCAAAAGAGAAGGAGGCGTTTCCAAAGACCCACATTATTATAGGTCCCCTTTAGTAAGGGAAAACAATACCTTTTGTTAATGCATCCAAAATGTGCATTTTGACGACATTTACATTGTTTCTGCTTAAAACGAACATACTCAAGTTGAAATTATTAGGGAGACCCCGCTTCTTGCCAGAGAAACATCTCATGTTCTAAAAAGTAACATATTGTATTTCTGGGTGACATTTAAGCAATATGACCCGAGCGGCGGGGGATTACCGACTCAGGTAATGCCCCCGCCGCCAGGGTCATATTGCTATTAGTACCCCGGCCCGCACGATCTGCGTGACCGGGGCACTAAAAGCATTTTTTTCTGTCTCGAAACGTTTTGGGAAAGAAAAAAAAATGACAAAAAAATGGACGCCGGGAAAGGGAAAATGGAGTCCGTTTTCCCTTTCCATGGCGGCCATCGGGAGTGGACCCACTGGGAACATTTCTGTTCCCAGCGCATCCACTCCCGAAAAAAAAGACAAGAAGGTAAGTGACGATGGAAGCCTGCAGCCGTGTGGAGACTCGGAGAGGGGATAACCCCGCTCCGAGTCTCCACACGGCTGGAGGCTTCCATCGTTCCCCGCCGGGGCCAAATCGGGCTAAAGGTAAGTGGGGGTGGGGTAGGGAGAGAAACAAAAAAAACAAACACACCCGAGTCCCCGGCGGGGAGCAAAGGCAGCTTCTCAGCCGTGGAGGCTCGGAGCAGGGATGGCCCCGCATTGAGTCTCCTCATTGGCTGAGGGGCTGCCACGCCCCCAGCTGGGAACAGTGGACGTGAAATCCCAGCCGAGGGATTCCCGGTCGGGTAATGCCTCGGCGAGGGCCAATCAGAATAGCTCTCTCATTCTGATTGCGCCCTCGCCGTTTACTAATTGTAAATATTGCTCTTTGTTATGTGACAACTCATCAATACAACTAAGCACTATTGTGGGCCCAATGTATCTCTAATACTTGCTGGACAGGGCCTTAGCAGACCCTTTTATCATTTCAACACTAATTTTCTCTTCATCATTCAATGGAGGGTCGAAGCAACTGCAGCTTCGCTACAAATGTACTAAGAAGAAGGGGAAGAGTTTGCCAAAAGACCTTTCTAGTTCATAAGTGTTCATGCATCATTGTTTTCTGCAGCCTCAAATGCTGTTGGGTTGAACGCTTAGCTTATGTGCCCATGAAACATTGCGGACCACAGTTCGAATCTCATGTGTGCCCCGTTAATTGGCCTAATGCCTCATCAACTGGGGGAATGCTAAATCAAAATAATTACAGGTTTAAATCCCCTACACTAGTGCTGATTTTAACGTATTAATTTAACGACACATGTTATAGCTATTGTATGTATTATTAGTTGATTGAATGTATCCCCTGGTTTTATTGGATAGTAAATTGTATTTCAGTGTGGGGTGCAGGAAATAAGCACGTGACACCAATATACATTTTTACTTATTTTTGTTTAGCTAAACTGCGAGTGGAGGAATGCTAATTCTTTTATTCATTATGTCATTTTGCACCATAGACACTAAGTAAATGCGGGGCAACAGTGAATGTGTTCAATGCAGGGACATCATTTAGGGGTCACCCTTGCGACCCCAGTGGTCTCCCTCGCTATCTCTAAAAAAAATATTTCTTTTCTTTTTGAGGCTCCTGGGCTGTGGCCAGCAGCATGTGGCTCTTTAGGCCAGCAGCATGTGGCGTTTTGTTTCTGGAGTGGCTGGTTTGGTGTTAGCTATAGCTGTCAAGATAGCTCAGTGGGTTCATCGCTCGCTGTTGCAATGTGTGTGCGATCTGCAGGTTGCAGGTTCGGCTCCCGGCAAGGTCAACTCAGCCTTTTATCCTGTTGATGTTGATAGGTTATTTATAACATGCTTAATACCCAAAGGTTTCTAAGCGCGGCCCTGTGGATCGAACCTGCGGTGCTCAGTGTCATCTTGCTTACAAGGCGAGCACGTTGCCCCTGAGCTATCCTCACAAAACTATGTATATTTGCTCTATAAGAAGCGCTTAAGCGTAAGTGCTATATGATAACACATCATTATCATTTGGCCTTGAACGTCTGCTTGCATTCACAGTCATTTGGTAATTTGGTAAATGGGCCTATACGCGCTGATATTAACGATACATATGGTGATGCATTCTTGAAGTGATATTGTAAGCATATTTTTCGTAGTGTACTTAGAAACAATGCTATGTGATGCCTCTTTCTGTTTTGTCAAAGGGTTGAAAGGTAGTGTCCCATCGCTTCCCGTGATGTCACTTCAGAGGTCAATGGTTGTGTGATGTCGCTTCCGCTACCCCTGGCATTTTGGTGAAATGACGTTCAATGGTTATTTTCACAATGAACCTTACTTCCCCATATTGTCAGTAGCAACTTCAAAATCCCTTTTTCAGTTGTACCTTGCCTCCCTCTTGCTGCCCTCCCTCACACACCTATTCACAACTTATTGCGTGCTGAAAAGGTGTTGAAACCGGCAACAAATCACACTGCCAGCCAAATGAATTGGTGGCAAGTTGTTTCTCTTAGTGCCGAGGCCTACAATTTTTGCGCAACAAAACGTTTTCCATTTTGACATTTTTCTGTGTTTGTATATTTCACCTGCATTCGCATCCTTGTCTGTAAGTAATTATCCATTACTTCAGGAAAACGCTCTAAGTTCTTTGCACATTTCCCACTTTTCTGAAAAGTATCAAATGATAACCAATACTTAGATTACATTGTTTAAGTAAGTTCAACTCTTTATTTCAGTGTGTCATTTTGCACCACGGTTGCAATAAATAAGTGCGCAACACCAGTCAATGTGTTCAGTATTTGCTGTTTTTATATATTTGTTGATTTTTTGGGGCACCAATGTATTGAATTGTCTCATTCAGTGCATTGAATGGAGGATAGCTCAGGGGCAACGTGCTGGACTTGGAAGCAGGATGATACAGAGCAACACAGGTTTGATCCCTGGGTCTGCACTTAGACATCTCTGGGCATTAAGCACGTTATAAATAACCTATCATATCATATCATTTCCAATGAGAGGGGAGTACAATATATCAAGAAGAGGATGTGACCACCATGTCAAAAATCTAATATCACATTTCTTCAATCCTTCAAAATTGCTTTGAAGCTAAACCTGCCCTCCCCTTGCTGAGTGACTTCCCATAATCGATCTCACCTGACTAAGTGGTGAGTCTTACAGGTTTCGGTCCATTTGGAGTCATGAGGGGCAATTGGCACCATGTGGGAGTATGATTCAAAGCCTTCAGTCACAGCACTTCAAACAGAAAAAAGAAAGACGTCTGCTAATATGACCTATGCAGCATTTGAAACCAAGGGAGAGATTGACAGAAGCACTTGCACTACTTGTTCATTTCTGAACAGAATATTTGACAAGATCCGATGCATTCTGATATCACCAATCTCTAAATGGCAGACAGCAGGTTTTATAGCAAGCAGCAGACTATGCCACACAAAAACACTCCTTCTTTGATAGAACAACTGTGGGATGTCAAGATCCTGTTTTGAATTTGACAGGCCCTAAGAAGGTGAAGAAGGTTGTGACCATGGGGTAATGGAGATGAGAGTTGCACCAGTGTTAGCCACACCCCCAACAGCCCCACATGTTTTCCTATGACAATGACAAACGGAAGTACAAACTGAGAAGGGTTCAGTAGGCCATTAACAATTAGCAAAATACTAAGAGTCATGTAGTTATTGTTAAGAGTAGGAAAGATGGAGTAACACAAGTAAGGCAGCAGGTAATTGCATTTATATATAGATGTAGGGAATACTTAAATGGCGGCACACACAAACACAGGCGAAGCACATGTAAACATGCGGAACATATATGTAGAACACACCTACATGGGGAATATTAGCATGTAGACACAAAGAATATTAGCACGTAGACATGAAGAAGATTTGCACATAGACATGAAAAACACATACACATGGACACGAAAAACATTAACATGAGAGGGACGAAGGCAAAATATGGCAGATAATGAACCACAGTACTGCCATTAGTCAGGCCAAATTCTGCCAGGCTTCAATTCTGAAATACTGCAGCCTGACATAAAATCACTTAGAAACAAGTTCCAAGCCTCACAGTGCTCATACGAGCCCCAGACACCAAGGTCAGAGTCCTGAGGGGAGTTCTGTTTAGCAAGCGGAAACCACACCAGATGCCCATGCCATACAGCACACAATTAATAAAGATAATTTTCTTGAAGGCCAAGTGCAGGCAGCTACCGAGCCAAATGATACCATAACAAATTAATACACAGCACCCCGAGCGGCTGCTGAAAGGAAGACAGTGGTCATAAGATCATAACTGCTCACCCATCCGCCCTTCCTCAACACATAACTTGGTACCGCATGATGGTGGCCAAGGTTGATGCGCTAAATGCTGGCCAATCAGCTTGTGTTCCTCTTATTGACTAGTGTAGTAGAGCTCCAACCAATATGGTGCTGAATTAAAATGTATCATTTGTAGAAGGTTTTACCTAGGAGAAGTTATTAGTTATAGAAGAACCAATTACTATGAGGTTCCCTTGTAGATAACTGTATATCCTCTATTCTACCATCCAATCCAGGACAATAATAAAAGTCCTTCCTCCCCTCTATCTCTAACTCTACCTATGGTGTCCCCCAGGGGTCTAACCTCTCTCCCTGGCTGTTCAATCAATACCTGGCACTTTTTACCTACTGCATTGCTGCTCTCTTCTCTAACTTTCAGTGCTATGTGGATGACATTCAGCTCATTTTCAGGCTACCTTCGGCCACCTCTTCTCCATCTCTCATCACTGGCTGTGTGTCTGCTTTCCAGGAGTGGTGTGCTACCAATGAACTATGCCTAAATGCCAGTAAGACTGAGATTCTCCTCATAGGCACACTCGCTCCCTCCTTTCCTGTCGCTCTCTGGTTGGCCTCTCTTATCCCTCATCCTGCTCCCACCCGCGAGGCTAAAAACCCTCGGGTCATCTTCGACTCCACACTCTCCTTTTATCCTCACATTTCTGATGTCTCTAAGAAGTCACACTACCAGCTGCACCACCTCAGAGGTATTCTTCTTTTCCTCTCCTTCCCCCAGAAGCTCACTGTCCAGAGCTCTGGTTCTCTCCAGGCTGGACTATTGCAACAGCCTCTTTCTAAATCTGCCTGTGGTGGTAGATACAATCTTTTGAAACTCCCATTGTAGGGATAATTCCAGATAAGCCGCCTCCTTTGGTGTGTTAGAGGTGGGTAGCTAGTGGTAAATGTACTACTTTCTTTGATACATCTTTCTAAATCTGCTTGCTTCTACTGCCCGCCCTCTGTACCTCATCCAGAACAGGACTGCAAGACTTCTCCTTGTCCTCGAGCCCAGGGATAGTATCTCTCCAAGACTGAAATCTCTGCACTGGTTCCGTGTGCCTGCGAGGATTAAGTTCAAAACCCTTTGCATTGTCCACAATGCCTTCTGGGGCCTGGAGCCTCAATACCTGCAACTCTCTCTTCCTAAATATCTTCTTTCTCAAGCTCTTTGCTCTTGTGCCTCCAACTCCCTCAGGATCATTCGATTCTCCAAGCAACAAGTTGGTGGTAGATCTCTTTCTTCGTGGGGGCCTCCCTCTGGAACAGCCTCCTGGCCTCCCTGAAACTTGAGGAGAACCATCTCCGGTTCTGAAAGCACCTTGGGAATCGGGTGGAGTTACAAGGAGTGAAAAAGGTGCAATGGGGGGTATCTGTTGTTGAGACTGAATTTTATCAAGTTTAGGAATGGAAGTCCTATCAAGAAGGACATGTGGGGGCTCCCAGGAAAGATAGGTGCACCCTGTGCTCCTGAATACAGACCACTCTGCATCCAGAAGTTGAATTTGAACCTTTCAAGTAACAAAGTGTGCCTGCTAAATGGGACTGTGCAAAAGGAGCATAGAGACATGATGGAATTAGAATATATAATTGAAGAAGCTCCGCAGCTTGTAATGCACACGTCCTTGACCCCAGCATTCCATGACTTGTGCCTCAGCACCCAGGCACTCTTCGATGGCACAGCCAGCTATTCAAGGACTGACACCCTTCTACTCCTTTACCAATCATTTCAGTGCCCACTATTCTCTCATTGATACAGTGCCCATCCAACCTGTTGTCCCTGACACAAATCGTCAGCAGCCTCAACAATGCCTATCACATTGAAAGAATCACTTTTCACAGATTCACTGACAGTGCCGCAAACCTTTCTACTGAACAGCGATACCACAGGAACATCAACTTCTGCTGTGTCTTTGCTTCAGTTGTGTCCTGTGGTATCAAGGACCCCTAGCTTGTTTCCTAGCAAAGAGGTATGCCTGTCTCGTGCCTGATAACTCACTGAGATAATTACCACTGAGGATATGGAGGTTACCATTGGCATCTGCAAGCATTCCCATGGTGAGATGATATGCATACTGTTCATACATCTGGTGTTATTTGAGCAGTATCAAGAACAGTGTAAGGAAGTCCAAGTTGATGGCTGAGACAAAAATACATCCCTGTCTCTAATTCTGAGGACCAGTCTCCCAACATGCATGCATGCACAGTTCATGGGAGATTATAGTCATAACATTAAAATAAATCAACAGATTACTGTGAATACTCTGCTGACAACCCTGGAAGCCATTGCACACCCACTTGCCTGTTTTACTTCTTCTTTTCCCTATTCCGGAACATTTCCCTCAAATCCACTTGTGGCATGACTCTCCTGGGCACACAAGAAATTACCCCCAGAGATGTAATCCCACTTGAAGGAATGTGCACTCGTGTCAGCATGTATACCTCTAGTTACTGAAGATATGTGTTTACTCTCAATATCAAACATCTTAGTGAATCAATATCTGTAAGGTAGCCATACAAGGGAAGTGAACAAAGTTAAACCAATTGACATTATTAATTAATTATTATGGTTCGAAGATGCTACCTGTGGGTTACAAGCTGTTTTGAGTTCTAACTTCCATCAGCCCTGCCTAAGAAAGGGAAAGGGCATACCTGTACATTGTATAATATTAACACGTATCACTGTAATAAAATAGGCAATAATTGATGTAGCACTCTGTTGTGCCCATTTCATTGAAATATAACAACTTCGGTCCCATATTTCATTAGGAGATCTACAGCACGTGATGGAAACAAATGCTTGCAGCATGGCATTTAACTCACAAAGTAGTTTGTCAAAGAGTAATGGGAGGTCAGATTTAATAATATGGTGTAAATCAATATATCCTTCCTCCCCAGACCACAGTAAACCAACTTAGTGGGTTAATGTATCTATAGTCGATATTTGTGTGAACCCCATAGACACTTTACTGAATACAAACACACAATGTTACTGGAGCAACGTAGGCTGGCATTTGGTATATTGACATTGAAAATACTTCCATGAAGTTGACATCACTGTGCCCACATGCCCTTAAAGCCACCATACAGTTAAGTCAAATGCCATACCGCTAGAGTATTATGTCGACAGTACACACACTGTGCTATCAAAATTGCAGAAAATGGTATCGGTTCACAGAATAGGTTCTGCCTGCGTCTGGGATTTCGCACCTCCAAAATCAACAGGAACAACAGACCTATGATTGATAAATTGAGGAGCTAAACGTTTTTGGTACACACCACTGGGAGGGATTGAAATTTCGCAAGAGCGGACAGGCAACACATGTCAACACATGTCAGTGGAACAAGAAGGAATGCCTGTATTCATGTTATGCCTGATGCTGTGCTTTCCTGAATCTTAACAAGCAAGGTCTTACACTACATGTGGGAGGGGCATAATGTCAGTCTACAAAAGGTCTGCGAAAATAAAATTAGAAAATAGCCATCCAACAGCAGTTTTTTTTGTTTCTATCCCCAAGTACTAATGAAAGATATTCTGCTTTGTGCCGTTTTTCCTGGCTTGGAGATTGTATGCAGGACTTGCCGGCCTCTCCCCTCCCATGTAAGTGGCCTCTGTCTCTCAGCGTCTCCGCCAAGTTCCCACCAGCTGAAAACTGGACATTTGAGAGGGAAGAGTTTGGTATTTCTGGCAGGTGTGGTTTCTATGTTCTGTTGTCCTTAATTTGCTGGGCCGCATGCTTCGGGGAGAGGAGGGGGTCAGTGGGCGGGGGATCCCACTGCCCTGTAGATTAAATCAAGTAATTAGTGCATGTGCGCCCACCATCCAGCCACCTAAAGAATTACCCCCTCCCGCCCCCTCCGGGTTAGACAAGCACATATATATCATTTTGGATTCTCCAGCATACATGCAGAGGTTTTGTCTTCATGGCTTACACAGTCCCTTCTTGTGACGTTTTTTTCATGCACAAGTCCTCCCCTTGGTAGGCGATGGTGGGGTTGGGACCTCTGCCGATCCCAGGTTGCTTGGAAATGAGTCGAGGTCAAAATAAACCTTGTGTTATTCTGCAGAATGTCCGCAATTTTTTTTCATTGGATGCTATGATTCAAAAAAGAGTGTCAGCAAACTTACTTCTTCTTGTCTCTCTTTTTCCAGGTGCAGAAGACGAGCGAATCATGGTCCTGAGCGGAGCCGCCAACACAGAACACCTATCAGTTGATATTGGGCAGTGGGTCCTTTTAGAGCTACAAGTTGAACTCTCACTTTGTTTTCAATTCTTATGATGAGTTAAATCTCAGATGAACTTGGGCCCAATGAACAAGAATACCTCTGAGGGTCTTCTTTTTCCTTTCTCTAATGAAAGACTACTTTTGTCAGTTTCCTGCTCATGAACTTGGCAGATCCCCGTTGTATCATGGTGGCGAAACCTAAGTGCTCGTCAATGGACGTCTGTATATGCATTGGCTTGCTGACAAAGGCAGGGACAGCACATGGACCCTGAGTAATAGTATTAGTGAAAAAAAGTGTTGCGTGCTATATAGTGCAGCAGTACAGTATGCAACAAGGCCATTTGTTTTGTTTAATGTGCAATGGCCTCAGCTGCACAATAAAGCTGGTGTAAAGAGTCCTTGGGCCGCCGGGTAAGGAGGAAGCACACCATAAAGGCTGTTAACAATTAATGTGTGTCCTATTGAAATGCTATAAACTGCTATGTGGCTTTATAACTCTATGCTTCATAAACCTGCCTTGCCTCCTGGGAAGACAGAAATGGTCCAGTTGAATGTGTGAATTCACACCTTTGCAAGACACTAAGAGATAGAAGGCCAGGCCTTTGGAAGAGGTCAATACATGGCTCGGCACCCACACTAACCCATCGTGCATGTGCAAGGTGCCCACCAGCAGGCTGGTGGGGAGAGGTGGCAACATTACATATAAGCAATGGTAGCTGTTATATACCACTGATCTATTGATGAATCCAGCCCTGTGTTTCACTGCAGATAATTGTTAGTGTCTTATTTGTGAGGGAGCTACTGTAAGAACCATGGCACTATGATACATGGAGGGCCTTCTCCTACTCTGACAACATTAGGATACAGTAATGTCCTAATCAAGAGGTAAGGGATGTGACGTGACTCAAAACCCAGACATTTTAAAACATGTCACAAACTGTTTTTAGCGAGACATTGACCTGACCTGTGACTTTCATATACATCTAATTATAACCTCTTTGATTCCTGGTTCCATTATCAAAACCTGTCCTGGGAAATTTGATAGAGGGGGGAATACCTCCAACAGTCAAGTGAGAGGACTCGAGACATGAGCCAGCAAAAGCTATGAGGGTATTTACTGCTCTAGTCGTATATAACCTTTGATGATGTATTGTTTATCTCACATTTTTAGTATGGACTGTTAGGTGTCACTTACGACCCCTATAAGCCAAAACTATTGCATTAGAGTACAGAGGGATCATGCGTCTCACCGACAATGTATAATATTTTTACCAAGCCCCTATTCGACAAATTGTCACCTATACTAATTATGCAGATGATACCCAGATCCTCATACCTCTTTTGGGCAATTTTGACATGGACACGGCTTTGAAAAGCAAGATATACCTCCTCGTTCAGGCATAGATGGCATCACATGGCCTCTGCCTGAATGACGACAAAACTGAGATCCTGATACTGGGTTCTGATGCCAACCTAAAAAAACTCAGCCCCAACTACGCTGCATTCAATATTGACAGTAACACAATCAAAGCAGTAACCAAGGTAAAAACACTAGGCTTCTACCTCGACTCTACCCTAACACTAAAAAAACAAGTTGACGCTATGGCATCATCGACTGCCTATACCTGCAAACCCATCAGGGCTTGTAGGCCCTTCCTCTTTAAAGCCAGCTGCATTACGCTTGCCAATGCACTATTAATGTCTAAACTAGACTACTGCAACACCTTATATATAGGAGCCAACAAATACATCTTAGACAAAATGCAAACACTACAAAATAACGCCCTAAGAGCAGCACTGAACATACCCAGTAGAGAACACATTTCCAACATTAGAAGAGACCATCACTGGCTAAAAAATAGCGACAGGATCCTCTTCAAAACTGTATCTCTCACCTTCAAATGCCTGAACAATGCTGCACCCTCATATCTCTCAGAGAGAATTATTAGAAGAATTTCAACCCGCCCAACCGGATCATCTCACTCCCATTACTTAGAAATTCCCAGATTTAAACTAACCAAATCCGGCAGAGCTAGCTTCCAAGTTAAAGCGGCTCTATCCTGGAATGCACTTCCCCAAGCCCTCAGATCTGAAGAGCCATACCCCAGATTCAGACGGAACATGTTAAACTAGCTACTTTTGAATGACATTTAATACTCGATTGCTCTAGCACAACTATCTGTGCACTAACCATGCATGCTATTCTTTACCTAATGTACCTTCCTGTTGAACTGACCACTGTACCTGATTATGGATGTTATCCCCTACCTACTGCACTCTTAATTCATCTATTGTACCTTTCTACATGTTGTAACCAAGCTTAAAGTATCCTTGTATCTGTTGCGCCCGGCTACCTAAGGGTGTGGTGCGCATTACCAAATAAATAAACAAATAAACAAACAAACAAACGAGAAATGGCATATGAGGAAGTACACACAGCTTGCAGGTGTTGTTTGGTTATTTGTTGACCCATTGACTGCCCATGGCCATGCTAATCCTTATTGCCATTCCCACTCTGTTCCTGCACCTCCTCACACAAAATACCTTCTCATGGGAACTCTTTGAGCTCACTTTAAGCAGGCCTTACCATCAACATTGGGCACTCAAAGTTTTAGCGACCATCTTGAAAATATGATATGCATCAATCATTTTTTCCTGAATCTGGAGAAATTCCAAGGGAATATATTGAGTATGATACACTCAAGAAAATGCTCAGGAAATCTCAGAGACTAGTTTGGGTGTGATGCACATTTGACTTTTTCATTGGGGTAAGCAAACACCATCAAAGTTACTGTGGGTTAGTAAAAACATGAAAACATTTCTTCCACCTGAAATATGAAAGTATGCGTGACTTATCTGACATTGTCCATTCTACTTTCATAGGGGTAATGGAATCCCAAGTTCTGAAGCAAGAGGAAAACACAAAACACTGTGTAATTGACATGGGTATTTTGTGAGATGTCAGTGTGAAAACACCACGTCATTTCAATATTAATGTTTGTATTTGTTAATTTGAAAATCAGCAATTAAGTCTTTACAAAACTTAAAATCCCAAATATGTTATGCTCTGAGACTTATTCCATTCAGCAAAGGGATAAAGTAATGAACTGAGTAAACATTTGTAATATTACATGTAGCCAAAGAGTAAATGGATTATGGCATAACTGTCTTTTACATTACCATGGGATACTTACACAATTGTGTTAATACATGACATTAAAAAAGAGGTAAACAGCATTATAATTATGTAATATTAACTGAAGTGCTTACACTAGAGGAAAATAATCGATGCAAATAAAAAGGTCATTAAATATACCTCAGAAATAACAATAACCGTACCAAAGATAGAAAACCATGTACATTTTTATTTTTTTATTTTATTATTATTATTTTTGTTTCACACCAAATTTACTGTATGCTCAAATATCGTCTCCCTCTAATATTGAGGCTCCCATGGTGAGCTTTGCAGATGTGCAAGGAAGCAATCTGTATGTAATGATTACTGCTAACATTAACATTTCACATCTGTGGCACACCCATGTGACACCCAGGACATACTGGGATGTGTACAATCTAACAAAGAAACAGGACTGCTAGACCAAGAATGCCCAGTACAATGTTATGGTATTTCACTGCTAACCCCACATTCATGTCACTGTTGATATGTAAGATGTACTGTGCGAAAACAAAGTTATGTTATATGGTTGTAAAGGAATGTGTAATGTAAGCAAGGAACATAATGGCACATAAAACGCAAACAACGTAACATTCTGACTATAGCACTTTTTAGAGAAGCAAGTTTTGAACCGCCTGGGATCGGCACAATTAATTTTAAAGTGTTGCAACCTCCCTCCCCAAGATTGAGGCACCTCTCTATTTGCCTCAAAAGTATAACTTATAAACATAACTCTTATTTCTCGGGTATTTGTTCGGCCAACTTATTCAAAGTCATATATTAATGCACATGTTAAAAGATGTATTGTAATACTTCTTATTTAAATACCAGCACGCTTTCCGAGCTTTGTGCTCTTCGTCAGAGTTTAGTTAAACATTCTTCAAAACATTCCGTTGATATATTCCTTCTAGTTAGCCTAGAATACATATTTCTGTCCCTCTTCAAACACTGAGCTGTCCCAATCTATCGCCTTATTAGTTTTCCACATAACATTCCTTTTGATTGAAAATCCATAGTCTTCTTTGATGTTTCAACCATTAGGAATAACGCATTTCAAACAATGAGTGGCAATGGCCTTTTTATAAATGCAAATGCTTGCTCAGTGTTTCTCAAAATCAAAAGGTGATGCCTGCAATGTTTAGAATTAGTCATAACCACAGGCACATCACTGGGCAACCCTCCAGACCATTGTTCTTCAGTCTTCAGCCTGCCAAGCCATTACAGAAGGGGAAAGACCATATGCAAATCAGGCATGGTCCCACCCCAAAAGAGGCAGTCCAACCTAACTACTAGGTCACATCCCTTCTGCATGAGACCAGAAGCACCCCCAGACAGGTTTCAACCTCAGAACGATGGCCTGGAGGGTTTCCCATAGCAATTGCAAGAGGTTTAAGATTAATTATTAAACCCCCAGCCATCACATCTTTATTTTTGCTTTGTCACACAGAGAGGGACGGGAATGGCCAGATGTGGGTCCCATGCCTGCTGGGCCTAGGGACCCAAGCTACTCCTCACTGATGACACTCAATAAAACGTGACCTAGCAGTTTGGGCTGGACTGCCTCTTTTGGGGTGGGACCAAGCCTGATTTGCATATGGTCTTTCCCCTCACTGTAATGGCTTGGAGGGTGAAGAACGATGGCCTGAAGGGTTGCCCAGACGACCAATTGCCAGAGGTTTAAGATTAATAGTAAAGCTTCCAGCTATCACTTCTTTTTTTTGCTCCATATCACTGAAAAAAAAACAATAAAGACAGAAAATACAGCAACCATAATGCTGCATGTTGGAATATGTTCAAAATACTTTTTATTCAACACAATGGGCCTCATTACGACCCTGGCGGAACGGCGGGTCAATGAGCTCCGCAAAAGGAGGCAGACCCGTTAAACCCGTTCCTCCACATTACGAGGTCCCCTCGCGGGACCCGGTATACCGGGTCCCGCGAGGGGAAGAGGGAGCAAACAACGGGCCACCCTATGGGGGCTGAAATGGGAATGGGGAAGGTCTAGGCCCGGGTTCCTGGAGGGAGGAATTACTGGGCCCTCTAAACTCGGAATGGCCCGGTAATTCCCCATTCTGGGAACCCGGACCCGGATGCGATTTCGGCGGCAGCCATGCCGCCAATAGCGGCATGGCTACCTCCGAGGTCGTAATGAGGCCCAATGTCATCTAGCCACAGTTACATGTACAAATACACAATGATTCCATAAATAGTGACAGCAGGTACAACAATTCATTAAAATGGTTCATTAATCCATTAAAATGTTGTAACTAAAATTCCTTTAATACAAGATAAAATTCCACCAGCGCCAGATACATCCATAGAAGACACCATTTTGTTTGTTCATGATTGCCAGTTTGCTAGTCGTGGCTCTGTGCTTCACTCCTTCAACTTGTTCCCCCTCACCCTCCAGGCTTGAGATAAATAGGTGGCCACACAGTACAATACTTTAATTTGATCACATTTCTTAAACAAATGGAGTGATGTGTTTACGTTGTTAATGTCATTTCTAATCAGTAATGGAATTAAGAGCCTACGTCTAATAGCCTGGTAACCATCACAGGAAAAAAGGAACTGACGATTCCTCCACTGACAGGCACACAGGACACAGGTCATTGCCATTTGAGACCCAATTCTTAGTAACACCTGCAAGATTCAAGTTAGATGCTCTGAACCTTATATACAGATTACGAAGAAAAATTAGGCCTAACCATGTCACAGTTGTTTTCGAACCGCAGACTTGTCTTGCTGGCCAGATAGAGGGGGCCCCTTAAGAGAAGCCTGCATTCAATCACTAAATTTGTCTCCATAAGCGACTGGGCACTTTGCTTTGCCTTTGTGCGTGCTACAAGAGTTGATCCTTGCGGGTTCTGCCATTGGTCCAGCAACTCTAGTTTCCCCAATAGGCTTTTTCTATTAAAAAAATGTATTCTGCTCATAGTTTATTAAACTTTCTTGCACATTACAACAGAAAAAAGAAAAACATCAATTTTACAATATAACATTTTTGACTAAATTCATCAGTTTAACAATAAAATGATAATAAAACATAATAATTCCAAATAAACAAAATCATTAAAATAACAATTAGGGTAATTTATGACCTCTTAAATCTATTTCATTTCATTTCAAGGACATATAACCTATCTATTAGAAACGGAAGGCTCTACTACATCCCTCATAGCTCGCTTCCATATATAAAAAGCTGCTACATTCATAACAACAGATTCTGCCCCCATCAAGTCAGCCCAAAATTGATCCCTGCTTATGTTATCAAGATATCTGATAAAGCCTCCATACTCTCTTGAATAGAGATCTGTCAGCACTTTGCATGAGGTCAATATATGTCTGCTCATCTCAACTGCACTTACACAATGCCTACACATCCTGTCCTGATTTTCTGCATTCCACCATCGACTGGTGAATTCCTTAGTTTGCAATATATTCATGAGGAGCTGCATTGTAAATCTCCTAAACTCTGGGTTTAACCACTTAGTTAAGTAACTACGCAATTCACCACTCTTAAAGCCCTGAGAAGCGAATTCCCTATAATTTGTCAGTGCACATTACCCAATCCAGTTCCCGTGCCTTTCTCTTTAATATTATTTCCAGATCTGGTCGACCTTCCATCGCTTCCAATTTGAGACCAAATCCTGTCAAATATTGTTCTGTAAGCGCATGAAGGTCCTTAGCAGCATAGTTCTGAGGGGTTGTCTGCCATTCTTTACCAAACAGTTTTAATAGGTTGTTAGATCAACAGCTTCTTTTGCCCAGTTTGAAGTGCAACAGCTCCTTCTTTACTAAACACTGAGGACAAAGATTGCAACACATGTTCTAATCTCAGGGCTTCAATAGGGACACCCTGGGGCAAGTTAATATTGGAATGCAATAATTTACCCCTCAAACTTATCCAGCCAACTCATATGTGCAGATGGATGAACTTCTAATGCATAGAGAATTGCAGGAACTATGTTGGCTTTGTAAATTTGAACGAGCCTTCCGGTGTTTCGTCCTCCTCTATGGTCATATAAGCTTTTATTGATCACGATCTCTTCCAAATTGTTGTATGTATGAAGGCCTCGTAGTGGGCTGCCGAGGGTTTTATCCATATAGGAAAGCCCAAATAAACCACTTCCTTAACATTTTCTAGAGCAATCTTATCCATGTTCAATTGTGGTTTTCTGGCCACTGCTTGTACACCCCATTGCAAGCACATAGTTATTGTTTTAATTTTATTTATAACCATCAAGTTTTCTTTTGCATAGACCGTTAGTACATCCAACGTATGCTTAGACCAATTTCTGTCTGGTCAAATATTATGATGTCGTCAGCGTACGTCATGCATATGATTTTAACACCATTTATGCTTGGGGGGAAGTTTCATGTAGGCTTAAAAGCCAATTCCATGACTGCTGTATACAGGTTGTATAAGACGAGACCCAAAATACAGCCCTGTTTTAATCCCTGCCTGTTTGGGATGTATTCTGAGAGACAGCCTTCAAAGATTGAATATAATACAAGAGCTTGGGATCGATACCCCATTTTTCCAGTTTCCTCCAAAGCCTTACTCTGGAAACAAGATTGAAGGCTTTGGAAAAATCTACATAACAACAGTATAATCTGTTATATCTTAATTCGCTCAAAAACTGTACTGTCATAATTTTGGATGTGGTGCTGTATATCTTTCTAAAACCTGTTTGGGATGTGCTTAAGATGTTTTCCCCTTCCACCAGGTATTTAGATGTCCTAATAATATGTTAGCGAACAGTTTCTGGCTTGAATCCATCATCGCCAATAGACAGTAATTAGATTTTTAAAAATCGGAACTAATATGGATTTGCGCCAACTATCTGGTATTTTACTTGTCTTGATTATATGACCAAAGTAGATTTCTAATAACCTTGCCCACAAAGTTGGGTCATCATTAAATACCAGGTTGGGGATGCCATTGGGCCAGGGAACTTGTGAAGCTTTTGATTGCACAATTAGTCGCTCCAGATTAGTCTCATCTACCTCTGCCTCTAACGTGCCTGCCCAAGTCATCCACTCCAAATCACCCTCTGCATACTCAGAAGTGTCATGTTGTGATATTGGATCTGCTGGTGGGGAGTAGAGGTGTTGGATGTGAAGTGTCCAACTAGCCTGTGAGACTGGATTCATTTCCGTCAGAAGGAGGGATTTACGTTGACCATTAAAGTTGTGCCAGAACGTAGATATGTTATTCAATCGTAGCCACGAGAATAGGTTCCGCCAAGCAATGCTTCTTATGGAGGACTTGTGAATTTCTTGCCAGTTCCTATTCTTGTGGCCAAGTTTATTGTACTTTTCTGTCTGGTACATGGGGATAGCATCACGTTCTTTTTTTATCGCCATCCTGTCCCTGCGGTATTCCTTCTTTTTTCCCAAGATGCCATGGTCAAAAGGTTTGGAGCAATTGCTAATACTATTGTTTCATTACCCATTCTTTTTGTTTATGGAAGCATGGTTAAGGCCATATAACATTTTAATGAAGTCCCAATCAGCCGTCCTTAACAAGTCCTCTAAATCATGCAAGTTCAGGTTTTAAGACCTGTTCGATTTTCTAGTGTTCATGTTATCCCATTGGATTCTGTTGCCAGCAAAGCTTGTTGTTGTTTTAGCACATTTCTCTCCTAATTGTCTCCTGTTCTTTACCTCAGTCGACCAACATAATGCACTGTAATCGCTCATCACAACGCCATTAGACCAGGTGTATAGTGGCATGGTATCACTCCTTGGAATAATTTTTAGGAATTCTCGGTCATAAATGTTGATTTTGGACCAGTATGAAATTGTGTTTGCCATTGTATTCTGTATTGTCAAGGTGTGGGAGCCACCCGGTGGGTCATAAACGTTAATGACCAAAATGTCCTCCGATGGAGTCATGGAAGGCTGCATTATTCCCATTAAACCATTTGGAGACCTCTTCAAGTCTGGGTATAATATCAGACCCAGGTGTGCCTTTACTTCTATTGCGAGACCAACACTCCCCCCCATCCCCGCCGCCTTCTTGGCCTGGTTAGCATAGTTGGACAATATTTGATAGCCATCAATTATAATAGGCTTGTTACACTAAGTCTCTTGGAGCAGGAAGATATAGGCCTCCTTCAGTAGAGCCAGGCCTTTAGGATGAACCAGAAATGAGCGGTAGCCTCGCATATTCCACGATATCCAGGCCAAACTTGAGCTGTTTTTCCCTTGTCAGTTTGCACCATTATATGAACATAATAGTATCCAAACGTCAGTGTCAGATGACTTTTCCTGCGCTTGTGCGCACTGGCTTTGTAGAGCCCTTAGCGCTGCTTTTTCTTATGTTTTAGTGAGAGTAGTTAAACCTGTTACTAATGCTTGTTTGTTTTCTGTTTGCTTCTGCCCAGTGATTTTACGGCAGGCAATTAATGTTTAACCAGTTTGCAAAAGAATCTCTGCGTGGGTTTTCAACATTGCCACGATGAGTGGTGATGCAAACTCTACTAGAGCCCAATTTGTGTTGCTGTTCCACATAGGCAACTCAAATTTCAGAATATCGGTTGACTGAACAACTTCCAGATAAGGAAGTTTGTTGAAAATAGATAAAAGGACCAACCTATTTAGGAATGGACTTAGGGATGTGGGAGCATTTTCTTCCAATATTACCCAGGTGTGTCTATCCTTTAGGGCACTAGGATGTTTGTAGGTGGTACAGGTACAACCTTTGGTTCCGTAAGCTGTGGAGGGGTAAGATTTGTTTTTTCCTCTATCTGAGCCCTCTCCCCAAAAGCTTTTTACGATGAGGGGCAGAGTAGAAGATGAGTATTCTCTGGACTTGCATACGAGCCCTTTTTTCCATCAGATTTACTTATTTTTTGGTTTGTCGACACTTCGCTTATTCCACTCCCTGCAGGGCCCTGCAAATATGCCAGACGTATTGATCTGTCTGAGGCACGATTTTTAAACCAAGAGTCTTTACATACACAGCGACACCTTTCCTTCTGGCCAGTTTTTTTGTTTTGATTTGTTGGTACCATAACAGGCTTGATCAATACGGGTGGTTTATATGGGATCAACGGTGAGTGTTTGTTTTTAAGCACTTTTTTTAGTTCCATTGGGGGAGGGATGTAAACTTTTTCAAAGTCCCAACTTGTGGTAGACCTTTTAGTGTGTCTTCCCGTTGGTGTTGCCTGTTTGCCAGCTGATTTTCCTTTCTTCTCAGAGGCCTTAGACAGGGCTTGAGCCAGTCCTTTATTCTTTGGCCAGGGTCTGCTTGTTTACCCTCCAGCGTGTTTTTAAGTTCAATGTTTTATGTCAGGAAAACCACAAGGTCTAACAGATTCTGGATGAAAACTTTGCTAGCACTGAGGTTCCCAACAATAGTAGCAAGCATAATAGTTTGAGCATCAATCTTGCTCTCCATTACTGGCAAGTACGCCATTAGCCCAGCGTGTTGCCCCTCCATAGGCTTAGTGGATATATGCGACTCATTTTCTCCTTCCGACTGTATTGTATTTGAAGAGTCTGAATGCGAGGCAAAAACTGTCATGTCCGGTGTACAGGATAAGTTAATTTTTGGTGCGTGTTCTGGCCAAATTGGATCTGGCAATAGGTGCTCACCCTCCATAGAAGCCCTTTTCAACTCGGTAACTACATTTAACATTGAGTTGTTATTATCCAATGTCTGCGCAAAATAGACTTGTTCACCTCTTCATGAGTTATTGAGGAGTGTCGGAGCTCCACACAGTCTTTGGCACCAAAAAATGCTGTAATTTGTGCTTGTGATGGTAGGTCATATTTATAGCTTTTATATTGGATTGTAGGTTATTGCGTTTATGTTGAGTACCTGCACTGCGCAATGTAACTTTACGTGTCATTTTTTTCATATCTCACAAATGGCTCACAATAGGCTTTTGAAATGTTGAAACCATGGTAGAGATCTCCCTCCTTTGGCCTCTAGAATGTGTAATGCAGCTTTTTGGTATATTTTCAGCTCCGGTGGCGACCAGAGCCTCAGCCAACAAAGAACTGGTCTGAAATTGGCCTCACTCTGCATGGGTCTCCCTCCCAATTCTATGCATAAAGTGGGTCCTGGTGTAGGTTTGGGGAGCCCCAAAAGTTTCTTTAAAATGGCTGTCTCAGCTCGGGCCTAATGCATTGCAGTCAGTGTTGCCCCAGATTTCGGTCCCAAACATAGCTACAGATTTTACATAGGTAGAAAACATTCTAATAGCCAGTGAGATTGTACCTTGTCCGTGTACATAAAAGAATCCTGCAATCCCCTCCCCAATTATTTCCAGCTGCAAACAGGATTTACCCACTTGTAGAGGTCAATTCCCCTGGTTGTTAAACCTTAGGGCTAAATAATCATATTCCTGAACTTGTTTGAGGGGGGAATTCTTAACATGTACCACCAGTTTAGAAGGTTTACAACATTTCGGCCGAAAAACCAACACTTTACTTTTAGCCATATCTATTTCCAGGCTGAGCTCTGAGCATTTTTCCATAAACGCCTGCAAGGTAATCCTGAGGCCCTTTGGTGATGTAGCTAGTATAACTGAATCATCAGCAAAAAGCAACACTGGGTAGATCTCCAAACCCAATTTAGGGGGCTCCAGGCATTTCTCTCTAACATATCTTACCACCTCATCGATGTACAACAGGAAGAGGAGGGTGGACAGCATGCATCCCTGCCTTATCCCTCTTTATATTTTGAAAGGGTCTGTTAGTTCCCCACCAATTATCCATCTAACATAGGCAGTGTTCCCTAGGGAAAGTTGAATGATTTTCTGCAAGATGGCAGGAGGGATTCCCCTCTTTTCCAAAATTCTACATAAGGCTGGTCTCGACACAGAGTCGAACTCTGTCCTGAGGTTGACAAAGGCTGAGTATAACTTCATCATCCTTAGGACAGCATGCTTTTGCGTTATAATATACAAACGGAAAACCTGATCTATAGTGCGAATTCCAGGTTGCAAACCCGCTTGTAGGTGGTCAATGATCTCATTTTGAGAAAACCATTCCTGTAGATGCACGCATATGGATCTTGAAAAGATTTTTCCCATCCCGTCCAATAGCAAGATAGGTCTAAACTTAATGGGTCACCCCCGATTCTTAAAAAAATGGATTATGATAGCTTGCCACCAGGAGGGCTGAACCCTATTTTGTCTAAGGCATGCATTAAATAGAAGCCGTAACATGGGCCCCCAGAGCATTATCTCATCTTTAAATAAATCTATTGGGATCATGTCTGGACCCGGTCCCTTACCCCCCTTTTGTGTTTGGATTGCATTATAGATTTCCCTCATGTTAAATCGGATAGGCCTGTTAACAATCTCCCCACCCTGACTCACTTGGGGATGGACTAGGGCACCCAAAGTTCCCTTCTTGCCATAGAGCTCCTGATAATGCCCGGTACAGAGATTTGGGCTTATTTCATAGACCAGCCCCTGATGCAACCATCGTCCAAACCACTCACAATCTCCAAAAGGTGATTGTATCACCTGACGAGCCTGCCTCTTGTAAATATGGAATATGATGACATCATTATGACTAAGGGACCCATTGCGCATTATACCCTGCTCACATCCAGAAAACTGGACAAGACAAGCTGTAACGTGATGATGGCACATGCAGAAATGTTATTTCATGGTTTCCTATATAAATATGTCACTTTCTAACATGTTAGTTGCCTGCAATTAGTTGAGCATGGCCTTGACCAGCCAACAAAGGCCCACCATAATGGATAGCAGGAGACATCTTCACATACAATGAAACACTGCAAATTATGTGAAGGGCACTTGGAATAGTTGATAACCTAGCTTCCCTTCTTTGTTGATGAGATCCAGATGTTTATTTTAAGATGAAGCCATGCCCTTTTCTTCTCTTTTTACCAAAGTGGTTTCTGGGCAAATGAAAATATTTGCCTTCAGATGTGGCATATAATTGTCCAATATATGGATTAAGTCAATTTTCCTCCACTTAATCTAAAGTCCAGCGACCTCAATATATCTGTATTCAATAGAATTCATAGCAATGCGGCATTATACCTAGTTTGAGAAGAATTTCAAACCATTTTCAAGAAGATTTAGTAAAGTCTGGTAATTTATCATATCTGCTTACTGCTCCCACTTTGATTGCTTTGGATCCCATTATTTGGGATCCATCTACTTTCGTTGCAGCTGTAGCAGCTTGTTGTTTCTGAGGTTAATTGTTTTTTGTGTGACAGTCCGATGGTTGAGTTCTTTCTTTTTTGGCATGTTTTTTGTCTCACATAATGTTATTTCAAAACAAATATTATGGATGTAAAGCAATCATTTCATTTTGTTTTCATTGTTTCCCTGATGAAGATGGGACTGGCAATGTATGCACATTGACCAGTATTTTTCCAGTGAAACACATGTTGGTCTTTTTGCACCAAGACCATACCTTTTTTTCTTCTTTTTTTCAAATGTATTTATCCATACTTTGGATAACAATTGATAACTGATTTCCCATGCCTGTATATCCTATAAAACAAGGGTTCTCATTTATTTTATGTTAGTTGTTGGTGTTTGTGCCACAGAGTGCTGTCATTTCATGGTCTCCAATTGCTCACGTGACAATGAAATGAAAAAAGGGGAATTTGTATGGGCAATTTGGGGGAATGACAAGGTGGTGGTCTTAAACATTCAGGCATCTAGAACCTGGAGCAACTTGTGTCTACTGGTCATGTTTTGAAGGTGGGTGGTGATTTGTATACTAGATACATTTTATTTCCGTATAGGAGAACGCAAGTGTCTGGGTTAGGATCTAGGCTCATTGGTCCATAGACGGGTTTGCAAGTTAATTGGAGATGTCTAGAGTTGTGTTTTGTTTAGCCATTTGTGTTGACGAGTTGTTGAGCATGTGGTGAGTGAGGTTAGATGAAACATGAGGTTGTTAGTGGGTTATGCTCTTTGCACATTGTGTGAGCAAGTTACTTTTGATGTACTTGGATCATTCTTATTGATCTTGCTGATAGGAAACTTTTTGAGAAAAGCTTCACGTTCTCACTTTTGTTCTGATTTCAGGTCATATTTCAAAGAGAATTGGTTGCCTATTTTTGATTTATTTGGCCGTGTTTATGTGGTATGCTGGTCCAAAGGTCTTTTGTGTAAGTTTAATTTGTTTAACCCTGCAGGTTTTTCCTGGTTGTTAGTTTGTTCCTTATGTTTTTCCTGGTGAGATGTCCTTGTTTGTTGCATGTGGAACTTCCTAATGGTAGTGATGCTATATAGGTTACACCAATGTTGTCCAAAGCTGATAAGAGTTAATCAAGTTTGTGCTTTTCTGCAGGTTTGGTCCTTGTTTTGTGTTTGTTCATTATATGCTGCATTACTTGATATTTGTACTATCATAATATTTGAGAATTCAAATAGAACACTCTCAATTCTCAAATAGTTATTTACCAATTGATATTTGGCACTAGCAGATGTGCTCCTGCTGACCATCATCATTGGCAATTTCAAAACATCTTAACACTAAACATCAATGATTCGATAGTTGGAATCTGCAGGCCTGGCAGATGTTATGCCCTTGGTCTGTTTGCAGGGCCACCTACCACTACTAATGATCGGCCACATAAGGGCAATTCATAGAATATTGCCTCTACCAACTGAGGAAGACACCACTCTGGCATATTCAATGCAAAGATCCACAAACCAGCCATGTGCTGTGCATCCTGCCCTGCCCCAATTTGCAGGTCAGTTAGGAAAATGAGGACCTATGAATTGTGTTACTTTTGTGTTAATCATTTCAAGATGTCTAACTGGAAAATGACACAACTTCAACCTGTACTGATTTGTTAAATCTAAGCCTAAAGAGGTAATCCAAGGTAGGTGTTAAACCTCAAGAATGTTTTTAACATTATTATATTTACCTTTACACACATTTTATAGAGTACAATTCAAAACAAGCGTTTGACCCGAGCCAAATAATGCTAGAAAGTGGATGACCACTCTCCTATTGGTTACTTATTTTGGGATTGTTGATTGACATTATGAGGAATTGACATTTGGAAAAGGTGAAGAAGCCCTGGCCTTTTTTTTTTTATTATTATTAATTTTATTTAGTTGCACATGCAACTTTACAAATATACATATTTTACATATATCATTTCATAAAAATCTTCTCAAATCAACATTCATAACATAGACTTTAAAACAAAAAGATAAAAAGATGACATGACAATATCCTATTCCTATTAGTACATCCTTGCAATTTTCTACAGTACAAGAGAAAAGAAATCAAATCTCAATTAATCATTTCATTATTTGATATGGTGTATGGCTATCTACATTGTTTCCATCGGCTGTGGGCATGCAACTTTTTCAGATCAGATGCATTCTGACTATGAAACATCACAAGGCAGGTGGATCATCTAATTTTATTCTTTCCAGTTGCCTAATTACTGAAAGGTTTAATGAGATGTGCTGGACATGGCAAATCATTTTCCACATTGTGTTTCTTTCAATCCGGTTATACTCTTTGTGGTATTTCGAAAAATATTCTCTCATAAGGTTTGGTAAGGCTCTACATTCAAGCATAATGTGCCGTAAGTTCTCACATTCTGTATCTTTTTCACAGAATCTACATGTGCTAATGATCTTATTTTTTGCATCCCACCCCATTTCCCTTGCTCCGGTGGGCCGCAGATCAAATCAAAATCTCATCATTTTTGACCAATACTGTATGTCTGGATGTTTTTGTATGTATCTCAGAAGTTCATTCAGTTTTTTCATTGGAATATATCCTGTTTTAAAGCTTTCATATTTTTCACACTCAAATCACATTTTTATCCAGTCATATAGCCAATATTTAGTTTTCGGCCGTACCCTTTTTTTTGTTAGTAGTATTTCACTAATGCCAGCTGCAGTCATGTTTTCCCTGCAGCTGGTCTTCCATGTGTTTATCATGTCTGTGCTCTCATTACAAAATATCTGCACAATTATGCTGACCACTGTAGATTCGTATTTTTCTTTGGTTTTGCATTTTTCATATAGTAATAGCAAATTCCAGTTAGCAACTGCTCAGAGAGATGTTAAAGCCAGTTTGTATAGAACAATTGGCATAGGAAAACCTTTTGGGAGTTTAAGGATGGCCTTCCAGTACAGACCCTGTAAATATGTCCAGTTTGGTTGATGAATCGCCAGTTTGCTGGACGCCTCATATGTAACAGTGGGAATACCTTCGGCCTACAGTACATGATAAGTGGCTTACATGAGAATTTGCCATACTTATGTTGTATTAGCCTAGCTTGTGAACACATCAAATGCATTGTATGTTTAATTTCTTCTTTGTATGCGATCAGCCTTGCTGTCATTAATTTTGATCCCCAAGTATTTGTAGTTTTGAACTCTAGCTCCTTCGATGGTCCATTGATTTGCCAGTTTATTTGTGGCAGCTTGGCTGCATCCAACTATTAGTATGTTTGATTTAGCTGCATTAATTGGTAACATGTTATCCTTTGCATGTTTTTCTAGGACACACAAAGTTCTATGCAAGCCTGCAGGCGTTTGCTCTACTATAATAAGATCGTCGGCATATAGTAGATATCTCACCACATTTTGATTGATCTTCGGAGCAAAGGATCTAACTGTGTCAAAGTAATTATTGATGTTACGGATATAGAAATTAAACAGTGTTGATGCTAACAGGCATCCTTCTTTTAATCCAACATTTGTCATTATTAATTTTGTTAGTAAACCCTGTCTATTCAGCTTTACTTTGATCGATGTTCCTATGTAAAAATGCAGAATTATATTAAGTAAGTGTGGGGGACAACTTGCTGCTTTTAACTTACTCCATAGCACTGACTGAGACACTGTATCAAATGCTTACTTATAGTCTATAAAGGCCATATACAAAGGAGTCTTTTTATTAATGGCTTGGCATTTTAGCGCTTGTACTAGCAGAAGGTTGGGTGCTGTTTCAACTCCAGATATGACGCCTGCCTGGTTTGCTCCCGGCAAATTGTTATCTTTAAGCCATTTTTTCAGGGCGGGCAGGGCAATCTTGGCATATATTTTCCCCACTGAGTCTAACAAGGCTAGAGGTCTGTAGTTTGAAGGATGTAGTCTGTCACCCTTATTAAAGACCGGCATAATGATTGATTACTTCCACGATACTGGGATAGACCCGGTCAGATGTATTTTTTGAAGATTTCTTGCAGAATAAGAGCCCCTTTTTCTGGAAGCAGCTGCATAGTAGCATTGAAAATGCCATCGTGCCCCGGTGCTCTAGAAGTGCTTAGTTTCTATATTATATTTTGTACGTCTGTTAGGTCAAACATTAACTTATTATCTGCATGGTTTATATTTGGTGGTTGTCCCTTGTACTAAGGGTTTTTTATAAAATAGCTTGGTGAAGTGGTCGACCCAACCTTCTTTACCAATGGCGTTTCACATGTGTGATGTGCATTCTGTTCCTGCACCATCTTTTAGTAAGGACCAGATCTGAGCACTTGATTTGTTTGCGATAGTACGTAGCATACATTTGTTTTCATTTTGTATTTTTTGTCGTTGATGTTGCTTTACAAAATGTTTGTATTTGTTGTTTATTATTAAACATTTCCTATAATAATAATTTCTGTTGCTACATATAATCTTTCGTATGGCTCTCCTTTTTTCAATCTTTTTAGCTCTTATCACTGGATCATATAGATATGTGATTTTTTTTTGGGGATAATTATTTTGACTTTTTGTTGTTCTAAATTGGCAAAGAACATGAACGTACTGGTTCTGTTTAGTGTGTATCAGGCTATTCAATAGTCTGTCTAGCTTGCCAGTTATCCACTTGATTCGATTGAGGCCCTGTTCTAATTGAGGGACATGTAGAGAAGGAGCCAAGTACCCCCACCTCGCCAATATTGCCTATATGTTGGGAACCAGAGTGTGATCCACAAGCCAAGCCATTGAACATACATATACCAAGGAGGATCCTGGATGCAAGGTTCCCCTTGAGAAAACCATACTTGCATATAAGACAGTCTGATGGGCATTTGAATGAAATCCCAGAGGAAACAGGACAGCTGAATGGAAGAGAAGAATGGTGATGTCATGTCACATGAAGCAAGCTGAGGTACATAGAAGAGATGCAGAGACAAGAGAATGAAGATATTCTATAAGGCATCAAGAAAGTATCAAAGATAAGTGACATCTTGGGGTCAATATGAAGAAACCTATGCTACAGCTTCCAAGTACAAGCCGCACAATATTGGAACTCACTCCCCTCATCCGTAAGAGCTCCCCAACCTTACCCAAGCTTCAGGCGCAAATACATCCAATGGATCAAGGAAAATGACACCTAACTCTCCTTAACCTCCTTACCTCACCCAGCTAATCCCTGCTCATTTTTATACATCCTGTACATATGACCGATACTACTGTACATATTACACACATTTACTATCTACTGTTTATATCCCCCTCCATATTTGTATGTATATGACTTACTGTATAATAAGCCCACCTATTTTTTTTCACTGTATTTTATTTACTGTATTTTCTTTATTTTATATGTACTTTATTTACTGTATTTTCTTTATTTTATATGAAAGTACAGCAATGTAACCATGCCTCTTGTGCCTTGATACCCCTAGGTCCGGTGCGCACTAGAAATATTAAACTAAACTAAACTACAGAAACGATGAAGCTATCAAGTCAATTTACACGTGTACATAAGTAAAGAAACACAAGCAGACAAAGTATTCTTGAGGCTAGCTTTAAAGTGAATAGATTGGGGCATGCGCCAATGTATATATATACGAGCAGGTAAAGCATGGATGTTTCCACTACATATTATAGCAGAGCTGGCCAAAAAAAGGAAGGCCTCTTTTCAAGTGTGTCACAGTTAAAAACAACTGAATAAATTAACAGTAGTGAAACTCAGAAAGGCAAGGCTGGACGAGCCCAAGAAGCCAAGGACTTATCAGGCTGGGGTGAGCAGACATTGGTTACAAATCGTGTGAAAGAACAAAACTCCTGTTCAGAAGACATGGACAAAAACAAGGAAGACATCAGAGGTCTATTGGAAAATAATATTTTAAATACTAGAGCTCGATTTTGTGGTCTTCAGTCACGTGGAAGGATGAAGTTGAATGAACATTATGACCACACCTACGCATGAGGCCTTCACTCCCCTGAATTTTCCAGAGCAAAAGAACACTCAGAAGGACACGTTCAAAGCCTTAATTGACATCAGACCACTGAGGTGATGATATGCTAATTGGTGGGAAGCTATGGTTAAGATTAGCTCAACAGCACCTGTAAACCAGCCTACGTGCTGCTAACATAGGTGGAAAAGTACTGATAGAGATTAGAGTGCCAACCAATTGTAGGAGGTCGTGTGATTCAGGGTCCTATAGTTTGTGTAACCAATGAGACGTCGTGTATTTAGTGATGTTCATAGTGACCTGTTTGAGGAGAGGGCTCAGTTGCCCCACTTGATGTTAAGAAGCCTATCACATTCTTAGACTAGTAAGGAACGTATACTTAGATGTTCCCGTAGAACCAATCACAATTGCCACTAGGTTTTGAAGTTTGCCACGTAGGATGCCATTAGTAAATACGTCGGTTGATGTCACCTATGATGAGTTTTTGTTATAAATAATGTTTTTTTCAAGATGCATTGAGAAACTATGCGCTGAGATGTCCGTTGATGTCTGTTGTACTCCCTGTTTTAGATAATTGATATTAAAACAGTTAACTTTTTGCCAACTACCTGAGTCGTTTCGATTATTGATGTTTGAGTAACTTTGCATCCCCATTCATCTCAAGGGTATTGCTACCTCGTCTTAAATGGTTGGAGTCTCCCAGTTCAGGTACAATAGCTTTGTAGGCCATTACTTGTTGTTTCATGTGTTATGACTAAGATATTATGATCACTTAGATCTGTAAGGACCACAGTGAAGTTGGAAATTCCATCTAAGGATTTGTAGATTTAAAGGCATAATCGATGATAGCTTTGGCTTTGTGACATTTCCAAGTGTTTTGGGGTTGAGCATCCCCTTCTATATACCCATTTAGCATGGTCATGTTTCGGTCTGTCATTAGTCTAAGCCATTTGTCCGCTCGGGTTGATACTATCTTTCTGCTGCTAATTTAGCTTTATTTAAATCACCTGCAATTAATGTCACAGATATAGTCGTATCAGAATCAATTTCTTCTAATAGGCTACTGACAAGCTCTAAATAAGTGTCCTCTAATATGTTGGCAGGGTTCCAGTATGTATTCATGATTGCCATTGTGTCGCTAGTATTATCTGTTTCATATCTAAGTAATTGTAAGCCAGGATGAGGGTTTTTCCACTGTATTAGTTTCCCCGGCAAATCCATTTTTAAGGCACCCATTAAGCCCATCATGGGCCTCCCTTTAGGTGGTTTTAAAGCAGGTATTCAAAAAACCTGGTTATTTGGCCATACAGGTTGTGTAGTTAACAAGGTCACCTGAAGGAGTATTAGGTCATAGTTATTTAAGTTATTGATGTTTTTTTTCAGGTTGCATCAGTTGTCTGAAGCCTCTGGTGTTCCAGATGGCTATTTTGAAAGTGGATGACTGTCTTTTAGATTAAATTTAGTCATTTTTCCTATGGTTGGTTTCTTTCACCGCTTTAGACAACCACTCCCATTTATTAATTTGACCAGCAGGTGTTGCCGGCCTCTCATCTCTATAGTACACTTCTCTTTTTAAACTGCTAGTTGAGCCTTGGCAGTTTATTAGGAGAGTATCGATTTTGGATTTGGAACATTTTATTTTCCCTATGGGCATGTTCGTCATTACACTCTGTTTGTTTTCACTCGTCCTAAATTTATTTAATTTGTATCTCAAAACCCTTATCACATATGTGTTTCCTCTCTGACCACAGCAATCATCTTACTACCATGATGGTATCTTAATAATTGCTCTGTTCATTTGTCTGCTCTTAACAATGATTATTGATTCAATGTCTCTTGATCGTATTGGTCGTAACGTTGGGATGACATGGAAGACTGTTAATAGGGTGGAACTGTTGGGGTAGGGATCTCTAAATCTCCTATCAGTCATATGTATAGAGAACCCTTTGACTGACATCAACTCCTTTTCATAAGATTCATCAACAGCTCTTGTTTGGAGCTAGCTTTTTTGGAGCTCTCTCTCTGGTGTTTTAGATGTTTCTCTGCTATTTTTACACATTATGTCACTTTGTCTGTACGGCTTCTCCCCCTTCCTTCATTCACCTGTTTGTCCCTTTTTTTCTCTATTGTTTTGAACTCTAAGTCATGTGTGCTAATATTTGAATTTACGAGTTCAAAACAGTGGATTGAATCATTCTCTGTCAAGACAACCTCTGCATCAGATTGCTCTGCTACTGCAGAGTGTGTCGTTAAATTCATTAGGTAGCTCATATTTACGTCCTACTCTGATTCTGTTGAAACACATCTAGTTTTCTTTTTATTAGAACCTGCACTTAGTTCTAGATCTCCCCAGCTAGTCAAGCACTTTGGTAGCTTTTCTTTCGTTTCATAGTTTTTTTTATACAAGTGTCAGCATGGTTACAGATTTTAACAATGTCCGTTTCCCATTGGTTTGATTACTATTCATGGGTGCTGGCTGATTTTTTAATGTTCTACTTCTAGCCTTTCTTTTGCTTGCCTTTTGTGGATTGAATAGTTGTATATCAGATCTTTCGCTTGTATAGTGCTGGATTCTATCTCAACCAAACTCCCTTCAGTTTCACATCCTGACAGGACACCACTCCCTGATCGAAATCATCTTCCACATTACATGTGGCCAATGTCTCAGGAAGGGGCGTGGCATCCATGTCGTGACCTAATGGCACCTCCGGAAGTGCTGCAAGAGTCAGCATATTGATGTCTACGTCGGACTGATCCAGCCCAAGCTTCGGTTTGGAAGTTATCGAAGTGAGATTACACTCACAAACGGACATTTCACTTTTCATCTCTAGTAATCTCAAATTTAGTTGGTTTAGCTCTGAGAATACTTGTTCAAAGTTGAAATGGCTGCTGGCCAGGGACCTGAATTTAGCTCCGTTTTTTTTTTTAATCAATGAGCTCATATATCTTTGTTAAGCTGAAAATTCCAGTATTTATAGCCACTAGGGTGATTTCATAGGCTGGTAATATTGGATTTTTAAATCCAAAATAAGGCTTTGGGGTGGGCCTAATGTAAGACATCTCGGAAGAAGCAGTTGGGTTCAGCATTTGGTTAATAGCTCTAGGAGTTAGATTCGGGGAGTCTGATAGATTTGTGTCATTTATCACATTTGCTGGCTGTTGGGACTCTAAACCAACATTCATTTGGGTCTCCGGTACGAGGACATCTCGTCCCTGCCTGTTAGGGGACATAGAGGTGTTACCCTCATTGCATGTTTCATTGAAGTTTGTCGATAGTTTTTGCAATGTTTGTTGTAAATCCACAGTGTCTATCACAACATTGGCATTCTCAATCCCTTCTTCGCATGTAGCTGTTTCTTCCAATTTGGGCATTTTATCAATATCATCGTTCTTGCTTTTTGTTTCACACACACCGTCAAGCAGAATTTCTACTGCTATAGGAACATCATGCCCGATCGTTGTACCGTTTGTCGCCACTTGCGAATAAAGTCTGGGTGCAATCGTAGCCTCATTAGAATGCATCTCTATTTTGGAATTCAAAAGGAGAACTTAGCCAAGGTGCATTCTTACTTTCGGGTGAGGCATGGCAATACGGCGGCGAGGTTTGGGGGCGTGCAGCAGCCTGGCAGCATTGCGAGATGTATGCCACTATCTTGTTGTCAGTGACAATCCATCTCCCTCGGCATTATCAGGATGTCTTCAGTCTTTTGCTCTGTTTGCAGTCCCGAAGTAGTTATTCCTTGCGGGGGACCACATTTTCCAGCTGATTTGGAGCGAGAGGATCTCTTTGTTCTGCTGTTTTGCTTTATTTGCAGAGGATGTGGAACGGTCCTCTCTAATTGTGGATGGGCAGGGGCCACATTTTGCAGTAGCTCCGTGGCCCCCGCCGGCATGGCCGCCGTTCTCAATGTGTACATAAATGTGAAAGTTGGATTTAAAGCAGAACTAAAAATGCGCAGATGTGCTGCACAAGATAAAGGCAGAATTAAGTGTCCCGCTCACAAGTGTTTCAATGGGATTAAGGGTTAAGAGCACAATTAGTCACATGGCTGACCTGCGAGCAGTGGAGTAACTTTGATGAAAATGTTGGGGGGGAAATGACATCTGAAAAAAAAGGTGCCCCAGCCAAATGAATGGGGACAAAATGGTGTGCCATGAAATTTGGGGGGGACAAATACCCCCGTACCCTCCTAAAAGTACGCCCATGCCTGCGAGGGCTACTCGGCTGTACAGCTGAACAGTCGAACAGTCAGCACTCGCAGTCTGCACTCCCAGGAAGTGTGCGTGCAGGAGGCGCAAGGGCATGAGATTTTATGGGCTTCTGTGTTATGTGGGTGGAGTCTTTGCCTAAAAGAAAGTTAAATAACGCTTTCAGACACTTATAAAGTCAGTTTCACACAATATGTGTGTCAGTCCAATAGTCTGATAGGGTCGGCTTCAGTAGTAAATCCTACTGAAATAACCATGTAGCAAGGATCAGATTTCCAGAAGCACGATGAGATCGTAGAACATCCGTGGACAAGCAAAGAGCACAGTCGAACAGTCAGCACTCCCAGTCAGCACGCCCAGGAAGCGCGCGCACAGGAATGAGATTTTATGGGCTTCTGGGTTATGTGGGTGGAGTCTTTGCTGAAATAACCACATAGCAAGGATTAGATAACCAAAAGCACAATGAGATCGTAGAAAATCCGTGGGCAAGCAGAGAGCACAGTCGAACAGTCAGCACTCGCAGTCAGCACTCCCAGGAAGTGTTTTTTATTAATTGATACAATGGTGCAAGTAATTTCATCTCAGAATAGGTGGCCTGCCCACCAGACCCCCCTTTCCTTAAGCTCCATGCCAAATACATATTGACACCTGTTCCCTGCTCCTCAGCCTCTTAATATGCAATAGCCAGTGAGAGCTGCCTCTCTTTAGATCCTTTGTGAGGTTGGGTAAGACCTCTCTCAAGCAGGTCAGCCCCCAGCAGGAGCTGTCCTGGGAAATAGGATTTAAAGGGCACACTCTAACCAAAAGCACTAGTTGCACACCAGGGTGTTTAATTTGATTTGATATGCTAAATGTATATTGTGCACTTGACGGAATAAACTGCATCCAGGTACAGATTGTATGAATGTTAGGCTACTGATCGAATTTTTAGAAAGCCACAAGATCAGAGAACATCTATTACTGAAAAAGGAAAAATTGTCAAGGCGTTCCTAAAAGCCAGAAAAGAAGTCAACTTGTGCAGAGATAGCAGTAGGGAATCCCATAACCAAGTCTTTAGACAGAAAAATGTGTGTCTCCTCTGGACATTTGGGGGATGGACTAGTCAGCAGGTACTTATCGGCTGTGCAGAGAACACACATCGGCTGATAATGAGATATTTTATTAACTAAATATGGGGTGCAGAACCATTCATGCACTTGAATACCAGGCACAAGATTTTAAAATCTGTTCTCTGCCTAACCAGTAGCAAATGAAAGGTTATTCGGACTACTGAGACTGAGGTCATTTTAGGAAGCTTGTGAATCAGACTAACAGCTTCATTTTGAGCATTTTGAAGTCTGTTAAGATGCTTTGCAGGAATGGCGGCTAACAAACCATTTGCATAGTCCAACCTGCAATTAACCAGGGAACACACCACAACAGCATGATATGATCATGGAGTATATGGAAGTGGGAGCCTGAGCAAATTGAGATTGTAGAAAACAGATTGTACTCTTGCTCCACCCTGATGTTTACACCCTAAATTTGACCCCTATATGCATCCTGAATTCTGGATATTGGCAGCAAAAGTCACCGGGAGATCAAATTGACAAGGGGGAACCATCTCTGCGGACATGACAGTAAGATGTTTACAAAATAAGACCTACCTTGTCTGGATTTAGTTGGAGCTTATTGGTGGTCAGCCACTGAACAACTTCAGTGGTGCACTGTATTATATTAAGCAGTGACTCTACAGATTTGCTGACCTTCATGCAGATCTGCATGTAATCTGCATATGAATGGCAACAGAGATTGTATTTAATAGAATTTGCAATAAATGGTTGAATGTAGATTTTGAATAACAAAGGGGATAAAGAAGAGCCTTCAGCGGCTTCACAAAGTATTGCACTGTACTGCACTGGCCACCGATTTCACCTCTAAAACTCATTACTTTCTGACCTCTCTCTCTTCCTCCCTTTCCTCCACCACCTTTCCCCCTGCCTCCGTTGGCCTCTCCTCCAGCCCCACCCACTCTCTCCTCCTTCTCACCTATCACAACTGATGAGCTCTCTAGAGTAGTCAGCTATATGAAGGTCTCATCCAAACAGGTGTCTCCCTGTTCTTACAGAACCATTAAGGACAACATCTCCTCCCTCGCTCCAGCTCTTGCTGACTTCTGCAACCATTCCTTAGAATCGGGATTGTTCCCTTCTTCTCTCAAGTACTTTCTAGTGCACCCTCTCCTAAAAAAGCATTCTGCCAACCCCTTGAGCCTCACCAACTACCACCCTATCTCTACTACACCCTTACTTGGGAAACTTCTAGAGAAATTGGTCTTCCCCCAACTGCTACAACACACGTAGCTCGCTGGTTGTCTACATGACCATCAGTCTGGATTCCGAGCATCCAGAGGCATGGACACTGCTCTCCTGAACACTCGTGAAGAACTGCTTACAAATCTTGACTCCAACTCTACTGCCCGTTCTTATTCTCTTTGACCTCTCTTCTGCTTTTGATATGGTAAGCCATTCTATTCTCACAAAGCAGCTCCGAGATACTCTTGGTATCTCAGACTGTGCACTGGACTGGTTGACCTCCTTCCTCACTTAACGTATTTCCCAAGTGCTCCTGGGCCTCTTCTCCTCCACTACCACTCTCTCTACATGTGGTGTTCCCCAGGGCTCTATCCTCTTGCCTTGGCCCTTCAACATCTACCTTGCACCTCTTGCTCACCTGATATGTGCCTTCTCTCCTCATTTCCAGTGTTACACAGTTGACCCTCAACTCTTCTTCAAGCTCCCCTCTTTCTCCTCCTCTTCCTCTTCTATAATCCCTGACTGCATGTCTGTTATTCATTCCTGGTGCTCCACCAGTGATCTCTGTCTTAATGCCAGTAAAACTGAGATCTGTCCTATCGGGTCACCTGACCGCCCTTTCTTTCCTGCACTCTGGCACCTTCTATGGGCTCACCTCCCTCTCCTTCCGATGAGCCCAGAAACATTGAGGTCATCTTTGACTCCTCTTCTTTGCTCCTCACATCTTGGACCTTGCCAAGAAAGCCCACTTTCAACATCACCTCCTTAGAGGCATTCTCCCTTTCTTCACCATCTCACCATCCCCCAGAAGCTCAATGTCTATAGAGCTCTGGTCCTCTCCAGGCTAGTTCACTGTAACAGACTCTTCCTCAACCTGCTTCTTTCTTCACTCCATCCTCTTCAACTAATCTAGAATCCGTGGCCTCAATCCCTGGGACTGTATCTCTTCATCTCCAAAATCTCTCTACTGGCTCCCAGTTACTGTAAGGACCACATTCAAGATCCTTTGCATCATCCACAAGGCTGTCTGGCCCTGGGACCACCCTACCTCTCTCTTACTAAATACTCTCCTTCCAGATCCCTTTGATCTTCTGGCTCCAACTCTCTACTGATCAAACACTTTTCCAAGCAGAGGGCTGGGGCAGATCTCTCTTCTATGCTGACTCCTTCCTTTGGAACAGTCTCCCCCTCTCTCTCCATCTTGAAATGGACGACCTAGAGTTTCACAAACAACTCAAGACATTTCTCTTCTCCTCCTTCCCTCCCCCCTGTGCTAACCATTCACTCTGTCACTGAGATTGGCGGCCTGGTCCTTCAAGAGCTCAATTGGGTCTAGGCCTTCTGTCCAATAGCCCCCAGCACCTCCTCCTGCACTGCCCTTGGGGCCCACACCTGCCTGCCGGCTAGTTTTGCCTCTGCCCTGCACTTACCTGTTGGGCGGTAGACCTCCCTCTTCACCAGGGATGTCCCCGCCCATGCACTTACCCGTTGCCTACCCTGTGGGTAACTCTGGCACTTCCTCCGGTAGGCACCCTAGTTGCACTTACCACACACCCCTACCCCACTTTTTTTCTTTTCACTGCACTTGCATGCTCCGTTTGTCACAAGGCCTAGTAGGAGTGGTGTTCCTTTCAATTTATTAATTGGCATTTTCATTGTTTATTCGCACCCTTGTTCCCTTCCCTTGTGGCACTTTGAAACACTGTCTTGATGTATAAGTGCCTTATAAATATCCAATAAAATAAAAATAAATACAGTTGGAAATATAACTCCCCATTTTAACAAATTGAAGGTAATTAGTAAGAAACGGCCAACACCATATCAAGGCATTTTTAGAGACACTGATAACCTCTGACAGTCTGAAAAGCATTGTATCTGAGTCTACATTATCGAATGGTGCTGATAAATCTAACATAATCAACATTCATCTTCGCCTGAAATGTTTAATATATCATTCCACACCGAGATCAGCGCTGTCTAGGTCCCATGAGAACGGTGGAAGCCGGTCTGAAAAGTGTCCAGAACTTGTGGCTTGTCCACATGCGTTTTCATTTGGAAGGTAATCCTTTTCCCAATATTTTATCTCTCAATGCAAACCAGCAAAGCGTTGTTAGTTCTGTAAGCATTTTCAATACAGGGATGTTTTTCTTTAACAGGACAGTAACCATTGATATCTTCAACTCTGGAGGTACCAGACCTTGTTCTAATGACGAGTTTACATATATTGTCATGAATGGATGGTGCAAGATAAATGGCATGCCTCCTTGCAATGCACGCTGGCATTATATCAAATGTATGTATTGTAGGTTTCAAGCTGTGCATTAAATAATAATAGTATCAGTAGTGACCGTTGAAAAATCAAAGGATGCATTTGCTGTAATATGATCACTCCTGTAAGGTACATTCTGGCTAGCCAAAAGGCAAGTCTTATCTTGAATATCTTTGTTTTTATCTATTAAAAATATGTTAAAGTTGTTGGCTAGGTCAATCCAGCGACAATGCTCGGAGCATTTAAAGATGTAGAGATAATGGAGAACAGTGCTTTAGCTTTGTTTTCTGCAACTGCTATATTGTTCTAGAGATATTTAGCTTTGTCAACGAAAACGGCTTTCTTGTAAGCCTCCTCCCACAAGAGGTCAAAATGCTGCATACCGAAGGGACATTGAAGCTATGGTCCTGAGAAGGCAGCAGGGTTAGTAGCTAGAGGGAGCTTGGCATAGTAGCATACCATCTTACTTTTCTTTGAACCTGTCATTTCTTCCTGTCTCCAACACTTCCTTTAGCACAAAACAATCTGTGTATGTTGCAACCAGACAAAGATCCCTTGTCACAAAGACAGGGATTGGACCCCTTAAATCAGGCTTGCTTTCCTCCAATCCGATAGAGCATTTTGCTTATAAAAGAAGAGGTTTCCCAACCATTCTTTAATTCCCTTTTGGACCATCCAGTTCATATGAAAGAATTCATTTTCACCTCTTTTGGGAGAACAGTCATCTTCAAAGCCCTCGGCCAGTGAGGTGAAGATTGAATGTTCCAAGGCACATTAGTGGTGATCTGCTGCTGGAGAAAGACCTGTCTCCCTGCCAATTACACCGGTACTCAGGAACTCACTGGAGTTGAAGGACCTCTGCAGATGTTGACCAGCCTCTTTCATGTTGGGAGTATGAGAACAAGTACTCATCTTATCTCTGAGACCTTAAATTGGGGCTCACAACATCCTGAGAGCCAGAACAGCCAGGATCCCTGTTGTTTGCCATTAAACTGTGTTGATCCAAATCCCGGAGCACTTTTCATACCAACAGGACATGTTGGTTTTGCTTTTGGGAGTCTCCAGACCTTTGAACTATTGCTGCTGCGACTTCGAATAGCTCGCCACTTCATAGTGCCTGGTACAGCACATCACCTGTTCAGATCAAAGAACCATCTCACTGCTGTGCAAAACTTCAAAATGCCACCACTTCAACATTTCACCGGACCATGAGTGTCACAGCTTGCAACCGCCCAACTCGACTGGAAACACTGGAGAATCGCACCAAACTTTGATCCGGACCAGGAGTTATCAAATATCTTGAACTGGCCCCACCTGACCTTCAAACCGATCCTGTTGAGCCATGCGAACAGTATTATTCGACCGGCACCTATGAACTGTACTGAGCACTCACTTTCAACCAACTTAATGCCAGATCCCGCCACTTGGACCAATATGACTTGCTGCACCTGATCTGGGTTTGACCCAGATTTGCAGTACCTTGAAACCTGGTTTGACACCTTTGTAACACTGAAGATTGGAATTAGGTAATTTGAAGAGACCCTGTCCCGCTGGTCCACCTTTTGGGGGCCCTAGAGACTGTCCTATTTACACCATATCATCTTTAAACTCCTTTTTGCATTTTCTGATGGTTTTCTTCACTGCTAAGTATACAGTGTGCATTTATCTTTCTTCCTTTACAGGGGGTAGGCATTTTATAATGTGTGTGATAGTTAAGTGTATAATTGATGTATGTAATGAAAGTATATAAATTTATGGAACCTTAATTGGACTACTGCTATTTGGGTTGCTACTGGCTCACATTCACACCCCTTCCGAGAGCATAGCCTTCACTCAGCCCCCATTACCACAAACGCTGGAGGGGGTTTATCTCTGAGCATTGCATATTTTACCTTTATGATTCGGATCACTGTTGGCTTGTAGAAGTGTGGGGGCTGATTAGATGGATTAGCCACTACTTACCCATGTACTCCTGCAGAGCGGAAGTCATTTTGTCACAGTCTTAGGTAGGGAGTCTGCAACCTGTGGCTCTCCAGATGTGTGGGTCTATGAATGCCATGATTCCTCACCCTTGACTATGCTGGCTACTGCCTATGACTGCTGTAGTACAACACATGAGTTGCAGAAATCTGTTCTAAAATAGGCATGCAAGGGAACAACTCTCTGTTTAATAACACAGGGTTATCTTTAATGATCAACCTACCAAGCGTTTTCTTTCCTATCTTAATTCAGTGTTTTATATCAAATGTTGAAATACCAATGCGGCTTGGGCAAAAGGAAGGACTGGGGTCCAGATGCCTTTAATGTAATGAGCTGAAAAAGGGGAAAGGACTGCCCTACGGGGAAAAGGGGAGATTCTTCTCGAAATCACTTCCCACTCAAAGGCCCCGTACATCCCGCGCAGAGCGCCAACATGTGCAGCTAGTCTATTAGATGCCATAGCGATAGGCCTTTCTTCAACGTATGCTGAATATTCACTGGCACCAAGGCAGTCAAAGGGAGATCAGCCACACTGATCACTCGTGATCTTGTACGCACTATATGTGGACACTACTTGCCTTAGGCTTAATATAGTGACTGACAGGCATGTTATTGTGTATACCCTACAGTAATTGGCACTACAAGTAGACTGTTAGCCAGTCATGCAGATGACTTTAAAACCGAATGCTTCACAGATCATTCTATTCCTTGTAAGTGTGCCACTATGATGTGTTTTAAAATTGTATTTTTAAGCAGACATGTTCTGCGTCCATAGCATCAGCCATCAATTTAAATATTTTAACAGTAACATATTTTTTTAACATGAATATATATTGTACCTCTTTTGGTATTTAAAAAAAGGAGATCTTATGACTAACTTTGGGTTCCATTATATCTAAAAAAAAAAAACAATAAAACGATAGCTTAACATTTAAACCATGTTAAATCATGACAACTAATAAACTTGCAATAAAGATGAGATGCATAGAGAAAATCAAACCAAATTCGCTTAAAGTTGGACACAAATATGATCTAAACTCCATTTAATTAAAGCTGATGGATCTGGAAATGTCATTATTGGCTGCTGCACACGCGTCGGAAGAATCAATGCAGCAATATTTCCCTCTCCTTCCCGAATCCCCTGCCATACCGGAGAGCAATAAGTCATCTTGGCTGGAAAAAAAAACAAATAACTCTCTTCCACACCTCACTCCCCAGTCTCTAATCTACAAAAGGGCAAACAATGGAAGATAAAATGTCTGCTTTTGATCAGACTGATTGGTATGAAAAAGCACAAATCCCTGTTCACATATTTTTAACATGCCCCAATGCTTACTCTACCTTCCTCCTTCATAGAGAATCTCTGGTCTTTCCTTTAAATATAGCAAAGAAGGGCTACTTTTCAAGTCCCCCGGAATGTATGAAAAGGCGCCAAAACCGGGAGTAAAAGCGTTACGCCAGGCTTAGCATCCCGTTTTATTCTCTGGGGGATTTTCAGGCAGGGTGTGGGCACGAATATGAGGACCCATTTATGCCAGGCAAACCCATTCCCGCCTCTAAAAACATGGTTGTTCTTAACAGCTGTAGATTTTCAGGCTGGCATACAACCAATGGATTCCTGTGGAATGCGGCTGGATTTAGCATTCACAAATAGCATCCGCATTCTTTTTGTATGCCGGGTAAATGCGCCCTGCGAGCGTAACTTGAGGAAGGTATTTACACTTTTGCACTACACGTTGCAAAAGAAAAGCTGTCAAGGGTATTTCACCAGTTTTAATACATATTTTGAACTTTGTACAGCAAGTGACGAACATTGCATGGAGGGGATCATTTTGCACGCAAGTGCAAACTTAGACAACCCCCTCTATGCAGTTTAGATTTTTTTGTAAAATGCACGTTTTTTTATTTCTGGCACTTTTCTCTGAGAGAAGCCTCTAAGGCCACAACATGGACTGCTAACAACAGCATACACCCAGTGGCAAGATGACGCTTCCCTTTCCATGGCGGCCTTCGGGAGCGGAAAGGAAGGATCGGCTGCTGCAGCGGCACTCGCTGCAGCCGAAGTGAGGTAAGTGGGGGAGAGAGAAGGAAAAAAAAGAGGGATTGAAGATGGGGAAAGATGGCGGCAGGGAAGCGGCTGTCAGGCGGTATGGCATGCTGGCTGAGAGCGGAGGTTTCAGCCCCCGTTCCTAGCCACCTGATTGGCTGGCTCCCTCTATCAGGTTGCTCAAGCCATTTTATTTCCTCTTTGTGAGATTCTATAGTGCATTGTTATAAGCCCTTTGGGATTGTTTCTTTAAATTCATTTTTCTTCCCGTTCTTACTTTCGTCAGAAGCAGAAAACATAGATGCAAAAAAATCCATTGTAAAAATACTTAGTGAAACCCTCTGTGAATGTTTTTTGGCTCCATTTATCTCACTCCCACACCAAATATATTAAAGAGGTGACCTTCTGTGAAACTCGCTATAGAAGCACCTGTTAGTACGTTTTTGCTAGTCTCCCCCGCAAACGTTATAAAGAATTGGAAAACACAGATTTCTTTGGGAGCATGTCATCTATGGATGAGAGAATGGCCAGCACAAAGTTGAACAAAATGAGGCACAGATGGAGGGTCAGCAGGAGGTAGTACATAAGTAGCTAGATACGAAGGGGCAGCGGTGGATACATAAAGAGGTGCACGTGCAAGTAACACAATGGAGAAAGAGATTGGGCTGGAGGTCAGCAAGAGTAACATAAAGAGGCAGATGAGGGGCAGAAGGAGGAGGTGGATGCCGGGCAGTTGGAGGGCATGCATGTGTGTTAGGAGAAAAAGGAGCAGGGGGAGGGTGAGGAGTAGGAAGGGCAGCCCAAAGAGACGGAGTAAGAGAAGTAGCAGGTTGACCGAGTTGATTTTTGTGGCTTCCATCCTGTAGAGGGTAAGGCGGGCCAGAGGCCGGGACAAACAAATGGGTACTGGACAACACTTTCTACACCAGGGCCCTCATGCGGGTGACAATTCTGCACTCTTCCTGAGGTGATGATGCAGGTAGAGGGTTATGCAGTGTGGCGCAAGCTGCACAAGAAGAGTGAGAATGTCTCATTAGGCACACCTGGAATGTGCAAACAACGATTGTCCTGGCATAAGCAGTGTTTATGGGCACATGCTGGAAGCACCCAGGTGTGCACATTTACCCACCATCCTCCATTACCTTGCGGAAAGGAGGCCAAACTAACAGGAATTCCACGTGTGTGCATGGTTGCAGACCTCAACACCTGGCTTATTTTATCCCTAGCAGTCTCTCCTTCACAGGAGAACTGGATTTGGGCATATGTGTACTAGTTTAAAAATGATCTAGGCTGATATTAGTAGTCATTAGCACTCCCTGAAAGAGGGGGAGGTGTGGTAGAAACCTTCTGATGCCAATATTTTGTCTACCACTAGCATGATACACTGCTTTGAGTGGTACCATGTGTGTGCACCCCATCCAAGTGCAAAATCATTATGAATTGGAAGGCTATCCTGAGGTCCAAAGGGGGGGAAGACAGACTCTAGTGTGTGCTGCTTTGTTAATAGGTACCATATTATGTGGCTTTTTTGTCAACGCAGTGTTTGAAGTAAGGCTGTAAATCAATGGTGAAGCTAAGATGATTACTTGACTGACTGAGGTACCAAGGAGCACAACATTTATTTTGTTGGAGTGGAGTTTTAAATATGTGCTCAACATCCGGTATTCAGTGAGCAGAATTGCACTTGTGAGATGTCTTCAATGGGGCTGTGCTCCAGGTACGATGTTGTCTTATTCATGGACTGATGCACGTACATGTCACGGTCATTGAGGAGTGCTCCTAAAGGCTCCAGGTAGAGGCTAAAGATGATTGGGAAAAGGATGGAACTTAGGAACACTCTGCATTTGACTGGGTGAGGGATGATTGAAAGTTTTCAATCTGGCGTAAAGGAGGTAAACGAGATAAGCACCTTGTCATCAAACCTCAACCCTGTGGCGAGAAGTGCTAGCAGAATTCTGTGATCAACTGTGTTAAATGAGAAGATGCTGAGTAGGACTAATAGAACACAACCACTATGTTCATAATGTGCAAGTTGTTATCAATAACCAGTATGGCTTCTGCCTCAGTGCTACATCTTGGTTTGTATTGTGTCAAAGTCCCCTGCCTGACTCTGGAAACGGCCAACGGGGAGGGGCTAGTGGGTTGGGTGCCTGAGCAGGTCAGTGGGTTTTGGCCCCAGGTTTGGTATGTGGAACATCACCATGGCATACTCACTCTGTTCCCTGACATTCGGCAGATGACAGTCAACATGGCAGCTAAACTTCACGTTGGTCCCAAATAGCAGGGGCAAGTTGAGTGGAATCGCAATGACTCTCCAGAGGATTAGAACCACACCAGTCAGGATACAGAATGAACAACAGGGATATATGCCTACACTTCTAAATCCTTCAAGCTGGTTTCTTTAAGTGAGCCTGCCATCTCCACCAAGCCGTATTCCACTACAAGTCTGATACAGGTCTCCAGAATCTCAGCATTTCACCAGCTGATAATGTGAAAGTCATTACTTCAAATAAAAAGAGTTGTTTGGAGAAACTGCATAAACGCTGGGGAAAAACAGAGGGCCCCTGACCGATTTTCCAACATGGCAGCCCAGGGCTATGCTTCACACTGACATAACACCACAGGGCTGGGAATAATGCACATGCCCCATCGAGACCTCCAGACTGGGCAAGGGGGAAGGATAATTACATCTCCTAAATCCCCTAAATCCAAGATTGTGGAAATGTGCTGTGTAATATCTGTCCACCCTCAGAGGCCAAAATCAGACTCAGGTGCACCATGCTTAGCACCATGTCTAGCCAACCAATCCCGAGACTCATTCAGTACCAGGACCCAGGTACAGACCTTCATCCAAGTCCCAACCACAGGTGAGGGATAAGACATAAACATCCCACGATGAAATGACATGGAACCAGTGGCTAAAGGTACGCCATCATAATTAACAAACTTAATGAGAGACATGTAGGATTCTCACTTTTGCTAAATTGTACAAACCATTCATTAATTAATCTTTCATAATACACCTAATACCAGAGACCAGCCTCTAAGCATGGGGCAAAGATTTGAACCTGTGTTGCTGTGCAATGTTTTGCTTCTAAGACAAGCATGTTGTCCCTGAACTTTCCTCCCAGCCTATAATAAACTTGTTTTTGTTTATTAATGATGTACTGGATGGCGAGACTTACATCCCTCTCAATATGTCCCCCCATTGGACACCATTATGTGTGAAGTAGAAACAGCTCTGTTTACACAATGTAGGAACAAACTTCCAGGGTTAGATGGGCTGGCCACAGAATTATTTCCATCTGAACCATTCATTTGGATTCCTTTCCCAAAGAAAACGATAGATAGAGAAATCGAGGATGGACAAGACCAGGACATGTTGTTTGAGTCAATGGGTGGACATCCTGGGGATAGCCAAAACGGATGAAAAGGATGGTGTGGTGAGTTGACTAAACTCCTCATGCTGTGATGTGAGGTCGGCAAGCCAGAAGGGAATGGGATGAACTGGCCACCACCCAATGTCTCTCTCAGAGGGTGGAAGCAGAGGAATCTCAGGGAAAGCCTCAAAGAAAGGAAAGGACAGAATGGTGTGGGGAGGAGATTGAATGTCCAATCTTACTATGTGGTAGGAAAGAAGAGCAAGGGACTAGCTTGGTCCGGCTGCTTCCCAATGTGCTATACAGATGGTAGTAGAGCGCTCTCACAAAGACCCCTCCTCCACCCTAACGCAGCATCCCACCCGAGTTGACAAACAACTCATCTCCTCTGCAAGAGTATTGGGAACCAGTGTCTTTAGGCACTATAAGAGAGAAACCAGTGTTAGTGCAGAATGTCATCACATACTACTCTCTGTTCAGTGTTAACGACATGAAGTTCAAGAAACTCACAAACCAGCTGTCTAGAACATAACTGCTTTGACTGGGGTTCTATTTGATATTTTCGCTTTTTGTTGGTCGCCTACCAAAAGACAGATTTTATTTTGCACAATTTTCGGCAGTCCGTAAAAAGCGAAAATAGAACTTTCCCTTCCCCCCTACACTCGCTGGCAAGATGTCTGTGAAAACGGGTGGTTGCATCCCCGAATCCCTTCCTCAGCTGCTGCCACCTACCTCCCCACACAAGCATATCGCTACCCCAAAAAACACACAAACACGCAACACACACACACACACAAAATCCCTCACAAACACACACAAACTCTCACCTGTTCTCCCGCGACAGCTTTCCTGGTCCTGACATGCCTGTCAGCCCCTACGCGCACTTGTGTGCATCAAGGGCATGACACTTTTATTTAGAAAGATCGCTCCCTGTGGTCACAGAGCGGTCTTTCTAAATCGGTATTTTTTCTATTCAAACACTAGAAAAATACAGTGGGCCTCATTAAGAGTATGCCGGTCTGGTAACAATGGTGCTGGTAAGCTACTGGCCCTGTTGTTAACAGACAGGCATACTCCGAGTTCTGCGAGTGGGTGACCTGGTGGGCGGAAAGGCACCCGCTCGCAGACTTTGACGGTAGCACAGGCACCATTATAAATGGTGCAGGTGCTACCGTCCTCCCCATTCCCATTGAGTCCAATGGAACTTGAATGGAAATGGGGAGTAATTTTTTCTGATGCCTGGCAATGGGGAATTACCGGTACCGCTGGGGCTGTAATGCCCCGGTAGGTCCCCATTGCCCGGCACCAGAAAAAAATTACTCTGGCAGCAGCCATGCCATTTTTACCGGCACGGCCACCGCCGGGGTCATAATGAGGCCAAGTTTCACTTAATATTGTGCCTGGGGAAGAAACAAGGTGACAGTGAGCTACATGATCAGAGCAATATGCTGCAAAAGTGTGCTTACCAGATGTGAAGAGATGCAGAACGCAAGGGTTTACATGTGACAAGAATATAAGATAGCAAGACAATGGGCCTCATTACGAGTTTGGAGGCTGCCTCCAAACTCGGGTCCGGGTCCGGGATCCCTGAATGGGGAAAGACCCGGCCATTCCGACCTTGGAGGGCCCGGTATTTCATCATTCAGGGAACCCAGACCATCCTCATTTCTATTTGAGCCCCCATAGAGCTCAATGGGAATTGGGAGCATGCTAACAACGGGCCCGTTAATGACGGGCCTGTTGTTAGCATGCTGGCCCTCTCGCGGGACCCGCTAAGGACGTCTGGTAGAACCAAACGTCCAGAAAGGGTCCCGCAAGGGGACCTCGTTATAGGGCGGTATGGGGTTAATGGCGCCGTTAATCCCTTACTGCCCACCTCGTAATGAGGCCCAATTTCTTTGGGTAAGTGGAAGAAGGCTCCTCTGTGCAAGTTCTGTGCTTTGTTAGGCAATAGGCTGGGAGGATAGCTCTGTGGCAACGCGTGGGTCTTGGAAGCAAGACCACGCTGAGCAAACACAGGTTCAAATCGCGGAGCCACGCTTGGAAAAAATAAATAAATAAATAAACAAGTGCATTATAAATAACCTGCCCATCCGCAATGAAACTAGCGCCTAGATACCTACGGGTTATGTACGCTGTAAATAAATGCAAAAATAAATAAATCCATCACACATAGAAGACTCGGATCCTTGGTGCTTGATTTGAATCAAAGAGAAGAACATCTCTATGATGTTTAGCGCTACCACCAATATTAAACCACGTCTCCCCAATAATATTGTATAAATTAATGTAATTATGAACAGACTATCCAATAGAATTCACATTTGTGTCAGATTTCATTCAGAGTTTTAATGCAATCAACTTATAATTGAAAATCCTATAAAGAGAAGCGTCTCCTTGCCTCAGGCAGACACGTTTTTCAATCCAATATAGAGCTTCGCCAGGGCATTTTCTATGAGTATGTTAGAACTAGGTGATGATTTCAAGGTGCAGATGAATACAAAATCAGTGAGAACTGTATGGTACAATCAAAACTCAAGAGCAATTTTGACAAACAAAATCATAAGCAAATACATTAACATAATAATGCATGCACATACATACACAATAGAACATGAAAATAAACACGACAAGTAAAAGCTGAACAACAAAAGAAAAGAAAGAACGATCCGTTCATGTGCTTCAATGGGTTTGGCGGAGACCTTTCAGAAACTGATATCCAAAAAAGAGAACCCAAGGCCAGATAAGTTGAAGTTTATGGATGTGCTTAACTGCTGCTGTGAAGGATTGTAATAGGACTACATAGGAGAGTTTGGCAATATGTCTATTAGTGTACTTGTTCTAATGGCTCAACCTGAGGTGTATATATGGGGGGATGTGTGTGTCTTGTGTAAGGAGGTGAGAGATGTTTGAGTGAGTTGAACTGATTATTGAGGATCAGAGGTGTATGGAAGTTACGAGGCAACATAATGGGCCTCATTACGAGTATAGAGGCAGACATGCCCTTAATAAGGGCATGGCTGCCTCCATACCGGGTTCCAGGTCCGGGTCCCGCGAAAGGGGACTTACTGGGCCATTCTGACCTTGGAGGGACCGGTAAATCCCTTTCGCGGGACCCGGACCCGGTACTTCCCTATTCCCATTTCAGCCCCCATAGGGTTCAATGGGAATGGGGAGGGTGATAACAACGGGCCCGTTCATAACGGGCCCGTTGTTAGCACCCTCTACTGCTAGCGGGTCCCGCTAAGGACATCTGGTCGTCCTTAGCAGGTCCCGCTGCAGACCTCGGAATAGGGCAGCCCATAATGAACGGTGGCGGTCCCGTTCCGGCACCGTTCATTATGGGACCGCCAGGGTCCTAATGAGGCCCAATGCGTTTTTCTGCGTGCTAAAATACCACTTGCCTCTGGCAGATAGTTCCCATTGCATTTTCTCGAAAATGCCACTCACGATGCCCCTCTCTCTTGCTCTCTCTTACTCTCGCTTTCTCTCTCTCTCAAACAGATACATTGTATCCTGTTTCTCTCAAGTGTCTAACCCATTGTCAACTACAAGCCTCAAACGTTTCTAACAAGTGCACACTGATACAGGCCAAAATGAGGTTCCCCCTGACCCTACTGGACACTACTTAACTGGTGTTGAAGCCACGAAATGTTGCAACTGAGCCCCCTCATACCCAAATATATTATTCACTGCCTCTCAGTGTGCTGTGAGGGGTGGTGACATCTATGTCTTTATACAATGATTGTGGAAACTTTGTTGTGCCTCATTCCCGAACCCCCATATTTCAGGCTCCAAATACAGTGACATGTTCGATCTCACAGGGGAAAGCAACATCAAAGCTTTGGGAAAACTGTGTACTTCAATGACATGCAAAAGAGGTGCAATAGTAGAACACACATTTTCTTGACTCTATTAATTTCAGTCAATGACACCACTGATTTGTTGACTCATAATTTTGAAAATTATATAGTGACCCTCTAAGTAATTTCTGAGCTGAAGCATATATTTGATTTAAATGATGTGTCAGTGCAACAAGCCATATATTTTGTTGGATCCACATGAATGACTATTACCTTAGAAGCATAACCGTCCCGCCCCCACACTCACATACTCTCTATTAATGGGCAAAAATAATAGTTCTAAGATCCCCTTAGTCCTTTTTCCATTTCTATGGTGGCCTTTGGGAGTGGGAGGAGTGCCGAGACCGGAGCGCAAAGTGCCGGTCCAGCAGTTAGGTTAGGAGGAAGGGAGGGGTGGCAAAGGGGTTTTGTTTTGTTTTGTGAGGGTGGGGAGGCAACAGGCTCCCTGTTGCCTCCCGACATCTGAAAAAATAAGTTGGCGCCACCCGGCCAAGTGCCTCGGGTGGCTGGAAACAGCAGGCAAAGAATGTGTATTCTTTCCCGCTATTCCAGCCACCTGATAGTCTGAGGGCCCTTCCCGTGTACAAATCGACAATATCCTTGTTATGAAAGAAAGAAAACAATTAACAGATGATATGAAAATACAGTGAAAACATTAATGCACAACTCATGATTAAATAATTCATAACTTTCAAGAGGAGGATTGGCAATAATAAATAAGAAATTCAGAAGGCATCCTATACATAATATTAATTGTCTAGTTACATAACAAAGAGAGGGTCTGAAGAAACCTATATATAGTGTACTAATTTCACTATACAACATTGTGAAACACGTGTTGGCCATACAAAGTTGGAATATTAAGTTTTGCATTGATTTTGTAATTGGTGTTGCGACCTGGATGAGGACATGTGAGGCTTGATGCTAACATTTGCAATAGGTGGGTTCCATGTCTTAAAATCGCGGCAAAAATGGCTGTGAATACAAAATATTACGGCAAAAATGCTGTGGTTTTTTGTGCCACAATCATGTAAAGGATGCAGGGGGCACCCCTGCAACCCCCGCTCCCCTTAAATGGTATAATGGGGTACACCTTTACCGGGGCAAACCACTGCATTTTTGCCACAATTCTTTTTACCAGCGACATTTTTGCTGCAATTTTCTTACCTGATACCGGTGTTTTATGTTGTAAACTGGATGAGGACCGATGATGTTGGAATATAATACTTAAATGTTGAATAGGCGTTATCAAAGGAATTGAGTTAAGATCATGTTTACACAATATGTTTGTCTTTTCAGAAGATGGATTTTTTTAACATCTGTATTCATTTGATACATGTGTATAAACGTGTTTATGACATAAATGTGTCTTGTAGGTTCCTTCTTTGCATGAGACTAATAATAAAACCGCACAACAAATATTTGTGTAAACTTAGTATTATTTTTCATCCCTGGCAGGTAGGGATTATTCTTGTTGTGACTTATTAAATACTTACAACCAGCAAACCAATATTATGTTTGAAATACTACGTGACAAATAATTCTTAAACTCAAACCTGTTGTGTTAGTTTGTAGAGAAAGTTGCCATTGAAATGAAACAGGCTGGTGAGTGTGTTTTGCATTTTACAAAAACTATGGAGGGGTTGCAATTTACCCTGCTTTGAGTGTTTATGAAGCAACACGTTGAGGTATGGGCAGGTAGGCAAGTAGTGTCTGGGGCATTTGCGCTCTTATGACCGTAGATATAGTAATGCAGCAATTTGTATGATCTTTGTTGGGGGTTCAACCCTCTACTGCAAACAAGCTTTTGTATCTAGAAACTCAGACTAGCACTCTATCAGGCATGTCATCTTTAAAGCCAGCTTATTTGTGGCGTTCAATTTGGATTAACGAGAAAGCAACATCTTTCATCGTCTGTATGATAACATTAGTTCTGAAGTTAGGACTCAAACCGTTCTGCTAAAAACCATCACATCTATACTTGAGAAGTGGAAAACTGTAAAAGGCCAAGGGTCTGTGACCATGCCAATAAATCTTGGTTAATACTCCTAACAATAATGAAAACCAGCAAGGTTTGAATGGCCCGATTTGAGGACAGACATCGGTCCTCGAGTGCCCTCAATCTCGAGTGAGGACAATGTGTTACATGCAGAGGAATAGAACCTAAACCAAAGTGAGATTAATAAAGTTGAAAATACTAATGGTATGTCAACCAACATACTGAAATGGGCTAATAAACAGCAACAAAAGAAGAGTAAACACCAAAAAGCTAAAAGACCAACAAGCAATCATCATGAAAGGAAGCAAAGAAAATGTCTTGACTATGGAACCACATGATACTACGACACAGCCAGATAAAGTTAAGACTAAAAATAAGTTTAAAAGGTAAGCTAAATTATAGAAATCCACCTTGATGAATAAATTGGCATATGCATACACTACAATTCTCTCCTCCGTGGTGGCCTTATCTGTGGACTGGTTGATTGCAGTGTCCTGGAAATTGGCTAGGAACCTTGGCTAAGTGTTACATTGTGAATCATGTTTTTTTGTATAATGTTATCATTGGTTGTGTATGGTTGTTGATGTGTTTGATAAGTATGCTTGAATATAGGAACCTTGGCTAAGTGTTACATTGTGAATCATGTTTTTTTGTATAATGTTATCATTGGTTGTGTATGGTTGTTGATGTGTTTGATAAGTATGCTTGAATATAGGAACCTTGGCTAAGTGTTACATTGTGAATCATGTTTTTTTGTATAATGTTATCATTGGTTGTGTATGGTTGTTGATGTGTTTGATAAGTATGCTTGAATATAGGAACCTTGGCTAAGTGTTACATTGTGAATCATGTTTTTTTGTATAATGTTATCATTGGTTGTGTATGGTTGTTGATGTGTTTGATAAGTATGCTTGAATATAGGAACCTTGGCTAAGTGTTACATTGTGAATCATGTTTTTTTGTATAATGTTATCATTGGTTGTGTATGGTTGTTGATGTGTTTGATTAGTATGCTTGAATATAGGAACCTTGGCTAAGTGTTACATTGTGAATCATGTTTTTTTGTATAATGTTATCATTGGTTGTGTATGGTTGTTGATGTGTTTGATAAGTATGCTTGAATATAGGAACCTTGGCTAAGTGTTACATTGTGAATCATGTTTTTTTGTATAATGTTATCATTGGTTGTGTATGGTTGTTGATGTGTTTGATTAGTATGCTTGAATATAGGAACCTTGGCTAAGTGTTACATTGTGAATCATGTTTTTTTGTATAATGTTATCATTGGTTGTGTATGGTTGTTGATGTGTTTGATTAGTATGCTTGAATATAATTTACGCATTAGGCCCATGCATGATTGTTTTATTTCTTGTAAATAGCGTGTAGTTATTTCCAGTTTTTTACTTCGTTTTTTAAATGATTGTATGATAAATTTTTCATTGTCTTTTAATTAAAAAGAAATAAAAAATGTTTTGAATAAATATGACCGAGCACATTTTTATGTTCTCTTCTTTACTTCCATGGTTCTAGGCCTTAGGGATACCTGCTGTTCCGTTTCTCTCTTATCTGTGGACGTGCCTTTAGAGGGGCTCGAAACGGACACAATCTGTCCTAATATAGTGGTAATGCAGATTCCGGACGTGATCCTGATCAACATAGTTAAGAGAGATATGGAGTGTGTGGCCTGGAGAGCCCTAAGGTCTCATTAAAAGACCTCCATGCAAGCATTGCCGTCAACGCAGACACCCCTGGAGGCAGTGGGTGTGAATTTAAGGAATGGCCCAATACAGGTCTCCAATAAAAGACTTGACAGTGTGAAATGCTGGAGGCCGTCGTAAACACTCCATCACATCCTCTTTGCGTTGACCGAGACTTTGCTTAGACCATCTTTTAAAATCAGATACACCTGTTCTTTTGAATAGAACTAATTGTCATTATTTTATGAAATTCCAAACCAGCGATTTTTTTCTTGAAAAGATATAGAACTCGTAGAACTTATTGACCCCCATCAGAAATTATTGTGGAACCTTTTTTTAAATAGTATATGATGCTTTTACCAACGTGGCTAATACTCTGAGACACCTAGGATACTACCAGGTACCCTTTGCGTCTCCTATGGTTAATAATTCAAAGTTGCACAGTGACATGGACATATATGACACACAGGACATGGTAGACTTAATTATTATGATATGGAGTTGTCAGGGTGGATTAAGATCAGTGAGTTTTACAAACCACAGAGAGATCAATTGTCCATTGATACGAGCTGGTCTTGGCTTGCATTAGCCATTAAAATTAAAATAAAAAGTTCCACTACAAAATTAAAAGGCACAAATTGTCGTCTTTAGTAACTGTGAGCTAGTAAAAATTATTTCTCGGAACGTCCATGGATATGGGCAATTACTAAACAATGTGGATTTATGCACTTTTCTCAACACCCACACTTTCATATTATTACAAGAAATATGGCTCAAATACTGTCCAAGCCTAGACAATTATTGTATTTTTTTGAAAAGCTATTAAAGGGCCAGCTGGACGGCTGACATTTGGTCTTATTACTGAAATAAGCAATGGTGCATGTTTCAGAGTAGCCAGGCACTGTGACATTTGGAGGAGAGAAATTGCTGTTTTTCTCTCTGATGAAGAAAATAAAATAACTGGAGAATATCTAGTTTATTTAATGTCAGCCGGGTCATTTAGAACTCAACATACTCTTGGATAAGATCTCCTTGTTATTCGAGGAATGGTACATTGAGGGAAAACATGGGCGGCATATAATAGTTATAGATGACTTCAGTTCAACCTTTGAACAAAGCATGTGTACTCACTGTGATTTTGATTTTCCCAATGAACCTTTAGTTAAATCTATGAAAGGAAGGAATAATAGGTTGTTGTGTAAAACATTAGAATCTTGTGGCTTACATAGGCTCAACGGAAATTTGTAAGATGATGCCCAGATGGCATAGAGGCAACTCCTCTGCAATATTAGATTACATGTTTGTTTCATTGGAGCACTATGATATGTTTCTATGTTTCAGAGATAGGGATACTACCTTGAGTGATCATAACATGTTAGAATCCTCTTTTGACTTAACTGTTGAAATATCCACGATTGGAGGCCTAACCTCATTGACTGTAAATTATGGGAACAATCATATAAAATATAATGACACAAAGATGGGCCATTTTAATGAACACTTTGCTGGAATGGAAACTTGACACATTTGCTCCTGATCAGTTACAAGACAGTCTTAAGACAATTAGGTTCCCCACTAGTATGGTGGGGATGTGTAAAACGCAACTCCATGTTTTTGATAGACGTTTATGATCAAAAGAAGAATTTACAAAAGGCAATTAGAAAAATCAAGAATAAGTGTGTTGACCATCCATTTACAATGGGTTTGGTAAATAAAGAGCAGGAAGCATCACCATTTGCACCTCCAAAGAGATGGGGAGGTAATTTTAAGAATAGTTGCAAGAAAATCCAAAACCAATTTTTGGACATGATAAATGCTCTACAGAAGCATCAGGTAGCTAGTCAAATGAATCCTATAATGGAAGATGAATGGATGACCTTTATTACAGATCTTTATGGAGTGAAAAGATCATATGAGAAGAAAGGTATTGGTGATTGGAATACTGAATGGTGTCCATTTTGAACCAGCTGACATAGAATATATAATTAACAAAGCAAGTGGATCCAGAGCTGGAGACCCTAACCATGTATCCAATATGTTATTTCAACAAAATTCTGTAATCTGGGAATCCACCCTTTTTATATTATTTAAGCATATTATTCATCTTCATAGGACACCTTTGACATGGAAAAACAATTATGCTGTGCTGATATTCAAAAAAGGGAATAAACATGAACCAACAAACTATAGACTATTAGAATCCTTGATGCTGACACTAAGATCTTTGTGGCCTTGATATTAACAGATCTCGAGAGTTGGGCCTCTAGTTCAGGTGGTTTAAAAACTATCAAACTGGTTTCGTGAGAAATATAGTTACAGTGCGTAATGGGTTTATAATAAATTGCTTACAGGACACTGCTTGGAGCAAATGTTCAGTACCAATCTACATGACATCCTTAGATCTGTCATCCTCATTTGCTTTGGTGGTTAGCATGAGTTATGGTCAAAGTTAGCAAGATGGGGAATTCTGGATGGCCTATAAAGCATTATTGTTTATCTGCACACTGACAGGACAACTCAAGAAAGGTTGAATCATTCTGGAGCAGTAATAGACTCAATACCCACATATGCAGGACTAAGACAATCTTTCTTTTTATTATATTGAGGAGTACTTAGTAAAGGCAGCATTTATTTCACATAAACTATTCCATTTTTTATTTACCTAACTGGCCTATGCCTATGACGTTATCTTATTAGATGGTACACCAGTTGATATACCGCATCTGATTAATGCCTTTTGTGATTATATGGGATCAAATGTCTTAAGAATTAACCCAACTAAGACAAAAATGATAAGGTTCTCTAGGGTGAAAAACAAACAATTATACATGGAGAATAGGACATGTCAAACTTGAAAGAATGGCAAATCTTGTGTATCTGGGCTTTCCACTTACTGCAAATAAAATATATGTGATGGAGCATTTAAAAAGGAAAGCAGTGATGCTAGCTGCACAAATGATAACAATAAATACAAAATATGGGAGATTATCCTTGCCTCCACTAATTAAGTTTTGCCCAGGAAAGTGTTCTGTAAGCTAACATACAGCTTGGAAATTCTGCTGTTTTGGATCCTCGAAAAATTGGACGAATTGGAGGCTTTCATTTGGAGGGAAATTATTTTCTTACTGAATAGCGTATCTTTATTGGTAATACACCATGAGCTCGGACTGCAGCCCTTGAAAGGTAGGCGCATAGGAAACAAATGTTCTTTTATAGGAAAATTATACCTCCTCCACCAAATTGATTGTATACATATTTGAATTCTATAGCTATTAAAACCGCTGGTAACATGATCTATGCTTTATGATTTCAGATTTAGATCTTTCAAATGCGGTCTTCACATACAATCCTAAAATGGCAAAATTAGCCGTGACTCGGATTGATTGGATTGTAACCTGTTCTGCCTTTTGAAAATAATCTCTTTTTGGGGACTGAGAACACTAGCACAGGGACTACATGATGAAGTTTTCTAATACAAAATACCGCACTGTATGACATTTTGTTTTCATTTATAGCAAAGGAAAGAAATGACATGTATATGAAATCAATTGCCAAAGGGTCTGGCTTTCTGTCGGTACTGCAATAAATTGAATGAAATTGAAAATCTTAAGCATCTGATCATGTATTGCCCGGTGTTAATGCCAATATGCATCCTTCATTTTAAAAGATTCGTACCTAGCATGTCACTCATTCGAATCACAAATACTGTGGCAACGTAAAATGGAGGACAAACGAGTAGCAATCACCCTAGTGGTCCATAGATTTTTGGAAAAAAGTGAATTATTTAAAGTTTGAGTATGTATGAAATAGTTATTAGCATGGATCCTTGATGCAGTAGGATATGTAACGGCATGTAAGATCAATCAAGGAAAATCAAGGCTTAGTACCACCAAATATTGGATCTGCCAGTCATGAAGTCATGAATATAAGTTTATTCTGTACAGAGTCAAATATCAAAGCAGATAGCTATCTGGCTCCCAACAACTCGCAGTGTGTACCAGAAAACACTGTGAGGGGAGTGAGTACTGGTCATCACAAAACATGCAGTATTTATACACAGTCCTGGTCATAGCCCTGCCTATCTCCAAACTAATAGGTTACAAATTTGGGCTTGTGCCCAGTTCACACAACAAATATACAATATTGGTTTGTAATTTATACATGTTGTCCCATACTTGAAAATTCAATGGTGTTGTTGGTTCTCCAGCTTAGGTTGATCATAGTTTCAAGAAGCAAATTCAATAGCTTATTGCTAAGGCACACAGTTCTAACTTCTCTACCATTCAGTTCTTATGTTTGAATATGGCTGAGGCTATTGATGCAGAAAACACTTTAAATTGAAGTTCACTTTGGCTCCAAGGTTCCTTAAACATACTGACAAACTTTGTTGTAGTCAGCTGTGTGGATCTTTACCTTTTTAGAGCAAATCTTGTTTCAAGAAATGTACACAGGATTCCTTCAAAAACACACAGCATTAGTTTACATGCATTGTATATCACTGTTTGAGGCAGGATGAATTTTGTAGACATAGATAACACTTTGAATGAGAGTTCATTCTGACTACAAGGACTGTTTGCACAGGACAAATAGTCTGCTCTGCCAGCCCTAGCGTTGACATAGGCTCAAAGGTAGTTTCTGCTATGGCAGCTGAAAACATAGTTAATCGTTACTGAAGAGAGAGCAGAAGTTAGAATCAAAATAGAGGATATTTTCCAAAATGGCGTTTGAAGTAAATTCTAATTAACTGCAGGTTTTAATACAAATGGCTTAGGACAATATTCATAATCAGATGATATTTATGTGAATATGGTTTAACAAACCCTCCTTTTGGCCTAAGCCAAGAGCATAACTCAAACATTCTGACCATGCGATGACCATGTTTCATAATCAGAACACTCTGAGTTGTTGGATTCAAAAACACCAATTGTCATTAACTCTTTAATAGTTATCTCCTGCATTACTAAGGCATTGGTTGCTTTTTCAGGCATTTGTATCCTAGATCCTAGTGTACCTACTGCTTGTGTACAACATCCTCTTATCATGGGACATATGACAGGGAGGCATTGTACACAACAACAACAGAACAGGAGAATACCAAGAATCACCATTAAGACTGCAAAGATCTTCCAATCCCATGATTGTAATAACTCCCAGAGCCAAGTACTAAGATTCCAGTTTCCCCCTGGGACACGTAATTCAGTACTCAAGGCATGTAGATTTTGAAGGCATGTAGATTTTGAATTGCCTTAAATATGGTAGGGGAGGAGTTAGGTATGAAAACACAACAAGCAGATCCCACCAATTTACATACTCTACCACGCTCAGCCAGGATGACGTCTAACACCATCCGGTTCTGTAGAGCCACTAATCTAATTGCTTTTTGTTCTAGAGTCATGTTTATAGAGTATGTCAGTAGTCCGGTTGATGGTTCTCTCCAGTACTCTTGCCAGTCTCCTAATATCCTCGGAATTCATAATCTGCCCCAAAATGGTACAAAGGATTTTACTACATCACCCAGAACTTGTGAAGGAGTATCACCGTTCTCGGCCCTCCTTGGACGAGCCCTAGAGATCTCAGTGGTACTAGCTACATATACTCCTGCTAGCAGGATACCAAAATAACAAGTTCCCAGCCAATCCCTAGGTAACTACGGATAAGCCTCATTACCACAAACAAAGTAGATGGGTTCGCCTACATACAAAGGTATGTCCTCACTGGTCAAGTTTGCAACATTGGTACAACCGTCAAAATCGCCCATTGACTGAGTACCATTCCTTTGTATAGAAAGGAGACAAGGTTGGGGCTATGGTTAACAGTGTAGGAAGGTGGCTTGGTATCCCTGTTACCTATAGCAGCCATCTTGAAAGAGATAAGTGATTGGAAAGGTCGGGACAGTCTATCAGAAGGCCTAATAGAAGCTACATTAAGCTTGCTCCTATTTGCAAAGAGTGCGCATCCCAGAGGCGTCAGGACCTGGCTTTCAAATTCATTCAAATTAGTCTTGTCAAAGTTCCCTGAGATGCTATCATTCCAAAGGCCGAGGAATAGTGCCCATAGGGAGGCATAACATGCAGTAGTTAAAGGCAAAGGATGAATATACCAGCCCAACCCTTTTTCCCCATGCTGTGGTAAATGTGAACAGATCCAACAGTTTGTTCTATTCAGAATTGCGTGAGTTGCATTCATTATTAACAGTAGTGTATGGTTATGATAGCTCTGTCTTTGTTGGGAGTCCCTAGGAGATAGGGTGTGCAGGTGCACGAAAGGTGTAGACATAGTAGGAACACTTTCAGCAGGCAGAAATGTTTCAAGTGGGTGCACCTCTTCAATATACCAAAATCCAAAAGCAATCAATACTGTAAAACTGGTTAACGCAATTACAAGAAAACAATATGTCTTCAAGGACCATGTATTTGATCGTCCAATGTCATTGTTGGCCACAAGATTATTAAATTGTTCTGCACGAGTAGGGATATCGACATGCATTGTTCCTTAAAGCTCTTTTCCAAAATGTTCCTGTGAAAAACTCTGTAGTCCGTTTGCTGGTGATCTCCTGATCACTTGGTTTCCTGATTGTAGATAGTCTTTCCCATCCCCCAGCCACCTACTTTTTCAGTGCAAAAAGATGGCAAAGGACAAGCTCTATGGTCGTTCCCCTGTGGGCACAGTCATATTTGTGCAGTGAGACTAGTGCCGTGGACGCAGATTGTACCTTGTGACTCCTGGTACCATGTGATCTGCTAACAGTGTGTCGTTGCTTCCTGATGGAAGTGGTGAAATAACAGCAGGATCATGCAAGGGTGAAAGAGGATCTGCAGAAGAGTTCAGAGACAAAGCAGCAGTCTCCCCAGGCCACACAGGCCCAGGATGTGTGTCTGAAACACCCTTGATGCTGTTCAAGACTGATGATCTTTGGGAACAGAGCAAGTAGGTTTCTTCTTATCTTCTCCGTCATGTGGTAAAGGAAAAGGTATCCTCTTGACATGCGTAGCGTGGATCCAGTGTCTCTTTCTAGCTACTCGTACGGCAGTCTGTGTGGCCAATAGGACCTGGAAAGGCCCTCTCTAGCGCGGTGCGAGACTGGATGCTATCTCAAATGACTTTGTGAGCACCCAGTCGCCAGGTCAAAGTCGATGACCTGGCCCCTCGTCTTTTACCGGGCAGCTTCTCGCACCTGTTGATAAATCAAATACAAATTTTGAGTTAACTGGTCACAGTATTCAGAAAGGAGCAAATGCTCTATATCTTTTAGTAACTTGGGCTCTGGTATCCAAAAATAGGCATTGAAGGGAGGCCTAAACTACCCCTTGGTGTCAGTGTTCCTTTACCAATATTATGCTGTAGGCATACCATGCAATTTTGGACAAAACGCTCAGCAGTCTTTGGAATATTTACATTAACCCAGTCAGGTTCTAACAATTTACAAATCCTTTTAGCACATATATGAGTTGGACCATGAGCCATTGTCACCATAGCGGTAACATAAGCATTGTACAGCATCCATTTATATTGTTCAGTGTCTACCCAACAGCCCTCATCATCTAAACTTGCTGGAGCCTCAGCCCACTCTTTGATTTCATCTGGGGTAGTGTCATCCTGAATTTCTTTTATGCAACCGTTCCCTTCATCTATCACACAAGTGTTAGTGACTCCTTTTGTAGGGTCCAGTACATACATCTTAGAATGTAAATCAGTAGCAGTTTGTTTGGCTATTCTGTCAGAAAAAGCGTTTCCTTTCCCCATATCATCTGTTACTTTCTGTTGTGCAATGTACTTCATGATTGCTAGTTGAGTAGGAAGCACAAGTGCTGACAGTAGCCGAACTATCAAGATACTATGTTGGATTTTAGCTCCGTGTGAGGTCAAGAAACCTCTCTCTGCCCATAGTCTACCCAAGTTGTGAAATACCCCAAAGGCATACGGGCTGTCTGTAAATATATTTACTCTAAGTCCTTCGGAAAGTTCACAAGCTCTAGTCAATGCGATAATCTCTGCGGCCTGCACGGAGTTATGCGAAATTCTCTTGGTTTCCACAATAGTGCTTAATGCAGTGATGGCATAAGCAGCAGTGGATGTACCATCCGGACATTTGAAGCAGGAGCTATCAAAAAACAGCTCCCCTTGTGGATCATTCAAAGGTGCATCATTTAAATCAATCCTGCCTTTAATTTCTTACCCTGTGGTATAAAGGCAGTCATGTGACATTTTGTCACTGCAAGCAATATCTTGCGGAAGCGGAATCAATTCAGCCAAATACAATACGCAACACCTTTCAATTTGAATATGCGGTGCAAATAGGATCAGTTCATATTTAGTTGATCGTGTGGAAGTAAGGTGTTGCGTTTTGCGTTCTACTTAATAGAACATCTACAGAGTGAGATGTCACACCAGTTAAACTATGGCCTAGAACCATTCCCTCACTCTACATTGCGAACGCAGCAGGAGCAGTGACAGCTCTCAGATGTCGCAGCAAAAGTGCATGCAACAGGATCAAGTGTGGAGGAAAAAATAACCGCAGGGTCTATTCTTCCCTCCCCTTCATGCTCCTCCATTAACACAGCCAAAGAACATTCATCACATTCATACACCTACAACACAAAGGCCTTATCATACCTTGGCGTGCCCAAAACCGGTGCTGAACACAGTGCAGTCTTGAGCAGATCAAAAGCTTTCTGGTGTTCCAAGTTACACAGTAGTGTCAAAGAAATGCACTTCTTTGTCAATGCCAACACTGGTTTAATCACAAACAAAAGTTTGGGATCCACTGTCTACAGTAAGAAGCCATTCCTATCAAGGTTCTAACCTCTTTCTGTGTATTTGGGAAAGACATGCTAGAAATGCTTCTTTTATTCATTCAGGTGTCAATCTTCTTCCCTCCTTTGACAGGAGATAGCATAAATAGACGACCCCCTGTCGACAATATTGAAACTTTTTCTGTGAAGCTTTATGTCCATGTTTTGCTAGATGAATAAGCAATAACACAGTGCCTTCCTTTGCGAGCACTTTCTGAATCTTCAGCTAAGAGAATATCATCGACATATTGTAACAATGTACAAGTCGAAGGCAACTCAAGTGTATCGAGCTGCTCTTTCAAAGCCCTACTATAGAAACTTGGACTCTCCGTGTACCCTTGTGGTGTTCCGGTGAATGTAAATGAGCGTCCCCCTAGGGTAAACACGAACAAATATCTACTATCCTTGTGTATAGGAATGCTAAAGAAGGCATGCTTAAGATATACAACACTGAAATGAGTAGCAGACCCTGGAATCATTGTTAGTATCGTCGTTACACCAGGCACAATTGGAAATTGTGGAGCAAAAAATCTTATTGATAGCGCGTAAATCGATAATGAAACAAAATGGAATTGCATTATCCCCTTTCTTATACACAGGTAAAATCGGACTATTGCACAAACTTCCTGCAATTTTTTCAATTACCCCAAAATGTACAAAATCAGAAAATATACACTTCAAAGCTTGCTCACCATCAACTGAAATCTTATACTGTGGAATTTGTGGCCACTTCACTAGTGTTTTCAAAATTATTCTGACAAGCTCAATTTGTAAAACACCAACATCTTTATAATTAATCGCCCATAAACACTTCGGAACTTCGCTAAATTCTGGTGTGAAAGGTCTAGTCAGAAACTGTGAGGCAGACAATCGCTGTGGTGAAATCGTCAAACACACTCCATCCGAAGAACAATGAATTACCGCATTTAATTCCTTTAACAGATTCAACCCCAACCAATTGTCTCTACAGTTCATTGTCAAAAGAAATGGACAGTTATACGTAAATGGACCCAGTGAAATCGGTACCGGCAAAGAAACCGGACTAACCACTGGCGTACCAGAAAACCGTACAGAAACATTAGTCTTCCCTGACAGTGGAATGTATGGAGCCTGTGAATGGTCAATGGAACACTTCTGTGCTCCTGTATCTATCAGAAATAGATGCTTACTATTCCCCACCATCATTTCTACGTAGTGCCCTTTCTGATCGATGGGAATAGGTACAGTTTCCAGACCCTGCTTCGGGCTGTCCTAACGAAACAATATATCATCAAAGACAAGATCCTCAGAAAGATAGGCAGTTGAAGGATTATCAAAAAAATTTCTACTATCTATATTATGTTGCTGGCTCTCTTGCGGGAAAGACTGTGGATTTGGAGCAAACTGGCTTCTACCAGGACCCCTTACCCCACGGCGGCCTCTGGATCATCTACCGATGACACCAAATGTGTTATTCGATCTCTGCTGAAGAATCGGGCATTGTGCTCTCCAATGACCCTCTTGTCTGCAATAAGCACATTGGTTCACGTGTACAGGACACAACTGCGCATTACTCTGTGGAGCAAACTTGCCTCTAAACTGTGTACTCCCACCTCTAGCCGCTCTAACCATCTGAATCTCAACTTTAAGAACAAATGTCGGAGGACCCTTCCTCATAGACAACTGAGACGTAGGCAACTCTGAACGTTTGTTTAGCAACAAAGCCAGATTGAGTCCAAAAAACGATGGTAGGAATAGTATTGGATGCAAAAAGTCTCTCTTATAAACAATCATCACTTCTGCTGGACAACAAATCTCTTTTTATACACTCATCCTTCAGGTATTCTACCATTACCTGTAACACTTTGCTCTGCATTTCTAGAGTATACTGACTATACGTAGCATATACTTCTATGGGAGATATCAACACATGCAAAATCCATCTAAGCGCATCCTTTGTGCAAATATGTGTTCCTTCACTCAATGATTTACAAGGAGAAGGAACTGTTTCTGCGCATAAAAAGCTTCCAAACTATCACCATCTATTTCATCATTCTGTAACCGTTCTAACTCCCTTCTTGACTCAAAAACCCTCTCGACATGCTCTTTTACTTTCTCTGCATAATCCCTTGAATAGGCTAAAGCATTCAAATCCCTCAACCCTTGTGGGACATCTATGTCCGTCAATTTATTACACATTACAGCCAAATGTATTCCCATCCCCTCAATAAAGACATTCTGTTCGGGAATACTTTCTAAATTAAGGAGTATACCTAAGACAGTAGATTTTTTTCACCTTTCTCTATACATTGCTTAGCCCATGCATACAATTCTCTCTTCTTATCTTTAGAAAACTTTACTTTGAGTCACTACATTTGATTCAGCATTCGCCCCTTCATCAGCTACAAGCAGAGCAGAACCGCTTGGGAAAGAGAGAGTAGACAGTTCCTGTACAACAGGTAGTGGAGACACTACCGCTGGTAATAAAGACAGAATTACTGGAATAGTAACAATCAGAAAAGGTGGAGGTACAGGCAGAGGTACAACAATAGGAAGACGAGCAATAACTGGCAGCGGAGGAGCAACAGGAAGAACAGGAATTACTACCGGAGGAGGTGCGACAGCGGGAAGAGATAAGACAACAGGAATAGGTACAAAAGGAAGTGGTGCAGTGGCACCAGGCCTATGTTCATTTAAGAGTTTATCAATTAGTTCATGTGAGACATGAAAATCTTTAGACGGATATATTTTCTGTACATCAAGTTAAAAATCCTTATCCATGTTTCTAACAGATTCTGGGCCTCATTACGACCCAGGCGGTAAGTTACCGCCTGGGTCGTACCCTTACCACCATGGTGTAAACTACATTTACACCATGGTGGATGGCGGATTTACCACCCCATTCCAAGGTGAGTGGGGCGGTAAATCCCCATTTCCCATTTTACCCTTCCCCATTCCCATTTTTGCCCCATAGGGCATAATGGAGTGGGGAAGGCGCTAATTGCGCCACCGTAAACTACGGTGGCGTAATTAGCACCATGGTCCCTTAGCGCCATGGATTTTAATGCCTGCAAAAAGCAGGCGTTAAAATCACCATGGCACTAAGGGACCTTGTAATCAGGCGTAAAGGGTCGGCGCAGTTTACGGCGCCGTTAACCCCTTAACGCCTGACTCGTAATGAGGCCATCTGACTGTTTCTGTTGATCATACAATAATGCCTTTTCTGAATTTTGACATATGACGACGTGTATGCTTCTATTTATTCTTACGTTGCTAGATAGCTTCTCTTTTCCATTTCTGAATCACATCAAATGCTGTAAGTCTAGCTTTTTTTTCCTTTAACAATATAGTTTCTAAATACTCTATTCGGGCAATCTCAAAACTACCATTTACTGGCCACTGAAATTCGGAAGCATGTCTAGTTTGTCTGTGCCAAATTTCGTTGAATACTATACTACCAAATGCCATTCTTACAGTACATAGACATGCCGGCGACCCCTCCTGTGGCGCCGGTTGGCCAAATATCAAAGATTGTCTGTCTCTGCGGAATAACGCCCTGGAACAGGCAGACAAATTTGCAGGCATGTCAGATCACTAGCGTTACCTGGCGTTGTTTGAACTCGCGAGTGCAAAACTGTGTTAAATGAGTCATCACGGGATCGCTGGTTACCTTTTCTTCCTGGAGACCGTGGAGTGGAGGTTGCCAGTCTGTCGGAGTATCTATTGCCGATGAATGGGTAACGCGAGGAATTAGCCCAATACCCTCCTGACTATATTTGACAGGATGGCACTGAACCAACTCCCAACGCCACGGGTGGCACTTCTCAGTATTTTCGTGACGTCGGGACAGTGTTTCCACTGGCTGAGAAGGCTTGATGAAGACTCCGATATTAGTAGATGTTGAACTTCGGAACATCCAAGAAGGAGGCAGGCACAGGTACCGGCAGGGCACAAGTCAGGCAAGGAGGAAGGAAAGCAAGGACAAGCAGAACAGACAGGGGAACCCAACTATCCTAGCAGTAGGGAATCAATCCAGGAACCCAAACAGGACCTCTCCTATTCTAAACCAGGAGGCAGACAAGGACCAAGAAGAATTGGAAGCAAGGGGTAGTAGAACTAAGGAGCAGGGAGAAGACAAGGAGGAGAGGCTGGACAAGGCAGGATAAGACAGAGCAAGGAACTAGAAAGACTGAAGCACGAAACCAGAGCTCCAGCAGCGCATACACAGAACCGTGTTGAGACGCGTTGTCCCTGTGTATGCGGCGCTCATTTAAAGCCCGGCATCAAAGCGAGGCTTGGAACGCATGTCCCGACACTGCGCATGCGCGGGATGTCGGATACTGACGGTCCGCGCATGCGCAGATCCTCGCAAGATGGCGGCGTCCACGAAGCCTATCTGGACCGCGGGTCTGCGTGGGGAAAGACGCCACCGTGGGTACAGCCTCCAAGAAGGAGGAGACCACTGCGGCAGTGGACCCGGGACCCTGGGACAGGTAAGTGGCGCCCGCGAGCGAGCGCGCGGTGTGACACCATACCCCCTCCCGGACAACCCCGGAGCACCGGGTTTCCAAGGGTAGCGGAGATAGAAGTCCCGAACCAGGCGCGGTGCATGCACGAAGGAACGCGGTTCCCAGGGGCGGTCACAAGCAGGATAACCTTTCCAGCTGACCAGGAATTGCAGAGTACCCCGCCGAATCCATGAATAACATATCTCCTGCACCTCAAACTCAGGAACCCCCTGAACCAAAACCGGGGCAGGACGGGAGCAGGTGCGACCCATAACATCGGGCACATAGGGCTTCAAAAGAGAGACATGAAAGACAGGATGGATCCTCCAAGAACGAGGCAGGGACAAACGAAAGGCAACAGAAGAAACACGCCCAATGATGCGAAAGGGACCAAAAAAGCAGGGAGCCAGTTTCACAGGTAAGTTGCGTACCGGTAGATTCTTGGAGGACAGCCATACCCTGTCCCCAACATGAAGGGCAGGCTCAGGACTCCGTCTCTTGTCAGCATGTTCCTTCATACGTGCTTGTGCCACAGCCAAGGTACCGGCCGCCAGACGATGTTGATTGCGGATCTGGGAAACCAGGGCATCTGCAGATGGTACGGCACTGGAAGATGTAGGACGAACTGGCAATAGTCTGTGGTGAAGACCGGTAGAGCAAAAAAAAGGACTGAGTCCGGTAGAAGAATGAACAACATTATTGTAAGCCGCTTCCGCGGTGTCCAACCATTCCGACCAGTTGTCTTGAGTAGCATTGGCATAACAACGTAGGTATTGCTCAAGGGTTTGATTGGTGCGTTCCGTCTGCCCATTAGTCTGCGGATGATAGCCGGAACTCAGGGCTCGCTGAATGTCCAAATGCCGACACAGTTGGTCCCAGAAGGACGAGATGTATTGAGATCCCCTGTCCGATAGAATCTTCTCCGGAAGACCATGAAGACGATACACCTCGTGTAGAAAACGTTGTGCCATCTGGGAGGCAGTGGGTAGTTTAGGAAAGGGCAAGAAATGAGCAGTCTTGGTGAAGCAGTCCACCACCACCATTATACACGTGAAACCACCAGACAGGGGCAGGTCAACGATGAAATCCGTGGCGATGGTATGCCAAGGGTACGGAGGCGTAGGCGTGGGTTTCAGGAGACCAATGGGCCTTTTGCGAGGAATCTTAGTCTGGGCACATACAGGGCAGGAATCCACGTAGTGTTTTACCAACGTGGCCCATCCAGGCCACCAATACTGCCGTGCAGCCAGTTCTTGTGTAGTGCGGACTCCACGGTGACCACAAACGACGGAATCATGGCAATTCTGTAGAACGATCTTTTGGAGTTCCAAGGTGGGAACGTACAGACAATCCTTAAAGTACAACAAGCCGTCACGTTCTCTGATGTCAGAGCGTTGTAGTATCTCTGATCTTGAGGGATCCGTTCGTGTGGCTTCTGTCACCTGTTGGAGCTGGAGAGTCACCATCGATAAAAAATGCTTAGACGCTATCAGAGGCTCCGGTTCTTTGGCACCTTCAACGTTGTTTTCCAGAGATCGAGACAGGGCATCAGCCTTCGTATTCTGAGAACAAGGAATGTACGTGACGGTGAAATCAAACTGTGAAAAGAAAAAGGCCCAACGAGCATGACGGGAGGTCCTGCACTGCAAGGAGCGCAGGAACTGTAGATTACGGTGATCTGTGCGAACCACCACCGGGTACCTTCCACCCAACAAGTGATGTCGCCACTCCTCGAGAGCTGCTTTCATTGCTAGCAATTCCTTTTCAATCACCGCATAGTTTCTCTCGCTCGCTGATAATTTCCGTGAGTAGTAAGCCACCGGGTGCTCTGTTCCAGTGACTGAATCTTGCTGTAGTAAGACCGCACCAATTGCGTAGTCCGAAGCATCTGTTTCAACCACAAATGGCTTTTCATCATCTGGATGTCTAAGAACAGGAGCCGACATGAAGGATCTTTTCAATTCCAAAAATGCCTCCTCAGCCTGCGTGTCCCAGAGAAACGGCACCTTGGTACTGGTCAGGCGGGTTAAGCTGTTGGCAAGTTGAGAAAAGTGTGGAATGAAGCGTCGATAAAAGTTGGTGAAGCCCAATAACCTTTGAAGTGACTTCACGCCATGTGGTGATTTCCATTCTCGAATAGCTTGTAGTTTCGTGGGATCCATCTGCACTCCCGTGCTACTGATCACATAACCCAGAAATTCCATGCTTTCCATATGAAATTGACACTTTTCTACCTTGGCATACAGGCCGTTAGCTGTTAGTCTACGGAGGACTTCCTGAACATGCGCAATGTGTGCAGTACGAGTATCAGAAAAAACCAGGATGTCATCAAGATATACCCATACAGATATTCCAATAAGGTCCGAAAAGACATCGTCCATGAACCGCTGGAAGACGGCCGGAGCGTTGCAGAGTCCAAACGGCATCACCCTGTACTCGAAGTGACCAATAGGTGTTTTGAAGGCCGTCTTCCACTCGTCTCCCTTCCTAATCCGTACCAGGTGATAGGCCCCTCTTAGATCCAGCTTGGTGAAGATTTGTGCGGATTTCAGAGACTCGATGATGTCCCGGATGAGTGGTAATGGATACCTGTCTTTCCTCGTGATCTCATTTAGCTGACGATAGTCGATACAAGGACGCAAAGTGCCCTCTTTCTTCTTGACGAAGAATAACGGGAATCCCGCAGGGGACTTGGATGGCACTATGTAGCCCTTGTTGAGGCAATCCTTGATGTACTCCTGTAGGACGCCTTTTTCAAGTTGAGTCAACGAATAGATCTTGCCGTGGGGAATGACCGCATCGGGCAGGAGGTCAATGGAACAATCAAAGTGCCGATGGGGCGGTAATGGTATGTCCTCAGGCTTGGAGAACGCCTTGTGGTATCCGGCATATTCCTGAGGTACCAACTGAGTGGCACATAAATGGGCAGATACGTCAGCAGGATTGAGGGACTCCAAAATTGCAGGAAAGGTTTTGTGAAGTCCACAGTCCCGAGGACAACGCGTCGAAGAGAACATCAGGGAACGAGCGGTCCAATCGACCTGAGGATTGTGATGTAACAGCCAAGGTAAGCCCAGCACCACCGGAAAGGAGGGAGACTTGATGACATCCAACGAAATCCGTTCGAGATGCCCTTCCACAGAGTGCCACAAAGGATCGGACTGTTGGCAGACTGGACCAGAAGACAGAGCTGAACCATCGATCACCTCGACCACTGTTGGTCGTTCTTTGTTATGTAAACGGATCCCATTGGCAATTGCGAACGAGGTATCGATGTAGTTGCCGGATGCTCCACAATCCAAAAGGGCCCAGGTTTTCTTACACTTCCCTAGCCAGGCAAGACCGACTTTCAGGATCAACAAGGGTACCGGGTTCATAGGAGGAAGGTCAGATTCAGAGAGGCAGCCCGCTGCTGCCTTCGCTTTAAACAACGGGCCTGTTAGTTTTCCTGTTTCTTCAGAGGGTGTAGCGGACAGGTGCCTAGAAAATGGCCAGAACCACCGCAATACAAGCACAAGTTTTGCTGTCTCCTTCTTTTCTTTTCGGCCTCGGACAACGGGCCTCGGATGGCACCCAGCTGCATGGGTTCAGGACCCACATCGGTAGAGACTACTGGTCCGGGGTTCTGTGTCAGAAGGGCCGGGTGATACCTGTCAGATCTGCGACGTTCACTCTGTCGTTCTGCTAACCTGTTGTCAATACGTAAGACTTGTTCCACCAATGCAGGCAATGTTTCTGGCTCCCGGATGTGCAGCAATTCGTCTTTGTACTCTTCTCGTAGTCCCCGACGAAACAAGGTTTTCTGAGTGATTTCGGGCCATTGTGAATCGGTTGCTAATTGTCGAAACCGACTGATGTAGTGGATTATGTCACCTGATCCTTGTTTGATCTCCATTAATTGATTCTGGGCCATGGCTGCCAAATTGGGCGGTTTAAAGACATCCAAAAAGGCTTTCTCGAAGGCAGCGAAATCACCCAACAGAGGACTGTTGGTAGAGACCAAAGGTGCAGCCCAGGCAAGGGCATTGCCGGTTAGGTTTCCAAGGATATATCCGATCTTAGCCTTGTCTTGACTAAAATGACTTGACCTGAACTGGAAATGGATCCGACAGTGTGTACAGAACTCCGCCACTCGACGAGGGTCACCATCATACTTCATCGGAGTAGTGTAAGCCATGGAGTTCTCAGGTGATGTAGCTGGTTGTGAGGGATTAGCCAAACTCTGGCTCATCGCTTGTCGAAGGGTGTCGTTCTCTTGGCGGAGGGTGGACATTTCAAGACGCAAGGTACGCATTTCTTCGCGTAGTTCCTGCATGTCGTCCATGTCGAGACTGAAGGAAAGGCGTCTCAATCTGTTAAACGAGTCGTCACAGGATCGCTGGTTACCTTTTCTTCCTGGAGACCGTGGAGTGGAGGTTGCCAGTCTGTCGGAGTATCTATTGCCGATGAATGGGTAACGCGAGGAATTAGCCCAATACCCTCCTGACTATATTTGACAGGATGGCACTGAACCAACTCCCAACGCCACGGGTGGCACTTCTCAGTATTTTCGTGACGTCGGGACAGTGTTTCCACTGGCTGAGAAGGCTTGATGAAGACTCCGATATTAGTAGATGTTGAACTTCGGAACATCCAAGAAGGAGGCAGGCACAGGTACCGGCAGGGCACAAGTCAGGCAAGGAGGAAGGAAAGAAAGGACAAGCAGAACAGACAGGGGAACCCAACTATCCTAGCAGTAGGGAATCAATCCAGGAACCCAAACAGGACCTCTCCTATTCTAAACCAGGAGGCAGACAAGGACCAAGAAGAATTGGAAGCATGGGGTAGTAGAACTAAGGAGCAGGGAGAAGACAAGGAGGAGAGGCTGGACAAGGCAGGATAAGACAGAGCAAGGAACTAGAAAGACTGAAGCACGAAACCAGAGCTCCAGCAGCGCATACACAGAACCGTGTTGAGACACGTTGTCCCTGTGTATGCGGCACTCATTTAAAGCCCGGCATCAAAGCGAGGCTTGGAACGCATGTCCCGACACTGCGCATGCGCAGGATGTCGGATACTGACGGTCCGCGCATGCGCAGATCCTCGCAAGATGGCGGCGTCCACGGAGTCTATCCGGACCGCGGGTCTTCGTGGGGAAAGACGCCACCGTGGGTACAGCCTCCAAGAAGGAGGAGACCGCTGCGGCCGTGGACCCGGGACTCTGGGACAGGTAAGTGGCACCCGCGAGTGAGCGCGCCGTGTGACAAACTGCAACCAAATATCAGGATACCTAGGAATCAGGGCACAACTCACCTGATTGCAAAGGACAAAGGAGGTTCGATAGGATTACAAAGGATCGACGTGCTGGCGATTCCGGCAAAAATACCCACCTCGATATGGGGACCCTCGTCAAGATGTTCTCTCGAACTGCTTGCTCACCGTTCAGGGATCAGATCGTGCAGTACTATGGAGGTGTTGCGTCTCATACAAAAAGGGGCCCCTTTTCTCACGCTCCGATCCCAGTCCGGTAGCCACGGTTTTAGTCAGCGAGGTGACATCAATCTTGAGGGTGCCTATTCGGGCGCCATCTTGTAAGATCAATCAAGGAATATCGAGGCTTAGTACCACCAATAATTGGATCCGCTAGTCACGAAGTCATGAATATAAATTTATTCTGTACAGATTCTAACATCAAAGCAGATAGCTATCTGGCTCCCAACACCTTGCAGTATGTACCAGAAAACACTGTGAGGCTAGTGACTACTGGTCATCACAAAACATGCAGTATTTATACACAGTCCTGGTCATGGCCCAGCCCCTCTCCAAACTAATAGGTTACAAATTTGGGTTCATGCCCAGTTCACATAACAAATATACAATATTGGTTTGTACTTTTGACATGTTGTCCCATCCTTGAAGATTCAATGGTGTTGTTGGTTCTCCAGCTTAGGTTGATCCTAGTTTCAAGAAACAAATTCAATAGCATATTGCTAAGGCACACAGTTCTAATTTGTCTACCATTCAGTTCTTATGGTTAAATATGGCTGAGGCTATTGATGCAGAAAACACTTTAAATTGAAGTTCACTTTGCCTCCAAGGTTCCTTAAACATACTGACAAACTTTGTTATAGTCAGCTGTGTGGATCTTTAGCTTTTTAGAGTAAATCCTGTTTCAAGAAATGTACACAGGATTCCTTCAAAAACACACGGCATTAGTTTACATGCATTGTATATCACTGTTTGAGGGAGGATGAGTTTTGTAGACATAGATAACACATTGAATGAGAGTTCATTCTGACTACAAGGTCTGTTTGCACAGGACAAATAGTCTGCTCTGCCAGCCCTAGTGTTGACATAGGCTCAAAGGTTGTTTCTGCTCTGGCAGCTGAAAACATAGTTAAGCATTTCTGAAGAGAGAGCAGAAGTTAGAATCAAGATGGAGGATATTTTCCAAAATTGGCCTTTGAAGTCAATTCTAATTAACTGCAGGTGTTAATACAAATGTGAAATGGCTTAGGACAATATTCATAATCAGATGATATTTATGCGAATATCGTTTAACAGGCATACACAGAAATGTGCTGATAAGGTACTCTATAGTTTATAAAGAAAACTGGAAGTGTATTTTTGGCTAAATGTTTTAAAGGTTCCTTGTCTTTTGGTAAAAGCTGCAACAGTAGTAGGTCTCAGTGCTTAGTCAGGATATTCTATGCACCATGCACTTTTTATAATTTTACTTGAGTGTTAAAGCTGTCATTGATTTTATGATAAAAGATGTGACCGTGTAATTTAATGTTCATTGAAATGTTCAAGGTTTCTTTTTTAACCATCTACTTTGAAATAAATGTTTTTTTTAAAGTGTATGATGCAAAGAGGCTGAGGGGCGTACATGAAGGGTAAACAGAGTGATGGATGTGATTATGGAGAAGTTGAAGTTAATCTCATCAGTGGAGAGGGAGAAGCATTCTGAGCAGCTTTTTAAGCACAAAAAATATATGCTGGAGAGTCAGTGGCAATATGCAAATTGTGAATGAGCAGAGCATATAAGGTCAATGTAGTAAGCATAGTTGAGAGCATTGTTAGGGAAGGGGAGTGTCTTTGTAGACAGTGAGAATAATGGGAGTGCTATTTTTGCACCAGTGACACAGAGATTAATGGTTTTCTTCAGCTTTTGAATGGTTTGGGGCATCCAAAGTTGAGGGAGAAGATGATGGGCAGTGAAGTCAATGGAAGTGGCAATTGCATTATTGAACTAGGTAGAGCAGATGAATTAAGAGAGATGGATAGAAAGATGAGAATAAGGAAGTTCCCATGAGTGCAGGTAGAATGCCTGTAACCGGTTGGCACATGGATGATGGAGATGTTGAGGTCGCCCATAATCAACATGGGGATGCCGGGCAGGACAGATTCCAGTAGCCGGTTAGGATTATAAAAGAAAAGATTGACCGTGCCTTAAGGTGGAGTTAAAAGTGGGATGGAGATGTGTTCAAAGGAAGAGGAGGGGAAGTCAGAGGAGGGAGCATGACCTGGTGTATCCCTTCTGGTCATTGGACCAAAGCCACCACTGTTTATTGTAATTCGAGACAAATGGTCTTGTTGGGTGAAGGATCCATCTTTCAGTGAAGGCCATCACAGAATGTTACAGGGATGGGAGTCAAAATAGTTAATAATGAATATTGAAGATGGGTTGGAAATTCCAGAGGCCTAGGCTAATCTCAGTGGGGGGTCATGGGACCAAGGGTTTGTTGTGGGAGCGTTGGAAGGAAGACAGGAAGGCTAAATGAGATTCAGCAATGGGTTTGTTTAGAGGGAAAATGGAATATGGGGATAAGGAGAGATGGGGGAACAGGGCATGGGTATAGGTGGGGGCTGTTTGAGAGAAGGAAAGAGAGGGCAGTTCGGAAATACAGAAAGATAGGCAGGAGCCTCATGATGATCTGGGTCTGAGTATGTGAGGATTGGAAGCATACAAGTGGGAGGATTAAGTAAGAGGAAGCATAGGAAGCTGGTACATTGCTGATTCTTCCATCAATGGTTTGGTAGTGAACATAACCATTTTTATGTTAATTACAGTATAATGCAATATGCAAGGTAGTGTCCAAATAATTACAATTAGGATGTAATTGGTCTGTAGCAAAACATTCTATTTAGATGCAACAGAGTGGTAGAAACTAATCACTGCAATGTATAGGTAGTATGCTAGCTGTGACAATCCTTGTCAAGGGATTGAATGAATGCAGAGATGTTCCAGGCGGTCAGGTGTGGCTGAGGTGGCAGGGGCACGGAAAGTGCCTGTATGACTCACCAGGGTTAAGCAAAGCCAAGCAAAACCTGCACATGGGTTGAGAGCACCTTCCTGCAGGCGCTACGTGGTTGCAACTCTGGTGTTGTAAGTTAAATGTGTCAAGTGACCAGCTGGGTCAATGAGTCTGGTGCTTGCCCAGTGAAGACTGATCCAGATGGAGAAAGAGAAGCGATAAACATAGGTGGCTCCTGCAGGCCACCAGATGCCTAGTAGAAATGATCTCAGGCCCCAAGTGGAGGCCAGTGGGTTTTGCCAAGATTTATCTCCTTCCATTCTGGTCACAGGGGATGCTAGAAGAGGACTGTTTTAGGTCACAGTCACGTGGATGGCTGCATCAATGTGCCTGGCGCCTGCACAGGGGGTGGTGGCAGGTGAGAACTTGGTCAGTTGGTGAAGAAGCAGTGATCAGTTGGGTGCTCCTGCCAGTGTTACAGTTACACCCAGGAACAAGCTCTGGCTGAAGCTGGTGGCTGCTGGGATCTGGGCCACGACGTCCTGCTTTAATACTGCTCACAGAAGACTTTTGCAGAGGTGTTCTGTAGGCAACAGTCTTATGGGCAGCTGGGCCACTGGCCTGGTGTTGCCTTTAGGTATCTGCCTTTAGGTTTGTGCCTCGTAATTAAAGGGCCAAGCTGGGAAGGAGCAGTGATCCGCTCAGGGCTCTTTATGGGGCTATAACTACCTCCTGGAAGTAAGCTGAGGCTGCAGGTCGAGGCTGTTGGGTTCTGGCTGCTTTAATACTACTCACAATTGGTGTTTGTAGAAGGCCAATGTAGTTGTGGCCATTTGAGCGGCTGTACCTTTGGGCCTCGTGCCTGCCGTTAGGAGGGCTCTTGATGAGTACTGGGCCTGTAAGGAAGGAGTGTGCTCAATTCGGAGGAACCTCTGGTTCTCTCCTGGGAAAGAGTTCAAGCCAAAGGTTGACAACAGTGGACAGTGCCCCAGAGTGGCCTGCTTCAATACTTTTCACAGAGGACCACTGTAGGCCAACAATTCATGGGCAGCTAGGTCTATGGGCTTAGTACATGTCCTTACAACGGTGGCCGTTGAAGACTGGGTTGACCGGAAAGAAGAATTGATGCACTCGGGGCCACTGCGAGCTCAGGCACAGGTGAAGCACGCTTAGTTCTGACAAGGAGTCTGATGGAGATTACAGACATTTACAAAGCCTGATGTTCTGGGAATGTGAATGTTATTGCTAGATACCCTTTGAATCTATCTTATTGCTTACTGGATAGCGTTTGAAGTCTTCTTTGAGGGCGGAGGGGTCTTTCTGAATTCAGTGCGAATTGCCTGCAGGGGACCACCAATGTTAGCAATTATGGACTGTTTTGTCCCCTAAATGCAATTTTGAATATTTACAGATCAGAGTGTAACTGGAAAGAATAAAATGAGGCAAAATCATCTTTACACTTCAATTGTACTCTCAACTTTGTAAACAAGTAAATGCCACGTGCAAATAGCGCTTTGCAGGTAGCATTTACTAATGGATACCTTTGGAATCCGCCTGTTCATTAGGTACAAATGCAAAGCGGATTCCACAGGACTCTACTGATTTTACACCTGCATGAAAATCTTATACAGGCCTAACACCTGATGCTCTTTCAAGATGGATAAGGAAAGCAAAGCAGAGATGCAAACACCACTTTATGCCCCCACCTACATCTTGAAATTCCCCGAAAATGTGCGGGGCCCCCGAATGAAAGCATAAAGGCATTATGCATTTCTTTTACGGTTTTATTTTGCATTCTACTCCGTTCAAAATGACCTCTCATGTTCAATGAGCCATAATGTAAGAAAGAGGAGTAAGGCTTTTATGCACTTTTCTCACATCACGTCAGATTTTAATTAATTTATGTGGTGGAGAGCAGGAGCAGAACGCAACTTGCTTTTCCACCGCCTCCCTTTCTTTCGACCATACAAATGCCCAAACAAATACTGGGGATCTCTATGGGACCCAAAGGCTTTAATGTGCCAACATTAAGAAAACAGGCTCCCTAGGGATCCATTGGCAGGCATTGTGTACACTTAAACGCTGTCTACCATGCGTGAATGGTAGTCAGCAATTGCAATTAAAATTAAATGCTACTTGCCATGAATGCATGGTAGGCAGTGTTTAATTCTAATTGTACACGCTGCTTGCCATGCACGCATGGTAGACAGAGTTTACTCATTTGCACAGCAGAGTGCAAATGTGCAGAGTAAAAGGTGGTGAACACACATGACGTATATTTGGTGGCGAGGACTTGGCTACGCCCGAGTGCAAACGTACCAGGTCCACACGTCAAATTACGTTTTCGAGCTGTGAGCTCATTAATGTTTCAATCACTCTGTCATTCTGAATGCAATGTATGTTGTTTAAGGATAGCGTTTACTGGAAATCAAATTTGCAGCATAGCCCTACTCAACTGTCAGTCAGAAGAACGCGGTCCCCTACAGGGCTTTTTATAGCTTTACAAATACCAGGTCATTTAACTTATTATAAGTGATCTAAAGTATGGAAGTGCTTGATGCTGTGGGGATTGTGTCTCCACTCCCCTTCCTTCTTCGCTGTCTGCCACTCATACCAGGTTCCCTATTTCTTGATTAGTTATATTTATGCCCTAGCTGACATGAATCTTCTTTAGAACTCTGATGTCACTTCTGGTTCTCTGTATAATATCTCTGTGAACCTTTGGGTTGCAACCTGCTGCCCCCTTCTAGCAGGAGACAACTATACCTTAGGACAGAGGCCTGCAAACTTAGGCACTCAAGATGTTTTGGACTACAGATCCAATCAACCCTAGCCATCATAGTCAGTGGTCGAAGTGTACGAAAAGAAGTAGTGGAACTTTGTTTCCTGCTGGCCTGCCCCTTCTCCCCACAAACCCCATTGCCACAACCCCTCTCACACACAATCCACCCCCCAAAAAACTTGCACCTGCTGTTTAAGGGAACGTTCAGTGCAGGGCACTGAAAGTGAAGGTTTCAACTTCTTCCTACACTTTTATTTTAAAACAAAACCATTCCGGAACGGTTTCTTTTTAAAATAAAAGTATAGGAGCTGTACAAGGTAATTTAAAAAAGTATAGGGGCACCGCTCCCACTCACTTCGACCACTGATCATAGTCAATAGGGAGAGATCATGGGAGTTGTGGACAATAACATCTGAAGAACCAAAGGTTGCAGACCCGCTCAGGAAGAGCATTTCTGGAAGACATGTATGCAGATCTTTCCCAGAAAACCCCTGCACCAAATTAGAGGGCTCTCGTCCTTTACAAAGCTCCTAATACCCTAAGCATATAGCTAACATGGCCCATGGCTTGCCAACATACCATGCGCAGAGAACAACACACATTCAGCCACAGCCCTAGAGACATTGCCCATTCTCACTTGAATGTGTTCTCAAGGCCACCCAGGTATCCCACTTATAGAAATGGGTAGGCACGCTACGCACAGACTAACACGATGCCCACTCTTTAGTTGCACTGTGGTTCCCTGAGCCCCACTTTGCTTTACAGCAGTGTAGCATGCTACTGCATCTGACAGCACTCAGAAGCAACCAAAGAGGACACGCTAGGATGCACGCTGGAGTTCAGAACTGAAACTATAATGTCCGTATCTTCACGTACTTACGAAGACGCAGCTGGAAACGGCCCTCAGTGAGCATTAGCCAAAAGATGAGTGTGACATGTGGAGAGAACACTTTTCCGAAAACGCAGGGACCACAGAAACCACGATTGCACAGCACAAGGAAGGCCTTGATTGACACTGCTGCTGAGAATGCACGCCATGCAAGCTGCAGAATTCAAACACCAGATGGGATGCACAGCAGGAAGACCACCGCTCTTGGGACTGAGAGGGAAACCACGGGGAAAAGATCTGGCCGGGAATAGGTCTGGGTCGGGATGGGGAAGTTACAAGGGACGTGTTTTTGGTGGACAGGTGGGGGGTGGATGATAAGAGGGGAGGGAGGCTGGGGTGTGGGTGCACGGAGAGGGCTGACGTGGGGATCCTGCGTTTTTTCCCCCCGAATCGAGCATGCTGGAAACTTGGTGAAATGAAGCACATGCAATGCACGACACCCAGGGAAACATGCAGGTGCATACGTGGGAGGAGCAGGTTTTGCGAAAGAGCATTCGAAAACATGTCGGCAGAGCGAACACATGCCAACATAGGCACATATGATTGCTTGAAACGCCACTGCAGGGTACATGTTAAAGTTCAGAAGTGAAGTCCCCCTGTCTTTTTTTGCATAGGCACGGGTCTACATGTCCGTAAGCATTGTGCAATTCGGCAGCGGCTTTGCCAAACTGGAAAACATGCCACCGATGGCAACATGCTGAGTGGCATTCATGTCACATGCATGTTTCAGATATAAATCTGCTGTGCAGACATAGGGAGCTGGAAAAGCACTATTGCAATATTGTAATACCATCATACATTTGCTTACATTCAAGTAGGGGTAATTTATATTATTTTTAAAAGCATACTGTCAATGTGGGTGTGGCTATTAGTGCGGATGAGTGCATTTGTATGGTATACAATACCTCTGCTTTGCAAGAAAGTTGATGGAAATCATGGGCGCCCTTTCTGATGGTGAGGGGTGACTACTACCAGTGTCCGCTGGCGACATTTTATACTGGATGGGTGTAAATATTTCCACACAAAAGCACAAACAACACAGCACAGTTGGGACGCTCCGACAAATCCAGGAGGTTTCCATGTGGGAGTGGGTTGTTCTCTCCTCAAGACATTCTTCAAAAATAACGGGTAGGAATGGTGCATTTTACAGCACAATTTTGTCGTGAAACATTGGGAAAGACGCCAACAATTTTCAGGCAGTTCTGTGGGCTAACACATGACAAAATCTAATAAATGCGGGTTCACCAAGTACACAAGAGCACTTGCCAACACAATTTCATGATACCTTTGCCCACAATATGAAATGTGAACGCCGGATGCACACATATATACCATTATTGCCACTGTAAGCACATGCCTATGTTGCCTGTGCCAAGTTCTCCCAGTATCAGCAATTTTAGAACAAACGGGTGATAGCTGTGCCTAATAATGCCAGTATAATGTTTCTGTGGGAACACACTCCTAGTGGATGCACCTAACAATGCCATCTTGCACACTTTTACATACTCGTGGTGGCGGTGCCTTAGACTTTTGGTATTCGCCCCACTCCAAGAACAAACTCATGGGGCCTCATTTCGAGTACAGCGCTAACCAATGGCGCTATTAACGCCTTGGTTGACGCCGTACCCGGACCGGCAGCGCCTTGGTGGATGGTGGAATTACCGCCCCATTCCAAGGGTGGCGGGGCGGTAATTCCCCAATACCCATTTACCCTTCCCCATTCCCATTTTTGCCCCATAGGGCATAATGGGAGTGGGGAAGGCGTTAATTACGCCACCGTAAATTACGGTGGCGTAATTAACATCAAGGTCCCTTAGCACCATGGTTTTTAACACCTGCTAAAAGCAGGTGTTAAAACCTCCATGGCGCAAAGGGAACTCGGAGTATGGCGGTAAGGGATTACCGCCACCGCTCTCGTTAGCGGTGGCCGCTATCCCTTACCGCCATACTCGGAATGAGGCCCATGGTGTCTTGTGCCGAATAATAACAGAAATGCCCTTTGAGCAACACTCTCCCAGTGGCTGGGCCTAATAAGGTCAGTCTACTCAATGGAAGAGCATACTCATCATGGCTGGGATGGCCATAAAACTTCATGCCAGCACATGGCAGACAACCCACCCCTTGCCACCTTCCGCCTCCTGTCAAACTCTTCACTGATATTGTCTGACTCTGTAACCCCCAGCCTCCTATTTCTTGCATCTTTCTCACCCCCTCCCCTCAACAAGCACAGGCTCCTGAAACACACATAGGATATGCACACGCATGTGCATTCCCTCATACAGACACACATGAATGCACACATGCACGCACAACCTGCAACATGCATCAACACACATATACACATTCAAAGACACACAAACAAAATCATCCACTCACTGCAGCTCACTTCGAATGGACTGCATGCCACCAGCTACCACAAAAGATGACTACTCCAGGCAGAAAGCAGGGATAGGTGTCAATCAACACCTCTCTCGTTCGTCTGTTTCCTGAACTTACGCTGCCATTGGTATCTTTGTGCCCACAGCAGTACTTGATCTCGGGGATGTTCAGCATGCCCACTTCATAGATGTTGGCATTCGATACCCAAGGCAGCATGCCTAATTGGCCCTGACAGTTTCTGGAAGCAAATGCCCCAGACTTGACAAGTTTCAGTGGGCTTCCAGGGATGGGGGAATATCAAGGCTCAAGCGCATTCCCCCAGCCGCTCGCTGCAGCTGAGGGGGCACTCAGCTCGGATTGGGACCATACTCCCCTGGCTGCTCCTTCATTGGCTGCTGGGCAGTATTCTGTCACCCATTACAAAATGTCTTCCCCTGGCTGCCACTAGCATTTACCAGTGACAGACCGGGGCTACACCGACAGCTGATGTGATTTGGCCCTCAAAATACTGACCTGTGCGCCTGGAAACCTAGCTTTGGCGCTTGGCCAAAATGTTGGCTGATGCCCAGAAAGTGACTTTGTCTTTCAGTTGGTCTGAGCAGAGTGTGCACCAGAGACGTCGCTAGGGGGGGAGGGCTAAACCCCTGGGTATTTTGGTTGTAGCCCTGGACAGAAGCTCACCGGCTACAACCAAAAGTCTAGCTAGCCCCAAGTCCTGAGTCCCGACAGCCCCGACATTAACGTTGCCCCGGATCTTTTCCAGACTACCAAAACCCCTTTGTGTGTGACTGTGGGTGTGAGAGAGAGAGAGAGAGAGAGAGAGAGAGAGTGTGTGCGCGCGCGCGCACCCCCACACACCTTCATCTATCCCGGAGTGTGACTGGAGCAAAGGGAGCAGAATGTTATGCAGAAGGGAATGGGTAATTGGGGCAGTAACAGCCAACACAGCCATTCGTTGTTTTGCACATTCACGCTGCACATGTTCAAACTGTGAGTCACTGAAAGAGAATGAGAAGAAAATGTCAACTGGAGATGCAGCCAGTCCACTCAACGCACACATACACACACACACTTTAGTATGTACGGCATTTCATTGCTTAATGCTCCTTCTGTATTAAACCGTGCATTGTTGGAAGTCGGTGGGGCTGGGTCTGTGACATATCAAAACACTTTGAAAGAATGGTGTGAACAATACTTTTCTTTGTGCAAAAAAGAGCGCCACGAGGTCCATTTTTGCAACATCAGAAAATGTATCCTGTCAGGTCCCTCACCACATCCAATAAGCACTCTTGGAAAGGTAAACATTGAGTCACCCTTGACCCATATTTCATTGGCATCCCGCATCCGTGTTGTACAACCCAGACAAGATATAATTAATGTTAAACCGTGTGGCCACCATTTGCCGTGTGTGCTTTGCTGCTGTCTGTGGCAAACAACAGGAAACAATGTGGGACAAATGCTTATTAAGATGATTCTCATGCTATTGATGGCCCTGCCCACGGGGGCAGCCTTGCTCATTAGTCATGCACTCCGCCAGCTGGGCACACGGCACCCCACTGACCAGGTTTGAGCTGGGCAAACCCACACCTGCAGCAAAAAAAGATGACCGTAGGTCAAGATTCTGCGACACTTACACATTTTTAATTGACCCCTTTGGTACCCATGGTCGCTTTCTAACGGTGGCTTCAAGCGCGCATTAGGAAGGTGTCAGATGGACCGCCATTTGCGGCCGATCTGTCTGAGACTGCAGAAAAGGGTACGTTGTTTCAATTCCCAACGGTTTCATTAGTGAAAATCGCATTTGCAATAGGCTACGCCACACGTTATGAAGCGCCGTGATATTTCATTACAGGCGGAAAACAGTTTCCTGAAACTTCCAGTCTGATTCATTGAAATATGTATTCATGTTTCGAGTCTTTGTTTTACAGTTCATTGCTAAGACGTACTAAATGAGGTGCCTGTCCATATTCCTACATTAGTTTCCTGTGCACATATGTATTTTGTATGTAACCCAGTTTATGGGCCTCATTACACGGAAGGCGGTAATGCTTAACGGTCACCGTTAATGGTAACGGTGACCGTTAACCATTACCGCCTTACTACGAGGTCCCTTAGCGGGTTCGTGCTTTAACGCCTGCTTTTTGCAGGCGTTAAAAAACAACCCGCTAAGGGACCTTGGTGCTAATTACGGCACCGCAAAATTGCGGTGCCGTAATTAGCACCTTCCCCATTCCCATTATGCCCTATGGGGCAAAAATGGGAATGGGGAAGGGCAGTGGTGGAAGGGGGAATTACCGCCCCGCCAACCTTGGAATAGGGCAGTAATTCCCCTTTCCACCAAGGCGGTGCCGGTATTTTACCGGCATGGACCAAGGTGCTAATAGCGCCATGGTTCTCCGCCTTCCGTGTAATGAGGCCCTATATCTCTACTGAGTGGGATTATCAGAACAAAAACAAAGAGCTAAAAAAAATTACTGAGGTATATAAAAATATATATCCCCGAAACTGACACATCATTTCGGATATGCAATTAACATTCCATAAAAATGTTATATATGTTATTTGTAACACGCTTAATATCCAGAGGTTTCTAAGCGCGGACCAGGGATCAAACCTATGTTGCTACGTGTTGTCATGCTCCCAAGGGGAGCACGTTGCCCCTGAGCTATCCTCCCGAGACAAGTACACAATGCAGTACAAATACATTACTGTAAAGACTATTTCCAGAAAAAAGCCCAAAACAATGCACAGACTAGCACACGTGTAAACATTCATAATTATTTGTCATGTCATGCTTCTTAACATACATTTCCTCAGATAAAGTGCAGTTTTTAGGTATGTAAGCAGGTACAGGCCCACACAAGGTTAGTCGGCCCACAATAGATATATCAAAGCAGGCCGATATTGGGCAACTCATATTTCAAGCAGTAAGGGCCGTAAGACAGAGCCTCTCACTTTTGCATAGGCAGGGCAGAAAATTAGCAAGTGTGCAAGGTTCTCACAAAGTGCATCACACAGAGGGCAAGAGCGATTACCATCCACCCCCAGACCATGCCGCCATCATCGCCCTTAGTGGGAGACAGTTAAACCGTGCCCTAGTTATAAGTAGGCGGTCTGTCAGGAATTCTGCCCACAACAAATATTTATGCACACTCGGGGACAAAACGATCATTGGCCCACTGTTCTTGGGTTTCAACAGCTCGCCACTTTCTCTATTAACACTCACATGCTCATTGAAGCGGGCAGTCCACAATTTTACCTCACCTCTGGATAGCACATTACAGGGCGTAGACAGATGTGTAATATCAATTGCCCTCAATTGTTTCATGACATGGCACAGCCCTGGAATCTTGCCAGCAGGAACTTTGTCAATTATAGAAGTGATCAGCTTGCGAGTAAGAGTAGCTCTTGCATTGCCCCAGAGCCTGAGCCAGTGGAGAACAGGCTGCAATGAGACCACATCTCTGATTGGCCAACAACCCAATTCTATATAAACTCCAAAATTTGGAGCCGACGATGGTAGGCCCAGCAGTTTCTTGAAAAAATAGTTCTCCACTATTTGGACAGCACCAACATTCGTATAACCCCACAACTCCATACCAAATCCAGCCACCGAGGTTGCCTTGCCTTTGTACAGTTTGAGCAATAAATCTATTGGTTTGACTTTAAACATGGCCATTGCCCTAGAGACCCCACCCAGGACCTGCTTGAACCGCAAAGCCTATTTTGATAAATGTTCAGTGGCACAAAAGCTGGCAGAGAATTTGACCCCCAGGTAGTCAAAATGATCGACCGTGGGGATCACACTACTCTTACAGTGCATGGCCCTGAGTTTAACCATGCGCCTTCCCGTCCAGCAGACCATTAAAGCCGACTTTGCTGCATTGGCCATTAGATCGAGCCCGTCCATAAAGACAGCATAGTCAGAGACAAGGGACTGCAGAGCTCTCGGGGTATGCTCCACCAATACCGAGTCATCTGCGTATACAAGAACCAGGAGAGACCGACCGCCTACACTTGGTACATCGGGAGAGGAGTTTAAAATGGGGAAAAGGAAAAAAAAGTTGATGTGTGCGATTTGAGTTGCAGAGGAGAAGATATGAAATCAGTGTCAGATCACTTGCAATGGGGTGTGTCCATTCAGTTCACACTAACATACATGTCGTTGGATGTAAGCAGTATTTTGCATGGTTTAAAAGAGGCATATTCAAAGTTAGGGACACAGGTCAAATAAACATCTTTGAAGGTACACATAGCAGGTTTTATTCAAAAGATAGATAAATAGTTACATTCAACATCACAAAGCAAATGCACAGTGACTTCTCACACCAGAAGAGCATGGGGGCCGGCAGTAAGCATGGCCATGTTGGAGCTGTGCTGTTCCCTCAAGTGCACAGAATGAGGCGGACGAAATTATCTCTATCCTGCGTTCCATGCTGAAGAAATGATGACGCTGCTGATAATGCCTAACGCCCCCCCACCCCCTCGCCTTCTTCTCCACGCTGCCGGTTTTTACAAACCCTTTTCAGACTGTACCTGTGGTAGGAGGGTTATGAGCACTCATCATAACCAACGAAAGAAGACAGCAGGTGGTGGGGTTACATAGATTCAGTTCAGAGATTGTACAGGAGCCGGTAAGAGAACAGCATGCCCAATACGCACAACACACATCAAGATTCAGTATTGGCAGGAAGCCAGACTAGCGTAACATGAAAGGAAAAGTGCACACAAGCACAGGTCCCCCACCTCACTTGGACAGCCATGACAAGCACACACAATCGCTCACACATTCACACACACATATACCCAAGCAACCTACATGCACACATTCAAAAAGTCACACACACATGCACAGACGTTGTGTGCATTCTTTTTATCTTAGTCACTTGCGCCACCCCCCCAGGAGGGCTCTATCCTGCTTGTAATGTCTTTCGCTGTGCATAATGTCAGCGGAAGGTTTTATCCCAGCCGTCCACTCATCGGGGTAGCCTCAACCAATGAGAACTGCAATGCAGCTAGTTGCACGAAGTGACTTGAAAAGCCCTTTAAGAAACAGAATGAGCCTGAAATATTATGAATGCCCCGGGTATCTGTGGCTGTATGTAACACATGGTGTCCTGGGGTGTGAGGCCATAATAGGTATATGCAGGCAGTATATGGCCATGTGGGGGGAGTACTGGCCTGTGAACACAGTGCTCCTGAACTATGTTGGTTCTGCTGGGTGTAGCAATGCCATATAACTGTATTCACGATAAACAAAGAATTCTAATAGGCTAGAGTTAGTAAATACAATAGCATATCTTACCTCCTTTAGGAGCTATTCGTTATTTTATTGCTATAATTTTGATCGAAGTTTGTTTTTGCATCCATGATGCCACTTCCTTAGATGTCATCACGCACAACTGTCATGTGACATCAGATACTGTAGCCTCATTGGGAGTAAGAGGTCATTTGTTTATCTCTCTGCAATGACAGTGTTCCATGGAATGTCCTTTCCCTGGTCCTTTGGTGAACTGGTTTGTTTGTCACATCTTATTGTCATTATTTGAAAGCGCTATTACCATGGAAACGGTAAGCTGCTCTGAGGCATTCGTCGACGGTGGAGCGAGGAATTGCGACGCATGGATAGCTGTAACCTTTGCATTGGCATGTGGTAAAAGGTAGGCCCAGAATTTAGGAAAACGCACTGGGTTTGCTGACAATGGCCATAGGCCATTTTAAAAAGGGGTTAACTGCTGTCGTGTCCACCAAGAAAAAGGGTTTTTGCTTTGCTGGGCCTGGTTGAGGCAGAGGATGCCCTTCCTCAGAGCTATGGTGTAAGCATCTAGGCATAGCCCATCCCACACCCCATTAAAGCGAAAACCAAGAGTGTCGGGGCCTTCAGCGTATGACTGTAAATCCAATTCGTACCAATTGACTCCTTTTGTCAGTGCTCACATGCCATGGTGAACAACATAAGGTGGAGGGGAGGATCCCTAATGTGGTCCATTGTAGGAGACTCCATTCAGATCTTTTAGCTTCTGTTGTCAAGGCAGACTCACTCCAGAGCAGCTCCTGAGGTTCCCTTGGATTCATGTAGGGATGTTCTAGGTCAGGTTGCTCTTGATGTCTACTTGACCACACACTACGCAGTGGGCAAGGATGGTGGGGAATTTCCTGCTATTCTTCGTTCAGAGTCATGAGGTGGTTCTTTTGGAAACGTATGAAAGTGGATTCAGTGATTCTGGCGGGCCTAAATATTGACTGAAGCAGTTTGTGGTGCTAAATGCATTCCTGGCGATGCCCCGGAACATGCATTGCCATTACACGGAGTGGGATGTGCAGGAAGTGCCGCATACCGATATCCTGTGCTGAGTCTGCAAACGCATGGGTGCTGACTAATGCAGTGTAAAAAGCTTTATAACTCAGCATTACAATCAATGTGTAGATTGCTTACTGGTATTGTTCACGCTTGTTGTAATAAAAAACGGACACTTCGAAGCACTCAGACCACTCTTCATAGTTTTATGTATTTCCAACACGCATTTTCTTTCTCACGATTTAGACAAAGTTTTTGTGGGAGCCCGCCCCTGCCTGCAATCATAAAGTCATGTTTATGGCGGATTGACTGGTCTGACATTTCTTTTGTTTTACAGAAGTATTTTGAAAATGTTCTCGGTCGACAGTAAAGGAGGACACCATGGTGCGAGGATGTGCAGCTAAAGCACAGTCTGTATGTATTGTATTTATGTTTCCTGTTCCATCAAAGGGCATTGCCCACCTCAGTGTTCTTGGAGTGCATGTATTTGTCAAACTGCCTCCTCAATGGCTGCACGATCATGGATACATGCCCAAATTGCCTCGTTTTATCCCATAATCCGTCAAAATATATATTCCAGTCAAAATACATGCCCATTGTGCCACTGTCAGATTTATATTTTCTTGCTGGTGCCCATTAAGTAGGTATGCAGGGTTTGGGATTAGCGGTTTTTGCTGATTTCCGGCCTCTTTAATTGCACGTGACTCTCCATCTCATTTGTGCATGTGACTCCTAACTTTTGTGGTTTATAGGAATTGACAATACTTTAGGGTTGTGCTTTCATCAAAGCTTGTGTGTCTGTGTGCTCATCACCAATTTTTGCTGTGCCCCCCGTTCGGTAAGATTTTCGCAGCAATGATACCTCTTGCTGACCTGTGTCAACCCCAGAACGTTTTTCTTTTACTGGTGGATTATTTTTCCTTATACCTCTGTGAGTGGGAACCTTTTCCCACACTCGCAGAATCTTTTACTCTTTTTGTGGGTGTAATTTGGTAAGGCTCTCCATAGTGACTTTAAAAGTTATCCTCTTTGACAACATATTGGCAACAAGTGCCCAAATTGCCTCGTTTTATCCCATAATCCGTCAAAATATATATTCCAGTCAAAATACATGCCCATTGTGCCACTGTCAGATTTATATTTTCTTGCTGGTGCCCATTAAGTAGGTATGCAGGGTTTGGGCTGCAACAACCCATATTGTTGCCGGGTTGCCCTAGGGGCTCCCCTTTTAACTTTCTCTGGCTAACCTATACCCTTTCTCATTTTAAATGTACCATTTATGTTACAAGGACAAACTTACCTTTATTGGCTGGTGGCAGTGAACCTTTTTATTAATTCAGTGTACTTTTTACGTGGGCTGTTTCGTGCTCATTCTATCAAAATGGCCCCTGTCTTGTTGCTTCTCCATTTTAGTGTTCCTAAAGGAAATTCCTTTGTGTGATTTTTCTTCTTCGGCGGGAGTCCTGTGAACTCCACCCCCAGGCTCGAGAGTGTCTGTGAAGGCAGGAAGCAAGGGAGGAGACCAAAACTCTGCAAACCTTTGTCTTCCAGCCTAGTGCGAGATTCCAATTCAAACTGGAAGGCTTGCTGTTCTGGAAGGATTGCCAAACCCCCAAGTTTGAATGTTGTATAGCTGTTCGATTGGCTGGGTACCTGCATAAAAGTCCAAACCTAGAAGCTGAAGAGGTAGTCGACCACTGGAACCAAAACCAAAGCGGATGATGAAGAAAACGCAGCTGAAATGAATTCCAGTGATCGGACAGCCTGCTGTAGCCCTTCCTCCCGATCGACCTGGGGACTCCAAAAATGATGACCCTGACCCAGAGCCTAGTGAAACCCTCTATACTCAGGAAGACCTGCACTTTGAGCCATTCCGCATCATGCTGCGACCTTGCGGGGATGCAATATCCCAATATCCTGGGACCTCAAGGTATTGTGCGGTGCACAGTCTTCTAAATTCCAAATCTCGCTGAAACATTTTGTGCAATTTGCTGGATCTCGAGAGGCACAATTCCAGTCCAAACAGTCCCCTCACCAGAGTGCTGGACCTTGCAAATGAAGAGAATCTGCCCAGCAATATTCTGTCTTCTTCTCTGCTCCTGAAAAAAGCACCAAAACAACAGAGCTGCATCCAGCTGTGAGGAAAACCTTTCCTAGAGCCTTCCCCATGATCCTTGCTGAAAAAGCCCTTCCAGTGTCCTATCTTCTGTCCTATTGTTGAAGGAATTCAATGAGCGGGTTGTTGGCTGTCCTTCTGCTGCAAAATCCTCTTCTGTGCTGAGCTACTGGGCCGACTTTGGTAGTTACTTGCCTTAAGTCTCTTGTGAGTCCTGTGTCATTTTGGGGGGTTTTCTGTGATTGGGAGACCTCTCGTCCAGTAGACCCAGGCCCCTGCTGGAATCCTCCTAGGGTGTCTTCTGTGAAGCCCTTGGACCCTCAACTAACTCTAAAGTAAAGTACTTACTTGTTCTAACAGTTGTTCTTAGTAACTCTGACTTCTGCTATTTAAGAACCTATCCTGACCTGCCTGTTGGACACTAAACCCTAGTGACCCCCCCTTCTGCCTCTAAGAGCACTCATGCTCCAAGAATAAGGCAACGACTTCGAAGGATTGGGCCTTTTGCCTAGAGAAGAGGATACATGTTTTAAAGTTACTTTCTAAAGTAGTTGGTTGGTAAACCTAACTATGAGAGTGAACAGTTACAAAAAGTTCTTACTTACCATGGAAATGTTCTGCCATTCTGAAAAGTAAATGTACGTTTAGGACTTACCTAAGTAATGTTCTGCCATTCTGAAAAATAGATATAAGGTTGTTTTACTTTCCTTAGAAATGTTTTGCAATTCTGAAAAGTATATGTAACCTCTTTCTATCCTTAGACACTGTTTCGCCATTCTAACAGAAAGTAGATGTAAGTGTATATTACTCACCTGTGATTTTGTTGTGCCTCTTCCCAAAATGAATGCTGTTGGTTTCACTTCACTATTCCTGTTAGGTTAAATGTATGAGTGTCCCCCAACTGGGTCTTGCTGTTAGCCTTCCAGAATAGGTCTGCATTAGGTTTTACCTACCTAGAATAACTTTGAGTCATTCATAAAGTGTAACACTGGATTTTGCGTTGCCTGGTCTGTTGTACACAGACACACAAAGAGTCTTAGGTTTATACCTGCCTTGTGTATAAGTTGTACTTACGGCGAGTATAACTGTGTTATCCTAAATAAGTTAGAGTTATTGCTTCCCTTAGTCTGTGAACTGGAAAGCAACTGTAATTTAACATTACACTGCAAGGTCCAACTGCCCTAGAATAACTGTGTTATCCTGAATTAGAGTTATAGGTGTTTTACTGTTCCTACAATAAGTGTTCCACTATTCTCAAAAAGTATATTGTCCAGTTGGTTTACTACGTGATTTCTTGCTGAGCATCACGGTACAACTGCTAGGGTCTACTACCCTTATATTACTGAAAGTAATCTAAAAAGTAACTATTGGTTTGACTTCCCTAAAACTCCTGTTAGGTGTTCCAAATTAGGTTATATGATTTATTCTGTGCACCTTCAAGCATGGTGTTGTGTTTTTAAAATTGTGATTATATATAATGTGATAGTATTTATTTCCCCCAAAGATTTATCTGGGCCTACTTGTATTTGAATAAACCATTTATTTTTACAATATAGGGCCTGATTCACAGAGCGTTTGCCAATGGAATTGCGTCACTATAAAACAATTCTATGAATCAAGCCAATAGTGTTTCAGTGTTTCTTTGGACCATTTGTATTACAATTTCATTTGAACTGATTCTGCAGTCCTCTCTGCCTCCAAAGATAAGCCTGACTGCTCTTTGTGCGCTACCCTGAACACAGGTGGTACAGCCTTATATGAAGAGTGGAGTCTTGTACTGCCTCAGTTGAATGATTTTACTATGTCCTTAGTGGGACTTCAGAAAACTGTCCTCACACCCCCTCCTCCACGAAACCTGTAACCTCAGCAGCGGCCAGACACTATGCAGCATTGTAATTTTCCTTAAACTTATAATGTGATTTCTGCACTGCTAGTGTTATACTAAATTGCCTATAGGTTTGTGATACATGGTTCTATCAGGTTCCATGTATACTTCTGTAGTTCCATAGGCTTATTCACTTTAAGCATGAGCAAGCTTACTGAGGATCTCTTGTTACCTTGCGGTTCAGCGTTACTGCATCAGGCTAATGATAAAAATAAGAAAAGCATTGACAGTATGTATATGTATCTGTCCTCTGGCTATAGAACTGTCTAAGCATGTTCTTCATGATTGCAAGTGTGGGTCTGTGTAATGTAGTTCAGGACTGTGAGTATGCGTCATGACAAACACGGCTACATCATGGTGTCAATAATGACGTCAGCATTGTAGTTCCTTGGTGCTTAATCGAGACTGTCAATTAAGGTATTTATGTCCACGATCTCCATTTCTTCCTCTATACCTGTGAAGGCATGTACTAGATTCAGTCTGTTTGGTTGGCTGCGAGGATACCTTTCTGTGTATTTGTCAATCGTTGGTGCACTAGGATTCGACCAAAATAAGATGGGTGGCTGCAAACGTTTCTGGCTCTTTGTCCTGTCATGAAATTGAGGATGAGCAGGGACATTCTTGGGACCCTCTTTTCAGCACCTTTGCTTTATTGATATGGATAAAAATCGGATCCATGGGCTGACATGACTTCTGGATATTTGGGATTGGGTGACAGTGACTTTAAGTGACTCTGCGACTCAGGAAAGCACCATAAAGGCTTAGTGCCAGCAAATTCCAGAAGAAAAATCTCCACACCAGATGATTGGAAATACCACAAGAAGCCATGGCGGTAAGACAGATGTCATCAATGAGCACCTTTCTGGTCTAGGGAGAGAAAAGGCAAGGCGTTTGTCTATTTATTGCCCTTCCATGGAGCATCCTTCCCATTTCATTGTTTGTTTCTTGTTTTAAAAAGGAGAATTCTCCATAATGACATTTTATTCTCCATTGAGGAGCCTTCCATTGTATAAATATAGGTCGGGAATTGCTTTATTCTTTTTCCTCAATGTGTTTTTCCAGGTTACTTCATCTTTCTGTGGTTAGAGCCCTCCTTTTGTGGTGGAAGACTTCCCTGAGGCTGGGTGTTTCTTGGCGCTGGGCTACTCTTCTTCCTCATGAGGGTCCCTTGCATATCTGAACCATAGGCATGTATAACTTGGAGACTCGAGGGAAGCCCTCTTACCGGAAAGGCTCCAATCTCTCACTGCGATATCCTGTGAAGACAAGGAATGTATCTGGTATGATGTAATATGACTTGATATTATAATGATATGATGAGTCATTTATAACGCGCCTGTACACAAGTATTTATAGGCGCGACAAGACAAGGTAGGGAAGACAGTGGTAGGACAAGACAAATGATCTTGCTAGGCCTTTTGTCATTCAGATCATGCAAGTGAAGTGCAATCAGGGAAGTAGTGCTGTAAGTAAGTGCAGCTCGGGCAGTCGGCTCTGGATAAGTGCACAGAGGCAGGGGACTGTAGGGTTACAGATACAGCCCCTAAGTGCATGGTATGCGCGGATGCAGTGAAAGGCTACTGGTTGTGGGGGAGCCTGGTGCCCATAGATGTTCATAGGGTAACCAAGCAACCAGTCAGCACAGCAGACAGGTAGGTCAACAGAAGACAGAAAAGGAGAACACAGAAGTGAAAAGGGAGGTCTTAAGCTGCTTCAGGAACCTCAGGTGGTCCTGCTTGAGTTTGAGAGGGACGGGAGGACATTTCAGAGGGAGGCACCTGCAGAGGAGAGAGATCTTCCCCCCCACTCTCTGCCTGGAGAAGAGTGTGACCCTCAGAAATGGAGGTGACTGAGCGAAAGGCTCGAGAAGGAAGGTGTTAAGGAAAAGAGCATTGGATGTAATGCAGGCCCTGGCCCCAGAAAGCCTTGTGGACAATGCCAAGGGTCTTGAACTTTATCCTTGTAGTCACTGGGAGCCAGTGGAGTAATTTCAGGGCTGGAGAGATATGATCCCTGGGCTTGAGGCCAAGGACAACTCTTGCAGCCCTGTTCTGGATTAGTTGCAGAGGGCAGAGAGTAGAGGAAGTCAGATTGAGAAAGAGGCTGTTGCAGTAGTCCAGCCTACAGAGAACCAGAGCTCTGGTGACAGTGAGCTTCTGTGTGAAAGTGAGAAAAGGAAAACTACCTCTGAGGAGGTGCAGCTGGTAATGGACATTCTTGGAGAGGTCTGTGATGTGTGGAGAGAAGGAGAGAGTGGAGTCGAAGATGAAACCAAGGTTTTTTGCTTCACAGAAAGGTGCAGGGAGAGGGCCCAAGGAGGATGGCCAGAGTGAAAGAGGGAAAGCGAGAGCATGGGTCCCAATGAGAAGGATATCAGTTTTACTGGTATTAAGGCAGAGATTGATGGAGGTGCACCACTGCTGAATCGTGGATAGACGGTCAGAAATGAGGGTGAGAGGGGAGGAGGCTGAGGGGAGCCTGAAGGAGAGCTGAGTGTCTTCCACATAACACTGAAAGTTAGAGAAGGTAGAGATAAGGTGGGCCACAGGGGCCAGGTAGACATTGAAAGGTCAGGATGAGAGGTTAGAGCCCTGGGGAACATCACACATGGAGAGAGAGGTGGTGGAGAGAAAGGACCCAAGTTGGACCTCAGGGTCAGTCCAGGAGGAAGGAGGTCAGCCAAGCCAGAGCCTTATGCGTGATGCCCAGGTTCTCACGGAGACGATTGGTCATGATAGTATGATTGACTGTGTTGAAAACAGAGGAAAGATCATGGAGGATGAGGTCAGAAGAAGACTAGAGTCGAGATTAGTGAGCACATCTTCACAGGTTTTCAGGAGAGCAGTTTCCGTGCCTCTGACGGCTCTAAAGCCAGACTGATGGTCATGGAGACAACCAACAGATTCAGTGTCTAGAGGAAATTAGGAGATGGCCAGCTTTTACAGGAGTTTGCCAAGGAAAAGAGTGATAGAGATCGGGCAGTCGTTTGCCGGACCGGATGGATCAGTGGAATGTTTCTTCTGGAGGGGGTGCATGAAGAAGTGCTTTAGGGGGGATGGGTGTTAAATAGTGACATCCATTTTAGTTACTTGAGTATTTATTAACAAGTACTTAAGTTACATTTCCAGTAAGTTACATAGGATATAGCATGATAAGTAGGACAGACAAACACTGGCACCCATCACCCAGACAGGGGGTTTCCAAACTGCCTGGGCTAGGACCTTCACCCAAACATTCCATCATTCACAAGACAACATTCCAAATGACATCACAGACATCCATCATGCCAAAGCAAGCACATCACAACACATCTCCTTCCCTCATACCAACTCCACACACACACACAAGGACACTACACAACACATCTCCTTTCCTTACACCAACAACACCACACACCCACAGAAGACACTTCACAACACATCTCCCCTCTCACACACACCAACAATCTCATACCCCGACTCGGTCAAAAAGGGCGCATACACAACACATTGTGCTCTTCCACTCACCCACGCATTCAATATGCTGACCAGGCACACCGAAACCATCTCACACAAAAATCGATCACCATCCTGCACCCACATTTCAGATGGATTGGAGACATAAACAGATCACACAGTACCTACACATCAAAGTGTACAAACTAAAAAAAAACAACTAGGCGTGAATCTCACACCACTCAAGCAAACCATACTATTACTCTGCGTGACCTACACACCACAGTTACACCCAAATACCAAAACTGGGGGCGTTACTACCAAGACATCAATGGCTGCCTAGTCCAAACCATTAACCACACGACTTATACACCTCAGTCACACCCAATACCAAAAATGGGGGCGCTACCACCCAGACATCAGTGACTGCCTTATCGAAACCATTAACCATGCGTGACTTACACACCACAGTCACACCCAAAACCAAAACCGGGGGTTCGACCACCCAGACATCAATGGCTGCCTTATCCAAACCATTAACCATGCATGACTTACACACCGCAGTCACACCCAAAACCAAATCTGGGGGTGCTACCACCCAGACAACATTGGCCACCTTATCCAAACCACTAACCATGCGTGACTTACACACCACAGTCACACCCAAAACCAAAACCGGGGGTGCGACCACCCAGACATCAATGGCTGCCTTATCCAAACCATTAACCATGCATGACTTACACACCACAGTCACACCCAAAACCCAATCTGGGGGTGCTACCACCCAGACAACATTGGCCACCTTATCTAAACCATTTACCATGCGTGACTTACACACCATAGTCACACCCAATACCAAAACTGGGGCGCTACCACCCAGATATCATACACACACCACTCTGAATGACCATACTGAAAACCGGCGTGACCCATGCACCATGCGCACTAATCCGGCATGCATCCCCTACCACTTCTGCTATCCTGGCATAAAACATATACCAGTCATATTTACCATACTTTTATCATAGAGAAACCCACACTGCTGATTTGCCTCAACATCATACAAATTTTAGCACACTAACTTTAGAGTATACATAGCCATTGCAAACTATATTGAATTTCGACACAAATGCTATGTCATGCACCTACCATCTATTAAATAATGACACATTAGTCATATAAAGCTACTCTAAAAGTCCATAACCTGTTAAAGTTCTTACTTGTGCTAACATTTCTGCCCAACCTAAAAGTCCATGTTGCGAAACATTGCAACCTGAACACTTCAGTAACCTAAGAGTCCATGTTGCATTATAGCAACCTAACAGCTGCAAATCCTCACAAGATTATACCTAGCCAACGCACATGACTGACACATCCCTCACACACCCATCCAGATCCATACTTGCAGCTCAACCACTGCCAAATGCCCAAATCCTATGTGGCATTTACACCATACTCTTCACCAATGCTAACATTACCACAAAAACATATTTTGTCAACACCTCCCTCTTAACTGGATTGACAATATGTTTGCTTTCAAGTCCATAGTTCGCTAATCCTGCAAATACTTAAACATGGTAAAACCCTAGTAATATGACACAATTAAAATATCCATGCTCATAAGTAAAGGATACGTTTCAGTGTCAGACTTCAGACAGTCCACACTTTAGTCTACGGACATATCTCCAGCCGATGCTACTTCACCAAAGTGTACCTTTGTGCTCAACTGTACTTGGTGATGCGTATGCCCTACCTTCATGCAAGCAGCATTATTTCTTCCACCAATCCACTTGACAAGCCGCGCCATCAACGGCTCATGTCCTACGTCGGGCTAAGGGCTGCTCATTGACCCAAAGAAACAATTCCATATCAGATGAAAAGCCCTTCCGGCATAGACTCCGACGAGTCACCAGGCGCATACATCATCCGACATTCAGTAAAAATGTGCCGCTCCTCCTTGCTGGCGCAACATGTGTCAATAATTTCCTGAAAGACCCACTTTTTGCTTCACTGTACCTGAGCTGCTCTTTCACTCGAACAGCCAAACAAGTAACGCAGGCCTGGATTGGCTGCCATATACCTCGTGATGATGCTGGCCACGTAATGAGGTTCTTTCCTCACATGCCCAGCCGCTCCCACCCGTTACAGTAATACACTGCAACTGTAACTGCGTGATGCGCGGGTTACAAACTCTTTGCATTTTTCGAAACACAAAGAGTTCCATCGAATCGCCAGCACCCTTCGTGGCCTCAATTACGTCATCATTGACATGCTGGACGTAGGGCAGTGAAAACCTCTCTGTGTCCAACTGTCAACCACTGCTTGACAGCATTAAGCATTTGTCTCATTCGCCTGTACCTCTCAGCACTGTGCTGTAACAAGCAAAAGATAGCTCCATCCAGCTAGGGGACCACACTTCTCCAACGATTTCTCCCCAAAAATGTTCCTACTGATACTCTATTGTGCTCAGACAAAAATTCCTTTCCTGCATGTCACTGCGTTCATTCTGGCCATGCTCTGCTTCTACTGAATGCAACGAATTCCCATTTATACAATACCTTTTGTTACTCCTTCAGAATTACCTGCGACTGTGAAAAATCCTGGCCTTTCGCCTGCCCCTTTACCAGGACCAACACCTCATCCAGCTTAAATCTGGGCAAATTAATCCTGAAGTCCTCCACTCCTGTGCCCTGGGTGATGGGTCTTACTTGATTTGGGGGCAGTGTGCCCTCTTGCTTATTCTTTCTGCACCCCCTGCAGCAGATTCTCCAGCTTAGTTTCCTCTCCTTACATGCAGGTTCCTCCTCTTTTTGACCAGCTCATCACCAATGCTAAAAAGTGACCTCCAGGCTTCTTGTAGTTACTTGAGTATTTATTAACAAGTACATAAGTTACATTTCCAGTAAGTTACATAGGATATAGCAAGATAAGTAGGACAGACAAACACTGGCACCCATCACCCAAGCAGGGGGCTTCCAAACTGCCTGGGTTAGAACCTTCACCCAAACATTCTATCATTCACAAGACAACATTCCACATGACATCACAGACATCCATCATGCCAAAGCAGGCACATCACAACAAGGGGAAAGTAAGAACTGATGTGTGCCATAAGGCGTAAAAGCTCTTAGGGGAAGGCCTTGCATTCAACATGGTGACAATGCACATTGGATGTTCTCTACCATGCAGCATATTCGCTCTGCACTCGGTTCTGGGCGATCTTATGGAGTGATTTTGTGTAATTCTATTTGGTAGAATATTATTTTCTTTTTTTTACATTTGGCCGCAGATATATTCAGGGGGCGAACCCTGCAGCCCCACATTCACCCCCTAAATTTAATATGACGATTACCCCTCCTACATATATTTGGGGCCACATTTGTACCAAAGAAATTCGACCAATTCCAATTGACATAAGAAATCGATAAAATCTCCTGTTACCTAGGACTCCCCTATGGCCACGGCTCTTTCAGTCATATTCACAGCTGTTTGGCATAAGAGTAACCTGCGGTATGTGCTGACTCACAGCCATGCTGCATTGAGAATGTTGTCAGTAACACTGAATAATGGTGGACAAGGAAAAGCTGCACATGCTCGAGATGTTTATGGGGCACATTGACGTCTCTCTTCCACCCCTCCACCTCCAGTTATAAGTGCCAACACTGTTATAGGCACAGGTCACATTAAATGCATGCCAGCACATGCCCAATGAATAGCGAAACAATTATGTTTTTTTTTAAAAATTCAATATAGTCTGCACGATCACTGCACAAAATTGCAGAACTTCACCTTCTGATACTTTGTTAAGTTAGGAACACAACTCTTGACAACTTTCCAAAATTGTGAATTTTGCGGGCATCATTAAATACCCACACAATGTGTTTCAGGGGCATGTAAGTAAGCATTCACGGCACAAGTTTGATAAATGAGGGTGTGAAGGTGCATGCTTTTGCCACCCCTGCAAACAACTTTTGCTAGTGTACACCCGTCAAAGCAAGGACGCTGGTGCCGAGACATATTATATTCTAAAGGCTACACAGTGCATCACGTGCACTTCTCGTTTGTCTCTCGTGACTACCCGGTGCTTAGACCAGAGTACTTAATAACTGAGCTGCGATGTTCCACAGTAATCTCACTCGATCCCTCACTTAAAGGTACAATTATCGGTCCAGCTTTTATGCACAAGGCATGGACCATTTTGATGCCACAGACCCATCCAGCTTTCAGCCCATTTTAAAGCTGCCCTAGCTAGCGTCAATGCTGGCAAGGACCGTTGCTGCCTGATTGAAGAGTAGTCACCCTATGGGCAGGTTTTGCTGCGAAAGGGGCAAAAAAACCATCTGTTCTCCACATTGCCATAAAGTTGTGATAGCTCAATCGAATTAGGACCAACGCAAATAATAATAATAATAATTTATTTCTTATATAGCGCTACACATCCATAGGTCTCAGAGCACTCAAATAACAGAAGACATCATTATTATTACTATCCCACAGAGTGGTATTAATTTTTATCAATCTCAGAAGGATGAAAGGATGAGTTGACCATGCCTGGATTTGAACCTGCCACAGCAGGCAACTCACATATATCAGGGGCGAGCGCTTTGCTTGCTGAGCTATCTGACTAGCAAATGACTTTGTTTTGTGCTTGCACTGGCGCTAATGCAATATTGAGGCCTCTTGGCTTTTGCTTAAATGAAACGTGCAGGGTAGAAGAGGATGTTGGTGTCAATGCTGCTGTCAGTATCACCATTCACATGCCTAAGAAAGGGTGTGAGAAATTGACCTTTGCCATCTTATACCCAAACAACAAACTTAGAACTCTCTAACTCATCAGTGATTTAGGTCATCTGCCCTGCTCTGCAGTAATATTACTTTTGCCATTTTCTATTTTCTGCAGTATGTTTGCTGCTGGCACCTCGTATCACATCCTTCAAATGTGCACGTGAGTACCATGCGGATGCCACCCATAACGGGTTGATGGCAAAACCCCACTTGCTCAAGTCAACTGCTCGGGTGGTACAATGTATTCAATCTAACAGCTTGTTAGACCCGGGTACAAGCTTGTTTCCACCCTCTGCACAGTAGAGAGTCTGTGGTTTTGTAACTACTGTACGAGCTGAGGTTGTCAAGTGACTTGGGCCCTTAGTCATGAAGTCCAGATAATAGTCTCTCAGGAATAGGCATTAGAGATGTAGGGCCCGATTCACAGAGCGTTTCCCAATGGGATTGTGCTATTATAGAACGCTTCTGTGAATCAGGCCCATAGCATTGTCATGAGTCAAGTCTTTCCTATTAAAGAGAGGCAAAACATTTTCTGAGAACTTACGACTCAGGTAACTGTTTACTAATCTGTGGTGTGCCACCGGATTCTTCCCAGGATTGGCTGGGAGCCGAAAATGGCCCTGAAAATGTGCTTCAAAGTGGCCCCTTGCATGGCAGCAAACGTAGCGAGTGAGCTAAATAACTCTAAGCTTGACTTCACCAGTTTCCACACCGCATACATGAGCAGGTTGTAGTGGGCAGCTGTGCCAAGCGTGTGACGTCATCGTGTCACAGAGTGGTATGTTGTGGTAGTTTGGATGTAAACATTCCTTAGGGGACAGTTGGATATACTGGGAGAAAGGTGGACATAAGATCTGCTTGGGTGGTGGTGCCGCTTATCCTAAACATACTTAATTACTGCCTACATGGGGAGCTGTACACTCTACAATAAAGAAGACTTACTTCTTACTGCCAATGTATCTGCCACCATCTTCACACCACACCATAGATCCTCTTTCTCAAAGTCTGCCCATGACAAATGTTCATGTTCATTCAGACCACGGATCACTCTAGCAAAAGCCGCATCTAGATTGAGGTGAAAATACCACCCATATTGTTCCGTAGGAATCTGAAGCATTTTGAATATATCATGGACCGCCTCAAAATGGTCTTCTGTGCAGTAACCTCCTCCCTTCTTGAATGCTCTAATCAAGGTCTTGGGAGATTTCATAATTTGTATAGGACTACATGGCGTATTCTGGAATGTGCCATTTTGACCCTCGCCCGTGTTCTCTTGTGGGTGAGAATGTGTGTGAGCAGTTGCAGGTGATTCAGGCCCTAACATTGGATCATAACCAGGCCTGGCCATGTGGACAGCTGCTGGTAAATTTCCTTGGCTAGGGCTGTGACCAAATTCAGCATCAGTGAATCTGGTGCATTGCCGCTTTTCTTACTTAAGATCAAAGATTTGCTGTTTCAATTCTCTGCACTATGCATGATGCTGCTGTGCTTCATGGAAAAAAATCAGAATTCTCATCGCTGACTTTATTGATTATCTCTTGCAACTCCTTAACCAGTGTCTGACATCGGTCAACTCTTTTTGCTTTTTCTTCATTCGCATCCAGTAATTTATATATTTCTTGTTCCAAGGCACGGAATTCCATATCCTTTTCACAATTATCCTTTCTAAGGGTCTGAATTTCTGAAATTGCGACCTCTTTAACCATGTCTTACATCATCCAATACTGTTTTTAAATGATTTCATTCTTGCACACTTTCAGTGAATTGTTTGCCTATCTGAGCCTGCCGATCGTTAAACTCGGTACCTTTGGCCTGCAATTGTACCCCTCATTCTACCTGGCTGAGAAACCTTACATATGGTGAAGCTGACACTACACGTGAAACATGGACATGATCAGCCTAGACTAAATGACTGCAGGAATACAAAAATCCATGAAGAAAGCATGCTTCCTGCACTTCTAGAAGGACTTAAAAACACTCGCATTCAAACAGTATCTGGCCTGGCCCATGCCCTTCCGTGCTGTTGCTTTCCATTATTATCCCTTACATTTATTGAATTGCTCTTGTGTGGTATGCTGCTGCTTGCGAGCTAGGTTAATGCTATATAAATCCAATATATGTAGATAGATACATTGTTCAAAGTTGACCTTATTTTTGTGATATTTTTCAGTCGGTATCAGGCCTAATTTTGGTCTTTTACGGTAATCACTGGTGGCCATTGTATTACTTCTGGTGATCTCCAGCCTTATGCATGGCTTTTAAGCTCCTGTTTGTACACACGGCAGGGGGGCATTCACAATTGTTGGCATGTTTAGGCGTAAATATGCTCTGAAATCTGGGCACACCCAATTTCTGTACATTATTTCCACCTTGACATTCAAATAATCAATATAAATTAATGTAAGTATTCCTCTTTGTGAAAATATAAAGAGTCATTCATAATGACTCAAGGATTAATTTATAATGACCCCCACTTCGCTAGGCTACATGGAAACTGCACATAATCTAAAAAACAAACTTTAAAGTAACACTTTGGGAAACCTTCAATACAAAAAATGTAGTGAAAATGGAAACGATTCATTGATGGATACCTAAAAAAAGATGACCGACATTTTCCGTTGAGAAAAGAAATACACACCGAAATATATCGGTAAATATTACTGTGGGAGCAGGAACACTTATGCTTCTTCTTCGCCACACAGGCAACATAACACACTTTATTAGTAATTGTTACGTGTACATGGGACTAACACTGATGTGAGCAGGTGCATTGCAGCTTAGAGAAAAGCAGTCCAGAGCAGCATGCCTATTCCCTAGTCCAATAGTTTAACTTTCATTAAGATATCATTATGAGGCAGATTTTTAATAAGCATTACATCCCTGGTGCCTCGAGCAAAAACCACGTGGTTGTACATGGGACAGACAGGGAAGCTGTCTAATGCTGCCTGCTATAAAAGAGACGTGAAATTAAAGGGGCACTTCCTTCCGAATACACGATAGGAAGCCATTTGACAGAGCTACATCGAAAGTTACTTATGTTCACCAGACACAGCAGCAGCTGCTGTGTACTCCATGGCAGCTAGCAGGCAGTGCATACTGTGAATGGTGTCATCATGCCCCACCCACTCAATAGCACATCTCATATTGTGAGTCAAACCTACCGCTTTTGCTGCTTTCTGGAAAAATAGCGATTTCCCTTAACTGAACTGGTTGGGACTATGGCCAAACAGAGCACACAAAAACAAACGTATTAACACTGACATTGTATGCCTTTGTTCATTGATAACAATTATATAATTCTTCATTTATAACGTGCATAATACCAGGGACCAGTTTGTAAGTGGGAGACCAGGATTCGAACCAGTGTTGCTACGTGTTGTTTTGCTTCCAAGACAAGTGCACTTTGCCCCTGAGCAATCCTCCTGATGCAGAGCTTTTAACACCTTTGAATTCATTGATCACGTTCTGGGGAACAGGTAAAATCAGGGATTTTATTCCATTGCTTTTGAACCTCGGAGAAGAATATGTTGCAAATGTGAATACCAGGACAGTTTCTCACACTGAAATTGACATTATTTTTGCAAGATTTTATTTTTGATGCACCAACCATTCGAAGTTTGTTATTGATCCATTCTTTTGATACATTGGGCCTCATTATGAGTGTGCCAGTCCATAAACAATGGTGCTGGTAAGCCTACCGACACTGTTGTTTCCAGACCGGCACACTACGACTCTGCAGGCGGGTGCCATCCCACCTGCCAGTGTCAGACCTGGCGGGTGGAACGGCACCCGCCCGCGGAGTTGGCTGGTGCATCCGTGTTCCTCATTCCCATTGAGTCTGGGGAATTACAAAATTACCGGCGTCTGACTTCCCGGCTGCTGGACTCAGAATGAAAGATTAAAGACTATCAAGGCTTACTACCGCATAATACCAATACGCCAGTCACAATGTCAAAGTGACAATTGTACTTTTATTAACAAACAGCTGTCTGGCTCTCAACAACTCACAGTGTGTGCAAGCAGACACCGTGAGATGAGAGAGTCCTGAACATTCCACAAATGCACATATTTATACAAATTCTTCACAGCCTTGGACACATCGTCCATCCCCTCTTGTGTAATACATAACCTAGGGTTTGTGACCTAACCACATCATTAATTCATGCTTAAACATCTTTGCATAGTTTGCTGTTTTCCATCAAACATTTCACATGTTTTCCAAATACAAGACACAAAGATAACATTCCTCATTTTACATACTTATATGTGTCTACCATTTGTTCTTAAGCTTAAAGTCAGTTAGTTTCAAGGAGAGAAAACAAGGATTTCTGCAAAAGAGCACGTTCAGCTATTTATTATTTTACTTTGCTGTTTGAACAGAGAAGGCACTGTTGGGACAGATGGTATCTAAATTACTGATTAGTACAGCTTTTGTTTAGCTCCAAGGTTTCTCAGTGTAGGATAAGCAATCCACCTTAGCAGCTTCAACATTATTATCTATGTTGACATCATGAAAAAGTACTAAGTTCATTTTGTTCTGCTGAAGCCAAAAACACAAATTGTGAACATGGGACAAAAAGCAGGAGTCGATCAAAATGGCGGATAACTCAAAATGCCGGTTTAGTTAGCCTGTTTCAGGTTAATTCAATATGATATTACAGTGCAATGCAAATGTGCTTAGGCCAATATTTACTATCAGGCGGTATTATATAAAATATATTTTCACAGGAATAGCCCGGTGGCACTGGGAAGTCAGGAACTGGTAATACATTAGAGGTCCGGCAGCAACCTCCAGATTTTACCGACATGGATACCCACCAGACCCGTAACGAGGCCCATTGTGTATTTGTTTTTAAATTTGGGGGATCCCCGATGCACTTTCTCCTTTACCCCTACAATCTCTAACTCTACCCATTATCCCCAGTTGCCTCTCATCATAAACACGGTTGTAATGTCTTTGCACATTAATCCTTCTTTTTGACCTAACATTTTTCTCCTTTGAAGGTCGGTCTTCAAGCACGCTCCCTCTACGGTGCCAACATGTTGTCAGATTTCGAGTATTGCACCCAGAGACACCTTTGATATCAGAGTGACCTGGGCTTTTATTGTTATGGGTGTTCCCACGGGCAGATGAAACAAATTATTTGCATTTATATAGTGCTACCCTCAGGCACCTGAGCGCTGCTTGTTTTATTACCCACAGTCTGTGCTGCTCATTTATCAACCTAGGAAGAATAAAACGCTGAGTTTGGTCCTGCCGGAACTCAAACCTGCGTTGGCAAGTTCTGCAGAATGTCATAGAAAGCGCTCTACTCATTGTGCATTCTGACCAGCATACAGATAGTACCTATCATACATTGTTTGTGTTGACCTTTTGAGCTGCGACTCAATGTGACAAAAAAGTGTTTGGTTACAAGACTCAACCTCACTTTTGTATGATGCTTTGCTAGTTCTTTGGGTTGTAGTACTTGCGCTGCGCAGCTTCTCTGAATGTATAGAATTGCAGTGTGAATATTACGTGCTCTATCCCATAGGAGGTTATGATTGACAAATGTAAATAGAGTATCTAGTTTTAATTGGGTCTTTTCATATTAGTATTGTGTTTTTAGTTCACAATATCAACCTAAGATCCTTGTAATGATCGTTTAAATGGTTTATGGATTTTTTTCCGCAAATAAACTATTGTTTATTAATTGATTAAGTGACCTATTTCAAGCACAACTTGCATATGTACCAAGCACTGGCAAAAACAGATCATTTAAAAAAAGAAATTGGAGTGGAAAGTGGGTGGACATATATGGTTGGGTCAGTGAATGGAAGGATGAGTGAGTGAACTTTATTGGGCGGAGGAGTAGAGGAAAATGACTGTAATGGTCTGTTGATGGATGTTGAGTGGGTGAATAGTGTATGGATGGATCATGAAGGGGTGGATATGGTTGTATGGGTCGATGAATTGGTGAATAGCTCGACATAAGTATGTGGATCAATGACTTTGTGAATTTGCATGGAGGAGTGGATGGTTGTATGAGTGTGAAAATGGGATTTCATGGGCGGGTGGAAGACTGGGTGAATATGCTTGTATAGATGGATGTATGGGTGAATACAGCTGTATATTTAGGTGGAGGAATAGGTGCTTGAATATGGACACATGGTGGATGGAGGGATACATGAATGAATATGGTTTTACGTGTAGCTAAATAGAGGGTTCGGTGAGTATGGTTATATTGGTGGGTAGATGGACAGACTGGTGGGTGAACGTGGTTATTTAGAAGCATGGATGAGTATGGCTGGATGGGTAGATATGCAAGTGAATATAAAGGTAAGTGCGGGTGGTTGGCTGGATGGGTGAGGGGTGAATCTAAATGTATGGGTTGAGAGATGGGAGAGCGAGTAGACAGATGAGTGGAAGAATATGGTTGTATGGGTGTGTTGATGAATATGGGTTCTTCTATGAATGGATAAACTGTTCAATATGGTTTTATACGTGGATGTTTAGACAAGTAGGTGGCTGTGGTTGTATGGGTGGATGGATGGTTGATCAGGTGAAAATTGTTGTATGAATGAGTGAGTGAATAGGATTTGATGGATAAGTGGTTGAATATTTTTGTGTGGGCGAATGGATGAATGCATGGGTTTACATCGATGGATGAATGGATAGGCAGAAGAGTGGGTGGATATTGTATTGCTGCATGGGTGCATGAGTTGATCCATGTGGTTGTATGGATAGAGAAATGTATGTGTGGATGAATATGGCTACATGGACTGATGGATACCTGTGCAGACAGATGAGTGGGCAGAAATCCAATGTACATTAAGGGTTTAGCTGCAGGGGACCCAAGCAGAAATGCTGGACAGAGAAACCATAATCAGCATGTGGGGTATCACAATTTTCCATTTCTCACTATCAATAATTAGTTGGCTTTCTTGGTCCAATGTCGTGTTTTTGCAACAAGGAATGGAGGTCTTACAACAACAGACATGGGGAATTCTGTGGTGCCCCTTAGGTCTCAACAAAGTTACGTTCATAACATAAAATGAGATGATGTTTTTTCAACTCTCTTTCAAAACTTCAATAATTTTGTGGATCTTGCAGAAAGGACTCAGAACACCATCTCTCACTAGGCTCCATCCACTCCTCTCTCATCTTCAAACTCTACTTGGAGCCACTGGGTGCACGCTTGACTAAATTCAACATCAAAATCTACTAATAAGGTATTTACTCACAGATATACCTGAAGGTAAAATCTCTCAAAGACATTCACCAATTAAACAATGCGGGCCCCATCAGGGGTTGGGTGCAGCTGTAAAAATGTAGAGATAATGCTATTCCCACTGCATTACCACTCCGCCCAATCCTGAGTTTGGATGGAAAGTAGCAGATTTACTTCCAGCTTTAAGCTAAAGGTAAATTCTACCACTTTCTGCCCATTTGTGGCTCTATTACTGCATCGCTATACTGCCCCATATAGTGCTATGGACTCTTAACAAAATGGGGAGTAACAGCCTTACCACAATCTAGGATCTGCGCCAATAGCGCCGGACCGAGTTGTGGTAACACTATTTCCGTTGGCGGTTTTCCGGCAGATTTACCACTCGGATACCGCTAAACTTCTGAACTTCTGATGAGGCTCAGCCTCCGAACCATTCAAAACTGGATGTGAAATTCCTACTTGAAAGTCAACCCTACCAAAACAGAGCTCATTCTGTTTAGTGTTCCACTAAAGGCACACAAATTAAAAACTGGTTCCTACAAAAGGATCACAACAGCACAGCCCTCACCTTCACCTTCTGTTACAACCTCTCCTTCAATGCACACATTTCCAGAAAGACACAAACAGGATGGCACCACCTCTCACTCTGGGCTGAGTCGAGCCCTTCACCCGCCCCCTCAAACATCAGATCTGTCATCCAGGCCCTGGTGCTCTACCATCTGGAAGGTGCAAAAACCACTACCGCTTTGGCCAATCTGAAAGCTAACCTGCATGCAGCAGCAGGCGCCATCATAGTACTGAAGAAATTCAACCACATTTTCCCCATTGTCAAGGAACTACAGTGTTTACCCCTTCAAATTTGCAACAGCTTTCAGACAACCAGCATCACCTACTTAGCTCTAATGTCCAAAACACCATCATATGCAACCTCCTCAAAATCACCTCTGGACAAAATCCACAAATTTGCAGTCCATACACACTTAACCCTTTCCTGCTTCACCTCCACTGCCCCAGCCTCCTCCAGAGTGGATGGCTATCTATGGGACAGAGGGCAAAGTATAAACGTATTCTCATCACCTTCTAAACCATATATAGACTTGCTCCAACCTATCTTTTTCCCCATCTCACTCACTACTCTCCTCCTAGATCACTGTGATCACCCTTGGCTCACATTCTTGCCATTTCTCGAGCCCTCTGTGCTCTCTCTCGTATCCACTCTCTCCCTCTCCTCACTCCACTGTGCTGGAATAATCTTCCTCTCCCTATCTTCACTACTCTGACCATGCCACCATTTAAATCTAACCATCATGCCCTCCTACTTTCTGAAGAATCAGTTTCATAGCTTCCTACACTGCCTCATCTCCCTGCTCTCCTCTCTCCTTACCCTTCTAAGACAACCCTAAGGCATTTCTTTGTCACCCTTTCATCCTAAATGTATCCCTTCCTCCACTCTACCCTTCCTATATCATTATCCACAGTCCTCATCCCTGGTTCATGTTTCCACCTTGAAACTGAATGGGAATAAGACTGAAGTATTGGTAGTGGGTACCTCTTGTCTTTTTGGACATCTGATTATTGGACGATTTGTCTTGCCCTCTTTCCTCTTCCATCTGCCACAGTGAAAAATGTGGGAGTTAAGCTATCATCCATTTTTATCAATGGCTGAACAGGTTGCAGCGGCGAGTAAATCTGGCCATTTGAAACTCTGTATTCTGAGGAAGGTTCTTCCCTTTATTCCTGATCAATTTCATGCTCCAGTAGTTGCTGCAATGGTTCTTAGTGAGGCAGACTACTGCAACTCGCTTTATCTCGACCAACCGATTCACTTGACAAAAAGACTCCAACTGCTTCAGAATGCTGCTGCAAGAGCAATCTTACTGTCTCTCCCCCACAGGCTCATATGTCCCCAGTGCTCAGACAGCTGCACTGGCTTCTGGTGGAGAAGCGGATATTGTTCAAATCGATGTGCATTGTCCACTGTGCCTTCTACAAGGAGGGAGCGGAATACCACCAGGACAAGTTTCCTCAGTATGTTCCTACTCGCTCCCTCCGATCTCAGTCTGCTTTCTTGCTATTGTTACCTTGTGTCAGACTGTCCCAGATCAGAGGAAGTGCTTTCTCGGCAATGGTCCTGTAAAAATTGGCCACTTATTCTACGAGCCACTATTGACCATCTTTCTTTCTTTTGCTTGCTTAAAACATTGTTATTTAAAGGTCTCTGTCTCTGGTGCTGTCCCTACGCTGGTTTTGTGCCAAGATGCACCTGGGCGATCGAGCGCTGTATAAATATAATTAACATAACATAACACCTTCCCCTGCATCATCTGGTCTAAAACTCACATCCTTTCAATCATCAATCACTCAATCCTCCTTGACCGCCTCCACTCCCTAGGAATTCGCGGAACCGCTCCCAAATGGATAGCTTCATTCCTCAAAGATAGATACCACATAACAATACTCTCCACCTATTCCTCCCAAGCCCGACCAGTCGACATGGGAGTCCCACAGGGAGCATGCCTATCTGCCCTCCTGTTCAATCTCTACTTGACCACCCTCCCACCAATAATTCGTTCACACAACATCCTGTGTTACAACTACGCTGATGATACTCAACTAATTCTAACACTCCTGAACTGAAAACCCAACTGCTGACCTGACCTCACCTCCTGCCTCCTTGACATAGAGCTCTGGATGACCCAAAGCCACCACTTGTTAAACCCCTCTAAAACCGAAATCATGATATGTGGCAACTCAGAACTTCTTCCACACCCGCTACCCTGGCCATCCGCCATGGGAAACTCACTGACTCCCTCTAACTCTGTAAAAAACCTTGGATGCACCCTAGACTCTGACCTAACACTCTCGCGCCATGTCAACAACGTCTCAAAGTCCTGCCACTACCACCTTAAAACTCTTAGGCTCATCTTTCCATATCTCTCCTTTCCCAACAGACTCTCCGCGGTCCAATCAATTGTTATATCAAGACTGGACTACGCAAACCCCCTCTACCTCGGAGTCCACACTTACCAACTGAATAAACCTCCAAGAGCCCAAAATGCCGCAGCCAAACTGCTACTCGCGCTTGGCCTGAGAGACCACATCTCCCCAGCCCTTAAGACTCTGCACTGGCTTCCAGTGGCCCGAAGGGTGACTTTCAAAACCTTATGCATTTCTCATCGAGCATTCCATAAAACCGGACCTCAATACCTCCAAGACAAGCTAAAACCCTATCACCCTCCACGTCCTCTAAGATCAAGCTCAGCTGGCCTCCTAGTCATACCTAAAACAAACTCAGTCAGATTAGGCGGATCATCATTCTCAGCCTTGGCCCCCACACTTTGGAACGCACTCCCACCCCATATCCGCCTAACAGAAGATCTAATGTCCTTCCGCAAACTACTGAAAACTTGGCTCTTCCACTAAAACTAACCTGTACGCAAACTAACCAAAACGGAATAACAGCAGCTCAATGACACCAATCCAACAAACTACTAGTTCCTGAATAACAATAAGACAAACAACAATACAACATCAAGATCCATGGGAGAAATCGACAACTAATAACCGCTAATGTAAACTAAAAGGACAAACAGAATAGAACGAGTAAAGCAGCCCAAAGCAGTAAAGTAGATAAAAAAATAAATAGTACGGAAACAGTAATGAAGTTTAAATTAATGAAATGGATGTAATGAATGCAATGGACAAAATGAACAAAAACGAGCAAAATGAATAAAGAGAAGAGGATGGAAATGATGATTAGAGGAGACTGACGAGTACACAGACTGATGATTCCGACTGTATGAATGCATGGCATAAATGGAAAGTACAGAATAGAAGTTTCTAGTAGATAAGACGAGAGCAGTGCACGAAATAGATAGAGAGCACGGAACAAACCCAGTGCGTATGAAAAGTGCCATGGCATGAATCGATAATTCATGATGAATGTACGAAGTGAAGGGAGCAGATGAAATCGTTAGAATGGATGACATTCGTGGAACGGATGAGCACGCTGAGCAGATGAACGCGTTGAGCAGATGAATGCGTAGATCGGATGAGTGTACAGAACGGACGTGTATGCTGAATGGATGAGTGTGCTGAGCGGATGAGTGTATAGAGCGGACAAATGTGTGGAGCAAATGAGTGTGTAGAGCGGACGATTGTGTAGAACGGATGAGTGCATAAGTACGGAGGAGTGTGTAGTACGGAGGAGTGTGTAGAACACAGGGGTACATAGAGCAGATGAATGTGTGGTGCGAATATGTATAAAGCAGATGAGTGTGTAGAGCGGATATGGCTGCAGAGCGGATGAGTGCAGAAGTGTGGACGAGCGTGTAGAACGCCAGATCGGATGAGTGTCTAGAGCAGATGAGTGTCTAAAGCGGATGAGTGTCTAGAGCGGATGAGTGTCTAGAACGCAAAAGTAGATGAATGTGCCGACCGAATGAGTGTCTAGAGTGGATGAGTGTCTAGAACGCAAGAGCAGATGAATGTGCCGACCGGATGAGTGTCTAGAGCGGATAAGTGTCTAGAGCGGATGAGTGTCTAGAGTGGATGAGTGTCTAGAGTAAATGAGTGCATATGAGCGAACAACTTTGTAGAACTGATGAGTGCATATAGCAGATGAGTGCGTGGAAAGAACGACTGCATAGAACGGATGAGTGCGTGGAGCAAATGGTTGCCCACAGTGTGATGGGTGCGCAGAGTGGAGGGGTGCGTAAGAGCGCAGGGGTGCATAAGAGCAGAGGGGTGCGTAAGGTGAGTGAGCCCATAGAGCAGGTGAGTGCGTAGAACGGGTGAGTGCGTAGAGCAGGCGAATGCGTAGTGCGTGGGAGGGCACAAAGCGGATGAGTGCTTAGAGCCGACGAATCAATAGAAATGACGAGTGCGTAGAAAGCATGAATGCATAATGCGGATGAGTTGCGTAGAGCGGATGAGTTGCGTAGAGAGGATGAGTTGCGTAGAGCGGATGAGTTGCATAGAGCAGATGGAACGGGAAAAGTATGTGGATGAATGGGTGACGTATATGGATAGAACGAGTGATGAATATGAATAGAACGGGTATCGTATGTTGATAGAACGGATGACATATGTTGATAGAACGGGTGACGTATGTTGATAGAACGGGTGACCTATGTTGATAGAACAGGTGATGTATGTTGATAGAAGGGGTGACGTATGTGGATTGAACGGGTGACATATGTGGATTGAACGGGTGACATATGTGGATGGAATGGGAACATAGGTGAATGGAATGGAGACATATGTGGATTGAACAGATGAAGTAAGTGGGAGGTACGGAAGTAACATGTGAAAAGTATGTGTGAAATATGTGGAAGGTACAGATGAAAATGTAGATCGGGTGCATAAAACAACTCAGAATTCAGAGAAATGATCAGAGTACATGAACAGATCCGAGGGCATGAAACGGACTAGAGTGAGTGGAAAGGACTGGAGTGCATGGAAAGGACTGGAGTGCGTGGAAAGGACTGGAGTGCATGGAAAGGACGCGGAGTGCATGGAATGGACTAGATCACATGGAAGTGCGTGACATACATGAATGGTTTGGAATACATGCAACATTTGAAAGAGCAAGTAAACCATCTTATCACATCACATGTTTACTCTACTCTTTACACCACCACTCAACTATAACACAGAGATACTATGACAACATTCGGTATAGCTGTTCTCATACCAACATCCGCCTCATACTCCACATCACTCTAACTAATCACTGCTGGTTTCACACCCCCCAGCCAGGCGTTCTCCTCAGGCCTAACTCAGCCAGAACCGGTCTGGATAAAACCTGCCAGAACAAAAAAATTACTCATGTTCTTTTGGAAGAATTATTCTTTATTTTTTTATCAAGCAACACACCTACCGCTATGAAGCAGCTATTACACGAATGCCACACCAGCTGCACACATATCCGGTGCTCACAAGCACCTTTGACTCTCTCTACTCTCTCTACTGACTTGAACTTCGGTTCCCAAGGGCGTTCAACATACCAGCGCCTTCAGACCATACCAATGGTACATAAGGCGCTATATTAATGCAAAGTAACATAACATAATATAACATAACATTATTAAGGGCACTGGTCCTCCGCTCTGTAAATCAATGTTATTCGTTTTTGTACACACTTTTGTACCAAAAATTTAGCACTTTCACTTTAATTTCCATTAAATAAATAAATAAATAAACAAATAAATAAATAAATAAAGAACATACATAGCTGAAAGGTTCACCATCACAGGAGGTCAAAACCAGGAATGAAAATAGCACCAGACTGAAATCCAAGAAGTGCAAGAAGGTGAGGACCAGACCAGAAAACATGCATTCTCCCGCTATGCTCCCACATCCTGGAACAACCTCCCTGTTAACATTATACTGGCTCCGTCCATCCTGTGTTTCAGGAAGGATTTGAAGACCATGATATTCAAGGTATTCTTCACAAACAAATATGGACCATATACTAGCAAGATGATCCTCCCCCTCCACTATGTACTAAGCTTTAATTGTACAGTGCTCCATTGCTTTCTAGCTACCTTTGTGTTACATACATCTTTGACTAGTTTGCATTGATATGCAGAAGTCTTTTTCAATGAGAATGATGTTATGGGCCTAGGTTGCTGATAGTGAGTCACCCTGTCTGCAAAGTAAAATGTGTCTTTCTTCCAAAATCTTATGTACGATGTTCATAAGGTTTTGTTTGAATTCTCTGTTTTCTGGTTAGCCATTCATGGATGATGAAATGTGGTCATGTTTCTTAAGTCAAAACAGCAATCTCATCACTCTATACTGTACTAACTACATCCGTATTACCAGTTAGGTCAGAAGACCAACATTATTACCAGGAAAATAACTCAGAATGCTCAGGATGAGGGCATTAGTTCAACCTTGTGGTTCATTGCCAGACTAGGAATGATGTATTTTAATGTGTGAAGTTGTTAACACATATTCATAGGTCATTGATTTGCTGATCAAAGAAAAGTTTAGAATATAACATAATACCTGCATGTTTTACTTTATCCTATTTTGTAGGGGGAAGACCTATGTGGGCAGGCACATGTTTTAAAAAATAATATTAATAATGTGCTGTGGTTGCCTTAACAACCTTTCACATGAATACAAAAAGATATAGTCAACATGTATTAACCAAACAATTAATTATACTCAATACGATGTACATTTTTAAAATCATATCAAAACATTAAACATGATTGTCCCTGATACATTTTTAAACTAACATTCACAATTTTTAACTTTTGCTCGTTTACCAAGTAACGGTTACTTAGCAAAACCTTGTAGCACCTCTGTTGTTAGTGCTCCCACTAGGTCACTTACTTCTCTATCCCAAAAGTACTCTGAATTTAACCAGGCCTCGTTATACTCAAAGTGTTCAAACCTTTCATTTTTGAGCTCCTGCAATGCAGTATATTTAAATAAAAGATGTTTTTGACTATGTCAGCGAAGTTCCCTCTGGCTGAAATTTAGAGCACACGGTTGTCCAGAGGCCTTGGTTAAAATACGATAATCTGTACATACAGATAGGAGATTGAAAATAAGACTTGATCGGGATGGTAGCTGCACAGATTGGATAAGGGGTGAACGGAGTACATGAACAGATCCGAGGGCATGAAACGGACTAGAGTGCGTGGAAAGGACTGGAGTGCATGGAAAGGACTGGAGTGCGTGGAAAGGACTGGAGTGCATGGAAAGGACGCGGAGTGAGTGGAATGGACTAGATCACATAGAAGTGCGTGACATACATGAATGGTTTGGAATACATGCAAAATTTGAAAGAGCAAGTAAACCATCTTATCAAATCACATGTTTACTCTACTCTTTACACCACCACTCAACTAGAACACAGAGATACTATGACACCATTCGGTATAGCTGTTCTCATACCAACATCCACCTCATACTCCACATCACTCTAACTAATCACTGCTGGTTTCACACCCCCGAGCCAGGCGTTCTCCTCAGGCCTAACTCAGCCAGAACCGGTCTGGATAAAACCTGCCAGAACGAACACATACCCCTGATCTCTCAAGCAACACACCTACCGCTATGAAGCAGCTATTACACGAATGCCACACCAGCTGCACACATATCCGGTGCTCACAAGCACCTTTGACTCTCTCTACTCTCTCTACTGACTTGAACTTCGGTTCCCGAGGGCGTTCAACCTACCAGCGCCTTCAGACCATACCAATGGTACATAAGGCGCTATATTAATGCAAAGTAACATAACATAATATAACATAACATTATTAAGGACACTGGTCCTCCGCTCTGTAAATCAATGTTATTCGTTTTGTACACACTTTTGTACCAAAAAGTCAGCACTTTCACTTTAATTTCCAATAAATAAAAAAATAAAAAAATAAATAAATAAAGAACATAGCTGAAAGGTTCACCATCACAGGAGGTCAAAACCAGGAATCAAGATAGCACCAGACTGAAATCCAAGAAATGTAAGAAGGTGAGGACCAGACCAGAAAACATGCATTCTCCCGCTATGCTCCCACATCCTGGAACAACCTCCCTGTTAACATTATACTGGCTCCGTCCATCCTGTGTTTCAGGAAGGATTTGAAGACCATGATATTCAAGGAATTCTTCACAAACAAATATGGACCATATACTAGCAAGATGATCCTCCCCCTCCACTATGTACTACGCTTTAATTGTACAGTGCTCCATTGCTTTCTATCTACCTTTGTGTTACATACATCTTTGACTAGTTTGCATTGATATGCAGAAGTCTTTTTCAATGAGAATGATGTTATGGGTCTAGGTTGCTGATAGTGAGTCACCCTGTCTGCAAAGTAAAATGTGTCTTTCTTCCAAAATCTTATGTACGATGTTCATAAGGTTTTGTTTGAATTCTCTGGTTGCTCGTTGGCCATTCATGGATGATGAAATGTGGTCTTGTTTCTTAAGTCAAAACAGCAATCTCATCACTCTATACTGTACTAACTACATCCGTATTACCAGTTAGGTCAGAAGACCAACATTATTACCAGGAAAATAACTCAGCATGCTCAGGATGAGGGCATTAGTTCAACCTTGTCGTTCATTGCCAGACTATGAATGATGTATTTTAATGTGTGAAGTTGTTAACACATATTCATAGGTCATTGATTTGCTGATCAAAGAAAAGTTTAGAATATAACATAATACCTGCATGTTTTACTTTATCCTATTTTGTAGGGGTAAGAGCTATGTGGGCAGGCACATGTTTTAAAAAATAATATTAATAATGTGCTTTGGTTGCCTTAACAACCTTTCACATGAATACAAAAAGATATAGTCAACATGTATTAACCAAACAATTAATTATACTCAATACGATGTACATTTTTAAAATCATATCAAAACATTAAACATGATTGTCCCTGATACATTTTTAAACTAACATTCACAATTTTTAACTTTTGCTCGTTTACCAAGTAACGGTTACTTAGCAAAACCTTGTAGCACCTCTGTTGTTAGTGCTCCCACTTGGTCACTTACTTCTCTATCCCAAAAGTACTCTGAATTTAACCAGGCCTCGTCATACTCAAAGTGTTCAAACCTTTCATTTTTGAGCTCCTGCAATGCAGTATATTTAAATTAAAGGTGTTTTTGACTATGTCAGCGAAGTGCCCTCTGGCTGAAATTTAGAGCACACGGTTGTCCAGAGGCCTTGGTTAAAATACGATAATCTCTACATACAGATAGGAGATTGAAAATAAGACTTGATCGGGATGGTAGCTGCACAGACTGGATAAGGGGTGAACGGAGTACATGAACAGATCCGAGGGCATGAAACTGACTAGAGTGCGTGGAAAGGACTGGAGCCCATGGAAAGGATCGGAGTGCGTGGAAAGGACTGGAGTGCATGGAAAGGACGCGGAGTGCGTGGAATGGACTAGATCACATAGAAGTGCGTGACATACATGAATGGTTTGGAATACATGCAACATTTGAAAGAGCAAGTAAACCATCTTATCACATCACATGTTTACTCTACTCTTTACACCACCACTCAACTAGAACACAGAGATACTATGACACCATTCGGTATAGCTGTTCTCATACCAACATCCGCCTCATACTCCACATCACTCTAACTAATCACTGCTGGTTTCACACCCCCCAGCCAGGCATTCTCCTCAGGCCTAACTCAGCCAGAACCGGTCTGGATAAAACCTGCCAGAACGAACACATACCCCTGATCTCTCACCTACCGCTATGAAGCAGCTATTACACGAATGCCACACCAGCTGCACACATATCCGGTGCTCACAAGCACCTTTGACTCTCTCTACTCTCTCTACTGACTTGAACTTCGGTTCCCGAGGGCGTTCAACCTACCAGCGCCTTCAGACCATACCAATGGTTCATAAGGCGCTATAGTAATGCAAAGTAACATAACATAATATAACATAACATTATTAAGGACACTGGTCCTCTGCTCTGTAAATCAATGTTATTCGTTTTGTACACACTTTTGTACCAAAAATTCAGCACTTTCACTTTAATTTCCATTAAATAAATAAATAAATAAATAAATAAATAAAGAACATACATAGCTGAAAGGTTCACCATCACAGGAGGTCAAAACCAGGAATCAAGATAGCACCAGACTGAAATCCAAGAAGTGCAAGATGGTGAGGACCAGACCAGAAAACATGCATTCTCCCGCTATGCTCCCACATCCTGGAACAACCTCCCTGTTAACATTATACATATATACATTATACTATACATTAAATTTGATCGGGATGGTAGCTGCACAGATTGGATAAGGGGTGAACGGGGTCTGTATCAGGGATCCATATTGGCCTCGTTCCTCTTTAATATGTATATTAATTATCTTGGGACCTGCCTTACAACTTTATGAGCTAATCCCCTTAAAATAGACTCTGTACCTATTCCGTATTTGTTATATGCGGACCACCTAGTATTGTTGGATGATATCCCAGTGGGCTTGCAGAGGTCACTGTCAGCAGTCAATTAATATTTTGGGAAGTTAGACTTGGACCTGAACATTGACAAATCCAAAGTTTTACATTGAATCTGTTGAAAAAAAGTATCAAGTAATACATTTAAATGGGTTATTAATAATCAAAACCTTGTGTTAGTTGACTATTATAAATACTTGGGTGTTCAAATATGCACAAATAAAAAAGAATTATAAATTGACTACTCTGAGTAAAACTGCTGTTCTGGCTTCTGCTGCTCAACTGCGTCACTTGGATTATAGATGTTGTCGATTTTCATTGAGACCAGTACTCCAATACTACTGGCAGAGGATTGTCCCTAGGATTATCTATGGCACTGAAACATTAGAGCTGGAAGGACATTGGTCTTACTTTGAGGGTAGTCTTTAGCGTAGGGGGTTGTTGCTGCCTCAGGGTACCCCAATAGCAGCTATAATACAATTCTGTGGATTCATTAATTACAAGCTATTATTGATTTGAGGTGTTTATAGCTTTATAAAGGACTTTTTTCCCCCTGTCCCCCGAAAGTACTCTGTACACTAAATTAATGGTAGTATTACTTGCTGGGCAATCCACAATTTTATCATCTAGTTTTGGGACATGTGTTAACATTATGAATGAAATAGGTGTATCAGATGATTTGATTGCCTGTAAAGTTAAGAAATGTTTGTATAAACACGACTGCACAGAGAATAGGGGCTATCGGGCTATAGGGCATTTAGCCATTTTGTTTATGATATCACGGGTTATAACTCGTTAGCTGCTCTTATGCAAAAACATCCCTTAGAAGTTGCTGAATGGCAATGCTGTGCCTAGAATTAAACCTATATCCCACTAAAGAAATGTTGGGGCGAGAAGGCAGATTCAAAGGGTTGTAAGACTTCACTGATTGTGTAACTCTGGGGTGGAATCTCTGTACCATCTGTTTGTGGAATGGTTACAGCTTAATGTGCTTCGAGGGGACATTTTGGGGAATTTTTGTACGTCCTCTGTTGATGCAACTTGTGATAGATTTTGGCACCTATTATTCTGGTAACCAACTGCCGCCTTAGCAATATCATTATTGGAATGCTTAGATTTATTTTTTTAAAGAATAATATTGTTATATTGTTATGGATTGGTCATGTTTTGTGAATTTAAACGACTTATTAGTAATTTATTTGTCAATTTTTGGGAGCTATTTAAAGATAGCCAATGACATTTTATTAAACTCTTGCACTAACTGAAATGTTATGTTTGTATAGAGGGTTTGAGAATTTGATTTTCTTGTAATAATACTATGGGCCTCATTCCAAGTTTGAAGGTAGCCATGGTGCTATTAGCACCATTGCTGCCTCCAAACCCGCCTCTGGGTCCGGTCTGGCTGAATGGGGACTTACCAGGTCATTGCGACCTTGGAGGACCCGGTAAGTCCCCATTCAGTAAACCATTCCCCATTCCCATTTGAGACCCCACAGGGCTCAATGGGAATGGGAAGGTGCTAATTACGGGCCCGCAAATAGCAGGACCATTATTAGCACCCTGGTCCCTTAGCGGGACCCGCAAAGAACGTGTGGTCAGACCAGTGACCGTTAAACATCACCGCCCACCTCGGAATGAGGCCCTATGTTTCTTTATATGTTGCTCTCTATTTTCTCATCTAGTGGGTTTTAATGTGTTTCTGCATGTGTGAAAAGCTTTAATTAAACTAGAGCACACAATAGATAAATGAAATAAAGATGTTTTAATGTTTGTATTTCGCCCATCATATTGCAAAAGTTACAGTTTTTCATTATCACAACCTGCTTATTGCAGATGCCATGAATTTCTCGAATTGGAAACAATTCAATCTGAGAAACATAACTCTCCAATACCTATTAGGGAACCCAGATAGATAAACAGGCAGCTCTCCTAGTTGCTTACCTAAAACAGAGAAACTTGGATGAAGCTTGTCAGCTCTCATTTTCTCTATCAACAGATCCAGTCATGTTCAATTAGTAGTCTCTTAATCAATGTACGATTGGTAATCAAGTCATTATTAGAGCACTGTATATTTTTAAGTAAGCATTTAGCGTTAAATCCGAAATCAGTCAAACTTGGGGTTTTATTGCCCAACATTATCAAATTTAAATTCTCAAAAAAGACTGTGACGTAGGTATTAATAGTTTTTAATACAATCATATAATTTTCCATTTGCAGCTACAGTTAAGTGTGCTCAGGCCTAGTTCAAATCTAAGTGAGGCTATTAGAATGGAATATCAAGTGCCGTCTTCCAGATTTGGCCCTCAAGATAGTCCCACTTAAAGTCTCTCAGCTGATGTTCCACTTACATACGATACAGTAGAGCAGGGACAACCTTTAACTTGTACAATTACATTTTTGGCAGGAACAGTAAATCTGAAACATTTTTTGTGGATTTTCCTCATCTGATAGGCAAATTGCTAAGCTGTAGCCCTAAATTGGTCCACTAGTACCTTTTGATTTGCAGTAGCCCAGAAATGAAATCCCAGATGTTTCAGTTTTTATGGGGTTCAGTTTGCAGCCGTTAATCAACCATCCAAAGCGATGCAGTTCAACGATTAAAACAGATAATCTCAGACTTTTTCACATTGATGACAAGCCTGTTTTTCAGAATAGTCTACAGTAGCATAATATATGCTGATCTAAGTTTTTTAAATCAGCCAAGATCAGATCATCTACATATGCCATCCATGTTACTGTCAAATCGGAACTTTTGCGTCTAGCAGGTGACACCTAGGTTAAACTATCAGGCAAGTCTGATCGGTAAAGGTTGAACAGATAGGGCGCTATTATACATCCCTGTTGCAAACCTCACTAGGTAGGGATTTCCTCCTTAAGAGCCCTCTCTCTGTTCAACCTCACCTGCAATACTGTGTTCTCGGGTAAATAGATGAGTATTGCCAAGAAAGAGGTTGGAATACCCCAATTTTCAAACTTCTGCCAAAGAATGGCATGTCTGACTGTGAAAAGCCTGGATTAGGTCTATCATGGTGATATAAAGAGTTGAAGCCTCATTTAGCTTGCTATTCTCATGTAAGCAATTCAAATTAAACCCGCTTAAAACAGTGTTCATTCCCTTATGAAAACCTGTTTGGTTCCAATAGAGCCGACCAGATTCTTAAGCCCATTTTTCTAGTCCCTTTAACACCAAACTTGCAAAAATGTTACTTTCTGCATCTAGAAGGGCGATAGGTCTATAGTTTGCTGCGGTGTCCAGTCAAATGTTCGAAAACAAAGGGTAGAATGACCTTTTGTTCAAAAGTAAAAGGATCGGAAAAAAAGGTTTGAATTTTTTATTTATTTATTTATTTATATGCTTTTTTAGTTTAGGATGTAAAAAAAGTTTTTTTATAAAAAAATAAATTCAAACCTTTTTTTCAGTCCTTTGACTGTTGAGAAAAAGGCATTTGAGACTTTTGTTTTTGAAACTTTGACGGTGAACCGTTTGCTGCATTAGTCCTATCACCCTTATCAAACATTTGAATTATAATAGAGACTCTCCAAGTTGGTGGTATACTTCTGGTTTTCAGAATGTCTCTAAGAAATAAAGTCAGCACATGTGCCCAAAGGTTCAAATCACTTTTCAGTGTGTGGTTACTAATACCATTGGGACAGGGGGCCATAGAGGTGAAGGCCTTCAATATTCTCTGCTCTACATCCACAAGATCAAACGTCAAACCCCAAGGGATTGCCTCATCTGAATGGGATGTTCTTCTCTTGGGAACCTTTAGAGAGATTTAGAAAATGAGTTTTCCACAAACCTTCTCTGACTGGGTTAGTTTGTAGTGTTTCTTTTGGTTTGTTCAGTCGGTTAATAAGGTCCCAGAAATTATGTGTCATTTTGGTGGTAACTTCCTGTGACATTCTTTCTCCATCATTTTGGGCTAGCATAAATCTGTGAGCATTTAGCACATTTCTAAAATTCAGTTTTTCCTTGTCGATGTAGATTATAGTGTCAGCTTCACTGAGTCCTGCTTTATTAATAATCCTTAGACTACGCCGCTGTTCTCTTTTTTATTAGTACAGCTAGATCAAATACGTGATTATTGTTGTTAGTTACTTGCCCCATGTCTTCACCTTTCCACAAAATAATCACAAAATTAAAAGTAGGTACATAGTTGTAAATAGGATGGTGACAGCACTAAATAATCTATTGTCAATGACACTGACTCGTTTTTCCATGTACTCAAATTTGCGGAATTGCCTTCAGTGTTGCCATGTGTAATAACGTTTTCCATATTATTCCATACTTAGATCTTGGGACGTATGACCTATCAAATATTTCTGTGCAATCTCCATTCAGATCACCTGCTATCATTACTTCATGACCGTCCATTCCAATCATACACATTTCTAACATGTCTTCGAGTTTCGCTAGCAATGCACTTTAGCTGGATCCCAATACAGGTCCAACAGCAGTAATGGTTTTCAGTACTTGTGTTTCTTAAAATATACTAGCAGTGCTAATATGCTCATGGTTTCATTTGATAAAGTTTCAACTTTTTCCATAGTTCCATTATTTATGACAACCTGTTGACGTACCATATGGGTGGCCACCTCTAGATTTTAAAGCCAATTGCTTAGTAATAGTAAGTCCATCTATGACAATATGTTCTGTTAACCACACCACTTGCAGAATTATCACCAGTAATCTAGCAACATTGTCTTCCCCTCATCAGTGGTCATAAACTCTTGAAGTCCTTAGTGTTCCAAATCTGGACTGTTAATTCCTTTATAACAAGGCCATCTGCTAAATCCTTGTTCCACACTCACTCAATTTCTTAAAGTTGTTGCATAAATTATGAGGCAGCCCGAATCAATCACCTAGAACCTCTGTTTATGCTGTTTATATTTTTGACTTGTACTATCCGATTACATTCTATATTATTAATGTAAGTAATTTTTAAATGTTCATTATAGTCATTAATCAAGACTGGTCATTCCATAACAAAATGTATATCCTTTACTAAGCATTTTCTATATTTTGAAGGATATATGTCATATGCCATCTGGTGAATGGCTTTGACATCCTTGTGTATCAAACTCGCCACCATCCGTATGAAAATCATTGAAACAAATAATGATGTTATGTATTTAGAAGCCAGCAGATGTAAATGTGGTACTTCATGATACAAAATAACAGCATTTATTCTCTCTATGATCTCAGTGGTTACATAAATGGCCATTTCCACCCCTTCTGCTAATCTTTTGCAACCTCAAACCACAGGAGTTGAAGAGTATACCTCTTCCACCTCGTTAGCTACATGAGAGATGGCAACATTCTGCTTACTTTCCAGAGGTTTTAACCAGCCAGAGGTCAACAGAATGTGTGAGCTTCTAATAAGTGGCCATACAGGTGGAGGAGTCTTATCCACTATCTCAGTTTATGAGGGCGACAATTTGTTACTAATTAATCAGTTTGCAGTTTGTGTCATAGTCACTTGAGGACTGCAAATTTCTCTGTGATTGTTCTAAGTTAATATGATTCAATTATTGATCATAATTAGTTCTTATTTGCTTCTCCACTACTTGTGTAGTCCCCAAATGTACTTGCTGAGGCAGCTCTCATTCTACTTGTTTTCATGTTTCTTATTCATAATATTCCTTAGGTTCAATGCCCAAGTAATGTTTTGGTGAGGCGTTTGTGCTGAGGTCACAGCAAAAGAAATATTCTGGGAAGGCGTTTGCATTTGTGTAGAGATGGAACATTATGTTAGAACAATGTATTGATGCCTGAGACCTGAGGAATTTATTGTGCTACTACTATTTAATTGTGATTTGTATGAGGTGCTCTCCTCTGTTGCCTCTTTACTCTGCTCATCTGTTTTACTGCTGTGTATTTCTACAGGCTCTTCCAACAAATGCAGATTTCAGAGACACATTCTTGAATTAATTGTATTATCTTTCATCCTTTTGTTCTGTTTATATACTTCCTAGGTCTCTATGGTGATAATTCACAATTCACCATACACATGACTTTTTGTGAGGGACAGAGGATCTCTTATCTTCCCACACATTTGTATTCTTCAGTATATTTGCTTGGTCAACTCCCATGGCATCAATGCACGGCACTATGCCCAATTGAAAAGGAGTATTAGAGACGATCTCTAGTGTAGGTGGTTCTGTTTATTGAATGTTATTACTGTTTTTAGTGAAATTAGTGTTTACAGGTCTCCGGCTATCATCTAGTTTCTGAAACAACTTACGTAGGGTCTCCAACTTTGTGTGTATGTCACCTTTTATGTTTAAATGGCCAACATCTTCAATTACCTTGTCCAAGCCCACATGAGTTGCTTCCAGTGCAATTTTTATTTCACTAAATTGTAAAGAGTGTGCCTCCAGTTCCAGCTTAATATTATCACAGAGAGTTAAAAACAGACTAAGCACCATATTAAGGGCAGATAGGGATGTTGACGATAATCTGATGTTATCAGGTTTGCCTAAGGTGTAATGTAGCCGCTGCAGTGACGGATGTCTGCTGTCTGGATGATCTCACAGCAATGTTGAGAGATCCTTTAGGTCTAAGTGTTCCCCTTCACTTATCTCATGGGGGGGTTGCATGCACTTCTTTCTAGGCTTTTGGGTACACAAAATATGTCCCCTCTCCAAGTTGGTTGTTGGGCTGTAAAGTTGATAAATCTAGAGTTGGGAGACTTGTATGTGTTATATAACCCTCCTCACTCTTAATGTACTTTTCTAGGCAAGACTTTGGGTTTGGGCAAATGTTTGTACTTGTCGTGCTATAGAAATCCACAATCCTTTTCTGAACACTAAACCTTTTTGCCCTGCCAGTACTTTGCAAAGCTGTAGATTGATTTCCCACTTCATTCAGATTACACATTCCACCTACAACTTCCCTAATGAGCAATATGCTAGAGGAGCTTTTCAGGATCAAGGTGTAATTTACATGGGTCAGCATCAGCTAAGTCTTTAATTTGATTAACCTCACTCAAATGGGCTGACTCTATTGGACTAGTGCTTTGAGCATTCTGTCCAATAGGTTCGAAATTTGTTTCTTCCCTCAAGTTATTTGCTTCTAGATTTTCTATCCCTTTAGCACTCTTGTTATGTTATGTTATGTTATGTCATGTTATGTTATTGGGCATTTGTATAGTGCCTTTCACCATTGGTATGATTTCAAAGCGCTGTGGCTTGAACGCCCTCCGGACCATAGTCCAGATCAGTGGAGAGAGTAGTGTAGTAAATAGTGCCTGGTTGCATGTGGTATATGTGCAGCCAGGGTGGATTAATTGGTGTGTAGCTACATTCTAGGACTAGGCATGATGCAGTGGTTGTGTGAGATCTGTAGAATATGTGTAGCAGGCCCGTTGTACTTGGGTGACTGCATTCTGGCAGCGGTGGAGTTTATGAGTGGGATTATGTGTGCAGCTAAGCCAATTCTGCATGGGGTATAGCTGTGTTTTAAAGACTATTGCGGTGTTCATGAAGGTGTATATGTATGTGTGCAGCTAGACCTAATTAATTGAGGGATATAGATGCATTATATTGTTTGTTGGTGCAGAGGAGAGAGTTAGCATATGGGTGTGTTTGAGTGTCTGTGTGGATTGGACGGAAACCCTGTTCCTGATGACCCTCCAGTGCTTGTCAGGTGACTGTATCTCCTTTTGGGGTTCTGGCGATTAGGCTATGGTCGTCCCTGTGTCTTGTTGAGTCTGCCATTGCTTATTGGAGAACAGCTGAATGCAGGTCAGTTGTCGGTCCAATGACTTCATCCTAGACATTATTAGTGATGCTTGTGAGCCCGGTCCAGCATCAGCATCTATGGTCATACCAGAGTCTTGCTGAGTCAGCAATTGCTTGTTGGTGGCACCTCCTCGGTGTGCAGTTGCATCCAGTTCTGTACTAATGGGCGTATGACTATATCCTAGCTATGAAGACTTGTACTCAGTGCACCCGATGGCCTCTCATCAGGCTAGGCATAGTTGTTAGTGCTGTGTCTGACTAACAGCCAATGCTCTTGGTCCGGTGTCAGCATTCATTTTTGATAGTCTTTACCGGCTTTCAGTTTATCATATTCTTCCTCCCTTTATTCATGTTTGGCTTAAAGGTGACAATACATCGATGTCCCTTGCTGGTGCTTGCCCCGCCAGTTTAATTGCCCTATTTCTAGTGCATATTCCCGTGAAGGTGGAAGTAAAGTTTGAGCATAAGTGCTAATCGATTAAAATGTTGGGTCCCGGGTAATTGATTACCATGGGTGGTTGGAAAATTCTGTCCTAATTTATGGTTAGAATTGCAAGATTGCACTGCGTCAAAATTCCTTGCAAGAGCTGTGTGTGCTAGAGCGCTCAAGCGCTTGTCTGATAGGAGAGCACTGTGAATAACAACAAGAGACAAGAGTAAGCCCAATAATCATCCGAATCCGGGTGACTACTGCACCCCGGGTGAAGTAGTTTGGTGATCAATTCTCAGACAGATAAGGTTAAGCATTACACGCTCAATAGGTTTACAGATAAGTAAGATTAGCCAGGATAGACGTCTCCTGTACTGATCGAGCTCAATCATGGTATAGGCACTTAAGTGCTAATAGTGTTTGGGTTACGAGTCTAGGGCAAATGATCCAGACAATGGGAGATAGATGTGTCTTGACCTGAGAGCATGGGGTATACCGGTGGAGGAAGGCTATGAGCCAACTCCTTTCATGGTGCAAGTATCTAAGTGCTGCTTGTATTTGGGTTTCAAATCTGGCACAATGGTTCGAGATAGTTATGGGTAGATATCTTCTGACCTGAGAGCATGGTGTAAACCTGGTGGAGGACAGTGGACAAACAACACGCCTACGCATAGTGTAGGGCTAAACGGTTACTATGCCCATGGTTTGGAGTCCTGGCTACTAAATTCTAGGCTGAATAAGGGTAGCAAACTCAACTGCAGTGGCGCAGTGTATAGCCTACAAAGTTAATTGATAATTGGAGCTAGTTCATGTGTCCCAGTTTTCTTAACTGCCTGTATTGAAGGGGTGACCACTCAATTTCTTGGCTGTAGTGGTAGGTTGAGTGGTCAGAAAAGTCCCTTACTTGATTTAGGGGAAGAGCCAGGTTTTGAGTGCCTTCCGGAAGGCCACGTGGTCTTGGCTGTGTGTCAAATGTGCTGAGGCAGTTACTTCTAGAAAGTTGGCGCTAGGGTTAGGTAGGCTGACCCTCCAAACCTGGCTGAGTTGGTAATGGGGACCACTAGGAGGAGGGCCATGCTTGCCTTTAGGTCAGGCAAAATCATTTCTTGGGGCCAGCTTTGTGAACGCTCGGTGAGCAATAGACAGGATTTTGAAGGTGGCCCGATGTCCAATCAGGAGCTAATGTAGGGTGCAGAGAGTGTTAGGTAAGATTTTCATTTCAGTGATGCATCGTCCTGACCTGTGTCAACCCTAGGACTTTTTGCTTGAATTTGTGATTATTTTCCCTTATTCCTTATCTCCTCTCACCTAGTCTTTTACTCTTTTTTTATGGGTGACCTTTTTATGTCCCTCCATAGTGTGAGATTGGAGTTATAGTTTCCTATAACTTTGTACTGACTGTAAAGTAATATGGCAGCACACAGCATTTTATATGTAGTGGCTTCCTTTACATTCTCCATTATTTCTTCGGTGAACTACTGTTCGTAAGAAGTAAAGTGGGATTCCCAGTCCCTTTACATTTATTTTAGTGAGCCAGCACAACCCACCTTATGTGGAGTGCTAGGGGAATACAAAGTATCCCATTTCTTACTTACCTGTTAATGTTTCTGTTATAATTACAAGTTTACTTGAATGGCTGGTGGCAGTGAAACTACTTATAAGACTTTAAGTCATCATTTCGTGCAAGCTGTCAAGTCAGCTGCAGAATTGTACAGGATGACCAGCATTCTGATAGAATATTGGGATCCTTCTTTTCTCACCATTTCTTGTTTGATTTTTGTTAGTTTGGTCTTCTTCTGCCGTCCTAGGTGGGAAAGACCCCTAGTGAAGTTTTGTCTTAAGCAGGAATCCTTTGAATTCCCCATTGAGGCTCCAGAGTGTCTGAGAAGTCAGGAAACAAGGGAGGAGTCCAAAAACTCTGCAGCCCTTTGTCTTTCACCTTGCCTGAAAGGAACGAGTTCCCACTGGGGGACTGGCTGTCTTGATTGGACAGCCAGACCATCCCTTTCTGTAAACTGCAGGGAGAGTTTGCAGAGGTTGTGCTGTAGTTCCTGATAAAGACTCTAATTCTGGAAGCTGCTGACAAGTCAACCACTGGAGCTGAATCCAAAGATGAAGAAAAGACGTCTGTATTGATTTCCAGCAACCAGAGAGCCTGCTGTAACCAGAGCCTGATGCAACCCTTCCCTCCAACCGACCTGGGGGTCTTTTAGATTATATCAGATTGCAAATGCCCTGTCACAGATGTAGAAGGAAATACCTCCTCACTCAAACAGGCATCCACGTTTTCATCCACATTAGGTGCCCTCGTGCAGGGCGTTAGCAGGCATGAATTATTGAGTCTCCAATCCGTATTTATAGTCGGAGTCATTCAAGCTTTGTCTGCAGAATCCGGTATGCTGGCGTTTTTCTCTTTTGTTAGCTTGGTCTGAGCACTCCATGCTTGATTAATATGCATTACCTTTTTCTGCAAGCTAAGGGCCATTGCTGCCAAACTGTCAGGTTTATTTATTTGTGCAGCCAATGGGACTGTGGTTGCCATGGGTTCTGATACTGATTTGCTTTATAAATTGTACATTATGACAGCTGTAGGCCCTCTGTTTCCAAAAGATTCAGTTCACAGACACTTCTCTTCAGGCTGTGCTGCCGAACTGCCAAACTTCACTACACTTCCACATATTGCACGCTTCATAGTGAATCACCTTTTAAAGGCCAGTCAGTGATTCTTTACTCCACAGTTAACCCACAGCCTCCACTGCCAAACTGCAGTACACTTGCCCACTTTGTGCGCTTCAATCATGAGTCACCTTTTAAAAGCCAGTCAGGTGATTCTTTCCATGATGCTGAGAAGAGATACAAGTACAGTAATCCACAGTTAGCTCACAGCGTCCACTGCCAAACTGCAGTCCACGCCATACCTATGACGTTATCCTATAATGTGTGGCCAGGCAATTCGAAAGGGATGTGGCTGCTAGAGATGGTGCCAATGTTGATGATGGTTGCTTTTTCCACATTGATGTAAAGGCTGTTTATAGGCATTACATTTTGACTTCAGCTGAGGCATTCTGAAGAAATGCAGCTGTTGTCTGGGTTTTCTTTAGCTATAAACACATGTTGAATAAGAAGCAGCACAGTTCAAGTCGTCCCAATAAGCAGTTACAAGAGCTAGTTGCCCTAGGTTGGGCAGAGGACCACAGGTTTGTGTTTCATGCTAGAATGAGTCAGGATGAATAAGTTATCTCTGTATACCAGGTCAGAGCAGGTCTAATCGTGTGTTAACAATTCGCACACATTTAGTTCCAAACATCCCCTCACCACCCACCCAGAGCACACGTTCCATATTTGTGGTGTGTCTGCCACTGGATGTAGGTAGGGAAGCTGAAAAATAATTAGCTGCCTCTTTCTTTATCTGATTGATAGCTGTCTTTCAGCTTCTTTCCAATTGGACAGAAGCAGCCTGTCAATCATTGTGCAGGCACGGCCTCCTCTAATTTGATAGCGTCTCAATATGGATTTGAAAATATGCTCAGAAATATACAAAATATAAGTGCACAGTCGTGGAAATAAGCAGACAAGTAATCTAACAAGTGACTCCTAAACATGATAAGATGGAATTGGCTTTTCACTACTTTGCCTCATCTGGGAAAATGTAGTGGGAACAAAAGAAAGACAACAGGGCTCCTTTTCCCTGCTACGTTTGAGTCAAAATGTTACACAAATGAGCAAGAACGATGGAAGCCATGGAAAAGGAAGCAGAAGACTGACAATATTTGAAAGAAAATTATACAAAATGACTTTCATAGTGAAGCAGCTGATTGAAACCAGAGTCCCTCTAATACACACCAGTAAGCGGTCAAGTGGAGGGGTAATGCTCCCTCTAAGGAGAGCTAAAAGGTGTTAATAGAAATATTTCTTGCTAAAGCTCTCCAAATATTCTCATGTGGTAGACAGGCATTTGCAGGCCTAGAGGTCAGCAGTGTGATTTCAGTACTATTCCTATGATTGAACCTTTTTCACCACTGATGTTTTTGCATATATTTATTCATGTATGTATTGATTGTGCATTTGTAAGGTGCTTATGCATCAATTTAATGGTGTTTCAAAGATCCCACAGGGCAACAGGGAGGGAACATGGGAATGAAAGGCAAATATAACAATGAAAGAGCGAGGCGGTCCTACTAGGCCTTGAAAAAACAAACCCTATCTTTTTTAACAGCATAACCAAGCGGGCATCAGTGCAGATGTTGTCTGACATATTAGAAGATAAAGCTAATGCACAAAGGTCTGCAGGAGAAATCAATCCTTATACGCACCAGGAATTGCCTTTTCGATGTCATTAAAAAGTTAGCATCTATACATGTTATCCTGTTCAGCTGCAAGTCAAGTGCTTGATCTATAAATGCAGTTTAAGTTGCATATAATCTCAAAGGCTGATGGTCATCTTTGCAAAAAGGATATTACTAAATCTGGATGGTTCAAAGTAGCACATTTCCCTTTCCAAAAACATGTATTTTGAGAGTGAAATGGCCAATGGACTCCTACCAAAAGTATGGGTCTATTTAAAAATTACAGAAGCACAGGCTATTGTCAGTACGTCTACTAAATAAAGTAACGTGCGGCTACAAATAAAACAAACCTTGTCAAAGCCAGCAGTTTTAGTGGGACAGTGGGCCAGGCAGATGCAAAACCTGTGGTGTTCATGGGTGCAGGTTGAAAGACCCGAATTTCTGTGTGGAAATTTGCCTTCTATGGGTTTTGTAGAGTATGTTATCCATAAGGAAGAGCCCAAGATCGGATACCGTTGGGACCAGTTAGCCGCTGATGTCAGAGAGTGTGATAGTGCAAAAGAGAAGAGCTTAGTCATGGTTTTGTTAGTGCTGATGTGCTTATGGCTGGGCCTGTGGTTGCAGTATGCTGAGTTCTTGTGTTTGTAGTGTAAGTTAGTAAGGGAACTTTGATGGGAGTCACGTTTAGTCAAGGGAATAGGCGAGTAGGCTTTTACATGTTAAATGTTAAATTTTAAAGGTATTTGTACCGCGCACCATCACCACCATCACCAACGGAATTGGTCCCCAGGCGCTCAGGCGGATCTGTAAATGATAAAGATGGGATGGGTTAGTAAGGTGAAGGAGGGAGTAGGATAGTGAGAGGAGTGGTGTTCTGTTGGCAGCTTCAGCTCAGTATACACCGGGTGCTGAGCTTTGGTGCGGGCATCGGATCGAAGTCAGTCCGCGTGTGCTGTTGTTCCGGCTTATGTGTGTTGCAGTGTTGTGAAGTGCGTGCGGCTTGTTGTGCGAGAGATGGTTGTGTGAGTTTTTTGAGTGAGATAAGTATGCAGAGTTTGAGTTTATATTGGTTAGTGGGTTACCTGACCTTTACCATGCTAACATTCACAGTTCTGTCTGAGTGTGGCACTTGTTGGCCCTTACATTCCCATCTAGACGGGCCGTGGGCCAATGTTTAGGACTTCATCCTAGTGTGGTCATGCCAACATTCACACTTTTATCTAGGTGCGGCGCAGGCTAGAGTTTAGAGATCCATCCAGGTGTGGGTCTGCTAATATTCACAACTCCAGGTGTGGCACACGCTAGCATTCACGTTTTTCCTAGGCGCAGGCATGTTGTCCTTTAATCAATCCTATCCAGATGTGACGCAGGCCAACATCTATCTAGGTGCGTCTGCCGGTCTGGATATGTTCGTCCGGTACGTATGAGTGGGAGAGTCACTTGAGGGCTTTCGTCAGGGTCTCGGTGTGTGGTCAGTAACTGCAGCCTTACTTTGTGGCTATTTCCATGATGTCTTATGTGCTGTTGAATGGTTGGTTCTTTGGTTGGCAAAACAACCTGCAAACACACCTACCACTGGCCTCTTGCAGGCAAGTCCCATTTCACTAGCTCATACTGTCAGGGCCAATCCCACTCACAGTTTCTCTCTCTTTCTTTCTCTCTTTGTTTCTAAAATAGATACATTTTTTCCCATACGTGACAAAAATAGCATCTACGATGGTGAAGTCTGGAAACAATTGCCATAAGCTACATGCTGAGAGATATGGGAGGCAAGAACCTTTGGTTCACAGAAATGGCTACTAGAAATTGGAGCGTAACAGTCACCAATTTGCTTTTCTTAGTATGCTGGTTGCCAGGCTTAGAGACAACTCACTTCACTCTAACATGAGCCAGTGATTTGCTCAGAGGCCTGCTGGGAATGTTGCATCTGTTGTGCAGGATAAGAAGGGGTTGGTCAGGCGTTTGCGGCAAGAGCAAGAACCTAATTCCTCCAAAGGGTCTCCCCTGCTGTATCTCACAAGACCAAATTACTCATCTCACACAGGCCAAAATGACATTCGCCACACCTCAACGGTCATAATTCACAAGGTTTTGAGGTGGCACCAGGACTTCAGTATCAGTGATGCTGCATCATTGCAGGGTAATCTTCACAGTGAACAGGGCATGGAAAAATGTGAGGTGAAGTCCTCAAAAGTGCAGTACCTTCGCATAAAGGAGGTGTGGTGACTGCAGGAAGGTGACGAGCAGCATGACAGCAGTGGCAGAAAAGGGGTTTGGGAGGGAGTATAGGATGGACATTCCAATACAACTGCAATCTCGTGTTTTTAGTCTCTGTGGCACCTTTGCTTGGTAATGGTCTATGGCCGATGTCCTGCAAATCCATGTGACAAAGCTAAAAGGAAGGTGGCCCCCATATTTCTTGAGTGACCCTTATGAGTGAAAGGAAGCGGCATGTCCAACAGTGTGTACCAGAGTTAAATACATAATTTGATCCACTTTGCAATGGTAGATTTAGTGACCACCCACCCCTTACTGTTGCAAAAGAAACAACAAACTGACTGCTTTTATGCAGTGATTTTTTAGTCTAGAAAGAATATAACTGTTCTATGCATGGCAAGCGTCAAATGCTTTTCCCTCTCATGCTTTGGGGTTTTGAAAGAAAACTGATGATTCTGGAGGCTAGTTGACATAAGATTGAAATACATTTTGGTGAAAGACGGGGAGAGTGCTGAAGACAACATATTTGTGAATTGCGACAAATGATTTTTCCACTGATAATTCTTTAATTTTGATTACCCTGGGGCACAATAAGGAAATGAAGAAAGGCAACAGTGGAGGCTGTTGAATTTTTTTATTAAAGTGGTGGAATCCTTCCCCACAAATATGCCAGCGCGGCCGAGCATAGAAGGGGAGACCGAACCAACTAAAAGGGATTGGGGGAGTTATCCCCTGAAAACAGAATGATTGATTAAATGGTACGTTTTACAGCAGATTTTAATAATTGAATAATTGGCTAAAGCCAGATACTTTGTAATTTTTTTGTAGAGTAACTCGTGAACAAATCCACTAGATGCAACTGTGCACGACAATAATTCCCAATGCATTTTCTTTATGCCTTTGCCAGTATGAAGAAATGATCAATGGTGTGATCTGGCACCATTTAGAGTCCAAAAAAACTATCAAATGTGATTACTCAATGTCAGAATCAATATGCATAGTCTACCAGAAGCCTGGGATACTCCGTGCCAGGTAAAGAACCGCTAGGCGAAGAATAATGTTCTAAACTCATCAGGTTTGCTGACTACCCATGTAGTTAAACTTCTGCATTACAAACACATGTAACTCGAACTAAAAAAAAAAAAACTGTTTAAAGAATTAAGTGAGAGATGTTTTTTGATTCTTCGTGATGACATTCTTAAATAGCATAGACTCTGCCTTCTTTAAAACTGAAGTTGCAGAAACTGAAGCCGGTGCATTGCGGACTCCATCATCCCGGCTATCTCTACAAACGATACAAATGTGTACAATTTGAAAAACATACAATATTAAATGATTATATCAGTATTGTTATATTGGACAACATTGGGTAACCTGTTGTAAGTTCCTACCGGTATGTTATTGCACCAATTTCACCACTAAAATGGGGTCTATACAAAAAAATAAGTACTGTTTAGTTTAGTGCAGCCTCAAATAAAACTATGCGTACTTGAAAGATGTATCCAAAAGGTGGATATAATCAGAAAATGATATCTTGAATATCTTGACTGTAGATCTATGCATTAAATAACGTGAACGATTTTCATAGAGTTTCACTCGTGAATGCTAATTGTTTGAGGAGTAATCTCTCCTCCATTGAGGTGAGCCTTGGATCATCCTATAACCTCTTCCTTTTCCTTTATTATCTTGTTATGAGATCCCTTTTTTTGACACATTTTAATTAGGAAGCACTCGGGCTCCTGACATATTCCCACGTCACAATTTGTATTCATTGTTTCTCTTTACGTATTATTTGATTGCTGTATTTAAAAGAAAACCTCAGTACACGTATTCTTTTACAATAACCACCTTTTACGTGACATGGAGTAGTTTATTACAGAGCTACTGTACACCTTTGATATGATGTAAATGACACTCTAACCAGTACCCCTTATACAGACCTTTAATTTGCATTGTTACACAGTAGTAATATCATATATGATGTCATCAGCGGTGGCATCCATTATGTCATTTGTGATGTCATCTTTGATGTCCTGGCTGTAAGTCTTAGCAGTGCATGGTGGTGGTGCTAGTTTTTGTTGCATAGTAAACCATAACTGGCATATTTCTTGGTTTTTTTTTATTTTCTTTTGTAACCATAAACATGTTGCCACTGAATGGGTGTTTATTAGTAGAACGTAACCATAACGTCCCTTAATAATGGTTTTTTCAATGAATTTCATAGGTTTTTATTAGTGTAAAATGAGTTATTAATAATTCCTCTTCACATTTATGAAACTATAAAGCTCCTTTAACCAACATATTTTTTGCAACGCATACTGATGTGTGCCATTTTCACCAGAGCATGCTGGGAATGCAAGTCATGCTTGAATTGCCTAAGGCATGAGGCTCGACCATGAACCCAGCCCAAACAAACCAATCCTGTTGTCCACTGCACCTACCCTGCATCCTGGTCGATTGTCCACTATACCCCCTTAATGTGGACAATACCAAGTGCTGGTGGTTTGCAGCAATGGTCCGTCTCCACAATCCATGAGGCATGGGCTTCAGCCATGCCACCGGTACCAATAAGAACATCAGAATAGACAACCCCATTGCCGTTCCCAGAATTTCTTTTCCTATTCAAGCGTCTCCCCATTTTGAAAATGTTACCACATAGCCATGCCCACTTTATCCCCACTGAAGTTCCCAAGCGGTGAAAACAGCATTTCAATTGTCAAACTCAACAAACAATCTCTGGGGATGTGGGGGGATGAGGATTGGATGGGATGAGGATTGGATTGGATATGGCCATAAGAAGCCAATAAATGGATTGTCTCAACCTCCTCCCGGCCACCGAAAGTCCACAAACACTCCAGATGTCCTTGGGCAGTCCTGGTGTGTTCGCAGACACTTCACTGTACCTATTTTTGCATTACAGGGTTGGGGAAAAGCAGATTTTGGATGTCTTATAACTTTTGCGCCACTCAGTGAAACTGCATGCAATTTTGCAATTTAATTCTAGGACTAATCCTGAATGGATTTGCAAAGTTGTGTGCGATTCTGTCAAGAAGGGGCAAAATTAGAGGGGGAGGTCCCAAAATATTGTAAAGGCATATAAATGTATTTGACGAATATTCACAACATTTGGCAAAACCATTTTGTATCTAGATATAAATGGTTTTCTAAAGTTTGGTGGGATTTTCTCAAGAGGGGGCGAAATTAGAGGGGGGTCTCAACATTTTTAGATGGCTTATAACTTTGTTGCTATTTGACGAATGTGGACAAAAGTTTTCAGAAAGATTATGGACCGAACCTTCAAAGTTTGTGTGAAGACTGAATGGATTTTGCCAACTGGGGGCTAAGTTATTTGACTATTTTAAGTACTTACATTTTGACACTTTTTAAAAAATAAAACATGGGCGGATTCCGAGCAAACTCGTGAGGAGCATTGGCAAGGACATTAAAGCATGGTTTTGCAAATGTGCCCGTGTTTTATTTTTTGACAAGTGTAATAATGTAGGTACAAAAAATAGCCATATACCTTTGGTGACTGAGGTATAGCCTGTGGCTGTGGCCAGTAGCCAGATTGTCTGGGTCATGTCATAAGGTCATGACGGTGACAATCTAGCTACTGGCCATTACAGCTAGGGACGAAAAATGGTGTTAAAGTGGCTATGTCTACCTTGGACCGGCTATGTGGTAAAGTTATTCCAAGGTAGGATAGGTTTGAAAGGGAAAAAAAGTGCTTGTGTTAATATGCTCATAGGGTTTTGCAGGCTGCCATGGCAAGGGAAGAAGGGCTATGTACGGAGCCCCGCCTTCTCTTTCCATGTTGGCTGTTTTGGAAAAGGATTTCCCTTCCTTCTTACAGCAGGACGCCGCAGCCGTCCCGCTATAGGAAGGAAAATCTATGTTTTAGCACCCTGGGATACCGCTTTGGCCTTTCCTCTGGATGTTAATATCCCACGTGATGTTTTGGGTTCTTGGAACTGCCGCTGGGAGATAGGGACAATGAAATATTTGGGTGTACACTTGGTCCGAGATTTGAAAAGAATGACTGCTTTCAATGTGTCAAGAATATTGGAGGTGATTAAAAGGGATGTATTGAAGTGGAGTCAGCTGAAGTTGGAAATGTGGGCCAAGGTTAATGCCATTAAAATGGTACTTTTACTAAAGGTTCTCTACATCATACAGTCCATTCCCCTAAAATTCACGAAAAAAGTAATTGCCCCTGTTGACAGAGCCTTCCCGGGTTTTCTTTAGGGGAAAGGTAAAAGGCCTAGAATACCTAAATGTATTCTAACAAGTCCTGTGAAAGATGGGGGATTTGGATATCCAATTTTGATGAATTATTTTACAGGTTTTCTCTTGAAGAAATCAACCTCATACTTCTCTGATGTTACTGAATATGTCCCCAATTGGCATATAATTGAGAGTAACCAATTTTCGCCTTATGTGCTTAGAGATATAAACTCTATGTCAAAAATACCATCTTCAGTGCAGAAGCTGCCTACAATGTGTGTGACTAGGGAGGCGTTGTTGCGCTTTCTGAATATTGATGGTGGGAATGCTTGGATGCATTATGATGCATCTTTGTGGCAAAACGCATGTTTGCAATTAGCAAGTAGGCCCTTATGCTGGAGGAGTTGGAAAAGTAGGGGTATACTTAGAATCCACAATCTATGGCAAAATGGTAGCATGGTCCCCTTTGACCGGCTGAGAACATCTTTTGGGATTGGAGCTAAAGAACAAGGTCATTATGAGGCCTTAAATGTACTCTTGACTGAAAGGACAGGGGTGTTGGACGGGGACATGAATGAGAGACCTACATTCTGTGAGCTTCTTCGTTCTACATCATGTGGTGTTTCCACGTATATGAAGTTCATGCCGATGGATGAAATAGATGTGAGAGCCTGGGACAAACTTCGCCAAACCTGGGAGAATGACCTTGGTGCGGATATCCGTGTTTGGGAATGGACATATTTACTACATGTAGGGGTGCAGTCAAAGATGGATTTGCAGCTATGATATATTAGACAAAGGATCCTCTATAGATTATATTGGACACCGTCCAAGATGGCTAGTTTGGGACTCTCTGACTCTGATTTATGTTGTGGTTGTGGATGTGGCGAGGGTTCTTTGATGCATATGTTATGGTGGTGCTGAAGAGTTTCTGATTTTTGGATTGGTGTATTGGATAGATTAGACCTTGTAATGGAAGAGAAGCTTCCTCGCACTTTCTTTTCAATCATTTTGTTACCCAACAGGGGGAGAGGGGACAGAGCTAGGGATGGTGCAGACTGGATCAATAGAGGTTTGGTTTTGGCAATGAAACAAATCTTGCAAGTCTGTGAGTCCAGGAAGAAACCGGATGTGGAGGAGTGGCTATCGGATATGCAGGTTTTGTCGAACTATGATAAAGTTATGCTATTTGGACATGGTAGGGAAGGGCGTTATTTTCGGCTTTGGGGACCTTTAATGACCTATATGGTTGAGGGTTTAGGTTCCAATATTTGATGTTCAATCACTATACCTTGATTGGGGTTGCTTACTAATGGAGGGGGGACTGTTAGTTGTGAGTTTTTGGTTTTGTTTTGTTTCTTGTTGTTTTGTCTTTTTGGTTGTGTCATGGATCTTTAATGTAGTTGAAGGTGTTATTTAGCATATGTTATTGATGTTCATATTGTGATGTATTAATGTGTCTTATTCAAGAGTTCTTATAGGTATTGCAATTTGGACATATTGTAGTGTAATGGACATTGTTATATTGTTGTTTATTGTTTAAAATGTTAAATAAATTGCTTTTTCAAATGTGCCTGTGTTTTATTTTTTGATAAGTTTAATAATGTAAGTACAAAAAATAGTCATATACCTTTGGTGATTGAGGTATAGCCTGTGGCCGTGGGCAGCAGCCAGATTGTCTAGGTCATGGCATAAGGTCATGACGCAGAAAATCTGGCTACTGGCTATGACCGATAGGGACGGAAAATGGTGTTAAAGTGGCTATGTCTACCTTGGACCGGCTATGTGGTAAAATTATTCAAATGTAGGATAGGATTGAAAAGGAAAAAAAGTGCTTTTGGTAATATGTTCATAGGGTTTTGCAGGCTGCCATGGCAAGGGAAGAGGGGCTGTGTACGGAGCCCCACCTTCTCTTTCCATTTTGGCTGTCTTGGAAAAGGATTTTCCCGCTATAGGAAGAAAAATCAATGTTTTAGCACCCTGGGTTCCCGCTTTGGGAACCAGTGGTGCTAATGGCCTTTATTACCTTTTTCAGGGGCTGCAATGGATGTTAATGGTCCTTAGCGCTCCTCATATATTGATTTATTTATAATGCACCAATGCCCACATACATCAAGCTGTGTGGTTACAGTATTTGTTAAAGAAGATGAGGTGGAGGAAGATAGCTTACTACTTGCTGAGAAAGGAACAACCTTTGTGAGAGCATTGCGGTCATTGGAATTGGTGTGGCGGCACATGGAGGTGGTTCCGTAGGAGTACTGTCCAGGTAGTCTGCGACTGAGTACAAAATTGCACTCAGTGCATTTCACTTTGGTAGCTTTAGCCTTTGACACACTCCCAATAGTAGCAAAGAACTGGCGCACCCATGATTTTATCTTGGTGCTAGAAGTGGGCACTTCCTCTACCTCATCTTCTTGGTCCTCTTCATTGTCTTTGAAAGTACTGCACTTTTTTTGTTGTGAAGGTCCTCCAGCTGGTGGTCGTGGTGGTGACTCTTGGGGAAGAGGGATGGCAATAACTGATGCCACTTTTAACATTAATAGCAGTTTTGATAACATTCTTCCAAGTATGTACGGTGTTCTAGATTGGTAATTGATAATGAGTACGAAAAGGTGTTAGGAGGTGTGCAAGGGAAATTTTCAAGTTGAAAGTTCCTAGACCAGTAGAAAATGCAGTTCCAAACTGTCCATGAAGGACGGATCTTATTGTGAAGTGCAAACAGGTTCTCGGACACGTCATCATGCCGCACACCAGCATATGGTCATGTGGCACTGTCCAGAAGGTCCGCAATGAAGTCACATGTTCTTCCCCTATATATGTACATCATAAGATGCAATTAAATTCTAAGGAAAGTAGTGTAAGAACATGTGAGAATAGCAATACCTATAAATGTAATACCTTTTGAAAGTTAAGTTTCTGACTACCAGTAAATAAAACCACCTAGCCTAGATATGGCAGAGAACAAAAAAGAAGGGGATAAACATGTGATGTCATCAGTGATGTCATCAATGATATTTGTGATGTTATCTTTGATGTCCTGGGTGTTAGTCTTAGAAGTGCATGGTGGTGGCGCAAGTTATGGTTTCTTAGCTTACCTTAACTGGCGAATTTCAGGGTTTGTTTGATTTTACTTGTAACCATAACGTCCTTCTAACGATTTTGTATTAAATTTCATAGGTTTTTCTTAGTGCAACTTAACAATAACGTCCATAAAAACATAAGTTGAACTGCAGTTAACGCAACAAAACCCTTGAAATTCAGTGCAGTGGGAAACCCAGGACTGGCTTTACTCAGAATGTTCCTGTTGATCTCCCCCATAATGCCATTTACCCATAATGCCATTCTGTATGGCATTGTGAATTCCTTTGCTTATATTATATATGTGCTCTTGGGCTTTGCAATGGGAATGCGCCAAGTTATGCTGTTCCTGAGTTTCCCAATGCGCTAAATTTCAATGGTTTTCCTTCCTTAAGTTTACTCACCCTAATGGCACTTCAACTAAAGTGTCCACCTTGAATTTCAAGGGATTTGTTTTACCATAGATTTTATTCATGCTTCTTGTGTATTTTTCGGCGGCACTGACCATGTCGTTCACCCGTGGCCAGTGGCCACGGCCTTCAGCCATGCCTACTGTATATTTTTTGGCACCACTGTCCATGGCCTTTGGTTTCCATATCAAAAATGAAAAGCTGGTACCCATGAATATATGACAGTTACTGAACATATATCTTAAAGTGAAATATACAAATGTAGTTCAATTGACCTTCTCAGAAAGTACACAAGACAAAATAGCATTGACCTTTTAAAAAAAGTAATCAACACCAGAAAAATAACCTGAGAGAGTAAATGTTTCAATAAATATGCTGGCAAAGTATAAAAGGTACAAAAGCAGAACAGGAGGTCATACGGATAGATACAATTATTCAAAAAATTAATTGACTCAAGTGAGTGAAGGGGTGATAAGAGGCATAGTCAGGTAAATAATCAAAATCACATATTTTATTAGTTATACAAAGATCACAATAGGATAAAATAATTTAAGCCACACAATATCCTTTTTAAAATGTATATATATATATATATATATATACATATTATTTATCAAAAAAGTTCTAGAAAAAATCTAAAAAACTGTCTGATAAGGCACTGCTAAGTATAATACATTTAGCCACTGTATATCAAAACAGTGAATAGAAGTCAGTGCAAAATAATTTGCAGGAAAAAGTGCTAAGTGCCTACTACGAGTATTTCATTTACAAAATATCATCATATGTGTAGTTTTGACGACCAAAAATAGTTGTCCTCATCAGGGCACACTGATGACATCCCAATTAATCTTTAGACAGCCCACAACATTTGTAATCATAAAAAAATATAACAATACCCCAGATGGTCACTTAATAGCTGATATACTGTGTTTCGATTTTGATTGAAGAGCTGGACCTTTAGTAGAATACTTGGAAGGTCCATAGGGGGCGCAGAAGGTGATTATTTCATTCGTGCTGCCCAAAAATACACAGATGATAACAGGAAGTCATTCATCTTGTAAAAACAAATGGAGACGTGTCCATGAGTCGAAAGATCAAGCATATGTCCGTCTGATATATCAAGTTCGCAGATTTCAAATTCGTGTAAATAACTCAAAGAAGTCACTCTCCACGCTATAATAGAAATGTGCGGTCATAAGTACTGCCCTTGCCTAGATGAAGGAATGGATGTGAAAGTGGGTGCTGTCGCATTAAGAAGTAGTTTTTAGTTGGAGTGACAGGCCGGACATCTAAACCTGTCAAAGAGAGAGAGATGATAAGCCTGCCCTTCCGTTTGATTAGTGGGACCAGTCTCCCGTGACTACCTTCATCTAGGCAAGGGCAGTACTTATGACCGCACATTTCTATTATAGCATGGAGCAAGAGATGGGTCAAGTACTGTATTTGTTTAGGTGGCCGGTGCCCCTGATGTGTTCCCCATGTTCGCGGTCATATTGGCTGTTCGCAGACATAATCAATGCACTACTGGCTATTTAAATTTAGTATGATGTTGGTTTTGGGTTGTTAGTAGAGGATTGATTGTAATTAATATCCCCTATAAGGAGTCCACTTACCATAGTCAAAATGTTTGGTATTATAGGTGTGTTATGCAACACACACACATGGTTTGGTACTTCAGCTGAGGTACTTTTAAACTTTAGTATTTCTTTTTTGTATGTGTTTAATAGAAAGTTGGTATTTGTACAGTAGTTGGTAGTGTGTGGTAAAGTTAATGCATTTTGTAAGTGGCTTTCACTTCCAAAATATTTTCTCTGGATATGCTCTATTTCTTCGAGTAATTGTTTGACTGTACCAGATTATTATTTAAATTGACTAGTGCTAAATCAGGACTTTTAGCATAGTAGAGCTTATGGACCACATTTTTATAGTTGCATGATGTGTTGATATCATTTTGATATGATGGAAGGTGGTTTTGCAAATAGGTCCTGAAATGCAGGCTAATGAATGTGCTTGTAGTCCTGCGTATTTGTGCACTGTACAGGTATCCTTGTCTTTGCTTCTTACATACTGATTGAGAAAGGGGCGTAAAGATTTGAAAGATTTTTTGACAATGTTACACACTGATGTGCACGACCATTTGTAGACTGGATGTTTTGGTTTATTAGAATGGAGAGGTGATACTGAGTTTTTTGGGGATATTTTTGTGAGCAGAGTTTCTTGTTTCATAATGGTGTTAATATGTTTTTCATACCCTCATTCACTGCTATGTAATGAAATTGGGTTTGTTTGCTTTTGTTTATATGCTTCTTCATGAAAATATGGTTCTGTGGTCGTGGTGTGACTCCGTTCACCTCCATAGATGTTTAAGGAGTTATTTTTGTTGATATTCAGTTTTAGAAATGTTTTTTGTAATTTAGTAGTTCGTTTTGTTAGTGGTTTCATTCTGTTTAAAAAATAATATAAATAACTCCCTTTTCAGAAGGATTGCACTGTTTCTGAGAGCTTTTAGGATTACTTTTCTATGTTAAGACATTTTTTGTAAAATATTTTCTTTTGGTATGGTTAGTTGCTACTATATCAAGATTTGTAGGCGCAGTGTTAGTAGTAGTGGTAAATGAAGTCTTGTTAATCACTTTTTGTTTTGTTTTACATTTTGATAGAGGAGGGAATGTTTCTGTAGTAGAAGCTTGTTTTGTTTTGCGTAATGACTGTATTAGCTGTTTTGTTTGAACTTTTTGTACAAAATCTGGTAGAGATGGATGATTATTTTGGAAAATTTTATTTTGATTTGCTCTAATTCTGCGTTGCTTTCTACTGATTTGCTTTTTGGTAGGCATTCTTTGGGGTTTGTTGGAGAAAAAAAAGTGTGGGTTGGGTTGTTGTGCAGTGTATGTGTGCTTTGTGCATGAGTGTCTGAGTATGATGTAAGGATGATTGTGGAGGTGTGTGAGTGTGCAATGGGCAGCTATATTAATTTGGCATGGTTATTCTTGTATTTGTGTGTTAGTATAATGGGCTTGAGATGACAATATGAGGTATGCAACTGGTAAGGGGAAGCAATAATTATACATCTAATGGGAAAGGATTAATACAGTTCTTTGTTCTGCAACAGTAAAATGCTAGTGTGTTTGAGTAACAGTTAGAAAATTATGTAAGTATTGTACTTACTTTTTTGTATGGAAAGAGTAGGCTTCTTCGAAGTCGATGTTCGTACTTTAGACGCTGCTGCTTTTCAGGAGAGTGGTCTTCACTGCAATTGTAAAAGAAAGAAGTTAGTGAATATGTGTGTTTATAGAACTTTTGTTAATGTAGACATTGTTTTTTTGTAGTAGTATGTTGTTTTACAAGTGAGCATAGTATGCATATGCACTTTCCTTTGTCTATGTGCATTTTTTATATTTTATTTAGAATCTGTTAGTTGAATATGTTTTACAAATGAGCATAATAGTAAACATGTAGTGCAAACTTCTTTTTTTAATGTTATGTTATTGGATAGTGAGAGGTGGAATAAATAATCATATGCATTATTTGCTATTTTTACAAGGTAAATGGCAGAGATTGTACAGAGAAGCATGCAATGCATGCATTTGTGAAGGTGTGGGAAATAAAGGAGTAGGATTTCTTATAGGGGCAGTGGTGTTGTTTGATCTGGGAACCTTTGTAATTTTATTATCTGTGTGTGTGCTTGAATGAACATGCATGTACTCATCCTTGCTGCGTGTAATTTTATAACAATATAACAAACTGGACAGTCTTTTTCATAATTATACTGTTATTTCTCCCATCTTTTAATATGAACTACAATTTTTTTCCAATAGCTCTGTGAGTAAACACAAATTTGGAGAGGAGACAGGTTTGCAATTGTGAGTTCATTATACTAGATGGGATAAATGAAGTAAGGTCATTTTACAGTTTATACAGGGTAAGTGGAAGTTACTCTGTTCATAAGTATTCTTGGAAGAGCTGTACATGTACTGTGTTGAAAATATTTCTGCCTGTAGTCTGTGTTCATGCATGTGGATGTGCATGAATCTGCAAGTAGAAATATTGGCCAGTTTTATAGGAGTTGTTGCTGTAGGTCTGTTGCAGTGACAGCGGATTTGTACTGAGAGTGATCAATAGTACATCTAAAGTGCTGATGTGTGATGATAGAGTTAGATGTTGGGTTCTTGGATGTGATTGGTGTATGATTGCATGACTGTTTAACAGTAGACAATGAGGAAATGGTGCAGAGAGTAAAGTGGAAAGGGTAGAAGGGTTACCCCAGTGTTACACGCTCCTTGAACATAGTGGGTGTCCGCGGGCAGAGTGTGCTACATCTGGGGTTTCTCAGCAAATGCAGCATGTAAAGGGGACTGTAGGGATGAGCCAATCAGATGTTGAGGTTGTGGTTTGTGTTGAAAGAGGCTGTGTGTAGTGAATATTGTAGAGGTGGAGAAAAGCAGGGTGTTGGTGGTTGGAGATATGTTTGTGCATGGTTTGGAGTGGTATGCTAAACGTAGGAATGTGGCAAACATTTTGATGTTAAAGGAATGGAGGTGGTGTGGAGCACTATCCCTGGTTTTAATGTGCAGGGAATTGGTCAAGTTTGTGCAGATATGGGCAGGGTAAACATTGCACACGTAGTTGTTTTGCACTGTGGTGCTTTGTATTTGGGGTATATCAGTGCCCCTACTTTTTTGGCAGATTTTGAATATTTGGTTCAGGCAGTAATGAAAATAATTCCAAATGTCAATCTTATTTTTTCTGGTTTAATACCTAGGGCAATATGGGACAATAGTTTTGTTTTTTGTGCTCAGCAAGTGGAAAGAAGATGTAGGGTGTGGTTTATTGAGGTAGGTGGCCGAACTTCTTATTCTCTGTTTTACAATAATGTTGGTATAATTATAATTGACCCATCTACAATTCATTTCTATATATGCAGTGTAGTGATGTGCATTGGTTATGGGTGGTGCATGGTAGAATATACCTAATGGTGTGAAGGTGTTTTTTTTACAAAGTGATAGCTTACTATTTGTAAATCCAGTTAGCTTGCATTTCTTTTTGGTACCATTTGAATTCTAACGTGAAAGCATTACTATTATTTATTTACTAAGTGTTTGTATTTGTAAGGTGGTAAAATGCCACACCATTAATTTCACTAGTGACTGAAAGTGGGATAGTACAAACACACATGTGAAAATTGTAGGCCATTAATATATAAGTGCAGTGATTGGGGTCAGCGGTGTGGGCAGAGGGGGTTATAGCAGGGTTTGTTCGGACATTCTCATACGACCACTTTTTGTCAGGGCTCGAGACTTTCTTCTTTCAAAAATGTTTACGTGAGTTGCCGTGTGAAGAGGAAATGTGATGTGGTGACTGGTGGTGTGGCCTCACTGTGAGAGTTGCTGGGAATGTGCGAAGCTCTCCAGAGGAACAAAATAAATCTGTACAAATGTTGTCCACATTAGTGAATGGTAGCAAATAATTTATATGTTTTTCAAAAATATTTGTAATGCCACTGTGGTGTGAAGCGCTATCGGTTCCCATTCTGAGTGAAGGTCAGCACTGTTGAATTTGTGTTTCCTAGCTGAGCAAACCCATTCATGGTACACAGTATAAGGTTCACATGTTTTTTGACCTTGAAACAAAGGGAGGATTGTGAACAGAATGAATGAAGGGAGGGATGTAAGACTTTCAAATATAATAATGTTGACCATTTAAAAATTGGACAAAGGAACATGTAATTTCATTTTACGAAAATTTGTTGAGTGAACAGAGTGTGTGTTTTACGCCGATAGAATGGAAATGCCGAATATTATGTACGTTTTACTTTGGATGATTTTATACACAAACTAGTCAAATTATCATTCAGTGACATTATTGGTGGGGTAAGTTGTATTTTTTGTTGTGTGTGGTATATTGCATTGACACACAATTACAGGTTGTGTGTGTAGTTTGTTTTGCTGTGGGCACATGGGCAGTGCAGCATCGAGATGGGTGTAGTTCAGTAGTGGGTTCTCCCAGGTTCACAAACGCGTAATTGAAGGCTAATATTTAATTAAAATGTTGTGTATGTGTTGTTCTTGGTTTTATTTAGCCCTCTGATTGCAGCGTCAGCTTTAGCATCCCATTTCGAGCTGACCATGCTCCGTAGCAGTAACTTGTACAGCAAACTGAAGAGTGGTTTGCACGTTTTTTGTTTGAGTTCTGTGTTTATCAATAGTTGTAACAGGGGCCCAAATTAATGGTTAAAATGATCAACTTAAATTAAACATGGTTAAAATGATCAACTGTAATAAGTACGGTTACTGAGACTCATTTCTGTTATCTTTTTTTAAACAGCTACATCTTGACTTTCTGCGATTCTCATGGACTCCAGATACCAACTGATTTTTTTTTTTACCGTCAGCCACAGCTTAATGTCAGTGGGTGGATCACAGTGACTCTTCTTTGGGATGATCGACACGGGCCCATGTGCCCGTACGCCATACCAATGATAAGGAGCAACTTGATATCGTTTAAGGTGGCATAGCGCGAAGATCATGGCAAAGTCTTCAGATTCACAGTGCGTCCAATGCGTTCTTATATCAAGAAGGAACACCACGTGACTCACGATAAAGATTTGTGGATCGAGAACAAAGAAAACAATAACCTATTTGCTTGCCTATGCAAGTCTCCGGATGTTCTCATAGCGTTTATTGTGAAATAAACGTAGTTTACAAATTGTACAGTTTTGCTATTTCATTTAAAAGTATGGTTTCATATTCAAAATGGGCATGCGCTGTGTTGTGAGATGATGTGTGTTGATATTCCGGGTTCTGCGTCAAGTAGCGTTATGACATAGGTGATGATTGGATGCGTTTTACTACGCTGTATAGTAATGTTCTGGAGATAGGTGGTGCATATCACTAGGTTTGGTGATGGTAGCCTCAGGGGCGGGGCATATGAATTAGGGCCGCCAGGGCAGTCCACATTGGGTGATGCGGGAATGGATAAGATTATCACAAGATGGCCGTCCTCTGCTGCCTGATTTCGCATGTGTAAAAAAGAGGAAAATTACGGAAAGGTGCATAGGAAATGTTTGTACGATCGATCAATGTATGGTTAGAAGTACATGCCCGAACACTTGGGAAAATAATATTTCTGAGTGCACTATTATTTTAATAGATCCATTCTTTGCTTCATTCGTTGCAGATGATTTTCTAAGGTCTGTTTCTGTATTGTTTTTAATGTCTGCATGGAGTGTTTAAAAAAAAATTGGAAAGTACACATAAAGTGATGGGTAATAATTTGTTTATATAGAGAAGTGTGGTGTCTTCCATTTGGAGGGCCGTTCTTACACATGATTGTACCGCAGGCAGGAAGCATCATTGACGGCCCTCCCCCCAACAAAAAATGACAACAACATAACTTCGGTGCAGATGAGCACAGATCATCTTACTATAGTATTTTGGGGGCATAATTCAGGGTGGGCTATGTTTAGAATTAATAAACTAATTACAACTGCATGATCGTCCCTGCAGAATATTCCCACTATACAATGCATTATTCACCAATATAAATATGTTATCCATTCTCTTGAAAACTGGTTATAAAAAGAGGCATGTTAGTATGACTACAGTTCACTATACAAATGTGGATCTTGCACCAACTAAATGTAAGGTTAGTAAGATGGAGAGAGGTAAAAGGTATGGGTAAATTATATTGCTTGGCAATACTGTGATATAAGCGTCATCGCAGTTGTTTGATGGGTCCAATGTCCACATACCTTTACAATGGGCAGGCATTTACAAAATGAATGGTTGAGAGTTTGCACACTGTGAGCCTACTTAGCAGACTTCTGCTTATAGGTTGTATACAACTGAGTATGCTGGAATTTTCAAACACGACGAAGGAGGATTTCTGTGCTATTAAGGAAGTTGTTTCAATGCATAAATACACAAATGCTTTCAATCACTGTATCAGTAACTAGTCTGCCAAACATTGGTTTCAATGCTCCTGTAGCAGATGTGTTACTACATGTGGGTTTTTAGGTAAACTAAAGCATGGGTGCGCCCTATATTTTTGAGAAGACTGTCCCTTATTTCTGAGAACACCTCATGGTGCCCACAGTAGTGAGACGTTCAGCAGATGGTTATTTTCTTAAGTCCTATCAGTGTAAATTCATGTTCTTAGGGTTTTCAATTCAGGTTATAAATGCATGATAGTAGATATTCTAGAAGGCACAGAGATCTAAGTTAAGTGCTATGAGACGAGTGACTAGGCAGGTTCAACCTGATGGGGACCCAGTACTGCGACCCACACACATGTGTGGCCTAGTGCTATATCCTGAGTCTCCCCGCAGCGTTTTAGTCCTATGCCACAGGCTTCCATGGGTGTCTGAAGGTTTAGCATAGGCGCCAGAGTTTTGAAGTGCATCAAGCGCCCATTTTTCAATGTAAAAAAAAACTTGCAGGATTAAAATCACTTCTTTTAATCCTGCGAGTTAATTTTGCTTCCCATTCACACCTCGTTCACACTCCCATTCACACCTACTGGTGGTGGCAGCCCCTGGAGGCTGACACATCAGGCAGCCGCCTGCATGGCCTGATGCAAAGACCGGCCCTAGTATCATTGTTTTTACTTATTTCATCACAAGGAAAATTTTCTTCCAGCCATTCAAAGTAGTAGCCATTTTAAGATAAATAGCAGTTTTGCTAAAAGTGTACTGTGTACTAGATTGTTAATGGATAATGAGTAAGAATAGGTGTTGGAGCTGTGCAAGGGAAATTTTGAAGTTGAAAGTTCCTAGATCAGTAGAAAATGCAGTTACGAACTGTCTGCGTAGCACGATCCTATTGTGAAGTGCGGACGGGCTCTCAGACACGTCATCATGCTGCGCACCAGCGTGTGGTCATCTGGCACTGTCCGGAAAGATCCACAATGAAGTCAGATGTTCGTAGTTGTCCACGGATGCAAAACTAGTTGAAATAGTTGCAAAAGTGTATTGAAGTTTTAAAAATGATTCTAGAAGATGGGAAATGGCAGAGTTTTATGGGGATACTTTGTAAATTGGACACAAATATTGCTATATTGGGTAAGTATGATATTAGTAAGTTGTAGGAAAATAGCACACACTGGTAAAAACCATGAAAATCAATGAAAAAACGTTGTTAAATTGACGTTATTGTTAAGTTGCACTAATAAAAAGCAATGAAATTCAATGAAAAAACTTTGTTAAGGGGACGTTATGGTTAAGTTGCACTAATAAAAACTTTTGAAATTCACTGAAAAAACTTTGTTAAAGGGACGTTATGGTTAAGTTGGACTAATAAAACCTATGAAATTCAATGAAAAATTCATTGAAACTCTGTGTTAGGGAATTGGAGAAATTGGTGAAGAATTGTGCCACTTTAAAGGTTGCGTACAAGGACATCATTTGGACAAAATAACACAACACTGGCACACCTGCATGTGCTCTCCTTCCCCATGTCAGAGCCCCCATTGCCTCATGGGAGACGTTACAGTAATACATCAATCTCTTCAACCCCTCACAACCAAATTTTTCTAATGCCCATTTCCCCACAATAAGTACTTCAGTTACCCCTTCCTTTTCAAATGGGGTGTATGCATGTGTAAAAGGAAATTATAATAATGAGAATGTTGATAACTGTTTGAGTGGTCATTTATTTTGTACCTGAAATGGCGTTCTGACTCAGCGGCACACAGTCCTCATTGCAATGACCGCAAGTAAGAAAAAGGTAGGTGTCCTACATACACTGCAGCTGTCCGGCCTATCCTCAATGACAATGGAGGTATCTGTACGCCGCCAGCACATCCTCATGTTGTCCACCACCAATCAATGCATGTAGGCCAAGACGTTTACGCGTAGTGCAAGTACACGCATGTGTGTCTGTTCCTCCGTGTCCTGCGGACATTGCCACTGTGCAGCATACTGTGTAGCTATGCAGATAAACACCCCACCTGCTGTACCTTATAAATACCCAGCGTCTCCCTAAAATGTTGGTGCACGTGCGGCACAGTTTTAGTCAGTAGAGAAAAGGCAATGGTGTGCATAGGATACCCATGCACGTGCACGTGCGCACAATGTATTGTGCCTAAAACGCGTGCAGCGGACAGCCATCCCAAAGGAGAACCGCACCCACTCTGGGCATGAACCCTTATTTCGGGGACAGGAGCCAGACCGTCGCACAGCGGGAAAGTGCAGGGTTGCGCAAACTACAGAGTGTTTTTTGGAAAGTAGATGCTTACAGACACACCATGATGTGCCATTACACATGTATGTATGGTTTGGAACCATGTAGGCATGCTTTCCAGGTGAAAGATGTCCACAGCAACCCTGAGGTGCTGAGCAATCAGTTTGCAGCTTTGCTGAACAAAGTAGCAAGCCACATAGGTTTGCCCTGTAAGTAATGCTGCACCAAATCTGATGTTCTACAGTGCGTCTGCAACTAATAGCAACCATGTTATTCCGGCTGAGTACGCACAGTAATTGACAACATTAAAAAACAGACCTTGCTGTGCCACACGGAACCGCAGCTGAGATATTCCCCATTGTCCAACTCGCATGGTAAGCTAGCAGCAAAGGGGAGTAAGCACACGTGCGTTCCCCCAAGGACAGCGAGGGCTGTGTCCCAATGAAGCAGAAACATTCCTTATTCCTTTTCCAGTTTCTTCTTTGCAGCACGCTGTAATTGAGTACTGTTAAAAAGTTCTACACGCTTCCACCAATGACATTGAAGAGCTCTCCATGTAACAGTATCAGTTCTGTACAACACTCCTCTGCGTACACACCCTGCCCAGAAACATTATTGCACAATCCATATGGCTCCACAGTCCCATTTCAATCTCTGCCATCCTGAAAATCCCTTCATGTGGCTTTCATGCTGCATGCAAGCGTGGAGGCACAACATGCAACCAGCAACCAGCATAGGGGAAGTTTGTTATAAGGGGCGGTTCTTAAAAGAGCTTTTTTTTGTAGGTTCTTCTAGAGGAACACCTTCTTTTCATTTTTTATTTGATTTTGTGTTTTCTTGTGCAGACATTGTTACAGTAAACTCTTCACTGCATCTTGTAGACAGGCAAACAAAACAGCATTACCAACGGGTGACAAAGAAATGCCATCTGGTTGGAAGAATTCTGCATTTCCACAACTAATGAGGTCATTGTTGCAGAAGAACATCCCAGCAGCAGACAAAAAAACTATTCCTGGTTCTGTTGATGAGGCACATTCCAGCATCTGGCTCAGAAAAACATCCATGAGCAGTGGCACATACTCTCCATGGTGTTATCAATGAGAACAGCACCTTGACAGTGAGAAAAAGCCTCTGCACTAGCTTTAGCAACCTCTTTAGTTAACGGAACAAGCCTAAACAGGACATGTAACACAGATGCATACCGCCGTATTGGATGACGATAACCTTGCCTCTCCTGGAAGTCACCAGGACTTTGCAAAGTGCATCCATGTCGGCGAAACTGCACTTGTACACACCGTTCCACAATGCAACCACTACTTCCAACACAAAATTGCCATTAAAGTTTCTTTGCGCAGATCGAGTAGAAAGGCATCACCTATAGGCACCACAATGGGTTTTGCCATGTCACCCAGCCTCACTATGCAGAGTATAATGTACAGCAGTTTGAACGCCCCTTCCTGTGAACCACACCCACAGTACCTGATTGGATAATCCCAAAAGACCTGTGTGCATTGGACAGTAACACAGAAAGTGCAGATTGTGGCAAGTGCAGTGCCAAAAGTACTGCGAGGGCCGCACCCCAGTAAACATCTAACACTGTGTGTGCTGCACAACACTTCATAGGTACCGTTAGAAAATCAGCCTGCTAGTGTACAGTTGCCAGCATGTCCAATACAAATTTCAGTAATAGATTGCAAAATGTATGCATCCACATTCATCCACTTCTGCACCCACTACCACAAATGTAAGGTACCAAAACTTTTTCTGCACTATGCGTGTTACTGTGTTATAAGTGCCTCTGCGTATGGCATCTGCCACTGAGCGGCCATTACGTTCTTTAAAAGTATAGTTTTTTTTTCTCATCCCCTACCATAAAGTGGCACATTAGTAATATGTGCTTGCAATGTTCTCATTTCCCCATATCATACAGTGTAATAGTGACACAGGAACTCCCTGCTTTCCTTCCGACAATGCTACAAAATGTCTTCCCCACTAACCCACCTCCTACATAAACTGTAAAAAATTGGCATCAATAGCAGCATTGAATGTATCGTACCAAGGGAAAGCAACTTTTCAAAAGATCATTCACTGCACAACTGTAGTTCTGTGTAGGCTGCACTATTAAAGCAGGCTCTTTTTAAATCTGGCCCCTTCTACTCTGCGCCCGCTGCAACGCATCCACAAGAGGAGTTCGAGACTTGGGATGGTATCTCTCCTGCACTAAATTGTCACCAATAGCTCCCACTGGCTGCGAGAAATAAAGTGAGAAGACTCTGCATTAAGCAGAAGGTCTTCTGGCCGCTGCGACCACAATATCTTTAAATCTAACTCCCTATATATCTGCATGCTCAAGCTCTTCCCTCATCCATCTCCAACTCCCTCAGGGTCACGTGCTTCTGCAAAAAAAAACATTTGTTGGTAGATGTGCTTTTGCACCTGCGACCTCCCTCTGCAACAGGCTCCCTGCCTCCCTGACACTTGAGGGGAATCATTGCTGGTTCCGGAAGCACCTCAAAGTCTTTCTCTTCACGTCTGCTGTTTCTGCTCATCTCCCCGGCTAACTGCATGACATAAACTTAATCTGCACTACTGGCATGACGACTCTGTGATGTTGGACCCAGGTCACGTCCCCCTGCCAGGCGAACCTCTACACTGGTTTTCTATCAAACCACGTACTTGACGACTGTTTCCTGTATGCCTAACATTGCATCCACCACCTTGTGTGTACACTTATCCGTGCACTTGGCACAATTGGCCCGTGTTTTTACTTATTGTCATTTGTTCTTCTTCCCATGTACTGTACCTTACCCTCCCTCCACCCATGCGCTTGGGCGATCTAAAGCACACCTGTCCTACTATGTTCTTTGTCTCCCCTCTGTTTGCCCTCCTTTGCCTCGTTGTGCTTTGCTAGACGTGTGTAGGCGTATTACGAATGCTATAGCATACAATTGCACATCAAATTATATCATACACCCAATGCATGCAGAACAGTAGGATGCCTGCCACTCACCAAGTAGACTCCACAGTTGTTTTTTGTTTTCCGCACTACCCCACTTAGTGCACACTTTAAAAAAAATATTGGGCACACGCAGCACACCTTGCATGTCACTAACTGCAAAGAAATATATGCAGTTGATGCATACACCCAGGGTGCTTGCTCCTTACATTGCTCATTTCTACCATAGCCTTCTGCACTTCTTTGTGCAAATAGACCTTCTGGCGCACTGTTTGACTACACACCTGACCCACCAACTTTATAAAAATTATCTTTCACTCCACAATTTCCTTTCCATTGCTCCCATCCAGAAAATGGCTGGATGTGGCATGTGGAAGCATGAAAGTACAGCATAAACCGCTGAGTTTTCGTGGTAGGGAGGTTGGGGGGCTATATGAGGGGGGTAAATGTAAAACAAGATAAGGAGTTGGGTCTGTAGTACTGTTTCAGAAAAGAAAAGGTTATTTTAGGGTTTTTTTTGTCCTGTTTTTCTTATGTTGCTTACACATTTTTCTGTTGTTTATGTCTTTCGATGTGTTCCCTTCTCCTCCTCACATTTGTACGAACTGAACGTCAACGCTTCTCTTACAGTTCTACAGGATTGTATTTAATGCCGCGTGCAGAGTGGCAAACAAAACAGCATTGCCAATGGAGGTCAAACAAATTCCATTTCCTTGGACCCACTGCAAATCTTGCTCCTTAATGCTGTCATAGTCGGTGCTGAACATCCCAGCACTGCACATAAAGGCACACATGCTTCTGTTTATAAAACACCTCTCGACCTCTAGCTGTGGGAAAATTACACCCTAATGTGCAACACGTGCAATTAACTACACCATATTCTCGCAAACGCATAGCACCACACTTTGGTTGTTCGACCAAGTGTAAAATGCTTTCTGCACCCATTATTCAAAGGTCACCATCGTGGAGAGAAACAGATGCAACTCTACATTGCTGCAGTATGGTTTGCTGGCTGTCGTCAAGAGGTCGGCTCTTGGGTGCATAACCAACGGCCTAAATCCCTTGGCCGTGTACCCAATACTATAGGCCTTACCAACACCTAGCACAACATAATAGCCTCATGAAAGGGAACATTTCCCACATACCATAATACAAAAACGTAACATATGATGGGTGGTGCAAAATGCATCTCATGGCAACCGCAAATAGCGCCATGTGGCTCCCTAATTTCCAAGGTTGTGGTATAATGGGTACCATATGGTACTGGACGCATATCAGGTCACTTGTGCTGTTCAACCATGTCTAGAAGGTACTGGAAACCATGTTTTCAATGTCACCACCATCGGAGACATGTATACTTAAAAGTGCATGTCTGCGTTACGGTGGCGTGCTATGGAGCAGGCCTAGCCTCTTCGATCACTGGCCTACAGTCTGAGGGCATTTGCCATACACCCAACTGTGCAGACCTTGGCCACAACCAGCTCAACATAACAGAGTTATGCAGATGAGCAAGTGGTCAGGAACATGCAGGCCACCCTTAGCCACTTCTAAACATCCTCTACTTCACCACTTCTCCCACAGGACACATTGGAGAAGTTGTCGCTCCATCAGGTCCAGGCATATACTGCACAGTGTAAGAATTGCAACCAATCCCCAAAACCATAGAAGCAACATTTTAGCACACGCAACACACCGTACTCCATTGTACGTTGCAAGTTTCATGTGTTCTCCATTGTTCTTCCCTTCTGCCATTGCTCTACCATCACTGACCGCTGGGCCTCAACACACACTGCACACCCTAGTACAGCCTATGTTTTACTTCTCATGTCATATGTAATGCAGGCTCCATCTGCAAATGTGCCTGCTAACTTCTTTCACCCTGGCCACATCTTTACATACATGGCTCAATTACATTGTGTTTCCTGTGCAGAACGGTATGTGAGTGGCTGTGCACATTGTCCATATTGCAACTTTCTAATGCTGATGACTTCCTTTCATGGCGCAATGTGGTAAAACACTTTGTCAAGCAAGGGTTTTATAAGAGCCTACTCATAGAAAACACACATGGTGACATGTGGCTCCCTATTGTGCAAGAGGGGCAATGATGTCCACCATATGGTAATGTACGCATAGCAGCTCACTTGTGATGTTCCACCAAGTGCAAAATGTCCTCCACAACCATTGTGTGGTACTCGTCAACTCCAAATACATGCACAGTAAAACTGATTGCTGCATTATATTGTAGAGGCTGTGATGAAGGCCTAGGTTGTAGTAAAACACTTCCTCAAGCAAGGGTCTTATAAGGGCCTACCCGTAGAAAACACACATGGTGACATGTGGCTCCCTATTGTTGAACTGGGGAAGTGATGTACACCATATGGTAATGTACGCATAGCAGCTCACTTCTGCTGTTCCACAAAGTGCACAATGTCCTCCACAACCATTGTGTGCTACTCACCAACACCAAATGCATGCACAGTAACAACTGCATTGCTGCATGATATTGTGGAGGATGTGATGAAGGCCTAGTCTGTTGGGTGCATGGCCCACAACATAACAGAGCCATGCAGGCGACCAGGTAGACATGTGCCAGAAATCACAAAGGCAACATATGCACCAGCACTTCCAGTGTATGTTGCAAGTTTCATGTGAACTCCGTTGTACTCCACTTCTGCCATTGCTCTACCATCACTGGCTGCTGGGGCCTCACCACACACAGCGCACCCTAGTACAACCCATGTTTTACTTCTCATGTCATGTGTAATGCAGGCCCCATCTGCAAGTGCGCCTGCCAACGTGCACCCTGGCCAAATCTTTGCATACAAAGAGGTTGTGTTGCCTGTGCTGAACTGTATATGAGTGGCTGTCTACATTGTCCTTATTGCAACTTTCTGATGCTAATCGCTTTCTCTCATAGCACAATGTGGTAAAATACTTCCTCAAGCAAGGGTCTTATAAGGGCCAAACCATAGTAAACGCACATGGTGACATGTGGCTCCCTATTCTGCAACAGGGGCAATGATGTGCACCATATGCTAATGAACGCACAGGAGCTCACTTCTGCTGTTCCACCAAGTGCACAAAGTCCTTCACAGCCATTGTGTGCTACTCACCAACTCCAAAAGCATGCACATTAACAACTGCATCACTGCATTGTATTGTGGAAGCTATGATGAAGGCCTAGGCTGTTGGGTGCATGGCCTACGGCCTACGGCCTTTGGCCATGCACCCAATAGTCTAGGCCTAATCCACACTCACCACAACATAACAGAGCATGCAGGCGACCAGCTACGCATGTGCCATGAATCATAATCATAAAGGCAACATACTCACCAGCACTTCCACCCAACCGCCATACCATAAAGCAGGGACACAAAAACACATTTTCTACCTACTGTAATGCAGACACATCTCTCTGTGTTTGGCACTGCTACCCACTTCCAATCACAAAACATTATACATGCCAACCAAACAAGACAATTTTCACAACATTGGGCCTGCTCCCACTACTCTAGTATGTGCATACAACCAATTGTGCGCACTGCACTGCAGCACTTACTAATCTGTGCAATGGACACTAAGCAAGCACATAGAACAAACATTTGCACCAGGATCTCTTCCATATGTACACTATTCCATTAATAGACCCATTAGACACATTGCACTGTCTCCACCCATACACCGACTGCTGTAGGCTGTTCTACCAATCACCACACACATGCAACCACCATTGTTTGCAGTGCAGCCAAATTGTACACAATAAGCAACAATGTGGCACCTACTTTCAGCCACTGGACATACCTTTTCAACCAGTCCACATAATTATCTGTGCTAGGGCTGCAGCCATGCAGCCAAGGGGCCACGGACCTACCTCACACAGCACACTATAGTACACGCTATGTTTAAATCCTCATGTGTTGTGGAATGCACTCCCCTTCTGCAAATATGTCTGTCACCACTCATGACAGAAAGACATTGCTGCTGTATCTCGCATGCCATAACGCAGACTGCCTACAATGACCACACAAGAAAGTTACCTGTTGAGGTATCTGCGGATTGGAGGAGCATGCACGGATAGTGCTGGCAGATCTCTGTCTTCTTGCATAATGATATATATCACGTGAAGCTCTTTTCACTCCCGCACCGTTTCCATCCCTTCTTCCCACCACCAGATGCCATACATTATGTTTTTCAGATCCTTTTGCCCCCGCATTGCCCTCCAATACAACATACTGCCGTCATGGAACACTTTTCACAAATCCCTTCACTGCACACTGCAGTTCAATGAAAGTTTTGACCGCGCTACGAACAGGGAAATGGGATGCCGGAGCGAAGCCAGATATTACTAATTTTAGTATGCACACTGCTATGTGCAAGAGGCCCAGACATGCACACAATAGCTTAGAACTTTGACTCACACACCACAACACTATTCTCCGATACACCATGGCAGCGTTTCCCGAAACCTTTGACGCACAGCACTCTCTCCTCCAGCCAACCACTGGTTCGCAAACAGCATGCTGTGCCGCATGTTAGTGAGACTTCGGTCCTTGGAGTTAAATGGGTCAGCTGAGCGGACCCAGATATCACAAATTCTTTGGGACGTGCATTTCAGTATTTTGCAAAACAAATTCTACTCGGATTACCACCAAACACACAAAAGCACGCTTTCTGACCCAAGCCACTGCTCCTGCCGCAAAGTTTTCCCCATTCAGTCTATGGGGAAAAAGAAATGTGGGACCCTCCTATAACTTTGTCTTGCCTGCGGGCCATGTAATTATGCTTAAGTTGCTAAACTCATAGGAAGAACACTTTTTCAGTGGCTTATACCTTCGCTCCCTCTGGAGGAATCCTCACCAAACTTTGCAAAAAAAGTATATGGCCGGCTCTGATTATTTTTGCTAACTTGGGTGAGGTTTCCTTCAGGTTGGGCAAAGTTATGGGGGGGACCGACATTTCATTGGCCTGCAGCACACTGTGATGTCGGCGAATGTTGGACGCTGACGTTGGTTGGCTGGAGGGAAGTGTGCTGTGCGTCAAAGTTTTTGGGAAAGGCTGCCATGGTGTATCGGAGGACAGTGCGCCGGCAGAACGGTCTGCAAAATATACCGCATGCCATGTGTTGGCCGCAAGAAGGAAGAGAAAGCGTGGCGGAGTGAGAAGTGGTTAATTTGACATTTGTTAATAGGGGGAAGAAGACGGAGGAGTGGCTGCAGTCTTAGTGCATATTGCTTCAATTCGTAGACAGCCGACTACTTTGTGTGGTGATTGTAGACAGCTGCCATAACGGCCCGATAGCTTGTGCCGAGACCTGTTTGTGGCAACAACTTTCCGTGGTGAGGGGTTCCAGGTGAATTTCAGAAGGGGAGTGAATTGCACATGGCATAGGCTGGGTGGGAGCGTAGATGCCTGTTCTTTGTGGATGGATAGCGGTAGTTGGGCACATGTTGGCATGCATGGGTGCATGATGTATCGGTGGGTCTGTTGAAGGTTGCGTGGCCAAAAGCAACCATGCACTGAAAAGCCTAGGGCTTGAGCTCACCCACCGTAGCAATGCATGACAGACTCTGTATCTGGTAGAGGGGGTGTGTGCATAGTGTGGTGTGTGCAGATTTTTTGGAGTAGATTTACTGTTGCGAACAGTATGTGGGTAGGTTGGCAGTGACACAATACTTAGTGACTGGAAGTCCGTACGTCCGTAGTATGTGAATGACAGTGCTCAGGGGTGCAAGAGACAGTGTTTTATTTTTACAATATGGTAAATGTTGCAATTTAATACTGTATAGCTGAATGGCAGTGCAGAGGCTGGGTAGTAGTGCTGGTGGGAGTGTTGTTTATGTGGATTGTGTTAGTTGGTGACATGGTGTCATGTATGGTGGCATTACGTTGGGGTGGGTGTGTGCAAGGCCTAGACTATTGGGTGCATGGCCAAAGGCTGTAGGCCGTAGGCCATGCACTCAAGAGCCTAGGCTTTGAGCAGAAATATGGCACTAATGTATTGTTGACTCTGCATCCTGTCAGTATGGTAGAGGGTATGGCTGAAGGGCAGCTTATATGGGCTTGGATAGTGTGCTATGTGCAGATGGCTTGTAGTATGGGCACTGTTGTGAGTAGTTTGTGGTTAGGTTGGCAGTAACACAATTATTTCTGAGTGGAAGTGGGTAAGACGATAGTATGTGAAAGGGCGTAGAGGTGCCGGAGACAATCTAATGTGAGTACATTATGGTGACTGTTGCTTTTAACGCTGTGCATATGCATTGCGTTGTGGAGGTTGGGTAGGAGTGCTGATGCCAGTGGTGCGTATGTGCATAGTGGTACGTGGTGAAATGCTGACATGAATGGTAGAGTTACGGTGCAGGGAATGTGTGCAAGGAGCACACCCACTGCAGCCTTGCTGGTTTGACAGTGCATTAGGCACAGAGTGGTGATGTTTGGAGAATGGGTGTGGAGCACATTGTACAAGTGCCACAGCAGCACAAGTGAGTTCCAAAGGGTGTATTGTGAGTTCCATGGTTGGGGGGAAAGTTGCAACATGGTACAGTATTTGTTGTACGGCAGGAGATGGTGCAGTGAGAAGTTGTGTAGTGTGGCCACATGGTGCAGTGTTTATGTAATGTGAGTATGGAAGAGGTTATGTTTGAAGTGCTGCTTACATGTGCTTGGTTACTTTGCTGTGTGTAGATTTCTTAGCAGTGGGCGTGTTGAAGGATTGGACTATTGGGTGCATGTACTGTAGGTGATGGTGCAGTGCGAAGTTGTGTAGTCTGACCATATGGTGCAGTGTTTATGTAATGTAAGTATAGAAGAAGGTATGCTCGAAGTGCATTTTACATGTGCTTGGTTACTGTGATCTGTGCACATATTTTGAAGTATGTCCAATATTGTGCAGCTGTTGTGAATAGGTTGTCAGTGACACAATACTTTGTGAATGGCAGTGGGTAGGGGTGGTACGTGCTTTGGTATGTTTGTGGATTCTGCTAATTGGGACACTTTTCCATGAATGGGTGTTATTTGGTGTGGGGGAGTTGGGTAGAAGTGGTGCTACATATGTTACATTTGTGTATTATGTTAGGTGGTGAAATGGTATTATGCATGATCCATAGTGTTGTCGTGGGTGTGGAAAGGGTTGCACTGTTCTGTGCATGTCCACAGCGGTGGTCGGTACGCCTCTGGATAATTGTGAATGCTGCAATCGTGCATTCTTTAGCAGAGGTTTCTGGTGGACGGTCTTTCGTATGAAACGGGACATGTACTGAGAGTGGGTAACGGTAAATATGGAGTGGTGTGCAGAAATTATAGTGTGCTATGCAGAGGTTTTGTATGTGATTGCTGCATGCATGTTTGAAAATTTGCCAGCACCCAATGGGGGAGTGGAGCAAATATGCTTGTTGAAAGGGACAAAGTATTATGTGTGAGTTACTGGCCACGGCCCTAACTGTAGATGGGAAAGCGCACGTGCCACATTCTGCCATTATGAGCATGGTGAAAATGGAATTGTGGGAAATAGGCAATTAGGTGTTTAGGGTGTGGTTGCCAGGAAGGGGCGGTACCAAATCGTTCCAATACTGTCTCATGAGCTTGGTGGAGATGGAGAGACGCACAGTGCTTATCGTCAGGGACACCTTTGTGCACCATCTGCACATGTGTTGGGTGCAAACAGGCGTTGCTGGTAATGTCTGGTTGGAAGGAGTGGACGCTTTCTGGGGCTGTCAGGGTGACTGTAGTTTTGGCGGAATGGTTCGACTTTGCAGATATGTGACCTCTGTCACGAACGTTGACTTTGTCGTTCACTATGGAAGTCTACATTTGGGTTATATGTTGTTTGGACGTTTAATCCGCCAACCTGAAGAAGTTGCTGAATGTAGTGATGCAGATTTTTCCTACTGCTAAGGTCATTTTCTCATGCATAACACCAAGAGGAGTATGGGCCCATGACAGTGTAATTTGTCCCCAGCCAGAGGTCGGAAGGTGTGTTATAAACATAATTATGCGTGATTTTATGCAGACTGCTGCCATGTTCTCCACCCATTATGAGGTGATGAGGTTGCACAATATGCAGTGGTTTCGTAGAAATGGCATTTGTTTGGGCGCCATTGGTAATGCCGTTTTCTTTTGCACTGTGCAAGAAAAATTTATCAGAATGTGGTAAAAAAGTGAGGAGAGGCAAACAAAAACGCATATAAAGAGGAAAAACTAAAAAAGTTGCTCTCACACCAGTTAAAAACAAAAATAAAAAAACCTTAATACATCTACGATGGACGGAAGATCCATTCCCATTGTGAGGTTCATATTACTTACCCCATCACCCCCCACACTATCACGAAAAGGTTGTGGATTGTGCGGTACTTTTACGATTGCAAATACCACATCTTGGGTGGCCATGTGGATGTAGGTGGAAGAAGAAAGCGTACATAGTTTTACAGAACATTGTAGTAGACGTACTTTGGAATGGCACGACACTTGTACTGTAAATGTGTAATGGTACATTTGAAGTGTTGTACAGGAGTAATAGTGTTTTTGTACATCTTCTAATATAGCAATCTGTGCATTCAGGCAAATGTTCCCTCACTTGATGGTACGATATTAGTGGTATCTGCAGTATTTTGGGAGATTAGTGAATTTTGCCACATAGGAATGCTTTTCATCAGGAGACACGCCGTTTCGTTAGGAGGCGGTTGTTCAGGCAGCGTCACGCGGCCACAATACATTTGTAAGCGGCGCTTTTAATGTTTGAGATTCCAAGATTTTGTTGTTTACTCAGCTGTGCTCACATGTAACTGTCTGGCATTTAGCATGCAGCAACAACATTCATATTTCCCAGAGTCACTACTGATTGTTATATGTGCAGTGCAATATTTTATGCACTTGTGCAAACCGTAGTGAGGAACTTGCTACGTACCCTCATGTTGCTAAGAGCAGAGACGGTGTGTGAATTTCACACGTATTGGAATGACAAGCAGCTCATCAATCAAGGCAATGGGCCATTTAACACACCTACTGTACACTGGAGCATCCTGCTCCTTGCTCCCAATGGGCCCCAGGCATCCAGCCGTGTGGCAGTCATAAATTGGTAGTTTTGCAACAAGAAATCCGTAGGCGGCAGCACAGTTTGAAATGAGGTAGTGTGTGGCATGATTCGCTAGGCGTGGTGACAGGGGCGGCCTTACCAGGAGGCAGAGGATGACATACGCATACATATAGCTGTCCAACTGGCAGACATCTGGTGCCACGACTAATTAAAAAGGGAATGAGAAGATGCAGACATGAGGCCAGTTCTGTAGTTGTATGGACACTTCCATTTCGATTGACCATACGCCAGCCACATGCACTCTCAGTAGGAAACCTCCATTTTGCTTACCTGCAGGCATCTGGGGCAGCACTATGTGCTACAGAGCCAAAATGCATTGACAGCACCAAAGCAACAAATATGCACACACTAACAAACAGGTTACATGTACACGTTTAATTTGTAGGAAACATCGGCCGTATTTGGACAGGGTAAGGGTACTAGTAATTGTTTAGCAATTGTTCCATTTTTATGTACCGGCTGTGTACATTACTTTTTACAGTGTCTTATAGATTTCGTGTGGCTACATGCTGTTGTGGAACAGGTGCCACTATTGATGCATTCCTTCAATGTAAAGTATGCCTCTTACACACAAACATATGTGTGAAGTGTACATAAAGCAATACATATTACCTACATTTCTTTTTACAATGTGCTTCTTGGCCATGGAGTTAGTATCCTTACTTATTTAAGGAAGAGGGATGTTCTTTTCCAGCTATTCTAGGTTGCTAGCCATTGTTGTGAGAAAAATATATATATATAATGGTTTGCTATTGTGGTACACTGCAGAAATTAGGCATTAATAGGAGACACTTCAGTGTAGTTACCACATTGGAGTTACGTTTTGCTCTCAATAGTTTGCATTCCTTACTCTGCTATGTGTTTCTTCATTTTCATGTGTAGTGGCAGTGTGGTAATATTGCTGGACACACACGTGACTTTGTGCACTGGTTCTTTCCATTATGCATACTGTATGCCTTTGGTGTGTTTGTTTCACAAGTACAGAGTTTGCACACTTACCTTACTTCATTCTCCTTGCGATCTACATACATGGTGTTATTTATACATGTTTATTCATTTTGATGAATGGTAGCAGTATGTAAGACAACTAATGCTGTTTCCAACAGTTGAAATTCTAGCCACTATATGCGCTCAGATGTACATTTTGTGCTTATTGTGCTCCTTGGTATAGAGACATCAGTTTCCTATGCTGTATGGTACATCTAAGCAACCCAATGGCTTTGTTGTCAAAATCTATTAAATTCAGTGAAAAAACTTTCTAAAGGGAAGTTATGTTTACATTGCACTAATAAAAACCTATGAAATTCAATGAAAAAACTTTGTTAAAGGGACATTATGGTTAAGCTGCACTACCAAAAACCTATGAAATTCAATGGAAAAACGTTGTTACAGAGACGTTATGGTCAGGGCTGATTGTCAGTGATGTCATCAATGAGATTTGTGATGGCATCTCCGATGTCATGGGTGTTAGTCCTTGCGGTGCACAATGGTGGCACAAGTTATGGTTGCTTACCTTACCATAACTGGTGGATTTCTGGGGTTTTTCGGTTTTATTTGTAAACATAACGTCCCTGTAACAACGTTTTTCCATTGAATTTCACAGGTTTTTCGTAGTGCAACTTAACCGTAATGTCCCTTTAACCCAGTGTTTTCATTGAATATAAATCTATATATATATATATTCAATGAACAAATTGAGTCAATGGGACATTATGGTTAAGTTGCACTTATAAAAACCTATGAAATTCAATGGAAAAACATTGTTACAGGGATGTTATGGTTACAGGTAAAACCGAAAAACCTCAGAAATTTGCCAGTTATGGTAAGCTAAGCAACCATAACACATGCCACCGCCGTGCACTGCTAAGACTAACACCAAGGACATCAAAGATGACATCACACATGTCATTGATGACATCACTGATGACATCACATGTGAAATTAATGTTGATGAAAAGTCCCTACCTACAAGAGTTTGTTTTTATTATGTTGGTAACAAGATTTCAGGGGTGATTGTGTAATGTTAAACATGTAATAACTAGCTAACAATTCAAGACTCACTACACACTTGTGCTAGTACAAACAATACATATGAAGACCCACAATGCATATAAATCAGAGGCACATACAGGGAAACTATACTAAGGAAGAAAGAAACAGCATCATCAGAAAATGTTAATGGCATTAAAGTTTATCCTCCTCTATAGAAATAAATTGTGTGTTTGAGGCCTGCTATTGCCCCATGCATGTGCACCATGAGCTGAGACCAAACCCTAAGGAAAGTACTTTACGAACATATGACAAGGTTAACTTTTTGATATACAGCACCTTTTGAATTTTAAAATTCTGATTGTCATTGAATAAAACCATCTGGAATATATTTTTCATTGAACCAAAATAAGTGATGTCATCAGTGATGTCATCAATGACATTTGTGATGCCATCTTTGATGTCCTGGGTGTTAGTCTTAGCAGTGCACGGTGGTGGCGCGTGTTATGGTTGCTTAGCTTACCATAACTGGTGAATGTCTGAAGTTTTTCGGTTTTACTTGTAACCATAACGTCCCTGTAACAATGTTTTTCCTTTGAATTTCATAGGTTTTTATTAGTGCAACTTAACCATAACATCCCCTTAACTACGTTTTTTCATTGAATTTCATAGGTTTTTATTAGTGCTACTTAACCATAACGTCCCTTTAACAAAGTGCTTTCAGTGAATTTCATGGGTTTTTACCAGTGCATGCTATTTTCCTACAACTTACTAATATACTTAGCCAATAAGCAATATTGTTGTGCAATTTAAAAAGTTTCACCTTAAACCTCTGCCATTTCCCACATTGTAGCATCATGTTTAACACGTCTATACACTTTTCGCAACTTTTTTGAAATAATTTTACATCCGTAGACGTCCGGGAACGTCTGACTTCATCGCAGACCTTCTGGACAGTGCCTCGTGACCATACGCTTGCGCGCGGTATGGTGACGTGTTCGCGAAGGCGTCTGCACTTTGTGATCGGTTCCATGCTTTGAAGACAGTTCAGAACTGCATTTTCTACTTATCAACTTCAAAATTTCCCTTACACACCTCCTACACCTTTTCGTACTCATTATCCATTACCAATCTAGTACACAGTACATACCTGGAAGAATTTTATCAAAACTGCTATTTATCTTAAAAATGGCATCAGTTATTGTCCTGGAGGACCTTCACAACAAAACAAGCACAATACTTTCAAAGACAATGAAGAGGACCAAGAAGATGAGGTAGAGGAAGTGGCTACTTCTAGCACCAAGATCGAATCATGGGTATGCCAGTTCTTTGCTACTGTTGGAAGTGTACCAAAGGCTAAAGCTACCAAAGTGAAATGCACTGAGTGCAATTTTGTACTCAGTCGCAGACTACCTGGACAATACTCCTTCGGGACCACCTCCATGCGCTGCCACACCAAATCCAATGACTGCAATGCTCTCAGAAAGGTTGTTCCTTCCTCAGCAAGTAGTAAGCTGCCTTCCTTCACCTCATCTTTCTTAACAAATACTGTAACCACACAGACAGATGTCTGCGGGCTTTGGCGTGAAATAAATAAATAAATAAATAAATAAATAAATACATAAATAAATAAGGAGGGCTACGGACCATTATCGTCCATTGCAGTCCCTGAAATGGGGGATAAAGGCCATTAGCACCCCTGGTTCCCAAAGCGGGAACCCAGGGTGCTAAAATATAGATTTTTCTTCCTATATCGGGATGCCTCCGTTTTTTCCTTGATTTTCAAAGGTTTTGTTACAAAGTATTGCTCACCTTAACATCCATGCACCTAAAGTTGTTTCCTTGATTTCAAGGGTTTTGTTATTCCATGGATTTTAGAATGCTTCCTGACCACTAGCATGGTCTTCAGCCATGGCCGGTGGGCACGGCCACTCTATATTTTAAAACACTTGCAAACACTTGCAACCCATCAGCCAAAGATGTTCATCAATCACAAACTGATTTTGGCCTGTTTTGACTGGTATTGTTTTGCATAAAAGATTGCAGACTTTGAGAACTCACAATATTTTTAGGCAATGAGCAGTGGGATGAAATTATTTTCTATTGATCACACACTTTTGTTAAGCAGTGTGCTCCAAACTGATTGTTTTATGGACGGTCTCTTGGTGACTGTTGTGATACATCGCATGCCCCCAATTTACCACATTTAAGCAGAACGGAAACAGGAACAAAATGACTGGCTGCAAGAATAACATTTGCTCAGGTACTTTCTGCACCCATCACAACAATCAAAAGCTGACACTCATGAATATATGCACAGTAAGTGAACATATATCTTAAAGTAAACATTTAGAAATGTAGTTCAATTGACCTTCTCCTTAGAATAAAGTGTGCAAGAGAAAATAGCATTAGACATTCAAAAAAGAGTAATGAACAGAAAAATAGCCTTAGAGTGGAAATCTTCCAATAAATATGCTGATAAGGTATACGAGGTGTATATGTATGTTTGGTGATAAAATCTTTGCCAAGAGAGATTTAAAGTGAGTTACGATGTATGATGTGTTAGTGATGTCATCAGTGATGTTAGCCGTGATGTCATCTGTGATGTCATTATTGTGGTCATAGGCTGTGCAACAGGGTGTGCAAAGTTAAGGTGGATTTGCTTCAAATGTGAGTGCTGCATTTCAAGGTATTTGTTTCATTAAAACTGATCCCCTTAACTATCGCTTAACAAACCTTACTTCACTAAATTTCAAAGGTTATGTTGCTATATTTTTTCATGTTGAATCTGAGCACCTCAACTCTCTCATAACTAAAATGTTCTCACTGAATTTCAAGTGGTTCGTTATAATATAGTTTCTTTGGGGTCCACTAGCCATTGCCCCCGTACATATTGCAACAATACGTTCCTTTGTGCCCTAATAGCCATCGCCTCAGCCATCACTAGTGGCCATGGCCTTCGGCTTCAGGCTTCAATCTTCATTTCTCCCATAATCGTTGTCCTGTCTTTTTCCCATCATTATGATGCACTTTGACAATTCTGTGAATGTTAAAAGCACACATAGTTTAATTTGATAGTTATTTAGATTGCATTTCATAGCGTATGTATGTATATATCCCACCCATGCATTGCAGATCCTGCTTCTTCACATGCCTCTTGAACATAAAAGCTTCTAGATGAGCCTCTTTTAAGGAGAATTGTGTTAGGACATTTGGACGCATCACCACATACTATAACAGAACACATTGCAGAAGTTACAGAATGAAGGGAGAGTGTGACACTGAGAGAGTGATTGAGAGGGTGAGAGAGGGGAAAGGGACACAGATTGGCAGTAATTGCCATTGCCAGCACTGTGTAGTATACTATATACAGTGACTTGTCATAACATAACATAATGCACCCAGGTTTTATGCATGAAAAAATGTATTACTGTAAGTGGAAGAAAACGAAGAAGAAGAAGAAGAAGAAGAAGAAGAAGAAGGAGAAGAAGAGGAAGAAGAAGAAGAAGAAGAAGAAGAAGAAGAAGAAGAAGAAGAAGAAGAAGAAGAAGAAGAAGAAGAAGAAGAAGAAGAAGAAGAAGAAGGATAGAGAGAGAGACAGAGAAAGTGAGGCCTGCCATAGAGAATGATATGATATCATGTGGCATTTATAACGCGCCTGTACACAAGTGTTTCTAAGCGCGACAATGAGAGACATGTGTGAACCAAAGCATCATACTCTAAATTAATGGAACATAATGAGGGCCAATCGCAGTGCCTGTGAGAGGGATGGTGCTGCAGAGGTCTTTTTTCCTATAGGTGTGGAGGCACTGGCTCTTTGGGTGCCTCTTTTAATTACATTATGTTATGGTATTTGGGCACATCATGCATTCGATAGCAGACACATTGTGGGAAGTTATAGAAGAATGGGACAACGAGAGCGACAGGGGGAGCAAAAGAGAGAAAGAGAGCGAGAGAGAGAGAGAGAGAGAAGAAGAAGAAGAAGAAGAAGAAGAAGAGGAAGAAGAAGAAGAAGAAGAGGAAGAGGCAGTGAGAGACAGACTGGCAGAGATTGCCATTGGCAACACTGTACAGAATGCACTGTCCAGTAACATATAGTAACACACCATAATGCACCCAGGTAATAAAGAAAATATTGCATTACTGTAAATATCAGAGGAAAGGAGGACAGAGAGAAACTGAAATACTGTTGCTTGAGAGAGAGAGAGAGAGAGAGAGAGAGAGAGAGAAGAAGAAGAAGAGGAAGAGGCAGTGAGAGACAGACACTGGCAGAGATTGCCATTGGCAACACTGTACAGAATACACTGTCCAGTAACATATAGTAACACACCATAATGCACCCAGGTAATAAAGAAAATATTGCATTACTGTAAGTATCAGAGGAAAGGAGGACAGAGAGAAAATTAAATACTGTTGCTTGAGAGAGAGAGATAGAGAGAGAGAGAGAGAGAGAGAGAGAGAGAGAGAGAGAGAGAGAGAGAGAGAGAGATGTTTTGTACAGGCTGCAGTAAGAAAGTCTAAGGACATAGCACACAATGAAAGCAGAATGTACCCTGCCAGTTGCCATGCCTTCAAGCAGGATTGATGCAGCTGGGTTCTCTTTTCAGCAGGTGGGTGGTTACAAAAGAAAGGGTGGGGTAGAGAGCGAGTGTGTGAGGGCATCAGCAAGAGGTAGAGATTGGCAATGATTTGTAATTTTAGCGGTGTGTGCTATATAACGCACAGCAGCATGTAGTAACATAATGGATCCAGGTTGCATGCAATAAACATTACATTGCTGTGACAGAAGGAAGAGAGAAAGAGAGATATAGTGCAGAGAGAAAGAGAGAGACATGAAGAAAGTGAGAAGTGCAGTATAAACTGCAGTAACATATTCTACGATAATAGAACATAATGAAGGCAGAATATACTGTGCCATTTGCAGTGCCTTTGAACAGGTTTGTGTCGTCGAGGTCCTGTAACTGCAGATGCCTGAACTCTGACTATTAGGGGGCCCCCGCTTACGAAATGAATGTGTGCGAATATTATTTCGGAGCATCACCACATACTGTAGAAGAATACATTGCTGGAAGTTACAGAAAAAAGGAGAGGAAGAGAGAGAGAGAAAGAGAAGGGGGATCGATAGAAAGAGAGAGAGAGAGATAGAGACTGCATAGAGACAGAGACACCAGAAGACAGAACTAGTCCACAATTGGCATTATGCAGTAAACACGCTACAGTAACATGTCATAGGGACATGTACAATAATAGTAATGAAGAGCAGTAGAGAGTTTACCAGAGGGATTGCACAATACATGCTCTGTTGCATACTGAGCAACTTGTACTTATTTGCCACTTTTGCAGGTTTGTTGGTTGATTTCTGGGGTACTTGGGCATCAGGAGGCATTTGGCCTTTGGGAGTGGGCAGGGTGGCCAAAGCTCTGGCTGTTGAAAGCAGAGTTTGCATGGCAGGGCACACACTTTTTAAACATTATTTGCATCCATATTCAGGGAGAAATTCAATAAAGAGAATTACTGTGATACATTGGAATGTTGCCTGGGTTTCTAAACATACTCTAGCTTTTTACTAGGCCATGGAGACATGTGGATGCTAATTATGGTAGCCCCACTACAGGACAGAGCCAAAAGTGGGGTGAATGCAAGTGGGAATGGGGAGTGAACATTAGAAATACTTATGTGAACAATCCTTATTTGTGTTTGGTTGGGGCGAGTGACGCAAGTGAGGCCTAGGCACACAGTATCTGTTCTGCCTAAAGTTAGAAATGGAAGCTATTTTTTAATAATAATTGGCGGTCTATAACGTGCTTAATACCGAAGCGGTTTCGAAGAGTGGACCCGGAATTCAAACCTGTGTTGCTCTGCATCACCTTGCTTCCAAGATAAGCGTGTTGCCACTGAGCTATACTACCCATGCCGTTGAAGCGCGGCCTTTGGGCCAGACGGGTGGGAGTGTTCCTAGTATGAGCATAAAACTGGCATAGACCCAGGGCCTTCAGAAATATTTCTTATATAGACACAGGAATTTTGTTTTTTTTAAATTCAAAACAATACTAGATTTGTCTCGGAGACTTGTTCACAATGTGCACATGCAGGTAAGTCATAGCAAATGAGTCTAACTTTGTGTAAAGGAAGTTTACACAGAATATGCTGAGACACCCTTTCACCTGATAATTACAGAAATGCTGTGTATGCAACTTTTGTATTTTGCAAATCCTAGCTCACAAATCCCACATGGATTCCACAGGACAGAGAACCGCAATGCAAGGAATGCAAGAACCGTAGCTATTATACCCGATGTATAGCAGCCACATATTTTACTGATAGCATTTGCGGTCTGAGTCCCTCAGGATTTCATTGATAACGGCCATGGCCCCTCACAATTGATGATGCTGGCGGGGGGTGATTGAAGCTGTAGTCAAAAATATTTAGAGAGCCTAAGTTTTAATATTCATGATTAGTATAGTGGCGAGACAGCCCTTGCCTGATGCGTGGCTATGGTTTTGATGATTTCAAGTGCATTCTTCCAGTTTGTGAATGCTGCAATTTGATGGCACCAAATAAGACCATAATCCATGATGCGGCAAACCATAAACCTATCCTCAGGAATGTTGATGCTAATCTTGACCCATGATGGAACAGAAACCGCGTGCCCGGGATATCAGCTCACCATAATGACAGAATCTATGGTTTTCAACTTTTAGTTTTGTATTGCTCATGCAAATAAAGACCCGTTCAGAAATAAAGCACTGTAATCTATACTTGTTCAATTTTGTATGTTATATTCAACATACATGGGAATGTCTTCCACCACTCCAGAACTGCAACCATTACCCAGAGGCACCGGCTGGGTCTGCCACCAAATCTGCACTATGGAGTTGACGGCTAATTATATCAACTTCAATGTTGGTAGAGGAAGGGGTTAATCAATGGCAGTGAACACTTTCATGTAACACCAATGTGACAGAACCAGTGTGCAGGGGTAATGTCTGAAGTGCCTGGCACACAATAGCCCACTAACTATTGTACTGTTAAACGTCAATTTTTAAAGGTAATGGAACCAGTGGTGGTTTACATCAGATGTGAATGCACTACTTAGCTGTAAGAGCAGTCAGAGTTGGAGAGGTGTTGACATTCAATTGTGGCTCAGGGATATAGGACAATAAGAGTAAAATAACTGGGAAAGATCCTCCTCCACGCAGCATCTTAAGTATAAGGCACAGGAATGGAGATGAATGTGTTGCTAGCAGGGTGAAAGTGTAACTGCTGTAATCTGTAGCACTGGAAAGTAATTGTCAATTTGTAGCTAAGTGTATAGTCAGTTTGTAGCTGAATACATTGTGACATGTGGAGATGGGTTGAAACTCATTTACTGTTCTCTCAGCGTTATCAACATGACAATTGAAGTGAAGCAGTGAGAGCTTTCTCCTTCATTGGCAAGGAGCTGAGTTTGGTTCCCATCTATGCCATTACCTTTTTGTGTTATTTGGCTTTTGTAAATTTAAGTTGGGGCTTTTGGTTTGATTTCTTCAAGGAATTACAATACAATACATAGTAAAAAAAAGAAATCTCTGCAGTAAGGGAGCAGTGGCTGGTCAAGTGAGTGGGAGAGAAGTCTGAGCCCAAAACAGTTTCTGATTTAAAAAGTGGAGTGGTGTGGGGTTTCATCAAGAAGTGTACTGACAGTTGATTGATTGTGTTTGTAAATCAGAAATTAAAATAATAAAGAGATATTTAATAAATACTGCAGGGATAAAATGTGTAAGTTAATGAATGCATTAAATGCAGCAACAATAGGTGGATCAAATACTGGGAACCAGTTGATTAGGGGTCACCCAATAGAAAATCTGCTTACCCAGTTGATGAGGCTCACAACAGGTCTGAACCCTTGTTCAAAGTCTACCCTGGGTACAACAGGTAGGTTTTAAACCGATAAGCATCAGAATTCCTTCATGCTTAAAAAGGGCACCTATGTCACACATGCCAGGGACGTCATTTGGAGGTTGCCAGGGATTGCAGACACTACCCCTGGCTCAAACTCTGCTATCTCTAGACCTGTACTTGCTACCTCTGGGCCACTGGACACAGAAGCAGTGCCAAGAACAGATATCCGTGTTGCACCTGACAAGGGCGACTGTAAAAGCAGCTAAATGTATCACAACTTTGTTCACCTGCAATCTCGATCTCATTAGCTGGACAAATAACAAGGATGCAGGAAAAACCATGATGCCACAATCACTAACAGGTTGGCAGGTCATTAGTGAAGAATGCCTGAATGGTTGGGTTCAGGGGCAGGGATATCTGTGCACCTCATACCTAGTACTGTAGCAACTGGAAGGGTATGGAGCTAGGTCTTGCTAGATGGGAACGGGTAAGAGCAGCCTGCAGTACTCATTGACAGCACAGCATGAACGCAAATCGCATCAGTGTTTCTCGCAGTCTGCTTTGTACATACAGTGAGCTACAGGGCCTGTGATGTGAGGGATGTGCCCTAGTGGCTTCTGCCATCAATTCGGCCTGGATACTGCGTGACCTGACCCAGATCTGCCAGACCTGCACCACAGGCACACAACATATAGACGCAAGGTGAGATAATGAATTTACATTAAGTTGCCCTCCGCCTTTGAAGTAAACCATCTATTACTTCCTCAAGCATACAAATTATTTATTTGGAAGGATAGCTCAGTAGCAATGCACTTGCTTTGGGGAAAAGAGGATGCACTGCAACATGGTTTCAGTTCCTGTTCCAGTGCTTAGAAGATGGAGGAGGATGGCACCAAGCAAGATATAAAGGACCAAAGACAATAATACAATTGACCTTTTCTCAGGGTGATGTCATGGAGCTGCTGCTGCTGTTTACTTTTTAAAATGAAAAAAAAAATGCAATTACTATGACCTGAAACACATCCTTCTCCTCTATCTCCCATCTAACACAAATAAATGTGGGTTACTTACCAAATAAGCAAAACAGAAAGGTGATTGCTGGAAGGTTTCAAATCATTTATAACCACTGGGGCAGCTCTGGGCAACACTCCAGACCATCGTTTTCAGCCTGTCATGTCAGTACAGAAGGGGAAAGACCATAGGCAAATTATGCTTGGTCCCACCACAAATGGGGCAGTCCAACCCGAACTGCTAGGTCACATCTCTTCTGCAAGGGACAGCAAGCATCCCCAGACATGTCCCTGCCTCTTTTAGCGTCATGAGTGAAGAGGATCCTAGGTCTCTAGGCCCAGCAGGCTTTTCTAGGGGGGATGTCATGGAGCTGCTGTTTACATTTTAAAATAAAAAAAACCTTCAATTACTGTGACCTGAAACACACCCTTCCTCTCGATCTCCCATCTAACAAAAAAAGCTGTGGGTTACTTACCAAATAAGCAAAATAGAAAGGTGATGGCTGGAAGGTTGCATATCATTCATAGCCACTGGCACAGCTCTGGGCAACCCTTCAGACCATTGTTTATCTGGTTAGACTTGTGTTGGACATTTGCTGTTTCCAGTCTGGGGCCAGGCACTTGGCAGGCAGTGGATGTATGCACTTTGGCGTTTAGCACTCTTTGAGATGCTGTCTCAGTTTACAGTTTAGCCAGAGTGATGTATAGCAGTCCAGGTTGTTGTGTTGGACGTCTGCTTAAATTCTCAGTAATTTGATGATATGGGCAAATACACACTGATATCAACGCTACATATGGTAATCCATTTTTGTATAAAATGTACATTATATTACAGTGATGTTGTAACCATATTTTTATTAGTGTACTGAGGATCAATGCTATGTGATGCTACTTGGGGATGGGGTCAAACGACAGAACTTCCTGTGATGTCATCAGAGGTAAAGTGTTGTGCAATGTAACTTCTGCTACGCCTGGCATTTTGATGAAATGATGTCCCTGTCTACTACCACTTGCAACACACATGCGGCCACAAACAGCGGTGTGGGTGCTCCAACACCCATTGAATGACAATGAGCCACAAGTGCTGAAATGGTGGACAGCATCTCAAACCTTTCTGTACAATATTTATTGAAAATATACTGGCGCCAAACCACGGCCGAGATTCGTGTCTGATTAATAAAAGTGATACATATAGAACACGCAGGACAGATGCTGTATGTAACTGACAACTAATCTCTGAAGATGTTCCTGGGGAATTCAAAGTAGAGCCGTTAAGATTGCTTAGTAATGCCAGAAAGATAGTTCAGTAATTTAAGTGTTGGTTCAGAGATCTGTGTGCAGCCTCCAATGACAGCTTGAAACCCCAGCAGGGCTGACTCACCTGTTCGTCCTTCTGAGGTTAACACATTCAACACCACTATGTTGGCAAGTGTTGCCACGCTTTATTACAGTACATAAAAGCAGAAAAATAGGGCAGGATGTGCTAGCATTACATGTTATATTTGTAAGATTAATTGTAAGCCTATATTATCGAGACCTGCTCTAAAATGCCAAAATGAAAACGAATCGGTGGAAACGGAACTATAATAGTTACTGCAAGTAAACAGACGGCTGCCCCTTTCAGTAAATGTAATAACGTTCGCTTAGGATGCGTGAGCCTGGGCGATGCTTTCAGGCGTGTGCTTGTTCAATAAGAGCCGGCTGGTCAGGTGGGGCCTGCTCGTGCTAGCCTGCAGCTTTCATGATATTAAACCTTGAAGTATTATACTGTTTTCATAACAAAGACTAAGCCAGTATTAGCTGAAAATACAGTCGAGGTCCAGGCTACAAAGCGTGTTTTTCCTTCATCCCTGAGTCACCCCCGTTTAGAATTCAGCAGAACACCGTCTTTATTCCACGCTAGCAAATAGCAGATGACTAACCTTGAAAGGCGCGTGAATTCCAAACGCAGCGCGCGTCTTCAATGGCGTCTTTCCTTGCTACAAATCCACGTCTTAGGCGGCGTCAACGGCAATGCCAGGCGAACGGAAATCAGCCTCTTTATTTATATTTATAGGTTTTCATTCCAAGAATCTTAGGTGTGCACAAGCCGCTTTCTCTTAGTTATTTAAATTCGAGTTTGAAAAATAAGGATGCAAATGGCACCAGTTCAGCTCTTGGCGAGTATGTGGTTGAACAGTGTCGTATTTACTTTTGAAAACGTCTGTCTGTCAAGCTTCAGCTGCAGCCTACACCCCCGTGTCGTATTGGCGTGCCCCATTTCATGTCTGGTGGTGACATTTCTGCTGAACATGCCCCTTGTGGTCTGCTGACAGATGCTTTGGGGAATACGGGCCAGTCTTTTATTGTTTCTTAGATTACCTTTGCAGAATCCCCCACCCCTCCCCAAGCTTCTCATGTAGTCTTGCCATGCTGAGCTTTGGCGGTGCATTTTCCCCTATACATCTTAGGTCGTGCACAACCACCCACTAGAAAAACAAACGTGGAAGGTGGACTGTCGTGGTGCAAAATACTGTGCCTCATTAGGGGTATATTTATCATTACCACCTTGGAAGTAGAAGCAAATCCTTCAGATTCTGAAATGGTGGTATTCCCTTGCAGGGAGTCCTTGGGTTTAGGAGGATTTAATGCAGGCTGTAATTGGTGGGTTTTCTTCCACTTTTCCTTGCAACTTGGAATATGGTGGTGTGCTAAACGCGGTAGCAGTTTATCAATGGCACTTTTTTCCGCATCGTCATAATCGTGAAGAGACCCAATAAATAAAAGTGTCAAATGCACTTCACTACAAAACAATAATTTATCTGTTGCTGCATGAAACCCCCTTTTCACTCCTTGATGACATTTGCTAAATATTGATTTACGCAGTAGCATTAGTCTTCGCAGGAGACTAATTGTTGCGTTTCTTTCTTAGTCTCATGTTCTTTTTCATTTCTTTCTAACGCACTCCTTTGTGAAATGGCCATCATTTGGCTGAAGCCTTTTTCCCAGATGTTGTTTGAATGGCAGATGTAGAATGCCAGTGCTCTGAGAGGCATTCCCTGTAAGGTGGCTGTAAAAAAGTGGTCGGGTCCACAGATCACTAGGAGCCCCATGCGTGAAAAGGACTCTCATGTATTCTGGTACAGTGCAAATAAGATGAGGACACAGGTTACAAGTCACAGGCGCATCGGGGAACATCCACGGGCCACCCTTTCACCAAGCCAGCCTCTGATCGACTGTCATTCAAGGAACACCCAGCATAGAACACTCTCACCACGTTCTACGGCCAGGCACTCATGACATCACATGCACACCAAGCAGAGTGGATAGGAAGCAGCTAAGACACAACACATCTTCCCCCCTCATGTGAAATAGGATATGAACACACCCAAAAGAGACATACAAACAAATAGAGCAGCATGAACATGTGTACATTGCTCGCCATCTTTAATTCCAAATCCACCGTCCAAACTATGAGTAAAACTCCACCCAGAACCAAACCCTAACCCAACCTATACTCCAAGTCTAACTCCCACCAGGCTTGCTGTCGAGTAACCACTCAGAGACAACAACCTAAAGACACAGACCAAACATAAACATGAATCAACTGAACATCTCCCTTTAAAATCTAGAACAGCAGTAGTGAGGAACACCAGCACACATACCAGGCATACAGCACAACCCACATCCACTGTGCGAAAAGTCCAACGCCTCTGCAAAACACTCAGTGGCATTTCAACAACTTAGCTAACATGTTGATACATGTGCCACCACACTCCACACAGGTGTCCAACATCTCTTCTACTACAAGTGTGAAATACCTCTGCACCCCACACAGGTGTCCAACATCTCTTCTACTACAAGTGTGAAATACCTCCGCACCCCACACAGGTGTCCAACATCTCTTCTACTACAAGTGTGAAATACCTCCGCACCCCACACAGGTGTCCAACATCTCTTCTACTACAAGTGTGAAAAACCACCGCACCCCACACAGGTATCCAACACCTCTTCTCTCAGTGATGGTAGGTATTCAACACCTCTTCTTTAAAACGCCCATACACCGTTTAGCTGTACAATACCTATTCTGCCAGTTATGATACCTGTCCAACACCTCTAGTGAAAAGTGCTACATGCACCGCTTGGGTGTCCAACACCTCTAACACAACACCAGTTTACCAGTCACAAGCATTACATTTGTTTACACAGCACATATTTTCATCTCCACCAGCTAAACCTGCAAAAAGTAGGCATTGAAAACACAGCAAATGTAGCCATTTAAAACTAGCACTTAACAGGTCCATGCCTCTCCCTAATGTTTGCAATAGTTGATTGTTCCTGTGAAGATAACATTGTGCATAACATATGTTCTAAGCAAAACCAATACAACTCAGCATGTTTAAATATGACTACTGTTATTTCATACACAAAGGCCACGACATGCATCCATTGCACAGAATACAACACCAATCCAACTGGCCTCCCATCAACTCAAGGAGATAACATCATAAAAACGAGCATTTTCCACAATAAATGCCAAGCCCCTCCCTTCCCAGAAACGGTTGAAGGCCCACATCCTCCTCCCCCAGGTGATGAAGTCAGATCTACAATAAAATAATTGGAACTCCATGTGAAAATACATCCACTTTAACATCCAAGTCAATACGGTACAATACCGCCCTTAATGCGCTCTGATGTAATCCAGAACAATAGCTCCTCCAACTGCCAGAATGAAATCGTAGCTGTTCCTTTGTACTCTTCTGGTATACCATGCTTTCATTCTATAATATGCCCACTCCGTTCTTCCCCTTCTATTGGGCACACTAACATCCATGGAATCCAATCTCTTGAGAGACCAACACCCCCGGCCTGGTAGTCACCACCAAAATGCTGATGGTCTCTCCAGGATGTTTGACGGACTGGAGTAAGGAGATTCATCCAGGAGTGGATTAAATCCTGCTGTCCCTCAGTCTGGGGGATGGAGGGGCGGGGGTGTTAGGGAGAATTCTCCAGAATGTGCTAAGTTCCTTTACCTTTTGAGACCCCCAGCAACTTTACTGGATTTCTAGGATTTAAATTTTTACCTGGAAAGAGTGTGAGCCTTTTGTCCCACTCTTTCATGTATTTTGATGTGTGGTTTACTTTGGCATCATCTTTTTATTGTGTGTCACACAACACCTTCAGTGCGGTGACTCAAGGGTGTCTTTCAGACTCCCCAAGGTTTAAATACCTTCTCTGGGACTGACTACCGTCTCCAAAAGCATGTAAACTTAAATAGACTTTGCTAGTCTTTTTAAATTCATAGACCCAGCACACACTATCTTCATATAGAGTGCCCAGCATCCCCTGTATCTAAACACTCATGTAAGAGTCAAATGTTACCCTTTCCTCTTGAAATGGCTGGTGGCAGTGGTTTTAGAACAAACTACCATGATTTTTCCCAACCGCGAACACTGGTAGCTAAAAATCGGGTCAGCCATGTTTTTCAATATGGGGCCCATGACCCCTCTGTAAAAACAGACCCTGGTCATCTTTTTTGCCATTTCTTTTAGGAAAGGTCCTTCTTGTGTTTAACTCTGCGCACCAAACCAGGTTTGGTCCCTTTGTTCGATGCCCTTTGGCAGGCTTCAGTGCTGAAGCCCTCCTCTGGTGCCTGATTGTCTGGGGTGGACAGGATGAGAGGAAGGTGCCTGAAACTCCATCTGCTTAGTCTCCTAGGAGACCTGAATGCACTCTGGCATTATCGGCTGGCTGACTGTCCGGCAAGGACAGTCACCCTGCTGGGTGAGTGACAGCTAGACTGGAATGAATGGGAGAAAACTGTTTAAAAGCAGGTCTCTAGGACTTGGAAGGCAGAGTTGATCACTGGAACGAAAGAACCGAAGACAAGCTGAAGGAAGACGACTGCTGCAACTCCTGGACCATTGCTTTGCCCAGGGAAGCCCTGCTGCAGGTCCAAATTGCCTGAAACACCATCGACAGAGAAGCTCCTTCAAGGACAGCTTCTTCCCTTGAGCTGGTGCGAACAACCAACTCATAAACCACCTGGAAAGCATCTCTATACTGGTCCAATTTTCATCAGAGTGCTGTTGAAAACCAGATAGCCAGTGAGAGGGATACCAGTTTGTGGACTTTAAGGCACTCACACCTTAAAACGGACAGTTAGCCAAGCTTGTGGCCTCTTCCCTGGGCACTGCTGGAACTGCCAGGAACAACCGCCTCAGCTACAGAATTTCTTCATGGATAAGGTACTGTGCAAACGCGGTGTGGAAATCCTTTCTGCCACGGTGAAAGTTTGTGAAACTTTCACAACTTTGGAGTCTTGTTCACTCCTATCCGACATATAACTCTTTTTCTGGCAAACTACTTCTTAGAACAATGGCAAAGACTTAACCGTTTACTACCAGAAATGTGCTCTCCTATCCAAGTCTCTGAACCATTGACTTTGGCCCAGGCCTATTGAATTGAATTGCCTGTTGTAGTGAACTGAAACTATTTTCCCTGCCTATGAAAGTAATTGTGCTTTAGTTCTTTTAACCTTTGTCTTTCTACCCATTTTGAAAGTTACTGAAGTGCCATTTTGCTCCCACTTCAGGGGACCCTACTGGTTGTGTACTGTAGTGTATTAGATTGTGATATTAAGCTGCTTCTTACTAGTGGAATGTTTTCCAACTGACTGTGTAAATAAATGTTTATTCTTTTACCAAGAAACCTTGAATAGTGTTTGTTTGAACTACTGTGATTACTAGTCCTTTGTGTAACTTCTTGTACTGCTCACATCCCTCTTCAGATAAGTCTGGCTGCCCAGCCACTGCTACCACATAACTGTGTAGTACAGGCCTTTACCAAAGGTGAGATTGTGCTTACACCTGTAGTCTTAATTGTGTATTTGGCATCGTCAAACCAGACATGACCCGTAACTTCCATTGCCAAAATGAGGGAGTTTTGAAATAGCGAGAATTGGGCATTTGGAAACTGTATTGTTACACAAGGAAGTGAGACCTGCTGCAGTTGACGTTGTTAGGGATTGGTGGAAGAAAGCCATCCACCATCTCGAAAGCAGAGAGAAATGCACACGTAAACACCTTACACGGGCTAGTAAAGCCTTAGCACATGATCAACAAAAGGAAAAGGAAGCTATGAGGAGTATGGATAGGGAGTTCCTATTAGAAGTGCGGAAAATATACCCATCAAAGGATTTGCATGCATCCGATGAATTGATAAATAAACTGTTAAATGAAAGGAGAACGTCTCCTACCGCACCACCTTCGTACGTATCGCCACAGCCACCAGCACCACAAGAGCAACCACCATTAACTGCACCAATTACATGTTCTGATGATTTTCCTTTGCCTCCTAGTGCACACGACTTACTCCTACTCTCATTACCGACTACTTCTAGCACTCCACTTTTGACAGATGACGATACCGCTAGCGACCAAAGAATTGTAACGTGTAGCACAATACCGCCTGCACGTAAGAGAGAATTATGAGATTGGGCAGAGAAATATATAGATGGGGGTGACGAGGCAGCGACTTTGCATTCTATATCAGATCATGGGGGTATTCCTGAACAGAGAATATTGATAGAACAAATGGGATTGCATTTAGCTGAGGTTTGGGGCGATTTAACTAATTCAGCTGTACCACAGGAAGTGCAGGATTTAAATTGCTTGTCTCTTTCTAGAGATACTGCACTGAAAGTGCGTGATCATTTATCAAAAGTATTTGACTTTAAACATGAACCAGATCATTTGCCTCAAATAACATTAGACAAGGGTATTCGACAACCATAGTATTACAGAAAAGATTTTTGCCCCCATCAAAATCAGTTAGTGAAGAAATGCGCATATGTACGAGACACACTCTTAGATGGATCTCAGATGTCTCCATTTTACCTATCGAAGTTCATGACACATTCAGCCAATATTCTCTGCCTATGCAGAGAAAGGTATTACAAATTATGGTAAAATAGTTACAGGATCAATGTTTGAAGAAGAATTTGTGTTGTCCTGCTGACATTATGGCAATTTACAAGCGTGAATTTTCTGCTGGCAGAACACTAACTTCATTGTCACTCGATTTGGCCCTACTCCTTAATAAACATTCAGAATCTCCCACTGTACAATTGCCCATGAGAGAGGTTCCTCCCACTCTTGTACCGAAGGTAGTGTCAGGTGTATCGACCCACGTTCAAGTTATTATGCTGCAACATTTGGTGCTGTTGGCTTAGAAAATCCAAGATGGCCAAAAAGCCCACATTTGCGCCAGCATCCAGGAAAACCGCGCAGTTCTTGCGCACACCAAAATGGTTGCCTGACCTGTGTAAGAGGATTCAATTCAACACTACAGCTAAGTCAACGCCTAGTCTAGAATACTGAAAGAAAACCCGTATTGATATATCTTTATGTCCAGTTCATGCGTTCTGGATGACTACCCCTATATAACACCCCTCTCTTGGAATCCCCCTGACCCCACTGAGCCAAGAAGTAGTTCTGTTTTGCAAGTTAAAAGGTTTATTTGATAATTTAAACAATAGACATATATATCACACTTTATAATAAATTAATAATTGAATATCACACTTAATCTGAGCAGTAATCAATAATGGATAGTCTGGCACCAGCACACTTGTGAATAGGAACAGAAGAATAAGGTGGTAGAGAATACTTTAGATAAGTTCAGATGGATGTAATGTTGAATGAAAATGCAATACAGAAAATACTCAATATGATTTCAACAAAACAATGTAATCACTTTTCTCTGGCAATCCCCTCCCCCCTTCATGCAATGCAAGGAAATGGAAGGAAAGCACACAGTTCTCAGAAATGCAATCAAATGTAATTCAGTTCACCCCAGCAAGCTTAGACTACAGAAGTTTGAAACACAGGCCCCAAAATGCTTTTATATGTGATAGCAATATATTGGAAAATGTGCTAAAATGATTTTAATTCCCTCTGGAGGTTCAGGGTGAGTGGTATCTAGTTAATATTAGTCCAGGCTCACTCTAGCAATGATTCAGGGATGGTTCTTAAGAGGCAAACAAATTTTTAGCAAGGAAAGCAAGGAAGCTGCTGTTTTCACACGTGGAGAAATTTGCAAATCGCGGCAAATTCACAAGTGCGTTTTTCGCGATTGTGGCAAAAGTGTATGGAATAGGAATGCGGTTCTAGGTTCGTTGAAAAGCCAAGATTCCCAGCTTTCAGAGGAAAGTTACTGCAAGTCTCTAAAACAAACGGTCACGGAGATATGAGCGATATGGTAAAGGTCGTTTTTCAGATTTGAAATTTTAAAGTTCAAAGTGACAAGTGACAGCTTGCAGCTAAAAATGACAGGTTACAGCTTTGCAAATGACAGGTGACAGTTAGGAGACAGTTCTGGTTAGATTAAAATAGATTGAATTATATTATTTTAACTAAGAGATTGGTTCTGCACAGTTCTGCTAGGTACTCACAATATATTTAGAAATAGAATGGGCCTCGCCACGGATCTGGTCAGGTTTTCTTCACTCGCCACGGACGGTCTCTGCGCACAGCGTCGGGGTCAGCTCTACTCTGCTGGTCTGGTCTGGATCTCTGGTTCTGATCAGGTCTGTGGGTCCGGATACAGCGGTCTCCGGTTCAGCTGGTCTCTCTCTGGATACAACACTGCTCTCTGGCAAATGGCAAGAGTTCTTGCAAAGAATTCAAACAGCTCGCCTGGCTGTGATAATGGCAATGATTTGAGGCCTGCTAAAGAGGGATTTAGCTTGTAGTTGACCTCTCTGCTACAAATTCTGAAGTAAAGTCTTGGTCTCTGAAGGTGGATAGATTGAAGTCTCTATGTTGGCTCTCTGGAGGTTGATGGAGGTAAAGTATGGATTTTCCCGGCAGAGCGTCCCGCAGCAGATGGAATTGAATGTCTCTATCTGTCCTGACTGTCTGCTTTTATGTGTTTTGAAAATGGGTGGAGAGGCTAGCTTCCTAGGCCCTACCCCTCTCCACTTGTCATTGGCCACTTCATCCTCTTCCCCTTGATTGGGGGAATGAAATGAAGTGTCATCATGATGAGGTCTGTTTATGGTACAGAGAACCCACCCCTGTCAAATTACACACAATCTATATTTTGACCCAAAAGACATATTTGCACAGGTACACATTTGTTTAAAATTACATGCACCCATCACATATCACAGGAGGTATACCCTGTCCAAATCTGCTCTTCCTGGGAGCTTGCATTCAGAAATGGCAACATTTGCACTTTCTAACTGGTTTCGTAATATCGGACATTACCCCAAATTTATACACATGTGCGCAAGGAGTATGGACATTACTTGATGAAGTGTCAGATTTTTAACATGCATACATTTTAAGTAATACCCTCTTAACTGCTAGTGTGCCCCCAGATCATGCCACCGGTTCTAAAAACCTCTTAAAATGTGGGCAGAAAAATCACAAGAATTATGGTATCATTTAAATAATTATGACAAGTCCGTACTATGAGTTATTCATCTTTTTCTAAAACCATATTCTGGCTACAGGGGTGTGGTTTCCCCCCAGCACAAGGTTGAATTTCTCGTTTTTCCAGTTCTGCCAAGCCAGCTTGCTCTCACAGGCAGTGCTCCTCCCCTTTCCTTCCAGGAGGAAGCCACTTTTACGGCCCCCATAATAAAACATTTGCCTGAGTCAGGACAGGGCTTTGTTCAATTTCCTGCAGAGCCCAGGTAATTCAATCAGAGAAGTGTCATATCCCTTTTGGTGGGAGCAGCAAAAGGCAGCCTGGCCTGGGAACACAGCTGTTGTGCAAGTCTCATCTCCTGTCGGGGGTAGCTGGTGGGCAGAATTCAGTTCCTTAAGCCAGGCCCCAGCTAATGTCACTTTTAGTTACCCAGTTTTCTGCATTCAAATAAAACTAACCATTTTTTACATATGCAGCTAAAATGCTGATTCTAAGTTTAAAACTATGACATTTAAACAATTGCAACCTATGTGACACTCAAAGTAGGTCACTCATTTCTTTTAAACATTTAGATTTTTAGTGTCTTTCAGTCCAAATTTACTTAAACTGCTGAAATCCACAGCTTAGCCAGTCTTGTTATAAACCTTCAAGTCACTTCAGAATATAACTTTACATTGTATCCACCCCTCAGTAAGTCTTTCTTTGGCCTGCTTTGGGTTCATTTATTCAGTTTTACACAAAAAAAAGTCTGGTGTTGTTTTAAAATGCCGGCTTTCTGATAGTGGTGAGTACTGGTAATGCACCCATTTTTGGGATTTAAGAAAATGAATTCCCCACAATTCTAGGTTGCTTTTGGCAATCAGCATTGCCATTCCCAATGGTTTCAGACTACTGTGTGGGTAGTCCAATGGTGGTTTTAAGCAGTGCCCTTCTGTGCCCATAACATCGGCAAAAATGAGTGGCAGCCTATTCTTCATGCACTTCCCTGTGCATTTTCTGGGAAGCTCTGGCCATCATGATATTTTCCATGTCAGTACTGCACAGTTTTGAGGTAGGGCTCGGATGCATGGATAAAAACATCCCACACCTGCCACCCACCAGTGTGAGCATGAGGGGCCAGAAGCGCCATGAGTGAAACGTGGTGCCAAAGGAAAAACAGCAGTGCCTGTTAGCTCAAAAAGCGCTTTGAAATTACCTTTGTTTCTCTGAATGACAGCTCAAAATCCTTATTTCAAACATTGCAAGATATTCAAAAATCTTACTGAACACCAGCAGACGTCTGGTAGAATGGAGTCTTGTGTGCATACCAAATCTGGAAAGATGAAGAGCCTAAAATAATGTTCATAACAAAACTGGCTGAGCTGTGGATGTCAGCAGCTTAAGTGAAATTGGACTTAAAGCCACTAAAATCGAAATTTTTAAAATAAATGAGTGATTTACTTTGGAGTGTCACATAGGTTGCAACTGTTTAAATGTCATAGTTTTGAACTTAGAATCAGCGTTCTAACTGCATATGTCAACATTGTTAATTTGATTTGAATGAAGAAAAATGGGAACAAAAGTGACATTTGGCTGAAGCCTGGCTTAAAGAGATTGAATTCTGCCCGGCAACTACCCCCGACAGGAGTTGAAACTTGCCCAGCAACTGCATTCACAGGCCTGGCCTGTCTTCTCCTGCCCCCACCAAAAGGAGATTACACCTCTCTGATTGAATTAGGGGGGGGTACCTGAGACTGCAGGAAACAGAACAATGAACTTCCCTTTGCTCCAAGCAATTTCTAAATCAGGGGGTCGTAAATGGCTTCCTCTTGGAAGGAAATGGGATGGGCACTGCCTCTGTGAGCCAGCTGAGCTTGGAGAAAGTGGACAAACCAGAAAATCCCCCATGTGCTTTGGGAAAACCACACCCCTCTGGGCCAGAGCATAATTTTAGAAAGATGGACAATTCATAGTACATAATTGTCAAAATTATATCAATAATATCATGATTCCTGTGATTTTTCTGTGCACATTTTAAGAGGTGTTAGGACTCTGTGGTATGTTCTGGGGGGTAGTAGCGGAAAATAGGGTATTACTCCAAATGTATGTATGTTAAAAATCTGACACTTCATCATCTGATGCCCATATTCCTTGCACACGTTTGTGTAAATTTTGGAAATGTTTAGAGGTTGTGTTCTGGGTGAAAAGGGCAGAATTCTGTCAGAAGTGAACACAACATCTTACAAAGACAGGGATCGGATGGTTTGGCGCTACCGAAAATATGTTAACTGGACATATAATATTAGAAAAATTGTACATAGATAAATATGCATTTAAGCCAAAAATAGATTTGTGTGCAAAGTGACAAGGGAGTGTTCTTTCTGTATGCCATAAAAAGGATGCTGGATGACTCACAATTCAGTTCCCCAGTCAGGCGACAGAGAATCCTATAGCCTATCAGGATCCTCAGAGGGTTGGGCATAGAAAGTCAGCCTTCCCACCCACTTTCAAAAGACATAAAAAGACCCACTGAAACCCACGTAGGGAGTGCTCTTTCCACTTTCTTGCGAAGCACTTTGCCGGATGACTTCAAATCCAGACAATATTCAGAGACCAGAACTTAGAAAACCAGACTCCATATTCCAGAACTTTGTAGCAGAAAGGCCTAGTCCACAAGCTGAATCATTTCCAGAGGCCTCAGAACCCAGCAACCTAACCAAACCATTCAACAGTTGATTCAAGCTGTGTGATTCTGGCTAGAACCCTGTGCCAAGAACTTTTTCCAAAACCAGAGACCACACCAGACCGCTGTGCAGTGCCAAGAACTTTTGCCAAAACCAGAGACCCAGACCAGACCGCTGTGCAGTACCTGAACTTTTGCCAGAACCAGAGATCCAGACCAGCAGAGCAGAGAGAACCGCAGCTAAACCTGTTGACCAGATCTGTGACGAGGCCCACTCCTTCCAAAATTAGGAGTGAGTATCCAGCCAGAGCTGTGCAAAACCAATCTCTTAGTTTAAAATAATCTAATTCAAACCATTTCCACCTATTTAGAACTGCATAGAAATTGTGTGTCCATTCTGTGATTTCAGACCTGTGAAAGTGTCATTTGTCATTCTGAGTTTTACTTTAATTTTGAGAATCTACCTCCACTAAAGTGTCCGTATCTTTTGAACCACACGTGCTAGGAACGAGATTTAACTTTCATTTTAAAGCTAAGATCCTCAGCTTTCCCGCAAGCCCTAAACTTTCTACTCCTTATAGTTAGTTTTTCCGTAATCGCGCTTCACACACTCGGAAAAAGTGCAGCGAATTGAAAACTAGCTCAATCTCACCACACGTTAAAAAAATAGCTGTCTCTTGCTTGCATTGCTGAAGTTCGTTTTCAATCTGATAATCCCTCCTGAATCATTGCTAGTGTTGACCTGGACTAATTCAAAGTAGCTGTCACTTACCCTGAATCTCCTAAAGGGAATTAAAATCATTTTTAGCATATTTCACTTCTTTGCAAATCACATTTAAAGTATTTTTGCCTGTGTTTTAAAATCATCCATGTTGCTCTAAGCTTGCTAGGGGGGAACTGAATTGGTATTGCATGTGATTGTATTCCTGAAAATCGTGTGCTCCCCTTCCATCTTTTTATATTGCATAGGGGGGGAGGGAATTGTCAAAAGAAAAAGTGATCATATTATCTCTTGTGGAAACCATCTCAGTTATTTCTGTGCTGCATTCTTTTCCATTATTGCATTTCCTTGAACCCATAAAAGCATTCTCAGCTACTTTATCCTCTCTATACCAACTCCTAAGTAATTAAAAAAGTGTGCTAGTGTAATATTATCCATTGTTGATCACTGTCATATTCATAAGTGTGCTATCAAATTTTAATGTATTTATAAAAGTGTGATATATATTGTGTTTAATTTTTCAAATGAATCTTTTAATTTGCAAAACAAACCTACTTCTTGGCTCAGTGAGGTCAGGGGATTCCAAGAGAGGGGCGTTATACAAGGGTTTATCATCCAGATCTATGAACTTGTCATAAAAATATATAAATAAGGGCTTTCATTGGGCATTCCAGCACTGACTTAGTTGGAGTACTGAATTGAAGTCACTTAACAGTAGAGATACCTGCTGTACAGGGAGCACCTGCCACAACTATTCCAGCCCATTACATTTCACAGATTGTTCATGTTCTGTTTTCACGGCAGGAAGTAAACACATTTAAACAGTCCATTCCAGACATTAGAAAGAATCCTACAGGCTTCTACAAAGAAATAGAATCCGTTTTGAATTCGTAGGTTTTCACCTTGGGTGACATCGACTTATTATTCCCTGTAATTTTACCAAAACACTTATGGAAGCAAATTAGGACCGTCGATGATCAAGCTGCAATGGGTGATACTTGGGTTGCATTGGAACTAGCTGATAGTTCTAGGAAAGCTGGAGAAAAACCACTGCAGAACATATTAATTTTACTGAACCACATAGTGATCAAGCTTAAAACTTTAGTGCCTGAGAAGAGAATTATTTGGGAAAAATTAACTGTGCGCATGCAAGGGAAGACTGAGGGAGCAACAGAATACTTAATTAGGTTTGAACAAGTGTTTTCAGACTTTAGTGGCCAAGATTTAAGTATACAACCTGGGAAGAGATTGTTTTTTTGACAAATTTGTGCAAGGATTATTGCCAGACATTCAGTCACAGATCACTGCTTCTTAAAGGGCATGGCAGGCTAAATTGCAATCTGAAGTTTTACACAAGGCTCAGTATTATGAGAACAGAGTGAACAATGAAAAAGAGAAGATAGAGAAGAAAAGGAGAGATTTAAAAACTAGAGTACTTCTGTAACAGATTGCGCAAGGAGCAGAGGGTGGAAATACACAACTGAGAAGCCAGTTCATACTGCAAACGGGACCTGTCCATATGAATCAATGCGCCTATTGTAGACAAGAGTGTCACTGGAGGGCACAGTATCTGACCCTCCAGTGGAGGGCAGCAAATAGTACAATTGGTAGAAGATCGAGAGCACGCAATGGGATGCCCGGTCCAAATAGGAATCAGTTTGCTTAAAATCAACAGAACCAACCACAGGATAATAATGTGGGTAATCAGGGAGGTCAGAAACAAAATGCTGGTAACACAAACACTTTTGACACCAATTCACACTCCTATTTTACTGAAAATTTCACATCTGACGATGTCTTGTTTCGCTAGGACAGCCCGAAGCAGAATCTGCAACCTATTCCTATTACCATAGATCAGAAAGGACCCTACATAGAAATGAAAGTCGGGAATAGGGAACATGTTTTTCCAGTAGACACCAGAGCACAGAAGTGCTCCATTGACCATCTGCGGGTTCCAGATATTCCACTGTCATGGCAGAATGTTTCTGTAGGGTTTTCATGTTCTCCAGTAGTAAGTCTGGTTTCTCGACCGGTGCCAATAGCTTTGGGTCATTCATTGACTCTTGTCCTTTTTTATTGACTACGAATTGTGGTGAAAATCTTCTGGGATTAAATTTGTTAAAGAAATTGAATGCAGTGATTTACTGCTCGCCAGATGGAGTGTACATGACTATTTCACCTCAGCTGAAATCCACTTCACAATGTATGACTTTGCCTTTAGCGAGTAAATTACAAGAGGTCCCTATGCATTTATGGGCAGTAAACAACAACGATGTAGTGCTACTGAATGTTGAACCTGTGTGAATAGTATTAAAATCTGCTATTACGTTACCACGCATTCCACGGTATAAAGTATCTGTTGAAGGTGAACAAGCACTTAAAAGCATTGTTTCCAATTTAATGCATCAATGTGTCATTGAAGAGATTTCTGGTAGTACATGTAATAGCCCGGTTTTGCCTGTTTATAAGAAAGGTGATAATTCTTTACCCTACCATTTTGTAATTGATCTCTGCGTAATTAACAAGGTAGTAGCACCATAGTTTCCCATTGTCCCTGACATTACTACCATCCTGACTATGATTCCTGCTATGGCTAAAACATATCAGTCATCGAATTGAAAAAAAACACATTTTTTAGCATACCCATTTTCCCTTGGTGGACGCTCTTTCACTTTTACATGCATACCACAAGTATATACTGAGAGTCCTAGCATTAACATCAGAGCGCTTAAAGAACAACTCGATATGCTTGAATTGCCTTTCACTTGCACACTGATACAGAACATTGACAACCTACTTATTGCGGCAGATTCTGAGGACGCTTGCAAGGAGGGCACTGTTTTGTTATTGAACCATTTATCTAAGCACGGCCATAAAGCATCTTTGAAGAAATTCCAGTATTGTCTCAATATGAGGTCGCCTATTAAGGCTATTTCCTGTCAAAGGAGGGTAGGTGACTTGCGCCTGAATGTATACAAAACATCTCTGGCATGACTGTTCCAAATACGAAGAAAGAAGTTAGGGCCTTTATTGGCATGGCTTTGTATTGTAGGCAATCAAATCCAAATGTTTCACTTTTGATCAAGCCAATGCTATCGCTACCTTGGGATATGTATTGTCAAGAATCTTTTGATCTGCTCAAAACCGCGTTATGCTCGGTGCCAGTTTTGGGCACACCAAATTACAAAAAGGAGTTTATTTTGTTTGTGAATGAGCATGCAGTTATTTTTCCTCCATGTTAGACCCTGTTGCATGCGCTTTGCCAAAATGTCTCAGGGCTGCAGCTGCTGCTGCCACCTCAGTAAAACAAACTGAGGGAATGGTTTTGGGTCACTCCTTAACCGTAATGGTACCTCACTCAGAAGATGTTCTGTTAAATAGGACACAGGCTCAGCATCTCAGATCTGCCAGACTCACTAGGTATGAGTTGATTCTATTTGCAACTCACATCAAAATTAAGAGATGCTGTATTATTGCCTCCCCTGAACGAGGATTGCACCAATAATGCATCCCATGACTGCCTGTACATAACTGGACAGGAGACAAAAGGCAGAATCAATTTGAATGATACACCATTGACATCTCCAGATGATGAGCTATTCTGTGATCGCTCTTGTTTTACATTACCTGATGGCACTTCCACAGCTGCCTATGCAGTTACCATGTTAGACACCATTATCGAGAGCAAGAGAATTCCACTCAGCTCCGCCCAGGCTGTGGAAATAGTTGCCTTGACTAGAGCTTGTGAGATAACCCAAGGGCGTAGTGTAAATATTTATACTGATAGTCAGTATGCCTTTGGAGTAGCTCACAATTTTGGAAGGTTATGGGCTGAAAGGGGATTTTTAACATCTCATGGTACAAAAATCAGCATGGTCCCTTGATAGTGCAATTGTTATCAGCCTTAGCCCTTCCCAAACACACAGCTATAATAAAATGTGCAGCACACCAGAGGGTGACTGACGACATTGGAAAAGGAAATGCCTTTGCAGACAAAATAACTAAACAAACTGCCAGTGACCCACACTCACGAATGCATGTGTTAAATTCTGCTAAGTGGGTTTCTGAAACTGGGAGGATGGAGGAGGGTGCTAGTACTGTGAAAGAGTTTCAGGCTGAAGCTAGGAAAGAAGAAATCAAATGTTGGGCTTTTGGACGTGCAGGGTTGGATAATGACGGTTGATGGGTTGACCGGGAGGAACAGAGATGGATGCTGGCCAACGTTTGTGTGACAGCTGTAGTTACTATGGCACATGGGCCAGCACACATTAATGAGAAAAGCATTTGTAAATATTTAGACGCAGTCTGGTACAATGATAATATTCCCAAAGTTGAAGAATGATTAGTTCAGAACTGTATGATTTGTATACAACATAACATTGGTAAGGGAACACCAGCACCCAAAGTTAGTTTTGGACCTCCCTCTATGCCATTTGAAGTAATTCACTTTGACTCCATTGAGATGGGGCGTTGCCAAAATTACAAGTATGTGTTAGTAGTGATATGTGCCTTTAGTAAGTGGGTTGAAGCTTTCCCGTTGAGAGATAACACTGCCATGTCCATACAAAAGTAATGTTAAAGGAGAATTTTCCTAGATTTGGCTACCCAGAGTAATTTGGTCCGATAATGGATCACACTTTATAGCGGCCATCATAATACAGGTGTGCGAGGCGCTACAAATAGATACGAGATTTCATTCAGCGAGGTATCCACAGAGTGCCGGTTTAGTAGAATGCCATTACGGTATCCTTACAAATAAACTAGCAAAGGTGTGTGCACATAGTAAACTGAAATGGCACGATGCATTACCATAAGCCTTACTGTCAATGAGGACAGCGACTCAGTCTAAAATAGGACTTTCTCCCTATGAGTTCATCATGGGGAGTCCTGCTTATATATGGAATGACCCTAGACCTTGGAAATTATTTGAGATAGAGTACCCATTTTTAATAGACTACTGTGATCAATTGACTCAAAACTTGCGTTTGATTCACCAACAGGTTCGAGCTGCTTAGCCCGAGAAATACAAAGGACCTGGTCATCGCATTCGACCTGGGGACTTTGTCCTAGTAAAGGACTTGAAATGGAAGTCCTGCCTTGCAGCTCGTTGGAAAGACCCTATCAGGTGCTACCAGCTACTCACACGGCGGTTCAAGTTGACAGCAAATGCACTGCATCCATGCAGCGCACCTGAAACGAGCGCCCTTGCCTTTATCCTGCAACAAATGGGTTAAGGAGGGGGTTGATGATCCTGTTTCCAAAAGAGTGCCTTTGAATGAGGGCACAAATTCTGATCCTGAGCAAAATGTGTGCCCAAACTAATCGAGAATTCTTCACTTTCTTCAGATTCTGTTCCTTTGTTCACCAACCATTCTGTACCTGGAGTCGCAGGGTACAACTTTCGACCAAGGAAATAGTTAGGGATTGATATTTCTCATAAACTACTAGGAAAGTGTAGTTTGTACACTGCACCCACAAGAAACCAACAGCCTTCCCTCCAATCCCCTTAAATACAGTTCAAAGAGTTCCAGAGGGGGGGAGGGTGAGAAGACTACATGCAATATCGGCCACATGGTCAAGTGCCACCTACGGATGAACTTAAATGCCTGTTTTAGTGAGGCTTCTAAATGGACGCTGAAAACTATGCCTATATCTGGAATGTGTAAAATCGAGGACATGGAGAGCATTGCCACTGGAAAAACCATATCTAGAGGACTATGTTCAATGAAGGAGAAGTTGATAATAATAGCAATTGTAGAAAGTGTTGTGATCACATTAATACCCGGATTATGGTACTTGGAGAGTTCACATCCTCTTAGTGTACTACTGCCTACTGTCGGCACTACTTTGTCTCCCCTCTATGTACACTCTCACACTCTTTGTTCGCTTGATCTCAAACAAAGAGAAGGTTATCATAATAATACCCTCATACAGATAATGAATGCTACTCACAAAATCCTAAACAAAAAGAACTGCTGGGTATGTTCTCACCTACCACAACACAGTGTGAAAGGTCTAGGATTGTACTTCTATCCACTTCCACTATCGACTTCTTGCTATGCATCTTTTAGAGCCCTATTCTTTGGTAAGTGGAACGATAGTGCCACTGGTAACTTCGATAGAACAAACATCAATGAATTTGATTGACTAGTTTTGTTACCTCTAGGATGCTCTGTCTTTGCAAATAAAAGTATGACCAATACTGCCCCCACTTAAAGTACTGATAAGCATGCTAGACCCTACCAATCGATGATCTTATTTAGGATGGCCCCCGTGGGAAACAAGGAAGCAATTCCTCTATTCTACACTAGTAATCATGATCCAGATATAGTTCCATTTTGTTTGCAGAAAGAAGTTTCCCGGAATATGGGCACATATGATAAATGTGTAAACACTGCTGTTTTGATAAATGAGAATATGCCTTTATAAATTGGGGGACCCATTTACTTTGTTTGTGGAAAGGAAGCCTATCCATGGTTGCATAAAGACTGGAAAGGAACTTGTTATTTAGGGAAACTACTGCCAGAAGTTTATGTCACATCCACTGCAGACATACTGAAGCATCGCCCTAGGAGGGGAATAAATTATGATACCCCTCTTCAGGAATTGGGATATGTAGCGAAAGACATGGTTCTTTTTTGGGGCCAAGTCATTAACTCATGGGATATTAGAAGATTGGCTAGAGTATTGGAGAATTCTATACATGAAACTACTGACATACTGTTCAAGATGACACTAGAACAAAGAACGATTAGGTCAGTAGCTCGTCAGAATGGTTTTAGACGTCATGTGAGCTGAACCTGCTAGTGAATGCAAAATAGTCGGGTCTGCGTGTTGCATGTACATTCCCGACTCCTCTCCTACTATGTTTCAAGCGATCAAAAGATTACATATTCTAAGTACTGAAATTCACGTTCCCAAAGGGGATTGGGACATTGAGAAATGGGTATGGAACCTACTTAGAATTTGGGGCTGGAAAATGTTCTCAGCCCTCACGGTTATCATTGGGGTAATTCTGCTTTGCTGCTGCTGCATACACTGTCTGCCCATATTAGGTTCTGCATTAGGTGGTTTCTGTTCTAGATCCCTTATGAAGCTACAACCTGGTCCTTATCCTCCTTTAAATATGGCCAATGCATTGATCATGCAAGATGTCAATATCTAACAGATTATGGCTATCAACATAGATGACAGTGATGACTATGGTTGTTCTGACGACGATAATACCTGGTCCGACAATGCTAGCAATGTGTTGGCTTAGGTCAAAAGGAGGGTTTGTGAAAACATATTCATTTTGCATTGTAATATTGTCCTAAGCTCATACACATTGAACCGCGCGATCGCCGTTTCCCAAAAACGCCATCTTGGTTGTTTTGCTCTCATTTCTGAGTTTTCATTCTGAACGCGGTAAAGATTTAGAAAATCTCCGCTTCGGAAGCTTCTTTAAACATGCCCCTGCACAGGAATGCTGTAACTGCTGAGCACATTGTTTTTCTGTAACAAAGAGCCTTGAAGTACTGACGCAAACATAGCTAATCTGTAAATTAGGTGCCATCCTGTCTTCCTTGGCTCTTTCGGCCTTTCCACAGCTAATTGTGAATGTTCATCCAGACTATTAAAGTGAACCACAATTCATGGCATATGTCGTGCCAGTATGTAAATACTGGGTTACTAAGTAGAAATACAGACTGGGCCTCATTACGACTCAGGCGGTAAGGGGTTTACGGTAGCGTAAACAGCGCCGACCCTTACCGCCTGATTCCGAGGTCCCTTAGCGCCATGGCGGATTCAACACCTGCTTTTAGCAGGTGTTAAAATCCATGGCGCTAAGGGACCATGTTGTTAATTACGCCACCGTAATTTACGGTGGCGTAATTAACGCCTTCCCCACTCCCATTATGCCCTATGGGGCAAAAATGGGAATGGGGAAGGGTAAATGGGGATTGGGGACTTACCGCCCCGCCGACCTCGGAATGGGGCGGTAAGTCCGCCAACCACCATGGCGTAAACGTAGTTTACGCCATGGTGGTAAAGGTACGACCCAGGCGGTAACTTACCGCCTGGGTCGTAATGAGGCCCACTGACTTTTAGTCTAGAAACTACATAAATAAAGTAGCGCGAGGAATGTTACCTTGTGTTAGGACCACAATATACTCCTACACCGCATGCCGCTCTTCTTCCCAGAGAGTAAATTGTCTGTGAGATGACGCAGAGGCCCTCATTACAACCCCGGCGCTAAACCATGGCGCTATTAGCACCGTGGTTGGTGCCGGTGTTGTAACGAGTCCACCATGGTGGAATGGGGAAATACCGCCCCATTCCAAGGTTGGCAGGGCGGTATTTCCCCATTTCACCATAGCCCTTCCCCATTCCCATTTTCGCCCCATAGGGCTCAATGGGACTGGCAAATTTCGGTACCGTAATTAGCAGCAAGGTCCCTTTGCGGCACTCTACTTTAACGGCTTTTAAAACCAGCCGTTAAGGTCGGGTCCCACAAAGGGACCTCGTAATCAGGCGTTAAGGGTTTAACGGAGCCGACACCTTTTACGGCGGCGTTAAACCCTTAAGGCCAGGGTCGTAATGACCCCCAGAGTGTACTAACATATGTTTCTATGGTAAAATGCCCACGTCTGTAGGTCATGAACCATCATCACATGATGGGTTAGCACAAATTTATTATTGTATGCCTAAATTGTATAACGTGTGTTCACTACTGCATGTCTTGGGTCCACTTTTTCTATGCCTGTTTACATGCATTAATGAACCTGAGTCTGCTCGAGCGCTGAATAAACTGTTGTTTATATATGTGTTCCTCATGACTGGTGTGTCTTCATTTCTTTTCAGTAGCCTCATATTTGTGGACTTACACCAGAATGCTTGTGCTCCTGACCTGCTCCCATGTCCCAATTTGCACTCCTAGTGCTGAACAGTATAGAGCTCAGGTGAACACGAAGTTCATCCCCTTGTCCACCTCTGCTCCAGTGCCTCTCCCGCCTCAGTGTCCCTGACTGTTCTGACAACCCCGTAGGCCTTTCCGCTCCCATGGAAATAGGATCTCCACGCTCCCAGTACTCTCAAAAGCACAAGTCCCTGACATTCCCACACATTACTATTCAAGTCCCAGGCACGGAGCTGAAAAGACCTCCCCAGATCTGGTGCTGTGCCCGGCCGTGCCGAACATACACCCACAAGAGGAATCCATTTTCCAAACAGCACTGCATCAAGAACCTTGTTAAACAGTTACCCAGGTGCGTTGCAATTTAAACCTCCTGACATGAAGCTCCCTTCTGTGCCAACGGGCCACATTGATGTGACAGCCAAATGAAGTCACAGATCCTTGACAGCAGCAGATCTCATACAGGCTGCATCTGACAGCATTGGCAATAGGTCACAGACAGACCTACTTGAGGCTGGCCAGCTCACAGTTTTTTATTAGAGAGAGGGCACTTATTTTCCTGTTGGGTTTGGAGTGACGGTGGATGTCCTCTTGCTGTGTGGATTTGGGAAAGTTCGTAGGCAGAACACAAGTCTGGGAGGCTATATAAATAAACATCAACCTCCTCTTTTCTTAGTGGGTTAAGTTTGGCTGCCGCAAGATGAGGCGGGCTGATCCTCACCAGGAGCTGGAGAAAGAGATACATATTTGGGGGATTAAGAGGATGTGCTTTTCTTTGGGGCTGTGTGTGGTATTTGTGAATTAAAAGCTTTCTGTTTTTAGATTCAAACCTTTTATTTTCATTTTCTTTCTTTGTGAGCTTAGCACCCAAACAGTGCAGTTGGGACTCCTTTTATTTTGTGTTGTATTTTGATTTTAAAACTAATTTTCTTAAGTTGGGGAAGTCTTGATTTTTTTCTTACATTTGAAGCCAGTTTGTTCAGAGAAGAAAATGCATATATTTATTTTTACTTAAGAGTATCCCTTTTTTAGTTGGGAACATTTTCAGAGGGAGGAATCGGAAAACCTGCTGTATTTTCAGTTTATGAGGTGTCTGTGTAAGAGGAGTACAGCAATCTGAATCATGTGGACATGGAACTCATATCGTCTAGTCTGGAATCTGAAGAGGGGGAACAGGGTTTATCAGCATTCTTGACAGGCAATCTGCCTCCAGCAGATGGTGCTGCTGCAGACATTGTTTGTCGTGTTGGTTATGGTGACGAGAATGCTTGTAAGGGTGATGGTGAAAATGGTGGTGACACAGACGGAAGATGAGCTAGAGCTGTCAGCCACGCAGTACCACAGAGATCAGAAGGAGAGGCAGTATATCAGGAGTAAGGAAGAGAGCCAGGACCACATAGGTCAGGGGAGGCATGAAGGCCGGTGAAGGCACCAACGTCTTGGGTCTGGGATTACTTTAAGGTGCCTAATGGGGTTTCAGCAGTGTGACCCAGCAAAACATCCTCCATCCTCCTACAGCTCAAGCAGGTGTCTGCCTTTTCATACAGCCAAACAACCTACAACTAATGTCCACATCTTGTGATCATAACCTCCTGCAATTGGTATTGTGCCCACAACTTTTTCAGCTCACCTAAATTGGTGATAAAAACATTCTGTTCAACTGCTTGTGTGGGAATAAATTGATATAGTGACTGGAAGAAAAAAGGTAAATCGATCACAATATACCTCAAAGGCCATCCAGCCCTTCAATGAATTCTATGAATTTCAGATTGCTTGTAAATGGTGTTTGCAAAAATAAAAAATAAAATTACATTCTGTTGAGCTCTGCCTAAAATCACCCACCCAAGTTCTCTCCTATGATATTAAATGCATAGCATGCAATGAGGTTTTGCTTCAAAGTCCAAAAATCTCTACCTAAACCTGAAATTAAAATGCCCCAGCTCTCAAACAGAAACAGACAATTAATGCTTCCTTCCTTTTTTGTGCTTTCTTTCTTCCTCTCACTGTAAATCTATTAAATGCACAAGCCCAACATGCCCTACCTAGCAAAGCAAGTTCATTGTTCCAGCTCTCAAACAGCACCAGACGGCTGTACACAACACCCTCTTTCCTCTATAAAAGATGCACAGTGATTGCTAAAGAGCCCCATCAAGCTCCTCCTACATATAGCCAGGAGTATCTGCCTACCCGAACAGGTTAACGTAAATCTTTTAAAAGTTTGTGAAGTTGATAGATCCTGAATATGCTAAAAAATGTTGCGTGATTCCAGTTTCCGATGGATAATTTGGCCCAGGCTTACTCTGAGTTTATCTTTGAACCTACTGTCTGGCTTCATCTTTAACCCTATGTGTACACCTGTGTTAAGAATAGATAATACTAAGAAAATAAAGAATAGGCTATGTCAATCATTGACAGTAGAGAGGTTGTCTGGGTCTTAAGCTACCTCAACGCAATGAAAGTGCAACATTTTTTCATCATAGCTTAAGTTCTGAGGCGAGTCATAGGCGAGAAATGCTGGGCAGTAATGGACTACTAATGAGTAGTTCACTACCACTGGTTACAGAATCCCAGCAACACTGGATGGAGTTTACTCTAGGGTCTGATTTGGGAGTGACTGTGGATGCAGAGTAGATATTGGGAGCCACTAGCCTAGGGATTCTGAGGTCTCACCATCATTGAATCCTTTCCTCGTGTAGCTGCTCTGTCCAGTACCACTGATACAATTTAATGTATACCTAAATTAACAAAGGGTGTATCCTGACTGATCATTTGGGCCAAGCTCTCAAAGCACGGACAAGGAGAAGACAGATTGCTCCCCCTACCGGTTCCCTTTGGGGTTTCTTCAGGGCATTTAGTGTGGAGTCTGTCAGCCTCATAGCTCTCGCTCAAGAACTAGCACGGTTGTTCCTAGAACCTCATGCACAACTAGAAACTGCCACTGTTATTACATACCACACATGCCACCTCACACACTCACATCTCCCACACATGTGGGCCTTAGAGCTCTCATCCTGGTGCCCTCTATAACTGCTGTGACTGAAAATAAACACAATGTTACTTAATACATACTGAACTTCATCACTGCCAATTTCTCTCAGCTGTCCCTTTAATTGCTGCATCCTACACAATCTCCGAGCTTGCATATTGCTTTCACCAACCCTGAACATTTCGTTTTCTATACATTGCATTTTTGAAATCGCCTGATTACCACAATGTGCATTCATGGCATTTGTGGCACAAAGATAGAAATCCGGAATAAAGAGACAATATTGAGCTTACAATGGAAGACAGAACGAGAGATGCATAGATGCAGAGGAAGGCGTAACACAAAAAGAGCACCTCCTGATAATAGTATTGAAATTTGGGAACTTTAAGGAGATTTAGATTGGAGGAGCACAGGTTCTTAACACAAGATTAAAGCATGCATCTCTTTCAGACAAAAGAGGGACCAGTACCAAAAAGACAGTGAAGAACAGTACACTGAATTGTAAACCACACACGCTATCCAATCGGTAGGCAGTGTAGTCTAGCCAGAGGGTAATTATTGTGTGTAAAGCAGCTGAGGTTAAAAACAAGATGGCCCACAGTGTTTTTAGAGAATTTGAAGCTATTTCAGAAAAGTAATTTGAAGACTGAATTAAAGAGAATTAGGGTAATCGAGGTGAGACTGTATTAAAGTACAGGCAACAATAAGTTCAGCAGAGCATGAGAGAAAAGGGACTGGCTGATGCCGAAGGCAGAGGTAGCACATACAAGAAGATGACACTTGCCCAAGTTGAGGGAAAAGGAGAGGATTCATCAAGAAAAGTAAAAAAGACTGAGGGGCCAGGATTAGGATAGGCATCAAGAGTTAAAGGGAAGAACTGGAAGTAGCAAAGGTTTGTGGGACCATCAAAAACAGTGGCCTCAGACTTATCTGAGTTTAATATAATAAGTTGCCCACATCTGTGAAAATGAGGTGGCCATGATGCAAGACTGAAATTGCGAAGATGTATCACCCAGGTTACCGTTCAAAGGAAAAGGGATTTTTCTATCATGGTGTGCAGACGCAGAAGGCAACATTAAATGCAGATATAAGGGAAGCAAGAGGCTGAACATAGAGATGAATCAGAATAGGAGACACAGACGAGCCCGGCGGTACAAGAGAGGCCAACAGGTGAAGAGAAAGCAGACAGTGATACAGATTAAAAAGCAGTGGGAGAGGAAGGAAGAGAGCAAGCAGAATTGAATTCTATCAGTGCACTGGAATACCACATGCATAGGAGTCTGCAGTGTATTAAGATGCAGATAAATAAATAATCACATAGTCCATGACTCCTTAAGCATCAGTCACCTTTCTGTAGCCATCAGCAGTTGCTAGTAGAGTTATTTGCACCCCTTAAACAAAGTAAAAACATCCGTGTCTCTAAATGTTTGCAACTGAACCATAGCATTGCTCTCATGGAGTTTAGCAGGGAAAGTAATGATGGGTGTGACAGAAACTAGAAGGCAGGAGGGGATCAAGAATAAGGGGATCTGATCTGTAATATCACTTTTGACAAATTCAGGAACACTATCAGGGCCAAAGAAGAATGAATTACAGGGAAAGGAGCATCATACATATTATAGAAGCAGAGCTTCATTACTTGTTTATGGACAAGGATCAAGTGGTGCACCAGATTTAAATCAGTAAAATTACAGAGATTAATTGGAAATAGATCCTGTAAATGAAGGCAGAGAAGCAAAACGATGAGTAGAGGAACACGTGACGCAAGGAGGACATTGCCACTCCTGTTGCAGATATTATTTACTTATTAGTCGCTTTCATCTCAGAAAATATGATCAGCACTTCATACAACTCAATTGAAGGGAGGGCACAAGAGACAGATACAAAGAGTAAGGAAACACTTGTGTATAGATGCATTATAAATGCCATATCATATCAAAGCTCCTTCAGTACAGTTACAAACACCGTCTTGGTGTTCTTTGCTTGTCCAATGTGAGAGGGATACAACTTCCACTCCCACCAGCATTCTTGCTTACATCTTTTTCTTATTTGTCTTTCTTCTTAACTGTTCTTAGTGACTTCTTCAATTATTCAGATTTGCACTCTCATTTCTGGTGCAGTCAAGATCAGTGCCCTGATAAGCACATTTAACGAGCATTCTGACTTGAAGAAGTCAGTAACAACAGTTAAGAAGAAAAACATTATAAGAAAAAGATGATATAAGCAAGAATGCTGGTTCTCATTGGAAACTTGGGATATAACGTCAGTAAACTATATCTTGGACATCACATATTAGTTGTTTTACTTGGGTGAACATTAGTAATTTAAGTTGAAATTAGCCAAGAAGAAGCTCCCTAGAGGTTGTAGAGGTTTAGTGTGACCCCTGCACGAAACACATGCAAGCATATGGTATTGGTTTACCTAAACTGTTTTATGATATTTGGGTGTCGTATCTGGAACAATTACTAGACACATTGTGAAATGCTTAGTATTGCATAAGTAATTTTAAAGTATTTCAAAATATTAAATAAGATTGGTCGTGTTTACATGTTCATTGTTGGTGCACAAAGGGTGTTATTGTGTAGATTGCATTTATTTGTGAAAGGATGCATTCAGGTGGGGTCCTGACAGACCCGTTGTAGCATTCTCTCAGCTACGAATAAGAATGAGCGTATATTAATTCAATTGGTAATTGAATATGCATTACGCAAGGTAGCTCATTTTTAGGAACCTGATATATTCTTTTATGTTAAATGGAGTTATACAAAACTACTGATGCACAATTGTATTCCCAAATTGATTGGGGAGAATGTAATGCCAAGATTGGGATCCCTATGAAATGTTTAAGTGAAGTTCTGGAAGAGGATTTGGATTAAGGTATGTGCACGCCAATTTTAGATGCCAAAGGCATGCAGTGATGGACTTAAGCTATAGAACTGTTCTCTAAAATGGAACCTTAGGTTTTGTGAACAGGACCAAATCTGATACGGAGGGTAACTATGCATCCCTGAGTCTATATAGTGCACCCACAATTCGCAATATATTTGTCAGTCAATCAGATATACTGTATTTTTATTTATGTGTCTGAGTGGCAACAGGGGCCTGATATAGAACTGAGAGTGATCGTATATTGTTAAGACTCCACCAAGTGATTCCATGTTCCTTTTTCAGCAATTTCCCATCTTCCAATGTTTTGGAGGGGAATGTTTCTGATACAAGTAATCTCGCAGAAGATTGGACAGATGCATTAGTAGGAAGCTTTTAGAAAACTTATTGGGTGAAAATGCTCATTTGATCAATTCGAGCTGTAATGAGGGACGTTCAGACCCTAACATTATGCTAGATTGTTTTAAACAACGATTAAGTTCTACAGCCATAGATAATACATTACCAGTGAATATCAAACCTCATGTTTTAACACATCAGAAATCATGGCTGGTAAAACAACAAACTTGCCAAAACATACCTACTTAAGTCTTTGCTGGATGCCCCACCATCCATTCAGATTATGAATTATCTTTAAGGGGAAGGCTTTTAAAGAAAGCATATGATAACAAAGGAAGAGCAGCAGGATGATGCATGAAATTAGTTGATAATTGCTGCTGCAGATTCTAATAGTCGTTGCGTCTTGGAAATTTTTGTTTATGCACTACTTGGAAATCCATAAAAAAAATATGGAGGGATCATGTTTCAACTTTATAATCAAAGGACGAGGTTGGGGTCTATTATGCAACCATGTGTTTTGTAAGTGGTGACACACCAGACATAGCAATTGGCACTCACTTGAATAGTTTATTAACAATCAGTGTGTTGGAGATCAGAGAGGTAATAAAAATAACTAAATGTAACAAGAGTCCTGGACCTGATAATGTCAGACTTTTATAAGTTACTAATTGATTTTTGGGCCCGACTACTGGGAGACATGTTCAACTTGATTATTAAAGATAATAATTGTTTTCCAGATTCGTGGGCAAAGGCAATACTTTTTCAGATTTGTTTACAATTTATCACCATATTTCTGTTTTGGATGGTTCTTTAAAAAATGTTGACGAGGCACTTGTAAATAAACCTAATAAATAGATAAAATTAAATTGTTAGTGCCCGTACAGTTACGTTCTATGAAAGGGTTAAGTCCCAAAATCGATTGTTTAGTATTCACCTTCCAATTGCAAAAAAATCACTTTTTTTATTAAAGAATAGACTATGGACCTAATTTACCAAATATTTAGCGCAGTGCGAATTGGCTTGCACTGTAAAATTACACTTTGTTCTGTGAAAACAAACTATTTTGATTCACAGATTTGACTTTGTGCTGGTCCTTCCTAGTTTTCACTGTGCTGGTGCCCTCTTCTCGACACAGAGTGCAATGCATGGGAGTGGTCAGCGCCAAGAACTAAATAGGGGGCGGAACATGCAAAATCCCCATTTATGGCAGAATGTTAGGAAGAACATGGGCGTGGGGAGGCAGGCACCGTGCAACAAACAAACAGACTTTATCAAGTGCTAAAGAAACCCTATTCACAGAAGCTATGATGCAATTGTCTGAAGTACACAAGAGAACGCACATCTTGCGATCTTACAGTCACTGCCAGCACGTTACAAAGCAAAAGGTCACGTATAAAGGCACAGTGCAACCACATTGAACATAGGACTTCCACACTGCCAGACCCTGCATTGCTAGGACTGATCCTACTACATGGAAGAAGAAGGATGAGCAGGAGGGGCCAAATCTTAAATCCACAAACTACATTATTTGTAAGAGAATGACTTGGAATCTCCCACAATGTGGTCTCAGGCAGTGACACCCTTGATAAAAGTACTGTCAGCCTTACACTTCCTGGCTACTGGATCATTACAGAACACAAAAGCCATTGTCGGGGGCATATCACAGCCCACACAATTCAGGTGTCTTCAACAGGTATTGCGCTGCATCCTAGCATGCGGGCATAGGCCCATATACAGGCCACACACACTGCAGTAAAGGCAGAGAGTGTGGCAGGATTTCTACCCAGTTGCTCATTTTCCACAGGTCCTGGGAGCCATTGACTGCACACAGGCAGTGCTTCAGACCCCATGAGACACTGAGTGCATCTATCACGTCAGGACACATTGGCATTCCATTAATGCGGAGGTGATCTGTGATGCAATGGGACACATCATGCATTTCAAAGCCAATTACTCGGATGCACTCATGACAGCTACATCTTCTGTCATTCCCCCATATTACAGGCCCTTGCATCGGGAGCCTTTGGAAACACCTGGCTGGATGGTGGGTATTACCAATTACGCACACAAAAGAAGTTCCATGACACACATGAACACAAGAAATTACAATAAATGCAAACAATAGCTATTTCCCTATTTGCGGGGGACAGTGCCTACACCCTCTCACCATTCCTGTGGACGCCCATCAGGAATCCAGCCGCCCCAGGTGAGGTAAACTACAACATAGCACACATAGCCACTAGGGGCATAATGGAGCGAAACATTCGGAGTGTACACATCACGCTTCTGTACTATGCAAGATCATCGTGGCATGCTGTGTCATGCACAATATTGCCACTTATCATAGCATAGCAGTAGAGTTGCAGGAGGGCCACCACCATAATCCACTGACACCACCCATTCACTTAGTAGGCCAAAGGGCACAGGGACAGGATACACACAATCAGGTTGCCCAAAAATACTTCACCTGAACTGCAACCCATGCGGTGCACACACAGTGAAGCCACATCTTTCATGCCCTTCAATTATGCAATCGGGTCAATCCAGCTTGCACATAAGCACACCCTGAGAATGTGTGTCTGTGAGAGGCAAACTGAGTGTGCCTCATAACATGAAAACTACAATCCCACAGCATCGACATCCATCACACAGTCATAGCAAGTGGAAATACAATTATCCTTGTCACAGGCACAAAGTATTAAACAGAGTGAATCCATCCCCAGACACAATGTCACCATACCAGGGGTGAGTGGCATGCACCAAGTGCAAGAAATGACTCATCTTACTGCATCTTCATGATGTCTCCCTCTGCACCATTGCTGCTGGACCTGTTCACCTCCACTCAACGCAGGTCAAATCTCATAGCAGAGTGAAGTCATCCCCCGGCACAATGGCACCATATTATATGGTCTCCTGAGTGACATGCACCAAGTGCAAGAAAGGGCTCACCTGACTGCCATCTTCACAATGTCTCCCTCCACACTATTGCTCCTGTTCCTGCCCTTCTCCACATGCCACTGCCATGTACATGCATTTGCAATGGGGATAATCAATAGCTGCCCACCCACCCTTTCCACATGCATGTCTCTGATACCCTCAACATGTTCCCCGTCCAGTCATGAAGAAGCTCTCCAGGAATACCAGAAAGCAAATTAGCCAACCACAGGATACACAGACATAAATAAAAAGGTACGGTAACACACCACACTCCCTCAAAAGTCCTTGACCACATCAATGGGAACACATCAGCAACATGACACATGAGAAGGACATACTGGCATTCAACACCTGTGCCTCACCAGCTAAGCACCACACCCTACACACATCACCCACATGCATTCATATCAACTGTATCATACACCTATGTTGAATGAGACAGTCAGGTGTTTTTCATGCCCATCAAACATGCTCTATGTTGCATGGGCATGAAAAACAGGGGTGGAGTGGGAACCATAAGAGGCCATGGAAATGATACCCAACGTGACCCCATTTCACACTTCAACCACAAGGTCAACACAATTCTCATGAGAAAATGAGGAAACACCACACAAACTAAGCCCAGGGTGCAGAGGTATAACATGAGATTACAAGATTACTAAAGAGGCCAGTCCAACCCTGATCATCGCGTGGCTACTGGAAATAGCACATGGCAGGAGACGACATTCAAGGCTGACATGGCAGGACTGCAAATGGAATGCCCTACAAAAAATGAAGCTACTCCATCAGCCCTCATCAAAAGCATCCTAAGGAGACTGTCTCCAAGGAGCAAGTTGTGGATGTGCAACCAGCAACCCAAAGTTCATGCATAGCTGGTCAAGGAGACATTCACTCACACACACGCACACACACACACACACAAATAACATCATCCATGTAAACCCTACATGTGCCACATCATGCCACTATTGGGGTGCATATGTAACCAGGCATGAACAAGAGTGACAGTGCACAACCTTACCTGCTGGAACAGCTGTAATGTTGTGAATCACTCACCACCTCAACCTAACACTGGGAGGGTGAGCACTGGATATGGCAAGATACCTGTAATAACATAGGACATTTGTTTTGACCAGTTAAAGGAATCAGTCATAGAGGCTACATATATACACATCGGGGTAGAATGGGATGTGCACCTATATGTGGGAAGCTGTAGGAGTCCACAACAGCATGTCAATTGACTCCACTGAGCATGTTTGCATGTCCAGTCCTCCAGCTCGAAATGCCCTTGAGAGGGCAATGCCCCTGACATGCCATGGTTTGAAGGAGTAGGAGAACATACATACAGACATACATGAGAGTGGAGGTCACAGCAGTGGATGGATGGAGGTCAGTGCATCATTGCTGATCCCCTACTCTACTTCAACCCTGTCTATTTGCAACATGTGGAAGTGTCCCCTCTACTTCTGCTGATCAAACCTGCATACGGGCATATATATGCTGCCATAATCCCCCAATTTGCCACATTGACCCTGGCCAGTCATGTGATTAGCCATACTCACATGCATCTCAACCAGGTGTGAGGAGAGTGCAACGTGGACATGACCAGTGTGAACTTGCATGGTCACTGAAGCATTGACACTCCAAATGTGTAATGAAATCACTAAAACATCCCTTGGCCTGTCACTGCAACTCCTGTATGGATCATACCTTCAAGCGCCTTTGCACTGACATTGGGCCTCATTATAACTGTGCCGGTCCGGAAACAACAGTGCCGGTAAGCCTACCGGGACCGTTGTTTTCAGAAAGGCACAGTACGGGTTAGCCTGTGGGAGCTGCTCTGGCCGACGGGGCAGACCCAGGCGTACACAGCGACCATGGTAAGTAAGCTGCAACGGAAGCACTGGCACTTTATTAATGGTGCTGGTGCTTCCGTGTTCCCCATTCCCACTGGGAATGGGGAATTACAATTTACCAGCGCCTGACTTTCAGGAATGCCGGGGTTGTAATCCCCCGGTGTTACCGGCAAGCCAGGCACTGGCAAATCTTACAAGTCTGGCATCAACCCGCCGGTAGCACCGGCAGGGTTATCGCTGGACTTGTAATGAGGCCCATTGTCACTTATACATGTCCACTGGTGGCCGGGGCCAGTGAATGAATGACTCTGATGTCATCCTCACCTTGATGTAACTCCATGTGAGCCATAATTTGTGTTCACAATGCACTGTCCACAAGCATGACACTGTGAGCATGCGCAATGAGATATGTCTTGCATGCCAATGACACACGTAGGTGCATTGGCATAGAGTGAAATTCTGTATACAGTCATGTGTACTGTGAGATTAATGTCAACCGCACACATACACCAGGAATCCACCTCCTGGAACACACAGCATATGATGGAAGTGACCAAGGCAGCATTACTGCAGTACCCTTTGATGGGTGAGGAGGACACCAGCCAACTGTACCACAACAATTGACAGCATATCATGCATAGATGGAAGCACAAATGGTATGCACACATGGCACTCGCCTGATGTGACTCCATAGGTGTCCATTCCTCCCATGAAAACCACCTGCTCACTGCTTACGAGTCCACTGACGACCTCCTCAAATGGAGTCAGCTCATCCGCATGTGGTGATCCACCTGCAGTAGCCTGGGCTTAGGCCACATTGCTGCTAAGCTTCTCCTTGGTCCATCGCATGAGCTCCCCATCCTCTTATGGACTCCATACCACAGGCACTAATGTGGTCTGTGTCCTCCTGCCACATCCTCCACTGCTGGGTCACAGGAAGGGTGCTGCCTGCTCAAGGGTAAAGGTTGATCCGGAGTTCATCAACATAATCAGTGAGGACTGTTAGCTCCTCATCTAAAACGTGTTTCTTCCTTGGTGTCACCTTTTCCTTGCCCTGTGGCTCTTTATGGGGTGCTGTCTCTTCCTGCTCTGCAGGATGGCCCTCCTCGTCCCTAGTGGACATTGGTCGTGAAGGGGCATCTGTAGACTCACCACCACATTTAGAAGGTGGACCATTCTTCCACCCTCTAACCCATCCTTGTCTGTCATGATCTTACCTTCAGGAACCAGCAAGAGCGTGGTGGATCGTAAACCTCCTCCATTAGGTCTCCTGGGACTGGAAGTATCACAATTCTGATGCTGTATTTTGGGTCCAAAATACCTTCAGCTATCCCTCTGCAAATACCTCCCCTCTCAAGCTCTTTGCTCCTCTAACTCTAACTCCCTCAGGGTCAGTCTTGTTTCAAAGAAATGAGCTGGGGGTAGATCTCTGTCTTCGGCTGGGACCTTCCTCTGGAACAGCCTCCCTGTGACTCTAAAACTTGAGGAGAACCATCTCTGGTTCTGGAAGCCCCTCAAACCTTCCTCTTTTCTTGGGCCTTCGCTCCCCCTCTCCCCTGCTGATCTGTTCTCTCTTGGCTCAGTGCACCTGGCCACCCTCTGTCCTCCGGGCCCAGGTACCTGCTCACCCTGCCACACTCCCACTCTGCCTCCGGGCCACCCCTTGCACTGGGGTCTGTACCTGTACCCATACAGCCCCCCTTTTTTCTTCCTGCACTTATCAGACCTACCCTGTCTGGTGCCTTAAACTTAGCACTTGCAAATTGCTGGCTGCATTACCACAGTTTGTTGCCTATATTATTTATTTATTTATTATTATTTATTTGTTTCTCCTTTGCTTTGCACTTTCCACTTCTCCCCCCTTCCGTGTACTTTTACCCTCCCCCTCTCCCATGCACTTGCGCGTTCTCAATGTCACTGGGCCTAGTAAGATTGTGTTTTGTTCTCCCCTGTTCCCCTCCCTTGCCTTGTCGTGCTCTGAAACACTTGTGTACGAGCGCAATAGAAATGAAATATCAATATCAATATCAATTCTTACAGGCCCAGTGAATGGTACAAACGTTTGTAGTGTGTCGTTCCTTTTGCCTGCTTCTTCCTCCCCAGGGATTTTGTAGGGTGCCCTCCAGGGATGCTTTGGACGATATGGCAATTAGTATGTCCCATGGTGTATTGTTCCTTTCCTCTCCCCCCTGAATTCCATGTAGACTCCCCAAATACCTGAAGATGTGTCTTGTGAGCCTTGGATGGGATCAACTGCAGCTCCTCCAACCAGTTAAACTGCACTGGCTGAACCAAAGGTAGTCCTGCTATTTCAGGCTGTCTTCATGGATTTGCTGTATCCAAGACAAGAGTTGACCAGTTGATCCAGTGGTGTAACCTTTGTACGTTCTGTAAATGTTGGGATTGTCTTAGTTTATTGTCCGACTATAATAACCTAATGACCTGTTTGATATTCAATGTAATGGTCTGCTTTGTCGTGTTAACTCAATTTCTCTGTGCTTTTTCAGATTTCAGAGACTGCCTGAGAGAGGTGCTGATGTTTCGTGAACAGGGTCAGTACTGAGTGCTCGAGCTCTGGCAAGAAAATATGTACGCATAACACGATGCGTGTTGAGTCAGGTAGATGGCATGAAGCTTGTGAGATGTGGCAGTTCCCTGCATGGGTAAGTAGAACATTACTGCATCCTTTTGATATCATTTCTTGCAGGTGACTTGCAAGTCTGCAGCTTCTGCCGCGCGATTAGGCATGGGTCACAGAGCGGGAGCTGAAGTTCAGAAAATCCAATCCAATAGTAAGTTTGGAATAACCTTGCTGCAAGGCCCTATGATCTGTGATTGAAGCAACGCTAAGCACAGGCATGCATCTGAGCATGGCTTATATAGCCTTGAGTCTGTCATACCCCCTACAGGCTAGCAGGGAGAGATGGGGTTGTGGTTTGTGTTTCAGTTATGCTTCTTAGCTCCTCTTTCTTGGTCAGTTTCCAGGCCTTGACTAAATGTACCCATTCGACCTGCTGAGATTTGGTGGTCCTAATGCTGTGTCTTTGAGTGTGTGGGTAAGTGCCCTGTGAGTAAAGCAACCCCAAGGGAGCAGTCTTGACTTTGCCCTCTCCCTCTCCCTCTGCGCAGAGCTGTCCCACTCAAAGTGTGGTTGTTATATTTATTTATTTTTTTTTATTGTACATACAAGGCACGTCAACATCAAGTAAACTGTGTTTTCAGGCGACCAAAAGGCAACGTGGAGCTAACATGTAAATGAGAGGCAAATTAAATAACAATAAGGCAAAAACAGAGGCAGTCCTACTAGGCCTTTTGAGCATTCCTAACATGCAAGTGCAGAGAGAGAGAGAGAAGGGACAAAGGAGGGGTTCCACTGAGGGAAGTGCTAGGGAGTAAGTTGCAAGTAGCTGCTAAGTGCCTGGCAGAGATCACTTAATAAGAGTGGTCAACTGACAATACAATCAGTGCAGACCTGTGAGACAGCACAGGCAAGTGGGCGCCAAAAAGATAAGTGGTATGGGTGGGCAGAGGCTAAAGGCGATTTGAGGGGGGAAGGCCAGGACCCAGAAGGACACATAAGGACCCTCGTCACCAATCTCAGTGACTGTTGGGTTTAGCAAGGTGGGGAGAGGGGGAAGGAGGATATGAAAAGGAAAGTCTTGAGGAACTTCCGGAATTTGAGGAGATTCAGCTTAAGATGGAGAGGAAGGGGAGGCTGTTCCAGAGGAGGGAGCCAGCCGAGTAGAGAGATTGGCCACCAGCTTGCTGTTTAGAGAAGCACTTGACAAGCAGAGAGTTGGTGTCGGAGGAGCGTAGAGATCTGGAGGGACAGTATTTGGTGAGAGTCAGGTCCCCGGCCCCAGTCAGCCTTATGGATGATGCAGAGGGATTTGAATGTGATCCTTGCAGCAACCAGGAGCCAGTGGAGAGATTTTAGGGCTAGCGAGATGCGGTTCCTGGGCTTGAGGCCAAGGATAAGTCTTTCAGCCCTATTCTGGATACGCTGGAGGGGACGTAGTGAGGAAGAGGGTAGATTAAGGAAGAAGCTGTTGCAATATTCCAGCCTAGAGAGTATCATAGCTCTAGAAAATTTACGCTTCTGGGCGAAAGTGAGGAAAGGAAGGATTCCTTTTAGGAAGTAGAGTTGAAATTGGGCCTTCTTGCCAAAGTCTTGGATGTGAGTGAGGAAGGAAAGAGAGGAGTTGAAGATCACTCAAAGGTTTCTGGCTGCAGATGAAGGAGAAGGGTGAGAGCCCTTAGAGGGTGGCCAGTGTGAAGGGAAGAAAGAGGGAACCAGAGTCCCAATGTGAAGGATCTCAGTCTTGCTGGTGTTAAGGGTGAGATCATTGGAAGCACACCAGGACTGGATGGCAAATAGGCAGTCAAGAATAATGGCGAAAGTAAAGAGGGCAAGCTACCCATAAATCTGGGTGCAAAGTCCTTGTGGCACTTGCCAAAAATACAGAGCCACGCAAACGCCAGGAAATGCACTTTGCACCTACCTAACAATCTCCTTCTCTGCACACACACAGAAATACGTATTGCACCTCAGAGCATTCTCTCTCTCCGTGGATGCGGAAAAATGCCTTTTACACCCCTAATAATCTTTCTCTCCATTTACACCAGGAAATGCACTTTGCATTCCCTAAATGTTTCCGCCTCCACTATGAAATAGGCATTTCACCCCCAAATGTCTCTATCTCAGTCTATTTAAGGGAGCACACAGCGTTAAGCGTGTATGCATGCTACATGCAGCATAAATTGCACCAATGGTCCCCTTCCTCTGATCTTCACTTTGCTGCCTCGTGGATGTAGGCAAGATACTTGTTCCTCCTGCCACATACCATTTCTTGCCTCCTCCTGCCCTATATTGCCTCCAAATCTCACAATCTCCCGCTGCCTGGTAGATTATGACTGGCTGCTGGCACTAGCATTGCCTTGGAGTGCCTGGTATTCCCTCATAGCCTGTTCTCCTGTGGCCCACCTGGCAGGCACTGTGACCACCACATCTTTCATTTCGGGACTTCCACACCTCAGTACCACCAGTATACCTCCACAGCATGTGTCATCAGGACCCAGCTTCACCCCACTAGCCTTAAGGGGAGTCATGGGCAGTAAATCGACCAGCACCTGAAGGTGAGGCTGAAGGCTGTAATATTCACTGCTTCAGAAGTTGGCATCCTAAGTGAGCAGGTCCTGTTCTTTTATAATGCCTTCTTCATCCCACAGCACCAGTTTGGGAAGTGTAGGCATCAGAAGTTCTGGACAGACATCATGGCTGCCATCAACATGGAGGAATGGCAGTCTATACCGCAGACCACCGCAAGAGGTGCACCATGCAGGCTGCCTTTGGGTGTCACACCTTCATCTCCGGGTCCTCGATAGGGTTAACCCAGATGTGCACACCCAGGTTCTTGACCTTCCGGTACGAATCCAAGATGCTGGCGAGTGCCAACAGGGTGAACTTTTCTACAGAGTTTTTGTGTCCTGCAGGGGTATTCATGATTTGAGCAAGTCTGTTCTCTACACAGCATGTGTGTAGCACATTTGTGTGTAGCACATTTCTCAACCAGCATGCAGCTGAGCATATATGATGGCAAACATCTTTGAATTGGAAAAGGTGTAGGGATGTGCTTTGTCAGTGCTTGGGTGAAACTTAACTTGTGTGCATGCAAATGTGAAATGCTGAGAGCAAGGACTCAGGAACTGTTGCCAGATTGAGACGTTGCAGATATGTAAGGTCCATTCTTCCACACCTCCTCTATGGGTTGTTCAATCGTGTATGATGATTGCTTCACTGCCAGTCAGCAGCTGAGACTGACACATGTGTATGAATGTGTGGCAATTTAGTGCATCTGACTATCTGGGACAGCCTTTTATTTTTTTATTTATTGGATATTTATACAGCACTTATACAAGAAGAAGTGTTTCAAAGCACCACAGGGCACAAGGGAAGGGGAACAAGGGAGGACATAAACAATGGGAAAGACAATAAATACATAGAAACAATCAGTGGTCCTACTATGCCTTGTGACATTTGGATTGTGCAAGTGCAGTGAAAAAAGGGGGTGGGGTCAGGGCAAGTGCAGTTAGGGTACCCTTGGGGAGGAAGTGCCAGAGGTGCCCGTTGGGGAGACAGCAGGTAAGTGCAAGGGCAGAGACATCCCAGGCAAAGAGGGAGGTCTACCTTGCAATAGGAAATTGCAGGGTGGCAGCAAAGACCACCCGACAGGCATATGTGGGCCAAGAGGGCAGTGCAGAGGGTTGCTGGGGGTGATTGGGCAGAAGGTCAGAACCCTATTCAGCTCTTGAGGGAACAGGACACCAATCGCACTGACAGAGGGGATGATTAGATCGGGAGGGAGAGAGGGAAGGAGGAGGAGAAGAGAAAGGTCTTTATTTATTTGCAGAACTTGAGGTGTTTAGGTTCAAAACAGAAAGAGAGATGGAGACTGTTCCAAAAGAGGGAGCCAGCTGAGGAGAGAGATATGCCCCCAGCTCTCTGCTTGGAGAAGCGCTTGATCAGCAGAGAGTTGGAACCAGATGATTGAAGGGATCTGGAAGGAGAGTATTTAGTAAGGGAAAGTTGGAGGCAGCGTGGTTCCAGGCCCCGGACAGCCTTGTGAATGATGCAAAATGTCTTGAATGTGTTCCTTGCAGCAACCGGGAGCCAGTGAATAGATTTTAGAGCTGGAGAGATATGGTCCCAGGGCTTGAAGAAAAGGATAACAACCCTATTCTGGATTAGTTGAAGAGGATGGAGCAAGGAAAGAAGCATGTTGAGGAAGAGGCTGTTACAGTAATATAGCCTTGAGAAGATCAGAGCTCAAGAGACATTGGGCCTCATTATGACCCTGCAGGTCCGGAAAGAACGGTGGCAGTAAAACCGCTGCCACTGTTGTTTCCAGACCGGCTAATTCAGAGTCCTGCCGGCGGGAGGTGTCACTCCCACCAGGTCTGACCTGGCGGGATTAACACCACCTGTCTGCAGGCGGACATGGAAACACCGGCTCTGTCATAGACGGAACCAGTGTTTCCATGGTCCCATCCCCATGGAGTCCTATTCCATGGGAATGGGGATTTACAGAATTCTGCCTCAGGAATAACCGGGTCACTGGGGTTGTAATGCCCCGGTGATCCCGGCAATCACAGAGGCAGAATGGTATTACGGGTCTGGCGGCAGCCTGCCAGTTTTTCCGGCACAGCTACCGCCGGACTCGTAATGATGCCCATTGAGTTTCTGTGGGAATGTGAGGAAAGGGAGGATGCCTGTAAGCAGGTGAAGTTAAAAGTGGGCCTTCTTGGCAAGGTCCAAGATGTGAGGAGTAAAGGTTTGAAAGAAGTCGAAGATTACCCCAAGGCTTCTGGCCTCAGTGGAAGGAGAGGGAGGTGAGCCCATAGAGGGCAGCCAGAGTGCAGGAGGGAAATGGGGAGCAGGTGTCCCTGTAGGAAGGATCTTGGTCTTACTGGCATTAAGACAGAGATCATTGGAGGTGCACCAAGACTGAATAGCAGACAGTCAGTCAGGGATGATAGAGGAGGAAGAGGAAGAGGGGAGCTTGAAGAAGAATTGTGTGTCCTCTGCGTAACACCGGAAATGAGGGAGAGGGCAGAGATCAGGTGAGAAAGAGGTGAAGGTAAATGTTGAAAAGCCAGGGCGAACAAATAGAGCCCTGGGGAACACCATATGTAGAGAGAGAGTGGTGGAGGAGGAGTAGCAGCCCAGGAACACCTGGGAAGGGTGGTCAGTAATGAAGGAGGTCAACCAATCCAGTGCCCGGTCTGAGATACCAAATTCTCCAGGAGTATCCCAAGGAAGGGTGTAGTAGAGATAGGGTGATAGTTGGTCGGACACAAGGGGTTGGCAGAAGGGTTTTTTAGGAGGGGGAGCATACAGGCCTGCTTGAGAGAAGAAGGGAAAGAGCCAGATGCTAAGGAGTGGTTACATAATTCAGCAAGGGCTGGAGTGAGGGAGGAGATGTTGTCCTTAATTGTTCTGGAACAACAGGGAGACACCTGTTTGGATGAGACCTTCATAGAGCAGACTGCTCTAGAGATCTCACCTGTTGTAATAGGTGTACAGGAGGAGAGATTGGTGGTGGGAGGCCAAAGGAAGCAGGGGGCCAAGTGGAGTGATAGAGGAAGTGGAGGAAGATAGAGAAGTCAGAATGTCTCAGGTTTTAGAGGTAAAATAGGTGGCCAGAACAGTACAGAAGGCCTGAGAAGGAAGAGTGATTGTGGAGACTGCAGATGGATTGGCTAGTTCCTTGCAGATTTTGAAGAGTGCAGACGTGTTTTTAGAGGCTTCAGAGATATGGGCCTGGATGTCGGCCCTCTTCTTGGAGTGGATAGAAAGACAGTATTGCCTTTGTAGTAGGCGACAGGCCAATTTGTCAGAGGATGAGTCTGAGGTCTCCACTTCTTTTCAGTGACTCTGCATTTGCGTTTCAGAGCGGCTAGATCGGAGTCATACCAGCTGTTACACTTGGAGGTAGGTTTTAGGTAGATCCTCATGGCAAGGGCAATAATGTCAAGGACATGATCAGTGGGAGAGTCAAGAGGAGGGGAAGGGGGGATGAAGGTGGAGGCAAATGCAGCAGCTGACACTCCCTACAACGGTCGGATGACCGTGAAGGAAGCTGGCAGTCCTTGTGGAGGCTTGGTCAGGGGGCTGAGAGATGAGAAGTGAGGAGAGAGTGGTCAGACCAGCAGAGAGGGGTAGTGAGAAAGTTGGAGAGTGGGAGGTCAGCCGAGATGAGGGCAACAAGAGTGTGTCAGGCAGAGTGGGTAGGGCCAGAGGGGAGAATAGTGAGGGAGAGAGAGGTGCAGAGATCACGCAAGAGTGAAGAGGCAGGAACAGTGGAGTGAAGGTGGATATTGAAGTCTCCAAGGAGGATGATTTTAGAGGTAGAGGTCAGAAGAGAGGAAGTTAAGTCAGCCCATTCTGAAAGGAAGACAGACACAAATCCAGTGGGCCTGTAGATAGCGGAAAGGGTGAGATAAAGAGTCAGGGAGAAACAAAGCTTGCAGACGAGGCTTTCAAAGGAGGAGTAGTATTCAGATGGTATGACAGAGGTAGGGACCCACTCAGGGAAGATCAGGACTACTCCACCAACAGGTCGGTTGAGCCCGGGGCTTGGAGAGGATCTGGTAGACATCAGGGGGAAGGGTGTCCAAAGCACTGACTGAACTGGCATTGAACCACATCTCGGTAAGAGCGAGGACATCGAGATCAAATTCTTCAAGAAGGAGGCAGATGTCAGAAGAATGTTTGACAGCAGGACAAGCATTGAGAGTGACTACGTGTATAGGCAGGTGTTATACCTGTTGGACGGGGTGAAGGAGGTGCAGTGCATTAGGATGAGAAGTAGAAAGAGAGGGTAGGTAGTTGATGAGGGCTGGCAGGCACCAGTCAAAGAGAAAAATATTGTGTTGAGGACCCTGGGCCATGACAGTGCCATTGTGATACCAAAAAAGTGATGGGTGGAAGATTTTGAATTAATCTGAACCTCTGGTATTGCTCTGGGCAACCTTCCACACCACTGTTTTTTAGCCTGTCTGTACCATTGTAAAAGCGGTCCGGCTATGTGAAAATCAGTCAAGCACTGCTATCAACGGGAGTAGCCCTGCCCGAACTACTACGCCAGGTCCCCTCTGCATGGAAACACAAGCAACCCCAGTCATGTTTCGGCCTTGTTGGGCCTATTCAGTGAGGTGCAGCTTAGTTCCCTATGGCACAGCGAGCAAGGGGCCCACATCTGGGCATGTGTCAAGGTTGTCTGGGACTGTTTCCATACTCGGACGCAAGAATGTGCCATTATGCTTTCCAGGTAGCGGTCTAGTGTTTTCCCAAGATGCAGCAAGGGAAGGCTTATAGGTAGCTCATACCTGGAGACAGGTGCATTGCAACCCACTTTGCTCCTAGCCACGGGTAAGACGCTAAGCCCTTCCTTCCTGCACTTTAGGCTTTCTCTGTCTATGTCTTCCTTTGTTAACTCACTGCTTTTTCCCTCAGGGCTTCAGTCCTCCCTTGTTTATGCTTACCTGTAGCGGGCGCTCTCCCTGCTCGCCGGTGTCCCTTTTTACTTGCTAATGTCTCCGCCTGGCTACTTCTCCTACTATGCTGTTCTACGCTAACAATCTAAGCAGGGTGCACCCTTTCGCAAGAGCGGCACCCTCCAGAGTGCGATTCTTCACTCCTCTCAGTCCCTTCCCACATCCTCGCTGAGTCTGGCAGCTTTCCTCTCCACTTCCCAGCAGCTTCATTCATTGTCTTTTGTAGAACACCTCTACTTACCAAGCGGGCACTCTCCTCCACTATGCACACTATCCATCGCACTTGCAAGTCCCTATTTCTTGCCATAGACACCTTCGAGCAAATCGGATTCCTTGAGAACACAGCACCACAACAGTCAAGACATCAATCCTGCAAGGGTTTTTGTGCCCTTGGGCATTTCCCTCAAACAACCGAACCTGTCCTCCCGGACCGCTATCTCCCTCTCCCTGTTCTTCCTTGTAGGAGGTCGAGGTGGCGGCTGGAGAGGGCAGGCCCTATCTCTTCAATGAGGGACTTCGGGATAAGGCAACAGCAAAGAAGAAGGAGAAAGCCAAGACATCTAAAAGGAAGACATCTCATCATCTTCAGGTGAGGAACTTGAGGGCATGCCTCTCTCACACAGGGAGACAATCTGAAACCAAAAAAGTGATGGGTGCAAGATTTTGAATTAATCTGAACCTTTGGCATTGATTTGGGCAACTTTCCACACCACCGTGTTTTGGCCTGTCTGTGCCATTGCAAAAGGGGTTCAGCCATATGCAAATCAGTGATGTACTGCCACCAACGGGAGCAGCCCTACCCGAAGTGCTATGCCAGGTCCCCTCTGCATAGAAACACTTGCAACCCCCAGACATGTTTCAGCCTTGTTGGGCCTCCTCAGTCAGGTGCAGCGCGGTTCCCTATGGAGTACCAAGCAAGGTACCTGCATCTGGGCATGCCCTCTCTCTCATAGAGAGACAAACTGTGCCATTGGGATAGACATTAATGTTTCCCCTAGAGGATGAGAAGTGCACCAAGAGTTCTCCCCATCTAGGGCCGCCATTAATGGGTGAAGAGAAAGGGGAGAGGGTAGAGATCAGATGGGAGGTCCATAGCTCTGGAGACGGTACAGAGAAGAGAATATCAGTTATAGGGCCTCATTCCGAGGTTGGGGGTAAGGGGTTAACGGCACCGGTAAGGGTGCCGGAATCGTCAACCCCTTAGTGCCGCATTACAATGTCCTTTAACGGGTCCCGCTAAGGGCGGCTGGTTTTACCAGGTGCCCTTAGTGTGAGCCGCTAAAGGACCAGCATGCTAACAACAGGCCCGTTATAAACGGGCCTGTTGTTAGTATGGTCCCCATTCCCATTGAGCCCTATGGGGGCTCGAATCGAAATGGGGATGGGTTCCCTGAATGGGGAAATACTGGGTCCTCCAAGGTTGGAATGGCCCGGTAATTCCCCATTCCGGGAACCCCGACTCAGTATGCGGTAAGGGGGTAGCCATGGCGCTAATAGCGCCATGGCTACCTCCAACCTCGGAATGAGGCCCATAGTCTTTCTGGAAGTAGTACTGATGTAGGTGTCAGCAATAGGTAGGCCAGGATTAGTATCCAAGAGATCTTTTTAAAAATGTTCTACCAGACTTCGTGAGAGAGGAATACTAGGTGATAGAGTAACAGAATAGATGGGGGAGATGGAGAGCACCATAGAGGTGGAAGAATAGGGGCAGATGGAGAGGCTTCACAATGCACAAAACTCACCAGGCGGCCTATTAGCCGAAGGGGGCAGGTGGAGGTTCAACAAGGTCTTAGGCCGGTGATAGGCTGTCCCTCAAAAACACAGCTAGGTGCAACTTTTGTACACACACACAGATAAAAAACACACCCAAATTAGAGATTCAAGAAGGAACAAAAATGCAGCAGAAATTAAGTTTTGAAAGCACACCGTAATCGAGCTATCAGGCCACTGAGTAAGGGAGCAATACTTGATATGTCATCTTGGCATTTGTTGGAGTTGGGAGCAACTGCATTGCTTCTTGATCCTCAGCAAATGATGCATGTACATGTTGCATGCTTTCATTTTGGACTTTCAGGGGCACATGTTGCTAGGAGTGGCTGAATGGCTATGTGCCTAGGGTGCTATGGACACATATGGCCAGGAGTCCTTCCCATGGCCCTGCCTGAAGGATACACTTGGGTCACTGCAGCATTGGTATTGTGATGTGGAATAAGTTATTGCCATGTGTATGTGGCCACATGGTAATGGGATGGGTTCGCCTTTGCATGTCTCGTCATTGTAACTTGTCATTTTTCCTACACTTGAGTGACTGTACTGTATTCTTGCTGATTGCAAGGCATGGGCCTGTGTGTGTGTGAGACAGTTGCTGGTTGACACATGCTGACTACATGCCACTGCTACTTTTGTAGTGACTACACATGCATTGAGACAGTTGATTAATGTCTGTGTTCTTTGTTCCCTTTTCCATGGTTGCTGTCGCTGGCATAGAGGGTGTGGAGTTGAAAGCCATGAGCAAGGCCTCCAGAACCAGTTGCAGACCCCTCATGCTCAGTTGTGTGCACCTCTTCTGAAGGTGATGTGGCTGGGGGAGCATCCCATACATCAGGCAATGCTGCTGAGGGTGATCTCAGGATTCCATTATTATGGTGGATACCTCGGCAGCAGTGGGACAAGGTTGTGGTGACATTGCCATACAGGGGCCCCAAACCATGGAGACCTCATTAGAATGATCTCGGATGATGGAGGGGGAGAAGAAGGAGGAGGCCATTAAAGTCCTGCAGACAGTGTCAGGTGGGGGTACTGAAGGGGTGTGCAGGCTGCACACATGCTTCTGAGACAGGAGGATGTGCAATCTACTGTGGAGGGGTTGGCACAACCTGCTGTCCCAAGCCCATCTGCTGCAGCACTACCATCCTTCACTGAAGCCTCACCATTGCCCAGTCTGGATGTGCCTGTGTCCCTGGCAGAGGTGGAACTTCGTTTGATGCACATGCACATGAGGTGGTCATTCGGCCTGCTCAGGAGCCTACAGGTGAATAAGCTGTTCAGGTAAACCAGGCACTTGAAGGCAGTGTAGGTGCTGTGCTACCTGATTGAAGATGGACATCCAGCCAGAGTGAGTTCCTGCACCACATACTCAATGCCAGAAAGCAGGAGATGGTGACAGTAAGGAGGTACATCCTGGAGGGAATTGCCAGTAGAAGGAGTCAAGCAGGCACACATGCTCCGAATGAGGCAGGACACATGACAGCGCCTGCAGGCTCTGCTGTCGGCCCAGGTACACTTTCTGAGGCAATAGGACAAGGAGAGGTAGTGGGCTCATGATGCAGTAATAGCCAGTGTTGAGGCAGAAGAGAGGTTTGTGCGTGCATAGGCTGCAATCCTGGTGGAGTCTTGCAGGGCAGCAGAGGAGATAGAATCTTAGATGACGCAAGCCCTACACGCCCTCCCAGGAAACAATGGAGGCCTGCCTGCAAATGGTGGAGTTGGAGAGGGAATTGGCTTTGGTTTTGGCATTGTCCATTGTCCATTGTCGGAGATTGTCATTTGCCTCACCTACAAAGCCTTAAATGACCTTGCCCCGCCTTATCTAACCAATAAATTGACCTTAAAACCTGCTAGCAGAATCACCAGATCCACCAACTCCCTATGACTGGTGGTGCCCAAATATCCCCTAAAAAGAGCCGAAGCCGAAGGCGGAACCAGTTTCCCGGTTCTAGCTGCCCAACTTTGGAATACACTTCCATTAGACATCAAATCCATCCCCACCTTTCAACCATTCAGAACCCAGGTTATCACTTGGCTACTGAATAAAAACTAACTCAACCTTTGGGAGACCTTACACACATACCAGCACTCACCCACTACTATCCTGCGTCTATTGACTTTAGCTTCCACAGCTCCCGTATCTCTGTGTATTTAGTATATAAATGTATAACGACATAGTATACTGTCTGTTTGCTATCTGCGATAACTGTATTTTCTTGTAAATTGTTTAATTCTGCATAACTGTTCCAATGTATATACCTTGTCCTGTCACCATATCCTTGAGGCCCATATACCCCTGTGTCTGGAACGCTATACAAATAAAATAAACAAACAAACAAACAATGACTACCCTGCTGACTCAAATACATAGTTCATTGGTTGTAGATTTCCTTTTATTATGTGTGCATGCTTCATGTGTGTGTGATGTTTGGTATGTTGCATCCATGCTCGATGAACATATGCAGTTATATGATATGATATGATAGTTTATTTATATAGCGCCTATACACAAAGTGTTTCAAAGCGCTTCAAGGAGGGAGGGGACATAGGAAAATACAGTTCATTCAGTAAAAGTCCTTGAACAATAAAGAATGTGAAAAATAACTATCATAATAGGCCTGTCGACATTTCTGATAGTGCAAGTGCATAGAACAAGTAAGGTAAGAGGTAATGGATAGGAAGGAGAACAAAGCAAGCAGTAACATTACTATGTCTGACGACAATTTACACAGTGCAGGTGGTAACAAGAGGCAGGGTGGGAGGGGGGGCAAGGGGAAGGAGGGGGAAGGAAGGAGAACAAGGCACGCTACTGAGCAAAAATGTCGGTGACAAATTTAAAAAGCAGGTGAGGGGGGAGGAGGGAGAAGAACAAGGAGGGGAGGAGGGGAGACAGACAAGCTGCTGTCAAGAGTCACGGAACAGATGACAGGAGTAAGTGCTAGGAGGAGGAGGGCTGAGAGGGGGGAGAGAGAAGGGGGGAGTAGGAAGGTAGTAGAGGATGGAAGTGAGGAGGGGGTTACACAGTGACTAAAGGGGGGCAGGGGGGCTCACAGTGACTAACGGGGAGACAGGGGGTCACACAGTGACTAACGGGGGGCAGGGGTGGCACACAGTGACTAACGGGGGCAGAGGGGCACACAATGACTCAGGGGCGCAGGGGGGCACACAATGCCTCAGGAGGGGCAGGGGGCACACAGTGACTAAACGGGGAGCAGAGGGGCACACAGTGACTGACGGGGGGGCAGGGGGGCACACACTGACTCACGGGGGGCAGGGGGGCACACAGTGACTAACGGGGGGCAGGGGGGCACACAATGACTCAGGGGGGCACACAATGCCTCAGGGGGGGCAGGGGGGCACACAGTGACTAAACGAGGGGGCAGAGGGGCACACAGTGACTGACGGGGGCAGGGGGGCACACACTGACTCACGGGGGCAGGGGGGCACATAGTGACTAACGGGGGGCGGGGGGGGAAACAATGACTCACGGGGGTAGGGGGGCACACAGTGACTAAGGGGGGGGCAGAGGGGCACACAATGACTCACGGGGGCAGGGGGGCACACAATGACTCACGGGGGGAGGGGGGCACACAGTGACTAACGGTGGGGCAGGGGGGCACACAGTGACTAACGGGGGGCAGAGGGGCACACAATGACTAACGGGGGGCAGGGGGGCACACAATGACTCACTGGGGGCAGGGGGGCACACAATGACTCACAGGGGGGCGGGGGGCACACAGTGACTAATGGGGGGCCAGAGGGGCACACAATGACTCACGGGGGCAGGTGGGCTCACAGTGACTAACGGGGGGGCAGGGGGGCAGCAATGACTCACGGGGGGGCAGGGGGGTGCACAGTGACTAACGGGGGGCAGGGGGGCACACAGTGACTAATGGGGAGGCAGGGGGGCACACAATGACTCACGGGGGCAGGCGGGCACACAGTGACTAACGGGGGGGCAGAGGGGCACACAGTGACTCACGGGGGGGCAGAGGCGCACACAATGACTAACGGGGGGCAGAGGGGCACACAATGACTAACGGGGGAGGGGGCACACAGTGACTAACGGGGGGGCAGAGGGGCACACAATGACTAACGGGGAGGCAGGGGGGCACACAGTGACTAACGGGGGGGGCAGAGGGGCACACAATGACTCACAGGGGGCAAGGGGGCACACAGTGACTAACGGGGGGGCAGAGGGGCACACAATGACTAACAGGGGAAGGGGGGCACACAGTGACTAACGGGGGGCAGAGGGGCAGACAATGACTCACGGGGGTCAGGGGGGCACACAGTGACTAACGGGGGGGCAGAGGGGCACACAACGACTCACGGGGGGGGCGGCGATCCGGCGTACCACGGTGGACAGCGGTAGACAGGGCCTTAGAAGTGGGCCTTGTGAGGAGGGCCGGCCAAGCCTGCCGGCCTTCCCATTGCCCTGATGTTACATGCTCCAGCCAATCAATGCCCCCCAGCAGCACCAGGCCCAGCACTCCAGTGCAGGGTAAAAACGAGTGGCCATCTTGGAATGGCAGCTCCACATCAAAACATATTGATGTATTGTGGATGTGGGGGGTTGACATGTTTTGGGAGTCACGCGTTTCACATCTTTGTCATGCGCAGCTGTTGCTGGCCTACTTCTGTGCTTTGGAGTACAAGCATTTTGCCCAATTGTATACGTGATGGACATGGCTGTAATTAATGTATGCTGTGGTTGACATGGCACTTCATTGTGACTATATTCATGGGTGATGGGTAATGTGAAATGTTTGTGGTTGGCATGGTGGCGTATGTTTGACTTGTGCTATAAATATAGGGGCTAATTCCAGGAAGCACCTATTTACTTTTATTTTTTTTTAAAACGTGCTGTCCCTACCTCTATGCGTGAGTATATGTTTAGTTTTAAAGCAGTGAGGTAGAGAAGAAAAGAATTGACAGTTCAAGAATTGCAATAAACCGTGGTTACAATTTGAAATGAAAAAATAAATAATATTTTATTAAAGTTAAGACATACTTTTTAAAACTCTATTCAAGTATTATAAATCAATCGTGGCATAGCTAATAAAACAACAATTACAAAAATAGTTAGTGACATCTCTATTCTTCCGTGATTGACTCTTCTCTTGGGTTAGGTATTACTCTCAACCTCCCTTTCGGGTTTCTGAATTGCCCCTTGTGTTCTACTAGACAATCTAAGACTTCATTATCTTTATTGACCCCACTAAAGGGTAGACACTCCTATTTAGTTTGGTCTGGCCATTTGCATCACAAAGGCCTTATTACTAAACTACTTTTTAATTGCTTACCTCTCAACCTGAAAGCAGCCAAATGGTCTGCAAATGTAGATGAATTATCACTTTTGAAAAATAGTGTTTTTCCTTTTTTCCATTAATGACCTCGAAACAGTTATGTATTTTTTGCTGTTTTGTTTAGACAGATCAGACAAGCACATTGACACCAATTTTAAGAGAATTACATTTTAGGCAATGTGGCATGGTGTTCCTACTTTCACTCTGGGAAATGTTTCCTTCATGTACATGGGCACTGGTGTACTTTGTAAAGCATGCTTTGAGATTCTGACCTAGGCTAATGAAGATTTCAGTGCTCTCTATGACCTAATCATTGAATTTTCTAGTAACAGATTATTGCTTTGCATATTAAGTGTGGTAACATTCTATTGTGATATTAATTAGTCAATTTAGGGCATTCCTATGAGACTCATATTATATCCAGACATTGTTTGCAGTTTATTGGGTATGCTCTGATTAAATTATGTCAAAGTAAAACTTTTATATTGTTATTCTTTTTGGTGGTATAGGCTGTAGGTATTTCTTATTATGCATTTATTTAATTTAATAGTTTATGAAATGGTGAAGTGTGCCTGATATGTTCAATAGAAATGTGCATGATATAAATTGTATTATATTGTATTTATTACATGTAATGCTTTCTGTAATAGTAATGTCTTGACGTAAACACGTATGGTATGACTTATTTTAATGAAATACATTATTGTCTGACTGTCAGTAGTGACATTATAGTTGTTACGACTGACACTCGCAATCTTGGCCACTTGGCCATGTCTTGATTTCTCAATGTAATAGGCAATAACGGTGATGCACCAATGTCAATTTGCCAACATGCAGATGAAAGTTAAACAGAGGACTGTCCTTGCCAACTTTGTCCAGTCCCAAAAAACATCTTCAATTCATGTTTATCATTACAATAAAAGAGGAACAACCACTAGTAGGCACCAAATCTTTTTATTCATAAATATTTTTCCTATTTTAACTGCTAATTATGTATTATTACTGGTCATTGAAAGGGTACAATGTCTTCCATCGGGGTGGGGGTATGGGGGGCACGTTAGTGTGCTAAAAGCAAGGGCAACTAGAAGCAGATAATTCCATAGAGGAATAAACATTCTGTATGTGTACCAGAAAACAAATGCCAGACTGCTAGTTGTAATGTATAGTATCCAGTTCCGGCGCGGTGCCAACGTGCTCCTAAGTAGCTCCTGAGAGATCCTGGAAAACGTACACTTTCATGATGATTTGTCCCTGAAACGTAATACATGGGCTGGTGTAACACTGCACACCTCTGGGGCTGAGACCTCAAGAGATTTTGTGGCACTGCAGTGAGGAGGATGAGTGAACTGGGATCGGCAAGGGTGCCGGAGTGAAATCCATCATGGCGCCTGAAATGGAACCAAAGGCAGCCACAGTGTGATGGGCGATGTAGTAGGAAAACAGAGACCGGCGGTGTGTTGCTTAAATCCGTATTTCTTTTACCAGACACATTTGGCCGCTAGCCGACGCAACGTTGGTTGTGTGAAGTTTAAATCCCTTATCAACCAGTGTGTTCTGCAGGGAAACAAGCAGCAAGGAAGCTTTTCGCCACCCCAGCATGAATTGTACCTTTTGTTGCCAGTGCTGTACATCCCCCCAGGACCCAAACCGCAAGCCCTGCAGTCGTGAACTGCAAGGTGAGGAGAGCTGTGAGTCAGGTGGGGCAGAAGAAAGGGGGCAGTGGTGTGCAGTTAATCCGATGTGTGTCTGGCCTGCCTTTGAGAGTGGGACAAAGATCTGTAGCTGTGTGACGAGGGTCAAGGCCACCTCGCTCAACACATCCTGAAGAGGTATGCCAGGGCCAACAGCAAGGCCCCTTCGAGCTGAGGGAGGCTGCCGGGTGAGGTGCAGTACAGGACACGTTTGATCCAGCGTCAAGTCCTTGTAGGCCTGCCAACCTTTAGAATACCTCATGGGGAGCAGCAAGGAGAGGTGGGAGCTGCGTGTGAGGGACATGGATGACCTGGAGAAATTCTGGTGAGGAGGATCGCCTGAGTCCCGGAAAGCAGTCTGCTCAGCCCCATACAGAGGTAAGCTAAGCAGGTAGCCCATAACAGGGGTTTAGGTAGGCAGGGAAGAGGGGCCTGAGGGGGGCAAGGAGGCTCACTGAAGTGGCATTTGGCCTGGCCTAACACCAGATTGAGCTAGAAGTAGAAGGAGGCCCCCAAAGAAGCCTATTAAGGCCAAACACTTCAATCTCAGCAGAATCAGGGAAGGATTTGAAAAATGGGTGCAGTTACTCTACTCCTAACTGCTACTCTATCTCCTATCCTACCTCTCTTTCGAAGTCTGGAAGGAATAAGTTCAAGAAAGATCTGCTGGTCTCCAACCCACGCTTGCCTTTCATGGACAACTACGTCAATGCTTCTTCCAGGCAGACTATCACTGACATTGTCTTTGTCGCTCGCTCTCCGGACCTATGGACACCCCATATGGTCTCAGTCTTCTCACCTTTATCTTCATCGCTCATTAATGGTGGAACCAGATGAGAAATACTCTTGGCACATTTCCTATCCTCCAGGTGCATCATTAATGTTTAACAGAATGGCACTGTTATGGCCCAGACCTCGTGTCCCAACCTCCTCCTTCTTGATAGTCACCTTCTATCTCTCATTAACTTCCTCCCTCTCCTGCACTCTGCCTTCTGCCACCCCGTGACCCCTTCACCACCACTCATGGGTGTACCACATCCCTGTACCACGCCTCAGAAGACCTTCAAAGGTGGCAGCAGCTTCACTTAGCTACACTCAACTCTTGCTCTGCTATTCAACACTCATCTAATATCTGTCTCCTTCTTGAAGACTTTGACCTTGATGTTCTCACTCTCAATGGGACACAGTTCACTGTCAGCTCTGTCACTGCTTTTGATACACTCCTCCCTGGGGGCTACAAGATCCTCTCTAAGCCCAGGCCTAACCGGTCTGGAGGCAGAGTGGCCTTGATCTTCTCTGCATGGGTCCCTCCTACTATCAGTCCCACTCAGACCTACTAATTATTCGAATGCCTCATCTGCAGGCTCGGTATCTCTCCAACCTTATCATTGACTCTCGCCTCCATCTACAGGACCCTTGGTCCGTTCTCCCTCTTCCTCTCTGAGTTGTCTGTCCTCACCTCTTCTCTTCTTGCTTCCACCTCCAAGCTTCTCCTCAGAGACTTCAATATTCACCTTGACTCTCCAGATTCGGCCACTGGACTCTTCTGCAGCCTCTGTGACTTTCTTTCCCTCACATTTCTTCCCTGCGGTCTGATGCACTCAGCTGGACACACCTTGGATGATCTCATGTCAGCAGAAATCCCCATCTCTAACCCTCTCACTACACCTCTTTCCCGGTCTGACCTTGCTCTCCTGTCCTCTCACCTGGATCTCTTAGGTCCCCCGGCTAAGCCTCTGCCTGCATTGCCAGTCTCCATCTCTGAATTTGACCATTGAAACAATTGTCAGTTGCTGCTTTTGCCACCACTTTCATTCCCCTTCCTCTCCTGCCACGGACTCCCACACTGACTCGGCCCTTGCTAATTTTCACCTCTATATCACTAACACCTTGGATACCCTTTCCCCTCTCATGAGGATCCACATGAGGCCTGCTTCAAAGCGCAACACCTTGTATGATTCAGACCTGGCCTCTCTAAATGAAAGTGCAGAGTTGCTGAGCAGAAATGGTGGGCTTCAGGCACATCCTCTGACAGACTGGCCTTCTGCCTGCTCCAAAGGCCCATATCCAAGCCTGCATCTCTGGGGCCACTAATAACACGGGTGAACTGTTTAAAATCTGAAAGGAACTCACCAAACCTACTGCAGTCTCATCTTCTCCCGAGCCATCCCTGCCCCTCTGTACTTCAGTGGCCTCCCACTTCTTAACCAAAACTCAGGACATCTTGTTGTCACTCTCTTCTACATCCCTCCGTCCTCCCTCCCCAGTGCTCAGGCCTCGCTTGGTCCCCTCTTCCCTTCCCTCCTACTCTCATCTTTCACACCCAAAGCACCAGATGAGGTCGCTAGACAAGTCCTCTCTATGAAGGTCTCCTCCAGACAGGTGATCCTGTGCTCCTCCAGAACTATTAAGGACAGCATTGCCTCTCTTGCTCCAGCCTTGGCAGGTTTCTGTAATCATTCCTTTGCAACTGGTGCCATTCTGCTACCCCTCAAGTACTCTCTTGTGTATCCTCTCCTCAAAAGACCTCTGTTGACCCCTCCTGCCCTGCTAACTACCATCCTATCCCATTACCCCCTTCCTGGGCAAACCCCTGGAGAAGCTGGCCATCTCCCAACTGACCCAACACACTGAATCTGTTGGCTGTCTCCACAACCACTAGTCTGGTTTCAGAGTAGCCAGAGGCATGGAAACTGCTCTCCTGAACACCTGTGACTACTTGCTCTCAAATCTAGATTCCAACTCTCCATCCGTTCTTATCCTTCTGGATCTTTTCTCTGCTTTCGAGACGGTCAATCATGCAACTCTGATAAATTGGCTCCTTGGCACTCTTGGCATCATGGGCCTAGCACTGGACTGATTTATGTCTTTCCTCTCTGACCGACCTTCCCAGGTTTAATTGGGCCCTTTTCAGACACTCCACCTGCAGCATCCCTCAAGGCTCTATCCTTTCGACATGTCTTTTCAACATCTACTTTTCCCCTCTGGCCAAACTGATCTCCTCCTTCTCTCCTCACTTCCAGTGTTATGCAGACAACATGCAGCTCTGCTTCAAGCTTCCCTCCACTGCCTCCTCTTCAACCTCTCTCCTCCTTGACTGGCTGACTGCTATTCAGGCATTGTGTTGTTACGTTCACCTTGTCTCTGCGGGGGCGCTGATTTCGTCAGGATGGCGGGCTTCTACTGGTTTGTTTGGGAATTCACTTGTGCTGCTTATGGATCCATTGCAGAGGAAGGTGTGCCTGCAATGAGAGGATCGCGATAAGTTCGAGCCACTGCTGTAGCCCTGCAGCCCACCTTTCCAGTGCCCCTGTTTATGATTCCAGCTGTTAGAAGTCCTTTTCACCTTCTTTATAGTATTGGCAAACTCTCCATCCTGCTTGCTTCAGCAGGGGTGCTAAATGGCCAGTTACTTCACTGGTCCTCTGTGCTATGTGAGGTGCCCAGGCCTGGTGTGACCCCTCACGTGTGTCTGCCTTCTTCTATAAGACTTTCCTCTTAACATCCTTAGTTGTCTTTCCTGTGTTGCCTTTCCCTTTCTCTTGAACGCTCTTACGTTCCTTTCCTCGTGTTGTTAACTTGCAAGTCTTTCTCTTGAAGTTCTTTGTTGTCTTTATATTACTAATGTCTTTTACACTTCTTCTTTCCTTCGACAGTTTGTTTAGTTTCTGGGTCGTGTGCAGATCCGACTCCAACACGCGTGAAGCACACCGCTGGTGGCCGGGGCTTCAATGTTATGTAAGAATGTAATTTGTTCCTTGCACAAGCATTTTCAGGTAAATTAAAGTGGTGCTGCTCTGATGTTAACTGACATTGTTTACCTTGTTCTTTTTTCAGATGCCTGGTGCGTAGCCACTGTACTGAGCCGAACCAGTGAAACAATGCGATGCTGGTATGATCCCCACTGCGGGCAACGGTCAAGGACCTTCCTTGCAGGTAAGTTTGAGCTGGTCCAGGTAAGCGGAGACAAAGCGGGCGTTGCAGGTAAGCGTGAGCTGGTCCAGGTAAGTGGCAGCGGAGCAGGCGTTGCAGGTAAGCATGAGCTGGTCCAGGTAAGCGGAGACAGAGCGGGCTTTGCAGGTAAGCGTCAGCTGGTCCAGGTAAGCGAAGACAGAGTGGGCATTGCAGGTAAGCGTGAGCTGGTCTGGAGTTACGCAGATGAGTCGTGGCTGCAGAATCTTGGATGCAGAATGCCGGTGACTGTGTGCTGCTGCTTGGAAGCAGAACAACGCGAAGCACGAGTTGCTGGAAAGGAGTGGCTTATATAGCTCTTCAAGGGGGGCATTTTCATCTCAATAGCGGACTTAGAAGAAGCCTTGGGCATAGGAAAACTCTCTGTATTCCTGTTTTTGCAGCTAAAAGGTGCACTCACAGGCTCAAGGGTACGGGACGAGACTGGTAGAGGGCTCACCTTGTTTGAGAAGTTCCTTGACAGGGGCCCGACGATGCAAGGGTTAATTTTGGCCATGTATCAAGCCTTGGTTGGGGCAGGAGGTGGGACCACAGAGAACTTGAGAGGGCAATGGGAAAGGGGCATGGGGGTCGAAATTGATGAGTCCCTCTGGAACAGGCTTTGCAGGGGCATTCAGAAGACATCACTATCATGCCAGTACAAACAGCATGCGATCAAGCTCCTCCACAGATGGCAGTATGATGCGGTCAGTCTGTCTAGGATGTTCCCCGATGTTAGTCCACTGTGTTGGAGGGACTGTGAAGGGAGGGCGGATTACTGGCACATGTGGTAGGCTTGCCCTAGGATACAGCTCTTCTGGGATGAGGTCCTTAGCTGGATCCGAGACCTGGAGTGGATACCCAGAGATAAACATTCCCTTCTGGTTTTGTTTGGGATGGAGGAGGAGGAGGGGAAATACTCCAGGCTTCCGAAAATGGCAGCAGATTTACTGCTGGCCGCCAGAGCATGCATCGCCACTAAATGGAAAAACAAATACATACCTAGTAAGACAGAATTGGTCAATGTGGCCAAGAGCATGTACTTGATGGAAAGAATTACGGCAAGGCTCCATGGAAGCCCGGGGCTGAAAGAGATGGAATGGTACCCCTTCACTGTCAGATACTTGGCACCTGACATGCAAACAGGGTGAGGGGAGGTGGACACCATGGGGATTGGAGTTGAAGGTGGGAATGGCTGGAATGGTGTGGAGCAATTGAGAAGTTCTGGTACCGCTCAGGGGGTGATTATGGATTAATAGGGGGATGTGGAATAAGGGCGCCTAAACGTAGGCTACGCAATGGACTAGGGCATGTAACCTGAACAATGAAGAGGCACACAGTACCACGGGGGGTGTGTGGGCGGGATGGGGGGAAGTGGGGGAATTCGTGGGGAGTTTTCTAGTGGTTGATGTTTCATGTTTTCAGTTTTCTGAAATGATAAAGTTGTAATACTGTAACATTATGTTCTCCTGCAAAACAAAATAAAATTAAATGGCAAAAAAAATACTTTTCAGGATATCTAACCTATACCCACCAGGACTTTTTAAAAGAAAATATTGCACTAGTATTATCATCTTTACTAGTGGGCCAGGCCATTAGAGCATTTGGTATTTTATGAAATGTAAGCATTCTTATGTTTTACACCGGACATTCGCTTCAAGTTATGACATCAGGGTTAATTGTAATTTCATGTGATGTCACCAGAGTCAAAGGTCATAGGGTACCACTTCCTTTGATGTCATTGGGTGTGTGATGTAACTTCCACTTCGCCAGGCCTTTTGGTGAATTGACGACCATGCATTCACACACTCTCTTCATCTCTCTGTGTGGTGCATTCTTTGTTATTTCTCTCGTCCTCGCTTTCTTCTCTACCTTAACTTGCTGCAATGTATCCACCATGGGGTGATGTGCTAATGTATTCAAATATAACATGATCATATCATTTATCAAAACAGAAGCGGCCAAAGAGTCGGCCATAACACATCTACAGGAGGATATTGACAATATTCAGCTCAGAAGCATTGCACATGGTGCGTTATACATGTATTGTTTTACGTTATGGTGCTGGGATTTAGACTGTGTAGCTCTCTCACTCTCTTTCTCTGTCTCTCTCTCTTTTTTCCTGTCTCTCTACTGTAGGTCTCTCTGTCTCTCTGCCTCTCTCTCTCTCTCTCTCTGCAATGGTTCTACCTCTCTCTGTATCGCTTCATCTCTATCTCTGTCTCTCTTCCTCACTCTTTGTCTCTCTCCCTTTCTTCTGTAACTAACTGAAATATGTTCTAATATGGAGTAATGCACTGATATAACATAATTTAATATGATACGATATGATATGATATATGATATAATATAATATAATGTAATATGTATCTCCAAAGTATTTTCTGTCTTCATCTGCTGAAGTAGCACTTTTCAGCTTAGATGCGTCCCCCATGGAACATTCTTCCTTCATTATATTAAGTTATGGTTCTGTGATTAATATCACAATTTACTATATTTGTTGATGTCTCTATCTCTCTCACTCTATATATGTGTGTGTGTGTGTATATGTTTCTGTGTCTCATTTTCTATGTCTCTCGCTCCCTCTTTTCCTATGTCTCTCCCTCCCTCTAGATATCTCCGTCTCTCTACTATTTGCCTCTATGCATTTCTCTCTCCGTTGTATATCTGTCACTCTCTCTCTCTGCCTCTCTCTCGCTCTCTCTCTCTCTTTCTGTCTCCCTCCTATCTATACATAAGTCCCACGGTTTGGTAGTCTCTATTCAGAGTAGGACATGCTGGACTGCACCATAAAAGGGGACAACCTTACCCCTCCATAGCCTTCCACTGGGTCCACGACTATCCAAGGAACCAGACTAAGGGCATGCCTTTGCTGCCCCAACCCAAACTCATTCATTGCTGGTTGCCAAGCTTTTGGATTACATCAGGCTTTTTCACCATCTCATTTGTAGGAAAACGGACTCTTTCAACATATTTTTGGAAAGCAAGAGCGTGACTGCTTCTACAATTGAACGTGACTATGTGGAAGAGCATCAGGAGGGTGTTGTTGGGCTGGGGACTAGTGTGGGGGTGTATACAAGGGCTTATGCCCCCGACTTCTACTCAGTCACACCTTTGCAAGGCCAACCATCTTCATGGCTCATTGCCATCACTTTTCCACCTCTGATCCCCCCCCCCATGTCCAATTTGCTGCCTCTCATGCCCTCGCCTAACTTTGAGTTTGATTTTGTTAAGGAGAATCACAATGGTAATGATGGAGTATGGGCTGTACCAGACCTGCCATGCAACAGCTCTGTGATTGTCTCCCACCTTGTCCTCACCCACACCTTTAAGTACCTGCCATGACCTCTTTCCTGATTGGATCCCCAATCCAGGGGGGATAGTTCAGCATCAGCGGCAACGTGCTCGCCTTGGAAACAAGACGACACAAAGCAGCACAGGTTTCGATCCCCGAGGCCGCGCTTAAATACCTCTGGGCATTAAGCGTGTTATAAATACGCAACTAAGACATATTCCTGTAACAGTGCCTTGATGCCCGCGAGCTGTGTGAGCGCTTTAAAAATGCCAATAAATAAATAAATATGCAACATGCCTCAGAGCCTGCTGCATGGCTCAAAAGTAGAAGCATCTATGCACTATGTTGGTTGATCACATACTGAAAACAATTTCATATGGGGGTGAGCAGGGCATTATTAATATCTGTAAGCACTTCCCAGGCAGCATGGTTTGCATACTGTCCACATATTTGGTCACTTCGGAGGAGTATGAGCAGTGGTCCATGCAAGTGAATTTTGATGAATCGGTCAATAAGGTGGCCTTCTAATTTTTCTGAGAATAACCATCCTCAGCTTTGTGCATGCAAATTTCAACAGTGACCACACTCAGCTTTGTAAGAAGTAAATAAATGAACACTTGTAGGTGCAAATACAGAACTTGTGGCCAACCTGGTGCCACCTCTCCCATCCTTCTCAGCACCTTGAATTCCCCAAACAAGTGGCTGGTCTTCTGGCAGTGGTCATCCTTCCATCAATGCTAACTCCGACTGTTGCTTCCCAATATTCATTCCACTGCACTGTAGCCAACTACTGCATGTACTTAAGAATAGTGTGGAGTACTTGTTCATTCTCAAAGCCAGCAGCCGAATGGCAGTTATGGCAGTCTAGAGGATAATCAGGATGCAGGATGCTGAATAGGTGTGGTTACATTTGTTAAAGGTTGCTGGACCTGTGAATCAGAGCTAAAAGGGCAGGTGAGCGAACTGTAGTAGCTGCCCTGGAGGTACAGGGGACAGAAGGATGACATTGTATGGATCCAGGAGTCTCAATAGAGCTCGCTGTCTTAAAGTGAGATGGCAAGTGAAACGGTTGTTAGGTTCCTGTATCCCCGAAATCACACTGATAATGTGGTGCAGTGCTATTGTATGCCTTTTGTTATGCTGAGGTCACAGAGATCTGGTGCCATCTGAACTGAAAATCCAACACTCAGAAAGTGGTGAGTACTTGTGTTAATGCCTGACGAGCATTTGCAAGTATCCACCAGTCAAAGCAATAACATCGCCATTTTCCAAGTGATTAACATCTCCTGTCATATTAGCAGAAGTTACTCCACTATTGAGAAAAAGGACATCGTTCTTACTTTTTTTCCCCAGTCTGCTCATTTTGGCCACTTGTCATTAATAGTTTAGTTCAAATGTATTTATATATTTTAGTGCCCATACTTAAGTGTTCTTAAGTGCTCTCCATCTGGTGCAGAGGAGAGATGATCTGGTGCGTGCATGAGATTCAGTACACGTTTCCCTCTCTTGTGGAAACTGGTGTGACTAACAAGATTCCGATAGGGGACCTGTGTGAACGATGACGGATGAGATATTGCTTTTCTTTTGAAAAAATATACTTTATTACTAATGATAAACAGTTAGTAAAAAACAGAGTATAATCTCTACTCTAATACAATCATCCTTATGCCATCTAAATAGTTTACAACTCATTACTAAGTGACATGATATCTCTCACCCAGTCAAACGAATCTTCAAACTTTCCTAATGACACAATAAACAAGAAATTGTGTACTCTGACACATACACACTTGTAGTCAACTGAAACAATAATACATATCATACTTTTGTTAGTCCAGTAACAATTCTACAACACGATTCAATGTAGAGAGATTAGTCTATTGATTTCAGTATATGTCAAATCTTATATTTATCGTTTTCCAACAGGTTTCTGTCTATAAGCGTTAGTAAAAGATAGTCATCAGAGATAAAGATGATTATACATTGAATTTGAAAGTTATGTCTCTTCCGGACCTCAAATTGTGTTGCTCATTCCCCTTTGAACATGTTGTAAATACTCTTTTACAGTAATGGATGTTCTAGAGGTATTATCTAGATATGTATTTGCATTCCATGTTATTTACAGTTTTTATTTACTTTCTTTTAAGCATCACTGTTTTATTCCCTGCTTTGAATAATAAATTGTACAATTTGCATTATTTAATATATGAAATACATCCTATGTCACTTATTATAAAGTGTATTCATTTATCATACCTTAGTTACAATGTTCTTAATATGTATTGCAGAACGAATCCTCCCATCCACTCTTGTGTGTATAGTGTTCGGTTAGAGCTTTGCCTGCAACGCAACGTGCATAATCTGCTATCATTGTGGAACAATTACATACATTATCTCTTCATAACCTTAATTGACTGTTTACCTTAGATTGCATATGTTTTCTAAAACCTGCTCTTAGAAATGGGAGCTGGATACCTTCTGGTGGGGTTAGCAATATTTGTGTCTTCAAATTTATCCTGGCACTTTAGGTGTATCATATTGACTGGCTTTGGGGAATGAGCGACATCACTCCACATTTGTCCATACTAAATATGTACATTGTGCCTGGGCTGATGGGAAGAGATGAGCATACACATATTTTATACATACAATCTTTTGAATCAAATGGGATAATTGGTATCACAACATTCAATTTGGCCCATCCTCCCACAAGTATAATGTTGGGCAATTTTAATGCCAAACATGGCAAATGTCTCAGTGATTTCGAGGAAAGTGTTCTGGTACAGGAGTCAAGGGGAATGCTGTACCAAGCCATAATTATAATGAAACTTGTCAAAAGGAAAGTCACTTGGTTAGTTTGTTGACATCAAACCACTCCTCTCAAGTAAATGGAGGATTTGTCTTAGATTCTCTTGTTGCCTCTATGTTTTTGAAAAGGAGATCATAATCTATAATCAGTTATATTGCCATCAACCTGAAATAATTCAGTAAGGAATTGAAATTCAAAGAGACACCATAAAATGCTGGTAATGCTTGTGAACCTTGAATCAAAAGGCAACTTTCTGATAATGTCAAAGAGTGATGGTGTTGTGCTTGACCTTCCGAAGAAACAAATAGCAGATATCATGCCACTTGTGATTATTATGAACCCAAGGAGATGTGCTCTGCCATATTTGTGGAAATGTTACTATTTATTGAACACATGTTGGTGGTTGCATGGCACTCTGGAGTCAACATCACAAATATCCCTTATGTTGGTGGAGGTGGCAGATAGAGTATGATCTAAACGGCTCATTGGGTGAGAAGAAGCAGCTTCCGCTTACTGTGAAATGGTTTGACAAAAATGGTAGAGAAGTGAAATCTGTTCTGCTCTCATGTATCAAGCATGCAGAAGTAGAGAAAGACAGTGTGAATGTGGCCAGGTCTAAGTATTAGAAATTAATGGATGTTAAAAAGGCATTCATAAAAATCTGTTTGGGATACCATTCATCACACATCTTTGTAAAATTATTCAAAAATGTTTTGGAAGGTAGTGGTCTTAGGCTGCCTAGAGGAATATAATAATAATACTGGCATATTGACAATAGACTTGATCAATTACTTTAGTCCCTTACATAGGGAAACAGTAGAGCAAATCCATCCTGGGGCATGTTAGAATATGCTACATGCAAAGTCCATTATGGCATATTTCAATAGCACCAAAACTCCCTTGTCTCAATAGAATAATACCAGATCTGTTAAAGCATGAACCACATATATGGGCTGGAATTCATAAAAGTGATTTGAAACATTATCAATAAGTGTGAGAGGGTTTAGAGTCCGTGTTGAGAGCAGAAAACGTGCCTGTTTTCAAAAAATGCATAGGTTCTCTCAGAATTTCTATAGCCCAATATCATTGTTAGATGTACACCCGAACATGAGAAATAGACCCATTATAGATTATGGGGCTGATTCATGGAATTATTTGCGCCGAAAAACGGGGATTTGTGCACCATTCTGGCCGCAAATCCCCTTTTGTTAAACAGGGATTTGCAGGCAGAATGGCACACAAATCCCTGTTTTTCAGCGCAAATAATTCCATGAATCAGCCCCTATATGTTTGGTTTCAGTCTTGGAAGGTTATCTCACTTTGTGTACTGGGCTTAAAACCAGGCAGACACGCAAAATGCCAGTGCGTGACTTTATACTCCCTTTGGAATGAACCATATAATTTACAAAAAAACAACTTCCTATCATTTTTTTGAATGAAGAACTGCTTTTTACTTGGTCCTACATGTACAGTTGAGGAACGTCATGATAAATATAGAGGTCTACACTGGCCTAATTAATTGTATCAAAGAAGCCTTATATTCTAATTTCTCTTCTCATGAACCTAGTATAATGTGAACTTAAATAAAGGTATGTATATATGTTGATCACCTTAATATGTGCTGCACTAGTATATTAAATGTAGCAATCACTTTCCTAATTTTTCTTCTTCTCCTCCTGATTTTTGTTTCTGTAATGATTTTAATCTTGCTTATTGTATTCTTTTCACAATGACATTAAAATGTGTAATTTCCTTTATTTGTATTATTTTTTCCTTTATTAATTGTGTTTGACATTTAACTTGAAGTAGCAAGTCGCATTTTGCAAGCATATATCAACCCGAGGAAACTTTAATTTAGGGAAACATGTGTTGGCTCCAAACTAATGTTTTTCTTGTTGACCCCAAATTATTGTTACACTATTGGCCTTCATTAGGCCCAATACTTAGAACTTTGTTCTTGGCTTAGGACCCAATACCAATGTTACAGTTTGGATTAAAACCGATTAGTTTATATGTGCCTGTTTGTATTGACAAACTCTATAATACCTCAAATGATTTTGAAAATGCTCAGCTAATTGAGCCTATAACATTTCATTTTTAAAAATGTAATTATTTTTGTATCAAAATGTGGCATAGTGACACTCACTACTTGTATATATATTTAATAGAAAAACGAATACATTGCAGTAAATACATTTCAGGGTAATTCATAGAATTTCGCAGAAAAGTGTCGCAAGCGGCTGGCGCAGAGTGTCCGCGTGCGATTGTCTGCGCCAGGCACGTGCGCTAAAACCGATTTCCGCTCACAGCGTATTCATGGATTTTAGGCTCCCAAACCAGCCGTGGCGCAGAGTATCGCAGCGACCCTGCAGCAGCGCCAGTAACGCCCCCAAGAACGCCCTCGCGCAAGGAAAAGCCATCAAAATCGCTAAATCATTGCAAAGGGCTGCGCTAACCCTGGACCAGTTTACAGGGCTGCCAAACAAGGAACGCAAAGCGGGTAACGTGCATATCAGGGGTACGCGTGAAGTTATACACGCGATTAGCCAGGGTGCCAGGGTACGTGTATTTCAGGGGTGCGCAGGAAGTTCCACACGCGAATAGCCTGGGCGCGTGTATTTCAGGGGTGCGCGGGAAGTTTTACACGCGATTTCAGCAGGGTACGTGTATTTCAGGGGTGCGCGGGAAGTTCCACACGCGAATAGCCTGGGCGTGTGTATTTCAGGGGTGCGCGGGAAGTTTTACACGCGATTTCAGCAGGGTACGTGTATTTCAGGGGTGCGCGGGAAGTTCCACACGCGATTAGGCTGGGTGGGTCCTCACAGGTGTTCCCTGTACACCCTCGACGGCCCCTGCAGGCAGCCCACAAAACAGGGGACTACCCTGCACACCTGCTCATGTCCCCCTGCACCCCCACACCCCAGCAGTGCAGGGGCAGCCTCCACCAGGCCCCCACCCATGTCTCCCACCACCCCCACCCCCCAGCAGTGCAGGGGCACCCTCCACCAGGCCCCCACTCATGTCTCCCACCACCCCCACCCCCCAGCAGTGCAGGGGCACCCTCCACCAGGCCCCCACCCATGTCTCCCACCACCCCCACCCCCCAGCCACCAGGGGCAGCCTCCACCAGGCCCCCACTCATGTCTCCCACCACCCCCACCCCCCACCATCCAGGGGCACCCTCCACCAGGCCCCCACTCATGTCTCCCACCACCCCCACCCCCCAGCATCCAGGGGCACCCTCCACCAGGCCCCCACTCATGTCTCCCACCACCCCCACCCCCCAGCACTGTGGGGCACCTGCCAGCAGGCCCCCACCCATGTCCAACTCATGTCCCCCACCACCCCCACCCCCCAGCACTGTGGGGCACCTGCCAGCAGGCCCCCACCCGTGTCTCCCACCACCCCCACCCCCCAGCATCCAGGGGCACCCTCCACCAGGCCCCCACTCATGTCTCCCACCACCCCCACCCCCAGCATCCAGGGGCACCCTCCACCAGGCCCCCACTCATGTCTCCCACCACCCCCACCCCCCAGCATCCAGGGGCACCCTCCACCAGGCCCCCACTCATGTCTCCCACCACCCCCACCCCCCAGCACTGTGGGGCACCTGCCAGCAGGCGCCCACCCATGTCCAATTCATGTCCCCCACCACCCCCACCCCCCAGCACTGTGGGGCACCTGCCAGCAGGCCCCCACCCATGTCTCCCACCACCCCTACCCCCCAGCATCCAGGGGCACCCTCCACCAGGCCCCCACTCATGTCTCCCACCACCCCCACCCCCCAGCATCCAGGGGCACCCTCCACCAGGCCCCCACTCATGTCTCCCACCACCCCCACCCCCCAGCAGTGCAGGGGCACCCTCCACCAGGCCCCCACCCATGTCTCCCAACACCCCCACCCCCCAGCCACCAGGGGCAGCCTCCACCAGGCCCCCACCCATGTCTCCCACCACCCCCACCCCCCAGCACTGTGGGGCACCTGCCAGCAGGCCCCCACCCATGTCCAACTCATGTCCCCCACCACCCCCACCCCCCAGCACTGTGGGGCACTTGCCAGCAGGCCCCCATCCATGTCTCCCACCACCCCCACCCCCCAGCATCCAGGGGCACCCTCCACCAGGCCCCCACTCATGTCTCCCACCACCCCCACCCCCCAGCATCCAGGGGCACCCTCCACCAGGCCCCCACTCATGTCTCCCACCACCCCCACCCCCCAGCATCCAGGGGCACCCTCCACCAGGCCCCCACTCATGTCTCCCACCACCCCCAACCCCCAGCACTGTGGGGCACCTGCCAGCAGGCCCCCACCCATGTCCAACTCATGTCCCCCACCACCCCCACCCCCCAGCACTGTGGGGCACCTGCCAGCAGGCCCCCACCATGTCTCCCACCACCCCCACCCCCCAGCATCCAGGGGCACCCTCCACCAGGCCCCCACTCATGTCTCCCACCACCCCCACCCCCCAGCATCCAGGGGCACCCTCCACCAGGCCCCCACTCATGTCTCCCACCACCCCACCCCCCAGCATCCAGGGGCACCCTCCACCAGGCCCCCACTCATGTCTCCCACCACCCCACCCCCCAGCACTGTGGGGCACCTGCCAGCAGGCCCCCACCCATGTCCAACTCATGTCCCCCACCACCCCCACCCCCCAGCACTGTGGGGCACCTGCCAGCAGGCCCCCACCCATGTCTCCCACCACCCCCACCCCCCAGCATCCAGGGGCACCCTCCACCAGGCCCCCACTCATGTCTCCCACCACCCCCACCCCCCAGCATCCAGGGGCACCCTCCACCAGGCCCCCACTCATGTCTCCCACCACCCCCACCCCCCAGCATCCAGGGGCACCCTCCACCAGGCCCCCACTCATGTCTCCCACCACCCCCACCCCCCAGCACTGTGGGGCACCTGCCAGCAGGCCCCCACCCATGTCCAACTCATGTCCCCCACCACCCCCACCCCCCAGCACTGTGGGGCACCTGCCAGCAGGCCCCCACCATGTCTCCCACCACCCCCACCCCCCAGCATCCAGGGGCACCCTCCACCAGGCCCCCACTCATGTCTCCCACCACCCCCACCCCCCAGCATCCAGGGGCACCCTCCACCAGGCCCCCACTCATGTCTCCCACCACCCCACCCCCCAGCATCCAGGGGCACCCTCCACCAGGCCCCCACTCATGTCTCCCACCACCCCCACCCCCCAGCACTGTGGGGCACCTGCTAGCAGGCCCCCACCCATGTCCAACTCATGTCCCCCACCACCCCCACCCCCCAGCACTGTGGGGCACCTGCCAGCAGGCCCCCACCCATGTCTCCCACCACCCCCACCCCCCAGCATCCAGGGGCACCCTCCACCAGGCCCCCACTCATGTCTCCCACCACCCCCACCCCCCAGCACTGTGGGGCACCTGCCAGCAGGCCCCCACCCATGTCCAACTCATGTCCCCCACCACCCCCACCCCCCAGCACTGTGGGGCACCTGCCAGCAGGCCCCCACCCATGTCTCCCACCACCCCCACCCCCCAGCATCCAGGGGCACCCTCCACCAGGCCCCCACTCATGTCTCCCACCACCCCCACCCCCCAGCACTGTGGGGCACCTGCCAGCAGGCCCCCACCCATGTCCAACTCATGTCCCCCACCACCCCCACCCCCCAGCACTGTGGGGCACCTGCCAGCAGGCCCCCACCCATGTCTCCCACCACCCCCACCCCCCAGCATCCAGGGGCACCCTCCACCAGGCCCCCACTCATGTCTCCCACCACCCCCACCCCCCAGCACTGTGGGGCACCTGCCAGCAGGCCCCCACCCATGTCCAACTCATGTCCCCCACCACCCCCACCCCCCAGCACTGTGGGGCACCTGCCAGCAGGCCCCCACCCATGTCTCCCACCACCCCCAACCCCCAGCATCCAGGGGCACCCTCCACCAGGCCCCCACTCATGTCTACCACCACCCCCACCCCCCAGCATCCAGGGGCACCCTCCACCAGGCCCCCACTCATGTCTCCCACCACCCCCACCCCCCAGCATCCAGGGGCACCCTCCACCAGGCCCCCACTCATGTCTCCCACCACCCCCACCCCCAGCACTGTGGGGCACCTGCCAGCAGGCCCCCACCCATGTCCAACTCATGTCCCCCACCACCCCCACCCCCCAGCACTGTGGGGCACCTGCCAGCAGGCCCCCACCCATGTCTCCCACCACCCCCACCCCCCAGCATCCAGGGGCACCCTCCACCAGGCCCCCACTCATGTCTCCCACCCCCCCCCACCCCCCAGCACTGTGGGGCACCTGCCAGCAGGCCCCCACCCATGTCCAACTCATGTCCCCCACCACCCCCACCCCCCAGCACTGTGGGGCACCTGCCAGCAGGCCCTCGCCCAGGTCCCATCCATGCCCCCCTGCACCTGGGTCCCAACAATCCCCAATCATGTCCGTAATGGCCATCCTCCCCTGCCAAAAGGCCCAACCAACTATCACATCCACCCACATATCAAAGGCAATTACATGTTACACACCCAATGTAAATAATGCAAATGAACACATGTCTGTCACACACAATGGCTGCAAGTGAATGTTAAAACACCCAACATGACATGCATGAAAGCAATGAGATGATACGACACATTGAAGGATGAAAATAAAAATGTATTGAAAATCAACTTGAATGGAAATGAAATTAGAAAAACCACAAAGCAAAACAACAAAAAGAAGAAGAATGTCCATGAAAAAAATCCAAGAAATCAAAAAATCCATAGAATAACTATTTACAAGACAATCCCGGGTCCATGAGCCCAACCAAATGAAACCTAACTATGTCAACTAACTAAAAACTGAACTATATACAAAAAAGGGCGCATTGTCCAATCGCAACCAAATAAAAAAAAAAAAAATTTAAAGGAAACCTACCACTAACTATATAACTATATACAATGGCAGCGGGCAAGTCCTGTGGCTCACTCTGTGATGTTGCCGGCCAGGGCATCATCGAACTCCATGTCGATGTCCTGGAGGCGGGACTCTGTCCTGGCCCCGAGGTCTCGCAGGGATAACCCCATGTTCACCTCAAACTCCCTGCGAGCTTCCTCGAGGCACTCAGCCCGCCTCAACGCCCGACGCATGGAGAACTCCGCCCTGACCATGGTGAGCCGCTCCTCTTCCGCCCGCTGCTGCTCCGCACCTATCCGCTGGACCAACTGCTCCCACACGGAAGACACTACCATCCCAGGGTTCTCCTGCCCTCCGGCCGATGCCTGCCCCTCTGATCTTGATGGCCCCGAGCCATGATGCCTCCCACGTCGAGCCTGCTGCTGCCTCCGACGCCACTGCCTCTGCCAGCACGACGGCATCCAGGATGATGGAAACCACCGACGCCGTCGTGCACGTGCCCTGCCCGATGATGCCGTCACATCCTCCATCTGCTGGGGTCCAGTTGCTGTGTTGTCCACCCCTGCTGGACCTCTGACTCCCGACTGTGGCAGGGATGGGATCCCCACCGAGCTGGCTGCATTGGTCAGGGCAGGTCCACAGGGGGCCCTGGTGGCATCTGGGCCGGAAGACGGCAAGGAGAACGACTGGCGTATAGTCTCCACAGAGGAGGAGAGGGCCGCCAGATTGGCCGACACATGCAGGAAACCCCCGAACATGGCCGATCCCAATTGGGCCACGTCGGCATGGTGCTCTTCGTGATGACGTGCGTGCTCCTCCTGGGAAGCACGCACGGCATCACGAATCACAGCCGTGCACATCGCGACCCCAATCAGGACCTTCTCCACACGGCCAGGGGTCCCCTCGTCCGCAGGTGGAGGGGAGTCAGATGACATGGACATCCCCTCTACCTGCGGACGGGCCTGGGACGGGGCATCCCTGCTGGTGCAAGGTGGTGCACCCACAGGTTCAGGGACAGCGACATGCACAGGCCCCTCCACGGTGACCTGTGCTGCCTCCTGCCCCTGCCCCTGGACTGCACCACTTGCACCAGCAGGGATGCCTCCACCAGGCCCCATGTTCGCCTCAGTGGCGGCCTCCTCCTCCTCTGTGGAAACCACCAACCTGGATGGCTCCTCGCTGTCTACCGCTGTAGCAGGCCCCTGTGGGGGCTCACCCACCCCTTCCGCTGCAGCCATGGGGGCATCCCCGCGGCCTTGCTCCACAGCGCCGTCTCCGCCCTCTCCTTCACTAGCCGCTGCGTAGAGGGAGACATAGAACACAAGCATCAGGGTACTGTACAATGGTCCCCTAGACAGGAAGCAATAGCAGATGAGTGCCACTGTCAAAGTACACTTCCATCATGTCACACCACAACACATGTGTCAGTCCAGGCAAAACACACACAGCGACAGTCATGGTGCGTGCCATGGACATTTCAATGCATGTCCAATGGACTCTCAAATCATACAATGTAATGGGACTCACATGCATCATGGGTCATGCCTATCACATGCACACACTTCACTTCAGTCACATCCATCTGGCCCCGTACACCCCAATCACAGTGCATACAAGGATGACTAGGCTGCATCAGTGAATCTGTACATTGTCACAGACATGTGTCATGCATCCATGGCACTCACAAGTCACAGACACGCAGGTCAGGCACACAGACATGGATACCACATATGTATCTGGCATCAGCACCGTCCCTCGCCCCCACCCATGTCCAGGAACAGAGACTGCCATGCTCTCATGTGTGCAATCTGCACAGGGCTCCCCATGTCGCATTCAAACACATGCAACAACCGTGCGGTTCACACATTACAGGTCGCACATGCATTCCCATGATGTCCCTGCACACATACATGTGTACATGGCCTATGGCACACATGCAGGCAAGTATCAGACAACCAGCACACTGCAACATGCCCTGTCTCACACAGCAATGCTTGGCCATTTACCGCTCAACTCCAGACGGGTCTCCCTCTCAAGGACCTGGGCGTGGAGCGCTGGGTGTGCGCGTTCCAGGACCCTCAACTGGATGGAACTCATGCGGCCCCGGCCCCCCTCCACGAGGCGCCGGGCCTTCATGAGGGTCCTGGACCTCAAGTCTTCCCAGCGCTTCTTGACCTTCTGGATGGTGCGGGTTGCCACCCCCTCCGCGTTGATGGCAACCACACAGTCGGCCCAGATCCTGTCCCGTCCTTCCTTGTTGGCGCGGGACGATCCGAAGAGGGCATCATATTGCCCCAGGACTTGCTCCACCAGGACACCAACTTCGGTGGCAGTGAAGCTGGTGCCCCTCTGCCCCTCTGGCTGGGGGTTGCCACTGGTGCCAGATGTTGATATGCCCGACATGGCAACCCCAGGGGCAGGAATGGGTGGGCAACTGGGTCCTGGGGATGGGCTGTGGAGCGATGTTATCCGAGTCGGGAGTCTTCTGTTCCAGCAGGGGTGGACACAGCAACTGGACACCTGCAGATGGCTGATGTGCAGGCACCAAATGGCAGGGCACGGTGGCAGCAGGCAGGCAGCAGCAGATGGCACGTGGGAGGCTGCTCGGGCCACTGGGGGGCAGTAATTCGGCCTTCTGGGCAGGAGCGTGGTCTTCCGTGTGTTTTCGCGTGCCCAGCTTGATACAGAGTGATTTGGCACGTGAAAATCCTGCACGTCAGCGTGAAAATCGAGGAAAGGCCCTTAGCGCGTAAGCGCGTCAGCACGCGTACGCGATTTCATTGGACCAAAGCCCTTATAGCGTAAGCGCGTCTGTGACGTTTTGCGCACGGGCGTTGCCCGTACGCCATTTCATTGGACCAAAGGCCCTTACAGCGTAAGCGCGTCCGTGACGTTTTGCGCATGGGCGTTGCCCTGGCAGGGCTTGGTGATCCGGCGTGCCTTTATGTTCTGTACGTGCTTTTCGTGCGGTGCATGTGTTTTCCATCCATTGGGGTTCACACGCTATTACTTCACAGCGGGTGTTGGCTACGCGTTCTTCTACACGCAAGGCAGACAGTGAGTGGTACCCCGCTCCCCCAGGCCCGATCGCGTGAATAACTTCATGCGAACCCCTGAAATACACGCGCCCAGGCTATTCGCGTGTGGAACTTCCCACGCACCCCTGAAATACACGCGCCCAGGCTATTCGCGTGTGGAACTTCCCGCGCACCCCTGAAATACACGCGCCCAGGCTATTCGCGTGTGGAACTTCCCACGCACCCCTGAAATACACGCGCCCAGGCTATTCGCGTGTGGAACTTCCCGCGCACCCCTGAAATACACGCGCCCAGGCTATTCGCGTGAGGAACTTCCAGCGCACCCCTGAAATACACGTAGCACGCTGGGAGACATGAGTGGGGGCCTGGTGGAGGGTGCCCCTGGATGGTGGGGGTGGTGGTCGACATGAGTGGGGGCCTGGTGGAGGCTGCCCCTGGTGGCTGGGGGGTGGGGGTGGTGGGAGACATGGGTGGGGGCATGGTGGAGGGTGCCCCTGCACTGCTGGGGGGTGGGGGTGGTGGGAGACATGAGTGGGGGCCTGGTGGAGGCTGCCCCTGGTGGCTGGGGGGTGGGGGTGGTGGGAGACATGAGTGGGGGCCTGGTGGAGGCTGCCCCTGGATGGTGGGGGATGGGGGTGGTGGGAGACATGGGTGGGGGCCTGGTGGAGGCTGCCCCGGATGGCTGGGGGGTGGGGGCGGTGGGAGACATGAGTGGGGGCCTGGTGGAGGCTGCCCCTGCACTGCTGGGGGGTGGGGGTGGTGGGAGACATGGGTGGGGGCATGGTGGAGGATGCCCCTGCACTGCTGGGGGGTGGGGGTGGTGGGAGACATGAGTGGGGGCCTGGTGGAGGCTGCCCCTGGATGGTGGGGGATGGGGGTGGTGGGAGACATGAGTGGGGGCCTGGTGGAGGGTGCCCCTGCACTGCTGGGGGGTGGGGCTGGTGGGAGACATGAGTGGGGGCCTGGTGGAGGCTGCCCCTGGATGGTGGGGGATGGGGGTGGTGGGAGACATGGGTGGGGGCCTGGTGGAGGGTGCCCCTGCACTGCTGGGGGGTGGGGGTGGTGGGAGACATGAGTGGGGGCCTGGTGGAGGGTGCCCCTGGATGGTGGGGGGTGGGGGTGGTGGGAGACATGAGTGGGGGCCTGGTGGAGGCTGCCCCTGGTGGCTGGGGGGTGGGGGTGGTGGGAGACATGGGTGGGGGCCTGGTGGAGGGTGCCCCTGCACTGCTGGGGGGTGGGGGTGGTGGGAGACATGAGTGGGGGCCTGGTGGAGGGTGCCCCTGGATGCTGGGGGGTGGGGGTGGTGGGAGACATGAGTGGGGGCCTGGTGGAGGGTGCCCCTGGTGGCTGGGGGGTGGGGGTGGTGTGAGACATGGGTGGGGGCATGGTGGAGGGTGCCCCTGGTGGCTGGGGGGTGGGGGTGGTGGGAGACATGGGTGGGGGCCTGGTGGAGGGTGCCCCTGGATGGTGGGGGGTGGGGGTGGTGGGAGACATGAGTGGGGGCCTGGTGGAGGGTGCCCCTGGTGGCTGGGGGGTGGGGGTGGTGGGAGACATGGGTGGGGGCATGGTGGAGGGTGCCCCTGCACTGCTTGGGGGTGGGGGTGGTGGGAGACATGAGTGGGGGCCTGGTGGAGGCTGCCCCTGGATGGTGGGGGATGGGGGTGGTGGGAGACATGGGTGGGGGCCTGGTGGAGGGTGCCCCTGCACTGCTGGGGGGTGGGGGTGGTGGGAGACATGAGTGGGGGCCTGGTGGAGGGTGCCCCTGGATGGTGGGGTGGGGGTGGTGGGAGACATGAGTGGGGGCCTGGTGGAGGGTGCCCCTGGATGGTGGGGGTGGTGGGAGACATGAGTGGGGGCCTGGTGGAGGCTGCCCTGGTGGCTGGGGGGTGGGGGTGGTGGGAGACATGAGTGGGGGCCTGGTGGAGGCTGTCCTGGATGGTGGGGGATGGGGGTGGTGGGAGACATGGGTGGGGGCCTGGTGGAGGCTGCCCCTGGATGGTGGGGGATGGGGGTGGTGGGAGACATGGGTGGGGGCCTGGTGGAGGGTGCCCCTGCACTGCTGGGGGGTGGGGGTGGTGGGAGACATGAGTGGGGGCCTGGTGGAGGCTGCCCCTGGATGGTGGGGGATGGGGGTGGTGGGAGACATGGGTGGGGGCCTGGTGGAGGGTGCCCCTGCACTGCTGGGGGGTGGGGGTGGTGGGAGACATGAGTGGGGGCCTGGTGGAGGGTGCCCCTGGATGATGGGGGGTGGGGGTGGTGGGAGACATGAGTGGGGGCCTGGTGGAGGCTGCCCCTGGTGGCTGGGGGGTGGGGGTGGTGGGAGACATGGGTGGGGGCCTGGTGGAGGGTGCCCCTGCACTGCTGGGGGGTGGGGGTGGTGGGAGACATGAGTGGGGGCCTGGTGGAGGGTGCCCCTGGAGGCTGGGGGGTGGGGGTGGTGGGAGACATGAGTGGGGGCCTGGTGGAGGGTGCCCCTGGTGGCTGGGGGGTGGGGGTGGTGGGAGACATGGGTGGGGGCATGGTGGAGGGTGCCCCTGGTGGCTGGGGGGTGGGGGTGGTGGGAGACATGGGTGGGGGCCTGGTGGAGGGTGCCCCTGGTGGCTGGGGGGTGGGGGTGGTGGGAGACATGGGTGGGGGCATGGTGGAGGGTGCCCCTGCGCTGCTGGGGGGTGGGGGTGGTGGGAGACATGAGTGGGGGCCTGGTGGAGGCTGCCCCTGGATGGTGGGGGATGGGGGTGGTGGGAGACATGGGTGGGGGCCTGGTGGAGGGTGCCCCTGCACTGCTGGGGGGTGGGGGTGGTGGGAGACATGAGTGGGGGCCTGGTGGAGGGTGCCCCTGGATGGTGGGGGGTGGGGGTGGTGGGAGACATGAGTGGGGGCCTGGTGGAGGGTGCCCCTGGATGGTGGGGGTGGTGGGAGACATGAGTGGGGGCCTGGTGGAGGGTGCCCCTCGTGGCCGGGGGGTGGGGGTGGTGGGAGACATGGGTGGGGGCCTGGTGGAGGGTGCCCCTGCACTGCTGGGGGGTGGGGGTGGTGGGAGACATGAGTGGGGGCCTGGTGGAGGGTGCCCCTGGATGCTGGGGGGTGGGGGTGGTGGGAGACATGAGTGGGGGCCTGGTGGAGGCTGCCCCTGGATGGTGGGGGATGGGGGTGGTGGGAGACATGGGTGGGGGCCTGGTGGAGGGTGCCCCTGCACTGCTGGGGGGTGGGGGTGGTGGGAGACATGAGTGGGGGCCTGGTGGAGGCTGCCCCTGGATGGTGGGGGATGGGGGTGGTGGGAGACATGGGTCGGGGCCTGGTGGAGGGTGCCCCTGCACTGCTGGGGGGTGGGGGTGGTGGGAGACATGAGTGGGGGCCTGGTGGAGGCTGCCCCTGCACTGCTGGGGGGTGGGGGTGCAGGGGGACATGAGCAGGTGTGCAGGGTAGTCCCCTGTTTTGTGGGCTGCCTGCAGGGGCCGTCGAGGGTGTACAGGGAACACCTGTGACCCACCCAGCCTAATCGCGTGTGGAACTTCCCGCGCACCCCTGAAATACACGCGCCCAGGCTATTCGTGTGTGGAACTTCCCGTGCACCCCTGAAATACACGCGCCCAGGCTATTCGCGTGTGGAACTTCCCGCACACCCCTGAAATACACGCGCCCAGTATATTCGCGTGTGGAACTTCCCGCGCACCCCTGAAATACACGTACCCTGGCTAATCGCGTGAAAAACTTCCCGCGCACCCCTGAAATACACGCGCCCAGGCTATTCGCGTGTGGAACTTCCCGCGCACCCCTGAAATACACGCGCCCAGTATATTCGCGTGTGGAACTTCCCGCGCACCCCTGAAATACACGTACCCTGGCTAATCGCGTGAAAAACTTCACGCGAACCCCTGAAATACACGTAGCCCGCTCCCCCAGGCCCGATCGCATGAAAAACTTCACGCGAACCCCTGAAATACACGCAGCCCGCTCCCCCAGGCCCGATCGCGTGAAAAACTTCACGCGAACCCCTGTAATACACGTAGCCCGCTCCCCCAGGCCCGATCGCGTGAGAAACTTCACGCGAACCCCTGTAATACACGTAGCCCGCTCCCCGAGGCCCGATCGCGTGAAAAACTTCACGCGAACCCCTGTAATACATGTACCCTGCTGAAATCGCGTGTGAGACTTCCCGCGCACCCCGGTATGCACGCACACGTATTTTTTGTCAGCGGGTGTCCGTGTTTGTGGGTACCCCTTTGCACGTCATTTGTCCTGGAGGGCCAAAGTATAGGACATTCATCATGGCAGTATATAGGTGCTATTTGTTGGCGCACCTTTTGGCGCACATTTCTTACAGCCGCAGAGATGCTACCGCCTGCTTTCTTGTGGCGGTCGTGTTTGTGCCTGTGCGCTGGTTTGAGCGTGCGCTTTTTTGCCCTATTCTATTCCATGAATACGTGTTGTAGGCGAGCGTGTGGGCGTTCCGCGCACTTGTGCCCTGTACTTCCCCCGTGACGCCCACGTTTTTGCAAGTTGTTCCCCATTCCGAGTGTTACGCCCGTGTTCCGCCTACTTTTGTTGCGTGCGCCGCGCTATGTGCGAATTTCGCTGTGGCCTGTGCGATTTTCGCTGTGACCTGGCGCACGCTGTTAGATGGCCTGTGCGCGGCGCACTTTTTTATCGCACATCCGCTGGTTTTCTCGCGCACGGACTTCCATGAATCGACGTGCGCTGCTTTTCGTGCGATTTTCGCACTTGCACTGCGATTTTCGCTATTCCACTGCGATTCGCACGTTTTTGCCCACTTGCGCCGCGCTAATTATTCCATGAATCGGCCTAATTTGACTTTTTGCAGGGCTTTCAAATAATTGTAAGCTAGGCAAAGAAATATGCTTTGTGAGTCCAGAATTGATCACCTACAAAGGAAAACTTGTGTCCAGTAGACGTATAGGAGATTGTATGACGTGTGAAGCCACTACTAGTTCATTCACCAGGACAGAACTGACCAGTTATTGGCCCTTTCAGAAATCAGTAACCAACCTGACTATTTGAATATTGTACTAAAGATAGATGACTTCATAGTATTTACTTAATTAAGGTTTGATCTCCTACAAATATATTGTAATTTAATGAAATGGGGGAAATTAGTAGCTCCATGTTGTTGACTGTGGATTTGCACAAAAAGACGATTGCAAGCATTTTGTTTCATATTTTTGTTTTTTGTATAATCCTATCAGATAGTGTTAGTTAGTACAAATATTATGAGAGAGAGGTTGTCTCAATTTTGCAGAAGCCCTTCCTTTTTTTACTCCCTCTTGAAAATAAAAGTCATTTCTACAAGTTTGTGTTCTTTTTTATATTTGGCTTCAAAGGTTAAAACAATTAAAGGTGGCCTTTATTTTATTGTGATATAGTTTATTAATCAAACCTTTCAGAAATGCATTAATAACAATGCATAGATAAACAAATACAGTTAAACAATTACATTTCATCAGTTAACAGTTTAGATCATTTTTCTACAAATCTACAACATGGCAATAACAGTGAGGTGCTGTAAGCCTCCAATAACCTATTCCGTAGAGTACAGTCCACATTATCGAAATTAGTATTAATAAAAGCATTAAAGTGCAAAGAATGCAGATCAAATGTAAATGATTTTCACAATAAAGTGACACATGCTTCATAGTTTCAGTTGTCTCGGTCTTTCCACATAATCAGCATATTCCAGCTGAGATAATAACCCATGGTGAGGGCCAATGACTTCAAGAATGGGGAATTGGTTAAATTAAAAATGCATGTGTGCCATTCAGGCCTTCGCATCGGGGAATAAAGACAGATTTGGTGAAAGAAAATTTATTTTTCTAGGAATAGTAGCATATTCCCTATAAAGTTTACAAGATTCCAAATGCTCAATAGTCTATCACCAATCCAACTCGAAGAGTTTCCATTTTGCCAACAACAGAAAATTCCTAAGCTCATCATGAGACAACTCAATGTATAACAAAGCATCTTCCATCCTGCCAAAAAATTAGTTCCTAGAGCAAACAGATCACAATTTGTGAGTTTTCTGCCAAATTAACAAATACATTTCTTTGAGTAGGGCAAGGCATCTTAATGTACAAATTCAGATGTTGTAAGATCTTTTTTGTCTCTAACCAAGATAAGCCAAACTCGTGTCTAAGTACCGCATTAGGAACAGCCAATGGAAGACCAAGTCTTTTTTACACATCAATCCTTGTAGTGAATTATAAAAGGCTTCCAGATCTAAAGTTAAAAGATGTAACCTGTAACTAATACTGGGTTCTACTTTTGCAACATTGAAATGAATCAGAGGCAAATGAGAACATTTGCACAGCATATGGAAAATTGTTTTAATTTGTGCAATTAAAGGTTGGGACTTAAGTCGAAGTCGTTCTTTGTGCGCTCTTGTTTTGTGCAGCAATATTAAATAATGGAAAGCCAAGATAGCATAGTGATGAAACCTGGTTTAAGTCTGGCATCCCCCACTGCCCCAAGCATCATCTTGGGCTTACATTCTGTAGTGTAGAGAACAACCTTGGAGATAGACCCATTGATAAGTAGTTTTTTTAGAAAAGCATTCTTAGAAAATAATTTGAGTTTTCTCTGAAGGACTATAGGAGTTTGGCTGAAAAACAGACAATCACCAGCCAATGCAAACCAATTTATTCTCGTTTCACCGAATTTGATCTGAAACACACCCTTGTCTCAAACCAATAGATGTTTTTATAGGATCTAAGTGGAGACCCGCCAGAATTTTTATAATTGGAACTGGAATTTTCCAGTTGAGCAGTTTCTGCCATAGACTTTCTTGATCCACCCTATCGAAAGCGTTGCTTATGTTCAGTGGGGCAATGTAAGTGGTTGCAATTTTCCCTTTCCTAACCTCAGCTAGAAAATGGGTGGTTACAAGGCCATTCAGAGTAGTTCCCAAGGCTTTCCTAAAACAAACTTGGAAACAAGGAAGGAGAGCAAGCTTCTCTGTCCATCTGTTTAAATCTTGCAAGATGAGAGATAAAAACACTTTACTTGAGGCATGTAAAATTGACACTGGCCGATAATTGGAAGACAAGGCGCAATCACCTTTCTTAAAAATTGGAATTAAAAAAGAGGTTTTCCATGAGGAAGGGAACTCAAAAGTAGTTAGAATGTCCAAAGACACCGGCAATAAGATGTCAGCCAATAGCTCGGGATTGTACTTTAAAGCGATTAGTGCAAGACCATCTGGGCCAGCAACCCTAGATGGTTTACATCTCCGTATTGCATCTATAGCATCCTCTTTTGACCAATGAAAATCCGAGATGTCCTTACAGCACTATAGAAATTATCTATTTGTGTGTAAAGTTCCCCAAATAAATCCACCCAGGAGGAATGTGCTATAAGACATACATCCTGATCTACAGTTGAAAGTAGAGCGCCATTTAATATTTCCCACAATTTATTTCTATTGTTCCCATTTATCACCTGCAGAATTCCTTGACTGTGTGTGTCTAAGATGATAGATATAGTTCCTATATTTTTGGGTATTCTTACACGTATGTTGTATATGAGTCAATTCATTTTGCTCAAACATAGATCGCATAACTCATAATTCTTTTAATTTTCCCTTTTTGCCTTTGCCGCCAACTCATTAAAGCAATTCACCTGTTATTATTCATCCCATAGCTATAGCAATTTACAAACATGATCTAATTGCTTTGTTATATGACCATATAGAAAAAAAAGGCCACCGCATCTCCAACGCACAAATGAAGCCTTTGGCAGATTGTGTTATAACACCTTACAGTTGGGCCACTTCTAGCTAGAGTTAACAGTGCCAAGGTAGGATCCAGGTCAGTATTTATAGAAAAATGGATACACAAATGATCACTGAAACTTTGCTTATTATAAATAATGGAGAGCAAAGTGGCAGCAAGGAATTGGAGTAACACAAAGGGTTTAGCTAGAGACCAAATTGTCTATTTTTACATTCCTACCATTAAAGAAACAGCTTTGTAGCACTCTGTAACAGTCTGTGGAGAAAACATCAAAGTATAAAGTATACGTATCACCTGCTATTTGTTCACACATGCAGACAGACTGTCCCTACTAGAAGAACACCCTGTCCCTCTCTATATAGGACTCGCCCTAGGCTTCGGGTGTTGCACCACCTATCTAAAAGGGATAGGGTAGAGAGGCTTTCCCTATTCAAAAAATGTCTAGCTAAAAGTCCAAGTACAGGTTATTAGTCACATAATCATAGGCATTCTACATTAGATAATGTCTAGTACTGGAGTATATTTAAACTTGCTGGTAACTGGAATTGCCACACATTTATTAGCCAATATACTGTCAGCTTCAAAATATCTCAAATTAACTACTGGTATTATAAACAACCGAAATGAGCTCCTGTGTGCAGGAGGATGAGCAAAAAAATATAATAAATAAAGGGGGTCAGGGGAAAAACCTGATCAAGGAACTGGACACATATGTATGATCATTCCATGAATTCATTTGGTTCTATTAAAATTGGGAATAACAGGGCATAATTGCATGAGCAAATGTACGTGTCCCACTGTTCTGTCCTACCATTGCAGGTACTCTGTGAGACGCCATCACTCCAAGTTCTTTTCAATGTTTTTTAATTGAAAGTTGCAGAAGCAGCATTCAAATCTCCTCCAATAATAATATCCCATGGCCAGCCAAACAGCGATAAGGGCACCCAGTGCCTATTGGATGACAATGCTGGACTAATCTACTAGGTTCCAACACAAATTCACAATTAAAACGTATGTCTCTGATACTACAATATATTACCAAGGATTATAAAATACCACCAAATACCACCATAATAAAAAAGAGACCACGAGGAAATAGATATCACCCCAAAATATATCCAACAAACTAATAAGACTTAAAAAAAAAACAGTGAGCACTAGTACTAGGAACTGGCTTGATTTGAAGTGTTTTTAAATACAGGCAACATTTGTTAAAGCAACTATAAAAATGAATATCACATTTTAAGCAATATGTAATTAAAACATGTGTACGTTAACAGTAAAATAACTTTAGCTTTTATATAGACCATTTACACACCGGGTCCTCATCATTTTTATAGTGGTTGGACCAATTTCAGAATACTGCCTGCCCAATCATTGTTTTTACCGGCGTCACTAATAACAATCAAAATACTGGACTTGATAAACTCTGGGTAGATGGCCCATGCCCTTATGTGTTACCTTATGTCCTATACCACACTACGTCCTTTTGGCTGAGTTTCAACAAAGGTAAAGCATGCTATTGAAATACTGCACATTCATTCAATCTCTCTAGATAAACAGCTCAGGTCGGCTACTTTACTTTGATATAATTCTTTCCGCACATCTGTCACCCTAAAAATGTCAAATGACATGGACTGAATGTGGAATAAATGTAATGAAACTAAGTTACTTTTAAATTTGTTTTCTTTATCGTAAAATAGAAATATGCAAGTTACACAGAATGGCACTTATGCCCACATTGTATTTCACAGTGCAAGTACATTTCTTCTTGCAATAGCTTTCAGCGCTTTGTCACAGGATTACATGCACTTTAAAAATAGACATCACCTAAAATGAAGTGAACTACTTAACCTAGACTACCTGGTTTTATTTAAAACAGCAGCCCCTCACTTATCTTCATATTTACCTACATTTGTTGGCAATATTTCTGATTCATTTTGGCATGGAAATCTTCAGCCAATCTTTCCGCCTGCCTCGCAAAGGGTCAACCCAGATAAGAACAGCTTCAGTATCAGACAGCTTTCCAGCACTGAATTCCATCTGCCTAGCAAGCCCTCTGCTCCTTCATCTCCCAGTGTCCAAATATGAATTGCCCCCCACTCTATCTCAGAACCCTTTTTAATAAACCCCTTTGTCACTCAAGTAAAACTCCCCCCCTTGAGCAGATAATTCCACTGAAATGGCACGATATTTCATTGCTGGAGAGCAAAAGATACATATCTCCTGTGCTTTTCCTGCTCTAATACAATACCCTGTTTTCAGTAGAACAGATCTTGACATTTCTTTTGTTTATCACCCAGCGCAGATTCAGCCTGCACGTTTGAATTCCCATTTCCAGAGCATCATGTATTTTCCCAATCAGCATTCAGCTTATATCATCATGGACTAATTTGCACCAAATGTTATTAAAGGATTCAGTTACATGTTAACTGGTGTTGGGTTAATTAGTATGTTATTTATGTTAGTATTATATTCAGTGCAGCTCAGTTCATTGAAACATCATCCTGAAGGAAAGTGCAATTTCAATCATCTTCTCTGTGAATTGGCATCTATTTAATTCTGCCTGAGACTCACAATCTTGAGTCCAGTAATGAGTTCCACACCCTGGGCCCCAGTTGACGTTCAAATCCACGCTAACATGTGCATTCTGAAATGATGAGTCTAACCATTAAAATTTAGAGCCCAGACTCCTTCAAGTTTCACCATATATCTCAATAAGTGAATCAAGTAATGGAACCCTGGTGCTAATAAGGATTTCACAAAAGCAAAGTTAATGCTATTTTACAGCTGGGTTTGCAAACATAACAAATATATGTGACATTCATTACATGTTCCTGTCTTAAAACTTTCACAGAATCAAAGCCGTATTATATGCCAAATATGATTGTCAGGGTTCTTTGTTAACACCCAAAATATTCGACATATTCAACATTACTTTTTACATTTATAGTGAACCCTTAAAGATATAATTTCAACGCTTCTTTTTATATTGATGTATTGCTTATACTTACTTATAAATCTCCATGAAACAGAAACAAGGATTACTTTTACCTGTGAAAAGGTGTCCCAGGGACACATTAGGCCATTTTCAAAATTGCTTTATAAGTGAGCAGGCCTAATAAGGTCTGTCTATTTACAAAAGAACATCATGACCCAAACATGTCAACAATGAGCAATATCCATACTTCTTAATACTTTAACATTGGAGCATTATAAAGATTGCAAAGCCATTATACATAGAGAAGAAAGTTTGACTGTCAAAGTTCAACTAAATTATCCTTGTTTATACTTGCAACAAACATCCTGCCCAACATATCTACAATTATGATTTTCTTCATCGGCCCGTTCTAAATTATTGGGAAATCAAATGGTTGGCTAAGGGGAGACTTAGATGGTTTACATAATGATCCCATTCTAAAGAAAAGGGGAATCAAATGGGAGCTTAAAAGGAAAATATGCACTATGACACAGCAGACAAGGATTGGCTTTCAGAAGTCATGTGATTTAGATTTGGTCTGATTCAATCCTCTATAGTGCACTCTGAAATCGGTAGATATTCGCCACATTTCCTGACAACTTAGTGAAACACATCCACACCCACTAGGGATGAGCTAACATTACTGAATTAGAAAAGTTGACAACATCATCTTTTCTGATTGAATTTATAGAGTAATTTATTTCTGTATTCCCTCTTGTTCTACATAATTGGGGATTTGTTTTTATTCAATTCTAATGAACCTTGTTTTTCAATTGTTCGGATTAAAATTGCTACCTTATATTTATTTTTCTTATGGTTTTGAAATGAGTGGTAAACTGGCCAGGCACCCTTTCTGGGATATCCCTTGACTGCCCATTGTTTAATCAAGTTGTGGTACAAGTTTGGGCATTGCACATTTCAAAACTTGTGTTTCCCCTTGAATAGAAATGTTGCCCCATAAATACACTGGAGGATGGGACAGAGGAGCCCAACAGATGGATTGATTTGGTTTATCAGTATTTCCCATCAGCTTTCTTTTATTTTTAGCACATATTCATAATATCCCATAACTACTTGCTTGCCTATCCTGACCACAAGTTTATGAGTATATCCTTAGTGTTACTGTGTCATATTATATCTCTGCAATTCGGATTGACTCTAGGCTTTAGAATCCTTTACGTGAATAGGAAAATAATAGGCTGATAGGATTATATTCATGCACATTCTGGATTATATTGAGGATTAGTTGTTTGAGGATACTATTTTGAATGATCATATATTGTCTCCCATTCTCTAAATGGATACATAGATGTGAAGTAGAAATATGTGAGTTTTCGTCCTGTGTCCCTATTTTATGAGCATAAAGAGGCACTGTACTGAAAGTGTAAATGCTTGTTGCTTTAGTGGCAAAACTGTGTAGGGAACTTTGATAACATAATTTACACAAGGGCAATACAAATTGATTCCTAAATATTCTGCAGGGTAAGTCTACAGCAACTTTGCTGACTAGTTGCAAACCTGCCAGGTGTTTAGTGGTAGAGCATTGTTTTGCCATAAAGTGTATCTCATATCTGTTATTTGCTGAAGCTGAATGAAGATTATCTAATTAACTTTATGAATTGAGAATGAGTAGGTTAGCTGACAAGACATACAGAGAAGTTGAGGACTTGCTAACGTTCCATGTCACTTAAATACCCACTACATATAATTATTAGCTTTCTCTAGCAGACGGAGCATGGCCTGTGATCTTTGAGAACAATATTGCAAACAACTCTGAATATAAGAACATTCATAGGTAAGCCAGTTAATAAGCAGCAAGTTAAGCATGACATCCTTTTAAACAGCTTCAGGAAACTTCTAAAATACCTTTAACTGTGTAAAGAAATAAATGCATAGGCACAAAATGTTGCTTAACTGTTGTGCTCTTCAAGAAAAAAGACATTTTTATTTAAATCTGAGCAAATTCTTATTTATATTAAACAATTGATATGTCTCCTTTCCTGAGTCATATAAGTTAAACTGATCAGGCACATACATAATATACCGCCATTTACTAGAACATAAAAGGTATGCAAATCCACTTATTGAGGAATATATGTTTTCTAGCTAAACTGTCAGTTTATGATTTGCCGAAAATATTTCTTGTCAAAGCATGGTCCAACATCTGGAGCTAAACACACCTATTCATGCTATCATGTCTCATGAAAACAGCCAATAAGGTTCTTGGAGGAGGTGTTTGGAGAATTTGTATTTTATTTAATGTATTTATAACACACTCAGACAGACGAAGAGAAAGTTTCTCTTTGGGAGTCACAGGCAGCCTGACATTGTTAGATCTAAGTGTGCGCCTGATTGGGAGCCATCAAAGCAGGGTTGAGAGAGAGATTGCACCTTTTCTGAAGAGACAGTTATGAATGATACAAAGTGTGCAAAACACCACACGCTTCTTCATCGGAAGCCAATGTAATGATTTCCGGCTAAGGATATGTGCTCATGTCTCTGCAGCCCACAAACAATCTACACTGCATTGTTCTGAACCACCTGAAGACGATTCAGTTCTCCTTGCCCCACGCCCTGTAGGAGACTTGCACAGTAGTTCTGGAATGACCCAATGATGGTCCAAGCAACCATGGTGCAGCTATTAGGAAGGAGAAATTGACTTATGAGGGCAAGATACTTTAACTGGTAGAAGGAACAAGGGAACACATGACTAACATGAGCTTTCATGCTCAACTCTTGATCTAGAATAACCCCTAGAGTTTTTCCTTTGGATAAGGTCTTACTTTAAAGGATGCATGCAAGGAATCAAGTTATCACATTGAGAGGCAACTATTGTAGCTCGGATTTACCTAATTCTATTGAGTTCTAAGAGGTGCTGGATCAATAAATTAATTCCATGTCCAAGAACTTCTGAAGTTGGGGAAATAATCAGCCTATTTAAGGGTTAACCAAATGGGTAAAAGCCCAGCCAGCCAAGGATTGAGGGAGGCAAAGACAATGGAAGGAAGAAGAGAGAAAGAAATGAACAGAAGGGAGACCTGTTTTTGGAGAAGCATACCACACACATTCATTAGGACTATTAAAATATATCAGTAAAGAGGAAATCCCAGCACCTAGAAGATGAGATAGAGCCTAAAGGTCTTGTTTCCAGCCCATTTTGAGACCCTATGGATTCGATTCAGGTGAAAAGACCCAACAACAGACTAGGACAGATGACCATAGACACACCAGTCTACAGCAAACTCCATTGTGCTATTTAAAACTATAGCCTTTAAAAAAGTAAGTAAAGTTGATAATCCCTAGCGTAATGAAATACTGCATCCCTTTTTAACTTAACCAGATAGCAAAGGATAGTTAAATCTGGAGGCCAACATTAATAATGCAGTTAACTAGTCTATTGTAAAGACAGGGGTTTAACAGAATCTGCAATATTTGTGTTCATCTGATTTCACAGATTTAGAGTGATATTTCAAGTCTTGGCCCGTGAGAACTCAAGTCACATTAAGGTCCCTAATACACATCACTTTTCATGAAACCTTTAGAGCTGGGGAGAGAACATTGCATGAGGAATATCAACTAATTAACCTATGGTTTGAGCAAGTTCCTTCTTCAGTTGTCCCTGGTAATTTAAATATTATTGTATATAGACATTCAGTTGTCCCACATCTCAGGCAGTACCATATAAATTAAGGATGTTGACCATAATCCACCACTCAAACTCAACAGTATTGTTTGGTATACTATTTACATTTTGGCCATCCTTTAGTACATGATTTTACAGAGTTTCCAAGATGCAATTGTCATTGCAACATTTGTTCATTAAAAGGCAGCATCAATCAAATGTGTTTGTAACTGTTGCATTAATTGCTTACAGTCACGCCGACATAATATTCTGAATAGTTAGTTGGATATGCTGATGTAAATATGGGTGCATATTTTCAATAATGATGACATTTCATTCAAATGATATGTATTTATTCTGCCTAATGGATTTTAAACAACCAGACTGCACTGCATTGTGTGAAGGCTTCGACTCAAGCAGATCAGATGAGGAGAGTGTGGAAGCAAGGGGTGAAGTGGGAGCAAAAGGGTCACAGAAAGGACAGATTGCAACGCCCAAGCATAACAAGATGTTTCCAAGCTATGTCCGTAGAACTACAGGGAGTGAAGGCAGAGAACGCTCTTCTCAAACAAATGGTATCGGGTAGAGAACATCCTACTGTGGAATTACCTCCCATGCCACTCTCCTCGGGAAAGTTTGATGGTTCTCCCAAAACGGTAAAAGAGTTCCTGGAGGCTTGTACCGTCTATTTTACGTTTAGACCACGTACTTTCGCTACTGATCAGTCTAAGGTTGGATTCCTAATCTCCAATATGACTGGGAATGCGTTGGCGTGGGCAACTCTATTGGTAACCAGTGCCAATGCTATACTGCATGACTTTACGGGATTCCAGAACCTGCTTAAACAGACCTTCGAAAGACCTGAGTTGTCTTTTACCGCTTGTGAGGAACTGTTGGACGTCAGACGAGGTTCTTTGGACATCTTATCCTACATTTCTTCCTTCAAGACTTTGGCAACTGGGGCAGATTGGCCAGAACCTGCCCAGTACGCCATCTTTCAGAGGGGCTTAAGGGAGGAGATTAAAGACGAACTAGCCAGATCTCCTCGTTCAGCAACTTTTTCTGATCTACTCGCAGTCGCTCTCCACATAGAGTTTAGACTCCAGGAAACAAGATCTGAACGTCGCAAGCAACGCACTTCGGGATCCTTGGTGGACCCTCTTTCGCATCCTTCCCCTTCTCTCTCTCCTTCTAAGTCTTCAGATGAACCTATGCAGATCGGAGCTACTAGGACACCCCTATCAGCAGCGGAAAGACGAAGACGGAGAGAAAAAGGACCATGTGCATACTGTGGTTCGGATCAGCATCTCTTGAAAGACTGCATGGGGGTACCAAACAGGAAATCAGGAAACGACTACCCTCGGCGCCAGTAGGGACATGCATCCGAAGGTCATCAAGTTCCATTTCTCGTCCCTACGTTTCTCTACCAGTGTCAGCTCCGGGTTCCCAAGAAGATTCGAGACTCATGGTTCTGTCCGTGGCCCTCAAATTGGAGGGTAAGCAAGTCGAGTCTTTAGTCCTGTTGGACTGCAGAGCTGCAGGCAACTTTGTTGATACCCTGTGGGCTGATAAAGTAGGCCTAAGCAGGATCACCTGTCAAGAAGGCCAACAGGTCGAAGGTGTAGATGGATCCCCTTTGTCCTCCGGTCTAATCACCCATTCCACGGAGGATCTGTTCTTGACTATCAACCATCACACTGAGATGCTGAAGTTCGACATCATACGAGCAACCCATTTCCCCATAATTCTTGGGATTCCTTGGCTCCGGAGACACAATCCTCATATTGATTGGACAAACAACCAGTTGAGCTTTTCTTCTACCTACTGTACCACCAATTGCCTTCCCTTAAAAGATCGGTGTGATTTACAGTCTGTAACAATCATTCCAGATACTCATCTTGGAGTGCATGCGCTACCCCGATTCTACCTTTTGAAGAAGTGTTTCAAGAGAATCATCATGCCAGATTACCCCCACATCGACCAGAGGACGGCACCATCGACATTGAGACTAACGCTCTAGTGCCATTTGGAAGAATGTTCTCCCTCACACTGTCAGAGAAACAGGTGCTAAGAGGTTATCTGGATACCAACTTGAACAATGGCCTCATTCAGCCCTCAAAATCCCCCGCTGGGGCTTCTTTGTTCTTCATTAAGAAAAGAGGTACCGACGAGCTTAGGCCCTGTATCGGTTACAGGGGTCTAAATAAGGTCACCATCCGGGATCGCTATCCGATGCCTCTCATCACAGATATCATTGAAGCAGGCCCGGGTGGCTAAGGTGTTCACCAAACTTGACTTAAGGAATGCATACCACCTGCTCCGCGTAGCCAAAGGCGATGATTGGAAGACCGCCTTTCGCACTCCGTTCGGATTATACGAATACCGGGTAATGCCATTTGGTCTGGTGAACGCTCCCACGGTATTTCAACGGTTTATGGACCAGATGTTTTCCGACATGCTCACCACTTCCGTAATTATCTACCTGGACGACATTCTCATTTTTTCCTCCAATAAGGAAGAACATATTCCTCATGTCACTCAGGTTTTGGATCGTCTTCAAAGGAACCAACTTTTGGTCACGGCCGAAAAGTGCATTTTTGCAGTTCCTTCGGTACCATATCTAGGGTACATCTTATCAGCGGAGGGTATTGCCATGGATCGCAACAAGGTTCAAGCTATTCTTGACTGGCCTGCCCCTACTTCAGTCCGAGAAGTACAAAGATTCCTTGGTTTATCCAATTTCTACAGACAATTCATACCAGACTTCTCTGAAGTGGTGTATCCCATTACCCGTCTACTCAAAAAGAATGCTCTCCCTTTTCACTGGTCAACCGAAGCTGAATGTAGCTTTTCCCTTCTCAAAGGACTCTTCTGTTCTGCCCCTATACTATGGCATCCGGACCAGACATTACCCTTCATCTTGGAGACAGATGCCTCTGCCATAGCCGTTGGAGCAGTTTTGTTGCAGACAGTTAATGAAGTGGAACATCCTGTGGCTTATCTGCCCAAAACCTTATCTCCCAGCCAACTAAACTACTCGGTTCTTGAAAAAGAACTATTGTCGATGAAGTTAGCATGCGGAGAGTGGTGGCACCTTCTTATGGGGGCACGACATCGGTTTACCATTCGGACTGATCACAAGAATCTGAGGGTATTGCAAGACATGGAGTGTTCAAATTTCCGACAGGCCCGGTTGGCTTATTTGTTTTCTCAATACGATTTTCACATCACCTACATTCCCGGAACTTTGAATCGCTTGGCTGACGCACTGTCCCGCAAGGATATGAGTAAGGAGAAGTCTTCAGATCGCTCGGAGCCACTGTTTCGGAGGAACCAAATCCTGGTACTAGTAAGCTCTTTCCTTCAAGAGGAGAAAGCCGCGGTCAGACCAGAGTATGCTCAATTACCGCTTCATCCTAATTCTCATTACCAGGAGAAAGATGGCTGGGTATTCTACAAGAATTGTCTATACATCCCATCTGGTCCGTTACGCCAAAAGATGTTAAACTGGTGCCACAATCCTCGCACTGCAGGCCATAGAGGCTCGGAAGGTATCATGGAGCTGATCTCAAGAGTGTTCCTCTGGCCTAATCTGAGAAGAGATACGTTGGATTACGTACGAGCATGTCCAACCTGCGCCGGAGCCAAATACCCTACGGGCAAACCCCTTGGACTGCTGACACAAGCGGAACTCCCCACTCGACCATGGGGACTTATATCCACGGACTTCATAGTGGATCTGCCTCTGTCCCAATCATGTACATGTATAATGGTCACGGTGGATATGTTTTCAAAAATGGCACATTTCTCTCCCCTTTCGGGTCTTCCCAGCGCAGCGAGAATGGCTGAGGTTTTTGCCAGAGACATCTTCAAATTACATGGCATCCCGGATAAGATTATTACCGATCGAGGGAGCCAGTACATCTCGAAGTTTTAGAAGGCTCTTTGTGTCAAACTAGGCATTGAAAGAGTGCTTTCCTTGGGATTTCATCCTCAAACCAACGGCCAGACCGAACGCCTCAATGCCACTTTGAAGCAGTATCTGAGATGTTACGTCAATCAACACCAGGACAATTTTGTTTCTCTGCTTCCCACAGCGGAGTTCACATACAACAACACCAAGCATTCTGCCATCGGTCTTTCCCCTTTCTACTGTACTTACGGGGTTCACCCCAAAGCATTTCTGCTCAATGTTCTAAGTCTCACCAACTCCCCGGCTGCAGAAGAAGTTCTGCAGAACATTGCAGCAGCTCAGACCTTCGCTTTACGAAGCCTGGAAGACAGTAGAAGACACAATAAGGAGCAGGCCGACAAGCATCGCAAAGAATGCCTGAGGTTGGAGGCAGGCGACAAGGTGTGGTTGTCCACCAGATTCTTGCCCAAATGGACATATCCTTCCAAACTTTCTCCTTGTTTCTTGGGTCCTTTTCCTGTCCTCTCTAGAGTCAATCCTGTCACTTATAGGCTTCAGCTCCCTTCTACCCTCAGTCGCATTCATCCAGTTTTTCATTCTTCCCTTCTCAAACCCTTCATACCTGACCCACACTGCAGAATGGTTCCCCGTCAGGTTCTCTTCCCTGAGAATAACAAGGATGAATAGGAGGTGTCCTCCATACAGGACTCTAGGTATTAAGACTTACTGTCTTGGAAGGGTTACCCCGAGTCGGAGGACTCGTGGGAACCCGCTTCACAGATACATGCCCCTAGGTTAATTTCCAGATTCCACCATTTACACCCAGGTAAGCCGGGGTTTTCACGCACTGGAGGGGGACATACTGTCATCCGCCGCCGCCGAGACTGGCGGATACTTCTGCGGTATCGCTTGTAGTATGGGTTTAGAGACTGGTAGTCCTTCCTCTATTTTTACGGCTCTAGCGGCCGTCCCAGTTCCCTCAGCGCGTAGCCCGCCGGGAGTATTTATTCCTCCTCCTCCCGGTGGACGCTGCGTTGCAACCCCTCTGGATAGTGTTCCCAGTTTCCGGGTTTACGCTTGCTGCTGACACTCCGTCCGGATCGTCAGTGCTTTTGTCTGCTACTAACTTTGTCCTCTGTACGAAGTTTTCCTTCTCTGCGCTACTTTGCTTCTTACCGGTTTCATTCCGGTCCCTTCGCCCGGGTCCCGTCTCCCTCCTCCGAGACCCGGTGCCTTTGCTCTTTCTGCTTTCTCCTCTCCATTTCCCTGGTCCCCTCTCCAGTTGGATTTCCAGTCTGCTTCCTATCATTCGTCTTTCTCTTCTCTTACCTGAGTCCTGTGCTCCATGTGTCCTGCCGGGCTGCATTGGATAACAGCCACGCCTTCTGGCTTCACGTTTGCTACAGATCCTCGCTGTTTTGAGTCCGCACCTCTTCCAGCTAAATCCGTCATTCCTGTCTGCAACACCACTTCGGAAGTTCCTACTTGGAATCGGACAGAGTGCATTTCGGCGCCTAACAAGGGTTTTTTCTGCCGCTGGGCTTGTTCCCTTGTGTATTGGCTTGTTCCTGGGGAGGAAGCCACAGGCTTGCTGTTCCATCAGCGTTCACTGTGGCTTCCCTCCGTGACAGGCAATTACCACCAAAAAAGGAGAAGGACTACCTCGCCAGACGAAACCTGTCCTCCGAAGGCTTCGACTCAAGCAGCTCAGGTGAGGATAGTGTGGAAGCAAGTGGTGAAGTGGGAGCAAAAGGGTCACAGAAAGGACATTAGCATCAGATTATGCAGTAATTAAAGAACATCAGATTTATGATGACCCTCCATTTTGTACTTTTTTGGAAGTTACATTTGCTTTGGAGAACCAAAAAGTTGGAATGGTCTGGGTCCTTATTAGCCACACTATAATTATTTCAAGCAAGTGCCTGGGATATGAGTCCCTTTCATGATCAAGTTATTTAACGGCATGAATAGAAGAATGTACTTTTCTCATAAATGATTTGATGCAGACATTATACCTATATTGAGGAAGGAAGCTAAAGATGAACTAGCCAACCATCACCATATCCCCCTGATAGGCCATCTTCTGAAGGCTTACAGTGAAGTCCTTTGGGATAGACCAGTGCACAGAGATATTAAGGTATCCTATCTTCAGCTGGGATTTGGAAAGGTGATGGGCACAGTTGAGCAAGCCTTTCTTGCTAATTTATTAGTTGAGAAATGTATAATTTTACCAATGGAGACCCTTTACACTGTTTTTGTAGACTTGAGAAAAGCTATACATTTTATTCCTAGAGCACATATTGGTGCCTTCTGCATGCAATGTCAGTTTGATCAGGTTTGCTGGATGTTTATCATAGCATCTACAGTTACTGATGGGGATGTGGTGGAATGACTAAAATATAACATTCTATCAAAAATGGACAAGTGAAAGTTGAGTAAGGTTCCTATTCTTCCTATACCTTAATGATTTAGCAATAGAATTTTAAAACATTGTTTCATTGCCAGGATTATACTTATAGCCTATTCTTGTACTGCAACATTTCTATTTTTGCTGTTCAGCTTTTGAAAATGTCCTTAGTATTTTAACAAAACACTATCTTAGTTGGCATTACATTATTTTATATGCAATGTTTGGGCAAGCTTTTGGAGTCTAAACAATTCTAACCTTATCATATTTCGCACATTTACGAGGAATGTTTAATCTAGTTTTTCGGATAAAACTGAAGCCAACTGGGATGGTGTATTCAGCATAAACATTCAGCTACCAGATTACATGCAATCTTTTCAGAAATGTGTGATTTGTTGATCACCCACTAGTATGGTCTTCATTTGGGATATTAGTGGCATCTAATTGCTTACCTTCGTCTGGGAATGTTTATAATAGTGATACATTGTACTAATAAATGCAATATTGTATGCTTTGTTTTTATATTTGCTAAATAGGTACTCTCAAATTATTTTTGTTTTTACTTGTTTTAATGTCTATGTTCAAAACAAACATGAAATGATGATGATAATGATGATGATGATGATGATGAATATATGGACTTTCCAGCAGTGGACCGTTAGCAATACTCTGGACATTCTGGGCTATACATACATTTTTACTTTGACTACTGAGACATATCACAGGCAATACATTAGATTTATAATTCTGCTCACCTAAACTTACTTTTATCATTGGTCACTTAACCACTGATAACAGCTTGTCCGTACCCCCTTGTTCCTTCTGTTTTCTCCTCCCCCTTCTGCCCCAGCATTATCTTGAATAGTCATCAACCTTCAATTGATAGTCACTTGTTTTGTTCCTTCTCCTTCCCTCCTCTCCCCACCCCCCCTTCCCCTCCTCTTGTCACTCTTGCACTGCAACAATTGCCGTCAGGCATTGCAATGTTACTGCTAGTTTTGTCTCCCTCCTTCCTCCCTCTCCGCTCCCTTATTGTTACATGAACTTGTACTATCTGTTATGATTTGATAGTTATTTTTCACATTCTGTACTGTTTCAAGGACTTGTATGAATGTACTTATATTCTCCCATGTTCCCTCCCTCTTTGAAGCGCTTTGAAACCCATTGTGTATAGGCGCTATAGAAATAAACAATCAATCAAAAAAAAAAAAACTAGCTACCTAAACAACCCCTTTCCCTGCTCAGTGGTCAGACCACTCATCAGCATCGTTCACTCTTCTTGTAAACGTTTTGCACTCCTCCAATTTTTTTATCGAGTGCCTGCTATCCATGCCGATCTCAATAGATGTATTAATGAGTTGTTCCTTTCCTTAACTACCTTTTCAAAATTAAATATTGATGGAGCCTCTTCTTTTGATTTCTCTTTCACCAAAGGCATGAATTATCAGCTTTCCACTAAAATAAAGCTTCTAGTCACAAAAAGAAAACATCCGAAAAAGTTTGCTGACATCATGGTTATGGTTAAAACACTTGTCACAGGAGCTGAAAGTCACTGCAACTCAGATGATTTATTGTTGCCCAAGTAGACCTATTGGCTCCAAGTTTAAAGAAAACGATCAGAGATGTAAAATTAATATATTTGTCTTCCAATATCATTCGTGCTAATGATGCATATAAAAAAAACATGTTTCTCATTATTATCAGACTGTCCACCCCTTCTGCAGACTCTAGCTCCATAGCTGCTTCTCAAAATTTTGCAACCAACCTTCTTTCTCCATGGACAAAGTCCTTTCTATGTGTATTAAAATTGCTATGCACCCATCCTCCCTTTCCATCTCTGTTTCTCATGTAACCCAAATTCAGGTTCTTCAGTACTTTTCTCCTATTTCATTGGATACTATTTTAACCCACATCCACCTTGTTGAATATGACCCCTTGATCCCTTCTACAATTAACATTCAAGTCAATTCTATCTACTTTACTCATTTGCTGCCTAATATCTGCCCTATTTTGTCCTCCTGGCACATCTCAGAGTTTATTGTATAATATTATATTTGTGATTTCTCAAAGAGCCACCCCATGCACACCTGATTTCACCCAGTTTGGGCATCACACCTATCATAGATGCAGTTTTGAAGATATGTAAAAGAACCTAGTGAGGGTGTCCTTCAAAATAGTGAACAAAGAAAGTCTACTGTGTTGCAAGATATTTGTGTTGCTTGGACATTTGTAAATTTGGCCTCGCAAGGAATACTTTATTTTAGGATAGATGCAAAAATAATTCTCTCCACCCATTCTGTCTTCCCCTCGCCTTTTGTGCCTCCTCTTCTTTTTAACCTTTGTATAATAAGTAATTGAACTTATTTACTCCTTCGGTTTTCCATTGTACACATGTGCTGATGATGCTCAGCACCTTATTCAGGGAAATGGTGTAATGAAATGGGCCATTAGAAAAGTATATTGGCCATTTCAAATTGGATGAATCCCAATTATGTATAACTTAACGCTGATAAAACTGAAGTGATGCTAAATGATGGCTTACCCTGCTCTGGATCACCTCCTGCTGGCCACCTCATCCCAATCTGTAACCTCTGGTAAATACCTGAGATTTCCTCATCATCATTCAATTTACATTCCACCTCAAATTACACAAGTTGCCTTTTGCTTTTTATTTTCACTCTCGCATAATTCATCACATTGTTCTTTTCTTCTCACTCCTATTGCAATTGTTGTTGGAACAAGTTTCCTAACACATGGAACAGTTTGCGGAAAAAATTGTGACTTTAGGGGCCATTCTTTGCACAAAGCCCCCATTTGTTGATTCATGGAATTGACTTAGCAGGCCTTTCTGGGACCTTGCAGGGACTGCGCAATGCATGCAGCTGAGAGCATTGCAGAGTGTGAGTGGGGCCTGCGCAGAGATTAAAATAGGAGGTGGATATGCATATAACCCATTTTCTTTTAGAATGATCAATAACGTGGGCGTGTTGAGGGACGGGACACACGAAGCAATGGCACACCCAATCCACTGCAAACTCAACTGAATTCATGGATTCCAATGCGCATCCTCACCTCAGGAAAAGTCACACGCAAACCCTGTGATCCAACTGCCACATGATAGCAGGCATAACGTTCAAAATGCAAAGGAGCCAATGTGTATAAAGTATGCAATGCAAATGTCGCACAGCCACAATGAAAGCTGCAATAATGGGAGCAATCGTAACATGGACACAGAAAATGGAGGAGGATACCAGATTATTGCTGCACACACAACTGTGTACCAGGTGTATGCCAGGTACTGGTTCCCAACCCATGTAACCATGGACCTTGTCAGAGAGTAGGAGCAACACATTGCATCACCCACCATCTGCTCCTAGGCCCTTACCCCCTTGAAACGGTGCTGACAGCACTACATTTCATTGCCACAGGCTCTTTCCAGTGTACCACTGCCATAGTTGGTGGGATATAACAGGCCACACAATCCCACTGTCACCACCAGGTCTTGGCATGCATGACATCATGTGCGTGTCTGTGTAGGCACATATATATGCTCAGAACACTGGAGGAAAGGCAGAGTGTGTCCCATGATTTATATGCGGTTGCACACTTTCCACATGTACTGAGAGCCATTCACTGTTGAATTGTTGCGCTATTAACCCCCACAACGCCTGAATCCGAATGACTGAGCACACATACCGCAGTTGCAAGCACTGGCATTCCATGAACGTGAAGGTCATCTGTTACGCAAATGGAGTGATCATGCAAGCCAATGCCAATGCTCCTTTCAGCACACATGACAGCTACATTTACCGCCAGTCAGCACACACTGGACAACAGTACATGACAATAAGTGCCAATAAAAACCATCTAAACATTTTCAGAGCACAGTGCCTACCCACTATCACTGTTTATGATGATGCCATACAGGAATCCTGCCAAAACAGCTGAGGTAAGATGTAATGCAGCACATGTGGCCACAAGGGCCATAGTAGAGCACACATTCAGGGTGATTAAGTCACGCTTCCACTCCCTAGACCACTCTGGGGGGTATTGCTATATGCCCTACAAGTGGTCTCTAAATCATTGCCGCAGCATGTGTACTGCACAATGTATCCACAAGGCGTGGCATACCAGTTGATATGCAGGTGGGACCCTGTCCTCAGCCACAGGCACCACTCTTGCCCTTGTTTGGCCAAAGGGTTCAGGGAGAGGCTGCACGCAACCAGCTGGTGCAAACACACTTTACCTGAAAACCTGCCCCTGTGGAGCACACCCTGTTATTTTCTCTGGTCTAAAGTACTCAGTCAGAATGGAAAACCTTCCATGTGGCAACAATAATACAACAGAATAGAAGACCACTGACCTGTTCTCCGAATTGGTATAAGAAGAATGGAAAGCTCACCTGGAACTCTCTCACTGCACCGTGATAAACAGGTGCCAGGGGAAAGCTCCAGGGAAACCCTCATGGGGAAGAAAACCCTGTGAAGCTAGGGAGCGCTGATGTCAGCATTCTGGAGCAGCGGGAGTGCAGGGTTAGTGCGGGTAGAGATATCTGGGAAACCAGGAGCATTGCATATTGGGATTTGTAAGAAACTGTTTAAAGAGAGAAAGCAGTTAATGTGGGCAGAGAAACGTGAGTAAGGCTTGTTGTCAGGAAGGTGTACCTTTCAGTCAACTTCAAAGACTTCTGGAGGAGATGGAAGGCGAGGCACCCCGTTCGGATAGGTAAGTGAATAGCCTTGAGAAAGGAATGAGAGGTTAAGTGGATAAAGAAAATGAAAGGATTTGTCTAGTTCCTAAACCTACCAGAAGAGTATTGGGCTGCCGCGTGTAAACTATGGTCCTGAATTGGATTTTTTGAACTAACTGCGGGGATAGCAGGGAGTTGTGGTCCAGTCGGAATTGAAATAAGTCAGATAGGCTCTCAGGATGTTGAGTAGCAACGAATATGGAAAAAGATTTTTAGAAGTCTAGTGTCGAACTTACGAAGCGCAGCCTCTGTAAACAGTAGCAACGCGCCACGGAGTAGGAAACCCGGACATAAGTACTGCTTCCGTGTAAGGAGGAGGAGTTTCCTCCTCGGGCTCAGGCTGAATGCCTGGACCGGTGCCCTGCACTTCAGGCGCCATTTTAGGAGAGGAGATCTTGATAGTGGAAATACGACGGCAACGTCGCCATAGTGACCAACTCCGGGGCCTGTAAGCAATGCTCGTGACACACACAGTGAAGCCACAGCCCTGGTGCCATTAGTGATTCATTGGGGCATATCCTCCAGTCGCATAACAATAACCTGAGAATGTGTGTCTGAAACAGGCAAACTGTGTGTATCCACTAGACATAAAATAACATACACCAAACACCAACACAGTCATAGCAAATAGAAACAACAGAATCCAAGTTGTTGTCGGGAAGCATGTTCAGATCCCAGCCCATCACAAATGAATCACATTGTGGAATGAACATTAACACGTGAAAAAAGCACAGGGGTGGGCATAGGGGTGAGAGGGAAATCATGTGGGTAGAGGTGATTGGCAGAAGACATGTATTGTAGAAGCACATAGATATTCAAGTGAAATGGCATACAACCCATTTCATGTGCATGATATACAGAACATGTACTAACACTGTATTCAACAGTAGGCCTCAATCCTTGAAGGCTATGTAATCACAAGTCCTCTTCACTTGCTTGACCATCACATCCCAACCCCCTGGCAAGGCAGGGAACACACATGTACATCTACATACAAATATAAAAAGTTACAAGAATGTACAATTAGACAAGAATGTGAGCAGTCAAATGGGAGTGGGGGCACAGTTGAATGCGGACTTCATAAACATGGGACCCCGAGATTTAGGACACCAGTGCCTCCCAGGGTAATGGTCATCCCTTGTGAATCACCAGAAGCCCAAACATAAACCCCAGACACCTGATGAATTAGTGGGACATGCAGGAACCCCAGGCCTACCCGTTGAGAGGGCTACCTGACAAAGGGGACAACAGAGAACAACAAGGTCTCTCATTTGTACCAGGGAGAGTAAGATTGTGGCTGGGAGGCCTAATTGGGGCACTTGTGTGTATGGGATGAGAAAACAGTAGCCTTGTTTGCAAGCACCAGGCTGACCTCAAAGTTGGCTACTGAGTCAATGTTGATGTCCAGGTGCACATCACATCGTCAGATCGCAAGACAGGGTGGAGTTGGTGAAAGCCAAACCAATCAATCTACAGCAATGCAAGGTGAACAGACCTCCACCCATGTACGAAGAAGTTGGAGGAGAAGATAACACAGCCAGTGGGAGAGGGGACAATATGTGAACATAAGCATGTAAAAAGGCATTAATCAATGAGGGTGGTTAAATCAACACTGTACATGAAATGAGTCACACATGACAACTTACATGGTCATAGCATGCTGTCTGCTTTGATGAAGACACAGAGCACTGGGGCAGTGGACTAATGAAACCCTGTCAACTTTCTCCTATTTTTATATACAAAACAATCCTTCCGTTCTTCCTAGTGGGTTGTGTGAGGTTGGCATCATGGTAGGAGACACAGACAACAGATTCAAAGTTTAACAGCAATGTTTTATTAAGAAAATCTCAGGATGGAGTAAAGCCGCTCTTGCCCTTAACAAAGGTGGGATTTCCCTACCTAAAGAAACTAAGGAAGGTCTGTGTCAGAATGTTCAACTGAAAGATCTGTCTATGTCCAAAACTTAGACTTGCCCTCACAACTAATACAAAGCAATATGTAGGAATGTCAACCATAAACTAAACAGTGATTCAGACATAATGTTCTGAGCAATTTCCAACTCAGGCTTACTCTTCAGCTCCTTTTCCCCCCCAAAGTCAATATGATTATCACAATGTTCAATTTACCTTCATTTGAAACTTGAAGAAACACAATTTCACACTCTTGCAAAGGTTAAGATGCCCTTCCCCAAATTCAATAAAGATCAGGGCAATATGTCATAGGGTTTCCTTCTCCAAGTTCAATGTTCAAATATAGCATGAAAAGGTGTTGTCTGATGACTGGTTTTCAACAACACTTTACTACTCAGGGCTCCTGTCTTCAAATCTGATATTCACTTTTTGTTGTTTTCTTTATTTCAGCAAAGCAAACTTTCTTGTCAGCTTGTAAGTGTTCCCTGGTCTTGGTGCAGTTTCAGACCACACGGTCCACCCATAACATTTCATGCAACCAGGTACCTAGCATTCTCTTTCAATAGTTCTTGATTCACCATATAGTAGTTCTCTGATCTTGGCACAGTTTCAGAAAACACAGTCCATCAATTACAGGACACACAACCAGGAACATCCAGGCTTCCTTGAGAAGTTCAATATTCAGTCAAACAATTAGTTTCTGAAACACAGCTTCACAACTTTAACATATGAGTGGTTTCTCAATTTTGGTTTCCCTGTGGATTCATATTCATAGTTGTTCATTCAACTCAGCTGTTCAATAGTTTTCAGTTCAGTGTTCATTCCATCACAAATGCAGCTTTTCTTATTTCATTTCATTCAATAATCCTATTTGTTATTCTGTGAATAGTTATTTGCGTGTTTCACTTAAATAAATGCGCTTTTATTTATTTCCTCCAATCCCATTTTCAATAAAGATAACATTACTTGTTTCAGTCAATTCGTATTCAATAAAGGTTGATTCATTAAAGGTTGCTTTGCTTGCATTTTATTGTGTATTGTGTATGCCCACAATATAAATTCACATAAAAGTAGTTATGCAGACTTTTAGAAATCAAAGTGCACTGCAAACGGTGCACAACTCACCTAACACATTTCCCGTTCTGAGGCTGCACCAGCTGTAGTGTCCACTGCATTGACAATCCCCTTCGTAGGTCTGCATACCAAGCAACTCTGCTGATGTGTCGCATGCACAAACCAACATCAATGTCCCCTTCAATTGCAGCCACCAAGTTCCCCTGCACAATGCCTAATTAGATTTTAAAAAACACGGTCAGGCCAGGTAACACATCCATGCACCCAGTTACAATGTAGCATGTGCCCCACTGAGTGCCATGCAACAAATGCAAACAAGAACTCCCCAGCCACCCATCACCATGTGTTCCTGCACCCATGCAGTTACATCCACACACCTCAGATAAATACAATTCAATCACCCAACACAGTGACATCTTCCCCACCCACAACACCTACAGTGCTAGCCCAAATAGGGATCACTGAGAAGTTGGAAACCCAGGATCCCCTTAGAAGCCCTCCCAATGGCACGAAATGGTATCCGCTGATTAACGTGGCATCAGCACAGTACAGTAAACACAGGTAAAGGAGCCGTTGATGGAAAGTCCAAGACGACGGAATACAAACATCTCATCAATTGCACTAAAGACAAGATCCAACACATGGCAGCTGGTCAAAGAGGCAGCAGTCATACAGCAAGGTAGGGTACAGAGGCAACAGGCATAAACGAGACAAGCAGACAAGAAGAAGGAATGAGAACAGGAGTCCAAGGAGACTGCCACAAAAATGGAGAGGGGAACATGCAAGCAGAAGGAAAGGCAGGGTACACAGGGACTGGGCTGAACGGGGATCGATGTGCTGGAAACTTAAGGGTGCGTTAAGACGCACTGAGCAGCAGTCAACAGGCAGCAAAATATCTGCCAATGTGCCATGCATGGAACATGTCCCCATAGCAAATAACAACACTAGGCCAATGGCATGTACCTGGTATCTGTAGAGTGAGCATGCATTCCTCTAATGTCCTGCAATGCTGTGCTGTGTGTGGAATTGTCTCGGGACACCCTCCCCTCCGGAAACGGCATAAGTGTCAAGAGTGGACTGCCAGCATGGGTAGACATGACATGAACAGCTGAGTGAATGGGAAGCCGTGTGGCAGGCAACACACATGCTAAAACCGCAAACAATAACTCGCTAGACTACCATCACCATGTGTCCCAACAGCCATGCAGCTGGACCAGCCACCCTCATGAAAACTCACTAAAGAATGCCCCACAGTGACAGCCTACCTCACAACAATCCACCCACAACCAGTGCCCCCATGATTGCCATGCAAAAACAGCAAGCACCATCACCATGTGGTTCCGCACCCATGAAGCCAGAACTGCTCACCTCAGTAGAAGGAAAAAATACACCCCACACAGTGCCAGACTCCCTCGCACCAATTACCCCACAAAAAGTGCCACTGTGAGTGCCTTATACTTATCTGCACAAGGTACCCACCTGTCTTGCATCCACAGCATCCCACCCAAAACCACATCCTGAGCTTGCTAAGACATGCATTGCATCAATGCAAAGATATTGGGCAGCCATGTAATGGAACTTTGAAATAACCATGGACCATCCAGTGTCAACAGCAAAAATCATCAACAGAGAAATCACTGGCAGCAAAGCAAACAGAACATAAGGAGAGCAGGACACGCAACCTGGAAACATGTATCAGTCACTCCTGGGATCCAGCCACAAGTGGGGATGTTGATTGTGGGCATCCGAGTTCTGCACACCCACTGTCAAGTGTCACGTGTGCCTTTGGGTCACCCATGGATGCAGGGGAGGAAAATGACTTCAAATGCGGAGGTGATGGTTTCAGGAGTGGAAGTTCAAGTGTGGTATCTGATGAGAAGAATGACAGAGGGAAAGACTGAGACAGGATACAGATCAATAGATGTATAGCAGTGGAGAGAGAGAGAGGGTTGTGGGAATCGCGGTACAAGGAGGAGAATGGCTGGTTGGGAGATGAGCAGAGATTAGTTGGACATTACATTAGGTTTGAGATTAGGGAGAAGGTGGGCAAGAGAGGAAGACAGAGACAGAAATGCATGAAGAAAAAAGCAGCATGGACATAGAGCCTGGAAGGCACAAAGATGGAAAACTGACACATGTTGGGGGCGAGGAAGTACAAATGTGGGTGATGGAGAAGGGCAGACTGGAAAACAAATGGCAACTGTGAAACACACAGAAACACCATGCACAACCCACCATGCCATGTATACAAATGAGAGACCCATGTCCACAACATTTCTGCAAATAAATGCACCCAACTACATCCCCATAGCGTGCACCAACCACCCATCCCCCAACCCCTGTTGGACAACACTGCCAATGGACATGAGGATAATAGGCAGCTGTACAATCAGCCTCCAACAGACCACACAACCCGGCTGTGACTGTCCAAGTAAGTGTGAGGGCAGCACAGGGTGCACTGACAACACAGTTAAGGGGAGTGGATGATGTACCACATGCATGTGCCCACAATGTGCACACACACACTGTGCAGTCACTCAGAGTGCTGCATTTGAACAACAACTAATGGAAAAAGAAGCAATACATCCCTATGGAGAAAACATACTGAAAATAACAATGATCAACAAGTGACCTGATTGGTGAACACAGGTATAGTCTGTCAGGGGTACACATGGCAAAGGTGCAGAACCAGAGATTCACCAAGTGTGACAAACCTGTCATGTGGAATAAATGTAGACAAATGCCCAGATCTGTGTCACCAGAGCCAATGCCATGAAACGGACCAGCAGAGGTTGTTTAGATCTGGAAATGGATGTGTGTGTTAGATGTGGAATCATAGCAGGGCAGGTCACGTGAGCGCTTAAGGAAGTGGACTGGGAACTGGCACAGGTCAAAGAGTAGTGTGGACAGGGAATACACCAACAGGGCCCTCTAGGACACATGGGGCAGGGTGAGGAGAAGGGTGGTAGTAAGAAGAAATCATGAAGGTCATTTAGGCAAGTGGTGAACAACCGAAATACACAGAGTCCAGATGCACATAGAATGCAGGAAGTTAATGATGATGTTGATAAAGAATGTGGCAAATACTACAAATGGCTCAAGTGCGATAAGGGGTGCACATGCCCATCATTTTAGCAGTCAATTGTGGAAGTGTAACATCTGAAAGAATGCACATGCATTGAAGTGGAAGGGCACATACACACACATTGTAATTGTTGGAGGATGGGAGGGGGATTAATACATCCGCCACACGAGTACTCCAGCAAACGGAAGATCAGAGCTGTGTGGGTCACGGCCCACTCAGCTGAAGGCAGGAAAAAAAGGAACACTGCACGGCCACCCCGAAGGGTCGCAAGGCCTTTTTGGGGAAGTGTTTACTCTTGTGAGCTCAAGCCACACCAGCATTCAGAGAGGAGAGGGGCGGCAAGGAGCGCAGTGCGCCCATACCAAGTGAGTGCAGCCTTATTAAGGAGAAAGCAAACGACAGCAAGGAAGAAAAGACCTGCTGCAGTGTGCAGCCCATCCCCCCATACATTGCGCAGATGGGCATTTCAGCAGATAAGCCCCCTGCCTTGTCATAGAAAGAGCCAGAGTGCAAACATCCCAGAACCCAAGTGTTAGAAGCCAGTCTCCCCCAAGGCAAAGCGACATAACCACAGCCAGTACACATAAAACACAAGCTGGGAATCTTCCCTCCAGGGAGCATTCTCCTGGGACATTGTGGACCACTATAGCCCTACCCAAAGAAGCAGGCAATCAATAAGGAAGATAGAGGCATCAGAATCCATTGCACCCATCTCAAAGTAGTTGCATGTCAGTAGGAATCGGGCGGTACAGAGTCAGGAAGCTCCATTGGCCTAAGAAGAAAAACATTTACAGACACATAGCTTCCCCAACAATGGAGGGTGTCCATAGGCAAGAAGCCCCCCCTCCACAGGACACAGAAAGGGCAGACCCCCCCATGGAAGCGGCCACAAGAACACGTGCTCCTCTTCGGACCCCCCTTTAATACAAGCGCACACATCGTAGCAGCTGAAGGCAGTGCAAGAAGGGGCCTGGGTACACCCCCGGCCCCCACAGAGGCAATCAGCTCTTAGGAACCCCTCTTGGGAAGAGCCACTCAGCCAGAGGCATATGCAGAGCAGGATAGACCTGGCAACGGTCCAGAAGCTCCAAGAGTTACGCAGGGAAGGTGCAATCATGGTGGCGCTTCCAACCCAGGAACCCCGTCTCATCCCCAGGGGTGATCAAGAGACTTCTACGAAAGCTGATGTGTGTCTTCTACTGGTCGAGATTTGCTCCCTTAGAAACAGCATGACCACAACTGTCACCGCCCTCCCGGAGAGGGTGCATAAGATAGAGGACAAGGTGAAAGCCCTAGAAAGCTATCAGCAGTACACAGACCTCATTGAAATGAGGTCATAATGTTGTTTTCTGAACCTGGAGCAAAGGAACGCAGACCTGGCGGCAAAGGCCGATGACCTGGAAAACTGTGAGAGGAGAGCCAATATTCAGATCCAAGGGCTCAAAGAATCTCCCAATGAAATGCCAGCGAACCTAGAAAGGAGGGTGAAAGCACTGGTTGGATCGCTCTTCCCAGCACCTCTGTCCCAGAGCTAGAATTCATGAGAGTTCATAGAGCAGGTGGCCCGCCAGGCGGCCCAAGATCCATTTTAGCCAAGTGCCACCACTACAAGAACAAAGTGTAAATAGTGCAGAGAGCAAGGGAATGAGAATTCGTAGACTTTGAGGACTCTCATGTTAAAATATATCAAGATCTGTCAGCTAACAGCCACCCTTGCTCAGAGAAGGGACTGTCACCCCTTAACATCCTGGCTACGAGAAGATATCAGATAGAGATGGAGTTTCCCCTTTGCGCTCCTGTTTGAGAATGGCAATGAGGAGTACAGGGTGGTCTCTGGGAAAGAGGCAACCAGCGTGCTGCGGGGATTGAAAGAAAAGGAACAAGCGACACTGATGAACTGCCATCGTCCTCTGAACCGGCCAGGAGGCCAATCGGCCTTGGTCAAAGAGAGGACGATCCAAGAGCACAAGAAAGTTCAAGAGACTCAACACCCCTTGATCTTGGAGAATGCTTCAGAGAAACAACTACACCAGAGAGAACTATGGAGAATTGGAGGGGCACTCCACCCGAGGACGGGACATGGTGACTAGATCAGCTAACTAAATTGAGTGACTTACCAGAAGAGTCACACTGCGAGGCTCATTGGCTCACCACTTACAGTTCGCCAGGCTGGGTGACACATTGTGTGGTGAAAACCCTCACACACCAGTTACTTGCAGAAATGTTGAACATGTCATGTTTAGTGGGTCCTCAGAGAGTGTCATACTACACTGAATAGCAGTAGACCCAGCATACAGTGCCCCTGGCCGTCAACAGCGTTTGGCTCAGACGCATGGCTGCATCAAAGACTTAGGAGCACCCACGAGCAGGGGATGGGACAGCATAGACAGTTAAACGCAAAGCATGAATTCAACACAATACATGGCAGCTGATTTAGTTAAAATGGGGTCACTAAATATCAAGGGTCTTAATTCACCACAGAAAAGGTCAATGCTGGTGAAAGCCTTCCACCAAGCTAAACTGGACATTCTGTTTGTACAAGAAACTAAATACAAGCGGAATGAGGAATTTACCCCAAAGGGCAAGCAACTGGGGGAGCCATGTGGGCATCTGGGCGAGTAAAAAGGGGAGAGGTGGGGATCCTTTACTGTGCTTCCCTTGGGCTCCAGATTACACAGACTCACAGAGACCCGGGCGGAAGATATCTTATTGTACAGGGGATCATCAGATCACGGGAGGTCACCTTATGCTCAGCATACACAATGAATACTCAGCAACTAGCATTCTGCAGAGACCTCTTTGCCCTACTGCAGAGTAGAGGGATGGCAATCCTGATTTGTGGGGGCGATTTCAACTCAGTCATGGACAGAGTACTCGACTGTAAGTCACAGAGAAGGTGAAATTCCCCCCTCAGCTGATCCCCTCCCCACCCCCGGGAGAAGGGGTCCTTTCAGAGTTTGATAAGGGACTATTTTTTGGTTGATTCGTGGAGAGACCAACATCCACTACGAAAGGCATACACTTTCTATTCCCCCCCACATGAAACATTTTCCCAGATAGATGATATATTCTTAGAAGGGGAGCTCCAACACCACATGAAAAGTGCGTTTATTGAGGTAGTAGGGTGGTCAGACCATGATATGGCAGTGGTAGGGATTGACCTGGGACCTGGCAGGAATACAGATAAATGAATGACATGCAGTGACTTGCTTTTCAAGGATACACTTTTTAGAGAATCACTTGGAAGAGAGATATGGGATTTCTTCACATAAAACGGCACAAGTGATCTCGCACGCACAGCAGTATGGGAAGTGGTGAAAGCCACAATAAGGGGCCTATTGATAGTGCAAGGGGCATCGGTAAAAACATCAAAATTGCTTGCAGAAATTAACCTGAAAAGGGAAATAAGTAATAGGGAAGCAGCCCTGGAGGAGGGGTGAGGGGAGACAGCCAAAGCTCTAGCTGAGATCATCAAGCTTATGCAGGAATTGAAGGACATCTGGCAAGGGAGGGCCGTTACCCATCTCCGATATGTTAAACACAGAAATTACGAAAAAGGAGACAAGGCCCACACCCTTCTCACACCCTTCTCAGAGCTAGACTGCGGAAGCAAAGAGCAGAAAGAGCAGTAAATAAGATCAAATCCCAGTCGGGATCCATACTAGACATACGAAAAATGCATATATCCTATACAACAATATATTCAGAGGTATTAGTAATGCAATGCAGAATATGACAGAATTGTACAGTTTTTGTGATAAATTCTGGAGTTAAGATCTTCTGCATGTCGTATGCACGTATAATATATATTGTATATACTTGAATGGACATGTATTTTCCTTAGTAAAGAATTAGAAGGGCCGTTACGAATTAGAAATTGCCAAGAGAAGTCTGGAGTATACAAGGTTCATAGATCATGAAAAAAAAGTAATTGCCAATGATAGATGGGAGTTTTGAAAATAGTGGCTGTCGCGAAATACTCAAGGGATTTTGGGGGATTAGTCGCATCCACCCTAGTTAGGTTGGGACCCCTTTCCAGTATTGTATTATAGAAAGGTTTAACCATGTCAGTGTATTATGCAGGGAGGATAGGAAATTCTGTGGAGATGTGGGGACTGTTGCTGGTCCAATCACCTAGTTATTGAATAGATCATCACGCACGACTTTGGCTCTGGAAGAAGTCACAGCTGCATTTAACAACCATGTGCAAGGGCCCAGGGCCTAGAAGCCTTGCAATAGACTTATTTGAAGAGGAAATCATTATTTGGGGTCTGAATTTTGCGATATCATGATACACCTTTATGGTTTCCCCCTTCTTGGTGTATGGGAGGTGGTTGTTCACATATACAAGATGGCCGTAGAAAGACATCCTGGAAACTACTGCCCAATCTGATTAATTGACTCAGTAGAGAAAATATGTGGGAAGATTCTCCTCAGTTGACAGGAGGACTGGATGGGGAGGCGCCAGAATCGTCTGCGCATGGCAGTGTGGTTTCCATAAAGAACTTATCAAATATGTGTCCTTTCCAAAGGAATGTCTGCATGCTATTTTATAGACCTTAAAACCTCATTTACCAGTGCACCTAAAAGTGAGTTATGGAAATGTGTGTTAGCTTATTATATTTTTCAATCATTGCTCAGATAAATTGTAGGGGCCTCATTACGACCTCGGCGGTAGCCATGCCACCATTGGCGGCATGGCTGCCGCCGAAATCGTGTCCGGGTGGCCCGGTAATTCCTCCCTCCAAGGACCCGGACCCGGTCCTTCCCCATTCCCATTTCAGCCCCCATAGGGCTGAATGGGAATGGGAGAGGGAGCAAACAACGGGCCATTACGAGTTGGCCCGTTGTTTGCTCCCTCTTCCCCTCGCGGCACCCGGTAAGCATGCCTGGTTTGACCAGGCGTTGCTTTCTGGGTCCCGCGAGGGGAGCTCATAATGAGGCGGTACGGGGTAAACGGCGCCGTTTACCCCATACCGCCAGGGTCATAATGAGGCCCTAGGTCTTTGTGGTGACAGTAACACTTCACTAAGCTGGGGGGGTGTTGATGCAAACACTTCCACATTTAGGGTTGAGCAGGCAATCGCCAGGGCAGCTTAATCACCTCTTCTCTGTTTTGTATTTGCATAAGTGAGTCAGCTGAACAGATTTCGATTCTTCAGGCTGACACCACAGCCCTTATGGAGAGAAGACAGGGATCCTGTGCGGGAATGACGCCCGTCTGCTCTCAAAAACCTCCATGGGACTAAGCAAATAGTGCAAATTGCTCTATGATATGGAAATAAAAAAATAAAAACAACGAAATGAGTGATGTGATGTGTTCCTGGGAAAAAGATGTTGCTGAAACGAATCTGACTATTGTTGCAGCAGTAATAGACGACTTAACTTACTTTGATTATCCTGGCATCGGCATCAAGAAATAAGGAAAGATGAACACCCATTTAGATAAATGTAATTTTATTTGAGCAAGATCTAGTGCATTTATACTGAATTCTGCTTCTGCTAATGGCAATAAGGCAACTAAAGCAGCCCTAAAGGAAAGTAACATGCAGATATTAGGAACTGCTCTGTATGTTGCAGGCCTGTGGGGCTTCCGGAACAACACTCCACTGAACTGAAAAAAATTATTATTGTTTTAATCAAAAGAAAAAGATTTTTACAAAAAAAAGAAAAAGAGTCACAGTCTAATCTAATCTAAACGCGACTCTCCGATGCCTTTTGCGTTAAGTCTTTCAAGTTTAATGAGTGTTCCCCCAAATCCTATTGAGTGGACATAGACAAGTTCCTCATAGTTGTCATGATGTGCTGCAAGATTTTAAACGTAGCAGTTAACCAGGTGGTCCTGTCACCACCAATCATCCTGTGCCACCATGTTTCTTCATCCATTAGTAGAGGCTGAGTGAAGAAATGCTTCAGGTATTGGGTTATAACCGGCAAAGTAGCTGGTCATGACAGAAGCAGATGGCGTATGGTCTCTTTTTCATTTTCGGTGTTACATAGCCGGCAATTATTTGTTGGGGACAGGCCTCTTATGGCCAAGATTCCGTTGGTTTCTAAGATGTTGAGTCGGGCTCTCAAGAGAAAGTTACGCGGTGGTCTGCTGGGACATTTCTTGGTGAATCCTTGTTGCTCGACCAACTTTGTTGTGTAGTTATTTTACGGTGCCACCTAAGATTCCTGAAATGTACATTGAACAGCGCCATCCATTTTGAATTGCTCTTGACCGTTAAGGGCCCATGTCTCTGATGAGTAGGCAATGAACACACCATGTGCCATACACTTGTTGCTTTTAATCCTATTATTTGGCTGACCTACACTTCCTCGAACACTATAGTCGCCATTCCATTGTTCCGCTGTCAGAACCTGCAATGTACCTTCATGACACTCTAAACTGCACTACCAACTCTCACTATATCTAACATGACTTCACGCTTCCATATAACAGAATGTCCTGTGAATAGAATTTCCCTGCAAAGGAACAGAGCACCACAAGGCACATACCGAAACGGCTGTGTTTCACTCGTTTGCTTAATTGCCATGGAAACCTTTCCACTCCACTAACAATGCTGAAGCTCAGCCATCATCGTGACATGCCATAGCTTGTATATTTAGATGATTGTACATTTTAAACACGTGATGCATTGTTATATAACTGTACCATGAAAGTCGTCATTGCAATGCGAAGTGCCGGTGTGTCACTTTTCTTAGAAAAAACTGTATGCATATATATTAGCTTTAAGTACACAATGGCATGAGGCAAAATCATTTTTCAAAGTTCTTTTTTCAGGCTTGGCCTTTTTCATGAAGCGCAGGACTTCAATAACCACCATGACAGTTATGCAGTTCAATAAAATGATCTACAAATATTATGAACAAACGTGTATTTAGCTGCCGGAGATTGACTTTAGAAATGCATCACATTCAGTAATATGTGAGCACTGTGTGATCAATAACCCGGTAGGAACTTCCACTGCAGAGCCCTGCAGGCTCTTTGCACTGAAATATCCAATATCTGAAAGTTGTCAGTCACAGAGGCTTTTGAAAAATCCTGTCTTTGCCTGTCGGAATCCGCAAACTATCTGCTTGGTGTAAGCACTGCAATCATACCATTGACAATAACTGTGCATCTGTGCTAATGGTCTCTTATCATTTGGAAGGTGGACACTATGACCATCAATGGTCACTTTATTCAAATGGAAAGCATGCATAAAAACAAGATTAATGTTAATAATACAAACTGTACTGCAGAAACCTTTGGCTTTTGGGGGTTCGGGGAAACTAAATGTGTACTTTTCTTCCAACTTTTCTCATATACCAAACCACCATGTCCACTATTAGGCTAGTTTATTTTTTTTTAAAAAGGTAAAAACTGCTGAAACTAAATTCACCAAACCTGCATAAAGCGCTGAATGAAACACGGTGTGATTTGCCTCCAGAACTTTTTGATGTTTCGTTCGGTTTTTTCACATCTATGCACACAGAAAAAATCCTATGGGAGTCTCTCCTGAACGCACTTGTTTTTGGACCGCCCTTTGACTTTGACTCTCCTACACTCAACCTGCCTCAAGAGTTACAGGTACCATTAATACGTTTCCCTAGAGTTTAGGGCAGATTCAGCTCGGAGGCTAAAGTGATAAGCCTCCCATAGTCACCCCTTCCTTTGGAAATATGCCAAAACAATAATGCCAGGATCAAATTATGACATTTGTTTGTTTTCATAAGGTCGCAAATTGATCATAATATTTCTTTGCTTCTGGTAAATCAAGGTCTTTATCTATATCCTTGCTAGAACATGGTGTGTGAGGAGAGGTAGTGGCATCACCCATAGATTTAGGGATCTTGGGTTCTTGGGGTGTACACTATTATTAGATGTTTTCCATTGTGTATGAAATAAAGGACAGGACTTAGCGGTATTCTTTTTCTCTAAGATTGTTTCATTTATCTTGACATTCTGATGAGGCCTTCTATGGGGAATGTGGGGGATTCTTATTGTTTTCTTATTTTTGGGTTGAATCGGTGAGGGTAGAGAGAGATGTGTTGAAGGTAGAAATATGAATATATATTACATGCCCTGTTGCAGCGGCCATGTAGTTATGGTTAAGTTGCTCAACTCATAAGAGGAGCAGTTTTTGGGCAGCTTGTAACTTTGGCGCCGTTTGACAAATCCTCTCCAGACTTTAAAAAAAAACATATATGGGGACCTTGGAATGATTGTGCGAAGTTTGGTGAAGATTCGTCAAGCAGGGGCATAGTTATAAAAGTTGAAATCCTCATAGACATAATGGAAACAAATGTTTGCTCATGCCTACAGCCAAACTGACGGATTTGTACCAAGCTTGCGCGAGGAGCAGTGGTCCTTCATTTTGTGTAAATCAGTCCAGTCGATCATTTCAAAATGGCCAAAATGTAGGTACACAATTAGTGATATCTGCGTCCAGTCTACAGACTCATTTCCTGGTTCAGTCTCCGTGGACACCTCTGAGACAGAGAGCCGTGTGATGTTTGTGGACATTGTACGCGCCTGAAAATATTAAAAACGTGAGTTGCATCATAACTTTTGAAAATGACAGCATGTTGGATTTGCTAACTGCGCCGTAGTCCACGAACATTGGGGTAAAAACATATTAAAAAAGACAACATTACACTTTTCAAACTAATTAAACAATTTCTAGGGCGGTGAGGGGTGAAGAGGATGGGATATGGCCATAAAAAGACAACAATGGGGTGTTTTTTCTTCTCTGAAGTCTGCGAACATCTCAGATGCCCGGGGACACTGCTGGGGTGTTTGCGAACTTGACAACAGTTCGAGGACATCCATGCATATTTCTGCATTATACGGATGATAATCAGCTCTTTTTGGATGGTTTATATCTTTGGCACCACTCAATGAAACTGCAAGAAACTTTGCAATATGATTGTAGACCGCACTCCGAATACCCCAAATACCTTTGTATTGTTTGCAGCTGTTTGGCAGAGAGGGGGCAAAATTAGAGGGGGAGTCCCAACATTTTTGAATGGCTTATACATTTGGGGCCGTTTGACAAATCTGAACAAACGTTTGCCAAACAATTTTAGGCCCAACTTTGAATGTTTTTGAAAAGTTTGGTGGGATTTTGGGGGCAACATTAGGTGGGTATCTTTACATTATTAGATGGCTTACAACTTTGGTGCCGTTTGACGAATCTGCACAAATGTTTGCAAACTGATTAAAAACCCATCCTTGAATGTGTGTGCACATTCTAAATGGATTTTGTCAAGTGGGGGCTAAGTTATATGACTGTTGTTCCATACATACATTTTGACACATTTGCAAAAGAAAATATGGATGGATTTTCAGCAAATGTGTGCGAGGAGCTTTTGGCAAAAAACCCGAAAGCATGGTTTGCTAATATGTCTGTGTTTTATTATTGAAAAGTGTCAAAACGTGGGCACAAAAAATATTGATATTTGTTTGGTGACTGAGGTATATCGTGTGGCCATGGCCAGTGGCTAGACAATCTGGCCACTGGCCATGACCATAAGGGACTGGCAGTGGGGTTAAAGTGGGCATGGCCACCAAGGACTAGTTATGTGTTATTGTTTTTTTTTGGAATTGAGATAGGCTTGAATGAAAAATGTTTTTTTCCTTGTGGCTACAGTTCGAATGCTGGACGGGATTGCAGCAAACTTGCACAAAGGGCATCAGCAAAGGACTGAAAGCATGATTTTGCAAATCTTTCCTGTGTTTTATTTTTTCAAAAGTGTCAAAATGTGAGTACACAAAATAGTTATGTATGTTGGGTGCCTGGGCAGTCGGCCTGGCACTGAGCATGGACAACTGTGTACTCTGATGTTCCTATTGGGGTATGTGGCATGGCTGAATACCTAGGTTTGAGCGGGAAAACAAAGTCTGCTTGCAGCTACAGCCTGAAATGCTGGAAAGGACTGCAGCATACTTTGGCGAGGAACGTCAGCAAGTACCTGAAAGTGTGCTTTTGCAAATCTGTTCTGTGTTTTACTTTTTCAAAAGTGTCAAAATGTAAGTACAAAAAAAAATGTGTAACTTTGGTGCATGGGCAGTGCACCTGGCTCTCGACAAGGACACATTCCTACTCTGATTTGCTAATTGGGGCATGCAACGTGGTCGATTCCCATGCTGCATGGATTTTGGAGACTGGACATGGCTGCAGGCCATGAGCATTAGACATTGGTCACATTATGATGGTATAGTGGACACTGAACTAGGCTGCATGGTAGATGCAGTGGAAACAGAGGTGGTTTGGTGGGGATGGGGTCATGCTCGAGACTCATGCCCTGAGCAATTCAACCCTGCATCTCCAGCATGCGCTGCTGATAACGGCACACATCAGTATGAGTTGAAAAAAATATGTTTGTTAAAGGAGGTTTATAGTTCTTTCATACATGTTAAAAGAGGAATTATTAATAACATATACAGTGATGTAACATTATGAAACATTTTCACTAATAAAACACTACGCCGGTCCATTCGGTCGGTTTGCACATGCTATGACTGATACTATCACATTCTTTACGCCTCTTTGAGAGCAGTCCAGCACTGTGTTCTTTTTCTCTAGCCTTCTTGCATATCGTTTTCAGTGCCCCACTTAAACCTTTGTGACGAGAATGCAAGGGGGGAATTTCAGAACACTCCAGAGATGAACCCTATGACTGAAGTAAGGCGTCACCTTCTTGTCTTTTTTGGACCAAATCTTCATATATATTATTTATAAAAATATGTTTTGGGAGATCTGGACTCCAGAAGGGCAGCACTGGGGCCACTCTACTCCACTTAGGAATGCTGCACTGCCAGCCTTCCCACCCCTGACTGACGTTCTGCTACTACAGTGATGGGGGAGTGTCAGTTCTCAGCAGCTTGCAACTACAAGGACCAGAATTCATTAGACTGATGGTCAATGAAATAATCATCAGCACCTGGAGCTTTCTTCCTGATGAGAGCATGAGGCTTGATAGCACTAGAAGGAGAACGCCACCTGGGTTGCCAGGTATACTGAGAACTGGAGTGCACCCTACATCCTGTGTTACAATTAGTTTTGGGAGATACGGACTCCAGAAGGGCCACACCAGAGCCACTCCATTCCACTTAGGAATGCTGCTCTGCCACCCACTCCCCTCCTAACTGAGGTTCTGCTTCTACAGCAATGGGTTAATGTCAGTTATCGGCACATTGCAACTACAAGGACCAGAATTACCTGCACTGATCGATGATGAAATAATCATCAACACCTGGGAGTGTCTTCCTGTTGAGAGCATGGGCCTTGAAAGCACAAGAAGGAGAAGACCACCTGAGTTGCCAGGCATACTGAGACTGGAGTGCAGACTTCATCTTGTGTTACATTTTATTTTGAGAGATCCAGACTCCTGAAGGGCAGCACTGGGGCCACTCTACTCTACGTAGGAATGTGACACTGCCAGTCTTTCCCTCCCGCAACTGAGGTTGTTCTAATACAGCAATGGGGGAGTGTAAGTTCAGTTTTTTATCAAACAGTGGTCTTGTCAACCGAAACTAACCTTGAATTAATACATAAATGTTCAACAGGCTTCCATGCAAAAGTAAGGTGAAAAGGCTCAATCAGACCCAAACCTTAAGAAACATTTGAATACAAATAGACACATTTTTATTTTGTTAATGAATAGATAAAAGGCATATTAAATCTGTTATGGCCCATAATGCATATTGGGTCTTTATCAATGTAAATACAGTGCAAACAGATAAAAGTGCTACATTTGTGATAGCCCATAATACATATTGGGTCTATACAATATGAATAAAGTGCATATAAGCTAAAAGTGCTGCTAAAGCCCTTAAGTAGACCTACCAAGAAGTTCTGCAACCCACCCACATAGTTGGGAAGCCAGGTCACCAGGTTCGAGTGAAAGAGATCACGCGAAGGAGGGGACCAGTGTTCACAAGTGTGTCTGTGAAAAGATGTTTCAAAGTAAGCATATAAAACATTCAATCAGATGTTGCATTGTTAAAGATTAGATGAAAATACACAATTCAGTAAAAGGGGTACTATGCGTCAACTACACTAGCCTAGGGACCAGCAAATTAGTTATAATGTGAGAGGTCAAACCTAGCAATATTTATTACATAGCATTGGTAGTTTTAACAGGAAAATACTTCTATCTGGACTCCAGTTGATGCCCGTCTTTTTCAGGACAGCGCACTACCTTATGTGTTAAGCACCACATGATATAAGTGGATTCAAATACAACAATTTGTTAAGATAAATGTAGGGCAGACAGGAAATTGAATCAATGTTTGTCAACCCTATAAAAGAAGAAAAAAGGCAAATAAACACATTAAAAGTGGGTCTGAATGAGACTAAAATGACAAACTTATTCCAATTGCAAAAGTACAGAGGAACATAAGTATATATAGGGAGAACAATAAATACCATATTCTCGACCAGAAGGGCTGGAACTAGCATCATATAATTGCTTCTGATAACGTATCAGCCAAAACCCACGCAGACCCCAATTAGTAAATCTGTGGAGACCCAATACAAGGACGTATGCTACAACTGGGAACCAATTCCCCAATTGCCAACTGTGAAGTAAAAAGAGTACACAAGCTCTAACGGCTAGCTCACCTGGCCCATTCTGACCATGAGTTGAAATGTTGAAAACTCACCTATTTTGGGTGCTCAAGTTCAGTCGCTTGTGATGGACTCAGAAAGCACTGACTTCAGTGAGAGCGTCATCTTGGTGTGGAGAGCTTGATAATCAAAAATGTGCCCCAACGGATGCCATGGTACCGCGCTGAAATCGCAATCCTATATACCAAAAGACAAACCAGAAAGGGAAACGTGTTTGTGAAGTGTCCCGGAAATAGCCATCATGAATAAAATATCATCTGGCAGGCTTAGCAAATGTACACTAATAGTAAAGATGGAAAATGGTGCCTCAAAGCACTGCATCAAGTATTAATCTACTTGAACATGAATCTGTGCTAGTCTACTAAGGCACCGGTCACGCGCGTTCTCTAGACACCAGATTGTAAAATTGTAATGTATGTTACACCGTAAACATTTTTTAAATAGGCTACTTCCCCATTGTGGCGTGGTTGATCAAATCAAGCAGGATCATAGATCACAGAAAAAGTACTTGCAGTCTACCGCGATGTTTGACACACCGATGCCGAGTTAGCATGTCAAGCTCTGTATCCAGCCTCATCCGGTTACGGGCGTGTGTCTCGTTGATGTGATTATAAATTGAATGTCATGACGTCTGGCATGTGCGACTGCTGATGGACTAGACCGTGAAGCGTAGCTGTAAGAGATGTTCTCGCATCCATCTATAAGGTGCGCCGTAAAGCAGCAATAGTCAGCATACTAAATAAATGAATGCAAGTAGTCAATATTCAGGCGCCATGGCCGATTTGGATGTTAAACTTCAGTAATGTGAGGCAAACTGTATCAAGTGTATCAGGCATGGTTAGGAGACAGGAAATAAAATGCCTGAAGGGAAACGCACAGGACCTTTAAGTTATGCCACAGTAGTCATTAATTTCGGTTCTGCAGAATGGTGCTGGAAGATAGCGCGGATTGCATGTACCAGTCAACCCATATTGGAAGGAAAAGAAGTGTATTGTCCTTAATTTAGACAAGGGCATTCTCTGCTTAACATCTATGGGGACACTCTGACTGTGTGATCATATGGGACGCACACTGTCCCATCAAGAAATGAATTAATTAAAGAAGGTTGGCGATCAATAAACATTTTGTTAGAATTGGGTTAGCAAGTTTTTTTTGTTATATTTTATTTTATTTTTCTGTATCTCTCCCTCTCTTACCTCTTTGTCTTTGCTTTTCTGTGCTGCCACATCCTGGGTCAGTGACTTTTAGGTTAGACGACTCTGGTCCCTCCCTACCCATCCCATGTGGGGATCTTACCTACCTAGGTTTTTTCTGTGGGTTAGTGATTTTTTTTCTTCCTTTTTTTCTTGCCTCTTCTCCTCTCTCTCTCCTTCTTTTACTTCTATATCCTTGCATTTTTTTGTGCTCCCTCATCCCGGGTCAGAGATGATTAGGTTAGAGGACCCTGCTCCCACCCAGCCCATCCCGTGCAGGGATTTAACTTACCTAGGTTTTTCTCTGGGTTTGCGTTATGTGGGATGGGTGGTTATGGGGTCTGTCCGCCTTATGGTTAGGTGAGGAACGGATGTAGGGTTCTGGTTTTCTCTCTGGGTATCTTGTTACCGAAGAGTTCGAATCCTTTGCAGTCGTTTCATTCTGTTTCCGGAGCAAAAAGCCAAGTTTTTAGCAGTGTTTTAAATTTCAGATGATCCTTTGTGTTGCGTATCTTTTTAGGTAGGTTATTCCAGGATATTGCTGCCAGGTGAGAGAACGAAGATCCCCCAAATGTTCTCTTGTTGTAAGGTTTTGGTTCTAGTTGTATGTAGTTGCTTGATCTTAGTGGTCTTGTCGGTTGGTAGACAGTTATTTTCTTCTTTAGGAACTCTGCTTCTTGGCCGTGGATTGCCCTGTGTGTCATTTTTTAACCTTATTCGCTGTTCTATTTGTAGCCAGTGTAGGAATTTTAGCACTGGGGTAATGTGTTCTCTTCGCTGTAGTTTGAGCAGTAGCCTTGCTGCAGCATTTTGGAAGTGCTATAGTTTTTTAATAGTCATTCTGGCATTCCTAGGTATAGGCTGTTGGCGTAGTCTACTCTGGACATGATGAGTGCGATGATGGTGAGTATTTTGTGGGTGAATTAGAGGAATGGTAAGATTCTTTTTACTGCATGTAAGAGGAAGAAATATTTCTTGATTATAATGTTTACTTGTGGCTCCAGTGTTAGTTTGTTGTCCATTAAGACTTCCAGGTACTTTACTAAAGTTGTTGGAATCAGTGCAGTTCCCATTTCTGTCAGCCATGGGATGTAGTGATTGTTTTCCCTGTTTTTGAGTATGACCATTATTTATGTTTTGTCCGGATTGAGTTTGAGGCTGTTAGTGTTCATCCAGCTGTAGAGTTTTTATAGATATTCGTCTAGTGTTGTGTTTCCTTCCTGTGTGTCTTGTATTTTGTAGACGATTGGTGTGTCACCAGCGTAGTTATAAGAAGTGAGGCCCTGTTTTTTAATGACCTTGATTAGAGGCATCGGGTTTATGTTGAAGAGCAGTGGCGAGAAGGAGGTTTGTTGCGGTACTCCACAGGTGGATTCCTTTGTGGTGGATTTGTAAGGCTTGATCCATACAGTTTCTGTTGTGTTTGTTAAGAACGATTTAATCCATAGTAGGGGTAAATTGGTGATTCCTATTTCTTCCAATCTCCTGATGAGGATATCAGGGCTGACTGTGCTGAATGCTGCACAGAGATTAGTATTAGCCTTGTATTTTTTTCAGCGTCTGTGTTGGCCTTAAGATCGTCCCTGTCAGGTTAGCATGACATATACATGGAGTCAGCTATGGCATATACATAGAATTGTAGGGTTTTGGTGAGGTTATGATTGGTTTTTACATAGTTAAAAAAAAGTTTTGTCTTAACCTTAATTGCAGCCTTCGGAAAGTGCCCCAAGCCAAGATGGAGGTGTGCAGCTTAAGTTCTGATTGGCTGGTATTTGTTTATTGAAAGGACAGTGAACATTCTAAACTGCCTTTCATCATCATTGCCTAGCTGAGAGGACGCATGTTAAAGCTGCTCCTGCTTAACTTGATCAGGGGCTTCAAGTTTCAAGCAGTTGAGCAGCTATATCTGGGAAATAAACTGGTGTAGTGTCTGGAGTCATTTGGGATACAGGACAGGAGTAAGAAGATAAAATTTACGTCAAAGGAGAATCTATCGAGACTCTTTCAGGAGATAAGTGACTTGTTTAATACTCAACGTTAGTGTAAATATTTCTTGCAATGCTTATCCATATTTATAAATCCTTAAAATTCAAGATACAGAACTTATAAATAGTAATATTTTTCTGAAAAGTGATATGTGACGCAAACTTGTTCAGATTGACACTGTCAAGAGCGTGAGCGCATGTTCATCTTGTTACATAAATCACCTGCGTGAGCGTGTGTTCATTTTTGCAACGTGAAACTACAATGCATGCGCATGTTCTTCAGAGTTACATGACTCAACTGTGCGAGCGCATGCGTGTTCATCTTTGCTACGTGAAATTACAGCGTGTGCGTGTGTTCTTCAGAGCTACGTGACTCGACTACGTGAGTGCATCTTCATCCTGCTACGTGAATCTGCAGCGCTAGCGCATGTTCAACATCGTTACTTGAAAACTACAGCGCGTGTTCGCGAACTTCTTGCTACGTGAATCTCCAGTGCGTGTGCGCATTCTTCTTGCTAGGTGGATTTTCAGTACGTGTGCGCGTTCTATTTGCTACGTGGTTTTTCAGCGCGGGTGCGCAATCTTCTTGCTACGTGGACTTTCAGCATGTGTGTGCGTTCTTCTTGCTATGTGGATTTTCAGTGCATGTGCACGTTCTTCTTGCTATGTGGATTTTCAGTGCGTGTGCACGATTTTCTTGTTACGTGAATCAACAGCGCATGTGCAAGTTCATAATTTCTACATGACTTTTCAATGTGTGTATGCATGTTTCTACAGGATTTCTTTGGAACTTTCCTTACTTCAATATTTTCTTCAGAAGTCATGTGTCTAAGTTTTCATAGAGAACAGAATCTAACTTGAGACGTTCATTTAATGGAAAGCTAAGGAGTCGCAGGAAAACGATTGCAAATTCATTCTAGGACCTAACTGAGTGGCAGAATGATCAATAAGTATCCTGTCATCTAGTAAGGAAGCTGCAAGTATAACATCTCAGAGTATATTCAAGAGAAGTACCAGGTATAGTCTTTTAACTATTTAGTTAAGGATATCGTTTCTGAAGTAAGTAATCCAGTGAGTAATCAAGGTGTTTGTATTTGCTTATGTTTCATCTCCAGGTTTGAGCCAGATAGTCAATAAGCTTCCAGCCTGGTGTTTTTTATTTTATCCACTTCCCTCTTTCCCTTGGGAGTGTGGTAAACCGAGCTGTTAAACAAACCAAAGCTCTGAGTGTTATATTTCACGGGATTGTTGGGGGCAGCAGCTTCCGCAGACGCAAGTTCAGAATCTCAGCCTGACAGTCCCAGATTGAAAGCAGCGCTGTTTCTGTTCCCCTCACCAGTCTGAAACCTTCTTGTGCTTGGTCCAGGAGTTGGTGTTCTTCTATGAATTCCTGTGTCATTCTATAGATCTATGTTTCATGCATTTTCACTGGGTAGGGTGGGCTGATGACTAAACAACAGCGGAACGTGAAAGCAAGAAGAACATAATTTGATCTTGCTATAAATAGTATGAAAAATATATGCTCACTGGGACACCTAATGGCGGCACATTGCACTTTCTATGAGAATTTTTCGGTGAATCCTATTAATTCACCAGCAAGAGATGTATTATGGCTATGGTTTGTTTGTTTGTTTATTTATTTGTAGGGTGCACCAAACCCTTAGGTAGCGGGGCACACAACATCACAATAGAACTTACAGCTTAGTTACAGGTATACATATAGATAAAGAAACAGTTGCAGATATATATACAGATAAAGAAATAGTTGCAAGTGTAGTCAGGTACAGAGAATACAAGTGCTAGGAGGTGTGGTGAGGTGGTGGCATACGTGTAAGACATATTGTGTCATTTGTTAGGTATAGTGGTCATTAAGTCGTAACCAGGTACGGGTGTTGTGCCTGAAACTGAAGTAAGACTGATCCTTTCTGATCTTTACTGGGAGTGCATTCCATTGTTGAGCTACTTTTACTGGGAAGCTGTTGCCTCCTGTTTTTTTTAGTCTGAATCTGGGTATTTGGAGACAGAAGGAATTGGATGTCCTGGTGGGTCGTGTGGAAGTGTTTCTGATTATTCTTTCCTTCAAGTAAGGAGGGTCTGCATTGTTGAGACATTTGTGGGTTAGTGACACAGTTTTAAGGAGGATCCTATTACTGATTTTCAGCCAGTGGTAGTTTTTCCTAGCATTAGATATATGCTCTCTAGTAGGGAAGTTCAGTGCCGTTCTCAGCGCATTGTTTTGCAATGTCTGTAGTTTGTTAATGATGTATTTGTTGGCTCCTAGGTATAGTGCATTGCAGTAGTCCAGTTTTGATAAGATGAGGGCATTAGCTAGTTAGTGAAAGGAAAGGTCTACATGCTCTAATGAGTTTGCCAGCATAAGCTGTGGATGAGGCATGGGAGTGTACCTGTTTTTTTAGAGTAAGTGTTGAGTCCAAATAGAAACCAGGTGTCTTCACTTCTTTAGCGACTGGAATTATGTTGCCATCAATATTGATGGCAATGTAGTTGGTTTCAAGTTTTTTTAGGTTGTTGGCCGAGCCGAGAATCAAGATCTATGTTTTATTGTCATTCAGGCAGAGGCCAGGGGTGGCCATCCATGCCTGAATGAGGGTGTATATTTCATTTACTACAGCTGTATCCGATGTAAAATTGCCCAAACCTATTTTCATCTGTTACACTAAACAAACTAATGAAAAACTGGGCGTCTTCTTGATCAAGAAAGAGGCTTCTCTCTTTTTAGATACAGACCTTTTAATGTTCAGTTTGTGGGGTAAAACATGCTGAGTGGCTCTTTGAACACAGTTCCAAACTATCACTTCCAAACCAAATGGTTAAGTCTGGTTCACTATCCTGACACACTTAAATGTAGACCTTTTCCTTATGAAACATATTTTCCTTGTATCAAGCGGAATGGGGTGGGGAGGTAAGTCTCTTCCCCATTTTTCTTCTTCCAACTAAAAAATGTAGCACCAAACCTGGTGCACTATCCTGCCAGAGTTGACTATAGAACTCAGATCTCTCGAAAATGTCTCTTTCTCTTTCACATGGGTCCCAGATCCAGGTGGGCTGTTTCAGGATATTCCAGACTTGTTTATCAACTCCTTTCTCTCTGTGTGGGTCCCAGACTCCTTTAGATTCTCGTAGGCTCTCTCTGACTTGCACTGGTCCTCAGCCACTGACTACATGTTTCTTCACTCTCTTTATCTTTAAATTGGGTCCAAATCCCTCTGGTTTGTTTCGAGATTTCCTTGACTAGTTTTTCAACTCCTTCTCTTTGTGTGGGCCCCAGGGCCCTTTAGATTTGCTGAGGCTCTCTCCAACATGCTCTGGGATTCAGCCCTTTGAATATATATTTCTCCACTCTTTATGGGTCCCTGACCCTTGTGTTTTGGCTTCTGTGGGCCTTAACCAACTTCATATGGGTGCTAGACCTTAGTGTGTTGCTTTTGCCAAGTCTCTACCCCAGCTTCACTCATGTTAAACCAAACAGACCTGGTGTACTCTCCTGCCAGGTACTGATCCACATAGGATACAGTTCATTTCAATCTCTCTCTTCTTGATTTTCTCAAGGTTGCAGACTCTCTTATCTCGACTTAGGCTTTTTATTTCTTTCAGGTCACTGACTAATTTACTTTTGCTTTGTCTCTGTGGTTCATTTGGGTCCCAGGCCCCTTTGTATTGGCTTTTCAGGAAACTTGGTCTACTCTCCTGCCATGCGTATTCTGATGCGACATATGTCAGTGTCTTTAGATTTCTCTTAGGGTGCTTGTCCTGTGTATTATCAGCTTCTTTGATAGGGTCCTAAATCCTTTTGTATTGGCGTTCTGGGACACTTGGTTTACTCTCTTGCCAAGTGTCAACTGATGCGATATGTGTCTGTGTCCTTGACCTATATATCATCCTCGTTGGTTTGTATTGGCCCCCTGACCCTCCTTAGACTCCCTCATTTAGTCAGCAAGTTGGGCTGTGCAGCTTACCTGAAATAGGTGCACTTAGTTTCTGTTCAGTTTCTCGTGGACTGCCTGTTCTTTCCATCACTCTTAGGCACAGCAGTTTCTCTCCACCGTCATCCTGGTCTACAGCTTATTCCTGTGTCTCGCCATGTATGGCATTCAAACGTCATTCTTGGTTCCTCTGGGCATGCTTAACCAATAGCACAACTCTTCTTCTAATTTGTACTTTGGGAAATCACTAGGCAGTCTCCATCAACTAGACCATATATGTTGGATTCCATAGGTATGCTTCACTGTTCCAGCCTTTTTCCTTGTCACAGTACTGAAATTATGATCATCACAGAAAGATAGAGGTATGGGGGACCACAGGCTACTGAGTGGGGTGAAAAGAAGGAGGGGACAGCACTAAGGGAGGGGAATACCGCATTCTCCCAAGGCAATCATCACTGAATCCGTGAAGGGCTTCCCTCCCCATGAGACCCACCCGCTGAGTTCCACGCCCTGGGAAACTATCCGGTAGCGGCCTCACCTCTCTGGGCTCATGGGAAGGGGCTTCCCCATGGAAGCTGTGACAATACCCTGGAATTCGTCACACTGGGCCAGGATATAATCAATGATACTACTTTCGTATGAACCACCTTATATGTCATCTTCCACAGAGCAACAGTAGGCTTCCTACCATTTATTGCCATTTATTGTTCTTATCCCCCGTTCATAATGGTAAGCCAAAAAACAGGTACCCTAACATCCCTCCTGCAAGAACAGTTTGTTGTACATAAACATGTTCATCGTCACTTAAAAGATTGTGTTCTCTATGGTAACCAATCCTTACATTAAAAGCACCCCCAAATAATATCCCTTTGCACTTCAATTTTTCCATAAGAGTATGTATAAAAAAGTGAAAAGTGTCAAGAGACTTCATATCATGCACACCTTTCATAGCATTATATAAAATAACCAAAGCCAATGTAGAACTTGTTTCAAATACAATCCTCACTTCCAGGATAACTGTGTCTAAGAGGGTGATTCTTGAGAGTATTTGCAAGTTTACAGAGATTCAAATTATAATGCCACCCTTGTTCCTCCCCTAACATACTTGTTCACCTTAGAACATGCACAAATAAAAACATCTAGGTCTATCTGAGAGTCTTTCCATGTTTCTAGTGGTAGCAAAATGTGAAAACCTCTTTAAAAAAGGTTTAAAACATGATTTCTCCTTTTGCAAGGAAACCTTGCTATGTGCCAGCACCGAGTTCACAGTAGCCATGATGACACCTCATTAAATCCATCTGTCTGATGCTTGCTCCTTCGCACCATTTGTCTTGGTTGCTCAAGTCATTCAATCTTGTCCAATCCACTTAATGCCTGAAACTTGTTAGCACATGGTACTGATGTACAACAAACTCTTTCCCATGGATCACCATAGTCATCCGCCTGGGTCATCACATAGCTTTTTTCTTGGGCACGCTCATCTCCAAATTCAGCCATGCCTTCTCCCCAGTGCATGTGGAACAAAAGAAAACGGCAATACATGGACTCATCACTTACCAGAATACTGTGTTTCCATCACTGCCATCTGCTGTAGGAGCATCCGCGTGGTACACCTGCATTGGAAAACAAGAGGTTAGTGAACTCAGCAAGACAAACCTTCTATTTTGCTTGCCTCTCCACAACACCAGCGCCTCCCACCCACATGACAGCCTATGCAGCACTCTGCTCACTTCTTCATAGTACTGATGCCCCGTACCCGTGCTACAGCCTATGCAGCACAGGTTTTTCTGCTCCTGTGCCATCATCAAGGACATACCAGTTGGGATACTTTGTGGACCTGTTACATGGCGCACCCGCACCTCGCACCCTCGTACACCATCTGTGGACATAATAAAGGATATAGGACAAGATTTGAAACATTGCCAAGGCGGCTTGCCAATCCTTGTGAGAACCTTCACGCAGTCAATAAGGGCAGTGATGTAACTGGGGAACTCAACATCAGTCATCCTTACAATGAAGAAACTGTGCTCATCAACCCTTCCAGCCAGCCTGAAGTAGCAGGTATCTTCATCCTACATCAGCAATGTAACTGGTTTAGCACTGCTGGTGGAAGTCTCTGTAGTGATCTAGGTAAGCCCCTTAGGGGTTAAGATTCTTTTAAGGTGGAGAATGAATCTCAGGAGGGTGATCAATGATCTGGGTGTACACTGTTGTTGCAGGGACTGGTGATACACAGCACAACAGTACAGGATCAGAACCAGTGGCGTGATCACAACATCAGGGAGAGTCACGAGGAAGTCCATTCCCTTCAATGGGCCCCTGAGCCCAGTATCACTAGAGCTATAGGTGACTCAGCAGAGGTGGTAGGGTCAGCGGTGCTACTGTTGTACATCCAGGTAAGGTTTGGCACACACTAACATTGATCCCAATCATAAGGGTAAAATAGGCTTACCTAAGAGATATACCTCATTTGCCTTTTGTTGTAATGTCTGCGGCTATAATGTCAGAAGGAGTGTGAACGTGAGCCAGTAGCAATCCAAACAGCAACAGTACACAATTTCAAAAGAAAGGAATGTCCAACAAAGATACTATACAAATATATACTTTAAATACCCAATTCAATTGTACACTAAACTTTCAAAAACACTATACAAGCACCTCCCTGAGAAGGAAGGCAGAGAAATGCACAATGTAATGATACAAGCTCTCTAGATGCTTAGCAGGAAGGAAAGGCGTGCAATAAAATGCAACAAGAAGTTAAAAAAGAAATATCTTGTAGGAAAAGTTGCAAAAAGGACTTAGGGTCTCATTACGAGTTTGCTGGTACAGTAACAACGGTACTGGTAAGCTTGCCGGTACCGTTGTTACCGTACCGGCAAACTACAAGTTCTGCTCGTGGGTGCCTTTGTGCCCGCCATGTCTGACCTACTACTGGAGGTGGCTATCTGATCCTCTAGGCACTCCCTGATTTTTTGAGCTTGAGAAGGGCTTGCAGAATGTGGGGGCCTAGTTTCCTGATGCCTGTGGCGCCCAGAAGAGTCTTCTGACTCTCCTCTGCTCCCAGGATTGGCGGAGTACCCCCCCCCCCCACTGCCCTACCTGGGAAGAGGTTCTTAGGATACTCTTTTTGGGCTTGATTTCCTGTAGTTCCCCACCAAATTTTACAAACTGATCTTTTGGTAGGTGGTACTTTTGAGGATCCAATTCCCTGACTCTCCCCTCACAGGAGTCTTCCTGATCAGATAGGTTAACCCTAACATTTGGGGATCTGTACAGAGATGCCCGTCCATCTATTTCTGGGGGGCGCTGAGCTTTCAGTCACATTTTACCCATTTTGTTGAAGTCTACCATCCCCATGGCATGAGTCAGTGGACATGAAGGTGGCATAGTTCATTGTATTGAAGCGGTTAGAGACACTGAGTACAGGGATACTGATGTGATGCTCAGGCGTTTCTCTGTCCCTCCCTTCCTCTTCTCTTTCAGCCCCTATTCCCTGGTGATATGCCAACATCTGAATCTTTTTTTCCTCTATCAGGGCCTTACTGGTCTCAATAGTCTGCTCTTGCATGGCTATCTGTTTGTGAAGCACATCATTCTTTTCACAGAGAGCCTCATTGTCTCTCTGCGCTTCCTGTCCGGTTTGGAAATACTGGGCCAAATTCTGCTGTGGGAGACTCACCTGCTGAGTTTTAGCATCATTGGTCTGGTTGTTCTTTTCCAGAGCATCCTCCACACGCCTGGTGTGCTCTAGTAGCTTCTCATATTCTGTTTTTACTTCATTGAGATCCTGGAGGGCCAGATTTCTTTCCTCTAGCTTCGTTTTTAATTGGCTTACTTCCTGGCCTAAGCTGTCCCTCTCCCGACTTAGGGTGCCCATCTGTTCAGCCAGGTCATCCCTTTGTTTTTTGAATGCCCTGGATTTCTGGTGCTCCTCATCAAATTCCTCTTGAGAGTGGAGGTATTTAATAATTAATTTATTATTTTCCTCCTTTAATTTGTCTATCTGGTCCTGTAGTGTAACTATTTGCTCTGCGCAGGCCCTATTAAACTGCAATTGTTGCGCCAGCTTGTGTTGAATCTCTTGTAAAGAGTCCACCCTTTCCTGACACTCCTCTTTCAGTGACTGTAATTGAGTGTTTTGTGCTGCCTTCTTTTGCTGTAGGAGAGCCAGATCTTCCTTTAGTTTTGTCAGATACTGCCTAGCTTCTGTCTCTGATGCTTGGCTCTTCTGAGTCTAGATCAGTTTGGATTTTCTCTAGTGTTTCCACTTTATTCTTTGCCAGAACTATGTTTTCTGCATGCTTTTCCTGCATTACTCCTATGTGTAGGTACAGGTAGGCGTTATTTTGGCAATTTTACTCTGCTCCTCTTTAGCGTTTGGGGCCATGTACAGTTCACTAAGAGCTTGGTGTAATGGGCCCTTGTCCTGCAATGTATCCAGGTCCATGGCAGTGACCAGTTCTTTGATTTCCTGCAGCCAGATCTGCTCATTCTGTTCTGGCTATTCAACCCCGACAAACAGTATGTGCATGATGTGTTGCCTAGCAATATTAATTTCTACTGGGATCGCCATTTTGGAACTATCACTTTCTTTATGAATTATTTTTAGGGTAAATTTACTTTTACAAACATCACCTATTTTGGAATGTTTATTTTGAGAGGTGCTTGTACAGTGTAGTACAGTACACCAACTCAGCAAGGTGTCTGTACCCTGAAGGCTAATATGCTGTGTTAGACTGTCACGGGTGGTAACTCGAACTCAAAATCCCAGATGAGCCCCCAAATCTGCTAAGGATTTCAATCAATCAATACACACGGGTCTCGCCTAGCATGTAGTGCACAAATGAAATACTTATTTATTGTGTCTAGGTTCAATATTCTGAGTGATATGCCACTCATAACACACCCTTCTCAAAATACCCCCCAGGTCACACTGGACCAGGAATCAGTCTGGTTGGTAAAGTAAATATATATTTATTTAAATCAAACACCAGTTTTAATATGTGTGGGGCAGAAATCACCAATGTGGTGACAATACAATCGGAAAATAAGTAAGGCAATTGAATTTACTTATAGCAATACAGAAGATAAAACATAGGAAAAAGAACAGGTGTGGCTTTCCCCATGCAAAGTTCTTAATTCACAAATGAGCAATTCTACACAGATGCAAGTAAGAAGCAGGTATTCAGGAATAAAAGAACAGTATATAGCGTTTGAATGCAATCTTCCCTCCCCAAACAAGAGAGAAAAGCATTTTGGAACTTTCACAGTTTTAAAATGACAGTTGAAAATGGCTTAGGAAAACAATGAAAAGTATGTAAAAATCCTTAAATTGATATAAACTCCTATGGCAGCAACACTGAACAGGTCCTGGCAAATATAAACTACCATATGAGTGACAGTACACACTTTAAATCAAAAAGGATGTTTGGAAATACTTTGAATGGGAAAACACACGTGGAAAACTTTTCCAGAAATGCAAATTCCCGCCTAATTTTCACTATGCGATTTTTAATAAAAAGGGGTCAAATATAATGTTTTGTGATTTTTAGTTGTGGATGTAGTTACAGGTCTTAGGTTTAATTGAGAGTTGGAATTAAGGCTATAAAATTGAAGAAGTTATGCACGTTTGAATGAGAGGTGTTTTTGAAAATAAAGGCGCGGAAATGAAACAGAAATCAGATTTTACAATGACAATTATGCTCTAAACGAGGGTATTCAGGCTGGTTACCAGTTTGAAACACAGTAAGCTCCAGAGTAGTCTGTGGAAACCAACCCCGCCTTGGAGGACTAAGTCGATTACCCGTGGGATGATTTTAAGGTTTTGGGATTTCACAAAACAAAAGGATTTTAAAGAAATGATTACTAGCACAAAAAATCAAAGCAAGGTTTCAAGACTGGTGTGACACTATTACAAGTTCTTAAGTTAAAGAGAGGATGGGTTATAGATTGAGACAGGATAAGGCAAATATACTACCGGTTACTATGATTCCTGTTGATACTTACAGTCCACTGAAAATTAAGATTAGACCATCAGGTTCTGGTGATCAAGGATCGGGTTCACAGGCAGCAGGGCACCTCTGGTGGGATGGTCAGCTGGGCGGTTCTGGTCAATTGGACTGCACCTCAGATTGGATTGGATTGGATTGGCCCTTCTGGTCACTGGACACTGTAAATTAGCGGAATGGCAAGTTTCAGCAGGCAAGCATAAATGGTAGCAAGCCAGACTGGATCAGAATTATTTCCCTGATAAAGTTTTGGGATGGCTTCAGGATTTGTGCCTAGCTGAAAAAGAGTTCATCAAATGCTGAGGCCTTGGCTTTTCAAAGAAGTCTGGAATCAGGACAAGACGAAGAATTCTGAAACAGGGCGTCACGCGGAAATCAGGATTGAATCAGGAATCTGTGTGTGACTGAGTGTTGTGAGTTTCCCTTATTTATCCTGTCAAGTGACATCACTCAGTTTATGGTAGGGGAAGAATTACAATCCACACCCACACAGCTGTGATTGGTCAAAGGCACTTGCCTTTTTCTGGTTGGAAGCCAGAAAGAGCTGTCATATTTTATGATGTGACTTGGGAACTACTGACAGTGATTTAGACCAAAATGTAACTTCCCCACAAATACACATTTCTATACTTATGCCCTCTAATAAAATTGGACACATGCATTACATATTTTATGGGTTAGACTTACATTCAACTCCTATGTCAGTGAGAGCTGGCTTTGTCTTTCTGTGGAATGTTGTCAATTTTAATCATAAAGATTTGGCCTAACAATTCCTAACCAGGTACATATCTGTGCAATCACCCCTAGACACGGGTATGCAATATTAGATTTGCGCCATTAACAGTCTAGGCGCAATTAGTGTTTCTTTATAACTTTTGCCCCTTATGCACTACCAGGTTCAATCACATCTTCAAAGAAAGAGCATCCACTTAGATTTACAACCACCAATGTTTAGATTCATCCTCCATCATGTGGCAAAGTTAAAGGTTTTTAAAGCTTAATTACAAATAGGCATTTAACCACCAAAAGTTCTTAGCAGTTTTTTTGAAACTTTGCTTTCAACTGGCAACAGCTGTCAAATTCCTTTGATCAGGGTGGGGGTCCTTCTCCTTGAGAGGAAAGTTTCCTGCCCCTCCCCTGTGGGGATGAGTGTTCGAGCCTGCCATTGTCTTTCCTTGAGCCACAGACTAAAGTCTAATGAGGTCCTTTGTCCTGAGTATGCAAAACCTCCCAGCAGTAATTAGTCCTTCCTGCCAGCAGCGAGGTGTCACCCTTTCCCAGGCTGAGGCTGTCAAGCAGAATTGTAATTAACTCCAAACTGTGTTATTTTTACCTACATCTTTCGTTAAAACATATAAAATGCACACAGTTTATCAGTGTATTTTGACATTAGCAATCCTTTGACATTTCTACAAGAATTAAATCTTTAAACCAAAACATGCTTTTAAACATGCTTTTAAACAGGAGATTTTGCACTTTATTCATGGAAAAAGCACCTTAAACTGAGTCCTTTTAAATCCAATTTTCTTATGTAGCACACACATTTTATTCAGCACCAGTTCTTCCACTGAGTGCTGGGATTTGTTTGCAGTCTGTATGTATGTATCCAGCCTTTGCTTGGAGTTCTCACTGCACAGCTGAAATTGTTACATGTTGCCATTTTTAGCCGCATTATTCCTGTGGAACTGAAAACAAATGTTGCTGGCCTGGTTTTTCATGAGATACATTTCTTAGCTGTAACCCTTTTACTCTTAACGATTCACTGGAAAATGAATGGATTTAGCACCAAAACAGCACTTTGAAGGTTGCAAAGCTGCATTTTAAAAGGCATTTTTCAGTTTTTAGCATAATTCTGTGGCCTTGCTTCATGTTGAATGTAACAGCACCCATTGGCATGCTCCTGCTGTGAGAATTCTGTTTTCACCCCCACTTTGACTGTGTGTGGCAAGGGTGTGCAGCCTTTTGTGATTGTGACCCACATGCAGTTTCGCAGATTTTTGCGCGCACAGGGGTTAGTGCATCCATTTTTGGCTGTTTCTTTCCACATTTGTAAAGTGATGCAGTGGGGCATATCGGAATGGGTTAAAATATCCCAAAACCGCTTCAAAATTAGTAATTTCTTCAACATGTGGTGATCCACCACCAGTAGCCTGGGAAGAGTCCACATTGCTGCCAAGCTTCTTCTTGGTATGCCTAGTGAGATTACCCATCCTTTTGTGGACCTTTTCCACGGTGTGCCTCTCAACTCCACAGGCATTTATTAAATCTCTGACCTCCTGCCACAGCCTTTAATGTTGTGTAACAAGAAGTGTACTGCTAGCCCTAAGGTACAGGTTGACATGGTGTTCATTGACGTAATACCTGAGGATTTGCAACTCCTCCTCAGTGAAGCTATTCTTCCTGGGTGGACCCTTCGGAACCTGTGGCGGTTCCAGGGGTGATGTCTGTGCATCCTCAGCAGGTTGGCCCCTTTTAGCCCTAGTGGGCTTGGTGGTACTGGGGCACCTGCAGCCTCACGACCATGGTTTTCAGGTGGCCCATTCTTCTGCCCTCATCTCTGTCCTCTCCATGAATCCCTCTCACTCATGGTGCAAAAATAAAGAGGAACTGCTCAGCTGATACCAAAGTAAGCAGTGTTTCCACTGTGTAGCGCAAAAGAAGTCTGCGTATGTGCAGGCTAGTTAAATGCCATGCAGGTGTGAAACACATGTGCACACACTATTTACAGCATGCAGCATGGAACTCACGCACATCGGGACATTCCTCAGATTTAGTCACTGCTGCTTCATCGATCTAGTGGAGATACCTATGCCTTGCATTTTGTCTATTCTGTGCCTCCTCCTGCCATATTTTGCCTCCTTACATCCACATCTCCTGCTGCCTTGGTGTGCCTGAATTTCTCCCATAGCCTGTTTTTCTGTGTGTCCCGTAGCAGGCTCTGTGACTACCTCATCTGCCTTATAATGGACAGCCACTTAGTACCATCTCATCTCCACACTTCAGGTACAGTCAGGGCCCAGGTTCGCCCCACCAGCCTCACATGCACTAGGTCTGCTACAACTATCAACACCCCCAAGATGGCGAGGCTGCTGAAGTTGGCATCCTGGGTGAACATGTCCTCACCCATTATGACTCCCTCTTCAAACCACAGAAGCAGCTTGATGCTTGTGGACGTGAAATCATGGTTGCCATCAACATTGAGTGGTGGTAGGCCATACTGTGAACAGTACCAAAAAGGGGTGGGACGACCTGAGAACCCGGAGCCAGACACAAGCGATGGCAGCCATTGAGGCAGGTGCTTCCAGGGGCTTCCATGGAGGTGCACTCTGCAGGCCGCTATCGAGTGACACCTCCTCACCTCACGATCCTGGAGAAGATCAATCAAGCACTTCACATCCAGATCTTTGACCAGCAGTTCCATACCCAAGCTGTTGGTAAATTCTCACAGGGCAAACAGTACTACTAATTTAAAATGTCCTGGGTGAGTATGCATGAATTGAGCAAGTGAGTGGTTGCAAAAGACCTGACTGCATGCAGCCTCATGCACACATTAGAAATACGCCATGGCACAAATTAGTGAAGGGGACAAGTGTAGAAGTCAAGGCAGGCAGGTTTCAGTGACAAGGATTACTAATGTGCATGCAATGTGTGATGTTGTGATGTTCAGGGCAAGACCTTGGGAAAAACACAGATTGAGATGTTGATACCATGTGGTATGAAATCATACACAACTCCTCTACGGGCTGTTCGATTGGGGAATGATGATTTCATCATATCCACTGAGCAGGAGGGACTGGCATATGTGTGGGAATTTCTTGTCATGGAAATTTAGTGCATTTGACAATCTGGTTCACCATCGGGCCCAGTAAGGCCACTTAATGAGGGAGGCATATGGTATGTCATCATAAAAGGTTTTTGTGTTGGGACCAACAGCATTGCTGCTTGATCATTAGAAACAGGTGCATGTGCATTAGCCATACTTTCCCGTACAACTTCCAGGGATGCAAGGAGCAGGATGTGGTTTGATGGAGATGTAAATATGATGCCACTTACACATGTGACCAGGTGTCCTTTGCATGACCCTGCCAGCAGGAAACATTTGGGTGACTGCTTCATTGCTACTGGAATGTCAAATGAGTAGTTGTCATGGGTATGCAAGTGCACGTCAATGTGCCATGTTCACGTATGCATGTCACATCATTGTAATTTGTCATATCTCTTTAACTTGTGACACTGGATTCATTCAGATTTACAAGCGCACATGTGTGTGTGTGTGTGTGTATATAGTTGTGGGGACTGCACATGCTTTGGCACTTATGATTGATTCCTAATTTGAATCTTCCCTTTTCCACAGTGGCGGTGGCTGAAGAAAATGGACCAACTTATCCTGTGTAGCTTCATGCCAGGGCCAAGGGCTTCAGATGCAATGCAGACCCCAGGTATGCCCAGTTACATCCACCTCCTAGGAGAGCCATATGCCGGGGAAGAGAATAACCATCTAATGGATTCCTGCTGAGGAGGAGCCCATAGATACCATTGTCATGGTGGACACATCAAAAGCACAGGGGTAGGGTAGTGGTGACATAACCACACAGAGGCACCATAGCATGGCGACCTCATTAGAGGTGTCAGGGTTGTTGGAGGAGGAGTAGGAAATTGCAGAGCTGCCCATGCTGTCAGGTGGAGTTAGAGAGGGGGACTTACAGGCTGCACACCTGGCCCTGAGACAGGAGGCTTAAAGGTCCACGATGGAGGAGTCAGCACATCCTCCTGTCCAGGGGCCATCTGCTGCAGCACTACCCACCTTCAATGCTGCCTCCACCTCGACAGATACCACACTTCCGGCCAATGAGTGCCATTGATAATGCAGTGCTGCCACTGCTGGTGGGGTGCTTGAGGTAGCAGGCCTCTCTTGTGATACTGTGCATGCTACTCTGGAGCTGCTTGCATAGCACCAGGGTTCGGTGCTCAATCTCTTGTGACAACTGCCCCAGTCAACATCATCTGTACCCTCCATGTCAGCCAAAACCATGGCCTCCTCTGCACCTCTCCTGCCATTGGAAAGTCTGGATGTGCCTGGTGGAAGTGGAAGTCGGTACACAGATGAGGTGGTCACCAAACCAGTGTCAGAAACTTGCAGGGGAACAGGTTGTGGAGGAAGGCCAGGCAAGGGGTCTGAGTGCCTGCACTGTATTGCCCCGATGCAGACTGTCAGAGTACCTGAATTAGAGATGCATTACTAGGCAGCAGAAGATGTTGGTGATGCAGGGACAAATCCTTGGGAGGATAGCTACTAGGAGAAGACAACATGGAGTTAATGTTCAGCAGGCAAGGCAGGAGGCAAGTCCTGTTGTCATCCCAGGTCCAAATCCTGATGCAGCAGATTGAGGAGAGGCAGCAGGAATGTGAGGAACCAATTGCCAGGGCCTTGGCTGGGGCTGCAGAGAGGACAATGGGCATCATTCCGAGTTGGGCGGTAAGGGTTAACGGTCACCGGTAAGGAGACCGGTGCCGTTAAACCCTTACCACCCAATTCCGAGGTTCCTTAGCGGGACCCGCAAAGGCTGTGTGGTCTGACCGCACGTCCTTTGCGGGTCCCGCTAAGGGACCAGGGCGATAATAACGGGCCTGTAATTTACGGGCCCGTAATTAGCGCCTTCCCCATTCCCATTTGAGCCCTATGGGGGCTCAAATGGGAATGGGGAATGGTTGGTTGAATGGGGACTTACCGGGTCCGCACAGGTTGGAATGTCCCGGTAAATCCCCATTCACCCAGACCGAGCATGGACCCGGGTTTGTAGGCAGCCATGGCGCAAACAGTGCCATGGCTACCTCCAAACCTGGAATGAGGCCCAATGTTTGATGTAGGCTGGTGACATTTTCAGTGTTACATCAGTTTCACGTGTTTCTCAAACACACATGCTGCTTACCACCTTCCATGCTTCACTGTACAGGCATGGAGTTCATTGATGCCCATAGTGTGCTGGTGAGCAGGTGTGTCAAATATGCAGGCAGTGGTGGCCATAGCACTTCATCTGTAAATGTTTTAGGGGTGTTGAATGATGGTGGGTGTTATTTGAGGTAGGCAAGGAGGCCTTACTTGCATTCACTTGCCCATATGGCCATGTGGACAAGGATCACACCAGTAGGGAAGGCAGCATTGCATGAGTGTGGGTAGCAATCTGTGGTTGACTGATGCCGTTTATGGGGCTAGGGCAATGCACGTTTGGTTTCAATGCATCAGTGGTGGATGAGAAGGTTTTGAATGTGCGTCTACTGGAGGGCCATGTGGTTAGTCATTTGGACAAGGGGATGTTTTCAGGGAGATGTGCTGTGTCTCTTCTCGGTGTCTGGCCATATGTTCCCCAGCGCTGGGTTATGTGGTTATTCTGGAGGTGTCCAGTCAACTCGTCGAAAAAAAACTGGTCGACTGCAATTTGGTCGACGCAATTTGGTCGAAAACCAAATGGTCGAATTTTTTTATTTATTTATATATTTATTTTTCGGGTTTTCGTTTAGTTAAAAAAGGGGTTTTTAGAGAAAAAAAGGGGGTTGGGGGGGGTACCCCCCCCCAAAAAAAAAAGGGTTAAAATAAAAAAAGAAAAAATTTCGACCATTTGGTTTTCGACCAAATTGGTTCGACCATTTGTCTGGTCGACCAATTTTTTTCGACGAAATTTCTGGCAACCTATTCTGGAGACTGCTCATTCACCACTGTTCATTCACTTCTCCAGATTGCAATTTCTTGTACATAGTTTTCCTTTTCGCTGCAACAGCAGTTTAGGTGGCTCTTTGCCACTTGCATGTCCATATGGGTGCACTTACATATCCACAACATATATTGCTTCAAAGCATTCGGATGATGAAAAGGGATGTTCGATCCCTCTGATTCAATTGCATCTCTAAGCACATAAAGACTTTATCACCTGAAGGAGAAATGGCCACAGTGTAGCAGCAACTGTGGTTGGCAGTTGTTGTGCATCGGAGAGTGATACAAGGAGAAGCCATGGAAGAGGACATTGGGCCTCATTCCGGGTTTGGAGCTAACCATGGAGTAATTAGCTCCATGGTTGCCTCCGAAACCGTCCCAAATCCGGCATGGTGAATGGAGTAATTACTGGTCCATTCCAGGGTTGGAGGGACCGGTAATTCCCCATTCACCTTTTGCCCTTCCCCATTCCCATTTCTGCACCTTAGGGCTCAATGGGAATGGGGAAGGAGGTAATTACGGCATCATAAATTACGGTACCATAATTACCTCCGAAGTACCTTTGCGGGTCCCGTACTTTATTCCTGCTAAAAGCAGGAGGTAAGGAAGGACCTGCAAAGGGACCTCGGAATACAGAGGTAAGGGATAACCGGCATCGGCACCCTTACCGGTGCCGGTAATTCCTTACCTCCAACTTCGGAATGACCCCCATTGTCCTCAATAGACCAGCACTGCTTCCACGTGATAATGTTGGAATGATTAACTCTGCAAGATGTCATTCATGGAAGATGCAGGCCAGAATGGTTAAGGAAGATAAGCGCTCAAAACCAAAATGGACCAATGGTGAACAAGGTGCATAGCTGGCAAGTGTTCTAGCACTTACATGCATTGTGAGGCTGACACCTCCATCGTGCTGAGGAAGACCCCCCAAGCTTTTGTGAATGTTCTGGGGTCTGTGAGTGGGTGTGGGGATAGATTACTGTTGGGCATGTGACTTTTATCTTTTCACATGTGATCCTGAGTGTGTGCCAGCGTACAGTTCTGTGTGTTCTCTAGCAAACAAGTTTTATAGAGCAGTGGGAATCCACTTGTGTTCCTCAGTGCAACGGGTAAGGAGGGAACATACAGTTACCTGTTGTCAAGACAGTGTTGTGGAAAATGGCATAGGAATGTAGATGGCTTACTAGGGTGGGCTCAAATTGCATCATGGTCTTTTGGAGCAAGCTGATTCTAAATTATTTCACTCAGACATTACACATTTAAACCAAAAGCTGGTGACCGTACTGTGCTACATAAGTGTCCATTTAGGGGTAATGTGTATTTCGGTTACATACTGTGTGAAAGTACAATGGGTGTGGTGTGATGCTAATGGGTGCAGGCTCGATGTGGAATTGGGGGGCACTGATCAGTCGGGGTACTGGGACAAGGTGTGGGTGGAGGTGCAATGTAGTATTGGGGCGCTGATCGGTCGGGGTACAGCGACATGGTATGGGTGCAGGTGCAATGTGTGACTGTGGGACACTGATCCGTTGGGGTATTGGGATAAGGTGTGGGTGTAGGCATAATGTAGAATTGGGGGGGAGGATTGGTTAGGGTACTGGGACGAGGTCTGGTTGCAGGCTCAGTGAAGAATTGGTGGGCACAGATGTGTAGCTGTGGGAGTAGTGGTGATTGCTGTTTTGTACCCTATTGTGAGGAGTGTGCAAAAGTGTGAAGATCTGTTTTGTCGATTTTCCCCTGAAGAAGTTCTTACATCTTTCTATACTGTTGGAAAAAGAACGAAACATGTTGGGTGTTTTTGGTGGTGTATAATATGACAGCACTTAACAATGAATTATTGATTTAATTAGAACCGTGGGGGCGTATACACAAGGATTCACCTAATAAGGATATTATATGTATTAGGAGAGCATCCTGTAAATTGGGAGTTCTCTAGTTTTTGTATCCGACAGATGTGTTTAATATCACATGGGGTCTAACTCTGTTTTAGTTAGAAAGTGTATGGGTGAATTATTTACTGTGTGTATGTACTATTGCACTTTGTGAGATAAAAAGAAAGAATCTGTTTTTATGGCGGAAGATATTCTGCACTTTGTCTTTTTAAATTATTTTGAATCTGTTCTTATATATTGATATAATAAAGTTGTGTAATGTTTTGATTCAGTCTGCATGGTGATATTGTTCTATTTCTTGTAGATGTATAAGTGAATGTGTTCTTGTTCTCCTTAAGGGTTTACAGCATGGAGGCAACGAGATTCCTAAGTTTAGAAGCTGTCGTAAGCTGGTAATTGGGGACGAATCTCAGGGCCGTTAAAAGTTTCCCTAGTGTCTTTCTATTGTTTTTTGATTGCTGTTTTGTAATCCTGGATTACTTCTTCCCTATTTGCCCAGCCAATTTCACTGTCCACATTGCAGTGCAAGGTACTTATCTGGCGCTATGTTCTGTAGGCAATGGGGTGTGTCATGGGTTTGCTGGATGCTACATTTTCTTTGCGCTGCAGTTTTCTGCATGCATTTCATTCTGTAATCAGCTCATGGCGCTATACATTTGCGCAGCGCTATGTTTACGCACGCGCTATAACTTTTGTACACCGTTAGCACTTTTTCTGTAAATTGTGCTAATATGTGTTTTAATGGACGTACACTTTTGAACATCTAATTTTCTATTTAAATATTGGGTTGGCGTTGACATACCATGGTTTGGGGCTGTGCAGTGTTGCACCATGCGCTACTAAATTGTAATTGCCACCAGGTAAAAACTTAGCAACCCAAACCTGGAATTGATTATACAAAACACACATAAGTACAACATCAAATATTTAGGGGGAAACACACAAGCTACAACACATTTGTGTTCACCATTTTAGGACGTTATTTTTGGTTTGTTTAAATGTTAACTGCACTAAAGTGACCACCAATGTGTGCACTCAAGAATCACAGAAGTCCTCTAGGTGAAATGTTCATTATTTGCATCTTGAAGTACATATCATGCATACACATACAGACCCGCCTGTGTTTACATGCCTGTTTCCACTTCGTGATGCAAATAAATGTCAATGGACCTCATTCGGAGTCGGGCGTCTGGTAAAAAAGTGCCGTATCGGTGGATACCAGCACCTTACCGGACTGCCCCACAGCAGGGTTGCCGGTGGGGCACCTGGGTTACAGGTAGCCAGTGGTGGCAATGATGGAAAATGTCCTCATGGAATCCTATGGGACTCCATGAATGGGGATTTACACCGTACCGCCGGCACTTGTAATCTGGCGGCAATGCTGACGGACCGGGTGCCGCTAAAGGTAAGTACCAAATGCCAGTATCCTGGCGACTCTACCACCAGGATAACGGCATACTCGGAATGAGGCCCTACATGAATGCACGGCAGGAAGCATTTGGCATGGGCCCTGCTGCAGCAAGATGGTGGATTTCACAGGAATCAAATGCATTAATGAAAGCATCAAAATCAGATGGTGGCATGATGTTCATGCATTACTTCTTGGGAGGTGTAGCGGATGGGGAACGAACCAATCTAACTTTTGTTCTGTGTGCCAGCTCCGACTGCAAAAAAAAAAACTAAAAAAAACTAAATGCCCTACAGTGTTGAACCTGCTTTAACTATTTACACGTGTTTTGTGCATGTTTTACTGCGCCAGGGTTTTCTATGTGAAAATGTTTCATCTAGAATGAAGGTGGCCAAAACGATGGCAGCGGAATTCATATTTTTGGGGGATTATTTGTTTTTTGCCGCATTTACGCCTCCCCTACCACCAAGCCCCATTCATGTTACCCCTATGTATAGGGTACATGAAAATGCTGCGCCCAGCCTTTTTACCAGTGGCAGTTTAATGTCTGGCCAATGTCACCCAAATCAAGGCAAATAGCACAATGCGTAATGCCCAGATTGCTAATGTCTTTCACAGTCTGTGAAAAATGCATTACAACCCGACTACAGGTGGGTACTAGTAATGATAATGCGTTTACATGGGGAAGACGCAACGTTGTGCCTTTTTGGCATATGTTACCACAGGAAAGGTAGAAAGACAGGATGTAAATACAAGTCAGGCTCAGTAGCAAGATGTTGTGATTCACACAATGTATATAGCACAGGGTAGCACACTACAAAGTGTAGCTGAGTTGATTCAGCACACACTATCACAGTATTGCTGTGAGCATCCATGGCATTTCGCTTCATAGTGTAAAAACAGCCTCAGCTGAAGTGTGATTTAATGATGCATTAATAATAGGGCTTTTAGAACTACTTGATAAAATAAACGGTCTGCTTTCCTGTGAAACTTAACACGGAAATATTGGATGGCACATTCGTGTTTCCACAGCCTTGGTCCTAACAGCGACTTTTGTTGAAGCAGGAATCTGCAAACTACGACCAGGGTCGAAGGTGACAGGGAGGTAATAGTGCAAGCCTCAGAACCAGGCCCATGGCCGTACTGGAGTAACCTTGCTGAAAATGTTGGCGAGGGACAAGGCATCTAAAGGAAAGGGGCCAACATGGCGTGCCACTAAAATTGGTTTGGGCAAACACCGTTGACCCCCACTACAATTACGCCCAAGCATAGTTTTGCATGATCGGCCTGCTTGATGTGATATTTCAGAGCCTGGTGGCATTGAAGTGATGTCTTTTTTCATCCTATTGTACCACTGACTGGAGCACCCTGCTAAGAAGGAACCATGTAATTGACTTTGTTGGGCATCTGGCCTCTTGCAAGGTGTGGGTGCATGCCCTTCTGATGGCCATTTCTCATTGTCTCTCTACCGAGGACGCACACCAAACTTTCCCTATTATCGAGGTGCCACACTTCAACTTATGTGCTCCTTGAAAGAATGAAGCTTTGGACTTTGGAATGCCTTAGGGTCCCTGTTGTGGATGACACTCACAGCCAGGTGAGGTTTAGGTTCACTTCTTTATTAAGTTACATTGATAAGCCCTGCTAATGGGTACACCCTGTTCTCCTCTCCTTCAACAGTCTTCCTCCGACTCTCACTCCAGAGCTCTCCCACCAAGTGGTGTCCAAACATTCCACCTAACCATGGGTCGGATACTGGAAACCAATAACATGATTTACACAAGAAACACCAGTCCCCCAGACTCCTGATCATGCCTTTAATGACGTTTTTTGAAGACCACTTTATTTCTTTGTGCATTACACCTCATAAGCCACCTAACACTGCAGTAATCTGCAGTTTCCTGGAACTTGACAATTACATCAATAATCAGGCCAAAGGTGAGCAGCAAGCTGAGGGAATTTGTTTGCCTTTTTGTGACTTCAATTAGGTCAAAGATGAGCAGCAAACTGAGTGAATCTGTTTGCCTTTTTGTGACTTCAATAATCAGGCCAGAGATGAGCAGCAAACTGAGAAAATTTGTTTGCCTTTTTCTGACTTCAATAATCAGGCCAGAGATGAGCAGCAAGCTGTGGGAATTTGTTTGCCTTTTTGTATACCATTAGAGAGATCCAGCAACGGTTCTTAATTCATACAATGTTGCTTGTGTGGTCTGCTCTCTTTTATATAAACAAAGGAAAGATTGCCATCATAATTACTCAATAGTATTGTGTCCTCTCTAATGCATGCATAAGAAGTCCTGAAAAAATTGAAAAAAACTCTTCTAAGTATAAAAACATACATGTTTTGTTTTGAAATAGACCATTACAATTCACTGAAATAATTTCCAAACAAATACACCAAAGTTAAAACTCTACAGGAGGCACAATCTCACGTTCAGTGATGTCAAATGTAACAGATTTGATCACGCCACACGCATTTTTCCAAGACTTCAAACAGCATTTGTCTACATTCTTGGATAATACAGTTGTGTATATATACACTAGTCCGTATTAACCAAAGCCATGCATGTTTCTGTCCTATCTTAGCCACTCAATGCTAGACATTCCTCAGGGGAAGAGGTAGATGGAAAAGTGCAAAATCAAGTTCCTGGTAAAATAGTGTGACTCAGTTTTGTCTCCATCGTATTCCAGTTAATAACACCAATTATCACTTTTAATGTATGACACACTACATCAACAACCTATAATGGAGAGAGTAACACGTCCTTAGTATTATGAATTGTGTTTACAAATGTATTTTTAAATCTTGACTACACTTATATGGATCCCCCAATTCAAACGTCAATATGGAGAGTACCCGGAGAAGTAGTCCATTGTAACTCCTGGTAGCCGATATCTCCTAATGTGACTTCTTACTCATAGGGAGCCCAAACACTGGGTCATCTGCAAAGAAACCACAGGGGAAGACTGTGACATTTCACATACTCATTGAAACAAAATTGCTGTGCCATTATGTCCTATGTATTACCTCAGTATTCCAACACCTCCTGTGTTTATATTAGTTTTCCAGGCTCTGAACGTTCCACCTTCTGATCACTGTGGACAGCCTCACTGGTGCCTTTACAGATAATACGCATCACCTTATTTCCACTCATATGGTGGTGTTAAACATCAATGATTGCAATGTAAAATGGTAATGCTTCACGTATCCCTAGAGAGTCACTTACCTACATGATTCAAACGATTGGCAGGTTTCTCGCCGAAAGAGACAAGTTGTTTGGACTTAGGTCACTTAAAATGGGCAACATTTTCTATTGTTACGTGATCTAATATAGTGACTTCACAACGTGAAAGCCCGGATGGAGTCAAAACGTAGTCGCGTTATGACTCTCTAATGGAGTGTAGTACCACCACTAATCCTGACTGTGCTCACTGAATGCTCCTTATTATTCATTACACCAGAGGTCCTACCAAAAAAAAGATTGAAATTAGTTTACCTAGATTATAATAATATAATGTTTGAAACTATGCAAGGTCAATGAGGACACATTTAGTGGAATCGATGCAATTCGATTATACATTCCACGCACCAATACTTACTGTGGAGCACCAAACATATGGAACTGCACACACGCAAACATGGAATTCACTAATCTTAATCCAATAGTTACAACGTCCTGTGAAGTGCCAAACATACAGAACTGCACCTATACAAAAATGGGATATACTAATCCTAATCCAGGTTTTCAATTCAGGGAATGAGACCAATATCCACACAATGTAAAACAAAGTATACATCAATGATACACTCATTGTCTGTGGACACATGTTAGTGGACCTTCCCAAAGGTACATATACATGCAAAGTCAAAACATTGGTATGTTCATATATAATGATTGACTTTCTGAACACTTCTCAATGTTTCATGAACAAACGATCACATGGAACACTCGCTCATCAAAGAAAAGTGCCGTCATAGTGGGGCCGTGTAACTGTGAAACATTATACCATTCATCACTGTCATTTAAACCAATGTCATGGCTTCTGGTACGGAAAATTAGTTTCTGTTCAAAAAGTACACATTTCTTGTTAATAATTTCTTGGTTGTTCCCTCACATTTTTTAATTATCACACCTTTTGAATGTCTGAGAAGGTGTAAGAATGTTTCATGTAATTGCTTGTTCTATTTTGTTATTAATGCACCTCCAGTGTTCGATGGGCCATGTTTTATGCTTTCTGTTGGTCTTACTAATATAATGAAGTCCACATGGACATGTGATCATATACACAATGGTTTCAGTGTTGCAGTTTACATGTTCAGTTATCACCCATTCTTTCTCCAAACCTATGTTCACAGTCTTGGTCTTAGTAAAATATGCACACATAAGACATGCACCACATGGGTTGTGTCCCACTACAGGGTTGAAGCCCCACAATGTGGTTTGTCTACTTGTTAATCAAGTCTTGTTGGTTAAGTCATTCTTTTTGATCATATTCCTGATTTTCCTGGTCCTTTTGAAAATTACAATTCGAAAGAAAGGGGTCTTAGGGAAACGTTTCGTCCAATTCTTCCTTATAATAGACATGATTTTGTATGACAAATTAGCCCTGCACTTGCCGAACGCACGTCTTTCGGCAGCAGGCTGTCCTTCGAGTCCTGACCCGGCGCTCAGCACCACCCCAGCTTAGTTAAAGAAATAAAGAAAACAGACGGCAACATACCTTTTGATCCTCCCCAACTTCGGGAGCACTTCTGTCCACACAGCAAGACCTGGAATACTTAATGAATCTACGTATCCAGAGCATTTTCCCGTGAGTGCGAGCTACATTTAGCAGCCCAGCAAGGCAGCCACAACCACACATTTTCTTTCTACCGGCCTCCCCACGCACAACTACTACAACCACTCTCCATCCAGCTACGCCCAGTCCGGAGAGTCTGTAATACTAAGAGAACGTCCACAAGGAGCCTGTGGGGTCACCTAATCGCCCTGAAGAAGGCAGCTTCCACGTCCCTCTAACCTTAGATACAAGATGGACGCTAAGGCCGCCGAAACGTCATTTTGCAAGCAAGGGGGTCTTTTGCACCAACTCAATTTTGTCAAGTGATACAATACTGTACTCAGATTGCAACACTACAGAAAGTGGGATTCCCACTTACACTACCCCCTGCAACGTTGGCATAGATCCAGTTGGAACTGTCTGGGATTCAATCAGCTTGGACACACTTGTCCCAATATTAACTTTCAACCACTGCGAGTTATACGCAATCCACCCAGATGGACAACGCTTAGACCACTGGATCAATCTATGAATCTGTTACAATGTGAAAACTCATGAAGAGTTCAAATTGCTGATTAAGCAACACCAATTTTTCTGTTTTATGTCTTACAATTTACTGTTTTCTCTTCAGCACACTATGTTCAAGTTGTATATTTTTTCTTTATTTGAAAAAACACTATGGTTCAGTCTTTTTCACAATTAATGTTTCATGTTCCACACAACACTGTAAATACGTGTATTTAATACAACCTATATATTTACACAAACCCCTAGTGAGTATATGGTGTTTTTTCTTCTGGACATATCCTTTTTCTGGGCCAAATACTTCAATTATGATCCATTCCATTAGTAAAAAAAAACAGGGAAGGCTCCTTGATTTCTTAAACTTAGTCATGCTTTATTCAATGACACATAATCGAGACAAAGCTTTCCAAGTAGCAGTACTAGTTTTTGTGTATTATTAAATTAGTGAAAGTGATCACAAACATTAGCATCTCATCTGTATTATCTTTTGGATTATGCTCTTACTGAGCTTCCCTGTTGTTGTTGTTGACCCATTTATTTGATCGTCTAATCAATATGGATGGACCCCCATAAATTTGTAATTTTGTGGTTAGCTTATTGGCTTCTAGTTCATAGGCTTCCTGGGTGCTGCTGTTGTGCTTTATCGTAAAATATTGCCCAACAGGTAGATTATCTTCCATATTTTTGGTATGGTGACTTGTATAATGAAGTAAAGAATTCTTGTTGGATTCCTTATTGAAAGGTTTGACCAAGAGTTTTCCTCTACGATGGTATATGGAGATATCAAAGAAATTGACCTCAGTGGCACTTATAGATTAAGTAAACATCAGATAGCTATTCTGGCAGTTCAACCACTCTACAAACTCATAAGCACTTCTAATTGAACCCTCCCATGAAACAAAAATATTGCTGATGTATTGGGACCATCCAACTAGATGAGGCTTGTAAGAATTCAGTTCATCATACACCACAGTTTCCTCAAAAAGATTGTCATGGAGATTTGCAAGATTACGGGCCATAGCAGTGCCCATGGTGGTTCCTTAAGGCTGTAAATAAAAGTGCCCCTGGACTGGAAACAAATATTTGTTAAAGCTGCTTCTGGGCACCACAAGATGAAGTAGTTGCTAACTGGGTGGTCATCGGTGCATTGCAAAAGAGTTTCTTCAACTACTTTAAGGGTGGCTCTTTGAGGAATCTGTGTTTAAAAGGACTGAATATCTAAACATATCAATATGTTATGTTATGTTATGTTATTTTGCATTTATATAGCGCCTTATGTACCATTGGTATAGTCTCAAGGCGCTGGTAGGTTGAACGCCCTTGGGAACCGAAGTTCAAGTCACTAGAGAGAAATAGAGAGAGTTAAAAGGTGTGTGTGAGCACCTGAATATGTGTGCAGCAGTTGTGGCATTTGAGTGATAGCTGCTTCTTAGCGGTAAGTGTGGTGGTTGAGACATCAGGAGTATGTGTTCCTCTGGCAGGTTTTTATCCAGACCGATTCTGGCTGTGTTAGGCCTGAGGAGAAACGCCTAGGCTGGAGGGTGTGTAACCAGCAGTGTTTTTAATTAGGGTGATGGGGAGTATGAGGCAGATGATGGTATGAGAACAGCTATACCGAATGGTGTCATAGTATCGCTGTGTTCTAGTTGAGTGGTGGTGTAAAGAAGAGAGTAAGCATGGAGATGTGATATGGTGGTTTAGTTTAGGTGTTTGAGACGGGGCCACTCCAATAGTTCCATGTGCGCCATCCGTTCCATGTACTCCGACTGTTCCATGCATTACGACCATTTCAATATGTTAAGACTAAGCAGGTAAACTAGACTACAACCTGAAAAAGAAACATCTCATCGAATGAGGGGTTACGTCAGGCATGCAGACACACAATTTAAAACTCAGCAGGTAAGATTGACTACAGCCTGGAAAAGCCACACCTCTTGGAATGAGGGGCTATGTCAGGCATGCCATTATGAACATAGTAAACAGAGTAAGGCAAAGCATAAGCTGCGAAAAAGGCAATCAAGAGGTTACATGAAGGACAAAAAATGCAAAGCACAAGGATCCAGAATCAATCAGTGGCCGTAGGCAAGACGCCATACAAGGCCAGGTTATAAAGTCCAACCAAAGTTGAAGGTCCAAGATGTAAAACAAAGCAATGTGCAGAGCATTCCCTAGTGGTCGCTGGTAGGTAGGATGAAGTATGCATGAAGCAGAGTCAGTCAGTGGCTGCATGTAGGCAAGAGGCCACACGTGGCAAAGTTGCAAGTCCAACAGTAATTGAAGGTCCAGAAGGAAAAGACACAGCAAGATGCAAAACGAGAAAGCATAGTCATCGGTGCCTACAGGTAGGTAGGATGAATACAAGGGTGCAGAGTCAAACAGTGGCCGAGGGAAGGTGGAATGCAGGACACAGCGCAGGCAGGCAAGTCATGCCAGAAGGCAAGGGAAGCAGTGGAAAAACAGATACAAAGGCAGAACAAATAAAAGGTGGCAAGAGGGCTACAAAAGGCATGCTTAAAGGCCTGGGACCTAAAAGTAACAGAGAACCAAAAAGCAATCAGAGGCTTCATAAGGGATAAGGCATAGGGCTGAATGATGAGGAAGAAAAGACAAGGAAAGAACATTCCTATTAGGTCTTGAGGTATTCGGGATGTGCAAGTGCTATGGCGGGAGAGCAGGGGAGAGAGGTACTAAGGGGAAGGCAGGAGGGCGAAGAGGACATACAAAAACGTCCATACTAGGCTCGGAGGCGTTTCAGGTCATGCAAGTGCTATAATATGAAAGGGAAGAGGGGAGGGATGGGTGGTGCAAGGAGGAGGAAGGAGGGAAACATCAAGTGCAAGATGAAACAGGTACAACACAGGCAGTCCAGAGACACGGCAATAAACCACACAAGTGAAAAGTTAAGTACGCGTAAAGAACAGTGATACAGTGAATCATTAACTGACAAAGCATTGGTACAGGGGCCACAGCAATAACAGGGATCTGAAGGGTGATGACAATTAGGTATAACAGCAAGTACAGAAAGAAGGCAAAGGGGAGTAAAAAACATGAGTACAAATGGACAGCATCGTGATGATGTGGCTGGTAGGAAGGAGACACGAATACAGTGCGATGGAAATCATGTGCACAGACCAGTCAAGCGTTAGAGTCCAGCTGCACGGGAGCTAATTTAAACAAAGTCAACAGTACAGTTTTCAGAAAGTCAAGAACTACAAGGTAGTAGGCAGGGAAATAGAGGCAAACGTAATAAGGCATGTGGAGTGCAAACGAACTGAAGGGCATCAGATTTGGATACAGTGGGCAAGACCTACTGAAGTAGCCAAGACATGTAAGGCGACTGAAGCGGCACAAAGTAAAGAAGGGTTGGAGGCGCTCGATCCTGAAAGGGGCTAGAGGCAGAGGTGAGGAAGCAAGAGTATGGCAGCCATGGCGGCGAGGGCTGGGAAGTGCCTGACAGGAATAGAAGCACTCCCTTAAATGCAGGCATATGATGGGGCCTTCATCCCTTGCTGGCTCCTTAGGGGGAAATGAAGAAGGGCATTACCTGGCCAATCAAAGGACTCCAGAGGCGAGTCCATGGTGGTGCTGGAGGCCGCAGAGTAGGTTGCATCAATCCGGCGGCCATGTTATGAGGCCCACAGTGTTTGAAAAAGTAAAGCCCAATGGGGCTTACCTGAGGCCACGGGTACACTGCAGGCCCTCCAGTGCCAGCGTAGATGTTTCACAGAGACAGGGCCAGACAATCCCCTCATACTTCCTAAGATTAAAGTGTGTTGATCTCATATCAGATTCTAATTTCTCTATTTCTTCTAACACTTTTTTCTCAAATACATGGACTCTGCAGAATGGGGATGTACAGGTGGACAGTAGATAGATGGGTTGCGTAAGCCACTACAATTAGTATATTGAAATGGATCTTATGGATGAACTGTTGAAATTCTACCCTAAATTCAAAGGGGTTATGCCTTTGAAAGATCCCAAAATTCAAACCCTTATTGAGTATGCATTCTTCATCATGAGATAGAGAGTATGAGGATAAATTAAATACAATTGTTTGCGGCTTCTGGTTTGTATCTGATCCACATTCCAGTCCCTTTTGTTGTTTTCTCAACCTAAAAAAGACCAATGTTGTCTGGATCAATACCTACCCATGGAGCCCTGCCCCTCTGTGGTCTTTGTTTTCTTCATTTATTTGTAATGCGTCGAAGCAAACAGGTATCAGGGTGCAACATAGAGACAGTGTACAAACAAGAAATTTAACAGGAAAAAATAGACTCAAGAAAGCTTAAGGAACACTTGATTATTTAAGAAGGAGGTCTTCAAAGCCTTAGGAAAGGCACTACTATTTCCTTCCAGTCTGATGGCTAATGGAAGAGTGTTCCATAATGTAGCTGCCCTTACCGGGAAGGATCTGCCAAACCAATCAGAGCGTCTGAAGCTTGCGCAGGTAATCTGTCCCAGAGGTTCCGAGCACAAGGCTCTGCCTGTTACGTATTGAGAGATGAGTACTTTCAGATAAGATGGAGCTGTCCCATAGAGGCATTGATGGACGATGGTATTGGACTTGAAGGCAATACGTTCCTTCACAACCAGCAAGTGTAGATCTCTTCTCTTGGATGATATATGTTTGCCCCTTGGTTCCTTCTTGGTGATTCTTACTGCACTGTTTTGTATTGTCTGGCAACTTGCCAGGCAGGAGCTAAGAGCCCCAATTAGCAGTGTGTTGCCATTGTCCAACCTAGACAGAATAGTTGCTATGGCAATAGCAGCGCAGTTATTTTCTTTGACAAATGGCCTAATGTGGCTTAGCAGGAGGAGAAGGTATTGGTAGCTCTTATTTATTTGATTTACATGAGCTTCTGCGCTAAGTGAGCACTCCAGTTTGATGCCAAGTGTTTTCACCTTATTCTGGGCTAATATGGCGTAGTTCTTGATGCAAAAACCTGTGTAATCGGAGTTTAGTTTAGCATGAGCCTGCCAGAAGCCAAATATGAGTAGTTCAGTTTTACCATAATTTAGGCACATCCAGTTTCTGGTCATCCAGGACTCCACAACATCATAGACTACACAGAGATTATTGGAGTCCTGCTCATAATCACCACTCAGCTCTAGTACCAGCTGAGTACCATTGGCGTAATTTGTAAATAAGATGCTGGTGTCTTCGAAGAGGGAGCTGAGCGGTCTGAAATATAAATTATGCAACACAGGCGACAAACTGGCCCCTTGCAGCACTCCACATTGAATGGTCGCTAAAGGTGAAAAAGAATTGCCCCAGGGAATTTTAGACCTTCGATTAGTTAGGAATGATTGAATCCATTTTACGGCCGCACTTGTGCAATTACCTGCGTGTTCCAATAACCATAGTAGCTGGTCGTGGTCAAGCCAATCGAAGGCAGCGAATAAGTCTAATAAGACCAGTATACCCCCTTTGCCCCTGTCCATACTATGCAGCATATGGGTCTAATGGTTGGTAAGTGCTGCCTCGGTACTGTGTGGTGGCCTAAAACCTGATCATATTTTTGTAATATGTTGTTGGCTTCCACAAAGCTCTGAATCTGTACCGTGGCACACTTATCCAAGATTTTTGATGCAAAATTACAATTAGTGATTGGCCTTAAGTTAGTTGGGTCTTTTGGATCCAGACTGAGTTTCTTTATTAGTGGGGATACTCTGACTGCCTTAATGGATTCCGGGACATGATTGTCTCTAAAGGAGGAGTTTACCATACGAGTAATGAATGGAATAAATATCTCCTGATGTTCCAGTATTATCCTCGGTTGCAGGATGTTTTATGCACAGGAAGTCGGTCGCATGGTGGACAGCAAAATCTTCATGTCAGTCATTGTAAATGGGTGCAATGGTAAAGCCAGCAGCGTTATGTGGCTCAGGTTGATCAATCGTTGAAAATGGTGTTGAAAGGGATTGGACTTGTATGTCTCTAATTGTTTTCCTTGGTTTTGAGGTTTTCACCTCAAAAGCCTCTTGCACCTTTAGGCAGTCTGCGGGTGTAGCCTGGGCCAGGGTAGGCATGGCCTTGGGCTTTTCTAAAGATCTAAGGATCTCAAAGAGCTTGCCAAAGTACTTTGATGCCATATCAATTTGATCATTGTAGATGTTTGTCTTTGTTTCGACTATGTTCAATTTGTACAGTGTTTCTTTGGCTTTCTATTTGCTTTTATTCTCTGGTGTAGGGTTCTTTAACCACTGATCTTCCAGTTTCTTTTTTTCTTTCTTTTGTGCTTTAAGAGAGGGCCTAAACCTTCTTTGGTGACTGGGATTTACCCTGACCAATTTTGAATGGACAGGGGCTATTCTGTCCACCATTTCTCGAAACGTGGAGGTGAAGGTAGTTACGAGGGGCTCACATGTCTCCTTGTCGGTTGTCTGGGCCATAAGGGAATTTACACTGGGGGCAATAGCTGATGGAAGGATTTTATTAAAGTTCCTACTTAGAACCTTTTTATGGCAGTTCTTGGTTTCGGGAATATGGACCTGTAGAAAGATATGGAAGTCTACATGGTAGTGTTCCAACCATATACACCGGATAGTGCCAACAATTATGGTTTCAAGATTACGTGACACCACCAAGTCTAACATGTTGTTATTTGAGGTGGTTGGCTGATTGTTACAAACCTTGCACTTAAGGTTGTTAAGTGCTTTTTCCAGCTCCAAGGCCTCTTTATCGGAAGAGTTACCCTTCCACCGATTTAGATCCCCTAAGAAAATGTGGCGATGTTGGGTACACAGGCACTGCTTAGCAGTTGAACTATCTCTTTGTTGAAATTCGTCATCACCGTTGGAGGTCGGTAGATCAAAATGAAGTCATTAGTAAGTGTTAAGTTCAAATGCAGAATCTCACATCCCTGACAGCAGAAGGGAGATAGAAAAAGTTATACCTATTTTTGGCAATAACAGCAACTCCGCCCCCCTGCCCATCTTCCCTGTTTTTTCAAAAGCTGGAGTACCCCTCTGGTACAGCCATCTCCTTCATAGGGCCACTATAGTCTTGTATCCAAGTCTCAGTAAGACATAGTATGTTGATGTCTTTATGTATAATTAGGTCGTACATTTTATGGGCATGGTTATTCAGAGACCTGGGGGTAATTCATAGAATTCAGTGCACAAGTGGCGCACGCGGCTGGCGCACAGTGTGTGTGTGCGACAGTCCGCGCCAGCCGCGTGCGCCAAAATCCATTTCCGCGCACAGCGTATTCATGGATTTCAACATCCATTACCAGCCGTGGCGCAGAGTGGTGCATCGACCCTGCAGCAGCACAAGTTACGCCCCCAACCCCTGCCCGTGCACCATGCACAGCGCACAAATCCTGTACATGGAGCACAGGCCAGTGGACCAGCATACAGCCCCTCAACCACGAAAATGCCTGTAAAATCCCCACGCATCCCTCCGAATACATGCACACCCCTGTGCGGGGAGTTTCACATGCGATTGGGCCTGTGCGAGCGGGGTATGTTTATTACTGGGGTTCGCAGGGAGTTTCACACGCGATTGGGCCTGTGCGAGCGGGGTTCGTGTATTACAGGGGCTCACAGGGAGTTTCACACGCGATTGGCCCTGTGCAAGCGGGGTACGTGTATTACTGGGGTCTGCGGGGAGTTTCACACGCGATTGGCCGTGTGCGAGTGGGGTACGTGCATTATTGGGGTTCGCGGGGAGTTTCACACGTGATTGGCCCTGTGCGAGCGGGGTACGTGTATTACTGGGTTCTGCGGGGAGTTTCATATGTGATTGGCCCTGTGCGAGCAGGGTACATGCATTACTGGGGTTTGCGGGGAGTTTCACACACGATTGGCCCTGTGCGAGCGGGATACATGTGTTACTGGGGTTCGCGGGGAGTTGCACACGCGATTGGCCCTGTGTGAGCGGGGTATGTGTATTACTGGGGTTCGGGGTCATTTCACACGCGATTGGGCCTGTGTGAGCGGGGTAAATGAATTACTGGGGTGCGCGGGGAGTTTCACACGCGATTAGCCCTGTCTGAGCGGGGTACATGTATTACTGGGGTTCGGGGGGAATTTCACACGCGATTGGGCCTGTGCGAGTGGGGTACGTGTATTACTGGGGTTCGCGGGGAATTTCACACGCGATTGGCCCTGTGCGAGCGGGGTACGTGTATTACTGGGGTTCGGGGGAATTTCACACATGATTTCGCTGTCAGAGCGGGGTACGTGTATCCAGCGGGGTGCGCGGGGAGTCCCACATGTAAATTGGCAGTGTGGGTCCTCCGAGGTGTGCCCTCTACCCCCTCCACAGCCCCTGCAGGCAGCCACACCACAGGGGACTACCCTGCATCCCATGTCATGTTCCAAACGCAGCCCATCCACCATGGGCAGGCCCCCCAGCCAGCCCACATGTCACCTTGCATTAGTGATCACCAACTCATTTCCCCCAGCACCCCCACCCACCCATCAGTTATGGGCACCTGCCAGCAGGCCGTGACTTATGTCTCCCAGCACCCCCACCCACCCATCAGTGATGGGCACCTGCCAGCAGGCCCCGACTCATGTCCCCCAGCACCCCCACCCACCCATCAGTGACGGGCACCTGCCAGCAGGACCCGACTCATGTCCCTCAGGACCCCCACCCACCCAGCATTGACGGGCACCTGCCAGCAGGCCCCGGCTCATGTCCCCCGGCACCCCCATCCACCCAGCAGTGATGCGCACCTGCCAGCAGGCCCCGACGCATGTCCCCCAGGTCCCCCACCCACCCAGCATTGACGGGCACCTGCCAGCAGGCCCCGACTCATGTCCCCCTGCACCCCCACCCAACCAGCATTGACGGGCACCTGCCAGCAGGCCACGACTCATGTCCCCCGGCACCCCTACCCAACCAGCAGTGATGGGCACCTGCCAGCAGGCCCCGACTCATGTCCCCCAGCACCCCCACCCACCCAACAGTGACGGGCACCTGCCAGCAGGCCCCGACTCATGTCCCCCAGCACCCCCACCAACCCAGCAGTGACGGGCACCTGTCAGCAGGCCCTGACTCATGTCCCCCAGCACTCCGACTGACCCAGCAGTGATGGGCACCTGCCAGCAGGCCCCGACTCATATCCCCCAGCACCCCTACCCACCCAGCAGTGATGGGCACCTGCCAGCAGGCCTCAACTCATGTCCCCCAAGACCCCCACCCACCCAGCAGTGAGGCTCAGGCCCGGACTCATGTCCCCCCAACACGTCATCATGATCCATAATCATGTGCCTCATGGCCTCCCAAATCTCACTGCACGGTACCCCTGTGCAAAGACCCAACCAAGTATCCCATCCACCCCACATTGAAATGCCCATTACATGATACAACCCAAATGGCAAGAATGTACATCAACACATGTCTGTCACAAACCCACAATGGGTGCTGGTGATTGTGAAACCTACACTGTGACATGCATGAAACCAATGAGAGAATACCACACATCAAAGCAATAAAACAAAATGTATTGTACAGAAAAATAATGTAATCCAATGAAAACATGAAAAAAATGTCTCAAAGAAAGTTGAAATGCAGCATGTCCAAAACACAAACAGAAAAGTATGAAGTCTGAATCCAAATCAATCGAAATGAAAATCTGTCTAATGTCTCCGGCCAACAAATCAAATCTAAAGGAAACTGAAACAGTAAAATCCATTGATCCATGGTGAGAAAAATAATAATAATAGATAAATCCACTGTTCAACTATGTACAAAGAAGTAATCCAGGGTCAATGAGCCCCACAAATGAAATGAAACCTAGCCAAAAAAACGACCTAATAAAGAACTATATACAAAAAGGCGGGGCATAGTCCAAGCGCCCCAAATGAATGAAAAAGATAAAGGAAACCTAAAACTACAAACTATATACAATGGCGGCAGGCTAGTCCAATGGCTCACTTCCCGATTTCCCGGGCCAGGGCATCATCAAACTCTACTCGATGTCCTGGAGGCGGTCCTCTTCCATGGCCCAGAGGGTTTGCAGGGACGATGACATGTTGACCTCCAACTCTCTGCGAATTGCCTTGAGGCACTCGGCCCGCCTCAGTGCCCTCTGCATGGAGTTCTCCGCCCTGACCATTGTGTGCCGTGCCTCTTCCGCCCGCCGCCGCTCCGCATCTATGGTGTGGCCCAACCGCTGCCACACGGAAGACACTTGTAATCCTGGGTCCTCCTGCCCTCTGGCCGATGCCTGCCCCTCCGATGTCGATGGCCCCGAGCCACCATGGCTCCCACCTTGTTGCTGCTGCTGATGTGCCTTTGCCCCTGCTCTTGCAGCCTGCATGTCCTCCTTTGGCTGGGGTGCAGTTGTCGTGGTGGCCACCCCTGCTGGACGTCCAACTCCCGACTGTGGCAGGAATGTGTCCCCCACCAGCCTGGCCGCTGGGTCAGAGGAAGCTCCACAGGGTACCCAGGTGATACATGGGTGGGAAAATGGCATGGAGGACGACTGGCACGTAGGGTGTTCAGGTGAGGAGGGGGTTGGAACAAGGTCCAGCAAACAGAGGAATCCAGCCCTGGTGACCAGTCTGAGTAGGTCAACGCGGTCAATGAGGCATTTGAGATGACGTGCAGTGTCTTCACGAAAACACTGCAGGTCACCTCGCATGCCCCGTTGACGCAACGCCATCCCACTCAGGGCAGGCTCAACCCGGTCCCGGATAGCCACATCCGCAGGGAGAGGAAGGCCAGTTGTTTTAAGGGGTTCCCCTCCCTGAAAACAGGTCTGGACGTAGGCATCCCTGCTGGTGCGGGATGATGCAGTCACAGGATCGGGGATAGGATGACACACAGGCACCTCCACGGCGGCCTGTGCTGCCTCCTGTCCCTGCCCCTGCACTGCACCACTAGCACCAGTGGAATCCCCACCTCCAGACCCCGTGTGTGTCCCTTCCACGGCCTCCTCCTCCACCAAACCCCCCACCAACCTGGATGACTCCGTGCCATCTTCCTCCATCGGACCCTGTGGGGTCTCAGCTGCCCCTTCGGCTGCCGAGGAGTCCTTCTCCAACCTCCGCCTCTTGGACCTACCCTCGGCAGCTGCGGCCTGGGACGCAGCACCAGACTCCTCACTCCCCGACAAGATGGCAACCTAGGAGGGGGAGCCAGGCCTCACGTCTCCGGCTTTTGGTGCGATCACTGCCGCTTTGCTCCACAGCCTCCTCTCCGCCCTCTTCATCAGTTGACGCTGCAGACAGGGAGAGGTAGAACACAGGCATCAGGGCACTGGACAATGGACTGATACACACATGACAGTTGTGCATGAGTGTCAGTGTCAAACTTCAGACATGGCATCACACTCCCCAACACACGTCATTTCAACTCGCACACATGAGCAATTCAACAGCATTATTGCACCAGGCAGCACCATCCATACACAAACAACAGCACAAGCAGCCGAAGGTGAGCCTGATGTCACATGAAATACGGGGAGTGCACAACACATGCACACAGGCCACCACATTTACATCCATGTGTACATCTCCATCAACTGTCACAGTGATGAGATCGCCATCCATGTCACATCGGCCATTCAGCCTTCTACATGTCAGTGTCACATGCATCCAGGTTGCATCACAGTTGCACACTTGTCAAATACACACACATGTACATGTACACAGTGCAGATACATGCAGCTGGAACCACCATCCATGTGTGACACCACAACCATGCCAAAGTACATACAAAGTAATTCAAACATGTGTGCTCCCACACCTACATTTGGCCTGCATGCTTACCAACGCATACACCATCCATGTGTCTCACTCATGAGAGGACTCACATGTGTCAGCCTCACGCCCCTGTACATACACATCCATACATGGACCTACAAAAACACATGTGTAACCTGCACACTACTGACACACCACAACACACACAGCATCCAATCAGTATGTATGTACACTTACCTCTCGACTCCAGGCGGGTCTGCCTCTCAAGGACCTGGACGTGGAGCGCTGGTAATGTGCGTTCCAGGACCCTCATTTGGTGGTCCGACAGGTGGCCCTGGCGCCCCTTGGCATCCGCTGCCTTCAAGAGGCACTGGCCCTTATCGAGGGTCCTGGACCTGAAGTCCTCCCAGAGCTTCTGGACATGTTTGATGTCGCAGACTGCCACCCCCTCGTCGTTGATAGCAGTCATGATGTCCATCCAGATCCTGGTCCGTCCTTCATTGTCGGCGCGCAAACTTCCAAAGAGGGCATCATACTGCCCCAGGACTTGCTCCACCAGAACAACTTCCCTGGCACTGAAGCTGGTCGCCCTCTGCCTCTCTGGCTGGGGGTTGCCAGTGGTGTCAGATGGTTTTGTGCCCGACATGGCAACCCCAGAGGCAGGTGTGGGTGGGCAACTGGGTCCTGGCGCTGTGGAGCGATGGTATCCCAGTCGGGAGTCTTCAGTTCCAGCAGGGGTGGTCACAGCAACTGCACCCCTGGCTGACGTGCAGGCAGCAAATAGGAGGGCACGTGGACAGCAGGCAGTCAGGCAGCAGCAGATGACAGATGGGAGCATGCTCGGGGCTCTGGGGGGGCAGGAAAATGGCCTTCAGGGCAGGAGCGTGGTCTTCCGTGTGTTTTCACATGGCCAGCTTGATACGGAGTGATTTGGCACGTGAAAAAAGTGCACGTCAGCGTGAAATCCGAGGAAAGGCCCTTAACGCGTAAGTGCATCTGTGACGTTATGCGCACGGGCGTTTCCCTCGTGACGGGTGCACAGTGATTCTGCACGTGAAAAAACTGCATGTCGCTGTGTGAATGCGTGTAATCAGAGGAAAGGGCCCAACCGCGTAAGTGACACACGCGGGAGTTTCCCTCAGCACGGGTTAAAGGTGAGCGGGTCCCGGCAGTTCGCTGTACATGCCTTTCGTGGAGACCGACGTGTGTGTTGCTACTTTGTGTTGTTTCGCCACCATCACAACTTCACAGCTATCAAGGTCGTATCTCTTCTTTTGGTGGGGGTATTGGCTACACGTGTTTTTCTGCATCACGCTAATCAGACGGTGAGTCGCACATGCTATTTTCCCACTGTGGGTGCCCCTGTGTATCGCACCCGTTTTCGAGGTCATAGTAGCCTGCGTGTACCACGCGTACGCATTTTTCGTGTTCCTGGGTGCCACCGCGTACTGCGGGAGGTTAATTCCATGCACGTCGGCTGCAGGGGTTGCGTGCACGGTTTTACTGCAGTTTTGGGGTGCCTGAGCGTTGTGTGACCCGTCACTACATCACCAGGGTCACATACAGACTTGCAGGTGCAGGGGTGCTGTTAACATCTTGCAACCCACCCCCTTCACCCCAATTGCCCAGGACAATTGTGTGTACACCTCCCATTGGCACTACTCATTTGTGCCGGCACTACTCCATCTGTGCCATGGTTGGGAGGCCACCAAAGGTGAGGGGCGCCTCAGCTGGGCGTACTCCTCGTGGCGGGCGTGGTCAGGGACGTGGCCGGTGTGACCAGGGAGTAGGGGGTCTCCAGGGTGTCCAGGGTGGCCGCAGAGGGGGAAGAGGCAGGGGTGCGCCACTTGAGCACAATGATGTGCCATGTGTTGGTGCAGTCATGCCACCACCCCCTGTGGTTCGCGGAGATGCAGCTTCTGCATCTGGCACTGGCGCCCGCGTGACCCGGCAGTCAATTTCATCGACTGCCACAGGCCCAAGGGGAGTGATAGCTGCAGGTGCAGCTGTGGACACCACCAGCCAGGCTCAGGGTCTGCCAGCGCAGGCTGCGTTGGCACTTGAAGAGTCACTGGAAGATTTCCAGCCGGTCAGGAGGAAAACCGTAGGTGCATGCAGGGCTGCCCTGACCGAGAGACGTGTCCCAGGGGCATCGAACAGCCGGGTGTTGGCAACTGCAGGGGCAGATGCAGCCAACAACACCCCGGTTGTGAGACTACCAACCAGGACAGTCGCGGTCAATGACCCTGGCACAGCGGATGTTGCTGCGCAGGGTCCATTCCAGGGCACCCAGCAGCCACTGACGCAAGTCAGGCCTTCGGTCGTCCTTCAACCTGCCACTCCCTTGGTTCAATCCACCGGTCCCACTGGCCATAGTGATCAGGGCGGCATTCGCCAGCCAGGGTCCGCGCCACTATCCAAGAGGAGGAAGCTTGCATCTGCAGCACAGGCTGGGACCCCAGACACAGCCATGGCCTCTTTCACGTCAAGGAAGAAGCCTTTCTGCAATGAGGAACTGGACTGCCTTGTGGACTACATGAAGGCCCACAGCCGTTACATGATAGTGGGGCCGAATTGTCATACTACGGCAGCCCATCGGAATACCCACTGGAATCATGTTGCGGATAATGTGAGTACATTCGGCAATGAGGTGCGCACAGGTGCTGTGTGCAAGAAGCGTTGGAATGACCTCAAACGCAGCGCTAAGGCCTAACGTGCCTCTAATTACAGCATGACTGGCAGTGGGCCACCACCTGAGGAGGATGACCTCACTCCGCACGAGGCACTCGTTGCAGAGTTCATACCAGAAGAAATGGTTGAGGGAGTGGGAGAGATGCAGGACTTTGATGCCCAGTCCAGTGAGTGTTGTAGCGTGTATGTCCAGCCCATGTGTGTTTTGCCTGTGTGATGTGTTGTGCTTGACTGCCACTACATGCTATGTGTACATGGTTTACATGTGCTAGTCATGCAATGCTTCACTGATGCATGCTTGCTGTGCAGGATGGTGGACATGTAGAGCAGACGGGGACTGTCCTCATCACCAAACTTGCACCCTACTCACATGCTAGTCACCCAGACACCCCTCCGGTCCATGTTCCTTCTCTCTGGCCCTTCTGCATGTAGCCCGGGGTGGTTTTCCTCTCAGCACTGTGACTATGTCATTGCATGACTGACGTGCATGTGTCCTCTGCCTGCATGCGTGTACTCCACGTGGACATGCCCCCTTGCCCCTCCACCCCCCTGCACCCAAATTACACCATTGCACTGTTGTGCAACTTTTTGCGCAACTGCAATGGCCTGTTCAAGCCTCCTGTGTACATGCTAACTTCCACCAGCCAACCTGCCTGGCACATGTAGTGGGGTACATCCCCTGCCCTTCATGCAGGGTTTCTCACTTGGACTGTGCAGATGGCAGATGCTCCGCAGGGACATGAGTGCCCATTCATGCTCCATGTGCATTACATGCATGCCCCTATGTGTCCTTGCCTGGATGATCATTGTAGTACGTGTCTTGTATGAGCAACATTTCATGGGATTTCTTCAGCCATCCCATGCCCACTCTGGCCCTGTCCCGCATCACACACATGTTTACGGTGTCACAGTCTCTGTGGGGCACAGTCCCCCAGTTTCATGCCCACTGACTCTGTCCAACTGGTGTAGTGGCTTTTGCACACTCAGGTGTACTACTGAGGGTTCTTCATGGGTCCTGCTTACTGTCCCATCATCATCTGCTGTGTTGTCAGTTGACTCAGATGATGCCATGGATGCCAGTCAACACTGTCTGCCAATACACAGATCTCTGTTCAGCCTTTTGCTACCAAGCAAGGCATCCCTGCATTTTCACTGAGGAGGGTGGGGGCTTTGCTTGTAGCCATGCAACCCATTGCATGCTCATTGCACATGATGCCTGAACTAGCCCTTCCACTGGCTTCAAGATTATTGATACACATCATGAAGTACTTGTTCATGTCGATAGTGAGTAACGTACACATGTTGTGCACTGCATCAACCCGCTTCTGAGCCAAGTAACACCATTCTATATGCCTACTCACTGATGCTATGTCAAATTGACCATGCATGCATGGCAGGTTATCTTTTGTGTGTGACATGTCTGCTTCATGTGTTGGCTGTCTGTGTGAGGTCTATGTATATGTATGTGTGTCATGTGCTTCTGACAAGTGTACTAATGTATTTTTTCTCTCCACTTTTCAGATGATGACGCAATGGAGCCAGAGGATGGTGTTGTCATGCCAGGCACAGGGTTGTCATCACAACCACAACCCAGCACTAGTGAGGGTCATGGGGTGGTAGTCCACGAACACCCACGTGTGCTTCAAACCATCTTGTCATTGGCTGACTATGATTCCATCCCAGATGACCACTCTGACAGCCATGTCGAGTTGGATGAGCATCAGGTCTAGACGTCAGGGATGAGTGATTCTGATGTGGACACTACTCTGTCCACAACACCTGCACTGAGGGGCCAGTCAGTGGTGGGACCTCCACCTGTGGTGGATCGTGACGCAGGGTCATCCTCCACAGCAGTTGCTGATGTGCCTGGGGCCTCACGTAGATGGGGGCATGTAGTTGTGCAGCCGCGGGCGGTGCCAAGCCAACAAGGATGGCCGGTTCTTGGGTCCCGCAGGTGTCAAGCCCAGCAACACAGTGGCTGTTTGCCACCAAGGTATACTGGGTGGGAGCAAGACATGACTGCCAATTCAGAACGTTAGGGGGCAGCACTTGATAACATTGCTGCGAGCATGAAACGTGTGGCCCAATCTGTGCTCCTCCCTGCTAGGCAGGTGCTTCTCCAGCGGCAGGCGGCGCAGTCCACAGCCCGCTCGCTCAGGCTGGGCATGGCGGCCTCTGACAGGGCACGCCAGGCTGAAATGTTGTCTCTGCGTCAAGCAATTGATGCTCACGCAGAGGCACACATGGAGGCCCTGAGTGCTGAGTATCGGTCCCTCAGATCCACTCTGGATGCCCTCTTGACATCCCAGAGGGTGCGGTCAGAGGAGAGGTTTGAGCAGCTGGAGCGTCCAATCTCGGCTGAGCTACATGCTTGCCAGGAGGTGCATTGGTTGTCCAGCCAGACCACGCAGGAAGAACTCCGTGCTACACGTGTTACCTTGCAAGAGGTAGCCCGTGTATCACAGGAGGTTCTGCATGCAGACCTGCGTGTCATTGCCGCACAGAACCAAGCTCAACCGTCCGGCAGACTTGCTGCCGATGAGGGGCAAGCTGCGCCTAGACGTGGTCAGGCTCCAGGCCCACGTCGTCTTTTACAGGAAGAGGCAGACTCAGATGACGAATTATCTTCCACACAGGTCGTGGTGTGCAGGCGTTGAGCCCATGGAGGATATTTTTTTTGTCTCAACATCATTGCATGTGGGTGTTGAGGTGCACCCTGTACCTCCTCCCTCCTGGGTACCCCCCGGGTCGTATGTGGCCATTTTTGATTTTTCCTTTTAGGTTAGTTAGTTGATATTGACTATTTGATAGTTATTTTAATTATGTTATGTAGGTTGTTCATAGTTAGTTTCATTAGTTAATATAGTTTAATATTGTTTGTCTATTGTGCATTCATGTGACGGTGTGGTGCTTTGTGTCTTTTGAAAGCATCCACTGTCTGTTCCAACTGGGCCCTTCAAGCTTGTCTTTTGTATGTGTTTGCAGCTTGAGGTCCTGACTCACATATGCCACTCCTGCTTCCCTTATCCATGGGCTCGCTAGGATGGTTTGGTGTTAAAACATTTTATACAAGGGCTTTGGACTTGCCTCATGACTGTGGCCTGTCTGCTGCTGTTGTACTTGTGTTAACACCCCTAGTGGGGATTGGTTGCGTTTCATCCACCTGATGTCTGTAATGAATTTGGGCGAGTATGTGATTGATTTATGCATTAATTGATGTGGATTGTGATGTATGTCATTTTCTTGCCTATATATGTGCTCGATGCACTTCATGCTGTAGACAGTAGCCTGCACCCTTGGCCTGTCAATGATGGTGGGAGGAGTTTGGATGTAGCTCTGTGACCTGGACCAGTGACAACCAGTATGAAGACACACACACAGGGAACTTTCATGTCTTATTGATTTCTTTAATGCCCTTTCTGCAGGAAGATGAGCCTCCAGACTACCTTTGCCAGCAGACACAGGGACCACGAATCCAGAGGACTGGGCATATTCAGTGGAGCAGACATGTGGATGTGTGTGCAAACAGAGGCACAGGGCTTGTGCAAAGACGTCCAACAGAAGCAGATGTGTTACCAGGATCTCCAGCCAAGGTGAGCAGCACAAGGGCCGACAACGCAGCCAACCTTCCACCAGGCCACTTGCACATGCATGCTAAGTGGCACCAGTGCTGGGGAGCTTTGCCAGGCATTGTTGGAGAAGCACACAGTACAGCTGGCATGCGTTGAGGGCCAAATGCCAAGTGGCTTTACAAGTTGTCAGGGGCAAATGCAGGGGCCATCAAACATTTCCTGGAGTACCCCCTGCTCCATGGAAGCATAGTTATTAGGGTAGCAGTATTCCTAGCCAGATACTGATACGACGCACAGGGACACCCAGCGAGGCACAGACTCATGGCCAGTGCATGTCATTTGCGTGTGCTAATTGCCAGGTGCACTACCTACTGAAATATGCGGTTGACAGAACACGACTTCTACTGAAGTTGTACCTTGCTATACGCGTCTAGCAGCTCACCCAGGGACCATTGTATCATGTGTGATTCTTGACCCATTGGTGTTCCATTTCCCACATGGCCACATGCGCCTGCCTTACTGCATTGACAGTGTATGAACCATCGGTGGGCCAAGCTAACGTATGGGTACAAAGCAGCAGACAGGGGTGTTTGTTTGTGGAGAAGTCACTTACTTTGGGGCATGGATGGGGTTGTGTGTGTGTGTGTGTTGTAATCACACATTCAGATTAGTAACACGCTCTCTTTGCAGCATTGAAGTGCTCCTGTTACCGGGCCTGAGAGTTCGCAGGCAGGAGGCCAGCACTCACCCCAGAGATAAGTCTCTCTTTGGCTTGCATTTGACTGTTTTGGTGCAATGTGCATGATGAACATGTTTTCTCTAATTGAGTATGTGTTTTGTGAATAGTTGTATTTTGCCTACTTTACCTTGCAAATCCACATCCACTCTCCTGACCCTCTTTCCGGTTCTCCTGATTACCAATGCCTGTCCATGCTACATATCCCTGACCCTCCTTCCCCGCCGGGGTCTCAGAGTCCTGTGTAAGTTTGACCTTGCAGGCGCACAGACCACGGAGGGGGTGTTTGGTTCGTGCAACTCCAGCGCCTGGACACCAGAGCTGTGACACTACCCATCAGTTGTTGCATCATCATTGTATGTTATGTATGGTAAATGGTACCCATCCTGTTGGAACATTGTTCAACTGTGCTACCTTGGTTGTTCTATCTTTGTGCTTGTACATGTGCTTTGACATTTCCTGCTACTTCTAGTCATCTACTGTTTTTTTGGTGCCTACAGGCTTTTTCCCTGGTTTGGGGGTTTGGCTCCTTGGAGTTCTCTGCGATTTGGTATTTTTACCAGTCAAGGTGGCCTCTGGGGGGGCTGGACCCTATTTAAATGCAAGCTGGAACATGGAGAGCAAGGGGTAGGGTGATCCTGTAGCCAGGTAGACTTGAGGGAAGAAGGCTACATGCCCCAGAGACAGATGTTCTGAAGGTCAAGGTGATGTGTAAGGGAGGGCCTTTTGTTGTTGGACAGTTGGCTTGGGCTACAGTGTTTTGGGCACTCTGACATTGTAATTGTGGGGTACTATGTACATGATATGTTGTGCTGGTCAATGCCTGTCCCTGTGTTGTGTTTCCTTTTCAGGTGTCAGGGGATTGGAGTGGTTTGACATGCTGGGGGGTTCACATGGCCAATGTTCACATGTGATGTGTACAGGACACTGAGGGTCACTTGATTTCACATGCACATATTGAGTGCATGTCCCTAATGACACACACAGTTGCTCAATGATCCACCACACGTACAACCACCCTTCCATGGCCAGAGGTGCACACAGATTGCATTCTCAGGCCCGCTGTGTCCATGCAACACATGATCTATTACCATTTGTGGATCATGTACATGTGTCATTTGGTTGTGGATGTGATTAGTCTTTTTCATGTGATGCTCAAGGTGTATCTGCAACACAATGGCTGCTCAAAGTGCTGTGTGCTGAGCAGTGTGTTGCAGGTGACACACACAGCACACGGGTTCAGGAGTAGGGATTTTGGCTTGCCCAATGTGCATGTGAACAGGCATTCAGTGTTGTGTTCATGGTAGGACTGGTGGATGGCATTTGTGTATGGCTTGGTATGTGTGGGAGGCTGTTGGTCAGTCATTTCATCTGATTCCATGTCAGGCGTCATTGTCTCGGGACACTTTCCATTTATCACATGTCACTTCGTATCTTATTGGTCATGTGTTGGGCTTTTGCTATTGCATGCCATGTCATGGTGTGGCAGAAAAGGGTGATGTTAGTTGGGAGGGTTTGGGTGACATACCCGGTATTGTCATGGCCTGTTTGGGGGCGGGGGTGTGTGATACACACCTTGCATGTGTTCCTTTTTTGGTCACACAGGATTGGTTATGTTTAAGTAGCTAGGGATGCACACATTGCAGCACTTCCGTGGCAACATTCTCAGGGTGGTAAGGTTGTGACAGTTGACTGTCTCTTTGTCATCATCGATTGTCACCTGGTAGGTGCCAGGCCTGTGTGCACTCCGTAGGGGTGGGAGTTTAGGTGAAGAATGTGGCCACAAGCTGGGTCCGGGCTGCCTCGCCACGTGCCCTGTCCCCTCCAATGGGCACTGCCTGTGGTTGGGGATGTTGGGGCACCACCATGTCCACCGGTACCTCCCGCCGTGTTGCAACATTGTGCAGGACAGATCCTGCACACTACTGGGGGTGCATATAGTAGCTGCCCACCAGAGCGGTCAAGGGAGCGGAAGCGTGACTTGAGCACTCCGAATGTGAGCTCCACTATGCCCCTGGTTGCAATATGGGCATCGTTGTATCTTACCTGGGGTGGTGTGGTGGGGTTCCGGATTGGCATCATCATGTGGTTGCACAGAGGGTAGACACTGTCCCCTGGGGAGGTGATAATAGTTGTGATTATTGGGGTTTTGGTATTTGTCTGTGTGTGACATGCATGTGTACAGGCATTTGTACTCACCTAGGAGATATGTGTCACCATGCTGCCCAGCTTCCAGGGCCCGGCTCAGGGCGGACATTCTGTATATGAAACTGTCATGGCTGGAGCCAGGGTAGTTTGCATAGACAGAGGTGATGATTCCTTTAGCATCGCATACAACCTGCACGTTGATGGAATGCCAGTGCTTGCGGTTTCGATAGATGTGCTCAGTGGCCCTAGGTGGACGTAGGGCCACATGGGTGCAATCTATGGCACCTAGCACTTTGGGGAAGTGTGCCACCCTGTAAAAGTCCCAGATCACGGCCTGCCTTTCTGCAGGTGTTCTGGGCATGTATATGTGCCTGCGGACTGAGGGGCGTGCAGTGATGATTGCCAACACCTGGTGTAGGCAGCGTGACTGCGTGGCCTGTGAGACCCCCCCCCACTATGGCAGTTGTCCGCTGAAATGACCCAGTGGCCATAAAATGCAGGACATTGAGCACCTTCTTCAAGGGGCTCAATGATTGGGAGCACAGGGTGGGTGATGTAAGGTCATCTTCCCACTCCCTGACAAGGTCTAGGATGATATGAGGTGGAACCCTATACCTGCCATAGACGTGGTCATCAGGCATCCCAAAAAGGCTGGTCCGTGGCAAAAAAATGCGGGCTCTGGCTATTCTCCTCCTCCTGCGGTGTCCCACGATCAGTGCTGCGACAAATGGGGCATTCATCGTAGCGGTATATATGTGTTTGTTGTTTGCGCGCACTTTTATGCTGTGCACGGGGACGCTTCCACCTGCCTTCGTGTGGCGGACGTGTTGATGCCTGTGCACGTCTTTTGCCGTGCGTGGGTTTCCCGTATTCGAATCCATGAATACGGGTTGTTTGCGTGCTTGTGGGCGTTGCGTGTATTTCCCTGCAGTACTTTCCGTTACGCCTTCTTTTAATGCGTTGTTCCCCATTCCGTGTGTTACGCCCCGTGTCCCGCCCCCTTTTTCGTGTGTGCGTGGACGTTGTGCGTGTCGCGCACGGCGTTCGTGCTGTTGCAATGACGTGAGCGCCCGTGTACGCCACGCAAGGGTTTGGCGCACATCCCGAGGGAAACACGCGCAGGGACTTCGATGAATCGCACGCGTGCGCCTGTTTTTTCACACTTGCACCTGTTTGCGCCAAGATTTTCGGCGCACGTTTGTTCCATGAATTGGCCCCCTGGTGTTTAATAGGATAATTTTAATTTCCTCAGGGGCTCCTGTAACAGTGATGACATTGCAGCCTGTCTCCGTCTGAGCTCTAGCTATAGATAGGGTATTGTCTTCTTTGGTATTGTCCTGAATCCGATGGAGAGAAATTATTTGGCTTATGTCAGCAGGGCCGGAGGAAGCCTTAGGCATACACATAGATGCAGCCAGCTCTTGATTTGGGATACTAGTTTCAGAATATGGTGGGACATTAACAGGGTCACCCCAGAAAGAGCCTGGCCAGAAGGTAATGTAATTTGCTCCCGTTGTAGGTGGCTAACTTCAATCGCATGCTCTAGTTGGATGACGTTTATGGCTGTATGCTCGAGTATGGTTGTGTTTCTACAAAACTGAGTGCTGCTGTTATCCAGTGCTGTCTGTACATACTTGTTAACTATAACCAGACGGCAACCACGTTGCAGCACTAATAAGAGATTAAGTTCCTCAAGTTAACCCATGACTTACTGCGCTGTCTGTCGGTTTAGGCAGATGCATTGGCACTGAGGATGTCCAAAAACAATGAGGAGATGGCGTTCCTGAGGCGAGTGATAGGACCAGAAGCGCTCTGGCTTTGAGGTCGGCGAAGACCAGCTTGGTACTGGTGTGCCGGCGCTGGTGCTCCCGGGGATTCAATTTAAGCACTTGAGTTGATGGGAGACGTAGTTTCCCCACTCTATAGCATGTTTCCGGGCAATTAAGTTTTTGACAATGATGCAGGAAAGAACATTGCATGTGTAGTTTTTGAAATTTAGGTAGTATACGTTTTAGGTGAAATGCGCAGAAAACAGGGACACGTGTAATATTCAAATCTACGTGGCAAAGACTTACAATACAGTGCGCTTAAACCAGCACTTATACTAAATTCAGGTCCACGAGGCGCAGACTACCAGAAGACTGTGTGTATGCTCCTGTTCAGATGGAGTGTAGCTGGTGCTAGGTATACTGCTATTTTCAGTGTCTGTTTTAATGCTGTCCTCACTTGAACTATATGAGGTATTGTGGAACTTCACTCGTCTATTTTGTCTCGGTGCCTTAAGGTTAGAACCAAACTTGAAGTCAAGCAAAGTGTATGGGAAGGATTTATCTTGACTGTACATTTCTAGAACTTCCTCATTTTCTCAAATCTCTCATTGGTGGTACCCAATATAATGTCAGATAATTCTTTCAAATGGAGATCCAATTTAGATTGAACTTCTTAAGTGCCAGGCTATTATGCAGGTCTATGCAAAAAGGATGAGACTCTAGGTCCAAGTCCTTTTTAATGTCATCCTGTAGTTTAGTTTAGTTTAGTTTCTTTATTTATACCACGCGCCGGACCCTGAGGTAACTGGGCGCCGGAGACTTAGAGCAGGTTACAGCAAATTATGAACATAAAACAACAAGATAACAGCAAGTGCGTAAGACCAGGTTACAAAGTGGTCAAGTGGTGGAAACAGTGGAGAAAAAAACATTGGTTGCTAAGTCAGGAAAAAAACATTAGTTACTAAGTCAGACAGTGGGGGCATTCTTGTTGGCAAGCCAGGATTTTGGATTTGCTCTGAACGTCCAGAAGGAAGGTTCAGCTCTAAGGTTCATGGGTATGCCGTTCCACAGTTTGGCAGCAAGGACTGGGAAGCTCGAACCCCCTACTTTTTTCAGGGAGAATTTAAGGATGGCTAGGCAGTGGGTATACAGCGTTCTGGTGGGTCTGGCTGAGGTGCGCTTTTTGAACTTATCTGCCAGGTACTTAGGGACTTCATTAGAGAGGCATTTGTGGACGATAACAAGGGATCTTAAGATGATTCTGTCTCGAATCGGGAGCCAGTGGATGTCTTGCCTAAATGTAGTTTGCCTAAATCGACCTATATCTTTTTAGAAACATCTTGAGCTATTTCGATAATCAGAATGAGCCAATCATGGCCTCATTTATCGGCTATATAACACCACTTACTTGAGAAGTTACAATTATCCAAAAATAGAATGGGCTGGTTCTGCATGACAAGACCTTGTGGAAGTACGTGATTCTTTAGGTTCTCAAGCATGATAGCCTCAGGTAGTTCTGTGTGAACCAACCTCTTACGTAATTTTGTCATTTCATTCTATTGGTGATTATTACTGGTCGTGACATCATTCCCTTCATTCCCTAAAACAGACCCAGAATTCAAAGGATGCTGCGTCTTCATAGTAGGCAAGACTCTGATCCGAATGAGAGGCCATGATTCATATATCAGTGAGATAAAAATCCCATAAAAGTGTTCTGCTATTTTTTATCACACAGGGCAAAGCACACCCACTGCACAACCACAGAAGAGGATAATTAACCAGAAAGGAAAGTAAGTGCTTTAAGCTAGTCATAGACCTAAAAGTGATGCGAAGAATTCAAATCACTAACTTGAGTTGGAGCAACAACACTGACTGCATCATTTTGTGATGTGGGTCTAGCAGTCTGCCGATGTACTTAAATAGAATTTCTCTCTCACAGCAAATAGGTTCATCTTCGGCCCTGAGAATTGTATTGAACTGAATTAGTGTTTAATTGTTTTGCTCCCTTAGTCGGACTATATTCTACCAGTGGCACTATTCTTGGATCCGCCCTCCCCAGTTAGGCCTGTGATACTATGTCATTGTAATGTTGTGTTTTTCGTTTTATTTGTTTCAGTTGTCTGTTTCTATCATGTTCTGGTATTTGTCTGATGTATGATTTATGTTACGCGCCCTGATGCCCGCAGGCTTTCTGCGCTATATAAATATACAAATAAATAAATATATGGTTGGAAGGAGTTGTACCATACGTGAAAGAAAATTTCTCGTTTTCTCCTTATTACTAACTTACGTTTAACTTTGCATTGCTGTATTTTTAAATGTCTGTGTGAGATTATTGACTTCACTTCTTAGAAGGATAATGAAAGAACAGTATTAAAGCTGTAATCTCTGCTTTCTTCCATTTACATGATTCAAGGTACAAACATGTTACGGGGGAGAGGGCGCGGGCCCTTTAAGATAAAGCGAAAGTAAAAGGAAGGGAGGGGGGCGGGACGGGAGAAGGGAAGGGGAGGGACGGGGGAAAGGGAGAGTTGTAAGAAGAATAAAGAGAGTAAGACGTGTTCTGTGGCTCCGCGTACTTCATAGTCATTTGGGCCCCCTGATAAGGGCTATAACAAAACAGAGCAATATACTTTGCTGGGTGTCGGTGTGCCCCCTGTTGCACATGGCACACTTCAACACGTTACTGTGCTTTTGCTTCCAAATATACTTTCTTCTTCATAGTTCAAAATGGATCCCTCAAGTGGTCTCAAATGTTGTAGAGTATGTGTACAGCCTTTCTTCCTATATGTATGCCATTTTCCAGAATAGAGAAGCACACGATTTAGTGTGCTATGCATGTAAGAGTATGCTGGAGGGGGAGGGGAAATATGAGGGGGGAGTGAAAACATGAGGGGGACAAGGGAAGTTTACTTTTTGTGCAGTGTTTATGAACACACATAAATTGTGTATTTTGACAAGGCCTATGCTATCACATATGATCTGAGGTGTGACAAGGAAAATTGGATGGTGTACATACAAGACTGATGCAAAACAGGCAAGGGCCTTCACATACGTGCTCTTCAACAGTGAGACAAATGTATAATTGAACATTTTACCGGGATGGCATTATAAAAGAGAGGACCCACGACTGTAATCTGTAGCCGTAACAACTGATGAAATCCATTTGTGAGGGCATGGGGTACATATTCAGGCATGGTCCAAAGCTCATTTGCATCTTTGCAAGGGTAATGGATCCAGCCTCCTTCAATCAGAACCATGTCTTTGGGGGCTGGAGACACATGTTACAATAGGGTGCCTGGAAACTTCACATAATTGCAACAAAAGATTCAAAACATTCTTTATCTGGGACATTCATAGAATGCATAAATAGTTTCTGAGTCAGGACATTGCCTTCGTCTGCAGCCCTAAATCACATCAAAATAGTCTGGGCACAGTCGGGAGTTATAAAAGGAATGTTCAGAACCCCATGAACAAGGCTGCGCTATTGGATGGCATCAGAAATGTTGGTTGGAGGTACTTTACCAGGACCGTTGCTGCAGAACAATTATACATATGAAAAAGGTACTTGCAAAGGTCTTTGAATGGCATAAGACACAATGAACACGTGAGCCACAGTCTCGATAACTATAATGTAGCTTTACAACTCTCTGACTTGACCTGACTTGACCTGACTTGACCTGGGCATGAAAACTACTCTACCGTAATGCACGGAATTTGAACTGTGTGCATTTAATTCCCAGCTAAAGTTTTCAGAAATGAATAAGAGGCAGTAGATAAAACATTATACTGATTCTTTGGTCAGCATTAAAGCACCGAGTCGTGCTTTCCGTGGCCATCATTATCACTACTTTTATTATGGCCATAAAGCGACAAATGTTGCATCACAGAAATAGAAGTGCTAGTGCATGCTATGACAATGAACATCATGAGAAAAATAGAATAAATACCTAATTACATACACTATAAAATCTCTCAGGAATGTGCATACTTTGCAAAACCATTCTCAATTAGCGACAGTATATCTGCACTTGTAAATACATTAATTGGTGAATTGGGACAATGTGTACCGGTTATGGTGTATTTAACATCCTAACCCTTCCCTTTGCCTACCTGTGCAGGCCAACAAAATCAAAATGTTTAACCAGGCTGTCTTCACTTGGAAACACTAAAACAGTAGAAGAAATGGTTTCTAGCACAATAGCCAAGTTGTTCTATCTTCTCTCCAGATTCAATAAAATCGTTAGATTTCTAGTTCTGTATAAGACTTTCAGACCTGTGGGTTTAACAAACCTCAGGACGCTTTGTGTTGCTGTTTCTAGGGCCTTTCGCCAGTTCTCTGGGCGCTTGTTATGACTAAATCTTGCCCACAATTATAGCAATGATGGTGACTGGATACCACCAGGCTAAGGGCAGGACTCCCTCCAGGAAATCAGCCAACTGGGCTTTCGAGCCAGCTGGGTTAGCCAAGGTTATATGGGGACTGGTCTCAGGACTTCCAGTGTAGGTCTGGGTAGAGCCATCTCTCCAGAGTTAGCCACTCTCTTTCCTTGATCTAGGCTCCATGCTAGAGTTCTCAGCCCCTTCTTCTTATTCACCTCCTCGCCTGGATGTATAAATACCAAAGGAGACCTCTCTAGTAGCCCCTATTCTGCACTCCTCACTGACTCTCCTATCATCCTGCTTTATGCGTTGCCACATGATTGTTCCACTAGACTCTACTTAACACAAATTCAAAAGGCTGACATTGAGTCTATTTCTCTTCCTCCATTCAACTCTTTACTTTCTGTAATGCTCCCCTCCTCTCCACCTGGCTTGAATTTGCCTTTTTCCTGAACATCCTCCTCCTTCCATTTCTTTATATTCTTCGACCAGATGATAACTCCAATCTCTTCCTCTGATTCCTCCCAGTCGTAAACGGAATTCTTCCCCTTTTCTCTCTTAATTCTTCTTCTTGCCACACCTTCCTTCTGTTCTTCTTAATCACCATCTTATTCATCATCCTTGTTTTCCACCTCCATCGTCTTGCTCTTATTCACTATCTTCTTCTTGTTCCCCACCTCCTGCATTCTTCTATTCTTCTTCACCACTTTCTCTGTGTTCTTCACAATCACCAACCTCCTCCTGATATACCTCATTACAACCTCTTTGTTGTCCACTACCTCCACTCTCCTTGCATCTTGCTCTCTGGCCATCTCTCTCCAAACTTATTTCTGATGCTCCACCTCCTTCAGCTTTTCTGTCTTTCAAGACATGGTGTTCTTCTGAAATCCTCCACAACCTTCTTCCCCATGTACTGGCTTTTATTGGGACTGGTACACATCCCTGGAAACCACCCCTGTCTTAGAATATTGAGATGTGGATGAAAAATATAAAGAAAACAAAATTCAGATTGATTGTCTCGTTCAAGTTCACAGATTTTTCTACCATTTGATCAGCTTGAAGGTGTGATACTCGGATGCTTTTTCTCTTCATCATAGTGTTCCTCAAGGTTCTGTTCTTGGTCCTTTTCTCTTTTCTCTCTACACGTCTCATCTTGCTGTGGCTATTTCTTCCTTTGGGATATCACACATTTTTTAGGCTGATGATACACAACTGTGTCTGTCCTTTTCTTTTTTCTAATCTCCTATTGATGATAATTTGGCTTCTTGTCTCTTAGCAATCAAGTCCTGGATGTCAGATCACTTTCTTGTTTTGAATACACATGAAACTGAAGTTCTTTTCTTTCCTGCTAATACTATTCCTTCGACTCCCTCTTATATCTTTTTACCTTCTTCCTCCTTATCTATTTCTAGTAATGCTCACAATCATGCCTTTTATCTAGATACTGATCTATCCTTCTCTTCTTATATATATTTTTACTATCTCTCATTAATGTCAATTTCATTCTTTTAATATTCATAAAGCTCATCCTTTCCTTACCTTTAATGCTACTAAATGTCTTTTATCCTCTCTCATTTTCTCAAAGCTTTTCTATTGCTATTTGATGCTCTGTAGTTTTCCTCTCTCTCATTTAGCTCTGCTTAAATCTGTTTTCAAAGCCTCTGTTCGTTTGTTATATGTTTTATCACCTCATGATTCTATTTCTTCATCTTTATCTTCGCTTGGCTGGCTCTTGTTCCACTCCCAAATTGTGTTTATATCTCTTTATGTTCTTGAACCTGTTTATCTTTCATCTTTCAACTTCTCGTTCTCTTCAATCTCAATCTCATTTTCTATTACCATGTCCTCATCCTCCATGTGCCCAATCACGTTTCCACTCCTTTTGTTGCCCTACTGCACTGGAATTCTCTTCCTTACTCTCTTTGTTCTATTATTTCTTATTCTCTATTTCATACTTGTTTGAAAAATTACTTTCTCAATTCCTACATCGTAGCTTGTAAATTTGGTATAGTTGCAAAACTTCATGTTTTGTACCATAGTTTCATTTGTGTACAGCGCTTTGGAGTAAAGCACTATATAAATATAAAATAAATTCAAATACAAATACACTCAGCTCCTGGTTACACAGTCTGCACCATCATATAGATCATACTCTATCTTCATTCACTAACTGTGGGGCTGAGGAAGAATTTCCATGGTGCACCACATCTCTGATTTGCACCTGTCAATACTCTGCAGTGAAGTAAACTGTAAGTTTTCCACTCCCCTGTCACTCACACCTTAAGGTGAAGCTCAGTAAATGAGCTGGTTAAAGTGCAATGAGCCTCTATCCCATTCCAGCCTTCGTGTATATACATTTCTCCACTAATTTAAACATATTTTTGGCCTGTGTAACAGTGAGTTATTGCTATTAAACCTTCTCCTTTGCTCTCACATCTCACAGGGTTTGGGGGATCCAAACACCTTTAGAGGGCAGGGTATCAGGGAAACCTGGCATTATATGGGAGGGAGACTTTAGTTACTAGAGCATTCATGTGACAAGCCCCTTCCACATTTCCAAGACATGGTGAATAAGCCCTCGGTGCCTCTGACACCAGCCCAGGGTCCTGCAATGCCTAGACAGTGATGGCACCCAACCCCTTGGCCACCCTACCAACACCCCCCAAGTGATGGGTAGGGGTCCTCATCGCATAGCACACTGCAGTCAATCATTGGAACTAATCCACAACAGCAGCAATATTTCCTGAAGTGACAGTGGGCCTCATTACGAGATGGGCGGTAAGGGATTACCAGCACCAGTAAGGACACTGGTGCCTGCAATCCCTTACCACCCTATTCCGAGGTCCCTTAGTGGGTCCCTTCCTCAACACCTGGTTTTACCAGGCGTTATGGAAGGGACCCGTTAAGGGACTTCAGAGCTAATAACGGGCCCGGAGTTAGCGGGCCCGTTATTAGCTTCATCCCCATTCCCATTGAGCCCTATGGGGGCTTGAATGGGAATGGGGAATGGTTCCCGGGAATGGGGACTTACCGGGTCCTCCAAGGTCGGAATGACCCGGTAAGTCCCTATTCCGGGAACACGGACCAGGAATGCGGCAAGGGGGTAGCGCCATGGCTACCTCCTACCTCGTAATGAGGCCCACTAACTGACTAAGGGCAGGGTTGTGACTAGGTACTTGTGCTTAGCAACCGAGCATAGGTGTCTTCTGGGTTTATCCCAGTCCTGTGCATGGGGCTGCATTATATGGCATGACAAAGATGTGGTACGTAACTTGGCCCCAGACTTTCCTGGGACACAGTTTCGTTGCACAGAATGTAAGTGGCAATATACTGCTGTTCTTTGTACTGTAGTATGAAGACATTCCACACTTTGAACTTTCTTTCAGGACCAAGAAGAGCCGTCCTCTTACACTGTTTTCGATGTGGCTGCTGGAGGTGGTGGAGTTGTTACTGTGCCTTCTACATGTGGATGTTTTGCACATATATATCTGGTAAACTGAGTTTTAAAGACCCTTTACAAAGGTGAAATAAAGGTTTTTACCTTCCCACCTATCTCTGTAATTGCAGCACGCCCCCCCTCCTTTTACCCCTCTTTGTAACTGGTTTCAAAAGTCATGTTTTACAATGGCCTTGCCCTTTACATCATTATGATCCTCAGACTAATCACAGGTGGAGGAGAGCAGGACGAGGAACATGTCACAGCCCGCCCCTCTGCAGCTTTTCCTGCTGGCCGGTCAGCATATCTGTTACTCCTCTCTCTCTTCACACCCAGAATCCATTAGCTGAACCTACTCCAATGGCTCCCTTTCCCCCACACACTTTCCGGTGCGCCAGGCATGTTGATACTCAAAATGAGCACTTCGCCGTACACACAAACATACAAACAAATATTGCCTAATGAAAAACAAAGCGTATGACTTTTTCCCTGCAACTAGTGTAAGGTGTGGAAACTAAAAGACACCACCGGGTTTTATGGACAGTGAATAAACTGTTTTCCTACCTTTCAAGAATTAAAATACTTAATACCTGCAACAATTAATAACTAGTATGGTCTGGCCACTAAATATGCAACAGGCACATATAGACACTGAATATATCCACCGTCTGCCTGCCAACACATAGAAAACTTGTTCACTGCAATGGGTGTTTTGCATGGCTATTAAAAAACAACAAAAACAACACACTCACTTAAATACACTTAGAAACCTGGCCTTCTGCCTCCTCAGAACTGCAACTAGTACTTGGTATATAACTAAAAACAACACAGTCAGTTACAGGCATTTAATACCATCTCCACCTGACTAACAAGACGTAGACATACTTTTTTTCCCCTGTAGTAGTATTTGCTAAGGCAACTAAACTACAACAGACTCAGTTACAAAGAAGAAATACAATCTCCTACTGCCTACAGAGAAACAAGTGTTATACAATAGAGCGATAGTAGTGTTTTGTGGCAAAAATGGTGTGCATTTACAATGGAGAAGGTATGTAAGTGAGGGCTTGAAATATGGAGTTGAGCTGTTGTGAGTGCATATTTAAATGTTGGGTGCTTGAGGGGCTCAAGATGTGCTCGGGCAATCCTAAGTACGTTGTGGGCAATGTTTGAGAAGTAATGATAGGTGGGCTGCCCAAAGACTTGGGATACCAATCCTGAGAGAATGTGTGCATTGTGGAAATTGGAATAGGGAGATACGTGGAAGTGGAAGAAGGATTGCATAAGGAAGTGGGAGCATGTCAGCAGATACGGAAATATGCTTTGCAATTTCCTTTGATTCCTTCAGTAGGTTTTCAATAAAGTCCCTTTCTTCAGTTTCCTGCTGCACGTCTACATTAAAGTATTTTTCAGCGTGTTTCACCAACTCCCCATAAATTGTTTTCTCTTCTGTAGGGGAATCTGATTATGGGGCACCATATAGTCTGGCTACTCTACTGAATATTCTTGGGTTTCTTTGTAGTTTGGTGTAAGCTCTTGTGAAGTACTATCTGTCTTATAGAACATGTCTTCTGGTGGTTCTTCATACAGAGAGTGTGATTGTCCTGGTCCAGATAGGGCCTATCTTTTTTCCTTTTGTCCAGAACTTCTTATAAGGACAGGACATCCTCGCCAGATAGAAAAGAGATAAGAAGGTTAAAAGATGAGAGACCCTTCAGCGGGCAATTCATAAATAAAAACCAGTAGGACATTTTGGGAGTAGTTACCCTATCCCCCAATAATAATAACCGCCCATAGATTGAGACGAACATTGCATAGGATATTTGGTGTGATTGCTTTATTTATCTTTATAGAAAGGAAGGCATGCTTATATTTGAAGGATGTGTATGATGTGTGAGTTGTGACCCCTAAACCTCCACCTTTCATATTTCAGAAGTCTGAGATTGAGGCTACTCTTATAGAAAAGAAATCACGAAAGCCCCTGGGATGGACAAACACCTGATAGACTGAGGGACCCTCTGTTTGTTTTCCCTTACTATCCAAGTATTTTAATATCATCAATAATATCCATTGTCCCCTTCAGTTAGAGAGGCCCAGAAACCATTCCCATGTACAAAAAGTAGAGAAATCTGCACCTAGAAATGGTTGTGCATTCTCTTGTTGGGATGGAAAAGGTCTATGGAAAGGCATTCTTCAGTGACTTGAGGTCTGGGCCATTATGAATGACATCATCTCTGATAGTCACATCTTTTGCAAAATGGCATGCTCTTCGTTGATTTTCTATATGTCTAAAATCAGACACTCCTGCTGGCAGAAACAGAGAGAACACCCAGAAGCTCATGTTCAACATTTCAGAAGTGGTGCAACTGAACGAAAGTGAATAATGTGAATGCCAGCATGTCGGACAGCATTTAATTGTAATTGTGAATGACAAATACAAGTGCACAAGGTAGGTAGCTATTACTTTGCATGACAGACTGCAAAGGTATAGGGCAAATGTCCAAGTACATGCATGTACACCACTTTTGGCATAGCACATTTGTACTTTGCAGTGCAAATGACAGAAATGTGGCACCAGCAACCTGACTATGCCTGCGTGCAAATTTACCAGGTGCCCATCGTAAAATTACGAATTGGAGCCAAATGAGCTTCACAACATTTTACTTTTTTCCAATAAATAAGTACTTGTATGAATACATTAATAAGCATTTAAGCAATGAGATGTTCAGATGAGGGAATTTTTTTAAAATTTATTTTTGTACAGTATTGTCAGGGAATTGAAGTTGTAGGCATGATTGTTTGATGAGGCGAATTAGTTAGACCTTTGTCACACTAAGAGAGGAGGACCTGCATGGTAGATCCAGGTGGCAAATCATTCTGTATCGCAAGAAACTGAAAAAATGTCCAGAGAGCAAGACTGTGTTGCTTACAAAAGTATCAAAATATTTTTATTTACCATGATACAAAAAATTTGAGAAAGTCAATTAATGACATATTACTTTGATGAACAACAATTAATCACATAACACGACAGCATGGGTGAACAAAATACTTGGCTAAAATAAATCCATCTCAACAGACATTCGTGGTGCAGCATCCAAACCATACATCATACATAGTGACATTCAACGAACCAACAATGGCTAAAAATGACTGAATTGATTAACATTGATTACCAATTGGGAGTGGGATAAACATTCATCACATCCCATTAAATTATTTTACTGTTTAAAATGTATTTAACATACAGCAATAGAACTCATTAAAAACAATCTATCACAAGGGTGGATCTGAGAAAAAGAATGTTATGTAGATCACATCCCTAAAGAGTAAACTCAACCGGATTCGATGTAGAGTGTATAATGGACAACGTCTTCATCAGGAGATACAAGGCGAGAGGCTGCAAGGGAAGAGCATTACTGCATAAATATGCGGCAGTGTCCCATCTCATAAACTAAACTCAACAATAGATTGTGTACAACCACCGTGTGCCACCTGTTACAAACCAATAAAACTAGACATTTGTGCTGGGGAAGTATACCTAAATAAGAGCGACCCCAGTGGCAGAGTTTTATTTGAAAAACCAGAGGCGAGGAAACCGACCCCGAGAGTGTAAATAATAATAACAGAAATTGGGAGCACCGTATAGGCCAGAGGGTCAAGATAGCACAGTCATAGACCACCAGAAAAGCCCTGAAACAGCAGAAAAATGCCATGACTAAATGAATGACAAGAGAAGAAGCATGCTATAATATGATAGGTTAAACAAACCTTGTATAAGTAGCCATTAGCATGCAGGATGGAAAGGAAGGGTCGTATGCTGGAGTCGTACCGCCAATGGAACTGTGACTAGTCAAGAGTGGAAAAATGATTGGAGCACACATAAGTCCAGAGGGATAACTGCATTAGCCAACAGAACCTCATGAAAGCGGCCAATTGTTACCTGTAGTTAGCGTAACGCTGCTATTGGTGGCCCCCTCCAATAATAAATATGATGGGGTGGCCTCCTGGATGGTAATGCAGCGAAGAGAGTCGTGTCAGCGGAAGTGTGCCTGATGTACTGTCAAGCAAAGAATGATGTTAGCTTAGAACACATTAGTCGAAGTAGGGCTAAGAACATACCAATAAAGCCATGCACAGTTAAAAAGTAAGAACTACAGGAACGCTCCTGCCACGAGAGGCAATAAGCCCTGTTGCAAACTAATTAAAGCGTGATGACATGTAGCTGTGTGCCGGTTTGGTGGGTCGCAGTGCCACATAGGAGCCAGGGCTACCAGTCACACTGCAAAAATGCCGTGTGCCTGAAGATGAAACTGATTAGAAAGTGGAAATTAGCTGGCTGCTGGCGAAAATCAAGCAGGAAAGAAAACGGGCCTAGGTGCATAAACAAGGAGGGCCTGGGGGACTGCGGGCTGGGTGCGACAGAAATCTATGTACAGCTCAGCTGCAGCTGGAACTATGCATACATGCAAACGTAAAGATACGGCCGAGGGCAAAGTGTGTGTACATCGAAAACATCAGTTAAAATGCACACGTACTTACTAGGGACTTGCAACAGGAGTGGCGTGAGCGGCTGAAGTTAATGAAAACAGCCCAGCCGCAAAACGCAGTGTTCATGCTGCATAGTCCGTATGCCGGCAGCCCACTAAATACGTCTCTGCTCTGGACGTGAATCACGTGGGCGGGGACACATCATGTGGCCCCAATGAGCACGTAATAAACACGTAATAACGTGTTAAGTGTGCGTGAAAGTCTCAAGGCAGGTCCGTGTTAGAAATGAAAAAGTGCCATACCATGAGTACACAAGCGGGATTAGCATACAGGTCCAACCTCCCCAGAACAAGAGAGACCATGTACTCAGTGCTGCCATGGTGCAGCAAAACGAGAGTGACCTGATTGCAAAGTCAAGTAATACAAAGGTAAATGGCAAAAAAAACGCCATGTCCCACTGTAGCCCGATGGTAAGTACCCTCATTGCAAATGGAGTGTGCAAAAATAATATAAAGTGACTACTTGAGCGTAGAGACCGAAATGTAAATACAATTCGTCCAAGTGCAAGGCTCAAAGATGCATGGGGGAGATATAATGCATAGTATGACCCAACAATCGAATTGAATGTAGAATTCCTGGACTGGCATAAACTGCAGCAGATGGGCTAAATTAACTCTAGGCCTATAATAATGGAAACTGTATATCTAACAAAGATGGCATGAAACTAAGGTAGAATCTTTGTGCAGCGTGAGGCACCTACACAAGGAAACTGTCTATCTGCTATTGAACTCCCATGTTTCCATGGAGTTCAGGCCTTTGTGGAGGGTACCTAAGTTAAAAATCCACATTTGTTCTTTATAGGCCAGTTTGTTGGTAGTTTGCACATGTCCACTTGCTGAGATTTTTTCGATGCAAAACCATCTTAATGAGTCTACATCATGCCCTATCTCAAAAAAGTGAGAGACTAAAGGGGCAGTGAGACAACGCATTCTGATCTTGGAGCGATGTTCATTGATGCGCACATGTATCTCCCTGGAACTCTTGCCTATATAGAACAAGTTGCACGGGCACTGAATGGCATACACAACATTCTTGCTTTTGCAAGTGGTAAACGTACGCAAATCCCATCTTCTGCCTTCAAATCATTCTGTATCTCCATATTTAAATCTTCAAAAACACACTTATCTTATTCTTGTAATATTGGGTGTAATAACTTATTAAACTTATATGGTCAAAGAAGACAAATGTGGTCCTCGGGAATGACTTGTTGTCCAACACATCAAAGTTACATTTTTTAAACCATGGCTGATACTGTTTGACTCTGACCAAATGTTTGAACTGTGTGTGCCTCTCTCACCGAGAGTGTTTGTAGTTGCTAACAATGACTTGCTCATCTGCCACAGTAATGGCTGTGAATGGGTATTCGGGTATCAGGGAGGTATGAGGGTTAATGGAATGCCCAAATCTGATACAGAGTCAAGTATTGGTGTTGGGTAATCCATAGTAAGGAATGCTGTTTATCATCGGGGCAAGTGTTATGGGAAGTGTTCTGTTGGTATCAGTACATCAAGAGCCATTTCTGATGGCAGAGTGATAATGGGAAGAGATGGAGCACTGTTGCAATGGCAACCATAGGTGTTTCGAGGAAGGCCCTCCAAGGAGCACTAGCAGTGATCTTTGAGGATGCTGGAGTGCTGGGGTAGAAGGCTGGGTAGAACGCATGAGTTGTCTCTCCCATGACTCTTCCTCAGTGTCACAGGGGATATCAAAAGAAGGGACCCATAACAGTGCCCCCTATCGTTCTCCCAGATGCTTGATCTATTCAGCCAGATGCTCATAAAATGTTTCTCTTAAGAGGTCCCGTGTATTTCTTAGGTGGTGCAAATAATGCCTCTGGCTGCATTGCTGATTATAAACCTCTGCATCCAGGAGTTTTGGTGGTCAGGCTAGTCAAGCAGATGCCCGAAATGTCAAATCTGCACTCTGCTCTCTCATCCACTCTATGTTTCTGTCCTTCTGAACTTTCAGAACTTTCAGCAGCACCTCTGCACAATCAACAGGTTATTTAGCAGGTTGTTCAGCAGGTTGTTCAGGCCCTTGCTCTTTCTTCCACCAAATAGTCTTTTCCATTGGCATTGCAGGTATTGTCTCCACCATGTCGTTTTTGGGGATAAAGTCTAGCACTGCAAGGGAAGATGAGGTGCTGTGACGAGAGAAAAGAATCATAGAGATGTTCATTTAATTTATACAGTATTAAAGTTGACAAAATAATATTAGAGGGTGACGTCAAATTGTTTTGGGTTGTGATTGTGGATATCCATGTTTTGCCAATGGAGATGAACATTTCTTTTTAGCTCAGTGATGGTTTGCTGGGAGGCTGATTCCAGGAGTGGGAGCAGGGACGTCATTTCACCAAAATGCCAAGGGCAGCGGAAGTGACATCACATGACCCTTGACCTCTGATGACATCTGGGCCTGCAGACCTACTTGTCCCCAAAACCTGTGTATTCGCTAAGCAACTGCATCAACTATGAGGAACAGGAAAACAGGGTTAGGAACAACCGTGAGCTTCCAAACGGCTTACTTTCACAACCGTGGCACCAAGGGGTTTTCTTTTTATAAACAGTTCTCTCAGACCCTCCACACATACACATGAAATCCCAAAAGGCTACATGTTTCGATATAGGGCAAGTGTAGGGCAGACCTCCAGCCAACCAGTCAAGGAAAAATGCAATCCACTTGGTAAAAAGCTTGGTACACCTTTTGCAAGGATAACAAAGTTGTATTTCTGACAAAAGAAAACACATGCCAGCAGCGGCATTCAAACCCGACTACCACAGAGCGCACTGGTTAGTTCAAAGAGAACAAGACATTTTAAAGGACATTATCATCACTCATGACGCAAACAGTATGCAGTGTTATCCTATCACCCTCATTGGTTGTCCCCTATATACATATAGCCTGCTCCTTAGCAAATGCTAGGTGATTGTTTACAGTTTCTTGTGTCGATCTTCTTCCATGTGGTCGTCGGCCTTGCTGACTTTGGGCTCTGGCAACACAATTGGTTCATTAATTGAAAAGGCTCCTCTCCCCTCATATCAATCACGTGATGTGCACCTGGTAATAAAGTATAAGCTCAGTGAATACTCTTGAGGTCAAAATAGCTCTCTGACATGCAAGGAGCTTTGTCCGATCCCAGACAGACTGGTGCCCGACCATGCCTCTGTATCCTTGGCCTAAATGTGGTTACTCTCACCCCACGCACCTCGCAGTACAAATCACAGGACATCCTGCTTGTGCTGCCACTTGGCATCTCCGCCCTCCTCGGACCGCCCCCTCTAAACACACTTATCAATCAAACGCTGAGGGATTTAGGGGTTTTGATAGTGAACATCTTGGTAGTTCAAATAGAATGACTGTAAGTTTGTGGGCATGGGTGCCTTACATCTGGGATAGGGTTTTGGCAGTCCCAAACCTCTGCCCTCTATGAGATCATCCTTCAGGGACACTTGCAGCCCTATCTGCGCTTCGTTGTTCACATTCCTTTCAGAATACATGGACCTGCAGTGTCAAACAATGAAAGGTTATATCTTAATTGTTGAATGACCTTCTGGTCTTTTGCCTGAGATGGCAATGGGGATGAGAAAGCGTATTACTGCTAAGGCCTACATATATTATTCTTGGTACAGGGTCCTGGCCATTCTAGGCCTATCTTAAAAAATGGCAGCGGTTCAGTATATTTTGTGCTAAAAATGCCTGACTTTTAAAAACTCTATACTTACTAAAAGCTCCTGCATCTTATGGTCCCTTTTTCTCCCCCCCCCCTCTTCCCCACTGGCGCTTCATGTCATCATTTACAAACGCTCCTAGTGATTGTTCTCAATGTAAACCATGTGGGGGGACAGGGGAGCTGCGCAAGCATCCCACCACAAGGTTGGCACGCTCCACCTCAAATGGACCCAAGAGAGACTGATAGCAAAAACCACTGCAGAAGTCTCCCCATATAAACTGAGCCACCCAGTCTAGCAGTTTTAATGCGCATGGACAGATGTGGCCACTTTGGGGTAGAAAAGCTGCATATAAAGCTACCATTGCTAGAATTCCCCTCATATATGTAACCTACTTTAGGCCTGACCCGACAAGGCCTGCTAGTGAAATGCTGCACACTTGTCAGCAGTGTAACAAATGAAATTTAGAATGGCAATTGCAACGCTTGAAGCATTCAAAGTACTTTAGGGGCTTAAATAGTTGCCTCTTAGTAAGTGTGTATTTTAAGTTACTTTTCATTTATGAATATATGTAATCATTTAGAAGCATGATGACTTATACACATGCAGGCACCCATAGCTAGTTGGTTCTGCAATAGAATTATATCACTTTAAATTTTGAACAAGCATAAAATGCAAGCAAATTCAATTGTATTCTTTGCATAAATAGAAGCTAAGAAATGGCTGAACAAAGCAAGGCCTTCACATTTCACCTATCACAGTATGAAGCCGGCCTTCGACTGCAATTATAGCTTGATGACGTGGGCAGACTCGAGAGCGCCAGGCTACAGTTTAATTTGGTATAGCAAAGATGCCATTCGAGTATCTTGTTCTTGATGCAACGTACAAAGTGGGCAGACTAATTAGGCAACTTGCTTGCGTACAATTGCAGATCGAGTGACATGTAACTTAATGACTAGGGGCCTGTATAAATCCTATGAAAATCCATTGGGGGAGAAGCTGGCTAAATCATATGGGACAAGCTATGGAGCTGTTGTCAGACAGAAATGTCAAATCAGCTACATTAACATGGGCTGTTTACTTCCATTTGAAGTTTGCACCTTAATATGCTGGGTAAAACTGAATTGGGGATGTGCTAATTGCTGGTATGTTATTTATTTATTTTTAATTAGATGCTAAATACAAAGATACAATGTGTTTCTATTTTTATTGATACATTTATTTTATGATGCTAAAATGCTAGTATTTCTGAGTGTTTAATACACTGGTTATTCTTGCAGTGATTTTTCTGGTAGAGAAGAGAATAGATGAATGCACTTGAAATGGACACGAAAGGCCCAACGCATGAGAAAAGTAACATCCTCAACCTACTCATCACTGCACTGCCTTCCCTCCACACAGCTCTCCTCTCTCGCTTGACTGGTCTGACCACCTGGCCGTGTCTTTCAACATCCTGCACACCACCCCAGCCAAGCACTCCCAGCAGAAAGCCAGCAGACAAACCATCAGGTCCTTCAAGAACATCCCGGTGGAAGCCCTGACAGGCCAACCAGCCAAGGTATAATACTATCAGAACACCATAGCAGAAGCCGACAACAAAATCAGAGCCCTCTTCAAAGCGGCCAAGCACTGCGTTAACCTGCTACCCGACCCTGCCAAAGCACAACACATTGAAAAATTAACTGCCATCAACCCCTTCTTCATTGACAAAATCAGCAAGATTCACCACCACATAGACACTAGCTTTTTATCCACAGACCCACCTCATGTCCTTCCTCACGAGATCTCCAAACCCTGGACACATTCAAAACATTCTCTACAGAGGAGCTGGTAGAAACCCTGGCCGTCCTCAAAGCCACATCAGATACAGAGGACATCTTCCCAGCTTCCATCCTCAAAACCTTCCCCGCAGGAGCTCTCCTTCCCATGTCTCTGCGGCCTCTAACAACACGGCCAAACTCTGTAAAATCTGCAAGGAACTGGCCAATCCTGCGGCAGTCTCTACCTTTCCTGTTCCCTCCCAGGTCCTCTGTATGGCCCTGGCCTCTCATTTCACCACTAAAACTCAGGACATCCTGTCCTCTATCTCCTCTTCCTCTTCCTCTCCCTCTTCCTCTCTCGGCCCGCCTTTAGCCAAATCTCCCTCTCTCCTAGACAAGTCTTATCTATGAAAGTATTGTCCAAACAGGTGCTCCCCTGCTCCTCCAGAACCATCAAGGACCACATTGACACCCTTGCTCCAGCCTTGGACGATTTCTGTAATATCTCTTTCACCACTGGGACTTTCTGCTTTCTCCTCAGGCCCTCCCTTGTGCACACCCTCCTCAAGAAGACGCCTGCCAATCCTACCTGTCTGGCAAACTATTGCCCGATCTCTATCATCCCTCTCCTGTGCAAACCCCTGGAAAAGCTGCCCATCTCCCAGCTTACTCTGTACACTGAATCTGTTGGTTGTCTCCATGGCCATCAGTCTGGCCTCAGAGCTGCCAGAGGCACAGAATCCGCTCTTCTGAACACCCGTGAATATGTTTTTTCTAACCTTGACTCCAGCATTCCTTCTGTCCTCATACTCCTTGAGCCCTCCTATGGTTTTGACACGTTAACCATGCCATCCTGATCAATCCACTCCATGAGAAACTGAGCATCACGGATCAGGCCATGGAGTGTTTGACTTCCTTCCTCTTTGACCGCCCTTCGCAGGTCCAACTTGAATCCTTTTTCTGCGCCACCTCTCTCTCCATCGTTGGTGTTCCCCAGGGTTTTATCCTCTTACCCTGGTTTTTCAATATCTTCGTGGCCCCTTTGGCACACCTGAACTCTACCTTCTCCTCTAACTTTCTGTGTTATGCGGCTGACACTCAGCTTTACTTCAGGCTCCCCTCACACCCCTCTCCCGCTCATTCCTGACGGTCTATCCGTGATTCAGGATTGGGCACCTCCAACTATCGCTGCCTTAATGCCAGTAAGATGGAGATCCTTCTCATTGGGACCCCTGCTCCCGCTTTCCATCTCTCCCTCTGGCCGCTAACCTTGGGTCATCTTCTTTCACCTTCCTGTGAGGCTAAAAACATTGGTGTCATCTTTGACTCCACTCTATCTTTCTCTCCTCACATCTCAGAAATCGCCAAGAATTCTGACTATCAGCTGCACCTCCTCAAAGGTACTCTTCCCTTTCTTACCTTCCCCCAGAAGCTCACTGTCTCCAGTGCCCTGGTTCACTCTAGGCTGGACTACTGCAAGAGCCTCTTTCTTAATCTGCCTTCCTCTACTCCCAGTCCTCTGCAACTAATCCAGAACAGGACTGCTAAACTTATCCTTGGGCTCAAGCCCAGGGACTGTATCTCTCCAGCCCTTAAATCTTTCCACTGGCTCCTGGTGGCTGCAAGGATGAAGTTCAAGACCTGTGCATTGTCCAAAATACCTTCCTTCTCTAGCCCTTCTCTCAGCTACCTCCACCTCTCTAAGGGACAGACGCTACTCCAGGCAGAGAGTGAGGGTTAGATCTCTATTCTCTGCAGGTGCCTCCCTCTGGAATGGCCTCCCTGTTTTAGCTTCACAGAAAGGAGAAGAAAGAGGGCCCAAGGACAGGCAATAAAACTTGAGCCGGACCACATAGAGTTCTGGAAGCAGCTAAAAACTTTACTCTTCTCCTCTGCATTCTCTCATCCCCCCCCCCTGCTGACTTACCTGACCTTCCTGTGTGCTGTACCTACTGGTTGACTGGCTACTCTCAGAATCTTGCTGGGTACCTCCCTCTTTCCTAATAAGTCACCCTTGCACTGACTCCAGGCCTACAATACACTTAGGGGGCATTACTGTAATCTCTACAGTCCCTTGCCTCCTTGCACTTCCCCAGAGCCGCGGTGCACTGGCTGCACTTCAGAGCAATGCTGCCCTGTTTCCCCTTCCCTGTCCCTGCACTCCACGCCACTCTTCCTTTGCACGTCTCGTTCTCGTACGTGCCTGATCTGAATGACACAAGACCTAGTAAGATTGTTTGTCTTGTCCTCCCTCTGTCTTCCCTTCCTTGTCTTGTCACACCTAGAAACAGTTGTATACAGGTGCATTATAAATTACTTATCATATCATATCATTCCCTACCTGGAGATCATCAACAACTCCCTAACTCAAGGCACCTTCCCATCAACCGTAAAGACAGGACAAATCCTCCCCCCATTAAAGAAACCCACTCTAGATCTCGACAGCATAAGTAACAATCGCTCTGTCACCCATCTTCCCTTCCTAGGTAAGATCATTGAGAAAGGGGATCGACACCAACAATCTCCTCCAAACTTACCAATCCAGATTCAGACCAAGAGGCAGCACGGAGACGACAACCATACAGGTGGTCGACGACACCCTCCTTCACAATGGCCACCCCTACCTACTGGTTCTACTCGACCTCTCAGACACTTTCGTAACAGTAGACCACCAGGTGCTCCCAGACACCCTATATCGGCGCATGGGGATCAGCGACCTTGTCCTAGGCTGGTTCAAGTCCTACCTCAGCAACTGCCAGCAATTTATTCAGATAGACTTGTCTAGATCACTGTTAGAGAGAATTCTCAGAAATGTGATAATTCCCTTCTAACTTATGATATGATATGATACAATATTTTATTTCTATTGCACTCATACACAAGTGTTTCAGAGCGAGACCAAGCAAAGGGAGGGGAAAAAGGGAGAACAAAAAAAACACAAGATCTTAGTAGGTCCAGTGACATTGAGAATGTGCAAGTGCATGGGAAAGGGACAAGGTGTAAATGCATGGTGGGGGTGGGGGTGGAGTGGAAAAGTGCAAAACAGAGAAGAAAGAAGATTAAATAATAATAAGTAAAATAATATAAATAAATAAGGCAAAATAAACAGTGGTCGTGCAGCCAGTAAGTGGCAAGTGCTAGGTTAGTCAGATAGGGTATAGCTGATTAGTGCAGAAGAGAAGTGTGTGTGGGACTGTATGGGTACAGATATAGACCCCAGTGCAAGGGGTGGCCTGGAGGCAGTGCAGTGGGGTTGCAGGGGGAGCAGGTACCGTGGCCCGAAGGATATAGGGTGGCCAGGTGCACAGTGCCCAGAGAGAAAACAGATCAGCAGGGGAGAGAAGGGGCAAAGGCAGAAGAGGAAGGTCTTGAGCAGCTTCAGGAACCGGAAATGGTTCTCCTCAAGTTTCAAGGTGGCAGGGAGGCTATTCCAAAGGGAGGCCCCAGCCGAAGATAGAGATCTACCCCCAGCACGTTCCTTTGAAAAGCGGCTCACCCTGAGGGAGTTAGAAGTAGAGGAGCGAAGGGCTTGAGATGGAAGGTCTTTATGTAGGGATAGTTCAAGGTGTTTTGGGCCCAGACCCCAGAAAGCCTTGTGGACAATGCAGAGGGTTTTGAATTTAATCTTTGCACCCACTGGGAGTCAATGATGGGATTTCAGAGCTGGAGAGATACGATCCCAGGGCTTGAGGCCAAGGACAAGTCCTGTAGTGCAGTTCTGGATTAGTTGTAAAGGTTGGAGAGTGGAGGCAGGTAGATTTAGAAAGTGGATGTTACAGAAGTCCAACCTAGAGAGAACCAGAGCTTGGGAGACAATGAAATTCTGAGGGTAGGAGAAGAAAGGCAGAGTACCTCTTAGGAGGTGCAGTAAGGAGGGTGGCCGACCAGAGAGTGATGGGAAAGGATGGTGAAGGTGTACCAATGAGGAGGATCTCAGTCTTGTTAGCATTTAGACAAAGATCATTGGCGGCACACCAATTTTGAATAGCGATTAGGAAATCAGAGATGAGGGAAGGAGAGGAAGAGAGGAGGTGGCTGAAGGAAGCCTGAAAATGAGTTGGTGTTATCAGAATAAGACTGGAAATTTGAGCAGAAAATGGAAATGCAATAGGCAAGAGTTGCCAGGTATTGATTGAAAAGCCAGGGTGAGAGGTTAGACCCCCGAGGAACACCACGCGTAGAGAGGGAGATGGAAGATAGGAAGGACCCAAGTTGCATCTGTGAGGGTCGATCGGAGATGAGAGAGGTCAGCCAGGCCAGAGCCTGATCGGTGATAATCAGGTTATCACGGAGACGGTTTAGCAGGATGGTATGGTTGACCTTGTTGAAAGCAGAGGAAAGAGCAAGTAGGATGTGGACAGAGGGAATGTTAGAGTCAAGGTTGGAAAGCAGATCTTCACGGATGGTCAGGAGAGCAGTTTCTGTGCTTCTGGCATCTCTGGTGGTCATTGAGAGAGCCAACAGAATGAGAATGAAGGTTCAGCTGAGAGATGGCAAGCTTTTCCAGGAGTTTACCGTAGAAGGGAGTAATGGAAATTGGGTGATAGTTAGCTGGGCAAGAAGGATCAGCAGTGGCTTTCTTGAGGAGAGGACGAACAATGGAGTGCTTTAGCAGGGTGGGGAAAGAGCCAAAGGCAAAGGAGAGGTTGCAGAAATCGGCTAGGGCTGGAGCGAGGGTATCAATGTGGTCCTTAATGGTTTTAGAGGAACAGGGATGGACCTGTTTTGATTAGACTTTTATAGATCGGACTTGTCTAGCGACCTCATCAGGGGAGAAAAGAGGAAAGGAGGAGAAAGAGGGAGGGGGGTAACTCCCATGGTGTCAGCACCAGAGAAGGAGAGGGGAGATGAGGGAGAGCAGAGGAGAGGGTGCACAAGATGTCCTGGGATTTAGAGATAAAGTGAAAGGCAAGGGCATTGCAAAGAGCTTGGGAGCAAAGAGGAGGGGTGTAGACTGCAGTAGGGTGGGCCAGCTCCTTACAGATTTTAAAGAGTTTGGCCGAGTTGTTAGATGCCGCAAAGACACAGGCTTGAATGTGGACTCTCTTCTTGGTGTGGACAGAGTCGGAATTGCCTTTGGAGCAGGCGGCAGGCCAGTTTGTCAGAGGATGAGCAGGAAGCCCTCCATTTCCTCTCAGCCGCCCTACACTTAGGTTTAAGTGTAGCTAGGTCAGAGTCATACCAAGAGTTGCATTTGGCTATCGACTTCAAACGGATTCTCGTAACAGGGGCAAGAGCATCAAGAGTAGCAGAAATAGAGAAGTAGAGAATGGACAGGGCTGTGTCATGGTGTGAGTCAGTCAGGGGTGAAGGGGGGGCCCAAGCTCTTTTGCTGGACTTTAGGACTTTTAATCTTTATCCTGCAGAGAGTGAGACCTTTTTCCCACTCTCTCATGTATTTTTCTTTGATTTGAACGCTGTTTTTCTTTTGGTTTTGGAGTCTGACAAACTCCATAGGCATCATCTTTTTACATTGTGACACACAGCACCTTTGTTGCAGTGGCACAGGGAAGTCCTTAAGATTTCCCAAAGATTGAAATACCTTTTCTTGCATAAACTACTGTTTCCAAGAGCAGTAAGTGAGATTGACTTTCCTTACCTTTTTAAATTTTGCAGACACAGGACACACTATCTTCCATAGAGTGCTGGAGGGGTTACTTAGTATACTTTCTCAAGTAAAATTTTTACGTTACCCTTTCTACAATTAAATGGCTGGTGGCAGTGGTTTACTTTTTCCTACCATTGTGTATTTTTACCGCGGGCTGCGTTCGCAGCTGCAGTATAGCACCCTTGAGTGCCCATTTAGTCAAAATGGCCCATTATTCTTTTTTCGCCATTTCTTGTTGCAAAGGTCCTTGGTGAGATTTACGCTGCGTGCCAAACCAGGTTTGGTCCCTTTGTTCCTTTTATCTTTGGCGTGGTTCACTGGTGAAGCCCGCCGCCGGCTCCAGCGTGTCTGGCAGGGCAGGAAGCAAGGGAGGTGCCCGAAACTCCCTGTGCTTAGTCTCCTTGGTGACACCCGAAGGTGATTGGCCAGCAGGCTGTTCTTGGAGGACAGCCACCCTGCTGTGTGAGTGACAGCTAGGTTTCAAATGAATGGGAGAGACTTGCATTAATGGCAAGGTTTTTTGCAAGGAAGCCAGAGCCAACAACTGGACAAAGGAATTCGAAGAAGAATTTTGGAAGAGAAGCTTGCTGCAACTCCTGGGTGGGCCATTGGTTTACCAGTTAAAGCCCTGCTGCAGTGCTGAAGCTCCGAATTCGCATCGACTAGAGAAGCCCTGCAAAGGATGACTTCTCCCCTTGGGTTAGTGGGACCAATCGAGCCCAAGACAAACTCGACTGGAAACCCTCTATCTGCTGGCTGTACTTCTATTGCTGCTGCAGGAACCGAGTGCCAGGAGACAGGAACACCAGAATCGAGTGCATTATTTTTAAGCCAGACCCGAGCTCCAGGAAGATTCTCCGGACTCCCTCGAAGCAGGTCTGACCAAGCCTGAGCCACCTCAACAGAACGCTGGACACCAGAAGCAAGGAAAGTCCACAAGGTGTCCAAGAACCATGGTGGTGCTATTAGCGAGAACCTTAAACTGCAAAGTGCCGCTGATCTGAACTTTGCCCATTGCTGCCGCCGACCTTTGAATCGTAGTGCAGGAGTCCCCAGACGTCCTCCCTCGACTGAGGCCTGGGAACAATAGGATCTGCCATTATACAACAGGAACAGAAGCCAGCTGGAACCAATTTCTTCAGACCTAAGGTACCGTGAACTAAAGGGTACTTAACTCTTGTTGTGTAGCTTGCTTGCTCTCAGTTGAAACTTACATTTTCTGCCTTTTGCAGAGTTGCCTACAGCTTTGCCCATCACAAGCCTCCCAGCTGGTGGCCCAAAAGTGATTTATTTTTCTATAAATCTCTCTATAACATTGCACAAGACTTTTTACTTACCTTCAAGAAGTGCCTCAGCTCCCCTAGAATTTGCTCAGTTGACATTGGCTGTCCTGGCTCCCTGAAGACTCTTCTAACCTCTGACTTTGTGTTTTGATCTATTCCTTTAAAGTGTCATACATTCTTTAGTTTTATAGCTGGGAAAGGGTTAATCGACATTGCATTGGGGGGGTTAAAAAGTGCTTAACTGTTTGAGAAACTTGTTAACCATTGTTTCCTTCACTAACTTTTTCCTTTTTGACATCAAACTCAATATTGCTTTAAATGCACCAGTGATATATCAATGTCCACAGTGTCCTAGTGACTGAAGTCACCTAGGGTGTGGAAAGTGTCTTTTTGCCATCCCCAAATGATATCTACTGATTTATTGAAACTGAGAGTGTGTATTTTGAAGTATATTTAAGTGTTACATATTTGCTCCCTTCTGAAGGAGGCTTATTTTAAAACTGACTGTTAAATAAATAATTATTTAATCAAGAAACCTTGAGTGTAAATGTTATTTGGATACTTGTCACTGTGAAACTGTATGTTGCAACCCTACAGCTCACATGGACCCCTCTTGAGATAAGCCTGGCTGCTCAGTCACTCTACCAAATTGTGTAGTACAGACTTATACCAAAGATTGGGTTACCTATTGCCAAGAGGATAAGACTGGTGCAGTCTCCCACAGGGTTAGTGCATATAATCTTGCCTAACAATCTGCAATTCTACCCATCACCTGTGGAGGTTCCTTCCTTTCCCCAGTGATCTTCAATCTATACATGGAGCCACTGGAAGCCCACCTACCTACACACAATATCCAAATCCACCAATACGCCAATGACACACAGCTTTACCTCAAGATCGACTCCATCAAGAACATCCACAGACTGAAACCCTGCCTCTCGTTGATCCAGTCTTGAATGTCACTTGAAGCTCAACCCCTCCAAGGCAGAGTTCCTACTCTTCACCAATAACACCAAAAAACCAGACATACATACCTGGCGATCAACCATGAACCCTGAGGGGTTCACAACCGAGCTCACCTCCTACGCTTAGTCCCTCAGGTTCCACATCAACAAACACCTCTCCTTCAAGAAAGGGCTCAATGGGAAGGTGCTAATAACGGTACCGAAAATTGCGGTACCGTTATTAGCTCTAAAGTCCCTTAACGGGTCCCGTCCTTAATTCCTGGTAAAACCAGGCGTTAAGGAAAGGACCCGCTAAGGGAACTCGGAACAGGGCGCAAAGGGATTACCGGCACCAGTGTCCTTACCGGTGCCCGGTATCCCTTTGCGCCAAACTCGGAATGAGGCCCATTGAATGGCGAAATACCAAAATCACCAAAAAAGGCCTTGGCACTGGGGGGAAAATCCATAACAGTTAAAAGTTAGAGGCTAGGCACATCTGACTGTGTGAACGTTAAAGAAATAAAATGGGTTGGAATGGGATGGAAAACATTTTGAACATGTTTGTAATCATGATCAAGCTGTTGTATTATATGATTTAATATGACTGTTAGTAATGGTGCCGGCACATCAGTGAAAAGACCCAATGTTAGCCAGTCAGCAAAATGTGTCGTAACTTTTTTCAGAGTCCGTAAAGATGTGCAAGTATCAGAGGCTGTGAGTGACACAGAGAGGTAACCTCAGGGGAGTATACTAGGAAGGAGGAGGTTGAAGACGGAGGAGCACAGGTTGGTGGTAGAAGAAAAGGTAGGCGTGTGAAGTGTAATGCAATTCAGAAGAAAAATTCATTGAGCAAACACGAGTTTTATGGGAAAAGCAGGAATTTTCCATTGGGCCAGGTTGCCTATGCATAGGACAATTTGGTGTTAGGACGAACAAAAGGGGGTCAGAAGGACAGAGCAGTATCAGAGAGATGAGAGTCCATAAAAACATAAAATGAAAAGCTGAGCAACTATCTTTCCATCTCTCACTGGCTGTCACTGCAGGGACTCTTTTTACTGACTCGGCACTGGAGCAACTTTGCACTAGACAGACTTTGGTATCAGGTCCTGAGAAGTCCTGTAACTAGTCAGCCACGGCGGCAGGGTACAGGAATCTGCAGTCTGGTAATGTGCTGTGTCCTCCCAATGAGAGTGGAAGAGACCCTCTCAGACAGAAAGAGCTCGACACGGATTTCTGAGATTTACCTAAGGTTCAGAAGGTTTGAGAAGACCGTAGGGAGCAAGCAGGGAAACCATTCTGAGAAATCACAGGGTTGGGTGGACCCACCTAACATCCTACCATCCTAACACTTTTACTTTGAGTTTGAGAACATTGTGTTTTCTTTTAGCTGACCCGTTGTGTGAATATTCCTTGAAGAAAAGTCTTGAACATAAATCTAAGGAATTGGAATCGTTCATTGCCCAGGTGCCCTATGTGAAAATGGCCTAATGGAATAAACCCACAAACAGACAAAAGGGAGCATGTAAGAATCAAGAAGCACTATAGAAAATGCACCTGCAAAAAATAGCCCAACACAACTCTACAACTCAACATGAGGACTTGCCCTGTACACTCCTGCTCATACAGCATAACACACCTCCACACAAGGAAACTGAAAAGGGACTGGGTATTTAATATTGCTGTTGATCATTCCAAAGCCTGTTGAATCTCATTGGGGAATTGGGCGATTCTGATCAGCCCTCAGAAGGAAAACCCAGGACACTGAACGTCCATGTGGGTTTGAATACTCTTTTGGGCTGCTGGGGAGTCCCATGAAATTGCAACACGCGGCAATCCCAGCCTTTGTGGCTAGTACTAGGAGAATAGACTGGAAAGAGACACCCAGTAGAACACATTGTAGTAACTTTCGTTCTTTCTTGTTTTTTATTGATACCATATTGACAGAACGTTTAACAGGCAATAGCTTTAAACATCCAATAGATTGATAATTCATTGATAATTGATAAATTGATCATTGTAAATTGATAAACGTATAATAGGCAATAGCTTTAAACATGCAATAGTGTGATAATTGCTTTTTATTTCTTCGCCAGCCAGCACTGGGTAGCATCTGTGGGCTGATCTCCCCACCACGAGCCTGCTGGAGCACCTCCGCCATTACCCGACACAAGGTAATGTATGCATTTTATGCACATTGTAACTTGAACGGAGCAGCGCGCGCTCAATGCATCCTAAACATCCTACCTAGATTCCATTTAATTTCGGCATATTTTCCACTGCCATCTCTTGTGGATTTACTGGATATTGCTTTCAAAGCCCAGTATTTCTGACTTTGTTACTACTCCATCATGGCCACCGCCCTACGAAGTACCAAAGTGCTTGCCCTGCCCTCGGGCCAAATCTGCTCTAATTCAACAGCACATCTCCCAAAAAGCTAATCAGGGAGCAGGCAGGCGCAGGAGCCAGCCAGCGCAAAGGACCACACAAATGCCCCATGTCTGAGCCTGTCTGAAGCTGGATGGAGCATCTCTCCCTGCAACTTACTTTCGGCATCACTCCTAAAGGTTTTCTACGGAGTCGGTCACCCGCACGCTCTTACCACAAACCTTTTGTTTCTTGACTCCACTTGTCCTGGAAAGCAACTATGTATCGCTTTGCTCCACCCACCTTCCTTGATACTATAACTTCTGAAACTGCCGCCTGCTCCTTTCCTTACCTGCCTATCTGTAACCTCTAATCTCAGCATCAAATGTATTATCTTTCATGATGAGCCTCGTAGTAATTGCTCGTCAACTGCTCTCTAAACTCCCGGCTCCAAAAGAAAAAGAAAATCAATAACTTACCTCTTTCAATTCTCTCTGCTTCCGATTTGTGCACCCATTCTTTTTTCTTACACTGTCATTGAGTGATTTCTGTTAAATTCTATTTAGGTGTATTTACAAACTTGATTATTCTGTAAATCTGCGCATCTCCAGAAAATCAACTTAATTTTGTCTGCTTGGCCATCTGGTGTGATTCTATTGTTGCATAGTACCTTTTAACCTCTCCCCTGCCATCCTCTGACCTCCCCCCACCTCTTTTTGGTCTCTGCTCCCATGGTGCGCTCCGTCTCCCCTATCATTTCAAATTGCTTCTCCATCTCCTATCCTCCAACTCTCACAAATTCTGGAAGGAAGGAGCTAAAAAAAGGCACTCCTGAGATCCAAACCCGATCTGTCCATCGCAGACACCTTCATCAATGCTTCTTACAAAAAGACTATTACTGACATTCTTTTCGCTGTCCCCTTGTCTATGGACCCCCATATGGTTTCTGTTCTCTCCCCTTTCTCCTCCTCACCCAATACTGGTGGTACCAAACGGGAAGGGCTCTTGACCCACTTGACCCACTTCACATCTTCCAAATGCACCTTTAAAATCTATCATAATGGCACTGTTATGGCCCAGGGCTCTCAGTCCAACCTTGACAGGAGTCTTCATTCTCTCTTCACCTTCCCACCCTCTTCTTCCACCCCTCAATCCCCCATCCCCTTTCCCCTCCCCCCAGGTGTGGCATCCTACCCCTCGTAAATCTTTTAAAGGGGTCAACTAGCTTCACTTAGTTACCCTCAATTCCTGCTCTGCTATCAAACACTCCTCTGACATCTGTCACCTCCTTGAGGACCTTGTACTTGATGTCATTGCCCTCACTGAGACATGGCTCAAGGCCAGCTCTGTCACTGCTTTTGACATTCTTCTATCTGAGGGATACAAGATCCTGTCCAACCCCAGACCCTCTCTGTCTGGTGATGGAGTGGCTCTGATCTTCCCAGAGTCGGTTTCTGCCTCCATCATCCCTACTCAAACCAACTCATACTTTGAAAGCTTAGTCTGCAGGCTGTCTGTCTCTCCTCCTTTCTCTGTTACTCTCGATATCATCTACAGACCGCCCGGACCTACCTCCCTTTTCCTCTCAGAATGGGCCAACTTCTCCCCCTCTCTTCTTGCCATTATCTTTCTTGGGGACTTCAACATCCATCTCAACTCCCCTGATGTGGCCACTGTTATCTTCCATGACCTCTGTGACACTCTCTCCCTCACTATCCTTCCCTCTGGCCAAACCCACTCTGCTGGGCACACCTTGGATGCTCTCATCTCAACACACATCCCTTTCCCAAACCCTCACACTGCCCCTCTCTCCTGGTCTGACCACTCTCACCTTTCTTCCCTCCTTGACCTGCCCTGTCCCCAGACTCCTTGCCCCGCACTGCCAGTCTCCTTCTCCATCATTCGACCGATGAAGCGTGTGTCAGTCGCTGCTTTTGCTTCCTCCTTCATTCCTCCTCCCCCCTTCATTGGACTCTCCTTCTGACTCTATTCCAACTAATTCCCCTCTCTCTGTCTATCTCTAACACCCTTCGCCCTTGACATACTTGCCCCTGTCATGAGGATCTGCATGAAGCCTGCCTCCAAATGCAACTCTTGGTATGATTCTGACTTAGCCGCTTTGAAACAAAAGTCCAAAGCGGCAGAGTGGAAGTGTCAGAAATCTAGTTCAGACCCCCAACAAACTGGCCTGCCACCTACTCCAAAGGCAATACAGTCTCTTCATCTACTCCAAGAAGAGGGCTCTTGTCCAAGCCCGCACATCTGGTGCCACTAATAACACGGCTGAACTCTTTAAAATCTGCAAGGAACTTGCCAATCCTACTGATGTCTCCTCTTCTCCTCCTCCCTCCCAGCCCCTATGCTATGCACTGGTCACCCCCTTTTCCTCCAAAACTCTTGGCATCCTGTCCTCTCTATCCTCTGCTCCCCGTCTGACCTCCCACCTTCTCTCACCTCTTTTGGCCCCTTCTCTCCACCCTCATACTCTCCTCCCTCTCTCCCATTGCACCGGATGAGAACTCTAGAGTAGTCTGCTCTATAAAAGTCTCCTCTAAACAGGTGCTCCCCTGCTCGTCCAGAGCCATCAAGGACAACATTGACACCTCCCCCCTGCTTTGGCTGACCTCTCAATCATTCTTCTGCCACAGGCTCCTTCCATTAAACCCTTAAGAAATCTCTTGTGCACCCTGTCCTAAAAAAGCTGCCCGCTGACTCTTCTTGACCTGCCAACTATCATCCTATCTCGATCACTGCTTTTTTGGGCAAACTCATGGAGAAGCTGTTCATTCCCCAACTGGCCCTACACACATAAATGGTGCCCTTTGACCACCAGTCCAGTTTCAGGGCAGCCTGAGGCACGTAAACCACTCTTCTGCACAACAATGAAGACCTGCTCTCTAACTTGGACTCTAACACTCCCTCTGCTCTGATCCTCCTTGATATTGCCTCTGCTTTTGACACAGTCAACCACTCCATCCTCGTAAACGGCCTCCATGATACTCTAGGCATCACAGACATGGCACTGACGTGGCTGACCTCCTTCCTCTCTAACAGAGCCTCCCAAGTGCAAATGGGTTATTTTCTCTCCTCCACCTCACTCTCTACCTGTGGCCTCCCTCAGGGCTCTATCTTATAGCCATGGCTTTTCAACATCTACCTGGCCCCTCTGGTCTACCTGATCCCCACTTTCTCCCCTCATTTCCAGCATTATGCAGACAACACACAGCTCTCTTTCAGGCTGCGTTCCCTTACCTCCATCTATTCCTCTTCCTCCCTCATACCTGACTGCCTGAGTGCTATTCAGGCATGGTGCTCTGCCAATGATCTCTGCTTTAATGCCAGTAAAACAGAAATACTTCTCATTGGGATGCCAGCTGCTTGTTTACCCCCCACTCTCTGGCCAGACTCCTTAGGTCCCTGCACTGCAACCACTGTGAGGTGAAAAACCTTGGGATCACCTTTGACTTCTCTCTCTTTCTGTCCATGCATAACATACCCTGTCAAGAAGTCCGATTTTCAGCGTCATCCCTTCAGGCTCATTCTACATTTCCCCACCTTCCCCCAAAAGCTCAATGTCTTCAGAGCCATGGTTGTGTCTAGGCTTGACTACTGCAATAGCCTCCTCCTCAACCTGCCTATTTTCTCCCTTTTGCCCCCTCCAACTAACCCAGAACAGGACTGCAAGACTTATCATTGGCCTCAAGCCCAGGGACCTAAAATCTCTCCACTGGCCCCCAGTGACTGCAAGGATCATATGCAAGGCCATTATATATTCGCCCATAGCAAGCAGCCGGTTCATCATTAGTTCTATCACCAAATAACATTGGCGGAAAGACATTCTAGATTCCAGAGAGTAAATAAGTGTTTCAAATGCATATAAACCGGACATTTAAACATAAAATGTATCTCACTTTTAAATCTAAATTTAATGAATAGAAAGCATAAATACTTCAGCCTTAAATCACCAAAATATTTCTCATAGTCCGTTGACAGTTTCTTGCTCCAAAAACCACAAAGAAACAGCGAGCTCTGGATCTTACTACAGAGAACTTCATCTTCCTTAGCATTATTAATGGACCTCACTACAAGTGTGGCAGTCCGGAAACAAGGGTGACGGTAGCAATGTAGCGCACCCTTTCCGGACTGCCACACTAAAAGTCTACCTGCAGGGTCTATTGAACCTGGCCGGTCCGACAAACGGGCAACGGTCCCGGTAGGCAGACTTGTCATGGAAGCACCAGCACTGTTAGCAATGGTGCCAGTCCTTCCATCTCTTCACTCCCATGGAGTCCTGTTAGACACCACGGGAATTTGAAACAACATTTTCCGAACCACTGGGACTTGTAATGTCCCAGAGGGACCGGGATATCAAGCACCGGAAAAGTGTGATGAGTCTGGCAGCAATACGCCGGTAGCAATGGCAGGTTACTGCCAGACTTGTAATGAGGCCCATTCTGTCTCAATTGCAGTTTCTGACCTAGAATGTATTCCTTATGGATTCATCCAATGCTCTTCCAGTGCAATGCTATACAAAAACTTTTTAATGACTGTGCTGTCGAATGTCCACCCACTTGGGATGAAAGATCTTTTACAGCCTTTCTGTAACTCCCTAGATGAGGAGAGCTCCATATTCTTGCCCAATACAAGAGTGGTTTTAATTGCACTAGGCCTGCTATGCTACACACGTTGAATTATAATATCAGGGGGATTGTTGGTGCACATACTGGAAGCCCTAATAGGCTTTTTTAAAAGCCATGTTCTATTGCTGCCAATATTCTGTTGTTCATGAACCCCTATAATTAATTATGCTCAGCTCCGTGAAGGGTCACATGATTGGCCTTCAACGCAGAGGTTTCAACAGATACCCTTGGTGCCCCCATAAGTCCTTGTAAACCTAGAAATGAGCCCACTGTATCTTGGTAGGGTAATTGTAGCATTCTCAACTTGGTTGCTCCAATTCCCATTTGATGTGACTCTCCCATGCCTAAATCATAGGTGATGACTTGCTCAATCATTTCACCATTTCTAGAGATGATATTTAAGGTTGTGGGTTTCCTTTTTCTAGAGAGCGCCATTGTTTTAGTCTTAGTGCATTTATTCTGTGAGCTATTGGCTTTACAACATGTTTAAAATGTCCATTTGTCTTTCTATGCCACAGAGAATCTGAGATATTATTTCTGCGTCATCCACAAACATTAGCACGGGATACTTCTCCTTTCCCTATCGGGGCGCATCAGTCAGCAAATACAAAAGATTCTCTATACCTTGATTGATAAAGAGACTGAAGTGTTTCAGTGTTAATAGACACCCTTGGCATACGCCCATCTGCATCTTAAATGGTCTGGAGGTTTAACACTTAGACCCCACATTACTGTAGCTTAGTTTCCATTATATTGCAATAGTGTAGCAGACGTTATGGTCGAAGGGAATCCTAGGCTGATTAAGAGTTTCCATGGCTTGAAATCTGGAACACAGTCAAATGCCATTTTAAGGTCGATGAACATTAAATATAGGTTCATTTTCCTTAATGTCACAAATTTCTCTGTTACTATATTCCGTTTTAGACACTGATCGCTGTGCTAATACCAAACAGGAAACCTGCTTGCAGGTGGTTTATTAGACATTTCACTGCTATCCATGGCTCCAAAGGTGTTCAAATAAACTTTGCAAAAATCTTACAAAAATTAAATTGGCCGGAAATTTACGGGGTCCTCTGTGTAATCTTTTAAAAAAAATGGGCACAATGTCTGCCACAGCGCATGATTTAGGGATCACATTCTCTGTCAATATTGTGTTGAACAATTGTGTCCAGTTTGTTCATTGGGGCCTTGAGCTTTGTTATGTTTTTGTGTTGCTATGGCCTTACATACCTCATCAACTGTAAAAAATAACTGAGCTAGGACTAGCTGTTTTTCATTCCTTAATAAGGTGATGCAATCTCCACAATGAGTATTATCACAGCAAAGATTACTGACATTGTTATATCAGCTTGATTCTGGGATGTTACCATGCTGGATACGTTTGTCTGTCATTTGCCTGGTGCTTATCAGCAGCTAGAACATGGCGCTCTCTCTTTTTAATGATCAGTGCATGCCTGTACTCCTTTCTTGCTGACTGTAGCACTATTCTATCCTATGAATTCACAGCCTGTGTGCAGTGTATTCAATAGTGATTTGCCTCCCTTCACTAATTTTTCAAACTAGACTTCTGAGTTGTCTGATGTTTATAGTTTTGACTTTATCCATAGTTGTGATATATTACCTTTCATCTGGCATTTCTCTATCCCCACTGAATAATTCTAGTGAGGGTAATATTTCTAGATACATTTTTCGTGGAGTCTGTATATTTTGAATGCAATGCTTGGCCTTCTTCCCACTATCTAGATTCTCAAACTTAGGTGGTTTTCCACCTTGTGTTATATGTGACTGTCCAAGTTCCAATAATTGCACTGCAATAACCTAGGCCTTCTTCACACTATCTAGGATTCTCAAATTTAGGGGTTTTTCCACCTTGGGTTATTTGTGCATTCTGGGATCCCTTCATCCTGAGTGTCCTCCTGACTCGTTGCTCAAGCTGCCTGGCTCTCGCAGTCCTGTCCACCTGCATTAGTTGAACTTTCTAGTTGTGGCCACTCTCCCTTCCCCCACCCAATCTATGGTGCTCTCTGTCTCTCCTATCTTTTCCAACTACTTCTCTATAGACTATCCTGCTCTCCTCACTAAATCTGGTAGGAAGACGTTTAAAAAGGACATCCTAGTCTCCAACCTAGGCCTCCCTATCACTGACGCCTAGACCAGTGCCTCCTCCAAGGAAACTCTCACTGACATCCTCTTTGTCGTGCCTTCTCCAGACATATGGACCCTCCACATGGTCTCTGTGCTCTCCCCTTTCTCCTCTTCTCCCATTAATGGAGGCACCCGTTGGGATGCCCTCTGGGCATCCTTCAATTCCTCTAAGGTCATCATCATTGTTTACTCTAATGGGACCGTCCTGGTCCAAGGCCCTCAGGCCAACCTTCACCTCTTTGATAGATGCTTCCAGTGCCTCATCAACTTCCTTTCCTCTCCTGCTGTCCCCTCTCTCCTTTCCTTGACTACCTCGCCTCCCTCTTCTGCCTCTTCCTTGGCTACCTTGCCTTCCTCCCTCCCTCTCTGCCCCTTCTTGGACTCCCTCTACACCTCCACAGGGCATTCCCCGGAAGTCCTTCAAGGATGGCAACCTTCTCCATATTGCCACTCTAGACTCACACTCTGCTGTCAAACACTCCTCTGATATCTGCTGCCTTCTGAAAGAACTTGACCTTGATGTCCTTGGTCTCACCAAGACATGGTTCACAGCCAGCTCTGTCACAAGCTTTGATAAACTCCTTCCTGACGGTTACAAGATCCTCTCTGCACCCAGAGTCAACCGCTTGGGTGGGGGTGTAGCCCTGATCTTCCCCGAGTGGATTCCTTCCTTTGTCACTCCTATTCAGGCCTACTCCTCTTTTGAATGCCTCGTCTGTAGGCTCTCTCTCTCCCCTAGCCATTGCCTTACTGTGGCTACTATCTAACGGCCACCTGGTCAGATCGCATCCTTCCTCTCTGAGTGGGCGGACCTCTCCTCCTTGCTCCTGGCCTCAACTACTCAACTCCTCCTTCTTGGAGACATCAACATCCACCTGGATACCTCCTGTCCCCCTCAGGACTCTTTCGTGACCTCTGCAACTCTCTCTCCCTCACTATTCTCCCCTCGGGCCCGACTCATTCTGCAGGGCACACTCTTGATGTTCTGATCTCCTCAGACCTTCCCCTCTCTGTCCCTCTCACCTCTCCTCTCTCCTGGAGTTATCACTTTCTCCTCTCTCCTACCTCACCCTCCCTACCCCTCAGGCCAAGCCACCTCCATCACTGCCACCCACCTTCTCGGTTATCTGACCCATGAAGCGCGTGTCAGCTGAGGCTTTCACCACCACCTTCTCACCCCCTCTCCCCCTTTGGCTGACTATCATCCTGACACAGCCCTCCTCACTCTACATTCTGCTATATCTGATACTCTTGATATCCTTGCCCCTGTTATGAGAATCCGTCTGAAGCCTAAAGACAAATGCAATTCCAGGTACGACTCAGACCTCGTCACCCTTAAATGCAAGTGTAGGGTGGCTGAGAGGAAATGGTGTGCTTCATTTACATCCTCTGACAAACTGGCCTGCCACCTGCTGCAAAGGCAATACCGGCTCTCTGTCCTTACCAAGAAGAGAGCTCACATCCAAGCCCGCATCTCTGCGGCATCTAACAACTCGGCTGAACTCTTTACAATCTTTAAGGAACTGGCCAGTCCTGCTGCAGTCTCTACCTCTCCTGTCCCCTCCCAGGCCCTCTGCTCAGCACTGGCTTCTCACTTTGTCTCTAAAACTCAGGCCATCCTGTCCTCTCTCTCCTTCTATCCACCCCACTCCCTGCTCTTCCTCTGGCCTTCCTGCAGCCACCCCTCCTCCCTCCTTCTCTGCTTTTCCCATGTTCTAGGCAGATGAGGTTTCTAGACAAGTCCGATCTATGAAAGTCTCATCAAAACAGGTTCAACCCTGTTCTGCCAAAACTATCAAGGACCACATCGACTCCCTGGCCCCTAGCCTGGCCGATTTCTGCAATCACTCCTTCGCCACTGGAGTCTTCCCATCCCCCCTGAAGCACTCCCTTGTGCAGCCCCTGCTTAAGAAACCCTCTGCCAACCCCTCCTGCCCGGCTAACTATCGCCCAATCTCCATCACTCCTTTCCCGGGCAAGCTCCTGAGAAACTAGCCATCTCCCAGCCTAATCTTCACCCAGAATCTGTTGGTTGTCTTCATGACCATCAGTCTGGCTTCAGAGCTGCCAGAAGCACGGAAACTGCTCTTCTGAACATTCGTGAAGACCTGCTCTCCAACCTTGACTCTAACACCCCCTGCGTCCTCATCCTGCTTGATCTCTCTTCTGCCTTTGACACCGTCAACCATGCCATCCTGCTCAACCGTCTCCGTGATAACCTGGGTATCACTGGTCAGGCTCTGGCATGGCTGACCTCTTTCCTCTCCGACCGACCCTCCCAGGTCCAACTTGGATCCTTCCCCTACGATATCTTTTTCTCTGCCTGTGGTGTCCCCCAGGGATCTAACCTCTCTCCCTGGCTTTTCAAACAATACCTGGCACTCCTTGCCCACTGCATCGCCGCTCTCTCCCCCAATTTTCAGTGCTATGCAGATGATACCCAGCTCATTTTCAGGCTACCCTCGGCCTCCTCCTCTCCCTCTCTCATCTCTGAATGTCTGTCTGTTATCCAGGAGTGGTGTGCCACCAATGACTTCTGCCTTAATGCCAGTAAGACTGAGATTCTACTCATCGGAGCACCCATGCCCTCCTTCCCTGCAGCTCTCTGGCCAGCCTCTCTTGGCCCTCTTCCTGCTCCCACCTGCAAGGCTAAAAACCTCAGGATCATCTTCGACTCCACACTCTCCTTCTTTCCCCACATCTCTGATGTCTCTAAGAAGTCACACTACCAGCTCAACCTCCTCAGAGGTATTCTTCCTTTCCTCTCCTTCCCCCAGAAGCTCACTGTCTCCAGAGCCCTGGTTCTCTCTAGGCTGGACTACTGTAACAGCCTCTATCTAAAACTGCCCTGCCTGCCTCTACTCTGCGCCCTCTGCAACTTATCCAAAACAGGACTGCGAGACTTGTTCTTGGCCTCAAGCCCAGGGATCGTACCTCTCCAGGACTGAAATCTCTGCATTGGCTCCCAGTGGCTGCGAGGATTATGTTCAAAACCCTCTGCATTGTTCACAAGGCCTTCTGGGGCCTGGGGCCGAAATAACTTCAACTCTGTCTTCCTAAATATCTTCCTTCTCGAGCTCTTCGCTCATCTGCCTCCAACTCCCACAGGGTCAGTCGCTTCTCCAAGCAACGAGTTGGCAGTAGATCTCTGTCCTCAGTGGAGGCCTTCCTCTGGAACAGCCTTCCTGCCTCCCTTAGACTTGAGGAGAACCATCTCCGGTTCCGGAAGCACCTCAAAACCTTCCTCTTTGCTTCTGCTTTCTCTCCCCCTCTCCCCTACTGAATTCCTGGCTGATACTGCACTGGTTACCTGGCCACCCTTCTGATCTCAGGCCCTCGCCCTGCTAGTTGCACACCTGCACTGCCTCTGTGGCAACCCTTGCCCCTGGGGACTGTTTTCTGTATCCCTACAGTCCCCTACCAGCACTTATGTCTGCACTTACCTTGCACTTGGCACCATCGGGCCATTTACTATCTAAATGTTCTACTATGACATGTACCACACTTTCCCCTCTCTCTTCCCCCTAGCACTTTTCCCTTTTCCCCCTTCCCATGCACTTGCACGATCTGAATGACACTGGGCCTAGTAAGATCGTTGTATGTCTTCCTCTGTTCCCCATCCCTTGCCTCGTCGCACCTTGAAACACTTGTGTATAGGCACGTTATAAATGCCATATCAATCATATCATATCATATCAATCTCATTTAATTACTCATCTAGATGAGCCGGATATCATGATTGGAATGTTATTTGGGTATCCCTGTTTATATTTACGCTATCCCATTCAAATTGTAGAGTGGTGACATCTCAAAGCCATACCTCTATATTTGTCACAATATCATCGATGTGGCTTACATGAGACCCATTAGCAATGGTGGCTTTTGCTGGTCTGTCTCTGCTTACCCTGCGATTACAAGCCCTAAGATTTAACAATGGCCATATTAAGTCATTTCAAGGGCATGCGTATGCTGTTGTCATGATGCCTACCTCCAAGGAGCCAGGTCCGACCCAGCAACCCCAGAGGCAGGCATCATTTCCCCCAGGGAAGTGCCAGCGGGCCCAAGCTGGGGCACTTTGGACACAGTCCTGGCGCCTTAGGCGCCAGGCTCATGTTGGACCCCTGTCCTGGCGCCTTAGGCGCCAGGCTCATAAAGCTAGACATGTGTTCAAGTGTTTTAAGGTGCACTTACCTGATGCAGACCATGCTGCTACATCCAGGCCCTCTTGAGGCCTGAATGGAACTACTTTACCTGTGGAACTACTTTCCCCTGGGTATGGTCGGGGAAGGGTACATACCTGATCGGTGGAAGGATACATACCTGGAACTTCTACCAAAGCTATTTAAACCACGCCCGATCAGCAACTCACGCTTCGCGTTGTTCTGCTCCTCGCAGCTGGACGCTCACCGTGTCAGCTCCTGCTTCTGGACTTCAGCCACGCCTGTTAGCATCCTGGGGCCCCTGCTAAGAGAGAATTGGAGAGAAAGAAGACCTTACCTGCTAAAGCTCCATCACGGAGACTTCACACCGACGATCCTGAAAGGGAAGACATCATTTTAAAAGCATTTCGCTTCGATCGCTGCAGCGCTGCATTTCACTCACCTTTCCTGGGCACCTCCATCTTCAGCAGCGATCATCCGGATCCGCAGCCACTTCCCAGAGCCTAGAGAGAAAAAGACAAGAACACAAGGTGAGAGAAGGAAGGGAATAGGAAAAGCTCAGTTTCCTTCTAAGACTTACCTGTTGGGTCATTCCCATTTCATTTCGGGTCCTGCCGCTTCCTGCATTCCGGACCCCGGCCCCTATGGGGAAAAAAGACAAAGACATTGAATGAGCGAATGCAAAGACATTACCCGAACGCTCATCCAGAACTTACCTGTCATTTACTGGAACTGCACGTTTCACTTCGGGTCGGCGCCATATCTCCGGCATTCCGAACCCCGGCCCCTAAGGGGAAAAAGACATAAGCGTTAGCGCTTGCTGCAATAAGACAATGAACATTATTATTAAGCTTGAACGTTTGAACTTGCTACAGAACTCTTACAGCGCCTTACCTGAATAGTCAAGCTTATTTGAACTCCCATCAAACCTCAATCCAGTGAAGTAACTGGGTTTCAACGCGCCCCTGCATCAGAAGCAGGATGGAGAACTCATCCTTCCAGACCCTAAGGTGAGACTTCACGGGGAATCGAGGAAGGGTATCGTGGAGGGTTGGAAGGGAGTGGGAGGCTTGAGCATTATTCCGTCAGTAGGTAATACTCCCTTTTCACGCACAGGGGAATATTCCTGCGAGCCAGTGAGTCCATCTTCAGAGTCCTGCGCTTCACCATAGAAGAAGCATCAGCACTCGAAGCCAGACCTGCGCCTCCATGGGAATCAGGTGAGTGTGACAGCTGTCTCTTAGGAAAAGGGGCTACTAGATTTGGTATGTCCCATGCCAGGTCTTCATCTTCCAATATTCCGGTGTTCATATTGAGAGGCTCATGTTGCAAATTAAAATCACCCACTTCAATTATGTGGCTATTAGCTAGATGTGCGCTCTTCCAAATCTCTATAAGTAATTCTGCAAGGCAGGTGATCTTCATCCCTATGCCATGTGATTGTCAATTGTAAGCATTTAACAGCATTAGCTATATCCCATTATTGGAACTAATATGCAACTCTTGCATATTAGGTTTCCATTGTTTATCATGTCTTCTTGGACATTCAAGGATAAATCTACCCAAGTTATTAAATCCCTGGTAGGTCTGTCCCCATGACGTTTAGTTGCATTTATATCATAAATTGCATAACCCTGAAGGTTAATGGGAAAGAGAGGCCAGGAATCTTGGAAACAGATGAGGTAGTGAGCTCTAATAAAGGCATGTCATTCTTCGCCATTTAGAGTTTTGACTAGACCTGCTACATTTCAAGATATAATGTGCATCTCTGTTAGTGCTGGGGTGTTCCTAATGGAAATATCCAAAGGTGTAACCCTGTATTTGAGGTGTTCTGTTGGTCAATCATTCTCCCTGGGACCTGCTCTTTCTTCTTATTTTCTTTTTGGGATCTGCCTTTCCTAACCATACATGTCAGTTGGTCAGGTCTCTTTATCTCTTGATAACCCTTCTCTCCCACAGCCTTTTGCCTGGAGATGCCATGTGATGGAGCAAGTAGGTAGGGGAGCATCTTTTGGGCAATCTTCTCTCTTCGTGAACACTTTTTACTGGAGGATTTGGTCTGAGACTATATTAACATTTTTAGGAGGCCACAATTTATATTCAATTGAGAGGAGTCTATTGTCTAGGTGTTTTGTTTTTAAGCTCCACACACATGCAGTCTTTCTCACTACCATGCATTGCAGGAGAATGAAAGCATCCCAGGATGTCTTCACGGATTAGGGACCAGCACCCTCTTCTCATCCTAAATCAGTGGATCATTTTATTTAACAAATCTCTAGGTTCTCTAATTTCTTTGTCAGACTTTGGTACGTTTACCAAATAAACAACGTGACCATCATGGTTGTTCTTGGTTATACATGAGGTCATACTATCTCTGCTCTGTTGCTTCTCCTTGCCCTTTAATGGCCTGATCAATGTATGATTCACTGAGTGCATTTCTACAGGTTCCCTGTTTCAATCTTTCTTAGCATTTTTGCCGTTAGTCTTCCTGGGGTGTCAGGTAATAATATCCCCATATATATGGTCGCCATAAATAATATCGCCGGGAAAATGTTGTGGCGATATTATTTGGGTGACCATATATATGGGGACAGAGGCAAAAAAAAAAAAAAATTTATAAAATGAAAGAAAAAAAAAGTTTGGGGGTTGCGGGGGTGTCCCCCGCATGTTCCATGCAATAATGTCGCCACAAAAAACGGCAATTTTTCGGCGATATTTTTGCATGGCAAGATTTTTGTGGCGACATTATTACATGGAACCCTTCCTGGTGGGTTGTTTGCTATAAAAGTACCTACTGTTATATTAACATTGGATACTATTGTAACACAGTGGTATTTGTTTAGGTTTACATCTGTAGCAGCTGGTAGTCTGTTCTCCTTCATTGCACCAGGATTGCAAGTCCCTGTGGGGACAGTTATTCCAATGAGGGACAGTTTTTCCAATGTATAATAGCTCTTTTTTAGATTAATATCATCTTGCTTTGTTCTAATCACTTCTCTTAGATTATCAACTGCATATGGTAGGTCATTGCAAGCATGGCATTTAGTGGAAGATCGTTTACTTTCTTCAATGCTGCTTAATGGTTTATCGATAGTATAACTGTCACTGTTGGCCGACCTAGGCTTTCGTTTGTTACCGTCATTATTATTAGGTGACATTAGTACACCCATTCTCAGCTTCACATTCCTGGTACACATTATCGGGTTATCCCTGGTTGCGCCTCCTGGGGGGTTTAGGGTTTTGAGGGTATTGAACCTACTGACAACCATTATCTGGGTTGGATAGACAAGGTGATTATCCAAGTCTTGGATAATATGGCCCTCACCACCTGTCAACTTGTCACTTTGGACATTTTTGAAACAGGTTTTGCAGTTTTGACAGGGTTTGAAACGTTTTGATCACATCTCCAAAGTGAGATGGGAAGCTCACTGGTTACCAATCAAGGTGCACAATGATTTCAAAATCCTCTCCATCACTCATCGCTGCCCACATAACACTGCCCCCGACCTCACCCACAGCATCTCTAAAAAGCCTAACATACGCAGCCTGCATTCCTCTTCTTCCACCTCACTTATCACCCCCAGATTCACCAGAAAAAGAGCCAAAGGGACCAGCTTTACCACTATTGTCTCCACCCTTTGGACCACACTCCCACCCACCATCATAAAAGATCCCTCCTACTAGGCCTTTTACAAAAACATCAAAACTCTAATTTTCAACAAATATGTCTAAAGCATGTTCACCTGTATTGCATTGTCTGTAACAATAACGTGTCATCTGTGACCACCAAGACAACACGTGTCTCATATGCACTGTCTGTAATGTAATCACTAGTGCTGTGATACCTGCAGGTCCAGGATGCTATCAAAAAATGTAATAAATAAATACATTTAATGTTCATCCCTTTACTATGCATTTCAACAGGAATACTATAATTCCTTTCTCCCAGTTACCTCATGCACTTTTGGGACTTCATAGTTCTTTAGGGATTCATTGATGTCAAGCATGAAAAAAGTGCAGTCACCCCTCCCCTATCTCTGCCTTTAGTTGAACCCTTGGACTTGCTTTTGTGGTTGTTGCTGCCCCCCCTGTGTTCGTTTCCCCCTGTGCCCTGGGTTTATATCCCTGAATGGTGGATTGATGGGTGCAAAGTTCAATAGTCGCCAGGGCATTATTAGAACCATTAATAATGCAATTAATTTAATTTACATTCTTCTCTATCGGTGAAGGCATGTCAGACAGTGTATCCCCTTGATGATAATTCATTAATCTCATTCATCAAAATGTTCGCCTCATCTATTGGTTTACGATCTAGGGTTGATATTTTGACAGATCTTGATGTAGGTCAATACCTTGAAGCTTTCCTTTTCGCCATTAGGTAATTGTTCATAATTTTCTCTGTATACAGAATAAAAACAAGTATTCAATATACGAGCTAGATCATCAATTCATTATTCGGTTAATAAGATTAAAATTCAATATAAATGGCAGTATAACAACAGTCCAAAAAGAAACGTCTGAGACCTGTGCAGGGAAATCCTGAGGGCTCAGGGGCAACCTTATTTCGACTCTGCCCTACCCTCCGGACAGGTAATGCCAGTCTCAGTCCTGTTCGGAAACGCTTCATGGCTTGAAGGGCACCCTTAGTCCATCTGCCTCCTCCTGCACCAGGTACTGAGAAACCAGGCAAGGTGTATACATTCAGCATCCAATCATACGTACAGGTTAATTCATCAACATCAAGTCACCTATGCCAGGCCAATGTATTTTGCCGTACGTCACAGTCAATGGGCCTCATTACGATTTTGGCGGTAGCCATGCCGCTATTGGCGGCATGGCTGCTGCCAAAATCGGGTCCGGGTTCCCAGAATGGGGAATTACCGGGCCATTCGGAGTTCGGAGGGCCCGGTAATTCCCCCCTCCAGGACCTTCCCCATTCCCATTTCAGCCCCAATAGGGCTGAATGGGAATGGGGGAGGGAGCTAACAACGGGCCGTTTACGACCGGCCCGTTGTTAGCTCCCTCTTCCCCTCGCCGGACTCGCTCTGCACGTCTGGTCAAACCAGTCGTGCAGAGCGGGTCCCGCGAGGGGACCTCGTAATGTGGCTGAATGGTGTGAACGGGTCCGCATCCCTTTGCGGCACCCGTTAACCAATTCCGCCACTCTTGTAATGAGACCCAATATCTTTCTGCCACAAAAAGTAGGGCATCAGGTGATTATACTTTGATCCGATAATGACAGAAGTTTTCAACATGCACAGAACCACCGAAATTATGTAAATTGATTATAGCGAGCATGGCATCTAAAATGATGGAGGACAGCCATTGTAATAAAAAAAAGGTGTCAAGTGAGGCAAGTGTATTTAGCTAAACTAGGAATGTTAAGCTTGACGTGGTTTGCCCCGTGACAATCCCAAACAGTCCAACCAGTGACCCCTTTGGGCACAACAGAAACTGAGAAAATTGATTTAATTTAGGATGGCAGCCCCTCAGCTGTTTTTCGGACCACATATAAACGTGCATATAATGTATATAGTGCATAACGTGAGTTAGGTAAGAGTTTCATAGTAATGATAAATCTTCCTGACCTGTGTCAACCCAAGAACGCTTTGCTTTTACTGGTTGATTATTCTTCTTTATACATCTGTGAGTGGGATCCTTGTACACGTTTTATGGATGTCATTTTTAAGACTCTCAATAGTGTCTTTTAAAAGTGATCCTCTTTGACAACTTTTTTGGCAATACGTGCTTATTGATGCTGGGTTGCCCTAGGGGCTCCCTTTTAAATTTTCTCTGGCTAATCATGTGAGAACTACACTTCCCACAGGTAGAAAGGATCTTTGGATCCCTTTTATATTTTATTTAGTGAGAACAGCATCCTCCACCTTATGGAGAGTGCTGGGGAGATACTGGGGCCCGATTCTTAACTTGGCGCAGTGAACGTGCTAAAGAGCACGATTCACTGCGCCAACTCAGGACGCCCAGGCTCCACCAGTATTCTCAAATGGGCCTGGGCATCCTCGTACTGCAGGACAGTGCACCTTCAGAATTGTGCCTGCTTTTGTGATAACGTGCACAAACCTGAAATCAACATATTCGTTATTTTACAAAAATGCAGCTGAAAACACAGGTATATATTAACACTTTAATATACACCAAAGCAAGCAGCTTCAATGTTACAATGCTACAACTTTACAATGTTACAACGTTGAAGCGCTTGCTTCTTGTGGCACTCCTCCAGAATAACAGCACCAAAATTGTCCCATTTATGTGCGCGACTGTAGCGCACATATAAAACTGGAGGAGTGCCAAATACTAGTCTACAGTGGCAGGTACCGAATGTGGCGGTTGCTAGGTTGGTTTCCAACCCATCCTAGCAACCGCCACATGCAATCGGAAAGTGGCCCATTCCGCTCGACTTCGGATGAATGCGCCACCTTCAGAAATAGTTCTTAAGTACCGAAAAGGTCTTCAACGCTTTCAACTACCTTTCCGGTACATAACACGAGTTGAGAATCAGGCCCTGACTAGTCTCTTTCTCCTTTTAAATGTACCATTCATGTTACAAGGACCAACTTAACTTTAATGGCTGGTGGCAGTGAACCTTTTTATTAATTTGGTGTACCTTTGCAGTGGGCTGTTTGCACAGCCCCGGTAAAGGCACGAAGGGGTGCTCATTTTACCAAAATGGCCCCTGTCTTGTTTATTTTCACTTTTAGTATTCCGTGCACTATCCTGGTCCTTCCCCTGACATTCAGGGTGGGACATTACTTTGTGTGATTTTTACATTCGGTGGGAGTCCTGTGGAGTCCCTACCCAGGCTCCAGAGTTTCTGTGAAGGGAGGAAGTGAGGGAGGAGTCCAAAACTCTGACGCCCGTTGTCTTCCAGCCTGAGTGCGAAATTCTAGTTCAAACTGGGAGACTGGCTATCCTGAAAGGTTTGCCAACCCCCTAAGTTTGAATGTTGCAAGGCTGCTTGATTGGCTGGGTTCCTGCAAAGAAATGTGATACTGGAAGCTGAAGAGGTAATCAACAACCGGAATCAAGAACAAAGATGAAAGGTAAGAATTTGCAGCTGAAACGATTTCCAGTGACCAGAGAGCCTGCAGTGTAACCAAAGCATGCTGTAGCACTTCCATCCAATAAAACTGGGGACTCCAAAAACAACGGCCCTGATTCAGGGCCTAGTGATATGCACTAGACTTAAGAATATCTGCATTTTGAGCCATCCCACGCTGTGCTGCGACCTTGCGGGCTGCAATACCCCAATACCCTGTGACCTCAAGCCATTGTGTGGTGCACAGTCTTCCTAATTCCGAACCTCGCTGAACTTTCATGGACATCCTTGTGGATCTCCAGAGGCACAATTCAAGTCCAAACATTCCCCTCAAGAGAGTGCTGGATCTTGCAAATGATGAGAATCCAACAGGCAATATTCTGTCTTCTTCTGTGCTCCTGAAAAAGGGCGCCAAATACACGGAGCCAGGTACAGCCATGAGGAAAACCTTGCTTAGAGCATTCCCTGTGATGCTTGCTGAAAAAGTCCTTCCAGTGTCCTGTCTTCTGTCCTCTTGATGAAGGAATTCAATAATCAGGTTTTTGGCTGCAGATCATGAAGTCCTCCTGCTGCAACATCTTCTTCTATGCTGAGGTACTGTGCTGGCTTGGCTGTTTACTTGCCTTACGTCTCTGTGAGTCCTGTGTAGTTTTGGGGTTTTTTCTGTGATTGGGAGACCTCTCGTCCAGTGGACTCAGGCCTCTGCTGGAATCCTCCTAGGGTCTCTTTTGTGAAGCCCCTGGACCCTCGACTAACTCTAAAGTACAATGTTCTAACAGTCTTCCTTAGGAACTAGGACCTTTGCTACTTAAAAACCTATCCTGACCTGCCTGTCAGGCACTAGACCCTAGTGACCACCCTTCTGCCACTGATGAGAACATGCATGCTCCAAAAATAAGGGAAAGAGTCCTAAGGATTGGGCCTTTTGCCTAGAAAAGAGAATACATGTTTAAAAGTTACTTACTTGCAAAGAAGTTGGCTGGCAACTGTGACTCTGAGAGTGAACAGTTACAAACGTTATCACTTACCTTAGAAAATGTTCTGCCATTCTGAAAAGTATATGTAAGGGTATTACTTACCTTATAAATGTTCTGCAATTCTGGAAAGTAGATATAAGGTTATTTTACTTACCTTAGAAATGTTTTGCCATTCTGAAAAGCGTATGTAGCATATTTTTTTCCTTAGAAACTGTTTTTGCCATTCTAACAGAATGTAGATGTAAGGTTATATTACTCACCGGCAATTTGGTTGTGCCTCTTCCTAAAAGTAACGCTGTTGGTTTCACTTCACTATTCCTGTTAAGATGTATGAGTGTGCCTAACTGGGTCTTGCTTCCCCTGACTTGCTGTTAGGCTGCCACAATAAGTCTGCATTAGGTTTTATCTACCTGGAATAACTTTTAGTCATTCATAAAGTGTAACACTGGGTTTTGCTTTCCCTGGTCTGTTGTAGACAGACACAAAAAAGGTCTTAGATGTAAGTAGCCTTTAAGTTGCTTATAGCTCCTGCAAAAAGTGTATAGATTTTACTTAACTTGAGTATAACTGCGTTATCCTAAAATAAGTTAGAGTTATTGCTTCCCTTAATCTCTGAACCGAAAAGCAACTGTAATTGAATATTACACCCCAGGTTCCAACTCCCCTCGAATAACTGTGTTATCCTGAATCAGAGTTATAGGTTGTGTTACTGTTCCTAGAATACGTGTTCCACTACTCACTAAAGTATATTGTCCCATTGGGTTACTATGTGATTTCTTGATAAGTGTCACGGTACAACTGCTAGGCTCTACTACCCTTATATTACTGAAAGTAATATAAAAAGTAACTATTGGTTTGACTTCCCTAGTTAGGCATTCCAAATTAGGTTATATGCTTTGGTCTGTGTACTTTGAAATTTAGGGCCTCATTACACGTTGTGCGGTAAAAACCTCAAATTACCGGCATGGCGCTCTTAACGTGTCCGCCCTCGCAAGAGGGCGCTAATAGCGTACCATTACGAGTACGCGGAAACAAGCATAGCGCCATGCCGGTTAAGACCCCACCGCCATGCCGTTAAAGATCCAAAAAAGTCACTTACCGCCCTCGACGAAAGTGCAGATTGCACCTCCGCCCACATGCTGCATGCAAATAGTGGTCACCGCAATTAGCGGTGACCGTTAAATTGCGGAACCGGAAATAGCGTCATCGCACAGGAACGGGAAAGAGCACGGCGGCCATCTTTAAAAACACAATCCATTGCCATCCACTGCCCCCTGGACCTGTTTGGAGTAGGTTGCAGTTGCAAATCATCCGGGACACCTTCAACACGCCCAAGGCATTTAAAAAAAGCTCCGACAGGCAGCGCAAAGAAAAATTTACCTCAGAGGAGTTGAACATGCTGACCCAGACCCTGGCTGACAATGCTGAGGTTGTCTTTGCCAACGACATGCGGCGGGCGACACTACTTAAAAAAAGGCCATCTGGGAAGAAGTTGCGGTGAAAGTCAGTGCAGTGGGCACCAGCACCCGCACGGTGCATGAGTGCAGGAAAAGGTGGGATGACCTCAGACTGTGGGTGAGGGGCATCCTTGCCAAAAACCAGCGAATAGCCACTGCAGGTGGAGCCGGTTCACCCATCAGACTAAAGGAATGGGAGGAGACCTGTGCAAACCTAATCGCAGTGGAATCCATTGAGGGAGTAGGCACTATGGAGCAAGGCGTGGGAACCACTTCGGATGGAGGTGAGTGTACACATGACAGGATGCTATGTGAATGTACTGTTCCCCCCAAATGTGAGCCCAGAATCCTCTCATGCATGGACACACATCCGCACATGCATCCATCCCTGCCCATGTCAGTGTCAGACCCAAACACACACACATGCACACATCACCAGAGACAAGTGCCAAACACAACCATGCATGGATGAGGCACTGAACTGACACATCACCTGCATCCACAACTATTAAGTCCCAATGGCCACAACTGCATTATTGATGTATGCTGCATGAAGTACATAGAAACGTAACCAATGCCATCCCCCTTCTTGTCCCTGACAGGCTCACATACAGACGGTGAGGATGCCGCAAATGCATCCCAGGCACCGCCTACAAGTAAGAGACCAAGGGCACAGGACTCTGAGGACACCCCCACGACATCTAGGGGCAAGGGGGGAAGGTTCCACATGATGAGTGTGAAGCATCGGAGGAGTGCCACTGCCAGGATTGAAGTAGCCACACCACCAACTACAGCCCACAGGAGGTGAACCCACAACCACCAATACCAGCCACTGAGGGCCCACCATCAGCTGTGCCAAGCTCCGCAGGAGAGGCAGCCGCCACTGCCCCCTATCTGATCTTGAGGACACAACAGTTGGCACAGTGCAGATGCACACCCCAAGCCCCCCTAGAGCCCCTGAGCCAGCACCATTCCAGACACCTGGGTCTGATGTTACTGGTGAGGACAACATTCTAGCTATAATGTCCCCCATGGTAGCTTCACCTGCTGTCATGGATGCATCTGAGGGCACAGCAGCCACTACACCATCACCCAGCACTGCCCTCGAGCTGGCCACCATCCGACAGGGTCAACAGGAACTAACTGTGCTGGTTGGCCAGCATGTTGATGAGGCTGCCCATCTCAGGGAGGATATTGTGGAGGCGGCAAGGCACTCCAGTGAGAGGATGGAGGCCTGTCCTGACAGGCTGTGTGAGGAGATAGCCAGACTTAGGGAGGTCCTCACTCGAATAGCTGACACAATGGACCGCCACTTCACGCCACCAGGACAGTCTGCCATGTCGTCATCCGCCGGTTCAACGCAGACAAGCCCCCTCCACCGCTCAACACGCACCACCAGGCGCATGTCTGCCCATCCTCCAAATGCTGCTGCAGATAATGGCCAATAGGGGGTTAATGGCGATTCTTCTGCGTGCATGGGCCAACGCAAACATGGCAGACACATGAGGAACTGTTGTGGGGGGTGGGTGGAAGGGTGTTATGGGTCTGTTGTGGGGGGTGGGTGGAAGGGTGTTATTGGTCTGTTGTGGGGGGTGGGTGGAAGGGTGTTATGGGTCTGTTGTGGGGGGTGGGTGGAAGGGTGTCATGGGTCTGTTGTGGGGGGTGGGTGGAAGGGTGTTATGGGTCTGTTGTGGGGGGTGGGTGGAAGGGTGTTATTGGTCTGGTGTGGGGGGTGGGTGGAAGGGTGTTATGGGTCTGTTATGGGGGTGGGTGGAAGGGTGTCATGGTTCTGTTGTGGGGGGTGGGTGGAAGGGTGTTATGGGTCTATTGTGGGGGATGGGTGGAAGGGTGTTATGGGTCTGTTGTGGGGGGTGGGTGGAAGGGTGTCATGGGTCTGTTGTGGGGGGTGGGTGGAAGGGTGTTATGGGTCTATTGTGGGGGTGGGTGGAAGGGTGCTATGGGTCTGTTGTGGGGGTGGGTGGAAGGGTGTCATGGGTCTGTTGTGGGGGGTGGGTGGAAGGGTGTTATGGGTCTATTGTGGGGGATGGGTGGAAGGGTGTTATGGGTCTGTTGTGGGGGGTGGGTGGAAGGGTGTCATGGGTCTGTTGTGGGGGTGGGTGGAAGGGTGGTGGGATGTTTGGGGACATGCACTTTTTCATCTTTCCGTTACTTAATACACTGGTGTCTGATCAAAACACAGGCTTGGACATCTTCATTATGTTTGTGTACTTTATCGGCGACAGGGTCCATTGCGTGCTTCTAAACATACACAGTGCATTTCTACCCATATCCATGTGACAGTACTAAAACATGTTCCTCAGAATATTTGGTTGATCAGATGCTGTCTCACAGCACGTCCCTCTGGCCCATCCCCTCTTGCAAGACCTACATCCCCTTCACCTCCGTCCTCATCACCATCATCATCCTCATCAGGTGCTTCTATTTCAACGTCAGGGGGCAGTGGCACATTCCTTCTGATACACATATTGTGCAGCATGACACATGCCATGGTGATCTTGGCCACCTTCTCATGGACATACAGGAGAGCGCCACCAGACCTGCTAATGCACCAAAACCGTGACTTCAAAAGGCCAAAAGTCTGCTCGATCACGATGCGGGTACGGGTATGTGCACGATTGTATTCCTCTTCGTGCCTGTTCTGTGGGTTCCGTACAGGTGTGAGGAGCCAGCTCTTCTGGGGTTAGCCCGCATCACCTATATGGGGGAACGAATGGGATCCTGTTACTGTTCATCTCAAGAGCGGCCTGTTCATATCACACAAATTGACATTGCATTGTGATTCAAGTACACAGTCAACAGCATACATGCAGATGGTCTGTGTGACAGCAATGTGCAAGGGTGAGCTTGACCATGCAAGTAGACATGCCCCGTTAATGCCTCCAACAGTAATTGACATGTCCTGGGTGAGGCGAGGTCTTAGGTGTCCCTGGGCCCAGGCAGATTTGGTTCCTCACTGCTGATGTACTGCAATTACAACATAGATGTTGCCATGCAGTGAGGCATCACTTCAGTGGTGGTAAAGGTGCGTGGTGAAATGCTATGTCTATGGCTAGGGCTGATCCCTTTGCATGCATCATAGGGCACATTGCATTATTGATGCTGTGCTGGACTGATTCCGGATGACTATCTTGATGGCACATATGAAATCTGTGTATTTTGTGGCGTGGAATGTTGTGCAATGTGTATGTGGATGGGTGTTTGATGTTACTAGACCTGAAATGTCATCTGTGTTGTGTAGCTCATACTTGCATGTCGGTTCATCTCAAGTATGTTGCGGCCTTCCCAGATGGACATTGGCGTACATCTGTATGTGCATTTTGCAGACAGACGACAAGCTACACCCAGTTGGAGTATGTATCCCCCCCCCATCACACCCAGTTGGAGTATGTATCTCTCCCCCATCACACCCAGATGGAGTATGAATCTCCCCCCCATCACACCCAGTTGGAGTATGTATCTCTCCCCCCCATCACACCCAGTTGGAGTATGTATCTCTCCCCCCATAACACCCAGTTGGAGTATGTATCTCTCCCCCACCCATCACACTGCCATGTGCTTGGCCTGCTACTCACCAAGTAGCCATGAACATTGTGCGGTTTGTTGCTCCTTGTAGCGTGGGATAGTTGAGTTCCGCAGGACCATGGAATCATGGGTTGATCCGGGAAATCGGGCACAGCAATGTGTGATTATCTTGTTGGCGTCACATACCATTTGGACATTGATGGAGTGGAATTGCTTCCTGTTTCGGTAGACAACTTCATTGCGATGTGGGACCACCAATTCAACATGTGTACAGTCGATGGCCCCAATGCAACTTGGGATGCCTTCCAGTGAATAGAAGCCAACTTTGGTGTTTGCAATCTCCTGGACAGTCCGTGGCATGAATATGTATTCAGATGCATGCTTCAGGAGGGCATCGAGTACCTGGTTCAGCGTGCATGAGAATACTGGTTGGGAGATGCCATGCATCTGGCCCACTGTATGCTGGTAGGTGCCTGTAGCCAGGAAGTGGAGTACAGTCACCACCTTGAGTAGAGGGGGGATGGCAGTTCTGATGTCTATGAGGCTTACAATGTCGTTGTGTATCATGTCCACGATGCTGGCGATGGTATCCCGGTCCAGACGGTACAGGGTGTGTATCTGCTCAGGGGTTGTGTTAAATGGACTGGCTCTGTTCCTGGGGATTGGTGGGTGCCTCTGTGGTATGATTAGGTGCCGTGGTGGTGCTTGCTGTGCCTGTCTTGCCCTCCTCCTCCTCCCCTGCGTCTCCTTTGGGCTGCCTGTTGTTGTTGCATCTGTGCTGCAATCATGTCCTCCAGCCCATGTAATGCTGCTAGTATTGGAACCATCTTGGTGTGGGAAGGGGTGTGTGAAGGGGTGTGGTGTGCTCCTTTTGAGCTGCCACAGTCTCCATTGCCTCCACCTGTGCTGATTGTGTCCACCTGTGGCAAGAGGGAACACTGCTCAGTTCTCTTAACGTGTGGTTCGCGATGCCGGTATTTGCGCCATGGCGGTAAGGGGTTTTGGGGGCTTTACCATGCCGCTATTGGCATGTCCGCTCACCTTGTGATGCTGTGCTAATAGCAGCATGGCGTAATTTACGGGATGGTGGGTCGCGCGCACGCGGACTGCCCGCTATTAGTGGCACCATACTTAGCGGTGCTGCTAATAGCGGTGAGCCGGGTCGTAAATTCGCTGGGGATTTAACGTTACCGGTATTCCATTACCGGTAACGTTAAATCCATACCGCCTACCGTGTAATGAGGCCCATAGTGTAGTGTTTTTCTATAGTGTGTTTGTATGATCTGTGATAGTACCTATTTCCTCCAAGATTTATCTGGGCCTACTTGTATTTAAATAAACCATTTATTTGTACAATACATAGTGTGTCAGTGTTTCTTTGGACCATTTCTATTATAATGTAATTGTACTGATTCTACAGCCCTCTCTCCCTCCTAAGATAAGCCTGGCTGCTCTGTCTATGCTACCCTGAACTCAGGTGGTGCAGCCTTATACTAAGAGTGGAGTCTTGTACTACCTCAGTTGAATGGTTTCACTAAGCCCTTAGTTGCACTTCAGAAAAACTGTCGCAACAACTTACAATAATGATGAAAAAAATAAAACACTGATTTAAAAAAGTCAATAAATACAAGAGAACAATAAAATATCCATAAAAGCCACTGAGAAATTGATCATAACAAAGGTCTGCAAGGCATGAACCTGCTCAAAGTATCTCAAAACATGTGTAATGCCCAACTCACAAGAAAGACGAAATCTTGGGATTGTGCACCCAGATGGTCATGGCCACAACACACTCGTCACTGTGCACACGTTTGTCTGGGCTAGTCACCAAGTATGCTCAAATGAACGCCAAGTAGTTTCAGACCCGCATGAAACACGTTTTTACTCCCATGAAAATATACTGTTGCTGTGCAAGCTACAAAAGGACCAGGGCCAGTCCAGAGGAGAATGAAAACGAGAAGGACAATTCGACTTTGATTTAGGCAAAGGCACTTTAAAGAGCTTGGAAAGACAGTGGACAGCGGTAAAAAGCATACTTCCAGACACACTCCGCAGAGCACGTTGGAAGACTCTTTTATGAAGAACAGTTCCACCCTCAGCACACAGTAAGCCCCGTGGTCCATGCACCCGAATCAGCAGCAGGCACCGTCCGCTTCAAGCCCTGCACTGCTTCTGTAATCAATAGAAATTTGTCTTTCCTTGAAAACCCTGCAACGTTCTTGCCCTTCTGAGGGACTTTCCTTTGCTCTTTTCCTTCACAACATACCTCAAGTCCCAACATCAATTGTGCCATCACACACACGACCTTAAAACATGGCTCACTGCTATTCCTTGGCCTGGTTTGTCCATAGGACAATTGTGCAGTTTTGTGCAAACGACACAGAAAATAAAACAAAAAGTGGTTATGAATTTCTAGCACACTCGGCCATACTGTAAAAGGAAAGAAAATGTGTTTATATTTTAAATGTGGCATTCTCTAATTTTCTTTTTCGATTTGTCCACAATTACAAAGATGTGGATTTGTATAATGTAAACCTGGATTTCTATGTTTGATGTTGCTTAAAATATAATTGTAATTCAGACACAGACTTAATGTTCCTAGGATGACATGGGTATTCTGGCTTTAACTTTATTTGGTTCAAATTCTTAATTATGATGTGTAACTTAATAATAATATAATTATGAGAAATCTTCATAAACATTATTCATTAAAAAATATATATATATATATGACACGGCCCGTGGTAGCGGCCGTGTAGTCATGGTTAAGTTGCTCAAGCCATAGGAAGACCACTTATTGGGCAGCCTATAACTTTGCTCTCCCTGGATGAATCCTCACCAAACCTTTCAGACAACGTATATGGCCCTCTCTGAATCGTTTTGGCAAGTTTGGTGAGGTTTCGTCAAGGGGGGGGGCAAAGTTATAGAGGGAGTCCCACATTTGTTCAAAGACTTTGCTGACGCCTACAGCTCAAACCTACTGGACGGATTTTCACCATATTTGCGGCAGGAGCAGTGGATTGGTCCTGAAAGCGTGTTTTATTTTTAAATTTGGTTAAATTCCATGCAGTACTTTTTTTGAAACAGGGAAAAGTAGGTCCCAAAAAATGTGTGATATCTGGGTTCGGTTTGTGGACCAATTTCCCTATTCGGTCCACGGATAGACATCCAATTGGCTTAGAGGGTGACGTGATGTCCGTGGACATCGGACGCATCCACTGATTGGATGGTGAAAAGCGTGAGGTGCGTCAGATTTTTGAAACGCCAGTCATGTTGGATTCACGGACTTCGGTCGATGACCGCCGACATCGAGGTAAAAACATGTAAAAAACACAACATTACACTTATCAAACTTATCTGACAATCTCTGGGGAGGTGAGGGGTGATGTGGATGGGATGGGATATTGCCATAAGAAGCAAAAAACTGGTGTTTTTTACCGTAAAAGTCCGCAAAAGATCCAGGTGTTCGCGAACAGTCCTGTGAAGTTCAGGGACACTTCAGATGGTCGGGAGCAGTTTTTGGATGGCTTATAACTTTGGCACCACTGAATGAAACTGCATGAAATTCGGGAATCCAACTCTAGACCCGGTATTGAAAGGATTTGCAAAGTTCGGTGAGATCCTGTAAAGTGGGGGAAAATTAGAGGGTGGGTCCCAAAATAATGTAAAGGCTTATAAATGTGGTGCCATTTGACGAATCTGCACAAAAGCTTTCAAGACGATTGTAAATCTAGACATACATGTCCTTGCAAAGTTTGGTGGGATTCTGTCAAGAGGTGCAAAATTAGAGGGGGGAGTCCATATTGTAAAGACTTACAAATGTGGTTCCATTTGACGAATCTGCACACAAGTTTGCAGAACAATATGAAATCTAGATATACATGCTTTTGTAAGGTTTGGTGTGATTTTCTCAAGAGGGGCCTAAATTAGAGGGGGGTCTCAACATGTTTAGATGGCTTATAACTGTTTCCGTTTGACGAATGTGGACAAAAGTTTTCAGAAAGATTATAGACCCAACCTTGAATGTTTGTGTAAAGTCTGAATGGATTTTGTCAAGTTGGGGGCTAAGTTATATGAATATTGTATGTACATACATTTTCATACTTTTGAAGAAAAAAAACATGGGCATGTTTTTCAAGCAAACTCATGTAAGGAACATTGGCAAGGATATGAAAGCATGGTTTTGCAAACATGCCTGTGTTTTATTTTTTGACAAGTATCAAAATGTTAGGTACAAAAAATAGTGATATACCTTTGGTGACTGAGGTATAATATGTGGCCATGGGCAGTGGCTTCTGACTTCACCTTCTGCAGGCTACCAAGGGGAAGAGGGGCTCTCTACTGAGCCCTGCTTTCTTTTTCCATGGTGGCCATCTTGGAAAAGGATTTTCCTGCCTACAGTAGGAAGAAAAATCTATTTTTTAGCACCCGGGTTCTCCCTTTGGGAACCAGGGGTGCTAATGGCCTTTATCCACCATTGCAGGGGCTGCGATGGAGGATAATGGTCCGCAGCCAACGATATTTATTTATTTATTTATAACACGCCGAAGCCCGCAGGCATCAGGGCACACACAGACACACTTTGCTTGGGCTGATAACTTTGGCTGCTGGGCCGTTATCCCTGTTCCAGTTCCTGGAATGGGGGATGAACACCACATTATTTCCATTAGCATAACACAAAATGCTAATGGAAATATTGGAAAAATGTATTGAGTCTATGTATGTTCACGTGGCACTGTCCGGAAGGTCCACAGTGACGTCAGACTTTTGTGGATGTCGACGGAAGCAAAAACAGTGGAAAAATTGTAGAAGTGTTATAAATTATGATAGAAGGTGGGAAATGGCAGAGTTTTAAGGTGAAATGTTGTAAAGTGGACACAAACATTGCTATATTGGGGTACGTATGATACTAGTAAGTTGTAGGAAAATAGCATGCACTGGTAAAAACCCATGGAATTCTCTGAAATGTATTTGTTAAAGAGACGTTATGGCTACGTTGCACCAATACAAACCTATACAATTCTATGAAAAAAACTTTATTAAAGGGACTTTATGGTTAGGTTGCACTAATAAAAACCTATGCAATTCAATGAACAAACTTTGTTAAAGAGACATTATGGTTAAGTTACACTAGTAAAAACGTATGAGATTCAATGAAAACACTTTATTAAAGGGACATTCTGGTTAGGTTGCACTAGGAAAAACCTATGAAATTCAACGACAAAACTTAGTTAAGGCGACGTTATGATTTAAATTGCACTAATAAAAACCTATGAAATTCAATGAAAAAACGTTGTTTACAGGGACGTTATGGTTACAGGTAAAACAGAAAAACCTCAGAAATTTGCCAGTTATGGTAAGCTAAGCAACCATAACTCGTGCCGTTATTGTGCACTGCTAAGACTAACACCCAGGACATCAAAGATGACATCACAAATGGGCAGAGCGAAGTTATAAGCCACCCAAAAAGTGCTCTTCCTATGGGTTTAGCAACTTAACCATAACTAATGGCTACCGCAGTCCCAGTAATATAGTTTTACTATGCTGCTGTAATATATTTCCTAAATGCACTTTAATATTAATGTTTTCTGAAAAAATTCACTGATTGAATATCCCATTTTTTATTTGTCTTGCCTGCCTTGAGAATAAGTTAAAACTAGAAAAGAAAGCTATTTTCAAGGTGGATACATGGTAGAGAAGGAGCGAACATTCCTCACATGACAGATATATGTTAGTTGAATGTGGGGGTTGGAGCAAGGTTGTCTACCCACAGAGTAACTCTCAAATATATCCTTGTCACAGCATTTTTAAAGGCGTGATCTGTGAACATTCTTAAGTCACTTGGAGGCAGTTTCATCATGCCTAACCTATATTACCAGATCCGATTTGAAGTCCATAGGAATGTAGTTATTTGCATCTGTGTAAAACGAATCGGATTTCACCTGCAAGCGTGCTCTGCAAGCTTCACTGGTCCACTGGAGATCTTCTGACTGAGATAATCGGGTTGCCTTCAAAGACTCCACTTATCAAGGACGAGACCAAAGCAATAGGAAGCCTGCTCCCAGACCTCACAACGAGCCTCATCACTAGTTGGGCGGTAGCCCATAAGTGCAGCAGTAACGGTATAAACGCTACATTTAAGAGTTGGCCCAATCGCGAGTTGGGTGCTAAATTGGCTGTTTCACCTCCAGCTTTTTGGTGGCGGTGAAAATCCCATTTAATGCCCTGTTTTCTGCGATATTACCGCCGGCTGTAATAATGGGCGATATTAACGCCGAAAAAATGCCCCATTGTATCCAATGGACCCAATTGGAAATGTGGATTTACCGTTAACACCCAACCCGTGATCCAGCACTGAGAAGGCCGTACCAGCTGGTGGTAATGCCAATAAAGTTGGGTGGTATTAGCGCCGGGATGCCACCCAGCTCATGATGAGCAGGGACATCATTTGGGGGTCACCTCTGTAATACTTTTGCGACCCCTGGGTTGAAACTATTTTTTTTAAAAAAGCATGCAGCAAGCCAGGCTGCTTCGCACAGCCCGGCAAGCTCCATGATGCCTGACTGGGGGTGGGTACGGCTCCACCAGGCCTGGAGGCTGGTTGGAGCAATTGAGACTAGAGTTCATGGTTCCCTGGCAACCATGAACTTTGCCCAACCTCGCCTCTTCAGCTAAATTGCATGCGACACGCCGGCAGGGCTGATTTTTAATACAGACTCACCATGTACTCATTTTACCTACCCCAAAGCGTGGCCAGAGGCTTTACTACATGAGTATCCTTCGACCCGGGGCTTTCACCAAACATATAATCCCAATCTGTCCAGGACAATACTCGCCTCATGGGTCACCGGTCTTAAAGTATGAAGCTTAACGGGCCTTACACAGCTGCGCTATCCCTCACATTCATGCCCGCACAGCCGAGCTATCCCTCATGTTCACACCTCATTGTATCACACACATTGCATATTCTCAGACATAGTTGAGCAGAGCGAGGCCTCAGACCACACAGCTCTCACACACAGGCTTCAGGCAGCAGTGCTATCCATCTGCCTGCAACGATCGTGGACTCTCAGGCTCCAGACAGCAGGGCGGTCCCTTCGGTTATACAGGCCCTAGACAGTAGCGTCAACACTAGATTATTTATTTCTTAGTCACTCTGGGTTTGCGCAGCACAGCTGTCCCTCAATCACCTCCCACACCAGGCGAGCTCAGGCCACAGCACGGTAGCTCTGCAGTGGGCCGGACCCCCGGATGCATTCACCATGCTTCAAGAGTCTGCTTCAGAAATTGCACTGCAACTCCAACAGCTGATTATTTATGATACATGAAGTCTGCTATTCATGATATTCTGAATGCATGACTGGCGTCTGTCATATGTTTTGTTATGTCCTGTCCTGTTTATGGAAGCTCCAGGATTACTATTAAAGACTGAGCAGAACTCTGACAGAGTCAGGTGATGTTATGTCCGGGTGTCTGCCAGAGTCGTGCCTGATGTTATGTCTGGGTGTCTGCCAGTGTCGCGCTTGATGTAATGTCTGGTTGTCTGCCAGTGACCTCACTGATGTTGTGTCCGGGTGTCTGCCAGTGTCGAACCTGATGTTACGTCCGTGTGTCTGCCAGTGTCATGCCTGATGTTATGTACGAGTGTCTGCCAGAGTCGTGCCTGATGTTATGTCCGGGTGTCTGCCAGTGTCGTGCCTCATGTAATGTCTCGGTGTCTGCCAGTGGCCTCACTGATGTTGTGTCCGGGTGTCTGCCCGTGTCTTGCCTAATGTTATATCTGGCTGTTTGCCAGTGTCGTGCCCAATGTTATGTCCGGGTGTCTGCCAGAGTCATGCCTGATATTAGGTTTGGGTGTCTGCCAGATTCGTGTGATGTTAGGTCTGGGTGTCTGCCAGTGTCGTGCCTGATGGTATGTTTGGGTGTCTGTCAGTGCTGTGCCTGATGTTAGGGCCGGGTGTCTGCCAGGGTCATGTGATGTTATGTCTGGGTGTCTGCCAGAGTCATACCTGATGTTAGGTCTGGGTGTCTGCTAGAGTTGTGTGATGTTATGTCCGGGTGTCTGTTTGGGTGTGAGCCTGTGTCGTGCCGGTTGTTATGTCCGGGTGTCTGCCGGAGTTGTGCCTGATGTTCTCTCTGGGTGTCTGCCAGTGTCCTCACTGATGTTATGTCTGGGTGTCTGCCAGTGTCGTGCCTGATGCTATGTCTGGGTGTCTGCCAGTGTTGTGCCTGATGTTATATCCGGGTGTCTGCCAGTGTCATGCCTGATGTTATGTCCGGGTGTCTGCCAGTGCTGTGTCTGATGTTATGTCTGGGTGTCTTCCAGTGCTGTGCCTGATGCTAAGTCCGGGTGTCTGCCAGTGTCGTGCCTGATGTTCTGTCCGGGTGTCTGCCAGTGTCCGCACTGATGCTATGTCCAGGTGTCTGCTAGTGCCGTGCCTGATGTTATATCCCGGTGTCTGCCAGTGTGATGCCTGATGTTATATCCGGGTATCTGCCAGTGTCATGCCTGATGTTATGTCTGGGTGTCTGCCTATGTCATGCCTGATCTTATGTCTGTGTGTCTGCAGTGGCGTACCTGATGTTAGGTCCGGGTGTCTGCCAGAGTCGTGTGATGTTGTGTCCGGGTGTCTGCCAGTGTCATGCCTGATGTTATGTCTGGGTGTCTGCCAGTGTCATGCCTGATGTTATGTCTGTGTGTCTGCCAGTGTCGTGCCTGATGTTCTCTCCGGGTGTCTGCCAGTGTCATGCCTGAATGTATTTTCGGGTGTCTGCCAGTGTCCTAACTGATGTTATGTCCCGGTGCCTGCCAGTGTCGTGCCTGATGTTATGTCTGGGTGCCTAACAGTGTCATGCCTGATGTTATGTCCATGTGTCTGTCAGTGTCTGTCAGTGTCGTGCCCAATGTTATGTCCGGCTTTCCACTAAGTTGCATTAGACACGCCGGCAGGGCTGCCTCTGCTATACAGAGCACTGTTCCCGATTGCTATCTGTTCCTATATGGGGGACACATGCACTGCTTAGGCTGCTTGTGCCAAATCTGTATCTCCTTTATGTCTGCTTGAAATTCTGGATTACAAGTGACACCTGGGACAGTTCTTTTTTTCTGTTTTGGGACCGTTTGTATCGTGTGTGTGCAGGAGGCATACATTCTGTTCGGATCTCTAAGAGAAGCTTGCACCTGTTTCTTCCCGGTGTGAGAAATGCTGGCACCATGTTAGACTTCTAAGAGAAGCGTGCACCTGCTACTTCCCAGTGTGCGAGTAGCTTGAAATGCTGGCACTATGTTACACTTCTAAGAGAAGCCTGCACATGCTTCTTCCCGGTGTGTGAGTAGCTTGAAATGCTGGCACTATGTTAGACTACTAAGAGAAGCCCGCACCTGCTCTTTCCCTGTGTGCGAGTAGCTTGAAATGCTGGCACTATGTTAGACTACTAAGAGAAGCTTGCACCTGCTTCTTCCCGGTGTGAGAAATGCTGGAACTATGTTAGACTTCTAAGAGAAGCTTGCACCTGCTTCGTCCCGGTGTGTGAGTAGCTTGAAATGCTGGCACTATGTTAGACTTCTAAGAGAAGCTTGCACCTGCTTCTTTCCAGTGTGAGAAATGCTGGCACTATGTTAGACTTCTAAGAGAAGCTTGCACCTACTTCTTCCCGATGTGAGAAATGCTGGCACCATGTTAGACTTCTAAGAGAAGCTTGCACCTGCTACTGCCCAGTGTGCGAGTAGCTTGAAATGCTGGCACTATGTTACACTTCTAAGAGAAGCCTGCACCTGCTTCTTCCCGGTGTGTGAGTAGCTTGAAATGCTGGCACTATGTTAGACTACTAAGAGAAGCTTGCACCTGCTTCTTCCCGGTGTGAGAAATGCTGTAACTATGTTAGACTTCTAAGAGAAGCTTGCACCTGCTTCTTCCCGGTGTGTGAGTAGCTTGAAATGCTGGCACTATGTTAGACTTCTGAGAGAAGCTTGCACCTGCTTCTTTCCAATGTGAGAAATTCTGGCACTATGTTAGACTTCTAAGAGAATCTTGCACCTGATTCTTCCCAGTTTGAGAAATGCTGGCACCATGTTAGACTTCTAAGAGAAGCTTGCACCTGCTACTTCCCAGTGTGCGAGTAGCTTGAAATGCTGGCACTATGTTACACTTCTAAGAGAAGCCTGCACCTGCTTCTTCCCGGTGTGTGAGTAGCTTGAAATGCTGGCACTATGTTAGACTACTAAGAGAAGCTTGCACCTGCTTCTTCCCGGTGTGAGAAATGCTGTAACTATGTTAGACTTCTAAGAGAAGCTTGCACCTGCTTCTTCCCGGTGTGTGAGTAGCTTGAAATGCTGGCACTATGTTAGACTTCTAAGAGAAGCCTGCACCTGCTTCTTCCCGGTGTGTGAGTAGCTTGAAATGCTGGCACTATGTTAGACTTCTGAGAGAAGCTTGCACCTGCTTCTTTCCAATGTGAGAAATTCTGGCACTATGTTAGACTTCTAAGAGAATCTTGCACCTGATTCTTCCCAGTTTGAGAAATGCTGGCACCATGTTAGACATCTAAGAGAAGCGTGCACCTGCTACTTCCCAGTGTGCGAGTAGCTTGAAATGCTGGACTATGTTAGACTTCTAAGAGAAGCCTGCACCTGCTTCTTCCCGGTGTGTGAGTAGCTTGAAATGCTGGCACTATGTTAGACTACTAAGAGAAGCTTGCACCTGCTTCTTCCCGGTGTGAGAAATGATGTAACTATGTTAGACTTCTAAGAGAAGCTTGCACCTGCTTCTTCCCGGTGTGTGAGTAGCTTGAAATGCTGGCACTATGTTAGACTTCTGAGAGAAGCTTGCACCTGCTTCTTTCCAATGTGAGAAATTCTGGCACTATGTTAGACTTCTAAGAGAATCTTGCACCTGATTCTTCCCAGTTTGAGAAATGCTGGCACCATGTTAGACTTCTAAGAGAAGCTTGCACCTGCTACTGCCCAGTGTGCGAGTAGCTTGAAATGCTGGACTATGTTAGACTTCTAAGAGAAGCCTGCACCTGCTTCTTCCCGGTGTGAGAAATGCTTGTACTATGTTAGACTTCTAAGGGAAGCTTGCACTGGTGGTACAGGAGCTGGACCCACATCCGGCACTATTCGGACGCTTGCACTGTGGTGTCTATTCGGTGTGAGGGGGAAGTTTGCATTTCAAGTCTGGCCAGCTGTTTGCTAGGGCCGGTGGCACTATGCCTGGCAGTCCTGCTGGGGGTCCATTTCCTCAGAGGCACGCTGCAGAGAGACGGAAGTGCCACTCCCGTCACAGGGTCCGACCGTCCCTCCCTCCACCTCCCTCCTGTGCCCACGGTCCCCGAGATGTGTGGTGCTGGGCTATTGTCTGCCACAGCAGACGGCTTGCCCGACTGCAGTAACTTTGGGGTTACCCGTGCACCCATTTTCTCTCTTCCCTATTCGGAGAGCTACATGCCCAGTGTTACCTGACAGATGTTCAACCAATCCTGTGTTTGCTCCCTCCGTTATAGCGCTTCTAGTAGTGCTTTCACTCATTAAAGGACTACAAATCCCAGAGTGCAGCATCTAAAACGTCTAGCAAATATAAGGATAGATAGCTCGTAAGACAGCTCAGATGGGTTAAGTGATCACTGCTGGGGTACTTTGCTGCATGTTGCGTTGCCTCTTTTCTTTTCGTTAGGTGCATGTTGCATTAGTGTAAGTGTAATTGTGCACCATGACCATGTGTTGCAAGGTTTGTCAGTAATTTGGTAATATGGGCTTCTACACACTGATGTTAATGCTACATATTGTGATCCATTCTTGTATGAAATGTATATCATATTACAGTGACATAACCATATGCTCTGTGGAACAGTGCTATGTGATGCCACTTCTTGTTTTGTCAAGGTGAAAGGTTGTATGCCATCACTTCCTTTGATGTCACTTGTGGGCCGGGTCAAATGACATAACTTCCTATGATGTCATCAGCAGTCAAGGGTCATGTGATTTCACTTCCACTAACCCTGGCATTTTGGTGAAATTACGTCCCTGGTGATGGGGCCCCATGTGTCTTTTTGGGAAGAAGTCTTGGGAAATATTGCCAGTTTTGGGAATTTCTTGTTCTCGTGAGAATATCAGAAACTATTCCCTGTGTTTTCGCTGTCAATGATTCCCATTATTTCAGTCTTATTATTTTAGCCGTTAAATGCATGCTGTTAAAACCCATCTTTCAGTGACACGTTAGTTACAGAAATAAACAAAGAAGAAAAAGTAGCAAAGCACTAGGCACAACATTAATGTATTCACGCGCGTCAGATTAATGGAGTCCCCACTGCATTGCTCAAATAAAATCAGCAACCTGACCTGTCTCGCAAATTAAATCTCACAACTTGTCACTTTCCCGAAGTCAGGTCCCCGAATCCTCCGTCGGTCTATTTAAAAGGACAGCATTTTTACAATCAAATTAAAAGGCTAGTAATAAACACATTTTGCAACTCTTGCATGGCTTGTAATTTGATTGCTGTTATTTTTTTGCTGAAAGGCAGACAGAAGTGTCGATCAGAATAGGGTGACCGCAGCCTTTATGCCCCTGTACTGCAAGGTTAAAGCACATGACGTGTCATCCCACAATTCTTTTGAAAGTCACGCTGGCGTGTTCTGATTTTCAATGAGTTTGAACAAAATTGGTAGATATTTAATATCCTTTGGGTATAGGATAGGTTAAGGTTTAAAAGGAGCTTTACATTCAAGTGTATGCCTAGTTCTGTGTACAATTAGTACATTTATAGGTGCGTGCTGCACACAAAAAAGAGACACACATTAGCAAAGCCAAACGTTCTGTCTTTGCAAATGAACAGAAGACACTTATGTTTGTCCTTTGAGGGCATTGGGGAAAAACAAAATCTTACTCTATACATTTGCCAATGCTTGTCCAAATGGCAACCATGATGGATTGGGACCATCAGAAAGGTTTATACATGGCTTTCCTAATCCACCATGGCTGACTCTTTTACCAAACAAACATTTGCAGCTACAGGCATTAGTAATAATAATAATAATGATGGTAACAACAACAAAAAACAAACACAAACAACCACCACAATGGGCCTGAGTAAGAGTTTGGTGGTGTCCTGCCGGTAAATCCGGTGGGATACCACCAAACAGAATTACTGTTACCAGCACTTCATCTGTTGGAATTACCAGCAGATTATAAATGTCAGGAATAATGGTAAATCCCCATACCATGGAGGACTCCATGGGGGATTGCTGGTATTACTGGCACTGGTAATACCGGTGCCAGCAATACTGGCTGTTTTCTGCCGGCGGGGCGCCAGACTTACCTCCAGCTCTTGGCTGGAGGTAACTGAAGTACCCCACAGGCAAGTTTGCTGCCTGCCGTTCCGGAAACGTGCTGGTAAATGGAATTAGGTTCATTACGGACCGCCAGGGTTGTAATGAGGCCCACTGTAATGCAGGGCAACAGTGGAAAATGCCTAAATGTTCAACACAGAATACAAACACAAGAACATTTTAAAAGAAAGATTAAACAACTATCTCCCGAAACTAAACAGTTCTACTCACTTCTACAGTATGGCTACCACTATAAAACAGGTATCATCACAAGGCACTTGTACTTCAACATGGAGTAACTAGTAGTCACAAGGCCCCTCTGATAAGCATCTTGTGGAGTTCTAGCTGAGAGCTAGAGTAATGTCTTGGTGATACAGCCTTTGTTAAGAGTACACTCAACCAATGAACACTGATCGACTCCGCTCAGTTTCCTTTTTTGAAGTTATTAGGCCCCTGTTCTGATCACGTGCTAGATGAGGCTGACCACTTTACCTCCCTCTATCATATATTCCATTTGTGTAGATGGCAACTGGTTGATTGTAGAGGTCTGCACGCCTACTGTATACTTACAATTATGCCAGAGGCCCACATATTGAAAAAGCATGTTTTTTTATCTTCTCTGGGCAGATGTTAGACTTGGTTCATGTCCGTCATATGGGCCAATGCTCTCTATAAAACAATTAAATAAATAGAGAGTGAAACGAGCACATTTGAAGTGAGGTTTAATTCAAGCAATAACTGAGAAAACTCATATTAAGAAAGCAAATGGTAAGCGATGGGATGAAATCTGATGTCCTTTATTGACTAAATGATCTGCTGGGCCAATGACAAGTGGTAGAAGCAAACTTTAGTGCTCAGGGTAGAGCAACAAGCGTGGGCCTCTTTAGTCCTAGTCTAAATGTTTCAAAGTCAATGGCGGTTGCTTTTGTTTTCATCAGTGTTTGGCCAATATTTCCTGTGAATGAGTAATGGATTGAAATGTTGCGTTTTACAGCACCGTTTAGAAAAACGGACTAAAAAGCCGTACATTCAGTTCGATATGTTTAAATGTAAAAAATGCAATACATGGATTCTAGGTAACCACCAGCACACAAGAGCATGGGGGGATTTGCTGTCATTGCCGGAGCCGGTAATTTGGGCTTTTTTGCTGGTAGGTCACCTGCCTTACCTACAGCTTCTAGCTGGAGGTAATGCAGGTGCCCCACCGGCAAACCCATAGTCGGACGGTCCGGTAAAGTGCTGGTATCCACCAATACCAGCACTTATTTACAGGACCAGCCAATTTAGAATGAGGCCGAATGTTCTTACACATCACTTAAAACTAGCAAGATGAAGGCCACAGTTTGGTGAGAACGAGGTAGTGTGCTGAGATGTGCACCAGTCGAAGTTGACCAGGCAGAAGAAACACATTGCACGCTGTCGGAAAATGCCCACTCAGATCGAAGCCACAAGCACCAACCAATACACACTTTCATTAAGAATATTGGAAACAAGGATTTATGATCACAGAAGTAAGGAGTTGCTTGAACAATTTAGTGAATATAGTGAATATAGGAAAAGCGGCAGGCTGCCGCCAAACTTGCTATTTTTCCCGGCACCCGCAAATGGGTAATTAACGGGTCATTATGGCCCTGCCGGACCCAGTAATTGCCCATTCGCAGGCCCCAGAAAAAAATGCTCCCCATTCCCATTTGAGCCCTATAGGGTTCAATGTGAACGGAGAGGTTGGATGCACCTGCACCATTCACAAAGGTGCCGGTGCATCTGACATGCTCTGCTCGCAGGTGCTGGTACGCCCGCCAGGTCACCCACGAGCAGAACTCGTAGTTTGCCGGTCCAGTAACAAAGGTACTGGTAGCTTACCGGTACCGTTGTTACCAGACAGATAAACTTATAATGAGGCCCAATGTGCTATTAAGAATACAAAAGTCTTGAGAAAGACCTAGGGGTCGAAACACAAGTTGATTAGGATTAATTAATGGCACACTGCAGAGTTACACTAACAAGTGTGAAGGTTGATTTTAGAGTCATAAATCTCTCATAGAATGTTTTTTTACTAATAAATGGAAATACATTCTGTATGACATTTGTTTTTTCACTAATAAATAGAAATACATTCCATATAACATTATTATTGGAGCAGCACAATCATTACAGTTGCTGTGATTGTTGAATGTAAGTTGGATAATAGTTACAAATTCCAGCTCACAACGAAGGCTTACAGAACAGAGAAGCACAGTGGTTTCAGGTGCTGGATATGATATATACTGGCTCGAAAGAAAGTGTGGAGCTGATCCTCAGTCAAGTAGATTTCTTTTAAATGCACGCCTTAAGTATTGCGCATTTATGAACACCTCGTATGTGTGAGGTTCATTCTTTAGACAATATTTATTCCTCTTTAGTCATGTTGTGTAATGTGAATCAAAGTAGTTAATTCAGAAGTGGCCACAAGAGGCATCAGGAGGAATGGCTTCTGCAGCCAGAAGCATCAGACGAGGAATGCATGTCTGCCCCGTTTTTAGTCACCAAGTTGGAAACCATAAAAAAAGAAAGGTTCACGGTGGCCCGTCAGAATAAGGTGCAGAGCTCATTTTCTTATAAGATGTAACGTAAAAGGAAGGCATAAAAGCCTTGACTAAGGCTTCCGCGTCTTCATTCTACAGCTCATTTTCAATCCTTTGTATTTTGGCCTTCCCATTAGCATGTTCCATATCATTAGTAAAACTAGATACTTTCACCACTTAAGCAATATCCGTTTCATCAGATTAATCTGTCGAGTCTTCTGCTGAAGTCAAATAATGTAGTCATACGCTTACTATTCAAGACCTGAGCCGCAGAGTAGGACAGGCTCTGTACAGGCTTTAAATGATAGGAACATTGTGATATAAGCAGATCTAATGTATCCTTTATTACATGAGGGATTCTACACAGGAGTAATGCGTTCCAAATCCTGTTTACACACAGATTCTGGCAGAAGGCATGGCCAAGAGACCCAATCGAGTCCATCTTATTCTCAGTTCATTCATCACTTTATGCTACCCGATAATGATCAACAGTTGGGCACGATGCTAATAAAGTAACAAAAGTCTGTTAGCTAGCCAGGCTCTGCCTCTCTACCAATCTTGTCATGCAAGCATGTCTCATGGGTGTTCATTATTTACTATTGACTATAGTGCTATTATACATAATCTTTTACTGTTTTAGATGAACAACTGTAGAACACAGGGTTGGCACTCATTTTGTGTATCTGAGAAGGGAGGTCGTGACGAAGATGGGGGTTAGGGAGAGGATTTAATTTACAGTTCCGCTTTGAAACACTTTGTGATGAAGTCCCCTGCTAGGCCCTGAGATTGTGCAGCGCAGCGTAAGGGATGGGCCAGCACCCTTTTCATAATGTGGTATGGGTAAAATCCTCTAATGACCAAACAACAACGGGGGCCTCATGCAGGGGTTGATCACATTCTGATTTATCTTTCTGCTGGCTCTTATTTCTGTCCTAAATAGATTAATGTGAGTGGTTAGCTCCACTGCAGAATCACAGAAGAGGTAGAATGCCATGTCATTAAAGTAGACACAAAGCAGATCTCTGTTTTTGCAGTTACCACCAGCTGCTCACACACCACAATGCCATCAACAGCCCCGACAATGCTCTGATTTCAACTTCTGTGAATGCGTCCTACTATGCATGTGCAGGGAGACAGAATCCAAGAAGAAGGACCAGCCAATTAAAGGCTCAGATTGTGGGGCGGGACAAACCAGAATGATTAGACAAGAAACACTTGCAGCCTCACTGGCCCACCAATCCAAGAGTCACAGTCATCATTGACCACAGCTGCAGCCCATAATAACTGGCTCAGCCCATGAGGAGTGTTTCTGATCCCATATAAATGCTGAAGGGTTAAAGGCAGGTGTGAGTGTTTAGAATAGAGAAACGGCAAAGTGGAAAGAGCAGACACTGTAAGATGTGGAGATGCAGAGAGAGGTACAGAAGGATGAGGTGCAGACAGAGGTAAAGGTGTTGGTGGAGGTGCAGAGAAAGGTGTCAAGGCACAGGAAGAGGTGTGTAATGATCTGAAGGTGAAGAAGGTGGAGGAGGCCATGAGACAAGAGAGATCAGGAGGAGGGGTGGAAAGATCTGAAGGTGCATAAGGTGAAGATGAGGAAGAGTGAAGTGAAGGAGTATTAAGGGCTATGGAAATATCTAACATTACAGGAGGTGAAAGATCTTAAAAGAGAAATTAATGTTCAGAGGGAAGAATTTGAGGGACCTGAAGGTGCAGAGTACGGTGGCTGTGAAGAGAAAGCAGAGTGATGTTGGGGAGGTGGAAGATTAGGATGATCTGATAGGAGAAAAGGAGCTGAGGCAGTTAGAATGGAGAGTCAGCATGATTAACAGAAGCAGGAGATCCTGAGTTGGAAGGAAGGGAGCATCAAGGAGGAGGAAATGTGTTGGAGGAAGAAGGGAAGGAGTGAAGCTGAAAGTGGACGAGGATTCCCTGGAGGTACACGGTCAGTGACTGACAGAAAGAGGGAATACATCCAACTTCTAGTTGTTTCAGGATGAACAAGCTAAAGGCAGATATGCAAGGACGTTAACATACAGCTCTCGGAACAGCTCTAAGGCTTTGAGACTGGCAGCCAGGTATGACTGAGCAACTACTCAGTGCAATGGAAAGTGGAATCGGCTTTGGATAACAGATCAGTTCCCCAGGACAAGCAAGACCTGTAGCACACAGACCATCATCTGAAAAACCCTTCAGCCTATTTCACCTCTAGGGAACAATCTGCAATCTGCTTCGACAAAACTGGGATGGCCAACAACAGTGGGGGTACCACCTACAGAATGCTATTTTGGCTATTGCCACTGGCAGACACCCACCTTGGTATATGGACTCTTCCCATTCGCACTGAGTTTTCTGGAGCAAAAATTCTTACTTTGTTGTTGGCTATCTAGATTTTTGATTTCAGTTGTACATCTTTTATGTAGAGTCCATAATAAAACGTGTGCAAACCCCTTAATAAGCTGCATCCGGTTAGGACTTGGTGGTTGCTGCAGCGACCACCGCTACTCTTACCTGTGCGTTGCAGGAACTAGACACAGAAAGCACACCATGATTACGGTGCATTGTATGCCCATGCCCGCAATGGGCTCCGGGAGTTCCTGGCAGATCTCGATATGGGTTGCCGTGGAGTCAGAGTGATTCCCCAAGCCACGGTAACATCATTAGACATCAGATTACCTTCCCGGCGTGACATGTGACGTCACACTGTATTGGGTCCTTTCCTCCTTTTTCCCGGCTTCACGCGCTTCCCTTCCAAGGCGTATAAAAGCTCACTTATTGAGTAGATTGTTGTCTCGCAACTGGGTTCTTCCACTTTGCCACAGACCCGCACATCCTGCTGTCTTCATTCATTTAATTTATGATTCCTAGGTATTTAAGGTTAGGGTTATCCATAGGTAAGGCATCAGGATCATTCACTGGAGATCCTAAGACACCAGGTGCCTATTGTAAAAGGGTAAGGACATTGTGTAAAGACTGTATTGAAACTGTTGTTACCTTTGTTTATAGTGAGTTTGTCCTATCCCATTCTATAAATGTGTCATCTTTGAAGCTCCTGTGATATTATTGCCATTTGTTGTGCTCCAGTGATAAAAGGAACAAAAATGAAAGGCTGCATGGCTTGCATCCTTTTTTGAGCACCCCTGCTTGGAAGCCTGATATTAACCTTCCAACATAGAAGGACCATCATACGAGGGGAAACACTATGATGATGAGGGTGGGGCCTCCAGTCACGTTTTGCTGAATACAAGTTTATTAAGACAGCACACCATCTAGTGCTTGTCCTAAAATAGCCCTGATGAAAGTGGTCCAATGACCCATTACCACTGAAACCGGTCAGCTTTTTCTACTCTGTGTCCTGGAAGAAATATATATTCAAAACAAAAAAATTGACCCAGACTACAGATTGATCCTCCCAAAAATTAAGAAAGAGGACCACAATGTTTCACTACACTAGGATTGGAGTCTAGGAAATTTCAACCACTCGTTGTCCCAGTATATAGGAGAATCTACCAAGCCATCTCGGTCCATTTGCCTTCTCTATAACTTTGTTTCATATATGTCAAGGCAATGCTAAGTAAACACTCTTCTATTTATCTTTGTTGTGGTGGGTTGTTAGAACTAAGTCAAATAACTACTATATTTATTTTCAGTTGTCTATAGTAGTTCTTGTTTTGTAGTTATAAAAGAAGCTAACACAAAAAGATGTACATTTTAGCAGTATTTGCCATTGCAAGATGGCTGCTCCATTACCTGGATCAAGCAGGCTTCCTGAAGCTGTCAAAACAATGTAGAACAAAATGTCAGTGAGCACTGAGCGGGGAGATATATAGCACTTTCATCAGTAGAAGAGGTGTCACCCATATTGCCTGTGATTCTAAATGCCCAAGAGAGGTACTGCAAGTGAATGATTTTCAGGCAAGGCAGTACATGATGTCATTGAAGGTGAAGTAGTAAAACTTGATAGATATGAAGATGAGAATCAGAATACAATAAGTTACAGTTTACACATGATTGATGTATATTACTACATGCAATATACATTATATGGATGTGAAAGCTGCCCTTTGGTTAGGGTGAGTCGGAGACACATAGGAACCCCTCAAAATTCTATTGTTAATAAATTTTGATTCGAGTACGGATTTCACCGACATTTTGAAAATGATTAAAAGTCTGCGCATCCCCAGACTGCAAAATTAAAATGAGTGTCGGAAGCGGCTGTTGCTACGTGTTACAAGGTGTTCTGGCTGTAGCTACAGTGCGGCTTGACGCTCGAGACGCTGAGACGTCCTTTCTTCTAACCATTTCCGGTTTGTCTGCCCTCCCCTCGCATGCTGCGAGCTCTCCGCTGAGCTCCTGGGCTCCTCACCGCATCGCCTTGCTGTCTTGCGGCCTCGCCTTTGCAGCGCTTCTCTCTTGTGTCCTGCAGTGCTGGGCGGACCCAAGCTACGCTGCCATCGGTGACAGGAGCCGAGATTCAGGCGAGTGAGAGCTGACGGGGCTGCGGGCTCCGGGCTGTGGACCCTGAGCCGTGGGAGCTGACAGCTAGTGAGGTTGAGCACACATTTGGCAAGGCTGTGGGTTGCACTATGGGAACGCCGAGAGATTGAGGGGCTCAGCCTGTGCAGAGGGTGCTGCCGACTGAGGTTGGGAAGTTTTCCCTTGTCTCTGTGCTTTCAGGGATTGCCCAGTGCTGGTCTTTGGTTTTGGAAACTCACTAGTGCTAAAACGCCTGCTGCCTGCTATTTCTTTCTTGCGTCCATGTTGTTTGCTTAAGTAAATCTGATCCTGGACTGCTGCATTTATTTACTTAGCACTAATTTTCTTCAGGTGTACACTGCTAAATGGGAACAGTGGCACCGGGTGGGGGACGGCCCCTGCTGTAGAACCTCAAAGCTGCTAAACACATGGTGCCGCCCCTTTCTCGTTCGCCAAACAGACCTGTTCTGTTGCTCCAGTTCAAACGAAAGTCTCATTAACTGACTGTTCTACTGGAATCTCTACTACCCTGACTACGAATGACATTTGGGCCCAGCCATGAGACTGCAGGGTTCGCCCTTTGATCACGGCTGGCATTCGGCAGATAATATTCTTATAGACTGGGATTAGTAGTGGATTCAGGTTGGTACTCTGTAGATACTAGTCCCCCATACAAGTCAAAGAAGGGCTCTTGTTTCCATAAAAAACACTCTGAATTCAATTACTTCGAGTTAACTGATTGCGATAGCTTAAGTGTGCATGCCTTCTCAGAGGCAAGGTCCGCAATCCAAGTATAATCTACGGAAACGTAACAACAACCTTCCCCTTTCTGGAACAAATAGAACAATGGGTTAACCTAAATCTAAAAAGAAAGAACCTCTTTCTAAAGGAGCAATTACAGATTTCTTTCCGCCGAATGCTCTTTCTGAAGTAAACACCAATATAACAGAAGGAGAGGAACCTGTGAGTAACATAGCTACGGCTCCTCAAGATATCACCAATTATGGAGATATAGATAATAATTCACTCCTTGACCTCTACCTTTCAATGCAGAGGGCCATGACCCCAGCTCAACCGCGCTTGTCAGGAAATAATCCGCAGCATTTACAATCAAGTGCATTATCCTCTCAGAGGGAGCCAACTGATCGACTATCTGCTTCCCCTAATCTTGTTCCTTTTCAGGAACCCTCCGGTTCGGGAAGTATTAGCAATTCTAGCAGAGCATCCACATCCAGTAAACCTGCCCTAGCCAAATTGCAATCTTCAGTGGCTTCCCTTCAGTTTGCCTTAAAAATTCTCTTGAAATTATGCAGGCCCCTCCTTGAGACTACCCTTACGCTCGCAGCAAGAGAAGGAGCTAAAAACAGCCCGGTGGCAGAAGAAAATGTGATCCCGAGACCCACGGACAATAGTCCTGCACAATCTGCTGCGGATCCGCGATTACTTCTGAACCCGCTGATGAATCAGCAGTTTTCTATTCATGGAAACAACGAAGATTGGCTAGGAGAGCAGCCATGAACAAAAAGCCATGTGTAATAGCCTCACCTTTACCTATGACTGCTCTGGTGGGGAAAGCCTCTAAAAAGTCTAAAAAGAAAGCTACTAGGGCACAAAAACGGAAAGCAAACGGTCCGGGCTCTCTAACAAGCTGGCTAATTCCCGACAACGTGACTGAGTCTCTATGTGTAGAAGAAGACTTACCTGATATTGAATCATCTCAACTTAACAACGATTCGGAGAAGATCTCCTCAACTCCAAACAAAGATGTAACTAGGGTCCCTTTGGCGCCGAGTATGCTTATCCCTGCCATCAAGAAAGTGGCTTCGCAAACTTCACATCTCAATAATCGAATATGCATTATCAAAAACCTTTATCAGCAACACAAACGAAACTGGCTCACAAGATCGGCTCTCATGACGAGGCTCCACGCTGTCCCTCAACTTCGTGTCCTTAGTTCAGCCGACTTTGAATATGTAGAACCACTTCAAGTCATAAACCTTAATGTTTCCGCGATTCACTGTAAATTCTTGGCGACTGCCAAACTGGTGCGATGCTTTAAACAAGATCTGTTGGTGGTAGATATTGAGATCGACGCAGATCCAGATGCGGAAGACCTTAGTTGCCCCCGAAAGGTGATTCCCCCACCGGAAAAAACTCTTTTGCCATCTGTTCCACCCACGGGGGAGAAAGCTCAGATCGCCGATGTTCAGAAAGTTCTGAGCTGGCTGGCTAAATCTCTCCCTCTAATAATAAGTAAACAATGAGACGACACCATCTTGTCTTGGAATTGTAGAGGTTTCAACCATCTGTTAGCAACAGAAGGATCAGCAGCTATTTTAGCTGGCCACCTATGTATCTGTCTGCAGGAAACATGGTTGATCTCCCCTGTGATTCTAAACAGATACTCGCTGTATCAGTCTTTTGACAAGAAGGGGCCTAGGGGCAGATCCTTTGGGGGAATGATTGTGGGTGTTAGGCACTCAGTCCAATCTCATCTCATTACCACTAATCAATCAGATAACATCATAGCTGTGGAAGTGGTGGTCCCAAATGAAGCTGCCCATGAAAGAATCCTACTCGTCACTCTATATAATCCACCTGGTGCGGTCAGTAGAGGACTAATACAGGAAGCGATCCATGAGTTACTTAGCGAATGGACATTGACATCGGGTAACAACTCAGTCATTCTCACAGGTGATTTTAAATGCCACATAAACGGATCGGAGGGTACCACTGTCAACCCTCTACTCCACCCAAAGGGACTAATGCTCCATAACAAAGAAGATCCGGAAGGCTTAAATTGGTTGTGTTTTTCTTCTGATTGGGATCTTGAACTTATTAACGGGAGAACGAAAAGAGATTACCCTGGCAATTACACTTGGCGTAATGCCATGGCAACCAGCACCCTGGATTATGTATTTGTAAGCCTGAATATTGCTAGCAGAATTAAAGATATGAAGATCACTACTAATGATTGGAGTGATAATAGCTTTTTAACTCTGACTTTTGCAGCTGACTGGGAAATTCCAACTCCCAGACCTATGGGCTACTTGGTGACAAACCACGCAGCCTCTCATATCCGCTGACACACAAGTATCAATAATGCAGCACGTTCAGCACAAGAGATTCTCCTCTATGATATCGAAACTTTTAGTAAATACACTGCGAATGACATTGAGGAATGGATTGCTTCCTTTGTGACTTCACATGCCACTATCTCTACTAATCCGATGATAGAAGAAGGAAAGAAGATTACACCTTTCGACAAAAGCATCAGAGATGCCAAGCAAGTTCTAAGAGCTTCTATCCGTAAAGCAAAAAATGCCAATGCCACTTTTGAATCCTTTGCAGCTCTACGAAGAAATCTTAAGAGTAAATACTATGCCTGGATTAAGATGAAGAGAAGAGCTGAGAAGCGGGGTCACTGGCAACAAATGGTTCAAGTTGTCTGCTCAAAAAACACCAGAAATATCTGGTGTATCCTGAATGAAGTAAGGGGCCCCACTAACCATACAATGGTTAACCCAATAAACGCTCAACAATGGATTGAATTCCTATCTGATCGTAATGCTCTATCAGCGCCGGGTATCCATTGTAGTGCTGAAGAGGTCCCGCTGGAGAAACCATTTATCACGTCCAAAGAGAAACTCCTCATCAAAATTAAATCCCTGAAATCTTCAAGAGCTCCAGGACCTGACGGCTTAGCTAACGTTGTTTTGAAGAGTAATCCGGACTTCTGGGCCAGTTTAATAAAGATCCTATTCGACAGAATCTTGGAGACTGGTAATATCCCGGCCTCGTGGCAAACTTCCATACTTATACCAGTCTTCAAGAGAGGAAATAGAATGGAACCTGAAAATTACAGATTACTCTCAATGCTGGACTGTACAGGGAAGTTGTTTGAATCGCTCCTTTTGGAAAAGCTGGAGGCATGGGCTGTCAAGGTTGGAATATTAAACCGATTTCAAAGCGGTTTTAGGAAAGGGTATACTACCACCATGAACCTGACGATTATCGATCTGCTAAGGACGAAAGCCAAGAACCGTGGCAAACCTCCTTTGTATGCCCTCTTTATAGACTTTCGAGCGGCTTTTGATACTGTCCCTCGAGATAAACTAATAGGCTGCCCCAAGGAACTCCTTTATTATTTGAGAGCCTTACATCAAAAGACTACGGCCAGATTGAAGCTGGATTCCCAGGGCCACATGACTGCTCCAATTATACAGAATAGGGGAGTAAAACAGGGCTGTGTTACAGCTCCTTTTCTATACAACCTGTTTACTCATGACATTCCTATAACGGTCTCTGCAGCCCACAATTGCCCCCCACGGATTGGATCCGAGCAGTGTCCAGTCCTCGCATACGCTGACGATCTGATCATTATGGATCACACATTTAGTGGATTATCCAGATCGGCTTGTGCACTCTGGGGATATGCCATTAATAATAATTTGGTCATTAATAGCAGAAAAACACAATTAATGTTTTTTTCGGCTAAAACATTCTCTAGGCCTAAATTAACTATGCAGGGGATCGAAATAAAATACACCCCCATGTATAAATACCTAGGTGTGGAGATCGATCTTACAGGTGAATGTCTAACCTGCATACAAATGCGAATCACCAGAGCTGCACAATTAACAGCATTAATACATCGATTTGCCCTTAAAAATTGTGGCTATACTATGTGGGGTATGCGCTGGCTGTATATGCAAATACTGGTCCCGATGTTCACCTATGGCCTGGAAGCTCTACTGAACATCAATCTAAGCTGGCTGCAAGTCATAGAGGGCAAATTCTGGAGGAGGATACTGGGCCTTCCCCAATGTATCCCGATGGTGATCCTTAGACTGGAACTGGGCTTAACCTCCCTAAAAGCTACTGTACTCAAAAGAAGACTGGATATGTGTTTGAAGATGACCAACCAACCTCAGAACCTCTTATTGAGCTCTTTACATCATGAGATCTCTAGGGAGCCGACGACTTACCATTTAAAAAACCATATGGAAAGCCTTTACAAAGTGACTGGTTGGATCCCTGCATTGAGGGGCACCTACGACACATCGAAGAAAGGCTTGTCGAATCGGATCGATCTTTGGGACTGGCTTGAGAACTACGAAGTACCAATTTGTACGGTATAGACTGTATATATTTTTTAAACCACAGGTGTACGTGGATTTGAGCCCTTCAAGTAGACTCAGACGTTTCCTTCTTTTGCTCCGACTTGATTGCCTACCGGTGCTTACCAACAAGTGGATTGATATCCACTTGCTCCCTCAAGAAAGACACTATCGCATCTGTAAAAACACTGCTACTGAGGAAACTACTATACATCTATTTACTGCTTGCCCGGTCCTGGCTAAAACCTATGAATTATGCTATGTGAACCTGGTTCAAAATCTGGAGTACATAGATGAACCTTGGTTCTGGCATCGTAGTTTAAATTCGACCAGTATAAAAACTCACATAGCAATATATAGCATTTGGCTGATGATTGAAAAAACTCTGAGTATTACCATCTAGTGTATCTGATTTCTCAATACTCTAGCAATATACAGTGTTAATCGGGTGGGACCACTTTGTACGAACTGCAGCAACTTACATTCTGGAGGGCCATCACTGTATGGCGTTAATTATGGTTTAGTGGGGGCTACTTAATCCTTATTATCATGGCTGGGTAATAAGGTGGTCTATACCCCTGAATAATGAACTTTTATATACGTATGTTCGAACGATGAATTGAATAGAACTGTTGTTGGCATTTTCTATTAAGAATTTGTACCTGCATCCTCATGCTGTTTAATATACCTGGATATTATATGAGCTGGAAAATTAGTTTAAAGGAGGTTAAATGAAGGTATCTTATTCTATTCTTATTCTATTCTATTTTTACTTATTTTAACTGATTTCACTTTAACGCATTTTCTTCTCTCTCTATATATTCTTTATTTTATATTTGTAAATGTATTTGAATTATGTGTAAAGTTTATATTTAAACTGTCTCACATTATTAAATAAATTTAATTTAATTTATATTGAAAACAATACACACGCAAAGTTTTGTAAAGATTCATTAAAAAATAAAAAAAGTTAAAAGCGTGAAAAAAAAGAAATGCCAAAAGTGCAGCCTACTTCCCATTCATTTTCCCATAGCCAAAAAAGGTAAATGTTGCCAAAGTGCACAGCCCAAACTGCTGGATGTATTAGGACCAGGTCCAAAAAAACGTGGGCACAAAGCGTTGACTTGCATGCCATGCATGGTTTGGGGTTATTCTGTGCAGTAATTACTTAGATATTTGACAGAGAAGGGGGTGTCCCATTCCCCCAGAAAATAGAAATATCTCCCACTGTGCATTGCAGGATCATGGTTTCCAGAAATGAAATGAACGCCTTCTTATTTTTCTCTCGATGCGAGAGATATTTGTGGCTATAAATGAGTTTATGGGAAAATGAAACGCAGTAAAAAGCTATTGGCATGTCAAAAAACATACAAATGCCATCAGGGTAGAGGTGGGGATGGCAAAGGCACTGAGTGAAATTTGAGAGTTAGAGGGGGTCCAAGGACCGAGTTTGCAACACAAAGCTTTCTGTAGCCTCGGCTATAGCCACAAATAGCCGACATCTGAAAGCAAACTGCATCACAGAAGCAATGTGTATTTTGGGGAGAAAGGGAGAGGGTAGGAGAGGTGAGGAAGCCGTCAGGGGAGTGGGGTGAGCTGGCACAGATGAGGGGGCACTTGGTGATGGCAGGGGGGCAGGGAAGCATTTATTTTTCCAGACATTTTGTCGATATTCATGGCTATATCCGAGGCTACTAAGGTCTACAGATACCCGCGGGTAAGAATAGTTCTGTATTCGCGGCTATATTTTTGATGGTGTCTGTGTTTCATTTATTTTCTAAAGTTATTTGTACAGTATAGTGACATTGGGGGTAGGTAATATAGAGTCTTTTTTATGTGTGTTTTCAGACTTTTGAACATCTGATACTTTTGGAGAAATTTTGAAGAAAATAATGTAACAACATTACTATAAAAAGGAGCAATTGTAGTTTAATTTTAGATGCGCCACACAATGTATTTTAGGTTGTATATTCTCACTTATGGTATTATATTGTGTGGCTGTGAAATGTTTGCCTGTCTAGTTTATTATCATGTATTTTTCTATGCTTTCTTATTTTTCAGTTACTTTACCCCCTTAAGTGCCAAGGACGAGGGATTTCTTCCTTGGGATTACCTCCCTGTTGCCAAGGTCGAGATACCTCGTCCTTGGCACTTAAGGGGTTAATGAAGGAGAAAACGTTAGAAAGCATTGAATGGCAAAATACCGAAATCACAAAAAAAGGCCTTGGCACTGGGGAGGGGGGCCCATGGCAGTTAAAAATGAGTAGTGTTGTACTGTATTTATCATTTAAGTTGGATTGTAGTATAAAATTTGAAGTCAGTCCACGATTTAACTGACTTTTTATGAACATGGTTATGGTAAAAGTCAATGAACTGTAGCAGCGGGTTTAATAAAAAATGCTGTTTGTTATTATTTATTGTATTTGTGTATTTATGTTTGATGAGTAGTCCTTAAAAGCACTGTTTTGGGATGCACTGAGTGTAGAACCTTAGCACATCAAGAGTACTGTTTTGATGTTATGAACAAACACTGCATTTCCTTCATAGGTTAGGTGTCCTCCATCATGTCTATAGAAATTGTTGAACTGTATGTTGTTGTTAAAAATACATAATTGGTTGTGGTCTGTCATGAATGCTGAACCTGTTTTATTAACATTTCTCTGGGATTTCTCAATGTTACCATTAAATCTGGAGGTCCATATCCATTTTGCCTTTAAGTGAAATTTGAAAAAAAAGATGGTGTGAGGAAATAGTTCCCTTAGTTTTCCCATGTCTTGTTTTTTCATTAAAGTAAGGGACACCCCTCATACATTCCCCAAATCATTGCCTCCAAAATGAATTAATATGACGTCTGGGTTCCCTCTACTTCTCAGTCTCATACAAGCACATGTCGTCAAACGGTGTAGGGGTAGCCGCATCAATATATCACAAAGTTTGATTGGCTCTTTTGTGCACGCGTCTAAAATTCACGTGTAGACGCAGAGCTGCAGCACGTGATTTCATTAGTTGGTAGCTCATGTGTGAAGATTAGTAGAGGTGTCAGGGGAGTTTGACATCATATTGGCTTATTTCATATGCGCGTGTCACATCAGACGGCTTGGGCGTATTTGTGTGTATACATCCCAAGGCTTGATTGTATTGTTCATTGACGCATATAAGTCATATCTAAGCGTGGAGCCACAGCACATAATTTCATTGGTTGGTGGATCATGCACGAAGACTGGTAGATGTGTTAAATGAGTTTGACGTCCTATTTGCTCATTTCGCACGTGCCGGTAATGTCAAATGGCATGGGCGTATTCACGTGAATACATCCCAGCGTTTGATTGGATCGTTGTTGACGTGCATAAAAGTTACGCGTAGGCGCGGAGCCGCAGCACGTGATATGATTGGCTGGCATATTAGGCGCAAAGATGCGTAGCTGCATTGAAGGATTTTAACATCTATTTGCTTATTTCGCACCTGTGGGTAACCCCCAGTCATTGCTGCATTTAGCTGTGCATGCATCCTTAGTAGATGCGGCTATGAAACCATTTAAAAAAACATGATGTATATATAAATATATATGGGCAGTAGTCTTATACATATGTATTTTACACTACTATTGAGTGTAGTCTTTCTACACAGTTACTGTAACACTTTAATAGCTATTCATGAACAGTACATATACATGTTAATACTTTAAAAAGTTAAGTACATAAGCAAACACATTTTTTAGGTTTATTTGGGGGATTATGGTTGAAAGATTGGTTTTTATTTTACTATCTAGACATGAAACATTGTTTTGATTAGCCATTTGTCTGTATTATTATTATTAATTATGTGTGGAATAACAAAACCCTTGAAATTCAGGGAAAAAACATTAGTTGCAGGGACGTTAAGGTGTGCAATAGGTTGTAACAAAACACTTGAAATTCAAGGAAAAAACTAATTGCAAGGACGTTAAGTTAAGAACTTAATGCAACAAAACCCTGGAAATTCAGCTAAAGCTGCCTTAGGTTTGCAACCCCTGTTGCGCAGACTATGACCACAATGATGATATCACAGATCACATCACTGATGACATCACTAATTACATGTTGTACGAGAACAATGATGACATTACAAATCACATCACTGATTATATCAATAATGGAATTAGACCTTACATAATGTATATGTTAGCTCATGACATTTTTGATTACCTTACTAACAATTGAGGCAGCGAAATTGGCCATGAGAAAGACTGGGGTCACTAGCCAGTACCAAAGGCCATAGCTAGTGGTTGGTTAGTGTTCAAAAATACCAATTTGCATGGTTAAAAGCCATGCCTAGTGGCCCATCACTGTTTTATATATATACAATGGGCAATGTTGAAAATGTAGTTAGTGGCCATGGCTAAATGCCACAGCTAGTGTCCATTAATATGTCAGAATATACAGTTGGCACAGTCAAAGACTGTGGCCACTGCATAGAATTGTGTTGAAGACCATGGCTAGTGGCTGGTTAGTGTATATAATATACAGTGGGAATGATCAAAAACCATAGCTAGTGGCTGATAGGTGTTGTGTAATACACAGTGTGCACGGGCAAAGGTCATCGCTTTTTATTATTTTCATGTACAGTGGACATGGCCAAAAGATGTACAAACTGCTCAAAGTCAAAAGCCATTGCTAGTGACCCATTTATATGTTAGAATATATAGTGGGCACAGCCAAAGATTGTGGCCTGTAGCCAGTATTGTGCTAAAGTCCATGGCTAGTGCCTAATCCCGTTGAAAACTGCATCCACTGGTAAAGGACACAATCTATGGTTGGTAGCCTGTTAGTGCACATGGATGAAGGTTGTGATCACTGTCCATAGCTGAAAGCCCTGACTAGTACCCATTTGTGTGTTAAAATATTTTTGCCCATGCACACTGACCATGGCTGAAGGCCATGCTTAATGCCAGTTACTGTCGTAATGTAATTAGTGATCCTTGTGGTCATAGTCTGTGTAACAGGGGGCGTGAAGTTAAGGTGGCTTTAGCTGAATTTCCAGGGTTTTGTTGCATTAAGTTGTCACCTTAACGTCCTTGCCTTGCAACTAACGTTTTTTTCCTTGAATATATATATATATATATATATATATATATATATATATATAAACTTTGTTGATTGTTTCAGAAATCTCATCCTTATCGTCTCTTACGTTTTTGCACCCCTCCTTCAAAAGAAGTCTTTTGGCACGATCCCTGTCTGTCAAGGTAAAAAAACAATAGAACCTTATAGTGCGAGTCGTGGGCCACTCCGGCCCGCGAGCAAAAAGTGGAAGCAGCTGACCTTCACTGTGAACGAGCATAAATTCTTACTTTGCAACATTCTGTGTAAAGCCATCCCTGAGAAATTGCTTTTTACACTCCATCTTTGTATATTGTCTGCGTGCTAATGAAAAAAGTTTGTTAAAGGGAGTTCATGGTTAACTTGCGCTACTAAAAACCTATGAAATTCAGTAAAAAAACTTTGTTAACAGGACGTTATGGTTAAGTTGCGCAACTAAAAACCTATGGAATTGAGTGAAAAAACTTTGTTAAAGGGACGTTATGGTTCCAAGTAAAACCGAAAAACCCCTGAAATTCGCCATTTATGGTAAGCTAAGCAACCATAACTCACGCCACCACCCTGCACTGCTAAGCCTAATACCCAGGACATCAAAGATGGCATCACAAATGTCATTGATGACATCACTGATGACATCACATGTCTGACTCCCCCTTTCTTCCTTTCCTGACATGTCTAGGCCACATGATTTTCTTCAGTAACAGTCAGGAACTAAAAATTGTAAATTACTATATTCGTAGACTTATCCTTCAAGTATGTTCTTAGAATAATTCCCTTATGGTCCAGTCATATCATATGAAACATATACATAGGGGAAGACACAACCTTGAAAGACAGCAATCTTTTTTGTGCATTAAAATTATCAGTAGATTTATCAGCACTTTCTGATACTTTTGATGTTTTTTTATTACTGTACTTTCCCTGTATATGCTCATATTTTTATATGTTGTACTTGTTGTGATTAACTTTGCATTCATCTGGTGCAAGTGACTAGAATCTTGAGATGGAATTCAGGGCTTAGAATGTTTATCTATGAGCGAGTTCCAGGTTTGTTAGTTGCAAGGATGTAAGCCCCGAGAGAGGATGCCGGTGGGTGTCCTATGTCCCCTTTTACTTACCTGACTCTAAGAACTGTATTTGGTGTACCTAAACTTAAGTAAATAAGTTAACAGTTCACTGGAGTGTCAGAGTCATTTGTGGCCGGACCCTGAATTCAACACTGGCGACGAAGGTGGGATCTGGCTGTGCTGGGGGGACAGCACCAAAAGGAGACACCCCCCCCCCTCTGAGAAGTGATCCTCTCTCAGGTAAGAGCGCTGGATGGCTGTGAGGCACTGCAAGTGCAGTGAGGGCAATTGAGGTCCAGACAGAGGTGCTACAGAGGCAGAGGGGGCAAGAAAGGCCCAGACAGAGGCGCTACGAAGGCACTGGAATAACAGAGCAGCTATGGATGTAAAGGTGCTGCATGAGGCAGTGGAGAGGTTCTGCCAGGGCAGTGAGGCGCTACAATGGGCAATGAGATGTTGCAGAGGCAGTGAGGCGCTGCATGAAGAGGTGCTGCGAGGGCAGTTAGGCGCTGCAACAGGCAGTGAAGAGGCGCTGCAGAGACAGTGAAGCGCTGCTAGGGGCAGTGAGATGCTACAGAGGCAGTGAGGCGCTGCATGAAGAAGTGCTGCAAGGGCAGTGAGGTGCTGCGACAGGCAGTGAAGACGCACTGCAGGGGCAGTGAGGTGCTGCGTTAGGCAGTGAAGAGGTGCTGCGTGAGGCAGTGAAGAGGTGCTACATGAGGCAGTGAAGAGATTCTGCAAGGGCAGTGAGGCACTACAAGATGCAGTTAAGAGGTGCTGCAAGAGGCAGTCAAGAGGCACTGCAAGAGGCAGTGAGTGGTCGCTGCAGAGGCTGTGAAGTGCTGCATGGTGCAGTGAAGAGGTGAGGCGCTGCGAGGGCAGTGAAGTGCTGCACGGGGCAGTGAAGAGGCACTGCATAGGGAGTGAAGAGGCACTTCAGTGACAAGGGTGTGCTGCAAAGGGCAGTGGGGACAAGAAGTTCTAGTGTTGAAAGGTACAACGGTCTGCTGTAAAGTGCAGTGGGCTCTGTGAGACTTATGGTTATTAGAAGGAGCTGTGAAATTCATTGGAGCAGCAAGGTTCATTCATTCATTGGCATGGTGAAGTTCAAGGTGGCAGTCTCTCATAAAGCATTTAAGAGAATTGAGACTGTACAAACATTCAGAAGAGTTGGAAGTTGTTAATGGATCTAGGAGGGGCCTGGGGCCCATGGACTGTGCAAACATCTGTTGCACCAAGGCTACAAGCTATTGGTCATAGTGAAGGCAGCTGAGATCACTGACAAAGTTATCCGATGTCAGCGCTTACCTTTGACTGGAACCGAAGGTTGCTGCGGTTGGCTTGAGTGGAGTCCTGGAGTTCGGCATGAGTGCTGCAGCGGGAGGCCTGACTCAGTTATGAAGTTTGATGGGGATGGGAGCTCTGTGTTCCTCCGTTACTCTCTATGCAATGGTGAAGTAGGAGAGAATGCAGAGGTGCTGGCGATTAGAGTTGAGATACTAGAGCTGATATATATTAGTTTATTAGAGTGATGTTGTAGGTACATGTCTCTCTCTTTAATTGAGTTATGTAGTTTAACATATTTCTCTCCACAGGCGGACTACTGTCCATTACATGTGTTGCATGTGTAAAAAGGTGCAATGGTTGAGGTGAACCGTTGAGCGGACTACTGTCCATTACACTGTCTGTATAAAAAGGGAAATGTTGTTCCTAGACTTTGGTGCCATTGTTTTGGCATATGTTGGTAGACATGTGTGCGGTGATGTTTGAGTGAGATAAGATATTAAGGTTTTGAGTGTTTATTAAATCTTCATTAGAGTTATTAAGTTGATAACAGTGTTCATCATTAGCTGTTCTATGTAGGCAGATTAATATGTTCTCTCCACAGGTGGACTTTTAATTTTAATCCACAGATGGACATTGATGTTAATGTTAATAGATTTTGAAGTGGTGACAGGGTCTAAACCTTTTGGAGTTGGTTGTGGTTATATATGAAATGCTTTGAATAATCTTTTGTTTTTCAGGTGGGACTTTACTGGACAAATCTTTTGATGAAATATTGATCTTGCCACCGATACTTTACTGTTCTTGTTGTTGTCCCTATAGGGGAAAGATGTGTTGTGATTAACTTTGCATTCATCTGGTGCAAGTGACTAGAATCTTGAGATGGAATGCAGGGCTTAGAATGTTTATCTATGAGTGAGTTCCAGGTTTGTTAGTTGCAAGGATGTAAGCCCTGAGAGAGGATGTCGGTGGGTGTCCTATGTCCCCTTTTACTTACCTGACTCTAAGAACTGTATTTGGTGTACCTAAACTTAAGTAAATAAGTTAACAGTTCACTGGAGTGTCAGAGTCATTTGTGGCCGGACCCTGAATTCAACAGTACTCACACTATTTTCCTTAGGGTCCAGACACCTCATGTGATATATATAGATAGGGTAAGTAACATCTTTGTAACAGAGCAATCATTTCTCTGCATAACGGTAATCAGTTAGGTTATGAACACTTTCTGCTACTATTGCTGTTTCTTTTTCTTACTTCAATTCCCTTGTATATATTCATATTTGTATCTGGTGTTGTCTCTTTGTGATTTGTCTATAATAATGCAATTATGTAGTAAGTGGGTTTTATTACCTACTTATCACAAGTTTCACTGTACGCAAAACTCTAATATGAAAACAGTTATCATTTCACTATTCAACATGGCAAGCTTATGAATATTGCACCTCCATCATGTATGCTGCACACAATGGCTATGTTTCTACATGAGTGCCTTAGTATACTGGATTGAAGTTCATAATAGAATGCTATTTATATCAATGCATAGCTTAATGAACTGAGTAGCACTTGATATTTATTCCAATAATCTTTGACACTTTTTCTATTGACATTACACTAAGAATTCCTTGTACAGACTTTTCATGAAAGGTAAATGCACATGTGATGTCATCAGTGATGTTATCAATGACATTTGTGATGTCATCTTTGATGTCCTGGGTGTTAGGCTTATCAGTGCATGGTGGTGGCGCGAGTTATGGTTGCTTAGCTTACCATAACTGGCGAATTTCAGGGGTTTTTCGGTTTTACTTGGAACCATAACGTCCCTTTAACAAAGTTTTTTCACTGAATTTCATAGGTTTTGAGTTGTGCAACTTAACCACAACATCCTGTTAACAAAGTTTTTTTACTGAATTTCATAGGTTTTTAGTAGCGCAAGTTAACCATGAACTCCCTTTAACAAACTTTTTTCATTAGCACGCAGACAATATACAAAGATGGAGTGTAAAAAGCAATTTCTCAGGGATGGCTTTACACAGAATGTTGCAAAGTAAGAATTTATGCTCGTTCACAGTGAAGGTCAGCTGCTTCCATTTTTTGCTCGCGGGCCGGAGTGGCCCACGACTCGCACTATAAGGTTCTATTGTTTTTTTACCTTGACAGACAGGGATCGTGCCAAAAGACTTCTTTTGAAGGAGGGGTGCAAAAACGTAAGAGACGATAAGGATGAGATTTCTGAAACTAAACCGCTTTTATATATTATATCACTATGAGAAAGATCGTTGGCACAGACGGAGTTGTATTTAGGGACTGCATTACGTTGCATTGCATTAACCCTTTAGATTATTTTATACCGGAATATAATAACAATAGCGTGGCGTCAAAGCCCAGTTAAGTTGTACTTGTTTGTTCAATGTGGCATATTATTTTGTACCGCGCACTATCACTGCCGAAGTGGTCCCCTGGCGCTCAGACGGCTCTGAAAAAGGCAGAGGAGAGAGGGTGGGTTAGTGGGAATAAGTTAACATACTCTGTTGCACTATCCTCGCTAGCAAATAGTTTCATGCCCTAATAAATAAAATGAATATTTTTAATGAAGATCGGCTCGTGAGACTAATTCATGTTTTTAAAACAGGTACATCCTTCCCTACTGTCAATGCCACGATTTTCAGACCCCGGCCGACGGATTTTTTACCTGCCAGGTGCAGCTACTTCTAAACAACTTCATGACCCTCACCATTTTATGGGACAATCGCCAAGGACCAATATGCCCTTACGCGGTACTAGCGGCTAGAAGCAACATACCAACCATTATGGTGGTCTAATGCCTCGTTGTTGGAACAGCCTTCCGATTATCAGTGCGACCATAGTGCTTCTTTTATCATAAACCAACACCCTTTGTACCGCAAAGGAACAGCGCGTGACTCAAGATGAACTTTTGCGCATCGGCAGCAAAGACAAATGCAAATCGCTGAATATTCTCTAAACATTTGATGTCAAATAAAAGTACTTTACGAAATGTACAATCTTGCTATTTGCTTTTAAATCACAGTTTCATATTCCGAATTGTGGCGCGCTGTGTTGTGAGATGATCCGTGTTGTTTGCCGGGTTCTGTGTAAAGTTGCGTAGGACTGGAGACGACTGGGCGCGTTTGGCTACGCACCCTGTAACGTCACGGAGAGAGACGGGGAATATGAATGCTTTGATAATGTCACGCTTAGGGGCGGGAGATATGATTTAGTGTCATAAAAGCAGGTCAGCCAGGTCGATGGGGCAAGTGATAGGATTATCACATAATGTCGGCACACAGCAGCCTGATTTATCATTTGTTTAGTGGACAAAAAGTCGGGTAAGGCCCATAGGAAATTGTAATGTCAACGGACATAAGGAAGGTTCTTAGAACACTTTCAACCTGACAATGAACAATACGAACAGCGTTCTCAGAACACCCCCATTTTGTTTAATTGCAAACATTACCTCCACGTCCACTCTTCCTCGTCCCAGTACTTACTTCATGAGGCCGCTGCCTCCGACACAGGACCTTCTTCTATTTCTTTAAATTCCTATAACTCCTCCCCCACATCCACATCACTCAGTTTCATATTACCAAGCCGGAGCATGGGACCCTCCCCGCAGGGAGGGTGAGGAGGGTCGTCAGTACTGTGACGAGGAAGAGTAGGACTAGGAGTAATGAAGATTACCAGTAAGTAATCAGAGCATTTCAGGACACCGCAAGTGTTCTTAGAACACATTCAACTTGCCAGAGTACAATACGGAAAGCGTCCTCAGGACACCCCCATTTTGTTTATGTACGAACATTTAAGGACACTGCAAATGTTCTTAGCTCAATTCTAGCTTGCTTGCGAACAAAACGGACACATATTCCGTCCTCAGAACACCCCACCGTTTAGTTTATATAGAAAATTTCAGAACAGCCCTGTTGTCCGCAGACAAATCGAACACAACAAAAGTGTCTAGCACATTAAAAAAAACAGAACATTGAACCTATCTCATACTCCCCCACCCTACCCAAACACTCTTACACACCAACACACTCCACTAAATACAATTTTTAATCCAAGTTTCACCACGCTGTCCGCGGTCGTCGGCGAATGCAAGCTGGCGGGCGCCATGGAAAATCTGATGCGCTTCACGCACCACGCCGTCCAATCAGCGAACACGTTGCATGTCCGCGGACATCACGCAAGCCGCTCGGCCAATCAGGGGGCTGTCCGCGCAGCGAACCGGGAAGTCCGTCCACGGAGCGAACGGAGATATCACTAATTTTTTTGCCTTACATTTTGGTCATTTTAAAAAAAACTACTGAACAGATTTACACCAAAGTTGCAAAAGCATGCTTTCGGGACCAAGCCCCCGCTTCTGCCGCAAATTTGGTGTAAATCCGTCCAGCGGTTTGGGCTGTAGGCGTGCGCAAAGTTTTTTCCCATTATGTCTATGGGAAAAAACAAAAGTTTTGGGACCCCCCCTATAACTTTGCCCCCCCGGACCAAACCTCTCCAAACTTTGCAGAGTTGGCCATATACTCTTTTTGCAAAGTTTGGTGAGGATTCATCCAGAGGGAGTGAAGTTATAAGCCACCCAAAAAATGCTCTTCCTATGGAAACACCAATTTAACCATAACTACATGGACGCTAGCGCGTCCATGTGATATATATATATATGTATATGTAGTTATGGTTAAGTTGCTGTTTCCATAGGAAGAGCACTTTTTGGGGGGTCTATAACTCTGCTCCCCCTGGACGAATCCTCACCAAACTTTGCAAAAAAAAGTATATGGCCCACTCTGAATTTTTTGCAAAGTTTGGTCTTTTTTCCCCATAGACTGAAAGGGGGAAAAACTTTGCGCACGCCTGCAGGCCGAACCGCTGGACGGATTTTTACCAAATTTGCGGCAGGGGCTTGGTCCCGAAAGAGTGCTTTTGTAAATTTGGTGACAATCCGTGCAGTAGTTTCCTTTAAAACGACCAAAAAGAAGGTCTAAAAAAATTAGTGATATCTATGTCCCCTTCGCGGTCACACTTCTCTTTTCGCTCCGTGGACAAGATACTGATTGGCTAAGGGGCTGGCGTCATGACCGCGGACATGCGACGTCTCTGCCGATTGGCTGCAGTGAGCCGTGTTCTGCGTCAGATTGTTTGGATGCGCCCGACATCTTGGATCCGCTGACAGCGCAGCGGCGACCAGCGGCAAAATGCTATTTCGGAAACTGTTTTTCTGTTTCAGAGTGCTTGGTGACGTTCAGATAGTAAGAGATGGGTGAAAAACTGTATTTGTTCAGGCGGTAGGTGTTAATGATGAATTCCCTATGCCCGCCTTGTTCGGGATGTATGCCGAAGGCCATGCACCTAAGAACAAAGTTATAAGCTCTGAAGTTATAAGCCAACATGGGTTGTATATAGTGCGGTGGTTAAGGGCAGGACGTAGACTTTTGGGTGCATGGCTGCAGGCTGTAGGCCATACACCCAAGAGTGTAGACCCTGCCCTCAACCACTGCAGCATATCACATTCATACATCGCACCCATACATTCGATTATGTGGTAAGTGTGGGCAGGGCCTAGAGTCCTGGGTACAAATTGAGTACATGCTACAGTTATAATGTTTCCTTCTATGGGTTTGCTAATGATTTATAAGCGACCATGGGTGTAATATGCTGCGGTGGTTGTGGCCAGGGCCTGGAGTGTTGGGTGCATGGCCGTAGGCCATTCTTCCAAGACTCTAGGCCCTGGCCACAACCACCGCAGCATGTCACAGCAATGGATACACCTGTTGTATTGATTATCGATCAGATGGTTGTGGGGAGTGTGTAGAGTCTTGGGTGCATAAGCACAAAGTTATAAGCATTGGAGTTATACGCCACTGCACACCCATACATTGAAATATGTATGGACATACACCTAAGACTCTAGGCCCTAGCCAAAACCACTGCAGCATATCACAGCTATAGATACACCTGTAGTATCAAACATTACTCAGGTGGTTGTGGGGAGGGCCTGCGGTCATGGGTGCATGGCCAAAGCCATGCACCCAACAGCACATTTATACGTAGTGTAGTTACAAGCCACAATGGCTGTGATATGGTGTGGTAGTTGTGACCAGGACGCAGAGTCTATGGTGCATGGCCGAAGACCCAAGAACAAAGTTATAAGCACTGGAGTTATAAGCCACTATGGGTTTCATATACTGCATACCCATACATTGAAAAATCTATGGCTTTACACCCAAGGCTGTAGCCTGTGGCCACAACTACTGCAGCATATTAAAGGTATAGGTACATCCGTAGTATCAAACATCATTCAGGTGGTTGTGGGGAGGGCCTAGCATTTTGGGTGCATAGTCGAAGGCCATGCTTCAAACCCAACTTTATACGTAGTGAAGTTAGAAGCCACAATGAGTGCGATATGCTGTGGTGGTTCTGGCCAGGACCGAGAGTCTTGGGTGCATGGCCAGATAGATACCTGTTGGCGTATTCTAACTGTGCATTTGTTGTTACGGATCTGTAGTATTCATTTATCTGTGTGGTTGTTATACACTCTTGGTGGGCAGTTAGATACCTGTTGGCGTATTCTAACTGTTTATAGTCTTTTACGTGAATTTTTGGTAATGTTAAAGTACACATTAGTTATTAAATTTTGGCTTTAAGAAGATTAAATACGCATTTGTAAGATTATCTGGCAATCTCTGCTTTAGAGTAATGGTGCTATCATTACATTCAAACCACCCACATTTCTTTTTAATGTATGCAGTGTAGTGACCTGCATTGGTTGTAGCTCCTGCGTGGTAGATTATATCTATTGTTGTAAAGGTTTTCTTTCCAAGTGACACTTGACCGTGTGTGAATCCAGTCAGCTTGCAGTTGTTTTTGGTACCATCTGCATTATAACTTAGAAGCATAAGTATTATGTAGGTACTATGTGTTTTTATCAGTAAGGTGGAGCAATTATCTGCATTGCACATAGTACATAATATACCATGTTTTGCATTCTCTATAAGTTGAGGAAGTGGAATGGATTCATACACAAATCGCTCATTTGGGATTTCTTCCTGTATCACATTGTTGAAGAGAGCACATGTATGTTTCCACATTTATGAAATGTGGAAGATATCATTTATAGGTATGTTTTGGTTTTCCAGTACTTGTAGTAAGTACATTAGAAATTATTGTGGATCTTCTTGTGAGTTTATAGTGAATCTCACCATTCCAGCACAATAGTCAAATTATTGTATTATTCCGTGAACACTGTAATACGTGTTGTCAGGATTGTTTGTTGCATTTCTATGAAGGACTAACATTTGCAAAACACAATTGGTCTGTATTGTGAAAGTAAATATTGTTAACAATTGGTGGCAATTGAAATAGAATATTCATTGCTACATTTGCATAGCAATTTACACCAGTTTCATTTGAAAGGACCACCTAGTTCTGTCCCTGAGTCTTTTTTTCAGAGTTTCTGTTCCTTCTTTGAAGAAGTACCTGATTTACTTTCCCTAATAGGGTCTTCTTTGCTTGTGGTAATTGAGGAAGTTTTAGCTTCTTTTGTTCTCTTGGAAGGATTTGCCATCAGATTCTGTTGCATTTCTGTTTGAATTAGTTTCCTTTTACCACGTTTTACTTTTTCTGGAACAGGATATGGTTTCAGATGGGGGGTGTACAGTGAACACAGTCTATTGTATTCTAAAATGCAAGGAATATCAGCGTTCAGTTTACTTGCATCAAAGTTGATTAGAAATAGACCGTCAAGTGTACGTAAGCGTGATAGTGCTACGTAGCTCATGCCTTCTTTAAAGACTGTGTTTCCTATGTTTATCAATGCTTTGTCTAGGGTAAGACCTTGGGATTTATGAATGGCGAATGCATATGCAAGAGTTAGAGTAAATTGTTTTCTATGTACATGCATGTCCTTGAAGAGAAGGAATCTAGCAGTTGCGCGCCCTATTCTTTTCACTTCTGAAAGTTTGTCAAAGCGAATATTGACAAACTGAATGTTTTTGTCACGTGGGTATGTTTGAAAGCCAACAACTGTACCCAGTGCCCCATTAACTAGCCCTTGCTCCATATCAAGGTTACTCTTAAGCATTCCTCAACAATTTAAGGATAATTTTAATATTTTTTCCAACCCAGCTGTGTTGGAGATTGAATTTTCTAAGGTATTTAGTCTTGTTGTGGCTTGCTCACACATGGGTAGTGTCATACCATGTATGTCTAGTTTGTTTGTGGCGCAAATTTCCATTTTTGGTTGCATTCCTTTTATTAACATCATTTCATTGAATTTGAAACAGCTTGCTAGAGTTGGCATTAAGGCCATACAATAGACATTTTTGTGTGCTAATTGTTCCATAACATCAGTAGCACATGCTTCATCGCCATAAAGTGCATGAAAGTGCCAGTTTTTCAATATTGCTTGTGCTTCTTGAGATAGTACACCAACTCTAATACTTTTAAAAATGTTGCCGTAAGTGAGATCTGCAGATTGTCGCATGTTTTCTGTTGATTCTCTGTATTGGAAATGTTGCCAAAGGTTGACATTTCCTATGCTGCCAACAGTTTTACGGCAGAGTTTGTGTCCTAAGATTTGAAAAATAGGTTCACCTTTCACTGGTGTCAATTGTAGAAGATCTCCGAAAATGATAATGTGTTTCCTTGCAAAGAGTTCTTCGTAATTTGTTTTAAGTACTTCTAGCAATCTGAGGTGAATCAAAGCCAATATTAGGTTGGAGACCATGCTCACTTCATCTATTATTAGCATTTTCATTTGTTTTAATATTCTGCGTAGTTCCATTGCAGCTTCTTAAGAAAGTCTGTAATAGTCTAATTGTTTTGGTGTTCTACTGGAAGGAGTAGTAATCGGTGTAAAGTGACACCACCTATGTTGTAGGCAGCTGAACCTGTGGGAGCAGTTACAACAGCTGTCAGTGTGTTGTTTGTCAATTGTTGAAGGAACTTGCTGATGATTTTGATTAAGAATGTTTTTCCTGAACTAGCTTCACCACTGACGTACAACAGTATAGGTTTGTAATTTTGGCAGGTACATTCTTTATTTTACGTGTTGTACACCATGTGCAATTTCTTTTGTTACTTCTTCAAAAATGGTGCGCTGATCTTTGTTAAGTTTTGCTTGCTGTACAGTTAAGTCTTCTATATCTTCTTGATAGTGACACATGGTGTTTTCCACTTCTGTCATAGCTAATTCTGCCTCATTTGCTATTAGTGGCTGTCCTAGGGATTCTTGGCTTCCTGTTACAGAAGGTTGACTACGGTCGGAAGTGTCCTTATCTAGTTGGGCCTGAAGTTCGTCTTTGTGTTGCTGTTCATTGTGCAACATTGTTTTGTACTGCGTAAAGTTCACATCGGTGATAGCGCTTTCATTTGCTTTGAAAGCATCTTCATAGCAGTCATAGTTATCTAGTATCTCTTCCTCTTTTCTGCATGGTTTAAAAAGTTGTAGCAGCGACATGTAATATAGTTCTTTCTGCTGAGGAGTTTTTAATGACAATTTGACATGATTAATTAAGCTTTGTTTGGTATGTTTCACTAAGCTGCCTTCACAATCTGTCACTCTATATCTACCTTTGCTTTCATCGGGTTTTATATTATTTTTGTATGCAAAGTTTTGAGCTATGTGGTATAGACACATGCTTTCCAAAGTGCTACTCCTGTTCGGATAGTATGTGTCCAGTAAATTGTTTTTTAAAATGTCTTGGCTGTTGGGATAATTTCTGGAAATTGTTTCTATGTCCTCATATGATTTTAGAACTCTTTTTCTAGATTTGGCAGGACCAAGACTTAGCCATACTATGTTGTCTAATTTTCCATACAAAGCAATACCGGTTAAATGATCTGCCACTTCATAGGCGCCACATTCTCTATGAGAGAGCATTTGTATGCCTAGGCTGTACGATTTCGGAGCTAGTGGTTTGTCTGATGATAAGTCATTCCAGAGGTCTTGAAGCTTCGTTTTTATCTGCTTTTGTTAAGTAGGCTGCAACATATCGTGCAACTGAAGTGGAATTGTATGCAATTGTCATGATCTCTGCTTCCAAAAGGTCAGGGTTTTCCCAACTCCCTTGGAAGCAGATCCATAACCCAGGTTCCGAGTGCCAACCAGTCCCAATTGGGACCTTTTGGACCCAGTCCTGGCGCCAGTGGCACCAGGCTCATAAATATGCCCAGTCCCAGCGCTGGAAGCGCCGGGCTCATAATGCTTGGGTGGACTTACCTGCAGCAGACCATGCTGCTTACTTGCCTGCCAGTTGAGCCTCTGATCCTCTTCTGTTTGGAACTACTTTTCCTGTTGGGTGGGGCAGGAGCCACTCCCTAGGTTCAGAACACTGGAACTCTTCTGGAAAGCAGGAACTCTTTTCTTACCTAGGCGTGGCTGTGGAAGGAGACACCTAAGCACTACAGGAGGCTATTTAAACCACACCCGATGGATGAATCTTGCTTTGCGTTATTCTGCATCCTCTGCAGCAGAACGCTCATCGTGTCTTCTGCATCTGATCCTGGGCCTAAGGAAAAAGGCTTACCATCCTGAATCCAGTCTTCAGCAACACCTATAAAGACAAGAAAGAACAGGTTAGCATTACGGTCTTCAGTGACAGCGCTTCACTTACCTGGTCCATCGGCTGTCACCAACGCCTCGCGCTGCATTCCGGCATCTGAAAGACAAAGGCTTACCTACTCTTCGTGCGCTCCGGAGGTCTTCGCACTGCATTCCGGCATCTGAAAGACAAAAGCTTACCAAATCTTCGCACGCTCCGGAGGTCTTCGGCGCTGCATCCCGCATCTGAAAGACAAAACAAGGTGCGTTTAAAGACATTGGGGAACTTTAATACTCACGTGCCATTACTCCTTTCCACATCTAACCCAGTGGGTATTCCGGCACCCTGCAGCCGCTCCGAACTTGTACCTGCAAAATAAAAAGACAGTTACAGCGCATCGTGAAGCAGGCAACAAGCGCTTACTTACGTGCTTCCAGGTGCTTCTATTTATCACACGGGCTCCATCTTCAACTCACTTCAGCCTGTCATCCGCCATCGCCGGAACCCTGCAAAACAAGAGACATCATTACTAAAGACTATTAAAGACATTAGAATTACTCGAAACTTACCGTTCGTGCAGTAAACGACGGACAGCAGTCCTCTGAAGTCAAGAGGCCTGCTCCCCTTATCCAGTGGAGAAACTGGTTACAGCACCCTGCCCTGAGGCAGATGGAGAGCACGGCGTTCACTTACCTAAGACATCTTACCCTTCGAGTCAGACATACAGTGCACAGAGGACCAGCCCAAAGAGCCAGCCGTGTGTTACACATCACCTTTGAAGATGCGGTATACGCCCAGTCAAGACCGGCGCCTCTATGGGAATCAGGTGAGCGTTACAGAACGCAAAGCCTACCGCAAAACTCCCGTCCAGGCGCTATGGAAACCTCGGCGACCGACCAGCTAGCCCAGTTACTTGTGGAACTAAGGGCAGAAGTGCATGCAGCCCGTCAGGAAACGAACGCTCTAAGAAGGGAACTGATTATTTCCAAGGAGCGAACAGATGATCTCGCTAGACAATTGCTACAGTCACAAGCCGGACAGACCCCGTTACCCGCATCTGGGGGAAATCTTCCTTCTACATCCTCTATGAATCCAGTGCAGATCAACCTACCTGGAAATGTACCTCTGGCTCCGCCCGAACGATTTTCTGGTGACCCAAAGAGGTTTGCAGTATTTATCAATCAGTGCCGGTTGCATTTCTTATGCCGGCCAGCAGCTTTTCCAACTGATCAAGCTAAAGTAGCTTTCGTGCTTTCGTACCTTAGTGGCAATGCGGCAGACTGGTCAATCCCTCTAGTAAATCAAGATGATCCGGTCCTCCATGATTTTCAAGCTTTTCAGCTCAGTATGGAAAAACTGTTCGCAAGACATTCACAGGGGCAGGCCTTGGACAATGAGCTTCTTTCGTTGCGACAAGGTAATCAAGACCTTTTGGCTTATATTGCGTCTTTCAACAGACTGATAGTGGAAACTCGATGGCCTGAGGACAAAAGGATTACGCTGTTTTATAGAGGTCTACGTGGAGAGCTCAAAGATGTGTTAGCCCAAGTAGTGAATCCCCCACAAGATTGTTCGGACTATATAGACTTAGTCGTGCAAATAGATCACAGACTGCAGAACAGGAAGGCCGATCGTTCCAAGTTTGATGCTCGAGTATTTTCCAAACCGCCAACTCCTTCCAAAGGTGTAGACTCCGGGGAACCCATGCAAATAGGGGGCCTGAAAGGTCCTCTAACACAAAAGGAGCGGGAAAGGAGAAAACAGTTGCAATTATGCTTCTACTGCGGAAACTCAGGGCACTTTCTTCGAGACTGTCCGGTGAAACCTGCCAAGAAGGCAGTAGGAGCTGCAGTTACCATAGTTACAAACTCTGAGCAGGGAAACGACCTCGCCCGACAAGAATAGAGGTCCTCTTGCCGAGCGTGAAAACCAGTTCCGTGACCTCGCATTTCGTGATACCTATGGTCCTCATTAGCCCTCATAATCCGGATCGATTACATGCAATTGAAGCTTACGTCGACAGCGGTGCCATCGGCAATTATGTGGATCATGAAATGGTTTTGAGGATGAATCTAACTCTTTGTCCCAAGGCTGTAAAGGACGTCATTACTACGGTGGATGGAACGGAGATAGCCTCCGGACCAGTAACGCATACCACTCAAGAAGTGACGCTAGTAAGTCAAGATGGACACCATGAGAAGATCGTGTTCGATGTGATCAAGGCTCCTCAGTTTCAGATTATTCTAGGAATACCTTGGTTAGAGAAACACAATCCTCTGATCGATTGGCGAGCAAGAACTGTCCAGTTTCCAGAATGTGTCTCTACTTGTCACCCTCCACCTGGTGTTGCACTGGCAGCAATTTCTTCAGAGACTCCCCAGTTACCTCCCGAATACCTAGAATACCAAGATGTTTTCCGGAAGGATCAGGCTAACTCTCTACCGCCTCATAGGTCTTATGACTGCCAGATAGACCTGATACCTGGATCTACTACTCCTTGTAGTAGAATTTATGCCCTCACCGAGCCTGAGAACCTTCACCTTCGACAATACCTGGATCAATACCTGGCAAATGGGTTTATTCGTCCTTCCAAGTCCCCTGCTTCTTCAGCTTTATTCTTCGTTCCAAAAAAGGAAGGAGACCTTAGAACTTGTATAGATTATCGCTCCCTGAACCAGATCACCGTCAAGAATAGATATCCGTTACCTTTGATCCCTGAACTCCTGGACCAAGTCAGAAAAGCATGCATATATACAAAGCTGGGTCTTAGAGGAGCCTACCACTTGGTACGAGTAAAAGAGGGCGATGAATGGAAGACGGCCTTCCGCACCAAATATGGGCTATTTGAATATCAGGTCATGCCCTTCGGACTTTGCAATGCCCCGGCCGCCTTTCAATATTTTATGAACGATGTCCTCAGAGAGCTCATAGATGTGTGTGTTGTTGTTTACATTGACGACATCCTCGTTTATTCTTCATCGGAATCTGAACATCGGAAACACGTGAAAATGGTCCTCGAAAGATTGCGTCAACACAAACTTTTCGCTAAGTTGGAAAAATGTGTTTTCAACGTGACTGAAGTTGAATTCTTGGGATTCATATTATCACCTAGCGGAGTGCGTATGGATTCAAAGAAGGTCGATGCAGTTCTCAAATGGCCATCACCATCCTCCGTAAAAGGTGTGCAAAGCATGTTAGGCTTCGCTAACTTTTACCGCAGGTTTATCCTCGAATTTTCTCGAATAGTCCAGCCCATCACTGCCTTGTTAAAGAAAAACAAACGTTTTGAATGGTCTACCGAGGCTGAACAAGCTTTCCAGGATTTGAAGACTAAATTTATCTCTGCACCAATCTTAAAACACCCTCGCCCCGAACTCCCCTACATCGTGGAAACTGATGCTTCAAGCCTTGCCATGGGGGCAGTTCTATCACAAAAGGACCCGGTAACCAATCAGTTGCATCCCGTGGCATTTTGGTCCCGCAAATTCTAGCCTCCTGAAATCAATTACACGATTACTGACAAGGAACTTCTGGCTATCAAGTCTGCCTTTAAGGCTTGGCGGCATTATCTGCTGGGGGCCCGACACACCGTTACTGTGATTACGGATCACCGAAACCTGCAATATTTGAAAACCGCAAAAGCCCAATCCTCTAGACAACTCAGTTGGGCATTATTCTTTGCCGAGTTTGACTTCATAATTACCTATCGACCTGGTACAAAAAACGGTAAAGCTGATGCCCTTTCTCGGATGGGAGTGGAAGAACACTTGATCAACCCTAAACCTGTACCAATCATTCCCGAACAAAGAATTCTGGGTGTAATCGCCACACAATCCATAGAGGAAGTTAAGGATAAAGCCAGGCAACTTGTAACTCCAGCAGACATACAGAATTGGCATCTGCAGGGAAAGGACTTTGCAGTAAAGGACAACTTATTGTATTTCCAAGAACGATTATACCTGCCCAGCACAGATTTACAGAAAAAATTAATCTCTTGTTATCACGATTCTTTAATGGAAGGACATCCCGGTATGGCCAAGACCTCAGAAAAGATCAAGCGCTACTTCTGGTGGCCGTCTTGGAAAAAAGATATCAGAGACTTTATAATGTCCTGTGGAGTATGCGCCCAAAACAAGAGTCAAAAGGAAAGACCAGCAGGCCTCTTACACCCTATTGACATCCCACCTCGCCCTTGGCATACGCTTTCTATGGACTTCATCACCGATCTACCTCCATGCTCCGGATACAATATGATTCTAGTAATCGTGGACTTATTCTCCAAGATGGCGCATTTCATTCCGCTCAAAGGCTTGCCAACAGCAGCAACTCTGGCCCGAGAATTTCTCGAAAACATCGTCCGACTGCACGGTTTTCCTTCGGTTCTAATTTCGGATCGAGGTAGTCAATTTATTTCTCATTTTTGGCGAAGTTGCTGTCGGTCGGCTCAAATTGATGTGAGACTATTGACCAGTCACCACCCTCAGACCGACGGACAAACCGAGAGGACCAATCAAACTCTGGAACAGTATTTACGCTGCATGCTGCAACAAACTGAAAAAACTTGGAAAGACATCCTTTGGATAGCCGAATATGCCTACAATAACTCTGTCCATTCGGGAACTGGGAAAACCCTGTTTTTTCTTTTATACGGCAGTCACCCTCGAACCTCGGAGTTGGATCCCCTCCAAGATCTTGAAACACCAGCAGTAGACTACCTGCATTCTACAATCACCCAAGCCTTTAAGGAAGCTGTTTCTCACCTTCAAAGGGCTAAAGAACAATACAAGAAAGGAGCAGATCAACATCGGAAGGAAGCCCCTCAATATCAAGTAGGGGATCAAGTCTGGTTATCCACCAAATATCTACCTCTAAAAGGGCCACGCACATTCAACCCAAGATACGTTGGTCCCTATTCCATCACTACCATAGTAAACCCAGTAGCGGTCAAGTTGGACTTGCCCCCGCACATGAAGATACATCCGGTCTTCCACGTCTCTCTATTAAAACCTGTGCAACCTCAAACCCGACTAACTAAATCTCCAAAACCCATCCTAGTTGATGGAGAACTCGAGTTTGAAGTCAAAAGCATTCTGGACTCCAAGATCTCCAAATCTAAACTATTTTACCTAATTGACTGGAAAGGCTACGGCCCCCAAGAGAGATCCTGGGAACCTGCTGAATATGTCCACGCTCCTCGCCTAATCAAAAGATTTCACCGAACATTTCCTGACAAGCCAAAACCCCCGGAGAAGCCCGGTTTGGGAGGGGCCTTGAGGGGGGGTACTGTCATGATCTCTGCTTCCAAAAGGTCAGGGTTTTCCCAACTCCCTTGGAAGCAGATCCATAACCCAGGTTCCGAGTGCCAACCAGTCCCAATTGGGACCTTTTGGACCCAGTCCTGGCGCCAGTGGCACCAGGCTCATAAATATGCCCAGTCCCAGCGCTGGAAGCGCCGGGCTCATAATGCTTGGGTGGACTTACCTGCAGCAGACCATGCTGCTTACTTGCCTGCCAGTTGAGCCTCTGATCCTCTTCTGTTTGGAACTACTTTTCCTGTTGGGTGGGGCAGGAGCCACTCCCTAGGTTCAGAACACTGGAACTCTTCTGGAAAGCAGGAACTCTTTTCTTACCTAGGCGTGGCTGTGGAAGGAGACACCTAAGCACTACAGGAGGCTATTTAAACCACACCCGATGGATGAATCTTGCTTTGCGTTATTCTGCATCCTCTGCAGCAGAACGCTCATCGTGTCTTCTGCATCTGATCCTGGGCCTAAGGAAAAAGGCTTACCATCCTGAATCCAGTCTTCAGCAACACCTATAAAGACAAGAAAAAACAGGTTAGCATTACGGTCTTCAGTGACAGTGCTTCACTTACCTGGTCCATCGGCTGTCACCAACGCCTCGCGCTGCATTCTGGCATCTGAAAGACAAAGGCTTACCTACTCTTCGTGCGCTCCGGAGGTCTTCGCACTGCATTCCGGCATCTGAAAGACAAAAGCTTACCAACTCTTCGCACGCTCCAGAGGCCTTCGGCGCTGCATCTCGCATCTGAAAGACAAAACAAGGTGCGTTTAAAGACATTGGGGAACTTTAATACTCACGTGCCATTACTCCTTTCCACATCTAACCCAGTGGGTATTCCGGCACCCTGCAGCCGCTCCGAACTTGTACCTGCAAAATAAAAAGACAGTTAGAGCGCATCGTAAAGCAGGCAACAAGCGCTTACTTACGTGCTTCCAGGCGCTTCTATTCATCACACGGGCTCCATCTTCAACTCACTTCAGCCCGTCATCCGCCATCGCCGGAACCCTGCAAAACAAGAGACATCATTACTAAAGACTATTAAAGACATTAGAATTATTCGAAACTTACCGTTCGTGCAGTAAACGACGGACAGCAGTCCTCTGAAGTCAAGAGGCCTGCTCCCCTTATCCAGTGAAGAAACTGGTTACAGCACCCTGCCCTGAGGCAGATGGAGAGCACGGCGTTCACTTACCTAAGACATCTTACCCTTCGAGTCAGACATACAGTGCACAGAGGTCCAGCCCAAAGAGCCAGCCGTGTGTTACACATCACCTTTGAAGATGCGGTATACGCCCAGTCAAGACCGGCGCCTCTATGGGAATCAGGTGAGCGTTACAGCAATGTACTGCACATCTATGTTTGCAATCCATAAAAGGGCAATGATTGCATTGTAATCATTGATATATTTTGATTCTTCTGTTCTTTTTATGTAATACGTATTCTTAGGTGATTTACCTTTAACACTATGTCGAACTGAAGACATGAAGTTGTTCACTTCACCTGTTTCTGTAACTGGTCTAGGGAAACCAAAGCGGCATTTGGTGTAGTATTTCCCTTTGCTTTTGTATTTGCAATGACAATATTTGCCACATTTCTGTCTTTGAAATTGTAAAATCTGTCCATGCAGGTCACTACGTGTCCATTGTGAAGGGACTTCACAAGTGACATATTTTTGGATGAACTGCAAAACAGTGGCATCACTGTCATGACCAAATTTAGGTGCACCTTTGATCCATAAAAGCATATGAATATGTGGTGCTCCTCTTGCTTGGTATTCTTTTCTCCAAAAGAAGTGTTGCACTTCTCCGAGGGGATGAACAGTTTTATTGCAAATAAAGTGTAGCATAGCAATGAAACGATGATGGAAATATCTTGCAACAATAACTGGATCTAGAGAGCAAAGTTCTCCAGGTGTTAATATATCTATGTTGGTTTTGTTGTTGTTTGATATGCGTAGGAACTAATGTAAATCTTCCCATGCATATTCTGCACAATTCCGTGTAACAAACCAAGTCGGTGGTCCAAGGTTTCTGATCATACAACGTACGTCTCTGTGCCATCGGAACCAGTATTCTTTTGCACCACGCATGTTTGCAAACAGATTTGTTATACTTGAGTGTAAAACCTCATCTTTTTCTTGTACTTTTTGTATTACTTGCATAGCTGACATATTTTGAAAGTGGGTTCCAGATTTCAAAATGTGTGCAACTCCGTAACATAGGGTTGCTAGTTCACTTTCAAAGAGTAAGTGGAATATGTATTCCAGATTTTGTCTAAATCTGGGATCTTGCGAATACACTCGTAATGAGCGGTATTCTGATGCTGTAATCTGAGTGGGTCTATCATCGTATCTTCCGCCTTTGCCAGTAGGAAATAGCAGTGGAAAAGCATGTGCTTCTATACTTTTTTCCCATATGATCATTGGTGACCCTTTGGTTTGTCGCATTTGGTAAGTTTCTAGTGCATCATCTATGCTTTCATTGGAATGCAATGGATGAATTGTGTAATGGTCCAAAAGAGTGGATACTGCAGCAGGATCCAGAAGTTCAAATGGTCCAGTTTCTGATGACTCTTGAATTATTTCAGTTGTTTCCCTTAAGCTTTCTTCAATATTTACTTCCTTGTAGTATTCGTTATTGTCTTTTAGATATTGCAAGGCTTGCCTAACTTTATGTAAGTCCACCAGTTGTTGCCACATTTTTTGTCTTTTGTTGGTACACCATTTACCATGACAATTAAAGACTGCTCTATTGAACGTTGCACTCCTAGTGTGTGTATATTTTCTGTTAGATCTAATGGCAAATAAACTACTTTGCCACAAATGCCTTTCACCAATTCAGAGGGAGGTAATTTTGCTGTTTTAGGTTGAAGCTGTATAATTGCTTGAAATGGGTGAACTGTTTGAATTATGATGCTCTCACAGAAATTGAGTTGTTGCAGGGGTTTTGGTAGTGGTAACAACTCCAAATTATTTGTGATAGCATGAAGGAGGTTGGTTGTTGTCCAGTTTTATAGTGCAGTAACTGCAACATATTAGGGGTTCACTTATTTGGTATTTGTTTTCTGCTAAAAGGTGGAGAGCTAATTCAAACCATTTGGAATCTTCATTGTCTTCCTTTTGTAAAACGTTCTGCGGCAACACACACACACATGGTTTGTTACTTCAGCCGATGCACTTTTAAATTTTAGTATTTCTTTTTTGTATGTGTGTAATAGAAGGTTGCTATGTGCAGAATTGTTGCTAGCCTGTTCTAAAACTATTGCATTTTGTAAGTGTCTTTCACTTTCAAAATATTTTCTCTGGATACGGTCGATTTCATCTTGTAGGTATTTGGGTGTACCATGCAGAAGAGTGTTATTTAAATTGGCTAATTCTAAAGCTGGTCCTTTAGCATAGTATATTTTATACACTAGATTTCTTACATTTGAATGATGTATTGATATCCTTTTGATATCATGGAAGGTATTTTTGCAAATAGGTCCTGAAATGCAGGCTAATGAATGTTCTTGTAGTCCTGTGTATTTGTGCACTAGACAGATATCCATATATTGTAGTACTTTCATTTTAATTTTATCTTTACCCTTCACATACTGATTGAGGAACTGACATAAAGATTTGAAAGATTTGTTAGGAATGTCACACATTGACCTGCACAGCCATTTGTATACTGGACGGTCTGGTTCAGTTGAATCGAGAGGTAATTCTGAGTTTTCAGGGGATACTTTTCTAAGAAGTGTTTCTTGTTCCATGATGGTATTATTGATTTTTTCATACCCTCGTCCACTGCTATGGATGGCAATTGTGTTTGTTTGATTTTGTTTGTATGCTTCTTCATTAAAATATGGTTCTGTGGTTGTTGTGTGACTCCATTCGCCTCCGCAAATATTTAAGAAGTTATTTTTGTTGACATTCTGTTTATTGATAAGTTTCTTTTTTAGTTTCGTACTTCGTTTTGTTAGTGGTTTCATCCTATTTAACATTAATATGAACAACTTCCTTTTGAGAAGGATTGCACTGTCTACGAGTGCTTGTAGGAATACTTTTCTACAGTAGGTTTTAAGGTTTGTGGATGGTTTCGGTCCTCTTTTTATTAGATTCTGAAGGACTCGGTTGCAAAACGTTTTTGCTAAAATACTTTTTGTACTATGGGTTCTTGTTACTATATCAGGATTAATAGGAGCATTGTTAGCACTACTGGTAGCCAATTTTTTGTGAAGCGTTTTGTGTTTCGTGCCACATTTTGATAGAGGAGGTAAAGTTTCGGTAGTTGAAGCTTCCCTTTAATTCCAACGTTCACTACAAACTCTGCTACAGAAGGATGCTTACTTTGGACACTTTTATTTTTATTTGCTCTATTTCTGCGTTCCTTTCTACGGACTTGCTTTTTGGTAGGCATTATTTGGGGTCTGTTAAAAAAAAATAAGGCATGGTTTGGTCTGTTGTACAATGTATGTGAGCTGTGTGCATGCGTGCATGAGTTTGAAGGGGAAGCTCTTTGTGGTGGTGTGTGAAAGTGCATTGGGCTGTTACAATGAGTTGGGAAGGCTATTTTTCTGTTTGTATTCTACTACACTGTGCTTCAGATGAGAATACAAAGTGAGCTAGTGGTGAGGAGAAGCATTAATAGTAAACGCAATGGTATAAAATTGAAACAGCTATTTGTTTTCTAGTACTAACATTCTATGGCTTCTGTATGTTATTTGAGTTCCAAAAACACAGGGATTTGTGAGCCATTCTGTCTGTTATACTTTGTTTAATAAATGGGGATTTGTGGGTAGAATGGTTCAGAAATCAATGTTTGTTTTGGTGCGCAAATTAAATAAATAACCCACACCGTTCTTTGAGGACCAGTAAGAATATAACGGTAGTACTGTACTTACTTTTTTTGCGGAATGACCAGGTTTCTTCGGATATGTCGTTTCCAGTGTAGATGCTCTTGATTTTCAGGAGAGTAGTCTTCACTGCGATTGTAAAAAGAAGAAGTTAGTAATTTTGTGTGTTTAAAGCAGTGATGTTACTGTAATCTTTAATTTTGCATCTTTCGTCAGAGTATTCTCCTTTGATATCTCAACACAGTGCATGTGTGCATTTCACTTCACTATGTGCTTTCTGTGTATGTTATTTGCAGTATGTTAGTTGAACATGATTCGGAAATGAGTACAATTGATAGTTTATGAAAAATGTTTTGTTTTTTGTTTAAGCTGTGTTATCCATAGCAGAGAGGTTTGTAAGTGATAGGTCATTATAGTAGATGGGAAAAATTTCACTACTTTCATATTATAAGTACAAATCTGAAAAATCAGGAGACCCTCAGAGGGAGATGTCACAACAGCAATCGGGAGCATTTATTTTTATCATACGATTGCATTGGAAGTAGTATTAATGTAGGCGGTACACAGTAAAAAAATTTGACATTTTCTAAGGGAAAATCGAGTTTCGCGCTAAATAGGGAGGGTTGTTACGTATGTATAGGTTATGCGGGAGACAGTAAGAAGTAGTGCGGTTTGTCAATTAAAAATCGGACGTCTTGCACTTAAAGGGGGAGCGTTGGTATGTATTGGCTATGCAGATTTAGTGGCATTAATTTGTTTAAATGAAATCATAAAGGTTGCACATGTCACCTGAATAAAATATCCATACCTGTACTTTATACTCATGCATGTGCACATGCATGGAGCTGTACACAGAAATCTGCGACACTTGCACAGTAGTTTTTGAAGTAGGTGCTTTGCAATGATATACAACTTGCATTCAGAGTGATCAATAGTACGTTTGAAGTGCGAAATTTTGATGACAGAGTTAGATGTAGAGATGTTGAATGTGATTGGTGGATGGTTGTGTGACTGCTTAGCTGTGTCCAATTAGGGAATGGATTCGCGAGTGATGTGGTAAGGAAAGAAGGACTAGCTAATAGTTACGTGCCGCACGTAGACAGCGCTTGTCCACGGATAGGGCGTGTCACATATGAGGTTCTACAGCAAATACAGCATGGAAAGGGGACTGTAGGCATCAGCCAATTAGATGTTCACATTGCTCTTTTGTGTTGAAATACGGTGTGTACACTGAAGATGGCAGAGGTGGAGAGAGTCAGGGTTTTGGTGCTTGGAGATATTTTTGTCCATGGTTTACACCACTATCCTGAAAGTAGGCATGTGGCACCCAATTTTGATGTCAGAGGAATGGAGGTGGTGTGGAGTGCTGAGACTGATCGCAATGTTGCGGCAATTCTCCAAGTTTGGAGAGATATGCGTAGGATGACCAGTCCCCATGTGGTACTTTTGCAGTACGGTGCTTGCCATTTGGGCTACGTGATTTCACGTACTTTGTTGGAAGATTTAGAACAGTTGGTGCAAGCAGTCATTAACAACTTTCCAACTGCGAAAGTAATTTTTCCTGGGTTACTCCCTAGAGGAAAATGGGACAATAGTTCTGTTTTCTGTCCTGATCAAAGTATTGGGAGGTGTAACATCAATCGCGGCATGCATGCTTTCATGTTACGAGCTGGTATGTTTTTCTGCAGCCACGGGAACATTGTTCCCAGTAATGCAGGTTATTTTGCAGCAGATGGTGTTGCGTTATCTTCTTTGGGAAATGCCATGTTCTTTCGGAATGTAAGGCTTGCTTTGGAGAACATTCTGTAATGGTTGTAGGAGTAAAGTAAGAAGAAAACATATTTAAAAAAAACAAAATAACAGGTGTCAGTAAGGCATCTGCCCAAAAAACAAAAAAAGCTGCTCTTTTCAGAGGCCACCTTAAAGGGGAAAAGGGGAATAATATTTAAATGTACAGTCCTCACGCTCTGATCCTCTACGTGTCCGCGGACAAGGCGGTAGTTTGCAGGCAGCACTTATTACCAACGGGGATTCTGGGGTGGAGACAAATGCAAATGAGAATGTGCGAAGGTAGGGATTGGTCAGTAAAGTTCAGTGGGTGTGTTCTGAACAGAGAAATTTAGGGAGAAGGTCTTTTCTCTGACAGGAGACCAGACAGCCATGGCTCTGTGTGCTCGAAAACAGATTATCTTGATGTTGGGAGACTCATGGATACATTGGTTCAAGGTGCATGCAAAAAGTTGTGGTCTATCTGCAGATATTGGATTTCCTCATGTGGAAGTGCACTGGCATGGCGTGCGTGGAATGAGGTGGCTGGACTTAGTACCTCTGGGTGCAGCTTTACAGACAGAGTGTCATCCTGATATACTTATCATTCATTGCGGATGAAACAGTTTAGGCCATGTCTCTGGAATTTCTTTGCAATTTGCAATGAAGGAAGGTCTTGCGAAGGTCATGGACATGTTTCCAAATTGCCAAATAGTGTTTTCCCGTATTGCACAAAGACAAATATGGCTGCGTTCTTCTGCATTTGGTCCACAAATGGAACAAGCTAGGCGCATTGTCAATAAGGCTGTTTGTGCCTTTCTAAGAGATGTTGACATGTCCTCATTCCACAATGAAAACATTTTGTTTCACAGCACTTTCATTTTCGCAGAGATGGAGTCCATCTCACATATGCTGGCAATCAGATTTTTCTTTGCAATGTACAAAATGCATTGCAACCTTTTTTGGATTCATAGTCACCTATTTGGCAATCCACACTTTTTGAAACACACACACCACCACCCAAAGGCTCTTTTCAGAGCCACCATTTACTCCCAGCGAAAAGTGCATTGGTTTTGCCTTGCTTGAACCCTACATTTTTGTGCGTACTACGACTGTCCGCAGACTTTTTGGAAAATGCACGGGGGCCTACAATGGTCACTTGATAGTTCTATTGTTAAACTGAGAAAGGTGGCTCTGAAAATAGCCTTTTTTGTAATTTTTGTTGTTTTCAAGTTTATTGCTTTTCAGCACATGACACACTAGGAGAGGAGGGCAAAGGAGGGCAAGGAAGGCACACCAGCCACTGGGATATGAAAGGGCAGGTGGAGAGAGAAAGATGTAGGGTGGCCTTTACTTAGGTAGGGGGCAGTTCTTCTCGTGCTCCGTGACCGTAGCTTCAAAAGCACTTCGCAGTACATACACAATATTGTGACCCTCGAAAGGTAAGGGTCAGGGTCAACAGCATCGCAAATAGCTTGTGAGGCAGCTGGAGGTATGCGCTCCCCCACAGGCATGTCTTTTGTGGTGAGAGGATCGGAGACGGAGGATGCTGTGGAGGAACTCAATCTACTACGTTCTTCACATGGCACCACCTTGAGAATGGCTGCACTGTGGAACGAAGTTAGGTGTCGCTTCATGGTTGCCATACCAAAACTGTACGCACCAGGTCTCTGGTTACACCTGACCAGGTTCGCACGTGCTTTTGGTACGTTCCCAAAAACGGTAAACAAGCGCCAAACCCACGACTCCCGGCGAGTGCTTGTAGTGCGGAATTCCTCCACCTCATTCTCTTCTTCCTCTTCTTCCTCGATCTCTACAGCCTCACCCTTATTTCCCTCTGCAGGTCCTGGGGGAGGTGGTGGTGGAGGATTTGGGGTGGTGCTGAGGCTAATGAAGAAACAGTAGCCATGAATGCCATAAGGAGTAGTCGGCTAATGTTTGCTACAGCAGTAAAGGCAGCACAACTCAATCTGCTACAGCCAGAAGGACAATGAAGATGAGAGCGGGGGTGTGGCCATTTATAGGGGTGGAGGGGGGCAGCTCGTGACCACATTGATCACTGAAAAGCGTTGCAAAAATTCTAAACAATACGTTCAAAGGTAGGCCAATTGTATGGGACATGTGAAATGGTGATTTTATACTGTAAAATAATTTCCCATGTTTGTATCAGTTCTTTTGAAATGTTGCAGAAGCAGACAAACTGCGCAAATTAGTCCACACATTCAGCGTGGGTACGGTCACATGATGACGTTGTGAACACATCCGCGAGGGAAATGGGTGCCCGCTGGACAGCAAATGCAGAGTAAATGATGTGCGCATGCGCGCGGTTGTTCTACGGACAGTGTTCGGCTCCTGAAACTAATTATAAGTGCGACACAAGTGACACGGACAGTTACGGACAGGCGCAATGTTCGCAGTACTTATGGGTGTTGTGCACATGTGTGTACATGATCTGCTGACTGTACGGACAGGTACAGTGTCCTTAGGACACCTCCATTTTGTTTGACTATGGCCATGCCGGCCACGGCGCCTGTTCTACAGACAGTTCCATCGTGGCTGCGGACGCTAAGGACAGGTATAGTGTCCTTAGGACACTCCCATTTTGTTCATTTACAGACATCCCGGACACCTGGTGTGTTCTACGAACATGTTTTATCTTGTTGTGAGCAGTACGGAGAGGTATAATGTCCTTAGGACGCCCCATTGTGTTCATTTACGCACAACTTGAACATCTAGTCCGTTCTAAGATCATTTCCATCTTGGGTGCGATTGGTACGGGTAGATGTATTGCCATTAGAACATCTATATTGTATTGCTTATGTCCAGCTCGAACAGGCGCGCTGTCCGCGGACATTTTGCCTCACACCCTTTCACTACAACTAACATCAAAAAAATGTCAAAACACACACACATCAATCAAGAGAAATACAGGGGAAAGCAGATACTGAAACAAATATAGGGGAATAAGGGTTGTGAGGCGATGATTTGTGAGGGGATGAAGGGATGGATGTTTCATCAAAACGTTTATTTTCTTCTTGAAGGTTTGAGGATGGTTCACTAGGAAATGGAGAAGGGGGGCAGGTACAGGTGGGACAGTGATATCTTATTTTTCCTCTCACATATTCCTCCACGAATTGCTTTAACTGTTAAACTTGTCATTCAGTAAGTCCTTTTTCAATTCTATCCTTTTCAGCCTGTCTTCCTCTGTGTACTTTGTTGGCATTTCTTCTTTTTGTACCTGGTCTGTTAAAAAAAAAAAAAATATATATATATATATATGTTAAATGCCCATAAAATACTGACCATTAATCTCCTTATGCAGAGTACTGTGTACAATTATTATTGCTACCTTCCGACGTTTCCCCATGCGGAAAATTCTCCTTCAGCCACTCCAAAGTACTGCACATTTCTATGTCAAAATTATATCGAGGCCCTCATTCTTTTTAAGGCTTTTTACCTATTTTGACAGCTTTTTTCGAAGAGACCAGGGTGAATTTGATAGGTGTTTTTTCCAATTGGATTTGATATTTTTTTTATTATTCTTGGATTGTACAGACCATAAGCCCCCAGGCTCCATGCATCCAGCCTCCAGCTCCCATCTCCCTATACTCTGAGGACAGTAGTGCATATGAGGGCCTGTTTTACCCATCTTCAATATCACACTGGGATAGGGGAAAGGTCTAGTGAGAAATAATGAGGTCGTCAGTTGCCTTTGAAGTGTCTTTTATGCTTCTGAAATGGTTGTCTGGTCTTGAGTAGACATAGAGGCAATGACAATTATAGCTGCATATTCATTGATATCATTTTGCATATTAAGTGTGTTATGTGTAAGCATTGTTTCTTTACTTTTTATTTCTAATAATAAAATGAATTAAACTATACATGAGAGTGTAAGAGCATTCTTTTAGTGTTCATTATTGAGAATCAAGTCATACAAATCACAACACATATATTTGAAGTACTGCATATGGTGCATGTTTTGATATAAAAAGGGTTAGTGGAAGGTTTGAGCAGTGCACCACCAGTAAACTATATGTGATATTAGTAAATCAGTCCTGTGTAGATGAGTCAGAGTAGCTGCCCACTGCAGGGATGTGTTGCCTACTCTCTCTTCTGATGAACAGTGACAGGTATTTGTATTTCTCTACCTCTATTCCTACCACAGCTCCAATTGGGGGGATCTAGGACATTCCCCGAGGGGTGGAGGAAAGACGCGGTGAGGTGAGGTTATAATCATCACATCGCCATGACGTGGCCATGCATGACGTACTCGTCCTGCATTAACTGTTTTGCTCCAGGACAAATCTCCCCCTGCCAAAAAATAGTACTTACATCCATTTCTTAGATGAGATGCATATGCCTTTGGAATCATGCTACTGGTCTCACATGCACTTCCATTTGCTCACTTTCTTCTCAATACTCCTGATCTCACATGCTCCTCATTACTCTGCTTACTGTTGCTATCTTGTGCCCCCCATCCAATATAGCTCTTGAAATTAGATATATTCTGGGTGATTACTCAATTAGGCAACCACACCATCACCATTGACCCCTTTACATGAGACAATATTAAAGGTATCAGATCAAATTGAGAATCCAATTTCCTTACATGTCTGCGACAGACAAGCACCCTGTCCCCAGTTTGCACAGATGATGCCATGACATGTCTGCATTAGTCAGAATACTTCTTCATGTCCTGCTCCTTCACACTGTCCATGGCAATCATTTCTCAATAATGCACTGGAGGTGGCCCAGGTATATGAAGGAGCCTTGTCTTCAATCTTCTTCCAAACATCAATCCTGTGGTCCCATGCAGTGAATTTCTGTAGTCTCGTAGCATGCTGCGCAGCACCTGATTGAGTGACATGGATTGTAGTTAATTTTGTTGTAATACCATCTTGACACTGCTGATGAATCTCTCGAACTATGCCATTGGTCTGAAGCCACAGCAGAGTGATCTTTCTATGATGGATCCCTATGTACTGCATTAATCGAGCAAACTCCAGTCCTCTAAACAGAGGTCCATTGGCAGTCTTAAGCACATCGGGAATTTCTCACACTCAGAAGATGCTATCTAGTTCTGGAATAATTGTGCTGGCTGCTGTGGAGGAGACCATCTGTACAATGGAAAAGCAAGAGTATTCGTCCATGACTACTCACCAGTACTGACCATCTCTGAACAGCCCAAAGAATTTAATGGCGATCTGGCTCAACACCACACCTGGTATCTCTGATATTCTGAGACGTTCAGGGTTATCCGGCTGTGTTGTACTCTGACATAGATGGCATGCTCTGATTGTCTGTTCCACGAGTGCATCCCAGCGAAACCATATGATGTTTCTGATCTGTCGTTTTGCACCTACAATTCATTAATTACCTTAATGCAATAGGTCCACAACCTGCTGTAGCTCTGAGGGAATGACTGTAGCTCAGGGGGAATGACCAACCTGTTGCCTCTAAGGACAAACCCTTCTGCTGACACAGAAATCTCACCCTTCACCTACTCGAATGCACAAAGCTCCACTACAGAAATGCCTCTCTCTTGAAACCCTTCAGGGAATTCTGACCCCCATCTCCTGAATGCAGTAAATTCTTGCACTTTCCTCATTGTTTCATCACATTGAGTAGATTCCTAAATAAGGGCTGAAGTTATGGGACCAGTTGGAACACTTGATTGAGGAAATTGATGTATTCTTCTGCCATAGAGAAACCAGCAGACATTTCCGGAAGTGTCTGCTGCAACATACAATCTGCTGAATTGTATACCTTGACAGGCTTGTGTACAATGTTGAAAAAAAGTCTTGCAGCTGCAAACCCCATCTTTCTATTCTTGGAAGCATCTTGCTTTGAGGATTTCCATATATGATGACTAGTGCTTGATGATCTGTTATTATTGTAAATGGCTTGAAAAGCAACTCACACGACAGCCAGTCCTTCCTTCTCAGGTTGTGAGTATCATTTTTCTGCACCCAAAAGATTTTTACTGGCATGCACTACTACTCTCCTCAGAGATTCTCTTTTGGGATGATGTTGAGCTATTATTGCTCCAATACCTATGGGGCTAGCATGTACCGTTAATTCCGTACAGATGGACGGATTAAAGTATGCCATGTATTCATCTGACGCAATTATCTCTTGATCTGAAAAAATTATGTCTCACACTCAAGAGACCATTGCAAAGCATTCCCTTGCTTGGTGAATTCTCTAAGCGGTGCACTTGTGGTGGCAAAGTCATTCATATACCTGCTGCAGTAGCTGGCTATCCCTAAGAATGACCAAATGTCACTGACTTCTTCAGAAAACTACTTTTCTGAGATTGCCTCAACTTTACCGGAATCAGGCCTCATCCCCTTTTGTAAAAAGATATGGCCAAAGAATTTCAGATGTGACTTGTGGAAGATGCATTTGTCCGGATTGAGGGACAGTCCTGCATTCATCACGCAGCGCACACCTGCGTCTGTGTCTGAACGTGTTGCTTAATCGTAGAGCTAAAAATCAAAATGTCATCACTGTAGTTGAAACAGTTCTGTATATGGCATATCACCTTTTGAATGCTCTTTTGGACTATCTCTGCCTCTAATTATATTCCAAAGCTTTGTCTTTTGTAGTGAAATAGACTAATATTTATGGTAAAACTGTTCATGTACTTGAAGTGCATGTCCAGTTCAATCTGATGACACCCCATGCAGCATATTAAGCATGTCATCTAGGTGCATCCCTGTGTGTCTCCCTATTCCGATTGCTTTGTTGACTCGCTGCATGTCAACGCATGTACCTGTCTTCTTTTGTAGTGGATTGTCGAGTAAAACTTCCTGTGATTTATCACGGATCCTTCGCAGTGCAGTGAAGCAGTCTTAGGGCCTCATTATAAGAATGGCAGTGCCAGAAAAAATTGGCGATAACAGAATAACTGCCAATTTTCCCACACCGCCCTACTACGAGTATGGCGCTGGAGTGGGAGGATTTACCTCTGGCCTTCTGCTGGAGGTAAATCCTCCCACTTTCCACCACAAATCGGCAATATTGGTGGAATTACTGCCAAAAAGGCCCCATAGAGTCCAATGGACTCTATAAAAATGGAAATTAACTCTACCAACCCCACTTGTAATCCAGCAGTAATTCTACCGGACCAAATGGCGGTAACAGGAACTCAGTTGGGCAGTATTCCAGCAGATTAACTGCCAGAATATCACCCAACTCGTAATAAGGCCCTTAGTTTCTACAATGCCAATCATAGTGATGTGTCATCATGCAAAACCTAGACACATACATGATGTTTAGAATTGCCCGTGTGTGGATGACAAATTTGGCTTGGTGCTCGCCCATGAGCAGATCAACGTCGCTTGCTGGTAATGCCACCAGATTAGTTATGCCTTATGCATAATCTCTTCCATCCCAGCATCTCCCACTTCATTTCCCACTAGATTGACCAGGAGCATCCTGCCAAATTGATCAGCCACATATTCATCATAGACCGCAAGATAATTCTCAAATCTTCTTAGCTACCGCTCCCAGTGTGGGACCAGTGCATGCTGATCACTCCGGTCAAAGGGTACAGGACGACGAAAGGCCGTTGAATTGGAGGCATCTTCTGCTGTATCTTCATTGTCTGACATTTCGAGGTCTCTTTGTGCAGAACTGCTCAGACGAGAAGGCACAGGCGTTATGAGGCTTTGCAGCTTGGACACTTCCATGCGCCTTAGTTGGTCTGTTAATGTGATTGGCGTGAAGGGGAACTTGCTTGGTGTGAAAGGAACAGGATTCATTGAAAAGGTTCCATCCTCTCCTCCATTGTGGTGTACTTCTACATAAAGCACGTGAAGAGATTGAATACACAGATTGAGAAGTGTGTAAAACTTTCTTTATTTTCCCCACGGCAGGAATGCCCCACGTGCAGCAAACATCTGACACAACTGCGCAAAACTGTGCATGACTATTGGACTCTGCATCCATGACGCAGCCACGCAGGACATACTCGTCCAGCGTTAACTGTGTCACCTCTGGGATACAACATCGCTCTATACAGTGAATCATCCCAGCAATCTAATTCCTTGAGGAGGTGACAACCCAGTACAGTCAGCTGAAGCGTATTGCAAAAATGGCCTCCAAATAAAAAAAAAAGAAAATGGAATGCAGCATCACAGAGCTCAGGTGTATTTTTTTCCAAGGTTAGTAAACCCAAAACCCTTTGTAGCCATAGTGTCTTCTTTGGAGGTTCTACTTTTTTTGTTCTAATTATTTTTATTGCGTTTGTTTAAGAAAAAAATGTCAACATGAACTCGAGGCAGCATTATTATCACATTAGAGCACAGTTTCATTACAGTATTCAGCATCCCAGGTTGGCTCTCAAGCTCTAAGTACACACAACAATAAAGCTTTAGCCATATCCTGCGCGCCCCTCCGGGAAAACCATAACCACCCCTTTGCCTTCTTTATGATCTCATAGTATATACACAAAGTCAGCTTCCCCTCCCCCTCCGCCTCAACTATTGAGTGCAGCAGGTTCAATGTTTCTGGTTGAGCTGGAAATTAGCCGAAAAGTCCCTTGAACGTGTGACGGGTTCTAAAATATAGAAACATATCCAACGCTGTAACATTGCCCAGTTCTTTAAATTGATCAAGTGGTGTAAATTGGGCATTGGGGAATATATTTTGTAATCTGGTAAAACTTAATTTGCTCATTCTTTGGATGTAGGCCTTTTAACTAGTGAGGGGGATCTCAGCATTATGCGTGATGGGAAGTAGGTGTGAATAGAGAAGGAGTTCTCCTGTTTTAGACGCTATTTCCAACCACATTCTGCATCTGTAATCCACCATATTCAGTGGTTTAGAAGTACGGGCTGAGGCTGTGGGATGGCCAGTCACCCCTTAACCAAACCACGAGTTTCCCCCAGCCAACTCTTGCCTGATTGCCCGCCCACAGATAGTTGGTAATAATACTTTTTACGTTTTTGAAAAAGGCCCTTGACATCATTATGCGGGACAGTAAGAAAGAGATAAAGAAACTGGGGTAAACGGACAATTTTGACAAGAGATATCCTACCATATAGTGAGAGTGATAGCCTCCTCCACCATTCCACTGTCACCTTGGTGTACTCTAAGGGCCTCCCATAGTTTTCCTTCCACAGTAGGTCTGGGTTTCTGGCAAGTTCTATCCCCAGATATCTAGTGCTATCCATGTGCCATTGAAATCCCATACCATCAGCAAATGGCCATACACATTCCATAAGGGGAAACAGGACTGACTTCCCAGCATTCATTTTTAGACCAGAGTAGTGGCTAAAATCCAGGCCATCCATCATAATGGATGGCAGATTGGTCTCAGGGTTTTTTACATATAGGAGCATATCATCTGCATACCTTGACGCGACCAGTTTATGTGCTGCACCACCCTATGCAGATGGCGGTCCCGGAGTTGTTCGGCCAGTGGCTCTATCACCGTGCAAATAGTAAGCGAGATAGCGGGCACCCTTGTCTCGTGCCTATACCCAATGGGATGGAGTCTTAAAGATATCGGTTGATTCAAGGTTTTTCCATGGGTCGAGTGTATAACAGGGAAACAAGAGAGATAAAAACTGCACTTGCTCCAATCCTCTTGAGCGCTGCGAATAGGAAGGGTCCTTCTATAGAATCAAAGGCCTGCTCAGTTTCAAGGAGGGCTGCCAAATGGTTACATTTGGGTATATCATTGACACCAACCCAAATACTCTATGGAGTCCATGTGAGCTGGATCTGCTTGGAACAAAACCGGATTGATCCGCCCTGATACACTTACACATAATGGGTGTTAGCCGAGCAGCTAGGATGTTGGCTAGTATCTTCTTATCTATATTGATAAGGGATATTGGGCGATAGGGTGACCACAGCTTCCCTTTTCGAATCTGGAAGCATCCCCTCCTTGGCCACTCGTAGGAGTTAGGGGGGCCAGTGCTGCCACAAAGGCATTATAAAAGTCTGGTCTAGGCCTCGATACCCGCTAGGATCTCTTGTATCGTAATGGGGCTATGTAATGATTCCCTTCACATTAGAGAGAGCCAATATAATCCAACTTAACCCAGGTAACTCTCTACCTGTGGTGATGTCCCATCAAGGATCGATGTGTGAGTGGGAATAGTAATCTTAGCCTAATGATCCCCTCATTTGTGTAGCGTTTCTCCCCTGTATTATCCCATATTGTGTATATATGCATCCTAAGATTCTCCATGCATGCTATCCAGGTAAACATTTTCCCTGGACGCTACCTTTCCCTTATACTGCCGACCTCCTGCTCAAGCATTTCCTCTCTCTTCCAGTGGTTTCCTGGAACTGCTATAGAGTTTCTTGGAATTGGTTAATGGTGCTATTCCAACCTATCCCTCCATCCCTCGAAATCCTTCAGCACTCTCTTAAGCTCTTTTACTTCTCTTCTGATGGTCCTAAGGATGCAGCACTATTTGGCAATACAGATCCCCCTTATAAAGCATTTGAAGGTTTCCCAGATTGTGAGAGGTGAGTCCACTGTCCCTTTGTTTTCTCTGAAAAAATTATTGATCCCCTCTAGAACCTCAGACTTTAATACCACGTCCAACAGGGCTTCACTTTTAAAATTCTAAAGTCTCTCCCCTCCAAATTGTCCCTGGGACCTCAATGTGTGCATGTACCAGGGAGTGCTCTGATAATGTACGGGCCAGGATTTCACAATCTGCTACCCACTTGGCCCCCCAACCAGAAATTAGGATGTGGTCAATTCATGAGCACGAGTGACAGTCTGCCAAGCATAATGTATAATCCAACCCCCTGGGTGCCTTTCCCTCCATGTATCAATAATCTCGTATAATTTACACATTTGCAAGATATGGTCCGCAGTCTTAGAAAGCTGCCTGCAAACCCCCTGAGATCTATCAACTTCTGAGACTAACACTGTATTAAAATCCTTTCCCCACACAATCACGTTGTCGGTGTGCTTTAACAGCTACTGCTCAATGCAGTCGAGATCCTCCAGATTGTCTGCATTAGGAGCACAGCAGTTAACACATGTGAAGATACAATCGTGAATGATGGCTGTTACCCTACCCACCACATCGAAGGCCACCCCTATGAGCCAGAAACCCAGGGATTATGAATCAAAGTACAAGCCCACATTGAATATGAAGATTTAAGGAGAAGTAACAGTGACATCCCCATTTCCTCACGAAGCAAGCCCAAGTATCAGGAAGGGGGGGGGTCTCCTGATCAGGGCATCCCCCACATGGTGCCTGGCCAGGTATAATATCTGTCTCACTTTGAGTAACAGGTGAGTCCCCTGACATTCAAAGTTGTAAGCCGAATCCCCTTAACCATGTACATTGATCCTTTCTTTCCCAGCCTTAGTGAACGGATATCTCGGGGAGCCCCACAAGCTCGACCCATCGATGTGCCGCTTACTGAGTACATGTTGCCATGGTACCCTCACATAGTGGAATGCATAAACATTACATTTGCTGCTTTAAACCTGATAACATATGAACACTACTCTCCATCAACCCGGGCTCGGGGCTCGAGAGGGGCTTGCTCCCCTTTGGTCAGGGGACTGAAGCAATCAAGGCAGCAGTGTATCTAGGGAGTCTTTCACCTCATCCGAGGTTTGGAAGAACAGAACCTTTCCATTACACTCCACCCACAATCTAGCTGGGAAGAGCATGGCATATTTTATTTCTCTGTCCTGCATAGTCTTCTTAATGCTCATATAGGATTTCCTCGAGGCTTGAACCTTATTTGAGATGTCTGCAAAGAACTGGATCTGCACTCCTCTATAGTCCAAATGGCTCTTCTACCGGGCCAGGTGTTGCACTGCATTCTGATCTCTGTAGTTGAGCTGTCATGCTATGACCAGCCTCACTGGCACTTCCATGATGGGGAGCTTACCTAGTGTAGTATGTGCATGCGTATGTGCATGCATGATTAAGAAGACTGATGAGAAGCCGCATGTGCCCAGAACTTTCCAGAGAAGTGATTGCACAAGGGTTTCCATCGACTGTGTATCACTTGCTTTAGGAATTCCAACTATTCTGAGACTATTTCTTCGGGATCTGGACTCTAGGTCTTCCTGCTAATCTATGCTGGACTACTTCTGTGGTTGCCGACATCACCTCATCTTCCATGGATGCTATCTGTGTTTACGCCTCGTCCCTCCTCTCCCCGTGCTTGTCCAAGCAAACCTTTGTTGTCAACGTTGCAAGTCAGGGAATCAAGCTTGGTGTCCAGTGAATGTAGCCTTGCATGTAGCTGGAGCAACATCTCTTTTATAATGCCAAATCACTGGTTGCCCCATTCGTTGAGCCCTCTTTAGACTCCGGTGGAGCGGCTCCCCTATACCGCTTGGGGTCACAGTTTCAAAGTGAAGGCTAGATTGATTCTTTCCCGCCTTCCAGATTTGTAAGCCTTGTGGACCCACTTCCAGATATGGGAGTCTTTAAGATTCAGCCATCACACTGTGGGAAGGACACCTCCCCCACCTGGGCAGCGTGTCAGGTCAGTTTGTTGATAGGGTCACTTATTTGCTGTGCCAGCAAGTTTCTTAAGATCCCTGTGGGGTTATTTTCCACCACCCTAACTCACCACTTGCAGGGGCCTCAGGGCAGAGTGAAAGGGGCAGCCAGGATCCAGCAGATGTCACCCCGGGGCATTTGTCTAGTCAGCTTAATAGGTTCCTCTCCCCTCCTACCTTTTTTCATGTTATGAAGTAGCTTCTGTAGGCTTCTTAGGCTATTTAGTAGTTTTTTATTACTAATTTGCATAAGCTCTTAATCATGGAGAAAGCTACATAGAGATAATAGAGACCACTGGATCCCATCACCCAGGCTCAACTGACAAGGTTGTAACTGAGTAGCTAGGCTCATATCTAAACATTCCAAGAGTTCTCACAGCATTCCATGCCAGCTCATAGTAATACATCAAGTACATTACAACACATCTCCTCCCCTTCCGATGACAAACCAAGCATGAATCAAGTGCATCCCAACACATCTCCTCCCTTTCCGATGACAAACAAAAAGTGCAACAAGAGCATCACTACACATCTCCTCACTTTCCGATTGCGAACCCAACATGAGATTTCCAACACACACACACCTCCTTGAATGACACCACCATGAAAGCAACCCCCATACATGGGTAAACCTGCAAATGGAAACTCACTCCGGAGAAATATATCAAGCATCTTTTAGAGATGATGCAACTCTACAGAAATATCTGGGAGACAACACCGACCACCATGGTGAAAGTCATCCACACACACTTGGGGTCGCTACCTCCCTACACCTTGTGGCAATCACCCACAAGCACTCGGAGGCGCTATCTCCCTACTCTTCGTGGCACTCACCCACTAATACGTGGAGTCGCTACCTCCCTACACTTAGTGGCACCCACCCACAAACACTTGGACTTCCTACCTCCCTACACTCTGTGGCACTCACCTACACACACTCAGAGGCACTACCCCCTTACACTTCGTGGCACTCACCCACAAACACTTGGAGTCGCTACCTCCCTACACTTTGTGGTACTCACCCACACACATACTTGGAGTTGCTACCTCCCTACACTTTGTGGCACTCACCCACAAACACACTTGGAGTCACTACCTCCCTACTCTTTGTGGCACTCACACGCAAACACACTTGGAGTCGCTACCTCCCTACTATTTGTGGCACTCACACACAAACACACTTGGAGTCGCTACCTCCCTATATTTTGTTACACTCACCCACACACTCAGAGTCGCTACCTCCCTATACTTTGTGGCACTCACCCATAAACACTTGGAGTCGCTAGCTCCCTACACTTTGTGGCACTCACCCACAACACTTGGAGTCGCTACCTCCCTACATTTTGTAGCACTCCCCCACAAACACTTGGAGTCACTACCTCCCTACTCTTTGTGGCACTCACACACAAACACACTTGGAGTCGCTACCTCCCTATACTTTTTGTGGTACTCATCCACACACCCGGAATCGCTACCTCCCTATACTTATGTGGCATTCACCCACAAACACTACACAACCATGACTATTTCAAACACGCCACACCCATGATTATTTTGACATCCTTTGACCATGCAACTTTTAAATAATTACTCAAAATACGGGCATTTTATCATCCTAAGAGTGCATGTTGCTATTTGCAATGTACCCTGAAATGCCTCAAAAGAATTAACTCAAGCTCACTCATCCTACACACATATGGTACTTCACTTCTCCCTAGACAACTACTGTGTTGACTAGTCCATATGTAAACACTTAAGAGTCCATAATAGTCCATAAAAAAATCCTTCCTGCAACTGCTCAAAAGATTATTCTACAAGTTAATAGTTTTCTATCGTCAATATCATTATGCTGTATTAATTCTCAAACCTTATATGCTACATCATACACCTGCACAAGCAATGCTTCATCCTACATCACGTTGTCAAATACTTCAGGCTACAGAATACATAATATAATACAGAATATGTGTGTTGGATGAGTGAGCTTGAGTTAATTCTTTGGAGGCATTTCAGGGTACATTGCAAATAGCAACATGGCACCTCATTACACGGACGGCGGTAAGGGTTAACGGTCATCGTTAATGGTATCGGTGACCGTTAACCCTTACCGCCTTACTACGAGGTCCTTTAGCGGGTTGGTACTTTAACGCCTGCTTTTAGCAGGTGTTAAAAACCAACCCGCTAAGGGACCTTGGTGCTAATTACGGCACCGCAAATTTGCGGTACCGTAATTAGCACCTTCCCCATTCCCATTATGCCCTATGGGGCAAAAATGGGAATGGGGAAGGGCAATGGTGGAAGGGGGAATTACCGCCCAGCCAACCTTGGAATAGGGCGGTAATTCCCCTTTCCACCAAGGAGGTGCCGGTATTTTATCGGCATGGACCAAGGTGCTATTAGCACCTTGGTCCACCGCCTACCGTGTAATGAGGCCCATGGACTCTTAGGATGATAAAATTCTTGTATTCTGAGTAATTGTTCAAAGGTTGCATGGTCAAAGGATGTCGAAATACTCATGGGTGTGGAGTGTTTGAAATACTCATGGTTGTGGAGTGTTTATGGGTGAATGCCACATAAGTATAGCGAGGTTACGATTCCGAGTATGTGGGTGAGTGCCACAAAGAGTAGGGAGGTAGCGACTCCAAGTGTATTTGTACGTGAGTGCCACAAAGTACAGCTGCCAGCTCATAGTAATGCGTCAAGTACATTACAACACTTCAGTTAGCCCAATTCCCAATAAGTCCTCTCTGTGGCAACAAGACTAACACACCACCACCACTGCACAGCTCCAAAGCCCCCAGGCTGTCAGACTTCAGTTGTCTTGTTGTTTCCCTTTTGTTGTGGATCTTTCTTACCCCTACTGACTATTTTCACTTCAGCCGTGGTGCTAGTGGAGTGGCGCTAGTGCTAAAGCCTTTCTCACTCTGATTGCCTCTCTCATAGCTCTCAACCTTTCATGGCCCTTGGGTGGGTGAAAACACCCGATTTTACATTTGGCGGGTGAAAGCCCAATGATTCCTATGGACATGTAGCGAGCTTGGCGGGTGAGAGAGCTGCCTAAGTGGCGGATGACAACCGGCAGAATCGTGTGAGTTCAGAGGTATGCTCTCCTCTGGGTTTTTCTGTCAAATTGTAGCAGCGTAGTAGCTGTTGGTTTTGGACTACGGAGTGTAGACATGACGCGACGTCACCGCGTTACGTTATACGCGATGACGTCACTCATTATGGGGCGTTACGATGCACTGCTTGGGCAACATTAATTGAATTGCAGTCCCGATCCTATGATAAATAGAATGGTCAAAGGGGCGTTTCTTGGTTGGGTCTGTTTGCATGGCCTTATACATAGGAGACGGGGCGACGACTGATTAGATACTGGAGATGTAAGGCAACGTCATTGCGTTACGTTGTACGCGATGACATCATCAAATTGCGACGAGGCGAGCCTCCCGCAGTTATTTAAGGACCTCATTCCTGGGGTTGGGCAGGAGCACAGATCCACGGACTGGAGAAATAATATGGGAACGCTGTCCTGCTAATAGAGGTAAGCAAAGGATGGAGCTTATTGGAGTATAGTTGACATTTTTTGTACTCCAATAGTGAGTAAAAGTGACTCCTTAGATAAACAATGATGGGTCTGTTTTTTGTACAGGCCTGACATTTGTTTTCTCTTACAGACCTGACATTGGAATCCTATTGACCTATTAAGTGGTTGATGACCCGTTTACAGTACACGTGACTGGAAGAGTGTGGGTCCTAGGTCCTGCCTAATTTTTGCAGTTGGCCTATATTAAGGTAAGTGTACCAAGGTATATCTGCTAACATTTAGGTAGTTCAGATTTGCAAGAAACTGACTAGCTTTATGTACCTATTAAAACCTTAGGTGAGGAAAGATCTAGCAATCAACTTGTATTGGTTGTGATGCAGTGTCGGCCTCTTAACTAAAATTCTGAAAAGAACTTAACAAGCTCCCCTGAAAGTGAGAAAATCCATCCGGTTGATTGAGGTGAGGATAACAGCCTTATACCTATTTCTTCTTGGTCTCTTTGGGTGTGAAGAGGGACATGTTTTTTCACTAGCTATCTCTGGACATGACAATTCTTTTTTTAAATAAACGATTTAAGGACGGAATTCAGATATAGGGGAACTCTCTATACCACTTGAAAGGTGACTAACAAGAATTATAACTGTTAATGAACTTGAATACACTTAGTGTTACAAGTTTCTTTCTGCACATGCATATTAAGAAAGGTATATGTGTTGCACCCTATAGGTGATTAGGGATGGCTAGGTTGAATAAAAGAACCAATAATGCCCATGTAGTAATGTGTTGTTGTTTGTATGTACCCTCATTTATAGGAACCAGGATTGTAGAGGAAAAATAGAAAAGCCTACAGAAAGCACAAGTCATACTTCTGCCCCTGAAGAATGTCCAGTTACTAACAACACCAAGGACAGAAACATATATAAGTTGGGCTATTTTGTACGCAGTAGAAAACAAGAGAAATTAAGTTGCTATTGCGTATTGTATCAAACATATGTGTACTCGATTCTGTGTGGTGGAAAAACTACTTTTTAACATTGTATGCTTTTATGTGGTTTATATGTGTTTTTTTTAACATTTTTGATACTTGTGCTATGAATAAGTTAATGAATTAAAATATGTTTTTTAGTGAATAGTTTGTAATTGGTATTAATTATTTTTACACATAGCCCACATTGGTTAAGTGGCTGTCAGTAAGGTTCTGCATGTTTGAGGGTAACATGTTGTTTTAGTGATGATGCATGTGTCCCTTCTTTTCGGTAACATAATATATTAATCCTCACTTGGTAGGAGGGACTATCACCATAGTGTGGGGCAAACCCCTGAATGAAATAATGCTCTCCTCTCCTCCTCTCTCCAGACCCAAAGTGGCCACACTGCTCACTCTGCGCCTCCTTGTCATCGGCCCAGGGGAGTTTCCCCAGCACTTCTATTCTCCACCAGGCTATCGGCTCCCACACCGCCAGCAGGTTCCGGCCGTGCCTCACACAGTCAGCTCTGGCAGCAGGGTGGAGGGCTTTGCAGCCAGAGCCGGCAATCAGCTCCTCCTCTTCTTTGGCCCCAGTCTGGCAAACGACCAGCCACCTTACCCTCACCCCCTCCTCACGATCGCTGGTCTCTCCTTCAGGGATGTGTCTTGGGCAGGGCGTTTGGGAGGCCCCCTGGTGAACACCACTGGCCTGGTCCTGCATCGTGTTCGGCATTTGCCCAGGCTGCGTTCTTCCGCTCCACAGAACCGGCTGTCCCTCCACTGTATTTCAGAGGCATGCTGTAGACTGCTCTGTGTTCTCTGCTACAGCAACCGCTGGCGAGATGTATGCCTTTACCTGCAGGTTTCGGCCCCCTGCTTCAGTCACCAGTGGCAACACGTCTTCCTTTACCTGATCTGCGGTTGTTTAATTCTCACTTTGTCTGCCAGTACTCAGATAAAAGACACGTATTTACAGGGGTTTGACGGAGCTCAGGTGAAAGAGGCCATTTTGGTTGGGCTCTCGAGCACCCCCTGGAGGTTCCACTTTAACTGACATATTCAGGATACATCATGTAGCAGCCACCAGTAGCTTTAACAACAGCCTTTGTTTCGAAGGAAAAATGTCTTTGCCTCACTTTGGGATGTAATTCAACCAAAGGAAACAAGGCATATAAGGAATAGTGTCTCAGAATGTCGGTTATCACAGAGCGGACGTGTACCCAGAATCCTCGCTGGGCCAGGCATTCTGACCAAATATGATAGTAAGAGCCCTTATCCCACACTTCCGCCATCAAAGATACAGCAAATTGGGGTATTTTTTAAACACTAGCGTTGGAGGGTAGCACCATATGTATGCAAGCTTGAGTTGCACATCTTGGTCCTGGACAGAAACTGTGTTTTTGAGGATATTCCTCCACATACATTCCCAGCCCTTCAGTTGAATGTCTATCCCCAGGTCTCTGCCACGTAACATATATTTCTCAGAGGAGAATGCTTTCTAGAAATAAGTACGTTATAAAGCTTCGCAAGAAGGCCCCGGACTGAACGCATTTTGCAAGGTATTTTCAATCTCAGACTTCTTCCTTGAACCACCAGCCTTATATTTCTTCTGGAGGGTCGAATGACGCAACTGCACATATTTTAAACTTTCTTACTCCTTGATCCTAAAGTCTGCCTTACATTCTGTAAATCCATCAACATCCCTGTCACAAAAAAGGTCCCCCAGACTGCGCATCCCGTTTTCTGCCAACTATGACATTTTGCCTGATAGGTCCTGGGTGTGAGGCCAGGATAACCCAGCAAAGCGGAAAAGGGCAAAGGAAAGGTTGTGATGCTCCCTCTTTTAAAAACAGAATCCCACACCTGTATGATTGTCTTGGTGATAAGGTTAGAAAAAAGACATCCAGACCTCTTCTGCTAAAGAGGCAAAGGTTACTTCCAAAAATCAGCCCCTGCAACTGTTTGCTCCATGAAGAACCATGTTTTTTCAAAATAACGCAGAATGCACTCCCCGTATTCTGAGTTGAGTGGTGTTGTAATACTCTTTTCGATCAGGACATGTACATCCACCCCTTTCTCTCGGTTTTAGCAAACTTCTCATATTGATATGTGTTCTTTTTGGAACAAATATGTTTTGCAGGTTCAACAGATCAGTATTTGAAGACAGTACCAGGAGTGTCTGAAACACATACAGCAATCTGGCCAACAAGTTAATTTTAAGAATTGTCATCCTGCCCATACAAGAGGTTGCTAGGGCAATGCATCAAACTATTCTTAAGCTTTTGGCCAAATCGTGCAACTTTAAAAGATAAAAGTTCAACTCTAGTGGATGTTTTCTTATAGACAAATCATTGGGCCTTGGTAGAAGTAGAACTAGAACACGAAACTGAAGACCAGCTACTTCCAGTGGAAGTGAAAGTGATACATTCCCTTTGCTCTAGTCAGTGCGCATCTTTCTATCATAGGCAATCACTGCCGCAGGTTCAACCATGCTGCGGCATCCAATACTTGAGATCTGGCTAATCCACAAATATTAGGGGGTTAGTGGAGCCCCTTCATTTAAAGAAAGGTTGATGGGATGCATAGCAAACACTTCCATTTGGGTTTCAAGGGTAAGATTAGAATTCAACAGGTAATGACTCACCTCTAATACAATGCACTGTTTTGTTAATCAGGGATGCTACATATTCGTACATAGTTGGCCCAATTTCAGGAAGTAAGTGCAAATGAGTACTTCCATTAAAGGGACAGCAGTAGGAAGTAAGGAAAAGTAAGGCTATAGAGATGTTGGATCCTCAGTTGTCATTTCGAAGGTGAGGTCTTCTCTCTCTGATAGCCCTTGCCATCCTTCTGTTCCAGACTTGCTACTAACTTAGGTTTGTTACCTTGTTGGCTAATTGACTGCTCAACACATTTGGATGATTGGATACTTTTGTGTTCCCATTTGGAATGCCTACCACATCAGCCCAAACCTTTCCAGTGACACATGGCACAGTAGAGGATGGCATGCTTGCAGTGAAACCCTGGACATCATGGTCAGAAGTAAGTTAAACTTCCATAAATTGCTGGAAGCGATGGCTTCTTTGATGGCCTTCACTCTCTCACAGTGTCACTAAAAGAGAAATCACTAAATCCAGAAACTTTCTAATAATGTTTTCTAGCGGGTGGCCCTCATCCATTGGCTCTGAAAGAATGTCCATTCATCCTATTGGTTCTGGGGCAACATTACATCAGTATCCATTGATATTAAAACATGGAAGTCTGTGTAGACACCCTTTAAATTGTCATCACTCTTTAATCCCCTAGCGCTAGAACAAAGAGTTGTATTAAACTTTCTAGCAACTCTAGGTAGGATCTTACTACTAAACCTAGCACCAACTGGATGTCTGCCAGAGTGGTTTACCCTTCCATTGAACTTCACTTCAGTGACCTTATGTATTTGTTTTCTTTAGTCCTTTCTCACTTCCTAAGCAATATTCTTTGCATTTCTAGCAATATGTGCCTTAACTTGCACTTCAGATATCTGCATTGAAACCCCAAAACATTGGATTGAGCTAACATTTCAGTTAAAGAACAGGGCACAATATTAGTGTTAGTCTAGACCTTTCTTAATCTGGCAATACTGGGGACTGTTGTGCACACATTCCCAGAGTCAAACTGCCAGACTCGGGGAATGTGTGCACATATAATGCTGGTCGGGACAGACCATACATCTTTTTCCACAACATAAATATGAGCTTCAATCTACCCTACTGCGTCTAATAAGAACAAATCCATCTCTCAAATCCCATGTTCTTTCCCTCTGACTTCCCCTCTGCTCATCGGGTGCTTAGGGGAAATGACCCCTAAGGGTGAGGTGGAAGCACTGCATTGGGCAAGGCATATTGTCAAATCAAAATATCTCACTCTACCACAAGCAGGGGTGTTGCTAGGTCTGGAAAATATCAGGGGCTAAGCTAATGTTGGGACTGGCGGGATTTGGGGCTAGCTATATTCTTTTGGTTGTAGTCCCTGAGCTTCTATTCGGGGCAACAACCAAAAGACCCGGGGCTATAGCCCCCTCACCCTCCCTAGCAACGCCTCTGACCACAAGATGTGCATTTTGCACCTAGGAGATAGCACCCAAGTGGTATCACACACTCCAAGCTCCCTGGGTCCTCAGAGCCTCCACTCAGGGGTTCTGGACTGCCCAGGTGATGGTATTTCGTTTATATCATTTTCAATTGCGGTGGTTTCCTGGGGCCAGCACCCATTCCGTGCTGCCTGCTTTCCAGGTTCACTGCGCAGAGCCCCCTGGTTGAGGGGTTATTTAATGTATTCAGGGTGAGAGTGAGGTTAAGGTGAGGGGGAGAAGGCAACACCAACAGTCTATACAAGGACTTAGCTGTCCCTTGACTCCCCATCAGATATGGAACCCACCAGGTCTGGCTCTTCCACTCGCTTAACTGTCACTCACCAATGCTGTGGCCATCATTTTCTGCACAGTCAACAGTGTAGTCTTCAACACAAAGTGGTGGGTCAGAAGGGAGAACATTCTCGGGCGTGCTGTACAGAAGCCCAATTTGCCCTTCTGTCATCCTACTAAATGCCACCCCACACTGCACAGGGCTCGTGAGCAGTATAGAGCAAATGAGCCACTGATATGAGACCAGCAAGCTGCACTAGGATGCTGCACACCCTCTAGAGCTCATGAATTGTGTGGCAAATAAGGCACTGGATCTCCCATAAAAATCGTAGCTGCCACCCAAATGCAACAGGGAATAGAAGTGCTATTTGCTGCTGGTATTTCACGTAAACAAATCTCTCAATGATACAAATATTTTGATCTTTCTTCACCAAGCAAAATACAGCCATTTGTGTCCCATTGGGAAAAGAAATTAGGAAGTCATGAATACACATTTGAGAGAGATTAAATAGAGCCTCGAGATGCACAGTAATTGAAGTGTGTGTGTACAATGATTTTGCTGGTACATGACACCCATAGATTGAATACAATATACCAACATTCATTCCGCTTGTGCTGACACACAGAGATTGGTAATTGTCACGGATGTGGCATAAGTGGGGGAACGGTGTTGGTTTTCTCACACTCATTGGGATCAAGGGCCCTGTGGATGCCCACAGAAAGCAGGGAAAACTACATTTCCCAGAGTCCTTGGTGCACAGCAAACATGGCAGGAATTCTATGTCAGTCTCTCTCGCACATGCTCTTTGTAAGTCATTGAAAATCACTGAGAAGGAGCAGGTGGGTGGAAACAAAGAGTTTCTAGAGCACCGCTACTTTGCACATGCTTGCAGAGCCCAGGTACATCAATTCACCAAAACGCCACGGAGAGTGGAAGAGATGTCAAACACCCAATGATATCACCGGAAGTGATGCCATGTGTCCTTTGACCCATATGACATCCCCTTAAATAATATCACATGACAACGCCAATGACATCGTCTGATGTGACTGATAGGTGTAAAAATCGTACATAAACTCATGTTTTTAAAAACATTTTTTTATTGATTTGGCTGAATAAATCAACCTTTCAAACAGTACAAATTGTCAACAACAAAAGAGAGAAGAAAAGAAAAGCAAACTTAATTTACACAATTTCATACATTTTAAACCTAATTAAAACCAATTTAAAAAAAAAAAAAGAGTATGTACAAATTTTAAAATTTACAAAACTTTGCAATCTTAGCTCATTTGATCAGGAATCAAATGGTTAACAAATTGAACCAAAGCAATTTGGACAGAGGAATTCATACTAGTTAATAGATAATTCCAAATCTCTTCATTAGAATGATATGTATAAAAGTTACATTTTACATGGGGAAGTTTATACCTCAAACAATTCAGTGCTGGGCACTCAACCACTAGATGACATAAAGTCTCAATTACTCGGTGATTGAGACAATATCTACAAAAGGTTTGATCTTGAGACACCAGTTGTCTTCTTCCCAAGATCTGTCTTGTCAAACACAAGTTTAACCGAATTTGTATAAACTGAGTCCTCACAAAACTTGAGGGACATTTAATTAGGTAAGGTTCAGGACAACGCATTTTTTATGAGAAGACTTTATCAATTCACAATCCACATATTCTAAGCATTGTTTGCGCGTGTTTATCCAGTCGTAGCGATATAGTTTCAATTTTGCCTTCGTTGGATTCATCAACAGTAGTTCTATCAAAATGTCAGCTTTGACTAAGATGTCTAAGACACATTCAGACCATTTCTTCTGAAGTTTCATATTAGAAGTTAACAAGTAATTAGCTAACACACCCAAAACATTGTGAGATGATGCTCCGATTAAACATTTTCGATAGAAGGAGCAGAATTTCCATAGTACTTGGCAAAACACAGAAGTTAGTCGTAGTTCATAGCGAATCATTGGAATTGGAGTACATTGCGGCAATCTCAAAACACCCTTCCAAAACTGATATTCAAGACGGTCCCAAAAATCTCTTGGCTTTGGTGCTACTGTCTCGGCCCCATAGATAAGTATGGCCGTTGCTTTTTGTTGGAAGAAGGCAATTATATGAGTTAATGTAAATTTACCGTATCTAAACAATAAGATTTTAGCTTGCGATGTTAACGAGTGATTTTTTGCATCAAGGGTTACACGGTAAATGTCATCATTCATAACTTCTGTAAATGGAATACCCAGGTACTTATATTGTTGTACAGCAATTAACTCTTGGTTATACAAGGACCAGGTAAATTTACATGTTTTTTTAATTGCTGTTTTATGACACACTACAACTTGGGTTTTTTCAAGGTTGACAATTAAATTGTTCTCGGTGACATATTCCTGCAATTTGTTTAAAAGATTTTGGAGGCCATAAGGTGTACATGACAGTAACAACAGATCATCGGCGTATAAGAGCCAAGTAACTTTCTGTTTACCTAACTTGGGTGAATCAGAGATTGCATTCTCAAATTTGAGGCCAATATCTAACAGAAAAAAATTGAATAGTGTAGAAGCAAGAATACACCCTTGCTTTAGGCCTCGCTCAGTGGGGATTATAGCTGTAAGAAGCCCTTCTAAAGACAGTCTCACTTGCAAGGAAGTGTGGGAGTGCAAAAGTTTTATTAACATGAGACTCGAGGAGGGACACCCATGCTGGTGACGTTTTTTAAACAGTAGTTGCCGATCATTCGAATCAAATGCAATACTAAAATCGACAAAGGCAACATAAGATTGCAATTTTCATTGACATATTTTTGTTTGACCAAGTTGAGTACAAGCATATTTGGTGCAGTGCCAATTCCTCTGACAAAACCAGACTGAAACGGGTCTCTTTTGAATTCGCGCTGCGTCCATTCATTAAACTCTCGTAAAATAATCCGACAAAACAATTTGCCTGGGGCATCTAATATGGCAATTGGAAGGTAGCTTTGAGGCCGCTGACAATCACCTTTCTTAAACAATGGCACAATTATAGAATGTCTCCAGGCGGCAGGCATACTTTGAGTGACAATAATGTTTTGAAAAATCTGAAATAGGACCTCTGCCTATAGGTTCGGTTTGCACTTAAATGTTTTATTCGAAAGCCCATCCAGCCCTGGTGCCTTGGATTCACTTAATGTTGAGATAATGTGCAGTATGTCGCCCTTTGTGAAATTAAGATGAAATGGCACAGCATCTCCACATTGTTGCTCCGCAAGGGCTACTGTGGGTCTCGCATAGATTCTAGTGAAATGTTCAATCCAACTCTTTTCAGAAACATTGTGCGACTGTACCAAGGCTTGAGAGTTGGATGTGACTATGTTTAGTGAAGTGCACATCTGAGCTGTGATTACAGAACATAAATAACATATTCTCTCCATCCTTTTGATAAAGAGTTGCTCGATAGGAGCACATCCAGTTTTGATATTTTGTTTTAATACGAGTCAAAACTGTAGTTCTATATTTGAGGGGGAGGAGATTAGCATTGCGTTTTTGAGCACGATATTCAGTTTTTTTCTTTTTCACTTGTATGTCAAAACCGTGATTTCTCAAAGTTAGTCGCTGTTTAGTATTTTGACCCCTTGGGACAAAATCCTGCATGAGATCATAATAACAAACATTGGGATGTGTGTTGCTTAGTCACGAGTAAGTAAATGCTGTCACTAGTGAGCTGGTGTATTGTTTCATCACACCACTTGATCCGATTTCATTGAGGATTTGCTCTTAGAGCTTCAGAATAAATTGCTACACACTTTGGTGGTGTTGCCGAAGAAGTTGACCATTGGCTAGCTAAAAGGTGGTGATCACTGTCACTTCGAGGCAAAACCTTAAGAAACACCCCATTCATAAACAACTTTGAATCAACATATATGTAGTCAATAATTGCTTTTCGCAAGCCACGTTGCCAAGTATGACTTGGCGGAACATCTCCTTCACACGCTCCATTTAACATGCACAGACCCCGTGAAAGCATCATGTCTTCCCATTGGATTAGTCTAGGATTTTCCGATTGTATCCTTGCAGAGAGAAGATGCAAGTTAAGGTCACCAGCAATTACAGTATGTGAGATTTCTGAAGACATCACAATAAAGTCCAACATACAAATCATCTCCTTAAAAAAAATTTCATCAGTAATGCTGTGATGGTTCCAGTAAAGATTAATTAAAGCATACCATATTGAACAAACATAAACTATGGTTAACTGCATATATGCATTTGGGGAGTGTGTTGACATAAGTTTAATGGTGGGACTGATTTTGATGGCAGTTAGAAGGCCAGACATTGGGCGTCCTTTTTCGGCCCGTAATGCAGGAGTAAAATGCATAGTATGACCTTGCCAAGTAGGAGAGTTAGTAAGCATGGTTTCCTGGAACATGATTATATCAAACTGGTTTAGATCTGTTTTGTGGTTGTTAAACAAGTGAGAGTGACCACAAGAGTTCCAGGAAGCAAGTAGTATTGACTTAGTTAGAGATTGTTGGCCTAGTTAACTATTTAATACACAATTGCATTTGCAGTTAGATTGAAATACACACTCTCCGTTTCCCGGATTGGCTGCTACAGCAGCCACCTGTAGTGAGTCTCTAGGTAATTCATTGGTCAAGGATGGACCAAGGGCTATCAAAAAGCCCATATCAAAAAGTTGATTTTTAGCAGACCATATGATGTTGCGGACTACGCGAGATCGCAGCTTCAAGCAACTAATTGTTAGTGTGTTTTTGTCAATGAATTCAACTTGTTCAATGTCGGCTGTGCTCACATCCTCTAACTTGTTTATATCAGAAAATATCTCAAGAATACTTTTTCTGTTTAAGAGATATTGTGGGTGAGGAGCTGGACGACAGTCAATAATTAGAGAGTTCAAGTTGTGATCCTTTGACGGAACTATTAGTTGCTTTTTCTCAAGCGCAAGTACTTGCTGGGTTTCTGCTATAGGTTGCAATGTACTCTTGAGTTGAATTCTTGGCAGTAAGGCTTGGAGCATTTCGGCTATTTCTGGCCCTTGACCCTCCAATGATTCATCCTCAGATCTATTTTTCCAGTTGAGTTACCACCTCTTCTATTCTCATGGTCAAGGTAATTTGCTTTTACCTGTCTGTAGAGACTGTGATTCTCTAAAAGTTGTTTGTCTAATTTGTGATTCTCTATTTAGTGTGTGCCTTGGTGTGGGATCAAGGAATGATGAGTAAGTGTTAGACCTTTCAAGGTTAAAATCAGAAAACAGTTTTGGTGAAAATGATCATTTTTCCGGGATCGTCTGCGCCGAATAGCTAGTATGCATGGAATATAGATCAATTACCACTATGTCTGTCTGATCTTTGTTAGGACTTTTAGATTCAGGAGTTTGACCACTTACTGTCATTGTAATTTTCTTGTTTAAACTGGCTAAATGCAGCGTATTACAATCAGACAATTGCGGAGACAAACTGGTTCGCGCCACTGTATTTAAACTTTTTGCCCCTTCATCAATAGCACATTATCCCACCTGAGTTTGAGGAGGCATCTTGTTCAATCCTCCAGCTGGATTTCCCGGGTAGAAATTACGAATGTCCGCTGTTGTCAAGTCCTTTTGCAATTTGGCCGGAAGCAGACACGATGCCAACTGTTTTGGGGTAGAACAATTACAGGAAAAGAAACTTTTTAAAGATTTGGTCCGTTGGTTGGGCCCTAACGGGTTGAATTCGTCTGTGACAGACTTTACTGGCATGCCAGTGCGTAGTGTGTAAAATGGCTGGGTCATTTTCCAGCTAAAGGCTCAGTAATCCCAAAATAACTGAATAAACAAACACTGCAAAGAAAAAGAAAAAGGGAGTGAGTTCCAAGGCAAGCCCCGAGCGAAGCCTCAGGGAAGCAGCAAAGCGGGACTCACCGGGACTCCTTCGGTGTGCGCGCGCGTGTGCTAATTTATGCACACACCCACTAAAAGTGGCAGAGTGCCTAAACAAAGAAAAAAAAATAAAAGTAAGATAAATGTTCGTCTTGGTTTGAGTGATCGGGTGGTTGTTCAAATATGCCTTCACCTTATGGGAGGTGCAGTCCAGTGTAATCCAAAGTGAAAGCAAGCAGCAATAGACTTCCAGCAGACGATACGGAGCGGCAAAGCGGGACTCACCGGGACTCCTTCGGTGCGCGCGCGGTGCACGTGCGTGTGCTAATTTATGCACACACCCACTAAAAGTGGCAGAGTGCCTTATGGGAGGTGCAGTCCAGTGTAATCCAGAGTGAAAGCAAGCAGCAATAGACTTCCAGCAGACGATACAGAGCGGCAAAGCAGGACTCACCGGGACTCACGTTTAATAACATCCCACATCTAGCACTAACACAGACATAAGACTGTTTTAGATACTGAAAAAAGAGGATGGTGAGGAGCCACTCCAGTTCCCAGTCAAATTATACCTGATAAAAAATAACTGGGTTAGATCCCAGAAACAACTTAGTAAATATTAACAGGGTTGAATCCCAAAACAATGAAAAAGTATTAACAGGGTTGGATCCCTTCTGCTGTTGTGTTGCTCTGTTCTTGTTCTCCTCCTAGCACTTTCCTGTCACAAACATTCATCTGGGAGACTGTGCTGGTATGCAGGTGATTCCAATTAGTAGCTCTAATAGTCTCTAGGGATTCTGGTAGCTGTAGTTTTCGCATATTGCCAATCAGGTGACCAGGAACTGACAACCCTCCAAATACATAAGTCTTTCCCAAATTTGGGGGAGGGGAGACAACCATTAATATGGTTCTCTAAAGTGGGACACAGTAACCCTGGTGCTGCTGCCTCTGGAGCCCGGAACTCCACACTGTAGGAAACAGAAAATAGAGGATGGCGAGGCACGCACTCCAGTTCCCAGTCAAATTATACCTGATCAAAAATAACTGTGTTAGATCCCAAAAACAACTTTGTAAATATTAACAGGGTTGAATCCCAAAACAATGAAAAAGTATTAACAGGGTTGGATCCCTTCTTCTGTTATGTTGCTCTGTTATTGTTCTCCTAGCACTTTCCTGTCACAAACATTCATCAGGGAGGCTGTGCTGGTATGCAGGCGATTCCAATTAGTAGCTCTAATAGTCTCTAGGGATTCTGGCAGGGACGTCATTTCACCAAAATGCCAGGGGTCGCGGAAGTGACATCACAATGTCACGCCCCCAAGAGTGACATCACAGGAAGTGATGTCATTTGACCACTCCCCACGTGACATCACATGAAGTGATGCCATTTGACCACGCCCCCACGTGCCATCACAGGAAGTGGCCTCACATAGCATTGTTTCTAAGTACACTACGAACAATATGGTCACGATAACCCTGTGAATTGATGTACATTTCATACAAGAATGGATCACCATATGTATCGTTAATATCAGTGCGTATTGGCCCATATTACCAAATCACAGTGATTGCAAGCAGATGTCCAAGGCCAAACGATAATGATGCTTTAATATATAGCACTTAAGCACTGCTTGTGCCTCATGCCTCATGCCTGCAGGACACCGTTTCCTGGCTCCACAGAAGACAAGACAAAAGGCACGTGGAAGTGAAAAGCACTTGCACTTGCAGTAACTTTGCAGTAACTTTGAAACAAAACATGTGCATATCAAAGATCCAGGGACAAAAACAGCGCCTTTGACTCTTGCTAAATGGAAACCACTAAAATCCTATTGCCACCTGGACAGAAGCAGAGGGACGTCTTTGCTATACACTCAAGCCTGCAGATGTGAAAGCGATATTTGTGCCTGTCAGGAGTGACAAATTACAGGATTGGGGAGAGAAGGTGCCTGAGGAAATACTGCGAAGCTGCCCAGCACTTTTAGAATTCCTACACATTCTCCCCCTGCTGCCTTGCTTCCTAAACGAAGGGTAAAGCACAAGGCAGAGAATAATGTTCACCAACAGTGCGCACTGCATGCAGCCCTCACCTTGCTCGGATGCAGTGTGGTTCCGGCAGACCCCCTTGCCGTGCATCAGTGCTTGCAGCGGTAAGTTCCCCTTGGCCCGGCCGATGCAGCGCAGCCCCACACGCAGCTGGGAGTGTAGACCCCACATGGCTCCCCCAGGGCTCTGTAGCAGGCTGGGTTGCAGGGCTCCCCAGGAGCCACTCTGTAGCAGGATTGGTCGCAGTGCTCCTCCGGGCTCTGTGGCAGGAAGGGTTTCTGCAGGGGTCGCTCGAGTAATCTTCCTCGGGGCGCGTAGTCTGCTCCTCCGTGCATCCAGATCTCCGCCGGTGCAGCCGGGGCATCCCCTCGCCCCCACGCCCTGGACTCCAGCAGCAGCACCATCAGCAGCCAGCAGTGGGGACACATACTTTGGGGGGTGTTTGAGAGGGAGAATAGGTGTGCTGGGGGTCTGCGTGCGCGCGGCAGCCGGTATTCTGTCTGTGTGTCTAGCTATGACATCAAAGCCGGGCAATGCAGGAAACAAACATAGCGGAGGCGAGGTCAGACCCGACAAAGTTCATGGTTGCCAGGCAACCATGACCTCGAGTGCCAGCCTCCAGACCTAGTGGAGCCGCGCACGCCTCCAGGCAGGCATCATGGAGCCTGCCCTGCAAGTCGCTGCGCGCGCGATTCAGCCCGCCAGTAACTTGCCTCATAATTCTTTTTAAAATAATCGGAGTTCGAAAGGCACTGGCAGGTTGACTCGCGCGCACGGCAACCCGCATGGCAAACTCCATGACCTCTGCGATGCAGGAAACATAGCGGAGGCGAGGTCGGACAAAGTTCATGGTTGCCAGGCAACCATGACCTCGCGTGCCAGCCTCCAGACCTAGTGGAGCCGCGCCCGCCCCCAAGCAGGCATCATGGAGCCTGCCCTGCAAGTCGCTGTGCACGCGATTCAGCCCGCCAGTGACTTGCCTTGTAATTCTTTTTAAAATAATCAGAGGTTGAAGGCACTGGCAGGCTGACTCGCACGCACGGTAGCCCGCAAGGCAAGCTCCATGACCTCTGCAATCTTTTCGCGACCCCTGATTATTTTAAAAAGAATTATGCAGCAAGGCTTAATCAGAGGTCGCAAAAAGATCACAGAGGTCGCAAGGAAATCACCAGAGGTCGCAGTTGCGACCTCTGGCGACCCCCAAATGACGTCCCTGGATTCTGGTAGCTGTAGTTTTCGCATATTGCCAATCAGGTGACCAGGAACTGACACCCCTCCTAATACACAAGTCTTTCCCAAATTTGGGGGAGGGGAGACAACCATTAATATGGTTCTCTAAAGTGGGGTACAGTAACCCCAGTGCTGCTGCCTCTGGAGCCTGGAACTCCAAACTGTAGGAAACAGAAAAAAGAGGATGGCGAGGCGCACACTCCAGTTCCCAGTCAAATTATACCTGATAAAAAATAACTGGGTTAGATCCCAAAAACAACTTAGTTTAGATGCCAGCCACCTTTTAACCATGGTGCTGCCTTGCTAGTCTTATGAAAGGGTTCAACCCAGTAGAACCAACACAGGCCAGGGACACTGCCATGCATATGCACTACTGCTTCATATGGCAATTTTCTGCCATTTTATCCCAGTTGTAGCTGCACATGTCAGGTCTAGTATTCATGTGCCAATTAAAGCTCCACATTACCAGAAGCTGCCATAATATATTATGCCAAATGTAGCCTCCATTTGAGGATCCTGACATATTACGACTGTTATGGCCTTACAGCCTAGTTTTAGTCAAAATATATTATGTATAGCTTTATATTGTCTATCATATGCCTAGTGCATCTTCAAATATCTTGTAATATCACCCAATGTGAGTTAATGCCCCATACACCTTGTATGGTCACCATAGGTGTGGGAGAGCCTCACATGTCAAATTGCTGCATTCATAGGTGAAGTGCAGCCTCAACTGCCCCAGTAATGCTATTCAATACCATGTATGCATCGTATAAGGTACCTTATGTGCAACCTTGCATGTAATTGATTACATCATATGCCAAGCATAACCTCAAATGACCCATGACACCACTTAGTTCCTTATTTGGATGTTGTCTTCACCAGGGGTAATGTACAACCTCATGCTCGGTTGCTATTGTCATATGCCAAATACAGCTTCAATGCCAATGAAACAACACTTATATGCACAGCATATTTACCATTGCGGGTAGGCAGGCTGTGGCTAATTATATATGTTGGCCTAAGGCTCACATGATCTCTCACAATTGACTATGATGTATAATGGCATTGTAGTCCAAAACAACAGGAGACACAAAATTGTCAGGCCACTGCAATAGGTGATGTGCACCACTGTGATTTTTGAAGAGATAATGTTTTCCCTGCCTCTCCAAATTGAGTCCACACACGGAGGATCTCCACCAGGTTTTCTTCCACAGTTTTACTTTTGATTACTATATCATCTGCATAGTGCAAGTTCCCACTATCCACAGTATCAGGCATGGCCTTATGTGCAAATATGTTGAACTTATTGCTCCTGTTAATATATCCAAAGGAGTGCAGGTCCATGTGTACTACTGCCCCCATGTCCCCAAATGTAAATGCAAGTTTATATTGGTGTTCCCAGTGTACAGAGACAGTCTAATATATATTAGTCAAATTAAGGGAAGAACATTCTTGAGAACTCTGGACCTGTTTAAGTCCCTGATTGATATGAGGGAGAGGCCACCATGACATTTGTACCCTTATGTCTCCACTGAGTCTCTATCGTCCATTGTGTTTCAATATTCCTAGTACTAGTGTATTAATGGTACTGTGGATAGGCTGAATATTCCCCTAAATTTCCAAATTGTGGTTATCTCTGTGAGGGATTCCCTACATGCTAGAGATAATGGGATTGCCTTACAAATACTGATCCATATTAGGGTCCTTGCGTATTGTTGTGTAATGAACGGACGTATGCCCAAAATCATAGAAATCGACAGAGAACATTTTCCAGAACTCTAGAAATGCAAGTTTTGGCTTTTGATTTTGCTGGCGCATCTCACAGGCATCAGCCATACTGATGGGTTCTTTGACCATCTGAGCAAACTCTGCAAATGTTTCTTTCATAGCAATTTCTGAGGTATCTTCTAATTGGTCTTTCCTTATGACATCTACCTAGTAACTAGTGACTATCTCATCTTCTAGCATATAACAGGTAACATCCTCCACTCAATAAGAGTTCTGGGAGTACACCATACCACTTCCTCCCCCTCCCCCCCCCGTGTCCAGTATAGAGAGTTTCTGATGTGCTGCCATTAGTAATGGGATAGCAATATTCAGGTATGGCAAACATGTTGGGCTTGGCTAAATCAATGAAAAACTGTCATAAATCCACAGCCATTCCAAAGGAGGCATCTTGAGATGAAATAATGCTTTGGGGATCATTATTGTTAATCAATACTCAGATTGTACGATATTTGAGATCCACTAATGGAGTTTAGTGTAGAGACAGGCCTTGTTGCTAAAGAATATTATATAAATGAATAAAAGTTTCTTCGTTAAACAAGGTCTGTCTATTTCTGATCCTTAGTTGCATAGTGTATTATCTACTGTCTACAGGGTAAGTAACATCTTCTTTGATGTTAATGCCTGCAGTATAAGGCAGCAATTATTCTGACCTTAAAGCTTTTTAAAAATCATTGAAGTCCATCGTTCTTACCCAATTCTGGACCAAACTTTGTTACTAATAAAATCTAAATAAATTGTGAATTGGATGTGTTATTACTGTTGTAGAAATGTCACCTTTTACAACCCAGCCATGATAACATGTTTTGCTTACAATTAAGATCAACAGCTTTAACCTGCTAGTAATCAGGTGCTTTGAATCCAACGCATCAAGTCCAGATTGCCGTTTATCGTCTAGATTAAATGTGGGAATAATTTTTGGGGGTGGGGTGCGGGGTGCGCTGTTGCGCGAGATGCAACATAGCCACGCCTTGACAGCACTCTGGCAGCTAACTGAAAAATCATTAAGACAAGATCCTTTCCTGACAACCACTGCTGAAATTCTGCTTGGATTCGATCCCAGCGAAGCGCCCAGCACCCGGAGACCTCCAATTAGGGAATATTCAGAGGTGTGGGGAGATGCAGTGGACCAGGGCCTACTGCGAAGGTGAGCAGCGATAGTGTTGGACTGGAGAGCGTGGGGGCAGGAGGTAGGGGAGTATACAGCATTGCAAGAGAAGGGGTGTGCCACGAAAAAAGTTCTGCTACTTTTCCCCCAAATGCAGTGCACACGATCGATTCCATATGGTCACATTTGCGAATAACTCAATTTCACTATTATTATATACGGGGCAACTCTATAGTCATTATGCTTTTTTTTTTTTTTGCATCAGCATGAAATATTAACATAAGCGATGACGTGAACCACTTACAGAACTGCAGATAGTGTGATTAAATGATTTGCCCAGGATCACACAGTTTGGATAAATGGTGAAACCGGGATGTGGAAAATTGATGCAACTGAACACATCTTCCCAGGTTAAGTTGATATAGATATTTATATTTGTCAACATAAATGTATGTGTAAGGTTATTTGGTAACCAATAACACAAAAGAAAGATATTTATTTAGGTTTTGCTTTGCATTTCGCGTGCTTAAATATTATTCACAAAAAGGGGGCACCTGGCTTTTCCATGATCTCTTCAGGTATCCATCCATACCTATCAAACACAAAATTGTTCAGGGTGATTGCGGGTAAGTAAATACCCATTCAAATTCTCCCTCAGTAGCTTCTTGTGAATGTATTATGTACAGATTGTGTTTCAATAGTCAAACATTAAAAACAGTTCATTCAGGACAGAAAACAAAACAGTATTATACAGGAGTGAAAGTGTGTTAGATGAACTAAGAAGCCTTGACAGTCACACTAAAACAAGAATAATCAGATATAACACTGACAAGCGTGGACAACCATTTCAAGCTACCAAGCCAGACGTGCACGAGGCCCACTGAATTTGCACGATATTTGAACACAGAAACCCACATGAGGAGGAGAACAAATACTTCTGTCCTGATTAAGGCCATTGTAAACGGAGCGCCACCCAACAGAACGCAAGGCCAAAACACTTTTGTGTCGATAAGATGATAATATGGTAGTGCAATATAGAGATACTACTCAACTAGCCTATACTCAGTTAGCCCTAGTTCAGTAGTGGGGTCTACACATCTGTGTGAATCACGTTCTAAATCACAATTGATTCTAAATGTAATATGGCGCACTTTCACTCCTGTGTAATACTGTTTTGTTTTCTGACCTGAATGAACTGTTTTTAATGTTTGACCGTTCATACAAAAACTGTACATCATAAATTCACAAGAAGCTACTGAGAGATAATTTGAATGGGTCTACACCTACCTGGTAAATGCACTGATCAGTTTTTTGTTTTGCGTGCTTAAATAATACTTTATTTATAGCAATGCCTTGGAAGCAAACCACAATACATAATAAACCAGCATTTCATAATAAACTAATTATACACTATATACATAGCCATAGAAATATGTTGAGCCATAAGAGTATGGCCCTCATTCCGACTCAGGCGTTAAGGGGTTTACGGCGCCGTAAACGGCGCCGACCCTTAACGCCTCATTACAAGGTTCCCTTTGCGGGATGGCTTTTAACGGCTGCTTTTTGCAGCCGTTAAAAGCCATGCCGCAAAGGGACCTTGGCGATAATTACGGCACCGTAATTTACGGTGCCGTAATTATCGCCTTTCCCCATTCCCATTATGCCCTATGGGGCAAAAATGGGAATGGGGAAGGGTAAAATGGGAAATGGGGATTTACCGCCCCACTCACCTTGGAATGGGTCGGTAAATCCGCCAACCACCATGGCGTAAACGTAGTTTACGCCATGGTGGTAGGGGTACGACCCAGGCGGTAACTTACCGCCTGGGTCGTAATGAGGCCCAATGACTTTTATTTTACTGTTCCCCTTGTTAGTCTAGAAAATACCCTACCATAGCATAGACGGTATATTATGTTGGCCGAAAACCAACCGCATCATATGTCTAGCATTGCCCGTACAGAATAGTCAGCATAACCATAGAGCGGCCATTTTGTACCAACAGAATTTGCCATTTTGCGATTTTGCTTGTTCTTGCTTTTCTTTTCTAACGCTTTGCTAAAAGTGAATTCTATTTTGTTCTGCTCATGGACAGAGCAAGGCCACAAGTTACATGTTGAGAGACTAGCCCAGACAGCTCAGACAGCAATACACTGTTTTCCTCCCTCACAGGTCCTTGAAAGTAAGCAGAAAGGCAATTAATCACCAAACAGGTGCCAGCTAGTCTCGCTGAAACGGCAGAAACTGTAGAAATAGACAGTTAATAGCTTGAATTATATTCTCCTTCACGGCCCCCCTTTCCTGGGCCCCTTTAGATCGAGCCAACCTCTAGCTCAAAAATAGAAACCAAGAGATAGCAGGGCTTGGTATGTGTCCCTCCTACGAACACCGCTTGCTTGCGGAACAAGAGCACTATGTTCTCTGTAACAAAGAATAGTGTCTGCACCTTCGCAGATTGCAACTTTTGCTGAATAAATGTCTTTAAGGGTGTCATATTTGTCATATTCATCATAATTGTCAATCATTGAACCCTTGCTAAAGAAGATACATTATGGGCGGTTTCGGATGTGTCACTACTGATAATGTGATGGTCTTTTTGTATATATGTAACTGATGTAAAATGTTTGCTTTCTTGCGTCCCATGAGGTCTGGGTAACACACGTTGCAGGACGTGAGATCCGGTCGGCCGACTGAGACTATTTGCTTTGCAAGAAACCCTAGATTTTGGGAATTGAACCTTGTGGTTGGCGTATCATTTCGTTTGTGGTGATTGTGCCTTGTTTCCATGCACGAGGGTCCCCCAGCGGCCCGTCACCCTCCTGCATGCAAATTCACAATAGCATCATGCTGATTAATGTGAACCTATGAAATCCCCCTGAGGTTCTAAAGCTATATTAATTATTTCATAAAGCATGCAGCATTATGCACCTTCTAACTTCTGATCACCCCCATTCACATTTCTTAAGGGACAACTATCCCTGACAATAGCCCACACCTCTCATCACTGTCTAATGGCTCCCATTCTAATGCTCTGTGACAGGACAATGATTGTACTGAGCAGGAACACCATGCTCGGCACCCTCATTGTCCTGCCAGTGGGACACCTTTCCCATTCGGCACCCTGCAAGGGTGCCAAACGGCTGAGGGGCCTCACTGCCAAATGTCCCAGTCTGGCTCTAAAAGAGCCACTGTCGGCAAGCATCCCTACCTACACCCCCGCTTGGTACGTCACTGGAAGGAAGGCTGCAGGGAGAAACCTCCCCTCTTCTCCCCTGGGTGACCTGGGAAAATTACCTGAGTCGTGCTGCTCCTGCAGGGAGAGTCACACTACAAGGGCCTCAGAATCAATCCAAATTAGCAGCAGAGAATGAAAGGTGGGAGCCCTGGTGGATCTAATGCACTGGGGCTCAGCAACATAATTGGGTCAAAGCAGCAGACAGAGACTGAGGAGGAGGGGATAAGGCCATAATATCCTGATGAGAGGAGGTTGGTGAAGGATCTGTGCCCCCTGTGCCGACAGCATCCTAGCAACGTACCAGTGGCTGGCATGCAGAGCCAAGGACCCTCTGCTCGTGAGCAGCGGGGGTGCTGAGGTGGGATCACTGATGTAGCAGAGCATGGGACAACACTTGCTATCGAAAGAGGATGCATGAAGGGGATTTTAGGTGAAGGAAGTAATTGCTGCCTCACCACATAACTGTGCTGAGATGAACACAGCAGTGAATACCCTGGGACCGATAAATACAACTGCAAAGGAGGGGTGCTGAGAACCTTAGATGCAGGGTGGTCTGGTGCTTGAGAGGCTAATGAGATCTGCAGAAAGAAATAACGGCCACACACCCAGGGAAAGGAACTGAGGCCGCGATATCCTGGCAGAAGGGAGTGAAAGGAGTGGCGACCTGGGGAGGGTCTGGGCATCATACAGAGCTGATGGCTAGAGAGTGTGCTATATTCTGGCATGTGGAGGAAATGACCCTTTACTTGACTATTGCAAGTGAGCAGCAGCGCACTAACAAGAGGAGGGGTGCCCTGGAGCTCATTTTAGTGTGAGAGTGGCTATGAGGAGTAGCGGGCGGCACTGGAAGGGCTTGGTGTCCCACCATATACAAGAGGGCCGATCCCAGAGAGAAACCAGTGAGAGGCATGTGAGGAAAGCTGAGGGGCACAACATCTGTATCCTTTGAAATACACAGAGGGGAATGAGCCGGAGGATGCAAACTCGTGGATTGCTGCAGAGGGGAGAGAGCACTCCTGGGTGTCAGTTGGCATAGTCAACCCCAACAAACAAGCTGAGTTGAACCATTTTGCAAAAGCTGGGCCCTCTAAATCATTGGCTACAGCCCAGTGCCTGACTGTGATGAATATGGACATTACCCTGCTGAACAAAGCCCTGCTTGCACTGAAGGATAGCACTGACACAGTGGTCAAGAATATTGATACTCTAACTTGTAAAGTAGACATATCAGCGGTGCAGATAGAAAAGCTGTGCAGCCATGACAGAGGAAGAGCAGAGGATTAGAGAGGGAGAGGATAAGATTACAAAACTGCAAAGTGGAACAGATTGTGAAGGAGGTTGCAGCTAACAATGATGACCTAGAAAGAAGGTCCCGATATACCAACAGGCTTATTGTCAGAGACCCGAGAAAGGATGGTGATTGATAATATGGAGAGGTTTGTTGAGTGGCTACTTATGGAGTTCCAAGATAACCCAGCAGTCTCATCCATGTTCATGGTGGAAAGGGTGCACCAATCAATATCACCAAGACCCCCGCCGAGAGCCCCTGAGCACTCAATCATCATCTGTATATTCTGTTTTCACAACAGAGATGTGCTATAGAAGGTGGCCAGAGAGAAAGATGAATTGAAATATGTCTCTGCGACAATAAAGATCTTACCAGAATTCTATGTCAAGACTGGAGGCTCACATTATGCTTCTCTTTCTTTCTTTATTTCACATAGCAAGAGCTCAGCAGCGAGTTTTGATGCACCCAAAGCCAGATAGCAACATCCATAGCTGACCGGGGTGCAAAAAAACATACATAAACATCATAAAGTCTTACAAATGTGATAAAACTACAGTCCATAGTGAAAAGTCACTTAAAACAGGAAAAACTCCATTTCCCAGCAAGCTAGGTCCAGGTTAATGAGAAAGGTCACCAACATGTGACTCCAATCCTCCAATAGCACTGGATAGACCCCTCCAAATAGGGACCAATAGTATATTTCCCCCTCTTTCTTTGCTGCTCACAGCAAGTTATGAGATACAGTTACTTAATAAGCATCTAGATTTGTCATTTAAACTTTCATTACTCTTCATATACTATTATTATTATCATAGCTAGCACTGTGTAATTTGTAATTATTGTGTTTATTTTTACTCTCAATGCGTTTTAACATTGTCTGTGTAGCGTTCATTATTATCCTTCCTATTGAGGACTATTGAGGATGCATAGCATTTCTGCTTTTGTTTTCCGACGCCGGTTTGTTTACCTTTAACCGGCGTCGGAGACTGCCTTTGAAATCGGAGCCTCGCTCCGTGTTCCCACAGCTCATTGCTTGCCTCGGCCTCGGCACTCCGTGCACCTCCCGTGCCCCCAGTAGGGGACATTATGACAGGCGGAGGCCGCGCGGAGCGTACCGCAAGCAGGGCTGGTTTCTCACATGACACAAGAGGGAGCTCTTGCTTCCTCTTGGTCCTTACCTCTGTTCTGGCGCTTGCGCCTTGTATTTCCGTTGATTTACAATGGATTTTATGAGCACGAGCACCAGAATCAGAGGATCAGCGTTTCACAGCGTTTCTTCAGCTTCAGCCTGAACAATATAAAAACAAAAAAAACAAAAAAAATAAAATTGACAAAGAGTGGGTTTGAGAAAAGGCGACCAGATTAACCAACTATATTTATATATTTAAAAAAAAATAAAGCAGAGGTGCAAAGAAGATTTGATTAACATGGCAGCTCAATACTCCCCGCATGCAGATCATGCCTGGTCTGAGGAAGAGAAGGAGGGCTATGAATTTAATAACATGGCTGTGGCAGATAGTTTTAAGAGGATTCTGGGATCCTCTGTAGAAACTACTATAAATAAAGCTGTCTGTGATTTGCTGTTACCCATTAAGCACCATTTAGAAAGCATGGAGGAGCATTTTTTGACAGCACCTCAACAGGGAAGAAAAAGAACCCAGAAAAGGAAGCACCTAACAGATGGGGGATCTACACCGACTCGACAGAGTAAAGACTATATAACCCCCCCGAGCCAGCTTAGCCAAACTACCATTGCCATCTTGGACGCCTTCTCTAGGCTTTTAAAAAAGCCTTTCTTACCAGGAAGGAAACCCCTTCCGATAACATACCCTCTCACCCCAAGGAAGACAATGCTGGTGGCAGACCCTCAAGCCCAGAGGAAGACTAGCAGGGCATTAATGATGACGACTATACAGAGATGGAGCATCAGTATGAGGACCGGACCCACCTATCCTCAGAGGAGGAAGAGCATACTGTATACTGTAGGGTCTAGACCCTCAACGTCTGGGAATATGGCAGTCCCAGGTCCCAAGCAGACACCCAGAAAACATCCCTCTCTTCCGAGTATGTTCAACCCGGAAGATTTGATCCACCACAGGTCAACAGACTGGGAACCTTCATCAAGAGCTACTGAATACATTAAGGCTAGACTGAGTCGGCCACTAGAGAAGGAAGACAGAGCCAAGCTTCACTCTGAGTGCCCCCGGCCAGAGATTCCCAACAAGGTGGCCTTGACCCCTGAATTGGACGCCAAAATTATCACCTTTCTGGGTGAGAAAGTTAAGCATCCTACGAAGGGCATTGATTGAGCCTGGCGTCCTTGTCAACACAAGGTCCTTGACACCGCCGGACCTCTGGCAAAAATGATGGATCTAGCAGAAGAGGCCATTGACACGGGCAATCCCATTGAACCCACCATTTTGGCAGGTTGGTCCCAGAGGGCGCTTTGCATGCTAGGAAACACCAACTGTGCCATTTCTACAGAATGCAGAAAGAGCATTAGGGGAGCTAGCAGATTCTGAGTCGGGACCAACAGCCCAAGGGCTCTTATTTGGCAATCCCTTCGTCAAAGAAATGTCGAAATTTGTTGGTACCTTCATTGCCCTGGATAAGGCACAAGCCTCCATTGAAAGGGTGTGTCAGGGCTGGGCAAGTGTGTAGCACTTCTGGTGGTAAGCTAATGTCCCACAGTTACCAAAATCCTGTGAAACCTTTGTCACAACCCTATGTGCTGTACATAAGGAGGATTTTTCATCCATATTGCAGGCAGAGCATGCAGGGTCTCAGAACAGTCAAGAGACTACATTTCCCAGCAGGCCGTGTGCTTCACAAGCCTGCCAGAGGAAAAGACTCACACGCAAGCCGCACCCAACGAACAGCGCATGCGCAAGCCACGCCCACGCTTCCCCGCTTGCTATTCCGGCTGCAGAGGAGAACGGACGTGTTTCCCAGAGCTCCGCCCAGGGCAAGCCTGCGCGGGGCAATCCACCCACCTGAAACCTTCACAGGCCCCGCGTTAGCCTACAGATAAGTGTTCTTGATTATTCCGAGTGCGGAGAGAAAGGCTAACGAAGCGGCTGAAGTCGCAGTGCATGCAGACATAGTTTTTAGCGGTTAGACCGCAACGCATGGCCGTACATTAACCCGCATGCAGAGTGCATATTAGGGGTGACTGACTGAGTGCTAGAACGCCCAAGCTAAGTTCCGGGTGAGGCAACCCTAAATGAACTATTTCCGACTCTCCAACCAGGCAGGGCAGGAGGCAGCAGACCTCGCAACAGAACATTCGGGGACTTCCTGACCGTGCTAAGGAGAACACGACTATGAGCCGCAGCTAAGTACAATTCTGGTTCTTTACTAAAGTGTTCGTAGTCTTGGTACTAGGTGCTATGTAATGACACAAGGTGCTATGTAATGACACAAGGTGCTATGTAATGATACAAAGTATAGTGTAATCGCGTACTTTAGCATGCGCCTTCAATAACTGCATGAAGGTAATGCAGAGTAAGACCATGCTAATCTTACCCTGGTGAAAACTCTTACCCTGGTGAACCAGTCAGTGGTTAGAGCTCCAAGTAAAAGCTCCTAAGGTGTGGTTTCAAGCTCCACCAAAAAGGCCTCCAATTACTGAGCAATGTGTGACTGCTGTGATTGGTATGAGTGGGCGGTGAATTCACCACAAGAACTACAGTGGAGGCGGCAGGAGCTGAGGAGCATCTTTCCCTAACTTCCCCATACCCATCCATAACCTCTCCCTAACCCTTTTTCCGGTGATCCTACAACCCTCTACCCATCCACTGTACGGACCCTAACCCTATTTCCCTGGCGGGTTGCTGTGGCCTGTGTTTCCAATTGGGTCCAGGTGCCAAGACCTTACGGGGAGGCAGGAGTTCGTGCTGCCTCTGCGCCAGACAAGACTGAAGACGCCCTATCAGGGTGTTTGCATCCAAAAAATGTTACTGGGCCGGGCGAGGCAGAGGTCGCTACTCCGGCCGATACTCATTCGACAGGAGACCTCAACATGGAAGAGAACACAAATCCTGGCAAAAACATTCAGGCACCTTCTTCCCCTCCAGGGGACGAGGAACAGGATGCGGCTGGAGGAGAGCAGCCATATATCCTGCCCAATAGCCTAAAGGTCAGTGCAAACATACCAGCGCCAGTGCTGCAGTCTCCCATAGGGGGGGAGGATAGCCTTCTTTGCGCAAACCTGGGACTCCTTATCTTGGGATGCCTGGATTCGAAGCGCAGCGCAAGGTTTGCGCCTAGAGTTTTTTTCTCAGCCTTTTCAAGCCTATCGCTCCGCGCAGCTAGTCATGTCCAAAAGGACGCAGCAGTGCTAGACAGCAAAGTACTTCAGCTTCACCACAAGAGGGTCATACGCCCATGCTCGAGTCCGGTCAGATTTTTCAGGCCTATATTTCTGGTTCGCAGAAAAGAAAAAGTGCACCCTGTAATAAATCTCAAGGCGTTGAACGATTTCATAATATACTGCCATTTCAAGATATAAGGGATACACATGCTCAGAGACCTCCTAAAACCAGGCGATTGGCTGGTTTGCCTATATCTCAAAGATGCCTATCTGGCAGTACCCATTCATCAGGCACACGTAAACTTCCTCAGGTTTACTTGGAGAGAGCAGGACTGGGAGTGTACGGGCCTGCCCTTCAGGCTTTCTTCGGCCCCCTGGGCATTTACCAAACTCCTGCAGCCAGTCATGGCTCATCTCAGAGAAAAAGGTGTCAGACTAATTACTTATCTAGACAACATCATTTTCATGGCTCAATCTCAGGCCTTGTTTCAACAGCAAGCCCGTATCACCATAGATCTCTTACACAACCTTGGTTTCCTCATCAATTGGGAGAATCCGTTCTTTTCCCTTGCAGGAGTATAGAATTCCTAGGATTTGTTGTGGGCACATAAACCTCCCAACTCAACCTGCCTATCGCCAAGATACATGGCATGCAGCGGGAAATTCGCAGGCTTCTGCAGAGGAATGTCATCTCTCTTCGGGAGTTAGCGAGGGTAATAGGCCTATTGTCCTCTTCCATACAGGCAATATTTCTGGGTCCCCTCCACTACAGAGAATTGCAGAGGCTGAAAGTCAGTCATCTCAGATGCAACCTTTCCTATTCTCAACGTCTAACTCTATTGCCACAGGCAAGGACGGAGCTCTTCTGGTGGCTCACTCACATGGAAGCCGGAACGGCAGGGCAATTTTCAGGTCTGCCCCGGACATAATAATAGAGTCAGACGCCAGCTGCTCAGGCTGGGGAACGTGATGCGGCACTGTAGCAACATGGGGAACTTAGTCCTCCCACGAACTGGAGATGCACATAAATTGCCTAGAGCTTCTAGCAGGCTCCTTTGCCATGCGATCTTTCGCCAGAGGCAGAGTGAGTTGCTGTATCTTACTAAAAATTGACAACATTTCTGCAGTAATATACATCAATCATCTGGGTGGCATCAAGTCGAGACCTCTAGCAGAACTTTCCAAGGATTTTTGGCCTTTCTGCCTGAGACACTGCATTTCCCGTCACGGCGGAATACCTTCCTGGTCTCAGAAACATAGTCGCGGCCTGCCACTCCTGCCACTCCACCGACTACACTGATTGGAGACTGAACACAGAATTGTTCTACCAGCTCCAACGAGTGTGGGGCTCCCTGATCAGGGATCTTTTTGCAACCCGCCTCAACGCACAGCTGCCAGAGTTTTACAGCTGGAGACCGGACCCAGCAGCTGCAGTGACAGATGCATTCCTACAGCGGTGGATGCGTGGAATTCTTTACGCCTTTCCCCCTTCAACATATTAGCGAGGACCCTGGCGAAGGCCCATCAGGAACAGGCAGAGATAGTCCTCATAACTCCAGTCTGGACATCTCAGACCTTGTATCCAGTAGTTCTGGAACTTTCTTCGGAGTTTCCAATCCTTCTACCACAGTTTCCAGATCTTCTAACATGTCCAGCGGGCCAACATCACCACCTTATCCTCAGCGAGTCCTTAACTCTAGCGGCTTGAGGATTTCAGGTCAAGATGGAGAGTCCCAGGTATTTCTCACAAGCCAGTCAGCCTCATTGAGGAAAGGTGGGCCCCCGCCACCTACAAGAGATACTCTAACTCTTGGAGTGCCTGGACATGCTGGTGTTTGGACTGAGAACTCCATCCGGTTTCAGCACCTATAGAGGAGATTTTGAACTTCCTGGCTTCATTAGTAGAGCAGGGCCTTGCTTACAGGAGAGTTAACGCCTACCGCTCTGCAATTTTAGATGGCCACAATCTTGTGCAAGGGCTGCCAGCAGGTGAATATCACCTAGTGTGCCTCGGTACCGCCTCCGTCCCGCTACAACACTCTATGGGACGTTAACAGAGTCCTAAATCTTTTTCTCTCTTGGCCTCCTAACGAGGAGTTATCTTGCACTGCCCTATCTGGAAAAGTTTGCTACGCTTTTATGCCTGGTCTCCTGCAGAAGAGTCTCAGATGTCAGAGCGCTCGATCTAGCAGGCAGGTCCCTTTCACCCGACGGTGTAGAATTTCATATATCCAGAAAGACCAAATGCAATTTGAAAGTTATTACATATCCTGCCTTTACAGAACAGCCCAAGCTCTGCCTTGTCAGATGCTTGAAGGTTTATGAAGATGTAACCACACCACTCGTAAGCCACATAAAGCGTTTTCCGTGACGACTCTGGCACACTGGGTGCGCTGGACACTCTCCCAGGCAGAGATAGATGCAGATCTTTTTGGCGCTCACTCCGTGAGAGGCGCTATGGCCTCCAAAGCCTTTCAGGTTGTAGTTTGTTTAGAAGACATCATGAAACTGGCCGACTGCGCAGGCGAATCTATCTTTAAACAATTCTACCTGAAGCCGGTAGAGCAACCTGCATCCGTAGTAAGCTTTAAACAAGCATAATGTGAGCCTCCAGTCTTGACATACAATAAAGATTTTCCAGAACAACTTCCTTAGAAAGTCTTAATTCTATTAAAGACACGGAGGCGAGCATTATCCCGCCCGACTAGAGAAATACGGGCGCGCATCAAGCTTATGAGTGGTCGTATTACATGCCATGTAAGAATTAATTCATGGAATGCTGTTTTCTCTCCCACCCTTGTATATCGAATAGGGTTAATATATACATCAAGTAACACCTGATATTTCTTGTTATCTCCTTAGTGACTTCGGACAAGCCGACCTGAGGTACGCTGGATTTCCGCTAACTCTCCTTGGTTGGATTCTAAGTTTGCAGCCTCGAAAGAGGGGGAAACATACTATTGGTCCCTATTTGGAGGGGTCTATCCACTGCTATTGGAGGATTGGAGTCACATGTTGGTGGCCTTTCTCATGAACCTGGACCTAGCTTGCTGGGAAATGGAGTTTTTCCTGTTTTAAGTGACTTTTCACTATGGACTGTAGTTTTATCACATTTGTTAAGACTTTATGTTGTTTATGTATGTTTTTCTGCACCCCGGTCAGCTATGGATGTTGCTATCTGGTTTGGGGTGCATCAAACGTTGCTGCTGAGCTTTTTCTATGTGAAATAAATAAAGAAAGAGAAGCATAATGCTCGCCTCCGTGTCTTTAATAGAATTAAGACTTTTTAAGGAAGTTATTCTGGAAAATCTTTATTCAGCTCTCAGGTACAGGAGCAAAGGAAATCATTCCAAGAGGTTAATAATATGCTGCGTAGGAAGTATATGCCCTACGATATGTTATTACCAACAATATTTTTTAACAGATCTGAGAGCAGTCAAAATGTTTGCCAAAGAATTGACCGGAAGATCCAGGTCACATTAAGTCTTGCCCAGGTGACAGCAGGAAGCTACGGTTGGAAATGTACATGGAGCCAGCAACGGAAGCAGTACGGAGGAGGAAAATAATTGTGTGTGGTGACTGGAAAACGTATTTGGAAGTGAGTTGGCTGGCACATTGAGAGGCAGCGGTTTGTACGTATGACCCCCCCAGAGAAGTTACTGTGATTTATGGGTGTTATGAGGTCTATTTGTGGTGAAGGGTTATGCCAGGAATGGTGATGTTTCTGGCATGGGTGGGGGGTTTTGATTGAGGGGATGTTTTGTTGTTTAAACACAGTGTGCAGAGTTAGTCCACAGGAAGAAGAAAATATGCGTAATATTGAGATTACTGGGTTCCATTGTGTAATGATGTATCTAAGGGGAACTCAAATGCATGCAAGAAGCATTAACGTGAATGGCTTGCTTGTGAAGGTAGGAGAAGGAAAAAAAACACAATAATGACATGGAACATTGAAGGGTTTATGAACAATACAAAATTCAGACATATAATGTGTTATGCAAAAAGACACCAGTTAAGACTTCTGATGCTACAAGAAACACATCCGAGTCGAAGGGGAGGTTTCTTGCAGCACAGGGCTGGCGTATACATAGATACAGTGCTCCATTTTCCACACACTTCAGAGGGGTGGCAACCTATATATATATATGCTTCCATGGGCTTCAGATTACATTCCCACATTAATGAAGTGAGGGCTATTATGTAATCCTAGCAGGGCAAATTATTGGTTTCAAAGTTATAATGATAAATAATTATGCACCGAATATACGTTCACCAGAGTTTTTCCAGAAATGTGCCAGCCATATTCACAAATACAAGAATTATGAAATAAATTTGACTGGGGATTTTAATTTCTACCTAACCCTGAAAATGGATAGGGCCACCACTGCACAGGTCAAACTTCCAAAGGCAGCCGGGGCATGGAGAGTGATGGCAGAATACTATGGGATGCTGGATGCTTCAAGATACCGGAAACCCATAACGAGAGAATTCACTTTTTATTTGAGAGTACATGGCAGCGCCTGTAGAATAGATTATATAATGGTCACACCAGATACAGCAAGGAGCCTTGAGGAATCAAAGATACTCCATATAACGCTATCTGACCCCTCCCTGGTCCTAATCATACTTAGCAGGGTGAGCTCTAGACGTAGGTTTCCAAGGTGGAGGTTCAAAAAATGTGCTTTGGAGAACTCAATATTTAGGGATGAGACTGCACAAGATATCGAACAGTATTTCCAACACAACACTGGGTCAGTTCCGGACCCTGGAGTGATATGGGAGGCTTTCAAGGCCTACATTAGTGGCAGCTGTTTTTCGAGAGACGAAGGGATATTGAAAGCATTGCAAAGTAGTCTAGGAGAACTAGAAGGCTAAATTACGGACTTGGAGGGTAGTCAAGCAGGCCGCAGGGGTGTTGATACCACTCAGCAGCTACGCAAGGCGAAGATGGATTTCGCAGAGTTAACCACCAGAGATATTAAATTAGCCGATAGGACCAGCAGCCGCTGCTACATATTGAGAATGGAGTCGGCCAAGCAGGACACTAGCGTGGCCCATTCAAAGGAGCTTGAACCTGTAATTATTTTAGAAGTGGAAAGTAAAGAGGGTGAAATGATTAGGGACAACAAGAGCATTACAGGAGATTTAAGGACTTTTATGAATCTCTTTGCTCAATGCAGACATAGACGGATCTGATAGAGATATGCAAATTCTTGGATAAAGTGGCTCTAGGATGGTTAGAGTGAGAGCAAGCTCTGCTTTTGAATGATCCCCTGATGGTGGAAGAAATTAGAAACGCTCTAAAGTCTCTGATGAATATCAAGGCTTCTGGGATGGATGGCCTGTCAGCAGAGTTTTATAAAGAACTAGCAGAAGTACCCATTAAGGGGGCATTTCATGATGCGCCTGGCAAGATGTACGTGTTTCTGGTGCATCTCTCAGATGCACATGTTTTATGAGCCAATGCACCAGAAACACGTGCATCTTGCCAGGCGCTTCATGAAATGTCCCCTTAATTGCTGATCTATTGTGCAATGATTTGAGCTGTCTCGTGCCCAGGAAATGTTGTGGGTGTTTCGTTTGCGAATTCGTGTGTCATAATGAAATGAACAAAGGCACAAGCACACATTTGTTTCATTGCACATCTCATTGAGAAGCACTTGCTTGTAAGAATCTGTTTGCGTTGGTGGGACATTTAATTAACGGGTGAAAGTGGTTGGCATTAAAACTAGTATGTGTGTTCCATTGTTTTTAATGTTTCCCCATACATTCCCTCTTAAATGCCTTCTCTTCCTGACGATGGAAATGTTTTGGGGTTGGAGACAGCATAAATGAAGGGGGACAATAAACAACATGCAATTGTAGATTGTAAAATAATGAAAGCTAATAACTTAGGAGTGGGTTTCACCATGGGATCCTGAGTGCCGCGATGAACATAATTGTTACCTACCACACTAGAGTGTCCCATACCCTGTATCCCCTTTTTTCAAAGTCCATCCAGATATCTAAGCTCTGTGCTTCTTTCTGTTTCTGAAATTGTCTTGTATGGACTGACAGACCTCTGTGTTTAATCATTACTCTCTGCATTATCCATTGCTGTCCTGGCCATTGTCTCTTTCCATTATTAATAAAGTAATATGTGTCATCTATATTGTTTACTGCTTGGTTTAACAGGCCATTATAGCACTCATTCTTTTGCTTTCATAACTTTCTTTTCCGCTAAGGTGTAAAGTGATTGGGCCTCATTATGAGTGTTACCTCGCCGCAACATTCCGAGTTCTGCTTGCGGGGCCGCTCTGTACACCCGCTAGCAGAACAGGATGGAAGCAACGGTCCCGTTACTGACGAGACCATTGTTACCATCCTCCCCATTTCCATTGAGCCCTATGGGGGCTCAAATGGGAATGGGGACGTACCGGGTCAGGGTCACGAGATTGGGATTTACCGGGAAGGCAAAGGTTGGAATGGCCCGGTAATTTGCATTTTTCGGGACCCGAACCCGTGTTTGGGGGTAGCCATGCTGGTAAAAATGGCATGGTTAGAAATGGAGAGCTGGGGGAAGGGGCAGATCTCCTGGATGGGAAGGATAAATGCCATAAAAATGAACCTGCTCCCCAGAGTGCTGTATGTCTTCCAGATGCTCCCCTTGGAAGCCCCAGACACATACCTCAGAGAAGCCAAGAGGCGCATAATGAAGTTTATATGGCAGGGCCGGAGACACAGAATAGGGTATGAGACCCTCACCGTCCCCAAAGTTAGAGGGGGGGTCGCTTTGCCGGACTTGACAGTCTACCACAGGGCAGCCCAACTCAGGGCCTTGGCCCCACATCTTAGAGAGGACCCCAATAAACAATGGGTATACATTGAAAACTACTACCTGCACCCGGTCACCGTAGGCGAATGGCTATGGGTCCCTTTAAATAAGCTCCCCAAAAGAATCAGGGATCACCCGATACTGGGTACAATGTGGAAAGCGCTAGCGGGGAAGGGAAATAAAGAGAAAGTCACGACATGGCCCTCGCCCCTGAGCCACATCTGGTCCACTCCAGTGCTAGAGGAAATCCCAGGCCACGAACACTACCAGTCATGGTTCGACGCAGGCCTCTGCAGGGTCGGCCAACTGGTGAGGGAGGACACCTTCATAAGCATCCAGGAGCTCGAGGAGGCTCTGGGAATTGGCAGGCTCTCCCCACTTCTATACCTTCGCCCTAAGGGAATTCTCATGAAACCAAAGCTAAAGCCCTGCATACAAAGAAAGCTCACCCCGGTCGAGAAAATCCTAGACTCCCACACGGAAATGAAAGGCCTCATCTCTCTCCTGTACGGAGCTCTCTTAATCCACCGCGAGGGATCGATTAAAAGTCTTAGAGGAAAATGGGAAAGGGACCTGGGCTGGGATATTGGGGATGGGCTCTGGTGGAAATTATGTAGCAGGGCATTCAAGACATCTATTTCCTGCCAGTACAAGACACATGCCATCAAACATCTTCATAGGTGGCAATATGACCCGATCACCCTCTCCAGGATGTTCCCAGACGTTGCCCCATTGTGTTGGCACGGTTGCGGAGAGAGGGCCAACTATTGGCACATGTGGTGGTCCTGCGAGAAGGTCCAAGTTTATTGGTCGGAGGTGCTCAGTTGGCTTAAGGACGCGGGAGAAGGGGTCTATCCATTGGAGCCGCTCACACTATTATTTGGGCTACAGCAAAAGGATGAGCACTGGGAGAAGCTCCCGGACTTGACACACTCCTTACTCTTAGCAGCTAGGGCTGCACGGGCCAGGACATGGAAGAGAGCAGCACTCCCCTCAAGGAGAGAATGGGTGACAGTGGCCAAGGACATTTATTTTATGGATAGACTAACAGCAGCACTTCATGGCTCCAGCTCGCAGCTCGAGGCCGACTGGTTACAATTCATGGAGGTGTTCGCCAGCACAAACTGCGAGCCAGAAAGGTGATATGGCCACTCCACCCGGCCCGAAACCAGTTTCAGGATTGAACTTATTGTACGCTTCTCAGGAAAAGCTGATTCATTGTGTCTGTTTATATGCCCGGTCGGCGCTGCCCGAAGAAATTATCCACGGAAACGTGGAGCCTGTGCCCCAAGAAGGGGGATTTTGAGGGGAGGGCGGGGGAGGGTGAATACAGTGGAGAGTTACGGTTCTTGTTTGAAGTTGATATGGGCATGTGCCCTAATGTAATCTTTTTTCAGAGCTCTTTGTTGTTCAGAAAATCAATAAAAATATATTAAAAAAAAAAAAAAACGGCATGGTTACCTCCAAACTCGTAATGAGGCCCATTGTGTCCTGAATTTTCAAGCTGTTGTAATTGCAATGATTGAATAACCGTTCCCTATATGTTCTCTCATGTTTTGATTTACTGGCACAAACAAAGAATCTGCTGTGCTGTTTGTACGTTCAGCAAGATATGGGATCGCATCAATATGTGCCTTCTGCACAGATTGAATATGATTTCCTCCTACTCCTGGTTCAGATGACATGCATGTTTTCCTCTACATGTTGTTTGGAAACATATGGCATACCTTCTCCTTAGCTCTTCCTCCTGTTTCACTTGCAGCAGTTTATAGTTTGACTGGGTCCTGTGTTGTCCTTGTATGTTTTGTTCAATGAGCTATGGAAAGATCAACAATGCCTAATATATGCGTATGCAGTTGCTACATTTGGAGCTAGATTGCTAGATGAATAGCCAGACCTGCAGATAGAGGTATTGATAGATGAATACAGCAGGCATTTAGTGTCTGCTGGAGCCATGAATCACACATAATCTCATTCACTGCTACAGTATTGTAATAGTCTCCCCAGAGTCTGGGTAATAAAGCTAGAAAGCTTACCAGCGGAACACGTGGCGACATTCCAAATGGTATGTTAATACTCAGTGATAGCTTATGTAATAAGAAAATCATTATATCTGCCAGAAAGACAGCGAGCCATAAGAGAGTTAGAAACGTGCAATGCTTAGCACAAAGGGGTTTCAGATACGGTTCCCTCACTACAATTCAACACTGACATTTTACGTGTAGGAAGCTGAACTTTCCTTTTATTAGTCGAATGAATGTTACTAACGGTGAATTTAAACAAACTATTTTTTTTACCAAAAATATTTCATACTATGCCCTTCTTAAACAGACCAAATAAGTCAGTGTACTTATTATGTGATCTACGTTTCCAATGAGACAATAGGCCTCATTACAAGTGAGGCCGTCCGTAAATAAGGGTGCCGGTCGCACCATACCAGCACCCTTTCCAGACGTCCACGCTACATCTCTCTCGGGCAGGGGCCGTTGTGCCTGACAGGTCCGACCTGCCGTGCGTAACGGCTCCCGCCTGCAGAGTTTTCACTGAAGCACCGTTAGCAACAGTGCCGGTGCTTCTGGAATGCAGACTTACACTTTCCGCTGCCTGATTTTAATGCCCAGTGGAACCCGGATCTCAGGCAGTGTAAACAGTGTTATGAGTCCGGCGGCAACCCGCCTGTTGCACCGGCGGGTTACCACCGGACATGTAATGATGCCCTTTTGTGGAAGGAGAAAAACGGCGGCACGTAGAAGTGCTTCAAAAATAATCCATATAATTCTCTTGAATTTAAAAATGGTATCTCGAAATTCTGTATTTTACCTCTAACAAATTGTTGTCATGGTGATTTTTCTTATCAGATCATTATCATTACCTCATTATTTATGCACCATTTCTACTTGCCTGTGTGTTTCTCCTCTGCTTACAGGAACAACACAGCAGCTCATCAAGACTGTGAATGTTAGCAAAGGAACAGTAACAGGATTATAAAGACAGCTGCATATTTGTGGAAATAGTGGTGTGAATGATCCCTGAATTGTGCAAGCAGGATATCGAAGTCCTCCTGCAACTAAGTGGCAGCAACATTTATCATACAACATATAAGGCCTCATTGTAAGTTTGATGGTGTGTGAAAAAATTGGTGGCAAATTCTGTTACCGCTACTTTCCTTGCACTGCCAAATTGAAATTTGTTGCACATTTACTGCCAGCGGAATTACCACACAGCAAATCGACCTATTTTTGGAGGCAGAGGTAAATCCTCCACTTTACATGAAAAAAAAAACAGGTGGATTTATTGTGCAGTAATTTTGTCGGCAGTAAATCAGCCACAAATCTTCATGTAGTCCTATGGACTCCAATAATGGGGAATTACCACCACGTGTAATCCTGTGGACTCTCCACGGGAATAAGTGGCAGTAAGGCTAATTGAGTTTGGTGTTATTTCAGTGGGTTTACCGCTGGAATACCACTAAACTTGTAATGAGGCCCCTAGACTTGTAGATTGTCAGGATCAACCTGCGGCCTCGCTTAGGGTCCTGGCGTCTCCCTTGGCAATTAGCACAAAGTGTTTCTCTGCATGCCAAGCACCTGTGTTCGGTCATCCCCTATTGACAGACCGGCTGCTGCGGAGACTACCATCCCAACAATTCCCTGCATCTACACACATGATGCCATTTTGCACACTTCACGGGACGTGACCCAGAAGAGCCGGTCCTTGTATCGCGCAGTGAATATGTGGATCAGAAGGATTATAACCAGCGCTCCTCAACTGTTAATTGGACCGTGAGCAGCGTTACTCTTTGTTTGCCTTCTGATTCTGTTGTTTTTTTTACATTTGAATACTGCGTGTCTCCTGGATTTCTCTGGTTGTATTTCTGTCTGCTATCCTAGTATTGGCTTGTGCTGCTTTGATTGTTTTGGACCTTTTTTGCCTGTTCTTCTGGTTTTTCTTGAATTCTTGGATTATCCTTAGAATGTTATGGTTACCTGAATCCCCCCCGACCGTCTGGAATTCAACCTTTTTCCATTTTTCTGGATTTCTCAATGAATTCCCCTTCTGCTTGGTGCCTCTGGATCGTTTGTGCCTTTGCGCCTTTGCGATTGTTGATTTAATTTCCTTAGTATTTCACCTATGTGCCGTTCAGGTCAGTTCCCTGAGTTTCCATGGACTTTGCGACTCTGGGCTACAATGTCGGGTGGTTTTCAGGCCTATGGATATAGCAATCATCTGGTACGAGTTTGTCAACCCATCCTAGGTTCAGAAACAGTGTATCATCAAGTCTAAGTTAGAAAGGCTGTTGTGGGACATGTGGGAGGTGAGTCCATGATTTCCTTTGTGGGCTAATGTCAATGGCCCTCATTACGACCCTGGCGGAAATCGTGGTGCAAAATGCACCATGGAGCACAGCGGAAAGCTGCCGATAGCGCCATGGGGGTTGGCGGATTTACCGCCCCATTCCGACCTTGGCGGGGCGGTAAATCCCCATTCCCCATTTTACCCTTCCCCATTCCCATTTTTGCCCCATAGGGTATAATGGGAGTGGGGAAGGCGTTAATTACGCCACCGTAAAATACGGTGGCGTAATTAACAACAAGGTCCCCTAGCGCCATGGATTTCTCCGCCCGGAAAAACCAGGCGGAAAACGCTCCATGGCGCTACGGGAACTCGTAGTAGGGCGGACGGGTCCGCCGCGAATACCGCTGGCGTAAACCCACTCCGCCAGGGTCGTAATGAGGCCCAATATGTTTGTTTTGTTTTTCTGACTACCACAAATTCGCTTCATGTGCCTCCTGCCTTTTCATCTGAGCCCCTAACCTGCTGGGTTATTCAGACATTCCACATGCTGTGCTCTCAGAGGGATAGTCTCCCCGTAAAGGAGATTCACTGGTGGTTCATATTTCCTTGGATAGCAGTAGCTTTGTGAAAGATTGAGGAGCCTATTTAATTCTCAGATTGAGTCAGCTGCAGATCTTAAGGCTGCATTACTGCAGGTGTTCACAGATCTGCTCACCGACATGGCACCCGCCCACGCTTCTCTCCAACACCGTATTGATGCGGTGCAGAGTATGGTGCATTCATTACCCTGATGAGGAATTTGGAGATGCAGCTGCGGCTCCTCTATGGCATCCCCCTCCCAATCCTGGAGTTCCTCCTCTGGTTTCACCCCCACCATTCCTTTTGGCACCTCCTAAAAGGTTTTTGGTGGGACCTGTTATTATATGGACCTCCAGTTTGCCAGAAATCATGGTTTTTCTACTCAGTGGAAGTCTTCACCTGAGTCTGTTTGGCCCGTTGATGGCACTTTCTTAGCCTCTTATCAAGTAACAGAACAAACTCAAGCCTTACACATGTGTAATCATCAAGGCCATGACGAATACATGATGTTTGATCTGATCGCGGCTCGCCAATTTGGTGTGGTCTTGGGGGTGTCATGGTTGCAACAACACAATCCTGTTATGAATTGGATTGTACCAAAAGCGACATTCCCTTCTCCTTATTGTACAGAGCACTGTTTTGGTTGTTCTACTGGCACACGTCTTCTCCTTGTCTGTCTCTGCTATCTGCGCACCCTGGTATTGAAGTAATATTACAAGAATTACATGTCTTAATACCTACAGTATGCCATTATTATTTGGATGGATGTGTTTGATAAAAAGCAGGCAGAACAATTACCTCCACATTGTGCATACATCTGTGCTATAGATCTGGAATGTTGTGCTTCTGTTCCTCATGGTCGTGTGTATTCTCTTACTGCTAAACAAGACAAGTTACTTAAGGAAGACATAAATAAAGCCCTGCAAATCTGTCATATACACCCCTCAAAATCATCAACAGCCTCCCCTATCTTCTTTGTACCAAGAAAGTAAGGTGATTATAGACCCTGTCTAGATTACAGAGCATCAAATGTGATAACAATTAAAAACCAATACCCTTTACCACTCATCTCATAACTACTGGACCGGTTACAGACATCAGTAGTCTTTACTAAACTCGGTTCATACAGCCTGGTTCATATATATTTAGATGAGGATGTGTTCAAACTAACATGAGGAAAATATCCAACATGTTCAACAAGGCCTGCAGAGTTTGAGAGATCATTCTTTGTATGACAAACCCGAGAAATGCGTTTTCCATACCTCATTGGTGGAATTACTTGGTTTTGTCCTAACACCTCAAGGTATACAAATGAGTACCCACAAACATAAAGAAACTAAAGTCCTTTTTTGGGCTTTGCCAATTTTTATCAGCGATCAATCAGTTCATTTTCTGACGCTTTTAAAGACTTGACATGGTTGGCCTAGCCCTTGGTACCCTTTCTAAGGGAAGAGAAAGCACAAAAGGCTTTCCAGACACTAAAGGATGCCTTTACAACAGCCCCTGTTCTTAGACATCCTGGTCTTTACCAACCGTACATTGTGGACGCAGATGCTTCAGAAGTGGCCCTTTGCACTATCCTGTCACAAAAATGTCCTATCACGCAGTTATTACATCCCGTGGCTTATTATTATGTACCGTGTCTCCCAGTGAGAAGAATTATACCATCATGGAACAGGAGCTATTGGCCCTAAGAGCAGCATTTAAAGAATGGAGACACCATTTGTTGGGGCTAAATACCCAATTACTGTGTATGCTGACCACTATAATTTACAAGGATGTACACACGCCACATGCACGAATGCTCGACAGGTATGATGGCATCTCTTTTTGCCATGTGCAACTTCACTATAACTTATCATCCTGGCTGCCTGCATAGGAAGGCAGATACTTGGTCCGTGACTACAGAAGAGGTACCAGCATCTCAGTATGTTTGTCTTATATTAACTAGGGACACAGTGGTTTGTGTCTGTGCCGTCTTGTCTTCTATAGCGGAGGAAATTCAATGCTGGGTAAAAGAACATCCTTTTGAAGTATAGGATCTGAATACACATGTAATCAATGGTCTTCCCTATCTGCAGGAACGTCTGTACATTCCTAGTGAGGCCACCAGTTTACTCGATCTGGAATGGTCCCACGATTATAAACTAGTTGCTCATTGTGATGAATCCTACGGAGGCCTCACTAAATTCTTGCCTACATTCTCCTCCCAGGTGGCTAGGGAAAGGCAGAGGCTTCCTGAACCTGACCTTAGGGTGATGTTCTACAGGAGGATAACCTGGGATGAGAAAAGGCAAAGGGGAATGAGAGAACTCCATGGGACGAGACACTGGGCCTCATTACGACCCTGGCGGAACGGGTTAACGGGTGCCGCAAAAGGATGCTGACCCGTTAAACCCGTTCTGCCACATTACGAGGTCCCCTCGTGGGACAGGGTAAGCACGTCTGGTAAAACCAGGCGTGCTTACCAGGTCCCGCGAGGGGAAGAGGGAGCAAACCACGGGCCACTTGTAATCGGCCCGTTGTTTACTCCCTCTCCCGTTCCCATTCAGCCCTACGGGGGCTGGAATGGGAATGGGGAAGGTCCGGGTCCGGGTCCTTGGAGGGAGGAATTACCAGGCCCTCCGAACTCGGAATGGCCAGGTAATTCCTCATTCTGGGAACCCTGATCCGGACGCGATTTCGGCGGCAGCCATGCCGCCAATAGCGGCATGGCTACCGCCGAGGTCGTAATGAGGCCCACAGTATTTGTCTTTCACTAGTGAGGATATTTTACCAATGCCAAAATATGAAATGGCTTGTTTTTATAACAATCTGCCTGTTTCACAACTCAAACATCTTAATGTGGGTAGGCAATGAACAAAATATAAACCCCTCTAAAACTAGGTAGACTTATAAAGTAAAAAATCCCCTGACTCCCAAAGAGACAGTGAAAGGAAGTCTGTGAATAATAACGGTTTAAACTTCCAGAAACCTTATTCCTCTTTTCAAATAAGCATGAAGATTGATCCTCATGATAATTCTTTAAAGGAAAATATAGGGAACCAAAATAAGTTGAAGAATTAACAAAAAGTAAGTAAAGCTAAGTTTGTCACTCAGGAATTCAAGTCCCATTATTCCCTAAGTACTGGGACGAGGAAGATGGCTGAGGAGGAACAAGGCTGCATGAGTGGTCAACTAATTAATGTAAATGACCGGCACCTGAGGGAGGCTGTGAGGCTTAAAATGTCCCCTCAGGTGCAGGCATTAGAGAGAGAGAGCAGAGTGAACAGGAAGAGTCATGCAGACCATGTATGCAGCAGAGGTCGGGACTGGAGGAGAGAGAAGATGGCAAGACCATTGTGAAGTCAGAGGCAGTGGCTAGTCTGGAGAGGGTCTATGATCTCCAGTTGTCCCAATTGCAGAGGTCATGCAGCAGGAACCGTTCAAGGGGAACACTTGCCTGTTGAGAACCTGTGGTGCAGATGCTGCGCAATGCGGAAAGAAGCAGCAAGGAAGTCTTCCCTCTTGAGAGGCTCTCTCCGGTGGCTGGTGGGCATCGGAAAGCCTTAAGAGCAAAGGAAGCTCCATTAACATGTGGCGTGGTGAAGGCAGACCTGGAAAAGGGGTTTGCCGGTTTGCAAGGAGCAACTTCCTCAGAAAACCTGCGAACGCCAAGAGGACTAGGAGCAGGCAACTTAAACAGTGAGTTCACGAGTGAAAAGTGAGCCTAGAGTGTTTCTAGACTACTCGGGTATTCAGGCAGGCAGTTAGCAGTACTTTTGAATACTGAACTATCAGAATAAGGCATCACTTATATTTTGTAAAGCCAAATGACTGTAAAATTAAGTATGTGAGTTTATGGAGAGTTCAACAAACCAAAGGGGCAACATTGTTGAAAGCTAATACATACAACTATTACCCAAGCCAAGAGAAACCAAACTTTAATCAATTCAAGCCTTGCAGATACTAGCAAAGGCGAAAGGGGAGTAACGGAAGGCTCAAGGGTTGTGAGACATGTTATTCAAACTTTTTGAAACATATAACAGCTGATAAAAACACACATTGCCAAAGCCAAGAACTAAACAGAGGAAGAATCTGTCCTTATCAGTATCTGGATAACTGTGCAGTGGGAAAACATAAATGACAAAAAGGCTGCCCTTCTGGAAAAGGCTATTCAGAAGGAGAGGAGAATAGTTTTCAAAGGAGTGTTAAAGAGCATCAATGTGAATCTTGTTGTCGATGAAGAATTGCTAAATGGTTTAATGCTGCAAATTAATGACTGTTGTGAAGCTGTTATAAAGCTGTTTAAGTTGAAGGTTACCACTGAAACACGTTCTGTTTTGTAAAATGCTGTTCGGGCAAGGGAGTGTACCCGGATGGCATACCTTTGAATTAGTAGGCCTGGCTTGGGAGTAAACCAGGTAGCAGTTAATGAAGTGCTATAAAGTGTCCCTAATATAGACAATACATGGTGTAGGTGGTACTAAAGGAAGAACTGTATAAACCTATCATGGAGGAGTTACATTTCTTCAGAAGTATTCAGTTGTGGCAAATCATCCTGACAAAGAAAATGATTGTTGCTTATGGCGAGAAGATCATTCTGAGAATCATTTTTGCTCAAAGAAGAGAAAGAACATTCTATTTTCTTTGCTAAATCATTGAAGTGTCAAACCTTTCTGTTATCAAGTCTAAGTTGCAGAGAACTATGGAGAGACTTTCTTATAAACCTGTATTTCCGTGTTTCTTTTTGAACTGTGGAGTAGAAGCCTGCTTGAATCTGGGGAAGAGGAATTCGCCCTAATCATCAGATTGAGCTGTGTTCATATCACAAACTTAACTGGTATATTAATTGTGTTGTGTTGAACTACCATGCATTTCCTTGTGGATTTGCTGAATGTATTAGTGTGGGGGACAGATATCCTTTGTTAGAGTGTTTCCTTTAATTTATTTTAGGCAGGGAAATCCTTGTCAGGGTATGGATAGTGAGGCGTTCATGCAACCTTTTTGTTTAATAAATTGGCGAATTTCGAAAACTCTTTACAAAGTTGTCCGCCTCACATTTCTGACCCCTCACATCACCAAGGTCAACGTAAGACATTAGATTTATTACATGATGGTGTTGGAGGCACATTATGAAATGTAATGTATTGGACTATTTAAGAACTTGTGTGATATGCACACAGTGTAAGGTGAATCTTGGAAAACGGATAGGCCTTTTACAACCTATGCCGATCCACCAAAAACCGTGGTATATGATATTGATGTATTTCATGGTTGAAATACCCCCAGTCCAAGTCATGATGACTATATTGGTGTTTATCGTTGCCTTCACAAAAATAACACATTTAATACCATGCGCTGGGTTGCCTATTGCATGAAATTTGGCTCTTTATTCTTTGGCAGCATTGTTAAACTCTTTGGTCTCCCATCCATTATCATCTCTGATTGGGGTCCACAATTCACGGTTCATTACTGGTGCATTTTTAAAGAATCTTTGGGAATTGAGGCATGCTTTTCCTCTGCTTACCATCCCCAAACACACAGGCTTACAGAACTGGACTGGAAGGGTTACAGTCCCGAGGATCGGACCTGGGAACCTTTGTCCAATATACATGCACCGTTTATACTACATTCTTTTCATGCTTCTCAGTTGCGGAACTGCTGTAGACACGGTCTGTTGAGGGGGGATACTGTCAGGATCCAACTATGGCCTCGCTTAGGATCCTGGCGTCTCCTGTGGTGATTAGCGCAATGGGTTTCTGCAGCATGCCAACAACCTGGTTTTTGGTCATCCCCTATGGTGTTATGTCACACGGGAACCGGGGGTCTGCCGCTCTCTTCCCCTCCTGGCGAGTCTACCCGCGCATCTGCTTCCGGGGGCTCGCCGGGAGGGGAGTGACGGGCTACAGGGCTGGCGGCCTTCGGCGCATGCGCGGAAGGCCTCTCTCTCGGCTCCGCGCATGCGCCGTGGGCCGAACTCATCTCCCTAGCGGGGCTTGCTTCTCAAGCCTCGTTATGGGTCCGCCGGCGTCCGGAAACGGAACGGGCTGCGTCCCAGGCCTTTCGGGCGCCGGCGGCCCATAAAGGAGGCCGCAATCCTCAGCGAGTCGCGTCTCAACGCGGTTCGCTTCGCTTGCCTCGTTGTTCCTGCCTGCACTTACCTGTGGCCTGTTCTGGGCCAGCTTGCCTCCTGCATTTACCCGTGGCCTGTCCTGGGTCAGCTTACCTTCAGTCCTTACCTGTGGCCTGTCCTGGGTCAGCCTATCTCCTGCCCTTACCTGTGGCCTGTCCTGGGTCAGCCTACCTCCTACCCTTACCTGTGGACTGTCCTGGGTCAGCCTACCTCCTACCCTTACCTGTGGCCTGTCCTGGGTCAGCCAATCTCCAGCCCATACCTGTGGCTTGTCTTGAGCCAGCCTGTCTCCAGCCTTACCTGTGGCCTGTCCTGGGTCAGCCTACCTCCTGCCCTTACCTGTGGCCTGTCCTGGGTCAGCCATTCTCCAGCCCATACCTGTGGCTTGTCTTGAGCCAGCCTCCCTCCAGCCTTACCCGTGGCCAGTCCTGAGCCAACCTACCTCAGCCTTACCTGGGGCCTGTCCTGAGCCTGCCTGCCTCCAGCCCTGACTTGCAATCGGCACTGGGTCTGCCCATCTTCATACTTACCCGGGACTTGCCCAGTACCAGCTAGTCTCCAGCTGTTCTCTCTCTTCCTGTTTTGCCTACCTCCGAACCCAATCCTGCAAACCTCTGGAGCTATCAGCACCAACCGGACTTTCTATCAGCTGTAATCCCTCACTGTTACATTGGTTCCGGAAGATTCATGATATCGACAATCGGCTCTACTTAAAGCTACAGTGTCACCATCTTGAGCCATCAACCCTCGAGTCACGCTCATCGGGACAGTACTTATCGTGACATTGGGGGTCGGTCCACCCTTCACCCAGTTCCTCTTTTGGGTGGCGGAGGGGCTGATTCCTCGTGCCGCCCATTCATCAGTTCTTGGACTCCAGACTGGCGACCTCAGCAAGACCAACCACCAAGAATACAGGTACGCGGTCCTCTCGGGCCGAGCAGCTTAACAGATTGAGACGCCTGCCTTCAGATTCGGAGATGGATGAATCGCAAGAAATGAGGAACGAATTGCTGGCACTCAGAGCTGAGATGACCGCCCTGCATCAAGAGAATCAAACATTACGCCAAATGATAACACAAGGAGCATCCAGTTCTTCTCAGACAGAGGGACCATTGGCTCACACAACACCCATCAAATTCGACGGCGATCCTAGACGGGTGGCAGAATTTTGTAACCACTGTAGGATCCATTTCCTCTTCAGGTCCACGCACTTTAACAACGATAGGGCCAAGATTGGCTATATCCTGGGGAATCTAACTGGGAACGCATTGGCTTGGGCAACCCCGTTTGTGGTCACGAACAGTCCTATTTTGAATGACTTTGCTGCCTTCGAAAAAGCCTTTCTGGAAGTATTCCAGACGCCGAACCTGGCCTCCGTCGCACAGAATCAGTTGATGGACTACAAACAGGGAAGCAATGACGTCATCACCTACATCAGTCGCTTCCGGCTTTTGGCTACCGACTCTCAGTGGCCCGAAATTACACAGAAAACGCTGTTTCGTCGAGGCCTGAGAGAGGAGTACAAAGACGAATTACTCCACATCCCCGAGCCGGAGAGTCTTCAACTCTTGATAGATCAAGTACTTCGTATTGACCAACGACTAACCGAACGAAAGGCTGAGAGACGTCGGTTCGACAGAAGCGGTTCCCGGACAACCAATTCGCCTGCTGGTTCATTTGGATCTACCGAGTCCGGATCTGAGCCCATGCAAGTAGGAGTCATGAGAGGGCCTTTGTCGGATGAAGAGAAGAAACGAAGGAGGTCTTTGCGTCTGTGTCTTTACTGTGGAGCAGCTGGGCATTATCTGAGTATATGTCCTTTACGTCCACAAAAGAAGAAGTCGGGAAACTAGGAGACCTGTCGTTTATAGGAAGGGCAACGACAGGTCCCATCTCCTCCTCAGACCCTTCGGTTATTTGTTCCATTCGTCGGCCCATGCAACCAGTGGTGCTACAGACCCTAAAGGTCAGGATTAAATTACCAGACAGAGACCTGGAGATATCTGGTCTGCTGGATTGTGGGGCTTCCGGCAACTACATCGACGAAACATTCGTCGCCCGACATAAAATACCACTCGTTTCCAGGCCTACTCCCTTGTCGGTGGAGCTTATTGATGGTACCCCCTTGTCTTCGGGGCCTGTTAACCAGTTCACGGTCGGATTGGCTCTTCAGATTACTGATCATTACGAGGTACTCTCCTTTGATGTTATTAAGTCACCTAACTACAAAATGGTCCTAGGTCTACCATGGTTACAACATCACAATCCGTTGATAGACTGGAGAACTCAGACTTTAACCTTTTCCTCCGAAAGGTGTGCTCAAGGATGCAAGCTATCTGTTCCCACCATGACCATTTCGACTTCTCTAAAGACGGACAACATTGGGGTTCATCTATGTTCCACGTCTCTGGTTCCACAGGTATATGCCGATTTCAAACAGGTGTTTTCTGAACCCGGCAACATACCCCTTCCTCCACACCGGTCCTTTGATTGCTCCATTGACCTGTTGCCGAACCATGTCATACCACATGGGAAGTTGTACGCGTTGACCCGTGACGAGAAGCAAGTTCTCCAGGCATATCTATCTGAAAGTCTAGACAAGGGGTACATTGTACCGTCAAAGTCACCTGCAGGGTTTCCCCTGTTCTTTGTAAAGAAGAAAGAAGGCACGTTGAGACCCTGTGTCGACTACCGACAGTTGAATGACATTACAGCCAAAGACCGGTACCCGTTGCCTTTGATACGTAGTATCCTTGAAACCCTGCATACTGCACGTATTTTCTCCAAATTGGACCTCCGTGGAGCTTATCATTTAATACGCATCAGGAATGGGGACGAGTGGAAGACAGCTTTCAAAACATCTTTTGGGCACTTTGAATATCGGGTTATGCCCTTCGGCTTATGTAATGCCCCCGCTGTTTTTCAGCGATTTATGGACCACATTTTTGGTGACCTGTTAGGATTATCCGTTTGGGTTTATTTGGATGACATACTAATATTCTCTAAATCCTTGGACGAGCATGTGGAACACGTTCGTGAGGTCCTTCATCGACTATCCATCAACAATTTGTTCGCCAAGGCAGAGAAATGTAGCTTTCACCAGACCAGTATCGAATTTTTGGGATTCGTTATCAATCAAGAAGGAGTTGGGATGGATCCCAAGAAGGTTCTAGCCATACAAGAATGGAAACATCCACACGATATCAAGGCTCTCCAACGATTTTTGGGATTCGCAAACTTCTACAGGCGCTTTATCCCACATTACTCGCGGATCTCGGCTCCCCTCACCAGTCTTACCAGCAGCAAGATCGCTTTCGAATGGAGTCCTGTGGCTTCCCAGGCTTTTGGAGTATTAAAGTCGGCTTTTATGGCTGCTCCCATCCTGCGCCATCCCCAGGAGGACTTGCCCTACATTGTAGAGGCCGATGCTTCCGGCTTCGCGGTCGGAGCAGTCCTTCTCCAGAAAGATCCAGCCACGCTAGTGGAACATCCAATTGCCTATTTTTCTCGCAAGTTGAGTCCCAGCGAACGAAACTACGCGGTGATAGAAAGGGAATTGTTGGCCATCAAGACCGCATTCGAGGAATGGAGACATTTTCTCCTCGGAGCCCGTTTTTCTGTAGAAGTGCGAACCGACCATCGCAATCTGCAATATCTTCGCTCTCTGCAATGTCGGACTCCTCGTCAAGCCCGGTGGGCCTTCTTCTTCTCTCCATTCGAGTTCCATGTCACTTATATCCCGGGAACTTCCAATATAAAAGCAGATGCTCTCTCCAGGTCTTTGGAAAATGTTGATGGGACGCAAGGTCCTGAACAGCCATTGATTTCTCCTCGCCATTTCCTGCTGGCTTTGTCCTCTCACCTTAAGTCCATCGCAGAAGCCACCCGGTTGGACCCCGAAAGAACATCCCTTCTTAGTCGTCACTCAGTTACTGAACGTGAGGGACTCTTGTTTTTTCAGAAGAGACTTTACATACCTAAAGGAGCCATTAGGAGAGGCGTTTTACATGGATTCCATGATTCACCCATAGGAGGACACCGTGGAGTCAGAGCCACTCGAGAGTTGGTTTCTCGACAGTTCTGGTGGCCAGGTTGGGCGACTGAGGTCCAGAAGTACATCGACAGCTGTCCAATATGTGCACAGTGCAAGGTTCCCAGAAAACGGCCATTGGGTTTATTAATGCCCACTGAAACAGCTCTCTATCCATGGCATACAATCGCTACTGATTTCATTGTGGATTTGCCCCCATCTGAAGGTTACACCTGTATAATGGTGGTCGTAGACTGCTTCACTAAACTGGCTCATTTCATCCCATTTCGGAAGATCCCTACAGCTACCCAAATGGCTTCGGCATTTCTGCATGACATCTACCGGCTGCACGGCCTACCAGAGAAAATCATATCGGATAGAGGAACCCAATTCCTTTCTTCATTCTGGAAACAGGTATGCGGTCATTTAGGAATACATAGAGCTCTAAGCTCTGGCTACCACCCACAGACCAACGGGCTGACCGAAAGGACCAATCAGACTTTGGAGGGGTACCTCCGTTGTTTTTCTAATGCCACACAAACTAACTGGAAAGACGGACTAGATCTGGCCGAGGTTTCTTATAATAACACCATCCATGCTTCCACCGGAGTCAGTCCATACTTCTGTTCCACTGGTTTACATCCTCGATTGATGCCCTTTCAACCCATTCCTTCCAGTACTGTTCCTTCTGCTGATGATTTAGTCAAACACATTCGGAATCAACAAGAACTGGCAAGCAAGATCCTAAGTGAGGCCAAAGATCGGATGAAGAGACAGGCAGACAGGAAGAGGAGTGTAGAACCCGACTTTCAGGAGGGTGACAAGGTGTGGTTGTCCTCAAAGAATTTGCCACTCCGCAATTTGCCCGTCAAACTGGCTCCTCGTTACTTGGGTCCCTTTGTTATTACCAAACGGTTGTCCTCCGTATCCTTTCGCCTACGCCTACCCTCTTCCTGGCATGTACATCCCGTTTTTCACGTGTCCCTGTTAAAGCCCTATGTGGTCGATGCTTATGGCCGCACTCCTCCCCGTCCGGCCTCTGTCCTGGTGCAGGGTGTCCCGGAGTTTGAGGTACACGAGATCTGTGATGCCCGTTTCCGTAGAGGGGTGCTCCACTATTTAGTTGACTGGAAGGGGTACCCAGCCTGTGACCGTACATGGGAGCCACGCCAACATGTACATGCACCCCGGTTGATACGTGAGTTCTATGTACGGTTTCCCTGGAAACCCGGAGCTCCGGGCCTTCCTGGGAGGGGGCATAGTGTTATGTCACACGGGAACCGGGGGTCTGCCGCTCTCTTCCCCTCCTGGCGAGTCTACCCGCGCATCTGCTTCCGGGGGCTCGCCGGGAGGGGAGTGACGGGCTACAGGGCTGGCGGCCTTCGGCGCATGCGCGGAAGGCCTCTCTCTCGGCTCCGCGCATGCGCCGTGGGCCGAACTCATCTCCCTAGCGGGGCTTGCTTCTCAAGCCTCGTTATGGGTCCGCCGGCGTCCGGAAACGGAACGGGCTGCGTCCCAGGCCTTTCGGGCGCCGGCGGCCCATAAAGGAGGCCGCAATCCTCAGCGAGTCGCGTCTCAACGCGGTTCGCTTCGCTTGCCTCGTTGTTCCTGCCTGCACTTACCTGTGGCCTGTTCTGGGCCAGCTTGCCTCCTGCATTTACCCGTGGCCTGTCCTGGGTCAGCTTACCTTCAGTCCTTACCTGTGGCCTGTCCTGGGTCAGCCTATCTCCTGCCCTTACCTGTGGCCTGTCCTGGGTCAGCCTACCTCCTACCCTTACCTGTGGACTGTCCTGGGTCAGCCTACCTCCTACCCTTACCTGTGGCCTGTCCTGGGTCAGCCAATCTCCAGCCCATACCTGTGGCTTGTCTTGAGCCAGCCTGTCTCCAGCCTTACCTGTGGCCTGTCCTGGGTCAGCCTACCTCCTGCCCTTACCTGTGGCCTGTCCTGGGTCAGCCATTCTCCAGCCCATACCTGTGGCTTGTCTTGAGCCAGCCTCCCTCCAGCCTTACCCGTGGCCAGTCCTGAGCCAACCTACCTCAGCCTTACCTGGGGCCTGTCCTGAGCCTGCCTGCCTCCAGCCCTGACTTGCTGTCGGCACTGGGTCTGCCCATCTTCATACTTACCCGGGACTTGCCCAGTACCAGCTAGTCTCCAGCTGTTCTCTCTCTTCCTGTTTTGCCTACCTCCGAACCCAATCCTGCAAACCTCTGGAGCTATCAGCACCAACCGGACTTTCTATCAGCTGTAATCCCTCACTGTTACATTGGTTCCGGAAGATTCATGATATCGACAATCGGCTCTACTTAAAGCTACAGTGTCACCATCTTGAGCCATCAACCCTCGAGTCACGCTCATCGGGACAGTACTTATCGTGACATTGGGGGTCGGTCCACCCTTCACCCAGTTCCTCTTTTGGGTGGCGGAGGGGCTGATTCCTCGTGCCGCCCATTCATCAGTTCTTGGACTCCAGACTGGCGACCTCAGCAAGACCAACCACCAAGAATACAGGTACGCGGTCCTCTCGGGCCGAGCAGCTTAACATATGGACACACTGGCAGCCACAGGGACAACCATCTGCACAATTCCCCACATCTACACGCATGATGTCATTGTGCATGCTTCACAGGACGTGAGCTAGAAGAGACGGTCCTTGTATAATCAAGTGAATAAATGGGTCAGAAGGATAACCACCGGCACTCCTTGACTGTTCATTGGACAATGAGCAGTGCTACTCTTTGTTTGCCTTCTGATTACGGATTCTGTTATTTTTTGATAATCCACTACTACCTGTCTCCTGGATTGCTCTGGTTGTATCCTTGTCTGTTATCCTAGTATTGGATTGTGCTGCATTGAATGTCCTGGACCTTTTTTGCCTGTTCTTCTGTCTTTCTCTCTTGGATTATCCCTAGACTGTTGTGGTTACCTGGATTCCGCCTGCCTGACCTTCTGGAATTTGATCTTCTTCTGTTTTTCTGGACATCTCAAGCAATTTCCCTTCTGCTTGGTGTGTCTGGATCGTTTGTGCCTTTGTTTATGTTTATGTCATTTACTTAGTAAGGGGCCATTGTGCCGTTCAGTCAGGTCCCTGTGTTTCCTTGGACTTTGCATTTCTGGGCTACAGGGCTGGATTGTTTTCTGGCCTATGGACATTGCAATCATCTGGTAGGAGTGTGTCATCCCATCCTAGGTTCAGAAACATTCTATCATCAAGTCTAAGGTCGAGAGTTCTGAAACACCTTTGATTTAAATGAGAGTTGTGAAACACCTTAGAGCTAAATAAATTACTCTCTACTTGTAAACTACAAGACTTGCATTAAGACCTTTTATTTTGGCTCTCACTAACCATCATTCACTATCTTATTGGTTTGGCACTATTGGGAGTATACACCTTTTGGATCATATCAAGTCTAAGGTAGGAAGGATGTTTTGGGACATGTGGGAGATGAGTCGCTGCATGATTTCCTTATTGTGCTAATGTCAATATTTGTTTTGTTTTTTGTGTCTACCTGTGTTTGCTTGATGTGCCTCCTGCCTTTTCATAAGAGCCCCTAGCCTGCTGGGTTATTCATACATTCTGAGAGGCAAAGTCTCCCTGTAAAGGTGACTCACTGTTGGTTCAGATTATCTTGGACAGCAGTGGGTTAATGACATAGATGGGTAGTTATCAACTGCAGGTATATATTCCTCTGGTGGTTCCAAGTGATATATGATATACAACTAGAGCATAACAAGTATGGTCTTTAATGGCAGTTGGAACTCCAAGGTGGACTACAGCATGTACTAGAATGCTGCCCATACCATATATCATTTTTTGTTGTGTTTGACTGCTCCAGCACCCATTTTCCATGCTCTATGATGTCTCTATGGACTAGTTGTGCATTAGATGTAGGGATGTCAAACGGGAAATTATATCGTGCCTCCTATTGCAATGAATATATGTATATTGGCCTACACCAAGCTGCTTGTAAGCCACTTGCGAAGAAATCCGTGTTGCAAGGTCCTGACCTTAGAATCAATGTAAACCGCCATTTTAGGTCAATCTGCCATTTTAGGTTCTCTCTGTAAAGTCACCCTGTGAGTTAAAATGGTGGACGATGTCATTCCGAAATACAACATGGCCATCTTGACCTCTGCGTACAACTAATATGTAACTTGCCTGCAGGCCACTTGTTGGGGTCGTGAACTGAGACCTTGTCCTTCGCTGACCTGTGTGTAAAGGATTACTCGTGCCAATAAAACTAATCCGCGAGCATATGTTAAGAACAATGTATCCAAATAGTGAACTGAGAACACTTGTTTAACTACATTGTATTCATGTTTGAGAAGACTCTATGAGGAATCCTAAAATACACTGTTACCATGTAGACTTGTTGACGAATGCATTAAAGGCAAACCCTAAGCCTACAGATGTGTGAACTCGGCATGAACCCTAGATCAGTAATGTAACTGTGACTAATTCTAATGTACAGTCCTACTCGCTGAGCACACCGAACCATGCTGGAGTTCTCTGTGTTGTACTGAGGGCCAATAGCTATCTGATTGTTTTGTCCTTTGAAACTGTTCAGTATAAATTAAAGATCTTTGTATGTTCCTTTGTAACCTGTGTTTGGTGTATTTCCTTTTGGGGTACTCAGCCTCGATATTTTCTCTTTGTTTTCACAGGGACAGGAACGAGGGGATTATATACAACATACAAATATAGTTACAGTCTCCACTCATCGCATAGCACAGACAAAGGCAGGCATAAAATACAAGGCAAAGTAAAATAAAGGCTGTATATCCCTGCTGTGATGTCACAGTAGTTGATTATGAATTCCATACTCTTCCATTCACCTCCAGTAAAATGCCTCAAAAATTGATATTTTACTGTGCAAGAACAGTAAGAATATTCAGCTAGACATCTAAAATAGCCCTGCTTATATACAGAAGTGGGATGACACATTTTGGCCTCCAGCTTTGGAACCATGCCCTGAGACCTCAAAAGTGGTACGAAATCTGCTGGTCTGGCTAGATCCTGCACTGCAATAGGACATTCAATTCAACAAACTGACTAGCAGCTGTTTTCTGCAGTTGAGAACTCTTCAAAGATTCCTAGATTATTTAACTTTTCCTGCAAGGGTTCAGCTTATTCATGATTTTGTAGCTAGACGTTTAGACTATTGGAAGGCTATCTAGCTGGGTCTTCAGAAAACAAACTTAACAAAGTTACAGTACATTAAAAACATAGCAGCCAGGCTGCTGCTATATCTGTGGGGAAGGGGGCATCCCCTTCCCACCCCCTAAGTGCTTTACAGTAAGTTGAACTGTATTCAAATCAGTATTATGGGCTGGGGGTGAGAGGGGGCGGTGGTAGGAACACAATCTAATCAAGCCAAATAGTATAGCCCAGGACATGAACAATACTGCCATTTTGTGTAGATGTTAGTACATTTTTGCTTAGGTATTAGTAAGGAGAGAAGGCCAATGGGATGAATGTGGCATTTCATGCACCAGACCCTAATTGCGAGATGAGGGAAAGTTCCAGTCATGCCCAGGCTCCCATGAGGACAACCCACACCCCCAACTGCCATACAGCTCATTCATTGTTCTAACAGTGTTGCAAAGATGTTTTTGTTAACTGAAAGTAATGTGCCCTACAAGGCTGCGATCATAGACAGATGCCTGGTGTGCGTGTTATCTTGCACGGTCCAAAGTCTGGCCTGGCCCACCCCCAGGTGACCACGAGTTATAGCCATATTACTGAATAAACCCCATGATCCCTGAATTCCATGGCACCAGGTGACCTTCAACCATCACCCCTAAAGTTACAAGTCTTGAATGTTCAAAGAGAACGGACATTGCACGTCTCTGAGCTACTATCATGTGATGTGTATTGCAAGGTGAGGGGAGGGATACATGATAAATGGGGGTGGAGACCTTGGAGCCAGATGGCGCGAAGGGCAGTCTGTGAAATGTGTGTGTGAAGGTCAGAGTGCCCCAGTGCCTTTGTGACAGTCTTAAAGCATGCCAGGTGCACAGCATAATGATGAAATAGCTTTGGGTTAGGGGTGTAGTTTATTTGTTCTTTGACCTTCCTCAATGAGAAGAAGATGATCTTTGCAGCACCCACGTGATGGAAGACGGATGGACTGGGCTGGAACTAATGACCTGGCATCCCTAATGGAGCAGGCAGATCCTGTATAGGTGCACATCAACCAGCCGCACAGGTCTTTACTGTATAGTATTGCTTCATGATGATTATGTGTCTCCTCTTAAGCCTCTGCTTGTATCCTTTTACGGCAAAACAATCTTAGCTGCAGAGTTCTTTGCTGTTGCTCTCACCTTTGTGTGAGATTAAAACTTGTTTGCCTTACAATATCGATATGGACCTTTCTTCCTTAGTGGTTTGTATTCTCTCTGGTGTGAGCGTTCAGGGGCGTGCCTTCAATTGGTGACTACAATGTAATACTAGCACCCCCTGTATTTGCAGAGGCTTCCAGGCTGCTTTTCCAGATAGAGACTAGCCACCTAACGCGACCGATCCCGACAAAACTCATGTTCCGAGTGGTTTAGCAGAAGCCATTTTAAGAGAAGTCCTCTCTGCTCTTTCAAGCGGGGTACAGCTCTGAGGAGAGTGCAGGCCGGTGTCTCAACCCCATAACTGAGGAGTTCAGGTGAGCAAGCACATGTGAAGAGTGAGGTTGTTGATGTGACATGGGTGTGGTTTGCGTTATTTCTTATTGGTGTTTGTATTGTAAAGAGATTATTTTGGTAAGGCATTGTAAGGTAAGGCGCAGAGGTAAGGCCGGGAGCCCCTCCTCGGAAGGGGAGGAAGGTGGTACCACGATTAAATGTATTATTTAAAGGAGGAATACGGAAATAAAAGTAGTGGTCCTTTGTAAATAGTGGCCTGGAACAAGTAGTGGTTGTTATTTTAGCTAGTTATTTTAGTTTATTGAATTCATGTTTAGTGGATGAAGAACAGGCCCTAGCAAGGGCATTAATTGTGTGTATCGCGGCGTTGTGTGGCATTGGATGGTTGTATGAGGTAGTGTGTGTGTGTGGGAGAGGGGGACAGAAACGAGTGGGGGTTGTTTTTACTTTCTTTGTTACAAGCAGCGGCAGCATACGTGGTGCCTTACAAGGGCTTTGCAGGGTTAGTAAGACATAAGACATAGATAGCGCTAGCATGGGGGGAGATACACCAATGGAGTTTATGTACAAGGCCCTGCCACTGTATCATGAAAGGGTGTACAAATACCCTAAGCAGTTGATTGCAGGGAGAGGGCAAGGGGGAATGCCCAGCCCATGGCCAGAGCAAGGCTCTCACAATAAGAACGTGTTGGAACATATGTCCACAATTGTAGTAGCTAAGTATAAGGGGAAACAGCTACAGAACAGAAAAGATATTTTAAAGCTCTGTCGAATGTTTGATGGCACAGAGGACCAAGGGAATGGAGTGGGGGCACAGGTACGGAAAGATGGAAGGTGCAGGAGGGGCAAAGAGGAAGGTGGGGCACCAGCAGAGCACAGGGATTATATCCCTTCACAGCGTGTCCTGTAGATGGGTACACAAATCCAACCTATGTGCCCACTGTCATAGGGACCCCTTCAGCATTAGCAACACCAGAGGCTACCGCTCCAACGCCCTCAAATGCACACCCACCTGAAGTATCAGCATCAGGTCGAGAGAGTTTGAAGAAAGGTCGGAAGAGTTGCTAGCAGAGCTCAATAGGATACAGGCATCCTCAAGAGAAGTGAGGGATGAAAGGGTGTCAGAAGAAGGATCGGGAGACTGCCAATCAGGGGACCTCTTTTTCAGGATGGATAATGAAGGAATAATAAGTGCATCTTTTCAGAAGGAGTGAAGAAAGGGTGAGTGGATACTCTTGGGACAGGAGAATAGGATGGTAGAAAACAATGAGAGGGAGGACTACAATGGCACATTTGATGAGGGACATTGTAAAGAAGAAGGAAGGGGTGAAGATGCAGCAGAGAGTACCCCTAAGTAGAAGGCTTGTGGGTGGGGAGCAGGTTGAGGAATAGGGCATGCCGGATGGCATTAGAAAAGATAAGGGGGAGCTAGGAAGAAAGGGGTGGTGTGGAAAGTGGGGCAAAGATGCAGATGCCCCTCATACATAAGGGAGCAGGGAGGACAAAATATGTCCCTTTGCCCCAGATGGATAAAAACTATTTGATGAAGGCTCTCCCACAGGTCACAGAAGGGGCGAGTAAGTGGATATATGAATTTGAAAAGAAAACAGCAGGGGTGCACCTGGCAGTGGGTGATATCGAGAGCGTGATGGTTGCTATAATTGGGGACCAGGCTGGGGATATGTGGGTGAAAGCTGGGTATCTGGAAATAACCCTGGGAGACAATGCACACGATGGAGCATCGTTTGACAGAATTAAAGCACAGGTGTGCGATACGCTTCAAAGGGCTTTCCCAGATACCACAGATTTGCATTCCCCGATGCATTGGACAATGGGTGATAGTGAGGACCCAGCTAAATTCATTCTTAAATTATAAGAAGTGTGTAGAGCTGAAATGGGAGGACAGTGGGATCTTTCAAAATCTTTTTTCTATTTTATTGTAAAGAGGTGCTTTCTAGAGGAAGTGCAGAAGGCATTAGATAAGATTGTGGGTATCGAAGCAAAAGGGTGCGTGGAGATACAGAGCATAATAGTGCACTATTGTAAAACAATAAAGGAGCGGGACAGGGAAACGGACCAAAGGTGTCAAACGGAGGAGGCTAAATTGGTAGAAAAGAAATTGGCAAAAGTTGTTGACCAGCACTGGTGTTGACCCCAGTACCGGTGGAGGGGACAGAGAGCACCCAACAGGTTGTGAACGCCACCATTGCTGCACTCTGGCATGATGGAGGACAAGGACAATGGGTCGGGGGAACCAGTATCCCGGCCGACAGTGGCAGCAATGGGGAATGCAGTGAGGAAGTGGGCGTTTCCGAAGAGCAAGAGGTGGGGATGTGGACCCAGAGGGGGTGTGTTTGGATCATCACAACGTTGGAATTGTTCGAGGTAGGGGCATTTTACAAGGGAATTCAGGAGCAAGTCTGCAATGGGGTGTAATTACGGGTCACAGCAGCAGGGCCAAGGGCCCCAAGGACCCTCAGGACAAGGGTATCCACAACATGGTCTAGGGTATCAGAATCAAGGGTATCTACAGGGGCAACCCCAAACATATAACCAGCAGCCTTAAGCATCTGACATACAAGTCTGTTACCCACCACAGAAACAGCAGGGCAGTATTGCCCGGGTCAATAGGATTCCAAGCAGGACCACAGCCCCCTTTTGAGGAGCAACAGTAATGGGGATAACCCCCTCTCGTTCCCTGGAATGAATACACTTGCGTATCTGGTGTTGTCAACGACCATCCACCATGAAGAGGAACCCTAGGTGGGGCGGAGATAGGAAACAAGCAGTTGATATGTATGGTGCACTCAGGTGCAATGAAATCATGCATCATGGAGGGGAATTTCCCATTATTAGGCAAATATCTTGACATGCAGAGATTCTCTTGAGCTATTTCCATGTTTCCATACACTGAGCAGCTGGATATAAAGGTGGGAGGGAAGGTGGTGCAGGCTCCCTTACCATATTCTAAACATTCCCCAGCCAATTTCCTTGGCAGAGACCTGCTCAGCAAATTAAACATGACAATATAATTTACAGATCGCGGTATAGTTTGCTCCATGCCTGACATGTGCACAATAAGGTAAAGCTGATAATACACACAATGACAAGGGAGGTGGTGGTTCGCGGGACTCCTGTACACCCGGACATGTTCATTTATTGTATGACTGTGCTTGTGGAGGCAGTGCCTTAGATTGGTAAGCAGTGTTGGCGAGTGCCCACAGATTTCATCTTTCGTCCAGTTGTGTTGCTTGAGGTGGTGGCATGAACAATATTGTAACTGGATTTACAGGGATTGCTGGTCTATGACAAGAGGGCTGTCATGCTAGGAATAGACAAGGATGGGTGTGAGTGGCGCACAGTGCCCTGTATATGTCCAACAGTACAGTTAAAGGAAGGGACGGATGACTAGCTGTTTGAGAAAAATGACAAAAATGGGGCGATAATATTATAGATTTGTATCCCCTGCAACATAATGGTACAGTACCGAAGGATGCAGTGCCCCTGATGGCAGTACTAGCTCCACCTCTATTTCTTGATGAAGACTTATAACATGTGCCTCTGCAGTTGAGAACTATGAATTCACACGATGTGCGACTAGTGAAATACATGACCTGCGTGTGTTTAACACTGAAGTCAGATGCAGTGCTACCCAGGGTAAAACAATATCCACTAACAAGGGAGGCGGAGGAGGGTATTAGAAATACAATGCATGTCCTACTGGACCAGGGGATCATTGTTCCATCTACCTGTATGTGCAACAAAGTGATATACATGGTCAATAACTCACCAGGGGGCAAATGGAGAATGATTCGGACTTACACCCTCTAAACAACATGGTACAGAAAGAATGTGCAGTCATTCCTAATCTTGTGACAGTTCTATGCAGTATCCCTAAAGAAGTCACATACTTCACTGTCGTTGACTGGAAGAATGCATTCTTCTCAATATCAGTCCATCCAGAGTTAGGGTACCTCACAGCATTTACACAGGGTCAGATGTGTTTTGAACATACTAGGTTACCTCAGGGGTACTGTGAGAGCCTGAGCAACTTTAACAGAATACTTCATACTGATTTAGGGAACATTTAGGTACCCAGCATGATTATTCAGTACATGGAAATGCTAGTGTGTGTTGACAGCGAGCAGCACTGCCAAAGGGATTCCATTACACTCCTACAATTGCTGGCCTTTAAGGGGTACAAGGTCGACAAGTTGCAATACTGCCAACGGGAGGTGCCCTATCTGGAGCAGTTCATATCAGCAAATGGTAAAAGAATACTACCAGAAAGGCCACCCCAGACCTGCTTCAGCTAAAGAAGTACAGAAGTTTTTGGGGTCTGTGCAACTACTATTGGGCATGGATCTTAGATTACACGGCATAGACAAGACCACTTCTGCAGGCCCCTAAGGAAGCACAAAAAAACAAAGGATTATAAGTTACAGTAGACTACAGATATGATAAAACATTTTGACAATCAAAAACAAGTCATTAGCTCAGCACCCGTACTGGCCACCAGACTGCACACAGGCATTTGACTTATACCCACATTAAGATGGCCAGCTCATGACCACAGTGTTGACACAGAAGAGCACTATGGGCCATAAATCATTGGCCTATTACAGCGGCACACTGTATTGAGTGATGCAAGGGCAGTTCGCGTGTGAACAAACTTTAGCAGCTGCTGCATTTGCAATAGAAAAAACTTCTACTATTGTAATGGGGTGCTCAGTTACGTCGTATGTGGAGCACTCTCTATTTGCCATCCTGGAAAGTCAAAATCCACCCTGACAACACAGAGATCTTCAGAGTATGAGATTATTATTTAAAAGCCCCACTGTGAAACTGCATCCATTTTGGTTAGCCTAAACCCCATTTTGTTCACAATCAGACTCCTATTTTTTGTTCTTGAAACTAAATATGTCCACTGCATGAGAATTCTGTGGTGCACGTAAAATGCCTGACTCAGTGTTTGTTCAGCCTTGGACCTTGAATAGCCAGTGCCCAGTGAGATTGGAGATACTATATGCCTTCCTCGTCTGCCTCGGTTAATTGTGTTGGTCCCAAGATGTATGTACTAATGATTAATGATGCAGGAGACATTCCGTACATTCCAGCAAGGGGTATCCTAAATAAACTACAGATGCACAGTGACCTTTGGTTGGACAAACATAGATTAGGTGGGTGAGAAGGCGTCTTGGTGCTGGGAACTGCCTGAACTCTGGGAAGTTTAGAAATTTTAATTGCAAATACTGATGAGTGATACATGTTTATGCAAGACTACGCAGAACATTCTATAGATTGCAGGAAACCATAAACTGTCTAGGAAATGAGAATCTCAGTAAAACTCATGTATAAAAGCCAAAGTGAATTTGTAACAAATGGCTCACTTCTCTATGACTGTACTGGGTTGTACTTAGTTGCAGATGAACCTGAGTTCGCTTGAAGCTAATAAACGGTTGTTAATATTTGACTCGTGACTGTTGGTCTTCTCTTATCTTGTTTTCAGTTACCAGATTTGGTTGTCACACCACATTCATGGGGTTATATGCAAAACATTGAATCCTGCCAACTTCCTAACAGATATGCCCACTGCTGAAGATCTGACAGTGCACAACTACGCTATATACGAGGAGGAGGAGGATGACATCCCCAAAGCGAAAGATTGTGCATTGACGGAGGGCGAGGTACTGTTCGTTGATGGGTTATCCATAATTGACAGGAAAATGTACAGCGACATACAGGGGCAGTGGTGGTAAGAATTGAGAAAGGGGAGTATAAGACAGTGGTTATGAAAAAATTGCCCATACATTATTCTGCACAGGCGGCAGAACTCATGCCACTCATTGAAGCATTGAGAGCATCCCAAGGGTGCCATGTCACAATATATTTAGATTCAGCGTACGTCACATCAACTGTGCACATTGGTCTATCCCGCTGGAAGAGGAGGACACTGCTAGAAAAACTAATAGAAGCATCATCCCAGCCATCTGTTGTGGCGGTCATCAAGTGTGCTGCCCAAACTAACGGGACAGACGAAATATCGATGGGGAATGTAGTCGCCGACCAGGCAACCAAAATGGCAGTGTATCTAGCAAATAAAATGCCTGCTGAATATATCATGACCACTCCACCAGCAAGTGAACATCCAACACCTTATACAGCATTGCCTGTCTACCAGATAATAGAGTTACAGGGAAGGGCATCCATCAAGGGAAACCTTACAAACCAAAATCGAGCCTCACATTTGGCATCCGGATGTGCACAAGGACCTGCTTCCACCCACCTCGAGAAAGGGCAAACCACGACTATGAGATACCTGGAGCCATAGCAACAATTACCCATGTCAGGGTAATCTGTGTGTAATTCATGGAACGGCCCAGTAGGGCGGGACAATGTGCCCTGTACTGTCTGTAATGTCATCCCTGTACTGAAACTTTCACATATGGTGCAATGCACCCTGTCCACCTCACTGGCCTGTGAAGGAACAGCAAAGTGTGCAGTGTCACACTCCTCTAATGTGCCGATGCTCAGCTGCTAGCCCCATATTTTTCTTTTTTTGGGAGCTCTTTGCTTCTTTCTTTATCTCTATCTCTCTCTTTCCTTTTCTTTCTCTCTGTCACTCTCTCTTTCCTTCTCTCCCTCTCTCTGTAAAGGTATGTCTTGTGCGCCTCTCTTTTTCTTTGTTCTGTGTAGTCTGTTTTTATTTTCAGGAGAGAAGATGATGAAACTCACCAAAGTAAATAACTGTTTGTTAAGTAGGGATCCAAAGTGTAGATGCACAAATGACAATATATGGTCCTATGCCTATTGCTGTGGAATTGCAGGTTTATGCATGATACTGATGGTACTGTTGGGGTTTTATTGGGGAGACTATGTTATAGAAGGAGGTCCTACAAAGGGGGGAATGGAACTGTATACTTAAAAGGGACTGTACATATAAATGTTAATGATATTAGTGGATTTACATATATTAGTAGCAACATTAAAGTTAACAATAATAATGGAAATGCATATAGGAGTAGAAATAGTGTTCATACAAGTATTTGTGATGATTATAGCAGTACCAATACGGCAACAAGCGTGTGTGCACAATTGGCAATGGGGGTTGTAGTAAAGAGTTTGTTTCCAGCAAGTCGAGGATTGTTTAATAATTCCTAACAATATGTTGACATTTTCTATAACACTGTTAAAGCTGGCCCCTCTTAGCATGTATAGAATAAGAAAAGGAAGCAGAAAATAAGTATGATACATATTAAGGGCTGTGTTAGGATGCGATTGAGGATATACCCCATCGGGAGTTTACCAACAATAGGTATACCGACATTGGTGGCGTGCGAAGAAATGTTGTGAATGGAAGCTGTTATGTGTGTTCACTCATTCAACACGCGACAGGGGCTCCCAAGGTGTGAGTACAGCAAGCAATCCCAATTATAGAGGCACAATGACTAGTTTATCTTGCGCTATGCAGAAAAAAGGAATGTTCCAGGCACACAGTGTGCAAATGTAAATGGTGAGCCCAGATATTGTGAAGTGCAATGACAATCCAAAAAACATCAAGTGTGTGGAGCTACCCTATTTGATGGTGAAAATAGTAAACATGTGAATAACAAATGGCTGGACACCACGCTACCTTAGAAGGACTAGTAACATGTGACAAGGAAGCAATAGTGCGAGTGGACAAGTTCTGTGCCCAGAAATGGACAGATCATATAACAAAGCTGACGGGAATTGCAACAATGGAAAAGTCGGTGCGAGTGCACAGAGAAGAAGTATATGGACTTTGTTTCAGCAGCAAGGGTATGGTCTTTGTCAGCTCAAACGAACATTCCAATAAGACTCTCCTGATTCCAGACATGAAGAAGGGAATGAAAGCTGTGATGGATTAATACTGGGTCTGTGGCCAACAAGCTTACTTGCACCTCCCACCTTCATGAAGGGGCTGTTATTTGCTAGCAACGCTGCACTCAGCGCTATTAGTAATCCCAGAAGAACACCTGAAGTGGGAGCACTGCCTGCCAAGTAACCAACTGGCCCTCTGTATTCAAAAACGAAGAAGAAAACCTGTTGTCCACACAAGGGCTCTGCATCCTGCCAGGGAAAGGACATTTCCAACAACTAAAGAGGAAGAAAAGATCTAAAAACATATCCAAAGACTCCTCCACATTGCTTGCTGAAATACCAGAGGAGTAGCGACTCTTCAGCTCAGCAGAATCCTTTTTCGCATCTCTACTATTGCCGGGAGTGCAGGCCGCAGCAAATGCCAAATGGCTGCAAATCATGCGCAGGGAGCTGGTACAGCTCGCAAATGACACGGAGAACGGGTTCAACGTGATCAAGGTTGAGTTGCGTGTATTGAGACTTATGACGATGCAAAACCGCTACACGTTCGATATGTTAACAGCAATGGCAGGCAGGGTATGCAAAACATTTGGTGATTCCTGATGCACATGTGTGCCTTCAGAAGATGCAAAGAATGCATTGATATCCCACATCATTGTAGCCTTCCATGAACTGGGTGCTCGCATGAAGAATGACGGAGAAGTACATGAGAGAGACTGGTTCACCATGGCATTTAACTGGTCCCCGTCTTGGCTTGGAGCGATAATGAAGATGTTGATACCCATTATCTTGTTCACCCTAGTTATCTTCTGCACCTGCCAACTTGGTCTCCGATGTTGTGCCAATGCAGCACCCAATAGTGCAAGAATGATGGTATCAATTAGGGTTTCAAAAGCATCTCGCGAGACAAAAGATAGTGAAGTATAGACTGATATCCCACAAAGTGGCCTTGATTATGAAATGCAAGCATCCCATATGATAATGAAGTTGACCACCTATACCACACTATCATTACTCCACCCCTGGATTTCGGGAATTACACAGAGGTTTGGGTGGACCTGGCAGGGGATGAGGGCTGCATCTATATGACTTGCTCACCTGAGGAATATGCGTGCAGGGGGAAGAGTTTGTGGTCAGTATGCAGGGCTTTGATGCCAATAAAGGGAACACAGCCATATGTGGAAGCAGAGAGGAGACAGCAGGAGCAAAGTGGTATTAAGGAGTTTGTTTATTTTATTTGTATTTATTTAGTTTATATATTTATAACGCACCGCAGCTCGCAAGCATCAGGGCGCGACAGAAACATGAAGACTGAAGAGATCAGGGACTACGTAAAACAGAGAAGAGAAGGACTCAACATGAGTCCAAAGCTGAGCTTGTAACAGATTATCGAAAAAGTCATGTTTTCAGCTGCTTTCTAAAGGAAAGATAGTTACTTTCCAGCCTAAGATTAGCCGGAAGCTCATTCCAGAGAGCAATTGCCTTGGTGGGAAAGGACCTCCCAAGTCCGCTGGCTTTTACTCTGGTATGGCTGGATTTGAGTAGCCCTTGTTTAGCTGATCTTAAACATCGGTTATGTTCGTACCAGTTGAATTCCTTTTTGATGTATGATGAGCCGAGCCGTATAAGCAGCGATGGACCAACGTCAAGGATTTTAATTTAATGCGCTCCTCTATGATGAGCCAATGAAGGCCTATTCTGTCTTGGGTAATATGGTCACGCTTGGGTTTCCTAGTGATGGATCTAACAGCGTTGTTTTGGATGATTTGACATTGTTTAATGCAGTTGTTGCTAGACCCAAGCATCAATGCATTTCCATAATCGAGTCAGGACAGGATGGTGGCTCTAGCGATGGTGGTGCTATTTTTGGCGTTGAGGAATGGCCTAATACGCCATAGTAGTCTCTGATAGTACTGGCAGTTTCCTTTAAGGTATGAGACCTGTGCCTCCGATCCCAGAGAGGATTGCAGGTACATGCCGGGTGTTTTAACTTTGTTTGTGACTGTGATGTTGGAGACTTTAATGTTAAATGTAGAATAGGCAGGGCCTAGATTAGATAGGGCTTTTGTGGATCCAAATGTCATGAGTTCTGTTTTTGAACCATTCAGGCACATCCAGTGAGCCTTCATCGAACTCTCTATGGTGTTATAGATGGCTGACAGTCTGCTATTGTCTGTAGCATGGTCTCCACAAAGTTCTATGATCAATTGTGTGTCGTCTGCGAAATTAGTGAAATAAATCCCCAGCTGTGAGAGGAGGGCGTAGAGACAACGAATGTATACATTGAAAAGGAGAGGGGAGAAGCTGGCTCCCTGTGGGACATGGCAATCCACAGAGTTAGAATAAGTGGATTGTCCGCCCCAGGTGATTCTGGTGTTTCTGTCCTCCAGAAAGGAGGATATCCATTCAATGGCTTCCTCAGAGCAGTTTCCTGCTTTTCCTAGAGCCTCTCAGAGCTTCCCATGATCTAATAAATCTAATGTTGCCGAGAGGTCCAGGAGGATGAGCAGGCCGGCCTTTCCTTTGTCTAGGATACTCAGCATTTTGGATTGAAGGTCAAGTAGTGCTGATTCAGTGCTATGTGCACTCCTGAATCCAGATTGCTGGGGGTGTAATAAGTCGTGCTTGTCCACGTACTCTTGGAGCTGGTGCGTAGCTATTTTATCGAGAATCTTCAACAAAACATTACAATTTGTAATAGGTCGAAGATTTGCCAGATTTTGCTGGTCCAGACCAGGCTTTTTCACCAATCGTGTAACTGTAACTGTTTTCATGCTCGTGGGAACATTCTGGTCTCTAAATGGCGAGTTTGTCATGCGGCAATAAAAGGGTGAGAAAATTCCTGCGTTATCTAGGATGAATTTGGGGGCTAATATGTTTTCGAGGCATGAGGTACAATTCATATTAGAAAGGGTATTCAGCATGATTTCTAGTGAGATTGGTGTAAACTGAAATTTGGATACTTTAACTTCAGGGTCAGCCGTGTTAAGGGTAAGAGGAGTATCTATGACTTTGCAATTTAAGATGGTGTCTCCAGCTTTTAGAATCTTTTGTGAGAAGGCAGTTTGAACTTTTTCACAATCCGTCATGGTTGGCTGGAAAGGCGGGGTGAGAGTGGGTGGCTTCTCAAAGGTTTTTAAAATTTGGAACAGTTTTCCCGTGGAGTTGGATGCACCGGTAATTTGCTCATCGTAATAGTTTTTCCTTTGTTTCGGTTATTTTAGTTTTATACCATTTGTCGGATTTCTTCCATTTTTCTTTATTGGATTCTGTAGGGGTTTTAAGCCACTGTCTTTCAAGTTTCCTTTTGGCTGTCTTAAGGATGTCTAGTTCGGAAGTAAACCAATTTTTGTGGTTAGAGTTGGGGCTAGCTTGTTTGTTTTTGAGTGAGGCCTTCTTGTCCAGAGCTCTTGAAAGTGGTTGTTATAAGTAGTTATGATAAGGTCACAGGGGTCGTCATCTGTGGTTTTATCCATAATGTATGTGATCCCCTGCGAGAGGATGTCTGGCGTAATTTTCTTGAAGTTTCTGCTCTGGATTATTTTGGGCAGATTGTCAAGGTAAGTTTTTTTGAAGGACAATGATAATGTGGCTTCGATTTTATAGTGATCGCTCCAAATACAGGGCTGTGTTTTTTTTACTGTGAGATCAACATTGTTTGTAACAATCCAATCAAGTTGGTTGTTAGATTTGGTGGTGGGGCCATTATTAGCAATCGAGTAGCTGATGTTAGAGAGATTTTTTTCTAGGCTAATAGCCTCTTTGTTGGAAGGGTTGCCCCACCATCTGTTTAGATCACCTAGGAGTACTATGCCAGTATTCTAGCCTTTAAGGTTGTTTAAGATATGGCAAAGGTCGTGATTAAAGTCAGAGATAAGAAATGGTGGTCTATAGATGGCAATGAAATTAATGCAGTTGTTATGGGAAGGGGTAAGTTTGAGGTGAAGGACTTTGCATCCCGGACATTGAATGGGTGAGGTGAAGAGTTGTAAGCCTTGTCTGGCTATTACGGCTACTCCACCTCCTTTGCTTATTACTCTATTTTCAAAGTGGATGTTATAATTGGGAGGGACAGCTGTACTAATGGTCGGGCCAGGTCTCAGTAGGAAAAGAATGTCTAGTTACTATAGAAGTAATGAAAAGGGGCAATGTTGGGAAGGGGCAACCCCATCCCACCCCCTAAGCACTTTAGAGTAAGGTGAGCTGCATTCGAAGCACCATGATGGGCCAGGGGGATGGGGGATGGTGGTAGGGCCCCACCAGAATATAATCAACCCACACAGTATAGCCAAGGACACGACCAAGACTGCAATTTTGTGTAGATGTTGGTGCATTTTTGCGTAGATGTTAGTAATCATAGTTAGGAGATAAAACCTGCTTGCCAAATGCTGCATTTCATGCAATAGGTCCTAATTGTGAGATGAGGGAAACTTCCAGCCATGCCCGAGCTCCCATGAGGACAACCCACACCCCCAACCGCAAATAAGCTCATTCTTTGTTCTAACAGTGCTGCAAAGATGTTTTTCTAACAGAAAGGAATGTGCCCTACAAGGACACAATCATAGACGATTGCCTGGTGTGCACATTATCTTGCACTGGGCAAAGTCTGACCTGGTCCACCGCCAGGCGACCACAAGTTATAGCCCATGTAACTGACTAAGCCTCAAGATCCCTGAATTCCATGGCATTAGATGCCCTTCGACCATCACCCCTAAAATAACAAATCTTGAATTTTCAAAGACAACAGACAATGCATGTCTGTGAGCTACAGTCATGTGATTTGTATTGCAAGGGGCTGGGAGGCATAAATTATCGTTCAAAATGAGGGTGGAGACCTTGGAGCCAGATGGCGCAAAAGGCAGTCTGTGAAATGTGTGTGTGGAAGTCAGAGTGCCCCAGAACCTCCTTTGTGCTGGTTTTAAAACCTGCTAGGTGCACAGTATAATGATGAAGTAGCATTGTGTTAGGGGTGTAGTTAATTTGTTCTTTGACCTCCATAGATGAGAAGAAGATGATCTCCGCAGCACCCATGTGATGGAAGACAGACGGACTGGGCTAGAACTAATGACCTGGCATCCCTTATAGAGCAGGCAGTTCCTGTATAGGTGCACACCAACCAGCCACACAGATTTTACTGTATAATATTGCTTCATGATGATAATATGCCTCCTGTTAAGCCTCTGCTTGTACCCTTTTTCGGCAGAACGTTCTTAGCAGCAGAGTTCTTTGCTGTTGCTTTCATTTTTATGTGAGATTAAAACTTGTTATCCGTACAAGATCAACTTGGGCCGTTCTTCCCTAGTGGGTTGTATTCTCTCTGGTGTGAGCATTCAGGGGTGTGTCTTCACATCTGAGACCACATTTCATTGGCATTTTGTGAATCACATTGGCTGCTTGTGAATAAGCGCAAAAAGCTTTCAACAATTTGGACCTCGTAAGCGCTTTTACAATATGTGCCTGTAAGGCACCTGAGATCAGAATCAGCCTGCTTGTTGGTAACTCCATTGTTCAGATATCAAAGGGGGGGATGCATTCCTTCCTTGTTTCAGCCTCCAGGTTATGGAATTATCTCCCGCAGAAGATCATCTTCTCTTTAGGTGCCAACTTAAAATCTTTATTCTTCCTAGGTAAATTGCATCCGTGGGCCTAATAACTCACCCGGTCTAAGATCTGAGTACCTTCATGCCTCTTCAGAGGCGATATGGAGAGCTTTACCAATCATCAATACACTATAATACAATGACGTCATATTGGGAGGAAACAGCATTCAAACATGGAAATAGTTGCAAATAGCTTTCTATAGGAGACATTCACACCTAGCCCTTGGCCTGATCAACTATCTTTATGCAGTCTTGTGAAGTTTCTATTGTGGTTTTACACAAAGGGCTGGGTAAATGTGTTATTAAATTGAAGAACTCTTTAAAATGTTACCTGACAAAGACATAATGTTAATAGGCAGTGGGAATCTGAATATTAAATTGGACAATGGACTACCTGAAGGTATATATGCCCCTAAAGACGATGTGGTGTTGGGTATTGTCGCTCATTGTATGGCAGACCCAAGAACATATGCAGAGTGTCTAACATTTTGGCACTGGCTCATGAAAATGGAGATGAGATCAATCAATGGTAGATTGTGTGATGACATCCCTGGTTTAGCAACTTTCAGGAGCAGCAGAGGAAGCTCTACCATTAATTATGTATTGGTGACAGTCAACCTATTGGTTAAGATAGAGCAATTCTGTAGTCATACGGGTCTTTTCAGTGATCATTGTGTCCTGGTATTAAGGTTCCACAAGAGGTAACACCATCCAACATTTGTTGGAGGTTTCCTTTAAGGGTCAATCCACTAAAGGATTAAGGTCGGAAATGGCAAACAAATCACTAATAGGAGAACGAATATTTGAACAAGGCTACAGTATATACTGTGCATCAATCTGGATTAGAACCTATGATCCCAGACACTATCTGGGTGGTGCCTTTTTCTGAGATATATAATGGAACACATGAGATGGAGGGTGGGAGTAAAGTAACAGAACATAGTAACATTGGGGATATCTCTGCTAATGCTCTCAGAATAGAGGGAACTGTCCTGTTGAAACTCATGTACAACAAGGTTATAAAGGCTATTAAAACAGCTCAACAAAATAGAGCACATGGGACGGATGGGATCCCTGTAGATTATTATCAGTTTTACAAAGAAGTGTGTGGTCCTCTTTTAATGATATTATTCAATGTAATATTAGAAACTAGCATAGTACCCGATGAGTGGAGGAGGGAGACTATTGTTCCACTTTGCAAGAAGGGTCATAGAGATTCTCATCAAGCCTACAGGCTTATTTCCCTCCTAAATACGAGCTACAAGATATTCGGGAGATGTCTTTTGAATGTTGCGGAAGAATGGGCAACTTCACAGGCAATACTTGCCCCAATCCAAATAGGGTTCTATCCATTTGCTGGGAACTATGGAACCACGGCTACATTTACACAAGATAATTGCCCATTCTCTGTGCATAAAAAGGGAGCCAGTGTATTTGGCTTTTATGGATTCTGAATTACTGCCTTCGACAAAGTAAATTGAAGTAAGCTATGGGGGGCGTAGGTACTATGATTGCCCTTTTGGCATTTTGGATATTCTTATCGTATGACATAATAACAATGAGGCCTGTGTAAGGTTCGGAGGTGAGGGACATTGCGCTACTTGGTTCCCCATACGGGCTGGGGTTAGACAAGGGTGCATCTTAGCCCCACTGCTGTTTTCCTTGTACATTAATAGCAGTCAAAAAGAATTGGTTGAATGTAATGCTGATGTACCCAAAATAAGGGACATGTGAATTAAGCCAAGAGAGTGGCTCACTTTGCATTAAGCCCAGTCTCAACCGACCGGGTGCACTTGATCCTGCACCTCCCTGTGACCCTTTGTGCACTTGCTCGATCCTTATGCACCGCGCCTGAAGATCGTCTCTCTATTCTCCCTTGTCTTCACTCCTTAATTGAATTTTTCAAACTGCAGGATCGCCGTCAGGCCTATTTGCTGTCTCCCAAACTGTTAAATGTACTTTTTACGCCCTTGCTCTGCCTGTGCAGACTATTATTTTCTCAGAATTTCAAGGGCTCTGAGCAACTGTTTGTTTTTTCCCGTGTTCCCACCCTCCTTGAGGGTTTTGAAACTCTTGCCTGTGTATAGGCTCCATATAAATAAACAATACCATACCATACCATGTTCGTTCCCGCATTGGTTTTTGAAGATGATTTCCTACGTATTGCCTGCATCCCCAGAGCTACAACTACTAAGGAACAAATATACATAATTTATAGCAAATTTAGTTGTACATTTAAATTCCACTAAAATCATTGGTTATGTATGACTTGTCGCCCTACAAAGAACAATGTGAAATTTCTCACAGTGTTGTGCAATACCGATCCCTTTGCACAAGTCCATTCCTTTGATTATTTGGGAATCCATTTTTCAGAAATGTTTACAACATAAGCTCACTTTGGGAAGCAACATGTTATGAGGCAGTCGATACGGGATATATTTAGTTTTATCAGACAAAACAAGCACCAACCGTTAGACATGATAAAGACAATTATTCTTGCAAGGACTCAGGGGGCAGTTAAATATAGGGCGTCAGTGTTGGGGTTTGCTGAAGAAATGACTATCCAGATGGAAGAGAATGCTTTCCTGAAGATGGTGTTGGCTCTACCAAGCTCTGCCCTGAACTATGCAACTCACAATGAGGTAGGCCTAAAATTTACACAGGATGAGATAGCATTAGAACCCGCCCTATTATGGATCAGGGCAAGGGCTAACCTGAATGCTACACTGATTCATCAACATGAGCGGAGAATATCCAATGGCTCTCATACATAAAACAAATGCTAGAGAATATTAGTGCTCTGATGTATTTTGAAAACCCAATTCTGCTAAATAGGTTGATGAGTCGTGATTTGAAAGAAAGAGCTAGAGCCAGGATAACTGAGAGAAGGCAAGCGCTGGAAATTGTGAAACCAGCCAACGGGCGTTTTATGATTTTAGCAACCAAGAAAATAAAGGATTATCTGATCTGGACTAATAGCAAATCTCAAAAGTGTCCTATTACAAGAGCCCGTTTGAATTGTTTATCACTGGGGGAAGTCCTATCAAAAAAGTCAGGACTGAGTTCTCAGCAAAGGTGCCCCATGTGGGGCAGAGGAGGAGGATCTGGCGCATTGCCTCTTATTCTGCTCCGTGCACGCGGCACTGAGAGAACAGTTATTGGTTCCAGTTCTAAAAGATTATAGTTTTACGCAGCCCCATCCAGCAGCAATTTTTTTTACTGAGTGTAAAAACGCCAATTATGGCCTGGGCTCTGTCTCTTTTAATAGATTAAGCTTGGCAAGTGCGACAAACTAAATTGAATGATGAAGTACAAAAACTGATGACAGCCTCATCTGCCATAGGATGCTATTCCAATGTGGTGCCGTTTTATCCTTGGCAAGTAGATCGATTTTAGACATTGTAACTCGGGTTGATCATGGTGATTCGGTAATTTCATCGGTAGAAGGGGTGGAGTCGAGGATCATATTTCTTTTTGCTTCCTTGCACTTTGCACGTTAATCATTTTTAATGACTCCCTCTCAGAAGGGGCATGTAGTTGCCCCTAAATACTTATAATGGACAATATCTGGTTTTGGACAGTGATATTGGTTAGTGCATTTTTGCACTTCGTCCCTTTTTGGAGATCTGGGAAGGGAGAAGATTTTTGTACTTATGTGAACATTGATTTTTCAGATTTGTATCTATTTTGCTATTTTTATAAGGATTATATAGGTGTGTTTTATAATCTGTGATTGTTGTTGCTTTTATGGATGTGTTTATCCGAATAAAGTATTGGTGACTGACTGAATAAACGTATTTGTTGGATGTTGTTGTTATGTTATGTTATAGCATTTCTATAGCACCAAAGCCCTCAGGCATCTAAGCGGATCGTACAATACTCCACAATGGGCATTCAGGTTGATTCACAAGTGTTTGCAAATGCTGCTACAGCCGGAAGGTCCTTCCCAATCCATGCATCTTGAGGGGAGCTCTGGGAAGAATCAGGTTTTAGGACAGCAATGTGTTGTAAAACTATTCAAAGGATGTCTTCCAATGGGTGAAGCCTTGTGGGAAGATATGGAAGGGTAGGTGTAAAGGGAGTCATTGGGTGAAGCTGTGTAGAGGGCTATGGAAGTGAAATGGTACTGCACAATCTGTCATTGTAATTCAGCTGAGCCAACACATTAATGTGGGCAGAAAGACACCTCAGTGGGTTACCCGGTCTTCTGAAGGGATCTATAGGGATCTGTCTACAACCTGCACGTCACATGTTTGAATCAAATTTCATGGCAGACCTGAATCATTGCATGTCTGGGGAAGAAAGAGTTCATCACATGACAGGGGACCATCAAGTTCTTCACCTCTGTGACTCATGGGTCGGATTACAGAAACATGTTTGCCCTGTTGCTTAAACCATGCCAAACTGCACTTGTCATCATGTGACGGTTATCTAGTATATGCCAGTGTTTTTAAAAATAGGACAAGCTTTGCTTTATTGAATTGTAATTTTTTTAAGTGTTAATACCTTGCAAAATTGCGCTTTCACCAGTGCAATATTTTTTTTTAATCTGGCCACAGATGTGCTTAATAATAAGATGTTAGGGGTACACTATGGAAATGGATATGGCTATGGGGAAAACAAGCCAATACGGAAATTACACCGTAATGTGTTAGGAGTGGAACCGCACGTGAGTGCACTTCATTGAGGACACTCATGTACAGTACTTTGATAATACACCCAAGCTAGATTATATTTAGTTGTTTTGCTGATTGTACAAAGACCAATGTTTCTTCCAAATGTTACTTAATTTCTTAATAATAGTAATATAGAGAATGGCAATTGTGCATTAAATCATAATTGGTTGAACCCCACATGAAACACCATGAAATGTTAAACAAAAATGATTAGATTATATTTTATAAACAAGATTGAACCTTCATGACTTGTATATGGATCCTTTTCTCCTTATCCAACACTCCAGTCTCCATCTCATTGCAGATCGAAGCTCACGCCCCTCAAACACAATGCTCTCCCCCAGTACTGCTATCTGCTATACTTGTGGGGGAGGGAGCAGGAGGAGGCAGAACCAATCGGGAGGATGAGGAGGTGAGGGGTGATGATGCAGGAAGTAGAGAAGGTACCAGGTGGCTAGTGGGGGGCGTCAGGGTGTAATGCATCAACAGACATAGGAAGCGTTGGCGGGGAACACCACGTTCAGATCGGGTGCAAAGGGCGAGGGGATGGGCGATAGGAGTGTGAGTGAAGGGGGTATGTGGGCTGAGCCCCCCATTATGGAAGTGAGATTAAAAAAAGGCGTGACACACACATTGTTGAGTTAGGTCATGGAAGGGAGAGTCAGTGGCTGGAAATGGGTGGGTATGAATCAGTGAGAGGTATCAGTGGCTAGGAATCAGCCAAAACACATAGGGGAGGATTCTGCAAAAAGTGCACATCGCAATACAATCACAATGGTGCAAAGATTAACCTGTGCCATTGTGCATTTCATTGCACCATACACTAAACTCAACCAGGCAATGCCCCCCACATTGAAAAAAGCATCACAAATGATGGCGTGAAAAGGCTACATCTGATAACAAGCACATGTCCTAAGCACATCCCTCAGATGCGCAGAAAAGTAGCTCAAAGTATCATAACCCGCGTCAAAAACATCACGTCATAAGTACATAAAATGTGTGCAACCTGCTTATGACGCTGTCCCCCCAAAAAAGCGCAATTGGTCCTGCCAATGCATCCTCCGCAAGGGTGAGGATGTTGTCCACTGTTGAGGTGCCCCCATGCCACTGCCATGCGCATGCCGGTCTGTCAGCTTCTCCTATGTTCGCCACTTGAGGTCTCCCAATCTCTTCCTAATTGCTTTAGTGGTTCTCTGCCCCACTACCAGGGCATTCAGGCCAAAGGTAATTTTTAATGGCAATCATTTGCCCTTTATATGTAAATATAGCCAAACGTGTAGGAAATCATTTCGTCCAGTTCATCCTTATTGAAGTTGTGGGCATGGAGTGTTGTATCCCCATCTTGCCCCCCTTCACTCTTGGTAAACGTCATATCAAAGACCTTTAGGGTGGGTAGATAGTGTTTGGAGCTGCTGTGGGTGTTCTTCTTTTGCAGTTTGCTGGTGCTTTTCCCTGCTTTGTGTCAGTTTTTCAGGCACTTTTTTTCTGTGTTTTTGGAACGCACACATTTTTCGGGCGGCGTCATATGCGTCAATTACTTTCTGATACCTTCTCTGCATCTGATCAATGCACTTAAGACAGGAGCATCCGGTCAGATACATGTAGGTTTTTTTCAGCATAATTTGTGCTTCTTTTGCATAACATTTTGAGGCCGATTAATGGAATAATAGAGCAGAAAATAGGCTACTCACGCCCAATCTGCGGCCAATCTGCACGCACAACTCCGTTTGGCGATTAATGGAATCGAATGCACAGCACTTTTCCTGGCATCAAGTGGATTTTGCGCTGCCCTGGCATGCCTGTGCGAGCCTTCGAGGGTCTTGCGCAAGACTCTGAGCGGGCATGGCCTGCGCAGAGGGTGGTGAAGGAGGCTGCACACCAGAAATGGGGACTAACTTGTGAAGAAGTGGGCGTTCAGAGGGACAGCCTGCAGACATTCCCTTGCATGCCCATTATTGCGCGGCAAGAGATGTATTCATGGAATCGATCGCCCAACGTCTCTGCTGGGAAATACCCACGCAAGTCCTTCATACAATCCACCATCCAAAGGCTCGCGTAAGTACAATTGTGTGTAGGATTTTCAGCACGCAGCTGGGAGAGCATGTCGGATTTCGGGGTGCGTTTATTCAATCGGGGTTCCGATGTAATGTAGGGGTGAACGTAAGCTGTGTAGCGGGGTGCAGGAATGTTTTACGTGGGTTTGCAAGCATATTTCCCGAGTTATTGCCAAGTTATAATTTACGATACGCGTGTTGTCGGGGTGCCGGGTACAGTTACTGGGCAGCCCGCGCAGGTTCCCCAAGTCACAGGCCTGCTTACTGGGGACCGCACGCACTTTTTGAAGGGTGCATGTATTCACGCACGGGGGAGTGCACAAAGATAGCTGATCTGGCTGTTTCCTGCTTTGCCTGTGGCCTTGTCGGGGGCATTCCAGCCGTAACTTGCAAATTTGTCACATTGCATGATCAATTCCATGAATACGCCTTGTGCAAATTTTTCTTTCTGCACGCAGGCTGGCACAGTGTCCTTCTTGGCACGTGGCCGTTGCACGATATCTGCCCTAAATTCCATGAATTGGCCCCTGTGAGCACTGGAGAACGGAATGCATTTTTGGTCTCTTTTTGTGCATTCTTGGGGCACAATTAACTGTACAATAAGTGCATTTGCTGCACATCTCAGAATTGCATTTATTTTTGTGTTTATATGTATTTCATTATTATTTAAACATATTGTAGAAAAAATACATCTAATCACAAGAGTACACAAAACAAACATTAAGAGTAAAGGTCAGAAGTCTCGGGTGTAGTGTAGTTGCCATCTACATTGTGAATATTGTTTCTATGCATTGTCCTACTTTGTCCATGTAAGTATTTCTAGATCAGCCACCCAACCCACTTTCCAACCACCTTTTTGAGTTAGTCCTCCCATGCATCCTTGTGCTATTTGTGGATTTTTGCATGCTCTGTTTGAAGTTCAGCCATCTTGATTTTGGTATTCCTCTGCTATTCCCATTTCTTTGGTTAGTGATATGTGTAAATTACATCAATAAACTACTTTACCTAACTCACAAGTCCTTCTTTTAGATAGTTCTACTAACAGAGTTAAAACACATTTCTGTTCTGTGGCATTGTTATTTATAAAGACAGTTGAAAAACATTTTCAGCAGTTGTGCAATAATTGATGTTTTTGACGATTAGAGTAGAAATAAAGTAATTGGAGCTTTGTCTACTTCGTGTTCATTACAATAATAACATTAATGGTTTGTTGGTGAAGCCCTCCCCCTCCTATAGAGGCGGTCTCTTGATTGAAATGGGCCTGCAAAATAGAGGGGTTAGTAGGGGTGAACAAAACTTTCGCCCACGAAGCGAATAGTACGAAATCCGCATTGGATTCTGCTTTAACCGGATCCGAGAAATCATAATTACTTTTCTGCCACCACTGAAATTTCACCCAGTTTTGCGTAGTTTTGTCTGAAATGTGGCGTTTCATACAGCGCAATGAGAAACTTCCTGTGGTTTTTCCACAATCCATGCTAGTTTCGCACATTGACACGAGAAAATTCATGCTGGCTTATTTTAGATCGATACTAGTTTCACGTTGTGGCACTAGAAACTTTGTGCAGCTCTTTTGTTCGAGTCGTGGTGGTTTGAACAGTGGCAGGAGAAACTTTTTTCAAACCGTGCTAGTTTTGTGCAATGCATGAGAAACCTTGCACAGCTTTTTTGTTTGATTTGTGGTAGGTTTGCACAGCGGCAGGAGAAACAATGTTTCACTTCTTTTGATTTGCACTAGGTTCGCTCAACGGCATGAGGATCTTCACGCAGCTTTTGTTCGATTCGTGCTCGGTTCACCCAGCGGCATGAGAAACTTTCTGCTGCTCTTTGTGATTCATACCAGCTATCAGCTTCACACATTGGCTCAAGAAACTTTGTGCCACTCTTTTTGATTTGTGCTAGGTTCATGCAGTGGCACAAGACACTTTGCACGGGTCATTTCGTTATGCAAGATGGCACAAGAAACTTCACACCGTGCTTTTCGATATGCAGGGGTGGTGTAACAATTGAATGCGGTGAAACGGATCAAAGTCTTTCAGATTTCACTTCCACAGCCGCTGGAACTGAATTTAACAATTTCACCGAGCCCTAGGGGTGAGTGCTAATCCCTGCTAAGTGACACTGAGACCGAACCCCAGAGGAGACGGTGAAAGAGAAGTAGCCAACCATTTTGAGGACAATACATTTAGAACTACAGCAGTTGAAATGAACACCACTTGACCAGTAAAATACAATCAATGCAGGATATACTGAGTCAAATCGAATGAAGACGTTATGTTAGATAATGGCATGGGAGAAGGTATAATCAACGGGGGATAGGATGAAATGGATAGCAATAAGAATGATTCATTCAAGCCCTGGCCTACTCACTCAAATCATTTCTTGATAAAGAGAGACACAAATGGGCAAAAGCTTTATAGAAAATGTGCCTAAAACATAGTTACCATTAACATAAAATTACTTGGATTCAAACCTAAACCTCAGAGTTAAAATGATAAGGTAAATCAAAGTGACATGGCACTGCTTAGAGAGGTAAGTTAAATATTTGTATTTGTATTTATTGTTTATATAGCGTTTTAATCCAAAGTGTTATATGTTTTCTTCCCAGTCACAATATGGTGACAATGTACTGAAGGTTCTAAAATGCAGTTGTGAGGATCCATAGACAATCCCGGAGTGCTGTGGGAGGCATACAAGCCAGTGCTTAGAGGAGAGATCATCTCCTGGACTATGGCGCACAAAAAACAACAAGAGAAAATACATGAAGCCAAAAAGAAAGTAAAACAAGCAGAAGAGGCCCATATAGCGCTTGACCAGCTTGATACGCATCACTCTTTGATCCTAGCACAAAAACGTCTACAGAATATAGCATTAGACTGTGCCAAACAGGCACACAGGGTGATGTGAGCAAGAATATGTGAAACGGGCGATAAAGCCGGCAAAATGCTAGCTTGGCTGGAGCGCAGGGATCAAGGACATAGTCAGGTTATAGTAATCAACCCAGAGGGCTCGGAACCATTGTTGGCTGACCAAGACATAGCTGAAGGCTTTGCCGACTATTATGCTAAGTTATATGAAGCACCGACCTCCCCCTTTGACATCTCATTACTAGAATATATCACCACCCCCTGTCTAGATATAGACCAACGTACCCTACTAGAGAAGGATATAACAGAAGAACAGCTTATAGCTGCCATGTCAGAACTAAAATACGGCAAAATGCCTGGGCAAAATGGCTTCCCAATAGAAATGTGGAAAAAAATAGGAGCAAGAGAAATTGCCCCACATCTGCTGCCAATGTACCTTCACTCAAAAGAACAGGGCTGCCTGCCTGCAGATTTCAGGAAAGCCACCATAGTTATGATACCCAAAGAGTACAAGCCCCGGACAAATGCAGCTCATGCAGGCCAATCTCCCTAATAAATAGTGAGACTAAATTGCTTGTGAAAATACTAGCTAACAGGAGGCAGCAGGTCATTGCATCATTAATACACCGAGACCCAGACTTTATGCCATGAAAGTCCATGTGCATGAATATATAAAGGCTACACTCAGCACTAGAAAGAGCAGAAACCCTCCAGGGCCCCCTGTCATGGTGCAGGCACCCAAAACCCTCAAACTGGTGGGGCCATCCCACACTTTGGCCCCCTTGGGGGCTTATCAGGCCCCAGCCTGGATCACCTGGACTCAGTCCTGGTGCCTCTGGCGCCAGGCTCATGGAGGTGTTAGTTACATGGTCCATTAACTTGGCTCTGAGAGGCTGAGCCATTCAGTTCAGGGTGTGGCCTGGAACTACTTTACCTGAGAGAAGGGATACGGAGAAGAGGACTATTTTCTTGGAACTACTTGCAAGGCTATTTAAACCACAATTCGCGTTATTCTTCACTCCTGCAGCGTGGCGCTCACCATGTCAGATCAGTTCTTGCTTCCTTCTGCCACGCCCATCCAGAGTCTTCCATCCATCGGCACCTGCGAACAGAGAATAAAAGGAGTTATTTAAGCATCGATGTACCTGCAGTACATCCATACTCACCTGATCGGCCCGCTCCAGGAACTTCATCGGACAGTTATTCACTCAGCAGCGCGATGCAGCCCGACACCACCACACAGATCTTCTATTCTTCTTCCTGGACTCGCGCCGTACCTGCTGAACAGAAAAGGACAAACAGGTTAGTCGCACATAGCAAAGGAAAGCTACAGAGGCGAACATTCACGCGCCCAGCGCAGGAATCCTGAGCATCATTGTCAGGAGGGTCAGCCATCATCCGAAGGTCACTTAACGCCGCACCTGTAAGACAATAACGGACATTAGTTATCTTGAACAGAAAGCCTTAAAGGCAGTCATTCCAAGCAGTTATTGGAATAGAGACTTACCTGCTTACTCCCGGGCCTTCTACTTCAGCAACTTCTTTCGGATCAGTGACGTAACTCGATCCAGGAAAGACTGTGAACCACGCCGCTGCCAGAGTGTGCAGGACGGAGAGCTCGCCCATCTGGTGAGCCAGAAGAAGTGAAGGATAGACCGGAAGGAGGTGAAACCACTGACCAGCTCCCTTCGGTAGCTAATATCTTGTTTCGACTTGCAGGCTAACATCTCCTGAAGCAAGGACTAAGGGGAGACGCAAGCTAGCATCACCAGCTAAGCAGAGCAGCATCAGGACAGACAACACCCTACGCACACGAGCACGCCCCGTAGAGACCAGGTGAGCGTGACACCCCCTCACTCTACTCGCAATAGACTTTGAAAAAGCCTATGATTCGGTGTATTGGGAGGCACTGTGGGAAATAATGTGACGCATGGGTTTTGGACTGCAATATATGGAATGGGTACAACTTCTCTATAGCTCTCCTGAAGCAGAAACTAAGGTAAATGGGTGGTCATCACATCCGTTTAAGCTGGGAAAGGGGACGAGACAGGGCTGCCCCTTATCCGCAATGCTCTTTGCATTGGCAATAGAGCCACTTGCTGGTCTATTAAAAGAAATGCAGACATGGAGTGGCTTTAGATGGGCTGACGACTGGGAAGACAAAGGGGGTCATTATGAGTTGGGCGGTAAGGGTTTACCGGCACCGGTAAGGATGCCGGTGACGGTAAACCCTTACCGCCCTATTCCGAGGTCCCTTAGCGGGTCCCAGCAGGAATGGCTGGTCTGACCAGCTGTTCTTAGCAGGACCCGTCAAGGGACCTTGGAGCTAATAACGGGCCTGCAATTTGCGGGCCCGTTATTAGCACCTTCCCCATTCCCATTGAGCCCTATGGAAATGGAATGGGAATGGGGAATGGTTTACTGAATGGGGATTTACCGGTTCCTCCAAGGTTGGAATGACCCGGTAAGTCCTCATTCAGTGAGACCGGACCCGGACCCGGCTTCGGAGGCAGCCATGTCGCTAATAGCGCCATGGCTACCTCCAAACTCGTAATGACCCCCAAAGTCTCTCTTTATTCAGATGACCTGTTAATCTACCTGAAAGACCCAATCAATGCCTGCTCCATAATAACGCGCCCGCTAGAAAGATACAGTGCATTTAGCGGTCTGCAAATAAACTGGTCCAAATCTATACTATTCCCGATTTGAGATGTATGCAACACCGTTCCGGAAGTCTGTCCTTATTGAGTTGAAATAGGCCAATTTAGGGATACAAATTACGAACAACCTCCATGAATACATGACCAAAAATCTCTGTCCAATTATAGACAGATTCTCAGAAGATGTCCGGCACTGGGTCTCCCTACCACTTACCCTGCTAGGTAGGACAGCGCTCTTCAAAATGTTAGCCCTCCCCCGTTTCCTATACATATTACAGAATGCCCTTCTACACATCCCGCAAAATGTATTCCAAAAAATCATATCTGGACACCCACTTCAAGCCCTGCAGCGCTCAGTGTGGGAGGGTGGAATTGGACTCCCTCATTTGCAAACCTACTACTCGGCCAGTCAAATGGCGGTAGTAAACGATATGCTGCACGGTAACACATCACTCTGACACATTAGGACAGACAACATTGAGTGGAATAACCAACAACCGCTGGAATACCTCTATCGGGAGACACGCCACACCCCCACCCGGGGCATGATGACACACATAGTACTGATCTGGGCGGAGTCTCACAAATACATGGGATGGGAAAAAGAAAGACCCCAGTACAATCAGTATGGGTGAATAGGAATCTCTCCGAAGTGAGCAAACTCCCGAAATGGCCTAGCTGGGTGAAACTGGGGATAACGAGGGTCGGGATGTGATTGCAGACGGCAAACTAGCCACTCTTGAAACCCTGGAATCTCATTTCCATCTCCCGAATGCTGAGTGATACCACTATACACAACTACATCATGCACTGCAGATACACCTCCCGAATCTTGCCAACATGCCTGAATGCACCCCTCTGGAAAGGAACATAACCATGTTAAGATCATCTCCGTAATGTATAGTGTTATTACCTCCTTTGCAACAGCTGAAAAGGCAAGTCCCAAAGCTAAATGGGAGAGGGATGTAGGCGTAATTCAACTGGAAGACTGGATCATAGCCCTGATGTACCCTCACGAAACAGCCATATCATCCAGGCTCCGACTAATCCAGTTTAAAATATTGCTTAGAATATACTATCCAAGAATAGCACTTCACAGATGGGGGAAGGCCAACAACCCATGCTGTCTACGATGTAAGCATGAGGAGGGTACTATCTACCATATATTGCGGGACTGTTCTCACATCCAACGATACTGGCAGCAATGTTGCAATGAACTCTTGCGGGTTATGGGGAGAGTGGTTCCAATGGAACCGAAACTGCTCTTACTGGGGATGGAGGGGGAGGGAGACCTATCTCGTTATGAAAAGCTGTTCTTATGAACCACCACAGCAAAGAAACATAGCAAAATTGTGGGGCTCTGAAGCACTCCCTCATTACGAACAGTGGATTACAGACGTAAACATATGTATTGCAATGGAACAGACCGTATATACGGCCAGAGATTGTCCAGGGAAAGGGGGAAAAATTTGGCAGAAATGGGAAGATGCACAATAACTTTTCATTGCTTGATGTAGCTCAATCTAAGGTGATGACGCAAAAGAGATGATGGACTTCTGTAAGTGACAACGATGCTTGATTTATTAGGACCCCATGTTACCTTCCTTTAGTAATACTTATTACGTGGCCTATGTGAGGCCAATGTTGTCTGTTGTGGTGTCAGTATTTGTATAAAAACCAATAAAATGTGTTACAAAAAAAAAAATGCAGTTGTGGAGGCTTACGTTGGAAAACTGAAAAATAAATGGAAAGAGCAAATATTCAGGTTTTTTGGCAGTACTGAGCTTGATAAAGCTAGAACTTGAAAATCAGATAGGAATATCTGCTGACCTGAAACGTGTGTTTTATGGAGCAAAGGGCACCCGCAATATCATTTATACTTCCGTCCATGTACAGCAAGGGGCATCTCGATGGTTTGGAAATGCACCTAATAGAATTTTGGGTTTGCATACAAAGGAAGGGCTTTCTGAGGTCTGGTGTGGTCAGCAAAAGGAAATGCTTGAAAATACACATTTTCTGAGATAAGCCCAGAGACAGTACAAACAGAAGATAACTTCAGTTACTAGAAATTACTCTTGGACACATGAATGTAGTCTTCAATATGTCAAAGACATATCCAATGTTGCAGTTTAATAAATACTCACAGGACACACCCTTGTCCTTTATGTCTATATTTCCACTGAATTGCCCATTTGAAGTTCTTCTACTCAATCAAGTCTGGATTTGTCAAAGAGTTCCTTGTGGTCTGCTGCATTTTGTGTTAGAGTTCTTGGCATTATTAAATGTCTTGATTTTCCATGGGTGATATCTACCTGGTGGAGTTTCTTCCCTATGTGTCTGTGCTTTCGCACCCGGGGCTTTGTTGGTTTGTATGTTGCTCCATAGTTCTGGAGTTGCTCCCAGCACCTTCTGTAAATCCCACTTGCAATTATTTACTGGTCTTCTTACAGTTAGTATAGGACTGCGATAGCCGCACTATAGTTAAGGTGAGTCGGACTCCCATAGGAACCCCTCAGAATTGTGGTTTATTTCAAATTCATTTTTCCATAGACAAACAGGGTCGGTTTTTGCCAAAGCGCACTGCCCAAATCTCTGGACAGATTTGGTCCAGGTCTGAAACAACTTGGGCACGAAGCATTGGCTAGCGATCTATGCCTCGTATGGGGTTATTCTGTGCAGTAGTTATTTGAATATTGGACAGAGAAGGGGGTGACTCCTTCTCAAAAATAGCTATATCTCAGGGATTTACCAGAAACCAGGGTTTTTAGAAATTAAACGACCGCCATCTTGATTTTCTCTCAATGCGCGAGATACTCGAGGTTAAAGCCGAGGATATGGGAAAATGAAATGCAGGAAAAAGCTATTTGCAGGTCAAAAAACATGCAGATGCCATCATGCTAGAGGTGCGGGGGTGGCGAGATGACACCAAGTGAAATTTGGGAGTTTGATGGGGTCTAGGGACTGAGTTTGCAACACAAAGCATTCTGTAGCGTAGAATTGCAGACATCTCAAAGAAAACTGTGTCAGAGAGACAGCGTGTGTTGAGGGGGAAAGGGAGAGGGCATGAGAGGTGAGGAGGCCATCTGGGGAGCTGGCACAGATGTGGGGGGCACTTGGTGAGGAACTGGAAAGCATTTTTCTTTTCAGTCATTTTGTCAATATTCACTGTTGTAAACAACTACGAATAGCTGAGGGTATGTGTAGTTCAGTACCAGTGGTTTTATTTTTACAGCTATACTGATGTTGGGGTTGAAAAAAATCACTTGCCATCCAGGTCTCCAATCTATGCAGTAACCAGGACAGACTCTGCTTAGCTTTAAAGTGAGGAAAGGGCCAGCCTCCTCGGGCCATGTTGCCTGATAATTGAGCCAACGTTACAAGACCACTTAGAGAAACGGGCCGGCCCTTTCCTTGCTTTGCAGCTCAGCAGTGGAAGTGCCGCTTTGAAGCTAAGTAGGGTTAGTCCCAGTTACAGCATGGATGGGCATCCAAATTATTATATTTTTTTAAACCGTTCTACTGTCAGTCCTTGGAAGTTTTACACCCAGAGACCATTATTTGCTTTTTGCTGAATTGCATTCTTTTAGTTGTAGTCTCCAGACAATAATAACAAACATAGATATTTTTACAGGAACAGTGGGTTTCCCATACTAGCAGTGACTGGGACAAATCCTGCTTACCTTTAAAGAAAGGAAGGGGTCAGCCCCCTAAGGCCATGTTGCCTAATAAATGAGGCCACGTTACAAGACCACTTGGAGAAACATGGCCTATGGGGGCTGGATCTTTCCTCGCTTTCGAACTAAGGTCCTGGTTACTATATGGATGGAAGACAGTCCACAGTCGAGAATGCAGTGTGTTGTCTTAGTTTTAAATATCTCATAACACACAGCATCTGCATTATTTTTTAAACTGCGCTACGAGAGACAATGTGTTTGACTTTTGCTGAATTGCACTCTGGTAGTTGTAGTCTCACGGTCATGGTGGGGGGGAATAATGCCACAATTGTACACTTTTTGCCTGATATAGTTCTATAAGGATGTATATATTGCAGTGACACTATTGTATGTGTACTTTTTCAAGTTAGCTTTATAAAGCTGAGTAGTGTTGAAAGATTGGCATGTGGGTGAGGAGGGCGAAAGGATGAGAGGGCAAGTAAGTCATGAGTATTTGCCCACAATGTGGCAAGAGAGTTTGCAATCCTGTGAAATGGTGCAGTCATTTTCCTCTGATTGTGGCTGCTTTTCAGGGAACCAGTAGAGGACACGTGTGGGTGAACAGCGTAACTTTTTCTCAGAGGGAGGACACAACCCCTTGGTTTTTTTTGAGGTTGTAAGCTTGCTTAAGTATTTGGCTACCAGGATTTTCCCAGTGCACACACTTACTCACAAGACCACAAGCACTTGTTTCGAATTGTGATTTTGTTTTCCATGGAATATTTCACCACAGGTTGCTGGGTTTAAAAGGTGCGCCCTTTTCATACTTTGCCAGCATATTTATTGGAGCATTTCCTCTCTCAGGTTATTTTTCTGGTGTTCGTTACTTATTTTAAAAGTGCAATGGTCTATTGAACTGCATTTATTTATTTCACTTTAAGATATAGGTTCACTTACTGTGCATATATTCATGGGTGCCAGCTTTTCTTTTTTGCTATGAGGGCAAAAGTACCTGGGCATATGTTATTTTTGCAGCGGGTCATTTTGTTACCTTTTATGTGATGCTTAAATGCAGTTAGTTGGGATTGTGCGATGTATGACAACAGTCACCAAGAGACCGGCCATAAAACAAGCGGTTTGTAGCCTGCTGCTTAACTAAAGTGTCTGATCCTCAGCAAATAATGTAATTGCACAGGGCATTAATTAAAAATATTGGGAGTTCTTAAAGTCTGCAATCTTTTATACATGATAAAAAAAATAGATATGCTTACAGCTACAGTGACATCGGAGGTGAAAAATCACTGGTGACCTGGGTCGACCAACCATGCAGTAACCAGCCCGACCATACTTAGTTTCAATGTGAAGTAAATGCCAGCCACCTCAGGCCATGGTGCCTAACAAATGAGGCAAAGTTACAAGACCGCTTAGAACAACATAGCCTGGGGCGGCCCCTTACTCACTTTGAAGCTAAGCAGTATGGTGCGTATATGAGTGCCAGCTTTTGATTTTAGCTATGGGTGCAGAAAGTACCTGGGCACATGTTATTCTTGAAGCCGGTCATTTTCTTCCCGTTTCTGTGCTGTTTAAATGTGGTTAGTTGGCGTTGTGAGATGTATCACAACAGTCACCAAGAAACCGGCCATAAAACAAGGGGCTTGGAGCATGGGACAGGACATTTCAGTGGACCGGTTAGGTGCATGCCATTATGGCGCAACCGTTTTGCCGCAGGTCCCCTTTAGGCGCACCCAGTTAGATGCAGCCAGTTGGGCGCAGGTACCTCTAGGCAACAATGTTTTGGTGCGAGAGGTCGCAATTGACGCGGCATGAACCAGCAAGCACTGATGTTTTGGCATGAAACTGCAGGCACTTTGCATTTTGTAATATGGATTAAATGTGAAACACATTTACTTACTGCAACATTATAAAACAGAATGGAACTTGAATTACACCATCTCTGGGCAATATTATAAAATTAAAAAAACAAAATAAAAAGAGATTTGTGCTGAATGCTGCCTTCGAGAATCCTCGTCTGTAGGAGTTCAAGACTCAGCACTTAACCATTATGCTACAATGATATTATTATTATTATTATTTGGATTCTCGCAAGTTTCATACTCAGCCTTTTACAATTGGAAATATTACATTGTAGGCTAAGTATGACTTTTATGTACCATGAAGCATTAAGCTATTGTGGTGTATTGGTTGAATGCTGGTCCTTGAACTCTGGCAGATCAGGGTTGAAGAATTAAAAAAATAAAATTAAAACAGTATATTTTGGTAAACACTCTGCATTCTGCACTATGTAGTCTTAACAGGCATGCCTTTGATCCATGTGGCCTCCTTCATGGAAATGTTCACCCAATCACTGCATGATTTTAAGACGGTCCTTTGAGCTACACTAACAATGGGTTAATAATAGTTGCACGTCTTCCATTGCATGTGAGCCAGCGCAAACAAGACTTTCTTTACAGCTCAAGGAAGGGGCTTGCCACACAGTCCCATTATTCCCTTATTATATTGCACTACTTAACGGCAGGGGCAAGAAGAGACCACTCCTCTCCAGCCCCTTATTCTCACTTTCCCCAGCTAAAAAAAACATATTTTACTTTCTTTCCCCTTCCTCTACTTCTACACTACGTACCTTCTCCTTCAATAACTTACTGCCATTCAACCCAAACAAATAGAGATGCAGGAGAAAACATGAATATAGCCAAGTTACTTGTATTGTATATATTGTTATATGCCACACGTCCCTTGTTATTTGGGAGATGATCATTCAAATGTCCTTTTTTCTTTGCATTTGGGACTTGTAGTACAGGACACTTGATTGTCAAAAGAAAACTACAAGTTACAAAATGCAACCAAAAGGACAAGAACTAGATGGGCATCCTCCAAATTCCATGGAGACATGCACGCACACACACTCACACACACACACTGACACTGCAAACTCACACTTGATGTGTCACAATGCACATATATACATGTGGGTGCGCACAAGTGCGCACACACTAACACTCGCTTTCACTGGGCAAGGGAACTCTGCATGCACAATCCCTCACACACACATTCACACCGTGTACACACACACGCTCACATCAAACACACACACATTAAATGCACACCCCCTCAGATGACATGCACACCCTCAAACCACACATTCCCCCATACACTGCACATATTTATTAAAAACGAGGACTACACCATTGCTGGGCCACATTATAAAACAGAAAAAAATGAAATTTAAAAAATCACATTCTTGCTAAACTCTACCATCAGAGAAGCCAGCCCTGCAGGAGTTTGAGATGCAGCACTTAACCATTATGCTACAAACTTTAGTTGCAGGGATGATAGGGTGAGAACTTAACACAACAAAACCAATTAAATTCACCCAAAGCAACCTTAATTTCACACCCCCTGTTGCACAGCCTATGACAACAATGATGACATCACAGATCACATCACTGATGATATCACTAAGTACATGTTGTATGAGAACACTGATGACATTACAAATCCCATCACTGATGCCATCACTGGTGACACCACTAATTACATTGAATATAACTGATCACATCAATATTAGTATTAGACATAACATCATGTATAAGTTTGCACATGAAATGTTTGATTACCTTAATGATATGATATGGCATGTTAATACAAATTTAGGCTGTGGACGTGGCCATGACAAAGGTTGCCCATTAATATGATAGTATATACACTCAGGACAGCCAAAGGCCATGACCACTGGCAAGTATTGTGTTGAAGACCATGGCTAGTGGCTGATTAGTGTATATAATATACAGTGGGCATGGCCGAAAGCCATAGCTAGCGGCTGGTTAGTGTTGTATAATAAACAGTGGGCACAGCCATAATGAGATGGATGCTCATATTAATGTCTTTCAAAAGGTGAAGAGGGGCAGGTGGCACTGAGATCCTGGATCCAGGAAGTTCCAAAAACTCAATACTCCCCTGAGGGGTGACTCTTGTACTGGTGGGGGGTTTTCTTGTTCTTAACTTCATGTCTTGTCCTGGCTGCTGCATATTGCTCATTCTGCCATCAGGCTTCTAGGGATTGGGGAGATGGCTCGTCTTTTACATCTGAAGCTTTGGGAGGTGTTTTTGTGAGGGTAGAGTCCAGTGGAAGGCTCTGATACTGAATACCCCTCCAAAGGGGATCTTTGATATTTGGATGGAGGATGCGATATTCCTTCTCATTATCAGTCTGGTCCGCTGACAGGACTTAGGATATTGCATGTGTTCTAAATGTTTTTGGGTCTTAGGAGTTGGCTCAGTGGGGGTTGGACCTGGGAACAGATAGGTTGGAAGAATATGTTTGCTATAGTTGGTTAGAGGATGGGGAGAGGGTATAGGTTACACCATGTGTGTGGTGGGATTCTTTGTTTGTGGGGGGGACTGTCATATGAAAGGGACATTTTGTGGCATCCCAGTTGTCCGGGAAGTTCTTGTGATCTGGTCCTAAATCAGTGATGTTTACTGGTGTGGCTGGATGCCGAGGGGGATGGGTGGGTTGGAGGCGGGGGGCTTAGGTGGGAAAGGGAGGTTGTGGGGCACTAGCATAGGGTAGTTGTTTCAGGAAAGTTGTTGGACCTGGGAAGAGTTTATTTCCCGGTGTGTTACTTTGTGGACCTAATTTAAAAGCTGCATGGCGATGGCAGGTGTGATTCAGGGGGGAAAGGTGGACCGCCTGATGGTTTGTACATTGAATGTGAAGGGGTTAAATTCCCTGACTAAATGATCATTGGTCTTCAGAGAATTTCGGAGGGGGGATGGATGTCCTTTTTCTGCAGAAGATGAAGTTCCCACTGGGGGAGGAAAGGAGTGTCCCATGTGGTCTTGTCACATAGGTTTACTAGGTGTCCAAGAGGGGGGGTGGGCATCCTTCTCCATAAGAGATTGAGGATGGCGAAGGTTGAGTATATGGAGAAGGGATGATAGTTGGGCACTGTTGGTCCCGACACTTGTTAGGGGAGTGAGGCTAGCATTCACGACGATATATGCCCCCAACCAAGGGTAATTGAGACTTGTGAGGGCAACGTACATGACGATGGTGAGGGAATGCAAGGGGCGTCTGGTAGTCGGGGAGACCTCAATATGTGGGCTGAGCCAAATCTTGATAGACGGGTTCCGGGAGAGGTTGGTGGCGGAGTACCACCGGTGAGGCGTGGGGGGCTATGGAACTGTCTGGCCTTGCATGACCTGTGTGATGAGTGGCGCCTATTTCATCCCCACGATAGAGATTTTACCTTCGACTCTTTGCCCCATGGAACCTATACTCGCATTGATTATGTCTGTATTTCTGTATTTCACGAGAGTTGGGGGGCAGCACGCTGTAAATTGAGATAATCCGATTAGTTGGTGGGATCATGAAATCTATAGAAAGGCAATTTTTGAAGCTAAATATATGTCTCTTATAGACAAGATGGAGAAAGCCACCAATAGACAGAGAGAACTGTATTCAGTTATCTCTAATTTTATGGAACCAAATTGTGCCTCAGTGGCCCTAGAAACTTCACAAATACAGGTAGATGTGTTTAATGACCATTTTGTAAAAATAATAGAATTAATCAGAGAAATGATTGCTCAATCAATACCGAGGGAAATGAAAGAGCATCTGGATACTGGGGACACTGGGGACATTATTAAATCAGATGGCTCAACTGCCCCAAAACTGTTTACATTCACAAAGGTTTCAGAGGATACTGTATACTCCCTATTTTCTAATTTAAAACCTACAAAGACACTCCATTTGTAATTCCATCATCAGTAGCAAAATGACTGGCGTTGGATATTTCCCCCTTCGTTACGGATTTTGTGAACAAACCCCTATTGACAGGCATTGTACCAGCAACTTTAAAAAAGGCAGTCGTTACTCCATTGTCAAAAAAGCCAAAATTAGATCCCACGAATCTGCAAAATTACAGGCCAGTGCCAGGTTTGCCATGGCCTGGAAACATTTTAGAAAGAATTGTCACAGTACAATTACAGGAGTTTGTGGAAAAAGAAAATCTGCTGGACCCTCTACAATCAGGCTTCCGACCAGGATTTGGTACGGAGACCACGCTGTTGATGGTCTGCGATGAGCTTCTTGAGACGGCAGATCAGGGAGACATATCACTTTTGATAATGTTGGTCCTGTCTGCCTGCATTTAATACAGTGGACCACAAAATCCTAATCCTGTTGAGATATCTTGAGGAGGTCGGAAAGGTGTCTACTCAAGCTCTACAATGGATTAAGTCATTCTTGACTGGTAGAGAACAAAGGGTAAAATTTGGTGGATTTTTGTCAGACTCCCTTATGCAAATTTGTGGTGTCACTCAGGGGTCGTCATTCTCCCCTCTCATCTTTAATCTTTATATAAAACCTCTTATGGATATTCTGAGGAGACATCGAGTTAAATCCCACTCTTACACTGATGACACCCAGATATTTTTGAGAGTGGAGAGATCAGAGGACACTTTTGAACTAGTGTAACACTGCTTAAGGGAGGTGCAGGCTTGGATGATTTCGAACCAGTTGTTGCTAAATGCCAATAACACAGAGGTGGCATTGTTTGGCTCTAGATATCAATTGCAGCATAACAAGCAAGTAGTGTCACCATGCTTTTTGGGCTCAAAACTGGACTTTTCTCCTAAAATATAAAATCTGGGCTGTATCTGGTAAAAAAAATGGGGAGTGGGGCACAGGTTAGTGCGAAAGTACAATATGTGTTCTACACCCTACGGATGTTAAGACAGATCCTACCATTTATAGCAGATAGGGACCGGGTGACAGTCGTGGGAACCCTCAACAACTCACGACTGGATTATGGGAATGCTCTGCTGACTGGACATCCAGCAACCCCATTACGGACGCTACACGGAGCCCAAAACACAGCAGTCAGATTGGTGTTTGGGGTCGCAAAATCATCTCCCATTTCGAATCTAAGGCGGCTACATTGGCTAGCCGTGAAGGAACACATAGATTTCAAAATTCTTTGCGTTATCTTTAAATGTATAAATCAGTTAGCACCAAGCTATCTGTCTGACAAAATCAAGACTTATATCCCTGGCCATCAACTACGCTCTTGCGACAAGATGTTGCTGCAAGTGCACAGTCAAGATACCGGAACAAAGGACTTGGAAACAAAGGTTTGGAGTTTATGGTCCAAAACTCTGGAATAGCCTTCTGAGAGTTATCAGAGAACAAAAAACTCTCATTACATTCTGAAAGGCTCTGTAAACTTACTTATTTTGCTCATGATAGCACTGATGTTGAATTACCTGCTGGCGATATTTCTGAAATGATAGCATTGTCAAAAAAAGATGGATTTTTTCCCGACACATCTGCGCCCAGATACGATTAATTTCGTCAGGTGCGTGTTTACAAATAAATCAAAATCAAATCAAATCATAACATTGTATCATTGGACTTATCGTGGATGGGGTTGAACACTCACCATTCTCTGTGGATATGTAATGAATCGCTTTTGAAGGATCCAATATTAATGTAGGAATTTGAGGGTGCCATTAATGACTATTTTCTTCTTAATGATATGGGTGAGGTGATATGTGCACCATCTGGGATGCCGCTTAAGTGATGTGGAGGGGATTGTTGATTAGGGAAGGTGCCCGAAAGAAAAGGGAGAGAACCTTATTGGAAAACAGGATGCATGCAGAGATTGGCGTTGTCGAAAGAGAGGTATGGGAGTTGGATACAGGAGTGGGGGAACGGATAGAGAAGGTGAGGGGCAAAAGAGAGGAGCTGAGGTTGTTGGAGGAGGGTAAGATTGTGCAAAATCTACAGTTTCTGCAGCAGAAGTATTGTGAGAAGGGTGATAAAGCAGATGCTATTCTGGCGACCCGCCTTCATAGACCGCAGGCTTAAAGATGGATATCGGTGGTACGAGAAATGGATGGCCGAGTCAAAATGACTTCTGAGGGGATTGTGGATAGACTTTCTTCCTTTTACGAAGAATGGTATAGGGGGAGGAGCAAGTGGACGTGGAAGGTCTGAATGTTTATCTGTCTTCTGGTCCTGAGGCCTGATGATGCAGCGGGTATGGACACCCCTACAACTGGGGAGGAGATGTTGACTGCTATTTGCTGGTTACAGCTGGGGAAGGCCTCAGGGGAAGATGGTTATATGCTGGAATTCTATAAATCGTTTTTGGGTGTACTGGTACCTCTCTTAATTAACAATGTTGTTTTATAATATTTTGTTTTTGGGACTGGCACCAGGTTCTTTTGTGTGGGCTCTCATTTCTGTGTTACCTAAGGAGGTTAAGGATCCCCTTGAATGTGGGTCCTTGTCTCCAGATTGGACATACACTTACCTCAGCTTGTCCACTCAGATCAGATGCTATTTATAAGGGAACACCAAAGAGCGGATCCAATGTGTAAATCCCATCTTCTAATCAACTGGGCTAGAGGTAAGAGGGCAATCCTACGTTATTCTTTGTCAATGTTGACAAAGCCTTTGACAGAGTTGGACAGGCCGTTCTTGAGGAAATTTTGCATATGTTTGGTTTGGGGATAGGGTGATGAAGTGGATTATGGCATTGAATTCTTGTCCAAAAGCATGTGTGGATGTTTGCCAGCTGGTTTGATTTGGACTGGTGCACAAGATAAGATTGTCCCCTTTTGCCCTTTCTCTTTGCACTTACTTTGGAACCATTGGCTCAAAGGTTGCGGGAAGATCCGCGGGTAGAAGGTATTGCAGTGGGTGAGGTGGAATACAAATTGGGATTATACATGGATGACATCTTGTTAAATCTTCAGAACCCATTGGTGTGGGTCAAGGTGGTGGTTGAGTTGATGGGACCGTATAGAGTTTATATAGGGTTTAAATTCAAAATGGGAAAATCTGTTTTCTTTCTTTTTGACCAGGAGGGGGATTGGGATCTTGAGGGGTTAGATCAGTTGTGCATGGAATTGAGAGAGGACCAGGTCCGCTCTCTGGGGGTAAGGGTCACTCGAGATATACAGGGGTGTATGAGTCTAACAACCATCCCTTGTTGCAGAGACTGTTTGAAGAAATGGCTAAATGGGATAGGGTTATCATACCATGGATGGGACGTCTTAATGCCATAAAGATGAAATTCCTCCCCAGACTTCTGCATCTATTCCAGATGCTGCCCGTTGGAATTCCCGACTTCATTTTTAGAGACGTAAAGGGACATCTTTTGAAGTTTGTATGGCAAGGGAAAAAAATGCAGGTGGCCTATGATGTATTGCTGTTACTGAAAGTGAAGGGGGGAGGGGGGGTTCCTGACCTGTATAGGTATTATAGGGCTGCACAGCTTTGGTGGTGGTACCACACTTGACAGGTGAGGTGCGGTGTATCCATGTGTTAGGATGGACAATTTTAATCTTTGTCTGGCTAGGGTGGGGGAATGGTTGTGGTCACTGATGGATAGGGGAGTACCTGAAATTGGGACTAATTTGGAATAGTGAGTCCTTTATGGGCCCTGTGGTTGAGGGATAGGATTCAGGGTTGGTTTGAGGCGGGCGTGATGCGGTTTGGACAGTTATGGAAGAATGGGCAGTTTCTCATGATCTCAGAATTAAAAGAGGACCTAGGAATCGGGAACCTCTTGTTTTTTTGTAACCACAATTGAAGAGGGTGATTAGGGCAGCAGGGTGGAAGGCACAGGTGCAGCGGGATCTCAAGTTCTCGACTGTCACATGGAGATGAAGAGTTTGATATCACTGTTGTATGGTGCCCTGGTGGAAGCAGGCAAAGGGAGTACTGCTAGACTTCAGGGTAGGTGGGAAAGAGGCCTGCGCTTGAGGTTGGACAGGGCTATGTGGCACAAATTGTGTCGTAGAGCGTTTAAGGTATTGATTGCATGCCAGTGTAATCTATATGCCATTAAACTGCTGCACAGGTGGCAGTCTGATCCAGTACGCCTGTCTAAAATGTTTTCTGGATTGAGTACACTTTGTTGGCATGATTGTGGTGTGTGGGCAGATTATTGGCACATGTGGTGTGGGTGTGCGAGGGTACAGGTTTCTTGGGATAAAGTGCTTGGATGGATAAAGGAGATGGATGGGGTGTCTCAGGAATGTACGCAGTTATTGGTGTTGTTTGGCTTGGAGGAAGTTGATGGCACTATCATGGGTTGTTGCACCAGGCACTCTGCTTACTGTTGGTGGCCAGGGCATGCTTGGCCATCCATTTGAAGAGAGTATAGTTACCTGAGAAAATGGAGTGGGTCAACAAGGCTTAACACATTTATGTAATGGAAAGGATTATGGCAGCCATTCATTGTCAGGGTGTGGAGTTGAAGACAGAACGTAGTGAATTCCACAACTGGTTTATGCCCCAGTGAGGTTTGCGGTGGCGTGGAAATGGGAGATGTTCTGGTTACAGGGAGTAGCCTGAAAGGTGAGGGTTCCGGCCTTTCCTCGGTAGCGTGGGACCCATGCTATGATAACGGGTGGTGCCGCATGAGGTAGGATGGTCATCTCACCAAAGGTTTATAATTCTTTTTTGGGTTCCGTATCACACTGGAAGTTTGTGGGTTTTTATCATGGTCAGGGGATGTGTCTTGACTATACCAGGAGGGTGGGAGCATGGGGGTGGGTAAAGCTAGGGTAAATAGCAGAGTTTAAATTATTGGTCTGCATTCATTATTTTGATGAGGCTTTGTTAGCTTTTTCTCATCTTGTTTTGGAAAGATATCAATATTATTTGAATTTAAATTTAAAAAAAAGACACCAGCCCTAACGCTGGCTATCCAAACCACGTATAATGCTCTGCTAACCTGGAACAAGGTCGGTGCTTTAAATAAAATAAAAAATAATCAGAGAGCTTGTGGGGTCCCCCACTAAAATCTAACAGAAAATTAACAAAGGCAATGGGCTTCATTACAAGCATTCTGGTCTGGAAACAAGGGTGCTGGTAAAGTCACTGGCACCCTTGTTTCCAGACTAGCAAACTACGGGTTTGCCTGCCAGAGCCACTGTGCCTGACAGCTGAGACCCTGCCGGGCACAGCGGTCATGGTAGGCAAAGCCATCACGGAAGAACCGGCACCATTAACAACAGTGCCAGTGCTTATATGTCCCCACTCCCATAGAGTCCTTTTGGACTCTATGGGAACGGGGATTAACAAAATTTCCAGCGCGTGACTTCCCGGCCGCCGGACTTGTAATAGTCCAGTGGCACCGAGAAGTCAGGCACTGGGATTCTTTTACGGGTCTGGTGGCAACCCACTGGTAGCACCGGCAGAGTTACCACCGGACCCGTAATGAGGCCCAATGGCTTTGGAATCAATTGGCTAAGTGCTCACACAATTTGCCAGCTTTTGCCAATGTATGCTCAGGGGCTACTGGCCTGATTTTCTCAGGTCCTCTGGTGTTCATAGTACATGTCAGGCAATGCCCTCATATATCGAGTCTTGTCATCAAAAGCCCACATTTGTAAGTCCTTTCCAGCTTTTTTTTCAAAATCAAAACCAAAGGTACTCACACTATTGCCATTTAAAGCCCAGGATTTCTCACTGTTATCAAGGATATGGCCAGGTAGCATAGAAACATTTGGTTCATTTATGATGATAATTATCAGAGCGGTTTCTTCTTACATTTTACCCAACTAGTACAATATTGCCCAATGTGCCCCCCTGCAACTTTTTGGAACCCTCCTTCTTTTTTGAAGAAAGCAAATGACTGTACAAACATTCTAAAAATAAAAGCCGTTTGAAACAGATGGTTTCCAAGAAATATGGAGTTTTATGTTGAATTGAGAACCAAGTATGTAGCAAGTGTTTACATTACAAGATAGCTGCATGTTTCTTTGGTTGTGAATTGTAGAATGCTTGCCTTTCCAATTTAGTAAACAAAGTAGCCATCTTGGCATGGAAGCACAGAATGGGGGCAAGTGAACAAACCTACTGTCATAATTGTGAAATGTCGTGGAGTAAAGTGGGTAGGGGGTGGTGCATGCACTTCGCTGGGCCTAGGGCAGCAAAAAACCTTAATATGCCCCTGGATATGGGCCATGGGACTTTCCTCTTTTAAAATAATTGGTGCAACATGTAGAGGGGTCACGGCTGAAGGCCAGTTGAACCTGAGTGCCCCTTAGTCCCCCAGCTATCACATAGGCCGAGGCCAGTGGGATGTGGATTGTTACAAGGGACGGGGATATGGGCCACAGCCAGTAAGCCAGCACCACTGGCACAAACCGATCAGACAAACCCACCTTCTAGCCACTTACCTGTGCCTTTCAACTGACTTGATGTTTGTGGGATTTAGTTGGTTTTTAGGAATGGGAATAGATGGCCTTCCCTCTTTTTTTTAAGTAAGTTTTTATTGAATTTTATGAACAAGTTTGACATAATGCATGTTAGCTTCACAGTAATAGTCAAGGGTGTGTCAACACAATAATTGCTAAGTGAGTATCAAAAAATTGAAACAAATCGTAACTTGTCTTAATTGAGCCTCCCTCCCTCTCCCCTTTCCCCCACCCTCACTCATCGAGATTTAATGAATCAATTACATTGGAGCGGTCAAAAACTCAGTTTTGCGCCACACATTGTACTTAATTTATGTTGCCCTGTCTTCATTGCAGGGTAATTGTTGTTTATGGGATGTCGGTGGGTGACGCGTGGCTGATCTTGTGGCATTACTTGGCTAACTCTGCCTTGATATCAGTCAGATGGTCTTACAGAGTCCCAGTATTATGTGTAATGTTCCAGAAAGGGCAACCAAATCATGTCTATGTTCCTACGAGATTCCATGATGGCGGCTGTTAGACTTTCCATTTCGTAAATGGCAAGTGCTTTGATTAGCCATTCTCATTTTGTAGGAAGGGTGGCTGCCTTCCATTTGACTGTCAAACATACCCTTGCCGTCAATAGTAGGTTGCGGGGCATGTGCGAGAGTGATTCCCACATGTCTTGATCGTGTAATTCAACCCCAAACAAGATTAACATTCGGGACTCGGGGTATCCCATGTATGGCATGAATCCACCCCAGGACTTCCTTCCAGTACTTTTGCACTTCCCTACATCCCCACCACTGGTGCCAATAATCACACCTCTCGCCACAGCCACTCCAACAGTATGGTGAAGTGTCTGGAAACATTTTCGATAATCTTTGGGGAGTGTAGTGCCACCTGACCAGTAGGCGCGCATTATGCATCTTATACTGTACCGAGATTGATGACACTCAGACTGCCCTGTGTATAGCTTTCCATACCTCTGGCTTGTCTCCCAGCTCTAGCTTCACCTCCCATTTAACCTCTGACGGTGGGCGTTTGAGGTGGCCTCTAGTAATCAATGACTTATACATTCGTGCAATGAGGCCTTTTGTTGTTTGAGGGACGCTGAGGATGTTCTCGAATGGGGTAAGGGGGCGTTTCAAAGAGCTGCCCCAGCAGGCATCATTCAGGACGCTCCGTAGCTGGAAGAATAGCATAGGGGAGATGGCAGTATCCTGCAGGGCCTCTCTGAGCTCCGCAAGGAGGATAAAGGTTCCCTTTTTCCACAACTGTCCCGCTCGCACGAGCCCAGCCTCAACCCAAGGTTGGAAGCTATGAACCCCTTTTATCAGGTCTCGAGTGGGGGGGAACAAATGCAGCTGAGGGGTGAAGGACACGTTGTTACTCCCTGCATGACTTGGGAGGGGCACCAAAGAGACCATAACACTTTCTAAAGAGGGTGCTCCCGAACTCGCCACATCATTGCCGATTGTGGGACCCACATCGATTCCCCCAGCGTGACTGGTGCACACATTTCTTTTTCTATCGCTACCCATTGTTTTTCAGGATTCTCCAACAGAACCCGCAGCTGGGAGGCTCTTTATTATTCCTCTAAGTCTGGGTACCCCGTACCCCCCAATTCTTTGGGCCAAATCAAAGTGGAGTAAGGGGTTCTAGGTTTTTTCCCAGCCCAGAAATAGTTCAGTAAAAAAGTTTCACTTCCGGCAGGAATGGTTTGGGGATAATCACCAGTGGGGATTGAAACAAAAACAATAACCGTGGCAGGACGTTCATTTTTATGGATGTGAAGCGTGCCCCCAATACAAGGGGAGTTTGGACCATCTTCTGAGGTCTTCTCGGAGGGGGACATAATTAGCCTCAAAGAGGTCTGAGAGAGAGACTGTGATGTTGACCCCTAGTTACCTTACGGGGTGGGGTTGTATCTGGAAGCCCCAATTTGTCTTTAACTGCTTCAATAGTTCTACATTTGTTTTTAGTGGAACCGCGATAGTCTTTTGAAGGTTGGCTCAGAAGACCGATAGGGCCCTTTATCGCTCGATCTCTTGGAAGAGGGCGGGAATGGAGTATATTGGTTGGGTGAGATAAAGTAAAATGTCATCAGCAAACATAGCTGATTTATACTCTTTGCCTCACCGGGGGTTGCCATGAATCTGGGGATTAGATAGGATGACTTGCGCAAAGGGTTCAATGACTCGTGCATAAATTAAGGGGGAGAGCGGGCAGCCTTGTCTTGTTCCCTGTGTGAGATGGAAAGGATCTGATGAGGTGCCATTAACCAAGACTCTAGCTTGAGCATTTTGGTAAAGTGTGCTCGCTCCCTGAATCCAGACTGCTCCCAACTCCGCCCACTGTAGTACTGCAAGCAGGAATGTCCATTCTACCCGATCAAACACTGTCTCAACGTCCACTGATAGCAGAAGGGGGCTGTCCCCAGCCTCCCAAAGTGTGGCCATTAGATGTAAGGTTTTCGTGATGTTGTCCGCTCCTTGCCTACCTCTAACGTACCCTACTTGGTCGGTGTGTACTTGCTGGGGGAGGACTAGTGCAAGGCGAGCGGCTAGTATACTAGAGTAGATTTTAGCGTCCACGTTTATCAGGGAAATTGGCCGATAGGATGCGCATTCCAAGGGATCCTTGCCCTCCTTGGGGAGTACAATGATTATGGATCAGTGAATGATTTAGGGGCCTGCCCCAATGCTAATATAGAATTAAACAGTTTGGTTAGGAATGGCAAGAGGGCACTACTGTTAGATTTACAGAAGGCAGGGGTGTAGCCATCCTGCCCTGGTGCGGAGCCCGCTTTTAGATTGGATATGGCGCTTTGTACTATAAAGTAGTGATCGGGGCGTTCAACATGTCGAAGTGTTCTCTTGCAATCGGTGGATGGGGGAGGGCGGTCAAATAACCCTCGAGTGCTTCTGGGGCGTCGTCCCCCTCCGCCTTGTATAGCTGCGAGTAGGACCTTGAAAAGCGATGGACTATTTCCCGCGGGCAGGTGAGGGGGAGCCAGATTAATTATTGATTTTGTACACTGCCCTATTCGCTCTTTGCTTTCGTAGCCAGTTGGCGAGCATCGTATGGGCTTTGTTGTCTTTTCAAAGAATGTTTGCTTGAGGAACTTGAGTTGGATTAGCTCTTTGCCTATCCTTATGTCCCTCAACTCACCTCTTAGCCCTTTAATTTTGCTCATCACATCTTCTCCCTGGGTAGGGAGGCTCCTATGTTTCCGCTCTAAACGGGAAATATCTGCTCTTAATTTCTCTTCTCTGAGTTGCCTTAGCCTTTTTTTTTCACCCCTCTGCTATGAGGAGTCCCCGGATTGTGGCTTTGCCTGCTTCCCAGACTATGCTTAGTGACATTCCACCTATGTCATTTGTCTCAAAGTAATTCGTAATGGCATCTGTGAGCGTCTCCCTAAACACGGGGTCTCTGCACAAGAAGTCATTACAGACCCATCTTTGGCTCAGCTTGGATAGGGGCCTAGGTCGAGTTCTAATTTGGTTAGGTCATGATCGGTCCAGGCTACCACCTCTATCGAGGACCCAAGCATGTCGTATTCGTTTTCTGCTCCTTTTAACAGGTAATCTATTCTTGAGTAGATTTGATGGGAAGGGGAGAAGAATGTATAGGCTTTTTCATCTGGGTGAGCTGTGCGCTACTTATCGATTATGTGGTATTCCCTCAGTTGGCTCAACAATCTATCCCCCTGTAGAGTGCTGGGAGGGTGAATGTTTTGTCTCACTGGGTACCAATCATATTCCTGCTCTGCCACCACGTTAAAATCCCCCCCGTAGACCAACATTCCCTCTCTCCGGCTGTCCAAGAAGGCGAACAGTGGTTCGAAAAAAGTTGACTGTCCTTGGTTGGGAGCGTAGACAGAACAGAGAGTGATAGTGCGCGTCCTAACTTGTCCCTTGAGTGCAATATATCTACCTTGTGGGTCCCTATGTGTGTGGGATATCTGGAGCCCTAAGGATTTTCTGTACAGAATCCCCAACCCACCTCTCTTTCAGGGGCCCGAGGCCCACAGTGCCTCTCCGACCTTTTGATCAATGACCTTGCGTTCTTTGCCTTGGGTGTATTTCGATTTCTGTATAAACAATATGTCTAATTTAGACCTTGTGAATTGACGTGCCAACATAGGCCTTTTCTGTGGTGAATTGAGGCCCTTCACATTTAGGGTTCTGAAGACTATCCCTTTAGAGCTAGCCATACCCCCATTTAACTTTCGCCAGTGGAGCCTCGTTCCCCCATGTCTTTCGAGGGGAAGGGGGATGTATCCCATTGAAAGAATTGTAAGCCTGCCCTATCAGCGCTGAATTCATGTGTGGTTTAGTGCTATGGTTTTGACTTGTTGTCCCATTTGGATGAGTGTTTCTGCCCCCCCTCCCCTCTTCCCTTGAGATGCTGATGAGCGCATTCTCTCCTGTAACAAATGAGACGCCCTAAACATAGAAGGGCCACACTAGTAGGACCCCTCTCGGGGCAGTCGCCCCGGCGGACCGAGATTCTTTAGAAAAGTAACTCATGTTCTTAATGCACCATGTTTAGTGACAGCATTTAACTGAGATTAACTTTTCGTTTGCTTAAACATACAACCATTTGTGCAGTGTAACCAGGGTGTACTTGGCCAGCCCCGGAGGTTTTGTGCTGGGTAATAGCATTTAAACAAGAGCTCTGTGCACGATCCTCAGGGGGTGTTTAATCGTTTGTACTTCCACTTCTGCTGTGCTCGACCTCTTCTTGGGGGTTTCGGCGATGAATTCTGTTGAGGGCCCGTGGGTCCTCTCCGAGAGTCTGAGTCAGAGCTGGCAGCTGGGCCTTGAAGGTGACGGTAGGCTTGCTCTGCTTCTCCCACCCAGGTTAGCCTGCATTCTTCCCCGCCGAACTCAAACAATAGGGAGAAGGGATGCCCCCAGCGGTAGCGAACCCCACTTATCTTGTAACCATGCTGTGAGAGGTCTACATCCTCTCTCTTTTGCCAGAGTAATGGCCGAGAGGTTCTGGTACAGTTTGACATTCGTGCCCTTGAAGACTATTGTGTCTTTTTTCCTAGCCCTTTGTAAAATATCTTGTCTCTGCGCATAGTAGTGACACTTTATGAGGACTGATCAGCGTCCTCCTGGGGCTCCTCCATCCCTCTGCACCCTATAAAATTCTAGGCTGGGGGGGTTTGCTTCGTCATACAGGGAAAGGATTAAGGCCTTGACCTTGCTTTCAAGGCCTGATGGGGTTTCTCCTTTTTCCTCTTCCAGGCCTGTGATTCAAATATTAGAGCAGTGCTCCTGGTTTTCCAGATCATCAATCTTAGACTCCATGTCGCTTTCATTTTGTTCTAAGTCTAGGAGACTAGCTTCATATTGCATTGTTGCTATGTCGCCAGATTGTTGGTTGTTCTCGACTGCTTCCAAGCGGTCCTCCACTTTTGCCATCTTCGTCTGCAGGTCGCTGACTGTTTCTGTTAGGCTGGATTTGATTGATCTAATTTCTTCCAAGAGGAGCCGTATGTCAGATTTTGTGGCGGTGTCGAACTCCATCCCTGGGATATCAGAGAAGCTCTGAACCTCATCCGACTCCATGACTTTGCCTGTCCGAGAAAACTTACGCAGTGCTGTAAGGGTGCGTGGGTCCAAGTTTCGCCTTTTACTGTGTTGCCAATTCACCCCCCGTAGTGTGTGGCTGTCTTAATCTTCTTTAGACGGATGGGAATATTCCTCTCTTTGTGGCTGACTGGGCTCGGATATGTGGCTTTGCTTTATTTTGGATGTCTCTTTTGGGTTGAGGATTCGGTTGACAGTGCTGTCACTTATAGATCCTGCAAGCTTCTTGCCGCTGGAAGGAGGATCTTCTAAGCTGTTTATACCACCCACTTGCTGGGCTCCTAAACTGGTGTGGAGAGTGGCGTTAAGTCACTTGGTTGATTGTAACCTGCGTGGCTGGGTGAGGGGTCGGAGGACTCACCTCCCCCCGGTGGTTCCTTTGGCTTACATGTGCTGGGGGGTCTTGAGTTAGTTTCCGGTTAGGTAAAAAAAAAATGCAATCACAGGTTCCTTGAGGTTCCTGCCCCTCCTCTGGAGTGCTACCTTCGAGGCTAGTGTCTGCGCTTTTGGGGGCTTGTTCAATTCTCCAGTGGGCCTTTCACTGCATTTGGTCGCTGCGCGTGTGACTGCGCTCTTGGTTGTAGTTCGTTTGGATTGCTTGTCGGCTGCCGCGTTTGTGGGCTCACTGTTCCACTGCACGGTCCGCTCCAGTCCTGGAGACACAGCGTGTGGTGTGCTGCGTATGATTATCCCTGGGGGAATCTCCCCGCTGTCGGCGTTAATGCTGTTTTACTTAAACAAGGAGGGTAGGGGAGGGCTCCCTCGCCACCGGAGCATTACAGCTCCTGCAGGATAGCGGGGGGGAGGAGGGGCCCCTACACTGGCCACCAATCGCTCTCATGCGGGACTGCCAGTCTCTTTGACTTGTTCTGTGTCCCCCCCTCCGTGTTCTGGGGGAGCGATCAAGTCTGCTTTGCTGGCTTCTCCCACTTACCTCCTTCGTGAGGGTTGTGTGGCACGCTCGTCCTCTGGCAGACTGGGTCCATCTTGGCGGTGGGAGGTGAGGGGTGTCACAGTCTGGTCTCGGGCTGCGCCGTGCCTTCGTAGGTGAAGCTGTGGTCGGTCACGTAGCTAGACAACTCTGAGGGGCAATTCCCCTGTTAGACCGCCGACTGCTTGGGGTGTGCTGATCAGTGCCTCGCTCCTTTCGCTTCAGGGCCGGCATTGAGATTGGCCGCCATCTTTCTCCTCGCGTACACATGGTTGGGGGAGCGGATTTTCGGCTGAGTTTTAGGTAATAGAGCCTCTGCAGTTTCAAACAAAACTTCTTCCACTGTTTCTGCAATGGTTTAGGGTGCAGCCGGATGCATTATTTGGGTTGATCTCTTCTCTTTTCTGTCTTCATCGATGCCGGGTTCGTGCCCAGAGAGGGAGACAGTAGTTTAAGCGACCATCACATCTGCGCCCCCTGGTGGTCTCCGGCCTTCCCTCTTTTTAAATAATTGTTGCAAGATATACAGGAGGATACATCCATGGCTAGTGTAATCTGGTTAGTTACTATGCCAAGGGATATGGGCTGCCGCAGGGTATGGGCACTGACTTCTGTCTTTCAGAACAATTACTGAAACATGTACAGGGGCCATAAACGAAAACCCTGATATTGTACAATATATTACAAATTTAGTGACAAAACATTAGTTAAGACAGAGTTAAGGTGATCTGATTTATCTCAAATAAAACCTTGAAATTCAGCAGGTGTCGGAAGTGATGACAATCTTAACTTCAGAGTATATATGCAGTTGCTAACCCATAAGTGTAAATACCTACACTTTACACTAAACAGAGAATAATGCAATTCAATGAAAACATGCAACCAAACTGTAACAAGTAAATTGAACAAGACAGTGGGCCTCATTACGGGTTTGGAGGTAGCCATGCCGCTTTTAGCATCTGGGTCTGAAAATAGGGAATTACCGGGCCATTCAGACCTCGGAGGGCCTGGTGATTCCCTTTCGCGGGACACAGACCCGGTACATCCCCATTCCCATTGAGCCCCTATAGGGCTCAATGGGAATGGGGAGGATGCTAACAATGGGCCCATTAATGATGGGCCCGTTGTTAGCATCCTGGTCTGCTAGCGGGTCCCGCAATGGACGTCTGGTCTGGCCAGGCGTCCAGAGCGGGACCCACTGCAGACATCATAATGTTGCGGGCCGGAATGAATGGTGCTGGTCCCTTACCGGCACTGTTCATTCCGCGGTCGCCTACGTTTTAATGAGGCCCAGTGCTTTTAAATAGTGATTCAAAACATGTATCATACACTCTGCCTTATAGATTTAAGGTAGCCACCTAATGTAAGCAGTTCTTCTCAGTTATGTAAGTGTTTTAGAGTCTTAAGAGTTCAAGATGCAGGTAAGTACCTGAAAAGGAACGTACAAAGTCTTCACTGCAAACATTACTACCCTCCCAATTTAAACGTCCTAAGGGCTACCTAGCAGCATGGATTCCAAGGCTAGAATTCCACTGATCACAGCCAGGTAAGGGTTGTGTTAGGGAGTGGACATTGCACGAATGCAATTCATATGTAGAAGGGGGGCATCAAAGTACACTCACACCCCGTAGTCCCATTTTCCAAGTGATTACCCCTGGGGTACTTAGAATCCATGAGGACACTTATTTCTGTCATTGGTCTGCTTGATGGGGCTTCAGGGCTTGCCAATGCAGTGGCTGATGAAGGTGAAATGATTGGGTCCATCAAGGTGGTTGTTCTGATCTCTGGGTTCAGGAAGGTACCATAGAGAAGGATGGTCCAGACCCCACAGGACAGCTTCCACAATTAAGTCCATGATAAGGGGGGACCCAGGGCAAAGCTGAAGAAGAGCAGTAGTGAAGAAACCCTGGTCAAGCGTCAGCAGTCTCAGTTCTTGTCTTCACCAAAAGCAGGCTCACAAAAGGTACCTCTTCATGCTGGAGTGCAGCAACAACAGGATACAAAGTCCTTGGGCAGGAAGTTTAGGTTCTGCAGAGTCCCAAACTGTCCCTTGGGATGGCAACATTGCAGCAGAGAAGTCTAGTCACCTCTGATGTCTGCTGATAGCAGGATACTAGGACGACATACATGACTGGTGTATCCCACCAGCCCAAGGTAGGAAGGCATCAATTGTAACAGTTTATTGAGAAGCCACCCTCAACATGGGGAGTTCCTAACCCTCCCCACTCAAGTGTGGTTATTCAACAAACTGTTAACAGATTCTTTTCTAACCCTGTCTCAGACACATATCATGCCCCTGAGCTAACAATGACCCAGCAACCAGCCCTGTGCACAGGGAATATAAATGAAAAGTAATAGGAATTAGCACGAAAATGTAAACACCACTTTATCCATGGCATAACACAATCAACTTCTCTCAGCATAAACAAACCACAACAGTGAAATTAAAAAGAACGCAATCACAATTCTTAGATTTCTGCAAATTTCACTTCACGAAATAATTACACTGATCATTCACAAAGGCACTTATGTAATGTTGCGTGATTTTGATTTTCCTGCATGCTTAAAAGGATAGCAGTAGGATTTCAAGATTGGTAATGATGATTTTGCCCACACTTTTGGTTTAAAATAAACACAGGGGTATGTATTGCTTTGGTTTTCAGACCTCCCCCCCCCTCACTTTTGTCTATGTTGGGAAGTCAGACAAAAACATTGGAATGATTTGGGGAATGTTGGATTTCAGACCCCCCCTTTCTGAAAGTCCTGTGTTGGGGAAGCTGGATAAAAATGTTGGACTGATTTAAGAACAAAGACACCACTCTTCCTTAAAGAAGTCGGGTCAGCTGGACAACAAGGATTACCCAATCAATGTATAGGCTATAGTTTTCAGCATACAGTGGGAAGTGAGCTGTGTTAATTTCAAATTTTAACAAAATTCACTACATAATGTTCTGCCAAATGGGGAATTAATTAATATTTTTGGTTACATAGGCTAAGGATCTATACCGTTTTGCCCCCACCCACCATAAAGGTAAAGGATTCAAGGCAAGCAGACTCCCCCACTGTTTGGTTTCCCAGTGTTCAGTTCTGCTTACATAGCAAGCCTCTGTTTAAGGTTCAGGAAAGCCAGCTGCATCTCAGGAAACACTGGAAGGATAGGGGAGGGGTCTGGTTGCTCCACTCTCAAAGATGGCCTCCCGCTCTCCACCATAGGACCCAGTCAGCTTTGAGGCCTTCTGGGGAATAGACAGCTCCACCCAGATGCACTCTCAGCAATCTTCTCTGGTGTCTCCTTACAGCTGTCGGATGGTTCGGTTCAGCAACCTTCCTTGTGGTCTGTCTCTTCTCCCTGTCCTCATGTGTCTTTCCCCTTTTTCTCTCTGTGTGTCCTTGGTCCTACAGCAGTCCCCTTTATATAGCAGCAATGACACCACCAATTTTACAATCTTGGGGAAGTACCCTGCAATAATCCATGCCACTAGGATTGGACAGTTACCCTTCTCTCTCTTCCCAAACCCAGCCTCCAAGTCAGGATTGGTTAACGGGTTTGGAGCAAAATATGGCACTTCCCATTTGCAATCACCCCTTTGTTCTCCTTTCAACGTTTTGGCAAAAACTAGTTATGTATCACAACTTCATAATTCTACTAGCAACTGCCATACTAAACATATTTTCTATTTCAGCTAATCATGGGGAATTAGATAAACTGACCACCAAATCTGCATGATGTATGATGTACCACGGCCATGCGGCACATTTCTGCCGTTTCCATAAAAAGTACAATAGTGATGATTATGTAAGTTATCAGCATATCCCTAATTTCATTTTCCACCCGCTCACCAACTCTCACATTTGGAACATGTTCAGACCAACCAGAAACACATCTCAGATGCCCATTGCAGTTCAATGAGTCGCACATGATGAATTTTATATCCCCCAAATCACCAGGAAATTACATACAAAATTATACATAGATGAAATCCATCCATGGCTGTGAAAAAGGTCGAAATGATAATAGTCCTTTTAAATTAATTGTGAATCTTCATGTGGGACAAATGCCCTAACTCCTGCCTTCCGGCCATTTGTTTTCACTGGGTCAGCCTGTGCCCAGAGTCTTTTGTCAGTCTCCTTTCTGCTGGAAGCTTTCTCTTTGAAGTGGGTGCCCCGATGTTCACACATATTAGTCATGCTCAAGCCAAGGTTGACTTTTATTGAAGTACATGCTTTCAGAGCCTGCAGGTCTGGAGAACACTGAATTTCGACGCCTTTAGCAGGACATTTTTATTTGGTTGGTCATTAGATGGGAGATGTGACATCCAGTCTGGAAGAGGGAGATGTCCTTGTGAAGTTTTGCCCACAGCCAGCAAAAGGGTCTGCCTTGTGCTGACATTTTCCATGAAGACAAAGTGGCTATTCAAATGTCACTGATGTTTGTAGGTGAAATATAATATACATTGCTTTTGGTCAACCCACACATCATGTTTTGTTTTCCTGACATTTTCCTGTGCGCAGTGATATTTTTGTCACTTTTACTTTTAAAAGCATTTTTATTTGCACACACCTGTGGCAGGCCCTTTTTGTTTTCAATGTGTAACAATCCTGTTTTCCATGCGACAGGGATCTTTGATTCCTCCTTCTTTTTTTAATTAAAATGCTGCTTGTCCATTGGTAATGATAGGAAGGCCCTTTTTCACATGGGTTTTAATTTTTACTAAAAAAAAAAACAAAGGCTGGGCCGTTTTCGTTTCAGTGTTTCCAATCTTGCTATTCATGTGAAAGGGACTTCTGTTTGGTGCCTTTAAATGCACCCCACATACTTAGCGTATTCCCCTGAATCAGAGCCTCACAAGTAAATGGCTTGGACATTGCTGGTGGTCAGTAACAGCAGTCCGCTGGTTTCTCTGTGTAGTCTTACCTTCATCAGATTCTTGGCTCCAGTGGGCAGCCTCGAGAATGGCTACAGGGCTCCACTTCTTATCCATATATGAGGCTGGAGGGTTTCCCCAGCGCACCAATGGTAAGGCTCTGCACCATGCATACACATGAGAGCTGTCCCACATCTGCCCAGCAATAGACATAACCCAGGAAGAAGTGTGGATTAGGACCAGATGATCCCAAGTCCAGTTTTAACCAGTTCAGACACACAAAACAATGTTCAGGGAATCAAAGCCGGATGCTGCAAAAGTGTATGGCCTTATATAGGAGTAGGTGAACTGACATAGTAGGAAGACAAGGAAAACTTCAATATGGCCAGAAGACAGGACTAATCCTACATGGGGAAGCAATCTTGAGTATTTGGTACTGAAATTGACATTCAGTGATTAAAAAAACTGATACACAGTAGTGCACTGGAAAAATAGGTAACACGTTGTTAATTGCCACCAGCCTGACCTGGTCAACTCAAAAGGGCATATAAAATGTAGTCAGGCAAAAGAGAAAAAGGCATCCAAAGTACTTTTTAACACTCCAATTAAGGTGGTGTGTTTTTGGAAAACAAAAACACAGGAAAATATGAACGGGAGAAACAGTGTTTCTGCAGTGGTATTCTTAGGGGCTCACTGGTACCCATAGAACTGTTAAGCAGTTATGTGAAGCTAAAAAGGTTTTGTGAACCTCAAAATTGAGCCACAGTTGCCGGTCTTAAACAAATATAATTGGTCGACCATCTGGGACCTTCAATCCCAAAAATCTCCTGGTCCTAACAGATTGCAAACGACATATTGACAAAGATGTTGGCGAAAATCGACGAAGCCATGCTGAATATATTAAAAAAATGTAGATCTCAAGGCAAACTAGCCCCGGAACTGAGACAGACGACGATAAATGTCTTACCTAAAGAAGATAGTCCTCTCACGCTCTGCGCCTCTTATAGGCCGATATCCCTCATTAGTACCCGGCGAGAGTCAAGCAGAATGCAACACGCATTCTGATTTGCTCTCGCCGGGTCCTTACCCGGCCAGGAATCCCTCCGTCGGGATTTCACGGCCTGTGTCCCTGGTGGGGGGCGTGGCAGCCCCTCAGCCAATGAGGACGCTCGAAGCGGGGCCATCCCCACTCTGAGCCTCCCCGCGGCTGAGAGGCTGCCTTTGCCCCTCGCCGGGGACTTGGGTAAGTCTTTTTTTTTTTGTTCCCTTCCCTCCCTCCCACCCGCCCCCCCAACTTACCTTCTTGGTCAGCCGTGTGGAGACTCGGAGCTCCACATGGCTGGAGGCTTCCCTCGTCCCCCGGCAGGGACGCAGGTATGTTTTTTTTTTTTCTTCCCCCATCTGTCAGGAACTGTGAATGGAAGCTTTTGAAGCGCTGGAAGCGTTGGCACGCACGCGCTCTAGTCCTCACCCAACATGGTGGCTGCGCCTTTAAATTCTGGCTCCTCCCACAAACCGATGCGTTGTATCTGTTACACTACGCTCCGGTTCGTGTGGAACTTCGTTCGTGAATTTCCTCCCTGCCATTCCTCCTCTGCTGCTGCCTTTGCCTTCCCTGTGCCTACCTTCTGTGCTCACCTTTAGTATTCTCCCGGGTTCCTGTTTCCTGGGTCTTGCTACTTCTATCTTGTGTATATTTTTTTCCTCACCTGTTCTCATGGCTCCGCCTTGCCTGAGCTACAGCCTCCTACGTCTCTTGTTTTCCGCCGAAGTATTCTATTCAGTTGGCTCGGTGTTTTCTGACTTTCGGCTACTCTTCACTCTACATTTCTCGTTTGCAAGCTTGCTCGCGCTCTGCAGGTATATTCCTTTCTTTTTTCTGCTTGTGGCCTGGGTATTTTCTTGCACACTCTTTCTATACTTCCTCTTTTCCTACATCTTTTCACTATTATTTACAGGCATTCCTGTCCATTCTTTCCTCTGCTTGCCTCTATTGTGTTATTGATTTGAAAGGGTACCCCTACTTCTCTCCGGAAGCCCTACTGTCACTGCCGAGTTTAAAGACTCTCTCTATCGGTGTTGGAATCCGACTTTCTTCGGTTTCTGCTGAAAACAGACCTACATTGATTTGTGAAAGGAACACACAGCTCCCTAATAGAACCCATCTGGAAACAGGGTTTTTTCTGCCTTTGTGCTTTTTCCCTGGAACTAGGACGGGCCCCCTGGGGGTCCCCGCGGACAGGGTTCCATCTCTGCCAAGGTGGCCTCCGGAGGGGCCAGACCCTATCTACACGAAAAGAAAGCCAAGACACCAAAGGACAAGACTCCTATAAGGAGGAAGGACCGTAAGAAGACGGAGTCGAATCCTAAGGAATCCGCCACAGAAGATTCAGGTGAGGAGGAAGGGGAGAAGGCCTCTAATCTTGACACCATCCCACTCCTGACCTCCCAACCCCACTTACCTTCTTTTTGATCCTTTTTCGGGAGCGGACACGCTGAGAACAAATGTTCCCAGCGCGTCCGCTCCCAATGGCCGCCGCCATAGAAAGGGAAAACGGACTCCGTTTTCACTTTCCATGGCGGCGCCATTTTCTTGGTCGTTTTTTTTTCTGTCCCGAAACGCCGCAGCGTTTCGGGACCAAAAAAATGCTTTTAGTGCCCCGGTCACGCACGTAATGCGGGCCGGGGTACTAATAGCAATATAAACCTCGCGGCGGGGGCATTACCCACTCGCTTTGCTCAGGGCCTTACCTATGGCCCCAGGGGCATTACCTGAGTCGGTAATGCCCCCGCCGCTCGGGTTATATTGCTTAATTAACGATGAGACTAAAATCCTTGCCAGGATGCTTGCTAACCAGTTACTGTCGACTATGCCTCGACTGGTACATGCTGACAAGTTTGGTTTTATACCTGGCAATGCAAGTAGTATGAATATACGCAGATGCATATACCATGCACGGCGCACATCTTACTTCTGACCTGTTGACTATTCTTGTGGTTGATTTCGAAAAAACTTGTTATACTGTTCAGTGGGAGTTCCTTTCAGTAGTAATGGGCAAAATGGCTTTTGATGATAATGTTATGTGTTGGATAAAACTGATGTAGAATAATCTGCTTCTTTCAGTTGGTGTAAATAGACACAAGTCTAGATCGTTTTCTCCAAAAAGGGGTACACAACAGGTCTGCACCGTGTACCCACTTCTCTTCGTCCTGGCCGTTAGGACCTTAGTGATATGATAGGTTGTTTATAACGCACTTAATACCCAGAGGTTTCTAAGCATGGACCCAAGGATCGAACCTGTTTTGCTTCGTGTCGTCTTGCTTCCAAGGCGACCACATGGCCCCTGAACTATCCTCCTGAGCTATGGTTTAGTTTGGATCCTGCATGTCTGGCTTTTAATATGGCACACCCTGTTAGTCCTTGACCATAGATTACAGAGATTCTCAAAGAGTACATTATTTTCAGTGGCCTACGTGCCAATTGGTCGAAGTCTATCCTTTTTCCACTTCAAGGAGGACCCTCTACGATACCCGATAACTGTCTATTTATTGTTAAAACAGATACATTTAAGTATCTTGGCAACAACATAACCAGGGATAGGATGATTGTTTTTAAATATAATTTAGATCCCATTACGAAACGATTTCAAATCGATACAAAATACTGGATAGCAAACCCCTTATCTTTACTAGAAAGGTTAGTTTTATTTAAACCGATGACACTGCCCAGGTATTTATATATCCTTCAAAATAGCCCTTAAAGGCCCCAAAAATGGAATTTCATAAAATAGAACATATCCTTCGCATTCCTCTACGGGGAAACTCTCAACCCAGGATTGTTTTGCAGAAGTTGTATGGCTCGGTTTGGGAAGGAGGTATCAGTCTCCAAGATATGAAAAGATTCTATTGGGCATCCTAATTAGCTGTTATTAATGACTGGTTTCACGAAGATCCTTCGACTCCCCATGTTAGTACTGAGTGTATAGGCCATATGGTTGAAACATGTGTCCTCTTTACACACTTTATACAGCAAAGGCTGTAATCATGAGGTTTTGTAGATTACAGGAATGGTCATTCAGGTCAGAAGAGATGTCAACAGGGTAATGGAATGGGCTGGGAAAATCACTTTAGCTGCCTCGCCATGTCATAATGAAGAGGTGCACACACTTAAACATCTACACTCCCTTGGGTAATGGAAAGACAGGAACATCACTAAATTGGGAGATGCCATTAAGAACGTCGATATTTCCGTGTTCCAAGCGTTGTCCCATCGTCATAATATGGCTGTGACGGAAACACTACATGCAACTGACTCATTCTCTGAGGTCACAGTTTCAGGTTTTCAATGCAATTCCAAAGCATTCACCATTAAAAGCTAACTTGAATTTTGAAAAAATCCCCTCGAAGGTTGTTTCGACGCTTTGTTAAATTGCACCACCGGCGAGAACCGCCTTTGATACAGGGGGGTGGGATGGATGGGCCTGGGGCGTGCAGATAAGGCACGCCCCAGGCCCAAGACTGCTGAATGGAGACACACTTATGTGGATTGCAGGGGGGCGGCCTGCTTCAAGGGGAGGCCTGGCTGGAGACACGGGGTCTGAGGAGGCCATGTGACCGATGGCCCCTTGGCGTGGGACACCTTTTGAAGTGCACATGTAGTTTGGCACCTTGGCCTTTCGCAACCCCTGACAGCCCCCCATGCCAGCGCGCATCCACCAGCACGAACCACCTTTGATAGAGGGGGGTGGGATGGATGGGCCTGGGGCGTGCAGATAAGGCACAGGAAGACTGCTGAATGGAGACACACTTATGTGGATTGCAGGGGGGCGGCCTGCTTCAAGGGGAGGCCTGGCTGGAGACACAGGGTCTGAGGAGGCCATATGACCGATGGCCCCTTGGCGTGGGACACCTTTTGAAGTGTACATGTAGTTTGGCACCTTGGCCTTTCACGCCCCCGACAGCCCCCAATGCCAGCGCGCATCCACCGGCGTGAACCGCCTTTGATACAGGGGGGTGGGATGGATGGACCTGGGGCGTGCAGATAAGGTACAGGAAGACTGCTGAATGGAGACACACTTATGTGGATTGCAGGGGGGCGGCCTGCTTCAAGGGGAGGCCTGGCTGGAGATACAGGGTCTGAGGAGGCCATGTGACCGATGGCCCCTTGGCGTGGGACACCTTTTGAAGTGCACATGTAGTTTGGCACCTTGGCCTTTCGCGCCCCTGACAGCCCCCCATGCCAGCGCGAATCCACCGGCGCAAACCGCCTTTGATAGAGGGGGGTGGGATGGATGGGCCTGGGGTGTGCAGATAAGGCACAGGAAGACTGCTGAATGGAGACACACTTATGTGGATTGCAGGGGGGCGGCCTGCTTCAAGGGGAGGCCTGGCTGGAGACACGGGGTCTGAGGAGGCCATGTGACCGATGGCCCCTTGGCGTGGGATACTTTTTGAAGTGTACATGTAGTTTGGCACCTTGACCTTTCGCGCCCCTGACAGCCCTCCATGCCAGCGCGCATCCACCAGCACGAACCACCTTTGATAGAGGGGGGTGGGATGGATGGGCCTGGGGCGTGCAGATAAGGCACAGGAAGACTGCTGAATGGAGACACACTTATGTGGATTGCAGGGGGGGGGCCTGCTTCAAGGGGAGGCCTGGCTGGAGACACAGGGTCTGAGGAGGCCATATGACCGATGGCCCCTTGGCGTGGGACACCTTTTGAAGTGTACATGTAGTTTGGCACCTTGGCCTTTCGCGCCCCCGACAGCCCCCAATGCCAGCGCGCATCCACCGGCGTGAACCGCCTTTGATACAGGGGGGTGGGATGGATGGACCTGGGGCGTGCAGATAAGGTACAGGAAGACTGCTGAATGGAGACACACTTATGTGGATTGCAGGGGGGTGGCCTGCTTCAAGGGGAGGCCTGGCTGGAGATACAGGGTCTGAGGAGGCCATGTGACCGATGGCCCCTTGGCGTGGGACATCTTTTGAAGTGCACATGTAGTTTGGCACCTTGGCCTTTCGCGCCCCTGACAGCCCCCCATGCCAGCACGAATCCACCGGCGCAAACCGCCTTTGATAGAGGGGGGTGGGATGGATGGGCCTGGGGTGTGCAGATAAGGCACAGGAAGACTGCTGAATGGAGACACACTTATGTGGATTGCAGGGGGGCGGCCTGCTTCAAGGGGAGGCCTGGCTGGAGACACGGGATCTGAGGAGGCCATGTGACCGATGGCCCCTTGGCGTGGGATACTTTTTGAAGTGTACATGTAGTTTGGCACCTTAACCTTTCGCGCCCCTGACAGCCCCCCATGCCAGCGCGCATCCACTGGCGCGAACCGGCTTTATATCAGTATATTGTTGCTTATCAATAACAAATGCCACATACCGGAGATTCTTGTGAGCACAGACCCACACTTCAACCGGTGTATTATAGTGGTCAAGACCCTTAACCTAAGGCCTGTATAATCCAATGGTAATTGTTAGTATAGATATATTGTGACTTTTATAGAGACATAATCTACTGAAAGACTTTGAACAAGTGTTATTTAGTGCATGCATTATCGGGAATATGTTATGTTAGCTTAGATAGATAGTGACCACCCTTCTTCACAGCGACCAGACCTTCACCCATTCAGAGCACAGATATCTGACGTCCATCCTTGAATGGAGACACACTTGATTCATTTAAAAAATCGAAACAACCGTTGTTAAAATATATGTGGTGTTTTATTTTGTATCTTATTTTCATGACACAAAAATACAAGACTTTAAATATTATACAGGTCAGGTTGCAGCACAGCGAGAGAAAATCCCCTGTACTGACCGCTGTCACTCGGGAATGTTTCTCTTATGGCACGAACGGCACAGGCGGGTATCACTCTTCGAACGTGGAGCCACCATGTAAAGGATCGATAGGCCACCAGCCTGTACCACCTGTGAAAAGGAATGAAACAAACTGTTTTTAAATGACCAAGATAAGTTTAATAAACGTTTGTTGTCAATGACAATTCTTGTAACTAATGGCATTCTGCACGGACAAATGCTATCTAGACAATGCACACTATTGAACGACTTACATGCGTTACAATGATATGTAGATGTAATTTTGGATATAGTAGAAGAACATGAAATAGGAGTGGCATGACAAGCAGAGTATACTTAGTCGTTACTCGGATTACGAGGACGAACAGTTGCGCGAAGTTCGTGCATAAGCACCATCATTATTCTCAACACGGCCCGTGTGAGGCAGGCTGCCCTGAAGTCTGGCAGCTCGGTGATGCATTGCGGTCGTGGCTCGCCTTCCGAAATGTAGGCCAGGCATCCCGAGTTTTCTCGGCAGCAGCAGTTCTCGTCCTCAGTTGGCATTAGCTTGCACCGATTGCATGTGCACCATGTGGAGACGCCGTCCATTCGACTAGGCCCAGGCTCTTCATCTGTTGATTCGTCCTGCCAACTGCCGTCCGAATCCCCATCGTTTTCGCGTGCTTCCCTTTCCATTAGTTCCTCCTCGGTATACTCGGGCTCGTACATGTAGGGCATTATTGTAGCCATTGTGTGTTAAACAAACCAAAATAATTTATAGCGGTGGTACTGGTCTCTGTTCACACGGGCTACAAGCGGCGAAGGTAGCTGACCAGAGCACTGAAACGAGTCACAGAATACTCAAAGTAACACAGAGAGAGGAATGGAATCGAAAATCTGCAGCTGTGTGTTGTGAAATGGACTGTTTATACTTGTTGAGGAAAGAGGCGTCCTGCCATTTCCATGGCGACACGTCATTAGCTGAAGCGCAGCAAATGTTGACACAAGACATGCTTTGGCGTTGAGAAATGGGCGGTACGAGTCTGCTGATGACAGGCTCAGGGGCGGGAGAATAGATTTAGTGCCGCAAAAGCAGGTCAGCCAGGGTGATCGGGGAAAAGATAGGATTATCAGAAAATGGTGGCTCCCTGGTGCTTGTTTTCGCGTGCGTTTAATGGACGAAAACTCGGGTAAGGTCCATAAGAAAGTTTCCTAAAATCGAGCCACTTAGGCTTAAAAAAACATGGCCGACCCGTAGGGACAATAACATTTTTAACTAGACCATGCCTTTAACCTAAATGAAATCTAGGTGGGAGACTGATGTAGGCCCTATGGATGCGGACGAGTGAATAGAAGCTCTTATGTATCCCTGCAAATGTGTCAGCTCATCCAAATTCTGGCTCCTTCAATTAAAAATACTGCATAGGGTGTGTTGTTAAGTGTGGTCGGTCACCAAACCCACAATGTGTAATGTGTGGGTCCAGTACTGGACCCTCCTTCCACGCTTTATGGCAATACTACAAGGGCCAGAGGTATTTGGAGGCAAGCTATAATGGGCTATCTCTCTGGGCTTGTCGCAGAAGATATGCCCGGGACCCCACGCTGCTACTCTTGGAAGTGTGGGGAGAGTGCACCCTTAATGGATACAATACATTTTTTAAATCTACTTAGTGATTGCCAAACATAACATTGCTATGGAATGGGGTTCTATAAGTGCACCGAGACTCGATCAATGGGAATAATCAGAAATAGATCATGTATGTCACTGAAAGCAAGAATATATGTCTGCAGAGATTTGTATGAACATGGAGCACATGGAAGGGAAGGGGTCAGGTTAAAGTTTACCCCAATTTTCCTTTCAGAGCAGGACTTTATTTTTTTATTATTAAAATGCCCACACCACCAACAGGTTTGTTTGTTTGTTTGTTTTGTTTATTTATTTGTAATGCGCGCCAGACCCAAGGGTAACCGGACGCAGCGAAAGGAATATGCAAAGCTTACAGTGTTACAGGAATTACAATGTTACATAGTTTACAGTGTTAGGGAGATAGGTAAGTACAAACTTATCAGGAGGCAAGACCGATCAAAAAATTAAAGCATTGCTATCGAGCGGGGCAGTAGATTATATACAATGATACTATAGTTATTTACATTTGTGGTATATCTCTAGTAATACATATACATATATACAGTTCAGATAAGGTAGCATAACACAGGTGTCAAGCAATATATTACATATTTTTGTCATTGAGGTGTTTGATAAGATTCATTCTAAAGTGTGAGAAAGGTTGGTGTGTTCTCAAGTTGTGTGGTAGGGCATTCCACCATTTGGCAGCTAGCACAGGGAAGCTGGTGCCGCCAATTTTTGCAAGTTTAAATCTAGGGATTACCAGGCAGTTGGAATTAGGAGTTCTTGAAGGTCTACAAAATACTTTTCTTTTTATTTTGTCCATCAGGTAGCTGGGGGCAGCGTTATTGGGGGCTTTATGCAACAAGGAGATCATTTTTAGATGGATTTTACTGTTGGTGGAGAGCCATTTGTATTGGTGACTGATGGAGGAGATGTGTTCCCTTTTATTTATGCCTAAGGCAGGTCTTAGGGCATTATTTTGTAGGATTTGCAACCTTTTGGTGATAATTTTATTGGCACCACTGTAAAGGGCATTGCAATAGTCAAGTCGGGAAACTATTAAGGCTCTTGCTAGGATCATGCAACTATTGTTAGATAAAAAGGGTTTACCTGCTCTTATTAATTTACAGGTATAGGCTTTAGTGGAGGCTAAGGAGTTAACTTGTTTGGTGAAAGTCATAGTGGAATCAAGATAGAAACCTAGTGTTTTTACTTCTCTCGAAACCTTAATGCTGTTACCATCTATGTTAAACATGGAATAGTCCTTGCCTAACTTGTTGATATTATCCTGCGTACCCAGGATGATCAGCTCGGTCTTATCATCATTCAGGCAGAGACCATGGGATGCCATCCATGCCTGAATAATGAGGTACACCCTATTCACCAACTCCCTGTCCTTGTTGTGATCCCCAGAAAGCGGGAGGAGAATCTGTGTATCATCTGAATAATTAGTGTAGGTGATACCTAGAAGGTCCAGACCATCGAAGAGAGGTTTAGTGAATATGTTGTATAAGGTTGGTGAGACGCAGGAACCTTGAGGGACTCCACATGTGATTGGTAAGGGGTCGGCTGCTGCCGACGGGGAGAAGACTCTCATTGTTCTCTCGCTCAGGAAGGATTCAATCCATTTGATGGCATGAGTGGAAAGTGTGCAGCAGTGTCCAGGTGTTTGCAAAGGACCTTGTGGTCCACTAGATCGAAAGCAGCTGAGAGATCAAGAAGAAGGAGTGGTGCTGTCTTACCTTGATCTCTCAATTCGTCTATTATGTAATTCAAGGTGTCTTTGAATTTGTGTATAGGCAACTTTGTCTAATATTTTCAGTAAGAAAGTTACTGTGATAATGGGCCGGTAATTGGTAAGGATGAGGGGGTCTAGGGTCTGCTTCTTGAGAAGCGGGAGCACCCATGATTGTTTTAGATTAGCCGGTATGTTGCCTGTGGTGAAGGAGGCGTTTATCAGTTTGGAAATGAATGGTGAAAGGTCTCTGGCAGCGTCTTTTATTAGTTGTGCTGGACAGATGTCACCTTTGCAATTCGAAGGTTTGATAGAGAGGATGGTTTTCTCTATCTCTAAGATGGAAGTTTTTGTAAAGGAGAATTTGTTTGTATGGTCTTTGGTGGTGTCATTAAGTGGCAGCTTGTTTGGGAGGTTTAAAGAATCTTTTTTTAGTTGGATTTTGTTTTGCAGTGTGGTAATTTTGTTTGCTAGAGCAGATTGGATATCTGTACACCAGGTCTGGTCCTTGGTACAGGTATCTGGTGTGGCAATGGGAGATTCCAGTTCTTTCAGAATGGAGAAGAGTTCCTTCATGCTTGAGTTGGAGTTGGCAATGCGATCATTGTAGGAGTTACGCTTTTCTAGGCAGATTTCATTTTTGTAGTGTCGAGAGATATTAGTTAAATTAACTTTGTTCTCCTCAGTTGGACAGAGTTTCCAGTCTGATTCACATTTTGTTTTATGGTTGCTTATGTAAATGTCTTCATGCTTTTATAATTCCTGTTTTGTGCTAATGTTTTGATTGCAGCCGTGTTTGTTGGCTTTATTGGAAAAACCTGTATAAAATGTGTTGGTAAAAAAAAAATATATATACTGGGTGTCTCATTGAAATCAGTGGAGTGAAAGATGCAATAGGAAAATGTCCCCGAACAATGATCAATGTCACATTTCAACCAAGCAGTGTATTTAATTGAAGGCCATTGAAGAGCAATACCACAGTAAATAGCCAAACATCTGTTCATCTCTTCGATTAAGATACAAAAAATGTGTTGTAATTGATCATATTATTAATGTTATTTGTATTGTTAGTCGGATTATTATAATGATTGTAATTGTATTATTATTATTATTATTATTATTATTATTATTATTATTATTATTATTATTATTATTATTATTATTATTGTTTTTTTTATTTTATACTATTTAAGGCTCTAACAGTTGACGGTCTCCCACCAACTATGCCAGACCCTGTTTATTTTTTCAGAAGGATCAGGCCAGGCCTCATATCATGCATGATAGGTTAGTGTCTGTCTTGTCTCAGAACTTGGTAGCCTTGCTGTGATTTATTTCGTGCATACCAATCTATTACTAACTGGTCTCCCCACTGATATGCAATCCGGTGTTAACTTTTTCAAAGCGTCCAGTACTGAATTGGGGTCTGGTGTCCGCTGAGATCTGGTCTCTTGCAAGTTGTTCAGATGGGCAATTTCTGTGCAGACAGGATGCAAAGACTGAATGCCCAGAATTGTAAGCATTCCAATCCTTGATAGCTGTACTCAACACATTACTCCCTGAAAGAAGGAAACTCCAGAGTCTTGAGAACCTTGGACACCCATCTCCATCTTTACTTTTAAAGCAACCGTTTTAAGGACTACACTCATTCTTTGAACTCTGCAACTTGTGGGGCCCTTTATTCTGGTACTGGGCAATTCATAACATGATCATCCAAGGAAGGAGCACCAGGGTAAAGGATCTTTTTGTCCCTGGCTATACACTGGGTAAACGCAGCGGTGTCTGATAACTCTTGGAATTCCCCTCATGTGATATAACATCTACCACTTAAGTGCACATGCAAACGAGGACAGTTAGACTTCAGAACAAGCACGTGCGTGGGTGTGCATTGGGGTGTTCTACTGTGTAATGTAAGAGGTCATTATTTTAAGGTGTAACGTGTACTCTGCAAGCATGTCAGACGTGTAATTGTCTTGTGCAGCTGTTGCATGGTGCTGAGCTCTACACTATCATTCCCTTCCCTGTGCTGTACTTTTAGGTGTGGTCATTGGCTTGGTCCTTCAGGAGGGTGACGAAAAAACGGTGCCCCAGAAGAAATCTCTACTATCCTCCATTCAACAGATTCCAGATACAAACAGAGTAACTCACAGTGTTCAGCGAGTTCTGGGTTAGAAATGTTAGACTACAACACAAGTCACACTTTACAGAGAGTTCGGCGGATTTGGGGTAGGTGGGGTCAAAATATGTTCTGTGTTGTGTTTTTGTGAAGTTTTTACACTTTTGGACTGTACTCTACTGGCATATTTCTGTTAAGTAAAATATTCCACATCAACTGATGGGGGTAGGGTTGTAATTGTGTGTTTCTGGGAAGCCAAATGGCCCTGATGAAGTAGGGGGCTGTAACTCAAATTAGTTATACAAAAAAACAAACAAACTTATCTTTTGTGCAGCAATATGTCTTATTTTTTAACAGTACAGTAATAGTTTGCTTTTGCTGTGTTCCAGGCTGTCATCTATGATCTGTGATATGATCAAGGCGTAGGGGGTCTTGAACGCAAAGCACCAGATCGCAACATGTGGGGACTTCACAGACATGTTGTTAACCAATGGAACCTCTATTACACACACAAGTGATTCAATGGGATGGCATTTCAGAAAACAGGGCACATGTGCAGTACACTGCAGCTGAAATACCAATTGAATTCCAATAGGGAGGGCATTTGCAAGCCTGGTCAAGAAGCCAGAGACATTTGAAGGGATAATAGGCACGAGCATCTTCAAGGAGAACATTCTCTCTGGGGGGCTGTTACGACATGTGAGAACGTTTACTGTCCAGGGTATTGTAAACTCAGAATAATAATGGCACACAATCCTCACCTGTGGCAATCACAGCACGTTAGTAAAACTTCGAGGTCAGGACTGCTCCTGGGCCTCTGGACCTTTATTCAATGAACTGCAGCTCCTTGATTGTTTGAAGTGTGTTCGCACACCCAGGAGCAAGGCTGAGCTGTTGGATGGCACCACAAAGGGTTGACCAGAGGTGCTGTCAAATGACATTTCCTGCATGGCAGTTGTCCTTGTTAAAACGATCCTTGCAGTGGTCGATAAACTGTGATAAGGCAGCAATGACTCTGGGATACTGTTGCCCCATGACTGTATATATAATTGACAAAACATTATTATTTTCCACAGAAATAATATTTTTAAAAATATATTATGTTAAGTATTCAGTCAGTCATTTAAGCTTCGCTCCTCCCACACAGAAGAAAATATCTCTCATACCAATTGGATCCAGTAAAACCTCCAAACACTGTACAATGCACAATAGTACAGGGAATGAGTGCCCATGCAGGTGGGGACATGGCACGTGAGCGATGGGCAGTGAGAGGACTGGGCAGGACGCATGCGTAGTGGCAAGTTGAAACGCAACATTTGTTCTGTGGGATGTTTGAAAAGCCTTTCAAGCTGCGCCACATCCAACACTCAATAGCCACATTCAGGCTATGGCTGTAGGAATGCATCATAGTGGCATTACTGTACTTCAGGCAGAGAGGGAGGTGTGATAGGTGTCATGGGAGTTGAATAGTCATTTCAGGTGGTGAGGGTGGTGAGGGATAATGTTTGAAGGCAGTGGTGCATAACATGCAGCCTGTGGACCAAACAGCCCTTTAGGACATTATTTATGGCCATACAATCACATGAATTTAATTAAATGTTGCCTGGCCTAAAGCCAGTCAGACACTAAGTCTGTCATATCAGGTGTGTGAAGCCTCAGTGATACCATTTTTTTCTTTGCATCATGATATCAGCAGCTTTAAAAGGGCTAGATATTTCAAACAGTAAATAAACCGAAATGATACCTTTAAAACGTGTTTTTTTAACTCAAATTTGTGAACATTTGCCCTTACCGCCGACACATTTGCATTGATAGTTCAGTCCACTGTGTGGGACTTGAGTGGTTCATTTGCCGATTCAGTTGTGCACCTCTGGCGTAAGGTGCAGATGTGAAGATAGCCAAAGGAGTAATGTTTGAGGGGGCTGTGGTGAAAGGGGTGGAAGGCTGGAGGGAAGAATTGGGTTCTTCTTCTTGGGTTTATTTCTCAACCTGTGCCCTGTGTGTATATGCCCGCCACCTTACCTGTACAGACAACACCTAATGATCTGAAAATCACTCAAAGCCCTCTGCATACAGGAGTGAGGGCAGCTTTGCAGGGTCTAGGCGCTACTGCAGGCACCCAAACATCCAGGTACTCTCTGCCTCATCCTGCCCCTTCTGTAATTCCTGCACTTCCTGCACCACACCTATATCATGAGATCAAATAAGTTTGGTCTGTCCGCTACTCCTTCTCCAACACAAAGGTGTCTTCCTTTGGCAATGCCTCCCACAACATGCTGTTAGAGACAGCTGAGGTGTTGTGCTGTAGAAAACAAGAATTCAGTATGTTACTATCATGCACCATTGCAAATGGGAAGAACACAACGCACAGGACTGCAACACAAAAGCAGAACACTTCCATGTCCAATAGAATATGAATGACACTCGAAGAACTTAGCAAATAGTTCTGTAATCGCCTATCATATTTTTCCAGTACTAATGGAACATTAATTGAAACGTACTGAGTGACAATAGGACAGAAGATAGGAAACAAATGAACTGTACAACTAAGTCAGTTACCGTCAGTGATCAATGGGACGTTGCTCTTTTTCATAGACACTTTATACAGCCATTCTATGTCTACTTCTGAGTTGTTTTAGTTTTCATTGTAGGTGTCCCATGTGCCAAAAATGGTCTTTCAATGAACTTGACCTGTTTATGTACCATGGTGTACCTATTATAGAATCTCTCAGGGCCGATTCATGGAAAAGTGTGCAGAAATCCTGGAACACCCGCACGCCGAGAACGTCACTGGTTTTCTGTGCGATCCCAATATTCATGGAATTGTATGCACAAAGTATCAGTATATGCAAGTCGCCGCTGGAACCACCCGGAAACCCCCCCACGCAAATCAAAAACAGCCACCTTTGCATGCTCCCCGGGCATGGATACATGCACCCTCAGAACAGTGCGTACATCTATGGCACCCTGCGTGGGGTCCTCTGTACCTGTTACCATCACCCCGACAACATGCATACAATTTACGTGGGTAAAACTCGTAACATCTTCATGTGAAACCCTGTAAAGCATTCCTGCACCCAGCTACACTGTGTATGAGCACCTCTAAATTAGATTGGTACCCCGGCTGCATGCAGTCACCACTAAATGCGACACCCGATCTTACCTCTGGGTTGTGATTCCTATGCGCAAGTGTCTGTACATCTGCCTTAGGGTGGCAGATAGTATGAGGGCTTTTGCGTGGCCATTTCCCTGCTAGGAGGTTGAGCGGTCGGATACCTGAATACGTATGGTTCCGTGCAATAGTGGGCATGCAATGGACTGCCTGCGGATTGTCCCTCGTAACGCCCACTTTTTCGCATGTTCTTCCCCATTTTCGGTGTTACACCCTCTTCCCCGGCCTCTGCACAAGCCATGCCCACACTCTGCATGATGTCTTGAGCAAGGCACTGGGATGTTCGCAGGGGCGTGCCGGGCCACTGCGAAATCCAGGCAAGTCCAAGGAAACTCTCATGCATTCAATTCCATGGATCAACAAGCGGGATTGTGCACACAGATTCTTGCAAGTTCCATATTTTCCACGCAAATAATTCCATGAATCAGGCCCCTCACTCTGCATTTAGAGATGGGAGCCATTATAATATCAGGTTTTGGCAAATATGATGTTCAAACTTGAACCTGGTTGTACTTTCAATCACTTCTCCCTCTACTAGGATCACTGCCACATAAGCAGGCATTCTACCATGCAAATTCCATACTTGTATATTTTTGGAGTGCTGCCATGATTTGTAAGAGTTTTATATTCAGGGAGTCAATTGACAGTATGTAGGGAGGGTTTCAGTCTACCTGGGATGAAATACATTTTCCCATCCAAATACTGTAGCTCAGTGCAGTTCTGCTGACTAAATTGGATGAGTAGGCACATAAATCAAGAATCAGTACAGCTTATTATGGGTATAGAGGCAGTACTGCACAAACCTTTTTTTAACTCTATTGTTTTACAACAATTAACCAAAACAACAACAAACAAAACATAACGATCACTCTGGCACTCCTTTGTGCATTCCGCCCTGTATCTTCCTTCTTCATGGCACTTTTCTGTGGCCGTGCTCCCTGGTCGATGGCTACCCCTCCTGTCCGGTACGATCTCAGCTCTATTTCCCTGTATACCACCTTGTTGAGGGGTACTCTGCTTGTCCGCCAGTTCTCCTATTGCTGCTCTCTCCCTCCTCCGGGGTCGTCTGTGCTGCTCTCTTCCCTTTGTGCAAACAAGTCCTGTATCAGAGTGTTCCATGCAAGTATTTTATGTCCACTCCCCCCTTCTCCCCTCTGCACCACCATTGTCAACACTGCTCTCTCTGCTACCGACCATTTCCTGAGATCTGCCCACCATGAGCCTATGCTTGGTCCCGAGCTGGAGTTCCATGCCATTGCATGCGGCACTTTGCCAAAATGCACACTAGATCATTCATCTTGGCCAGATGGGTTCTTTGCCTGTCTCCTCTAGGAAAGAGGCCCAGGAGGTAAGACTCTGGGGACTATGTTTGCATCCTTATTCCACCCCTTTCAACCCTTTTTTGATTCCCTCTCAAAACGTTTTTATCACTTGGCTGGTCAAAAACATGTAAAGCATGTCGGCCTCCTCCTCAGCGCAGCGTGGGCAGTTCCTGGGCTCCCCAGTCCGCATTGCGGTCATTCTCCTGTGTGTGAGGTATGCTCTATGCATGAGGTAGAGCAGTGCTTGTTTAAATCATGCATTCCTGGACACTTTCTTAGGGTATCTCAGGACCCTGAACCACTCCTGGTCAGGGGTGGACTGGCCTATAGGGAACTCTGGATATTTCCCCGTGGGCCTCTGCACCCTGGGCCTCTTTTGTGTGATATTTCCAAATGTTCTCATAGGAAAAGCATTGGGCTTGCTGAAAATGTGTCAAATGGGGCCACTTTGAACCTTATTTCCAGGGCCTCTTTTGGTCCCCAGTAATTAATTCCAGGGCCTCTTCTAGTTCCCAGTCCACCCCTGCTCCTGGTCAGTGAAGAGCCTTCTCTCGTTTGCAGCTCTCGCTCATTGTTAGATGTCAGGAAATGCTGGTACAGTCTAGGGACTGTGTCCCCCCCTCAGATAAATCATTCCACTTGTCCAGCATCCTCCCCAGGTCCTCGTCATCTGGCAGTTCTGGCCATCTTTTCTTAATTGTGTGAGCTATGCTGTTGTGTAGTATGAACTGACCGCTGTGTATGTTGTACTCCTCCATCAGCTTTTGGAATTCCAACCATTGTCCTTCCTTCCTCAGCTCTCCTATCTGAGCTACGCCTTTGGCCTCCCAATGGGATCTATATCTTGCGAGGTCCCTGTGACCATGCCTACGAATCCTGCAAGGGGGTTCTGTGCAGAGCAGGGGTTCTGCGCCCCCTGGAGTTTCCATGCTTTGTTCCACAAGGTCAGGCCCAGTTTGACCATATTGGGTAGGGTCCTGGTCAGGGGCTTGTCAATTCATAGCATTTCCCTCAGGTAATATTGCTTTAGCGCCGGCTGGAAGAGTAGTGAGTCTATTGTTATCTCATCCCCCAGCCATCTAACCACAAATTGAAGTTGCCCTGCAAAGTAATATTGCTCAAAGTCTGGCAATCTGATGCCCCCTGCTTCATAGTCTCTTTGCAGGGTGTTCTTCAGCGCGATCCTATTCCTCCCTCCACCCCAATGGAATTCCGTACTATTGTGTTCAATTGTGTGAAGAAAGCCTTAGGTATAATGTGTGGGAAGTTTGTGAAGTAATACAGCATGCGTGGTAATACAGTCATCTTCAGCAGGGCCGCCCTCCGCATCATCCCCAGCGTAAGTGTCTTCCAGAAGGACATGGCCTTTTGTGTCTTCACGAGCCACCCGTGTGTTGAATTTGTGTGTGTCCAGGGTATTGTGGTGCACTTCTATCCTCAGATAGCAGATAGAGTGCGGTGCCCATGTGAGTCCGAAGTCCGCCAATTGGTTCGGGGGGACTCATCTTAGATCGTCCAGGGGGAATAGTGAGGACTTGTCTTTGTTGATAGCTATCCCTGAAAAGTCTGGTGTATGCATCTATTGTTTCCAGTAGACATGGCAGGTGCACCCACAGGTCCCCCACAAAGAGCAGAATGTCATCTGTGTATAATGAGATTTGATGTATGACCCCATCTATGGCTATACCAGTGTCCCCGTATTTGGCCCTAAGAAAGACTGTGAGCGGTTCGAGGGCCAGTATATATAACATTGGTGACAGTGGGCATCCCTGATTTGTGCTTCTCTAGATCCTCCAAGCCTCTGAGATATGTCTCCCAATTTTCACCCTTGCTCTGGGATTTTTATACAGCAGCCTGACCCAACGGAGGAACCCCTCCCCAATCCAAAGTGGGCAAGGGCACTCAACAGCCACTCCCAATTCACAGAGTTGGAAGCTTTAAAAACATCTAGTGATGCTATGGCGCCCTCCCCGGTCTCTGGTTCGTCTGGTCCATCACATGGTGGAGTCTTTGCAGATTCCACGTTGCCTGTTTGATCCACGTGCATTAGTGTGGATCTCACCTACTTGAGTGGGTCGGCGAGCACTGCCGTGAGGATTTTGGAGTCTTGGTTAATCAGGGAGATCAGCCTATAGGAGGCGCAGTCTAGTGGTGATTTCCCTGGTTTCAGGATAGGTATAATAACAAATTCTGTCATGCTGTCTGGCAACTGCCCTTTCTTGAATGCCTCTTGATACGTTTCCAACAGTCTTGATGCTAAGATGCACTTGTATTCCTTCTAAAACTTGCCTGGGAGCCCGGCGGGTCCCAGGGCTTTACCAAATGGGAGCTCGGTAATTACAGTCTCTAGGGGAGCCTCAAGTATTTGGACCTGCTCTTCCGCTAGCTTTGGTAGTCTGATCTCTGCCAGGGGCATCGGCTATATCGCCTGTTTTTGCCGCTGGGTTGGGAGCATACAATTCCAGCCCTGCTTCCTCTCTTATTACATAAAGAGTGTCTCTCCTGTGCTCCTGCTTGGTGAGCCAGGCCAGGAGCCTCCTAGGCTTGTCCCCCTCTGCATGCAGACTCTGTATGTACTTCCCATAATCCAAACTCTCTAGTCTCTCCCAGATTGTGACACATTTCAACCTTGTAAGTTTCCCAGGTTCCTCTCCAGTTATACCTGCTTGGCGTTTGGCAATTTCTATCTCCCTTTCCATCGCCCCAAGATCCGCCAGGGTGCTTCTTCTTTATCCCCCCATTTTCCCTCTTGCTGTCCCCCTTACCACCACTTTAAAGGCATCCCAGATTGTACCGTTACTCTCTACACTTCCCACATTATGCTTGAAGTAATCGTCTATCGTGTCTTGCATATATTCCTGGAACTCATCCTCCTTTAATGCCTCTGCTCACAACCACCACGTTGGTATGGGGGCCTTCCTATACGTATGTGCCCATGTAGCTAGCAGCGTTGCATAGTCTGATAGTGTTTGTGCCTTCATATTTATCCTCATGAATTCCCCCCAGAGATTCACTGCCTGTGAATAGGTAATCTATTCATGTGAATGTCCCATGGGGGGGCACTATGGTGTGTGTACCCTCTCCCTTGTCCATGTACCTTCCTCCAGGCGTCCACCAGGTGCAGTTGGTTCAGGATCATTTGTAAAACCTTTGCTGGCGGTGCTGGCTTCCTGTACTTGTCATCAGATTTCTCCCGAAGTGGGTCCAGGGTGCAGTTGAGGTTGCCTGCCCAGATGAACGTCGCCTCTCTGTATTGGGCCAGCTTGGGTGTGATTTTCCTGAAGAACTCTGTTGCATCATGATTCGGGGTGTATGTGTTTATCAAGCATATTTCCTTGTTCTCCAGCATTGCATGTACATCACAAGTCTGCCTTTCAGATCGCTTTCTTGCTTAATCAATTGAAATGGGACCCCGGGGTGACCAATATCAGCACTCCACTGGCGTAGTTGGAGTATGTGGAGCCGTACATATGACCCCCACCTATTTCTTGGCCACTTTTATTTTCTTCTCAGGCGTTAAGTGAGTTTCTTGTAACAGGGCTATTTTGACCTTCATCCTGTTCAGCCAGGCGTATACTCTGAGTCACTTGACATAAGCACTGAGTCCTCTTACGTTCCAGGTTGCAATGGCCACCTCATCCAGACCCATTTTTGTAGTATGCCCTGGGGGCGGGGCTCAACCCTGTTCTTCTGCCTGATTCCCGTTGCTCTGGCCCCTGTCCGTGCTGTCCTACCGCCCCGTGGGTGTGTTGTCTTCTTCCCCTCGTTAATGTAATTCTGTTCCGATGTCGCCAGGGACGGCAGACTAGGGACATTTTCTTGGGCTGGGATCTTTTGCTCCTCATCAGTGCCATCGCCACTCTCGCCATGTCTCAACTTATTTGTATACAGCTTCCTCCACTGTTTGTGCCTTCTACCAACCAACCAAACAACCACCTAACTACAACTAATAAACAAAAGCCCATCCACCCTCCCCCTGATTGGGCCCTACTGCTTCTCTTGCTCGCCCACCGCGGTGGGACTGGCCCACTGCAGCGTGTTGCCTTAAAACTGACATCCAAACTAATAGAATTCTGTGGGGTTTCATGTCCTGTCATCTCCTGCAGCAGAACCAAAGCTTGTGGCTCCCTTTTTGTACTGTCTGGCTTGCTTAATGTCTGTGTTGTTGAATCATTCTTCTCCCTGTTGGGCTTGGCTGTGTCATCATTGGGTCAAGTTTTCAGCATTATTGGTGTTTTGGGTCTCCGCTGAGTGATACCCTGCTGGTCCATCCATGCATGGGCCTCCTCCGTCATTTCAAAGAAAGACGATCTGCCCTTGTGTATAACCTTCAATTTGGCAGGATATGGTAGCATGTGCCGTATACCCACCGCCCTAAGGTGTTCCTTGATGGGGCCAGGGCGCGCCCTCTGTCTCTGGACCATGACAGTGTAGTCCGGGTAGATGGTTATTCTGGATGGATTTCCTGGTTATCCCCCTCCCCCACTTCTCTTGAAAATGTCAATATCTTCTCCCTGTCTTTAAAGTTCATGATCCTAGCGATCATTGATCGTGGGGGGGCTCCCGGTTGAGGTTTCCTGGTCAGGGCTCTGTGGGCTCTCTCCACCGCGAAGCCTTGGCACCGTGCTCCAGCCCCAATCTCCTGTAACAGCAAAGACTCAATGTAATTCGTGGGATCTCTGCCCTCTTCTCTCTCTGGCAGTCTGACAATCTGGATGTTGTTCCTCCCAGCCCTCCCTTCTGCCTCCTTTGCCCTGCGCTACAGAATTTCAACTTGTTGTAATCCATCTGACATTTGGGTCCGAGTGGTGGTGACGTCTGTGGTGTTCTGCTGTACCTGCTGTTCTGCCATACTCACTCGGTCTGTCAGGTTCGTACATCTTGTCAGAGAAGGCCCATGCCCACCATGACTGTATCCAGCTTATTTTTCAGGGACGCCTTCAGGGCCGCTATAGCTTCCAGTATTGGACCCTCGCTTTCATCTCCGACCTGCTGTGCAGAGCTCGTCGATGCCATATTTGCGTCCGGTGGGGCGGCTTGTCCTTTGTCTGATTTTTTGGTAAAGGAGTCAATGCTAATTTGTTTGCCTCCTCCTCCTTTTTATTTATTTGGCATTCTTCTATTTAAGGCTTAAGCTTCGTCTTCTCTCGCAGCTCCCCTGAAGGTGGCTCTCTAGCCTCTGCTTCTGTGATCATGCAGGTCTATCTCGGTGCCTGAATGTTGTTACCCCCTTCCCATTGAGGGGTGCTTGATCTTCTATGTACTCCTGCTTTAGTGTCTCTCCCCATGCACACAGTTCTCGTTCAGGGGAGGTGCAGCCCTGTCACTTTGTACCTGACTCCCTTCAGTGATGATACGCCTCATCAGTGGACGGATAAAGCCCTCCTCTATAATGGCTTTGATTGTGGGGCTGCTTGGGAGGCGAAGGTCCGACAGGTGATGAATAGCTTAGTCCATCGGTTCGGGCCCCGCTTACCCCAGTATCTGCACAGGTGAACCCAAACATTGGGCCATTGGGGTATGAGGTTTACAGCTTGTCTTGCTCTCTCCTGACCTGCTGTGTGGCTTGGCCCAGTGAGGTGCATTCCCCAGATTCACTCTCCTGGTCTGCTTCTCCTTATATTGTTCCTCGAGTAGGTTATTTGCCCCCCGTCCAGCCGTCTTTCCTGTTGCTTTCTGTGTTCCTTGGTGCTCCCTGTGGCACCCTCTCCCTCTTCACCCCTCTGTGGCGGAAGTCTGCTCCTTGCTTGGTCTTGTCCCCTTAGTGTCAGGATATCTTGCCCGGTGCCGCGCCTTCTGTTTCCCGTTCTGTTGTTCAGCGAGTCGGTTGGGTCCTCCCACGTCAACTAGCCTCTGCCAGTCGCTGCTTCTCTTATTGAGCTCTCCAGGGTGGCAGTTCGCAGTGGATGTATCCGATATGTTGGCCCTCACATTCCACTCTCTGGAGCCAGTATCCGCCTACTGTCATGGAGTGTTTATTGTTACCTCCGTGTGATTTATGTTGGCCCAACGCAGTCTTGCTGGTGCAGTTCGATGGGCGGTATGAAACACCTGATATTAAAACTGATACACCCGGACCAGACAGGTTATGTCCCCAACAGAAATATAACCCATAACCATAGGCGACTCCACCGGGTGATTGAAGAGGGAAACAGGAGCGAGGGGGAAATGACGGTGGTGTCCCTAGATGCAGTCAAAGCTTTTGACTCAGTGAGGTGGCCATGGTTGCTGGAGGCCCTGGAAGAATACGGGATAGGGCCGGTTTATGTTAGGTGGGCAAAATTACTATACAGTGAACCACTGGCCAGGGTGCGCCCAGGATCGGTGATATCTGAGAGATGGCAACTCAGTAGGGGCACCTGACAGGGGTGCCCCTGGTCCCCGATGTTATACATTCTAGCCTTGGAGCCCCTGGCAGTGTACCTTAGACAACAATATGACATGGTTGGTATTGAAGTAAGGGGAGAGAAACATATAATATCCTTGTATGCTGACGATTTACTACTATACTTGAAATATCCGGAGGAAAACCTTCAATATATTCTAGATGTTATGGAAAGGTATGCAGAACTGTCCGGCATAGCGGTGAACCCCCAGAAATCGAGCATGTTCCCACTGGGGAGCTACAGAGGAGCCCCTCTGGAGCAGTTGCCAGTGTTGTCCGTACCATGGGCGGTTGATTCCTTCCGCTACCTCGGAATAGATGTGTACCATACTGTGGAGGAGGAACGCTTGCATAATACCGAGGTGGCTGTTGGGAAAATCCGAACAAGTATGAAGTTTTGGGAGAAGTTGCCGCTGGCGATGATGGACGGGGGGCGATGCTCAAAATGGTGGTCCTGACCAGGCTGTTACATTTCTTCAGTAATATACCATACTTGATACCCAAAAAGTTTTTTGTCAAACTGAATAGCATGTGCAGAGACTTCCTATGGCATGGCACTCGCAATAGAGTGGCGCTATGGAAGTTACAGAACTTCCATGATAGAGGGGACATTAAGCTGCCAAATTTTGAGGCCTATTATGTAGCTGGTCAGTTGCAATATGTAACCAAATGGCTTTCTGATGAGGTAACTCCTGAATTTAGGCTGTTTGGACAGGACTGCACTCGGTTTTACCTAAAGGAGATTATCTGGGTGCCTAGACTCGAAATGAAAGAACGCCCGGGTATGATGTTTTCTCGGGTGGAAGATGTGGCACAGAGTATGCCGACTGATGGAGAACCCGTACCCTTGTTCCCCACAGGTGGCGCTAGTCGCTTTGGCTAGGGGAGACAACCAACTCAGAATGATAATCAGGACCTATTGGGAATCGGTCGGGCTGGTTACATTGGGAGATGTATGGCAAGAGGGGATCATTAAGGATTTCGAAGAACTGGGAGAAGAGGCAGGCTTGCACAGAGGCCAATATGTCACGTATCTTAGGCTAGTGCAGATTATTCGTAAAACCTGGCCAGAGACTGTACTGGCGGAGGAGCCAGACATCATAATGGGAACAATATATGACATATCAGAAGGAGGGCACGAGATCTCTAGATTGTATGAGATGGTGATGAACCGGGTGGGGAAGGATTTGACTCATTTGAGGCTGGACTGGGAAGCGGAGGTGGGGGCACAGATGTCCGATGGGATGTGGGAGCGTGCTATGGGATACCACAAGAAGGTGTCCAGAAACACCAGATTGCAGCAGATACAGTTATACATAACGCATAGAGCCTATATGACCCCGAAGAGAATATCTAAGTTTGTAAACGCAGGAAGACAAGCATGCCCAAAATGCGATGAAGAAGACGCTGACATGACACACATGTTCTGGTCTTGACCAGTGATTGAAGGTTTTTGGATGGAGGTGACACAAAAACTAGCAGATAAAGGGGTCACGCTCAACATAGATATGTCCTGGGCCTGCCTGTTGGGAGGGTTTCCCAGACCATGGAATACTAAACATGTTGGGAAACTGAGGGACCTGGCATATGTGCTTGCAAAAAGAAGGATTGCCATGGGCTGGAAGCAGTGCCACAAGCCACGGGTTGAGGTATGGTGGTGGGATTTGCAAAAATGGGACGAGGCTGAAACGGTAGTATGGCAGGAGGCATGTAGCAAGTGCGGGGAAGATGAGGTGGGTAACCTGATGGCATGGAGAGTGTTAATAACAGGACTGTTTGGCACAATAATGGATTCTGCAGCTTCGGAAGGAAGCGATACCCGGCCACACGCAGCAGATACAGAATGAGAAACGCAAACAAGCTCTTGAGGGGGGAGGGATTTGGGGAGCAGCAATGCGCGTTAATTGATGTTCACGAGTCTGTTGTAAATAATGCTGCAAGTTTGGTTTGTATTGTTTATTTGTTTTCAAAATAATAAAAACTTTAAAAAAAAAAAAAACACCTGATATTACCCCTTAGGTCTGTAATCTGTCCTCACCAGGCGCTGTTGTTCACCCTTGCCTTGTCATTGGGTATGCCTGAGGGCTTCTCAGTATTCTAACCTCTGGTGTAGGCCAGAGGCTACAGGAGCTCTGCGTATTTAACTGTGATTTTCTGCCCTCTCATCCCAGGTCTGGGGGGCTTTGATGGTGTCTTCTGCCCATCTCTCGTCGCGCCTCTCTGGCTCTGCATTGCCAACCCAAGCGGGACTGGGATCTCTCAATGCGCAGTGGGTGCAGTCTGTTCCATTATCTTTAGGGCCAGTAAATGCGTCTTTTGGCATGTTTGTAGCCAGCGCCAGGGTTGTTTTTTCTGCGGCATCGGCCACACACTTGCCTGTAGCAATGTCTTATGCCCGGGACCAGCGTTGTTCATGCTCACCTTCAGAGATGGGGCCCGCGTCACTATCCGCCAGGTGGTCCGTCCGAACTGGTGTCGGCCTCCCCTGAGAGGGGAACCGCTGGACTTTGTGGCTCTTGCCGCGTGTTCCCTTCTGCCTCTGTCCGGAGATGCCCCAGCAGGATCTGCTCCAGAGCATAATGGTTCCCTGCACCGGAGCTAGGGAGTCGCTGCTGGGCTGTCTCTCTGCCCTGGCCCTCTCCCCCTTTCCTGGCACTCCGGCTGTCTGTGTGCAGCCCCTGCGCCGGCTACATCACTGCTTACGATGCGGTTGCCCTCGTCCGTTCAAAATCTCTCGGTCTTCGTGGACAGAGAGCCTCGCTTGCAGGACTGCTTCGCTGCGGCCACCGTCAGGTCCTTGAATGCGATGGTCCTCCTCGGCAGACCACGCAGCTTGCGCCCACCATCTTGAATTCAGCGGGGGGAATCTTTGTCACCAAATATTCCCAGTTTCCTCCTCAGATTATACACGGCGAGCTCCCCAGCTGTTCTCTGGACATTCTGCCGCCTGCACATGTATTTTGGCTGTGTGTTATGTCAAATCACGCCAGTTTGGTCGGATTCTGTTCAGGATCACTCGAGCTCTCGAGCTTCACCTCATATCGCATGGCTGCCAAGTCATGCCCCAGTACTGCACAAACTTAAAAGGAAAAAACAAATAAAGTAGAGCATAGATAATGTACAGTTGTTTTTAAAGTATGTGATGGAGTAATAATAGAGTTCAGAACATTTTGGAGATGGCTTCTCCCAGGACTAGGAGTCTGACATGTTATCCACCATTGCTCTGGCTCGGATACATGCCAATTGCTTATGTGCCTGAGAACGATGGGTCCATGTGTATTGTTGTCATGCAATGAAAGTGCAGATGTGCATGTTATTGGTTCTTCTCGGTTTCTGAGTGTCACCGAGAGAAGCACTTGCTATCTAAGCCTCTTACCCACTAGAATCATTCAAAATAGTTTTTCCTGTAGCTGTGTCCAGTTCAAATATCACATTTGATCGTAATATGAAAAGGACTGTTATATGTTCTCTGGTTAAAGCAGAACTCCTTGCAGGGGTGCCTTGCTTCCCGGCCCCTGGAAGAACCTTCTGCTTTGTCCTCTTGATGATGATAGGTTTGCTCCTGGCCTAGGTGGTGGTGCAGGAAAAGAGGGCTAGTGTTAATTTTCTGGTGACAGCAAGGTATCACGCTCAGTGACGAGCTTTGCCCCAAACATTGGTGCTCACTAAAAGGCCCTCTGTCATTTAAACACGGGTATAAAAAAAACCTGACCATCAGCCAAGCTTCGTGTCCCTGGTGGACATGTGCCCGGCAGGGGAGGCAATGCCTCTACAGTTCTGTTGAGGAGCTGGTCCACCCACTGCACCACCAGGCAAGTCTGATGCAGGCTTAGGGGAGCTTAAGAAGCTCTCTATCCTGCAGAAGAGCTCAGACCAAGCGACTTCAATCAGCCCTCTTCAATGCCTGTGTACATTGGTACCCTGAATCCCCACAAACGTTTAGACGCAGTTCCATGATGCAAAGTGTGCTTTGCAACCTGACTGAAAAATGCAGAAGATGCATATCACAAACTGTGTGGATGTGTTTTTTCCCCTAAATCCTGTGTAAGGTTTCTAACTTAAAAGCAATATGTTTAAATCATTTAAACAAATTCTATTTGCTGTTAGTAGCTTGCCTTCTGTTCTCTTTTATTTCAGAATATTATCAATGCATTATAATAACGTTACAGCTCAGCCGCACCCGTGAAAAAGTAACAGGCATTATTAGCCCCGTCTTCTAGGTGTACATTTTGCCAACCTCACAATGACAAGGGGCCTCATTCCGAGTATGGCGGTAAGGGATAGCGGCCACCGGTAACGAGACCGGTGGCGGTATTCCCTTACCGCCATACTCCGAGTTCCCTCTGCGCCCTCGCCCTTAACGCCTGCTTTGAGCAGGTGTTAAAGTCGAGGGCGCAAAGGGGCCTCCAAGCCAATAACGGTGACCGTAATGAACGGTCACCGTTATTTGCATCTTCCCCATTTCCATTGAGCCCTATGGGGGCTCATTTGGGAATGGGGAAGAGCCTTGGTGAATGGGGAATTACCGCCCCGCCAACCTTGGAATGGGGCGGTGATTCCGCCATCCACCAAGGCGCTGCCGTTCCGGGTACGGCGTCAACCAAGGCGTTAATAGCGCCATTGGTTAGCGCCGTACTCGGAATGAGGCCCAAGATGCTGAAGCAGTGGCAGTCAGAGAAACCCTCTACGTAACAAACGTTAATGTAATACGATTTCTCATTTTACCAGTCTCAGAAGGATGAAAGGTTAGTCCTGAAAGGATTCAAACACAGGAGCCACAAAATATTCACAGATCTCTGCAGCAAGTGCATGTACTCGTGAGTTACCTCGTGAGTTACATGACCACCGTCCAGCCTACTCCGAGAAGTTCCCCACTCAGGTACCGTGATCATTTTAAATGAATTATTTGAAATATATACAAACACGTCATACATATTGCTAGCACACCCCACAAACTAAATTGTCTATTGCACACTTTAAATGATGCTATGTAACTCAGAAACCTCTGTTTTATTCGCCTGAGGATGAAAACCCAGACCCCCCAGAGCCCTGCACCAGGCACATTCACCCACCGATATGCCTTACTTCAAACATTGTTCAAGCAATACGCACATATTCTCTTGCCATGACAATGCTGTCAAACAGAGACTTGGGCTTTCTTTTTAGCTTCCTCTCATTTGAAATATGTGTGGAAGGTTAATTCTCTTACCTCAAATGTGTGAGGAAGAGTGTGGTGCTAAACTGATGGTGGTAAGGTATGGGGTGGGAAGGGGTATTTCTCCTCGGCTGCAGCTTGATCGGTTAGCAGAAGATGAAATGGGAGAGGGGCACACTGCAGGTGAAAGAAGGAAGGAGCGACAAACAGGCAATAAAGACCGACTCCAGAGCTGGCAAACTTTGAAGGAGAGGATACAGAGAACGGGAAGAGGAGTGGACACAGCTGAGGACTGAGGAAGAAGAAGTGATGACTACGAGACCGCAGGTTTGCTGCGGGGATAGACCTGGAAGGAAATAGACAGGGGGCAGACGGGAGATCGAGAAGAGAGAAGGGCAGGTAACCCTGGAGAGGAGAGCAAAGAAGGAGGTAAAAGTACTACCAGAGGAGAAGCTAGTGAGGGTCAGCGACACTTAGCAGAATGGAAGAGGGGCACGTATGCACAAATAATCCTTACCTTTCAGGCCTGGCTTCTGTCCTCAGCCCCATCGACAGTGTCAGGAAACTGATTCGGCCCCGGCACCGACAGTTGGGGAAAACACGAACACTTATACCGGCCAGGTTTCCACTCCCTTGTTCCCCCTCTCGTTTGCACTTTCAGGTAACTGTGCCACGAAATTCTAAATCCATGAACATCCACCGGTGCCGCTGTTAGAAGGCGTTGGAAGTTACCATGGAAACTATGTCCTTCCGCGTTCATTCAGTCACGTGTCTTTTCACGCCAAGCCTTGTTTCCGTCTGTCACATGATCTATGGTTCCTACTTATGCCACGGCCATCCTTGAATCACTGCTTCTGAATTTGTTTTCTACGGCCATTGAAACTTTGTTCGGAACGGCTTTCTTGGTTATCTACCCGGCTATGTCCTATGGAAATTCCTTGTCTTGCTCCCTGTCTGTCTGATCACGAAACCACTTTACGACCCTTGGAACGCCTTTTTGACCTGCTACGTCTGCTGATTCTGTACTTCATTCTGCCTGCACGGATACTGACCCGGAACCCTCGACCATTCTTCCTGTTCGCTCAGCGTTGTGCTCATTCACTCATTCAATCACTCCCTCCGCATTACCTTACCTTGAGATTCTCTCCATCGTGTATACCTGGACTGCCTTTAGGAATACATCAGGCGTCCGCGTGCTGGCGGGTGTTAGGAGGAGCATTTCTTCACCTCACTGGAACGTGGACTGTTTTTCTTCCCTTCCATCGACCTGGGACTGCCTTCTGGGAACTTGCTAGGCGTCCTCGTGTCGGCGGTTGTTAGGAGGAACATTTCTTCACTCCATTGCTGCAAGGACTGTGTAACAGTGGGTAGGTCTTCCCATCTTCCATTCCGCTCAAAACCTACTTCGATCTGCAGAACCCCACTCTTGGACATATGGTAAGAGGTTTTGTCTTGTTTGTTCATGTTGTTCGTGATCCTGCTACTCTTCTTGGTTAACTGAACCCACTCATCATACTGTTATCCACTTCATAGGATACGCCTGTTTAATTATCATCAGGAAAACTGATCTAATACTGGAACGTTATCTGCTAGTCCAAAGGTACTATTTCCTTGATCTTGCCTTGTCATTTGTTCACGTGCATTCATTGGTATTAACCTTGACCTTCCTTTGCAGGTCAGCGGTATCCTGTGGCGTCCATCCATCTTTGGGTCAATTAACTCCTCAGGCGATTGTTTTTACATCCTTGAGGGGTACATGGGCAGAAAGAGCTCGCCGGCTACACAATGGGTTCCACTGCAGGAGCAGAACTCCAACAAGGAATATTACAGAGTTCTGACAGACAGACTCCCTCAGGTCGAATCCTGCCTCCTCTTGTCTGCAGATGGATGTAGAGAGACCCGCCCCGCCTGTTTCATTGACTTTCTCTTGGCTCTGTTGTCGCCTCAGAGCCCACACATTGAACACAGGCCAGGCCCAGCATGACACTTGGACTCAGCCCAGTGTCTCGGGCAGCACCTTCAATCATGGCGTGGCCCAGCCGGTCACACCTGCACATTCGACTGGCCACTGCACGTAGCACAAAAGGGCATGTGAGGTTTCAATGCGTAGTCTCTGGCATGCGTGGTGCGACTGCGAGCCACAAAATCCATGTTCAAGGCCCAGCGGGCAGTCAAATCAGGATGCAGTACCAGCTGGCCGGAATGGATGGCCCCAAGCAGTAGTCATATTTTCATTTTAAGTCCCCATGTATCCTTCCCCTAAGAAAAGAGGCCCTATAGCCCCACGCCTACCGAGGAAACCCCTGGGGTCCCGGTGGGCCAGTATAGACCTGCGAACCTGATGTGGCTATGCACACATTGCAATGGTCTGCGTCCATGATGCAAAAACATCTCTTCATGTCTTATGGGAGGGCAAGTGGTCAGTCAAGGAGCAAGTCACATGATCATGCCTTAGAAGAAGAGAGTGAGTTTTGCTGGAGGGATCAGGACCCAAGAAGTTAGAATAGATCGGAAAGGGGAAAGCAGCTCACATTGTTAGCAGCAGGAACCAGACAAAGTGCTGGCAGAGGTGGTGGTGAGGGTGGTCTGAGAAAATAAAAAGAATAGTTGCATTCCTCCAGGGAATTGTATCTTGGCAAGTCTCGTGTCAGGTTCCTCGCAGGTTGTGTAGTTCCTAACAGTCCTTTGCACCAGAGTAGGGCGATGGGCAGGGTCATTCCGTGTGTGCGTACGCGGCTGGGTTCTGCTCATATGCATACAAAAACAAACGTTTAAATGGGTGTGAGAGGCAATTTGCATGGATCATCTGCATGGAACTACTGCACAGTTTCAAAGTTCACATGAATTTTATATGCAGTAACACCCCATTGTCACAATCTCAAGGAAACATATGAAAATATGCCAGAAATGCTGCATGTGATCAAATGCATTAATGGTATGGCTATCTCTGGTCTACTAGCTGCCCACATCAAAATAAGACTAGTGCGATCAACAAGGGTTTTTGGATTTTTTTTACAGAAATCATAATTTTGTTCTCAGAATTAAATATGCATTTTCTTACTGTATTTGCAGTGCTTAAATTCTGTTAGTGTTTGCCAGGGCTGAGCCCATCAAGTTATTCCTGTGCACCAACACTTATTGTCTCAGACTCACATAATTTATGATGTGGTGTTTTGTAGCTTTATTGTTTTAATATTCACTGCCACACAGTCAAACGATAAAAAGAGGGGCAACGTGGCACCCTGCACATAGTGGACAAAAAGGGACATTCAACGAGCAGCAGCAAAACCAAGGAAGCAAGGACAGGGCAGAGGATGATTACATGTGCTAAGTGCCAATCTAAAGAAGAACATTTTTGTGAGGTTTCTGACAGCCAATAGTGTCATAACCAGACCTTCCTGGCTTTTGTCCCCGTCATTCCACTGAAACAGCCTTCCCTTGCGTGCTTAACCCTCTTCTTACATCTCGATACTCTAAACATTCTTCTGTTCTTATTCTTCTTGACCAATCTGCTGCTTTTTTTAAAATTTTGTTTTTAATCTCTTTATTTACATTTTTTGTAAAAGGTAACAGCAAAAAAATAAACAACACACAAGTAACATATGCAATTCAGCAAAATAAAACCATCCTTATAAGTAAATAACAATCAGAATAAAAAGCAATAGCACCTATGAAGCAAAACATTAATCCAAATCTGCTGCTTTTGACACTGTGGATCATTCTTTGCTTCTAGATTCTCTCTCCTCCTTTGGTCTTCGTGGTTCTGTTCTATCATGGTTTTCATCTTATTTATCTAACCATACTTTTGCTGTCTCCTGGGGTGGTAATACTTCACCATCTTTTCCCCTTGATCATGGTGTTCCTCAAGGGTCAGTCCTTGCTCCTTTTCTCTTCTCCTCCTATACTTCTCTTCTTGCCCCTATAATTTCTTCCTTTGAATTATCACACCATTTCTGTGCTCATGATACTCAGCTCTTGCTCTCCTTTTCATCTTTAACGCCCCATATTCATCATACTCTCACAACTTGCCTTTCTGCCATTAAATCCTGGATGACATCTCATTTCCTTACTTTAAATTCCGGAAATACTGAAGTCCTATTTTTTCTCGCTAACACTTTCTTGCCACAGACTCCTCCCTCTTCTATCTCTTTTCCTCCCTCCAGTCTATCTATCTGTCCTACTGCCCGTAATCTTGGTCTTTAGTTCGATTCTAATCTTTTCTTTGCCCATCACATTTCCATTACATCTCGCGCCTTTCAATTTCATCTCTACAATATTCACAGAGTCTGCCCTTTTCTCACTTTTCACGCCACAAAACTTTTTATCACTTTGTAAATTTTCTCTCGACTATTCTATTCTTCTGTCATGTTCTTTGGTCTTCCTTGCTCATGTCTTGCTCCTCTTCATTGGAACATGTTCCTGCTGTCTCTTCGTTCCATTACTTCTTATTCTTTGTTCAGTTCCTCTTTAAAAACTCACCTGCTTCACTCCTCTGATTGATTGCTACCAGCTGTATCTGAACCTTGATTTGCATTGCTGATTTTATGTACCGCTAACTTCTTATGTAAAGGGCTTTGGACAAAGGCGCTATACAAAGCACAATAAAATACAAATACAAAAATACAAATAATGCAGCATGAAATGGTACATTTTACAGCATAAAAAAGCAAATTTTGTGGCACAAACTTGTATTTATTGTGGCATTTTTGCGGCACATTTTCTATTGATTGAAGGGTGTAAAATTGGCACATTGTAGGAAAGATGCAGTGTGAGGCACAACAAAAGAGAGTCAGGTTGTCATTATTTGTACCGTTTATATCAATTTAACAGGAAGAGCCTCAGATGTCCCTGGCTTGAGAGAACAGTGTTTGTTTTGTGCTATGTTTTTGGTTTAATGTGCATGCCTATTTATCATTAATAACTGTACTGATCCTTATCAGTTATGATTGTGAAAATAATACCCTTCTATGTTCTCCAATCCCCCAAACAGCCGCATACCTCTTTTGTCAACACCCCTCACACTCACCAATGTATCATCACAACCTACGCTCCGGAACCTCTCACTCACGGTCATGCACATACTCACATGCTCTGTCACACTGCCAAGACCCAATTAGCACTGGCCAGTCCCTGTCATAATCCAAATCATACTCACACCTAGGGTCCCCAATTCCTCCTGCAGTCTTAAATCCTTAATTCTTTCTCACAACATCTCAATCTTGTATGTTTTCTCCCATTCTATTGCACGCTTCACTCATCCTTTCTCCCAATCTGCAAAATAAAAGCCAGGTTCTCAAAACTTTTTTTGATGTAAGTTATAAAATGCACAAGCACATTTCATCACTTGCACCCAAAAAAAGTATCCCAATACACAAAGGACATCAGAATGGGCACATCGTATATGCACCCATTCAGAAGCCCTTTTTCATCTCTGCGCAAATCAGGGAGCATTCCTGCATATTTAAAAGCGCATCTCAAATTTAGAAATAGGATGCGCTTTTAAATTTTGGAAACCTAAGACAACCTAAAACAACGGGGTGGGGAGTGCGCTGCATGGCAAGGTCTTTCCTGACCCAGTCAAGAATATTTGTTTTTTAAGTGTGACACCAGAGGTACGAATCGTTGCTGTCTCGCGTGCATTTCTTTTTCTCAGATGGGGTAGAAATGCTTTCTTTTTATCACATTTAACAGTGGGGGGGGAGGGGCATAAAGGTGAAATGCGTTGGGAGCCTGTAGAACATATTGGCCAGAGAGCACTTCTGACAGCAATGTATTGAGGGAGGTTGGCCAGCACATCATTTGCGCTACAGCTCGGCCCAATCCTGAATTTGGGTGGAAAGTTGGGAGATTCAACTCCAGCTTTGAGCTTGTGGTAAATCTCCTGACTTTTCGCTATTTTTCAGCCAATTTACAGTGGTGCAATTTGCGCCACGGTTAACATGCCGAAAATGCCCCGTAGAGTCATGTGGACTCCGAATAAAATGGGGATTTACAGCCTTGCCGCAACTCAGGATCTGGTGCTAATAGCGTGGGACTGAGTTGCGATAACGCTATTTGCATTGGGTGGTATCCCGGCGGATATATCACCCAACTTGTGATGGCCCCCTTGGTGTCTCATTTCAAGACACAACTATCATGACATTTGATGTTATGTTGATTGGTATTTGTAAATCTCACATATGGCATGGGTAGTGCACCCATCACCACAAACCAGCGGGTGGGAGTTGCAACTCTAATCCCAACTCTGTTGACACTCTAGCAGCACGAGTTTGGGGTGTCAGTGGGTGGTCGGTCAGCTGCCATGTCAGGGGCATGCCATAAACATTTTTAAGGCCATGAACATTTTTTTACAAATGAAATGCTGTATATTTTTTAAGAATAATCAAGCAATTTAAATAGAAGTTACTTTTCCCTGCATGAGAGTTAGGCACCAATGGAGTGAAATAGTGACACGTATAATACAATAATTGACAGGCACTGCTCCTGTAGCATACCATTCCAAGATGTCAGAACTATGCAGTAGTAATCTGTGGAACCATTTACTAATAACAAACGTTTATTTACGTATTTATTATTGATGATGTCATTATTTTATTTGGATTGCATCATTTGGAGTCGTTCTTTCTCTGCCACGCAGCACTGTTTGGGAACTCTCTGCCTTTGTCTCTCCATGTCATCAGGGATCACTTGTCCTTTCATCGTGCTTTGAAAACGTTCTTGTTCTAGTTTTTCTTTCTTTCTGCTTCCGTTTCTTTCTAGTCCTCCCAGCACCATCAGTGTAGGCTGTACCTTTGAAATACACTTAACATGACACAACTTGGCATCACCTGAAATGGAATGTTTGTGTCAGTATGAGCAAGAAAACGAGCAGCACATATTCAAGGTGAATAACACTGGTCACGTGGCCCCATGCAGTATTGGTTATGTGACTGTTTCAGAGCTAGTTTCCCCCACCACCAGTGGGCCTCACATCCCATTGTACCACATTCATCTTCAGGCGAATTGAGGCCCCATTTGCAGAGGCATTGGGCCTTTTACGAGTACAGCAGTAACCCTGCCTGTGCTACCGACATGTTGCCACCAAACTCGTAATATTTTACGGGCGCTTGACTTCCCGGTGCCACCAGGCTATTACAAGTGCAGCGGTCTGGGCAGTCAGGAGCAGGTAATATGTAAGTTTCCATTCCCATGAGAGTGGAGACTCTGAAGCACCGGTGCTTTTGTGAACGGTCTGCCTACCATGGCTGTAGCGCCCAGCAGGTCACACCTGTCGGGCACAGCAGCCAAAGCAGGCAGACACATAGTTTGCCGGGCCAGAAACAACAGTGCCACTGAGCTTACTGGTACCTTTGTTTCCGGACGGTCAAACGTATAATGAGACCCATTGTCTTGTCTCCTTTGCTCTGCAAAATGGTCCTGGGTGCATCTTGTATAAAGTGCTTGCAAATATTTATGAAGGCAATCCTTAATGTTCATCCAGAGTCAGCCAAAAGACAGCACTGCTGGAATTACCATGCATGCAAAGCAAGTATTTACTTGGGCTATAAACTAACACGTTCAGCCTCATTATTCTGAATTAGGTTTAATCAACATTTAATCCATACTGATTACTGTCCAGGGAAATGATTATGATAGAAGAAGAAAGACAAAATGCAAGCGCATCACATTTGCAGGTTATGACTGCTGGGATTGTTCAACCTTAAACAAACTCTGCCCGTTAAAGTCATAAATAGTAAAAATGAGAAAAAAGCTGTTCAGTGTAGAGCCGCAGTATATGATACAACAGTCAAATTATTTAAAACATGAATTCGGACTCATCGATAGTTTATCTATTCAAACGTATAATATGTCTATTTCCACAACTTTCAATGAACATCACAGTTCCGAGTTTTATGGAATATCGTGCTTTCTACAGATCCCCTTAGAATTTGGATTATAGATGTTTCTTTAGCAACATAGCAACACTTAGGGCCTCATTCCGACTATGGCGGTCCGGAAATAAGGGTGCCGGTAGCAACGTACCGATACTTTTTCCGGACCGCCATACTACAAAGATGCCGGTAGGGGCCACGGATGCCCCGTCAGGCCTGACCTGCTGGGTTTTCAGGCCCCTACCGGCATGGTTGTCACGGAAGCACTGGCACTGTTAGCAACTGCAAGGAGGGAGGGGGTACTTGGTGAGCGTCTGGCAGGGCAGGAGAGAATTTGGGATTTTGCAAGCGGTTTTCCGGTAAATGTGGTTATTTGTGTGTGTTTACAGATAACAGCGGTTATCTGTTGTACATTAATTACCACGTTTATCGGAAAACAGGTTTTTTCAAAACAGAAATCTTAGCAAAAAAGAGATTAAGACAAACCAGGGTAATTTTACTGCAACAGTGAGTTGGGGGTGTAATGGGTGTGGCCGAAGGCTATGGCTAGTGGGTTACTTTATGGAAACAAATGATGCAATATGGAAAGTGGATATGGACAAAGGCCAGGAAGGTCATGGCTAGTGGGACCGGAAGAGAGCTATTTGGGCAAAATGTAAAGAGGCCACAGTCGGAGTCTGTGTCCAATCGTCATAGGCAAAGTCCATGCCTAGTGAGCAGGAAAGAAAGGTAGTGTTTTAAATGATACAGTGGGCATGGCCAAATGCCCTTGCTAGTGGCCCGAAAGACATGTATAGTGCAACGGCCAAAAGGCTATGACCACCAAGTGGGTCAAACAGAAACATATTGGGGGAACATGTACAGTGGAAATAGCCAATGTCCATAGCTACGGGCCATGGCTTAAACCATGGCTATAAGCCTGTAAGAAAATAATGGTACAACAAAACCCTTGAAATTCACTGAAAAAACCTTAGTTAAGATGCCGTTAAATTGAGCAGATTTACCACAACAAAACACTTGAAATTTTGCAGACGTGAGAATTCATTTGCAGCTTAACTCGGCGCAATCCGTTGCAAAGCCCATGAGCACATATATATATTATAAGAGAAGGGATTCACAATGACATACAAAATGGCATTATGTGGGACATGGCACTATGGGAGACATCAATGGGAACGCGATGAGTTATGCTGGTCATGACTTACAATTTCCACTGAATTTCAAGGGTTTTGTTGCATTAAATCGCCTGAACTTAACTCCACCTTAACTAAGGTTTTTGAGTAAATATATATTGTAGTGCAGCGGTCGTGCACTATAGTTAACATGAGTATCAAGTTCCACAGGAAACACAAAATATGAATTGCTGATAAGTTTTGGCTTGTATGATGGATTTGGCTGATATTCTACAAACAAAAAAACATGTCATGGCCGCCTCCAGACTTGAAAATGTGGGAAAGATTAGTTAAAAATGAAAAAGTTATTAAGAAAGAAAATAAACACTGTTTTCAGCCTTCTCCCACTCATTTCTCCATAGGCAAAAAGTGCACATTTCTGTACCGTGCAAAGCAAAAACTGCTGGACGGAAATGGAACAGGTACGAAACAGTTCTATGTGAAAATGCTCCCAGGAAAATGTAGTCATGTGAAAATGTAGTCAGCAAAAAGTTGTCTTAAAAAATGTAGTCATTCAATACATGCAATCAAAAGTGTGAAAATGTTGCCAGTAATAAGGTTGCCAAAAGAGCTTTTTTTAAACACACAAAAGTACAAGGTTATAACCCTAAAAATGACCCAAACCTCTAACGAAACCTCCACAATCACCCTAACTCCATTTCTAAACCTTCCCCTAACTCTGATTACAAACCTTATTCTACCATGAACTCTTACAGAAAACTAACCCTTAAGCCCGCTAAAGCCTTTTATTTGCATGTTAACAATACAAAATAAATAGAAAATGAATGGTGAACATATCAACAACCCCATCACCATCTCGCCACAAAGTACAATGCCCGTACCCCCAAACCCTTGCTCTAAGACTACCTTAGCCTTACCCTACATGCAACTCTACCACTTAACCTAATGATTACTTTACCCTAACCACTAATGCGTTATCCTAAACGCTATCCTACGCCATCATCCTTAACCTTCTCCAACCTTCATATCACTTTAACACTTCCCCAAACCATTATTCTATTAGCACTACCCTTACAATCACCCCCTTCCTAACACTAACCCTGACACTTGAATCTAACAAGTGACCAAACTCTGACTTCTTTACTCTATCCACTATCCTTACCCCATTTCGTATCCTAAACCTAAACCATGCAATCACAAGCCCACTAAACCCTCCTTAACCCTAACAATTCCCCTAGCAGCACTACATTTTTAGCTACTTTTCAGCTGCATTTATTGACGACTTTTTGCTTGGCAACTTTTTCACTCTAGAGGTATTTTCACTGCAACTTTTTCACCGATTACCTTTTTGTTGGCTACTTTTTCACTGGATACCGTACGAAACAACTTGGGCAGGATATGTTGACTCGATTTCTGGGAAGGGCCAGGGGTTATCCAGTAGTTGTTTAAAATAATTGACAGCGAAGAAAAGTTTGTCAAGGAGTCCCCCAATTACACATTTTGGGAACAATATGTCATACAATATAAAACAACACAGTTTCACAGTTTTCAGCCCATTCATTTTCCTGTAGAGAAAAAGTGCTCATGGCGAGTTGGAGCCGAGTCGGCAGTGTGAGCAGACGTTCGCCCTTTATTATTCCGTACAGATCCGATTGAAACACGCTTCTCCGATAGATGGCCCCTGTCACTTCACCTACGGTGTAGCGGATCAATGCGTCTCCTTCCACGAACACCGGAGACCTCGCCATGAGCCATTTGTCTTCTCCCGCGTATCCAGTCTATTAAGAGACTGATTCCAGTAGTACAACTGTTGTCCTGTCCTGCTACGATTTGTATCTACATCCGGTAGCACAGCACTTGCAGCAATTAATGACTAGCCTCCATTCAATAATGATGTTTTGATAAATTACCATTTCACTTGCCTGGATGAATAAAATTAGGTGTACCTTGCTACAGAATTTTCACCAATGTGCCTCCAGATGCAACTTCTGTAAGCCATTAAATGGCTCACTGCCTCACCGCTCTTATCACACTCGATCTAGCGATAATAAATCCACAATGTCAGTATCAAATCACTATAAGGCCCACTGTGAAGAAATCACCTGTCCTGAAGATGGCCACAATATCCACCCATCTATGGACACCTGAGAAAATGTCCAATCCATCATTTGGCCGAAACATGTCGACACCCCATATCTAAACAAATGTCTAAATGTAGGCGTTTGCACAACTGTTACATAGGATTATAGGGTGTATTGATTTAGCCATCCTTTCTTTTTTCATCCTTCTTCATTTTTTCTGTAGCCTTTTTTCTTGTTTGATGCAAGGATTATACATTTGTCTTTGTGCCTCTTATATTTTATGGATGTATTAAACTGTTTTTTAATAATTTTTTATATATGTTATTAAAACTTGACCTTATGTACGCTGTTGCGTTTGCCTATCTTTATCTGTTGACTCCTTGTGAAAATGTTGTTTGTTAGACTTTTGTGTATGTGACCATAAGTGCTTCAACCTCATCCTAGGATCGTAGTAGTGAGGGGTAATCAATTCTCACTGCCGTTACCGGCACCCCTGTTTTCATACATTTACCTGTCCCTTTTTGAGAATTGCTCCCCCGAAAACAAAACATTTTTGGGATTTGGACTTCTTTTCTAGTACACTTTGCTAACCTGCTCCACACTAGGATAATACTGTGATTGCTAGCCTGCTCCACACTGTGATAGTACTGTGATTGCTAGCATGCTACACACTACTATAGTATTGTAGTTGCTAGCCTGTGTCGCACACTAGTGAATTTGTTGAGTTTAACTTGATTCACATCCAGAAAGGTCCATACTTTGAATGTTAATGTGTGTCAAACTCTAGGAATTTGATCATCTAACCTTAATCCTAGACGTCCCACACACTGCCTGGCACTATCTGAAGTCTAGGACCCCTCCAACTGTCTTGTCGCCTCAGATCTGGGTATTATATTACTGACTACTGCGTTCTGAAACCTAACCTGCCACTATCTGAAGCCTAGGCCCCACCACTGTCGAGTCGCCTCAGATCAGGGTATTAGATACTGACTACCACTCTCTGAAACCTAGACCTTCCTCCAGTTATCAAGGGGTTTTAAATCTTGCTATTTGAACTACGACCTGAGACTGTTTGAAACACGAGCCTCTCTCTTGTCGTTCAGGCCCCCAATTGAGGCGTTGAGCACTGCTTACCATTCCCTGTCATAAACATCAGTGAAACCTAGGTCTCACCATCCTACCATCAATACTCCTGAGAACCCATCAATACCTACCTCAATTGAGACCTACACTGCCCGACAACCGAACGCCCAACACTCCCCAACACACCACAGACAGTACGCTGGCAGGAAACACACTTAACCCATCGACGGAAGGACAGACGGCACCCGAAAGCATCCAAGCATATCAAGCTTAGAGAAAACGCCAATACTGTCCTAGCACAAGACATTACAGACAACCATTTGCCTGTTATCTCTGCACCAGGAACCAAAATACCCCGACGTCGAAATGGACACAGAGGAAGAGAGCAAGATCATGCAGCAATGGACACAGATACACAAATCCAACTGCCCCCAGTAGAAGTGGCCTCAACCCCCACCTACCACCGCCATCATCAGAACAAACTACATAAGAGAAAAATCCTTATATCTTACACCATACGTCGTGACAACCACAGAGCCTTCGATACCTCAACAACACTGACATCTCGAGACAAGCAAAGTACCCCCCAAACACCCAGAAAAAAGATGGGAGCACCCAAGAAGAGAGTGGGAAGATTCCAACCCTCTTACCCCATACATTACAAGAACAGAAGGGCACTATCGATACCCACAACATACCAGACAAGACGACGACGCCATGGTAAACAACAACCCAACCATTAACCTATGAAGAAGAAGCCTTTGCTGATCTTCAACCAATCACATCACTAGAGAACCACAGCAATTGAACAGCCAAGCTATCAATCTAGCGGAACACTTCAATGAAGAATCAGCCTTTGCTGATCTTCATTCAATCAACATCACTACAGAAGCAACCCAATTAAACACCTACAAACCAAAACAAGGAACAACTAATAAACAAAACCACACCAAAAAGATCCACTGTAATTTAATAAATGCAAGATCAATGTCCAAACATGCCACCAATATATACGTCCTCCTATGTAACAGAGGTATCAAAATCCTATTTGAAACTGAAAAATGGCTAGGCGACAGTTACAAGATCACCCTCAACAATTGCTTGCATGAAAACATAAAATGCGTCCAAGCAAACAGAAAAAAACAAAAGGGGGGGGAGTGACTGGCAATCATCCACAAGGAACACATGGCTATCAAATTGGAAGACCCACTAAACATCGATAAATGTGAATCCTTAATCCTATGCCTATCAGTGAACCCCAAAACTAACCTGAAATTCATACTGATATACAGACAGCCAACCTACACTGCAACCTTCGTAGACGCCTTCACAGAAGCAATCACCATCCTAGTCATCGATCATAATCATCTGATCAGAACCACAACCACACAAAAATCTCTAACCGGCCAACTAGCAGCAATGAATCTACAACAAGAAGTCAAAGGAGCAACCCACTCGGCAGGGCATACATTTGACACTATCTTCGCTAATAAAGAACTTCTTACCACGGCAACCCCAATTCAAATTCTATGGAGTGACCACCTCATAATTATTTTCATAATCACAATGACCCCGTCCAATAAACAAGAAACAAAACAAACCGCTGATCACCATGAAAAGAAACTGGAGAACCATCAAAAACCTAACTGAACTTCGGGAACTCAGCAAACCACAAGCAACAATTATGGAAGAAGCTGACCTGGACAAATAAGTAGCTGTCATAACAACAATCGACGAAATCTCCAAAGAAAAACCTTTCACTCCTTCACGTAAAAGAGCAATGGCAAAATGGTTCACCCCACTACTCAGCGCCATGAAAAAAAAAATGAAAACTAGAATGGAGGATCAAAAACGACACTGGAAATAAACTGAAAGTTCAACAACACATCCGCTCATACAAAAAAGAAATACAAAAAGTAAAGAGGAAATACTACGACAACCAAATCTTCAAAGCACCGATCACCCAAAAAGAACTATTCAAAATCATAAATTAAATAAAAAATCCACCTGGTTGCAACATCTCGCCAATACCATCAATGAAATTATGCAATGACCTAGCAGACCACTTCAAACACAAAATCACTATCATCCAACAAGCCATACAAAGCAGACCATGCGATCATACTACGGAACCCACCTATCCTCACAAGTAACATCCGAACAAACTACGAAGCTTCCCTGAAATATCAGTTGAGACTTTCGTCAAACTGATAAATCAAAGCAACAAAACAGGTTCTCCTGAGGATCCCTGCCCTCCGGACATATACAAATCAATCCTCAAACAAGGAACTCCCATGGAATACCACAGGAATGTCCTCAACCTTCAATATCTCAACAGGGAAAGTGCCACAGCCCTTCAAATTAGTGTATTTCAGGCCACTACACAATGATACAACTTAAAACGTAGAGGACCTCTCCAACTACAGACCCATCTCTAACATCACTTACACAGCCAAAATGCTTGAAACGTACATATACAAAACAACCCTTCTTAATAGAAGAGCACTGCCTACTAGACCACGCACAAGTTGGTTTCAGTCCAATGAGAGGAACGGAATCAGCTCTCTGCTCAATATGGGACGACCTAAAAGCAAACGCAGACTCAGACAACAGTACTGCCTTGATACTACTAGACCTGTCTGCGACATTCGACACAGTTAACCACAACATCCTCCTCTCAAGATTAAAAGGACTGGGAACAACAGACAGCACCCTACTGTGGATCAAATCCTTCCTAACCAACAGAACAGAAAACATATGGATGAAACCTTTCACATTTAACAAAGAGACTCCACATGTGGAGTACCACAAGAATCATCCTCCCGGTTATTATTCAACATCTACCTATCTCTACTAATCAAAATCATCCAAAGACATGGCCTCACTTGGTAAAACTACGTCGACGACACACAAATAGTCATCAAAATACAAGACACTCAACAAGAAAATACACCACTAGAGAACTGCCTTTGTGACATATTCAACTGGATAAACTCAAACTACCTCAAAATCAATCCAGGAAAAACAGAAATAATGATCATCAGGAAAAAAGGAGAAGACAACCACTACATCCCTTGGCCAAGGGAACTTGGTACAACCCCAGTCCCATTGTTGATTGTACGCTCAAGTAAATGCTGTACTCAAAAAATGCTTCTTTCTCCTGGGAGTGGCAAATAGCATCCTACCGTTCCTGTCATTTGCCAACAAAACACTTACCATCAAAGCGCTCATCATGTCCAGAGTAGATTACGCTAATAGCCTGAATGACTTCTAAAAAAACTACAACACATACAAAATGTGGCGGCCAGATTGCTTCTCAATCTACCCCGAAGAGAACACATCACACCTGTGCTAAAAACACTACATTGGCTACCAATAAAACAACCAATCAAATTCAAATCAATGTGCATCACACACAGAGCAATCCACAACCAAGGCGCTGAGATCCAGAGAGAGAAATGATGTCTACCTCAACCAACAAGAATGCTCAGATCAAGCAACGACATCTACCTGGAACCGAAACCCTACAACAAAAGAAAAGAGGAACTTCTTTCTCTCACCAGGCACCGAGAACTTGGAATGACTTACCAAATCACATACATAACACAAGAAATCACCTACTATTCAGGAAACTGCTCAAATCCTGACTCTTCACTACGTAACTAGAAGACCACCCACAGGGGCACACACATAGCTAAAACAATGATGAACGAAGATACCAACTCCCAGACCCCACCAAGCAATCAACTACAGACTGAACCTAAGGAAGACGTTCTACGACACACCAAACTACAAACAGAGAGATAGCTGTGATAGGATGACACTAAAGACTGAATACATAGACAGACCAAGACGGAAGGACAAGAACGATTCATCAATAGCACCCTGGCCCGAAATACACCCAAGCTCCAACAGACCTACGTCCCAATAGATAGCAAGGGAATAGGGGGCAGAAAATCCACAGCACCAAAACCAGAAAGGGGGGTACTAGACATACCCAACCCATTATACTAAGTTCATTACAATACAGCCGGGCACACACCGCATCATCACCCACAACAGTTAGATGGTCAAGAAAGGAAAGCAGCAACTAAGCCTACCCATAGGAATGCTAGGTAAACAGAACAAGATCTGCTAGAACCAGGACATACAATCCACTAACCCAACTTCAAATCTCTACATACCTAATTCACTTGAAAATCCACACAACCATCTCTCGCCTAGAAACTTGCACGTACTTCACCACACCGCAACAACAACAAACAAACAACACATAAATAGCACCAACAGCACACGATGTTCCGCCCTGGTCCGATACTCACACCAAAGCTCAGCGCACAGTGGAAACTGAACTGAAGCCGCCAACAGCACACCACTTCTCTCTCACTCTCCTATTTCCTCTTTACAGGAATAACCTTACCCGTTCGCCTTCTTGTTTTACAGATCCGCCTGAGCGCCTGGGGACCAACTGCATTGGTGATGGTGCACGATATAAATACCTTTAACATTTAAGAATATCAACAGCAATCATATCAGGCTAGAGGTCGGGAGTGGAAAAGAAGACACCATGTGAAGTTAGAGATTTGGGGGTGGCTTGGGGAGCCAGTTCTGGTAGAAAATGTTTGGTTTATCAGCGGAAGACCATGTCAATCTCACAAGATTACAGCAGCAGCGCTGCAAGACACTCTCGAAAAAGAAGGTGCGTCACACGAAGCGAGCAGTGATAGGGGGTAATTGTAGAGGGATAAGGAGAAGAAAACCCTATTGAGTGGAGTGAGAGGGCCTGGAAAAAAGAAGGGGCACACATGTTGAGTGCCTGGGAGGATGTGGAAGACTGTTTAATTCTCAGCAATATTTCCAGTTATCACAGGAATCGGTGAACCACCACTCGACCTCAGGAATTTCTGTTATTGGAAATGATTACTGTGAAATTATAACGGGAATAAGGTTTGACATCCACAGTGCCTACAACTACTGGGCGTGGATCAATTGGTGTTTGGTAACAAATTAATGGTGTGACATGGCCAGTGGCCATGGTACGTGGGCCCAAAAGAAAGATATTGATGCAACAAATACAGAGGCCACAGCCGAAGGCCATAGCTAGTGAGACCTCAAGAAACTATGCAACATGTTTGGCCATGGCTAATGAGCACAAAAGAAAACTAGTCGTACAGCATGTACAGTGGCCACAGCAAAAGTTATGGCAAGGAGGCCCTGAGGAAACTAAGGTATAGCAGAACTCTTGCAATTGGCATGGTGGAGACTGTGGAAGGATTGGCCAATTCCATGCAGATTGTAAAGAGTTCAGCCATGTTGTTACAGAGTCGTGGGCCCTCTTCTTAGAGTGAATAGTGAGACGATATTGCCTTTGGGGAAGGCAACAGGCCTGAGCCTGTGGTCTGCAACTTCCGTTCTGTGGTTCTGCATTTGTGCTTCAGGCCCGCTAGATCGGAGTCATACCAAGTGTTACACTTGGTGGCATGTTTCAGGTGGATCCTCATGACTGAGGCAAGAATGTTGAGAGTGTTAGATATGGTGTGATGAAGGTTGGCGAGAGCAGAGTCGGAAGTGGAGTCTGCAGAGGGAGGAGAGGGTGGGATGACGGTGGATGCAAAGGCAGCAACTGACACTCGTTTCATCAGGCAGATGTCCGTGAATGAGGTTGGCAGAGCTGGGGGAGGTGAGGTCAGAGGGTTGAGAGGGCCCAGGTAGGAGGAGAGGAGGGAGTAGTCTGACCATGGGAGTGGGGTGGTGAGTGGGGAAGAGAGCAAAAGATCTTTGTGGATAAAGGCATCAAGAGTGTGTCCAGCCATGTGGGTAGGACCCGAGGGGAGAATGGAGATGGAGAACAAGGTGCAGAAATCACAGAAACGAGTGGACGCTGTGCTTGAGGAGTCAAGGTGGATGTTGAAGTTACCCTGAAGAAGGAGTTTAGAGGAAGGAGTAGAAATCAGCCCATTCAGAGAGGAACAGAGTGATAGAGCCAGGTGGACTATAGATAATGGCAATGGTCAGGGAGGAGGTAGGAGAGATGACCAGCTTGCAGACCAGGCTCTTGAAAGAGGAGTATGCATGAAGGGGGTATGAGGCAGGAAGGGAGCCACTTAGGAATGCTCAGGGCAACCCCACGGCCAGAACGGTTAGGGCAAGGCTTAGAAATGATCCTGTAGCCATCAGGTAGAAAAGAGGCAAAAGCAGTGGCTGAGCTGGCATTGAACCACGTCTAGGTAAGAGTGAGGATATCGAGGTCAATGTCTTCAAGGAGGAGACAAATGTCATCAGAGCGTTTGATAGCAGAGCGAGCATTAAGTCTGACTAGGTGAAGCAGGTCTCTGCCTTTTAAGGTTTTCCGAGGAGGAGTACAGGGGCGTGGTACACCAGTCGGAGGAGGGGAAAGAGGGACAGGGAGAGATGGGGAAGGAGTAGTAGGTGCAGGAGGGAAGTTGATGAGGGATGGTAGGTGCTCTGGACAACGCTCCAGAACATTGTTTTTTGCCTGCCAAGCCATTACAGAAAGGAGAAAGGCCATATGCAATTCAGACTTGGTCCCACCCCGAAAGGGGCAGTACCGAGCAAACCTCTAGATCACATCTCTTATGCATGAGACCACAAGCATCCCCAGACATGTTTCGGCCTCATTGTGCGTCATCAGTGAGAAGTAGCTTGGGTCTCTAGGCACCAACAGTCATGGGACCCATGTCTAAGCATATCTGTCACACTCAGGGTGATAAAGCCAATCAAAGAGGTGATGGCTGGAAGTTTAGAATTAATCTTAAACCGCTGGCAATTGCTATGGGCAACCCTCCAGACCATCATTCCTAACCTGCCAAGCCATTATAGAAAGCGGAAAGACCATATGAATATCCCGCGGGCCTGAGTAGTTCAATGCTGCTGTAGGTGTACTTTGTTTCCATTATCAGGGGAATATTGGGGAATCCCATGGGAATGGGGAGAGAGTGAAATAAAAAACAGTAATTTCACACCTGCAGTGATCACATATTCTAGGCAGGGGGCAGTGGGTCTCTGTGCTGAAGGTCATGGCTAGTGAGCCCCAAAGAAACCAATTGGTGCAACATGTACAGAGGCCACGGCTAAAGGCAGTGGCCACTGCCCATGGCCAAAGGCCATGGCTAGTGGGCCCCAATGCAACCTATTGGTGCAACCTGTACACTAGCCATGGTCAAGGGCCATGGCTAGTGAGCTATGAAGAAACCTATTGGTGCAACATGTACAGTTTCCACAGCCAAATGCAATGGCAAGTGGACTCAGAAGAAACCTATTGGTGTAACATGTACAGTGTCCATGGGCGAAGGCCATGCCTAGTGGGCCCCAAAGAAACCTATTGGTGGAACATGTACAGTGGCCACGGCTGAAGGCCATGGCTAGTGGGTTCCAAAGAAACCTATTGGTGCAACATGTACAGTGGTCATGGCCGAAGGCCATGGATAGTGGGCCCGAAGAGACTATAGTATACCAAAAACCTTGAAATTCAGTGAACTATCTTTAGTTAGAAGAGAGTTAAGGTGATCAGATTTAAAGCAACAAAACCCCTGAAATTCAGCAATTGCATTTCGAGTAAGTCCAACTTAACTATGCGCCCCCTAGGGTGAGTAGACCAAAACAGTGTTTTTCTTTTTTTAACAAATATTTCCGAAAATGTCCATTCTTGGGGGGCCCATGAAAAACATTTTGTTTGGAAAATATCGGCCAAATCCGTATTGCAAGTCAAATGTTATTAGCAATAGAATTTTGGGATTTCCTATAGCTCATATATATCACCTTACATTTTTTTCAGTGACCGTCGCTCTATAACATATTATAGCGCAACGATAGCTGCCCTATAGTAAATATGAAACCTATCATCCACAGGAAATGTGAAATTAATGTGAAAATTATATGGTTAATAACCTTTCTGCCCTACGATGGATCAGTATGGCATTTGACATTCCTATATCAGAGCATGGGCCCCCTCAGGATTGGAATGTTTTGTTCAATTCTGTGTTATGGTTGAAAAGATATAAAGGGTAAAAATAAAGTGTGTGTTTTTCACTTTTCTTTTAATTTTCACATAAGGAAAATTTCAAATTTTTGCTCACGCTCACAGCCCGAACCGCTGGACGGATTTGAACCATATAATAAATAAGTCGGACATGAAGTACTCGAAGGAAGTCGTTTCTTGTTTTGGCACAAGTCCATCAAGTGGTTATTTAAAAATGTGGCGCAGAGTGGTCTGTGTCTGTACCCCAAAAGTTAGTCATATTCCCCATGTCTCTGGAGGATAGCTCAGCGGGAACGTGCTCACCTTGGAAGCAAGACGACACGGAGCACCACACGTTCGATCCCCTGGTCCGTGCTTAGATACCTCTGGGTATTAAGCGCGTTATAAATAACCTATCATATCATATCATATAATATCATATATCATAATGCATTGCAGTTGCAAAGCATTTTCAGTTGTGAAATTCAGCCATTAAACGTTTCGCAATTCAAGTTTAGAATCAACATTTTAAAGTGCCCTAAAATTATGTAAAGGGTGTAAATTAGGATGTTTTGAGGGTATGGAGCATGTGGGCAGGGCAACGGCAAAAGATGAGTTGTGAAGGTTTGAGGATTGGGATGTGTCTGTTTTTTTTACCAAGCATTTTGCTGAGATCAAGAAGTGGTAAAAAGAAAGAGTAGATTCTCAGATACTATGATATATTGGTATGTGTTAATCAGTGTGGTTGCTAGGGAAAGATAAGTATTTCAAGTTTATTTAGGATGATTTTTTTAAAATGTATATTAAAAATGACTTTGTATATTAACTTAAAATTTGTAGGGGCTTGTATTAAGGTCATTTAAAGTCTTGCATTTGTATATTGAGATCGAGAACTGTTTTGTTTAACTTTGTTTAGTAAATAAAATAGTGCGCCACAGAGACGCATTCATCGCGGAGCCGTGGTTACATTGTGTTTTGTTTTGATTGGATGAGGTTTTCACATGATCTGAAGGAACGCTTCTCAATTCACTACACGCATGCATGATATTTATAAGTATGCAGCGGATGTTGCCTTGTGCTAGGCAGCTTAACCTGAAGGATACCTGCAAATTATGCATCATACAGGAGAAGGGCCACAAAGCACTGCTCTGCAGAAGACTTTATGGGGGAGCTTACTTGGGTTCAAACTACCCCAGAATCTCCAGACCTAAATACTATCAAGATGATATGTGCACAACTTAAGGGGTGTCGTATTCATGCACACATGCTGCCAACAAGGCAGACATCTTGCAGGGCATCCCAAGGTTTTGGTGGCAGGTCCTGACCGCAGCTATCTACGCAAGGATGATAAATCACATTATGGAATATGTTCCACGTGATTGTGGTGCACAATGGAGTTATGACCAATATGTAAATTAACTTGATGCTGCTGTCATGGAGAACACATGTGGGGCTTGATTCTCAGTTGAGAGTACTTTGGTAAATCCTTAATGGCATCACTGCAGGGTGAACACAGAAATGGTCAGCAACCCATCCCAAACATTACAATACCTTATAGGTTTTTTTGCGCTTTGACTTTAATACAACAAACAGAAGATTTGATGACTTCACAAAGACGGGGTTCTGTTCTCCCGATAAGCATAATGGTCTAAGGGGCGCCAGTAAAACCTAGAAACCTAACATTACTTCCCTAGTCCTCAAGAGATATCCAGCTCAGATGTGCAACCTAAACATAATTAAGACTCACACTCTGTATCCTCATCTGTTTGATATAAATTGTGTTTGTGCATATTTCCAAAACACTTCTCTCACCCAGAAAAATACACAATGGTTCAGTAAATAACAAACCATTAGTTGCAAGGTTTCATCTCTCTATTCTGCTTGCAAGTATACAATACAAAATGGCATATTACCTTAAGCACATTAGGCCTAGTATTGAATATAGAGGCATGGATTTCTTGAATTAGCATGCGCTTGACATTTACATTTGAATTCTCTTACAATTACATGGCCCAGCAACATTATTCATACAATTGAATAGTGCAAACTATGTTTGTTAATGTTAATGTTAATGTTAAAGGTATTTGTACCCCACGCACCGACACCAAAGGGATTGGTCCCCAGGCGCTCAGGAGGATCTGCAAACAAGAGGGCAGGGAGAGGGGTAATCGGGTGAAGAGGAAGTAGGAAAGTGAGAAAAGTGAATTCCTGTTGGCAGCTTCAGCTCCGTTTTCACCTTGCGATGAGCTTGGGTGTGAATATCAGATCGATGTGAGTGCTCGTTTTCTGTTGGTGCGAGTCATGTGTTGTTTGTTTTTTGTTGCCCTGTGATGAAATCCATGCGGTTTGACATGCGAGAGGGTGGTTGTGCGGATTTTTGTGAGTGTTAAGTATGCAGAAATTTGAGCTTTTGTGTTAGTTGGTATAACTGTTGGTAAAGGATTTATTTTGGGAGCAAGAACACAAGTGTAGTACTCTATGCTAAAGTGTATGCAGCACTTGAGCCAAGTGTTACCTACTGTAGAGTTAAGCTGAAGCCTGATGTGGCAGAGTATGATGTTTGATTTTTGCTAGTTTGCAGGCTACTTTTCTGGGCAACCTGGATGAAGTGGTGTTTTGGGCACATGGGAGAAGATTGACGGGTTACAGTGGACCAGCCACTGGTCTGGGGGGACTAAGTCAGAGGGTTGTGTGGGATGCAGCAGTAAAGGTTGACTGCTGCCAGTAGGCCAGTTATTGAGGAGCAGTGGGGTTGAAGAGGGTGGTTCAAAAGGGCCATGGGTTCCATATTTGCATCCACAAGAAAGTATTTATTATATTGTTACAAAGCTGGATGTGTTCACCCACAAACCGTGCATGCACACATGTGAGTGCTGTGCTATTCAGAATAAGAAGAAGTCCCACATTGGTGTCTGATCCACCAAAGTTAAATTGCTTACAACACTGCTCAATTTGATAAAAAGGAACCTAATACTTGAACAGTATGTGTACCATATAACTCACTCAGACTTAATGATGAGTTGCATATCCTCTGCATAAATGAGTTACAGTGCATAATTAGGTGTGACATTACCTACACTCTTTTTTCTTGGAGCCATGAAGTGTACCCTTGGGGCACATGTGGGGCATCAAATGTGTAAGAGCAAAACAAAAAGGCGATGGCTGGAAGGTTTTGAATTAATCATAACCACGGGCATAGCTCTGGGTAACCCTCCAGACCATCGTTTTTCAGCCTGCCAAGCCATTACAAAAGGGGAAAAACCATATGCAAATCAGGCTTGGTCCTACCCCAAACAGGGCAGTCCAGCCCGAACTGTTAGGTCACATCCCTTCTGCTCAAGACCACAAGCATCCCCACATATGTTTCAGCCTTGTTGGACATCATCAGTGAGGTGTAGCTTGGGTCTCTAGGCCGGGCAGACTCGGGACCCACGTCTGGGCATACCCGTCCCACTCAGGGTGACTTTAGCAAAACAAAAAGGTGATGGCTGGAAGGTTTTGAATTAATCATAACCACGCGCATAGCTCTGGGCAACCCTCCAGACCATCGTTTTTCAGCCTGCCAAGCCAGTGGTTCAGATTAATTCAAAACCTTCCACCCATCACTTCTTTGGTTTCCAATGTATAAGAGGGCATGGACGTGGGTGGAGCCAAAGGGCTGGTGACAGGGCAAGAAGCTAGAGGGACTGGGTATACTGCTGCATGTGGTAGGTTTGGATAGAGGTACATTCAAAGAGTCTGAAGGGTGCCTCGTTATGAGTGTACTGTTACATGCTGTAAGTGTGTATTGACGTGCATTGTGAGAGCTCTGAACATGTCTCTTTACTGTATTTATATAGTCATACATATTGTAAGTCTGAATAGAGAGGCACAAGTTAGGAGAGGCACACTGTAAGTTATCTGAGTGTGCTTCAGTATGGGGATGGGATACTAATACATGATGTAATTGTAAGTAGAGGTGCATTGTGAGAGCGTGAGGGTGTCTTGGTTCTCTATTTTTATACAAATACATGTGTTTAGTGTGGATAGAGATGCACTGCAATAGCTATTAGGGAGTCCCAATATGGGCATACTAGTATATCATATAGGTTTAGCAGAGGAGGAGCAATGTGAGAGTCCTAAGGGTGCTTGAGTATGGGTTTAGCATTACATGCTCTAAGTGTTGATAGTAATGCACTGTGAGAGATCTGAGGGTAGCAGTATTTTTCTTGCACCATATTTCTGCCCATGGATGCTATACAATAAGGAACATAGCCTGGGTGTTTCAAGCCACGTTGGTGTTGACTAGCATAGTAACAAAATTAAAATAAATATATGTTTATGTATGTATTTGTATATGTGTGTGTGTGGTTGTGTTCTTTTTTATGTATATAAATGTGTGTTCGTGCCTGTGTGTGTGTGTGTGTGTGTGTATATATGTATATGTCTATTCATAGGGAAGGGTATACTAAAGGAGCTCTTACACGAAGCATTCCACAACCCTGGTCCCAGTTTACACAACATCCCAGGCATTTACAAAATGTATGATCCTATCTACACAGATGCCATTTATCTGAATTTGTTGGGACTTAAAACGTCTTATTTGTGTTGAATATGTGTATGTATATATGGGTCTATAGACTGGGCATTGTAGACTAAAGGGGTGCTTACAGTCAGCATTCTACAACCCTGGACCCATTTTACACAGTAAGCCAAACATTTACAAAATGGCTGACCCTATCGATATAGATGCTGTTTTTCTCAATTGTAAGGGACCTACAAGCTTCCTCTTTGTGTTGCATTGTGTGAATGTTTATATAGGTGTGTACACTGACTAGGATAGCCTAAAGGTGCTCTGACAGGCAGCATTCTACAATCCTGGACACAGCTTAAACAGTGCACTGCATTCACCAGAATGGCCGATGCCATCCACAAAGATGACACTTTGCTCATTTTTCAGGGACTTACAAGCTTCTAATTTTGTTGCACACCCTGTTCAACTTTCTCAGCTGGTTTAGCATGGGACCAAGGGAGGGCAATTTTCCATTGCTTTTGTAGTCATAGAGGGCACACACAGCTTCTACAGTGGAGTCCTTGTGCTGCCTTCTCTAAATTGTTTTCTAAAACAGCTTACCAACCTGTGTACAAATTGTAAATTGAAGATCATCTTTTAGTTGACACTGCATGCACTTTGCTACTGTCTCTCTTCTGTAGTATAAACAGCTGTTAGTGGGTGAGGTGGTGCCTTCAATAGCTCCAGGAGACCCCAGTGAGTAATAGCCCTTACATTCTGGGTGAATATAACACAAGGGTTTTTGCCATGGCCCAGTCAGGTAGCTGTGGCACAAGTAAGTATTTCCCTCAAGACCCTTAGCTAGCAAGGGGCCACATAGACTGCAAACTCGATATTGCAGTCTAATTGGAAAGTCTATCATAGCCCTCCAAAATTCCCATGTCTGTCACTACTAACACACTGCTCTTCAAAATCCTGACGCTGTCACACCTAATCCCCTGCACATTTTCTAGGAATCTGCACTATACCTTCAATCTTTTCTGCTACTCGTTTCTTCAAGAAGTACCCCTGCAGGTTTGCAGCATCACTCTGATACCAACACTAACTTCAATGATGATATTGATGTAAGCTGTCTAATACTTGAAGTGGGTGTTAAGGTTGGCTTTGTAGTGGTATGGCATGACGGTTTATGCTTCCAAAGTGTACGGTTCAATTTGTAGCAGCTTATAGTGAGTTTTTGTACCTTACGAATATTATTCCCACTCTTTGTAGACGTGACACGTGTATGAGATTAACGAAATTTATTGATTTAAACATGTTTTTCTAATATTTAATTTCATTGTTTTGTTTGCAGGGAGTGTGGCGTATAGTGTATGAGTGTATATTGTATGAATGTATGTGGTATGAGTGTTTGCCATAGTTTTCGGTGTAAAAACCAAAGGGTTTACATTTTATACATTTAGGCATTTTACTTTGTGTATACATCTTCTATCCATATGAAAGCTGATGGGGACAAAATTAAATGGCCTCTTATTTAAATGTCTCCAGTCAACCGCATGGTCTAAAAAATATTCGTCTATATTCATTGCAACAGTGGACCTTATTGCAGCCAGCCTTTCACAGAGGTAATAGGGACATTGGGCCTCATTACACGGTAGGTGGTAAGGGTTTACCGGTACCGGTAAGGGCACCGGTACCGGTAAACCCTTACCGCCTTACTACGAGTTCCCTTTGCGGGACCCGACCTTAACGGCTGGTTTTACCAGCCGTTAAAGTAGGCTGCCGCAAAGTGACCTTGGTGCTAATTACGGTACCGCAATTTGCTGTACCGTAATTAGCGCCTTCCCCATTCCCATTATGCCCTATGGGGGCAAAAATGGGAATGGGGAAGTGCCTTGGTGAATGGGGAATTACCGCCCCCACTCACATTGGAGTAGGGCGGTAATTCCACCATCCACCAAGACGGACACGGTAAAATACCGGCGGCAACCATGGGGCTAATAGCGCCATGGTTACCGCCTACCGTGTAATGAGGCCCATTGTCTGGAAGAAGCTGCATAGATCAGGAATTCCATCAGGTCTTTTAAGGCTGTTAATTGGTTTACATGAGAACTCTGTAATGCAGGAGAGACTAAACCAGGATGGTGTTCTTTCACATAGGATACCTGTTCAACGAGGTGTTAGACAAGGCTATGTCCTTGTCCCATGCCTTTTTAATGTATACACCTCGGACATAGGGGAACATCTGACGAAGGTAATATCATCTTACCCTAAATTAGCCCATTTAAACGCAACGTGTTTTAGTTACGCAGATGATTTCCTCCTATTTGATGGCATGAAACAGGGACTTCAATACTTGTTGGATGCATTTAACAGCTCTGCCAGTGCAAATTCCTCAGACATTAACTCACAGAAAACAAAAACTATGCAGTGTTCGGCCAAGACTAAGGAATCTCAATATAAATGGTGGTCTGGAGTTGAGGTTCTAGAAAAGGCAGACAATTTTATCTACTTACGTTTTCCAGTCTATTCAAAGCTGAATATTCTGAAAGTTCAGGAATGGGTCAGAGCAAGGGCAGTCGAAATAGTAAATTAAATGAAGCGTGCTGATTTCTAAATTTTGGAAGTTCTCAGTGAGACCACTAGTCACATTTTAGGAGACAAAGCTATTACCTAGACTTTTATATGGAATTGAAACATTTTATCTTTGGATTTTAAAGTTTAAAAAATGTCTAGAAGGTCTCATCTGGAAAGCAGTTTTGAGTCTATAAAATTCTGTTCCCATTTCTGCTGTACATTATGAACTTGGACTGTGTTCACTTGAAGTCAAAACACACTGGAGACTTTTATCCTTTTATAGAAATGTACTTCTCCCCTTGAATGATTCCTTATTCTGTGGTTTGAATATGGCAAAAACAGATCTGAGCATTTGTTATTTAAAACAGATTGAGACATTCTGCTCAGAATTACTTGTAAAAATTGGCATGTCGGACATAGAACATGTGAATAACCTCGAAAAGGTTAAAAAGACATATGCAGATGACTGGATTCAAACTATGAAAGAGTTTTACTCCCACCAATCTCTTCAACATTTGAATATGTATAATAAAGAACTAGGCGTAACTGCTCCCCACCTGTTCAGGCACCCGAATAGACACTTTAGAAGATATTTTGTTAAATTTGGATTTAACATTTACTTGACTAGAGAGATTTGTGGAAAATACCATCAGCTTCCAAAATATAAGCTGTTTTTCCGATTCTGTGTTCAAGTGGGTGTGAAGGAAATGCTGTACCATTTGGTGGTAATATATCCATCTCTTGAGGGCAAAAGGTCATTGTACCCTAATAAATATATTGAGGGGAGAAGGTTGTATGGTTGCAATGGTGCAGAAATTTGGAAATACATTTTGGTTGGCTGTACTACCTCAATGGTTGTATCAATAATTGGTTTACTGGACAGCCTGCAGTTGGACAAACCTTCATAATAAATGCTCCCCATTCTCATGCACGTTATCTAAACACACGTTATCTTAATGCACTTTATGTAAATGCACTTTCTCTTCATGCTGTAAGGTACTTCATTGTAATGTATTCTGTTCCATTGTACTCTACTTTTGTGTGAGGCTGATTGGACTTATAAAGGGACATGTCACGATTGTGTAGAACATTAACGTACAGCATGTCTTAGATACATTCTATATATAGATGACTCAGTGGCATAATCATGTGTCATAAGTGCATGTGTAGTAAGAGTGTGTGCCTTAAGAGTGTGTAGTTTACCGCATTTTATGTTTTCTTTGCAAGTGCCTAGCGCATGCAAGTTTTAAAGTTCATACATGTACACAATTTATATCTCAAATATGTTTCAAATTCATATGAGAACTGTGTTGTAAGAGTATGTGTCATAAAGTGCATGTGTTACAATTGTGTGTGTCACAAGTGGGTGTGTGTGTGTCATAAGTGTGTGTCATAAGTGTCTTATTTGTAAGTGTATGTTGTAAGAGGATGTATTTTAAGAGAGTGAGTCATAAGAGTATGTGTTGAAAGAGCAGGTGTCCTAAGAGTATGGGCATCATTACACTGAAGGCGGTAACCATGGCGCTATTAGCGCCATGGTTGCCGCCGGTAATTTACCGATCCAGCCATTGTGAATGGTGAAATTACCGCCCCATTCCAAGGTTGGCGGGCGGTAATTCCCCATTCACCATTGGCCCTTCCCCATTCCCATTTGAGCCCCCATAGGGCTCAATGGGAATGGGGAAGGCGGCAATTACGGTACCGCAAATTGCAGTACCGTAATTGCCTCCAAGGTACCTTTGCGGGTCCCGTCCTTAACGGCTGGTAAAACCAGCCGTTAAGGTAGGGACCAGCAAAGGGACCTCATAGTAGGGCGGTAAGGGATTACCGCCATCCATGTAATGAGGCCCTGTGTGTTGTAATAGTGTATGCCCTAAGTGTCTGCGATTTAAGTGTCTGTGTCATAACTTAGTCAGAAAAGTGTGTGTTGTAACAGCATGTGTTGTAAGATCATGTGTCTTCAGTGTGAACATCATGTCGGTGTTGTAAATATCTGGGACATATCTGCCTTGTCTGTGTCATAAGAGTATGTCATAAAAGCATGTGTGTTGTAATAACAGCATCTGTCATAAATATTGTATGTGTTGTAAGTGTGCATGTATCATGAGTGAGTCTCTGATATGAGTATGTCATTAGAGTGGGTGTTCATAAGTCCATGCGTTGTAAGAGTGTGTGGTGTAAGGCTTATGAGTGTTTGGTATAGTCATGAAATGCACATGCCTATATGCAGCCTATGTGATGAAATGACTACTGTGCTGCAGGAATGCACAGATACTAATAATAATTTGCATTTATATAGCACTATGAACCCTCAGGCATCTGAGCGCTGTTTATTATTACCCACAATGTGCAGTGCTCATTTATTGACCTCAAAAGAATGAAAGGTTGAGCTTGTCCCTGCCTGGATTCGAGCCTCCATCGACAGGCCCTGCACGGATGTCAAAGCGAGCACTCTACTCACTGTGCTATCTGACTGGCATATGATTTGTGCCTAAACAGCCTACTCAGGCCCCACACTTCTGCAGACCAACAGTGATCCCAATCATAAAGGTAAAACAGGCACAGCTAAGAAATATGGCTCCTTTTTCGTTTGCGGTAATGTGGGCTGAGGGTAGGCTATACTCTTAGAAGGGGTGTAAATGGGAAACTGTAGCAATCCAAGCAGCAATAGTACAAAAGTTCCACAATAAAAGAATGCACAATCAAGGTTCTATAAAATATATATAATTCAATTAAACAAATCAATCAGACAACTTCTACCAACACTATTAAAAAACCCAGCCCTGTAAAAGAAGACAATAAATGTAGAACACATATGTGCAGGCACTCGGAAATACATAAGCGGGAAGGAAAAAGTCAAGAATTGCAATCATGTCACTCAAATGATATTCTCTTGATGAGAAAGGTGGAACAAAGGCCATAACCTCATTAGGGCTGCAAAAATGGAGCAAGGGGACAGAGTCACTCAATAATACCTCATTTCAGCTCTTTGGAAGTTCTATGGGGTCACATCAGGTTTCGAGATGTAATACTTGTGGGTCAAACAGGGTTTGGGGAAGAGAATCACATTTATCCCATGTGGCGAGTCATTGCCAAGTCTGGTTCGATTGGTGCTCCGTGCGGTTCAAAGGCAGTGTGGAGCAAGTATAATGAATGCAAGAAGCAATACAAAGTTCGAAGGTGAGTGCCAAAGGCAGAAACCTGCCTCCTGAGAGTTCTAAAGTGGCAAACACAGTTTGAATGCTGTATGAAGTGATCCAAGCAAATGGAAAACTGAAACCTGGTTGCTTTGGCCCTCTGACCGCGGTAAGTCCCACTGATGGGGGCTCTAAGGCAAGGTGAGTCCTTTTTAGACTCTGATCTCTCAGCCTAGGGAGGTTTGTTAGCAGAGTGGCAGTCCTTGGTCCTCAGAAAAGTCACCCCAATGTGTTCTTGGGATGAGTAGGGAGCAGGGCATTCCATTGCCTTGGAACACCTGTGCTCACCTCTGGCAGAGGTCTTTGTAATGGACTGCTTTTGTAACAGGGTCCAGATGATTCTTCCTGATGTGCTTTAAGGTCCAAAGGTGAATCAATAATAGAGTGGGAGACCCCCACTTTTATAGGTAAAATGCTACAAAGGTTTGGATTAAAGAAAGCCTGCTTCAAAGGGTTCAAAACTTGTTCACAGGACCTACCTGATGTCATACGCAGGGTGCCTTGTCCCAGTGGAAGTAGAGGGGACATGAGGGAAAGAAAAGCCCATAGAAAACCAAGATGGAGGAATCCTTCCCCAAGCCCACTTGTGCTATCTGTTTGACCTAACTCTGCCCCTCTTCCAGCAATGAGCAATCAAAGGCGCCCTGTGGTGCCAACCCCTTGAGTGATGAAGCCATTTGCTATCGAATTGCCCTTTTGAAGCCAGGTTACAAGCAAATATCCAGTTGTGTGTTACTCGGTCTGGCAGGGATGATGTAGCCTCCTCTCAGACAGTCAGCAGAAGCAGGTATCCTGTCTTTTATCTCATTCACTGGAATGCTGACATTCCGGTTGCCTTAAATCCACATAGCATCTCAAAGCTGGTCTGAGCTTACAGGGTTAACATTATGATATGCTACAAGTCAGGTGTGGCCTTAATAATTATGTGAACTATCTGTGACCACGCCAACACCTAGGTTTGACTTATATTTCCATATTATCTTGCCACCAGGCGATGGTTTGGCATAATTATTATGGTTTTGCAACATTGTTATAGACGTAAATGCAAACTCCGTACTGCAGTGACTTGGCTTTCATAGCAGCTGTTAAACAGGGCGCCTGTGACCTCTGAAGCTGCTCTCTGCTACTGGATAACTGGAACTGCAAATCAGAATGCTGATCCGGCAGGACGCATGTGTACATTATGCTGCTTTTGACATGGAGTTTAATGCAAGGTCTGGTTAGCAGCCCACCCTTTCTGAGATATAGTACCCCTATCATTGTATCATTCAAAAAAAACTAGGGCATTTATACAATTGCCAGATGGTAATCCTTCACATCCGATATTTATGAAATTTCACATTTTAGTCAGGTGTGACTTGCATGTAAGTTTTTATATGTATAGAGGGCCTATACAAGTTGTACAGTTAGTAAAAGTATGACATTTGAATGTCCTGAAAATTAGCATCAAAGTGAGGCCTGACTTTCATGTGAGTCTCAGAAGTATATGAGTATGCATGTATGAAATGTACATCTCCCAGACATATGTATACAACGTGTATGTAAATTGTATGTAAATGCGCATTCATTCTGCTCATGTATTATTTGTCTCCTATACATATATATATAAATTCACAATAAAGTGAGCTGTAACTTTTATGTGTGTGTTCAATGTGTAGAATAGGCATATGTGAGTTTTACAGTTTGTACATGTACACAATTTACATCTTCTGAAAACTGACATCAAAGTTAGTCCTGATTTTGATGGGAGTTTTTAGATGTATATTAGTGTACATGTACGTTGTGTGCATCTCCCACATCCATGTATACTGTTCCAATATAAAATGTACATTAATTCTGCCTTTGAATTATACGCCTACCATACGTATAAAACCTCACATTCCAATATGACTAAGAGGTTTATAGTAGATTTACATTTCATATTTTTAAATCTCTATACATTTTACAAGCATAAGAAAATTGACATCAGCCTAAATCCTAACTTTGATCTGAGTTTTCATATGTATAGTAGCGTACATGATGACATTTACATCTTCTACACATTTGTGTCCATTTTGTATGAAAGATTCACATTCATTTAGCGCATTTTTCATATATAGATCAAAATCTTAAGATGTTAATGTATCAAATTTGGTGAGTTTGATTAGCAAAAAACATTTTCAAAAAACATTTCAGTGCACCAATTCATGATAATATCTAGGAGCATGCCAACATTCTTTAAGATCCAATTGACCACTTTTGATATATTTGGGCCGAATTAATAGGTATTTTTTCTACATTAGGAATTCCCAAGCTGTTCAAAATGCAATCAAAACGGCATTTTTTAAATTAATGAAGCCATCCATGAATCATTTAAAAAAAAACAATCAGCTGGCAGCTTCTTCATAATTTATTTTGGAATTTATTCTGATATTTTATGGAAGTTACAAAGGAGTGTGGGAGCCCCTCTACCGAGAACGAACACGGCCAAATACCCTATTTTATGGCAAGGTGCCCACTCGGGAGGGTCTACAACCAAGTTTTAGCTCACTGTACCTTTCACAGAGGAGAAATATCTATTTGCATATCATTCTTTGTCCCACCCATAAGGGTAGTCTATCACAGAAATGCTAGGCAATTGTCCTCTGAACAAGAGTGCCATCAGCAATCCCAGACACGCGTTTCAGCTTAGTTGGGTTTCATCAGTGAGGTGAAGCTGAGCCTCTCTCAGACACAGTGAGCATGGGGGCCACGGCTGGATTATCCTGAGATGCTTAGGTTGAAACCGCAAGCTTTACAAATATACCTAGGAATGTAGGACCCCCTCTACTGAAAACCAACATGGGTCAAATACCCTGTGTTTTGGAATTTCTTCCACTCTTCAACTACGTTTTATCTCACTACACCCTTCACAGAGGAGGAATATCCAGTTGCATATCAGTCTTTGTCCCTCCGACAAGGGCAGTCCAGCACTGAAATGCTAGGCAAATCTCCTCTGAACAAGAGTACCATCAGCAACCCCAGAAAGTTCTGGCCTTGAACTTTGCAAAACAAAAATTGGCAGAGCACAGCTTCTGTCACTCTGAGTTTTATCGCAGCAACACTTGAGAGAAAAAAAAATATGAACACAGTATTACATGCACTTTTAAAATGTCATGGTGCAGCACCTAAAAATGAAATTACTTATTTACCCTATGCTACCTAGTATCAAGCATTCACTTATCAGCACTCTCCTCAAGTTGACTAAAATTACACCAGAAATCTTTAAGTGTGTGTGTCTTGCACCGCTCGTGACCCCACTCTATTTATCGGAGAGGAGAACTCTTGTCTGGTCCACTCCCTTTGCGCCTGGGACAAACCCTCTTTAGACAGCTGCCAGCCTTTCTGCGCCCTAAGTCAGCCAGAGAGTGAGTGAATGACCCAGCCCTTTCTGCTGCAAGCCCTTTTCTAAAATATCAATTGTCATTAAAAAAATCTCCCTTAACAAACAGCCTATTAAATAGCTTGTGATTCCCTTTGTGCCTTTGACCGAGATTCAAACTGCAGCACTGATGGAAAATGTTACATACATCCGGTACTATTTCCTCCTTTTCTTCAAATGAACAAATAAGCCAGTTGAAATAAATCAACTCGCATCTAAACCCTGTCACATGCTCACTGCAAAACAAATCTAATTCTACATTTGCTGTATAAATATTAAATTTGGATAGCTCAAATGCCTTTACATTTTATGAAATGGGCCACTTTATCTCCATGCACCAATATTTTGCACTAATAAGCAATGGACTAAATTGCATTGAATAGGTTATTGAGTCCTGGGATGTTAGTAGGATTAATATGTTAATTTTGTTTTTCATTGCATTTAGTCCATAACTGTGGTGTGGTGAAAATGATAAAAACCTGTTGCGCAGGGTCAAATTCAAATTAGCTAGAACGTGCTTTATGCGTTATATATAATACTGACATCTACTACGCACAGGTTGAGCCTCACACATGAGTCTCACACACTTGGCCCTAGTTAAAATTCAAACCTTTACTAAAATGTGGATGATGTGGATTATGAGATGTGGAGCTACCGTTGTTGAAATTCAGAATAGGGGAAAGCATTTCCTCCTTTTTTTTGCTGGGACACAACCAAAATCACTGCAGGAAAAAAACAACATGCAATTGGTAATATTTATGCACGAAAACATTATATATATGTATCTATATTTTCTTTAAAAAAATTGTTTTGTTTTTATTGTTTTTTTTAATTATTATTATTGTTAAATGATTTTTATATTTTTCTTTTATATTTTAATCTTTTGATCACCTTCATATTTTATCCTCTTTTAATTGGTGATATCCACATTATTTTCTTTTAGGTTTAAAAAAAAAATATTTTTTATAAAATATCAAATATTATTAATTTCAAAACAACTATAAGTCCATACAACTGTGCCATTTGTGGCCTCAGTCTGATACAAAAATCAATGTTTGTAAAAATAATAGAACAAATATGATATTTAACAGTGAACTCAGACATTGTTCAGGAACCCGTTCTTGGTGAAGTGAACTTCCATCCTCTGTGAAGTCAGAAATTGTTCAGGAAACGGATCTTGCTGAAGTGAACTTGCATCCTCTGTAGGTCGGACTTCTTTTAGGGCCATCATCTTCACCCCCTTTCTCGGTCCAGGGTTTTTCCAGGGGACTCCATTCCCCTCTAATTCCCATAGTGCTAACGGGGAAAACAATTATTTTTCTAGAGTAAAAAGAAAAAGACAACTTAAGAATCAAGTTCATCAATCCATGTACTTTTCCCTTTTCATTTGGATATCTGAAATCAAACTTAATTATAGACACAAAAGCACATTATACAGGGACTCCTGCAACTAAGCCAGCCCTCACAGTTCACCGGATGGCGGAGCTGGGCCCACTATAAGGGCCTAACAGAAGGGTGCCGGCACTCTCATCCACTCTCCACTGCTTGCTGAAGCTGCCAGCATTCGCCGCTGACCCCAGGATCGTGAAGTTAGTAAAGGTAAGCCTGACAGATACCCTCGTATTGACAGAGTGCCTGTGATAAAAAATACTGTGCTGCTTGTTCACTGTCCACGGCACTGTAGTAGCATCTGCCTCATCCCTTCCTCCTGGCTTAATTAGAAGTCAGTGTTAGCCTCGAGCATCCCCCTGCACATATCCCCTCTGAATCCACAAGTAGCGTGGCCCACGCAAGCCCAACCCTGTAGCTTCCCTTTGTTCCAGCACCAGCATTGCGTCCCAACCCCACCTCATTTGACTCTTACCATGTAGATCCACCTTACAGATAAGGCCAGCACATGGCAAAAACCATGACGACACCTACCCGATGCGCAGATACCTTACTGAGGTTAACCTCACAACATTCTCCTGGTCGCATGACCTCAGCCCTCACCCTGCACAGCCTAAACACTCACAAAGATTGCACAGGCTCAAGGTGAAAAACTAGGCCAATCGCCCCACCTTTCCTCCCTGCACAGGCCACTAGATGAAATGAGATCCTGAGTATATGGCTCCCCCAGCCCATCCACATAGCTCGCTGAGCTGATGATAGCCATATACAAATGCCACAGCCCACCTGCCCCAATCAAACCATGCAACACTTCACCAGGACTGAGGCCACAGTGCCAGCACTCATAGCAACGCAGCGTAAAGTGAACATCTTGCCCCAAGTCTCCACCCTTCATTCTTACCCATGAGAAACACTCTAGCAAGCAACCCACAAATTTCACACTAGACCACCCCGCTGGTATTCCAACATCGGTAACAGTATTGCAGGCAACGCTCATTAACGCTAGATCAATGACGGCTCAAGCTCTGGACTTACACGACCTGATAGCTAATAGGAGCCTAGACCTTTTAGCCATATCTGAAACCTGGCTCCACCAAGCTTCAGGCCCAGCCCTGTTCCTTGCCTTACCAGAAGGTTATGCTATGCTCAGAGAAGACAGGCCAGACAGCTGAGGTGGCAGACTAGCCCTCGTTCACAGAGACAGCCTTAATCTCACAAGTCCCCCTGCTATTGACAACTGTGAACACCTCATGGTGAAACTAGTAGCATCACCATCTGACACAATTGCAATGCAGATAGTTTACAGACAACCTGAGACTACCTCCAACTTCGAGGAGGACCTAAGCCACCTAATCAACATTGACCTCAAATCATCCTCGAGAGTGGTTCTCCTAGGCGACCTCAACCTTGGCCTCAATGATGCAAAAGACAAAACAGCCATCAATTTAGCCAATGGCCTCTCTGACCTAGGCTTCACCCACTGCATGACAGCCCCAACCCACTCCAAAGTTAGAACCCTGGATTGGATTCTTGATTTAAATAACCAGATGGAAATCACCTCTAATGAACCCTTGTCATTGTCTGACCACCATGTCCTCACTTCCAGCCTTCCCATGCAGAGACCAATTCATAACTCCCCCACGCCCCTCCCACCGAACAGCACCAGAAGTACCAAAATGATTGCTAAAGAATTGCTCTCCCCACACCTTGCACTGGTAGGCAGGGGAAAATGAGTCTCCTCTGACCCACAGCAATTGGCAGACCTATACTCTAGAACACTCACGAAGGCTCTAGACCTAGTAGCTCCCCTGATCACTAGGAAACAGAAACCAAAAGACCATTGCAACCCATGGTTCTCTGACACATTTCTAGCTCTAAGGTCGAAAAAAGACAAGCGGAAGACTCCTGGAAAAAAAGAACCAGTGACTCCTTCAAACATAAGTTTAGCAAAATTACGCACGAATACAAGAAAGCTGTTATCACTGCAAAATCGGAGATATACAATACCAGAATACCCGAAGGTAACTCCAAATCCCAACAGCTCTTTAAAATCTTGAGAGTGCTGGCATCCCCTACAGCACCCCCCCTACAGTTACCAAAGACCAAACCTGGTGTGCTAGTATCCAGTCAGCAATGAGAAACAAAGTGTGCCTCTTACATGAATAAATTGCCCAGAAATCAAAGCCTGACCGCTGCCAGCAACCCTCCAGCTCTATCCAACACCTTTGTCGCACCACCCTTCAAATTCAGGGACATATACGAAGCTGAAACCAATAACCTCCTTAGCAAACTCAAACCCTCCAGATGCCTGGGAGACATCTGCCCCGCCACTATCATGAAATACTGTGCCTCTGAATTCACCCTTTCATCACAAAATTCATGAATGCCTCCTTCACATCCACGTCCAATCTAGCTGAATAGAATCCTGGGTCCTCCCGCTTCTGAAGAAACCATCCCTAGACCCAGAACTCCCCAACAATGACAGAGCCATCTCCACATTGCCCTTCCTCTTAAAGATCCTAGATAGGGCAGCCTACATTCAGATACAACACTATCTAGAATCTCACAAAATTCTAGGGATGAGACAATTAGGGTTCAGACCAGGCCACGGTAATGAATCCGCTTTACTGGACTTAAAAATACAAATGGATACCTTCAAGGACAAAGGAAAACTAACCCCCCTGCTCCTATTGGACTTGTCAGCGGCCTTCGATCCAGTCAATCACAGTACACTCTGTCACCACCTCACTTCTACGGCTTACTTCTCACCAGAAGCAACCAGCTGGATCGCTTCCTTCCTAGAAGGGAGAACAATGAGTTTTCTCAGACATAGCCCAGGCCGCCCTCGCTGCCCCCGCCCCCATACCTTGCAGAATCCCCCAGGGATCCTGTGTCTCTCCCTCCCTAAATACCATCTTTACAAAACCACTTTTCAACCTCCTGGACGACCTAGGTATCTCCTACACCAACTAGGCAGACAACACACAAGTTCTCCTACCACTAAACGGTAAAAACGACCTAGATACACAGTTTCTGAATAAAGTATATGCTTTGATAAAGGCCTGGGTGGCAACCAACCATCTATGCCTCAATGACAAGACCGTGATGCTCCTGCTAGGATCCCCAACCGTCCTAAAAAACTCAAAGCTCAATACTCAGCGTTCTTGATAGATGGCATACAAATCCAAGCTTCTGAAGTAATCAAAACTGTAGGGTTGTACCTCGATGCCTCGCTCACCCTTGACAGATAAGTGAACGCCATCTCCTCCTCTGCAGCCTACACGGCTAAACTCAATAACTCAGCCAAATAATTGCTAACCACAGAGAGCTGATCACCATTGCCAGAGCAATCACAGGCACCACACTGGACTCCCTTTTTGCAGGAACCTCAAAGTACAATCTAAAAAAAATGCAATGACTACAGAACAATTGCTAAGAGCTGCACTCAGCATCCCGAACAGAGATCACATCTCTGCAGCGAGAAAACAAGTTCACTGGCTCCCGATCATGGAAAGGATTATCTTTAAGACACTTGCCATCACGCACAAAAACCTTAGTTACACTGCTCCACAGTACGTGTACCAGAAAATTGAAAGAAACCAATCAAAACGGCCCACAAGATCATGCCATCCTTTTAGAAATCACCACTCCACGAGTGAAGAGAGCCAAGGGGGGGCAGAGTGAGTTTCCCAGCAGTCGCTGCCCACCACTGGAACGCCCTGCCCATAGGCCTCCAAGAACACAAATCCTATGCAGCCTTCCGCAAAGTTCTGAAAACCTGGCTCTTCATCTGAAATATGCCCCACTACCACCTATATCGCTTAGTTATGTACTACCAAACACTGATGGTAACAGGTCTGCAACAGGGCCCTGATGCCATTGGGCTTAGGTGCTTTACAATTGTAAAAAAACAAACAAATATATACATTAAATAAACTCCATATAATGCAGGGAGGACATCTCTTTAGGACCATCTGAAAATAACATAAATTAAACACACTAATCAAATAGGGTACTTTTTCAACCAACTGTTTCAAACACAACCAATCGTAATACAACATCTCACAAAAATAATGCATATTAACTAAGCTTTTACCTATTCAAAATACCCCTTTCTCTTACTTACCTATTTGTCATTTTGTTCACTAATTTGATATATCTTTCCCCTTTTATCCCTTCAAACTACATTTTCATATTTTCAAACTAATTACACCTATTCACCTGCTATGGTAAGTCTATTTAATGTGTAAGCACTTTACTTTCATACCATCACATGTTTCACTCCCTGCTAGTCTCAATTCGCTTTAGCCTTTTCACATCATTTTCCGGGTGGAACATGATGTGAAAAGGCTAAAGCGTGTTAACATGGACAAACTGTTCCACTGTTAATTCTCCCTCCTTTCTAGCAATTATGTACACCACAGGTGAAACCTTATCAACAATTCTATATAGAACGTGCTATGCTGCAAGATATTTAGAGTTTTTATGCTTACCTTTCTCAAAGCTGAATTTATAGATCTGGTCTCCTATCTCATATTCTCTCACAGATGTCTTCCTATCATGACATGACTGTCAGCTGCCTCTTCAAAATGTTGCTGCACAAATGCAAAAGCGTATTGCAAGTGCTTTCTCAGTTCTTCCACATATTCATGGATTATGGATGCATTTACAAGAACCTGTACATTTGTCCTGTAGAGCAAGTGTTGTGGCAAAACCATTTTCCTACCTGTCAAAATTTCATGGGGCCTGATATTGTTTGATTTAGAGGGTGCCAACATGAGAGTCATTAATACCAGAGGAAGCCCTAGATCTCAACTAGATCCTGCTTCATCAACAGACTTTTTCAACATGTCAACTATTGACCTATTAAACCGTTCCACTCCAACTGAGGAGGAGGGCCAGTAAGACATGTGTAGCTTCCTCTTCACACCAAGGATTTGCCACATTTTCTTCATTACTGCACTAGTGAAATAACTTCCACAGTCTGATTCTATTGTTTGAGATAAACCAAATCTTGAAAAAATATGGTTCACAAGTAAAGTGGGGGCCATTTGTGCACTGCAGTCTGGAGCTGGAATGCACTCCAACCATTTAGACATTGGGTAAATGACTGTTAACATGTACCTGTTTCCCCTTGCTGATCTCCTCACATGCCCTACAAAATCTATTTGCAAATCAGACCATAGGAGTGTCAAACCCATTTTCATTAGTGGTGCTGTATGAGCCGGTGACACAGGCTGAAACTGTGCACACAATAAACACCCTCTAATATAGAGCTCAACATATTGAGACATATGTGGCCAATAGGCATCTTCTTTGTCAAATTTCCAGTTTTCTGTGAACCTCTGTGGCCTGCAGTTATGGCGTTGTGGGCATGATGTAACGTCAATCCCCTAAATGACAAAGGCACTACCCATTGGACTTGGCCTGTCACAGATTTTCTATTCATCAGTCTATCTTGTAACCTAATTCTGTTTTTGTTTTTTAAAACACTCTCAATTCCTCTTTCCCTTTTAGTTCTCTTCATTCGGAGGATCTTGTTCTGCATCTAGTAAATGGTTGTAAAATGGGCCTAGAATAAGATACTCCTTTTGTGCCTTAATCTAGTCTTGATCTGGCGTATCAAAGCTCCATTGTGCCATAGGCTGTTCAACTGTTTAAAGAGTTTTGCAGCCTGTTATCGCCTCCACCTTTATTTCACCAAGCAGGTGTTCAGTAAAAAATAACTCCTCCATTACAGCTCCAATTTTGGCTAATTGATCTGCCTTATCATTTCCTTCCTTATCCTCAACTGGTGTTTTCAAATGACCACATATTTTTCCCCAATGGATTATCAGGTCATTTTTTGACACACGTTTGTCTATCGCTTGAGTCATCTTGCCATGTTTAAGTGGCTTCTTGTTATATGTGAGCATGCCTTTCATATTCCAGCCAGGTAAATACTCCACAAAACTATTTCGCGCATAATCAGAATCAGTGACTAAAACTATTTTTTTAAGTCTATTTTCTACTGCTGTAGATATTGCCTTATACATGGCAGCCAAATCTGAAACTTGACTGCTTTTGGTGTCTATCCTCATGCTTACTCTTGGAATGCTGTCACATTTAAGCCACACATTTCCTATTCCTGCCACAAGTTCTTTTTCAGCATCATTTTTCTACATGGTATGCACAACCATTTACATATACAGTTGGTAAATCCTTACATGTTTCTTCATTGAAAGCCTTGTGTGGGGATTGCTCAAATTGATTTAAACTTGTCTCAGACGCACAGACAGCTGCACAATCATGCAACTCTGCTAGCACCTGCACAACTGGGTTCTTTTTGTTTTGTCCATAGCTCACTTCTAGTAGAAACCCCTGAAGTGCTAATGTCCATGAAGTAATCCTTGACTAGGCCAAAGTCCCTGATCTGATCCTCTTACTTTGCAAACATTGCAGAGGCTGGCGATTTGTTTCAACAATCACTTGCTTCCCTTGAATTATGGGACGGACATGTTGTAATGCCCAGACAGTGGTCAGAAGTGCTTTTTCACATTCACTAGATTTGGTCTCTACCTGTGACAATGCCTTGCTAGCATATGCAATAGTTTTGTTTTTTACATCATGTTTTTGGATATGCCAAACATGGCGATTTCATTAGACACCCTTTTAGCATGGCCACTACCTCACTTGGTTCCTTTCCCTATTTTCAAGGTACACTGTGCTTCAGTAATCTCGTCAAAGGGTGTGTAATCTCTGCATAATGTCCAATAACATTTCTGTTGTAACTTGTCATTCCTCACAAACTCTTTAAACTTTTCAAGTTAGTGCAATATTTTAGTTTCTGAATCGCTTTTTCTTTTGTGGGTTTAATCCATGCTCTGTCACTTCAGGTCCTAGGAAGTTTACCCTTTTTCTGCACCACTGTCCTTTCTGTAAAAAACATTCAGCGGTCGAAGTGAATGAAAAGAAGTAGCGGAGCTATGTTCCCTGCTGGCCTGCCCCGCTCCCCACAAACCCCATCGCCACGTCCCCTCCCACACACAATACATACCACCAAACACTTGCACTTGCTGTTTAAGGGAACATTCTGTGCAGTGCACTGAAAGTGCAAGTTTCAACTTCCTCCTACACTTTTATTTTAAAACGAAACCATTCCGGAACGGTTTCTTTTTAAAATAAAAGTATGGGAGCTGTAAAAGGTCATTTAAAAAAGTAGAGGAGCACCGCTCCCGACCGCTCCCGCTCACTTTGACCACTGGAAACATTTGCCCTAGACTTCTGTAGCTGACTCATTTCATTGAAATGGCTTTTCAGATATTCATTTTTGATTAGAACATCATCCACATAAACTATTGTTCCTCTTTCAGCGGCATCCGGGAGTGTCTTGCTCGGGAATAGCCCAAACTCACTCCCACTATTGACATGTCCAAAAGGGGTCCAGGACCATGCATATTGTGATTTGTCAATTGAAAATGCAAATACATTGTGAATGGCTTCAGCTAGTGGCACACACCATTATCTGGCTGCAAGATCTAAGGTGATAAATACCTTTGACCCGTGAACCTGTGCACGGCCTTGATTAATAAATGAAAAGGGCCACCTTTAAACAGGTACCTTTTTGTTTGATTCTTGTAAATCTACACACAAACGCCATTGGCCATTGGGTTTTAGCACACCTAATATGGGACTATTTCATGTACTATGATTAGGCCTATTGATTCCTCTAGATTCAAAATGTTTGATTATTTCAGCTAGTGATTCCAGACATGCCAAGGGCAACCTATATTGCCACACAAATACCGGCTCCTACCCCTACAATTTCCTTCGGGTAGTATGGCAACATGCAAATCCGTCTGCCCACGGTCATAGGCATCTTTGGCAAAAACCTGTTTGGACTCCATAAATATTTTCCTCAATTGGTCTTTTTCTTCTTCATTTGTGCAAGCATTTGCAGCTTGAATCTGCTCCTCTACCATTTTAGAAAACTTTGGGCAATCCTCTAAAGGAGGAACCTCTGTACTTTCCTCTAACCATGTGGCAGTGTCTCTATGGATAGTCGCTACACTCAAATATTTTGGAATATTGACCTCCACTTAAATATGCTGCTTTTCTCTTTTAGATTCACCTAATTTGAACAGGATACAATCATCTTGATGACAGCATACCATTTCACTTAGCTCATAAGGGTACACAGGCTGAACTTTAATGATTCCTTTAGGCTTAGACTTGAATGATTCTGGTAATTCACCCTGTGTAGTCACATGGCTTTCAGGGATGTTCCCAATCACTGGGTTACTGAAATCAGCAGTGTAGTAAGACTTCTGCACTGCCATTCCTAATGCTGTATTTTCTTCCAATTAATTGTCTTGACACCATTTATTGTCCACCAGGATTTCAATGGGCCCATCCCCAATCTCTATCAATGGTGTGTATTCACATTCTAATCCTTGCTGCTTTATGGATTTATTTAGGCACACCAATCCTTCAGAATATTTTATGTGTTGTCCCTTCCTGTATTTTAATGCTACTATAATTGTCTGGTAAATGCGGGAATGGTAACATCCTTGTTCACTTGAAGCTCAATTGTATATGGTGTCTTTTGGGCACAATGATAGGCTTGTCTCTTTTCTTCAAATTCAGGTGTGGCTCAACCAATCTGGACCAGACCTTTTAATTTAGAAAGTCTAATACCATACACATTCCGTGCATGATGTTGTTTCCCAAATAGAATTTGTTTTGTGTTCCGCTCACGATCCACACATTGTGTTTAATGCTTTTAGAGCCAATTTGTAATCTTTAGCATGCATCTTCCTACAATTCTTTGTCCCAGCTTAGTGTCATCTAGGCCAAAGATGTGTTGTTTTTTTTATTTTAAACTTTGGGATCTTCTCTCTGGCAAGTATTTGCCAGAGTACCTTTTCATTAATGAAACTCCTTTCATGTTCAAGCCCTAAAGTGGCCTCAATCATTTCAGAATGCCAATTCACATTGATAGGGATCCATGATTTCCCTTCTCCCATGTGTACTTCTGCAATTGTAAAAATGTGTTTTTCCTGATTTAACTCTGGAGTAAATTTTGGTTTGTTTTTTTCTTAATTTAGAGAGAAACACAGTGTATTTTCATCTATTTCTGTTTGCCAGTTGTTCTTGGGGTCCACATAAATCTTCAAAGACGGCTACTCTTTTTCTGCTCGCATTTCTTCCTGACACATGAGAATGACAGTGACATTAGGCACACAGCCATTGTGAAGATATAGTTCCACTGCACTTTCTGATTTAGCAACGGTGTGGCATTCTATTACACTGTTGTTTTGTGTCATTATTTTCTTAGGTTACAATGGCTTTTTAGCTATGGACCACAATAACCCATTTACCCCATCAATGTGGGGCGATAATCTCCTCAGGCAATGTGTCCCTATGAGGAAGGGTATTTCATTAATGGGTGTGACCAACACTTCCTGTCTCATCAGATGCTTCCCTATCTTTATGTCAACCTCAGTGACACCTACGATAGGTATTTCTTCCCCATTGAAATTGTGCACTGGACCTTCAGTTTGCCTCACCGTTGCATGACTTTGTGGGGATCTCCTGTCATTAATACTTTTCACCAGTTCTTTTTACATTATTTCTGCTTGGGCACATGTGTCAATCATTGCAAATGTATAACATTTTTTTCGTTAGCGATAGGAGCATAATACCTATCCTCAGCATCTTCTAGTACGCATATAAAATGTGAATTATTACTGATTTCAGGACTTACTTTTCTTAGCTCATTTTTACTTTTTGCTAGGCAAATGGGCATATGAAATGACAGTCTACCCTCCTTTTTTCCACCTTCATTTTGAATTTCTTTGTATATTCTCCTGGGCACAGAACCCATTTGTAGTGTAGCACTGACTGCCCCTCTGACTCTGGACCACTAGTGTTCACACCCCAATTTCTCATTGTGCCTTTCCCATTGTTTGGATCCTCTCTACTTACTTCCACATTGCAACCTATTGGCCGTGTATTTTCACAAGTGTCATGTGACAGCATGTCCGTTTCTGGTGTGTGACACTTGTCTGCATTTTGCACAGAGAAAGTCATTTCTGTCCCTTGGAACATCCATGGCTCAAAATAATCCTCAGGTAACTGACTTGCACCTGCCTTTTGGGCAATTGTTTTGTCTGTAGGGGTATCAACAGTATTTTGATTATCAGGCAAAGATAACCTATCTGGTGATTCTAATTCTTCATTTTGTGTTTCATTTTCATATTGGATATTCTTTCTAAATCTGATTCTCTATTCTTTGAGTTTTTCTTTTTCATTTTCCCTTTTTTGTTCTTCATCTTCACACACCTGAATGGTCTACTTCAACTGTAAATTGAACCACACTCCTTTCTTTTTGTGTGTGTTATTATTCCCTGTCCGCTTTCATTTTTTTGTTTTTTTTTGGTTTTACATCGGCAGGTAATTCAGTATGTTTATTCAAAGGCAATTCATGGGAATGTGTGTTTTCATCAGGGCAAAGGTGATTAGATTGTCACTTGTCGCTACGTACAAGATCTTTCATATGACCTTCTGCACCTTCACTTTGCTGTTGCTTTTGAACTGCACATTATTTTTCTATCTGTTCAGACAACATTTTGACTTGGGCCTCTGAGCATTGAAACCTGTCCATGTCTCTGAATTCCTCTCTTTGTTGTCTGGACGGTAATGATTAAACCCACCGTGATTAGGCGTGTTCTGTTATCTTTCAGGAGATTGGTTTCTATTTGTGTTACCCCTGAATTCACGTGGCACAGGAGGTGTAGAACGTGGAGTGACCATCCATTGACCATGGTCAACCTGTGGTGAGGACTATTATATTGGCGAGGTACATAATTCATATTTTGTCTTTCATTTAGTGGGAACTCGTCCCTATGCTGATTTCCATTTTCAATGAATCTATCCACATATATTGGTCTTTCTTGGTGGCCATATACCATTGTATTAGGGTCAAATCCAATCTGGGCCCCTAGTGTCTGGTATGGGCCTTTGTACATTTGACTCTGATTATTTAGGCCTGGCATATCATGGCGAAAGTCCACTCTGGGAGAACTACCAAGGTATATAGGACTAATCTAAGAAATTCTGTCACTGGGATCAATGGATTTGAAAATGGGAGTCTGGGGTGATGTCCTCTGTCGAGCCATGCCCATTTGATTAGGCGTTCTGTCGTTCTTTGCCTGAGTTTGGGCTCATTCGAGTTGCATCTTTACAGACTTTACCTCCAGAGCGCTGGTGTGGATTCCTTAGACTTTGGTTGTGCCTCTTTATTCCTAGGCCCATCCACTTTTCTATTATACATTCAAGTGGTTTTTCCGTAACAAATTCATGGATTAGTTGGGAGACAATTTATTTTTGGAGTCCATAAAAGTAAGCAGTTTTAAATTCTACTGAGTTAGGGTTAAAGGTCACATCAAAACGTGAAAATGCTCTTTTTAAGTTTTAAAGGACCTGGTGAGGAGATTGATGTTGCTGTGCAGCCATACTATAATCAGCTTTTTGTGCTTGCTGTATACTCTGATAAGGTGAGAATTTGTGTCTAATCTCTTCTCAAAGTCTGCCCATGACAAATGTTTGTGTTCACTGAGACCACAAATGATACTAGCAGCTGCTATTTCTAGAGTGAGGTGAAAATGCCATCTATATTGTTCCCTAGGAATCTGAAAAGCTTTGAATATATCGTGAACTGTCTCCAAATGATCTTCCATACAACAATCCCCTCCCCTTTTGAATGGTTTGCTCAAAGTCTTGATTGATTTCATCATTTTTAAAGGACTACATGGTGCATTTTGGTAAGTGTCATTTTCTCGCTCATTCCTGTTCTCTTGTGGGCAAGACTGTGTGTGAGTATTTGCAGGTGAATCAGACCCTAACATTGGGTTATAACCAGGTCTGGTCATATGGACTGCTACTGGTACATTTCCTTAGCTAGGGCGGTGATAAAGATCAACTCCAGTGAATGTAGTACACTATCGCTTTTCATGAGATTTGAGATTTAATATTTGCTATTCCAGGTTTTTGCACTGTCCATGAAGCTGTTTTGCTTCATGACAGAGGGCAGAATTCTCATCCCTAAATGTATTGGTTTTTGTTTGCAATTCATTCACCTGTGTCTGACAACCATCAGGTGATTTAGCTTCTCTTTCATTTTCATCCAGTAATTTAAATATCTCCTGTTCCATGGCATGAACTTCCTCATCTTTCTCCCCGTTATCTCCTCTAAGGTTTTGAATTTCGTAAACTGCAACATCTTTATCTTTCCTTATATCATCCAATATTGTGTTTAACTCGGTTAATTCTTGCTCACTCTCATTACGTTTTTTCTCTCTATGAGTTAATTGAGTAGCAAGGTCACTACATTTGGCTTGCAGTTCTGTATCTAGCTCTCTGTGTTTTAATTCTGCTTTCAATTGCTGCACCTGATCACAGTAATTGTCCAAACTGCACTGTAATTTGCTAATGACCTCACTGTCTTTCCCTTGCATCTTTATGGGTCTGTGTAGCAGCAACCAAAGTTTTGTGCACAGTCTGATTATGCGATTCTTCTCCGCCTCTTTTTCCCTTGTGTGCTAATCCTACTTTTCCATGTTGCCAGTTTGTGTGAACATAAAGCTTTGCCTCGAGGTAATCTGATAATTCAGAAAATTGAGCCTGAATCTGGGACATGATGGTACTATTGCCAATAACACTATAACAAGAGTCAAGTTAGCACACAGTATTGCACTACCTCACAGCTCTAATTCAGAGAATGAGTGCACAATATGGTGATGCTTTATGATGCAAGGCCACGCCCAGTAATTATTTTACTGTTCCTGGCCAAGGCACTAAGATGTTAGAGATCTGTTTGCCTATATTTCTGATACCTTGTGGTATTTTTGTGGTATAGTGGTATTTTTGGTATAGTGGTGAACCTAACTTCAGAGTACCACCAGATGATTGTTCTTTTACCAGAATCACTAACGGTAATGAAATAATGGTCTTCGTACACTCTAGACAATTAACTCATCCCCTGCTGTGGTATCTTATCTACAATTCCAACGTATGCCCTTGTATCTTGCATCCCAGATTACATGTGCCATGCAAATGAAACACAAAACATCCACTCAGTGCCTCTCAGAGTAAAACAATTTACAGTGACTAACTTTGCGTTGATTTTTTTTACTGCACGTTCTGCATCTCTCTGCATGCCAACCCAATAAAGTGGAGTACAGAATAAGTACACTGAGGCTAAGCCACCTTTTTGAATTGTTATTCTTCTACAGTGGCTAGAGATATAAAAAGTTACACAGAATGACATGTATATCCACGTTGTAATTGAAACATAAGCAAAGTCTTTCCTGCAATGGATTTCAAAAGATCTATTTGTGATAATGCCCAGAGTTCTGTCAACATTGGCCTTGAACACTGCAACAAAAATTGGCTGAGCACAGCTTCTGTCACCCAGGAGGGTCTACAACCATGTTTTAGCGGTATCAGGTAATAATATCCCTATATATATGGTTGCGGTATATAATGTCACTGGAAAATGGTTGTGGTGACATTATGTAGGTGTCCATATATATAGGGACAGGGAAAGCGGGGGTTGCGTGGGTGTCCCCCGCTCCCCATGAAAAATAAAAAAGGGTTTGGGTGTTGCGGGGGGGGGGGGGGGGTCCCCCGCATTTTCCATGTAATAATGTCCCCACAAAAAATGGCAATTATTCCGCAATTTTTTTGCATGGCAATATTTTTGAGGGGACATTATTGCATGGAACTGTTTTAGCTTGCTGCACCCTTCACAGAGGAGGAATATCCAGTTGCATATCAGTCTTTGTTCCACCCACAAGGGCAGTCCAGCACCGAAATGCTAGGCAAATCTCCTCTGAATAAGAGTACCATCAGCAACCCCAGAATGTTCTGGCCTTGAACTTCGCAACAAAAATGGACAGAGCACAGCTTCTGTCACGCTGAGTTTTAATGCAGCAAAACTTGAGAGAAAAGAAATATGGACACAGTTTTACATACACATTTAAAATATTATGGTGCAGCGCTAAAAATGAAATGACTTATTTACCCTATGCTACCTAGTATCAAGCATTCACTTATCAGCACTCACCTCAAGTTGACTGAACTGACCTCAGAAATCTTTAACTGTGTGTGTCTTGCACCGCTCGTGACCCAACTCAATTTGACAGAGAGGAGAACTCTTATCTGGTCCACTCCCTTTGCACCTGGGACAAACCCTCTTTAGACAGCTGCCAGCCTTTCTGCTCCCGATGTCAGCCAGAGAGTGAGTGAAAGACCCAGCCCTTTTTAAAACCTCATATGTCATTCACAAAACCTACCCTTGACAAACCAGTCCATTAAATAGCATGTGATTTCCTTTGTGCCTTTGACCGAGATTCAAGCTGCAGAGCTGAAGGAACATGTTACAATTATCCGGCATCATTTCCTCCTTCTCTACAAATGAACAATAGAGCCAGTTTAAATAAATCAACTTGCATCTAAACCCTGTCAACTATTCACCCAAAAAAATCTATTTCTACATTTTCTGCATAAATATTAACTTTGCACAGCTCAAATGCCTTATGAAATGGGCCACTTTGTCTCCGTGGACCAATGTTTTGCACTCATAAGCAATGGACTAAATTGCATTGAATATTAGTGAGAGAATAGGTTATTGGGTCCTGGGATGTTAGTAGGTTTAATATGTGAATTTTATTTTTCATTGTGATTAGTCCATAACTGTGGTGTGGTGCAAATGATAAAAACCTGTTGGGCAGTATCACATTCAAATTAGCTAGCATGCACTTTATGTGTAATAATACTGACATCTACTAGGCACAGCTTAAGCCTCACTCATGAGTCTCACACCCTTGGCCCTAGCTAAAATTGAAACCTTTTCTAAAATGTGGGTGATGAAATGTGGAGCTACCCTTGTTGACATCCAGAATAGGGAAAAGCATGTCTCTATTACATTTCCCTACAGGGGTCCGGGGGGAAAGCATGGTATTTTTTATTGGACATCTACCGTAGATGTCTAGAAAAAAAATGCCACCTCTGTCCCCTGGGCTCCACAGCACGTCAGATGGAGAGCAGATTTTGGCAGGTGGGAGCTGGGTAGGGGGATTGTGCAACAAATGCATTTTTAAAATGCCTTTCATTTACAGCCCTCCTCCCCACCCCAAATCCTCACTTGCCAAAATCAGCTCCACAGACCAACACAAGCACACACACACATTCACACAGCATTCACACAGCAAGCACTCTTTCATTCACACAAGCACCCATCACCATACACTCACTTATAACACAAGCATACACACATCCATACAATATTTAAATAAAAAGTAAATGAACATAAACTTAACTTCTGGCCCATTCCTGAAGTTTCCTCCCCAGCACTCCAGCTCCTGCACCATGAACAGGAAGAGCTTCCTGGTTTCTGCACATGCGTGTAGGGGCCTGGGCGTGGGTACTGAAATGACCCGCTCCAGCCTGCTCTGTCTATATGTGTGAGGAGGCATAGGGCCTCCCCCTCACACATACAGACATGCATTTCCCCAGCCAGCATTTCCAATGAGCTATGCAAGGCTGGTGAAGCAAAACGTCCCCAGCTTGGCATGGCTCATTGAGCATGTGCGGCTGGGAAAACACTGTTTCCCTTGGACAGTTCACCCAGCCCAGGAGTGCTCCCTAACCTGGAAAAAACAGCTGAGGAGCGCTCAGTGTTTCACTGGGTTGGCTCCTCCATAATGGGTGAGGGGTCACTGAGTTGACAACACCTTGCCCATTATGGACAAGACGTGCTTGGATCTGGAGCCCCCCCCACCCCTTGCAGGAATGAGGCCTCACCCACAGCTTGAATACCTCTGTGCTAGCGCAATGTCATAATATATATATAAAAACAAAAAAAATACCCAAGGAGGGTGGACTGAATTGACAAAGCAAGATTTAGATACTCTGTCTACTCTCATGTTCCTCTAAGAAGGGGGAGATACAGCTTCTGAGACCACCAAGATTGATCCGGTTGAATTGGACATCAATATGGATTGGTACAAAACTACTAAGCTTAAAACTAAATCAAAATTTGTACCACCTATCATAACAGAAAGTTCAATAGAGACATTTCAGAGCCTGGTGATAGAAGATCTGAAAAATATGAGACCCAAAGAGGTGAAAAAGTATAAACCGAATATAGGAAAAGGATGCACACAAGCCCTGAAAGAACTTAACCTCTTATCCAACTGCATCATAAAAGCATCAGATAAAGGCCGAAATATTGTACTAATGAACAGAGATCAATATGTGCATGAGGCCAATAGGCAACTCAATGACAAAACTTGTAATGAAGAACTAACTGAAAGTCCAATGAAGAACTTGGAATCTAAAGTTCAAAACTTTCTTAGTGAATGGTCAGAAAAAGGAATGCTAGAGGATCATGACGTCAAATTTCTCTACAAATCCCATTCCACGACACCAACGATATATTTCCTTCCCAAAATACACAAATGTGCTTCCAAGCCAGCAGGTAGACCCATTGTCACACTTGCAGGGTCTTTTCTAGAGAATATGTCAACATATATTGACAAATCTATGTTTCCCTTTGTTCTAACACTACCCTCGTACTTAAGGGATACAAAGGATTTTTTGTCTAAGATTAACAAACTACCATGTGAAGCAGATTTTCTTTTGGCCACAATGGACGTGGTTTCCCTGTAGACGTCCATAACACATGAACAAGGAATGAAGGCCTGCACTTACTATCTGAATACCAGGTGATTAAACTACAGCAGACATTCGGAAATGATCATGGCCATGATTCACTTGTGTCTGACGAATAATGTATTCTTATTCAATCAACAGTACTACAAACAGAAACAGGGTACTGCGATGGGTACTACGTTTGCCCCGTCGTATGCAAACCTTACAATGGGTTACTGGGAAAAATATGAGGCTTGGAAAGACGGAAATGAAAGGTTCACTGACAAAGTGGTTATGTGGCAATGCTACATTGATGATTTATTCATCATTTGGAAGGGCACTTCCTAGGAATGGATGGACTTTGTGGAACAGTTAAATATCAATGAATTCAACCTCAAATTCACTGAGACCCACAGTCCAAAAGAAGTAGTCTTCCTGGATGTGATGGTCCTAATAGAAGATGGGAAGATCAAAACAAAAATGTTCCGGAAACCGACGGGAGTGAATACTCCACTACACGCCAAAAGTGTGCATTGCCAAAATCTAATTTGGAGCATTCCATATGGCGAGTTCATACGCCTCTGGAGTAATTGCTCTGAACTCAGTTCCTGTGACAAAGAAAGTAAAATTACAGCTTGGGGGTTCAAAAAACAATGTTACCCTAAACAAATAATTCAGAGAGCTTATCTCAAGGCACGTCAGTGTGAGAGATCCAGATTATTATTGGATCGCACCAATAGGATACTGAGCACAGACAAAGAGGAAACAACTCGTCTGATATTGGCATATGGAAAATCGGCCAAGACCATCAAAGGCATTATACGCAAACATTGGAACGCACTGGTGGTGGATACGGATCTGAGACGAACATTGGGTGACTACCCTAATTTTTCATTTTGGAAGTGCCAATCCATCAAAGACAAGTTAGTGAGCAGCTTCATACCACCTGAGATGACTCTCCATCAGCCAACGTGGCTAAACTGCAGGAAGAAGGGTTTTTATAAATGCAGAAAATGCAACATATGCGAGTATGCAGAGGAGTGCATTACATACTTACACCCTATACTCAAAAAAAACATCTCCATCATGGACAGAATCACTTGTGATTTAGAGTACATTGTTTATGCGCTGACATGCACTTATAACAAATGGTATATACGGAGTACCAAGTGCAAGCTGAAGATACGCATACAACAACATATCAGAGCTATTAAAAACCATGACTATGCATACCTGATAGCAAATAATAAGCACTATGCACTTTATGATATCCTGATTCATCGAATCGACTGACATTGACTGTCATGAGACCTCGCAGTAGCCCTGCTGCAATAACAGACAGGGGATGCACTGTGCACCTTATAGTTACCACATAGGAAGATCATATCACTGCCCAGTATTTACAAGGCAAAGATTTGCACTATGCACTTTAAGAGGCAAGGAGTATCAGCAAGGATGGATGCTGGTACCGAGAAAGTATGCACTTTTGCACTTTATGGTGTCCCAAATATAGTCAAATGAAAGGTAATTGTTGGGTGTCCTGACCCACGTTTGTGCTATCATGCTGCAACATTTGGTGCTGTGGGCTTAGAAAATCCAAGATGGCCAAAAAGCCCACATGTGCGCCAAAATCCAGGAGAACCACGCAGTTTGTGCACACTAAAATGGTTGCCTAACTTGCCACCCACCAGTGCGAGCAGGATGGGCCGGGGTGCCATGAGTGAAATGTGTGCCAAAGGAAAAACCGCACTTTAAAATTACCTTTGGTTTCTCTGAATGCCAGCTCAAAATGCCTATTTTCAAACATTGCAACACATCCAAAAATCTCACTGAACACCAGCGGACATCTGGCAGAATGAAGTATGTGTGCATACTAAATCTGGGAAGATGAAGAGCCCAAAACAATGTTCATAACAAAACTGGCTGAGCTATGCATGTCAGCAGCCTAACTGAAACTGGATTAAAACCACCAAAATCGAAATGTTTAAATTAACTCAGTGACCTACTTTTGAGTGTCACATAGTTTGTAACTGTTAAAATGTCATAGTTTTGAACTTAGAATCAGCATTCTAGCTGCATATGTAAAAATTGTCTTGACTTAAACTGGGGAACAAAAAGTGACATTTTACCTGAAACCTGGCTTAAGGAAACTGGAATTCTGCCAGACAGCTACCCCCGACAGGAGTGGGGGCTTGCCCAACAAATGCATTCCCAGGCCTGGCTGCATTCTGTTGCTCCTGCCAAAAGGAGGTCACACACTCTCTGATTGAATTACCAGGGGATTGCAAGAAACTAAAGAAAGGGCTCAGGCAGATGGTTTATTGGGGTGGTCGTAAATGGCTTCCTTTTGAACAAAGCCCTTCCTTGACTCAGGCAAATGTTATATTGGGGGCCGTAAAATAGCTTCCTCTTGGCAGAAGCTGGGAGGGGCAGGGTCTCTGAGCTTGGCAGAAACTGGATAAACTGGTTTCTACACCATGTGACCTGAAAGGACACACCCCTGTTGGCCAGAATATGATTCTAAGAAAGATGTATAACTCACAGTGCGGACTTGTCAAAATTATTTAAATGATACCATAATTCTTGTGATTTTTCTGTGCACGTTTTAAGACGCGTTGGGAATTTGTGTGATGTTCTGGGGCAAAACCCCGCTATTTATTGACACCACATACTCTGTGTTTAAGCTAGCGACCTGGAAAGTTACTGAGATATGTGTGGGAGGGGGGTGTACATGTGTATAAATCTGGAGAAAAATCTGATGTTGCAAAACCCACTTAAAAGCACAAAATGTTGCCATTTCTGAATGCAAGCCCCCAGGAACAGCAGAGTTTGAACAGAGTATACCTCATGTGATATGTGATGGGTGCATTTAATTTTAAACAAATGTGTACCTGTGCAAATATGTATTTGGGTCAAATATAGATTTGTGTGCAATTTGACAGGGGAGTATCCTTTCTGCAGACCATAAAACAGCATCACCATGACACACATTTCCTTCCCCCAATCAAAGCAGTGCGGAAAGCTTGACCAATGGGCAGTTGAGAGAGGGGCTGGCTAGTGATGCTGCACACACACCCACTTTCAAAAGACATAAAAAGAGCCACTGGAAGCTAGAGAGGACATTCAAATCCAGTTGCTGCAACGCGCTCTGCCGGACCACACAACATCCAGAAGATACCAGATCCAACACTTAGACTTTAAAACTCCAAAGAACTTGATTCAAAACTCAAAGCAAGGGCCTAAACCCACAAACTGAGAACTCTTCTCAGCAGGCCTCAGCATCCAGCAAACCTAACAGAGGTAGCAGCATCCAAGAGCCGTGCAGATCAGCACTGTGTCCAGAGAAAGCTGTGCAGAAAGATCCAGGAGCTGTGCACAGACGCTGTACCCAGAGATCCAGGAGCCGGGCCAGGAGCAGTGTCAGACCAGACCAGCAGAGCAGAGACCAGACGCTGTGCGCAGAGACCGTCCGGGGCGAAACCAGAACCAAAGCCATCTTGACCCGATCCTTGAGACCTAGACCTTCCAAATACATTGTGAGTACAGCTAGGACGGTGTGAAACCAAATCTCTTAGTTTCCATTGATATAATTCAATCTATTTAATCTAAGTAGAACTGCCTCCTAACTGTCACTTGTCAAATCTGCAGCCGCATAGCTGTCACCTGTCATTTTTAAAAGCTGTCACCTGTTAATTTGAGTTACTTTAAATGCGAAAAACAACCTTTACAAAATTGTTCATAACTCCGTAACCGTTTGTGCTAGGAACTTGATTTAACTTTCCTCTGAAAGCTTAGAATCTAGGCTTTCCAAAGAACCTGAATACTCAATGACAAAACTTGTAATGAAGAACTAACTGAAAGTCCAATGAAGAACTTGGAATCTAAAGTTCAAAACTTTCTTAGTGAATGGTCAGAAAAAGGAATGCTAGAGGATCATGACGTCAAATTTCTCTACAAATCCCATTCCACGACACCAACGATATATTTCCTTCCCAAAATACACAAATGTGCTTCCAAGCCAGCAGGTAGACCCATTGTCACACTTGCAGGGTCTTTTCTAGAGAATATGTCAACATATATTGACAAATCTCTGTTTCCCTTTGTTCTAACACTACCCTCGTACTTAAGGGATACAAAGGATTTTTTGTCTAAGATTAACAAACTACCATGTGAAGCAGATTTTCTTTTGGCCACAATGGACGTGGTTTCCCTGTAGACGTCCATAACACATGAACAAGGAATGAAGGCCTGCACTTACTATCTGAATACCAGGTCATTAAACTACAGCAGACATTCGGAAATGATCATGGCCATGATTCACTTGTGTCTGACGAATAATGTATTCTTATTCAATCAACAGTACTACAAACAGAAACAGGGTACTGCGATGGGTACTACGTTTGCCCCGTCGTATGCAAACCTTACAATGGGTTACTGGGAAAAATATGAGGCTTGGAAAGACGGAAATGAAAGGTTCACTGACAAAGTGGTTATGTGGCAATGCTACATTGATGATTTATTCATCATTTGGAAGGGCACTTCCTAGGAATGGATGGACTTTGTGGAACAGTTAAATATCAATGAATTCAACCTCAAATTCACTGAGACCCACAGTCCAAAAGAAGTAGTCTTCCTGGATGTGATGGTCCTAATAGAAGATGGGAAGATCAAAACAAAAATGTTCCGGAAACCGACGGGAGTGAATACTCCACTACACGCCAAAAGTGTGCATTGCCAAAATCTAATTTGGAGCATTCCATATGGCGAGTTCATACGCCTCTGGAGTAATTGCTCTGAACTCAGTTCCTGTGACAAAGAAAGTAAAATTACAGCTTGGGGGTTCAAAAAACAATGTTACCCTAAACAAATAATTCAGACAGCTTATCTCAAGGCACGTCAGTGTGAGAGATCCAGATTATTATTGGATCGCACCAATAGGATACTGAGCACAGACAAAGAGGAAACAACTCGTCTGATATTGACATATGGAAAATCGGCCAAGACCATCAAAGGCATTATACGCAAACATTGGAACGCACTGGTGGTGGATACGGATCTGAGACGAACATTGGGTGACTACCCTAATTTTTCATTTTGGAAGTGCCAATCCATCAAAGACAAGTTAGTGAGCAGCTTCATACCACCTGAGATGACTCTCCATCAGCCAACGTGGCTAAACTGCAGAAAGAAGGGTTTTTATAAATGCAGAAAATGCAACATATGCGAGTATGCAGAGGAGTGCATTACATACTTACACCCTATACTCAAAAAAAACATCTCCATCATGGACAGAATCACTTGTGATTTAGAGTACATTGTTTATGCACTGACATGCACTTATAACAAATGGTATATACGGAGTACCAAGTGCAAGCTGAAGATACGCATACAACAACATATCAGAGCTATTAAAAACCATGACTATGCATACCTGATAGCAAATAATAAGCACTATGCACTTTATGATATCCTGATTCATCGAATCGACTGACATTGACTGTCATGAGACCTCGCAGTAGCCCTGCTGCAATAACAGACAGGGGATGCACTGTGCACCTTATAGTTACCACATAGGAAGATCATATCACTGCCCAGTATTTACAAGGCAGAGATTTGCACTATGCACTTTAAGAGGCAAGGAGTATCAGCAAGGATGGATGCTGGTACCGAGAAAGTATGCACTTTTGCACTTTATGGTGTCCCAAATATAGTCAAATGAAAGGTAATTGTTGGGTGTCCTGACCCACGTTTGTGCTATCATGCTGCAACATTTGGTGCTGTGGGCTTAGAAAATCCAAGGGCTTAGAAAGGTAATTGTTGGGTGTCCTGACCCACGTTTGTGCTATCATGCTGCAACATTTGGTGCTGTGGGCTTAGAAAATCCAAGATGGCCAAAAAGCACACATGTGCGCCAAAATCCAGGAGAACCACGCAGTTTGTGCACACTAAAATAGTTGCCTAACTTGCCACCCACCAGTGCGAGCAGGATGGGCCGGGGTGCCATGAGTGAAATGTGTGCCAAAGGAAAAACCGCACTTTAAAATTACCTTTGGTTTCTCTGAATGCCAGCTCAAAATGCCTATTTTCAAACATTGCAACACATCCAAAAATCTCACTGAACACCAGCGGACATCTGGCAGAATGAAGTATGTGTGCATACTAAATCTGGGAAGATGAAGAGCCCAAAACAATGTTCATAACAAAACTGGCTGAGCTATGCATGTCAGCAGCCTAACTGAAACTGGATTAAAACCACCAAAATCGAAATGTTTAAATTAACTCAGTGACCTACTTTTGAGTGTCACATAGTTTGTAACTGTTAAAATGTCATAGTTTTGAACTTAGAATCAGCATTCTAGCTGCATATGTAAAAATTGTCTTGACTTAAACTGGGGAACAAAAAGTGACATTTTACCTGAAACCTGGCTTAAGGAAACTGGAATTCTGCCAGACAGCTACCCCCGACAGGAGTGGGGGCTTGCCCAACAAATGCATTCCCAGGCCTGGCTGCATTCTGTTGCTCCTGCCAAAAGGAGGTCACACACTCTCTGATTGAATTACCAGGGGATTGCAAGAAACTAAAGAAAGGGCTCAGGCAGATGGTTTATTGGGGTGGTCGTAAATGGCTTCCTTTTGAACAAAGCCCTTCCTTGACTCAGGCAAATGTTATATTGGGGGCCGTAAAATAGCTTCCTCTTGGCAGAAGCTGGGAGGGGCAGGGTCTCTGAGCTTGGCAGAAACTGGATAAACTGGTTTCTACACCATGTGACCTGAAAGGACACACCCCTGTTGGCCAGAATATGATTCTAAGAAAGATGTATAACTCACAGTGCGGACTTGTCAAAATTATTTAAATGATACCATAATTCTTGTGATTTTTCTGTGCACGTTTTAAGACGCGTTGGGAATTTGTGTGATGTTCTGGGGCAAAACCCCGCTATTTATTGACACCACATACTCTGTGTTTAAGCTAGCGACCTGGAAAGTTACTGAGATATGTGTGGGAGGGGGGTGTACATGTGTATAAATCTGGAGAAAAATCTGATGTTGCAAAACCCACTTAAAAGCACAAAATGTTGCCATTTCTGAATGCAAGCCCCCAGGAACAGCAGAGTTTGAACAGAGTATACCTCATGTGATATGTGATGGGTGCATGTAATTTTAAACAAATGTGTACCTGTGCAAATATGTATTTGGGTCAAATATAGATTTGTGTGCAATTTGACAGGGGAGTATCCTTTCTGCAGACCATAAAACAGCATCACCATGACACACATTTCCTTCCCCCAATCAAAGCAGTGCGGAAAGCTTGACCAATGGGCAGTTGAGAGAGGGGCTGGCTAGTGATGCTGCACACACACCCACTTTCAAAAGACATAAAAAGAGCCACTGGAAGCTAGAGAGGACATTCAAATCCAGTTGCTGCAACGCGCTCTGCCGGACCACACAACATCCAGAAGATACCAGATCCAACACTTAGACTTTAAAACTCCAAAGAACTTGATTCAAAACTCAAAGCAAGGGCCTAAACCCACAAACTGAGAACTCTTCTCAGCAGGCCTCAGCATCCAGCAAACCTAACAGAGGTAGCAGCATCCAAGAGCCGTGCAGATCAGTGCTGTGTCCAGAGAAAGCTGTGCAGAAAGATCCAGGAGCTGTGCACAGACGCTGTACCCAGAGATCCAGGAGCCGGGCCAGGAGCAGTGTCAGACCAGACCAGCAGAGCAGAGACCAGACGCTGTGCGCAGAGACCATCCGGGGCGAAACCAGAACCAAAGCCATCTTGACCCGATCCTTGAGACCTAGACCTTCCAAATACATTGTGAGTACAGCTAGGACGGTGTGAAACCAAATCTCTTAGTTTCCATTGATATAATTCAATCTATTTAATCTAAGTAGAACTGCCTCCTAACTGTCACTTGTCAAATCTGCAGCCGCATAGCTGTCACCTGTCATTTTTAAAAGCTGTCACCTGTCAATTTGAGTTACTTTAAATTCGAAAAACAACCTTTACAAAATTGTTCATAACTCCGTAACCGTTTGTGCTAGGAACTTGATTTAACTTTCATCTGAAAGCTTAGAATCTAGGCTTTCCAAGAACCCTTATAGTGCCTCCGTTATCACGATTCACACACCCGCGAATTTTACCGAGATTTGCGATTTGGCCTGATTTCAGCCACCTGTAAAAATCTGCAGCTTTTGCCTGAACTGCTAAAATTTCGTTCGCCTCCTAAGAACCATCCCTGAATCATTGCTAGAGTGAGCCTGAACTAATATTAACTAGAGACCACTCACCCTGAACCTCCTGAAGGGAATTAAAAGCATTTTCAGCATATTTCCCACTGCATTGTCACCATATTCAAAGCATTTTGCCTGTGTTTCAAAACTCCTATCTGTTGTATAAGCTGCTGGGGGGGAATTGAACTGAATTCTATTTGATTGCATTCCTAAGAACTGTGTGCTCTCATCTTCATATCCTTACATTGCATAAAGGGGGGGGGTGAATTGTCCAAGAAAGTGATTACATTGTCTTTTGCTGAAATCCTATCAAGTTATTTTCTGTACTGCATTTTCATTCCACATTGCATCTATTTGAAACCATAAAAGTATTGTTGCTATCTTATCCATCCTATACCCACTCATCATTGATTATAAAGATGTTTGCTAGTGCCAGACTATCCATTATTGATTACTGCTCAGATTAAGTGTGATATTCAATTATTAATTCATTATAAAAGTGTGATATATATATATACTGTTTAATTTTTTTTTCAAATAAACCTTTTAAACGTGCAAAACAGATCTACTTCTTGGCTCAGTGGGGTCAGGGGGATTCTAAGAGAGGGGTGTTATACAGGAGTTGTCATCCAGAATATGAACCTGGCCATAAAGATATATCAATAAGGGTTTTTCATTCAGTATCCCAGGCTAGGCATTGACTTGGCTGTAGTGCTGGATTGAATCTTCTTACAAATTGGGGGCTCGAGCCGGACGTTTGGGTTAGATCTATCACTTGTGCAGCTTAATACAGTGTGCTAACTGACGGGATACATACATCCAGTCGGATCACCACGCTGCATTGCGCTGTAAAGCACTCCTCAAAAGGGACACTCTAAGGAAAAGGTCTGTTTTGCAAAAATAAAATACTAATTTCTGTAAGTCAGGACAGAGACCAATCTCTAGAATGACGACCTTAGTAGACATGAAAATAGCCAGAGAGCACTTCTTACATAAGTTATTTGTGAGAGGTGAGTGGACTCACCAGGACCAAACGGTCTGGTTGCAGGCCATCACGCAACAGGTCACTGAAACAGGGTCAGATATATGGAGAGATCAGGGTCCCTTACATGTGGCCCTGAGTGAACTATACATGGCTCCTAAAGCTAAGGATGAACAAGACAAGATGGTTAGGATAGCGGCATATTTGTATCTATATATGGGAGCCATGCAAGACAGATGTGCTGAAGGCCACGATCTGGCAAATAGGCAACAGATGACGTTAGAAAAGGTCCAATCTGACCTGGTCTCTTCTGAGCAGAGGCTGCAGAGGAGCCAGGAGGCAGACAATGATAGTAGGCAGTATATCATTAAAATAAAAGAGGACATGGATATACTACAACAGGAAAAGGCTGACCAGGATACCAGAATTCTGGCCTTGCAGAAGGAACGCCAAGACAGTTTGGACTCCCTACTGCAGAGCCAGAAAAAGCTGGAACAACAGATCAATTTCAACAGGGCATGCACAGAGCAGGTAGCCACCCAGCAAATCCAACTAGACAGAGAGAAAGAGGAGAGCAATAAACTGATCCTGAAAGACCTGGATACCCAGGCAGAGTTTGATCAGGAGCGCCAGAAAGCTGGTGCCTTCCAAAGGCAAAGGGACGACCTGACGGCACAGATGCAGACTCTTAGTCAGGAAAGGGACACCTTAGGCCAGGAAGTCTGCCACTTAAAAAGAAAAATGGAAGAAAATCACCTGGCCCACCAGGGACTGGGTGACCTCCAAAAAGAACACCAGGACTTGCTAGAGCACACCAGGAGGGTGGAGGAGGCTCTGGCAAGACAGGAGCAGGCCAGTAGGGATGGGACTTAGGAGGTAACCCTCCTGCAGCAAAGACTGGCCCAGTGCTCCAGGACCAATCAGGAAACGCAGAGAGAGAATGAGGCTCTCTGCCAGCACAATGATAGGCTCCAACAACAGGTAGCGATGCAGGAGAGACTGATAGAGTCTAGTAAGGCCTTAACTGAGGAACTGAAAGTGCAGGCTCTTGCATTGCAACAGGGAGCAGGGGCGGATAGGGACCAGGTTCGCTGGGAAAGGGAAACTCCTGAGCATAACCTCAGGAGCCCTAGTACCAGAGGCCTTTATCTCTCTCAGTCCCTGGACTCTGCCACCCCCATGTCCCCTGGCGCACATGAGCACCGGGCCACAGGGATGGCAGATTACTATCCAGCCAGAAGCATGGGGCTCATAGGCCAGTACCTCCCCGGAATGAATGGGCGAGCATCCGGGTATGGGCACCCAAGCACAGTGCAATTTAGTGGGGAACCCCAGGAGAATAGGCCCATTAAGGGCATCCTGAAAACTTCTGCCCAGTTAGGTCAGTGGGGGGGGTACCCATCAAATCCTGGCAGCAAGGAGGAATCTGAAGACTCCTCTGAACGGCGCAGGACACAGGAGACCAGGTCCCCACATTTTGCCAGCCATTCCCAGGCTCGCAGAATCCGGGAAAACCTGGAAGATCAGACAAGAACCTCTGGGAGCAGTGCCTCTGAGTCAGAGGATGAATGGACCAGGGTTACCCGAACCAAAAAGGCCAATAAGGCAAAAAGGGCCTTGCTTAAGGACCCATTGAAACAGATTAAGGCAATCAGGAGTGTCATCACGCCTTATCATAAGAACGCCAAGTACTCTGTTTGGGAACACTTGGAGCTCTATGAGCAAATGATGGAGACTTTTCATTTGAAGGACAGCCAAAGCTGTATCCAATATGTAAAGTGGACATTCTCCCCAGAGTACTCCAGTTTCTTTGCTGGGCTGGAGGACCAAAATCATTCAAGGTGGTCCACCTATAGGGCGGCCATATTAAAAAAATTTCTGTTCACAGAAATCCCCAAGAGGCTCGCAAGGCAGCCTACAATTTGCAGTGTGGGGAGGATCAGGCCCCACAAGAGTTTGTGCAAGAATTAAAGCGTGCTTTTGCGCAGACCACCAGAAGGGTGCGCACAGACAGCAGAGAATTTATCAATACTTTTTTCCATGCCTTGCCCAAATTCATCATGACCCAGCTCGTGAGAGATTTTCACGAGAAAAGATCTTTAGACTGGGTCATTGAACAGGCTACTCGGATCTATGAGGTGCAGAAGCCCATAGAAAATAAAAATAATGTGCCCAAAAACCCCAAAACCAACAGCACCCCTGCTGCTGCCAAGGTGGCAGAGGTAAAGGTTGCCCCCGTTTTAGACTTGGAGATGGGGGGGCCTAAAAACCTACCTGCACCTAATAATCCAAAGCCCAGAAATCCCTCGGGCCAGTCACAGACAGGGAGTCGAGCAGGTAGTCCCACAAATGGGGTCCCCCGCTCCCCTGACTATGTAAGTCCCTGCTACAAGGGAAACCGACCAATCCTGGGTTATGTGTGGACTCCTCCAGCCCAAGGGGGGGGATCCAGCCAAGCACCTAACCCAGGGAACTTCCCTCCCAACTTCCCACAGGAGGGCAGAAATTCTCCAAATCCTGGGCAGAACTTTTTCCCCAGGTATCCACCCAATTTCCCGCCCCAAAATCATCCATCCTTCTTTCCCCAATTCCCTGAGCCCAGACAACCTAATCCGGGAGAGGGGAGGCCAAGGGTGGAGGGGTACCAAATCTTCCCAACCAGGGGTACTACCAGAGAAGGGATAACTACCCTGCCCGGGACCAGCCCAGGGGAGAAAATAGAGCCCCGTATCAGCCTAAGCGGGTTTCCCAGTTAGAGCGCCAGGTCCAAAATATGGCACGGGGTCTGGGTCACATACTGAGGGCTCAACAGAACCCTCAGATGAGCATGCCACCGCAGAATGCCCCAAACTCTGGACCTGGTGCTCCAGAACAATGACGGGGGCAGCACCCCGATAACCCACCGGTTCTCAGGGAGGAGGCACAAGGGGAAGGGGTGTGTAAAGCCTTGGAGGAAGCTTCCTTCCCAACTTCTAAACAGCCCCTGGAAAACCAGGAACCAGAAACAAAATCTCCTACCCCTGAAAGTCTGCCACCCAAGGAGCAGAGAGGAGGTAGGAGAAACAAAGGACCCAAACAGACCCACTTTGTGGAGGAGGTACAGATCTTCCAATTTGAGGGAGAGGGATCCTCAGAGGATCCTGGGAAAAGGATCTTCTCCTTCAGAGATGGGGGAACTCCTCCCAAGGAAAAATGGGTCCCAAGGGAGGCCAATTCAGACTGGGGAGATATGGAGACTGAGCTACCGCCGCCCATCATCTCATCCCAGAACCGACAATACCAGAATCCCCTGGTTCAAACCCATCCTGGTGACTGCCTCCAAAAAGGGGGGGGCGGCCCGGAACCGGAACCAGGGGAACCCACCATGGCTCTGATCTCCAGTTGCCAACTTTTTCTTTCAGATTCCCAAGACTCTCCACAGAATTCTGCCCAAATCTCTTCTCTAGCAATGTCCAAAACCAGAAAGTTAGCCCACCAGTTGTCCAAAAATGTGCATTATCTGTGCCCCCTTGAGGAGAAGGAGGGAAGATACTATGCCCCGGTACAAGTACAGGGGCAGGGTACAATTTTGGCACTGGTGGACACTGGATCCCAAGCCACCCTTCTGTCCAAAAGGGCCTTTGAGGAACTAAATGCATGAAGGGGGGAGAATTACCGCATTCCTCTCACCTCTCTTCCTGGACAACTGCAGAACTTTGACGGGAAGGAAATTCCCGTTGAGGGGACTGCAAACTTGGACATTAAAATTGGGCGACACAAGTTGAAACACCCGGTCATAGTAGTGACTCCAGAGGGCACCCCTTGTTTACTAGGGAATGACCTCCTGGGAAGGTTGTCACCCCTAATAGATTGTGTAAACAAGGTCCTCTGGACCCAGACTAGCCGACCAATAAAATTAAAACAGAGTGTCAACCATGTTAGTTTAAACGGCACCTGCCACATGGGTGAACAAAAATCTGACCAAGTAGAATTTCACTTCCAGAACAACCAGATTCCAGACGTAACAGTAATAGCAGTAGGACAACAGACTTGTGATGGGGGGTCCTCTCTATTTCTGAAAATCAACCTTCCGTCCAGTTTAAGGTGGTATTCCACACTGGAAGGAAACACCCTGAAATTCTTTACTAATCCACAATCAGAAACTCCCACTCCTATAGTCCAGAAAGATGTGAAATCAGCTCAGAGCCTGGCTGATATTCAGCAAATTGGAGAGCAGTTGTTCATCCCTGTCCAGTTAAATGATGGGAAGGACTCTGTTCTCGCTCGAGTGTGTGTGAACAACGGTAAGAGCTTCATCAGCGAAGCCATGTTCCGCCAACTCCCAAAAGATCCAGCCATTCCCACATTCAAACTGATAGACAAATGGGAAATGGACCTGGAAGCACCTAATTCCAAACATCTCCTGCCAAGCAGGTGTATGCTCAAAATCTCCATTGGCAACAAGAGCATAGTCCATAATTGTTGGGTCGTGCGAGACGTCACTGCCGCCTTTTACTTAGGCAGTGACATTCTCAATCGCTTTGCCATTAGTTTGGACCTAATAAACTTCAAAGCTTGGTCCCGATTAGCAGATAATCCCATGGGCTTTGATGATCCAGAAAAAGCATTTAGGTCAGCTCAATTGCTACCTTATGCAGTTGAAATTCAGATCAAAGAGGAAGTCACCATCCCAGAAAGGACCCGACAATTCTCCCTGGGAGTGAAAGTTAAAAGAGGACAACATTTGAAAAACCCTGATGCTTACATACATCTAAACGCTTCTCTCCAACAGCAAGGGTTGGGGGTAAACCCAATTCCATTAGTCAACATAGAACATGACACCATTCTAATAGAGGTGGATAACAGCGACTTAAAGAGTATTACTCTAGCCGCAGGCACCATTATTGGAATGGCGGTTGATGACCGACATTTTTCCATCGATTTAGGAAATGAACTGTTAGGACCAATCCCCAAGGACTGTTTTGAAAGTGACAGTGAGGACAATACAACACCAGACAGGATTTTCACCCGGCATGGGGGGAAGTTCCTGGTGTACACTTCCTGCCCTTATGGTAAGGAAGATGTGACTTGTGACTTCAGGAGGGATGAGGTGATTTTCCAGGTCCATGAGGGATGCCTTTCCCACCTGAGGCCTCCAGTCCAAATCAGCACTCTGACCAGGGACTTCTCCACCCAGCTGGAGGAGGCCGCTGAGATAGCCAAACCAGAAGTCTTTCCAGGCTTTAGGCAGATGGTGGAAGAGAGAGTCAACCTAGCTGATGCCTGTGTGACTCTGGAACAGAAGCAAAAGTTGAAACAAGTTTTCTTGGATTTCCAAGATCTCTTTGCGGTAGACTCATATGACTGTGGTCGCACCGACATCCACACAACAACAATTCCCAGGGACCCTGGAATGACTCCAGTGTTTGTGAAGCAATATCGTTTGCCTCTCGCATCCATGGAGTCCCTCACTGAAATAATTAAGAACCTTGAGTCCCGGGGAATAATTCGTCCAATACACAGCACCTTCAATAATCCGGTGCTGGGAATATTGAAGCCAAACGGCCAGTGGAGACTCTGCGCCAACCTTAGGGAGCTCAACAAATGGGTCCATACTTCCCGATGGCCCCTGCCCTACATTGACCAAGGGCTGGCCCAGATTCAGGGGTCACAGGTATTCACAGCAATAGATCTGACCAATGGATACTGGACCGTGCCTGTCAGTAGGGAGGACCAATACAAACTGGCTTTTATCTTTGGGGGCCAGCAGTACACATGGACCCGGACTCCCTTCGGATACCTCAACTCCGGCAATGAATTCAACATTTTCCTACATAAGGCCATGCTCGACCTGGGTGCGAGGGGTAACCTGGCTTATGTAGATGATGTCCTCATCAAAAGTTCATCTGTGGAGGAACACATAGCGGAGATCCGTTATGTTCTGACCCAGTTGAGGCCCGCCGGAGCAAAACTTTCCTTTCAGAAAGCACAGTGGTCTAGAACCCGTGTTAATTTCTTGGGGCATGAGATTACTTCTCAGGGTCTCTGTCCCCAGGAAAAGAAAGTGGAAGCACTTCAGAAACTGAAAGACCCCACAACTCTGCGGGAACTAAGGAGCCTCCTTGGACTGACTAATTACAGCAGAAAGTTCATTGAGGGCTACGCAGAGATCACCAGACCCCTGATTCATCTCCTGAAGGGGGGGGGGTCAAGTGGGAATGGGGTCCAGAACAAGCCGAGGCAGTAAGACAACTCAAAAGAAGCCTCTCACAAGCGCCCTGCCTAGCTTACCCTGTCAGAAACAAGGAGTTCTTCCTGGAAACAGGGTTCTCTAATACGTGCTTGACGGCAGTATTATACCAAAAGCATGACAAGGTCAATAAAGTAATCTCCTATGCGAGCAAAACTTTATCCTCTGTGGAGGAAAAATTCAACGATTGTGAGAAGGCACTCCTGGCAACGGTGTGGGCATTGAAGAATTACCGCCCGTTTATCCACGGGGAACACATCATAGTGGAGACTCCACACCAGCCTCTGCAATATCTCCAAAGTGACAGAATCCGGGCCGGAAATGTGAGTAATTCCCAAATTTCTTCCTGGATTCTGTCAATGCAAGGCTTTCCTGTGGAGGTCAGATATGGCCAAAACAAGAATAGTCCCCTCGCGCAAGGTCTGGCTGACTTGCATGATTATGCCAGAGAAAACTGTCTCGAGGACGAAAGTCTAAAAATCAAGGACAACATGGAGGCATACCTTAATTCCCCACACAAAGTCTTTGAAGAAGACAAGTGTGAGGGAATGCCCACTGTCTATGTGGATGGATGCTCTTACCATGTTGACAACGACGGGGAGAAAGAACTGGTGGCTGGCGTAGGGAATGCATGGGTGAAGGAGTTCCCAGAACCCTCCGCTGGATCCAAAATTGGTCCCCGAAGTAGTCAGGTGGCAGAATTGATGGCTGTGCATCAGGCCATCCTCACTGCTGTCCAGCATCAACTCCACGAACTGGTCATAATCACAGATTCGGATTATGTACGGAACGGGTTCGTGGAGCACCTGGTCAACTGGAAAACCAGAGGCATGTTATGCGCTAATAACAAACCCCTGAAACATGGGAAGTTAATCCAAAACATTGATGATCTGGTCACATCGAATGGGATGACCATCTACTGGAAAAAGATCAAGGGTCATTCCAAAGTAGAGGGACCAGACAAAACTGGAAATGACTTAGCTGATCAGCTGGCCAAAACCGGGGCCATCCAAGGGGATCTAATCGAAATAGAGTCCCTGTTGGGGGAAATCCAGGTCACTGCTATCACTAGGTCCCAGACAAATGCTCACAATGATCTTTCAACTGCCCAATGGAGCAAGGACACCCCTGATGCTGATTTGATTACAGCTCAGAAGGGGGATCCAATTATTGGTAAGTTTTACCAACACCTTGAGGACCCTGAGAACTTTCCCCTGACGGATACCGATTACATTGGGAAAGAGGACCTAAGAGTGTTGATGAAATGTCCAAAAATGTTCCGAATCCAAGACGGTTTGCTGGTAAGGAAATCCAAAGCTGGCCACGATCAGTGGGTGGTTCCTACCTCATTCCGAAGCCTGATGTTAAGTCACGCCCATGATGCGGCCACCGCCGGTCATAGGGGGTTTCACACAACACTGGAAATCTTAAGAGAGGTTGCATACTGGCCACACATGGGGCAGGACCTTGACCAATATTTGAAGGGGTGTCTTGTGTGTGCACAATTTCAGCCATCATCCCTCACGCACCGTGCACCCCTCCAAAAGAGGGGGATGACACTGCCATGGTCAGATTTGCAAATCGACTTTGTAGGCCCCGTGATTCGCTCCGCTAGGGGGAATAAGTACATGTTGACTGTGACATGCTTGTTTACCAAGTGGGTGGAATGTCTCCCAGCCCCAAACTGCAAGGCAGAAGCGGCAGCTGCCTTGATGATTAACCACATCTTTTCCCGTTTTGGTCTACCTCAAAGGATTGAGTCAGACAGAGGTAGCCACTTCACCAGTGAAGTGATGACAAAGATGTGGGAGATACTGGGGGTCAAGAGAAAGCTACACATTGCTTACAGGCCAGCTTCTTCTGGAGCAGTGGAACGCTACAACCGGACAATTGTGAGCATCTTAAAAAAGTTTGTGGCAGATTCTGCGCCAAGTTGGGATATCCGATTACCTCTGGTCCTAATGGCCATCAGATCTACCCCTTCATCTGCAACCAAAATGTCACCATTCGAGTTGATGACTGGGCGCAAGATGGTGCTTCCTCAGCATTTGCTCTACAGGACCCAAGAGCAGACACTGATAAATGCCTCCACAACTCATGAGTATGTGGAGAATTTAAGGAAACACCTCCAACATGCTTTTGCTTATGCTCAGCGGAATCTAGAAAGATCAGCTGATAGCATGAAGACCCACTATGACCTGAAAACTTCCCGGAAGGAATATCAGGTGGGGGACAGGGTCTATTTATACAACTTCCAAAGAAACCAGGCAAGACAGCGCAATTGTTTGCCTACATGGAAGGGACCCTTTAAGATTATAGACAAGATCTCCCCTGTGGCCTCCAAGATCCGCATCCCCAAAGGCGGTTTGGCAGAGGGGGAAGACAAGTGGGTCCACATAAACCAGTTGAAGTGTTGCCATCCCAGGCACACTTTGCAGAAACTGGAGGAGTCCTCTGCAATCCCAGAGGGTACCGCTCCAGAGTAATTCAATTCCAACCCTAAAATATCCTACATATAGCCTATCAAATTCTGTGTTTTTCAAGTTTATGTGTTCCTGTCGCTTAATTTAAAAAAATGTGCATGTTCCTATCTGTTGAGTTCTAAAATATATATGCCACCCCACTATATCAATGGTGGGGGAGAAATGTCCATGAATAGGTATTGCCGCTTTTCCTTTGTCGTCCTAGGAGAAAGAAAACCTGGAGACTGGCCAAGGAGGACGATCTGGAGACCGGGAGCAGAGACCCAAGGGACCCGGGGTACCGCCCAATATTCCCATCAGGACCGGCGAGGAGAACCGATCGATCAGTACCGGATGGAGGAAAAGATGCTGAACTGTGCCATTTGCAGAATTGGAAGAAGATTATGCGGACATACCAGTGCGTGGGTCATAACCTTCTGTGCACCCGACTCCCCATCGACTCAAATTCAAAGTGCAGTCGCGTGGGAGGGCTTTGTTGGGTGTCCTGACCCACGTTTGAGCTATCATGCTGCAACATTTGGTGCTGTGGGCTTAGAAAATCCAAGATGGCCAAAAAGCCCACATGTGTGCCAAAATCCAGGAGAACCACGCAGTTTGTGCACACTAAAATGGTTGCCTAACTTGCCACCCACCAGTGCGAGCAGGATGGGCCGGGGTGCCATGAGTGAAATGTGTGCCAAAGGAAAAACCGCACTTTAAAATTACCTTTGGTTTCTCTGAATGCCAGCTCAAAATGCCTATTTTCAAACATTGCAACACATCCAAAAATCTCACTGAACACCAGCGGACATCTGGCAGAATGAAGTATGTGTGCATACTAAATCTGGGAAGATGAAGAGCCCAAAACAATGTTCATAACAAAACTGGCTGAGCTATGCATGTCAGCAGCCTAACTGAAACTGGATTAAAACCACCAAAATTGAAATTTTTAAATTAACTCAGTGACCTACTTTTGAGTGTCACATAGTTTGTAACTGTTAAAATGTCATAGTTTTGAACTTAGAATCAGCATTCTAGCTGCATATGTAAAAATTGTCTTGACTTAAACTGGGGAACAAAAAGTGACATTTTACCTGAAACCAGGCTTAAGGAAACTGGAATTCTGCCAGACAGCTACCCCCGACAGGAGTGGGGGCTTGCCCAACAAATGCATTCCCAGGCCTGGCTGCATTCTGTTGCTCCTGCCAAAAGGAGGTCACACACTCTCTGATTGAATTACCAGGGGATTGCAAGAAACTAAAGAAAGGGCCCAGGCAGATGGTTTATTGGGGTGGTCGTAAATGGCTTCCTTTTGAACAAAGACCTTCCTTGACTCAGGCAAATGTTATATTGGGGGCCGTAAAATAGCTTCCTCTTGGCAGAAGCTGGGAGGGGCAGGGTCTCTGAGCTTGGCAGAAACTGGATAAACTGGTTTCTACACCATGTGACCTGAAAGGACACACCCCTGTTGGCCAGAATATGATTCTAAGAAAGATGTATAACTCACAGTGCGGACTTGTCAAAATTATTTAAATGATACCATAATTCTTGTGATTTTTCTGTGCACGTTTTAAGACGCGTTGGGAATTTGTGTGATGTTCTGGGGCAAAACCCCGCTATTTATTGACACCACATACTCTGTGTTTAAGCTAGCGACCTGGAAAGTTACTGAGATATGTGTGGGAGGGGGGTGTACATGTGTATAAATCTGGAGAAAAATCCGATGTTGCAAAACCCACTTAAAAGCACAAAATGTTGCCATTTCTGAATGCAAGCCCCCAGGAACAGCAGAGTTTGAACAGAGTATACCTCATGTGATATGTGATGGGTGCATGTAATTTTAAACAAATGTGTACCTGTGCAAATATGTATTTGGGTCAAATATAGATTTGTGTGCAATTTGACAGGGGAGTATCCTTTCTGCAGACCATAAAACAGCATCACCATGACACACATTTCCTTCCCCCAATCAAAGCAGTGCGGAAAGCTTGACCAATGGGAAGTTGAGAGAGGGGCTGGCTAGTGATGCTGCACACACACCCACTTTCAAAAGACATAAAAAGAGCCACTGGAAGCTAGAGAGGACATTCAAATCCAGTTGCTGCAACGCGCTCTGCCGGACCACACAACATCCAGAAGATACCAGATCCAACACTTAGACTTTAAAACTCCAAAGAACTTGATTCAAAACTCAAAGCAAGGGCCTAAACCCACAAACTGAGAACTCTTCTCAGCAGGCCTCAGCATCCAGCAAACCTAACAGCGGTAGCAGCATCCAAGAGCCGTGCAGATCAGCGCAGTGTCCAGAGAAAGCTGTGCAGAAAGATCCAGGAGCTGTGCACAGACGCTGTACCCAGAGATCCAGGAGCCGGGCCAGGAGCAGTGTCAGATCAGACCAGCAGAGCAGAGACCAGACGCTGTGCGCAGAGACCGTCCGGGGCGAAACCAGAACCAAAGCCATCTTGACCCGATCCTTGAGACCTAGACCTTCCAAATACATTGTGAGTACAGCTAGGACGGTGTGAAACCAAATCTCTTAGTTTCCAGTGATATAATTCAATCTATTTAATCTAAGTAAAACTGCCTCCTAACTGTCACTTGTCAAATCTGCAGCCGCATAGCTGTCACATGTCATTTTTAAAAGCTGTCACCTGTCAATTTGAGTTACTTTAAATTCGAAAAACAACCTTTACAAAATTGTTCATAACTCCGTAACCGTTTGTGCTAGGAACTTGATTTAACTTTCCTCTGAAAGCTTAGAATCTAGGCTTTCCAAAGAACCTGAATACTCCTTATAGTGCCTCTGTAATCACGATTCACACACCCGCGAATTTTACCGCGATTTGCGATTTGGCCTGATTTCAGCCACCTGTAAAAATCTGCAGCTTTTGCCTGAACTGCTAAAATTTCGTTCGCCTCCAAAGAACCATCCCTGAATCATTGCTAGAGTGAGCCTGAACTAATATTAACTAGATACCACTCACCCTGAACCTCCTGAAGGGAATTAAAAGCATTTTCAGCATATTTCTCACTGCATTGTCACCATATTCAAAGCATTTTGCCTGTGTTTCAAAACTCCTATCTGTTGTATAAGCTGCTGGGGGGGAATCGAACTGAATTCTATTTGATTGCATTCCTAAGAACTGTGTGCTCTCATCTTCATCTCCTTACATTGCATAAAGGGGGGGGGTGAATTGTCCAAGAAAGTGATTACATTGTCTTTTGCTGACATCCTGTCAAGTTATTTTCTGTACTGCATTTTCATTCCACATTGCATCTATTTGAAACCATAAAAGTATTGTTGCTATCTTATCCATCCTATACCCACTCATCATTGATTATAAAGAGGTGTGCTAGTGCCAGACTATCCATTATTGATTACTGCTCAGATTAAGTGTGATATTCAATTATTAATTCATTATAAAAGTGTGATATATATATACTGTTTAATTTTTTTTTCAAATAAACCTTTTAAACTTGCAAAACAGATCTACTTCTTGGCTCAGTGGGGTCAGGGGGATTCTAAGAGAGGGGTGTTATACAGGGGTTGTCATCCAGAATATGAACCTGGACATAAAGATATATCAATAAGGGTTTTTCATTCAGTATCCCAGGCTAGGCATTGACTTGGCTGTAGTGCTGGATTGAATCTTCTTACATAATGTCTATTGGTTCGGTGTTTATATGGGTTCACTAGCACTTTCTAGCATTGTAACGCCACTAAGGAACGATATATTCCATCCATGTACCTACCAATTTCCAGTGGGGACACAGGGCTCATACATTTATTTTAATTGAAGAGCCGGAGAGGTTGTTCCATTAACTTGAGCTATTATATTGTAAGATAACGAAACCACTCTGTAATGGCGGGCAGCTTGCAGATAGAAAGCATGAGTATTCGGGAAGCAATCCCAGTCCTATTTCTATTTTGACTACTATTCAGAGGAAATGACTGTGGGGAAAAAGGTTTAAATGGTGTTTCTGGTTAAATGATGAAATCATGTGACCAAGCTACAAGCAGTAGCGAAACGCGTCATCGTCATTGGATTTCCTTTTGGCTGGGCGAGGGCAGGAGGTGTCCATACGGACTTTTTAGACATTTTGTTAAAATAAAGATGAAATTTTAATTCTACGTCGGCTGTGGCAAGTTTTGTGAAAACAAATGTGGGGACTTTAACAGTGGCACACCACTCCGGGAGTGATGCTCAAGGCGGCGCTGTGAAGTCGGTGCGGAATATTGTGGATATATATATATATATATGAGATGCTTGTCCACCGTGTTTAGCAAAATAACGGACGTTTGATGGTGATCCTTTCTTTGCATCTGGTTCGTTTTTACTTATGAGGAGAGTGCCGCCTGGAAAGCTGTAACCAGCTTTCACTTTTCTTTTCTTTTCGATATATATATATATGTATATATATTTATATATATATATATATATATATATACATACATATATATTGTGGGATGTTTTAACCCACCTATGCTCTGCCATGCGGCATCACTGTGTTCTGATGGTGCCAGAAACATCAAAATGGCCGCAAAACACTTGTGCGCGCCAAAACCTCTGAAAACCCCGTTCTGCAAAGTACAAAAAGATGGAGGCCCAATCTACCACGCATGTTGTCAGTGGTGGAACAGAGATCATACTCCTGAAACATATCACTGGGATCCAGAACAAGTGAAAAGGAAGCACAGAAGGAAACAGCAGTGCTTTGCCAAAGGAAACCCAAAATGGTGCTTTAAATCCCTTTTTCTTTGTTGCTGAAACTGCAGAATTCCGGTACAAAACACCCCCAAAAATCCAAAATTCTTACTGGGTGCTACAATTCACTTAGTTTAAGAAATTATTGTGAACTGGCAAGGTCCTGTAAAGCTCAAGGCATAAAGAGATGTTCACAGCAAAAACTTTAAACTTGTATAAACTAAGATCAAATGTTTACAATCTAGAAGGCCTGTTCCTGATAGTAACCCAACTTGTAACTGTTTTTATCCCATGGTTTAAATATTGAATGAGAATTCTAGCTGCTGTTTTGAAATCACAAGTTGTTTTAAACTAAGGAAAAATACAACAGAAATAACAATTAAAAGCAAGCTTGGCTAAAAGCTACCAGACTGGAATAACAGCTTTCCTCACAGAGGCAAGGCCTCTCCCTCCACCAGGAAATCACACCCATGCTATAAGTATAGGGTGGGGGAAGAATCTCGGCTGCAGTGGGGAAGGAAACAATGAAGCAGGAAATGCAAAGTGAGAGGACAGTCGTAAAATGGCCTATGCCAAGAAAACAGGGAGGAGACTGCTTCTGGACTGCAGGGAGAGAAAAAGAGGCGGAGACAAACAACCATCTGTGGCGGAACATATACAAAAGAACATTGATTTAAATACATATAACTTGCCACTTCAAATTGTCAAAAATACAAAAGGAACATATTTGTAAATCTAAATATTGGCTGTACATTTTAAGAGGCAGAAAAATCGTGTGACATGTTCTGGAAGGAAACAGCGAAAAATGTGGTTTTACACCAAATGTATTGAACACTGTGTTCCTGATGAAAAGGGCAACATTCTGTGAAAAGCAGACTCAAGATCTCACAGCCACAGGGTTTTAAGGAGTAGCTGCTACACAAAATATGTAATCTGTATAGATGATTGTTATAGAGGTTGCACCTGTTTAAATATTGATTGTGCCAAAAGTAGATTTTGTGTTCAAGGGGCAAGGGGTGGACTCTAAGCCTCATAAACCCACACCATAAAGGCGACACACTATTTTTCTCCTCCTATCAAGACAGAGAGGAGACTCTGGCCAATCGCCTGCCAAAGGGGCGAGCTTAGGATAAACCAGCACACACACAGCCCTTGATCATAGCATAAATAGAGACAGCTCAGGACTCAGAAGGATGGACAGATTCACCCACTATCCGAATGCTGGCGGAGCACCCTGCTGCAGAACTTTATATCTTCCTTGCTCCAGACTCCAGAAACTTGGTAAAGCAGAGCTGAACCATTCTCAGCTAGGCCTTAAATTCCAGAACCAGAATCCCTCAACCTAAGGGAATCAAATACAGCCGGGCTGCGCTGTACTGCTTGCCTGCTGAAATCATTTTCATCAGAACCATAAAGGGAAGACCCAATCCAGTTCTGTACCGTGCTGAGACCAGAGTCGTAGCAGATCCAGTCTTGTGCCGTGCTGTGGCCAGAGCACCTTGCAGATCCAGTCTGAAGTGCCCAGCTGTCTGTCCCAGAATCAGATTCCAATTCCCTGACCAGATGTTATGGTTCTGTTTAAAAACATATCTAGTTAGTATCCATAGATAGAACTGTGTCACTAGCCTATGTATCTTGCTTAGTTAATCCCTATTTTAAAACCATCCTATCTTGTATTCAGAACCTGATATTGTTAGGAGTATTTTTGAATTGTCAGAACCCTCTACCTTATCCCTCCTATCTTCCTCCTGTGCTAGTATTGTTAAAACTATCTCTGCACTGATCTTTCTCATCTGAAGAAGGCGGACCACAACAGGCAGCTTGATCAAGTGGCTGTGTTCCTGTGTGGTATTCGTTTATTCATAGTCATCCTCTAGTATAAGAAATATTTTTGTCATTTTAAAGTGCATTCCTGATTTCCATTCTTGGGCCTATCTCGAAAAAGCGACCTCCACTAAAACGTCCATACCTCCCTCAGTTTTTGTGCTAGAAACAATTCTATCTAAAACCGCCTTCCAAATCCATATAGTTATCCCGTTATTGCGATTATCGCAGACTGAAAAGTTTGCCGCAAATTTTTGTTTAGGGAAATTCTGACACGTGTAAAACAGCTTTTGATTGCTTCCAACTTAAATTTTAAGATTTCAAATGTTTTCTTGGTATTACATCATTGCTAGTGTTTGTGTGCAACTATACAAAGCTGCTCCCATAAGAATTATAACCATTCCAGCAATTTAGACCATATCTAGTGTTTTACCCGGTCAATTCTGAGATAACTCTAAAAGCCAAATCTGACAGCTTGACAGTCAATTCCGTTTTCTCTTGTGTTTAAAGGGGGGAAAGTGGGATTGATATATTTGTTTGAATTTGCCATTCCCGAAACCTGCTCTCTCTCCTCATATCTCTTTACATTGTCTATTGGGGGGTTGAGGGGTGTGCAGGAGGAACCTTTAACCACAGTGCTATCCTATTTGATCTGAACAAACACACAAAGGTATTATTTGTGTGCTGAATTGTTTTGCTATTACTCCTTGTGTATTAAAGAGATTATTCCGTGTTACATCACCCTATTGGTGATTATTGTGTACCCATTAAAACATAGTGTGATTAAATTATGAATACATAAATAAATAAATATTTTAACTTTGCAAACCAGCCTGATTCCTGGTTCAGTGTGAACGGTGGGGTTCCAGGAGAGAGGTGTGATATGAGTTGTATATCGTTCAGAATAAAAGAACTTTTAGACACAAAAATTAATAAGGGTTTCAGTTGCGCATTACACGCTAAGCGTTGACTTGGGTGTGTGCCGGATTGAAATCACTTACAAGCTTGGGGGCTCGTCGCGGGATCCTGAATTAGACATACCACTTGTGACAGTCTAACACAGCGTGCTAACTGACATGGTACATACACCTTGTCGGGCTACCACACTGTGCTACACTGTACAAAACACCCTTCAATAGAAATAATCAAAGGAATTGGGCCTGTTTTGCAAAGATAAAAGTAACCCTGAGATAAGTCAGTTTGAAATTAATATTTCCGGATTGGCGACCCTAGTGGAAATTAATATGGCAAAACAACACTTACTGCAAAATGTGTTTGTCAAGGGTGAATGGGTTGAGCAGGATGAGAATGTTTGGCTGCAGGAAATCAAACAACAAGCCACTGCCACAGAATCAGACATATAGCAGGACCAGGGTCCATTACATCAGGTACTTAGTGAATTGTATATAGCCCCAAGGGTAAAAGAAGAGCAATGTAAAATTGCCAAAATAGCGGCTTACCTATGCCTCCACATTGGTGTAATACAGGAAAAATATGCCGAAAATCTAGATCTGGCAAAGAGGCAAGTACAATCCCTAGAGAAAACCCAAACTGATTTGGACCCTGCAGAGCAAAGGCTACAAAAGAGCCAAGAATCAGAGAGAGAAACCAGACAGTAGCTGAAAAAATAAAGGAAGAGCTGGATCTCCAGCAGCAACAGAAGGTAGAGCGGGATACCAAATGACTGCCACTGCAAAAAAGAGTGCCAAGAAAGGTTGGATTCTCAGCAGCAGAGCCAACAAAAGCTGGAGCAGCAACTGAATTTTAATAGAGTCTTTGCAGAACAGCTAGTCATCCTGCAAGACCGCATAGAGAAATTAAAGGAGGAAAATAATAAATTAATAGTGAAGGGTCTCCACACTCAAACAGATTTTGATGAGGAGCGTCAGAAATGTTGTGCCATTAGAAAATGAAGGGACGACCTGGCTGCACAGAAGGGTACTCTAATTCAGGAAAGGGACGCCTTAGGCCAGGAAGTCAACTATTTAAAAACCAAGATGGAAGAAAATCACCTCGCCCTTCAGGGACTGGGTGAACGCAAAATGGACTATGAAAAGCTGTTATAGCACAGCAGGAGGGTGGAAGATGCTCTGGAAAAGAATAATCAGGCCAGTAAGGATAGAACTCAGGAGGTGAGTCTCCTGCAGCAAAAATGTGCCCAATACTCCCAATGCAGGCAAGAAGCACAGAGAGACAACGAGGCTCTCTGTCAGAAAAATGACAGGCTCCGTAGACAGGTAGCCATGCAGGAACAACTAATAGAGACCAGTAAGGCCTTAATAGAAGAACAAAAGAGTCAGATTCTTGCATGCCATCAGGGAGTAGGGGCTGAGAGAGATGAGGTCAGATGGGAGAGGGAGACTCCTGAGCATAACCTCAAGAACCCTGGTACCAGAGACTTAATCTCTTCAATTCCATGGACTCTGCCACCCCCATGTCCACTGGCTCCCATGAACCAATGGCCACAGGGATGGTAGACTTCAACCCAAGGGGAAATATGGGGCTAATAGGTCAGTGCCTCCCAGAAATGGATGGGAGGGCATCTATGTACAGGTTCCCGAGTGCTAGGGCCCTCTTCTCTGATCAAGGAGACTCCAGTGAGGGGAGGATCAGAAAAAATGATCCTCAGAAATATAACTCACCAAGAGATCAGGCAGTGAAATTTGGTGGGGAATCACATGAGACTAGGCCCACCAAGAGCATATTAAAAACCTCTTCCCAGCTAGGACAGTGGGGAGGTACTCAACCAATCTTGGGAGCAAGGAAGAGTCAGAAGACTCTTCTGAGCACCACAGGTCCCTAGAGACTAGGCTCCCACATTCTCCCAGCCATTCCCAAGCTTGCAGAATCCGGGAGAGTCTGGCAGACGAGACAGCCACCTCTCGTAGCAGTGAATCTGAGTCAGAGGATGAGCGGACCAGGGTGACAAGAACTAAAAAGGCTAACAAGGTCAAGAGAGCTTTACTTAAGGATCCCTTGAAGCAAATATTAGGAGCGTCATCACGCCCTACCACAAAAATGCCAAATATTTGGTTTGGGAGCACCTTGAATTATTTGAGCAGATGATGGAAACTTTCCATCTGAAGGACAGCCAAAGCTGTATTCAGTATGTAAAGTGGACATTTTCTCCTGAGTACTCCAGCTTCTTTGCGGGGCTCGTGGATCAGAACCATTCCAGATGGTCCACCTATAGGGCGGCCATCCTGAAACATTTTTCCATCCATAGGAACCCTCAAAGGGCTCACAAGGCAGCCTACAACTTACAATGTGGGAAAGATCAGGCCCCACAAGAATTTGTTCAGGAATTGAAACGCGCCTTTGCGCAGACCACTAGAAGGGTGCGCACTGACAGTAAGGAATTTGTGAACACCTTCTTTTATGAGCTCCCTAAGTATATTATGACTCAGCTAGTGAGGGACTTTCATGAGAAAAGATCATTAGACTGGGTCATTGAACAGGCCATGCACAACTATGAAGTACAGAAGCCGTTGGAAAGTAAAAATCTGAGCAAAAGTCCCAAACTGACCAACACCCCTGCTGCTGCTAAGGTGGCAGAGGTGAAGGTTGCCCCCATCTTAGATCTGGAGATGGGGGGGCCTTAAAACCTTCCCGCGCAGAATCTGACCAACTCCAAACCCAGAAGGCCCTCAGGCCAATCACAAACAGGGAGCCAGGGAGGTAACACCACAAATGGGACCCCTAACTCCCCTGACTATTATGTGAGAAGGGATAGTTACCCTTCCCGGGATCAGACCAGGGGAGACATGAGGACCCCGTACCAGCCAGAGCGGGTGTCCCAACTAGAGTGCCAGGTCCAGAACGTGGCACAGGATCTGGGTTGCATGCTGAGGGCTCAACAGAACCCTCAGATGAGCATGGCGGCTCAGAACTCCTCCAATCCATGGTCTGGTGCTCCAGAACAATGATGGGAGAAGAACCCCGATAACCCACCGGTTCCCAGGGAGGAGGCACAAGGGGAAGGGGGGTGTAAAGCCTTGGAGGAAGATTCCTTCCCCACTTGTGAAAAGCCCCTGGAAACCCAGGAACCGGAACCAAAATCTCCTGCCCCCGAAAATCTGCAACCCAAGAAGCAGAGGGTGGGTAGGAGAAAATAAAGACCCTAAAAAGGCCAATTTTGTGGAGGAGGTGCAAATCTTCCGGTTTGAAGGAGAGGGGTCATCAGAGGATCCTGGGAAAAAGCTCTTCTCCTTCATGGATGGGGGAACTCCCCCCAAAGAAAAATGGGTCCTAAAGGATCCAAATCCAGACTGGGCAGGTGTGGGGACCGAGTTAAAACCACCCATCATCAAACCCCAGAATGACCAGTACAAAAACCCCCTTGTTCAAACCCATTCTGGTGACTGCCTCCAAAAAGAGGGGGCAGCCCAGAATCAGAACCAGGGGAGCCCAAAACGTCCCCCATATCTAGCTGTCACCTTTTTCTTACAGGTTCCCGAGATCCCAAACAGAATCCTGCCCAAATCACCTCTCTGTCAGCATCCAAAGCAAAGAAACTAACCCACCAGTTGGGCAAAAATGTGCACTATCTTTGCCTTCTTGATGAAAAGGAGGGAAGATTTTATGCCCCAGTCCAAATACAGGGGTAATGTACAATTTTGGCACTGGTGAACACTAGATCCCAAGCCACCCTTCTGTCAAAAAAGGGCCTTTGATCAACTGAATTCTGGAAGGGGGGAGAAATATCAAATTCGTCTCACCCAGCTTCCTGGACAACTTTTGAACTTCGACGGGAAGGAAATTCCTGTCGATGGGACTGCGGATTTAGACATTAAAATTGGGCAACACAAGGTGAAGCACCTGGTCATAGTTGTGACTCCAGAGGGCACACCTTGTTTTACTAGGGAATGACTCTCTATTTCTGAAAATCAACCTTCCTTCCAGTTTAAGGTGGCATTCCACACTGGAAGGAAACACTCTGATATTCTATACAAATTCACAATCAGAAAATCCCATTCCTATTGTCCAAAAAGATGAGAAATCAGCTCAAAGCTTGGCTGATATTCAGAAAATTGTAGAGCAGTTGTTCATCCCTATTCAGTTAAATGAAGGGAAGGACTCTGTTCTCGCCCGAGTGTGTGTGAACAACAGTAAGAGCTTCATCAGCGAGGCCATGTTCCGCAAACTCCCAAAAGATCTGGCCATTCCCACATTTAAACTGTTAGACAAATGGGAAATTGACCTAGAAACACCCAATTCCAAACATCTCCTGCCTTGCAGGTGAATGCTCATAATTTCCATAGGCAACAAGAGCATAGTCCATAATTGTTGGGTCGTGCGAGATGTTCCTCCTGCATTTTATTTAGGCATTTTTATTTGAGATTTATTCTCAATCACTTTGCCATTAGTTTGGACCTAATCAACTTCAAAGCTTGGTCCCGATTAGCGGGTAATCCCATTGGCCCTCATTACGACCCTGGCGCTAAGGGGTCTGCGCCAGCGTTAGCTGTGCCGACCCCTTACCGCCAACTACGAGTTCCCATAGCGCCATGGTCATTTTTCCGCCCGCTTTTTGCGGGCGTAAAAATCCATGGCGCTATGGGACCTCGGTGTTAATTACGCCACCGTAGTGTACGGTGGCGTAATTAACACCTTCCCCACTCCCATTGAGCCCTATGGGGCCGAAATGGGAATGGGGAAGGGTAAATGGGTCAATGGGGACTTACCGCCCCGCCGACCTCGGAATGGGGCGGTAAGTCCGCCATCCGCCATGGCGTAAAGGGACTTTGCGCCATGGCGGAAAAGTCCGCCGATGGCGGTAAAAATCCGCCAGGGTCCTAATGAGGGCCATTGACTTTGATGACCTAGAGAAAGCATTTCGGTCAGCTCAACTGCTGCCATATGCAGTTGGAATTCAGATTGGAGAGGAAGTCGCCATCCCAGAATGGACCCGACAATTCTCACTGGAAGTAAACATTAAAAGAGGATGGAAACTGAAAAACCCTGATGCCTATATTCATCTTAATGCTCATTTCCAACAACAATGGTTGGGGGTAAACCCAACACCACTAGTCAACATAGAACACAACACCATTCCAATAGAGGTGGATAACAGCAACCTAAAGTGTATCACTCTGGGCGCAGGCACCATTATTGGAATGGCGGATGATGACCGACATTTTTCCATAGATTTAGGTAATTAACTGTTAGGACCAATCCCCAAGGACTGTTTTGACAGTGATAGCGACGATAACACAACACCAGACAGGATCTTCACCCGGCATGGGGGAATTTCCGGTTGTACTCTTCCTGCCCTTATGGTAAGGAAGTTGTAACTTGTGACTTCAGGAGGGATGAGATGATCTTTCAAGTCCATAAGGACTGTCTTCCCCACCTGAAGCCATCAGTCCAAGTCAATACTCTGACCAGGGACTTCTCCACCCACCTGGAGGAGGCCGCTGATATAGTCAAACCGGAAGTCTTTCCAGGCTTTAGGCAGATGGTTGAAGAGAGAGTCAACCTAGCTGATGCCTGTGAGACTCTGGAGCAAAAGCAAAAATTGAAACAAGTTTTCTTAGATTTTCAAGATCTCTTTGCGGTGGACTCATATGACTGTGGTCGCACCAACATCCACACAACAACAATTCCCACGGACGATGGCATGACTCCAGTGTTTGTGAAGCAATATCGCTTGCCTCTCACATCAATGGAGTCCCTTACTGAAATAATTAAGAACCTTGAGTCCCGTGGGATAATTCGTCCAGTCCACAGCACCTTCAATAATCCGGTGCTGGGGATTTTGAAACCAAACGGCCAGTGGAGACTCTGTACCGACCTAAGGGAGCTCAACAAACGGGTCCATACTTCCCGATGGCCTCTTCCCTACATTGACCAAGATCCAGGGGTCACAGGTATTCACTGCAATTGACCTGACCAATGGGTACTGGACTGTACCTGTCTGTAGGGAGGACCAATAGAAGCTAACCTTTACCTTCGGGGGCCAGCAGTACACATGGACCCGCACCTCCCTTCGGATACATCAACTCTGGCAATGAATTTAACATCTTTCTACTCAAGGCCATGCCCGACTTGGGTGAAAGGTGTAACCTGGCCTATGTAGATGATGTTCTAGTCAAAAGCTCAACTGTGGAGGAACACATAGCGGAGATCCGTTATGTCCTGACACAGTTGAGGGCTGCCGGAGCAAAACACTCCTTTCAAAAGGCACAGTGGTGTAGGACCTGTGTCAATTTCATGGGGCATGGGATAACTCCTCAGGGTCTCTGTCCCCAGGAAAAGAAAGTAGAAGCACTCCAGAAAATAAAAGACCCCACAACTCTGCGGGAATCAAGGAGCCTCCTTGGACTAACTAATTACAGCAGAAAGTTCATTGAGGACTAGGCAGAGATCACAAGACCCCTGATCCATCTTTTTCAGGGGGCGGTCAAGTGGGAGTGGGGTCCAGAACACGCCAAGGCAGTAAGACAACTCAAAAGAAGCCTCTCACAAGCGCCTTGCCTAGCTTACCCTGTCAAAAACAAGGAGTTCTTCTTGGAGACAGGGTTCTCAAATACATGCTTGACTGCAGTATTATATCAAAAGAATGACATGGTCAATAAAGTAATCTCCTATGCGAGTAAGACTTTATCCTATGTGGAGGAAAAATTCAACGATTGTGAGAAGGCACTCCTGGCAATGGTGTGGGCATTGAAGAATTGCCACCCTTTTATCCAGGGGAAACACATCATACTGGAGACTCCACACCAGCCTCTGCAATATCTCCAAAGTGACAGAATCCGGGCCGGAAATGTGAGTAATTCCCGAATTACTTCCTGGATTCTGTCAATGCAAGGCTTTCCTGTGGAGGTCAGATATGGCCAAAACAAGAAGAGTCCCCTCACGCAAGGTCTGGCTTACTTGCATGATTGTGCCTGAGAAAACTGTCTCGAGGACGAAAGTCTTAAAATCAAGGACAACATGGAGGCATACCTTAATTCCCCATACAAAGTCTATGAAGAAGACCAGTGTGAGGGAATGCCCACTGTCTATGTGGATGGGTGCTCCTACCATGCTGACAACAATGGGGAAAAGGAACTTGTGGCCGGCATAGGGAATGCATGGGTGAATGATGCCCCAGAACCCTGCGCTGGGTACAAAATCAGTCCCCGAAGTCAAGTGGCAGAGCTGATGGCTGTGCATCAAGCCATACTTCCTGCTGTCCAACACCAATTCCACAAACTGGTCATAATCACTGATTCAGATTATGAACGGAACTGGTTCATGGAGCACCTGGTTAACTGGAAAACCAGAGGCATGCTATGTGCTAATAATAAACCATTGAAACATGGAATATTAATACACAATAGTGATGATCTGGGCACCTCGAATGGGATGACCATCTACTGGAAAAAGATCAAGGGTCATTCTAAAGTAGAGGGACCAGACAAAACTGGGAATGACCTAGCTGATCAGCTGGCCAAAACCAGAGCCATCCAAGGGGATCTACTTGAGATCGAGTCCATGTTGGGGGAAATCCAGGTCACTGCTATCACTAGGTCCCAGACAAATGCTCACAATGAACTCTCAACTGCACAATGGAGTAAGGAGACCCTAGATGCTGATTTGATTACAGCTCAAAAAGGGGATCCAATAATTGGTACTTTTTATCAACACATTGAGAACCCTGAGAACTTTCCCCTGATGGATACTGATTACATTGGGAAAGAGGACCTCAAAGTGTTGATGAAATATCCAAAAATGTTCCAAATCCAAGACGGGTTGTTGGTGAGGAGATTGATAGCTGGCCATGACCAGTGGGTGGTCCCCACCTCATTCTGAAGCCTGATGCTAAGTCATACCCATGATGCAGCCACTGCCGGTCATCAGGGGTTTCATACAACACTAGAAATCATACGAGAGGTTGCATACTGGCCACACGTGGGGCAGGACCTCGACCAATACTTGAAGGGGTGTCTTGTGTGTGCACAATTTCAGCCAACATCACTCACACACTGTGCTCCCCTCCAAAAGAGGGGGATGACACTGCCTTGGTCAGATTTACAAGTCCATTTTATTGGGCCAGTGATTCGCTCCTCTAGGGGTAACAAGTACATATTGACCGTAACATGCTTGTTCACTAAATGGGTGGAATGTCTCCCGGCCCCAAATTGCAAGGCAGAAACAGCAGCTGCCCTGATGATCAATCACATCTTCTCGCGTTTTGGACTACCCCAAAGGATTGAGTCAGACCGAGGTAGTCACTTCACTAGCGAAGTGATGACAAAGATGTGGGAGATACTTGGGGTCAAAAGGAAACTACACATTGCCTAACGGCTAGCCTCTCGTGGTGGAGTTGAGAGATACAACAAGAAAATTGTGAGCATATTAAACAAGTTTGTGGCAGATTCTGGGCCAAGTTGGGACATTCGATTACCTCTTGTCCTGATGGCCATCAGATCTACCCCTTCTTCTGCAACAGAAATGTCTCCGTTTGGGCTGATGACTGGATGACGGATGGTGCTACGCCAGCATCTGTTCTACAGAACCCAACAGCAGACCTTGATATATGCCTCCACAACTCATGAGTATGTTGAGAATCTGAGAAAACACCTTCAACATGCTTTTGCCTATGCTCAGCGGAATCTGGATAGATCTGCAGACAGTATGAACCCCCACTATGATCTTAAGACAACTAAAAAAGAATACCAAGTAGGAGACCGGGTATACTTGTACAATTTCCAAAGGAACCAGGCCACATAGCGCAAATTCCTCCCTAGTTGGTGGGGTCCTTTTGAAATTGTGGACAGAATCTCACCAGTCACCTACAAAATCCACATCCCCAACGGCAGTTTGCCAGAAGGGGAAGACAAGTGGGTCCACATACACCAGCTAAAGAGTTGCCATCCCAGGCATACTTTGCAGCAAATAGAGGAGCCAACCGGAAACCCAGAGGGGGGAATTCTGGCCCCCTAGAAGAATCCACCTGTTGAAACCATCCCACCTGTTAAAACCATTAGTAATTTCTGGCAGTAATATTGTAAATTATATTCAATGTATGCATCTGCCCCACTACATAAAAATTAGTGGGGAAATTTCCATAACCATGCTCTGTTCTGTCTCATAGCACTGAAACCAAGAATTTCTAAGTACCAAGGATTACCACTCGGGGACTGAGAGGAAAGACCAAAGAGCCCGCAGTATCGCTCCATACTCCCATCCAGAACCGGCGAGGAGACCATTTCGATCCAGCACTGATGGGAGAAGCAGCTGCATTTCTACACCTGGACCATAGAAAGAAAGAACATCCCAATCTCCCGACTTCCCCTTGACGGGCGGTCAAACTCAAGTCGTGAGGGGGGCTCTGTGGGATGGTTTAACCCACATATGCTCTGCCATGCGGCATCACTGTGTTCTAATGGTGCCAGAAACATAAAAATGGCCGCAAAACCCTTGTGCGCGCCAAAACCTCTGAAAATCGCATCCTGCAAAGCACAAAAAGATGGAGGCCCAATCTACCATGCATGTTGTCAGTGGTGGAACATAGATCATACTCCTGAAACATATCACTGAGCTCCACAACAAGTGAAAAGGAAGCACAGAAGGAAACAGCTTTGCTTTGCCAAAGGAAACCCAAAATGGTGCTTTAAATCCCTTTTTCTTTGTTGCTGAAACTGCAGAATGTCGGTACAAAACACCCTCAAACATTCAAAATTCTTACTGGGTGCTACAATTCACTTGGCTTAAGAAATTATTGTGAACTGGCAAGGTCGTAGAAAGCTCAAGGCATAAAGAGATGTTCACAGCAAAAATTGCCTGCCTGTGGAATCTGTCAAAAATCTGGGTGCAGTACCCTGGGCCGCCTGAAAGACAGCTGTCAGAAACCTGCTTGATTAAACTTTAAACTTGTAGAAACTAAAATCAAATGTTTACAATCTGGAAGGCCTGTTCCTGATAGTAACCCATCTTGTAACTGAGTTTATCCCATGTTTTAAATATTGAATGAGAATTCTAGCTGCTGTTTTGAAATCACAAGTTGTTTTAAACTAAGGAAAAATGCAACAGAAATAACAATTAAAAGCAAGCTTGGCTCAAGGCTACCAGACTGGAATAACAGCTTTCCTCACAGAGGCAAGGCCTCTCCCTCCACCAGTAAATCACACCCACACGATAAATATAGGGTGGGGGAAGAATCTGGCCTGCAGTGGGGAAGGAAACAATGAAGCAGGAAATGCAAAGTGGGAGGACAGTCGTAAAATGGCCTCTGTCAAGAAAACAGGGAGGAGACTGCTTCTGGACTGCAGGGAGAGAAAAAGAGGCAGAGACAAACAACCATCTGTGGCAGAACATTTATAAAAGAACATTTGTTTAAATATATATAACTTGCACTTAAAATTGTCAAAAATACAAAAGGAACATATTTGTAAATCTAAATATTGGCAGTACATTTTAAGAGGCAGAACAATTGTGTGACATGTTCTGGAAGGAAACGGCGGAAAATGTGGTTTTACACCAAAAGTCTTTTTGCTAGAAGTATGAAACTTTATACACCTATGCCTATGTCATATGCACACACTTGTAGAAATTTGCTGATCAATTGAACATTGTGTTCCTGATGAAAAGGGCAACATTCTGTGAAAGGCAGACACAAGATCTCACAGCCACAGGGTTTTGAGGAGTAGCTGCTAAACAAAATATGTAATCTGTATAGGTGATAGTTATAGAGGTGCACCTGTGTAACTATGGAGTGTGCCAAAAGTAGATTTTGTGTTCAAGGGGCAAGGGGTGGACTCTAAGCCTCATAAACCCACACCATAAAGGTGACACACTGTTTTTCTCCTCCTATCAAGGCAGAGAGGAGACCCTGGCCAATCGCCTGCAAAAGGGGTGAGCTTAGGATAAACCAGCACATGCACACCCCTTGATCATAGCATGAATAGAGACAGCTCAGGACTCAGAAGGACAGACAGATTCACCCACTATCCAAATGCTGGCGGAGCACCCTGCTGCAGAACTTTACATCTTCCTTGCTCCAGACTCCAGAAACTTGGTAAAGCAGAAAGGCCCATTGCATAGCTGAACCATTCTCAGCTAGGCCTTAAATTCCATGACCAGAATCCCACAAGCTAACGGAATCAAATACAGCCGGGCTGCGCTGTACTGCTTGCCTGCTGGAATCATTTTCATCAGAACCAAAAAGGGAAGACCCAATCCAGTTCTGTGCTGTGCTGTGACCAGAGCCATAGCAGATCCAGTCCTGTGCCGTGCTGTGACCAGAGTGCCTTGCAGATCCAATCCTAGGTGTCCAGCTGTCTGTCCCAGAACCAGATTCCAATTCCCTGACCAGATTTGATGGTTCCATTTAAAAACATATCTAGTGAGTATCTATAGATAGAACTGTGTCACTAGCCTATGTACCTTGCTTAGTTAATCCCTATTTTAAAACTATCCTATCTTGTATTCAGAACCTGATATTGTTAGGAGTATTTTTGAATTGTCAGAACCCTCTATCTTATCCCTCCTATCTTCCTCCTGCGTTAGTATTGTTAAAACTATCTCTGCTCTGATCTTTCTCATCTGAAGAAGGCGGACCACGACAGGCAGTCGCCTTGATCAAGTGGCTGTGTTCCTGTGTGGTATTCGTTTATTCATAGTCATCCTCTAGTATAAGAAATCTTTTTGTCATTTTAAAGTGCATTCCTGCTTTCCATTCTTGCGCCTATCTCGAAAAAACGACCTCCACTAAAAAGTCCAAAACTCCCTCAGTTTTTGCTAGAAACAAAATTTCAACTTCTACTTGTAGCTATCATCCACATCTTTAATTTGCATCTAAAACCGCATTCCAAATCCATATAGTTCTCCCGTTATCGCGATTATCGCGGACTGAAAAGTTTGCTGCAAATTTTTGTTTAGGGAAATTCTGACAAGTGTAAAACAGCTTTTGATTGCTTCCAACTTCAATTTTAAGATTTCAAATATTTTCTTGGTATTACATCATTGCTAGTGTTTGTGTGCAACTATACAAAGCTGCTCCCATAAGAATTATAACCATTCCAGCAATTTAGACCATATCTAGTGTTTTACCTGGTCAATTCTGAGATAACTCTAAAAGCCAAATCTGACAGCTTGACAGTCAATTCCGTTTTCTCTTGTGTTTAAAGGGGGGAAAGTGGGATTGATATATTTGTTTGAATTTGCCATTCCCGAAACCTGCTCTCTCTCCTCCTATCTCTTTACATTGCCTATTGGGGGATTGAAGGGTGTGCAGGGGGAACCTTTAGCCACAGTGCTATCCTATTTGATCTGAACACACACACAAAAGGTATTATTTCTGTGCTGAATTGTTTTGCTATTACTCCTTAGGTCTCATTACGACCCAGGCGGAAAACCATGGTGCTAATAGCACCATGGTCCATGCCGGTAACTTACCGACTCCGCCATGGAGAAAGGGGGAATTACCACCCCATTACAAGGTTGGCGGGGCGGTAATTCCCCTTTCCTCCATGGCCCTTCCCCATTCCCATTTTTGCCCAATAGGGCTCAATGGGAATGGTGAAGGCGCTAAGTACGGTACCACAAATTGTGGTACCGTACTTAGCACCAAGGTCCGTTTGCGGGTCCCTACTTTAACGGCTGGTGTAGACCAGCCATCAAGGTCGGGTCCCGCAAAGGGACCTGGTAATCAGGCGCTAATGGGTTAACGGCGCCACAGCCTTTTCCGGCGCCGTTAACCCATTAGCGCCAGGGTCGTAATGAGGCCCCTTGTGTATTAAAGAGATTATTCCGTGTTACATCACCCCATTGGTGATTATTGTTTACCCATTAAAACATAGTGTGATTAAATTGTGAATACATAAATAAATATTTTAACTTTGCAAACCAGCCTGATTCCTGCTTCAGAGTGACCGGGGAGAGGGTTCCAGGAGAGGGGCGTGATATGAGTGGTATATCGTTCAGAATAAAATAACTTTTAGACACAAAAATTAATAAGGGTTTCAGTTGCGCATTACACGCTAGGCGTTGACTTGGGTGTGTGCCGGATTGAAATCACTTACAATATACATATATATATATATAGAGAGAGAGATAGAGAGAGAGACATAAAGACATAGAGAGAACGATAGTGTGAGAGGGCCATAGAAATTGCGTTCAATGGTGCTGTCAATGACCTTTGCTTGAATATGGACTTTGGGTGACTTTTGGGGAGCCTCTTTAAAAAAAATATATATTAAAATCTTTTAGCACTTCATCCCCCATCACAAAACACAGGGGCAAGATGAAGAAGAAACAGGGAGAGAGAGAGAGAGAGAGAGAGAGAGCTAGAAAGAGTGACAGACAGACATAGGAGAGAGAGTAAAAGCAAGTGAGAGGCAGAGGGAGAGGAATGGAGATAGAGCAAAAGAGATAAATAGATTGTGAACGAGTCAAAGATAGAGAGATAAAGAGAGACAGAAAGATAAAGAGAGAGGTACATTTACATTGTACGAGACATAGGGAGAATGACAGGGGGAGAGAAAGAAAGAGACATGGGGAGAGAGACATCCAGAGGGATACATCTATAGAGAGAGACAGGGACGGAGGAAGATAGAGAGAGTTATATACATAGCAAGAGAAGCATATGGAGGCAGACAGAGATACAGAGAGAGAGAGAGGAAGAGGTAGTGAAGAGGACAGAGGGAGAAAGAGCTTAGTGACTGGACTGGAAATTGTGTGCCTTGTGAAATAATCCCTAAAATCAATGATGTCAATATCCTCCTTCTGCATAGCGATGACAGACAACTCTTGAGTGCATCAGTAAAGAAAAATCATATTATATTTTATTTTGTTAAATTACCACCCGCTAGCAGAACACATAGTAAGTGTGCAGTAAGTACAAAAGAAAAATAGACAGGGGAGAGAAAGAGTGACAGGGAGATTGACAACGAGAGAGAGAGAGATAGAGAGAGAGACACAGACAGAGATACATAGAGAGTAACAGAGAGAGATAGGTGAAGAAAGAAGGAGGGAGATATTGAGACAGGGACACATAGCGAGACAGAGAAAGAAAGATTGAGTGAGAGAATAAAAGAGACAGAGAAAGAGAAAGCAACAGAGAGAGAGAGAGAGAGCGAAGAGAAGAGAGAAGAGAGATATGGAGATAGCTGCATAGTATAAACCATGTGGAATGGCTCTGCGCTCACCGGTGCCACCAGTATTCTCCTTTCTGCAGTCACGCAACATTTTTGATCTTTGATAAAGAAACATTTCTTGGTATTATGATTACCACTCAGCAGATCTGTCATGACTCTGCACCCCTGCCTCTGGGTGGCTCTCTCTCAGACCAGCTGGGTGTTGGCAACATCATTAGATATTACCCTGAATGAATATCTGACCTCTCTTTGCACAAACCTGCGTTTCCTTAAAAATTGATTACTATTCCCGTAACTCACTTGCATGATATCCAGAAAACCCAGCAACCCAATCCAGAAACCCTCTCTGAATTTCATTTCCATGTGCACAGGTTTCTTGAAGAATGGAGAAAAAAAAACGTTTCAAAGTTGTGCAAAACTCAGAAGGGTGTGGACATTTCTGTGCTTTCATTTCTTTACAAAAACGCTTTAAATGCAGGCCTCTCTCAAACTTGAGCAAAACCGCCTCCAGTTCCGGAAGCAACTCGAGACCTTCCTTTTCGCTTCCGCTTTCTCTCTTCCTCTACCCTGCTGATGCACCTGACTGCTCCACACACTGGTCACCTGGACACCCTCTGTACACAGGCCAAGACTCCTGCATGCCCATTTACCCTCCCACTGCCTCCATCCTCCCCATCTCTTAAGGATCTGTATCTGCAACCCTACAGTCCCTTCTTTGCACTTATGAGCCACCCGCTGGCTGCACTTCTGAGTTAACTGAACTTCCCACTCCCCTCCCTACTGGCACTTCTCCCCTTCCCTCTTCCCCCCTCTTGTTCAATCTGAATGATACAAGGCCCAGTAAGATAGTTATTTTGTCCTCCCTTTGTTTCCCCCTCCTTGTTATTTCATGCCTGGAAACACTTGTGTACAGGCACGTTATAAATGTCACATCATATCATACCACTAGCTTCTCACCCAAAGTCCATGCCGAAGATTGGAACTAACCACAAATGTAGCTACTTGTGTCGGTTTCCTTCCAGCACTGCCTATAAGCTGCCATGCCCTGAAGCTCCTTGTTCCTGCACTGAGTGTTGAACCTTTTGTAGCTTGAACCTTTTTCATATTGCTCCTTGCATTGCTGATCATTCTCCCTTGTGCTTTCCAGTGTATCTTTCCTGCTCTTGTGCTGCATTGCTCTATTTTCTCAATCCCTGCTTTGAGGCTCAGTCTTTCCTCCATCCTTACTCATTTCACTGTGTTCCTGCAGCCTATGAACCCTACACCTTGTGCTGTGTGCCAGAGGCCTGCATGTGCTGTGCTGTTTAATGCATTCTTGCAGTCTTCTGCTTGCTACATGCCTTGCTCTTTTCTTGCTTTCTCAGTCTATACAGTATCGAGCTTTATCTTGTATAATCCGACTGTGTTTCTCTTGCCTCTGCCTGTTCCATTTCCCCTTAGTTATAGTTCTAAGTCCAATGCCCCCGTTTTCTATATTTGTCTTTTGAGTCCAGTGCAATAGCTTGCTTCAGTTATCTAGATTAAGTCCCTTGCTCCAGACTACTAGTTCGCAGTTCCTGCTGCAGTTGCCTCATTATGTTCTCCTTTTGCAGTTACCTCTTTCTGATCCCTTTCTACAGTCATCTGGTGATACCTCCTTGCTTCAGGATTCCTAACTTCTTACTCCTTTCTTCCTGTTCTGAATTCTTGTTACTTTAATTCTCTTCTTTGTTACCTGCATTGTATAACGTTTTGGCTATTAGCATCTAGTAAGTGTTCAAAAGTGTCTTCGTCCAGGCCGTTGTGTATTCCTTTGTACAGAGATTGCCTCCTATAATCCGTGGTTCAATCTATGCCCCTTTCTTTGTCTTGTCTTACCTGTAGTCTATGGTATATTTAATGTAACAGGGTGCTGATTTCTGTTTCCACATTCAGGCTTGTCTATCAAAGTATACTCCTTGTCTGTGCCTTATCGCACAGACAGCAACGTCACTATTGCTACCCATCTCCCATAAGCTTGCAGGGGGAGTATCTGTTAGAGTAAACTGCACAGAGACAGTGAGCCTCCTTTTGTTTCCATGGGTAGTCTCAAGTCCACTCAGTGTACTCAGTTGGTGGGATTCCAGATTGCTTGTTTAGTGCATGGTGGCTATCCAGTCTCATTCACCAGCTCTGTGTCGTTTTATCTCCTGTTCCCTTTTGCTATTTTCCTTGCCTGCTTGCCCTTCCTTCTTCTTCTTGCACTCCTGCTGTATGTGCTTTGCTTGCCCTTTTACATCATCAGCACAGCAGGTGTTTTCCCTCTGGACCCTGTGACATCACCCCTGGCAAAACACATTAGAGTAAGTTGCACAAGAGAGACAGAGACAGAGAGAGAGACAGAGAGAGGTAGGTTGAGAGAAAAAAGGAAGAGAGAGAGAGAGACAGTTTAGCGGATGCACAACAAATTACATACCATTGAATGCTGACCAAATATCCACATATAGGGGAGAATTTACTTTCTCGTTATACATGACTTGCTTTCCTATACTTTTCTCTTTTTTATTCTATTTTCACTTTGCTGGGTCTAATGCTTTAGTGAGTTAATGTCGTGTAAAATGTCACTACATTGGTTATGGTGTTTGTTGTATAATAAATGTTATTTAAAAAAAAAAAAAAAGAATGACATGCAATATGCAAAATCTCCCAAAGCACAATGACAATGGAACTCTTTTTGCAGACGGATAATGGACGACTGCCAGGAACTATTACCACATCACCTGCTACTAGAAAACAATAGAGTAAGTCATAGAAAAGAAGAAGAGAGAGTAATGAAAACACAGAAAGTGAGGGAAAAAGAAAAAGAGTGAGACAGAGAGAGATAGAGAAGTACATAACGTTCAGTGATTGTATTATTTCCTATCCATTTCTAACTTTGTTTATAGTCGTTGGCAATGACAGTGTGTGCTGCTTACGTGAATCTAAATGATTAGTATTGATGTGTTGCTGGTGTTAGATTTTATATGGAAATAGGTGCATTTCATGCATGTTGATTTGATACTAAAAAGGATGAGGCTTGTGTTATCTTTCCTTCATGGCAGTAAAAGGTAGAATGTGAGTGTGTAACGCATGGGATGAGCAACTGATGGTCTGAGTGACATTTGGATTCTATTTGGTCAGGTCTCCTCATTGTTATTTGTCTATTCCGGCATCTTATATGGACCCAGTGGTGGAAGCGGAAAAATGGAACTAGAGGTAGGTACTCTGGCTGCATCCAAAAAGGAGTGAATGGGATGGACGGGCAGAGCGGGGGGTGCAGGTAAGGATAAACATCTAGCAGAACATTATGTATATGGTTATTCTAGGTTTTAGGGCGTTGTGCTCAAAAAGACAGTAAGACAAATGTACCATTCTTATTATGACTGGAATATATACTAGAAGTGACCATAAGGAATAAACATTGTAAATAAATAAAAAGAGTGTGTATAGAATGATAGCACAACTATATAATGTACTTTCAGCAATGGCTGTTGTTGCTGGAAATCCCTCCCTCCAAGATACCAGTTTTTTCTTATCATCAAACAGCTGTCAGCAACAGCTGGGGTGGCTCTAAAAAAATGCACCTGACACCGTAACTCTGAACCACACAGAAAGAGATGGCAACATAAAGAAAGATGTAGAGAGGGAGGGGCACGCAGGCAGACAGGCAGAGTTGGTTCGAGACAGTGAGAGAGAGCGTATAGAGAGAGACAGAGAGAGCTCTAGATTCGTGTGTGCGGGAATAGCTAGTTGGAACTGTTAACTCACAATAGCTAGCACTTTTCTCATATGTTTATTACATAATATGCACTGGGTACCACTAGTAGAAAAAGAGCTGATTGATCCTGCAACCAACAGGATTCTCAGAAAAGTAACAAATATTATGCACCTCGCCTAAACAACCATATCCCAACACTAGGCACTTTGGAAATAATAGAATGACGTGAATATTGTGTATCCTTTAGCTGATTGGTTATTGTGGACATTGCTATTATTGGAATTATTTTAGGGTTAGAATCCTTGACAACAAACTGTTTTTGATGGTCTGACAGCGTCCATTGGACATAGAGAAGCAGTATCTGTTGGACACAAAGCAGCAGGGTAACACAACATCTCGGGGTCCCATCGACACCAGTCTGAGGGCCCCCACAAGCTAGGTAACAAAACATAGGCCATGCCACACTGTGGGCCTGCCTGGATCATATGACACTGCAGGGGCGCGACACACACTGCACCAGATGAAAGATGTAAACCTGTGTTTCAATTGAACATTACACGTTTCACCTCATTTACAAACAAGGGGGCTGTGCCCAGCCGAACATAGGACAATGTACCAGCCACCAATCTGTGTGCCCAATACTATTATAGACAGGAATTATACCATAAGAAAACAAGTTCTTGCTGACTCTACAATATATGCCAGCAACCCATACAAGCTTACTCCTGTTGCCCTTGCCCTTATTGACAGTAAAAAGCACATGCCACAGGAAGAACAAAAAAAACATAGTATTGCTTGGTGCACAAATGCTGCCCCCACCATCATGTAACAACACTCTTCAGCTTGACTTTTCCCTCAATGCCAGAAAAACATGCAACATCCCCAGTAAGAAAACATGTCCTTGCTTGGTTGCACAAATGCCCCACCCCACCATGTAAGAAAGCATGCCATGTTGGCTTTTTACCTTAACATCAGAAATAAATAAAATACTGCAATGATTAAACATCTCCTTGCTGAATGCCCAAATGCCCCCACCATATAAGAACATACATGAGTTTGGCCTTGCCCTTAATATGAGTAAAAAACGCTAAGCCAAAAAAACACCCCATCCCAAACCTTCCTCCACCTAATAAAACACTTCAAGATGGCTTTGCACAAAAAGGACAGTAAAGCATTTCTTGTTACTGTAAGAAAACTTCCACGCACTCCATTGCCCTTTGCCTGGCCGCAGCAGAGAACTCACGCAATTCACCAACAAAGCTTCTCTCTCTCAATCAATTACACATGCACCCAGAACACACACACTGCATGTCCATTCACACATGCTTTCACACCCATACACACACATGCATACTATTTACATTGAACTCTCATTCATATGCACACTCACACCCTTCAATGCATGCACACAGACACACCCTCTCATGCTCTTACAATAAGATTTTTGTTCTTACTTTGAGGGATTCGACCTTCCTCTGTACTCGACAAAATTAGGAACCGTGGAGAGCGTCCTGTTCCCGACGTGTGCTATGGGGCCAGAGCACCTCCATCTGCCACACAAAATTGCTGCTCACACTTGGACTTCAGAAAGAAATGATTGTGTTGACGGGCAGCCACCAAAGCAGAGGGTTACAATACATCACGGACACAAAGGAGCACCAGTCACTTGTCTAAGGAGAGACATGGGCCTCACTACAAGGTTGGAGGTAGCCTTGCTGGTAGAACAAGAAAATTCGGCACCACCGAATGGGCAATTACCAGGGTATTCTGGCCCCCCCAGACCCGGTAATTGCCCTTTCGTGGGTGCAGGTATCAGGTGATCCCCATTCCCATTTGAGTCCAATAGGGCTCAATGGGAATGGGGATGCCTGTAGCAGCAGCACCATTCATAATGTTGCCTGTGCTACAGGCATGCTGTGCTCGCGGGTGCCTTTCATTCCGCCAGGGCAGACCTGGTGGAATGAAAGGCACCCACAAGCCCAACTTGGTAGGTTTATCAGTACCGTTGTATCCAGACCGGCAAGCTCGTAATGAGGTCCATTCGCGTACTTGGGGTCTTATAAAAGAGACCACCGCCAGAAGCTGCTTTCCCCAATTGATAAGGCTTTGCCCAGCAAATGAAGGGAAACAATTGTTTTCTGTTCAGTGCAAGCCTTAGGACCAAAAGCAAAGCATGTCCAAACTGGAATATATATGACTCCTATTGTGTAGACATTTCACTGTTAGGGAGGCGGGGAGAGATATTATGTAAGATGAAAACCAAGCCCACTGTGCATTGTGAGCTCAGAATAGGTGCATGCTCACCTCATTATCACAGAAATATGTGTTAAATGTAAAAATCTATGTTCTTTTTGATGATCCCAAAATGCACTTTGGTTTTTAAGTAATGCAGCAACGAAATATTGTACCATGTATCCTCAAACCCTTTTCCATGAAATATTTATTTACAAATTAATGGAGATCTATTCACTTACTGAATTGTTTATGTGAGTGGATGAATATTTTATTGATAAACAACGATTTATTCGCAAACTGTCCTAACAATATACAGACTGGATGCAAAGAAATGTTGAGTGACCCAAAATACTTGTTTGAATTGTCCTTGTTTCATTATTATTATTAATATTATTATTTTTGTTATTAGTAGTGATAGTATATTTATTGAGGATGTACTTACCTTTGCGAGCCAACAAAGTGCTTGACAAGTCATAGGGGAAGTACACTGTGAGGGAAGCAAATTGCAAGGGCGCAATACAAGGGAGTGGGGTGCTAACAACCGAGTAAAGGGGTGGGCAATGTGGTCCGACGGGATCGACAAGTACTGGAGGGAGAAAAGAGGCAGTGACAGATTGCCTGCTCTCAGGTTAGGTGGACAGTGGAGGCTGTCTGGGCCTAGATGTTAATGAGAAGCCACTCCTTGAAGAGGAGGGTCTTGAGCTCCATCGTGAAATATACAAGGGAGTGGGCATGCTGGGCGTTAATGGGATGGAGGCTCCAGAGTCTGAGGGAGTAGACCTAAAAAGCATATCTTCTGGTTGCTTTCTACACAGCACCAGCAGAGTTCAGGTCTCCACGTGTCCTGATTTTGTGTGTGGTCATGTTTGTATGTTGGTGGTATGTATGTGGGTGATGTGTCTGTGTGTAATGGATCCTTGTGTTAGGCGGTAATGGGCTGCATAATGAAGTTATTGATAGTGGCAATGTTTACTTATTGTGCTTGTGCAGCATTATCCTATTTGCTATATTGAGAATGTATAATAGATTAGGGTTGAAGCTTCAGCAACATGATTTACAGTGGCCATCCAAGCCTAAATTGTGGTTATAAAATCCAAATTCTTTACACTAGGAATGCTGGTCTGTATTATGAACTCTGCTTCATGAAATGATTTACATTGGAAGTGATGGGATACATTGTGGGCCCGATCGCAGAAAAAGGAGCTACAATGGCAATTCTGACATATGTTGTGAATTCAGGCATCATAAAAATGTTGTCAAATCCTTCTGTGTACTGTTGCTGATATGACATCGACAGGGTTATTTCCATGCATTTCCCTAGAAAAGCAATTATGAATTGTACTACTTTTTAACCCATTTTTCTCGAAAATATGTTGTAAAATGCACCATTTCAACAGATTAGTGTAAACCTTTTCTCAGGAGAATCAGCAGGATCAGCATAATACTCAAGCATAAGTGGTGCACCAAGCCAGCCTGAGAGTCTGCAGTACAGTACATCCTTCTTCGGGGAGCTAAGGGGGGCTTGCAGTGGTCCCCCCCACCCCCATTTTATGTTGCTCCACTGAGGAGGGAGCATGTAAATTGGGACAGTTATATTTTCTAACAAAGGACACCCTAATACGTCAGGATATGTGAGAGACTACCCTATGTCAACAGTGCTGTTCGCTTTGCTTAGGTTTGGGAACGATGTCTTGCAATTAGTCCAATCACGCAAAGGCGATCAGCTCACTCTTGTGAGTGGTTCATCAAGCAACTCCTCCCTATCTGGGCTCATGTCTTCTGAGAGAGAGACGTAAACATTGAGTGAGTCCACTCATGCCTGCAAGGTAGGAAGGATGTCAAAATTGAGTATGCGCCCTCACCCATGCGAGTAAGGAGAGATGTCAAAATTCAAACTCTGCCCTACCCTTGTGAGACAAGAGGGATGATAACAATTTAGCATTTGTCCTCACCCATCTGAGACAGGATAGATGCACAAATGTAGGCTGTGCACCCCACTCTTGCGAGACATGAGAGACATACAAAGGGAGTCCACACACTGCACACAAGAGAGATGTAAACATTTGGACTCTGCCTCCACAATCGAAATGCAGCCATATATTGTGGACCTGGCTTCCTCGAAAAAATGTGTTGGAAAAAGCTATTGTTTACTTTTGGTGACCTGACCTCTATAGCGCTTTTCATGTGTTACCCTACATAACCAATTGTGAATTGTGTGGCTTATTACCCACTTTTTCATTTAAAGTTTATTGAAAACGCACCATTTTAACCTATTATTTAAACACTATATTTGTGCAGGACAACCCCCCTGGGCCACCCTTATTTGTTTTGATCTCGCAGGCTATTCCAGGTCGCTCATACTCATTACAGAAAAATATTTACACACGACCCATAGAAAAAAATCACATGTCCTGCTGCATGGCTAAGCGGTATATATGTGCCATTGGGGAGTCCTATGTGCAAGACACAGATAAGCAGTGTGTGTGCAGCCTAGGCGATCCGTAGCTGGGCTAAGGAGTGCACCTCTACCTATGAAATACAGGAGGGAAAGAAAAGTGGTCGAAATGTACAAAAAGAAGTGGTGGAACTATGCTCCATGCTGGCCTGCCTTTGCTCCCCACAAACCCCATCACGCCCCCTCCCACGTACCATACAAACCCCCAAACGCATGCGCCTGCTGCTTACGGGAACGATCAGTGCATTGCACTGAAAGTGCAAGATTCAACTTCTTCCTACACTTTTATTTTAAATCGAAACCATTCCAGAACTAAAATAAAAGTATAGGAACAATAAAACTTAATTTAAAAAAAAGTAGAAAAGCTCGACTCCCAAACGCTCCGCCCACTTCGACTACTGGAAGTGAAGATGTAGCACAGGGACTTACAAGATGTGACCCTCTAGCTCAGTGGCAGCTCAGGTTGTGAGACACAAATGGATGTAGGTTGTTGAACAGCTGTGGGAGACAGGGAACACTAGATGAGGAACACACGGTAGCGTTAGATGTCCAACACAGTGGTGAATCAGCTGTGGGGCACATCAGAGCAATAGGTGTGAGTGCACGAGGAGCATTAGCTGCGGGATACAGTGGAGCAAGGTCTCTGGGCTGCAGAAGAGCACTAGGTGCAGTAGCTGTGACTTGAAGACAAACCATAGCTTTTGAAATGGTGTGACAGAGTAGCAGATGCTTTGTGACAAAGCGCAGTGGTCGAAGTGGGAGCAGTTGGGAGCAGGGCTCCTCTATTTATTTATTTTTTAAGTGTAACTGTTCCTATACTTTTATTTAAAAAAGAAACCGTCCCGGAATGGTTTCGTTTAAAACTAAGGGACTGATTCATGGAATTTGTGCGCTGAAAAATGGGGATTTGTGTGCCATTCTGCTCGGAAATCCCCATTTGTTAAACAGGGATTTGCGGGAAGAATTGCGCACAAATCCCTGTTTTTCGGCGCACAAATTCCATGAATCAGCCCCTAAAAGCGTGCAAAGCAGTTACAATGTGCCCTTCAGTGCACTGCCCCTTAAAGACCAGGCACATTTGTTTTGGGGGTTCTTATTGTGCGTGCGAGCGGGCGTGGCAGGGCAGGGCAGCAGGGAACACAGTTCCACTCCTTCTTTTCATACACTTCGACCACTGGACAAAGGGTAATACTACTTGTGGGCACAGAATAGCAGCAGCTTTGTGGCCCAGAGACGCAGTGACTGCTGGTTCTGGTAGAGCAGTATGTTGCATAATGACCGCAGCTGTGGGATATCCAGTAGCTTTATGTATGTGTAATGAATTTTAAAGTGCGAACCTAGCTGGTAATTAAGGTCTGTGAGTCCAAATATACCTACAGAAATGTAAATGATAGGGGACCTTAGTGGCTCTTTCCTGATATATATATATATATATTTTCTAGCTTCCTCTTGTTTCCTTGTCATCCTTAATTTTAATTTAGTAATATCCCTCCGATTAATGCCGTATCTATGACGAATATTGAATTTGGTTGGATGAAACCACCCTTGCATTACACTTGATATGAGAATGTCGTCCATTGCTAATTGGTATATTCCTGCCAGTGTTAATTCTTCTCAAATCAAATGTCAAGGTTGCCTTGTATACGCAGCCATTTCACTCTCCTTTCCAATCCTTCTTGTCTCGCGCTTGACTGCCTGCGACCATGGCATGCCTACAAGGATAGCCGGGGAACTTCAGTAAAGCAAATGTGCCACAGTAAAATTCCCTTCAGCCTGCCCTGGCGCAACGATGCACATTTGTTTTAATTTTCACATGGCCGCTGTCTGTTTTCTCATGAAGGTCACAAAGCAATCTAGAATAAAAGCTGTTATTTATCACAACAATACGCATGCGTTAGCAGAACAAAAATAAGAAAAACACTGCAAAGAAGAGCCATATCAGATATCATTGTGCTCAAAGTTAGATTGCATATGTTCGTATTTAGCCGACATCCATACATGCACACGTGTTTACGGATTATTGAAAATTATTCATAAAATAATTATTGTAAAGTTCTTAGCAATAAAATCCGTAATGGCATACCCAGAGCAACCCAGGTTGTCTAATACAGATATGTGAATACTGTGGGGCCGATTCATGGAATTAATTGCGCAGACAATAGGCTACTTGCGCCCAATCTGTGACCAAACTGTGCGTGCAACTCTGTTGAATAATGAATGTACTGCACCTTTCCTGGACTTGCGTAGATTTTGCACTGGACTGACATGCCTATGCGAGCTGTCGAGGGCCTTGCGTGAGAATCTGAGCAGAGGGTGGCCGTTGTCTGCACAGAGGTCTGGTAAGGGGGCAGAAAACCAGAAATGGGGATTAACTTGCAAAAAAAGAAGTGGCTGTTCCGAGGGACGGCCTGCAGCCAGTACCTTGCACGTACACTATTGCGCTGCAAGAGACTTATTCACGGAATCGATCGCGCAACGACTTCGATGGGAAATGCCCACGCAAGTCCTTCATAGGATCCGCCACCCAAAGGCTGGCGTAAGTACACTTGCGCGTAGGATTTTCAGCACGGAGGTGCGATTGCATGTCGAATTTAGGGGCGTGTGTACTGAAACGGGGTTCCAATGTAACGTAGGGGTGCATGTAAACTGTGTACCTAGGTACAAGAACGTTTTATGTGGGTTTGCATGCGCATTTCCTGAGTTATTGCTGAGTGATGAATTTTCATACGCATGTTGTCGGGGTGCTAGATACAGTTACGGGGACCCTGCACAGGTTCCCCGAGTCGCAGGCCTGCTTATGAGGGACCCCACGCACTGTTTGAAGGGTGTGTGATTCGCGCAAGGGGGAGCGCCCAAAGGTAGCTGATCCGCTAGTTTGCTAATTTGCGTGTGGGCGTGTCAGAGTCATTCCAGCTGTGACTTGCAAATACGGTTACTTTGTGCAACAATTCCATGAATACGCATTGTGCGCATTTTTGTTTCTGCGCACAGGCATACACAGTGTCCTTCTTGGTCCACGGCCCTTGCACGATTTCTGCGCGATATTCCATGAATCAGCCCCTGCATCTTCCCATTGTAAGCATAGATAAGGCACATTACAAATAAAGGCCCTGGTGCAAATGTAAGTATCCATGGTCAAAAATGTTCCTAATACAAAAACATAGTTTAACGATAGTTTGCACCATGACAGATGACTGTGACTAGAGCAAACATTTTCCTCATGAAAAATGCATTGAAATAATATGTTTCTTGCACTAAGGCCCTTGGATGGTGTTACTGGAACTTTGCACCAGTGCAAGTGCAATTAGCAACAGAGCAAAAATTGCTCTAATGTAAAAAACATACTTTTCCAGTGCCTTTTTGCCCCAGGGCAATGTCTGCCCTGCTTGTAGTTCTCTGGTTAGGTGCTGAAATGCATTGAAAGCATTGAAGATCACTCTCATCTTTGTGGAGAGGTTGTGGATTAACCTTGCATAGTACTCGGTGGGCCTCATTATTCGGTTGCTGGTCTGGTAACAACAGTACCGGTAAGCTTGCCGGTACCGTTGTTACTGGATCGGCAAACTACGAGTTCTGCTCGCGGGTGCCTTAGCTCCTGCCAGGTCTGACTGGCGGGCGTAACGGCACCCGCGAGCAGAGCATGTTGGATGCACGGCACCATTCATCCGACCTCCCCATTCCCATTGAGCCCTATGGGGCTCAAATGGCTAGGAGGAGCATTTCATAACCCAAGGGTTTTTCTTTTTGTTGCCAACATTTGAATCTGTCTTCCCGTTGTGTCCTTGCGCTTCACTCAGTTTTCTGAAGGACTGTCTCAAGTATGGCTTTGCGAGAATCTTCTGGATCACCATATACCAATGTGCCTCCTGAAAGAAGAGGGCATTTGAGGCGCTATGCAGGAGGTGAATCACTAACCATAAAAGTACCGAAAGAACAGGGGAGAGCCTGAATGGCCTCCTGGTACATAGAAATACAACGAATGCAGTTAGGCCTTTAGAAGCAGGCCTGGACTCCATTGGGCAATAGAGCAATGCCCGAATCCAAAACGCAAAATGCCAGTGTGGGCCAGTTTTTGTGTTTGAAGTGGGCAACTTAATTTGCCATTGTGTACAGTTTGATTAGTTACTTCACCATGCAGCTAGTAGTTTTGACCAGTGCTACTGAATACATTCTTTAAAATGCACAATTTGCATCATATTTTTATCAAAAAAGTCCCCCTTGGGTACTACTCCAGTCCGTCACACAAAAGGAAGGAATTGCCATGTACCACTGTGGGACACTTTTTAATTGGTGCCGGAGACAATTGTACGCCCCAGTCCGATCCTGCTTAGAACATGGACGCAGACGCACCTGATGGTAGGCGTTTTACAGGTCTAAATTCAGGATCAATTTTGCATTGTGGAGAAGAAGAGCTAGATCAGTAATGTTAGGCAAGGGTAAACTGTCAGAGGTAGTGCTTGCTTTCAAACTGTGTGGATGCACGCACAGGCACACACCTTTCCATCTGGCTTTCAAATGAGGACCATGGACAGAGTCACTTGGTGGTTTCCACTGGTTTAATTTGGAGTACTTGAGGCATGACCGAGGAGTTGGGAGAAAGGAGCTGGCCGGGCATCTAACGCAGAGACCATTGCAGGGACGGCATGTTGGGGTGAGGGAACACATAACGGCCAGCTGGGTACCACGGCAGTACAGGCTTTGTGAGACCTGTGGCCACCTGTGACTTCAGAGGGACGTGCTGGGAACAAGGGGTACGTCAGAGCCCACAGAGCAGATTCCAAGAGAGAACCGGACACTGAGTAAGCCATAGAGAGGCAAATCCTCTTTTGGAAGTGGAAACGAGACATTAGTCCCAATTGTGAGATGGCGAATGATCTGTTCCCGAGAGGGCAAGGCCGGGGGACACAGAGCTACCTATTAGATTGGCAGGACGCATCTGATCACTATCTTTGCCCATCCTCCTCACTTTGGTGATTGGACTGGATGCTCATTGCAGTACATCACCATCGTGAGTGCTGTGGTCGCCGAGGGCAGTGAAAAGAGGCCATTTAGGGCGTCTCATTTCACCTCACAATAGGCCAGGTTGTGCCCTGGGGCAACTCACTGCTGCAGCGGTTTTGCTGGGGAGTGAGAGGTACTGGCACTAGTCGACAGACTGTCATGACTTAGATGGGAGCGAAATAAAAAGAGCACTAAGCATTAAGAAGGAAGACAGGATTGTCCCAGTCTCGTTGAACGTGACCAATTTCCATTTCCTTCTAACACCACCAATGAAGTGGCACGAGGAAGACTCGAGAGATACCTGTCTCACTAAGGAAGAGTTTGAAGCAGCACTGTGCCGGCTAATGATGGCTATCACAGATACAGCAAAAGCGGAGACGGCTGGCATCACGGTTTGTTGCAAACTAACTGCAGCACTAATTGATGGATTCCTGGATACATGTCAAGCATCTTTTCACGTTGCCATTCACCGTTTTGCCCTGTCATTTTCTCTTAGCGCAAACAAAAAAAACAATTGGTGGTACTCTCCTAAAATCCTTGGAACAAATGTATAGACACAAGGATAAACTACAGAGGAAATGAAAGGAAGTTACACACCTTACTGAAGCATGAGGAAAACACATCTGCCTGTGTGATCAGATTAGTTCAATAACCAATAAACCTTCACTTTTCAATTGTTCCATGTTTTACTAATCCATTGTGCTGTAACAGAATCTAACATTTTCGGGTGAAATACCCAATGAGTGCAATTTATTTTTCATTGATACAGTTCAAAAAATCCATGAAAGTTTACAATGTAAAACATCCTTGGAGTCTTTTCGGATGTTTGACATCGATCAATAACCTTGTGATTCCTTTTCGTTTTACGGAAGTTTTAGAGTGCGAGGTTTCCCCCTTATTAGTACCCTTAAGACCACTTGTTCACGTGAAGTCTTACTTCCTGCTTTAGTGGCACAAAGCCAAGCCTCACCTTTGACAAAATAAATTACTCACGTTTTTGAGCTATCCTTTAAACAAGGCAGCAGCCCCGTAGATTTAAATATGATTCTAATTTCCCTGCTTTTAAAGAAGCCTACACTCAATCCATCTGTATTCGGCAATTATCGGCCCATAGCTGCAATTATATTGATTGCCAAAATCCTTCACCAGCCTGCAATACAAAAAATGATGAATTTGGTGGAAAGTAAACACATTTTGGACCCACTTCGATTTGCCTTTTTTGCCTGAATCATGGCACAGACACTGCCTTAAACTCTGGGTAGGAAGATCTCCTTCTGCACTCTGACCAATGTTACTTATCCCTTCTGGGTATGCTGGACCTCTCAGCCACATTTGATCCAGTCAACCCCTCTATTCCCTTATCACAGCTCTCAGACATCGTCAGAGTGCAAGGTAGCTTCTAGAATGGTTCCGCAGTTTCCTCTCTGGTAGATCACAGGCAGCCAAATATGGCCTCTTTCCGAAATTAGCTGCAGAGTTCCAGGGCTCTTCCCTCTCGCCTCTCTTGAACAGCATTCATGTGCTGCCTTTGATGAACATCATTAGTCATTTTAATGTTCATTTCCACTCATATGTGGATGATACTCAATTGTCTTAATTTCCGAGTTTGAGTCATAACTTGGTTCTTTGAAGAAGTTACAGATCCAGGAGATACAACATAAATGAATCCACACGTTGCACTATACAAACATGAAACTCGACCAAAATGGATACTCCCAATTCAGGGAGATTGCAGCCAAAAGGGTTCCGCTGGGCATATATGGTGGGAGTACTCGCAAATGAGAGATTTCTGTCAGGAAGTAACATCGGAACTCAGTGATATCTTAGGGAGGGCAGTTACAGATGACCTGTCATTTATATTATGCCATGAGTAGATGAGAGAGGGTTCCAGCATAAGCTGTATAAGCGCTACAGGAACCTTGTTCTGTGTGTTATGACATCGTATCATCAACAGTAGTTTTTTCGACAGGTGTTTTGCCAAATAATTATTGCCGAAAAAACGCATCAAATTTTTGGTGGGTGGGAAGGGGATATAAAGGGTTGTTGGGGGGTCGGGACCAGTAAAAAATAGGTTGAGGACATGGGGCTTGGGTGGGAATCCCCCAAAAATAAAAAAAATACAATTTCGATGAGTTGTTTCAGCAAAATGTTTTCGGAAATACACCCATCAAACAAATGGTCATGGATGATATGACATAGAACACTTCTGTGTATGAAGTTGGTCGCAGTTAAGAATTGGGGCTAGAAGGATGTACCCTCAGACTTACAATGGTATCAAAGGATTTGGGATTTTCTGAGCATGGACACACTAACACCACCAATCAAGGGCACACAGGAAGACTTAGACACAGTGCTGTCTGCCTTCTTGTTCTTTGCTGTACAGTACTGTTTAGGATTGGGGTACTCAAGAGGCTTGAGGCACTCAATCCTGTATTTGAACTAAAGGGTAAATGAGTGGCTGGTGGTTTCTCCTTTGGGAATGACCTCTAGTTTACCAGAGGGAGGGGAGGGAATTTCTCTCAACTCTTACTTGAGTGTCACATTACTCTGTAGATACTGCAATGCTGAATGAGTGTGAAGACAACAAGCACAGATGTTCTGGTAGTTACTGGTGGATTCTGACATTGAAGCTGTGTTTACAAATGACTCAATGAAACCTGGTTGGGAAGAAAAACAGAATATATTGGAAAACAATGTGTTGGCAAGATGTCGTGGTCACTTAAAGAACCTGCTTCTTCAGCAGGGATCGAGTGTGATGACAAGGCAATCCTGCTCATCTGTACCCACAACAGCTGGTCCTGCAGCTAATATGTGCAATTTGCCCCAAGCTTTACAGCCCTTGAATAGAAATGAGGAGGAAAGGAAGCCCAGTAGAAGGATGTTGTGCCCTCCATATGCTCTGGGGTCATGGCAGGCAGTAGTAAGATATAGATGTGAACACCAAATGTATGAACAAGTATGAACATGGACATCATGGTATGATAAGTACCTGAGTCCCCTAACAGTCTTCTGGGACGTCATGGACATCTACTATGCAGTATGGGTTCTTTCCTTGCTGCAACGTAGTTCTGTCAGCCATGCATAGCACAAGGCTGTACATGCCATCACAGTGTGATTCATCATCCGAAAGGTCCTCAACAACAGCCACAGTGAAAGTGCATCCCACCTGATGCATCCCATCTGACAAACCACAACAAAATGTCAAATATCCTGCAATTGGTGCATTTCTTGTGTAAGCGATATTCAATCAACACTACAGCTAAGTCCATGCCTAGTCTGGGATGCTGAGGAAAACCCTTATTGATGTATTTTTATATTCGGTTCAGTATTCTGGATGACAACCCTTGTATAACACCCCCCCCTCTTAGAATCCCCCTGACCCCACTGAGCCAAGAAGTAAGTTTGTTTTGCAAATTAAAAGGTTTATTTGAGAATTTAAACAATATAAATATATCACACTTTATAATAAATTAATATCTGATAGTGCACTTAGACATATGATGTTGATCAACAATGGGTAATCTGGCACTAGCACACTTCTTTACAATCAATGAGGAATTAGTATAGGATGGATAAAGTAGCAAAAATACTTTTATGATTTCAAGGGAAAAGCAATGAGGAATAAAATGCAGTACAGAAATACTTGATATGATTTTAGCAAAAGATAAGATAATCACTTTTTCTCTGGCAATTCACCCCGTCCCCTAAGCAATGTAAGAAATGGAAGGAGATGGAAAGAGGAGCACACAGTTCTCAGGAATGCAATCAAATACAATACGAAATTCAGTTCCCCCCCAGCAAGCTTGGAGGAAACAGGTAGGAGTTTGAAACACAGGCCCAAAATGCTTTTAAATGTGATGGCAATGGATGGGAAAATGTGCCAACTGATTTTAATTCCCTCTAGAGATTCAGGGTGAGTGGGAGATGTGTGTTGGTATTAGTTCAGGCTTACTTTAGCAATGCTCTATGAGTTATTACAAAGTTGCAAACGGATTTTAACAAAAGAAAGAATGGAGCTGCTATTTTGACAAGTGGAGAAATTGAGCAAAAATCGCAAATCGCGGTAAATTCGCGAGTGCGTGAATCGTGATTGCGGCAAAAGTATAAGGAGTAGCAAGTCGGTTCTAGGCTTGTTGAACAGCTTAGATTCTAAGCTTTCAGAGGAAAGTTGAATTACGTTCCTAGCCCAAACGGTTCAAGAGATACAGACGATTTAATAAGGTAGATTTTCGGATTTAAAGTAAAACTCAAAATGACAGGTGACAGCTTGCAGCTTCAGAATTGACTGGTGACAGTTGTGCAGCTTACGAATGACAGATGACACGATTTCTAGGAGGCTGTTCTACTTAGGTTAACATAGTTTGGATTGGATTATTTTAACTAAGAGATTGGTTCTGCACAGTTCTGCTAGGTACTCACAATATCAATTTGAAATAGGCCTCGTCACGGATCTGGTCAGGTTTTGGACTGGACTCCGGTTCTGGTCTCGGCACTTCACAGTGATCTGGGTCAGCTCTCTGGTTCTGCTCACAGCGTTCTGGGCCACTCTGGATCTCTGGTCTGGTCTCTGGCAATTGTTCTTGGCAAAAGAATTCAAACAGCTCGTCCGGCTGTGGAATAGTTCGCAAATGATTTTAAGGATGCTGAGGCCTGCTGAGAAGAGTTCTCAGTTTGTGGGTTTAGGCCCTTGCTTTTAGTTCTGAAGTAAAGTTCTGGTCTTTGGAGATTGATGGATTTGAAATCTGGATCTCTGGATGTGAAGTCGTCGGTCAGCATGTTCCGCAGCAAATGGAATTGAATGTCTCTACCTGTCCCAGCAGTCTCTTTTTATGTGTTTTGAAAATGGGTGTGTGCCTGGGCCTAGCTAAGCCTGCCCCTCTCTACTTGTGATTGGCCCAATTCTCCCCTCTCCCATGATTGGGGGAAGGAAATGGATTGTCATCATGATGAGGTCTGTTTATGGGTCAGAGGATCCTCCCCTGGTCAGTTTGCCCACAAATCTATATTTGATTCAAATACATCTTTCCCAGATATACAATTTGTTGAAATTACATGTGCACATTATATATTCCTTATGGTCCATGCTTGTCCGCCTCTGATCTTCCTGGGGGCTTGCATTAAAAAATGACATTTTGCGTTTTTTAACTGGTTTTGCAATATCGGACATTTACCCAAAATTACACACATGTGCGCAAGGAGTATGGACATTAATTGATGAAGTGTCAGATTTTTAACATGCAGACATTTGGAGTGAGACCCTATTTTCCGCTAGCAACCCCCCAGAATACACCACAGGGTCCTAACGCCTCTTAAAATGTTCACAGAAAAATCACAAAAATAATGATATTACTTATATAATTCTGACAAGTCCGCACTATGAGTTATCTATCTTTTTAAAATTATGCTCTGGCCCAGATGGGTGTGGTTTAGGTTCCAAAGCACATGGGGGAAGCTTCTGCCTGTCCCCGCCTCCAGCTCGGGTGGCTCCCAGAGGCACTTCTCCTCCCACTTCTATCAAGAGGAAGCCACTTTTACGACACCCCCAAAATAACATTTGCCTGAGTCCAGGACAGGCCTTTGTTCAACTCCCTGTAGTCCCTAGCTGCTCCACCCCTAATCTAATCAGAGAGGTGACAACTCCTTTTGGCAAGGGGACGAGTGGCTGAGCAGGTTTTAACTCCTGTCGGGGGTAGTTGTCAGGCAGAATCCAGTTTCATTAAGCCAGGTTTCAGCTAAATGTCACTTTTTGTTCCCAGTTTAAATCACTTACAATTTTTACATATACATTAAATAATTACTTCCTTTAAGTCATTTCAGAATATAGTTTGACATTGTATCCACCTCTTAGCAAGTCTTTCCTTGGTCTGGTTTTGTTTCATTTGTTCAGTTTTACACAAAAGTCTGGTGGTTTTAAAACGCCAGCTTTCTGATAGTGGTGAGTACTGGTAATGCAACCATTTTTGGGATTAAGAAAATGAATTCCCCACAAGAAGGTTGTATCGTTGGAGTGGTCTCGTGCCAACTGCGCAGTTCTCCTATTCTGGTGTGAATGTGGGCGGCGATAGCTCATCCCCACATCCACCCAGTCTATTGATTTAGTTTGTTCTGGGATAGAATAATGGGCGGCGACAGCTCATCCCCACATCTACCCAGTCTATTGATACAACATGGGTCAAAACCCATGACAAATCCTCCCACCCGACTGCGCTTTGATTCAAGTCGAGGGGAAGTCGGGTGCAAAGGAGGTTTTGAGCCCTTGCGCTGGTATGTCCCCATTATCTTCTTCCAATCCTGTAGGTGGCACAGTACAGCATCTTTTCCTCCCTCCAGTCGATCAATCAGTTCTCCTTGCTGGTCCTGATGGGAGGATTGGGCGGTACCCTGGGCCCCTCGGGTCTCTGCTCCCGGTCCCCGGTCGTCCTCCTTGGTCAGTCTCCAGGTTTTCTTTCCCCTAGGACGACAAAGGAAAAGCGGCAATACCTATTCGTAGACATTTTTCCATCACTACTAATGGTGTGGCAGACATATACATTTAATACATCCAAATGCATTTTGCAGTCTGATTTTAAAAACAATATATAACAGGGCATATTTGCATTACGTTACTATATTTTTGGTATGTGGAATATTTTAGAGTTTGAACTGACTTACTCTGGAGCGGCCCCCTCTGGTATTGCAGAGGACTCCTCCAGTTGTTGCAGAGTGTGCCTGGGATGGCAACACTTTAGCTGATTTATATGTACCCACTTGTCTTCCCCTTCCGCCAAACTGCCTTTGGGGATGCGGATCTTGTAGGCCACAGGGGAGATCTTGTCTATAATTTCAAACGGTCCCTTCCATGTAGGCAAGAATTTTCACTGTTTGGCCTGGTTCCTTTGGAAATTGTATAGATAGACCCGATCGCCCACCTTTTATTTCTTTCGGGTAGTTTTTAAATCATAGTGGGTCTTCATGCTCTCGGCTGATCTTTCTAGATTCCGCTGAGTATAGGCAAAAGCATGTTGAAGGTGTTTCCTTAAATTCTCCACATACTCATGAGTTGTGGAGGCATTTATCAGTGTCTGCTCTTGGGTCCTGTAGAGCAAATGCTGGGGAAGCACCATCTTGCGTCCCGTCATCAACTCAAATGGTGACATTTTGGTTGCAGATAAAGGGGTAGATCTGATGGCCATTAGGACCAGAGGTAATCGGATATCCCAACTTGGCCCAGAATCTGCCACAAACTTTTTTAAGATGCTCACAATGGTTCGGTTATATCTCTCCACTGCTCCAGAAGAAGCTGGCCTGTAAGCAATATGTAGCTTTCTTTTGACCCCCAGTATCTCCCACATCTTTGCCATTACTTCACTGGTGAAGTGGCTACCTCTGTCTGACTCAATCCTTTGAGGTAGACCAAAACGGGAAAAGATGTGGTTAATCATCAGGGCAGCTGCTGTTTCTGCCTTGCAGTTTGGGGCTGGGAGACATTCCACCCACTTGGTAAACAAGCATGTAACGGTCAACATGTACTTGTTTCCTCTAGATGAGCGGATTACAGGGCCTACAAAGTCGATTTGCAAATCTGACCATGGCAGTGTCATCACCCTCTTTTGGAGAGGCGCACGGTGTGTGAGGGATGATGGCTGAAATTGTGCACACACAAGACACCCCTTCAAGTATTGGCCGAGGTCCTGCCCCATGTGTGGCCAGTATGCAACCTCTCTTAAGATTTTCAGTGTTGTGTGAAACCCCCTATGACCGACGGTGGCCGCATCATGGGCGTGATTTAACATCAGGCTTCGGAATGAGGTAGGGACCACCCACTGATCATGGCCAGCTTTGGATTTCCTTACCAACAAACCGTCTTGGATTCGGAACCTTTTTGGACATTTCATCAACACTCTTAGGTCCTCTTTCCCAATGTAATCGGTATCCGTCAGGGGAAAGTTCTCAGGGTCCTCAAGGTGTTGGTAAAACTTACCAATAATTGGATCCCCCTTCTGAGCAGTAATTAAATCAGCATCAGGGGTCTCCTTACTCCATTGTGCAGTTGAGAGATCATTGTGAGCATTTGTCTGGGGCCTAGTGATAGCAGTGACCTGGATTTCCCCCAACAGGGACTCTATTTCGATTAGATCCCCTTGGATGGCCCCGGTTTTGGCCAGCTGATCAGCTAAGTCATTTCCAGTTTTATTTGGTCCCTCTACTTTGGAATGACCCTTGATCTTTTTCCAGTAGATGGCCATCCCATTCGATGTGACCAGATCATCAATATTTTGAATTAACTTCCCATGTTTCAGGGGTTTGTTATTAGCGCATAACATGCCTCTGGTTTTCCAGTTGACCAGGTGTTCCACGAACCCGTTCCGTACATAATCCGAATCTGTGATTATGACCAGTTTGTGGAGTTGATGCTGGACAGCAGTGAGGATGGCCTGATGCACAGCCATCAATTCTGCCACCTGACTACTTCGGGGACCAATTTTGTATCCAGCGGAGGGTTCTGGGAACTCCTTCACCCATGCATTCCCTACGCCAGCCACCAGTTCTTTCTCCCCGTCGTTGTCAACATGGTAAGAGCATCCATCCACATAGACAGTGGGCATTCCCTCACACTTGTCTTCTTCAAAGACTTTGTGTGGGGAATTAAGGTATGCCTCCATGTTGTCCTTGATTTTTAGACTTTCGTCCTCGAGACAGTTTTCTCTGGCACAATCATGCAAGTCAGCCAGACCTTGCGCGAGGGGACTCTTCTTGTTTTGGCCATATCTGACCTCCACAGGAAAGCCTTGCATTGACAGAATCCAGGAAGTAATTTGGGAATTACTCACATTTCCGGCCCGGATTCTGTCACTTTGGAGATATTGCAGAGGCTGGTGTGGAGTCTCCACTATGATGTGTTACCCCTGGATAAACAGGCGGTAATTCTTCAATGCCCACACCGTTGCCAGGAGTGCCTTCTCACAATCGTTGAATTTTTCCTCCACAGAGGATAAAGTTTTGCTCGCATAGGAGATTACTTTATTGACCTTGTCATGCTTTTGGTATAATATTGCCGTCAAGCATGTATTAGAGAACCCCGTCTCCAGGAAGAACTCCTTGTTTCTGACAGGGTAAGCTAGGCAAGGCGCTTGTGAGAGGCTTCTTTTGAGTTGTCTTTCCGCCTCGGATTGTTCTGGACCCCATTCCCACTTGACCCCCCCTTCAAGAGATGAATCAGGGGTCTAGTGATCTCTGCGTAGCCTTCAATGAACTTTCTGCTGTAATTAGTCAGTCCAAGGAGGCTCCTTAGTTCCCGCAGAGTTGTGGGGTATTTCAGTTTCTGAAGTGCTTCCACTTTCTTTTCTTGGGGACAGAGACCCTGAGGAGTAATCTCATGCCCCAAGAAATTAACACGGGTTCTACACCACTGTGCTTTCTGAAAGGAAAGTTTTGCTCTGGCGGCCCTCAACAGTGTCAGAACATAACGGATCTCCGCTATGTGTTCCTCCACAGATGAACTTTTGATGAGGACATCATCTACATAAGCCAGGTTACCCCTCGGACCCAGGTCGGGCATGGCCTTATGTAGGAAAATGTTGAATTCATTGCCGGAGTTGAGGTATCCAAAGGGAGTCCGGGTCCATGTGTACTGCTGGCCCCCAAAGGTAAAAGCCAGTTTGTATTGGTCCTCCCTACTGACAGGCACGGTCCAGAATCCATTGGTCAGGTCTATTGCTGGGCCAGCCCTTGGTCAATGTAGGGCAGAGGCCATCGGGAAGTATGGACCCGTTTGTTGAGCTCCCTACGGTCGGCGCATAGTCTCCACTGGCCGTTTGGCTTCAATATTCCCAGCACCGCTTTATTGACGGTGCTGTGTACTGGACGTATTATTCCCCGGGACTCAAGGTTCTTAATTATTTCAGTAACGGACTCCATGGATGCGAGAGGCAAGCGATATTGATTCACAAACACTGGAGTCATTCCAGGGTCCGTGGGAATTGTTGTGGTGTGGATGTCGGTGCGACCACAGTCATATGAGTCTACCGCAAAGAGATCTTGGAAATCCAAGAAAACTTGTTTCAACTTTTGCTTCTGTTCCAGAGTCACACAGGCATCAGCTAGGTTGACTCTCTCTTCCACCATCTGCCTGAAGCCTGGAAAGACTTCTGGTTTGGCTATCTCAGCGGCCTCCTCCAGCTGGGTGGAGAAGTCCCTGGTCAGAGTGCTGATTTGGAATGGAGGCTTCAGGTGGGAAAGGCAGCCCTCATGGACCTGGAAAATCACCTCATCCCTCCTGAAGTCACAAGTCACATCTTCCTTACAATAAGGGCAAGAAGTGTACACCAGGAAGTTCCCCCCATGCCAGGTGAAAATCCTGTCTGGTGTTGTATTGTCCTCACTGTCACTGTCAACACAGTCCTTGGGGATCGGTCCTAACAGTTCATTTCCTAAATCAGTGGAGAAATGTCGGTCATCAACTGCCATTCCAATAATGGTGCCAGCGGCTAGAGTAATAATCTTTAAGTCGCTGTTATCCACCTCTATTGGAATGGTGTCATGTTCTATGTTGACTAATGGTGTTGGGTTTACCCCTAACCCTTGCTGTTGGAGAGAAGCATTTAGATGAATATAAGCATCAGGGTTTTTCAATTTTTGTCCTCTTTTAGCTTTCACTCCCAGGGAGAATTGTCGGGTCCTTTCTGGGATGGTGACTTCCTCTTTAATCTGAATTTCAACTGCATAAGGTAGCAATTGAGCTGACCTAAATACTTTTTCTGAATCATCAAAGCCCATGGGATTATCCGCTAATCGGGACCAAGCTTTGAAGATTATTAGGAGTTGGCGGAACATGGCTTCGCTGATGAAGCTCTTACCATTGTTCACACACACTCGAGCGAGAACAGAGTCCTTCCCATCATTTAACTGAACATGGATGAACAACTGCTCTCCAATTTGCTGAATATCAGCCAGGCTCTGAGCTGATTTCACATGTTTCTGGACTATAGGAGTGGGAGTGTCTGATTGTGGATTGGAGTGTTTCCTTCCAGGGTGGAATACCACCTTAAACTGGAAGGAAGGTTGATTTTCAGAAATAGAGAAGACCCCCCCATCACCAGTCTGTTGTCCTACTGCTATTACTGTCACGTCTGGAGTTTGGTTGTTCTGGAAGTGAAAGTCTACTTGGTCAGATTTTTGTTCAACCATGTGGCAGGTGCCGTTTAAACTAACATGGTTGACACTCTGTTTTAATTTTATTGGTCGGCTAGTCTGGGTCCAGAGGACCTTGTTTACACAATCTATTAGGGGTGACAACCTTCTCAGGAGGTCATTCCCTAGTAATCAAGGGGTGCCCTCTGGAGTCACTACTGTGACCGGGTTTTTCACCTTGTGTCGCCCAATTTTAATGTCCAAGTCTGCAGTCCCCTCAACGGGAATTTCTTTCCCGTCAAAGTTCTGCAGTTGTCCAGGAAGAGAGGTGAGAGGATTTCGGCAATTCCCCCCCCTTCCTGCATTTAGTTTCTCAAAGGCCCTCTTGGACAGAAGGGTAGCTTGGGATCCAGTGTCCACCAGTGCCAAAAATGTACCCTGCCCCTGTACTTGTACCGGGGCATAGTATCTTTCCTCCTTCTCCTCAAGGGGGCACAGATAATGCACATTTTTGGACAACTGGTGGGCTAACTATCTGCTTTTGGACATTGCTAGTGAAGAGATTTGGGCAGAATTCTGTGGAGAGCCTTGGGAATCTGAAAGAAAAAGTTGGCATTGTGGGTTCCCCTGGTTCCGGTTCTGGGCCGCCCCCCCTTTTTGGAGGCAGTCACCAGGATGGGTTTGAACCAGGGGATTTCAGTATTGTCGGTTCCGGGATGAGAGGATGGGCGGCGGTAGCTCAGTCTCCACATCTCCCCAGTCTGGATTGGAATCCCTTGGGACCCATTTTTCTTTGGGAGGAGTTCCCCCATCTCTGAAGGAGAAGATCCTTTTCCCAGGATCTTCTGAGGATCCCCCTCCCTCAAATTGGAAGACATGTACCTCCTCCACAAAGTGGGTCTGTTTGGGTCCTTTGTTTCTCCTACCTCCCCTCTGCTCCATGGGAGGCAGGCTTTCAGGGGCAGGAGATTTTGTTTCCGGTTCCTGGTTTTCCAGGGGCTGTTTACAAGTTGGGAAGGAAGCTTCCTCCAAGGCTTTACACCCCCCTTCCCCTTGTGCCTCCTCCCTGGGAACCGGTGAGTTATCGGGGTGCTGCCCCCGTCATTGTTCTGGAGCACCCGGTCCAGAGTTTGGGGCATTCTGTGGTGGCATGCTCATCTGAGGGTTCTGTTGAGCCCTCAGTATGTGACCCAGATCTCGTGCCATATTTTGGACCTGGCGCTCAAGTTGTGAAACCCGCTGAGGCTGATACAGGGCTCTATTTTCTCCCCTGGGCTGATCCCGGGAAGGGTAGCTATCCCTTCTCTGTTAGTACCCCTGGTTGGGAAGATTTTGGTACCCCTCCACCCTTGGCCTCCCCTCTCCCGGATTAGGTTGTCTGAGCTCAGGGAATTGGGGAAAGAAGGATGGATGATTTTGGGGCTGGAAATTGGGTGGATACCTGGGGAAAAAGTTCTGCACAGGATTTGGAGAATTTCTGCCCTCCTGGGGGAAGTTAGGAGGGAAGTTCCCCGGGTTAGGCGCTTGGCTGGATCCCCCCCCTTGGGCTGGAGGAGTCCACACATAACCCAGGATGGGTCGGTTTCCCTTGTAGCAGGGACTTACATAGTCAGGGGAGCGGAGGACCCCAATTGTGGGACAACCTCCTCGCCTCCCTGTCTGTGACTGGCCAGAGGGCCTGCTGGGCTGTGAATTATTTGGTGCAGGCAGGTTTTTAGGCCACCCCATCTCCAAATCTAAAACCGGGGCAACCTTTACCTCTGCCACCTTGGCAGCAGCAGGGGTGCTGTTGGTTTTGGGGTTTTTCGGCGCGTTATTTTGATTTTCGATAGGCTTCTGCACCTCATAGATCCGGGTAGCCTGTTCAATGACCCAGTCTAAAGATCTTTTCTCATGAAAATCTCTCACGAGCTGGGTCATTATGTATTTGGGTAAGGCATGGAAAATCGTATTGATATTCTCTGCTATCCGTGCGCACCCTTCTGGTGGTCTGTGCAAAAGCACGCTTTAATTCTTGCACAAACTCTTGTGGGGCCTGATCCTCCCTACATTGCAAATTGTAGGCTGCCTTGCGAGCCTCTTGAGGATTTCTGTGAACAGAAAAATGTTTCAAGATGGCCGCCTTATAGGTGGACCATCTTAAATGATTTTGGTCCTCCAGCCCCGCAAAGAAACTGGAGTATTCTGGGAAAATGTCCATTTGACGTACTGGATGCAGCTACTGCTGTCCTTCAAATGGAAAGTATCCATAATTTGCTCATAGAGCTCCAAGTGTTCCCAAACAGAATACTTGGCGTTCTTATGATAAGGCGTGATGACACTCCTTATTGTCTTTATTTGTTTCAATGGGTCCTTAAGCAAGGCCCTTTTTGCCTTATTGGCCTTTTTGGTTCGGGTAACCCTGGTCCATTCATCCTCCGACTCAGAAGCGCTGTTCCCAGAGGTGCCCGTCTGATCTTCCAGGTTTTCCCGGATTCTGCGAGCCTGAGAATGGCTGACAGAATGTGGGGACCTGGTCTCCTGTGTCCTGTGACACTCAGAGGAGTCTTCAGATCCCTCCTTGCTACCAGGATTTTCTGAGTATCCCCCCACTGACCTAACTGGGCAGAGGTTTTCAGGATGCCCTTAATGGGCCTACTCTCCTGGGGTTCCCCACTAAATTGCACTGTGCTTGGGTGCCCATACCCGGATACCCACCCATCCATTCCTGGGAGGTACTGGCCTATGAGCCCCATGCTTTTGGCTGGATAGTAATCTGCCATCCCTGTGGCCCGGTGCTCATGTGCGCCAGGGGACATGGAGGTGGCAGAGTCCCGGGACTGAGAGAGATGAAGGCCTCCGGTACTAGGGCTCCTGAGGTTATGTTCCGGTACTTCCCTTTCCCAGCGAACCTCGTCTCTATCAGCCCCTGCTCCCTGTTGCAATGCAAGAGCCTGCGCCTTCAGTTCCTCAGTTAAGGCCTTACTAGACTCTATCAGTCTCTCCTGCATGGCTACCTGTTTCTGGAGCCTATCATTGTGCTGACAGAGAGCCTCATTTTCTCTCTGTGCCTCCTGGTTGGTCCTGAAGTACTGGGCCAGTCTTTGCTGCAGGAGGGTTACCTCCTGAGCTGTGTCCCTATTGGCCTGCTCCTTTCTTGCCAGAGCATCCTCCACCCTCCTGGTGTGCTCTAAAAAGTTATGGTGTTCTTTTTGGAGGTCACCCAGTCCCTGGAGGGCCAGGTGATTTTCTTCCATTTTCCTTTTTATGTGGCAGACTTCCTGGCCTAAGGTATCCCTTTCCTGATTAAGTGCCTGCATCTGTGCCGCCAGGTCGTCCCTTTGCCTTTGGAAGGCACCAGCTTTCTGGCGCTCATGATCAAACTCTCCCTGGGTATCCAGGTCTTTCAGAATCAATGTATTGCTTTCCTCTTTCTCTCTGTCTAATCGAATTTGCAGGGTGGCTACCTGCTCTGTGCATGCCCTGTTGAAGTCCAGTTGTTGCTCCAGCTTTTTCTGGCTCTGCAGAAGGGAGTCCAAACCTTCTTGGTACTCCTTCTGCAAGGCCAGAAATCTGGTATCCTGGTCAGCCTTCTGCTGTTGCAGTCTATCCATGTCCTCTTTTATTTTAATGATATACTGCCTACTATCATTTTCTGACTCCTGGCTCCTCTGCAGCCTCTGCTCAGAGGAGACCAGGTCAGATTGGGCCTTTTCTAACGCCAGCTGTTGCCTACTTGCCAGGTCTTGGCCTTCAGCACATTTGTCCTGCATGGCTCCCATATATAGATACAAATATGTCGCTATCCTAACCATCTTGTCGTGTTCATCTTTAACTTTAGGAGCCATGTATAATTCACTCAGGGCCACATGTAATGGACCCTGATCTCTCCATGTATCTGACCCTGTTTCAGTGACATGTTGCGTGATTGCCTGCAGCCGGACCGTTTGGTCCTGATGAGTCCACTCACCTCTCACGAATAGCTTATGTAAGAAGTGCTCTCTGGCTGTTTTCATATCTACCAAGGTCGTCATTCTGGAATTTGAGTTCCTTCCTGACTTACAGAAGTTTGTATTTTATTTTGCAAAACAGACGGTTTCCTTAGAGCGTTCCTTTGAGGGGTGCTTTCACAGTGTAAAACAGCGTGGTGATCTAACCGGATATGTGTATCTGGACAGTTGGCACACTTTATTAATCTGCCCAAATGGTAAATCTAACCCAGAATATCCCGGCTCGAGCCCCCACTTTTGTAAGCAGTATTCAATCAACACTACAGCTAAGTCAATGCCTAGTCTGGGATGCTGAGGAAAACCCTTATTGATGTATTTTTATATTCCGTTCAGCTGAGGAAAACCGTTATTGGTGTATTTTTATATTCGGTTCAGTATTCTGGATGACAACCCTTGTATAACACCCCCCTCTTAGAATCCCCCTGACCCCACTGAGCCACGAAGTAGGTTTGTTTTGCAAATTAAAAGGTTTATTTGAGAATTTAAACAATATAAATATATCACACTTTATAATAAATTAATATCTGATAGTACACTTAGACATATGATGTTGATCAACAATGGGTAATCTGGCACTAGCACACTTCTTTACAATCAATGAGGAATTAGTATAGGATGGATAAAGTAGCAAAAATACTTTTATGATTTCAAGGGAAAAGCAATGAGGAATAAAATGCAGTACAGAAATACTTGATATGATTTTAGCAAAAGATAAGATAATCACTTTTTCTCTGGCAATTCACCCCCGTCCCCTAAGCAATGTAAGAAATGGAAGGAGATGGAAAGAGGAGCACACAGTCTCAGGAATGCAATCAAATACAATACGAAATTCAGTTCCCCCCCAGCAAGCTTGGAGGAAACAGGTAGGAGTTTGAAACACAGGCCCAAAATGCTTTTAAATGTGATGGCAATGGATGGGAAAATGTGCCAACTGATTTTAATTCCCTCTAGAGATTCAGGGTGAGTGGGAGATGTGTGTTGGTATTAGTTCAGGCTTACTTTAGCAATGCTCTATGAGTTATTACAAAGTTGCAAACGGATTTTAACAAAAGAAAGAATGGAGCTGCTATTTTGACAAGTGGAGAAATTGAGCAAAAATCGCAAATCGCGGTAAATTCGCGAGTGCGTGAATCGTGATTGCGGCAAAAGTATAAGGAGTAGCAAGTCGGTTCTAGGCTTGTTGAAAAGCTTAGATTGTAAGGTTTCAGAGGAAAGTTGAATTTCGTTCCTAGCCCAAACGGTCCAAGAGATACGGACGATTTAATAACGGTAGATTTTCGGATTTAAAGTAAAACTCAAAATGACAGGTGACAGCTTGCAGCTTCAGAATTGACAGGTGACAGTTGTGCAGCTTACAAATGACAGATGACACGATTTCTAGGAGGCTGTTCTACTTAGGTTAAAATAGTTTGGATTGGATTATTTTAACTAAGAGATTGGTTCTGCACAGTTCTGCTAGGTACTCACAATATCAATTTGAAATAGGCCTTGTCACGGATCTGGTCAGGTTTTGGACTGGACTCCGGTTCTGGTCTCGGCACTTCACAGTGATCTGGGTCAGCTCTCTGGTTCTGCTCACAGCGGTCTGGGTCACTCTGGATCTCTGGTCTGGTCTCTGGCAATTGTTCTTGGCAAAAGAATTCAAACAGCTCGCCCGGCTGTGGAATAGTTCGCAAATGATTTTAAGGATTCTGAGGCCTGGTGAGAAGAGTTCTCAGTTTGTGGGTTTAGGCCCTTGCTTTAAGTTCTGGTCTTTGGAGATTGATGGATTTGAAATCTGGATCTCTGGATGTGAAGTCGTCGGTCAGCATGCTCCGCAGCAAATGGAATTGAATGTCTCTACCTATCCCAGCAGTCACTTTTTATGTGTTTTGAAAATGGGTGTGTGCCTGGGCCTAGCTAAGCCTGCCCCTCTCTACTTGTCATTGGCCCAATTCTCCCCTCTCCCATGATTGGGGGAAGGAAATGGATTGTCATCATGATGAGGTCTGTTTATGGGTCAGAGGATCCTCCCCTGGTCAGTTTGCCCACAAATCTATATTTGATTCAAATACATCTTTCCCAGATATACAATTTGTTGAAATTAAATATGCACATTATATATTCCTTATGGTCCATGCTTGTCCGCCTCTGCTCTTCCTGGGGGCTTGCATTCAAAAATGACAACATTTTGCGCTTTTTAACTGGTTTTGCAATATCGGACATTTACCCAAAATTACACACATGTGCGCAAGGAGTATGGACATTAATTGATGAAGTGTCAGATTTTTAACATGCAGACATTTGGAGTGAGACCCTATTTTCTGCTAGCAACCCCCCAGAATACACCACAGGGTCCTAACGCCTCTTAAAATATTCACTGAAAAATCACAAAAATAATGATATTACTTATATAATTCTGACAAGTCCGCACTATGAGTTATCTATCTTTTTAAAATCTGGCCCAGATGGGTGTGGTTTAGGTTCCAAAGCACATGGGGGAAGCTTCTGCCTGTCCCCGCCTCCAGCTCGGGTGGCTCCCAGAGGCACTTCTCTTCCCACTTCTCCCAAGAGGAAGCCACTTTTACGACGCCCCCAATATAACATTTGCCTGAGTCCAGGACAGGCCTTTGTTCAACTCCCTGCAGTCCCCAGCTGCTCCACCCCTAATCTAATCAGAGAGGTGACAACTCCTTTTGGCAAGGGGAAGAGTGGCTGAGCAGGTTTTAACTCCTGTCGGGGGTAGTTGTCAGGCAGAATCCAGTTTCATTAAGCCAGGTTTCAGCTAAATGTCACTTTTTGTTCCCAGTTTAAATCACTTACAATTTTTACATATACATTAAATAATTACTTCCTTCAAGTCATTTCAGAATATAGTTTTACATTGTATCCACCTCTTAGCAAGTCTTTCCTTGGTCTGGTTATGTTTCATTTGTTCAGTTTTACACAAAAGTCTGGTGGTTTTAAAACGCCGGCTTTCTGATAGTGGTGAGTACTGGTAATGCAACCATTTTTGGGATTAAGAAAATGAATTCCCCACAAGAAGGTTGTATCTTTGGAGTGGTCTCGTGCCAACTGCGCAGTTCTCCTATTCTGGCGTGAATGTGGGCGGCGATAGCTCATCCCCACATCCACCCAGTCTATTGATTTAGTTTGTTCTGGGATAGAATAATGGGCGGCGACAGCTCATCCCCACATCTACCCAGTCTATTGATACAACATGGGTCAAAACCTATGACACTTGTCGCAGGCTGGACAATGATCATGGCTGGCTGGCACTGGGTGAGTGACTGCCACACCTAAAGCATTCATGGCGGGCATCCTCTGGGGTGTTTTTATTCAATAGCATTTCCATATGCATGCTCTTCATCCCTCTGTTGTCAATGTGTTTTGAACATCTGTAGATTTACCGCCTGACCCATATGATACATTAATCTGCCACCAAGGGTTTCCTGGTGGATTCCTTCATGCATGAAATAAAATGTTTGACTATTTTAGCAATGGTGGCGGTTTCATCCAGCAAGGGATAATTGTGCGTTCATGAGGCCCACTAAATCATAGTGGAAAATCAATGAAGTACATGGTGATCCCTGATGAGCCGGTGACAGCATCAAATGCACACATGCAGCAAGCACTATTCATGTCTGGACTATGTAGAAGACTGAGTCCTATAATGACATTTTAGGCATTTGAGGATGAAATTGACTTTCTTACCAGAATGGCATTCAAGTCCATTGGTGGATTCACTCTTTGTTTTATTTTAACCTAAATCGCTTGACATATTCAAAAGGAATCTTCTGAAAATACTAAGTACATTTTTCTGTGCTTTATAGGAAAGTTGTTGCGCTGTTTGGAATGATAAATACATTTTCAGAAAACATATTAAACATGAACAGGTGGGTCTAATAGTTCATTCTCTGATAATCCTCAAATGTCAATTCCTTGTGTTGACTATTTAACCTAAAATGAACCCATAGGAAATCTTACAATGAATACAGGTATCACGTATTTCTTTAAGACTTCACTTCATGGAAACCTCATTAGCTGAACAAACTATATTAAACTATATTCCAAGGATTACATTGTGGTATAAAAATTATTGGTGACATTTTTTTCTCCCCTTTTCGATAACTTTGCTGGTGTATTGCTCCAACCACAAAGCTGCCAGATTATACTGCAGTGATGATAGCTTAAATGCGTGAAGCTGATATGCATTTGTCTGCAGTCTTGAGAACTGTCTGTCTTGGGTTGAAGAAACTCTGTGTCAAATAGCAATGCTCTGTATGACAAATACATTCCCGGGAGCAAAACGTTCCATCGGATAGCATTTGCATACCCAGTGCTTTGCTCATGTGATTTCGAACTGGAGGTGTACTTGCAGGGATGGCAAATGGGAGGTGCTGAGGCAGGTGTGACTTGGCTCAAATGACGAATTCTACCTTCACATTTCAGGTGGAAGGGTTTGTTCAAGCCTTTTTATAATCCACCATAAGGCATTCGCTGGATCCAAAAGTATAAGAATAAGAATAGAAGAAACGTTTTCACCTACTTAGAATAAATCCCCGATTTCTGAAAATAGTCTGCTTCAATTTCGACATTTTTGCCACACATACAAATTGTACTATGAAGTTGTTTACGTTTTCAAAAATGTGAAAATCACATCAGCCAAATTTAAGATTTCAATTTGTAGAAAAAAAAAAAACAGGAATGTATCTATAGTTTTGCACAGAACTTTCATAATGTGTAATATTAAGGTAAGGCACGGTAAGGGAAGGAAGGTAAGATAAATTGCTCTTATCCAGTAATGTTGACCTTGTGGCATGTGGTTCTGGAAAACAAGTGTGTGGGATGTGTTATTGGTTTAAAAGGAAAAGCAGATGTAAAAATTCTTTGGTGTTGATCAGTGCAGGTCGGAAGCACCCATTACATGGGTGCTGGTGGGGAATCTCTGTTCGGGGGAAGGATACGCTGGGATGGCATAGCCGTAAGGTGGACCACAGGGCTGCAATGGGAGTCATACTTTTGTTAGGGGTTTGATAGCAAGTAGAGAAGGTTGGAATCTGTTCAATAAGCTAGACCTTGCTAGTTGTTTAATGCAGAATGATTGCTCGGTAAGGTTGCAAGGTTTTAGTAGTGAGAAATTAGCAAGGGAAGAGGGATGTGGCAGAGAAGGGTAGAGTCAGGTCCCAGAGGCTTCATTCTTCATATGGTGTATTTTTTAACGTTTCTCCTTGGCTTTCATGATTGCTGTCTGCTTTGGAATCCTGTAGGAACAGAGAATGGTGAACACTCTGATGTGTCGTCTGCAGTGGTTCTAGGGATGGGATGTAAAACATTCCAGGTTCTTATTAGGATCCGTAGGTGCTCATTATAGTACCCGGTCTTGTAAAAGATTTTGATTTATCGGTTATAGCACATATTCACCTAAACCGTGAGGAGGGATGGTGGGAATGTAATTCATTAAGTAGGAGGCGTGGCACACTGGTCTCCAACACTTTGAAGTGATTTTACAGTGGTATCGGTGAGTGTATGTTGTGTGTATGTATTAGTAGGCCTCATGGAACGTGATGAGGTAGGAGAGAATGAAGGGGACAGTGATGGTTCCATGGACGTTAGTTAGTAGGGGACTTGAGCAAATGTTTTAATTTTTTGCAAAAAAACGAGATATTCGATTCTCTGCAAAGTACACAAGGTAGGGAGTCCCATCCTCTTATTTATTGGACGTAAAAGGAGCAACCACCTAGTTTCTCTTCTTTGTACATGGGAGCAGTCAAACTTCTGTCAACTTTTTAACACCAAGAATGCATTGGATCAAATGAACTAAGCTTCGTAAAAGGGGATTTGCTGCAGGATAATGAAAGCTTTTTAAAACAAGACTTTTTACAAACAATTTGTTTCTTTACTGGCATCCAATGTAGGGAACAGAGGGCAGGAGGAATGTGCTAAAAACTCTTATATTTCATTAGCAGTCTTGTGGCCGTATTTTGGACTCTTTGTAATCTGGAATTCGTATAGTCAGGTAGGCCAAGATAAAGAGTATTATAAAAATCTAGCTGCCAGGAGACTAACAAATTGAAAACCAGCTCCTGGTGTCAAGAAGAGAGATAGGGAAGTAGTCTTTTTATATTCCTAATGATACCATAACAAGATTTGGAGTATCATTTATCACTAGAATTTCAGTATTATCTGGATTAATCTTCAAGAAGTCTGGATCCATCCAGGATTTTACTGTTAATAGGCACATTTTCATCTTGCTAGACAAGGTCTCGTCAATCCCTTTAAGATCATTGAATATGTGTGTGTTGTCGGCATAATTAAGTCATTCCAGCCTGTTGTAGTACTTCCATTAGTGGTATAAGGTATGCAGTGAAAAGTAGGGGGTAAAATGCCGACCCATGTGGAACACCACACATCATGCCAAACGTTCAGGAGTGAATAGTTCCAGGCAAATCGGTTGTGTACGGTCTTGAAAAAAGGATTTAATCCAATTAAATACTGTGCCATGAATGCCTAGATCACGCAGCCTCTTCCATAAAATACGATGGTCAACTGTATCAAAAGCCACCGAAAAATCTAATAAAATTAAGGCCCCTGTTTCAATTTTTTTAAGCTTTGCTTCGAAGATGTTCCATTACTGATATAGTGACCAGATTGGTGCTAAGCAGAGGTCTGAAACCTGACTTTGCCGGTCTTAATAGGTTATGTGATTCCACAAAATTTTATATTTAAAGGACCACTGACCTTTCTAATTGTTTAAATAAGAAAGGGAGTTGAGTGATAGGTTGATAATTAGACATTTCTATGGGGTCCGAGGAGGGCTTTTTCAGAAATGCTTTATCCGCTGTGCCTTTCCAGGTGGTGGGGACCATAACAGTGTAAATAGATGTATTAAATATTGATATAATACTATGAGCAAATGCTGGATAAATATCATGCACAATTTTGGGAGGCATAAGATTTAAAGGGAGACAGATGTTTTGGCTGAAGATAGCAGATTGTTAATATCTTAACCAAGCTCAGAGGAAAACCTTAGGAGGGAGCTTCTGGTCCTTCCCTGGGATGTTGTGGGTAGTTATTCAAATCAAGGCCAGTGTACTCAGTTCTAATTTTGTCCATTTTGCTCAGGAATTATACAGCAAGTTGATGAACTATACTTTGGGAGTGATGTAAGAAACATTGAACTTGTTAAATAGTTCATTGACAAATGCAAAACTCTGTTTAGAGGTGTTAGGATCATTTCCAATTTTAGGGTGATAGAAGTCCTTTTTTAGCTCTTATTATCCTTTTTTATAGGCTGACTGACATTACTTGAGGGATCTGAGGTCATCATCATTGTTAAAATGTCACCAATTCCCTTTCTAAAATTCAGACTCTCCGATGGAGGGCGTTAAGATCTGGAGTAAGGCAGTTTTTCTGACCGTGAAGGAATCATTGGGGCCAATTGATCAATTATCAGTAATCAACTGCTAAAGGTGCCCCAGCATAATACTGAGGCCTTTGAGCTCTATAGAACTGCAGTTAACCAGCTGAGTGGGGAGAGCATCTTTCAAGTGATTGAGGTGATTAGCGTGAGGTGCTTGGGAAGTGCAGGGGGCTACTGTCTCTGAGGACTGAATGGTTGCTATCTGGGAAGGGGGGTTGTAGTGGTCCATCCAGGGTAGCCTTAAAGGTGAGAACACTGAGATTTCACATGTCCCGGTGAAGAGCTGATCCAAAGTATGATCTGTCTTATGTGTACTGACTTTGACTAGAGGTGAGAGAAATAGATCCTGTAAGGTTTTGGCTAGTTGCATCACAGTCTTATCCAATGTAAGTTCTGTCCAAAGGTTAAAGTCTCCTAGGACTATGATGCTGGTATTTTTCAGATATAGGTCCATTACGGATTCCAATCATTTGTCAAGTAATTACTGTTTAGGACCAGGTGGTCTGTAAATTTGTAGAACATAAACACTTGTATCCTGATTAGTATTAGGTTGTAATGACATTAGTTCAAAATACAAAGAGGAAGGGGTAAGGAACAGCTGTTACATGGAAGTCGGATTTGAAGATGAAAGCAGCCCGCGGTCCTGTATTTTGAGGCAGAATCTATAAATGTAGGAGAAATTATCAGGTGTAAAATTGAGAGGATTACCGGAATATCCTTCAAAATCCATATTTTGGTTAAGAAGAGACGGTGCAAATGATGTTCTACTATAAGGTTGCAGATCAGAAACCTGTTCTTGACCACTGATCTGGCATTTACTAACGGACAGTACAAGTTGCTCAGGCTGTCCATGTAATCTCTGTAGGCATAAGCAAGCCTGTACATTATTCATGCAGTAATGTTTTGATAAAGATATACAATGATGCAGATTACATGATTTCAGGGATGTAATCGTGTCCATAGCTAGTTGAAGATCCAGAGAAATGTTAAGAAGGATGTCAGCTAGTCTATTATTAAAAGCTAGGCATTTGGCAGAACGAGCGTCCTAATGCGGACGGGCGCATGACGAACTTGACTTCAGCGTGCCAGCGGCGCACCCGCTGTGCACGGCATTCGTGGGTTTAAGTATCTGTACACTCTCCAATAATGGAGCACACAAATGGACTAGCGCAACTTCAAAAAACTGGACTGCTATGGGAGGAATGCAGCGGTAATACAAATAATATAAATATGATAAGTCAGAAAGTCAAATATTAAATAGCGTGCATTTCATGAATCATATCAATCATAAAAATGCTGAATAAAAAAGATGTTGTAGAAAAAGATATTTGATAAAAGCAATCAATTGCAGTGACCAGAATATAACATTTTAGCAAAGCTACACGAACTAGTAGCACATAAGAGAGCAACTGCTAGGGATAGAAGTAGTCATTTACCTGCTCAAGTAACAACCTTTTCTACTTTGTATCCCTCCAACCTCATCCCTCGTTCTCACCACCTTCCATCTCCCCCACACTTTCGTCACTATCTCACTTTTCACCAACCTACTAAGGTTTGTACCCACCCTTCCAACCGATCCTGTGCTCCTATTGGATACCTTTACACACCAAACTATAAAGATAATTTCAGTTGTCTCTATCCCTCACCTCATGTCTCTTTTCCACCTCCTTCTCTCAGCTGGTAACATTCATGCATGAACAAAACAGCCAGTAATATATCTAATAAAGAAAAACACTTTTAGCCCTGACACTCCACTCCCTCATTCTACGAATTGGTTTTTCTCCTATGAGCCACTCGAAAAGTCCTTCAGAGGATTGTCTTATGCATAGGTGATTTTTAAGATGGCTGCTGTGAACACAGTCAATTCATAGTGCCTTTAACCTTATAGTACACTTAATGTACACACTATGATTCTGTACAATCTGGAGTATTGCCAAACATTCCATCAAGACTGCTCTCTCCCATGTCTTCAACCTCCTAAACAATGACCACCAATATCGTATTTTCTCCATCCTAATTGTACAAGACCTTTTTGCCCCCTCCAACACAGTGGATCATCCTTGTCTCCTTTAATCTCTTTTCTCCCTGGGCTTTAAAAACACTGTACTTGATTGGGATTCCTCCTATATCTCTGATCATTCCTTCTCCATTTTATGGAACTCCAAGACGTTCTCCCCCACGCCCCTTTCTGTGGGCATCTTGCAAGGATCAAACCTATTTGCACTCCTCCTGAACCTACACACTCCCTACACACTCCCTCCCACTATAATCCAATTTTTTACTTTGTGTTTAATGATCATCTAATCACTGATGATATCCAAATCTTCATCGACATCCCCTCTTTCACCTCTGCTATCTCTAAATGTATAACCTACTGCCTAGCTGCCATCTGTTATTAGATGGCTCTGTGCTGCCTCTTGCTTAACTTCTCAAAGAAGGAGATCACTTTTCTGCCATGCTCCAACTCCAAATCACTGTCCATTTACCCATCTCATTTCCACATTGTTTATCACCCAACATCCAGAGCAAAACTCTTCCTTCTCATGAGGTCCAAGGCCATTGTAAAAATATTCCTGCATCTCACACACCTTCACTTAAAACTCACATCTCTCCTCTAGGGCTAAGCAAACTGGGCTTCACCCTCACCCTATTCCTCAGCATTCCTCTCTACGCCATCACTGCAATTCTTTTGATACACACCCTTTTCAATTTCTAGCCCTGTCATCAATTTTGCTTGAGGTGTGACAATGAGGGTTAAACCACAGAGCTGTCACACTTGCATGTCTATCCCCCAAACAGAGATGGAAATGTATTTTTTGTATTCTCATGTTTCACTGAGGGATGTATTTTACGGGCTTCTCTCAGTGAGATGTGCTCCCGGCAGCCACGTAGTTCCTGAGACCGAGTCATACATTAGTGTAGGGAGTATGCTCACTACATTCATGTGTACAAGGGGGCTGGACAGGAGCGCACATATAATTGTGTCCTGAAATGCATAGGTCTACTTTAAGAATAAGGTGACAAGTTTATTTCTGCTATGGGCACAAATGAAAAAAGAGCATCCACTGTGCTTTTTCCATACGCGCTCATTTGTGAGAATCTGGCCCCTTCTTTATGTTCCTGCTCATCATCTATAAATTAATTCACGATCGCGCCCACGACTAGCTCGCTGACTGCATCTCGCAATAGCCTCGCACACAGAGTCTTTGAAAAAACATCCTAGCTCTCTGTAATAATGCAAAATAAATATCAATTCAGGTTTTGTGGGGATCTATATTGATTGTCCATTCGCTGTTCATCAACGGTCCTTTCCTGGATCCCAGTTCACCGAATCCTCCTGCCTGCTTCTGACATGGACGGATGATTTTCTATATTACCCTTAGCTGAATTGCCTTCTTACCACAACAGCCACTGAAACCTTAATATTGTCCTTTCCTCATTTTTGGGGGATTCCCCATACCCTGCTTTACCATTGCTTCCTCCACTACTGTTTAACTCCATATTACCCTTTACACACAGCCCAAACTTTCTCCCCATACACTCCTTTTACAGATGTGCAAACACCCACCCCCCTCCACTATCTCAGCCTCCCAATCTCCAGTTTTCTCCTGATCTCCTCCTGCAGGACACTCTCTGCTTAGTGTTGCACTGGACTGTGACCTTCTACATTGACTAGCAGTACACACGAAAGACAGATCAAGCCTCAAATCTCGCCATAAGCACACAATAGGGCTAATCTTTTAGTTCCCTGTAATTCGACAGTGGGGACCCGTTAACAGGAGACGTACACTTGGGTATGTCTACGCCGCCGAATTTTGGTCCAGGGCGAAAGGCGGCTTACAAGCATGTAGGCTTCCTTTGCCCAGCAGTTTTGCACATTGACGTGCAAATGAAGTAAACGCTGTCTGCCACACATGGCAGGTGGCATTTACAATGGATCCCTATGGGGTTTGCCTACTTTTTGCTGGTGTCTAGAACCAGCAGACCCCATAAGGATCCCCAGCATTTGCGTCGGCATGAAAATGCATGCCAGCACAAATGCTGGAGCATTTATTTCTATGATGGAGAGAAAGGGAGCTGGTAGAAATGGAACTTGTGTTCCACCACACCGCTCTGCCATACAAATGGACAAAAATGAGCCGTGATGTGAATGCATGGCATAAAAGCCTGGCACAAGGCTTTACGCCATCTATTTACATTATGATTCAGTAGAAAATTAGCTCCAATGGCATCAACCACTGTGTTGATAGGCTACGCCGCCATATGGGAGAATGAAACCAGCACCTCAATCCAGCTGGTGTAAGCTGATAGGGTGAGCTGCTCTATTTCATCCAATCTGGCACGCCGAGAGGTGATAGCCAGCCTGGCCAACGAAGGCCAGACAACAAAGGCTCCCATCTGAGCCTTATCAGATGTGCGACGTGAAGCTGTGACGCAGGAATCTCCTGCACTGCCGATCGCTGCTGGAGCAGCGTGTACCTGTGAAAGCCTCAGGTAAGCCTGTGGGGTTCTACTACGGCACCTTCTGCCGTCTAAATGTTATTACCAGCATTTGAAATACAGCGTAGTCAAAGCGATACAATTCCATTGTTTTCATCCATTACCAGCATATTTCAAAAAGAGCCGCGATTCCTCGCATTTTCTAGACTTTATTGCAAGAAAAAATTAACATATATCCAACACCAGAACAGAAGTACACTGGCTCCCCATCCAAGCGAGAATCATTTTTAAAACTCTGACAACAGTGCACAAATGCATTTCCAAAGATGCTCCCTCCTACCTGAATAAATGTGTTACTCAAAAAAGATTGCCTAGATCACTAATATCCAGATCCAGCATGCATCTGAATGTTCCCAGATTCAAGAGCAAAAGAGCAGGAGGTACCAGCTTTCCCGTAGAAGCTCCTCAGCTCTGGAACTCCCTCCCAATCCACATTAGAAATGAACCTTCACATTAACGTTTCAAGAGGCTGATCAAGACATGGCTATTCGATAAATACAACTAGGCCACTAACAGCATAATCTGACCTCCCCTATCATCTCTTGTTCTACCTTGCAATGCCCAAAATGTGATTATATTCTGTTTGTAATGTATTTCACTATTGTAACACAACCTGTAACCAACTAAGCTTCTAAGTAACCTACGCTGTGATACCTCTGGGTTTGGGCTTTTAAAAAATTCCATAAATAAGTAAATAAATAAATAAATACATACATAAATAAATAAATACGAGTGATTCAGTTGGTGAGAATTTAAGGACAGTGCCATAACCTGTTTTCTGAGTGTATGTTATTTTGCTGATTTATTGCTACTTTACATTTCACTGGTATTCACCACAACATCTTACATACAGTGAGTGTATTCCTCTACCACTTACCCCCATTATCCCGAGGTTCCAACTGTTTAAATCTTTACAGGTGTTTTTGCTATTTTGCTAGCAAATAATAAATTGAGGGCCAGTTTTAATTTTCAACCTTACTGTGGTTGCCAAAGTGTTAGATCGTATTCAATGACCTATTCCTGTGCTTAGACTTGTGACATCACTAGCGATGCGCAAAATTGTGCAACTTTGCTTATGCAAATTTCATGAAATTGGTACATTTATGGTGAAGAATTTAGCCAAGATCTGTTTTTTTGTTTTCACAATCCCCAGGTTTGCTTCAACAAAGTCAGCAAATGGGCATTAGCTGGAGATATTCACTCATTTTGCAAGAAACATTTGTGAAGTGTTTTTGTTTCTGCAGATTTATTTCTAGAAAAGTGGAATACTCCGGAACATAGCTTTTGCATTTACTTTCCTGATAGAAAATCCCGGAATGGAAAACAATCGAATTTTAACAATTTTCTGGAGCTAAAAATTATGAATTGATCCTCAAACATGGTGGTTGATTTCAAATTCTGCATGTCCGATCACGGGCACCCTTGAGATTCTTAGCATTAGTGCCCGAGGCTGCACAAAGGTATTTGCCCCTTAGTCATGAGATGGTGTGGGTGGGGAGGGCAGGGTGTCTTCAGATGTTTGAAGGCTAGACGCCCCTTCCTTGCAGCCTAATCAATCCTGCAAGCCGGCCAGTGGCAGGAGCCTGACTGCATAGGCAAGGCAATTGACTTCAACTGAACAAAGTCAGGGGAAAAAAGCATGGCGCAACTTTCCGTTCCCAATAGCAACAGTGTGTGATTTACAGTGCAAGTGGTTCAGCACAAAGGAAACATATACTCTTATCCTCATTGCTTGGAACTGTGCAAGCCCTGGAGTCGCACATACAAATACACGCATCATGCACTAAGATGTACAAAGACTGTAAAATTAAAGTGTGTTTTTTTTTATAAGAGACCGTCCACTGTAAATTAAAGCTAACCGAAAAAAATGAAATAAAGCGGAAACCCATTGTGCTTTTCTGTATAGCAGCGAAAAACAACTCTTGGAAATGCTGCAAGCAATCTTCTGATTCTGAAATTAAAAAGCACCAGGGTTAGGAACCGATCTTATGAATTCTGAAACACACTGGCGAATCCAAAACGTAATAAAGTGTTCAGCATGAAACCAAAGGAAAAAGAAACTCAAATAAAGTTGTGAAGGATGCGTGGACACACAATCTTCCATGACTGCAAATGTGCGGCAGCAACACTGCCTGGAAATGAGCAACTAAGTGATCTGCAGCTGCCTGCCCCGCTCTGATAAAGGTCCTGCGAGAGGAATGTGGGACAGGCGACTTCTGGGCTAAATTGTAAAATCATTTTTTTGCAGCGGGAAATCGTCTTTAGAAAGCAGTAGTTGAATTCCGGAATGTTGGTAGTTGAGGCAGCAGCTTAAACCTGCAGCTCCAATATCCGCCCCTTTAACAATAATTTTAAGGATAATGAACAATAAGAAAAAGATTGAGGTGGCTGAAAACCCAATCCCTAAGAAACCCAAGCAAGCCACAGAGATGGATGAAACCCCCAACACTCAAGACATTTATGCTCTGCTGCTGAAAGTGGCAGATCTTACACAGAAGGTATCTCATCTGGATCACCGGGTCGCTAAACTGGAGACCAGCTCAGTCTCCCTGGGAGTGGAGATTACTGGAAGTTTCAGAGCCTACAATAATTGGAAATCAGAACTCCGGAAAGCAAAGGACACATCTCTTGAACTGTATTTGAAATAACATCTGGTAGGGGTGGAGGAGAATGGTGATGAAAATGTAAACATGATGACTTTATTAATGAAAATCTTCTCTGACTGCCTTGGACCAGATTTAATTTCAAAAATGGATATAGACTTTGCCTACAGAGTCGGGAAAGTCTCCACTTCCAGAGCCAGACAGATTCTGGTGGTTCTTACCAGTATAAGGGTAAAGGAAAAACTACTACTGGCTGCTAGGATTAGAGGTAATATCAGCTTTAAGGGGAAACCTATCTCTATTTTGCCAGATTACCCTATGGAGATAATTAAAAGGAAGTCCTTTAAGGCAGCTAAAAAACTTGCCAAAGAAAAGAGAATTAAAGCTTATTTGAATAGTGCTGCTGTTCTGACAGTATCTCTTCCTGGTGGAGAAAAATCTACCTCTGAGGCAACTGACCCAGTTTCATGGTTAGAAAATGTGGATTTGGGAACTACCTCTTTGTCAGACAACGTTAAGAATGCACATTTAAGTATGCTTCCCTGCACCCCCTTTTCTGATGCTTTCTTTATTGCTAAACGGCTAGCAATCGTTGCTTAATTATTTGAGATCAACTTTATTAACTTCAACCTGAACTTCATTAACAAAATGATGTTTTTCGAGCAGACCGTTAATGGAATAAGCTCAGGACTTCACCGTCTAGTTCGAGGATTCCTTTCTGTGACTGCAAATATCTTGCATTTTTAATAAAGAAAAGGACCTTAGTGCGTGCTTCAACGTCTGCACGTAGTAATGCTGTCAGCTCTCTGATCAAAGCTAGCATTGAATGCTGCCTGTAACATAGAACAAAAGGAAGTGGAAACATCTGATCTCTCCTAAATCGCTGAGGCTTACATGGATTTATTCTGTGGATGGAGGGTAAGACTTGCAATTTTGGTACGGAATGTAATATGATATGATATGATAGGTTATTTATAACGTGCTTAATAATCAGAGGTTTCTAAGTGCAGACCCAGGGATTGAACCTGTTGTGCTCTGTGATGTCTTGTTTCCAAGGCGAGCACTTTGCCCCTGAGCTATCCTTCCGAGACGCCTGAGGTATCCTCCCAAGACGAGGGATCGGATGAGGATAGGAATGCAAATTCAATAGCTGTCACTGCAGACTAACTGCACTGAGACGCCCCTCTTTAAAAGAAAAAACAGTACCTGCATGTTCCCGCCGGCTAGCAGCGCATCATCAGAGAATATTTTGCCTGCATTTTAACTTCGAAGTTACAGCAAGTTCTTTTAAGTGCTATCGCATTGAGCATATCCTGAATACACTGACAACACATAGAACAGAGACTTGGGGATACAGTCACCCCTTAACACATTTACTGATCATGGGCAAGTGGACTGAAGTCAGCTTTTCAAACAGTGCTGACCCCAAGAGGATTGGTTCTCACCACCGTCTATAATATCACATGTTTACAGGTTAGGGAATTGCACCAGCGTTGAGAGAAAGTGCAAGTCCTGGATAGATCTCGATTTATTCCTTATCCTTTTGAAAGATAGTGCAACATGGTTTAGCTGTAACAATGACTGTGAACTATGGTGGCACTACGTGATAATGATGAATTATCAAACGACTCTGTATAAGACTGTATTGATATTATTAATTGTCCTATATTTCACATGAATAGGAGTGCCCACTAGCCAGAATTAGTTATATGTGGTCTAACTGGCAGTTGAATACATTTAGAAAGTTGTGTGCATTAACATCCATGCTACTTCTAAATTCAATATAAGTTGCTTTGATTGTGTTAATCCACCGCCACCCTGAGCTGGTCTTTGAATATGGTTTTGCAGAGTAAGGCAGAAAGGACTGAATGGGATGTGTGCTGAATTTAATATTACTCGACCCCTATATGAATTAGTAAAGAATATCATGAATTCTTTACTCACTCTTGGAAGATATGTATTACTTTTACAGGAACACCAGCTCACTAATGAACGGAAATGACTGCCAATATCAATTCCAGATACAATGTGCATTATTTTCCGATACTTCACATGAATTCGATAGTCCACTTGCTGTAGTTAGTTATATGTGGTATTATTGACAGATGAAGGCATTTTGAGATATATGTGTTTTTTCTATAATTCGAAAGAACTTACTTTGTGTTTTCCCATTTTTCTTCAATTGGGCCCATATTTGGGGAAGATTTGGAGAAGAGAGCTGTATGTGCTGAATGAAAAGTAGGCTAAGAATCAACATTACTCGGCACTTGTATTAATAAACAAGATATAAGATGAATGTATTACTCTTCGTAGATGCCGGTATATGTTGCCTTTACAGATACACTGCTTTGCTATTAAATTAATATCTATTTCAGGTATAATGTGTTTATAATCCTGGGCATGGGATGTAGTGGTCACCTTGAGGGATGGCGGGCATTGGACTAACTGGTTTTTCTTCAATTTATTGTTGTGTTACTTCCTTATGCACAGAGGGACGGGGGTGGGGGTGTGTTATATTAAGCTAGGTTGAGCATATATATCAATAATATGTTAGCACTGTAGTGTTCAAATTTGGGGAAGAGGGTACAGGGGCAATGGGGTTCTTTGGAATGCTTTTTATAGAATTGAAGCAGCTACATCATCGAACTGGCATTCCCTTAAGCGGGTGTTTCTTTCTGCTAAGTTGTATTTCCTTGTCAGGGCTTGTGTTGTCTAGGATCAACAACATATCTGAGAAAAGAATGATGACAACTATCAAAGATTAATTACCTTGTATTTCACAGAATATGAATGGAATGGCCCGTTAAAAAGGAAACAAATACTTAACCACTTGAATAACCTTAAAGCGGATGTATGTTTGTTAAATGAGACACATTTGAAACAAGAAGAGGTGAATAAATTGAAAGAAGGATGGGTGGGCTGTGTATTTGGCTCTTCCTATAACTCAAGGTCATGAGGAGTAGTGATTTTAATTCGCAAATATGTTTCAGATCAAGTATTGAAGAATTACTCAGACAAGGAAGACAGATTGATTGCATTGCTAATGACCATACAGGGTGAAGTTGTAGCGATATTTAACATATAGATATACTGCCCAGACATTACTAGATATGAAAACCTCAAATATAATACTTGGAGGAGATTTCAATGAGGTGTTAGGCCTATTGATGGTGTTGGGTGTCCTGACCCACGTTTAAGCTATCATGCTACAACATTTGGTGCTGTGGGCTTAGAAAATTCAAGATGGCGGAAAACCCACATGTGCGCCGAAATCCAGGAAAGCTGCGCAGTTTGTGCGCACACCGAAATGGTTGCCTCACTTGCCACCCACCAGTGCGAGAATGGAAGGCCGGGTTGCCATGAGGGAAATGGGTTGCCAAAGGAAAAACAGTAGCGCCGGTTAGCTCCAAAGCGCTTTAAAACCACCATTGGACTACCCGCACAGTAGTCTGAAACCATTGGGAATGGCAATGCTGATTGCCAAATGCAACCTAGAATGGTGGGGAATTCATTTCTTAAATCTCAAAAATGGGTGCAGTACCAGTACTCACCACTATCCAAAAGCCGGCATTTTAAAACCACCAGATTTTACTTTTGTTGTAGAAAACTGAATAAATGAACCCAAAACAGGCCAAAGAAAGACTTACTGAGAGGTGGATCCAATGTAAAGTTATATTCTGAAGTGACTTGAAGGTTTATAACAAGACTGGCTGAGCTGGGGATTTCAGCAGTTTAAGTAAATTTGGACTGAAAGACATTAAAAATCTCAAGGTTTAGGAGAAATGAGTGACTTACTTTGAGTGTCACATAGGTTGCAATTGTTTAAATGTCATAGTTTTGAACTTAGAATCAGCATTCTAGCTGCATATGTAAAAAAAATTGTCTTGACTTAAACTGGGAAACAAAAAGTGACATTTTATCTGAAACCTGGCTTAAGGAACTGAATTCTGCCTGGCAACTACCCCCATCAGGAGTGAAACTTGAGTCACAGCTGTGTTCCCAGGCCCATCTGCCTTTTTGCTGGCCACACTAAGGATATGCCATCTATCTGATAATTGAATTACCTGTGCTCTGCAGGAAAGTGAACAAAGCCCTGTCCTGGCTCAGGCAAAGGTTTTATTGGCAGGAGTCGTAAATGGTCGTAAAAAGTGGCTTCCTCCTGAGGAAAGGGGAGGGGCACTGCCTGTGAGAGCAAGCTGGCTTGGCAGAACTGGATAAACCAGTATTTCTACCTTGTGCTGAGAGGAAACCACACCCCTTTGTAGCCAGAATATTGTTTAGAAAAAGATGAATAACTCATGGTGCGGACATGTGAAAATTTTATAAATGATACCATAATTCTTGTGATTTTTCTGCCCACATTTTAAGAGGTTTTTCGACCCGGTGGCGTGTTCAGGGGGGTTTTAGCGGAAAAGTGGATATTACTCTAAATGTATGCATGTTAAAAATCTGAAACTTCATCAGTTAATGTCCATACTCCCTGCGCACATGTATGTAAAGTTGGGTCAATGTCAGAAATTGAAAAATCAGTTAAAAAGTCAATTATGTCCCATTTCTGAATGCAAGCTCTTAGAAACAGCAGATTTGGACAGAGACATGGCTAAATTCAGCCACACCATGTATATGTAATTTCAAGCAACTGTGTAACTGTGAAATATGTCTTTTATTATCAAATATAGAATGTGTGCAATCTGACAGAGGAGTGTCCTATCTGCAAGCCATAAAATGACATCCCTCTGACTCACAGTTCATTCCCCAATCAAATGATAAATGGAAGTTTGACCAATTACAAGCTGAGAGAGAGGTAGGGTCAGTGATGCTAGAACACACCCACATTCTAAACACATAAAAGCAGACAGGCAGGACAGATAGGGACCTTCAATTCCATCTGCAGCGGGACGCTCTGCCGGAAAAATCCATACTTTACCTCCATCAAACCTCCAGAGAGCCAAACTAGAGACTTCAATCTATCCAGAACTAGAGACCCAGACCAGAGAACCAGAGAGAGCTGACCCAGATCACTGTGAAGTGCAGAGACCAGAGGCGAGTTTAAAACCTGACCAGATCCATGGCGAGGCCCATTTCACTCAAGAATATAGTGTGAGTACCTAGAAAACTGTGCAGAACCAATCTCCTAGTTAAAATAATATAATTCAATCTATTTAATCTAAGTAGAACTGCCTCCTAACTGTCACCTGTCATTTGTAAAGCTGTCACTTGTCATTTCCTAGTTGCAAGCTGCACTTGTCTTTTTGAACTTTAAAATTTCAAATCTGAAAAACGACCTTCACAAAATCGCTCATATCTCCGCAACCGTTTGTGCTAGAGACTCGCAATAACTTTCATCTGAAAGGTTAGAATCGTGGCTTTCCTACGAACCTAGAATTGCATTCCTACCCCTTATAGTTTTACCGCAATCGCGGAACACGCATTCGCGAATTTTACCGCGATTTGCAAATTTCTCCACATGTAAAAACTGCTGCTGCTTGCCTTCCATTTGCCAGAAATTCGTTTAACCTGCTAACTATCCCTGCATCATTGCCAGTGTGAGCCTGGACTAATATTAACTAGATACCACTCACCCTGAACCTCTGAAAGGGAATTAAAAGCATTTCCAGCATATTTCTCATCCATTGCTAGCACATATCAAAGCATTTGCCTGTGTTTTAAACTTCTGTCGTGTAAGCTTGCTGGGGTGAACTGATTTACATTGATTGCATTTCTGAGAACTGTGTGTTTTCCTTCCATTTCCTTGCCTTGCATCAAGGGGGGGAGGGGATTGCCAGAGAAAAGTGATTACATTGTTTGGTTGAAATCATATTGAGTATTTTCTGTACTGCATTCATTGAATATTGCATCCACCTGAGCTTACATAAAGCATCCTCTACCACATTATACTTTTGTTCCTATTTACCAGTGTGCTACCTTATCCATTTCATGTCAACTCATTAGTGATTATAAGAAGTGTGTTAGTGCCAGATTCTCCGTTGTTAATCTTTATCATATCAGATTAAGTGTGATATTCAATTATTAATTTATTATAAAGTGTGATATATATATATTTTAAATTATCAAATAAACCTTTTAAACTTGCAAAACAGAACTACTTCTTGGCTCAGTGGGGTCAGGGGGATTCCAAGAGAGGGGTGTTATATAGGGGTAGTCATCCAGAACGCATGAACTGGACATAAAGATATATCAATAAGGGTTTTTATTCAGTATTATAGACTAGGCGTTGACTTAGCTGTAGTGTTGAATTGAATCCTCTTACAAATTGGGGGCTCGAGCCGGACGTTTGGGTTAGAATACCACTTGTGCAGCTTAATACAGTGTGCTAACTGACGGGATATATACATCCAGTCGGATCACCACGCTGCATTACGCTGTAAAGCATTCCTCAAAAGGGACACTCCAAGAAAAGTTCTGTTCTGCAAAAATAAAATACAAACTTCTGTAAGTCAGGACAGAGACCAATCTCTAGAATGACGACCTTAGTAGACATGAAAATAGCCAGAGAGCACCTCTTGCATAAGCTATTTGTGAGAGGTGAATGGACCGAACAGGGCCAGGATGTGTGGTTGCAGGCCATCACACAACAGGTCACTGAAACAGGGTCAGATATATATAGAGATCAGGGTCCCTTACATGTGGCCCTGAGTGAACTATATATGGCTCCTAAAGCCAAAGAGGAACACAATAAGATTGCCAGGATAGCAGCATACCTGTACCTATATATGGGAGACATGCAGGATAGATGTGCTGAAAGCCAAAATCTGGCAAATAGGCAACAGATGGCATTACAGAAGGCCCAATCTGACCTGGTCTCTTCTGAGCAGAGGCTGCAGAGGAGCCAGGAGTCAGAAGATGATAGTAGGCAGCACATCATTAAAATAAAGAAGGATATGGATGTGCTGCAACAGGAAAAGGTAGAACAGGATACCAGTTTTCTGGCCTTGCAGAAGGAATACCAAGAAGGTTTGGACTCCCTACTGCAAAACCAGAAAAAGCTGGAGCAACAACTGGACTTCAACAGGGTATGTGCTGAGCAGGTAGTCACCCTGCAAGGCCACCTAGATAGAGTGAAGGCAGAGAGCAACAAACTAATTCTGAAAGACCTGGATACCCAGGCAGAGTTTGATCAGGAGCGCCAGAATGCTGGTGCCTTCCAAAGGCAAAGGGACGACCTGGCGGCACAGATGCAGGCTCTTAGTCAGGAAAGGGATACCTTAGGCCAGGAAGTCTGCCATTTAAAAAGAAAAATGGAAGAAAATCACCTGGACTCTACCACCCCCATGTCCCCTGGCGCACATGAGCGCAGGGCCGCAGGGATGGCAGATTACTATCCAGCTAAGAGTATGGGGCTCATAGGCCAGTACCACTCAGGAATGGAAGGGTGGGCATCCGGGTATGGGCACCCAAGTACAGTACAGTTCAATGGGGAACCCCAGGAGAGTAGGCCCATTAAGGGCATCCTGAAAACCTCTGCCCAGTTAGGTCAGTGGGGAGGGTACCCATCAAATCCTGGCAGCAAGGAGGAATCTGAAGACTCCTCTGAACTGCGCAGGACACAGGAGACCAGGTCCCCACATTCTGCCAGCCATTCCCAGGCTCGCAGAATCCGGGAAAACCTGGAAGAACAGACGGGAACCTCTGGGAGCAGTGCCTCTGAGTCCGAGGACGATTGGACCAGGGTTACCCGGACAAAAAGGGCCAATAAGACAAAAAGGGCCTTGCTTAAGGACCCTTTAAAGCAGATTAAGGCGATCAGGAGCGTCATCACGCCTTACCATAAGAACGCTAAGTATTCTGTTTGGGAGCACTTAGAGTTGTTTGAACAAATGATGGAGACTTTCCATTTGAAGGACAGCCAAAGCTGTATTCAATATGTAAAGTGGACCTTCTCCCCGGAATACTCCAGTTTCTTTGCGGGGCTGGAGGACCAAAATCATTTAAGATGGTCCACCTACAAGGCGGCCATCTTGAAACATTTTTCTGTTCACAGAAATCCTCAAGAGGCTCGCAAGGCAGCCTACAATTTGCAATGTGGGGAGGATCAGGCCCCACAAGAATTTGTGCAGGAGTTAAAGCGTGCTTTTGCACAGACCACAAGAAGGGTGCGCACGGATAGCAGAGAATTTATAAATACGTTTTTCCATGCCTTGCCCAAATATATCATGACCCAGCTCGTGAGGGATTTTCACGAGAAAAGATCTTAAGACTGGGTCATTGAACAGGCTACCCGGATCTATGAGGTGCAGAAACCGATAGATAGCAAAAGTAATGCCCAGAAAAACCCCAAAGCCAACAGCACCCCTGCTGCTGCCAAGGTGGCAGAGGTAAAGGTCACCCCCGTTTTGGATTTGGAGATGGGGGGGCCTAAAAACCTACCTGCACCTAATAATGCTAGGCCCAGAAGGTCTTCGGGCCAGTCACAGACAGGGAGCCAAGGAGGCAGCCCCACAAATGGGGTCCCTCGCTCTCCTGATTATGTAAGTCCCCGTTACAAGGGAAATCGACCCATCCTGGGTTATGTGTGGACTCCTCCAGCCCAAGGGGGGGGATCCAGCCAAGCACCTAACCCAGGGAACTTCCCTCCAAACTTCCCACAGGAGGGCAGAAATTTACCAAACCCTGGGCAGAACTTTTTCCCCAGATATCCACCCGACTTCCAACCCCAAAATCATCCATCCTTCTTTCCCCAATTCCCTGAGCCCAGACCACTGAATCCGGGAGAGGGGAGGCCAAGGGTGGAGGGGTACCCAAATCTTCCCAACCCGGGGTATTACCAGAGGAGGGACAGCTACCCTTCCCGGGATCAGCCCAGGGGAGAAAACAGGGCCCCGTATCAGCCTGAGCGGGTTTCCCAGTTAGAGCGCCAGGTTCAAAACATGGCGCGGGATCTGGGTCACATACTGAGGGCTCAGCAGAACCCTCAGATGGGCGTGCCGGCGCAGAACGCACCCAACTCTGGACCTGGTGCTCCAGAACAATGACGGGGGCAGCACCCCGATAACTCACCGGTTCCCAGGGAGGAGGCACAAAGGGAAGGGGGGTGTAAAGCCTTGGAGGAAGCTTCCTTCCTCACTTGTAAACAGCCCCTGGAAACCCAGGAACCGGAAACAAAATCTCTTGCCCCTGAAAGTCTGCCTCCTAAGGAGCAGAGGGGGGGTAGGAGAAACAAAAGACCCAAACAGACTCAGTTTGAGGAGGAGGTACAGGTCTTCCAATTTGAGGGAGAGGGATCCTCAGAGGATCCTGGGAAAAGGATCTTCTCCTTCAGAGAGGGGGGAACTCCTCCCAAAGAAAAATGGGTCCCTAGGGATGCAAATCCAGACTGGGGAGATGTGGAGACTGAGCTACCGCCGCCCACTATCTCATCCCAGAACCAACAGCAAGAAAATCCCCTGGTTCAAACCCATCCTGGTGACTGCCTCCAAAAAGGGGGGGGCGGCCCAGAACCGGAACCAGGGGAACCCACAATGGCTCTGATCTCCAGTTGCCAAATTTTTCTTTCAGATTCCCAAGGCTCTCCACAGAATTCTGCCCATAATTCTTCTCTCGCGATGTCCAGAACCAGAAAATTAGCCCACCAGTTGTCCAAAAATGTACATTATCTGTGCCCCCTTGAGGAGAAGGAGGGAAGATATTATGCCCCGGTACAAGTACAGGGGCAGGGTACAATCTCGGCACTGGTGGACACTGGATCTCATGCTACCCTTCTGTCCAGAAGGGCCTTTGATGAACTGAATGCAGGAAGGGGAGAGGATTACCAAATTCCTCTCACCTCTCTTCCTGGACAACTGCAGAACTTTGACGGGAAGGAAATTCCCGTTGAGGGGACTGCAGACTTGGACATTAAGATCGGGCGACACAAGTTGAAACACCCGGTCATAGTTGTGACCCCAGAGGGCACCCCTTGTTTACTAGGGAATGACCTCCTGAGAAGGTTGTCACCCCTAATAGATTGTGTAAACGAGGTCCTCTGGACCCAGACTAGCCGACCAATAAAATTAAAACAGAGTGTCAACCATGTTAGTTTAAACGGCACCTGCCACATGGTTGAACAAAAATCTGACCAAGTAGAATTTCACTTCCAGAATAACCAAATTCCAGACGTGACAGTAATAGCAGTAGGACAACAGACTGGTGATGGGGGGTCCTCTCTATTTCTGAAAATCAACCTTCCTTCCAGTCTAAAGAGGTATTCCACGCTGGAAGGAAACACTCTGAAATTCTATACTAATCCACAATCAGGAACTCCCACTCCTATAGTCCAGAAAGATGTGAAATCAGCTCAAAGCCTGGCTGATATTCAGCAAATTGGAGAGCAGTTGTTCATCCCTGTTCAGTTAAATGATGGGAAGGACTCTGTTCTCGCTCGAGTGTGTGTGAACAACGGTAAGAGCTTCATCAGCGAAGCCATGTTTCGCCAACTCCCAAAAGATCCAGCCATTCCCACCTTCAAACTGATAGACAAATGGGAAATGGACCTGGAAGCACCTAATTCCAAACATCTCCTGCCAAGCAGGTGTATGCTCAAAATCTCCATTGGCAACAAGAGCATAGTCCACAATTGTTGGGTCGTGCGAGACGTCCCTGCCGCCTTTTACTTAGGCAGTGACATTCTCAATCGCTTTGCCATTAGTTTGGACCTAATAAACTTCAAAGCTTGGTCCCGATTAGCGGATAATCCCATGGGCTTTGATGATCCAGAAAAAGCATTTAGGTCAGCTCAATTGCTACCTTATGCAGTTGAAATTCAGGTTAAAGAGGAAGTCACCATCCCAGAAAGGACCCGACAATTCTCCCTGGAAGTGAAAGTCAAAAGGGGACAAGAGTTGAAAAACCCTGATGCTTACATACATCTAAATGCTTCTCTCCAACAGCAAGGGTTGGGGGTAAACCCAACTCCATTAGTCAACATAGAACATGACACCATTCCAATAGAGGTGGATAACAGCGACTTAAAGAGTATTACTCTAGCCGCAGGCACCATTATTGGAATGGCGGTTGATGACCGACATTTTTCCATCGACTTATTAAATGAACTGTTAGGACCAATCCCCAAGGACTGTTTTGACAGTGACAGTGAGGACAATACAACACCAGACAGGATTTTTACCCGGCATGGGGGGAACTTCCTGGTGTACACTTCCTGCCCCTATGGTAAGGAAGATGTGACTTGTGACTTCAGGAGGGATGAGGTGATTTTCCAGGTCCATGAGGGCTGCCTTTCCCACCTGAAGCCTCCGGTCCAAATCAGCACTCTGACCAGGGACTTCTCCACCCATCTGGAGGAGGCAGCGGAGATAGCCAGACCAGAAGTCTTTCCAGGCTTCAGGCAGATGGTGGAAGAGAGAGTCAACCTAGCTGATGCCTGTGTGACTCTGGAACAAAAGCAAAAGTTGAAACAAGTTTTCTTGGATTTCCAAGATCTCTTTGCGGTAGACTCATATGACTGTGGTCGCACTGACATCCACACAACAACAATCCCCACGGACCCTGGCATGACTCCTGTATTTGTGAAGCAATATCGTTTGCCTCTCGCATCAATGGAGTCCCTTACTGAAATAATTAAGAACCTTGAGTCCCGGGGAATAATCCGTCCAGTCCACAGCACCTTCAATAATCCGGTGCTGGGAATATTGAAGCCAAACGGCCAGTGGAGACTCTGCGCGGACCTCAGGGAACTCAACAAACGGGTCCATACTTCCCGATTGCCTCTGCCCTACATTGACCAAGGGCTGGCCCAGATTAAGGGGTCACAGGTATTCACAGCAATAGACCTGACCAATGGATACTGGACCGTGCCTGTCAGTAGGGAGGACCAATACAAACTGGCTTTTACCTTTGGGGGCCAGCAGTACACATGGACCCGGACTCCCTTCGGATACCTCAACTCCGGCAATGAATTCAACATTTTCCTACATAAGGCCATGCCCGACCTGGGTGCGAGGGGTAACCTGGCTTATGTAGATGATGTCCTCATCAAAAGTTCATCTGTGGAGGAACACATAGCGGAGATCCGTTATGTTCTGACACAGTTGAGGGCCGCCGGAGCAAAACTTTCCTTTCAGAAAGCACAGTGGTGTAGAACCCGTGTTAATTTCTTGGGGCATGAGATTACTCCTCAGGGCCTCTGTCCCCAGGAAAAGAAAGTGGAAGCACTTCAGAAACTGAAAGACCCCACAACTCTGCGGGAACTAAGGAGCCTCCTTGGACTGACTAATTACAGCAGAAAGTTCATTGAGGGCTACGCAGAGATCACCAGACCCCTGATTCATCTCCTGAAGGGGGGGGTCAAGTGGGAATGGGGTCCAGAACAATCCGAGGCAGTAAGACAACTCAAGAGAAGCCTCTCACAAGCGCCTTGCCTAGCTTACCCTGTCAGAAACAAGGAGTTCTTCCTGGAGACAGGGTTCTCTAATACGTGCTTGACGGCCGTATTATACCAAAAGCATGACAAGGTCAATAAAGTAATCTCCTATGCGAGCAAAACTTTATCCTCTGTGGAGGAAAAATTCAACGATTGTGAGAAGGCACTCCTGGCAACGGTGTGGGCATTGAAGAATTACCGCCCGTTTATCCAGGGGGAACACATCATAGTGGAGACTCCACACCAGCCTCTGCAATATCTCCAAAGTGACAGAATCCGGGCCGGAAATGTGAGTAATTCCCGAATTACTTCCTGGATTCTGTCAATGCAAGGCTTTCCTGTGGAGGTCAGATATGGCCAAAACAAGAAGAGTCCCCTCGCGCAAGGTCTGGCTGACTTGCATGATTGTGCCAGAGAAAACTGTCTCGAGGACGAAAGTCTAAAAATAAAGGACAACATGGAGGCATACCTTAATTCCCCCCACAAAGTCTTTGAAGAAGACAAGTGTGAGGGAATGCCCACTGTGTATGTGGATGGATGCTCTTACCATGTTGACAACAACGGGGAGAAAGAACTGGTGGCTGGCGTAGGGAATGCATGGGTGAATGAGTCCCCAGAACCCTCCGCTGGATACAAAATTGGTCCCCGAAGTAGTCAGGTGGCAGAATTGATGGCTGTGCATCAGGCCATCCTCAGTGCTGTCCAGCATCAACTCCGCGAACTGGTCATAATCACAGATTCGGATTATGTACGGAACGGGTTCGTGGAGCACCTGGTTAATTGGAAAACCAGAGGCATGTTATGTGCTAACAACAAACCCTTGAAACATGGGAAGTTGATCCAAAACATTGATGATCTGGTCACATCGAATGGGATGACCATCTACTGGAAAAAGATCAAGGGTCATTCCAAAGTAGAGGGACCAGACAAAACTGGAAATGACTTAGCTGATCAGCTGGCCAAAACCGGGGCCATCCAAGGGGATCTAATTGAGATTGAGTCCCTGTTGGGGGAAATCCAGGTCACTGCTATCACTAGGTCCCAGACAAATGCTCACAACGACCTTTCAATTGTACAATGGAGTAAGGAGACCCCTGATGCTGATTTGATTACCGCTCAGAAGGGGGATCCAATAATTGGTAAATTTTACCAGCACCTTGAGGACCCTGAGAACTTTCCCCTGACGGATACCGATTACATTGGGAAAGAGGACCTAAGAGTGTTGATGAAATGTCCAAAAATGTTCCGAATCCAAGACGGTTTGCTGGTAAGGAAATCCAAAGCTGGCCACGATCAGTGGGTGGTTCCTACCTCATTCCGAAGCCTGATGTTAAGTCACGCCCATGATGCGGCCACTGCCGGTCATAGGGGGTTTCACACAACATTGGAAATCTTAAGAGAGGTTGCATACTGGCCACACATGGGGCAGGACCTCGACCAATACTTGAAGGGGTGTCTTGTGTGTGCACAGTTTCAGCCATCATCCCTCACGCATCGTGCACCTCTCCAAAAGAGGGGGATGACACTGCCATGGTCAGATTTACAAATCGACTTTGTAGGCCCCGTGATTCGCTCGGCTAGGGGGAATAAGTACATGTTGACTGTGACATGCTTGTTTACCAAGTGGGTGGAATGTCTCCCAGCCCCAAATTGCAAGGCAGAAACTGCAGCTGCCTTGATGATTAACCACATCTTTTCCCGTTTTGGTCTACCTCAAAGGATTGAGTCAGACAGGGGTAGCCACTTCACCAGTGAAGTAATGACAAAGATGTGGGAGATACTGGGGGTCAAGAGAAAGCTACACATTGCTTACAGGCCAGCTTCTTCTGGGGCAGTAGAGAGATATAACCGAACCATTGTGAGCATATTAAAGAAGTTTGTGGCAGATTCTGGGCCAAGTTGGGATATCCGATTACCTCTGGTCCTAATGGCTATCAGATCTACCCCTTCATCTGCAACCAAAATGTCACCATTTGAGTTGATGACTGGGCGCAAGATGGTGCTTCCTCAGCATTTGCTCTATAGGACCCAAGAGCAGACACTGATAAATGCCTCCACTACTCATGAGTATGTAGAGAATTTAAGGAAACACCTCCAACATGCTTTTGCTTATGCTCAGCGGAATCTAGAAAGATCAGCGGATAGCATGAAGACCCATTATGACCTGAAAACTTCCAGGAAGGAATATCAGGTGGGAGACCGGGTCTATCTATACAACTTCCAAAGGAACCAGGCCAAGCAGCGCAAATTTTTGCCTACATGGAAAGGACCCTTTGAGATCGTCGATAAGATCTCCCCTGTGGCCTACAAGATCCGCATCCCCAAAGGCGGTTCGGCAGAGGGGGAAGACAAGTGGGTCCACATAAACCAGTTGAAATGTTGCCATCCCAGGCACACTCTGCAACAACTGGAGGAATCCTCTGGAATCCTAGCGGGTACTGTCTCAGACTAATTCTGTTCCAATCATAAAACATACCACATCTAGTCTCTAAAATATTGTGATTTGCATGAAACTGTCTCTTAGTTATACTGTTTTTTTATCAAAATAAGAATGTAATGTTTCGTCATGATGAAATGCATATGCTGTCCCACCATCTCAACAGTGGTGGAAAAACGTCTATGAGTAGGTATTGCCGCTCTTCCTTTGTCGTCCTAGGAGAAAGAAGACCTTGAGACTGGCCAAGGAGGACGATCCGGAGACCGGGAACGAAGATCCAATGGGCCCAGTGGACCGCCCAATACTCCCATCAGGACTGGCGAGGAGAACCGATCGATCAGTACCGGATGGAGAAGAAGATGCTGAACTGTGCCATCTACAGAGTAGGAAGAAGATTATGCGGACAGACCGGTGTGTGGGTCAAAACCCTGGGGCCCGCGACTCCCCATCGACTCAAATTCAAAGTGCAGTCGCGTGGGGGGGCTTGTTGGGTGTCCTGACCCACGTTTAAGCTATCATGCTACAACATTTGGTGCTGTGGGCTTAGAAAATTCAAGATGGCGGAAAACCCACATGTGCGCCGAAATCCAGGAAAGCTGCGCAGTTTGTGCGCACACCGAAATGGTTGCCTCACTTGCCACCCACCAGTGCGAGAATGAAAGGCCGGGTTGCCATGAGGGAAATGGGTTGCCAAAGGAAAAACAGTAGCGCCGGTTAGCTCCAAAGCGCTTTAAAACCACCATTGGACTACCCGCACAGTAGTCTGAAACCATTGGGAATGGCAATGCTGATTGCCAAATGCAACCTAGAATGGTGGGGAATTCATTTCTTAAATCTCAAAAATGGGTGCAGTACCAGTACTCACCACTATCCAAAAGCCGGCATTTTAAAACCACCAGATTTTACTTTTGTTGTAGAAAACTGAATAAATGAACCCAAAACAGGCCAAAGAAAGACTTACTGAGAGGTGGATCCAATGTAAAGTTATATTCTGAAGTGACTTGAAGGTTTATAACAAGACTGGCTGAGCTGGGGATTTCAGCAGTTTAAGTAAATTTGGACTGAAAGACATTAAAAATCTCAAGGTTTAAGAGAAATGAGTGACCTACTTTGAGTGTCACATAGGTTGCAATTGTTTAAATGTCATAGTTTTGAACTTAGAATCAGCATTCTAGCTGCATATGTAAAAAAAATTGTCTTGACTTAAACTGGGAAACAAAAAGTGACATTTTATCTGAAACCTGGCTTAAGGAACTGAATTCTGCCTGGCAACTACCCCCATCACCCCTTTGTAGCCAGAATATTGTTTAGAAAAAGATGAATAACTCATGGTGCGGACATGTGAAAATTTTATAAATGATACCATAATTCTTGTGATTTTTCTGCCCACATTTTAAGAGGTTTTTCGACCCGGTGGCGTGTTCAGGGGGGTTTTAGCGGAAAAGTGGATATTACTCTAAATGTATGCATGTTAAAAATCTGAAACTTCATCAGTTAATGTCCATACTCCCTGCGCACATGTATGTAAAGTTGGGTCAATGTCAGAAATTGAAAAATCAGTTAAAAAGTCAATTATGTCCCATTTCTGAATGCAAGCTCTTAGAAACAGCAGATTTGGACAGAGACATGGCTAAATTCAGCCACACCATGTATATGTAATTTCAAGCAACTGTGTAACTGTGAAATATGTCTTTTATTATCAAATATAGAATGTGTGCAATCTGACAGAGGAGTGCCCTATCTGCAAGCCATAAAATGACATCCCTCTGACTCACAGTTCATTCCCCAATCAAATGATAAATGGAAGTTTGACCAATTAGAAGCTGAGAGAGAGGTAGGGTCAGTGATGCTAGAACACACCCACATTCTAAACACATAAAAGCAGACAGACAGGACAGATAGGGACCTTCAATTCCATCTGCAGCGGGACGCTCTGCCGGAAAAATCCATACTTTACCTCCATCAAACCTCCAGAGAGCCAAACTAGAGACTTCAATCTATCCAGAACTAGAGACCCAGACCAGAGAACCAGAGAGAGCTGACCCAGATCACTGTGAAGTGCAGAGACCAGAGGCGAGTTTAAAACCTGACCAGATCCATGGCGAGGCCCATTTCACTCAAGAATATAGTGTGAGTACCTAGAAAACTGTGCAGAACCAATCTCCTAGTTAAAATAATATAATTCAATCTATTTAATCTAAGTAGAACTGCCTCCTAACTGTCACCTGTCATTTGTAAAGCTGTCACTTGTCATTTCCTAGTTGCAAGCTGCACTTGTCTTTTTGAACTTAAAAATTTCAAATCTGAAAAACGACCTTCACAAAATCGCTCATATCTCCGCAGCCGTTTGTGCTAGAGACTTGCAATAACTTTCATCTGAAAGGTTAGAATCGTGGCTTTCCTACGAACCAAGAACCGCATTCCTACCCCTTATAGTTTTACCGCAATCGCGGAACACGCATTCGCGAATTTTACCGCGATTTGCAAATTTCTCCACATGTAAAAACTGCTGCTGCTTGCCTTCCATTTGCCAGAAATTCGTTTAACCTGCTAACTATCCCTGCATCATTGCCAGTGTGAGCCTGGACTAATATTAACTAGATACCACTCACCCTGAACCTCTGAAAGGGAATTAAAAGCATTTCCAGCATATTTCTCATCCATTGCTAGCACATATCAAAGCATTTGCCTGTGTTTTAAACTTCTGTCGTGTAAGCTTGCTGGGGTGAACTGATTTACATTGATTGCATTTCTGAGAACTGTGTGTTTTCCTTCCATTTCCTTGCCTTGCATCAAGGGGGGGAGGGGATTGCCAGAGAAAAGTGATTACATTGTTTGGTTGAAATCATATTGAGTATTTTCTGTACTGCATTCATTGAATATTGCATCCACCTGAGCTTACATAAAGCATCCTCTACCACATTATACTTTTGTTCCTATTTACCAGTGTGCTACCTTATCCATTTCATGTCAACTCATTAGTGATTATAAGAAGTGTGTTAGTGCCAGATTCTCCGTTGTTAATCTTTATCATATCAGATTAAGTGTGATATTCAATTATTAATTTATTATAAAGTGTGATATATATATATTTTAAATTATCAAATAAACCTTTTAAACTTGCAAAACAGAACTACTTCTTGGCTCAGTGGGGTCAGGGGGATTCCAAGAGAGGGGTGTTATATAGGGGTAGTCATCCAGAACGCATGAACTGGACATAAAGATATATCGATAAGGGTTTTCATTCAGTATTATAGACTAGGCGTTGACTTAGCTGTAGTGTTGAATTGAATCCTCTTACAAATTGGGGGCTCGAGCCGGACGTTTGGGTTAGAATACCACTTGTGCAGCTTAATACAGTGTGCTAACTGACGGGATATATACATCCAGTCGGATCACCACGCTGCATTACGCTGTAAAGCATTCCTCAAAAGGGACACTCCAAGAAAAGTTCTGTTCTGCAAAAATAAAATACAAACTTCTGTAAGTCAGGACAGAGACCAATCTCTAGAATGACGACCTTAGTAGACATGAAAATAGCCAGAGAGCACCTCTTGCATAAGCTATTTGTGAGAGGTGAATGGAATGAACAGGGCCAGGATGTGTGGTTGCAGGCCATCACACAACAGGTCACTGAAACAGGGTCAGATATATATAGAGATCAGGGTCCCTTACATGTGGCCCTGAGTGAACTATATATGGCTCCTAAAGCCAAAGAGGAACACAATAAGATTGCCAGGATAGCAGCATACCTGTACCTATATATGGGAGACATGCAGGATAGATGTGCTGAAAGCCAAAATCTGGCAAATAGGCAACAGATGGCATTACAGAAGGCCCAATCTGACCTGGTCTCTTCTGAGCAGAGGCTGCAGAGGAGCCAGGAGTCAGAAGATGATAGTAGGCAGCACATCATTAAAATAAAGAAGGATATGGATGTGCTGCAACAGGAAAAGGTAGAACAGGATACCAGATTTCTGGCCTTGCAGAAGGAATACCAAGAAGGTTTGGACTCCCTACTGCAAAACCAGAAAAAGCTGGAGCAACAACTGGACTTCAACAGGGTATGTGCTGAGCAGGTAGTCACCCTGCAAGGCCACCTAGATAGAGTGAAGGCAGAGAGCAACAAACTAATTCTGAAAGACCTGGATACCCAGGCAGAGTTTGATCAGGAGCGCCAGAATGCTGGTGCCTTCCAAAGGCAAAGGGACGACCTGGCGGCACAGATGCAGGCTCTTAGTCAGGAAAGGGATACCTTAGGCCAGGAAGTCTGCCATTTAAAAAGAAAAATGGAAGAAAATCACCTGGACTCTACCACCCCCATGTCCCCTGGCGCACATGAGCGCAGGGCCGCAGGGATGGCAGATTACTATCCAGCTAAGAGTATGGGGCTCATAGGCCAGTACCACTCAGGAATGGAAGGGTGGGCATCCGGGTATGGGCACCCAAGTACAGTACAGTTCAATGGGGAACCCCAGGAGAGTAGGCCCATTAAGGGCATCCTGAAAACCTCTGCCCAGTTAGGTCAGTGGGGAGGGTACCCATCAAATCCTGGCAGCAAGGAGGAATCTGAAGACTCCTCTGAACTGCGCAGGACACAGGAGACCAGGTCCCCACATTCTGCCAGCCATTCCCAGGCTCGCAGAATCCGGGAAAACCTAGAAGAACAGACGGGAACCTCTGGGAGCAGTGCCTCTGAGTCCGAGGACGATTGGACCAGGGTTACCCGGACAAAAAGGGCCAATAAGACAAAAAGGGCCTTGCTTAAGGACCCTTTAAAGCAGATTAAGGCGATCAGGAGCGTCATCACGCCTTACCATAAGAACGCTAAGTATTCTGTTTGGGAGCACTTAGAGTTGTTTGAACAAATGATGGAGACTTTCCATTTGAAGGACAGCCAAAGCTGTATTCAATATGTAAAGTGGACCTTCTCCCCGGAATACTCCAGTTTCTTTGCGGGGCTGGAGGACCAAAATCATTTAAGATGGTCCACCTACAAGGCGGCCATCTTGAAACATTTTTCTGTTCACAGAAATCCTCAAGAGGCTCGCAAGGCAGCCTACAATTTGCAATGTGGGGAGGATCAGGCCCCACAAGAATTTGTGCAGGAGTTAAAGCGTGCTTTTGCACAGACCACAAGAAGGGTGCGCACGGATAGCAGAGAATTTATAAATACGTTTTTCCATGCCTTGCCCAAATATATCATGACCCAGCTCGTGAGGGATTTTCACGAGAAAAGATCTTTAGACTGGGTCATTGAACAGGCTACCCGGATCTATGAGGTGCAGAAACCGATAGATAGCAAAAGTAATGCCCAGAAAAACCCCAAAGCCAACAGCACCCCTGCTGCTGCCAAGGTGGCAGAGGTAAAGGTCACCCCCGTTTTGGATTTGGAGATGGGGGGGCCTAAAAACCTACCTGCACCTAATAATGCTAGGCCCAGAAGGTCTTCGGGCCAGTCACAGACAGGGAGCCAAGGAGGCAGCCCCACAAATGGGGTCCCTCGCTCTCCTGATTATGTAAGTCCCCGTTACAAGGGAAATCGACCCATCCTGGGTTATGTGTGGACTCCTCCAGCCCAAGGGGGGGGATCCAGCCAAGCACCTAACCCAGGGAACTTCCCTCCAAACTTCCCACAGGAGGGCAGAAATTTACCAAACCCTGGGCAGAACTTTTTCCCCAGATATCCACCCGACTTCCAACCCCAAAATCATCCATCCTTCTTTCCCCAATTCCCTGAGCCCAGACCACTGAATCCGGGAGAGGGGAGGCCAAGGGTGGAGGGGTACCCAAATCTTCCCAACCCGGGGTATTACCAGAGGAGGGACAGCTACCCTTCCCGGGATCAGCCCAGGGGAGAAAACAGGGCCCCGTATCAGCCTGAGCGGGTTTCCCAGTTAGAGCGCCAGGTTCAAAACATGGCGCGGGATCTGGGTCACATACTGAGGGCTCAGCAGAACCCTCAGATGGGCGTGCCGGCGCAGAACGCACCCAACTCTGGACCTGGTGCTCCAGAACAATGACGGGGGCAGCACCCCGATAACTCACCGGTTCCCAGGGAGGAGGCACAAAGAGAAGGGGGGTGTAAAGCCTTGGAGGAAGTTTCCTTCCTCACTTGTAAACAGCCCCTGGAAACCCAGGAACCGGAAACAAAATCTCTTGCCCCTGAAAGTCTGCCTCCTAAGGAGCAGAGGGGGGGTAGGAGAAACAAAAGACCCAAACAGACTCAGTTTGAGGAGGAGGTACAGGTCTTCCAATTTGAGGGAGAGGGATCCTCAGAGGATCCTGGGAAAAGGATCTTCTCCTTCAGAGAGGGGGGAACTCCTCCCAAAGAAAAATGGGTCCCTAGGGATGCAAATCCAGACTGGGGAGATGTGGAGACTGAGCTACCGCCGCCCACTATCTCATCCCAGAACCAACAGCAAGAAAATCCCCTGGTTCAAACCCATCCTGGTGACTGCCTCCAAAAAGGGGGGGGCGGCCCAGAACCGGAACCAGGGGAACCCACAATGGCTCTGATCTCCAGTTGCCAAATTTTTCTTTCAGATTCCCAAGGCTCTCCACAGAATTCTGCCCATAATTCTTCTCTCGCGATGTCCAGAACCAGAAAATTAGCCCACCAGTTGTCCAAAAATGTACATTATCTGTGCCCCCTTGAGGAGAAGGAGGGAAGATATTATGCCCCGGTACAAGTACAGGGGCAGGGTACAATCTCGGCACTGGTGGACACTGGATCTCATGCTACCCTTCTGTCCAGAAGGGCCTTTGATGAACTGAATGCAGGAAGGGGAGAGGATTACCAAATTCCTCTCACCTCTCTTCCTGGACAACTGCAGAACTTTGACGGGAAGGAAATTCCCGTTGAGGGGACTGCAGACTTGGACATTAAGATCGGGCGACACAAGTTGAAACACCCGGTCATAGTTGTGACCCCAGAGGGCACCCCTTGTTTACTAGGGAATGACCTCCTGAGAAGGTTGTCACCCCTAATAGATTGTGTAAACGAGGTCCTCTGGACCCAGACTAGCCGACCAATAAAATTAAAACAGAGTGTCAACCATGTTAGTTTAAACGGCACCTGCCACATGGTTGAACAAAAATCTGACCAAGTAGAATTTCACTTCCAGAATAACCAAATTCCAGACGTGACAGTAATAGCAGTAGGACAACAGACTGGTGATGGGGGGTCCTCTCTATTTCTGAAAATCAACCTTCCTTCCAGTCTAAAGAGGTATTCCACGCTGGAAGGAAACACTCTGAAATTCTATACTAATCCACAATCAGGAACTCCCACTCCTATAGTCCAGAAAGATGTGAAATCAGCTCAAAGCCTGGCTGATATTCAGCAAATTGGAGAGCAGTTGTTCATCCCTGTTCAGTTAAATGATGGGAAGGACTCTGTTCTCGCTCGAGTGTGTGTGAACAACGGTAAGAGCTTCATCAGCGAAGCCATGTTTCGCCAACTCCCAAAAGATCCAGCCATTCCCACCTTCAAACTGATAGACAAATGGGAAATGGACCTGGAAGCACCTAATTCCAAACATCTCCTGCCAAGCAGGTGTATGCTCAAAATCTCCATTGGCAACAAGAGCATAGTCCACAATTGTTGGGTCGTGCGAGACGTCCCTGCCGCCTTTTACTTAGGCAGTGACATTCTCAATCGCTTTGCCATTAGTTTGGACCTAATAAACTTCAAAGCTTGGTCCCGATTAGCGGATAATCCCATGGGCTTTGATGATCCAGAAAAAGCATTTAGGTCAGCTCAATTGCTACCTTATGCAGTTGAAATTCAGGTTAAAGAGGAAGTCACCATCCCAGAAAGGACCCGACAATTCTCCCTGGAAGTGAAAGTCAAAAGGGGACAAGAGTTGAAAAACCCTGATGCTTACATACATCTAAATGCTTCTCTCCAACAGCAAGGGTTGGGGGTAAACCCAACTCCATTAGTCAACATAGAACATGACACCATTCCAATAGAGGTGGATAACAGCGACTTAAAGAGTATTACTCTAGCCGCAGGCACCATTATTGGAATGGCGGTTGATGACCGACATTTTTCCATCGACTTATTAAATGAACTGTTAGGACCAATCCCCAAGGACTGTTTTGACAGTGACAGTGAGGACAATACAACACCAGACAGGATTTTTACCCGGCATGGGGGGAACTTCCTGGTGTACACTTCCTGCCCCTATGGTAAGGAAGATGTGACTTGTGACTTCAGGAGGGATGAGGTGATTTTCCAGGTCCATGAGGGCTGCCTTTCCCACCTGAAGCCTCCGGTCCAAATCAGCACTCTGACCAGGGACTTCTCCACCCAGCTGGAGGAGGCCGCGGAGATAGCCAGACCAGAAGTCTTTCCAGGCTTCAGGCAGATGGTGGAAGAGAGAGTCAACCTAGCTGATGCCTGTGTGACTCTGGAACAAAAGCAAAAGTTGAAACAAGTTTTCTTGGATTTCCAAGATCTCTTTGCGGTAGACTCATATGACTGTGGTCGCACTGACATCCACACAACAACAATCCCCACGGACCCTGGCATGACTCCTGTATTTGTGAAGCAATATCGTTTGCCTCTCGCATCAATGGAGTCCCTTACTGAAATAATTAAGAACCTTGAGTCCCGGGGAATAATCCGTCCAGTCCACAGCACCTTCAATAATCCGGTGCTGGGAATATTGAAGCCAAACGGCCAGTGGAGACTCTGCGCGGACCTCAGGGAACTCAACAAACGGGTCCATACTTCCCGATGGCCTCTCCCCTACATTGACCAAGGGCTGGCCCAGATCCAGGGGTCACAGGTATTCACTGCAATAGACCTGACCAATGGATACTGGACCGTGCCTGTCAGTAGGGAGGACCAATACAAACTGGCTTTTACCTTTGGGGGCCAGCAGTACACATGGACCCGGACTCCTTTCGGATACCTCAACTCCGGCAATGAATTCAACATTTTCCTACATAAGGCCATGCCCGACCTGGGTGCGAGGGGTAACCTGGCTTATGTAGATGATGTCCTCATCAAAAGTTCATCTGTGGAGGAACACATAGCGGAGATCCGTTATGTTCTGACACAGTTGAGGGCCGCCGGAGCAAAACTTTCCTTTCAGAAAGCACAGTGGTGTAGAACCCGTGTTAATTTCTTGGGGCATGAGATTACTCCTCAGGGCCTCTGTCCCCAGGAAAAGAAAGTGGAAGCACTTCAGAAACTGAAAGACCCCACAACTCTGCGGGAACTAAGGAGCCTCCTTGGACTGACTAATTACAGCAGAAAGTTCATTGAGGGCTACGCAGAGATCACCAGACCCCTGATTCATCTCCTGAAGGGGGGGGTCAAGTGGGAATGGGGTCCAGAACAATCCGAGGCAGTAAGACAACTCAAGAGAAGCCTCTCACAAGCGCCTTGCCTAGCTTACCCTGTCAGAAACAAGGAGTTCTTCCTGGAGACAGGGTTCTCTAATACGTGCTTAACGGCCGTATTATACCAAAAGCATGACAAGGTCAATAAAGTAATCTCCTATGCGAGCAAAACTTTATCCTCTGTGGAGGAAAAATTCAACGATTGTGAGAAGGCACTCCTGGCAACGGTGTGGGCATTGAAGAATTACCGCCCGTTTATCCAGGGGGAACACATCATAGTGGAGACTCCACACCAGCCTCTGCAATATCTCCAAAGTGACAGAATCCGGGCCGGAAATGTGAGTAATTCCCGAATTACTTCCTGGATTCTGTCAATGCAAGGCTTTCCTGTGGAGGTCAGATATGGCCAAAACAAGAAGAGTCCCCTCGCGCAAGGTCTGGCTGACTTGCATGATTGTGCCAGAGAAAACTGTCTCGAGGACGAAAGTCTAAAAATAAAGGACAACATGGAGGCATACCTTAATTCCCCCCACAAAGTCTTTGAAGAAGACAAGTGTGAGGGAATGCCCACTGTGTATGTGGATGGATGCTCTTACCATGTTGACAACAACGGGGAGAAAGAACTGGTGGCTGGCGTAGGGAATGCATGGGTGAATGAGTCCCCAGAACCCTCCGCTGGATACAAAATTGGTCCCCGAAGTAGTCAGGTGGCAGAATTGATGGCTGTGCATCAGGCCATCCTCAGTGCTGTCCAGCATCAACTCCGCGAACTGGTCATAATCACAGATTCGGATTATGTACGGAACGGGTTCGTGGAGCACCTGGTTAATTGGAAAACCAGAGGCATGTTGTGTGCTAACAACAAACCCTTGAAACATGGGAAGTTGATCCAAAACATTGATGATCTGGTCACATCGAATGGGATGACCATCTACTGGAAAAAGATCAAGGGTCATTCCAAAGTAGAGGGACCAGACAAAACTGGAAATGACTTAGCTGATCAGCTGGCCAAAACCGGGGCCATCCAAGGGGATCTAATTGAGATTGAGTCCCTGTTGGGGGAAATCCAGGTCACTGCTATCACTAGGTCCCAGACAAATGCTCACAACGACCTTTCAATTGTACAATGGAGTAAGGAGACCCCTGATGCTGATTTGATTACCGCTCAGAAGGGGGATCCAATAATTGGTAAATTTTACCAGCACCTTGAGGACCCTGAGAACTTTCCCCTGACGGATACCGATTACATTGGGAAAGAGGACCTAAGAGTGTTGATGAAATGTCCAAAAATGTTCCGAATCCAAGACGGTTTGCTGGTAAGGAAATCCAAAGCTGGCCACGATCAGTGGGTGGTTCCTACCTCATTCCGAAGCCTGATGTTAAGTCACGCCCATGATGCGGCCACTGCCGGTCATAGGGGGTTTCACACAACATTGGAAATCTTAAGAGAGGTTGCATACTGGCCACACATGGGGCAGGACCTCGACCAATACTTGAAGGGGTGTCTTGTGTGTGCACAGTTTCAGCCATCATCCCTCACGCATCGTGCACCTCTCCAAAAGAGGGGGATGACACTGCCATGGTCAAATTTACAAATCGACTTTGTAGGCCCCGTGATTCGCTCGGCTAGGGGGAATAAGTACATGTTGACTGTGACATGCTTGTTTACCAAGTGGGTGGAATGTCTCCCAGCCCCAAATTGCAAGGCAGAAACTGCAGCTGCCTTGATGATTAACCACATCTTTTCCCGTTTTGGTCTACCTCAAAGGATTGAGTCAGACAGGGGTAGCCACTTCACCAGTGAAGTAATGACAAAGATGTGGGATATACTGGGGGTTAAGAGAAAGCTACACATTGCTTACAGGCCAGCTTCTTCTGGGGCAGTAGAGAGATATAACCGAACCATTGTGAGCATATTAAAGAAGTTTGTGGCAGATTCTGGGCCAAGTTGGGATATCCGATTACCTCTGGTCCTAATGGCTATCAGATCTACCCCTTCATCTGCAACCAAAATGTCACCATTTGAGTTGATGACTGGGCGCAAGATGGTGCTTCCTCAGCATTTGCTCTATAGGACCCAAGAGCAGACACTGATAAATGCCTCCACTACTCATGAGTATGTAGAGAATTTAAGGAAACACCTCCAACATGCTTTTGCTTATGCTCAGCGGAATCTAGAAAGATCAGCGGATAGCATGAAGACCCATTATGACCTGAAAACTTCCAGGAAGGAATATCAGGTGGGAGACCGGGTCTATCTATACAACTTCCAAAGGAACCAGGCCAAGCAGCGCAAATTTTTGCCTATATGGAAAGGACCCTTTGAGATCGTCGATAAGATCTCCCCTGTGGCCTACAAGATCCGCATCCCCAAAGGCGGTTCGGCAGAGGGGGAAGACAAGTGGGTCCACATAAACCAGTTGAAATGTTGCCATCCCAGGCACACTCTGCAACAACTGGAGGAATCCTCTGGAATCCTAGCGGGTACTGTCTCAGACTAATTCTGTTCCAATCATAAAATATACCACATCTAGTCTCTAAAATATTGTGATTTGCATGAAACTGTCTCTTAGTTATACTGTTTTTTTATCAAAATAAGAATGTAATGTTTCGTCATGATGAAATGCATATGCTGTCCCACCATCTCAACAGTGGTGGAAAAACGTCTATGAGTAGGTATTGCCGCTCTTCCTTTGTCGTCCTAGGAGAAAGAAGACCTTGAGACTGGCCAAGGAGGACGATCCGGAGACCGGGAACGAAGATCCAATGGGCCCAGTGGACCGCCCAATACTCCCATCAGGACTGGCGAGGAGAACCGATCGATCAGTACCGGATGGAGAAGAAGATGCTGAACTGTGCCATCTACAGAGTAGGAAGAAGATTATGCGGACAGACCGGTGTGTGGGTCAAAACCCTGGGGCCCGCGACTCCCCATCGACTCAAATTCAAAGTGCAGTCACGTGGGGGGGCTTGTTGGGTGTCCTGACCCACGTTTAAGCTATCATGCTACAACATTTGGTGCTGTGGGCTTAGAAAATTCAAGATGGCGGAAAACCCACATGTGCGCCGAAATCCAGGAAAGCTGCGCAGTTTGTGCGCACACCGAAATGGTTGCCTCACTTGCCACCCACCAGTGCGAGAATGAAAGGCCGGGTTGCCATGAGGGAAATGGGTTGCCAAAGGAAAAACAGTAGCGCCGGTTAGCTCCAAAGCGCTTTAAAACCACCATTGGACTACCCTCACAGTAGTCTGAAACCATTGGGAATGGCAATGCTGATTGCCAAATGCAACCTAGAATGGTGGGGAATTCATTTCTTAAATCTCAAAAATGGGTGCAGTACCAGTACTCACCACTATCCAAAAGCCGGCATTTTAAAACCACCAGATTTTACTTTTGTTGTAGAAAACTGAATAAATGAACCCAAAACAGGCCAAAGAAAGACTTACTGAGAGGTGGATCCAATGTAAAGTTATATTCTGAAGTGACTTGAAGGTTTATAACAAGACTGGCTGAGCTGGGGATTTCAGCAGTTTAAGTAAATTTGGACTGAAAGACATTAAAAATCTCAAGGTTTAAGAGAAATGAGTGACCTACTTTGAGTGTCACATAGGTTGCAATTGTTTAAATGTCATAGTTTTGAACTTAGAATCAGCATTCTAGCTGCATATGTAAAAAAAATTGTCTTGACTTAAACTGGGAAACAAAAAGTGACATTTTATCTGAAACCTGGCTTAAGGAACTGAATTCTGCCTGGCAACTACCCCCATCAGGAGTGAAACTTGAGTCACAGCTGTGTTCCCAGGCCCATCTGCCTTTTTGCTGGCCACACTAAGGATATGCCATCTATCTGATAATTGAATTACCTGTGCTCTGCAGGAAAGTGAACAAAGCCCTGTCCTGGCTCAGGCAAAGGTTTTATTGGCAGGAGTCGTAAATGGTCGTAAAAAGTGGCTTCCTCCTGAGGAAAGGGGAGGGGCACTGCCTGTGAGAGCAAGCTGGCTTGGCAGAACTGGATAAACCAGTATTTCTACCTTGTGCTGAGAGGAAACCACACCCCTTTGTAGCCAGAATATTGTTTAGAAAAAGATGAATAACTCATGGTGCGGACATGTGAAAATTTTATAAAGGATACCATAATTCTTGTGATTTTTCTGCCCACATTTTAAGAGGTTTTTCGACCCGGTGGCGTGTTCAGGGGGGTTTTAGCGGAAAAGTGGATATTACTCTAAATGTATGCATGTTAAAAATCTGAAACTTCATCAGTTAATGTCCATACTCCCTGCGCACATGTATGTAAAGTTGGGTCAATGTCAGAAATTGAAAAATCAGTTAAAAAGTCAATTATGTCCCATTTCTGAATGCAAGCTCTTAGAAACAGCAGATTTGGACAGAGACATGGCTAAATTCAGCCACACCATGTATATGTAATTTCAAGCAACTGTGTAACTGTGAAATATGTCTTTTATTATCAAATATAGAATGTGTGCAATCTGACAGAGGAGTGCCCTATCTGCAAGCCATAAAATGACATCCCTCTGACTCACAGTTCATTCCCCAATCAAATGATAAATGGAAGTTTGACCAATTAGAAGCTGAGAGAGAGGTAGGGTCAGTGATGCTAGAACACACCCACATTCTAAACACATAAAAGCAGACAGACAGGACAGATAGGGACCTTCAATTCCATCTGCAGCGGGACGCTCTGCCGGAAAAATCCATACTTTACCTCCATCAAACCTCCAGAGAGCCAAACTAGAGACTTCAATCTATCCAGAACTAGAGACCCAGACCAGAGAACCAGAGAGAGCTGACCCAGATCACTGTGAAGTGCAGAGACCAGAGGCGAGTTTAAAACCTGACCAGATCCATGGCGAGGCCCATTTCACTCAAGAATATAGTGTGAGTACCTAGAAAACTGTGCAGAACCAATCTCCTAGTTAAAATAATATAATTCAATCTATTTAATCTAAGTAGAACTGCCTCCTAACTGTCACCTGTCATTTGTAAAGCTGTCACTTGTCATTTCCTAGTTGCAAGCTGCACTTGTCTTTTTGAACTTAAAAATTTCAAATCTGAAAAACGACCTTCACAAAATCGCTCATATCTCCGCAACCGTTTGTGCTAGAGACTTGCAATAACTTTCATCTGAAATGTTAGAATCGTGGCTTTCCTACGAACCTAGAACCGCATTCCTACCCCTTATAGTTTTACCGCAATCGCGGAACACGCATTCGCGAATTTTACCGCGATTTGCAAATTTCTCCACATGTAAAAACTGCTGCTGCTTGCCTTCCATTTGCCAGAAATTCGTTTAACCTGCTAACTATCCCTGCATCATTGCCAGTGTGAGCCTGGACTAATATTAACTAGATACCACTCACCCTGAACCTCTGAAAGGGAATTAAAAGCATTTCCAGCATATTTCTCATCCATTGCTAGCACATATCAAAGCATTTGCCTGTGTTTAAAACTTCTGTCGTGTAAGCTTGCTGGGGTGAACTGATTTACATTGATTGCATTTCTGAGAACTGTGTGTTTTCCTTCCATTTCCTTGCCTTGCATCAAGGGGGGGAGGGGATTGCCAGAGAAAAGTGATTACATTGTTTGGTTGAAATCATATTGAGTATTTTCTGTACTGCATTCATTGAATATTGCATCCACCTGAGCTTACATAAAGCATCCTCTACCACATTATACTTTTGTTCCTATTTACCAGTGTGCTACCTTATCCATTTCATGTCAACTCATTAGTGATTATAAGAAGTGTGTTAGTGCCAGATTCTCCGTTGTTAATCTTTATCATATCAGATTAAGTGTGATATTCAATTATTAATTTATTATAAAGTGTGATATATATATATTTTAAATTATCAAATAAACCTTTTAAACTTGCAAAACAGAACTACTTCTTGGCTCAGTGAGGTCAGGGGGATTCCAAGAGAGGGGTGTTATATAGGGGTAGTCATCCAGAACGCATGAACTGGACATAAAGATATATCAATAAGGGTTTTCATTCAGTATTATAGACTAGGCGTTGACTTAGCTGTAGTGTTGAATTGAATCCTCTTACAATGGATAAAAATAAAAGTACTGGGACTCAATTAAGGAATAATCATTTTTAATACTTGCAGGCTTTCATTGATGAACACAATTTGGTGGACCCCTGGAAACTGGAACATCCATCAAGTAGGGAATACAGTTTCTTCTCTAATGGCCACAATACATACTCTAGATTAGACGTTACTATTTTCAGGCAAAGGAGCAGAACATTATACAAGTGGTGTGATCTGGAATAAACAATGTGAAGGGTTTTGACCCATGCTGAATCAATAGACTGAGTAGATGTGGGGATGAGCTGCCGCCGCCCATCATTCCATCCCAGAGTCCAGGAGAACCGCGAAGTTGTGCACATACCAAAAGCGCCAGGGGTGAAAGGTGGTGCCAAAGGAAAAATAGCAGCACCTGTCAGAGCAAAAGCGCTTTTAAATCACCTCTGTTTCTTTGAGGGCAAGCTCCAAATGTCAAGTTAAACATTGCAAGATAGCTAATACCGGAGACCTTTGTTCAAAAATCCGTTTTACTGATGTCAAAAAGTTGCTGAAATCATGGGCACAAGACCACTATAAAGATTCAACCTTCTTGTGGGGGGGTTCCACATAACCACTCTAATGTCAGGATGCCTATCAGAACAATAGCAAAAATCTCCTGTCAAATTCCACAAGGCGGCCCTAGCGGTCTAAACTCTGGCTGACAAAGGGACCTGAGTCAACTGGACTTCAAAGCCTGTGGGTTAAATAAAAAATCTTAGCCACCTGCTGTTCCCAGAGGCCAAGAGGCTGAGAACTCTTAACACCCCAGAGACTCACAACAGGAGGCAGGATATCACATGGCCCTTCTGAGTGAGAGGGAGGGGGTTTCCCCTTCAGCCTGGAGGAGAGAGACAATAGCACCTTTCAGTTGAATGGGGTATGTTAATTTTGAGTGTTTCCTGTCAACATCCCTCTGCCAGCAAGGAGAGAATTGTGATCACTGACCCACACAGACTTCTGGAGGCAGACCCAAACACTTTTGGGAGTTGAATTGCAACAAATATATATTTTATAGAAACAGTGATAACTTATTGTAACCAAATGACAGGAATGTACAACTTTGAGAGTCTTAGTATGGAAAATGCCCTCACGATTTGAGTCCAAACTCCAATTTGTACATGTTCTGGGGCAAAACCCCGCTAATTATGAATAGTGTAAACGCTGTATTTAAGCTAGAGACATGGAAAGTTACTGGGATATATGTGGAAGGGAAATGTACCTTTGTATAATTTTTGATGAAAATCCCATATTGCAAAACCCACTAAAATCGAAAATAAGTTGCCATTTTTGAATGCACGCTCCTAGGAACGCCAGAGTCGGAACAGAGACTACCTTAAGCTTGGTGTAATATGTACATGTAATGTCAACCACTTGTGTACCTGGGAAATATGTATTTGGATCAGAAATAGATTTGTGTGCACATTGACCAGGGGAGTGTCATTTCTGTAGGTCATAAAAATGACATCACTCTGACACACTATCCCTTCCCAAATCAGGGACCAAAGAATCTATTGACCTATCAAATCAAGAGAGGGGCAGGCTCAGTTATGCCACGCACACACCCACTTCCAAAACACATAAAAAGAGACTGCTGGGACAGGTAGAGAGATTCATTTTCCATTTCTGCTGAGCATTTTGACGGCCGACATCCCATCCAGACAGAGACCAGAACCAGGGACCCATAGACTACAGAACTTTGAACCTAGAAGGCCCACTGCAAGCAAAAGTATTCTCAGCAGGCCTTCAGAATACAGCAAACCTAACCAAACTATTCAACAGCCGGGCGAGCTGTTTGAATTCTTTGCCAAGAACTTTTGCCGGAACCGCAGACCAGACCCAGACCGCTGTGAGCAGAACCAGAGATCCGGATCGCTGTGAGCAGAACCGGTGCCTGATTGACCCGCCGAGCAGAGAGAACCGCCGCTGGATGTGTTGACCAGATCCGTGACGAGGCCCATTCATTTCAGAATTAGGAGTGAGTATCCGCCAGAACTGTGCAGAACCCAACCTCTTAGTTAAAATAATCTAATCCAAACTATTTTAACCTAGTTAGAACAACCTCCTAGAAATCGTGTCACCTGTCAATTCTGCAGCTGCAAGCTGTCACCTGTCATTTTGAGTTTACTTTAAATCCGAAAAACTACCTTCACAAAATCGTCTGTATCTCTGGAACCGTTTGTCCTAGGAGCGAGATTTAACTTTCCACTGAAAGCTTAGAATCTAAGCTTTCCAACATACTTTTACCGCAATCGCGATTTACGCACTTGCAAAATTTACCGCAATTTGCGATTTGGCCTGATTTCGTCATCTGTAAAAAGATAGCCGCTTTTGCCTGAACTGCTAAAATTCGTTTGCAACCTAATAACCATCCCTGAACCATTGTTAGGGCTGACCTGAACTGATTTAAAGTGTCTACCACTCACCCTGAACCTCCTATAGGGAATTAAAAGCAATTTTAGCATTTTTCACTTCCTGCCACCACATTACAAAGCACTCTTGCCCGTGTTTTAAAAAGCATACCTGTTGTCTAAGCTTGCTGGGGAGAGAACTGAATTTCGTATTGTATTTGATTGCATTCCTGAGAACTGTAAGCTCCTCTTTCCATCTCCTTCCATTTCTTACATTGCATGTGGGGGTGGGGTGAATTACCAGAGAAAAAGTGAACATATTATCTCTTGTGAAACCATATCAGTTTATTTTCTGTACTGCATTTATTCCACCTTGCATTTCCTTGAAACCATAAAGCATTTCAGCTACCTCATCCTCTATACTACTTCTAAGTAACCAAATCAGTTTACCAGTAGAACATTATCCATTGTTGATCACTGTCATATTTTTCCAATATTAATTTATTATAAAAGTGTGATAGATATATATTGTTATATTTCTCAAATAAACCTTTTAAATTTGCAAAACAGACCTACTTCTCGGCTCAGTGGGGTCAGGGGGATTCTAAGAGAGGGGTGTTATATAAGAGTTGTCATCCAGAGTACATGAACTGGACCTAAAAATATATCAATAAGGGTTTCCCTCAGCATCCCAGACTAGCATTGACTTAGCTGTAGTTTTGAAGTGAAGCCGCTTAACAACACTTATCTGACCATGGGCCAGTGTAAATGTACCTGGCATCACATTTTAATATAAAAAGGACATCTTTATGGAAGATGAATACATTACCTCTGGATGAAGAGGATTTTGTGGAGAAGATTATCAGTCAAGCTAATTATTTCATTGAAGAAAACCATACACAGGAACTGGATGCGAGAATAGTCTGGGAAGCCTTCAAATGCTCCATGAAGGGTTCTTGATCAGTTTATCGAGTGGTCGAAAAAAAAAAAGGTTTTGACTATGGATAAGAAGATTAAAGAATTAACAACAAGTGTGGCGTAATCTGAATGAAGAGAAGGTTAAGGAGCTACGGCACATGAAAAATGATTATAGCAAAAAGATGTTAGAGAAGTCTGAAAAAACATTATTCCGCATCAGGTGTACATATTTTGAAATCAGTGAAAAAAGTGATTGCTGGTTAGCCCATCATTTCAGAAGTCAGGAGGCAGACAGGGTTATTCCAGCTATAGCTAAATCAGAAGGGTCAATCACCTTCATCCCTAAAGAGATTGATGAGGTAGTCAAAGATTATTATGAACAACTATACCTAAATGAAAATAATATAACTGGTGACTTAAGGAGTTTTAAAGCAGAACTGCAGATGCTGGACTTAACAATAGAAGAATCTGTGTTCATCAGTGTTTTCCTGTGTGCCCTTCAAACAATCGTGGATAACTGTTTTTTTTTCCAGTGTAAACACACACATATTCTTTTATTCTTTCATTGCATGCATAGTTAGGGTAATATCTCTCATGACCGGCTGCAAGAATAACATATGCCCAGGTTTGAGAGGTTTAACTCGAAATCCACCCTAATGCAACCATCGCTTAAAATCATTCATCAATCACTGACTGATTTTGACCTCTTTTGATATTGGTATTGTTATGTATAAAAGATGGCAGGCTTAGTTGAGCTTTGTACATTCTCAATATGATCATTGACTTTCAAAGATTTACACTGTAGGCTGGAAGGGTCTTCACTGTTTGTTACCTATCTGATTCTTCACTAGGCACCACACTTTACATAGAGCAATATGTGTTGCTTCACATTCTGTATATAAACATTACGACCAGAATTGAATTGTTTTATCATGTTGTAATCGTGAGTCAAATGGCCCAAAGTTGTCATATAAATATAACCAAACTTGGGGCACTCTGTCAAAAGGTGCTTCGTCTGTTTCCAATGATTTTGCAGATTCTGCAAAATCTTTCTGTTCTGGGTATTTTCCATTGACCACCTAGAATGGCTCTAAAAAGGAGTTGATAAGTATGAAGTAATAATCTAAATCTTCATACTTCTGGGTCAGCGGATAAGATAGCATTGGATTTCATAAACTTGTGACATAGTAGAGCAGCTTGGCTATAGCTCTGTAATGTCTGTAAGTACTCATAGTTTTTCACCCAATCCCACTTATTTAGACAGCAATTAAAAGCGCTTTTCAGAATGATAAGATTTGAGCAACGCCAAAAATGAAGTACCCAGTTGAGCTCATAGATGACGTTTCTTAGTAGCTTGTCCCAGGAGGATAGCTCAGGGGCAACGTGTTCGCCTTGGCAGCAAGATGACATGAAGCAACACAGGTTCAAACCCTGGGTCTGCACTTAGAAACCTGTGGGTATTAAGCGTGTTATAAATAACCTATCATATCATTAACCCACATTTGTTTGTTGTGCCATGTATCAAACAATAGTTAAGACCCAACTTGCTCAATATCTGGCAAGAAGTCAAAGTTTTGGATTTCAAAAGGAACACTCCTCTACATTTTAACACCATGGTGCTCAGTAATAATAATCCCAGTTCTAGGTGCACATATTGTATAGATGTGAAATGAGGGAGTCATAACACATGACACCGAACGTGTCCCTCCAATACATTTAGCCACTCATAGTCACACTGTTCAAGTGCCTCAAGGCCAAATAATACCACTGGGCAGAACCATTGTCTGTAAAGATCAAGAAAACCGCCCAAAGAAAATCCAGCATGATGGTATACAAATGTACGTACCATGTGAGTAATATGTTTTGCTTTTTTTATCCTAAATGTGACCAGCTCTTGATATCCCATGGTTTCTGATAATTCAACCCCTAGATACCGAGAGTGCTAGATATATTCAATATGTCCCATATCACAGCTCAGACAGAGTTTTTTAATGTGCCGGGCATTTACCAGCATTGCTTTGCTTTTGTTTAAATTGTCAAACCATTTTCCTCTGCATAACATACAAGGGCGGATAACATGGCTTTCATCCCCAAGAGTATCTGATCACATAATATCAGATCATATGCGTGGAGCATTGCATCTACTGCACATTGACCAATTTTGGGAGACATTTAGCAAATGATGTCAGCTTTGAAGATAAATCTGCAATATAGAGGTTAAATAACAGGATGCATCCCTGGTTCATTCCCCTATCTATAGGGATTTAACTATGATTTAACCTAATCTGAGCAGTGTTCCCAGTGTGTAATGTTGCCAATATCTGGAGGATCCATTCAGGACAGCCAAGTGTCTGCAGTTACCTCCATAGCAGGTTGCGCTTCACCTGGTCAAACGCTGCTCGAAAGTCAATGAAAGTTATATAAACTGAGGGATTCTTTTTCATTTTAGCTCTTGTCCTTACTGCATCTAATAATCTGATGTTATGCGTGGTGCTAGATCCTTTGCATAATCCTGTTTTTTACAGGTCTATAATGTTATTTTCAGTTAGCCAAGCCTGCAAATGAACTAACACATACCCAACTAACACTTTTCCTGTAGTATCAAGGAGGGACAGTAGATGGTAGTTTTCCGGCATTAACCAATCTCTGTTTTTGAAAACAGGGGTATATATGGCCTTCTTCCATGACTCAGTTACACATATATGCCAACATATTTTATTGAACAGGTCACTATAGCCCATATTTCTTTGTTACCGTTAAGTGCCACAATTGAAACACCCTTCGGCCCTGGAGCTCGGGAATCATTCAACTTGGTTAGGTGACCAATCATATCTAAGATCTCAAAATGTATTGGCCACTTTACATTTTGGGTCTGAAAAGCCAGATCTGTGTGGTCTCCGTTCTTCATTTTAGCAGAAATATACGACTTCCAAACACTTTCGGCAATCGTATTGACCATTGATCTTTTGGTGGGATGGCTGGCCAAGTTAAAAATATGCTGCACCTTTTTGTGTTTTTATTATTAAGGGCACTCATCATCATTTGCCAACTGGTGATTAAATTTAGACATTTTATTAGTTTTAACCAATTTTTATATTCGTTCTTCAGTCTGTGTATTCTAATGTGGGATTCAATGATAGGCAAGACCTCCTTCTTTATCTTATGAATACCGATTCTTAAAGTCGTTTTTGTTTCTGAATTTTGATACTGAATGAACGCACATGAATTTGTTATGTTTACCACCTGGGTACTACATTTAGTAGTTTCACACACCAATTTGGTCAGCCAGAGTTCTATCTCATTTCCATATTGTAAACTCAGGCATTTGTCAACCGCCATTGTTAATTTCTTACATGTCTTATTGACATTGCGATCAGACCAGACCACTCGGTTTCCACCCTGATTTGACTCCAAATTGCTAATGGTAATCTGTCGACTCTCGACAGAGTTGAATTGTAAACACAAACGCAAGGTTGCAGGGTCACTAAATACATTCCTGTTAATGCATAGACTTTTAGTAATGTTAATTGTGAGTTACCACAAAGACTGTCTATGCTAACCTCCTTTGTACACATTTCCTTGTTGTTTGACTCGGGGTATCTCCTAGTGTGCGTCCATTCAAAATCATCATATTCCAAATTTTTAAGAAACAAAGCCACTGTTTCCCTTTGGCATTATCCACTTTCTGCAGTAACATGTTATCCTTGGTAATGGTAACAGATGTTTCTTTAGTGGAATGATCCCCACATCTTGCAATAAGATCCCCTCCCAGTAGTATCATATCCAAGTCAGCATCATTATACCAATCAGAGCTAATGGAATCAATTAACTCTAAAATGATTTTGGTTAATGATGTACCAGGGGGTTCATATACATTGGTAATGAGCAAACGCTGATCATCAGCACAGCTGTTAAAGGTCAATTCAACTGCCAACATATCATCAATAGCATTTGAATGTTGTACCATGACAGAGCAAATCTCATGATTGACTCCTATCATGAGTCCTACAAATGGGCAACCTTTTAAACATCTTTTTGCTGGGGATTGATATACCACGAATCCATCTATCAGAAACGGATCCATTAATCAAGTCTCCTGCAGCATAAATACAGATGAATTGCTGAGCAGGTCAAATGAGCTAGATTTTTGTACAAAATGGGAGTATCCACAGGTATTCCAACATATAATATTCTTACATGACCTCTGTGGTTGTTCGCTCCCAGGAATAGTTTTTTTCAACCATTGTCAACCTTTTTTATCGTCACAATCATCATTAGATACTTTGCCAATCACATTTGCAGGGGACCTAATTGTAGACAATCTTCTACAATGATCACAGCATACATTGGTAGGAGACAGGATACAAGCTTTATCAAGTTTGTATACCAGAAACTCCAGTGATTAAGTCTGGTAACACACAATGAACGCTGCCCATGCCCCCACTCCCTCCTCATTCTGGTGCAATAAAATCAAAGTCACAATAATTCAAATTGTAAGAGGGGGTATTTTAGCAAAGATATTCAGCAAATTGGGCCTATTAATGTGTCTCTTTTTCCCAACTTCAGTTTTATATTTTATGGTCACGATAGGGGCATTTAGGGTTGTTCCTTCTATAGGTAAGTTGTTCCCTACAGATTGGCTTACAATTTGACTGGCTATTCTCCTTCCTCTCCTTGAGGAGCTAATTGCACCCAACCTGGGGGAATGTACCACATTCACGCTAACGAGGTCAATTATAAGTGCTTCAGTTTCTATTTTATGATTATATAAAGACACATCTATCTCATTTCCTTGAAGAAACCAACTAGTGAGAACGGGAGCACATTGTTGGCAGTGTTTTTTTCTCCTTTGCACCTTTTTCTTGGCTTTTTTTGTCATTTGACTCTTGGGGAGGCACAGTTACAATGGTCAAATTGAACTACTCAGTATCATCAGGTTCTACAAATTCAGGAGCAGGATTCAACTTGCAGCATTTCCTAACTACTTTTTTAAACTTTTTGTTTCTGCGCATTTATTTATGAGTAGGACAGTTCTGCAGTGATTTCACTGCTGCATTTAAAATGGAGACGCCTTCTACACCAACAGTCTTATGCGATAGGTTTAGCATACTAGCGTCTGTTACCTGATCATTTAATACATGTACATCATTCACACATTGGTCCTGGTCATTATTTAGCATAATTTGCTCTAATATTATGCCATGCTTTCTTACATCGTCGTGCATGCTGCCACATCATTACAGCAAGATTTTTATTGCAAAATGAAGCACCCTCATGCTGGGTCATCAGATAATTGATCGAATCCATTTGAAGATTTAACAGAGGCACCAGTATTAGACACATCACTTTGGATGTCCACGGCAAGTTGTGATATACTCTCATTTGCTGTACTGTTCGACATAAACATCTGGGGGCAAGTTGACAGCCTTGGATTCATGCCACTCTCACAATTGGTCTGAGTACTTGAGTCTATTAGAGATTTGTTGCACGCATCATGATGTACTTGCACAGAGAAGGTGTTAGCTTTGCACATGGAGTAACACAGTTCAAGCAGTGAGTCATTATCTATATTGTCGACCTCATCAGTAGATAGATTTGCATTGCCATCAGTTAGAGACTCTCAACTGGCTGTGGGGAGCTGCACGTGCTCAGGGGATCGTTTCCAAGGACTTGTTAGTCTTTCCTTCTTTATTGCTTTTTTTGAAGTAGGAAGTGATTTGTCCACACCACAATTCCATTGCCATGGAAGACACAGGTTCCCACAATGGTGCATGCTCTTCATGTCTGTGACCAGATGATCCTTCTGATTTACCAGCGCGTTTATAGCCCTGTGTTTTAACATAGTGCTTATTATTTCCCAGATTGTAGGCAGATTTACGTTGTGTTTTCCCAGGCATTTTACTATTAGACAAGCGACAGAAGCCAGTGAATGTAGGACATATTACAATCGTTGTGATTTTCCAATGAGCTGTTCAGCTATCAAGGTACATACAATTAGTTCAGAGGCAGCAAAAAATGGCAACATCGGCTTTGGTATCCAGCAAATGGCAGCACAAACTGACTGCGAGTAGCACTACCCAACAAACACAGGCAGCTCACACTAACTGCTGTAACGCTTCAGAGCAAGCATAATGAAAGAAAACAGTAAGTGACATAACTGCTGAACCCATATGCATGCATTAGTAATGGCCGAACCCCAAACCCTCACCCAAAATGATAGGCTCACAACTTGTATCAAGTGTTGGCAATAAAAGGCCGTAGGATTTTATTGTACAGATATGGGTTATGGCAATAACCATATCACATATCATAATGGTATCATACTTTTGGGCCCCGGGTCCTGAGGTAACTCCCTCGGACCTGTGTTGCCTTCTTGTGTCCCACGACTTGTTGTGGGCACCGTACAGTGCCTTGTACTTCTTTTTGCTCTTCTCCCCTGTTTGTAGGGTGGGCGGGTTCTGTGGTAAAGAAGCAAGAAGATTTGGAAGACACTGAGTAAACAGTGAACCTCCTGTTTGCTTGGGTCCCCGTTCAGGGTCCACAAACAGATTGTGTTTACTCTGAGCATGCTGCTCTCATTTATAGGACCCAGGGAGGCCCTGGGTGTTTGTTGTGTATGTGGTGGGGGCTGCTGTTCGCGCAGCCCCCGGCCGGATAGCCGACTGTCTGACCCCCTGGAGGGGGCAGATCTTTGAACCTGGGCCCTGCCTGACGGTTGTTTTCCTTATGGCGCTTAGCACCTTGCTGTTTGGAGGAAGGGTGCAATGACTGTTCGCACCTTACTCTTCCGTGGCTTTTGTGCTACCAAGACTGTGTGTCTCTGTAGCTGGGGGGGAGGAGAGGAGCAGGCCCGGGGAGGTTGGGGCTGCCCCTCTCCCAGCTGCCAATGGTAACAGCAGTTACCCTGCCTCGCTTGTGGGATGCCCATGCAGCATTGCCCATAACTGCTGAACCCATATGCATGCATTAGTAATGGCCGAACCCCAAACCCTCACCCAAAATGATAGGCTCACAACTTGTATCAAGTGTTGGCAATAAAAGGCCGTAGGATTTTATTGTACAGATATGGGTTATGGCAATAACAATATCACATATCATGATAATATCATACTTTTGGGCACCGGGTCCTGAGGTAACCCCCTCGGACCTGTGCCGCCACACACGGTCAGGTTGCTGGCTGACTGTGTTTCCCCAAGAGTATGCCCTAGAGACAGCCTCTGTGCGCAAGTGTTATATTGATTTCCCGAAATAACTGCTCCATGCCCTGGCTAGACAGATGGGTGCCGTCGTGGAGAAAAAGGTCAGAGTTGCCTAGTGTAATGGCTGGGTGTTTTATGAAACCCAGTCCTCTTGTCATACAGAATCTCTCTATCGTCCTGTTCAGTTTTCTTCTGGATATGTCTATAGACTTGTAGTAGTTGGCCCCTAGCCGTTTCTTTCTTGGTAAGATGGCTGAGAAATATATTTCAGTCCCCCTCCAGTTGTGCAAAATGCCTGCTAGGGAGGAGCAGATTTCTTCGCATAGTATGCGCCTAGCTGTGTTGACTAGGTCGTTGCCCCTAGATGGATGATCAGGAATTCTGGGTGGTCCCTGTATGCCACCAGTTCTGCTAGTGTTTCGTGGACGTCAGCCCAGAGTAGGCCTCTGTATCCCCACAATGAAGTAATGGTGTTTCTGAAAGGTGGCCCTTCTTTAGTCTCTTCTGCCCATCTGCCTTTCCTGAAAAAGAATGAGTGGCCAACTATCCATGCTGATCGGAGTGTGTTCCTCTATTCACCTGTTGTTTCTGTGGTGGTGGGAGGTAGGGAAAAGAAAGAAAATTTTAGGGTGGATGGCTATGTCAATTTTGGTCTGATATATCTTTTATAACAGTCTGACTTCCATCCCCCTATGTTTTTTAGTAGTTGCGGTGGTAAACCTCCTTTCCATGCTGCAGTGGCGGCACCTATCCTGAAGGAATGAGTGCCGAAATGTTTGGGATCCCACCCTGCTCTGCTGATTGCTTTTATCAGCACTCCTTTAAATTGGTAGCAGCTTAGGGCCGATGCATCCTTATGGATTAAAAAACTCCCTCTTACTTTGGGTCGTTGTGCGTAATAGAGGTTGGTGATGCAAACCGGGCAGTTTGTTGCCTCATCGATGCAACAAATATTGATGGTTCTTTTTGCACCCATTTTCGACTGTTGCATTTCTATGTTAACACTCTCCTGTCTCACCCTGATTTCCATGACGCCCTGGCCGTTTGTGGACTTGGTGCTGGAAGCGATGAGTTCTCCTATCCGGAAAGCCCCGAAGTAGGCTAGGAAAAAAGCTGTTTTAAATAACATTATCTCGTATGGGTGACAACATATGGCTTCCAAATGGCTTGCTATCTGCACCAGTTTGCTGAAATCAAGGGGTCGGCGGGTGTCCACTTGTGGACCCTCTATTCTGCCCCATCCCTTCATTGCATAAGAGATGAGGGGGTTCTGGGTGGGGTCTGAATCGCCCCATATTTTTGTAAAGTATGAAATTGCCACCAGGTGTCTTTTTAGCGCAATCCCTTTTGAAACCTTGTTCCCGGGCCCATTTTAAAAATACTTCTATATCTTTAATCGTTATCAGTTCTACGTGGTTTACACCTGTGGCCTTAAATACTGTTTGCAAACACTTACTGTACTGCGTTGCAGTGGTGCTTGCCACCGCCCTCTCTGCCATCTCTGTTAGGAAGCCTGTGATGTTGTTGGCACCCGTTGTTGCTGTGCCTGATTCTTGTTGGGCATCCCGGCCTGGTCTCTCTGGCACTGGCGTTGATGCCAATGTGTTGCTGGCACCCCTTTTAGAGGTGCCTGCTTTGTATTGGTCATCCCGGCCTGCACTCTCTGGTGCTGGCGTTGATGCCAATGTGTTGTTGGCACCTGTTATAGAGGTGCCTGCTTTGTATTGGTCATCCCGGCCTGCACTCTATGGTGCTGGCGTTGATGCCGATGTGTTGTTGGCACCCGTTTTAGAGGTGCCTGGTTTTCGTTGGGTATCCCGGCCTGTGCTCTCTGGCGTTGGCGTTGATGCCGTTGTTCTTTTCTTCCCATTATTGCCTAGCATTCTGCTGGTATTGGCGTCATCTGTTCTTGGGCGTGCGGCTCTAGCTCTTGGAATCTTGTCTACTGGAAACGAGATAAGGCATCAGCAATGTTATTATCTGCCCCTGAAATGTGTTTCGCTTTGAGTACAACGTTTACTTGTAGTGTGACTGTTGTAATGGCTCGTAATACTTTTAGTACTAGAGGGCATTTCGTAGACCTTCTGTTTATGGAGCCCACTACAGCCATGTTAACGCACCAGATCAAACGTTCCGTGTTCGCTAGTCGCCTGCCCCAGATGTGTTATGTTAGCCAGATGGGGAATATTTCTAATAGGGTGATGTTTCTTGTCCACCCTTCTGTTTGCCATGACTTGGGCCAGTGTCCTGCCACCCATTCGGAGTCTAGTATGGCTCCAAACCCCTTGCTCCCAGCTGCGTCGGTGCATAGGACCCTGTTTGACCGGGTATTTAAAGGCGTTCGCCAAAGTAAAGACCCGTTGAAATCTCTGAGGAATTTTCCCCATGTTTTCAGGTCTGTTTTCACCTCTCTGCCTAGCCGTATGTGCAAGTGTGGTTTGGTGAGTGATTTGATTTTGAACTCCAAGCTTCTGGAAAATATCCTTCCTTGAGGTATTATTTTGGATGCGAAATTGAGGCTGCCTGCTAAGGATTGTATTTCCTTTACAGTCCCCTTATCTCTCATTATCAGGTTTTGTATTTTGGCCAGGAGTTCTGATATTTTTGTTTTGGGGATTCTGCAGAGCCCCTTTGCTGAGTCTATTTCGATGCCCAGAAAATTATGTTTGTGTCTGGTTTGGTGGTTTTTTCCCTCGCTAGGGGAACTCCCCACTGGGCGGCCATGTGCTCCAGTTTTGCTAAAGCCAGGTCGCATTCCTCGGAGTTTGGTGGCCCTATGACCATGAAATCGTCTAGGTAATGCACTACTTTTGTCCCTGGTCTCTGCTTTAGGAAAGCCCATTGAAAAAAGGAACTGAATTGCTCAAATAGTGCACAGGATACTGCGCACCCCATGGGGAGGCATCTATCCACATAGAATTTGTTGTTAAAAGTGAAACCTAGCCACTGCTGTGACGGTGGACTGGCAAGAGTCTGAAAGCAGATTCTATGTCCAGCTTGGCCATCAAGGCGTTTCTGCCACACTCTTGTATGAGCCTTACCGCCTCTTGGAAATGCGTGTAAGATACAGCGGATTCTGTGTGTGGGATGCCGTTGTTTAAAGATTGGCCTTTAGGGTAGGAGAGGTGATGTATTAGTCTCATTTTCCCGGGTTCTTTTTTTTTTTTTTTTAATTTTATTTTTATTGGTTTTACAAATAACAGAAAAATGCAAACATTGCTTAAACACGGTTGCACATCCCTCAGGGGGGCAAGTCGGGTACGAGATGCAAATCAAAACAATATACCAAGAGTCTTTTAGTCGTGCGACAGTTCCAGTTACCTGAGTATGTTTCATTGGCTGTTTGCCGTACTTCCTTCCCACCCTCCCCCCCCCCACTTGGTTTGTTGTACGTCACAAATACAATCATCAAACATTGGTATCGGTATCGTGCGGTTGGCACAGGGCTAAGCATTGCAAGATATTGGCAGCCGGACTTAGGTGACTCGCTGTTTGTATTTTGTATTGTCCTTTGGACATGGCATCATTCAGTCGGGCTTTGAGGCTCCTCTGATTGGGAGGCAGAAGGGGGTGAAATATACGTGTTCTTGAAGTCCATCCATAGGGTTTCACATTTCGCAGATTTATTGTGCAAGGAGGCGGTGATCGTTTCCATCACATAAATGTTTGTAGCGATTTTGATCCACTCGGCCTTCCCTGGGATCAGGGGAGACTTCCATTTGGTCGCTATGAGGGCTCTTGCCGCCAACAACAGCTGGGGGGCCAGGCCTTTCACCCGGAGCCACTCTTCCTCGTCTCTTTCAAGGCCGAACAAAACAAGGTGTGGGTCGAGTTCCCTGTGAATGTCATCTATCTCCTTAATCCATCCCAAAACCTCAGTCCAGAACACTTTGATGTGCGGGCAGCCCCACCACATGTGCCAATAGTTGGCATTTTCTCCACACCTCCTCCAGCATTTCGGGCTCATGGATTGGGACATTTTAGAGAGTCGAAGTGGGTCATAATGCCATCTATGTAGGAGCTTTATTGCATGAAGTTTGTACTGGCTGGAGATGGAGGATTTGGGTGCGGCTCTGCACATCAGGTCCCATTGGTCGGGGAGTATCTCTTCGCCTAAGTCTTTTTCCCATCTGGCTCTGAGGGGTTCAATGTTGCCACCTCCTGCTGCTAAAAGTGTTTGGTACATCACGGATATGAGGCCTTTCATTTCTGATCTGGAGTCCAGAAGTTTCTCAAAGGCGGTGAGGTCTCTTCTCAATTTTACTCTCCATTCAGGTTTTGTCAACACCCCTTTTAGCTGGATAAAGTGAAATGTCGATCAGGTACCTATCCCCAACGCAGTTGTCAGGTCCGGTAGTGTAATGAACGAGTCTTTTCTCTGAAGTTGTCCTACCCTTTCGAGGCCCGCTTCGTACCATGACTGGAATCGCTCCAGGTTCGGAAAATGGTCATTTACGCCAGGAGACCATAGGTGACTGAGCGGGGATGGCCAGGTGGTGACTTCTCGCATCTCTTTCCCGGTGCGCCATATGTTCCATATAGTAGTCAATATGGGATGTTGTCTGATTTTCCTCTGCACCCATTGGTATGGGGACCAAAGCCATTCTGCCACTGTGGCGGGGGACATATAGTGGTCATCCATCTGGACCCATTGCAGGTGTTTGTGGTCCCTAAGGTGTGGGATTAGGACGCGCAACTGGGTAGCTTTATAATAATTCCTTAGATCAGGAAGGCCCACCCCTCCTCTTTCTGTGGGGAGAATAAGCGTGTCATATGGGATCCTCGGTCTCTTCCCCTGCCAGATGAACCGCAACATGGTCCTTCGGGCCTCGACAAAGAATTGATTGGGTATCACGATCGGTAGCATCTGGAAGGGGTATAGAAAGCGAGGGAGGCACACCATCTTGACGGCATTAATACGCCCCAGCCATGAGATCGTCAGTTTACTCCATTTCTCGAGATCTCTTTCAAAGCTTCGGAGAAGCGGGGGGAAGTTGGCCTCGTAGAGGTCACCTAGGGTTCTAGTAATCTTTATACCTAGGTATTGTAATGTCACGTGTTCTATTTTAAGCCCAAGGGGGAGGAACTTTGCCTCATTTTCAACCGGGGCACCTTGGAGGGGAAAGAGCATGGACTTAGACATATTCACTTTGAATCCAGAGAACCGACCGTATTCTTCTATTAGGGCTATGGCATGAGGGATTGAGGTCATAGGTCTGGTTAGATGTAGAAGGATGTCATCAGCGTACAACGCTGCTTTGTATTCGGTCCCTCCCAGCCGTATTCCCTCTATTCAGGAGTCGTCTCTGAGATTTTGTGCCAGAGGCTCCAGGGAAAGTGCGAACAGGATCGCTGAGAGCGGGCATCCCTGTCTGGTCCCCCTTTGCAGTTCAAACCACCTGGAGTATTCTCCGTTAACGAAGATTGACGCTTTGGGAGAGGCATATAGTGCTCGTATCCCATCGCAGAATTTGGGGCCTATTCCTACTTTCTGGAGGACTGCACTCAGGAAGTCCCACTCCACCCTGTCGAAAGCTTTTTCCGCGTCAATCGAAAGGAGGGCCGGGTCGTCTTGAAGACTGTGCCCGGCGTGGACAAGGTGCAGAGTCTTACGCATGGTGTCGGCACCCTGCCTGCCGAGAATGAATCCGACCTGGTCGGAGTGGACTAGTTTGGGCATTAAAGTTTCTAGTCTGGCAGCCAATACCCTGGCATAAATCTTCACGTCCAGATTGAGGAGGGAAATGGGGCGATACGATCCACACAGTTTGGGGTCTCTACCTTCTTTAGGGATGACAGATATGAGGGCTTTCTTAAAGGAATCTGGGGCGGTCCCAGAGCTCACTATCTCGTTAAAGAGTTCCGTGAGGAAGGGTGACAATTGATCGGCGAAGGTCTTGTAGAAGCCGGCCGTGTAGCCATCTTCGCCCGGCGACTTCCCTAATGTAAGTCGTTTGATTGCATCTCTCGTTTCGCTTTCAGTTATGGGACTATCAAGGAGTTCGGCTTCTGTTTGCGTTACTGTAGGGATGGTAATTGGGGACAGATAGGACGCTATGTCAGAATGAGCCGATAGCAGCTCGGAGGTATATAGATTTTCATAGAAGGTGGCAAAACGCTCGGGTATTGAGCAAGGTAGGTGGGTCGTGGGGCTAGTGGTCTCTAATATCTCCTTAACCTTGCGTTCCTCTCTCCGTTCCCTGAGCCTGGCAGCTAAGAGTGCATCGGCCTTGTCACCCTTTTCATAGTATGTCTGTTTCAGAAATTGCAATTTCCGCACCACCTGGCCATGTTCTACCAGTCGTAGTTCTTCTCTTTTGCGGTGGGCCATATCCAGTTTGGCGGAGTCCATTTCTGTTTCATTCCTCAATTCGCTCTCCAGCTGGTATATTTCACTGCGTAGCTTGTTCTCGACAATCCTCCGCTCTCTCTTTTTAGAGGAGCCCTCGCGTATTAGCACGCCTCTCCACGTAGCTTTCCCAGCTTCCCAGATCACTTGTTTGGAGACCTCTCCGTTGTCATTTGTCCTGAAATATTCTTCAATCTCGGTCTCCATTTCACCTCTGAAAACCACATCAGTCCAAAGGGACTCGTTGCAGCGCCAAGATCCTCCGGCGACAGGCAGATCAGCCCAATCGACGTCTGCCAGTACCATATCGTGGTCTGTCCATGTAATCGGAACTATACTGGAGTGGCTTGTGGACCTCGCAAGATCAGACGAGAGGAATATATAGTCTATGCGCGTGAATGTGCCATGAGGGTTCGAGTAGAAAGTGAAGCCCTTTTCGTCGTGGTGCTGTGCTCTCCATACATCACGTAGATCGTATAACTCCATCAGGGCTGCGAATTCAGTGCGGGCCCCTCTGTGCTGGTTCCGCGTGTCGGGGTTGCCTGGTCTCCAGTCTACAGATGGGTCTATCCACTGGTTGAAGTCGCCTCCTACCACGAGATGGCCTGCAGTTTCCAGCACTATTTTGGGAATCGTTTTCCTGAGGAATGCAGTCTGTCCGGTATTGGGCGAGTACACTGTGGCAATCGTGACCTGAATCCTTGCAATTTTTCCCACAATCAAGAGGGCTCGTCCGCTCACATCTGACCAGGACTTCTCTAATTCAAACCCAACTCCTTTCTTAATGAGGATTCCGACCCCCCCCCTTTCTGAGCGGGCCAGAGCCCCAAAATTCCGTGCCTCCCCTAGTCCCCAGAACTGTCCGCTCCTCACCCCTCGCAAATTTCGTCTCCTGGATGAGGAGAATGTCTATGCCAGACCTTCGAAATTCTCTATGTACCAGTGACCTCTTGGTAGGAGAGTTCAGTCCCTTCACATTGATTGACCCAATTCTGAGAAGACCCTTGCCCTTGACCTTCTCATGTGATGCCATTGGCGGTTTGTAGTCTGGAATCCTTCACCACCAGAGTCCGGAAAGACCTGCGGGTACCCTGTGTCATCGCGAATGCGACACCTTGAAGCGAGTGCAGAGTTATTTGTACATTTCCCAAGTGTTCGTTACCTCTCTCCCCATTTCTCGTGTCCCACCATAGTCGGTGGCGTTCGTTTGAGCGTAGGAACAGGGTGTGCTGCGTCGGCAGCCGTTGACGGCGTCCGGAACGGACTAGGTGGAAACGTACGGTCCGTTGGCGGACCATCAGTGGGAACCGTTGTCCCACGGTCCCAATCAGATTTCCCATCACTACTTAAGGGTGAGCCCCATCTCCTTTCCCCCTCCCCCAAACGTTATACAGTTTCAACAACAGTAACAACAAGCAAGTGAAAAATTCCAACGTTACGTGTGGTTTGCTGGTCTCTCCGCGGGAGTTCACGTCACTTTTCGGCCTGGAGGGATGCCCCGCCAGCGGCGGCATCCATTCGGCGGGGTCCGCCATGTAACGATCTCCGCGGGAGACAGCGCCGCTTATTGTGGCTATGGCTGTGGTCAGCTCAAATTTCGCCTGGGTCCCTTGGCTCAGTCCTGCTCGGGAGTGTTGTTGGGGCGCCTATATTTCCTTGATCCCTTTACCCTCTTGCGCCTAGGGCCCTGGAGTTCCCACTGCATTCCCGGGCGCTCGCCGTCGTCACCCTCCTTGCTTCCCTGATTCGCTCCAAGGAGATCGGCGATACAATCTTTGATTTCTTCTTCGGAGCGTAGGATCAATTTCCTGCTGCCATGCTCGAAGGTAAGCGAGAAAGGGTATCCCCATCTATACCTTATGTCTTGGTCTTTCAGCCATTTCGTCAGTGGGCTGCAAAGGCGTCTTAGGGCTAGCGTCAGCGAAGATAAGTCCTGAAAAATGGTGATTTGCGCGCCCCCCATCGTGAGCGGGCCACCAGACCTGGCTTTTTCAAGAATTCTGGTTTTGTCTTGATATCGGTGGAATTTGGCCAGTACAGAGCGTGGGCCGCCAGGCGGTCCTCCAGCTCTGTGTATGCGTTCAGTCTTAGGTTCATCAATGTCTTCATCAGCGGTTAGTATTTTGATGATGTCATGAATGGCGTCTCTGAGGTCTTTCTCAGTTTCACCATCACGTTCCGGAATGCCGAAAAAGCGAAGGTTATTTCTCCTTTCCCTGTTTTCCAGGTCATCCATCTTAAGCCTTGCCTCGACCTCCCTTTTCTCGATGTTGCGGATTCGTACATCCATCTGAGTTTCAAGGATGTCAATTGAAGTCTGATTATTCTCCACGCTTTCCAAACGTTCCTCGAAGCTGTCCATTCTCTGGGTGATTTTGTCGATTTTGCCGCCAAGGTTGGCACCCATGTTTTTTATTTCAGACAATAGAGTGGCAATGTCTCCTTTGGTGGCCGCAGCACCTGCCTCCGATGGGTCCGTGGCCATGGTGTCTATGGTCCCAGAGGGTGCGGGGGATGGTCCGTAGGCGAATTTGGCCAGTTTGTGGCACGGGTCCATGCGCCAAATCCCGGGTTAGAGGAGGCACACGCCCCTGGATAGGGGGCCCTACCCTCTGGGAGGATGCACTGGTGGCAGGCTCAGTGTTGTCGTTTGTTCTCGGCACTTCGTGTGATGTGGGCCAACTCCTCGGGTCAGGTCAGCGGGGGGTCACGGGGCAGGGTTTTACTGCTATGCTCACCCAGGGTTGGGGTCACCTGTGCGTTCTAGGCGACCTCCGTTGAGACCTTCCCTGCCAGATTGCTGGGAATCCGTTGCACGTAGAGCGCGACGTTTGGGCAGTGTTTGGTGTCCCCAACGCAGGGTTTACATGGTCCAGAAGCGTGCCTAGGCGGGGGTTGCCCCGTATGTAGTGCTGGGCTAGCGGGTTACCCTTGTCCCTTCAGTGTAACGTTTGGCGCAGGGAGCGTGTGCCAGGGCAGCCAGCAGTTAGAAACAATGGTCACGTGGAGATCAGTCTTTTATGTAGACCGTGTTATGGATTGTGTCCTCCACTGAATGCGGCGTCTCGCGGCCTTCTCAGCCTCCAGGGGGGTCGTCCCCGCCTCTACAGCAAGGAGGGGGGGCCTGGGGCCGTGCACCTTGGTTCAGGGCTCACCGCCGGGATCTGGCGCAGCCCGGTGTGTAGAAGCGCCTCGCCACCCCCGGTGGGGCCGGAGGCAGCAGCACCAGTATAGGGGTCCGGGTCTAGCAGGCAGCAACTGCAGAGGTCGACGCCCTGCTCTATTCGGAGCGTGTCCGGTTCCCGGGGCACAACTCACCACACGCGCCGTCAGCAGTGAGGAGGGCGCGCGTGTTACGCGGTGCCGCCGGGGCACGGGCCCTGGCGCCACGGAGTCTCGCGGTGGGGGTCCTCACTTACCCCGTGCTCGTATGCCGGTCTTGGGGGGCGTCACCTTTCTGGGGTCCCGCACCTGGTCTTCTCCGTAGGCCCGGGGCGCGGGCCGTCACCGCCAGAGAGGTCCGTCACAGAAGCCGCCGCACTCGAGTCTCCTGTGGTGCAGCGGGCGGGCGCTCCTGAAAACACCTCGTTCTCGGCGAAAACGGGCCCGATTTTCGTCGGGTTTCTTCTCCGCTGCGGGGGGGTCTCTTCAGACCAGAGGATTTTGCACTTTCGCAGTGGGGGGGGTCCGTCAGCGGGGGCTCATGCCGCTATTTTGGGACCATGGGGGCGGTGCTCACACGGAGAGGACGTTCATCCGTGCGCCCCCTGGTGGCCAGTCCGGGTTCTTTTTTGGGGACCTGGCCTAGTGGTGATATTAAATAGTCCTTCAAAGGCATGACGTCCCAAGGACCTGCTACCCTGCCCAGTTGCAGTTCTTTCTTGATTTTGGTTTCTACTATCTGGGGATTGTCCTTGGCTGACTTTAGGTTCATCGGGATGTATTGTGACCCAGTGCCCTTAAATGGGATGAAAAAACCTTTGGTGAAACCCTGCCATAGTAACCTGCTGGTTTCCTTGTCTGGGTAGCTGTTTAGGGCGTCCCTAACATTGCCCGGATTGATGGGTGTTCGTCCTGGTTCTAAAATTGGGATATCATTCTTTCATGGCTGGTAGTCTGGTGCAGTTGCTTGCTGCATGGTCGCCGTTGCAGTTTGTGCAGGCGTGTTTGTACCAGCATTCTTTGCCCCATTCTTTGGTTTTTCCCAAAATGTCTACATGGGATGTTGGATTTGACAGCCTGCTGTTTGTTCTCTCTGTGGGCATTATTTGTAGCCGCCCAAGGCTGGTTCCTCCGAAAGGGCTGCTCCCCTTTTTTGGATTTATCATTCTCATGGGATTTGCTTACTTGCGAATTTTGTGCTACTTTTTGGAAGAAGAATGCATGGTATCTTCTTCCTGGGGAGGTTCGGCGTTGAGGGTGTATAAATCGTTCTGGACTTCATCCCACTCAATGGCCGGCCTTTCTGACATGCTCCTCCTAAATCTGATGTCGTATGCCAGCCATGTCTTCCCCCTCTGTGTTACTTTAACTTGCCTTATTTTATCAACGTATGCCCAAATCTTCCTACCATCCATGGGGAATTTTTCTTCATATATTGTTGCTAAGATGGCAAAGGCCTGTAACCAGTTGTCCAAGTTTTGTTCGACCTGGGAGTTTGTGGCAATAGCTTTTTCTTCTATTTTTTTGGGGTCTCTGAAAGCGTCTTTCCCCTTGCGCTGGGCTTCTATTAGGGAAACGATTTCTACAAGTTCTTTGGCCCATACGGCTTCTTTGATTGTGGTATCGATGTTCCATGCCAGGCATCTTTTGTATCTATTTAATATCTCTGTTTGGAAAGATTTCATTTTTTGGTCTAATTGTGCATTACAGATTGTTACAATGTCAGTTGTATTGCTGCTGGGTGTCCCTATCGCGCCCGCGCTGTCTGTGCCCGGGGTTGCCCATGCTTTTAGGGCACCTGCTGAATCTGTTGCTGGCGTTGTGGAGGCTGTTGTATTTATAGCTGTGGGCGCTATTGGCAAATGCTGTATTTGTTGTGGCGGGATTGCTGTAGGTAGTGTTACGGGTGGGTTGGCAATCGTTATTGTAGGTTCTATTGTGATGGTAGGGTTTGAGGCCCCAGGCTCCCTTGTGGGCGGTGTCTGTTTCCCCCTTATTTCTACCATTAGTTGCTGTAATTCCGCCTCATTCTCACATAGTCTTGACAATTTTTTGGTACCTTTTCTGCCGCCTTCGGATATTTTTCTCCTTTTTAATGGTGTAGAACCCTCTTCCTGGCTGGGTGGGCTGGTAATTCCTTCCCTGGGTAGGCTGTACTTGTTTTCTCTAACCCATGCCCATCCGTAGTGCTCTGCTGCTTCAATGGCTGCTAGCAATTGTGGTGATTTGGGCTTCTGCACCGGTGCTGGGGGTGCCCTTGCTTTCCGTTTGGGCCCCATGTTCTTCTATGCCTTCTATAGGAAAAGGAAAAAGGTTTTATCCAGGGGTTAAACTGTTGTTATCGGCAAGTTCTCTGCGCCTGTTCTATTTGTTGCCCGTGCTGGGTAACTGTTGACTGGTGCCTTCTTGACCGGGTTCAGCAAATTGGGCAGCCCCCAGGCTTGATTTACTGGATTTAATTAATTGGTTTCGCTTGTGCGGTCACCCTGCAACATTACAGAAATTATTTTAAATCTGCAGTGTTGAGCCCGCCGAGCTTGAAACTGTGTTCGCCAGCTCTGCGTGGCTGTCAAGAAAAAACGAGCTCCCGGCTCGCCGTGCTACCAAGCTGGATTGTGACTCTGCCTGAGTTTAAAACTGGCTTGTGTTATCTTGCCCCGCCTGCCTTATAACGCGGGGTTTCTGGTCCACTGTAATAAAAAGTATCTCTTCCGGACATAAATGTCTATTTTTCCTCCCTCGTAGCCCCAGCGCGGTGGCTCACCTGTATAATGTTGAATCGGAAGCCGTCCGCGCCGTGCTGCTCGATTGCTACTTTCTTCTTCGTTCGCACTGGTTTTGGGGATGATTCTGCACGCGTCTTTGTTTGTTTTGTTTTGGACACGTTCGCCGCTCGTTTTTCCTTCTATGTCGAAAATGTTGAAGTTGACAACGTCCGCGCTGCCGTTCGATTGCAACTTCTGCCTTCATTAAGGCTGCATTGCAATTGCTTTGAACAGTACAATGTTTAGGAAGGATGTACAGCGAACTTTAAAGATTTGCTAAAGAAGCAAGAAGATTTGGAAGACACTGAGTAAACAGTGAACCTCCTGTTTGCTTGGGTCCCAGTTCAGGGTCCACAAACAGATTGTGTTTACTCTGAGCATGCTGCTCTCATTTATAGGACCCAGGGAGGCCCTGGGTCTTTGTTGTGTCTGTGGTGGGGGCTGCTGTTGTCGCAGCCCCCGGCCGGATAGCTGACTGTCTGACCCCCTGGTGGGGGCAGATCTTTGAACCTGGGCCCTGCCTGATGGTTGTTTTCCTTATGGCGCTTAGCACCTTGCTGTTTGGAGGGAGGATGTGATGACTGTTCGCACCTTACTCTTCCGTGGCTTTTGTGCTGCCGAGACTGCGTGTCTCTGTAGCTGGGGGGGAGGAGAGGAGCAAGCATGGGGAGGATGGGGCTGCCCCTCTCCCAGCTGCCGATGGTAACAGCAGTTACCCTGCCTCGCTTGTGGGATGCCCATGCAGCATTGCCCAACGCGATGAGCACACAGCTTTTTTCTACTGCGCCGGCCTTAATGACTGGCAAATGGCAGCACGCAAGCCAAGTTAACAGAGGGAAAGTATACTTTTCAATTGACCTCCCTTGCCGTTTACTCTGCTCGAAAAGGTGTAGTCCCACCTATGTTTGTTTTACTGTATTGCAAATACCATTGCAGGTAAACAAATGTTCACTGCTGCAGGAGCACCAAAATAGGTTTACAATGCAGTAGGATACACAAATCTCCAAATCGTGTTTGTTGCATGTTGCTTTAATTTGTAGTGTACCCCTGCACCATCAGGACGACACATACTAAATATAGTGCCAGATGTTCTACAGAGTGCCCTGGACCACCAAGGATAGGCAGCAATAGGCACCAACGAGACTAAGCACCCACATGAACCACAGCGTCTCAGGCGTTCCTCCTCCGTGTTCTATGTTGTGAGTCCTGTGGGCTGTTTTCACAACGCTCAAGCACTCACCCCCTCACTGCTCGCCGGCTCCTCAGGGCAAGGGAAATAAGTTGGGGCTCTACCTCTGCCCACACCATGACAGCAGGTTCTTCAGGACACAATGGTCTGCTGGGCCACAGCTCCTGTCTCGCTGGCACACATACACAGCCGTCAGCAAGCCTCTCTCAGCGAGCCTCTCTCAGCATCTAAACCTCTTTCTCTCTGCAGAACCTTCTGCTTTGGCTTGTGGGAAATCCTTTGGGCAACACTCTGCTTTATGAAGATAACTTGAAAAGTACACATATCATAGTGCCACTCAAATATTTAAATCCATACAGAACTACGTTAAGCAAAAAGTGTAAAATTGTGGCATCACCCCCCACACCCCATCATGACTGGGAGACTACAAATACTAGAATGCAATTCAACAAAAGGCTAAAAAGATCTGAGAACATAGAATATCTTACAGATATAGGTTTACTCAGCACATGAACACTTTATTTCTGCACTTTTCACTTTATGGTCTTTTTACTGTGAAGTTTTTAGATGTATTTTACTGTGTGTCATTGTTGATGTATGTGTTTTTATGGATATGTGCAACAGAAGTCTCGGGTCGAGCTCTGTGGTGGTTACACAAAGTAAACAAATTATAAAACTAGTGATGGGTAAAACAAACTCTAAGATGAATTTAAAACTTCTTGTTTAGTTTTATGTTTATTCTACTAGCCCTAGCAGTCCAATAGGTTTTGTTGTTTTTAGAGATCAAACGTTTTTATTTTTTTTACAAATAATGCACATGAAAAGTAGACAACTGTCGGAAAATAGAGGCCACAGAGCAATCTAAATGGTTTAAATTAGCCATGTACATCACAGCATAACATTAATATGATCTAACGGATTCCTTAATATTTTGGACATATTGCAATAATAAGCCCAATGACAACCAGCTGCCATCTTGAGCCACCAACAACAACTTAGAAATATTCCTAAACATAATTCAATACGTTCACCCCTTCCAAGCTATCGTACGATTGCAACGCAACATGTCCAAATGTCCTCCTTCAGAATTGCTTAGAGGCATTTGTAGCAAGTGAGTCAAACAACCCTTGTAGGTAGCCAATAACCACTCAGAGAAAAACCCATTCAATATGAAGCGGAAATCACAATGGGCGAGTAAAATTCAAACAATCTGAAAAGATGCATCAGTGCAGTATTGCTGTTTAATGGTTAACAACTCTTACCTGGTAGTTTTTGACCATATACAGCATGCATTACAGCATGATAACAAAACATGCAACTGTACTACATATAAGCACTCATATTATCTGGCAAAACTCTCCTAATTAACAAACCCATACATGTTTACAAGTTTAAAAAAAAAAAAAAAACATCAGTGTTGTTACAGCATCCACAGGACTAGCTGTTTACAGCATAGGAGGTATAACTTTTCATCAACTGCTATTGTTCTTGGTTGGGCATCAAATGCAGGAAGTCCTAAAGACAGCCTATGAAGAACTACTTGGAGGAAAACGTATCATTGTATTTGATGATCACCTACAGTTAACACCAGTCAAAGGCAAACCTGCATTAAAAAAACATTTGGTTTAAACAATGTTGTATCACACTTGGCAGAACAGGGAATGTACACCTCTGGCATCACTATGGCTACAGGGAGTTAATACAAAATATGCATCAGGCAATAAACCCTAGATATGCTGGAAAACATAAAGAATGTCAGAAATGGTGTAAATTCTGAGCAGTCTAAGCAACCTTAAAAGATAGACTTTAAATTGCACTGTGTGGAAAAGTAACCTCAGGTTCCCAAAGATGGACCAGTTAACACACCAAAATCAACAACACTGCTCAATATATACCCTGGCAGGTAGTGCCCAATTTAAACACAGACTGCTTAAACTGAGAATCAGCCCATCGATCACTTCAATTGTACAGACAAATTAGTAGTCGATGACGTGACACTCCCAATGTGTAAACACGCCACTGCATGCCTAAACCAACTAGAAAATCTGAATTCAACACAGCCAGTTAGAACAAGTATTTACTTTCTACCACAACTGCAGAGTGATTCTGAGACACAACAGTGTTTATTAAATGGAGCAAAGGATACTGTTGTTGGTTTACAGTTTCATCCTAATCAAGGTGATATTCAGTTTATGATTGTCAAATTGGACAAACTTCAATAAACTCCAAAAAAAAGTTCCAGAATATCAGCATGTTTCTCTCTTTCTATGATATGTACACAAGCAGAAGGTCATTCCCAATTTCTCTTGCACATGCAGTAACACGTCACATGTCTAACCCTCAATCATTCATTTTCAGATGTTAACAATGAAATCTTTAAGTAAGGTATGAGTTACGCTGTCCTCTCACATGTTGGTGCACACACAAGTCTAGTTTTACTAAAGTTTGAAGTGCATGCAGACATTTCTTGGATTCTCGAGTATAATACACGCATCACTTTGTGCACTCCACACCTGATGATGCACCCAATCTTCAAAAAACATCTTGTATACTATGAAACCACATCAAAGATCCCTTTGAACCTAGTTCAAAAAAGAAAAACAAATACATGTGTCTCAAGTACAACACTCTCCAAAACTTCTGGTCACTTTCAGAGAGAAAAAGTTGAGACAATTGTGACACAACTATTGCTGTAATTCTGAAGTTTCTATTGTCATAACTTAACTTGTAAATAATGTCTACTTTCATGACTCGTGCCACTTGTGTGGTACACTAGCTCACTGGCACAAAATAGACACCAGTGAATCCTGGGACAAACCACAGTTTATCAGAGATAGGATACAATGTGTAAACATCCTTAAATTCAGGCTAAACAAACAAAATGACCCCCAAGAAGTTCTAGAGAGGGAGAACACGTTCATGTAAATACAGATTTGGACATTTTATATATTTGGAAACATATATGCAATCTCTAGAAATATGTTTCAAATGCAAAGGATTAAAACAAGCAATGTATGTACATATCTGTACACTGTATTTGGCTCCTACACAGACATGTGGCTGTCTGGAGGTTTGATTTCAATATTTGTTTTTTTGTGCACATCCTGCTTTGCCAGAAGACCATGTGCGTCATCTGAGGGTCCTGCATTCAAAAAAGAGGCACCATGGGCCGTCAACACCCAGGACTCTGCTGGGAAGTGTGGAAGCCACCTGGAGCACTGGGCTTGGCTCCCCGATTGACATGAGACTGTCTGGAGGTGTATTTTCAATATTTTGTTTCGTGGGGACATCCTGCTTTACCAGAGGACCCTGTGCACCATCCGAGGCTCCTTCCTACAAAACAAAGCTCCCTGAGGCTACACGCCCAGGGCTCTGTCTGCAACTATGGAAGCCATCTGGAAAACGGATTTTTCCAAGAGCAACGTGTCACACAGTTCCTCTCTTATTCAGTCTCCCCTGGGCCGTCAGCCTGGACATCTGCAGCCAAGGGCCAAATGCAACAAAGTGCAGGCCTATTGGGGCAGAAAAGGGCTAGTGCCAGAATCACGACTCAATCCAGGACTTCGCCAAGCTCACCCTTAACGTGACTTCTGCTTCCACGCATTGAGACCCTTCTAACCATTGATTATCCTTTCACCACAGAGCATCTGTTACCTCAAATGACCAAGAAACAATGCTGTTTTCGTCCTGTTACCTAACTGTATTTTTATTACCTATACTTCCATTCTAGCCCAACTCAGAACTTACACCTGCTTCTACTCAGCCAATCATCCACCCCTTCTGTTTCCGCTCAACCACCTACTTGCTCCCTTTCTTGGGCATACACCCTTTCTTCATTCTCTTGACTTGCCTATTTCTTCTACCCTTTATCATGCTTTATCATGCATCTTGGCTTCACTCCATTCCTCCTTCTACTCATTCTTTTCCTTCACTTCTCTCATAGCCTTCAGCCTCAACTTGGTGAAACGTATGCATCACTCTCTGTCCTCCCCATCTTACTCCTTGGACCTGCACTCCTCAAATAAGAAAATGCTGTGCTCCCAGAATCTCTAACCTCATCCATCTCCCTTGCCTACCACACAACACCTGCTCCTATGTCCCACCTCACTAGGCCTCTGGAATGCACAATCCCTATTTGACAAGGGTGCCTACATCACATACCGCTTCAACTCATATCACCTCAACTTTCACTTCTTGCTATCACGAAAATCTGCATCTCTCCTTATGAATCTGCTTCCCGAGGTGTGGAATACACTGAATCTGCTACCTTCTTCCACTCTACATGACCTGTTTAGAAGGACAGCAATGTGGCATTCCTTGTCAATATGGCCCTCCACACTGTCCCTCTACCCCTATATGACATCAACTATTCCTCCCAAAGCTCTCTAAAGCCATCTTCCTTGAACTTAACTCCCTTATCTCTGACCACTATTTCTACTCCCTCAGAGACCTGCCTACCCACTCTGGTGGGATCTTTCTTGACCTTGTCTTTCTCTCTAATTCACCCTCCTCCTCTGACCTCTCCATTGACCCCTTTCCATTTGATCAATCCATTGTTCACTTTAAAACCATGGTCCTTCTACTCCTCATCTCCTTCCTGTTTATAGTCGTTGTCATTAAAATGTGCACTTTCGACCAATATTCCGTGTCCACCATAGCCCCTGAATGATACCCCTTGTACTCTGCCTTGGTACGTTCTTTGGAGGTTGCAAGGGGTCTCAGCTGCGACCACTTGTGACTCCCCTGAAATCCTTGGCACTGCTTCTGTGACCCCTGGTGAAGGAATGCAAAGGCAGCGTGGAAAACAAAATAAAGCACATTCTTACAGCCCTCTCTTTTTTGGAAACAAGCCTGGGAATTTTAGTGGCAGACTGGGTTGGGTTGCAAAGCAGTTTCTCCCTGTTTCGAAAGGGTTGATCAATGTAAAATAAAACAAAATAACAAGGTTGGAACTGGCAAGGGAACGAAAAAGGGAGGTATTGCGAGTCTTGCCAGGCTTTTGTGAAGCACATCGCTACAATGTGTCCACTTAACCCTGGCCTTTCAGCAAACACCTTATACTCTTTACACCAAAGGAAATCATCACAAGCAGGGTTCAGATGACTTCCAGGTGTCCTCCACTTCACTTGAATAAATAGGTGATTTTTATTCAGCTACCAACAAGAAAGGTGCCCCTTTTTTATTTCAATAAAACAAATACCTGCACATATACACTGATTTACATGTATAAATCCATAGTATAACCCTTCTGAAAACAAAATGTGTCCATTACAGGAAGGTATGAATGCACAGTCAGAATTTCACAAATTGGAACAGTTCACATGTATCCTATCATAGAAGTCGCATTTGTGTATTTCATTTGTGCGTAAAAAGAATCACATGGAACTCATTTTCAGGGACGTTGATTCACCAAAATGCCAGTTGTACCTGATGACATCACAGAAAGTGCTGTCACATGACATTTAACCCGGATAGCATCAGTTCCTCTTTAACCCTGGTGACATCACAGGAAGTGGCTTGCCGGCGTAAAAAACAGTGCATATATGTACATTGTTTAAAATAACAAATAGGTACTAAAGCACACAAGAGTATTTTAGATACCAACCTCATTTTAACAAGGGTGCTGCCTTCGTATGCCATGGATGGTGTCATGATATGATAGGGTAGACCCAATATAATCAACCTAGGCTTCAACTTCGTATGGCCAGTTATTTCCATATTATGCCAATTGTATCTGCATATCAGGTATTGTCATTATTTGATAAGTAGAGCCTGTGCATTGCGAGTTGCTACAATATCACAGTATCCATAAATCCAACAGTTGCAAGTCACCAACAGTGCACAGGAGCATTAATGCTTTGATTCATGATGATTTATTATTCATATACCGCTTTCGGCAATTACAATTATTACAATTATTACTCCAACCAAAGTTGTTACTCATTTATCAACCTTGGAAGAATGAAAGGCTGTGTTGGCGTTGACAGGATTCTAACCTGCAACCTGCAGACTACACATAGATCACAACAGCAAGCCCTCAACTCGTTGAACTAGCTTACTGCCTTGCTATTAAAAAAACAATGCCACAATAAGAAAACATGTCAAAACTGGCTGCACAATGTAGGCTAGACAAGTAATAACACTTATCATGGTTTCTGTAACCTTGATGATGCACTGTAAAAAATGCCATGCCACAGTAGGACATAACTAGATGGGTTGGACCAATATGCCAATTTAAATACGTAATAACACTTGTCATACTACTTTATCATAGATGCCAAGAAAAATATACCATGCAACAGTAAGGAAAGACTAGACTGGCTGTACCAAAATGGCAGTCCAGCCAGGTAACTACACTTGTCATGATTGCTTTATTAGAGATGCCCAGTACACACTGGCAAGCCACAGTAAGTAATTGCTAGCTAACTGCACCAAAATGCTAGTCTGGCCACGAAATAACACTTATAATGCTTGCTTCATTATACATGCCCAGTAATATGCCACGACACAATAAGAAAATGCTATACTGGTTGCACCCAAATGCCAGGATATACAGGTAATAACACTAACACTTATCATGCTTATATTATTATAGATACCCAATAAAATGCCATGCCACAGTAAGAAATGACTAGACTAGCTGTACCAAAATGCCTGTCTAGCCACTAATACATATTTATTTATTTATTTATTTATTTATTTATTTATTATAGTTGTATAGCACACAGACAGCCCTTGGGCATCAAGGCGATGTTACTTGCTGGGAGCTTAGTTACAGAGGAGGTACAGTTGGGTAATGCATTTACATTTGTACATTAATACATTAGGGTTCAGATTATAACTACATTTTGCAGTTTATCAGGAGATGCATTCCCCTATCACAGGTGATGAGTGTGGGGTACATCAGGTGAAAAGCGCTGTTTTCATGGCTTTGCGGAAAGCCATGTGAGATACCTCGCCTCGAAGGGTAGGAGATAGGGCATTCCAGTGTTAGGATGAAAGGTAGGGGAAGCTAGCGCCACCTGCTCTAGTTCTTTTTACCGTGGGCACGCTAAGCATGCTGGCATAAGGTGTTCTAGTTGGCCTTGTGGGGGTGGAAGGGTGGATTCTTTGCAATAGGTAGTCAGGTGCGGAAAGTGGGATGCACTATGGGTCAGTGTCAGTGCTTTCAATATGATCCTTTCTTTTATTGGGAGCCAGTGGGCTGATTTCCTGGCGGCCGTGATGTATTCTCTTTTGGAGATGCCTTGAGCTGCATGAAGCGCTTTGTTCTGGATGACTTGCAGTCTTTCCAGGTTTTTTGTGGGTGTCCCTAAGAAGAGTACATTACAGTTGTCTAGCCTTGAACCTGTGATGGCTCTTGCTATGTTAGTGCAGTTCTTCTAGGAGAGAAAAGGCCCAGCTGCATTAATGAGTTTAGCATGGTGCCCCGCTGAGGAGGCGATTGCATTGACTTGTCTATTCATGGATAGGTTGGAATCCAGATAGACTCCGAGGGCTTTCACTGTGTCAGATACTGGGATTTTGATAGAGTCAATGGTGAAAGGGCTAAACTGGGTGTCAAGGTTTTTAAGTGTGCCATGTGACCCTACCAGAAGGAGTTCTGTCTTGTCAGAGTTGAGGCATTGTCCGTTGGCTGCCATCCATGCCTGGATAGTGTTGTAGATGTTGTTGAGTGTCGTGGAGTCTGTGTCATAGTTACCTGTGAGAGTGAGGAGGATCTGGGTGTCGTCCGTGTAGTTGGTGTAGGAGATACCCAGTGCGTCAAGGATGAGGAAGAGAGGGCGTGTAAAGATGTTGTAGAGAGTGGGAGAGAGGCAGGATCCTTGGGGCACCCCACATAGCATGATGGTGGGTGCGGCAGAGGCTGAGTCAGAGAATGCTTGCATGGTCCTGCATTGCAAGAAGGAGCTGATCCAGGCAGTGGCGTCGGGGGAGAATTTTGCTGTGGACGAGAGGTGGTGGCATAGGAGGTTGTGGTCTACGAGGTTGAATGCCGCAGAGAGGTCAAGAAGTAGGAGTAGGGCTGGTTTACCTAGGTCTCTGGCATCGTCCATCTGGAAGTTTAGGTCCAATAGAGCGGCTTTTGTCCTGTGCCTTGGGTGAAAGCCCGATTGGCGTAGCCCTAGGAGCTTGTTTTCTTTGATGAAGTGTTGCACCTGAATGTAGGCTGTTTTGTCCAATATCTTGACTAAGAATGGGACGGTGGTGATGGGCCTGTAGTTAGGAGAGGTTGGGTCAAGCGTTGTTTTTTTTTAAGAGAGGGCGGACCCAAGCTTCCTTGAGGCAGGAGGGGACTTTCCCTGTGGCAAAAGAGGCATTGACGAAGGCTGTCAGGAATGGTGCAAGGGTATCAGCACAGTCCTTGATAATTGTGGCAGGGTAGGAGTCACCCTTACAGTGGGATGGCATTATGGTTCTCATGAGTTTAATCATGTCTTGCTCCTGTATGGCCTTGAGTGAGAATAGCGGGGAGGTGTCAGTAGATGGTGAAGAGGCAGGGGTAGGAGTATTAGACAGCGAGTGTTTTGTGGATTGGATTTTAGTTTGGAGTGAATTCAGCTTGTTACGCATGGCTGTTTGTATTTCATCACACCACGCCTTATCATGCCTCAATAATGACATTTATGTATTAGCACACCCCTCCAAAACGTCCCTTCTCCCTCCAGCTCTCCTCTTCCAATCCCCAAAATCAACTCCTCGGTCCATTATTACCTCAACATCCCTCTTCCTCATCCCAGGACGTATGCATGAGGTAAGGCGCTTCATAGACAAGTACTGGGACAAGGAAGAGTGGGACAAGGAGTAATAAAGATTACGGGTTAGTAATCCTGGGAGTAGTAGAATTCAACAAACAAACTTGAACAGTAGACACCAAGAGGGGTGAGATAGCACCACAGAAGGCTCAGAGATTATTGATGGGAGCTACAGGGCATGCAGAGGGCGAAGAAAACCAAGGATGCCACATATTTTAAGCATGGGCAACACAGAATGATGAAGGCAACAGGAAACATGAGCACAGGATTTAGAGGGGTCATGAGAAGCACATAACCCATATGGGGAGTATAACAACACATTGCACAAAAGCGGGGAGACAGAGAGACCGGAAATGACTGGGGCACAGAGAGGTTGATGGTGTAGAGTAATACAGAGAAGGCAACGGACACACGGGAGCTCAGAGAGCAAAGAAAGAGTGGGAGGGTCAGAAGCAAATGGGAACATCACATGAGGGATGAGGGACAGAGACCAAGAGTGCACCGAAAGCACAGAACAAGACAATTAATGCCAGAATCTTCTCAGAGTAGGTGAGGATACACAGCAAGTGTATTAAGCAAAACATTTGTAAACCATGTATATTTGGACAGAACTGCCCATGGGTGTCATTGCAACACACCTCCACACATAAGGAAATGCCTCAGTGTCTTTACAGGATAGCCTGTCCCTTAATTGTCTGTCAAAACTGAGGTGCTTAGGGATGAGGCCCAAGATCTGGGGTAGCAGTACTGCACTAATCTGCAACCACGACACACATGCTCAGAGACACTCCAGAACCTGGAGATGGAACTAAGAAAGGCGTGGCTTGAGATATGCATGCTGCAAACATCTGTTTCGTTATGGTAGACAGGCCCAAAGGCTGGCTCCCAATTACTTATCTGCATGGGTGGACTGTGAACCAAAAGTGGCCCTGGAAAATATTTCAAAAGTGCCCCTATATTTTTTTTTTCATTCCATCGAACGATCAAACGCAAACATTCTAAACAGGGTATGGGTCGATTCCCCTCATTGAATTTCTTTTTTTAAATGAGTCAAAATGTTGCATTTTAAAGCATATTTGTTAGTTTTTGCACGTTTGTTTTCCCATTCAGGTATACATTCTACATTATAGGACTACAAATACCATAATGCTGTTGTGTGTGTCTATGAAAACCTGGAGTGGTTATTTCACACCTGACATCCTGACAAGACAACTTTTCTATATGTCTTATTAATAATTTCCAGACTTAGACAAATCCCAGAGTCTCCTTTCCACTTAAATAAGGCCACCTCGCTGTTGTCACTGGTTTAACACAGGCCTTCATTTTGTTGTTTTCCATAACATGCACATTTACACATCAAACATTCAACCCTATACGGGGTTGCCTGAAAAAAGGGACACTTTTAATTAATTACCAGTGCCCACGTCCGCTATTATTAAAATGGCTGCCAATTAGAGGTCCATTGCTGAAAACAAGAGGCAGTCATAAAAACATGTTTTTGTGACAGGAGGCCTGATCGTCGTATGCAACTATTATTCTCAACGGTCCTGCTATTCTCTACACCCCCATTTGAAAGAAAGTGTTATCCCACAATGGAATGTCCACTGACTTGTAATTTCTGGTGATAGGGACAGTCTCCGTCTCATCACTTCCATTTACCTTATAATCTTGCAACTCACAACATGTAGTAATACCCCTTGGTTACTTGCAGTAGTTAGGTATTGCCTCAGTAGGACAGGTCAGTGGTTTTTCACCTTTGGAAGACAACTCTCCCCCTTGCCTGGGGTGCAGTATCAATGCACATTTAGTCCTGTCTCTGTGAGAAAACTTGGTGGGGTGGGTAAATGCAGTTTTTCGTTTCCTTGACTGAAGAAGTGCACAACTAACATGTATGTCTGTGGTTACTCTACAGGGCTGAAAGTCTATGTATCTAAATGGGTATCTGGTCATTGCATCGACAACCAAAGCCATACCATCTAAAAAAATGCATTGACAAAAATGGTAAAAGGTTTAGTTGAATAAAAATGGGTTTTAAAGGGTAAAAAATGGGGGTGGAGGGGCCACCCCATTAAAAAAAATTGAAGAAATGCATTAAATGCTTTTTTTCAATGCTTTTTTTTAGATGGTATGGCATTAGATGCTTTGGCTGTTGATTGAATGACTATAAACCACCTAAATGTAATAGATTTAGCAGAGTAGGATCCCTAAACTGAATGGGGCGAGTGTAGCACCTCTTGCAGATGTGCCCACTGGTTAGCCTGCAAAGGCAGCTTTGGTAAGGAGTCTGGCCAACATAGGTTTAAAATTGCAGTAGAGTACCAAGAGGCAGAAGTAGGAGAGAACCAAAAAATCATGGCACAACACACTGCGTTCCGAAGTCAAAATAGAAGATCTTCCTGAATCTTTCTGGAGTCATTCGATGACTCCATTCTAGAGTCATCCATGGCTAGTTCAGGGATATCATCCAAAACCATCCTGAAGTATGTATATAGGCCAACATATTTAAATGAAATGTTTAAATGAGGTGACTCTAGAGTTCTCACAGAAACTACTCCAGGATGAGGTCTGATTACTTCCAGTGATTACCTTGTATGACTCCAGGATGACTCCATGAACATTTTGAGATGGGTGGGGATCACTCCAGGATGACTGCATGACAACTTCAAGATGGGTGGGGATTTCTCCCGGATGACCCCATGACAACTTCAGGATGGGTAGGGATTACTTCAGGATGACTCCACTACAGCTTCAGGGTGGGTGAGGATTACTCCAGAATGAGCCCATGTCAACTTCGGGATGAGTGGGGATTACTCCAGGATGGTTCCATGAGAACTTTAGGATGGGTTTGGCATTGTGACTGATTATTGCAGACAACTCTAGGATGAGTTTAAATTATTTCAAGATGCTTCCAAAAGATTTAAGAAAAGGGTTTTGATTCCCGCAGGACACATCCTTTGTGAATACGATGGGTGGTATTACGTTAGGGCGTGTCTAGTTAGAATTCTGAATAGTGTACTGGGAAACCTCAAGGGAATTTGTAGGTCACCTTCCATCTTTGCCTTCTATGGTAGAGCACCCAAATGTTGTTTACTAAGTTCATTGATTTTGTGAACAAAACTACAAATCAACCCCACCATGTCACAAACCAACCTGTAAACTCCCTCATTTCCGTTCTCACCTCTGGCTAACACAGCATCAAACCCAATAAACTCGCACAGTGACCTAAACATAATCTGTTAAAGGTTTGCCTACATGAGACTGGCGACAGTCACTTCACCCAATATCAAAGTGAACAGCTAACAATTAATTCCACCATTCACCACACCCAGCAAAGCACTTGCTGACCCCACCAGAAATCATAGACCATACCCAATAGCACAAAAACATGTACCATTTACAAGTTGGCACCAACCTACAAATTCACCAGATCGACTACGTAGTTCTACACACAAGTGCTTTTGCATCTTCAGTTTCACACAGCAGCATGTGAGCTCTACACACACTTAATCAATAAGCGTATGGTTCACCACAGTAATCAGTAACTTTGGGGCAATCTATTAAAGATGAACATTATTGTACCGTAGGTGGTCGAATAGTAAGATCAATTGCATTATGGTGTAACTAGTTTACCTTATGATAGTAAAATACTGCATGTATAAATTGCTGTAGCTATAAGATGTCTTGATTTAAACATAGGCTGAGAATGTTTTCAACATTTTTTTATTTACCAAATGCAGTTCGACGGGCATAGATGTATTCTATAAGAATAAAAACAGTTTGCAAAAATACAAAACAACCATTTTGCATTTTAAAAGGTGGAGTCTTCTTTAGAACTCCTCTGGCAGTGTAGATTTCAGTGCAAGCCTTCCTTCTTATCACTCTGCAGTCCATAGTAGGCCAACTGTTGGCCTTGCACACACATCTCACACATTCTATAAAAAAGTAAGGATACATGAATATAAAATGCACACCTGAATAGGCACTTGGCATACACCCACAGAGCTGCCCCTATACACACACTCCTCCCCCACACATTCACCCCCTCACACAGCATCCAGCTCCCCAAACCCACACACAACACCCATGTTCCGATTCAGCACACAGCATCCCCCACACACACACAGCACCCAGGTGCCTCACCTCAACTGCCCCTCTTCTCCCAAATGGCCCGCACTCATTCTCTGCAAGTGCCCTACACTTTTCTCCCCAACTGCTCCTCCACCCCTCTTCTTCCACCCATATGCACACACAATGTCACAGCCCATGCACACACTCACCCCCCACACACACAGTCACCCCCACTGACATACACAGCCCCCCCTCTTCCCCAACTAACTCCCTTCGGCCCCTAGTCTCCTCTTCCCCAACTATGGGTCTCATTAGGAGTTAGTCGGTCCGGAAATAACGGACCGACTGATCTCAAGTTCTGCAGGCGGGAGGTGTCATTTCCGCCAGGTCTGACCTGGCAGGTTTAACACCACCCGCCTGCATGCGGACGTGGAAAAACACCGGCACCATTACAAGATGGTGTTGGTGTTTCCACTTCCCCATTCCCATGGAGTCCTATAGGACTCCATGGGAATGGGGATTTACCAAATTTTGCCTCCGGAATTACCGGGTCACCGGGGTTGTAATGCCCCCGTGATTCCGGAAATCACGGAGGCGGAAAGGTAATACGAGTCTGGCGGTAACCTGCCGGAATTTCTGGCACGGTTACCGCCAGACTTGTAATGAGGTCTTATGTCTTTCTGCCACCAACTTCCCCACTCGTCTGCTCCCCAGACACAATATCTGCCATCCATGCGCAAACAAAAATGCAGCCACCCAACACACACACTCAGGACCCAAGCTCCCATACACACATCCCAGTACACAAACTCATAACCACCCCTCCCAGCAGACAGCACCCAGCCTCCTTAACTGCCCCCGTTCTCCAATTGTCCTTTTCCCTACCTCTCTTGTGCCCAGCTGCCCCCCTTTTCTCCAGTTGCCCCCTTCTCCCACACCCCTCTTCTTCCCCAACTGCCCCGTCCCTTCTCTCTCACACACACATACAAAGATGTGCACATGCACAAACACACAGGCAGCCCTTCTCCTCGGAACACCATCTTACTAATGTCTTCGAAGCCGGGCGCCCAAGTTTAATATTCACAAAGAATTGTGGCTCTGATCTGAACATGGTCTTGATGGCTCTTGAAAAGTTCCCCTCCTTTGTATTTCGGTGGTGTGCGTACACTACCGGGTGGCACAGAAATACATCCAGCACTGGTTAATGGGCCGGCTCTTGCTGGGTCCAAGATCCGGCATCAGATATCTAGCCGGATCTCGGACCCGGCCTGCCTCAGCCCTGACAAGGCTTCACCGAGATCCCCAGTTAGCCGAGGGAAGCTGGGGGATTGGTGAACTTAACTGCATTGTCCTCCTTTCGCCAGCCTTATACAGGCTCAAGCAGCCTCGACCGCCAGCACCATTATCTCCACTATTGACCCAGCATCTGAGGCTGCACTTTCTAATGACACCTCCCCCCCATTACCTTGAAAGAAACTCATTCCATGGATTGCAAAGGCTTCAGTACTCACCCCTGCACTCCAAAAAATAAGTTATCTTTGCAATTCTCTCAGCTGCACGGACATAGTGGAACTCGAATGCTGCTAACAAATCACGTCTTCATGCGATCACTGAAAAAAGCACATGCAGCCCCTGGCTCGCTGCTTCCTTCATTGACTCTCTCTCACCTAACGCCAGACCTTACAATGCTCTACTGTTGAATGGCAGAAACACTGATAGTATCAATGCCAATGATTGCATGCATGCTGACTCTTATTTACACACTGTGCCTGCGATTACCTGCTACAATTTGTATGTCTCTGCCAACACTAGTTGTACTACGCTTGTCAATGCTCCACATGCTTTTACGTGTATGCCCACAACTCCTTTGATGTCCTTTTTAAGGAATGATATGCTTGTCAACACAAGCTACTATAAAGATACATTTATGAGAGAACGTGCTTCACATTCAATCACTGCACCTTTGTCATCTAGCCATAACAGTAATGGACTAGCTACTAGTCAACATGCCTACCCCTGCTGGCCCCTTCACTGCCTGCAAGCCCTAGCACACCAGCATGTATTCAGAGCCACCTGCAAATACTGCAACAACAGCAGAGGCACACTGCCCCTCTGCTATAGTACCCCACACAGCAACTATGATGGTAAACCCCAGCCACGGCAAGTCTGGTAGTACCAATGTTTCTGAGCATGTAACCTACTCCTCACTTGAAGCACCTTGTACCAACAAATATTACGACTACCCAAACCAAGGTTCCTGTAGGCCTACATTTCACACCTCAAAAGACCCAGCTCTGCTGCCCCCTATACTGCTCCCCCCAGGAATGCAGTCATTCTCCACAACAATGTCATGCACAGCCTTATTACTGCTACCCCTAGCACTGACTCCAAGCTATGGAAGACCAGTACACCCAATGATGCCCTTACAAAGGCTAGCTCTCCCCCAGCCATCCTACCTGATAACCTACACACCATTATGCTCAAGATACCCCATGTCGTCCCTGTCCTGACCAGCTACAAAGAGCCTGGGCCTACCCCATAGTCAAGGAACCCTATCTGACCTGAACCCTCATCAATGCCCATTACTTATCTGCTCACACCCACCCTAGAGATCAATGACCTTATCACTTCCCATAACCTTGATGCCTTGGCCATCGCAGAAACCTGGCTTAAAGGTGCATCAGGTTCTACCCTTTCCCTGGACATTCCCACTGGCTACACAATCTTCCGGAATGATTGGCTTGCCTCCTGGGAAGGTAGTGTCGCCTTTGTAGCTAAAGACTTTTTTCCCCTTCGACAGGTGAACACGACCCTCGAAGGGAATACTGATATCCTTTCCATTAATTTGTCCACCACACCTACCTGTACCATTACTATCCAACTCATTTACTGCCCACCTGGCCCTACACTTGGCTTGGAAATTCACCTCCACCACATAGTACAGTATCAAAGTCTAATCAAAAATCCTCCTCCTGGGAGACCTAAACTTGGGCCTCAATGACCCAGAAGACCCCCATGCATCCTCACTGGCCAAGGCCCTTGACACCCTACGCTTCAAACATTGCATCAAAACCCCACCCACATAAAAGGCTGCACTCTGGACTGGATCACAGACCTTAACTGCAACATTGCAATCAACGCCAACACTGCCTGCCCATGATTCAACCACCACATTACTGATTTGTCCTCCCTCACCCCAGGAAACCCAAGACTACTGCTGTACCTCTACCACCGGCTCTCACACACAGCTCGCAGTAGCTAACAAAAGAAAGCATCTTGCCGTAGCTGGACACACCCAGCCTCAAGCCTCCATTCTCAAACGACCCTAAAGCTCTAGCAGACATATATGCCTCAACTTTATTGATGGCAGTTAACGCCATTGCCCCATTAGTCCCTTGCAAAGCTAAATGAACCAGACACTTTGTTTGTTTGTTTGTTTTGTTTGTTTTAATATTTGTAATGCGCGCCAGACCCGAGGGTATCAGTGCGCAATAAGCATCAAGAGGGTTGTTCAGCTTCGGTTACATTGCTGTGCAAGAGCATACATTTATACAATGAAGTTGTAGAAAGGCAATATGTGCAATATGTACAGACTATAGGCATACTTTAATTACTGGTTAATCCAGACTTACTAGAATTACGCAACAAGAAACACCAGGCAGAACTAATGTAGCCAAAAAATCGTTCAGACATTCTGAAAAGTTAATTCAACTACATTGGGAAGCTCTATAAGATAGCAATTATATCAGCGAAAATTCACGTCCTACAACAGCAACATCTCCAATGCTAGGTCCGACACCATAGAGATCTTCACCATCTTCAAGGAACTTGAGACCCCCGTTAAAATCCCCCCCACCCTTACGAAGGATGAAGCTTGGTGCAAAAGCATCCAATCAGCAATGCTCAACAAAATGGGCACTCTGTACACTAAAACCCTGAACAATCAAGCCAACCTCCACACACACCCTTTTGCCTCAGCCTCCACCTCCTCCTCTGACCACCCTAACCCCAACTGCCTGGTCCACTAGTTACACTTTAAAGGGATCTCGGTACCAGAATTCCCTGCCATTATCAAAAGCCTTAAACATTCCAGGTGTGAAAGGAGATGTATGTCCTGCTTCCATTATCAAGAACTGCTCAGACTCTCCAATCCTGCTCATCAGCACATTCATAAATGCCTCCTTCTCAACAAGCACAGTGCTGGCCAGCCTTAAGGAAAACAGGGTACTTCCCCTTCCAAATAAAACCTCATTAGACCCCACTATTGCCACCAACTACAGACCCATCACAACTTTGTCCTTCCTGCTTAAAATCTTAGATCGGGCAGCCTATCTGCAAATCTAACATTTCCTAGCAGCCAACCACATCCTCGGCATGCAATGATCTGGGTTCCGTCCAGGCCATGGCATGGAATCAGTCCTGCTGGACCTAAAAAAACAGATGGACGAGATATGGGATGATGGAAAGCCAACGCTTCTTCTTCTGGATCTGTCCGCTGTATTCGACCTGGTCAATCACAGAATTCTGTGCACTACCTTTGCCAACTTCTCCCCAATGGCTACCACCTGGATGACTTCCTGTCTGCAATGAAGAGGCATGAGAGTATTTGTAGAAAATGCCAGTGCTTCTCCATCCCCCATTCCATGTGGGGTACTTGAAGGCTCTTGCATATCCCCAAAGCTATACAACATCTTCACAAGGCCCGTTTTTGACATCCTGGATTCCCACGGCATAGTCTAAACCAATTATGCTGTCGACACGCAGATTCTAAACTCACTAACGGGTAACTATGAGAACAAATCCAACACCCTCAATGACACCTACACCAGGGTTCGAATTGTCGGGCGCTGGGCGCTAATTATCTCCTGGTAGAGCTTATTCAGTGCCTGGTAAGGATGTTTTGAATTGCATTCAGGAGCCGTTATCAGCGGCTTGTGTTTTAGTGACATTTCCATTAGCAGCCATTAGATGGCAGCAGAGCTGGGAGCTCATCAGATCAGAGGCTAACATGCTGGGGCAACAATCAACATCTTGATGGCCTAGCCTAGTATACAGTGCTTGTACCTCACTAAGCCTACCCCCTGTTAATTATAACTTATGTTGGTGGATTTACTGAGGGGGTGGGCTTAGAGGCACTGCTGATCTGTGAAACCAATTGCGAAGCAGGTAGAGCAATTTCTTCACATCCCTGTGGTCTGGAAGATACAGGATCCATGCATCCCAATAAAGGAGGAGAAGATCCAGACAGCCTTCAACCTGCTTTCACATTGAAGCATGTCCCCTTCCCCAGAGGCCTTACAGAAAAGGGCCTGGTCCAGTGCTCCTGATGCCTAATGCTCGAGTAAGTGTTTTTCTTTTCTTGTTACAGTTAATGCTGGTGGAGGGGGAACGCACAGCAAATGTTCTAAAAATAGCTTTATCCAAAATCTTGTCAGGTCGTAGTACTGTTCGGCATGCTTTTGCTTCCTTTTACCCTAGTCTAAAAGGATGACTTTAGAGAACATACTGGAGTCATCTGATGATCATTGAACTACATTAGAAGTCATTCCCATATCATCAGAAGTTATCAGGCTGTTAAAGTCATCAGAAAATGTCTCAGAATGGTGGGTGATGATTTGGGGATGAGCTTAGGATGACTTGCTGATGATGCCAACCTCATCCCTATTTTAGAAACCTCTTGGTTCCTGATGATGTTAGGATGACTTGCTGATTACTTCAAGAGCATCAACTTGTTTGTCCCTGATGATTTGGGGGTGATTCTGGGATGACCTGCCGATTACTTCAAAAGCAAAAACATGTTTGTCCCTGATGATTTGGGGATGATTCTGGGATGACCTAATGATTACTTCAAGAGCATCGCCATGAAACATGTTTGTTCTTGATGATTTGGGGATGGCTTACTGATTATTTCAGAGCATCACAGAGTTTGTAGGATGATATGCAGACAAATATTGATTGTCATTCAGCTTTTGCTTAGTTGCACTTGTGCTGAATGATATTCGAACGCTTTGCTAAGCAAGCCTTTTTGACTATGGTGGGCGAAAATGGAAGCCACAGGCCTAAACATAGCATGCACCCCCTGTGTGAGAATCCTTTGCCATCCCAGTCAAAAGCTGGCACCCAGCACCCTCAAAATCCCAAATGTGGCAAGGGTAAAGCTTGAGACAATGTTGGGCGAAAATGGAAGCCACAGGTCTTAACATAGCATGCCACCCCTGGGTGAGAATCCTTTGCCATTCGAGTCAAAAGCAGGCATCCAGCACCCTCAAAATCCCCAATGTGGCGAGGGTAAAGCTTGAGACCATGTTGGGCAAAAATGGAAGCCACGGGCCTTAACATAGCATACACCGCCTGGGTAAGAATCCTTTGCCATCCCAGTCAAACGCAGGCACCCAGCGCCCTCAAAATCCCCAATGTGTCAGGGCTAAAGCTTGAGACCATGTTGGGGCGAAAATGGAAGCCACAGGCCTAAACCTAGCATGCATCCCCTGGGTGAGAATCCTTTGCCATCCCAGTCAAAAGCAGGCACACAGCACCCTCAAAATCCCAAATGTGGCAGGGGTAAAGCTTGAGACTAAGCCTCTTACCCGTCCATATAATTCAATGGGCTCTCATCTGTCCAAAACAAAATCATCTCTGCACTAGAAAGGGAGATATCAGGACCCCAGGGGAGAAAAGGAAACATTTGGAGCAATACCATGACTGAGGTCTTTTTAGAATTGTGTACCCTGCAAAATAAATCACTCTCAGGGACCTCACATTTTGTCAGACTAGGGACAGCAAGATCAAAATAATGTTCCCATTATAAGACGCTTTAGGGAAGTGGTGAAATCAAGATTTGCAATTTTGCAAGAGTCCAGTCTTGCAATTGAAGTACTTAACCACATATCTTCCCAGCTACAGTTTGAGGACATGTTTTGGTTTTGATGGAGATGACTTAAAAAGTATGCAAATCACATGATAAACGAAGCTGACAAACAAAACCTTTGTGATAATAAGGTCACCTGCTTTTAGTCATTGTTTGACAGAGGCATGCAGCTGGTTATTAAAGAGGATTTCATTTAACTGTGCTGCTTATAACAAAGGGTGTTTTAAAATAAAGAGTGTTTCTGAGGAGAGTGGGGTTATATTTTCTGGGTCAGCAGCAGATTATAGTCAAATATTTTTATTTTAACACTCTGTGTACTATGTATACGGTGGGGCATTTGGGGGAGAAGAGGGGTGGGGCAGAAGGGGGCATGGGGGCAGAATGGTGGGACCAGTCTCTAAGCACGGGAGAAGGGAGCAATTGAGGCAGTTAGGGAGAAGGAGGACAGCTGGCGGGGTGGGGGCAGTTGGGGCATTACAGGGGTAGTAGGTGGGGGAGGCAGTTGAAGGCGGTTGGGGTAGAATGGGCACAGTTGGGGGTGTGGTGGGGTGGAAGATGTGTGTGGGGGTACTTAGTATGTGGGGGACTGTGTGTGTGTGGCAGTGGTGTTGCAGGGATTAAGGTGCCATGTGTATGTGTGTTTTCGAGAGGGAGCAGGGAGGGCTGGGTGCACAAGGGTGCTGAGTGTGGGGGTGCCTGGGTGCTTAGTGTGAGTGGGGAGGGCTTTGTGTGTGGGCCAAGTGTGTCTGTGGGGGCAAAGTGCCGAGAGTATGTGGCAGGGATCCGTGTCAGTGTTGGGGGATTCTGGTGCTTTGTGTGGAGGGGCTGGGTGTGTGTGCAGGGGGCTGGGTTCTTAGTGTGTTTGTGGGAGGGGCTGTGTGTGGTGTGCTGGGAGCATGTGTGGAGGGGAGGCTTGGGTGAAGTGTGTGTGGGCGGGGCAGGTTGGGTGCAGAGTGTGGGTGGTTCCTGGGTGCTGAGTGTGAGTGGTGGGACTGGATGTGGGGGAGGATACTGCCGTGTATAGGGAGTGCTGTATGGGGGTGAGGTGGTGCTGCCCTAGCAAAAAATAAATCCACTTTTTGGATTGTTTCTGTCTTGTTTTCAAGCTTCAGATTTGTTTTGCCTTTCTATACAAATGCCTAACAGCAAAAGCTGTTCACTTTAGCATTTCAAAGAATGCTGACCAGGCATGTTTAGACCTGAAGCATGAAGGGCCGCTTTTTCTAATGTTGTGTCTCACTTGTTTCCAAGTGCCATGACTCTGCTCCATATCTCACCTTCACTAGACCCTCATGATGCTGGCAGTCAGGCGGCCGTAATACAGGCAGAGGCGACTGCATCTTTTTTTTCCTTTTAAATTGAAAGTGAGAGGAGGGGGTTACTATCCCCAGCTCTGGTATCCTCACATACTAAAACACTCCTTTTGGCTTTACCTTTAAAAATGCTGAAAACATTCTGCGGAAGGGGCCCTAGCAAAAAAGAAATCCAATTTTTTGGATTGTTTTGGGATTGCTTCTGTCTTGTTTTCAAGCTTCAGATTTATTTAGGATTTATTTGGATTTTTGGGGGATTTTTTCCAAGCAAGGATTTATTTGCCTTGGGTTGGAGGATTTATTTTGGATTTTTACCAACTTGTTTCTCAGTAAAAACAATCCACTAACACTAATTGGCAGGAACACATTTTTACTGGATTTATTTTGGATTTTTTGACAAGCAAGGATTGTTTGGTCTTAAAGTGGAGGATTTTTTGAGATTTTTTCAACTTGTTTCTCAATAAAAATCAAGTTACCTCGGAAAAGGTAATCTCCCTCAATTTTTGTTAACGGCGGGTCAGAGTCTCGAAACGAGAAGTGCGACTGTTCAGACGCCACCGCTCGCTTGGAGCTGAGGAATTCGCACACATGAGGCGATTGGTTTAGAGGTTACCCTGAGACGTGATAAGTGTGGCGAAGTGTAATTGGACACACCACTGGGTGTCCAATTAGCAACTTTTGGAGAACAAGTTCCACAATACAGACCCAAGTCCCTAATATAGGCTGGGTGCTGTGACCTGCACAAAGAAATAAGAATATAAAGAAAAATAAGACTCGACACGGCTAAGACTTAGCCGGTTGTGAAGCTCATGTCCATCCGGGATATTGTGCTAACCTGTTGGGGTATATGAAAGAGGTTTCCATCTGATCAAAAAGAAATTGTCTGTCCTGAAGAAGGTCCAGAAATCATTGGGTGTAGAGACACTAGAGATAGTGCCTTAATCTCCAGAAGGGCCGCAACATGTCAACAATTGACAACCGACTCTTTAGAAATTGAAGTTGTGTATCGTTATACTGCTTAAGTGAATGAAGTCAGTTGATTTATCTAATTAACCCCGCACAGATGATACTGTTTTTAGAAATGGATTAAGTTGATCATGCAGTGATGAATTGTAACTTACATGTGTATGCTCTCTATGATTTTAATAATTTTTTCTAAATTTGTCTTAACAATAAATTTATAATGGACTCATTTATGAATAGCGATTTTTAGTGTGTGTTTAAGCATGCATAAGCGACGTGGTTGTTTTGTATAAATAGTATGTGCTAGTCCAATGAATTCAGTAGTTCCAAAACAATAATGTTGTTTAGACATGTGCGATTGTTTCAGCAAATGGGAAGGTATTAATTATAGATGACATTACATATTACCAGCCCTACCTGGTTAGACAATGAGGGGGTAGTCAGGAGACTCAATTTTGTATAGTGTCAATAAAAATCAATCAAGCAACACTACACATTTTTACTGCATTTATTTTGGATTGTTTTAAAGCAAGGATTGTTTGGTCTTACATTGGAAGATTTATTTGGGATTTTTTCCAACTTGTTTCTTAGTAAAAACAATCCAGTAACACTAGGCACACATTTATAATGCATTTAAATGTTGTGATGTTAACCTTATTTCAACGTTGGTTGCAGTTATTTAGGATTTTAATGTGGTTAAACACTTTGCAGAGTTTATTTATTTTGGATTTTATTGGTGCAATGAAAGTTCCACTGCACTTAACTATCTCATTATCAAATAATGCCCAGTCGCTAAGCTTTATCTTCAGGGTATATGAATTTGCCGCCATAGGAATAGCACTCTATTCATTGTCTTCAGTGGCTTTAGTGGCTTTGCAAATGCTTGTTTTTTTATTCGTGGCTTCAGTGGCTTTGCTAATGCTTGTTATAAACAGGATTCTCAGTGGCTTTGCCGATGCTTGTTCTTCAGTAGCTTTATCAGTGGGACAGAGTCAGATTAGACACATTAGGTGAATAACTAATGGTATACTCTTAAATAAGATGTATACAAGAAATGTAAACATGAGATACTAAATGTCAGAAACATGCAATTATTGTAAAATATTTTTGAGGTGACATCTCAACTCGAATTTAGCTACCAAGTGTAGGATATCAGGAAAGCCACAGGTGAAGCCCAAGAGGAGAGTAGTGTACAATGGGGGTAGAGTTGTTGTGGGGCGCACAGAGAGCATTCTACATAGCTCTCCGATGATTAGAGTGAAGTTGGGGGTACAAGAGGGAATCAAGCTGCAGTATACATGGGTGTTTATCTACATAGTTTTCGGTGGTGAGAGAATGTGAAAGTGAGCAGGTTAGTGGGAAGGGGAGGCAATTTGGGAACCTCGAGGAGTCATGTGTCTGTGGTCGGTGTGATCGACCAACTCATTAGTGTTTGCTCAGTGCTCAACCAAAACTCTTGATGTCCTGTACTTTTGCCATTAGTTAGGCCAGTCTGGATTTATAATGGCGGAATACAAGCTCTAGGTTGCAAGGAATAAAACAGGACTAAACTTGCACATTACAAACGTAATGAGGCATGTTGACATGTATGCATATTGTTCAATGGGAAAGCTTTATGGTGCACCCTGTGAAACCAAGGGAGATTTTGATGGCAGCGAAAAAAGACAGACAAGCATCTTGGCCCGCTACCTGCTGAACATACTGCTGGACTTTGAATGTAGGAAAATGGCAGAAAGGGAAGATTAACATTGGATTGTCATCGACAAGAAGCTATAAAAGGTACATAATGCCATTCAGAACACACGTTTAATATATTTATTTGGAGAGTGTACAGTACAAATTGTCTACTGTGCTTTCTTTCATCCATGCATCCCTGTGCCACGTACATCTTCAGCAAAGTTATAATGCTTGTTGAGCACCTCCTTTCAAGATCTACCTCTTGCTTAGATTTTTTTTGCCAGCTCTTTTCAAGCTATTTCTACAGAATTCTATCTTTTTGCATTTCAGAATTCACCAGTTAAAGCAACGGAAATGGACTTTGCAGAACCCGAAAACACTGCCAAACAAAATTGGGATATACTGATTGAAGCAGAAGGCACCCGACTTGTCTTTTTCTACGCAAGTCTAGTTGCAATTTAAGGGATGCAAAAGGTGTCTTATTTTTCAAAACATTTAGCTATTGTATTATAAAATGCTACCTGGGCGTTCAGGGGATCTGCCTTGCTGCCTGGGCTTATTCTGCCCGCAGGCCCGCTTGTTCCCTACTTTGGAGCTGGGTCCTCTCTTCCCCCTTACTCCCAGGCATGCTTTTGTGTTCTCCCCTCCCCGACTCTCTTGCTGCATGGGCCAGACAGGTATCCCTCCCCCTTGCTTCCTGGGATGGGTTTTCGTCACTCTCTCTATCACGAAATATTTGGAAAATAGTTTTTTGCCAATATGGACACTATGGATGAATGAATCACTGAAACAGATGTGTATGTATGAGTTGTGTTTGGGTCATAAGTTGATAAATAATTTTAATGATTATTAGAAATTGTTTAAATGAATTATGACAATTGTTTTAAACCTATATAGATTATTTTGCATTACATAAAATACAATTATTTTTAGAAAAGATTAAAAAGATTTCCTTGTCATCCTGCCTAATCTGGTTCATGAAAACCCTCTATATTTTGTTTGCTGACATAATAGGCCTTCTCTGAGGTATTGTTGGAGTTTGCAGAGTTCATGCCTTAGTGTCTAAATGGTGGGTGGGTATCTGCATAAGGCCTGGGGTGGTCAATGACTTGCTGGAGAGCAGATTCTGTTTAGGTCGCAGAAAGTGTGTATTTTAGTGCAGCGCTTTGTAATTGTGGGAGTTTATTGGGTGTGAGGCCATGTTAGCTAGAGGCGAGAATTGAAATGACGGAGTTTACAGGTTGGTTCATGACATGGGGGAGGATTTGTAGTTTTGTACACTAAATCAACGAACTTAGTGAACGACATTTGGTTGCTCTAGCATAGAAGGCAAAGATGGAAAGTGACGGCTGCAAAATTCCCTAGAGTTTTTCCAGTACACTATACATAAGTCTAACTAGAGTCATTCTAAAGTAATACCACCAATCTTACTCAAAAGGGATACATCCTGGGGTAACCACTACCCTTTTCCTAAATCTTTTGGAAACATCTTGAAATCATTTGAACTCATCCTGGAGTGATCTGCAATAATCAATCACAGTTCTAAACACATCTTAAAGTTCTCATTAAACCATCCTGGAGTAATCCTGAAGTTGTCAATGAGTCATCCTAGAGTAGTCCATAGTCATCCTGGAGTAATCCCCACTCATACTGAAGTTGTCATGGAGTCATCCTGGAGTAATCCTGAAGTTGTCATGGAGTCACCCTAGAGAAATCCGAAGTCATTCTGGAATAATCCTCACTCATCCTGAAGTTGTCGTGGAGTCATCCTGGAGTAATCCAAGATCGTCACTGAAAGTATTCAGAACTCATCCTGGAATAGTTATTCTGATAACTCTAGAGCCATCTCATTGAAATACTTTGGCCTGTATACATACTTCAGGATGAATCCAAATGATCTTCCTGAAATATCCATGGGTGACTCTAGGATGGAGTCATCGGATGACTCCAAAATGATTCCAGAATGATCTTCCTTTTTGACTGGGGTAGGCCCAGATAAACCTCCTTGCATTCACAGACGACTAGCAGCAGATGTTTCACGAGAAAGATTTAAAAAGCACACATGGGAATCTTCATTTGAATGTTTCCCAAATAAAGTCACGCATAACCTCTGCTTTCCGGCAGGAAAAGCAGATCCACGCAGGTTGCGCACATGTACAGGCAAAGCTTTCCCGACTTCCCTACGTTGCTGAAATGTCCCTCAGCTGCTTTGCTGCCAACACCACGGAGTGAAACAAAGCCAAGCTGGTATCTGGTTAGCAGAGCAGCTGTCTGCAGGTTTCACAGGGCTCCAGCGAAGAAAGCACACACAGCTCGAGCCCCAACCGTATTGCCTAGGCCATGTGCTACTAAAGAATTTTCTTTAAGCTGATGGTTAAAAAATAAAAAAAAACGTTTTACATGAAAGAAGCCTTCTTGGAGCAGCATGGAAACACCCCGGGTCCCAAATGTGCTGCAAGCTCGTCACAAATCAGGTCAGATATCCGACCCCTTTTGTAATTTACACATGGCATTGTTGGCAAAGGATCTGGGGCGTCACGATGAGGGGGCACAGAAATTGAGAAATTATTGCGGGACTTGAGCTTGTTCAGAGCAAGCAGATGTAAACGGAGCGTTTCTTTCTTCATGTTGGTCTCATAGTACTAACGTGTAACAACATTTTACGTGAGAGCCAGCAGCTAAGAGACACAGGCACTCTTCTTAGCAACCACCTAGCCAGCAGGAGCATACATGTATCGATTTTGTGTCGGACAAGTGCATATTTGTTAACGTCCTTCAGCACACTTAGCAAGAGCTCTTGAGTGGTAGAGCGGGGGAATGGGGCAGAACAGCTTTGCTTGGGCTCTGGTCGATATGCAAAAGCCAGGGCAGTGACAGTCTTGCCACAGTCACCAAACAGTGGAGTGTGGACACTGGACTCTGCCTGCCAGTGCCTGGTGAGTAAAGGGCTGACTAACCTGTGCTGCATGCAAAGTTGCAAAATAGGGCTGGGCAGGGGAGTTGCTAGGTCTGGAAAAGACCCGGGGCTAAGCTGATGTCGGAACTGTTGGGACTGGGGGCTAGCTAGTCTTTTGGCTGTAGCTCCTGAGATTCTATCCGGGGCTACAACCAAAAGATCAGGGGCTATAGCTCCCTTAGCCCCCCCCTAGCAACGCCCCTGGGGCTGGGGTCCAGGGACATATTCAAGAGTGGCTGTTCGTCTCTCCTAACTTCACCAGACGCATCTATACTATAGAGGACTCACTGTTCATGAATTTATGGGTGGGAGCTCAGAACTGCGGCCTGTCATCAGTTAGTGACACTTTATTTGAGTAAATACCCATCGTAATGGGAAAGGATTATTTGTGCTTTTTACATGGCACGTGTCTTCTTTTTCTCTTTTTCTGTAGTGCAGCCAAGTCAGCGTGTGTGGCATGGAGAATGACCCATCCCGTTTTTGAAAGAGGGTCTATATTGAGCACACACGTACAATTTAAAATGTTAAACTTGTTCACCTTTCCTTTTCTCCTCTTTTTGAGACCTGTAATTGATTGCAGGAAAGCGTAATTGCCCAGATGTCTTGTGGGTGTCTGATGGGCAGCTGAAGGTGAGTGGGGACCAATTTCAAAATGTTGTTTAGGGAATGTGGGGACTATGCCTGTAGCTGGGAAAGCCTACCTCTGTATATGTTAACAAAGAAGTAGCATAGATTAAGGTTTTCTACTTCAAAAGGGCAGTGAAAAATTGTATATTTTTCTGGAATAAACATTTTCCGTTGGTGGAGTTGTGTATTCCTGAAGCACATACCCGAACACACTATCAGTATATCATAAGGAAGAACACATTCAGTGCAACATAGAATGTGTATGCACACTTCAGTCCTACTACTATTGCCCTTACTGCTTACAGCGCCTCCATGCTCTGCTCACTTACCGAAGCAGACGCAGAGTTGTCTTTGCTAAACAAACTCTACCTGTGACTAATCTTCTGCCAAGACCATGCTTAACTGATGTTGCCCCTAGAAATTCCAGCAGGCGTTATTACCTCATCTTATGGCTCCTTGCACATCCATCACTAAGACGACAAATACAAAAGTATTCCTAGGACTGAATTTAATAGCTCCTGGTTAAGTCATGTGGCTCCTGGTTAGAGTAATATTCCTGATAACCAAGAGGTGCTTTGCGCTCCTTCTACGTGAATCTCAATTTCGACCCCTGTACTCCACAATTCAGGCATGGATGGTAACAAACCACCTGTGCCTAAATGGGAACGTCACCAAAATCTTCTAGTTGGACCCCCAGTAGTACTAAAAAACTTAGTAGCCAATACACAGCCTTCTAAATTCATAATATCCTGATCCCTGTCTCATCATTGGTAAACACCCTAGGGGTTTACCTCAACACCACTATATCCATGTCCCGCCAAATGAATGCTATTGCATTCCGAGCAGCTTATGCCACCAAAGATCTAAACGCATCAAGACCTTTCCTCTCCAAAGACAGCTGCCTAGCTGCAGTCATCGGCTCGAGGCTAGACTACTGTAACATCCGCTTTACAGGCACCTCTTCCAGAAACCTTCTCAAACTACAAGGTGTACAAAACAAAGCCCTGCAAGTAGCTCTTAATATTCCAAAAAAAGAACACATCTCAACTGACAGAAGAGCTACTCACTGGTTGCCCATCAGTGAACGCATCATGTTCAAAACCCTATCACCCATAGGTGCCTTTCCATAACTGCCCCCCTTCCCAACCTCGCACAAAAAAATTACCAAAGCCCAATCTACCAGAACCTCCAGGGCACCATATGCTCATGGTCTACACTTACTCAAAGCCAGAAGAGCAAACGTTGGAGACTACATTGCAGTCAAACATTGGAATGCCCTCCTACCTTCTATCAGAAAGGAACAATCTTACTGGGTACTCCGCAGAGCTCTACAAACCCAGCTGTTTGAATAGACTGTCTTGCTTTCTTTCTGCTACAGTTCTGTCCCTGCACCTACCATGCCTGTACAATTTACCTAATTTGAATATAATGAACGTGTAACTGTACCCAGCGCTTTAATGCCATTGTGTTGTTTACACGCTTTATAAATGAAATAAATAAATACATTCAATGGGTGCCAACTTTTGATGTTCACAACAGAGTAGAAATGCCTCCACCTCTACCCTGAATATGAGCAAGTAATCAGCCTGCACTGATGAAAGATTTTCTGTATTGAGCCCCCAGATGGCAAAATATTCTGTTTCCACCGGACACTGTGTTGCCAGAATAGGGTCCTGTGTCCACTCATTTTGAATGCAGTTCTTTTTCCATTCTGAGCCATATCGTCTCCCTTGTTATTTGATTAGAAATCGTAATGCCACCCAAAAAGACCTTGAGATGCTCCGACGTGGGCTATCCTCTCTTTTCTTTTATTTAACACATATTTTCTTCCCTTAACACCCTTTGCAAAAAGTCATACGAATAACAAACATTTTTTAATATATAACATCTCAGCAACGGTCTCAAAACCTGCTGCGCTACCCTGGTAATCTTCTACTGTAGAGTGTGTCTCTGGAACCCTTAATGTAATCACTGCATTACCAATAGAATTTTGGATGCACCACGGCCATGCAAGTGATTTCAAGTGGAATTCATGAAGTTTCGAAAAAAGCAGCCGGAATGAAATGGCCATATTTTTAACTATTATTTTGAACAATACCTTTGAGTGCAGTTCAAACGCCCTCACCCTGCCCCTTTTGAAATTCCCCTTTACCTTTGTTCCATTTCCACCACTGAATATATCTGTTCTCCCCGTGCACTCTGTGCTCCTCCCTCATTATAAAACCACTGCAAATAGAAATTAACACATCGAAATTAGAACCATTTACTTGCCACCTTTCTTTGCCAATGATATCCTCAGCAATATTTTCCTACGTTCGTTTGTTTCTGATATCGGCCGCAGCATGCCTTACTTGAGGATGGCATACAGGACTTGCATTCAGCCACGGACACCTGGGGGAAAAGGAGGGGCAGGGGGAGTTTGCCACAGTTTGGTGACAGGAATGTTTACAGATGTGAAAGTGTGGAACACGTCCTTCTGTTAATGGATACCGTCTGCTTCACATTGTACAAGGGCTAGCTTGCACTGACCGTTGACGAGCAGCTGCACACTACCAGCAGTATTGCCACAGAGGCATCAACCAGATGCCATGCACTTGCCATGCACACGTTCATCAGGTAGACGCTGCCCAAGCTCAAATGTACCCCATCCAAACAGATACATGTAGGAACACTCGTGAGACTCGGCAACGCTGAGTTCTTGCTAGACTTGGGGCTAGAAGTGCAGAAGCCGTAGGAAGCGGTAGCCACATTCGAGATGGCTCCAGAGCGACAGAGCAGAAGCAGCTCTCGTCGCTCCTCCTGCATTAGGAACCAAATACTTACCCAAGCACACAGAGACTACAAGAAAGCCCCATAGACTTGGACATATGCTGCCACTAGTTTGCACCATTAAAGTGAAGGTTGCCACTCTGCAAAAAGCCTGATCATTATAGGACATAATTGGTGACGAGGAGTGATGGAAACCCTCTGACCCACCATGCAAGGTGCAACGCCATCCCCGCCTTTCCTGCAAACTCCAGGCAGGCCCACAATTCCATGGCCTGAATGGGAACTGCTGTTTACAAAATAGCTGGATGTGCTGGGAGTTGTGGTCTACACGGCTGTGAGGCATAGAGCAATGCTCCTAAATGCATTGGGGGTAGCGGAACAACAAGTGTTTGCCAGTCTTATGCCCAAAGTGGTGGCGAAGGAGAATAATGATGTGTACAAGGAAAACACCATACTACATAGAATTCGGTTCTACGGTCGCAAACAAGAGTCTACCGAACCAGTAGATGACTATGTTACAAAGCTACATGAGTTGGCAGCCCTTTGAAATTTTGGGAATAATGCTTGAAAGTATGATTTGCAACATTGTGACGGTACACACAAATAGCAAGAAGGTGCAGGACAAGTTCATCATGGAGAAAGAACTTCAATTGGACAAAGCCATTGAGATTGCAAGAGCTTTTGAAGAAACGGCAGGGCAGACGCAAAGAGTTTGCGGGTAGCCCAGTTGTAGCGGAAGTCCAGGCCATTACCTCTAGAGGGAGGAAGGCGAAGGAACTAGCTGAACCCAGAGAAGGAAGGTGGGGGAGAAAAGAACCCCTCAAATGTCATAGATGCACCAGCACAAAGCACTTGGCCAATGACAAGGAATGTCCTGTGAGGGACAAAGAGTGATCTGTCTGCAAGAGGATCGGCACTTTGCAATCGCATGCATGTGGCCCAACAAAAAAATGACCATCGATCATGTGGAGGAAGGTGAGGAAGGAGACACTTTGTCCGAAGGGGAAGGAAGACCCACCTTAATAATGGTAAACAGATCGAGAGCTAGGAGGGAAAAGCCCCATTTTGTCATCAGAGTGGACGGGATGGAAACGAGAGTGATGGCTGATTCAGGGTCTGATCTAACAATACTACCCATCCACATGTATAAATAGATGGTGGGAAGCAACAAAGTGGAAGTACTCAGCACCATACACAAACCCACCGTACTTGGAGGCTCCTCAGTAAGTTTGTTGGGATACATCAACAGCGTTGTAGAGTTTAAAGGAAGGGAAACCAGGATCAGAGTTTATTTGGCCAAATAAGGTACAGTGGTCCTGGGGTGGGATGATCAAGCCAGACTAAAGATTAAGCTGGATCGCAGCACGGAGGATCAAGTATTAGCAGCCAATGCGGGAGGAGTGCTGGTGTCGAAAGAAGATTTACACAAGTTGTTTTCCGAAGGTCCGGGAAGAATTAAGAATTATGTGCACAAGATAATACTCAAAACCAATGCAGTCCCTGGAAAGCAGAAAGTGCGCCCCATGCCAACGATGGCTAGAAACATACTGAAGTTGAAACTCAAAACAATGGTGTGAGCAGGCACCATCGAAGAGGGAGAGCATCGGAGTGGTTAAGTCCAGTGATGCTAATTAAAAAACAGAACTCAGAGGACTTGGGAGTATGCATAGACCTCTGCAGCCTCAATGTAGAGGTCATAAAAGACAGCTACCCCCTTTCCAGCATAAATGAACTGATACTAATGATGAAGGAGTCCAAAGTATTTTCCAAGCTGGACATGAGGGATGCCTATCACCAAATACATTTGCATAAGGAATCTAGGCCCTTAAAGATGTTCATTACCCTGTTTGGCACCTATCAGTTCACCAGGATGCCATTCGGCCTATCATCAGTGGCCTCTGCATTCCAGTGGATGATGGATACATTGCTGCGGGACGTGGGAAACGTCTCATATTTTCAAGATGATATATTAGTTTATGCTGAAGATAAGCACACGCACAACATTATACTAAGAAAAGTCCTCAACAAGTTACAAGATGCAGGGGTGAAGCAGAGGTATGATAAATGCATGCTGAGGTCCATGGAAGTGGAATACCTAGGATAGATGATGTCCTGTTGTGAAAACAGAAAAAGAATATCGAGGCTGAGTACCCCAAAAGGAAATACACCTAACACAGGTTACAAAGGAACATACACAGTACTTTATTTTATACTGAACCCAGTTACAAAAAACAGAGCAAAATCGGATAGCTATCGGCCCTCAGTACAACACAACGAACTCCAGCGTGGTTCAGTGTGTTCAGTGAGAGATGCTGTACATTAGAATGCATTTGCTTTTATACATTTAGTGGGCGCGATGTCCAGCCCCACTTCGAGTTAATATTCCTTTTAATACATCACTGATCTAGGGTTCGTGCCAAGTCTCAAATAACCGCATATAACTGGTTTGCCTTTAATACATGTATCAACAAGCGTATGCGATAACTGTGTATTCTAAAGTTTTCCATGCAGGCCTTCTTAAACATTAATACATGTAGTTAAACAGATGTTCTTCGTTCAGTATTTGAATACATTGTCTCAACATGTGCTCGTGGACTAGTTTCATTGAACGAGTAATCCTTCTACACATAGGTCAATGAAGGACAAGGTCTCAGTTCCTGACCTCAACAAGTGGCCTGCAGGCAAATTACACATTAGCTATGTACAGAGGTCAAGACGGCCATGTTGTATTATGGAATGACATCGTCCACCATTTTAGCTCACAGGGTGACTTTTACACAACGAATCCTAAAATGGCGGTTTGACCTAAAATGGCGGCTTACATGGATTTAAGGTCAGGACCTTGCAACAGAGATTTCTTTCACAAGCGACTTTCGAGCAGCTTGGCGTAGGCCAATATTAATATATTTATTACAATAGGAGTCACGACATACTTTCTATTTCGACACTGTCAGGGGATCAGTCCCAAGCAAAACCTTGTACAGGCCATTGTACGAAAAGCCCAAGAACCTGCCAACAAGGACGTGCTAAGATCCTTTTTGGGGCTTGCAGAATATTATGTAAAGTTTCTCCTCAACTTCTCGGAGGGCACAACACTGTTGAGAGATCTGATCAAGAAAGGAGCTGAGTTTACATGGTCACAGGTGCAGAAGGAAGCGGTCAAAGCCATAAACGATAGGATAGTGAAAGCTGCATGCTTACAACCATTTAATCCTGAGAGGGACACGATCATCACCACTGACACCAGCGCAAATGGGTTGGGAGCTGTGCTGACCCAGAAGATGGGAGTAACAGAACTAATAGTGGTATTTGTATCAAAGGCATTGAGTGAGGAAGCCTGCTGAGATTGCAAAATTGTGAGGCTCACGGAATGGGTCAGCAGAGGGTGGCCGGAGGAAAGAGACAACCCAGAAGGCATGAGGCCATATTGGAAAGTAGCAGAAGAAATATTTGAGGTGGAAGGACTGATTATCAAGGGATATCAGGTGATTCTGTCAGTGGGCATGAGGAAAGTCATCCTGTGTAGGGCCCACTCATGACATTTAGGGAATACCATGATCCAACATCAAGTATGAGAGGCTTACTGCTGTAATGCCATGGATCAGGACATTCGTACAATGATCGACAGATGTCACGAGTGTTTGAACAGGGATAAGAGGTTAAAGACAAGATAGGCACCACTTATACCCATCAAAGTTCTGAAAGGAGTGTGGCAAAATGTAGGATTAGACTTTATCCCTCTCTGGAGGTGATGTCTCCCGAAAATAGTTATGGAGTGGTCACAGTTGACTATTTATCAAAGTGGGTGGAAGCCAAATTTGTACCAAATATCACCATGTCAACAATTATAAGTAATGACATCTATGTTCCAGAGGGAAGGTCTACCCAAGGACATTGTCACCGACAATGGAGTCCAATTAGTCTCACGAGAAATGAAGACATTCATGAAAAAGCACAACATACGGCAAATAAAAGCACACTGTACCACCCGCAGGCAATGGGCTGGTGGAAAGAGCAAGCCGGTTCATCAAGGGAGCAATACAGCTGGCCATGCCATATGGAATGGATCCTTTGAAAATGGTCAAAGAATCCATAGCAGTTCACCGCTTGACCCCCCAAAGCTGTCACCCAAGTATCACCCTTCTGCATTCTTAGGAGGAGGAGAGCACCGTCCATGCTGATACCTCCATGGTTAGCTAGCGTAAGGGAAGACGAAGAGGTGAATATGGAAGAGGTAGTATGGAGCATAAAGAACATCAAGGCCCAGATGAAGAAATGGAGCGATTGGCATAGAGCGACCCAAAGTCGAGAAATCAGAGAGGGGGACTTGATCAAAATGTGATTGCTGCTCAAAGATCAAGTGACAGGATCTAAGTTCAGTCGGCCAATAAAGGTAGTACAAAGAGGAACTAACCATGTCTGCACTGAAGATGGCCACACTTGGAACATGAAATGTGTGACAATGTTTGAGAGGCATCAGCCAAGAGAAAGCATGAGAGGAGACAAGCATTCGAGAGCACCAAGATGAGGAGGCAGCAGGGGAACCAGAGAAAGTGAGACCGGGAACGAGCTGCCAGAGTTGATATTTGAATCAATCAGCATGCTGGTTGGTGAGTGAGAGAAGGAGGACCGGCCAAGGCGAGAGCGCAGAAGGCCAGTGAAGTATAATGACTATATTATGGAATAAAACTTTTTTTGTGCTATCAATAGGAGGTATGTAGGACCAATCGTGAGACTCAGCAACACTGAGTTCTCGCAAGACATGAGTTGAGAAGCCGCAGGAAGCGGTAGCCACATCTGAGAGGACTCCAGAGCGACAAGCAGAAGCAACTCCCGGCGTTCCTCCTGCATTAGGATCCATACCCTTACCCAAGCACACACAGACTGCAAGAAAGCCCCAGAGACTTGGACAATATAAGGCTGTGAAGGAAACAGTGTCTTGTAAATAAATGTACACATGTTGCCACAAGTTCGCACCATTAAAGTCAAGGGGCCTCATTACGACCCAGGCGGTAAGTTACCGCCTGGGTCGTACCTTTACCACCATGGCGTAAACTACGTTTACGCCATGGTGGTTGGCGGACTTACCGCCCCATTCCGAGGTTGGCGGGGCGGTAAGTCCCCAATCCCCATTTACCCTTCCCCATTCCCATTTTTGCCCCATAGGGCATAATGGGAGTGGGGAAGGCGTTAATTACGCCACCGTAAATTACGGTGGCGTAATTAACATCAAGGTCCATTAGCGCCATGGATTTTAACACCTGCTAAAAGCAGGTGTTAAAAGCTCCATGGCGCTAAGGGACCTCGTACTCAGGCGGTAAGGGTCGGCGCTGTTTACGGCGCCGTAAACCCCTTACCGCCTGGGTCGTAATGAGGCCCAAGGTTACAACTCTGCAAAAGGCCTCACCATTATACAACAATACATCAATCCCCTATCCTGAATAAATAAGCCTACCAGCTACACAAAACACTACCCCCAAAACCAAGTTTCACCCAAGTCCTCTTCAAGGGAAAGAAAATTACTTCTGGTTAATCCAAGTTGCTCCAAACCTGCGTGCTCCGAGACCCCACATTGGCTGCCATGATTGCAGTGACCATTCATCCCTCCAGGTAGAGACAGAAGCAACATAAAAGAAGACCTCAGTGTGGCATTCAGGTAGACAGAGATGAAAGACTCAGAATGTCTTATATGTATACTTACTCTTTCATCTCTTTTTGCGCTGAGCTGTTCTGTTTCTGCCTTTGGACTATTCTCTGATCATAGGCCCAGACTGCAAAAACAAAACAAAAAAGCTAAAGTTGTCTTTCTTATCTGGTCCAACAAATGCATGCACACCAAGAGCTTTAGGTTTTCCCATGACACAGTCATCCATATCTGTTCTTTACTTTGAATTCTGGGACTTGTAGGTTTTTGATTTTCCCTTCATAAATATAGTCTCACAAGACAAAGAAAAAAGCAGGACTGCATGTCATACCCAAACCCATGCAGAGGAAAACCATAGAGCTCAACAAACCATAATTGTGTTTTTCAAAGACATGTAAGGCATTTTTTATTTATATTTAGATGTGGTTCAGGATGTCTCTGTGATATGCTTGTAAATCATGTGACATAGTGCTGATGTTTATGTGGTTTTAATGGTAAAGCACAGTTTGGCTCACCTTATGGTAGCACAAGCCGAACTCAAGAACATGACTCTGCCAGTTGCTTGCAGATGCAGTATTGAAAATGTAAAGTTTCCAGTACTGTCAAATATTTAAAGGAGGCTCAGGACATTATAATATTATGAGGTCTTGGAATGTATCCACGTTTGGTTCATCCTCGTCGGATGTTGTCCCAGGAAAGGGATGGGACTCTCTGGTTTGTAATGTATGCAGCATCATGACTATTGCGTGCATGTCTGCATCTGCATGTGATATTTTTTCATGTGTGTTTTTATTTGAAACAAAAGTCAGATGAGATTTTTCACCCAACAGTTTCAGGCTTTACCTATTTGCCCCATTGAGGATGGTGAGTACTTGCTTTTGTCTGGGGTGGCAAATGATTCTCACCATGGGGTGCATGCTATGCTGAGGCATCTGGCTTCCACTTTGGCTAAACATAGTCTCAAGCTTTACCATTGCCACATTGGCCACATTGGGGATTGTGAGGTAGTGGGTGTCTGCTTTTGACTGGGATGGCAAAGGATTCTCACCCAGGATGTGCATGCTATGTTTAGGAGTCTGGTTTCCACTTTGGCCCAACATAGTCTCAAGCTTTACCCTTGCCACAGCGGGGATTGAGAGGTTGCTCTGTGCCTACTTTTGACTGGAATGGCAAAGGATTCTCACCTAGGGGGAGCATTATATGCTTAGATGTTTGGCTTCTACTTTGGCCAAGCATAGTCTCACACATTACTCTTGCCACACTGGGGATTGTTACTTAGCAGATCTGATGGACCATCCATTAAGTGTGTATGTTCTGGAGACCCCATTTAGGTTCCTATACATAGTGTGGGGTTTTCATGTGAAGTAAAGTACTCACCTTTAGTGTAGAGATTCATCTATATCTATATTATATTGTCCTCAAGACCTTCCTATTCTCCTCCTTCTTCCCCCTCCACCTCCCCTGGTAGTTCCACCTGTTTCTATGTCTGGTTGCCTGGATCCCTCATTCAACCAGTCTCCCCCTCACCCCTTTACGAGCACTTGCCGTCAGGTACCCGTCCTCGACTAGCCTACTGAGACTAGCCCACCCCTCCCTTGTACTAGCTGACCCCATCCCTTGTTCCCTGGGCACTTGCCCGTGTGGGCCTCACTTAGCACTTGCCCAGCCACTTGTTCCCCCTGCCCCCTTGCACTTCTCCCTCTTCCCCTCTCCCTGCACTTCCTGCTATTGCACTTGCACGTACGAATGTCACAAGGCCTAGTAGGACCATTACTGTTATTTTCTTCTCTGTCCCCCCCCCTTCACCCCGACCACCCTTTTGTATTGTGGCACCTGGAAACACTTTTTGATGTATAGACACCATACAACTGCTCAATAAATGAAAATAAATAAACGTTTATGTAAAGACTGTATTTATTGTGTGGACAATCTTTTCTTGTGTACTTGTGGCGGTTGACTTTTACTTTGGCAAGTCGGTTTGACTTGAGGGTCTTGACTTGTGGTTAGCAGCAGACTTCATTTTCAATCATTGTACCTCATTATGGTTGCAGACATATGCACACAAACACCTCACCCATTACACGTAAATCATAGAAGAGAAATCCATCCATGTTGTTAATTTCGCTTTGATCATCTTTCTAATGTACATAGACAGGGCAGTGGGAATGTGAATTGAGAAACAATCATATGTAGCAAACTTTACTTTTCATGTCCAGTGAGAACATTTCACATAATGTTTACAGAAGTAATCGAATTGTGGGCAGCAGTGACAGAACAGTGCTATGTATTTTTTGTTTAATTATATATCCAATTTTTTTGTAGAACTTTGGTTGGACGTGTTTTTGTTTCATTGCTTTAATCCTGTTCAATTGCTTATTTTACCAGCTCACATTGACTTCTGCAGCATTATAGACAGCCCTTGGCAGCCTTATTCACCTATATGATTGCTATAACTGCTGGTTTTGTAGTAATGTAGGGGCTGAGTATAGACAGTACTCCTCACTGTACTCCTGCAGACCAGTACAAATTACATCACAGGCTCCAGTGTAAAATGTGTGGACTGATTACTGTATTACAAATGTCAAGGTCAGAAAATTGTGGCTTAGTTCATGATTGGCTGCATGGCATGGCAGACTATACCAATATGTGTCTTGAAACACATAGATTTGGTTTGGCAGGGTGCATGAACTGATTAAAATGATTAATCTTTGACTACAGAATGTACTAAGCAATGCTTTCCACTACACATGCGTTAGACACTTATTACTGAAAGTAAACTATTTCTGTGGCATGTATGCTTTTTTAGTGTGATTCCTGTTGAATGGTTTAACACTTTTACATTGGGTGTTCCAATATCAAGAATATTGATATTATGATTTTTGCATGCAATTAAAAGGCATACCAAAAAGGTGTGCTTAGCAACGCATTCTAAAATCATTCAGCACAAGTGCAACAAAGCAAAATCTGAATGAGAATCAGTAATAGTTCGCAAATCATCCTACAAACTCTGTGATGCTCTTAATTAGTCAGTAAGTCTTCCCCAAATCATTGAGAAAAACATGTTTCATGTTGATGCTCTTGAAGTAATCAGCAGGTCATAGCAGAATCATCCCAAATCATCAGGGACACAGATACGATGCTCTTGAAGTAATCAGCAAGTCATCCTAAAATCATCAGGAACAAAGAGTTTTCTAAAATAGGGATGATGTTGGCATAATCAGCAAGTCATCCTAAGCTCATCCCCAAATCACCACGCACCATTCTGAGACATTTGCTGATGACTTTAACAGTGTGTTGACGTCTGATGATGTGGGAATTACCTTTTCTGTAGTTCAATGATCATCAGATGACTCCAGTATGGTCTCTAAAGTCATACTTTTAGGCCAGGGTTAGCTCCAAATATCCAAAACGACGGCACATGTCGGTTTGGCAGGGTGGCTCTGGAAAATACAGCGGCCATAAGAAATGATTGCTCAAATAAAACTCTTGTATCTTTTTAACTAAAATGAAATTCATGCTATTGAACGTTAGATTAAAATCCTGAGGGGAAAATGAACCGGAATTGAAGCAACACTATCTTGGAAGAGCTGCACGAGTCATGTAAATAAGGTATCTTGCCAAGTATCACACTGGTTTCAGAAAAAGCAGGGTTTTATCAAGGATTGATAAACATCTGTCTCCTCCTGCTGAGGATCGACTCAATGGCATTTAATGGTTCAACTGTCCTGTGAACAGACATTCTTTCTGTGTGCTGGTGGGAAGAGAACCTTTTGAAAGTAAAGCGGAAAGCAGAGTTGTGTTTACCGTCACCGTTCCCCAACCGATTCTAGTGTTACATGGAGCAAGGTGCATTCACCCTATTCATCCAAAGGGTCACCACATGTGCAAGGGTTGAGTTCAATCCTGCTCTGCCCTTCTCAGCACTATGTCAACTCAAGATTTGAAATGCAGCCGGTATTTTCCAACCATGCCGCTCAAACATTATTGTCAGACAATGGGTCTCATCACGTGGTTGACGCTAAAAACCAGCCTGTACCGGCATGGCGTTAATAACATGTCCGGCTTGGCACCAACCCGCAAATAGCGGGCGATCAAGAGTGCGCGAGCACGCGCACACCTGCATGCCGGTAACGGGCGTACCACCATGCCGGTAATGACCCTCAAACCCCCAGATAGCAGCATCGATGAATACGCACAGAACGCCTCCGCCCTCGGCAACCCCTAAATAGCGGTACTGGTATCAACACAGTGCTAATAACGGGCCCGTTAATACTGGACACGGAAGTAACGTCATTGCGCCCGAACAGGAAATGCCATGCTGCCATCTTCAAAAACACAATCCATTGCGATCCTCCACCTACAGGACCTTCAACACCACAACTCCTAGGCCACAATGGACAACATGTCAAAGGCCACCCGTAAAGGCATGGCCCGCCTGCGCAAACCACGTTTCACGGACGATGAGCTGAACATGTTAGCCGACACCCTAGTGGTGAATGCTGAAGTGGTGTTCTGCAACGACCTCAGGCATCCAGCCCAGCTGAAGAAGAAGCCAATCTGGGAAGAAGTTTCCCAGAAAGTAAGTGCAGTCGGCACCACCGCACGCACAGTGCGCGATTGTAAAAAATGGTGGGATAACCTCAGGCTGAGAGTCCGGTACATCTTGTCGGCCAATCGGAGCCAGGGGCTGGCAACAGGAGGAGGACCACACTCACCACTGAAATTGGCCAGATAGGAAGAGACCTGCAACTCTGTCATAGATGAGGAGTCAATCGAAGGAGTCGGTGGAGCAGAGTTTGGTGTGCCAACATCGGCAGATGAAGGTGAGTGTCCCTACAAAAACACGATAACTAATCAACTTCATTGTCCTCCAAATGTGGCAGCAACGCCAGCCTATACATGGCCCATCATGCACACCTACACATATCCATATACACATGTTGGGGCCACCACTATCCCATCACAATGCATGCTGCGCCCATACACAAATACACACCCGACACACATATTAGGTGCACGTGTCACCCAGGACGACACTCCCAACAGACATCAAGGCCCAACAGCAGCCAACATGGTGTACATGTGAACACCAGTATGATTTCAAAATACACCCTCCACCCTTGCATGTACACAATCCCCCACAAAGCCAGGCATGCAACTGATCAGATGGTGCCAAATGGCCAAAGACAAATGCATGCATAATGCAAGCACCACCAGCACTGATGCCCTGCCACTCTCTGTCTCCCACAGGTATGGATGCAGACAGTGATGAAACACATGGGGGTGCACAATGCACAACAGTAGCCTAAAGGCCTAGGAGGCAAGGTGATGGCACAGGACCATCAACCTCAAGTGGACCAAGGATGGGCCAAGCGGCAAGCGGATCAACAACTGGTGACAATACAGCCACACAGAAACCCACACAGGAAGAGCAGACACCTGCCCCTGCACCCCTGGTCACACTATCCACACTGGCTGAGGACACAATAGCCATGGAGGATGGCACACAGTCTGCTACTGCCAGCACAAATGGGGAGATGGCTGCATCGGCACATCATAGTGTCGATGAGGGAGCTGACCCGGACAATGAGGACGATGCAGGACTTGTCCACTCAGAGCCCGTAGTTCACACACCAAGCCCGCAGGCCACCCCACAGGACACACCTCGGCGGGACTCATTTGACCAAGGCAGCCATGTAGAGTGGTCTCCGGCAATGCACAGCCCCATGATTCATGCAGTGCCACCACATCACCCACCGACCACAACCCACACTGCCATACGGGACCTTGAGGGACGTCTGTCCAGGATGGAGGCCCGGCAGGAGGCGATGCAAGGCTATGTGCAGCAGTACCTTGCTGAAGGGGAGACAACACGCCGTATCATCCAGGACAGCACTGCGGCCGTAATCCAGGCCATCAACTCAAGTGCACAGCAAGTGCGCAATGGCTTCAATGCCTTGGGTCAGATCCTCACCAGGATTGCTGACAGCATGGAGCAACGGCAAACCCTGCCCCTGGGCTCACAACCATCTGGCTCATCTGCATCAACCACACCAGCGAGTTCGAGGCAGACCAGCCCCATGTGCATGTCCCTGCGGAGTTCGCGGCGCTCAGAGATCCAACCCCCACCTCCCAAGGGGGCTCCACAGTAGCAGGGCCATCCTGCAGAAACTATTTGGGTATACATCCAGACACATGTCGTTCCATAGTTGACTTTGTGTGTTAGGGGGTGGTGGAGGGTGGTGGTGGGTGTAGTGTGTAGTACTGGGGTGTTTGGGGGCATGGGAGTAGGGTGGGGGGAGGTGAGGGCATGGATTGTTGAATCATGTTGTACAAAATATCTCACAAATACACCTGTTGTGTAGCAAACATCACATGAGTGGACATTGCTGATTTGTTGTTTGTCAATTTATTGCTTCATGGTGAATCATGCACATGTGCCCACACACCCAGTGCCCACAGTACCCTACACATGGCACCCTCTGCATCAAAGTACATCAGAATGATTGGTCTATGACCAATTGCCGCACTGCGCGACCCTCACACGTTTCGCGTCCTGTCCTATGTCCCACATCTACTCCTTTCTCTCCTTCTACCTCACCAGGTGGTGGCAGCTCCACGTCAGGTGGCAGGGGTATGTTCCGCCGGATGCACATGTTATGCAGCATTGCACATGCCATGATGATCTTGCCCACCTTCTCAGGCCCGTATATGAGTGCCCCTCCCAAACGTCTGCTCAATGACCACACGCGTGCGTGTATGTGCACGATTGAAGTCCTCCTTGTGCCTGTTCTGCAGGTTCCTGACAGGGGTGAGTAACCGCACCTTCAGGGGATATCCAGCATCACCTAAATGGGAGCAGAAGGAGGTATGTGTGAGGATAAGGATCAGTTGACAAGTGTGCTCAGCCTCAAGTTCATATGCACAATCTCGTCAATGGCAGCCACATCCACATGACTGTCAGCCCTGTACGGTGCATGCCAATCCATGGAGGGACCCTTGGGTGACATACACGAACTAGGGTCCTAGGCTTTTAAACCACCAGGCGACCCAATGTACATTTTAGCTAGGGGCATTTTGTAAGCAAATATGAGGGCTGTGTGTCGGGGGATGACTCAAGAAACTTCCATTCCCCACAATCCATCTCCTCCCATGGCCAAGAGGGCATTCCCCTTGCATATGCATGTACCCCCCCATCTATCTCCTCCCATGGCCCAGAGGGCATTCCCCTTGCACATGCATGTACCCCCCCAATCCATCTTCTCCCATGGCCCAGAGGGCAGACTCACCCAACAGCCAGCCACTTCGTACAACGTCTCCTTCCATGTAGCGGGGTAGTGAGGAGTTCTGCAGCACCATTGCATCATGCGTGGATCCTGGGTATCTGGCACAGCAATATGTTATCTGGCTGACATCACACACCATCTGCACATTGATGGAATGGCATAGCTTCCGATTGCGGTACCCCGCTCCACGGCATGTGGGACAACCAACTCTACATGGGTGCAGTCGAGGGCACCAATTCCATTGGGCATGCCTGTCAGTGCATGGAATGCTATTTTGGTGGCATTTGCCTCCTGTGGTGTCCTTGGTAGGGATATGTGGGCACTTGCATGCTTCAGTAGTGCATCCAGCACTTGGTTTAACACAACAGAGAAGCATGATTGGGACATGCCATGCATTTGGCCCACTGTGTGTTGGTAAGTGCCTGTGGCCAGGAAGTGGAGCACAGATGCCACCTTCAGCAAAGAGGGGATGGCTGTGCGGATGTTGATCAGGCTGACCAAGTCATCCTGTATTAATTCCACTATGTTGGTGATGGTGTCTCTGTCCAGGCGGTACAGGGTGTGGATCTGTGCTGGGGTTAAGTCAAATGGATTGGCCCTTATACATGGGATTGTTGGCTGTCTGCGGGGAGCGACTGCCTGCACTGGTGGGATTTGCTGGGCATGTCTCACCCTCCTTCTTCTCCTGCGTCTCCCCCATGTTTCCTGTTGTGCTGCCTGCTCAAGGAGTAGCAGTGCAGGCATGTCCTCCAGGCCCAGTATGGCAAGTACAAGTGGTAGCATTTTGGCTCGGAAGGGGGTGTGGTGTATGGGTGTGTTCCTTTTGTGCTGACCCTGACTCCATTGCCTCCACCTGTGCTGATTGTGTGCACCGGTGGCACTTGGTTACACAGCAGTTTGCTGTTTACGGGTGGTCCGCGATGCCGGTATTGCCGGCATCATGGTGGCCCTTCTTACCGGCATCGAGATGCCGGTATGTACTTGTCCGTGCGACTCGTGGTGTCCCCTTCTTTGCAGGATGCCGGTATTAAGGCCTCCCCAACTGCGCGCGTGCCCGCATACCAGTACGGTGGTGCATGGCCACAGCGGGTCCTTGATGATGCCGGTAGCACCGGCAACTAGGGTCATGATACACCAGCCTGGTGATGGATGCCGGTATTGCCTTACCGGTGCCGTTCTTACCGGAGCCCCAACCTTGTGATGAGGGCCAATGTGTGAGCAGTGCCCAGTTGAGTCCACACTCCCATGATGTGCTTGCCACCCCGAGCCATGCAGTGTGGTAGGAATCGGCCCCGTTCAAATCCAGCACTCGCATGCAACACATAAAAACAAATCATGCACGCTGTCACAGATAAGAGACATAGAAAACTCACCACACTCACTCATTGATCACTGCCTTCCCACTCACGCTAAACTCTTGCTTCCTCCGTCTGTTCGTCAACTCCTCCAGAGTCCAGACCTGTCAGCTCAGTCCCTGCATCTGCGCACTATGAGGGCACATGTAGAGCAACTTCATAATGAACAGGCGCGGGTGTGGCCAGGGGACAATACCCAAACTCTTGCTGCCGCTGCAAGAGAGAAACCAAAACGGGCTCAAAGCTCATTATACCCAGCAGCCCCAACACAGAACCTGCGTCAGTCACGCTGCATGTGGGTCAAACAGACTCATTTAAAATAGAAACGCAGAATTTGTTGAATGTTGATGCACTTACTTAGCTTTTTACTGTAAGTTCATCAACATTCTACAAACAGTGCTTTCATGATTTCATAATGAAGTGTTACCCATGTCCTCACGCAGCACCAAAATAGGTCCATGGTACCGAAGAGCCAGTCCAACACTTCGCTGCATGTGCCTGAAGTGAGCGTACCATTATTTTGCAGCCGGGCTTTCGTAAACTGTGTTTCCACAAAAATAAATAGAAGTATGTTTGAGTTTCCCATTACAGGACATCTCCTGTGCACCCCAATGGAACACAGAAACATTTTTGAAGTCAGAGTGACATCAAAAAGAAATTATTTATTTTTGAAATCGGAGCCCAGCCCCAGGGGTTGCAGAAGCAGTGCCAGAGGTTGCGGTTGCGACACCTAGATACCCCCAAACGACGTCCCTGCTAATTTTTAGACAGATTTCATCCCCAGATGAATTTTTTGAATTATTCAACTCACAAAGTAGGCTGCACAATAGTATAGTGTTTGCTGTACCTGAAAAACACTTTTTTTTCTCCAAAAAGTGGGATGCCAGCAACTTAGCATGATTTTGAGGGCCCAACCAAAATTGTGAACACCTTTAATGAAAACCAGTGTAGTAATGACAACTGATGGTGTTTCTTCTCTTCGTTGAGATAGGGCTGGACTGAGGAATGTCAGGAAGTGTCATAACAGTAATTAGTACCCGGCGAGAGTCAAGCAGAATGTAAAACACATTCTGGTTGGCTCTCCCTGGGTCGTTACCCGGCTGAGAATCCGTCGGCCGGCATTTCCCTGCTTTGTCCACAGCGGGGGCGTGGCAGCCCCTCAGCCAACGAGGAAGGTCGAAGCGGGCCATCCACGAACCGAGCCTCCACATGACTGGAGGCCGCCATCGTCCCCCGCCGGGGACTCAGGGACGTTTTTTTTTCTTCTTTTTTTTCCCCTCCCTTCTTGCCCCCCGGCTCTCCCAACCGCACTTACCTTCTTATCTTTATTTTTTCAGTAGCGGACGCGCTGGGAAGAGAAATGTTCCCAGCATGTCCGCTCTTGATGGCTGCCATGGAAAGAGAAAACGGATTCCGTTTTCCCTTCCCCGGTGGCCATTTTCTCTGGCATTTTTTTTTTCTGTTCCGACAGAAAAAAATGCTTTTAGTACGCCGGTATTGCAGGGCTTGCAGACCAGGGTACTAATAGCAATATGCCCCTTGCTTTGCTCGGGCCTATAACTATGGGCCCCAGGGTCTTACCCCGGTAAGATAGCTCAGCAGGTTGAGCACTCGCTGCTGCGATCTGAGTGTAAGCTGCAGGTCGCAGGTTCGTATCTCGGCAAGGCCACCTCAGCCTTTCATCCTTCCGAGGTTGATAAATGAGTACCAATTTCGGTTGGGTGATATTGTATGTAAATATGTGCTCTGTAAAGCGCTTTGGATTAAGGCGCTATATAAATAACACATCATTATCATTATTACCTGATTCAGTAATGTCCCCCGCCGCTGAGGGCATATTGCTTAATTATTGTAACTCTTATTTTATAATATTATTTTCATTGTTGTTATTGTTCTCAAATGGAAAATTTCATGGCCATACAGATGGCAACGTATTGAGTGAAATATTGCTGTGCCTTTTAACAGGGACATTTGGTAAAACGTGTCTAAAAATATAATTAGCATATGTGTGAGAGGGATGTAACTTTGTATAAATAAGAGACCCAAATGTTTAATCTGAACTGAGAAACACGCTCACTGCTGGGATCTATGTGCGTTCTGCAGGTCACAGGTTTGAATCCTAGCAAGGTCTACTGAACCATACATACTGCTGACCATATACCTCAGATTTATATGGTTAATGCCATATATGGTCCGCAACTTATATGAGTACAATGCTGTTGTGTCAGACTCTTGGTCCTCCTAATGAATATTCACGTACAGATAGCAATGTGTTGAGGAATCGTGCGTTCCTTTTTAGTTTGTTTGATATGAACTTTTGGATTACAATTTGATGGGTACTGCCTCTACAAACTTGACATGTTTATAAAAACTATTTCTGTGGTAAAAAGAAATAAAGGGTTATTTGTTTCTTAATAGAGTGTGCAGGGTTTTGTGTCAGTTGGCTATTCCTCTGACTTTATCCGGTACTAGGTTTATGGGGCATTAAGTGAAATTTCGTGGCATCACTGGTCATTTAAGGATGCACTTGGCATATGAAAGAAGGACCTAAATATATAAAGCTGTAACTTACATATTATTACCATAACTAGGCTGTAACAGAAATGAAATAACAGTATCTTGAAAGGCTACAATAGCCATACTTTATTATGGCAGCACACAGGGAATACGGGCCTTTCCTTGGCGTATGATTACTAGACTTGACGTGGCAGCAATAATTGGTATAAAGTGGCAGTAATAAATTGCCATGTGAGGCTGTAGTGGCATATGCATGGTAGTGCCTATGGCCTATGTTGGTTCTACCTGTGTCATGACATGACCTCCTCCACGGCATATTGAGACAGCATCCTAGTAAAAACGTGGTTGGCATCTAAAAACCTCATATGTCCAATTTAGTATTGGTTTGGTATTTTATGAAATGTAAGCTTTTGTGCATTTTTTGCACTTCTTAGTCACTTCAGCTGATAACATTGGGGTTGCATGACATGTGATGTCATCGAGGTCCCAGGTCATATGACATCACTTCCTGTGATGCCATCTGGTGAGTGATGCCACTCCCGCTAGCCCTGGCATTTTGGTGAATTGACGTCTCTGGTCGGTGCTTGTTACAATGAAAATGAAAAGGGGTAAAACTATTTACTGTACTGTGTTATCATACACTGAACAGTGAAAAAGAGCTGTAACCAATACCGTATTGTACTCTCAGTGTACCAGAGTACACATGTCCGGGAACACAACTGAATATCCTGTTGCAGATTCAAAAATCTACTGTTTCTCTTTTGTGGAACAGCTCGACAAAGCACAATATACTGCCCGTCGCCCCTAGTGGGTACAGAATGCATATCGTATCTTAGTTGCCGCCGGTGCCGCACTGTGAAGAGAGTGGAGAATCCAAGCTTTTTCACCACATGCCTATTGGCGATGGGGAAAAAAGAACAAATAGGTCGGAGGCCACTGAACCACACAAGTGTTACTGTTCAGGGACAAGGTCGACTTAAAATATCGGTCAAAATTACAAATCTCAATGGCAACTGTAGTCAAAAATATTGCATATTGTATCCGCCACGTTCCGATCATGCATGTGAGCAGCTCTCATGGCAGATTCATTTCTATGTGTGCAGAGGCGTTGCTAGGGGGGGCTAAGGGGGCTATAGCCCCTGGTTTTTTGGTTGTAGCCCCGGATAGAATCTCAGGAACTACAACCAAAAGGCTAGCTATCCTCGAGTCGCCACAGTCCCAACGTTAGCGTAGCCCGGGTCTTTTCCAGTCCTAGCAACACCCCTCTATGTGTGTGAGATGTAAAGAAGGACAGCAACCGCTACCAAATGACGTTCCAGGAGCTGGAGAGCCATGTTGCAGGCTAGGCATATTGCTAGATTGCTAAGTTACATCATGTATATATATATACAGCACTAAGGCCCCAATAGCGCCAACAAGCAACCCTAATGCTGGCATGTATGTTAAGAAATCATACAATCCGAGGTTGAGTACACGTGTGCACCACCACCTCTAGGCATGAAGCTAGTTTCCCCTGAATTTATTGGACCTCAATTTGTTTTAAAAAAAAATCTCCACAAAAATGCAGTTGATTTCTAGTCGCAGTGCACTGCCGAGATATATTCAAGGGACTGTCAGTGCAATAGCGCATGAAAAGTAATGGCTCCTGTTATTCCGTTCATATGACTTTTGCACAAAAAGGTCACCAGACAGATATTTGAGGCTGCTTCAGACGTGACTCGTGTTCATTAATCTAAATTTGGAGTATCCACCGGACTTTTATACCTGTTGAAAGAACATATCTCCGAATTTGATGGCACACCTTCTCGATAATGCAGAACTCTGGCATGGCAGATCTGAATGTAATTTTAATGAGACTTCAGCGCTGCTTTTGTTGGACACCTCATCCTTCCTGATCTTAATAGAGCTGTCCGGCAGTGAATTAGTAGAAGCCATCTCAAGAAGAATCCCAGAAATATATTACTTCAGGAGAAACAATGTCCGACTTCGTGCGAAGAGCTTATGCAGCGCTGCACAGAATGGCCAGCCTGCTGGACAAGCTGCCATTCTTAAATGAACATTTCTTTGGCACTCTACATTTGGGTGACATGTTGTGCTAAATCACTCATTCCTAGAGCTCTGTTGCCAATACATAATGAAAGTACACACGTTGCCGACCACAAAGACAACAAAGGGCTTCCAGTGTATTTAATGGTTGCTTTGTTTTATGACGAGGCCGTTCTCTCATGAAGCACATTGACTGGGGCCTTTTTAAAGTGTGTGACTGACAAATTGATAGGCCACAATTCTGTCAGATATCACATATCACAGTTCCCCCCCACTCACACCTTTAACACCCAGGCTGCCACAAAGGATCACATTAAGTTTGGAGGAAAGTGAAAAAACAGGATGCATAATAATTTCCCCTTGTTTTTTTCAGTCCTCATGCTTTCAGTTGCAAATCTATGCTAATACCTCCAGCCTATACACGGGTGGTTAGTGGGGTGAGGAAGGGGGGGGGGAATTTGGGGGCACCTACAATAAAACAGAGGAATTACTGCCAGTGGAACTATTTATGTATGTATTTATTTATTTAATATTACATTTGCAGGAGCACACTGAGCCCTTGGGTGTCTAAGCGCTAGTTACAAGCAGATAGAGTTTCCTCTGAAGCAGGTAGTGGCCAGAAGGGACACTAGTTGAACAGGTAAGACTTCAATTGTTTACAGAACCTCTGTAGAAGGATTCTGCTCTCAAGGCAGGTGGGAGTGAATTCCAGAGCAGGGCAGCTGAGACCGGGAAGCTGGAACCTCCGGCTTTGGATCTCTTGAACCTAGGAACGATCAGGCAATTATGGCAGGCAGTATGTGTTGGTCTGGTAGTGGATGATATGGAGAGTCTCTGGGCTAGCTAGCTCGGGGCAGTGTTTCAGACACATCGATGGGTAATGGTGAGGATTTTAAATTTGATTCTTTCTCTGGTCATGTTTCTGGAGGCCAAGGGCAGCGCGGAGAACATTGTTCTGTATGGTTTGATTTTTGTTTTCTCTGTTATTTTTGGAGGTCCCATAATGAGGGCTTGTGCAATGTTAAGGCAGTTGTTGTGATTAGGTAGGGTATTGGTGAGCTTTGTAGAGTACGCAGATGCACAGGCAATGGCATTGACATGGAGTGACATGCTCAGTGTACTGTTGAGGTGGGAGCCAAGAGCCTTGACAGCAGGAGATATGTGGATAGAGTGGCTGTCAATGATGAAAGATTGGTAGCCTGGGCTCAGCTTGGCGAGGCAGGCTGGGTTACCTACAAGAAGGAGTTTTGTTTTTTCATGGTTGAGGCATAAGAAATGAGTGGCCAACCAGGCTTGGATAGTTTTGTAAATGGAGTTGAGTTTCAAGGATTCCTGGTAGTGATCACCGGATAAAGGGATCAGGAGCTGAGTGTCATCAGCGTAATTTGTGTACTTGATGACGAGTGAGTCAAAATGGTCAAACGGTGATTTGGTGTATACATTGTAGAGGGGGGTGAAACACAAGAGCCTGGTGGTACCCCGCAAGTGGTGGCAGTAGGAACATCTGAGTCATTGTTGGAGAAGACTCTTGAGGTGTGGTCCACGAGGAAAGATGCAATCAAGTTGGTGGCGGCAGTCGAGAAGGAGGCAGAACTGGTGAGTTGGTGACAGAGGGTGCAGTGGTCGACGAGGTTGAATGCATCAGATAAGACTAGAAGCATACGATGTGAGAGATTGCCAGAGTCTCTGGAATCATCGAGCTGGTTCATGAGGTCCAATAATGCAGTTTCTGTGCTTTGTCTTGGATGGAAGCCGGATTGCCGAGGGCTGAGGATGTGGTTTTGTACTAAATGTTGCTGAATCTGAATATAGGTAGCTTGATATATGATTTTTAAGATAAAGGGGACTGTGGAGATGGGCCTGTTGTTGGTAGGGTTAGCTGGGTCCATTGAGGGCTTCTTAAGGAGGGATGAGATCCAAGATTCTTTGACAATGGCAGTGATTTCTTGTTTGAAGAGGTCAGCGCATTACTTGATGAGTGGTGCGGGACAGATATCGCCTCTGCATCAAGAGGGTATGAGTCCTTTTAAGATGTTAGCAACTTCAGCCTTAGTGACTGAGTGGAATCCGAAGGGGTGAATGAGCTGGGGTGAATAAGGGGCATGGGAGGAGGGACATGGACCTGATGGAGGATCGCTTCAATTGGATGTTATTATGTAGAAGGTCAATTTTGCCAAGAAGTGTGTTCTGGACTTCACCACACCAGGTATCATTCTTGATAACGGTAGACGGGGGGACGTTGGGGATTCCAATTCTTTAAGAATAGTAAAGAGTTCACGGGGGCTGGATTCAGTGGTTGCAATCTGATTGTTATAGGTGGAAGCCTTGGTGGCTTGGATGGCCCTTATGTAGTCTGTGGAGAGAATGAAAAGTGAGATGTATTCCTTGCTGACGGGTCTTTGCACCAGATGACTTCAGAAGCACGCTTCATGGAAGCGCATGGTACGAAGTTGTGGTGTGAACCACGGGTTCAGTGTACTTGGTGCATTTGTATGTTCATTCTTTGGGAGGGGCAAGTGTGTTGATGGCTAACATGAGCGGGGGATTGTAGTGGTTGGGTGGGAGGAGGAATGTGAGTGAGAAGTTTTCAGAGGCAGTCACTGGTGAGGTTGTGAGTGCACTGCGAGATGATTGGGAGGGGACATGCTGAGGGAATACAGGTTTGCTGTTGAATGGAATGATGAAAGTGATGATGTGGTGGTCAGACCATGTGCCTGGAAGGTTAGATAGGACCATGATGTTGCGTTATAGTCTAGTAGTCATTCCAGGGTGCATCCTAGAGTGTGTCAGGTGAGGATTGTTTGGGTGAATCCTAAGGCCGTTGTGGAACTGGCGAGGGAATCTGCATCTTTGTCAAGTAGGTCTCAGTAGCCATGGTTGAGGTTGCCAAGGGCAATAGTTTTGAAGTTTGGTTTGAGGAGTCGGGTCAGGTCTGCTTCAAAGGAGGTAGTGGGCCGTAGATAATGTGGAAGGTTATGGTGGATGTAGGTCTAGATCTATCAGCAGCGTTCAACCTTGTAGACCATGACAAACTTTGTGAAACACTAACAAAAGACTTTAACTTCTCCAACAATGCCACACTCTGGATTAAATCATTCTTAGCAGAACGAACATCTAGAGTTGCCATGGGGAAGGAGGCCGTGGACCCCATAGCGGTTCCCATAGGAGTTCTCCAAGGATCCTGCCTTTCCCTGACCCTGTACAATGCCTACACAAAACTCCTATTCTCAGCATTAGACAATATGGGTGTCATCTACACAAACTTTGCAGATGACACCCAGATCCTTATCCACATCACTGGGGATTACACCCAAGACTCTCAAAACATCAACAAAGTCTACGCCATCATTCAAAACTGGATGGCCTTAAATAACCTTTGCCTTAAAGATGAGAAGACGGAGGTCCGCATCGTGGGTTCCCAAACTAGAATAAGTAGTCTCCACACAGATTACTCACATATTAGTATTGACGGTACCCTAATCCCAGTACTTAAGCAAATCAAAATGCTAGGAGTTTATACAGATGCTAATCTCACCATGAATAAACATATCTCAGCCCTCTCCTCTTCAACAGCATACACTGCCAAACTCATCGCCCTAAGCCACCAATTCCTCACACCCACTAACTGCATAACATTGGCCAGAGCATTGATACTAACCAAACTTGACTACTCGAATGCCCTCCTACTAGGAACGTCCAAAGCTCATATCAGTAAGCTTCAACTACTGCAAAATAAAGCCCTTAGAGCGGCACTAAGCATAAAAATCAGAACATATCCCCAACATTAGAAGAGCAAACCACTGGCTGCCTATCAATGCCAGAATCATCTTTAAGATATTATGGGCCTCATTACACGGTAGGCGGTGAGCCATGGCGCTATTAGCGCCATGGCTCATGCCGGTAAAATACCGGCACCGCCTTGGTGGAAAGGGGATTTACCGCCCCATTCCAAGGTTGGGGGGGCGGTAAATCCCCCTTCCACCATTGCCCTTCCCCATTCCCATTTCTGCCCCATAGGGCTCTATGGGAATGGGGAAGGTGCTAATTACGGCACCGCAATTTTGCGGTGCCGTAATTAGCTCCGAGGTCCCTTTGCGGGTGGGATTTTAACGCCTGCAAAAAGCAGGCGTTAAATCCCCCAACCCGCAAAGGGACCTCGTAGTAAGGCGGTAAGGATTTACCGGTACCGGTATTTTACCGGTAAATCCTTACCGCCATCCGTGTAATGAGGCCCTATGTGTTGTACATAAATGTCTCATGAATAAAGCACCCAGCTACCTCAATAACACCATTACGAAAATAATCTCCAGTAGGACCCTCAGATCCAATATCCAGTTTCTGTTGGAGATCCTGCATTACAAATATAAAAAAGCGGAATTAGCAGCTTCAGAGTCCTCACCCCTACTCACTGGAATGCCCTACCACTCAGCATCAAAAATGAGGAAACCACTTTAGGGTTCAATAAAGCATTGAAAACTTGGCTGTTCAACCAACCTTGAACCTGCAAGCTACTCTGCTAGGCTCTAACTGTGATACTAGGGTGGCCTTGAACTGTCATCTGTAACAATGATTAATTTATTTGTCTTTAGGTATATATGTTGAAATGAAGATTCGTTATGTGCATCACATGTTTTCTTCCGATTGACTGTAACTCTGTACAACAAACATTATAAGCTGTCTGTAACCTCACTGTGATACCTATGGGTCTGTGCGTGTAACACATGTAATAAATAAATAAAAGTAGGGTTCAATGATATCTTGTCTGTGAGTGATTGACAGTTCGGGAGGGGGGTAGAAGTTATGCTGTGGATGGGCAGTGTGTTCTTATGGATGAGGGCTACTCCCCCCCACCTTTATGCGTCTCTGTTATTTGTAAGGATAGTATAGTTGGGTTGCATGGAAATGAATAGAGCAGAGCCAGCAGCCTCGTGCCACCATGTTTCACTGATGGCTAAGATGTCGAATTCATTAAAGGTGATCAGGTCAAGGATGTCTGGCGCATGGCCAATGAGCGAACGTGCATTGATTGAGGCACATTTGAGGCTGAGTGAGCAAGTGTGGGATGTGGTAGGGTGGGGAAGGTTGAGGGTGGCGGGCATGGTGGGGGTGTCCCCAGAAATTTGCTAGAGAGGGGAAGTACCCAAGGTGCTGAGGTCTGCCTAGTAAGGCAGGTGTTGCGAATGGGTAGTGGAGGTGGGAGGATCAGAGGGGAGGGAATGGGTCTGAAGTACATACTGTGAGCTTGGTTCAGTGGTCGCCTCCTAGGCAGGGGCGTGCAAGCGCGGTTAGGCCCTTGGTATGTAGAGTAGGGGAGCTGTAGTGGTAGGAGTCCGAAGTCAGGAGCAGGTTTTGGTCGGTGGGGTGATGCTTAGGTGTGTATGATGCAGGCCCACTGAGGGGGGAATGTAGGTTAAAAGGGTAGACAGGTCATCTTGGTTGTCAAATGATGGGGGGGGGTATGTGCTGGGCGAGAGTCCACTGGGGGCACTGCTGAGTGTGAAGTCTAGCAGAACCATAGTAAAGGGGCAGTAAGTAGGTTGGGGGGCTTGTGAGGGGCACATATGAGGTTAAGTAAACAATGCGATCTTTGGAGCACACCATCTGGCAAATCATCTAGCGAGCACTTACCTTCTGCAGGAGTGCTGGAGACATCATGTAGGTCTTGGAGGGGTAAAAGGCCATTCAGGCTCAGACAGGCCAAGACAGGCATCAATGGCCTTTTAAATGGGTTTTTGTTGGGGCTGCGCCTGCAGGCTAGGTTCTGAGGTCACGTTTACCTCAGAGTGCATCAAATCAAGGAGCTTGGTGACCGGGGCTTGCTGCAGTGCATTGAGAGGCATTGACATGGCATCGCCCATCTTGCATTTGAGCAGGTGCACCAGATTGTCCAGCAGTTACCCAGCACTGGATTCAATGCTATCTTCGGGTGGGAGACAGCATGTTGGTCGAGGTGATCAACAAAGCATGGACGGTGGTCAAGACGGTCAAGGAGGGTCAAGGCGGTCGTTGCAGGAGGTATGGCCAAGACAGGCAATGCCTCCTTTCCCCAATGAAGTCCTACAGGACATAACGATGGGGACAACCACTAATCATAATCAGGTGGAAATCCCAAATGTTAACACTTGTGGTATTTATTATTCTGTTCATAGAAAAGCCCAATGTTAATAAATCCAACATGTAATGAGCCCTTAAGCCACAACGAGGCATTGATTAGACTACCCTCTCAAAGTATAATAGCAAATATTCAAAACGTGCGCAGTGCTATCTTTGATTAAAACGTCTCGCAACACTTCAGTTACACCATGTTTTTCACGTTCTCCCAGACCAATACACGTGCAAGACAAGAAGTGCAGAAAATGGTTTCAAAGCATAAACAGGAGTGAACAAATCGAAGTGTCTAATCCATGGAAAAGATTTGCTTTTGCAAACATTTCACAGCGGCGATGGCTTTACACGTGCAAAGTACCTAGTTGCAATGCACAACAGTGACATAATGTTTCCCAACTACTATTTCAATGTGCACTGTCCACATAAGTCCACGTTTTCGTCTCAAGAGAAAGGGGTGGGTTTAGGCTGGTCGGCCACTCCTTCTGTAATTCAAGCACATGCGTCATTTGTTTTCGGCTGGTCGGACACTTGCAAATCAGTGAGTGGAAATGTGGAGGCAGTGAGAGGGGAACAGCTTTGACTGGGTTTGATGAGTAAATGTACCAACAGAACAGGCAGGAGTCCCTGCTTGCTTTTAATTTAGCACCCTAAAAAAAACATCAACCAATACTTGATCCACTCCTTAAAATTCCTAACCACTGTGCAATCTTCAAGAAAATAATCTCCTGCAGAAAAACCATTACCTACACTGAATGCGTCACCCGGGGTAATTAATTGGGCAAGGTTTTATTTGAACAAAGAACACAATACAAAATAAAAAATAAAAATAATGCGTCATCCAGTAGCAAAAGTAGACTCTCTAAGTTGCCTTGCTTTGAAAACTACCTAGGGCGGTATTGCATACATTCTACACAAATACAGGTGCAATTAGCAATAATGCAAAATTGACCTTGTACAAAAAAAGGTGCTTTCAGCGTACGTGAGCAAAGACTAGGGGCCTCATTACACGGTAGGCGGTAAGGGTTAACGGTCACCGGTAATGGTACCGGTGACCGTTAACCCTTACCGCCTTACTACGAGGTCCCTTAGCGGGTTGGTACTTTAACGCCCGTTAAAAACCAACCCGCTAAGGGACCTTGGTGCTAATTACGGCACCGCAAATTTGCGGTACCGTAATTAGCACCTTCCCCATTCCCATTATGCACTATGGGGAAAAAATGGGAATGGGGAAGGGCAATGGTGGAAGAGGGAATTACCGCCCCGGCAACCTTGGAATAGGGCGGTAATTCCCCTTTCCACCAAGGCGGTGCCGGTATTTTACCGGCATGGACCAAGGTGCTATTAGCACCTTGGTCCACCGCCTACCGTGTAATGAGGCCTAAGGCAAATACTACTGCCCTTGGGCAAAAATACATTTAAATAATATTTATTTTGGATTTGGACATGTTTTGCCTTAGTGATAATTGCACCTGCACCAGTGAAACGTTTCTGGAATACTACCCGCAGTGTGCAAGTAAAAGACCAGGCAACTATCATTGTCCATCTATTCAAAGGGTTTCTGAAATAAAGTTCCACTTCATTGCCCACTCCAGTCAAGTATTTAGAAGAAGATGGGCCTCATTCCAAGTTTGGCGGTAATTGGGCACTAAATCTGCTGAAATAACATGCAACTCAGTGTTACCGTTACTGCTACTAGGTCCTGTGGGTTTTACCACAGTATTACAAGTGTTTGCAGTGTGATGCTTATGAACATGCCCCCGGGATCCCCGTTACCAGGCCTTGGCCTCTAGTACCTGAAAGAATACGCAGGACACATGTCTTGGTGGTTCGGTTGCCGGCACGCTCTGACGAGCTTTGGCATGCCCACTTCATTCTGTGCGCAAGCGCAATGGCAGACATCGCGGTCACGGTCACGTGACTCTATCACTCTATCACATTCCTCCTTTTTCAAACCAAAACATGAAACCAGACATTATGCATAACTTACTGTCAATGTGACAAACAAACATGAAGAGGTAAACTCAACAGTGTGGGGACCCAAAGTGGGCAAACACCTATAGCAGCAGAGTTGGATCAGCTTAGGTCCAAGATGTAGTCCTTGAATCTAGCCCGACACCTCTGGCCTTCCCGGCGGGGATATCTTGCTCCTGTCGTCTCATCGCTTTGCTCTCTTTCTAGACAATGTCCTCCCATGTCGGGGTCCCCACTGTCTTCTTCAGGGGGCTTGCTCTCTGTCCATTGCTTCAGCTGGGGGCATTTCCATGGCAGACTCGCACTGTTGTTCTTCTCTGGCAATTTTTTTGAAGAAAAATGAGTTTCTCGTTACTGATCCACGCTGGTCGCAGCAGTCACCATGGACCCTCTTACATTGCTCACTCCGATCGGCGTGGATTCATAGGTGAGGGAGAGCTTTCCTTCAGGGTGTCTGTTTCTCACCAGGTCCATGTCGCCCACTTCAATGTTAGGAGGCCTCAGCCTGCGCCTGGCATTTTCCTTTTCATTGTGCATCTGCCTATCATCAGACGTCTTCTGGTCGTCGATGGTACCCGGTGGTCGGCCATTGGGGAATAAGCCCTCTTGGGCATCTGTTGAACAACGCTGCAGCTGGGGGCACACCTGTGGTGGACTGGTAGGGGGTTGACCGATATTCGCTGAGGAACTGGTATACATTTCTTTTCAATTCACCACCATGTCCCTGGCAGATGCGAAATATTTTATTGAGCGTGCGCATGAAACGCTCGGCACTTTCCATTTGCTCTCGGGCGACCAGGCATCACTTTCCCGTGCGCGATGCCGCAGTCATTCACGAATTCCAAAAACTGTCTCCCGTGAAACCGTGGTTCATTGCCCAAGCATATGACTCAGGGAAATCCATGGGTCACAAATACTTTTTCCATTGCCTGGATGGCTTGTTTGCATGACATGGAATCGACTAGTTCCACCTCGGGTATTTGACCATTGGTCCGTTAGCACAAAAAAGTACATCCCTCTCCCCTTCGAACCAAAATCTACATGTACTGTCTCCCATCGGCTGTTGCTATCCTCCATCGAATCAATTCAGGGTTCTTTATTGAGAGGGGCGGCCACCTGGCACCAGATGCACATGCTCACATACCCATCGACCTTTTCCAATACCCACGGGAACCACACCTTGGAGCGCAGCCTCGCCTTGGTCTTAGATGTGCCCTGGTGGCCGCAGTGGGCCATTTCTGTCACTCTCGCGACCAGTCTTCTCGGTACCTTAATCTGTGATGCTCGTAATATCACAATCTCTGCAGACCTCGAGAGTTTGTGTCAGACTTGCCACTTTTGCTGAATTTCGCGTTGAGTATCTTTGTCTTGGCAAGACATGCTCGCTAGAGTTGGCCTCCTGTCACCGCTGACAACAGTATTCTGAATGAGTCAGAAGCATTCATCCTCGCGTGAGTCCTCTGCCACTTCCTCCAGTGTCAGGGCCACTGGTATGGCTGTGCCCACTACTAGGTGAACATGGTCCTCACAGTCCAAGATTGTCTTCGTCCCCTGATCGCTGTTACTCCTGGGATGCCGCAACAGGTAGTCCGCCGGATTGTGTGTACCCGGTTGGTATTGTAGTTTCACCCCATATTCCATGAGGGCTAGCATCCATCTCTCTATACTCGGTGGTGGTTTGGAGGATGAACCTGCCAGAATTGGGAGCAATGGCTTGTGGTGGGTGATTAAGGACACAGGTTTTCCCAGAACATAGATGCCAAAGTGTTGACAGCCTCACAATACAGCCAGCGCCTCTCTCTCGATTTGGGAGTATCTTTGTTCGATCGCAGTCGGTGACTTGCTGGCATAGGCAATGGGTCGCATTTGTCTATGGACGTCTGGCTGAAGGAGCATGTCTCCCAACCCCACAGGGCTGGCATCCACAATCAGTTCAGACTCCTTCCCTGGATCAAAGAATGCTAGGGTTTCAACCCCTGTGAGGGCTGCTTTTATGGTGTCAAAAGCCTTGTGCTCGGTGTCTGACCAAGTCCATGCAGTGTCTTTCTTTGTCAGTGCTCGGAGGGTTCCGAGAGATTAGGCAAATTCAGAATAAACCTCCTGCAGTAGATTACCATTTCAAGGAAGCTCAGAATCTCAGAGGAATTCTCCAGGGGTTTTGCTTCTTGAATGTCCTTCACCTTCTGCAGGTCTGGGGAGATTATTTTCGAGTGGAAGATGAGACCAAAGAATTCTATGCTGTCTTTGAGAAATTCACCCTTTTCCCCGTGTAATGTTAGGCCTAGGTTACGGATGCTTTCGAGCGTCTTTTCCAGCCTGGCCATATGCTCAGTCTCTGATGTGGCGTATACCAATATATCATCACTGAAGTTTATTACACCTTCTAAGCTGGCGAGGGCACCTGTAATGACGTTATGGAAGACTTCCACATCCGAGGAGACCCCAAAGCTCAGGCGCTTGTATTGGTATAGTCTGTTGTGTGTTGTGAATGTCATAATATAACGTGAGTCCGGGTGCAATTCTAACTGGTGATATCCGGATTGCAGATCGAGTTTGGAGAACACCTTGGCTCCTTGTAGCTCCCCCACCACTTCGTCTAGTATTGGCGTGAGGTGTCTTTCATGTTTTATGGCGAGGTTAGGTAACATCATGTCTACGCAGATACAAACAGATGCTCGCTCTTTGGGTTTGGCTGTGACTACAATGGGGGACACCCACGGAATTGGTCCATCTGTCTTCTCGATTATGTCAGAGTCCACTAGGTTTTGCAGCTCTTTTTCCACTTGCGCCCTCAGGTGAAATGGTATGCGCCGATGTTTTAGCGCCATTGGGCGCACTGTTTCATCAATAATAAGCTTCCCAATGCCTTGGAAAATGTCAGCAAACCTTTCAATAATGTCTTGGATGTCTGCCTCATATACCGAGAGCGCAAAATGTACAATGCTGAGTGGCACAGCTCAAGAGTGAATGGGGGCTGATGTCCGTCACGAAGAATCTCGCCCTGATGGTACTGTTGGCATGACTTACTTGAGCTACAAATAACCCTCTTAGAGGAAGTGGCCAGGCCCCCCTGAATTAATATATTTTGGCACTTGTTTCCCCTAGCGCTGGTGGTCCTGGGAGTGCCTTGTAATGGCTTGTCGCGAGTACGCACACTGAGAACCTGTGTCTATAAGAGTCAATTTCCCACAGATTGCCACTGTGCACGTGGGTTGCCTACTTTTCTTTTTCACTGAGTCAATGTTCGATATGAAGAACACCTCAGCATCCTCTTCCTCTTCCTCCACAATCTCCAGGTCTTGTAGCTCTTGTTCCACGATAGCTACATTCCTCTGTCTGCATGGTGCAGTACTGGCCGCTCTACTTGGTCGCCTTGGAATTGCGGTCGGGGCAGCGGCCCAGCAAATTCTCGCAAAGTGTCCTGCAGCCCCACAGCGCCCACACACTCTCCCTTTTGCTGGACAGTCACTAGCATGTGGGAGCTCATAGCCACATTTTGGACAAGATTGTGATGTGGCTATCTTCTTCTGGGGCCAACAGGGCCATAACGGGCCAATCTTCACCGCCCACCCAACAGCACATACCTCCTCACCCTTCACCGTTCTGACTGCGGCGCCCATCAGCCAGCTCATAGAACCTCCCCACTTCAATGATGCATGCTAGTATGAGCCCCAGTTCACAGAGTATCTGTCGACATAGTTTCCCTGAACTACAGCCTTGTAGTGGCTGGTTGCGGACCATGCCTTCTTCATTTTCCCAGTGCACGTGCTCGGCAGTTGACGCAGCCTTCCGCAAAACTGGTCCAGTGATTCTTGTTCACGTTGTTTCTTGCGGCACATCACTGAGCGAGTCTTTCAAGGCTTGATATGAGCCGTCGGTGGGAGGGAGAGATTTGAAGATGCCATGTACCTCAGATCCTGCAGCATAGAAGAGTATGGCCACCTTTGCTTCGTCATCCTTCTCACCCGTGGCCTTAAAATACCTCTCAAGTTTCTCGACCCACAGCAGCCATTTTGGACCCAACGTCGAAGGGATGCCGGAAACATCGAATTCAGGCATGGGGGCTGGTGTGCCTTGTTGTCTGGATACTGTTCTGATCTGTGGGGGTGCACTAGCCCCTTGAGCACCATCTCCAGGGTCACTCATGTTCATGGACCACACAGGCACCTATCACATGTGTGAAGGTTGCAAATCCGCTACTCTGGTGGATCACTGAGGTGCGCAACTCGCACAGGCACCCACACCTGGGCTGCGGTATGTATCCTGGTGGTGTATGTTGGTGCTGCTTCAGGTAGACACAAAAGTCCTATGAAAAGTTCCTCCTCTTTCTTGACACCAATGAGGAGAAGCAAAAATATCTCTGTACTAGAGAGTTCAGACAGAAAGTTCCTTCCACAATGCACTGTTTGCATTTTTTTGTCTTGAAGAGTATGGGGCCTCACAGACCCCTCTTGTTGGTCCCTGTGGCCTTCTCAGTACAATTTAGCCCTGGTTGGATGGATGGCGCACGAGCACCCCACGTGTGGGGCTGCAACCTTCAACAGCACAAAATGGTGGTTTGAAAGTTCCTGCGTGGGTAGCACTCCTGGTTGGCATCGGAACAATGATGCGGATGCTAAATCAGACGTCGGATCAGGAGCCCCTATCCAGTAGCAGCCTCGTCGCCAGTGTTATGCTTATGAATATCCCCCACCGGGACCCCCGTTTCCAGGCCTGGGCCTCTAATACCTGAAAAAATACACAGAAAACAGGTCTTACTGGTTCGGGTTCCCGGCATGCTTTGATGAGCTCCGGCACGGCCACTTTATTCCATGAGCAAGCGCGATGGCGGACATGCAGGGCAGTGTCAGCCCCCATTTTTGGAGTCCAATGGAGCCATATGGGTTTTGACAGAATAAAATTGAGCTGTAATTCCACCAATTTGTTTGCGTTAAAATTGAGGATTGACCTCTTGCATAATGCTGGAGTTAAACCCTCAAACTATTGATTTGGCAGTGCGGTAATATTGGTAGTAATTCCATTACCACAAATATACTGGTGGTAACAGAATTACCACCACTTCTTTACCACTCCACCAAACACAGAATGATGCAAATGTATTTTAAACGCTGACTCCATCTTGAGCCTTTGACCCCCATCTCAAACCTTTTCCTCTCGCCTCTTTCATCCTACTATCAATCTACCTCCCTCTTCTTTCTGCTCTGAAATTATCTGAAAGAACCTCAGCATTTTATTTTTATGCTGATGGCCGCATCATCAAATTTTCTGCTTTTTTTTAGACTTGTCCATCCTTTTATGACCTGATTGGGGTGGTAATGGCAAAAATGCCTTCGGTAGCCGTCTGCACCACCCTCCCTGGTAACTACCCACCACCTGTCAGCAATGCCCTAACTTCATTCAGGCCATTACAGAGGGACAGTGGGCTGTTACCAGATGCTATAGCCCACCGAAAACTGAATTATAGCCTTGTTTTAACTTCATTCTAAGTATTTTGATTGGTTTTGATAATTTGATAGAGGCGTTCTCTGTTGCTGGAATATTTGGGATTATATGTAATGGCATCATTGGGGCTATGTCTATTAGGAATCTTGGTTGTCAGCAGTGGCGTATTTAGGCTTTCTGCTGCCATAGGCACAAATAAGTGCATGCACCCCACCAACTTTACTTCACCTCTGCCAGACTCTGCACCTTTACCAGATTCCGCCGGTGTTGTCCAAACTATGCCGGCCATCACCACCATTTTGGCTCCATAATATTATAAGGCCGTTTTTATGGTTGCAGGGTTTAGAAAGTTATTGCTTCCTCTCCATTAATTCAAGCCTGTCATCATCCATCTTATGTTGGATGAAATGGTGTTTTCAGATCTCTGCTGCCCAAGATTTGGAGAAGGTAGTGTGTTCTACAGTTGAGGCACTAGAGGTAATTTTTACGGCTAATTGTCTACTTTCGGTTAAGTCTGCAAACATTCCTTTAGAGGAAGTGATAAGAACATTAATTGTCTGCCAACCCGACACAAGTGAGAGAAGGATGAAATGCAAATGTCTGGAATCACTCACAAATTGCCTGCTGTCACTCTATGACCAACACCTAGACTGGTCTGTAATATTAATGCAACATCATTACATTTCTGCATCCGGTCTGGTCAGATGGCAAAGTTTACATATGAAATATATGCAAATGGTACAGGCACATTTTATAAAAATGTTGAATAAAAGGAACTGAACACCCTTCTCATAGGCACAGCTCTGGTGCAAGCAGGGGGGAAATGGATATAAGGCAAGTTACCTGCTGCAGCCGATGTACCCCCAATCCTTTGAGCTGCAACACCATTAGAACATGGAAAAATCACAAGTGACATTTGTAAGCTCTGCCTCGGCATACACACCTTGTGAATGAAATATTTCTCTATGCTGCACCTTTCCATCCATCTTTATGGAACCCCACAAACCTTTTGCTTTTATTTTTGAATCTGTCATGTTCTGTTTACAATTGAGTAAAGCCTTTTGCTCATATCTCCAAGGGAAGCTGACATGTCCTTCAGGCTGTCAGTACTGGGAAACTTTGTTTCCATAAGTCGAGTTACTGTGTTACTACTTTTGGTTACTTTTGTATCACATGTGGTAACTTTTTATCATTGCACAATGCAGCTTACACTGCAGTACACTGGGGTACATTTTTGTTTTTCCCTAGACTAACACTCAGAGGATTTTTGGTTACTCTAGGTGTGTTAAAAGGATAAGCTGGTGGCAGCAGTGGCTTTTTCCCACTTTTTGGGAATTTTCGTTTTATCCTTACCACGTTATGCGCATTTGGCTACTAACTGTGGCAACTGGTCAAACATGGCTGTGCCACGCAATTCTCTTTTTGCCATCTTGTTCTTTAGCCTTCTTCCTGGCCCGAGAGGCCAGAAAATCCTTTTACGGACTTCCAGTGCTGGGAAATCAGAAGCTTTCGGTGGGCTACTGGAGGGCTGTGTGTGTTTGCTGGCAGGATGTGGGCTGGGACTGTCTGGTCCAATCCACAAACTGGGTTCAGTGTGTCTGAGTGGTATGCATGAATGTTCCTGCCAGTGGTCCTGATTAGACCACTGCTGGGGTGTGTGTGTGGGTTAGTCCTGAAGAAGGTAAGAATCCTATTCAGTTGAGAGACCTACAAAGAAACCTGAGACCTGACTGAAGGAGGCCTGGCGACCAACCTCTGCTGCTGCCCTGGAGGAGCCCTATCTTGCTCATGATCTTTAGCAATCCTGCAAAAGAGCTGCAACCCTTGGAGTAGATGGACCATCTATTCCCAATGTCTGCTCGGTGCCCTGCTAAAGGAAGCCTTCTGAAGTGCCCTGGAACCATCCTGTGGCTGACAAGCTTCGATTTTGGGCTACCGTGCTGCCGGTGTCACATTTCCGAGTTTCGACTTGAACCTCAGCTGGCACTACGAGACTGACCTCTACAAGAGGACCCGAGATAGGAGGGAAAGTCCAGTCCCTTCTGTACGTATTTTACTTCATCTATCCTCTGCTTTGGACATTGTCAACCATGCCATCCTGGTCAATCGCCTCCACGACAACCTTGGTGATACTGATCTGGCCCTGGCCTGGTTGATCTCCTTTGTCACCGACCAACACTCTCAGGTCCAACTGGGGTCCTTTCTCTCTTCTATCTCTCTCTCTACTTGTGAGGTTCCCCAGGGGTCTAACCTCTCTTCCTCTTCAACCACTACCCAGCACCTCTTGCCCACCACATCGCTACTTTGTACTCCAATTTTAAATGTTATGCAGATTACACTCAGCTCTCTTTCAGGCTCCCATCAGCCACCTCTGCTTCTTCTCGCATACCAGACATTCTGGCCCAATTCACGAATGGTGTGCCACCAATGATCTCTGCCTTAATGCCAGTAAGACTGAGATCCTCCTCATTGGGACACCCGCTCCCTCTTTTCCGCTCTCTCTCTCTAGCCGCCCACTCTGGGCCCTTTTCCTGCGAGGCTAAAATCTTGGTGTTATTCTCAACTCCACCCTCTCCTTCACTCCTCACATCTCTGACATCTCTATGAAGTCAAACTGTCGGCTGCACCTCCTCAGAGGTATTCTTCATTTCCTCACTTTCCCCCAGAAGTTCACTGTCTCCAGAGCTCTGGCCCTCTCTAGAATGGAATATTGAAACAGCCTCTTTCTAAATCTTCCTGCCTCTATTCTTTGACCTCTACAACGTATCCAGAACAGGGCTGCAAGACCTTGTATCTCTCCAGCTCTAAAATCTCTTCACTGGCTCCACGTGGCTGAAAGGATCAAGTTCAAGACCCTCTGCATGGTCCACAAAGCTTTCTGGGGTCTAGGACTGCTCTACCTCCAACTTTCTCTTCCAAAACATCTTCCTTCTTGAGCTCTCTGCTCATCCATCTCTAACTCTTTGAGGGTCAGACGCTTCTCCGAGCACCAAGTTGGGGGCAGATCTATCTTCTCGGCGGGGGCCTACCTCTGTAAAATCCTCCCTGATATGATATGATAGGTTATTTATAGCGTGCTTAACACCCAGAGGTTTCTAAGCGCAGACCCGGGGATTGAACCTGTGTTGCTCCGTGTCGTATTGCTTCCAAGATGAGCACGTTGCCCCTGAGCTATCCTCCCTGCCTCTCTTAAATTTGAGCAGAACCACTTCCAGTTCTGGAAGCAACTCAAGACCTTAATTTTTGCTTCTGTTTTCTCTCTTCCTCTCCCATGCTGATGCACCTGACTGCTCTGTGCACTGGTCCCCTCGTCACACTCTGAACTTGAGCCCAGACTCCTGCATGTCCAGTTACGCTTGCACTGTCTCTGGTCTCCCCAGCACTTAAGGATCTGTGTTTGCTACCCTTCAGTCCCTTCTCTCTGAACTTATAAGCCACCCACTGGCTGCATTTGTGAGTTAACTGCACTTCCCCCTTCAATTCCCCCTGGCACTTCTACCCTTCCCCCTTCCCCGCACTTGCATGATCTGAATGACACAAGGCCTAGTAAGATCGTTATTTTGTCTTCCCTTTGTTTCTCCCTCCTTGTTTTGTCACGCCTAGAAACACTTGTGTACATGTGCGTTATAAATGCTACATTATATCATATCAAGTAGAAGTTGAGCAATGGATCGGGCAATCCAGCACAATATTACCTTTGTGGGTGTGGTTTAGGCTATGGGTTGTAGCAGCTTGCGTTTAAGGTAATTTAAAATATTTGTTAACTCTGTAGAGTTGATTGGATTGTACAATACATGGGAACATTTTGAGGTGTCTGGGTTTAGATATAGATGTCCTGCTGTCATTGGATGTACTGTTTAACAGTAAAAGTGCTACCTTGTATTTAAAATGTAATTAATGTAAAGATTACTTATAAGCATCACAGTTATGCATGGTGTGACATACTTTGCAGTTGGTTCTCCTGGTAGTACTAAGCATGAAGCAGAATGTCAAAGAAGGTAATAAACCCAGCAGGGATGCCTTTTGCCTGCTTAGCACTGAGCAGCTTCTGCATAGATGACTCAATGGATCTCTTTACAGGACACCCTTACATCTGTGAAACACAGTTTTTGTTCCCACCCTTCTGGGGCTTTGGGTATCCTTTCACAAGTATCTTGATGCACTTGCACATTCAGATTTACTCTTCGCCACTTTAACTTCTCTATGATCTGTTTCGTGCTTGCACCTTTGTGGCGGCCATAGACCTTTGAAAAGTGGGGCCGGGGAGGAAAATGAATGCTTGCTTCTGAACATCATTTTAGTGCCACCTGTGGGAACTGTGTGCTTGACTTAAGCATAGGCATGCATTTAATATTGTAAAATGATGCACCTTTAGATTTCTGAAGGGTCACCTTTCATTTTTGCAACGGTTTAAAACATGTATGTCATGTATTTGAATATTAAAAGGATTGCTTAACACAGTGTATTTGTTTATTGATTAGAAAGAACTCCAAAAATAATGTGAAGTGGCATCAATAAAAGCAATGACGTTTTACCTGTTTTGCCAATAGCATTTTGGGAAGATGCGAATGACCAAAGAGCTTTATATGTCATTAATGTCTGTGAGAGTTGTAGGACTGAATCACTAAATACCAAAAGCACACTGGGTTTGGTACACGTTTATTTTTATTTTTTTTATTTTTTAAAGAAAGTTCACCCTTACAGTAAAGCTTTTGCAAATATCAAGCATGTATACAAGAGTGAACATCAAAGACTTTACCTGTCAGAGTAGAATTACTGCTAACAACTCAACATAGGCGGAAATTCAGCCGGATATCTGCCAATAATTTGCCCTAAGGAATTACTGTTACTGCCACTTGGTCAGGCGTATGTAATTCTGGTGTAATTCCCCATTTATTTTGGGTCCATTGGACCCAATGGGGCTTTTTTGGAGGAATTACCGTGACAGAATTACCGCTGCATCAATACTGACAATTCTGCTGATTTTTCGGGGTTCTGTGGGAAGATTTACCTCGAGGTATTTCATGGAGGTAAATCCCCAACTCAAAATACAACCTCATACTTTTACCACTTACCACCTCACTCGTAATGAGGCTGACAGTGCTGTGGATCAGCCAGACTATGAGAAACAAAACGGCCTTTATTTAAACAATGACAACCAGTCAATTGAAAATAAACTTGAATAAAATACCACTCCTCTGGCAATCTGCCGCCCTAGGCCAGGGCCTAGTCAGCCTTGTTGTAGATACCTCTATGGTAAGGAGCATGCTGCATGAGAGGTCTCTGAGTTTAGCGAAAGATTGTTGCATTTCTCTCTGGTCATATTGTTTCGTTTGAACGTCTCATTGTCTATTTCTGCAAGTATGAATGGAAGTCCAATTGCATATTATGCTAAAGAATTCACACTTGCCACGTGGGGTGTATTGAGCGGAATTTGCAGTTGCGGATTTAATGTGTAATGTGCTCTTACCTCTCTGCAAAATGTGATATTCAGAATTGCAATGGCTATTTGTGTTTTGCCACAGAGAATTCATAGCCATAGTAATTGTTGTTAAAGTGTGTAAAAGATGGCGACGGTGCGTCTTCCGTTCCTTATCCGATGTTTAAGGCATCATCATTGTGGCATTTCTTGACTGCACAGAAATATTTTTCAGTAAAAATGCAGTGAAGTCAACTTTACTTCCTAACTTGTCTGAAATTGGCATGTGACTAACAGAGCGGATGCTAAAATAAACTTTCACAGCTTTTAATGCCTTGATTATGACACGTAGAAGCAAAAAAAAAAAAGACTTTAGAAACAAAAGTGAGAAAGATGTAATCTGGTTGCCAGGTAACCAACACCCTCTGGTCCATTGAGTATTTGCATTGTGTCTCTATTGTAAGCGGGTCGGTTCTTGGTGGCCTTTAGACAAGTGTGAAGATGCGCCGATTCTCACTCTGATACTTGTCTTTCCGAACCCAAGGCTGTGTCACCTTCTTATTTGTGTTAGAATTTCACTCACTCAATAAACACAGCGGGCTTGATTGGCGATACCGTTTTGGTACAGGCGAGATTGGATGCGCGAGCGCACCCATTTTGTGTGGAGCAAAAAGTTGTGCAGAATTCACCTATGTCACCTGAACGTGAGCTTCATGGTTGTGCACATGTTTATGCTCCTTTTAACCCCCTTTGAACAAGTGTGCTCATCAGAGGGCGTCTCTGCACATTTTAAAGCACACCATCAACTCACGGATCGGATGCACTTTAATCGTTTGCAGAAAACAAACACATTCCGCTGTTCCAGTTTGGAACAGGAGGAAGAGGTGTGTGCAATGCACACCTGGGCGTTTTCCGACCCCCTCATGCATTTATAGCAGCGATATGCATCACTGGGCCTCATTACGACCCTGGTGCTAAGGGGTTAACGACGCCGTAAAAGGCTGCGGCGCCGTTAACCCCTTAGCGCCTAATTACGAGGTCCCTATGCGGCTCCCGACCTTAAAGGCTGGTCTGGACCAGCCATTAAAGTAGGGACCCGCAAAGGGACCTTGAAGGTAATTACAGTACCGCAATTTGCGGTACTGTAATTACTGCCTTCCCCATTCCCATTGAGCCCTATGGGGCAAAAATGGGAATGAGGAAGGGCCAATGGTGCATGGGGAATTACCGCCCCGCCAACCTTGGAATGGGGTGGTAATTCCCCATTGCACCATGGCGGACTCGTTAAAATATCGGCAGCAACCATGGTGCTAATAGCGCCATTGGTTACCGCCGGTGTTGTAATGAGGGCCACTGTTTTTCTAGATGCTTCTCTGTCACTCAGGCAGGGATAGGCATGAGATTTTCATTTGTTCACATTTCACAATGACAGGATCTTTCAGGACCCACCCCTCGAAACGCCTTGCCAGCTCAGGCAGAATGTCATAACTTAAAAGGAGGAGTTGGACACGAAGGGCCTCATTACGACCCAGGCGGTAAGGGGTTTACGGCAGCGTAAACAGCGCCGACCCTTACCGCCTGATTCCGAGGTCCCTTAGCGCCATGGCGGATTTAACACCTGCTTTTAGCAGGTGTTAAAATCCATGGCGCTAAGGGACCATGTTGTTAATTACGCCACCGTAATTTACGGTGGCGTAATTAACGCCTTCCCCACTCCCATTATGCCCTATGGGGCAAAAATGGGAATGGGGAAGGGTAAATGGGGATTGGGGACTTACCGCCCCGCCGACCTCGGAATGGGGCGGTAAGTCTGCCAACCACCATGGCGTAAACGTAGTTTACGCCATGGTGGTAAAGGTACGACCCAGGCGGTAACTTACCGCCTGGGTCGTAATGAGGCCCGAAGTTATTATAATTGATTATTTTAAACGCGTAACACTCGGGGTTTCTAAATACGGACCCAGGGATCGAACCTGTGTTGCTCCAGGTGGTCTTGCTATAATCCCGAGCAGATGCGAATCGATGACCAGTGCACCATTTGAGCTGGTGCAGAACCCCCATAGGAATGTGCAGGTGACATTTGTCAATTAAATGCCCTGTGCATTTCGGGAAGCCCTGAGCACTACTTTTAGATGCAGAATATGTGAAACTCGGTTCCTATGTGCGTGCAAAAAATATGCAGAGGAAACACAATGCAAATAAATACATCATTGCAATAAGAATCCTAAGAAAGGAAATATCAAGAAAGAAAGTAGGAGAGTATAGAGCAAGAAGGGCATAGAAAGAGCCCTTGAAGAAATGTGATGAGTGTTAAGGGAGTGTATTCGAAACAGGGAGGCCTTAATAAGTGCATCTCGACGTCTCCGGGGTTTTCCGATAGTTCCATCGTGTTTTCGGCAAAAAAGGGAGGAATTCCAGGACCCACATAGTATGGATGGGTAGACATATATTACGCATGGGTGACCTGGCAGAAAGGTGCATTCTCTGCGATCCCCAAGAGAGTCCATGTAGTGTGTTTTCAATATTCGTATAACGGCTTAGTGTATTTCAAGCTCACCGAGGAGAAACAAGAGATTGGCAAGAAAGAAGGAGGAAGGGAAAGGGTATAGATGGTGGTAGGCGAAGGAGGTGCTGGAACCCTGATCTTCACAGTTCTGGGCTGCGCTTAAACGCCAGGTTGATGATGAAAAAATTAGACATTATGGACAGGTGTCGTCAGGAGAGCACGCAAATGTGGAAGGGGGTGGCAGGCAGAGCTCAACAGATTTGGGAAATTCTGGAAGGAACTGTGTATACCTGTGAACGTCTAGTGCCTGGAAGACAGTCATTCTTAGCTTAATATCTGGAAAAGGGGACTAAGCTTTTGTGGATAGTTCATGGAAACTCATTGCAAAGCTAATGATTAACCACTTTCTAGTGAAATGTATGTTGTGTTTCTCGTTTCCACCAGCGTGCAGTTGTTTTTAGTGTGCCTTATAGTAGGGAATTAAGAATCTTGGCAGTGAGTGAGTGAGTGAATGAGTGGACAGCCAGTCTCCACTGCTGATCACCAGGATCGGGAAGAGTGATAGGTGGACCAAGTAGATGAGGGTGAATGTCGAGCAAATGCAGGCCTAGAAATGTCTCTAATGTGTACAGTTACACACCAAGCAAAAGATGAACCCTGGGGATTTCTTGAAGCAGGAGTAATTAGGTGATTCTCATAGATTATTCTTTTTTTTAATTATTAAAGTGTTCATAGTTATAAAAATATTGTAAACAAAACACAAACTTATACAATCAATATATAAAATCATCATCATCATCATATTACACCATCGATGGTTAAAAAAAGAGCAATGATGCTTCATGCACAATCAATATCCAATCCAATAATCTGCCTAATAAAACAGCGGAACAATGCACACTTCATTGATCTGGTTGTACAACACCTGCCAGATTCTCATAGTTCCATTTGGCAAAGTCGTTCAGGCTGCCAGAGAGCTCTTGGTGTGGTGAGTGAAGTTTCTGTTAGGGTTGATGAGCTGTTATTTCTCTCGGATGACCATGAAATCCTTCCCCAGTGGGTTTTCTCTTCCAGGGACATGTGTGGAGACTTCTCCCAGGCTACACGGCAATCTTTCACCAGCCTGGTGAGCAAATCATGAATGTGTTTATAAATCACTGAGATCTAAATGTGGAGGTTGAGTAGAGGAGGGACCCCGGAATGGCAGGATTGGAGGATATGAGAGACAACGCACCATTTTTTTGAATTTTAACGAGCAAATGTAGAAAAAGAGTAACTGATTTTTGCTATCCAGTTAATACATTGTTTTTATTAAATTCTTCTTATTTTTCTTAAAGAAGGCCCAATTCTGAGATATGGGAGGCCTTCATCAATGAAATCAGATTTGTTCATCCATACTAAGGCGGCTTCTTTTTTCGGCCTCGCGATTGATGAGTTTGCAATTGGCTGCCAAGATCTCCAATGCTTATCTCCCTGTTAATGCGAAAGGCCTGCTGGGGGTGGGGGATCATTTTTCATGATCCGGATTGTATTAGACATGCATATAAAACATTTGTAAACAGTTTTTTACGCAGGCTTTTCATGATCAAGGTAACATTTATTGTTTGTATTGCGGAAGTGGGGGCACATTTCAGAGACTCGGATCCTGAAACCAAACCCCCCCCCCCGTTAGGGAGAATTCTCATAAATGTGCTAATTCCCTTCACCTTAGAGACCCCCAGCAACTTTGCTGGATTTTGAGGACTTTATTTTTTTTACCCTGGAAAGAGTGTGAGCCTTTTTTTCCCACTCTTTCATGTATTTTGATGTGTGTTTTACACTTGTGTTCTTCGATTATGGAGTTTTAGATAACTCCATAGGCATAGTTTTTTCATGTGTGTTACACAGCACCCTCAGTGCAGTGACACAGGGTTGTCTGTTAGACTTCCCAAAGGTTTAGATACCTTCTCTGGGATAAACTACTGTTTCCCAGAAAATGTAAAGTGAAATTGACTTTCCTAGTCTTTCCAAATTCCTAGACCCAGCACACACCATCTTAAAATGGGGTGCTGGAGGTGTTACATAGTATCACCTGTGTCTAAATACTCATGTAGCAGTCAAATGCTACCCTTTCCTATTGAAAAGGCTGGTAGCAGTGGTTTTACAATGAACTACCATGATTTTTCCCGACCGCGAACACCGGTAGCTAAAAATCACTGGAGCCATGTTTTTCAAGATGGCGCCTTAAGCCCCTTTGTTTAAACTAGTCGCGGTCTTCTTTTTTGACATTTCTTTTTGGAAAGGTCCTTCCAGTGTTTATCTCTGCGCGCCAAACCAGGTTTGGTCCCTTTGTTCGTGTGCCTTTGGCGGGCTTCAGGACTGAAGACCGCCTCTGGCGTCTGAGTGTCTGGGATGGGCAGGAAGTGAGGGAGGTGCCCGAAACCCGCTGTGCTTAGTCTCCTAGGAGAGCCAAATGCACTGCGGTGTGATTGGCTGGCTGACTGTCCGCCAAGGACAGCCACCCTGCTGGGTGAGTGACAGCTAGGCTGGAATGAAAGGGAGAGAACTGTTAAAAAGGCGAGTCTCTTGGACTGGAAAGCACAGTCGACCACTGGAACGAATGAACCGAAGAAGAGCTGGAAGAGGAGAGCTGCTGCAACTCCTGGACCATTGGTTTGCCCGATGAAGCCCTGCTGCAGGTCCAAATTGCCAAGTTCATCTCGACAGAGAAGCCCCTTCAAGGACGACTTCTTCCTTTGGTGGGACCAATCAACTCGTAAACCACCTGGATACCATTCTCAAGGCTTGTTAGGATTAACCAGGGAGTGGGATACCAGTTTGTGCGCTTGAAGCTACAGCTACTGGAACTGAAGTGACTTCATCTGTTTGCTTTTTTGACGATCCTGTGAAGTGCAGGAGCCCCGACGTCCTTCCTCTTGTCCCCACGACTTAGGCCCAGGAACAGTGAGATCTGCAGGAACTGACAGGAACCAACGACTTCAGCTGCATTTGTTTCTTCATGCTAAGGTAATGTTCCAACCCGATTGAGAGAACGCCACCCTCGCGGTGAAAGTTTGTGAAACTTTCCCAACTTGCAGGCCTAATCAGCTTGTGACCCAACATATGATTCTTTTTTGCCTAGACTACTTCTGAGAACTTTTGTAAAGACTTTAACGTTTGATACCAGAACTGCTCTTTCCTATCCAGAACACTAGTCCATTGACTTTGGCCTTGCCTATTCACTTGAAGTGAACTCTTCTGGTGAACTGAAACTATTTTCACTGTCTAACAAGTATATGGGATCTATTCTACTTACCTTGTCCCTTTTGCTCACTTCAAAGTAAGTGAACTGCTATTTTGCTCCAATTTCAGGGGTGCTCAAACTGTCTCAAAAACTTAGAGTTTTGTGTTGAAATGTATTTGTATATAATATTAAGTTGCCTCCTTCTAGTGAAATGTTTTCTAAATGATTGCGCAATAAATTATTAAGTGTTTTACCAAGAAACCTTGAGTATAAGTGTCTACTTTAACCACTGTGATTGAAAGTCCTCTGTGTAGTTACTTGTACTGCTCACATTCACTCTTGGGATAAGCCTGGCTGCTCAGCTCGCTACCAAAAACTTTGTGGTACCGACTTATACCAAAGGTTGGTTTGGCTAGCACCTGTATTCCTAATTGTGTGTACTGGTCCCAGAGGGTACTGTATGCAATTCTGCCTAACACCCCCATCCCCGCTGCAGAGAAAAAACAAGTGAATTGCCTTAATCATGTGATTTTCATGGTGACAAAAAATGCATTGGATTCCAATTGCATTCCTACATCAGCGCCTGCTAAAAGCTGGCAGATTGTATAGGACTCCATGCACATGCCTTCCTGTGTGCACATGCATGGCAGGAGGCATTCAACAATGACTTCTGAAAAGGGTATACATATGATATCGAAACCTTGATCAGCCTGGATTTTGGTGTTAATTCTAAACTTTCGTCAGAAAAAGATTCCAAATTGCATGGAGGGGACAGCATCAATGGAGCTATAAATTGATGAGGTTCTCCTCTTTGCAATTAATGGGGGACAGGAACATGACCCTTTTTGTGCTTCCTGGTTATTGTTTTACTGTTTTAAAAGTAGACAAATCACGAACAACACCTTTATGAAATGGTTGATGGCATTGCCTTTAGGAAACATTGATGTCAACAGAGAGTCACCTTTAAATCCACTGTGAGAACTATAGTTGGCTTTATTGATTATATATTAGAATATTACTGTGGTCCAATATTATTTTTTCTATGCTCATATCTAGAACACAAACATTACGTTAGCAAAAAGGCAATACAGAAGTATGTGATGAGTTATTAGAAGTAGAGAGAGGATATGAACATACTTGGATATTATATACCAAATGAATATGTGTTCCCTCAACATTAGATTTCATATTGGTACCCTTCTGCTGGAAGCAGTGATAGAAAAATAAAGAGATTTAGATCCCTCCGAGTCTGTAGGTGATTATGGAAATTCGATCCAGTCAAAAGGCCCATTTTCTCTTCTTTTGTTCACCATGTAACTCTATAAGGTCTGCCTTGTCTAAGCCATTGCTCCGGGAGACACACATTGCACATCTCGTATCTATGTTAAAATAGCGAATTTTAAATAATGTGTTTATTTTAGCACTTTTTTCTGATTTGTATTCAGGTGGAGACTCTCCACACCCCCACCTCTAAATCCCCCAACCTTTTTTTATTCCATAACCCCACCCCCATCTATTTCTTGTGAAAAAAAAGTGCAACGAAAATGCAAAATTCGATTACAAATATTCTAAATTTTCCGCCTTGTTTTGGAATTCGTTATTTCGACGTGATACAAACATCTCCATTAAGCCTTGGTCTGGGCGCTTTATACGGCTAGTGCTGCGGTGGTTTTCACGGAAGTGCAGTACTTATGATGCCCATGGAGATTTATCAGGCTACAGGATCAAGGGCTGAGGCGGGGAGGGCATAGGGAGTGCTTTAATTGTAAGTTAAAAGATGAGTCTTAATTGTCGATTTCAAATATTTCAGTTGTTTTTATAAAATTGTATTACCTGTTTATTGTAATAGAACCTGTTGATGATGAGGCTGATGAATGTGTTTTATTGAAGTGGTCAATCACAATGTGATCACCAGCTTCACTTGCCTTCTTTGTGTGTATCCACATCACTGATCCTGGCAAGGTTGTTCTATTCGTACCAGCCAACAAGTTATGGTGTAGTTACATTATAGCCAAAGGCCAACCACACCATTATCCAGTGCCCATCACTAATCCTGTTGAGGGATTTACTATCAATAACAGCCAACATGGTTTGGTGCAGGTAACCTATAGTCAGAGGCCTATGACAACACTGTTCCTTCAGTGCACTCCTTGATCTCCAAAGAAGGATTGTGTACTCTCTCCTCCGAATGTCAATACTTTCAAGCTCCTAGGGCCTCATTAAACGTTTAGATATTTAGATTTTGCTGAAAAAGCAGCCATTAACTTCATCATCGACAACTATTTCATTTGTACTGTTGATGGATTTTTAAACCAATAAGGGGTACAATTGCTTACATGTTCAACGGTGGTGTTGCCTCAAAACAATGGGAATATAGGGACTGGTGGTAATTCCTTCACTCCTCAACGAAGTCTAACATAATTTCTGAATGGGGAATAGCTTGGCGTAGGTTACTCCTTTGGGCAAACAGGTTACCTTTATTGACAGTCATAGGACTAGAAAGAGGTATTCCGAAATTAAAAAGAACATGTCAATTGTGTAAACTATTGACTATGGAGGAAACAGCGAAACGTGCATTAACAGACTGTAGAGACAAAAAGGCCCTTATATATGTCTGTCCTTGGAGGTTTTGTTAACTGCTAAGATATCGTAAGAGATGATAGATTCAGGCAATATTGCTTGAATTCTGAGAATAACGCCCCACATATTGCTCTGCACAGTTTATGGAAGCAGAGGTACCACTGACAAATTACTAGGAAAATAGAATTAATTACTGTTTTGCACTGAACTAGTTAAATATATTACATGTTAAGGCAGTAAAAGATTTTTGAGTGTTTAGGAAGTAGTTAAAATAAATAGACTATGGGCCTCATTACGACCCAGGCGGTAAGTTACCGCCTGGGTCGTACCTTTACCACCCTGGCGTAAACTACGTTTACGCCATGGTGGTTGGCGGACTTACCGCCCCATTCCGAGGTCGGCGGGGCGGTAAGTCCCCAATCCCCATTTACCCTTCCCCATTCCCATTCATGCCTCATAGGGCATAATGGGAGTGGGGAAGGCGTTAATTACGCCACCGTAGCAGGTGTTAAATCCGCCATGGCGCTAAGGGACCTCAGAATCAGGCGGTAAGGGTCGGCGCTGTTTACCCTGCCGTAAACCCCTTACCGCCTGAGTCGTAATGAGGCCCTATGTTTTAAGAATGAAATATTGTATATACCTCTTTAGAACTAACGTATTTATGGGTGATTGTTTTATGATGAACTAGCAGAAATCCCTTTGCTCCAAACGGGTTCTTTAGACAGACATGATAACACTGATCCTGTAGGTCGCTTTTCTGATTCGCTTATCGCTTAATGTGCTTTGCATCCTGAAGTAAACTGCACTGATAATGGGCTGTGTGTGGCTTGCTGAAATATCCCGAAGCAGTCGTTGGGGGGTGGCAAGAGTTGTGTTGCTGCATGCTGAGAAATTCTGTGCTCTCTCACTACCTGTAGCCTCACCCTGGTGAGGTGCAGTTCATTGCAGTGCATTGTGCTGCAAATATCTTGGAACCCGTGCATCCTATGGCCTGGACCTCAGGTTTTGTTCCTCATGTCAGGATAGATCCTTCTACGACCCCATTGCTGTTTTGCTGATTTCAGGCAACTGTCTCATGTGTGAAGGTGAAGAAATCCAGGGAAAGGGGTGCAGTGTCCAAATGGCGTGTAGCTAGTAACATTCAGAGTGTCCTAACAGTTAACTATGCACAATTTGGTGCAGATTGGTGGAATTGTGTAGAATTGTATAAGGAACAATGCTTTCCCACAAACCCATAAACACATTTTAACTTTTGCTTAAATCCAGGCAAAGGTGTGGGGTGTCCAAATGTCATGTAGCCAGTAATGCCCAGAGGGTCCTAACAGGCAACTTTGCATAATTTGGTGCAGATTGGTGAAATGGTGTAGAATTGTATAAGAAACAACTCTTTGCCACAAATCCCCCGTCTCAAACAAGCAAACACATTTTGATTTTTTTTATATATAGATTGCATTTTATACATGATTTGTATTATATATGTGTAAAGTTAATTGTGAAATGATCACACTAATAAATCGATAGGTAATAATTTGACTCATAATTAGGAGGACACATCAAGGTTACCACTGGTGTTAACAGTCATACCCTTTGGGAGTATTATCACTACTAATACCTCCAAACTCATAATGAAGCTTTTAATGTCCTTCCAATGAATTCACCTTGTTAGACATATTGTGGCATACACACCCCACCATTAGAAATTCAATTTTGGTTTTCAGAGAATGCTTCTTTCTTTTTGCAGAGAATCCTTTTTGAATCATCCACAAATAATTAAAGGGAGGTAATGCAACAACTCTGCAGCCCCTGTGCAATCTCTCTGCAAGTAGAATATTCAAGAACCAGCTTCCAAAAAGGATGACAGTGACAACACACAATAGTACAGTTGCTTTACTCTCTATTTAGAGCTAGCTTGAATTAAATTATCTCAGAACACTCAACAGCGGTCTTCCCATCCAGCTTCTGGCATCTTATGGACACATCTCAGAGACATAGGTAAAAGAAGATGCAGGCACCTGGAAGAGTATCTCAGCAGTCTTTATTGGATGTAGGTGCTAGACACGCTTTAGATACACTCTCAAAGACATTATGCCTCTCTCCTGCTTTTATAGTCTTTTGTACACGAAGCCCACATTTGTCATACTTCGTTTTAACAATTTCCTCTGATTCACAAACTGATAAGCTATTTTAGATCCAGCTGAACACAATTATAACATTCTTTAACTTCTGCCAAGAACAATTTTAATCACATCACTGTCAATGCTTTATCTACTTTTTGAGGTTGTGCCAAGTTCAGTTAGCGCCTTATACCTTGGAGAAATAAATAGCCTCTATTATATTATGCCAAATAATGCAGCGGAGCTTGTCAAATTGGTCTACATTGGTCTACATAAAGTACAGTGCGCTCTCCTTATTAACAACATAGATAAATGCAACCAAGTTTTCCTTGCCTTTATCTGACTCCATCATCAATCTCGTCTGCTTTTTGTGCCAAGTTCCAAATGTAACCTCCCAGATTCAATTATATCTATGCAATATGCTGCCAAAGACCATTTCATGTGTCGGCCTCCGTTGCTTATCAGCATGAGTCATGGTTTCTGCACCTGGCTTTAGAAGTGGACACCATTTTGTGTTTGAGGCTTCCATTTTGAAATATATCTCAGACTGCCACTGTATTTAATCCCTCAAGGAGACATTATTTATGTATTTAAGCATTTCTCACTTTGAATCCCTTATTCATAATATATATTTTATATACTCATGAAATGTGTGTGATATTTAAAGCAACCTTCACTTCTTGGCTCATTTCATGTGTTGGCCTCTGTTGCTTATCAGCATGAGTCAGGGTTTTCACACATGGCTTTAGAAATGGACACCTTTTTCTGCTTGAGGTATCCATTTTGAAATATATCTCAGTCTGCCACTGTATTTCATCACTCATGGAGCCATCCATTATTTATTTATTTAAGCATTTCTCATTGTGTATCCCTTATTCATAATATATTTTTTATATACTAATGATATGTGTGTGATATTTAAAGCACACTTCACTTCCAGGGTTATTTTAATCCAAATATGCACAGTGGCATGTGCACTGTTTACCTTAAATAAAGGCACTATAACCCTGATTACTGCAATAATGGAACCATTTGAACCACCTATCATGGTATCTGTACTCAGTTGAGGGGGTTTGGCACCCCTATACAATGCTATTATCCATTTTTGCACAATTGTGTGATACACTAGCACAGAAGATGGGCGGAATCAAGAATATGCACAGGAAGAAAATGCAGCCATTATGACATGCTTGCACTAAAAACACCCACTTCTATGCCCCCTACAGTATCAGAATCAGATGTGAGGCTACCCGCCACTAACACTTACAACAATGATAAATAAAAGGCACTACACAGGTAAGTATGAAATACTCCAATTTGCTACAACATTACACCAAAGCACACTTTATGCTGCTGTAGGATTTGATACAGGTATCCCACAATATCCTGTAATTACTCAAATAGGGAAAAGTTGTGATAGCATCAACATATAGGCCTTACTCTTATAAAGGAGTTGAAAAACAGTGTAGCTAGTTTAGGAAGTCAAACTGCTGTCCAGTAAGAGTCTCAAAGAGCTTTTAGGTGTCTCAAAGGGTTCTTCAGAGTCACTTTTGCGCAGCACTAGGAGAATGTGATGAATTGGATTCTGTCTTGCAGGTGCACAAGGATGAGTACAAATTAAAATGACCACTCAGCCCCTCACAACTCTACAAACCAAGAGCAAACATAATCAGCCAACAGCTCCTTAAATCAAGACCCATCAGCCCTAAAGACAGTAAAAATCCTCCATCTACTAAAGAACCCCACTCTGTATCCCGACAACCTAGGTAACTATTGCCCCATAATCCATCTTCACTTCCTAGTTAAGATCATTGAGAAAGTGGTAGATGTGCAAGTGCAGCAACACATCGACACCAACAATCTCCCCCAAACCTACCAATCTGGATTCAGATCCAGATGCAGCACGGGGAGGAAAACCATAAAGGTGATTGACATCCTTGATGATGACCATCCCTGCCTCCTGGTTTTACTTGACCTCTCGGCCGCTTTTGACACAGTAGACCACAAGGCGCTCACTGACATTCTACAGCAGCACAAGGGGATCAGCAACCTTGTCCCACAAAGGTTCATGTCCTACCTCACCAACTGCCAAGAGACTGTTCAGATGAACTCTTCTAGATCGCCAATGCTACCTGTTGCCTGTGGACTCCTGCAGGGTTCCATCCACTCCCCAGTGATCTTCAATCTATAAATGGAGCTACTGGGATCCCTCCTAGCCACACACAACATTGGCATCTACCAATATGCTGATGACACACAGCTATACCTCAAAATAAAATCCATCAAGGACATCCACAGGCTCTAAACCTGCCTCTCGCTGATCCATTCTTGGATGTCCAGTTCATACTTGAATCTCAACTCCTCTAATACTGAATTTCTATTCCTCAACAACAACACCGAAACCCACACATCTAGACCTGGCTATCAACCATGAACCCTGAGGGCTTCACACCTGACTCACCTCCTCCGCCAAAGCCCTCGGGTTTGATACCGACAAACACATCAACTTCAAGACACACATAGCTAAGAAACCTCAGACAGCTTGGTATCAGCTCTCCCTCCTGTGGAAAGTAAAGCCCTTCCTCCCTCTGGACAGATTTAGGTCCACCATTGAAGCACTGTTCCTATTCCACCTGGATGGGCGCAATGCCCTTCTTGAAGGCCTTCCATAATCCTCCTGTGTGCCCCTGAGAAGCATCCTACACATGGCTGCATGTCTCATCAAGGGATTATGCAGATATCACCACATCACTCCGGTTCTCATCGTCCTTCACTGGCTCCCACTGCATGCACAATCACCTTCAAGTCTTGATGCATGATCTATAAGGCAGTCGCCTTCAAGTCACCCAGCTACCTCACAGATTAACCCAGCATCTCTGGTGGAGAGTGCTCCACCAGAAGCCAGGGCATGAGTAGACTTGAAATCTGCCACTGAAAAAGCAAAGGACCAGAAAACAACTCTCCTCTGCCTACACATGAAGACTCTGGAACCTCCTCCCCATTAGCATCAGACTGGCCCCGAAACTCCTAAAGTACAGAAAAGAACTCAAGACCCTCCTCTTCAAGGAGTCTCTCCTCCTCAACACCTAGGCGATCACATTGCCCCCACACCACCTGACTTGCTAGATCCTGTTCACCTTCCCCACCCCACCACCATGTACAGCTCTACCCCTCCTCTGTGTCCCTCTGTATCCTAAACTCCACTGTGTACGTCTTCTGTTGTTATCTCTGAAATGTGCTCTGTTATGCATCTCTGCTGTTGTATACCTCTGTAAAGTGCTCTGTTGTGTATCTGTATTCTTGTATACCTATCTAAAGTGCTCTGTTGCTTCTCAAAGCTAGGTCTGCACTCAATAAATACCATAATAATAATAATAATAATAATAATAATAATAATAATAATAATAATAATAATAATAATAATAATAATAATAATAATAATAATAACAAGTAATCATTAAGGTCAAACAGGCACAGTGAACTCCTTCAACTTTTGTGTTAACATGTGCAGAGGGAAGGCTATGCTCTAAAGAGGGGATTAAATGTAACCCAGCAGTGACCCAAACAATACAGTAAGACAGCTCAAAATAAAGAGAACGTTCAACCAAGGTGCTATACAAATATATATACTTTAATCAAACATACCATCAAAACACACCATCTGCATGAACAATAAATAGAAAACACTGTACAAAGCTCACCCATGTCGAAAAAACAGAGGAGATGCAACAATTAGACACATGTAACACTCTGAGATGAAGACAGAGGTTTAAGGCAAATAATGAACTGGAAAAAGGATATCTCTTTGGAGGAAAAAGGTGTAAAAGTGACCTAACAAATCCCTAACAAGTGGGCAGTTATTGGTCGATAGCACCTTGTTTCCAGTCTTTGGTGGAACGACCTTGTCCAACTCAGCTTCAAGCAGTGATGCATTTGGATTATGCGCAGTTCAAATATGTGGGATCATTGGTGTCCAAGTGGCAAGCAACTGTCGAGCAGGTTAGAATGTGGTAGCTCTGTGCTGTTCAGAGGCAGCTTTCAGTGAAGCAGGTGGGAACGCTCACCAAGATCTGTTCAGGGTTGAGCCATGTTGAGTCGGATTTTAACCACTAGGGAGGAAGGACGAGTGACGTACCAATGGTTCGAGTGGGTGGGTGGCAGGTGTTGAAAAGGTGATCCTGTTGCTCTGCTAGGCAGTTTGGTGTAGCAGCAATCCAAAGGCGCAACAGAACAGGTCATGGCGTAACAAGTGGTGTATTTAGGCATTCTGCTGCCCTAGGCCCAAATAAGTGCCTGAACCCCCCAACTTTACTTCACCTATGCCAGAATCTGCATCTTCACCAGATTCCACCCCTTCAACAAACTCTGTCCGCGTTGTCCAAACTACACCCCTTCACCCCAATTTTGACCCCCATTTTGGATTGATAATATTATAAGGACGTTTTTACGGTTGCAGGGTTTAGAAACTATTGCTTCCTCTCTATTAATTCAAGCCTGTCATCTTCCATCTTATGTTAGTTGAAGAGTGTTTTCAGATCTCTGCTGCCCAAGATTTGGAGAAGGTAGTGTGTTCTACAGTTGAGTGCACTAGAGGTAATTGTTACGGCTAATTGTCTACTTTCGGTTAAGTCCAAAAACAATCTTTTAGAGGAAGTGGTAAGAACATAAGCTGGCTTCCAACGGTACACAAGTGAGGGAAGGATTGAATGAACAATTCTGTTTTCAGTGCAAATATCTGGCTTCTCCCACAAATTGCCTGCTGTTACTGTAAAAGAGGCACTTAGACTGTTCTGTAATATTAATGCAAAATAACTACATTTCTTCATCCAGTATGGCCAAATGGTAAAGTGTACATATTAATTATATCCAAGTGGTACAGGCACATCTTTTTGAATAACAGAAACTCAACCACCTTCTCATGGTTACAGTTCTGTTGTTAGCAGGGCGAAAAATGGATATAAAGCAAGTTACCGGCTGCAGCCTATGTACCTCCAAACCCTTGGGCTGCAACACCATTAAAACATGGCAAAATCACAGGTGAAATGTGTAAACTCTGCCTCAGCATAAACACCTCAGTAGAGTAAAGACAGTTGGAGACAGTGTTTGGAATCATTGGCTGTGCATTCAGATGGTGGATTCATGGATAAGGGCAGCCCTCAACATTCATCTGTGGGAAGCAACAGCATTCCTCATAGCTGCACAATGCAGGCACCTTTAATAACAAATGAAGTGGTACATACAGTTTACATCATTGCTGTTTGTGCTGTTAAGGATACCAAGCAGGTGTCACACACCAGACCAGGACACTTGGTCTTATCCTGGGATGTGGCACTCAATAGGAATGCTTTTCTTTAATTTCAATTAATTCAAATTGAGCCGATACCCGACCCGTCTCACACCACCTTTTACAAATACCCGGGGTCACAATGGACCATGAACCAGGACGGTTGGTGAAAATGCATTATTTATTCATTTTTATAATTCACAAACATTTTAATATTGGGTAGCAATCACCAATGGGGGTGCTAATTACAATAAAAACTACTGAACTTCACTTGTTTAACCTCCTCATGAACATATCCAAAGCACAATTGAATAGGAGCACTTTTGAATTAAGATAGATAACATCCAAGTTAAGGTTTCCCCCTGCAATGTTCCCTCAACCCACAAATAATCAAATTCTGAGTGGATAGAAAGAAGCTGTAGACAGTCATGGATAAGAGGCAGTGAATCGAAATCTAACCTTCCCTCACAAAATAAGAGGATTTTAAACCCTTTGCAAAGGCCTAAAATGACACTCGGAAATTGAGAAATATATAATTAATGTGCAGTAAAATCTATGAGGCAAATATGATTTCTCACACTAGCATGAAAGTATAAACACCAACAATCCCAAGGCAAAGCATCACCAAAGCATACCATTCACAAAACAGATTTGAAATTGAAAACCCGGTGCAGTCAAATCACATGTTGCAAAGTTGCATTTTTACACAGAAGAAGTCTTAATTGCAAAAAAAGAAAACAGGTGAAAAACACTGCATTCAAAAGTGGTTTATGGGCTGGGGAATAGATGTATATCACAGGGACAATATAGAGGTGAAAGGAGGGGTATAGGCGGTGAATTGAGAGAGATTTGGGAGGTAGTATGAGGTTTGTTTTTAGGAAGATAGAGCAGTTAAAAGTAAGAAAATCGGTTTTGAAAGAAAGGCAAATTTGACTTAAACTAAAATATCTAGACTATATTGTTAGAGAGGGACACAGTAAGCTCCAAGGTTGATTCCCAAAGTCAACCTTGTCACACCAGTGCACAACTTTAAATGGAATTTAGTTTCATTACTCAAAATATGACTAAGGGCTTATGATTTACACCAGACAGAAATGAAAAGAGAGATGGCTCTCCCACTTAGAAAGTCAAGGGCAGGTTACACGGATAATTCTAATAGTTTTAACAAGTTACCAGGGTAGGGATAGGATTGCTTAGCCAGTGGAATAAAGACAAAAGGGTCAAGATGGGGAGACTATGTGTTTCTCTGGGATGAGGAGATACTCACATTCCACGCTTGGGTTTGCAATTTGGAATTTTGGAACAGCCAACTGGGTCCGGTCACCACACAGCGAGCGCGCCTTACAGCAAACAGCTGGGCAATTCTGGTCACCGGATGGCAAGTACAGTTAGGCAATTTGGGTCACTGGTTGGCAGGGTGGCATCAGCCATGCAGTTAGTGGGAAAAACAAGGCTGGTATCAGGATGATTCCCAAAAAAAATACCAAAGCTTCTCTCTTTGGGTATTAGGATTTTTAGTGGGGTTTCAGGATTGAGGCCTTGCTGGGATGGTCAACAATGCTTTGGCCTTGCTGGGATAGGATCCGCTATGCTCTGGCTTTGCAGTGGGATTTGGAGTCTGGCAAGATGAATGTGGAAGATTAGGAACGCAGATGCAGGAAATTCAGGAGTCTGTCCCTAGAGATCTGTCAACCTCCCCTTATATAGAGCCTGGTGACATCACAGAATTATTGGTGGGCAGAACTAAGCTAGGCCTAGCCCCAAGAAGCGGATAGGACAGCCTAAGTTAATCGCCTCCTCGAGGAGGAGTCCCATTTTATGAGGTTGCATTTTATGAGGTAAAAAGCCATCCCACATTCCTTTTTGCCAAAACCCAGTTTTGCCATAAATGGCACCTTTGTATAGTTGGGGAATCTTAACAAATTACATAAGCAGGTTACATATTGTATGCAGAACATGCCAGTCCAACGCTGAAGACTGTAACACATTGTTTCGCCCATCTAATAATCTTTGGTCTTTTTTAATGTGAAACATTCAGCCTAAAATTCTATAACTTTAGGTGTGTGTACATACTATCATGGGGCCTATTTCTGTTAATTTTGAATATTCCATCATATGTCCTTCCCCCAGGATTCACATTCTTCTGGCCTTCATGTCCCATACATGCTATTGACAGCCAAGATATCTTATTTGAAAGCCACGAAAATCATATTTAAACGGTATAACATTTTACATTTTTGCAAAGTCCTGTTGCAAAAATAAATGTCTTACACATTTATTTAAAAGATAGTCTTTGAAACAAATGGGCATCCTTTGTCCTTCACTGGAACCATTTTTGTTTCTCTTCAGCTACCCCCCAGCTGTCAGTTCAGCCCATTGTGGAGGGAGATTTCCCAGTTTGATTGAAGGTTTATGACTTCAGAGGTTGGTATCCCAGAAGTTCAATTGTAAGCAACTGGAGCACAGACCAAAGTATGTGAAGGTAGCAATTATCACTTGTCTGTTAGGATCTACTGTGAATGGCCTTCTGTTGCTAGCATCACCCCCAAGCAGAAACCTGTCTTGGGCTGATTTCTCCCCGGTTGCCAAAGCAGTTTAATTTATTTTATTTATTGTTGCTCTGAATTAGAAGAAAACCTGCTGCATAAAACCATCTCATACATGTATTCCACAGCACAATCCCCTTTCACATTTCTAGGCAAGGATAAGTTTTTGTTCAACATAATAATTTTAAGACAGGACTTTTCTTCCTTGGTTTGCAAAAGCCCATTTTTTACACATGTTGTGACAGCTGCTAGCATTTTCTTTTCAAATTCGTTTTTTTCCATCTGACTTCCCAATGCTGTTCTTTAGCCAGCTTCTTTTACACAACACTCTGTACAAGGCATAGGTCGCCATGAAATTGACATGTGCAGAGAAAGCTAAAATTTATTTTCAAGCTGTGATTTTTGACATTTTGTAGCAAAACTGTAAGCGTTTTTCTGTGCAGCTGAAGTAAAGCTTTTGTTGATTTTCTCAGATTTCACTGGCACAAAGCCTGTCATTCAGGGATCATGCTTTCTTCTGCTGAAGCACAATGTGGATATGGATGGTCATGGCAAGGGCCTATTAATAAAAGTAGTTTGATGAAACACTGATGAAAATAGCATCAGAACAGCCTCCTTCTCAATGAGAAATATTGCCTTTTTCAATGGGAGCTTTGGCCTTGCAGCAAAGCAGCGCTGTTTTTTCACTCCCTTTATTTTGTACATGTCAGCAACACACTGGTAGGCTTTTTCAGTGTGCTCCCTTGTTCCCTCCTGCCCAATATGTGCTTGGCGAGGTGGTGCAGCCATCTTTTTGTTGCTGAAAAATACAGTTTTGGTGTGAGGCAGTGGTGCTCAAAGGAGCCAGCGCAGTCATTTTGCTGTTTCTGCTGAAATGCAGCTTGGTGATGTGGGGAAGTACTGGTGAGTGGGTAAATATATCCCACAGTGCAAATGTCCAAAATACCGAACAGTTCAAGAGTAAAACTGAGCAATGTATCAGGCGATCCAGCACAATATTACCTTTGTGGATGTGGTATAGGGTATGGGTCTTGCCAGCATGCATTTAAGTTAATTTAAAATGTTAACTCTGTAGTGTAGGTTGGATTGTAAAATACATAGGAATATTTTGAGATGTGTGGGTATAGAAATAGATGTCCTGCTGTCATTTGAAGTACTGTTTCACAGTAAAAGTGCTACCATGTATTTAAAATATAATGATTGTAAAGATTATTTATGAGCATCACAGTTTGGCATTGTGTGACATACTTTGCAGTTGGTTCTCCTGGTAGTACTGAGCGTGAAAAGTGGTGTGGCCAAATCCCACAGGTGATTGGGCTAAAGCTAACCTTCTTTAGTGGTCCAATCCCTTCTCTTGCAAGGAGTGGGCTTGGTCTGTCTGACATTACAGTCAAGGTTCTTCGTGCTACAGGAAGGGGAGGGGACAGGAACAAGAAAGAGAGGCAGAGAGACCTAAAATGGTAGAATATTCCCAAAACTGTACAGATCTCTTTCTGGCTTCACTAACCATGCCCCTGTCCCTTCTCAATAGAATCAAAGGCCTTTAGATTTGCAGCACACTAGTGTGCGTCCTACCTCTTTCTGAATGGGTGTGCCCTTTGATTCCTGTCCCGAGGCAAACTTCCTGTCTCTGGAGAAAGGTTGTAACCTGCCCTTACAGAAAAAACAAAGAGAGGGAATTTCCTGAAGCCTACATTCCTGCCAGTGGGCAGGGCGAGCCTCGTCTGAAATTAGTACACATAACCCTTCCATAGCTGAACTGCGTCTGCAGGGCTGACACATGTGTGATATCAATTTCAGTGTTGCTGCGACAACTATGAAATATGCTGGCACCATATCATAACTCAGGTATGGCTTATATTTACAGTTTATGTGCCACCAGGACAGGAACCTCAGAGTTATGCAGTTTATGAAAAAGGGTTCCATATCTTAAATGCAGCCCCTGTGTGGCTGAAACATGGCTGTCACTGCAGCTGACCTCTGAACTTATGCTGTGCCACTGGCAGAGCAAACACTGCGAACCTGGATACAGATGCAGCCAGGCACAAGTGCATACTATGCTTTTGGTAAGGAGCTTGTGAAAGGGGAATACGATCATTTGATTACCCTTTTAGAGTTGAAATAACCTGAATCATTTTATTAGTTAATAAAAATCATAAACGCTAGGGCTTTACACCATTACCAGGTGGCAATTCCTCACAGAGAGGCCACCCTGCTATGGAGTGGTTATCTTCAGGTTCGCGGCATGATCCTTTTCTGGTGAAATGAGATACAGCAGGCTAGCGTTGCAGCAAAGTGCTGACAATGCCCATTAACACTCCACAAGCCAGACAGATCTGAAGTCCTTACAGAGATGAAAAGATGGCTCTAGGTGTTGAAGGCAAATTGCAAAGATGCAAGCTCCTTTGGTGTAGTAATGGTGATTCAAGTTCAGCAGGAAAGGTGGCTAGTTAGTTCAACCAGTGAAAGGGGGGGTGGTACATTACAAAGGTCTCCCCTGTTGAGAAGAATGACAAAGGGCCTCATTACAAATTCAGGGAACCCGGACCTCCAAACTTGGGTCCGGGTTCCCTGAATGCTGATATACCAGGCCATTCCAACCTAGGAGGGCCTGGAATTTCCCCATTCAGGGAACCCGGACCATCCCCATTTGAGCCCCCATAGGGCTCAATGGGAATGGGGAGCATGCTAACAATGGGCCTGTTAATGACGGGCCCGTTTTTAGCATGCTGGGCCAATCGCGGAACCCACGAGCGGACCTCGTAATGAGGCAATAGGGGGTTAACGGCATTGGCAGCTCTACCGGCACCGTTAACCCCATACTGCCAGCCTCGGAATGAGGCCCAAAGTCTGAAATGAAAGACAGTGGTGTTTGATGAGCCAATGCTGGTTCCTGCATCAGCCCTCTGGTGTAGCTCGGTCATCCAGTTCCAGTGGTCGCCTTGTTTCCAGGGTCAAGCTCCCTTTATCGATCCTGAAATAGGGTGCTGGTTAGCCCAGCCACCCAGAAAGGGACTTTGCATCATCTAAACTTGGAGGTGTTTGTCCAATAGTGGATATTATTATTATTATTATTATTATTATTATTATTATTATTATTATTATTATTATTATTATTATTATTGTATTTATTGAGCGCAGACCTAGCTTCGAGAAGCACCAGAGCACTTTCGAGAGGTATATAACAATACAGATACACAATGGAGCAGTGCTTTACAGAGGTATATAACAGTACCGATGCATAACAGAGAGCTTTTCAGAGGTAACAACAGAAGAGATATACAGCAGGGAGTAGGATACAGAGGGGCGCAGAGGAGGCGTACAGCTGTTCAGTGTGGCAGGGATGAGTGGATGGTGTCTAGTGAGTCACATGGTACGGGCAGACATGATGGCATAGGTGTTGCAGAGGTCTTGAGTTCTTTTCTGAATTGTATTAACGTGGGGGCAAGTCTGATGCCGATGGGGAGGAGGTTCCATAGCCTTGGGACATAGGCAGAGAAGGTTTTTTTTCTGGTCTTTTCCTTTTTGCAGCATCGGATTTCAAGTCTGTATGTGTCCTGGTTTCTGGTAGTGCGCTGTCCACTGGAGAGGCTGAGATTCTCTGCGAGGTAGCTGGGTGACTTGAGGGCGACGGCCTTATAGATGATGCAACAAGACTTGAAGGTGATTTGTGCATGCAGTGGGAGCCAGTTGAGTTCGATGAGGGCTTGGGTGATGTGGTTGTATCTGCGTAGACCCTTCATTATAATTGTTCTTTTATAACTTACTTAATACCAACAAGTGGTTTCTAAGAGCAGCATCAGGATTCAAACCTGTGTTGCACTGCGTTGTCTTGCTTCCAAGACAAATGCATTGCCCCTGAGGTATCCTTTGTCCCCCTTCCTTGATCAGAGGTGTGGCCATGTATAGGATATTACTCAGGGGCACAAGGGAGGACGACCGGAAGGCTTCGAGGAGGGCATTGCCACCATCCAGGTAGGATAAGACCAGTGCTTGAAAGGTGGATCTATAGCTGTCCCAAGGGAGGAATGGCTTGACCTTCCGCAGGAGGGAGAGCTAATACCAAGCTGTCTGAGTTTTCTTAGCTATGTGTGTCTTGAATGAGAGATGCTTGTCGGTGTGGAACATGAGGGACTTTGTGCTGGAGGTGAGCTCGGGAGTGAAGCCCTCCGAGTTAATGTTTGATAGCCAGGTGTATGTCTGGGTGTTTGGTGTTGTTGGTGAGGAGTAGTAATTCCGTTTTGGGGGAGTTGAGCTTCAAGTATGCACTGGACATCCAAGACTGGATCAGCGAGAGGCAGGTTTTGAGCCTGTGGATGTCCTTGATGTAGTCGATCCTGAGGTATTGCTGTGTATTTTCAGAATATTGGTGGATGTGGATGTTTATTTATTTCATATTTGTCACATGTTACACGCCATTTTCCTCAGAGCGCACATAAAAGGCACTTACTAGACAGACAACATATAAGATGAAGGAGGCAAAGAGCTATGCTAGCTTTCGAAGGACTAGACAGCAGGCTGTTGCAGCAATCAAGGAGTGAGTTTATCAAAGCAGTGGCTAACAGGGATCTATTTCTTAATGGAATATAGGGGCAAATCGTATTCAGCAATTTGGTGACATAGCCACATGAGGCTAGGACATGGGCAAACTGAGGCTTCATGGAGAGCTGTCAAGTGACTTCAATTCAGCAATCCCACTAAGTCAGTGCCTCGTCTGGGACGCCCAAGGGAAGCCCTTATTTATATATTTTTATGACAAGTTATACTCTGGATGATAAAACCTTATATAACGCCCCTCTCTTTGAATCCCCCTGACCTCACTGAGCCAAGAAGTAGGTTTGTTTTGCAATTTAAAAGATTTATTGGAAAAATGAAACAATATATATATATATATGTAACGCTCACCTGATTCCCGCAGAGGCGCCGGTCTTGACTGGGTGAATACCGTATCTTCAAAGGTGATGTGTAACACACGGTTGGCTCTTTGGGCTGGACCTCTGTGCACTGTATGTCTGACTCGAAGAGTAAGATGTCTTAGGTAAGTGAACGCCGAGCTCTCCATCTGCCTCGGGGCAGGGTGCCGTAACCAGTTTCTTCACTGGATAAGGGTGCAGGCCTCTTGACCTCAGAGGACTGCTGTCCGTCGTTAACTGCACGAACGGTAAGTTCTGGGCACTTCAAATGTCTTAAAAGTCTTTTGTAATGATATCTCTTGTTTTGCAGGGTTCCGGCGATGGCGGATGGCGGGCTGATGAGAGTTGAGGATCGAACCCGCGTGAGGAATAGAAGCGCCTGGAAGCACGTAAGTAAGCGCTTGTAGCCTGCTTCACGATGCGCACTAACTGTCCCTTTTATCTTGCAGGTACAAGTTCGGAGCTTTAGAGAAGCTGAAGGGTGCAGGAATACCCACTGGATTCGGCGTGGGAAGGAGTAATGGCACGTGAGTAATAAAGTTGCCCAATGTCTTTAAACGCACCTTCTTTTGTCTTTCAGATGCGGGATGCAGCGCCGAAGGCCTCCGGAGCGTGCGAAGAGCTGGTAAGCTTTTGTCTTTCAGATGCCGGAATGCAATGCGAAGACCTCCGGAGCATGCGAAGAGTAGGTAAGCCTTTGTCTTTCAGATGCCGGAATGCAGCGCGAGGCGTTGGTGACAGCCGATGGACCAGGTAAGAGATGCTCTGCCACTGAAGACCGTAGTGCTAACCTGTTCTTTCTTTGTCTTTACAGGTGCTGCTGAAGACTGGATTCCAGGATGGTAAGCCTTTGTTCCCTTAGGCCCAGGATCAGAAGCAGAAGACACGATGAGCGTTCTGCTGCAGAGAATGCAGAATACCACAAAGCAAGATTCATCCATCGGGTGTGGTTTAAATAGCCTCCTGTAGTGCTTAGGTGTCTCCTTCCACAGCCACGCCTAGGTAAGAAAAGAGTTCCTGCTTTCCAGAAGAGTTCCAGTGTTCTGAACCTAGGGAGTGGCTCCTGCCCCACCCAACAGGAAAAGTAGTCCCAAACAGAAGAGGATCAGGGGTTCAACTGGCAGGTAAGTAAGCAGCATGGTCTGCTGCAGGTAAGTCCACCCAAGCATTATGAGCCCGGCGCTTCCAGCACTGGGACTGGGCATCTTTATGAGCCTGGTGCCACTGGCGCCAGGACAGGGTCCAAAAGGTCCCAATTGGGACTGGCTGGCACTCGGAACCGGGGTTATGGGTCTGCTTCCAAGGGAGTCGGGCAAGTCCTGATCTTTTGGAAGCAGAGATCATGACAGCACCCCCCCTCAAGGCCCCTCCCAAACTGGGCTTCTCCGGGGGTTTGGACTTGTTAGGAAATGTTCGATTAAATCTTTTGATTAGACGAGGCGCGTGGACATATTCTGCAGGTTCCCAGGATCTTTCTTGGGGACCGTAGCCTTTCCAGTCAATCAGGTAAAATAGTTTAGATTTGGAGATCTTGGAATCCAGGATGCTTTTGACTTCAAACTCGAGTTCTCCATCAACTAGAATAGGTTTTGGAGATGTAGTTAGTCGGGTTTGAGGTTGCACAGGTTTTAATAGAGAGACGTGAAAGACCGGATGTATTTTCATGTGAGGGGGCAAGTCCAACTTGACCGCTACTGGAATTACTATGGTAGTGATGGAATAGGGACCAAGGTATCTTGGGTTGAATGTGCGTGGTCCTTTTAGAGGTAGATATTTGGTGGATAACCAGACTTGATCTCCTACTTGATATTGGGGGGCTTCCTACCGATGTTGGTCTGCTCCTTTCTTGTATTGTTCTTTAGCCCTTTGGAGGTGAGAAACGGCTTCCTTAAAGGCTTGGGTGATTGTAGAATGCAGGTGGTCTACTGCTGGTGTTCCAAGATCTTGGAGTGGATCCAACTCCGAGGTTCGAGGGTGACTACCGTATAAAAGAAAAAACGGGGTCTTCCCAGTTCCCGAGTGGACAGAGTTATTGTAGGCATATTCGGCTATCCAAAGGATATCTTTCCAAGTTTTTTCAGTTTGTTGTAGCATGCAGCGCAAATACTGTTCCAGAGTTTGATTGGTCCTCTCGGTTTGTCCGTCGGTTTGAGGGTGGTGGCTGGTCGAAAGTCTCACATCAATTTGAGCCGACCGACAGCAACTTTGCCAAAAATGAGAAATAAATTGACTACCTCGATCCGAAATTAGAACTGAAGGAAAACCGTGCAGTCGGACGATGTTTTCGAGAAATTCTCGGGCCAGAGTTGCTGCTGTTGGTAAGCCTTTGAGTGGAATGAAATGCGCCATCTTGGAGAATAGGTCCACGATTACTAGGATCGTATTGTATGCGGAGCATGGAGGTAGATCGGTGATGAAGTCCATAGAAAGCGTATGCCAAGGGCGAGGCGGGATGTCAATAGGGCGTAAGAGGCCGGCTGGTTTTTCCTTTTGACTCTTGTTTTGGGCGCATACTCCACAGGACATTATAAAGTCTCTGATATCTTTTTTCCAAGACGGCCACCAGAAGTAGCGCTTGATCTTTTCCGAGGTCTTGGTCATACCGGGATGTCCTTCCATTAAAGAATCGTGATAACAAGAGATTACCTTTTTCTGTAAATCTGTGCTGGGCAGGTATAACCGTTCTTGGAAATATAATAGGTTGTCCTTCACCGTAAAGTCCTTTCCCTGCAGATGCCAATTCTGTATGTCTGCTGGAGTTACCAGTAGCCTGGCTTTATCCTTAACTTCCTCTATGGATTGTGTGGCGATTACACCTAGAATTCTTTGTTCGGGAATGATAGGTACAGGTTTAGGATTGATCAAATGTTCTTCCACTCCCATCCGAGAAAGGGCATCAGCTTTACAGTTTTTTGTACCAGGTCGATAGGTAATTATGAAGTCAAACTCGGCAAAGAATAGTGCCCAACGGAGTTGCCTAGAGGATTGAGCTTTTGCGGTTTTCAAATATTGCAGGTTTTGGTGATCTGTAATCACAGTAACGGTGTGTCGGGCCCCCAGAAGATAATGCCGCCAAGCCTTAAAGGCGGACTTGATAGCTAGAAGTTCCTTATCAGTAATAGTGTAATTGATTTCAGGAGGCGAGAATTTGCGGGACCAAAATGCCACGGGATGCAACTGATTGGTTACTGGGTCCTTTTGTGATAGAACTGCCCCCATGGCAAGGCTCGAAGCATCAGTTTCAACGATGTAGGGGAGTTCTGCGCGAGGATGTTTTAAGATCGGTGCAGAGATAAATCTAGTCTTCAAATTCTGGAAAGCTTGTTCCGCCTCGGTAGACCATTCAAAACGTTTGTTTTTCTTTAACAAGGCGGTGATGGGCTGGACTATTCGAGAGAATTCGGGGATAAACCTGCGGTAAAAGTTAGCGAAGCCTAACATGCGTTGAACACCTTTTACGGAGGATGGCGATGGCCATTTGAGAATTGCATCGACCTTCTTTGAATCCATACACACTCCGCTAGGTGATAATATGAATCCCAAGAATTCAACTTCAGTCACGTTGAAAACACATTTTTCCAACTTAGCGAAAAGTTTGTGTTGACGCAATCTCTCGAGGACCATTTTCACGTGTTTCCGATGTTCAGTTTTCGATGAAGAATAAACGAGGATGTCGTCAATGTAAACAACAACACACACATCTATGAGCTCTCTGAGGACATCGTTCATAAAATATTGAAAGGCGGCCGGGGCATTGCAAAGTCCGAAGGGCATGACCTGATATTCAAATAGCCCATACTTGGTGCGTAAGGCCGTCTTCCATTCATCGCCCTCTTTTACTCGTACCAAGTGGTAGGCTCCTCTAAGATCCAGCTTTGTATATATGCATGCTTTTCTGACTTGGTCCAGGAGTTCAGGGATCAAAGGTAATGGATATCTATTCTTAACGGTGATCTGGTTCAGGGCGCGATAATCTATACAAGTTCTAAGGTCAACTTCTTTTTTTGGAACGAAGAACAAAGCTGAGGAAGCAGGGGACTTGGAAGGACGAATAAACCCATTCGCTAGCTATTGATCCAGGTATTGTCGGAGGTGAAGATTCTCAGGCTCGGTGAGGGCATAAATTCTACTACAAGGAGGAGTAGATCCAGGTATCAGGTCTATCTGGCAGTCATAAGACCTATGAGGAGGTAGAGAGTTAGCCTGATCCTTCCGGAAAACATCTTGGAATTCTAGGTATTCAGGAGGTAACTGGGGAGCCTCCGAGGAAATTGCTGCCAGTGCAACACCAGGTCGAGGGTGACAAGTAGAGACACATTCTGGAAACTGAACCGTTCTTGCTCGCCAATCGATCTGAGGATTGTGCTTCTCTAACCAAGGAATTCCTAGAATAATCTGGAACTGAGGGGCCTTGATCACATCGAACACGATCTTCTCATGGTGTCCATCTTGACTTACTAGCCTCACTTCTTGGGTGGTATGCGTTACTGGTCCGGAGGCTATCTCCGTACCATCCACCGTAGTAATGACGTCCTTTACAGCCTTTGGACAAAGAGTCAGATTCATCCTCAAAACCATTTCATGATCCACATAATTGCCGATGGCACCGCTGTCGACGTAAGCGTCAATCGCATGTAATCGATCCGGATGTTCAGGGCTAATGAGGACCATAGGTATCACGAAATGCGAGGTCACTGAACTGGTTTTAACGCTCGGCAAGAGGACCTCTATTCTTGTCGGGCGAGGTCGTTTCCCTGCTCAGAGTTTGTGACCCTGGTAACTGCAGCTCCTACTGCCTTCTTGGCTGGTTTCACCGGACAGTCTCGAAGAAAGTGCCCCGAGTTTCCGCAATAGAGGCATAATTGCAGCTGTTTTCTCCTTTCCCGCTCCTTTTGTGTTAGTGGTCCTTTCAGGCCCCCTATTTACATGGGTTCCCCGGAGTCTACTCCTTTGGTAGGAGTTGGTGGTTTGGAAAATACTCGAGCATCAAACTTGGTACGATCGGCCTTCCTGTTCTGCAGTCTGTGGTCAATTTGAACGACTAAGTCAATATAGTCCGAACAGTCTTGCGGGGGATTCACTACTTGGGCTAACACATCTTTGAGCTCTCCACGTAGACCTATATAAAACAGCGTAATCCTTTTGTCCTCAGGCCATCGAGTTTCCACTATCAGTCTGTTGAAAGACGCAATATAAGCCAAAAGGTCTTGATTACCCTGTCGCAATGAAAGGAGCTCATTGTCATGGCCTGCCCCTGTGAATGTCTTGCAAACAGTTTTTCCATACTGAGCTGAAAAGCTTGAAAATCATGGAGAACCGGATAATCTTGATTAACTAGAGGGATCGACCAGTCTGCCGCATTGCCACTAAGGTACGAAAGCATGAAAGCTACCTTAGCTTGATCAGTTGGAAAGGCTGCTGGCCGGCATAAGAAGTGCAACCGGCACTGATTCATAAATACTGCAAACCTCTTTGGGTCACCAGAAAATCGTTTGGGCGGAGCCAGAGGTACATTCCCAGGTAGGTTGATCTGCACTGGGTTCGTAGAGGATGTTGAAGGAAGATTTGCCCCTGATGCGGGTAACGGAGTTTGTCCGGCTTGTGACTGTAGCAATTGTCTAGCGAGATCGTCTGTTCGCTCCTTGGAAATAATCAGTTCCCTTCTTAGAGCATTCGTTTCCTGACGGGCTGCATGCACTTCTGCTCTTAGTTCCCCAAGTAACTGGACTAGCTGGTCGGTATCCGAGGTTTTCATAGCGCCTGGGTGGGAGTTTTGCGGTAGGCTTTGTGTTCTGTAACGCTCACCTGATTCCCGCAGCGGCGCCGGTCTTGACTGGGTGAATGCCGTATCTTCAAAGGTGATGTGTAACACACGGTTGGCTCTTTGGGCTGGACCTCTGTGCACTGTATGTCTGACTCGAAGAGTAAGATGTCTTAGGTAAGTGAACGCCGAGCTCTCCATCTGCCTCGGGGCAGGGTGCCGTAACCAGTTTCTTCACTGGATAAGGGTGCAGGCCTCTTGACCTCAGAGGACTGCTGTCCGTCGTTAACTGCACGAACGGTAAGTTCTGGGCACTTCAAATGTCTTAAAAGTCTTTTGTAATGATATCTCTTGTTTTGCAGGGTTCCGGCAATGGCGGATGGCGGGCTGATGGGAGTTAAGGATCGAACCCGCGTGAGGAATAGAAGCGCCTGGAAGCACGTAAGTAAGCGCTTGTAGCCTGCTTCACGATGCGCACTAACTGTCCCTTTTATCTTGCAGGTACAAGTTTGGAGCTTTAGAGAAGCTGAAGGGTGCTGGAATACCCACTGGATTCGGCGTGGGAAGGAGTAATGGCACGTGAGTAATAAAGTTGCCCAATGTCTTTAAACGCACCTTCTTTTGTCTTTCAGATGCGGGATGCAGCGCCGAAGGCCTCCGGAGCGTGTGAAGAGCTGGTAAGCTTTTGTCTTTCAGATGCCGGAATGCAGCGCGAGGCGTTGGTGACAGCCGATGGACCAGGTAAGAGATGCGCTGCCACTGAAGACCGTAGTGCTAACCTGTTCTTTCTTTGTCTTTACAGGTGCTGCTGAAGACTGGATTCCAGGATGGTAAGCCTTTGTTCCCTTAGGCCCAGGATCAGAAGCAGAAGACACGATGAGTGTTCTGCTGCAGAGAATGCAGAATAACACAAAGCAAGATTCATCCATCGGGTGTGGTTTAAATAGCCTCCTGTAGTGCTTAGGTGTCTCCTTCCACAGCCACGCCTAGGTAAGAAAAGAGTTCCTGCTTTCCAGAAGAGTTCCAGTGTTCTGAACCTAGGGAGTGGCTCCTGCCCCACCCAACTGGAAAAGTAGTCCCAAACAGAAGAGGATCAGGGGTTCAACTGGCAGGTAAGTAAGCAGCATGGTCTGCTGCAGGTAAGTCCACCCAAGCATTATGAGCCCGGCGCTTCCAGCGCTGGGACTGGGCATCTTTATGAGCCTGGTGCCACTGGCGCCAGGACAGGGTCCAAAAGGTCCCAATTGGGACTGGCTGGCACTCGGAACCGGGGTTATGGGTCTGCTTCCAAGGGAGTCGGGCAAGTCCTGATCTTTTGGAAGCAGAGATCATGACAATATATTACACTTTTATAATAAATTAATATTTGATATCACACTTAAGAATATGACAGTGATCAACACTGGGTGATGTTACACTAGCACACTGATTTAATTACTTAAGAGTTAGTATAGGGAGGAAAAGATAACTGAGGATGCTTTTATGCTTTCAAGGAAAAACAATGATGGAAAGAATACAGTACAGAAATAACTGGTAGGGTTTCACAAGAGATAATATGTTCACTTTTACCCTGGTGGCAATTCACTCCCCCCCTATGCAATAGAAGATGGAAAGGAGAGCACACAGTTCTCAGGAATACAATCAAATGTAGTTCAGTTCCCCCCTAGCAAGCCTAGATCACAGGGATGATTTTAAAACACAGGCAAAATACTTTAAATGTGGTTTGCAAGGAAGTGAAATTATGCTAAAAATGATTTTAATTCCCTATAGGAGATTCAGGGTAGGTTATAGCTACTTAATATTAGTTCAGGTCAGCACTATCAATGATTCAGGGATGGTTATCAGGTTGAAAACAGAATTCAATAACGTAAGCAAAAGACAGATATTTTTACACGTGGTTGAAATGAAGCAAAATGTCAATTTGCGGTAATTTTTTCGAATGCGTCGAGCGCGATTACGGAATAACTATAAGGAATAGAAAGTCGGTTTTAGGCTTGTTGGAAAGATTAGAATCCTAGCTTTCAAATGAATGTTAAATCTATGATTCAAAAGATACGGACAAATTTGTGAAGGTAGTTTTTCGAAATTAAAGTAAACTACAGAATGACAAAATTACACTTTTACAGCTTTGAAATGACAGAATGAACACACGATTCCTATGATGCAGTTCTGGACAGGTTCAAATGTTTTGAATCAGATTATTTTAAACTAAGAGATTAGTTCTGGCACAGTTCTAGCTGAGTACTCAAACTATAAATTTGAAATAGGCCGTCAAGGTCTGATCTGGTTTGGACTGGACTCCTGGCGGGTAATTCTGAAGCCACAGCTCTCTGGGTCAGCTCTGCTCTGCACTGCACAGCGGTCTGGTCTCTGGTTCTGGCAAAAGTTCTTGGCACTGCAGAGCGGTCTGGTCTCTGGTTCTGGAGATGGTCCTTCTGGATATTGTCTGGTCCGGCAAAATGCGTCGCAAGAAAGTGGAAAGTGAATGTCTTGCCTGTCCAAGCAATCTCTTTTTATGTGTTCTGCAAGTGGGTGTGTGTATGGGCATAACTAAGCCTGCCCCTCACAACTTATCATTGGCCAAGCTCTCCTCTCTCCCTTGATTGGGGGAAGGAAATGGAGTGTCATCGTGATGAGGTAGTTTATGGGTCAGAGGATCCACCCCATGTCAATTTGCACACAAATCTATTCTTGATCCAAATACATATTTATCTATGTACCATTTTTCTAATATTATATGTCCAGTTAACATATTTTCTCTAGCACCAAACCATCCGATCCTTGTCTTTGTAAGATGTCGTGTCCACTTATGACAGAATTCTGCCCTTTTCATCAAGAACACAACCTCTAAACTTTTCCAGAATTTACACAAACATGCACAAGGAATATGGGCATCAGATGATAAAGTGTCAGATTTTTAACATACAGACATTCGGAGTGATACCTTATTTTCCGCTACTACCCCACAGAACATACCACAGAGTCCTAACACCTCTTAAAATGTGCACAGAAAAATCACAAGAATAATTATATTAATTATATAATTATGACAAGTCCGTACTATGAATTATCCATCTTTTTAAAATTATGCTCTGGCCCAGAGGGGTGTCGTTTCCCAAAGCACATGGTGGAATTTCTGGTTTGTCCACTTCCTCCAACTCAAGTTGCTCACAGAGGCACTGCCCCTCCCATTTTCTCTCACGAGGAAGCCATTTACGACCCCCCTAATTTAACAAATGCCTGAGCCAAGGAAGGCTCATTGTTCTGTTTCCCTGCTCCCAGGTGCTCCTCCACTGATTCAATCAGGGAGGTGTCATCTCCTTTTGGTGGGAACAACAGAAGGCAGCCAGGCCTGGGAATGCGGTGGCTGAGCAAGTTTCCACTCCTGTCGGGGGTAGTTGCCGGGCAGAATTCAATCTCTTTAAGCCAGGCTTCAGCTAAATGTCACTTTTGTTCCTAGTTTTTCTTCATTCAAATCAAACTTACAATTTTTACACATGCAGCTAGAATGCTGATTCTAAGTTCAAAACTATGACATTTAACAGTTGCAAACTATGTGACACTCAACAGTAGGTCACTCATTTATTTTAAACATTTAGATTTTAGTGGCTTTCAGTCCAATTTAACTTAAGCTGCTGACATCCACAGCTCGTCAGTTTCATTATGAACATTATTTTAGGCTCTTTCTTTTCCCATATTTTGTATGCACACAAGACTTCATTCTGCCAAATGTCTGCTGGTGTTCAGTGAGATTTTTGAATATCTTGCAATGTTTAAAATAGGCATTTTTAGCTTGCATTTCAGAGAAACAAAGGCAATTTCAAAGTGCTTTTTGAGCTCACAGGCACTGCTGTTTTTCCTTTGGCACCACGTTTCACTCATGGCGCTTCTGGCCCACCACGCTCGCACTGGTGGGTGGCAGGTTAGGCGACCATTTTGGTGTGCGCAGACACTGCACGGTTTTCCTGGATTCTGGCACAATGTGGGCTTTTTCGGCCATCTTGGATTTTCTGAGCCCACAGCCCCAAATGTTGCAGCATAATAACTCGAACACGGGTCAAAGCCCCTAACAGAGCTCAGCGTCCAGAATGACGACCAAGGTCTTAGCATTTTTGTCGACTTCGATGTTTTCCCTGCAATAAACAAACAGTCATATTCTGAACCAAGTTTTTTGATTTTCTGTCCTGATGCTGTGATCAAAAGTTCTGTTTTCCCAGTGTTCATGAATGGACTCATAGATTTAATTGATTGCATCTGTGTCTCGCCATTCCAACATGATCTGGGTGTCATCTGCATAATTAGTGTACTGGACACCCAGGTCATCTAGGAGGGCAAGGACGGCCATAATATAGATATTGAACAATGTAGGGGTTATACAAGATACCTGAGGAACCCCAAAGGCAAACTGTGGGAGCTGAACTGACATTGTCCAAAGCCACCCTGGCATTCCTGGGTCCGAGAAAAGATTACATCTACTGGGAAGCCAAACTGGAGCAATATGCCTGCTTGCTTAACCTAGCCACTAACAAAGAATGTGAACTAAATCAAAAGCTGCGCACAGGTTGAGGAGCATAAGGAGGGTTAGCTGGCCTTTGTCTACGATGCTGGCAAGATTGGATTTCAAATCCTGCAACGCAGTCCCCATACCGTGCCTAGATCTAAAACCTGAGTGTCGAGAATTGAGTATGTTATTGCTCTCTATAAATTCCTGAAGCTGCACATAAGCAACGGGCATTGGTTTTTCTGAACTTCTATGGATTCTTGATGGCCTGAAATGCTATGACTGAAGTCATGATGGATTGCCTGACACTAGGCAGAATCTTTGAGGGGTATTGTTTTGAGGGGGGATTTACCCTCAAACTCTTTAAAAATGGAAAAGAGCTGATGTGCATTGTGTTTAGCAGTGGAAATCCGATTATTAAAGCTATGAGATCTTGCATCAATAATGGCCTGTTTCAAATCTTTTACAGTTTCCTTATAGAGGGAAAGGGAGAGAGGAGATGGGTGCCTCCGCCAATCCTTTTGTGTTTCGCGTGCCAAAGGGTGACAAACGTATTGTCAAACCAAGAGATTTTATAAGATTTAGCTAATTTGCCTTTTTTAGGTGCAAGATATTCAACAACATCCTTAATAACTGAGGTAAAATGTAAAGCAAGACTATTGGGATTATGGAAATAATCCACTGGAGTAAACCCGGCTAAAGGTTCAGCTGACAGCTTTTGTGACCGTTTTCTGGCCATCTTAAATTGTTTATAAGCAGAAGTGGGTTGCAGGGACGTACCTAACTGGGGAAGGGTGCAAATTACCAAAACATTATCAGACCAGAGGCATTGGCTTCTACTAATTTCAATTGCAGATATGTGATGTGTCAAGACCCAGTCATGTTGTTTGTGGCTGGTAGGGCTCCCAGCCAGCTGGATAGCCAGCTTCACCGAATCTGACCAGCAACAGCCATGATCCTGGAGAAAAGTGGATTATGGGTAGACAGCCACCTTTCACACTGTTGACACTTGCTGGTCATCCTTCTCAGGGTTTCCAGGGAAAAGCCTGTGAATATGCATGAAGGAAGAGGACCATCAACCTCTTGGAAAGGTAGAAAGGTGACCATCAAAGATCATGCCATTTTGAATAAGGCTTTTCACATGAGGAGTAGTCATTTTGAGTATATAGTCCTCCTAAATGTATTGTCATGGCTAAAAAGGCAGCATGCGATTTTTGCATCGGAAGTGAAGGTAAACAAGTATCAACTGCCAACATCCTATTCTGAGGATGCCTGGAAAGTAGCAAGAGTGTTACTTCTGACAAAATAAAAAGGACACAAATGACTCCATGGAAGATGGCTGGAGCTGCATAGAAAAAAATACACATAAAAAGGGGATGACCTAGTGGGCTCTGATGGGCACCTGGGCTACACAGTTCACCTAAAATGACATAGGGAAGGGGTCTTTAAGGGCCCGGAGCAGCACTTCTTAGAAGGTCATGTGCGCTGCCACAAAAAATAACAATAACCTGTTGCCAGAGCAAATGGCGAGGTCTACCAGCATTGGAAAACTAAAACGGTTAACAAGTGTTCCCAGAGCAAAATTAAACGCAGCAGGAGAGGAAGGTTGAAAAACCTGAATCACCTTCAAAGTCTACGAAAAAATCCTGAAAGCCCAGCAGTAGCGCTGGTGGGCTCAAAGAAAGTAAGGGTAACCCTTACTTGCATTGAGCCCACCAGCATTTCCAAAATCTGTTTGTTTTTTTCGTGACAGGATTGCAATTCTAGGTGCTACCCACAGCTGCTCCCTCACTTCCTTCTAGCAATGTGCATTCTCAGACCCGGGCAGCTTGGAAAGCAGGAACGCACACGAGGCTTTTCAAAAGAAATGTGCCAGTGCGAGAGGCCTACAGTCTTTTGCTCGTAAATGTTAAGTGAAATTTTAAAAAATAATCTACAAAGGAAAACAAACCCAAAAGACTGTTTAATAGTAAAATGATGTTTTTTCTCAAGCGTCAATATTTCTCACTTTTAAAAGAAAAAACACGATCCCTTGCAGTGGTGAAGGATGCTTCCATCGTGGAGCTTTCAGTCATTAGGGCTAAGCAGGGAACGCGCGCTGCTTCAAAGCGGGAAAGTTAGGAGGCGGTTAATTTCACGCTGAGCTATTGATCTGCCTTGTACATGATTATTGCTTAGCAGACGGGACAGCCGTTGCTTCTGTCTCCGCACGGTCCCATTGAGTATCTCTCTCTGCGCTGGCTGCGGTGCTTATTTCAGGCAGGAAAGCAGAGAACTGCCTGTGCTATCGGCACATTCGGAAATGTGTCCTAGTTCATTTATTAAGGCTCGAAAGCCAGGCTTTCTTTCCACTTAAAATATTGATCGTGCCCTGGAATATCTTGCTTGGAGGATGACATGCCAGTTGTCTGATGGGATGTTTACTGGTGGAACAGCAGGGGTTTCATTGATATCAATAGTTGGATCCTCTGGCTCGAACGAACCTGGTTGTTATTATACATTTGGTCGCATATATGAAACCCACAGGTTTAGAGGAGCAGAGTGAAACAGAAAAGTAAAGTCACTCATGCTTCCATGCTGATGGAAAGGTGTTGGTAACTGACCTAAAGGGTCTGATCAGGGTTTTAAGTGGCCTGGGCATAATTCTGTCTGAGAGGGGACCCTGCATGGATCTCTAAAGTCCCTGCTCACCCCAGCCCTCCAGGCTGCTAGAAACCAAGGCTTTTTGTTTCTAAATCCTGCTGCTCTCGCAATTAAGCGAGAGCTTCAGGCTTCAGAACAAAGAAAACTTGTTTTTTTATTGTGTTGTCCAACCCATTACCAGGCACCCCTTTCATTAGAGATGCAGGGGTGATGATCTCTTCATCTCTAATGAAAGGAGTGTCTGAAAGGGGATTCAGCATCGTAATGAAAAGACAATGGGCCTCATTCCGAGTATGGGGGTAGCCATGCCGCTTTTAGCGGCATGGCTACCCCCATACCGGGTACCGAGTCCGGGTTCCTGGAATGGGGAAATACCGGGCCATTCCGACCTTGGAGGGCCCGGAAATTCCCGATTCCAGGAACCCGCACCCGGTACATCCCCATTCCCATTTGATCCCCCAAAGGGCTCAATGGGAATGGGGAGGATGCTAACAACGGCCTGTTAATGACGGGCCTGTTGTTAGCATCCTGGTCTGCTCGCGGGTGCCGCTAAGGATGCCTGGTTTTACCAGGCATCCTTAGAAGGTCTCGCGAGCAGGCCTCGTAATGAGGCGGTAGAGGGTTAATGGGGCCGGCAGCTGTAACGGCGCAGTTAACCCTCTACCGCCTGGGTCGTTATGAGGCCCAATGTTTTTATTTGTAAAGTCACGGAGCCTCTGCCAGACACTACTTTAATTAGATGACCCAAATACAACACCTCATTCTGGCAGTACTGCAACTTTGCCCTGCCCACCTTATATCCTTGGTCAGCTAGCAATTGTAACAAGGCAATGGAATGAATATTCCCCAAGTCTTCACGTAAAACCCTATAGAAAATACTTGGGGACTCACAGTACCCTTGAGGAAGTCTAGTGTGCTGGAATCGGCACCCGGAAAAAAGAAAACACTGTGAGGTATTGAGAATCTGAATGCAATAGAAAAAAAAAACATTCTTCAGATTCACAACAGTAAAATGGGTAGCCTCAACGGGTATATTGAACACTATTGTAGCAGGGTTAGGAACCATAGGAAACTCTGCCTGGACTACATCATTAAGAGGGCGCAAGTCCTGAATCATTCTCCAGCTAGCCCCCTTTGATTTCTTCACTGGGTAAATAGCTGTGTTGCATGGAGCATTAGATGGTACTATAATACCTTGATGTAAAAGTGCCATTATAGTGTCATAAATGTCCTCCTCCCATGCCTTTTATAAAGGGTACTGTTTAACTCTGGGCAACACAGTGCCTGGTTTTAGTGTGAATCATACTGGCGCAAAACACTCCGTAAAATCGCTACATAATGTGGGTTATTCGCCGACAACTTGTCAAGCACTTTGGACAAATCTTCCGAAACAAAAGAGGGGGCATTCCCTACAAGTGACATGGAACATGAAACATGCCTGTATTCCATGATTATTTCACAGGGGACACATACCTCCAATATGATCTCGCACTCATTATGTTTATTCTGAAAAAGGTCCTCATCTCAAACATCTTTAAATGGTTGGGTAGGGTTAATACACATAATTGTTTTCCACTCCCCATTATCAGAATCAACTGCTATTAACACAGTCATGTCCTTCGATACCAAAACTTCTTTTATGTCAAGCATGATAATCGTTCCTGCAACCACTTCTTGAAGTTGGACTGGCCTAAAAACAATTCAGAGGGTACTCACCAGTACTTGTTGGCTACCTGTGACACTGCACTAAGAAGTATCCTAAGGCTGTATATGAACAAATCAGGGACCCCCATTATTTCTTTCACTGCTGAATCAATGCCCAATGCATGTATGGTCAACATTACCCTCATAGTACACATACCAGTTGTCAAACACACCACACCTCTTACAGTGAAGGAGATGGTCATGTTGAGCTTAATGGAATGGATTAAACCGCTCCAGAGAAGCCCTGCATGTCCATTACTTCACCTGACAAAGGGAATCCTCCCTCACTAATCCACAATGTGGTTGCACCCGTGTCCACCATAAAAAAATAATGATGTATTGCCTTTCTGCACGCCCATTAAGGGTTCTTCTTCTTGGTCAGAAGTGATCGATAGGACTGGGCAGGCTAAGGAACTTTGTGGGCTGTCCTAATCTGGGTATGTGTTTGTTCATGGAAAAACAAAAGGATGCCTTCCAACCACTGTGACCCCCTGATAGTGCACCACTGTGCCATTAGGTCCTGCATTATTGTTCAGTAGCTAAGGGCCCTGTTGTTGTCCTAGAAGCACTGCGCATGGTGGCATGTTACTGGAGCCTTGGGCTGATAACTGTGGAAATGATGGTGGGGGAGTGAGCAGGGCAGCTGGCAACGGCACACCATAGGGAACTGGTGGTGTGGATGTTTGTAAGAATGGGGGTATGGGGCTGGGTCTCCCTGAGAATAGGGATACATCTGTTGTTGTGGGTATGCAAACTATGCCTACTATTACACTCTCTTGAAAAATGGGCCATTCGCCCACATGTCCAACATTGGCCTGCTCATGGTCCCATTCTTCTGAAACCTCTTCGCCTTTCTGAGTTCCTCAAAACCCCCTCTACCTCACTGAAACCCCCCCAGAAACCCCCCCCAGGTACTAGGGTAGATACCCACCTGCCCAGTCATTTTCACCTACCCACACAGGTGCTGTTCACACAGCAGCCTGAACCACCCTAATCTCTACTGATCCTTCTGTATGTGCGGTCATTTCAACCCCTTCCAGTGCAACAGTCGCTAACTTCTTATGTACAGTTTCACTTTCTCCAGTTGCACTCGCTGCACTGCTTCCTTCCCCTTTTCTTTCAACTGTTTGCAATGAAGTACAATAATAGACTGAATTTCCGCCCAGCCCTTTTCCTCAAGCCCCACTATCTTGTCAAGGGTTTTCTGTACCTCTTTCAGAAGTCCCTGTTTCACAATACAATAAATGAATGGAATTGCTTGATCCCAAGAATCTCCTGTTTCTGCCCTTCACATTTCTTGTATGTGTAATATGTACTGAGCACGATCCTCATCATCTCGCATCATCCTCTGCATGATCGATTTAAGCTGAGGCGTATTTGGGTATGTGCGGCATAGGGCCGCCCATACTTGGAGCCTAATGTCGTTAAAATGTGTTCCGCCATGATTGAGTGGGATAGATATGCACAGACGTGGGTCCGTGCCTGCTGAGCCTAGAGACTCAAGCTACTCCTCACTGATGAAGCCCAATGAGGCAGCAACATGTTTGGGGATGCTTGTGTCTCCTCATGCAGAAGGGATGCAACCAAGCAGTTGTGGCTGGCCTGCCCTTTCGGGGTGGGACCAAGCCTGAGTTACATATGGTCTTTCCTCTTTTGTAATGGCTTGACAGGCAAAGAGCAATGACCTAGAGGGCTGCCCAAGGCAATGGCAGAGGTTAAGATTAATTATAAGCCCTCCAATCGATCAGCCCTTTTGTTTTGAACAATGTGATTATCCAACTGCCCAAAAAGGGAATATTGATTTTAAAATGATTAAAGGAATGTCACCCATCCTATTATTCCCCCATTTTCTTACTGCTGCTTCAGGCGAGGGAGGGCAGAGATCATCTCTTTCCTGACATAGCTAGTGTGCATCCATGTTGCCCACCAGTCAACTTTAACAGCTGTGGATGTGGCATAGATGAACCAGGCTGGATTCAGAAGGAGACTAAGGCAAGTGGCAAACAGTGTAGACAACCTTTGTGCAAAGTATCGCAAAACTTGGCAAGCTTTAGTTTTAGTAGACCATTTAAAGACTCTGCTATCTGTTGGCCTGGGGTGATAAATTGAGCAAAGTTTGTGATTTAGGCAGAAAAAAGAGAAGATCCCTTTGAAAATCTCATTGAAAAAGGGAGTCCCATTGTCTGATCTCAGGGCATCACATATCCCACACCGGGGGAATACTTCACTCACTAGAAATTGTGCCTGTCGATTTGCCATCAGGATGAACACAGGGATCTGCTTCAAGCCATTGGGAGACTGTACATACATCAACACATCAACAATTAATTAATGAAAGTTACTGCACCTGTCAACCACGTCTAGGTAATCAAAGTGGAAGTGCCAAAAGCGTCCCGTGGGGCAGGTCAATATTGCTTTCAGGGTCCTGAGAGGGAGACCCGTGGTTTACATTTTACACATGGTACAATTGGATATGACATCAACATGTTCTTGAAGGTTTGGAATGAACCTTTCTTTCTGTAAATCTGTTGCTATATACTCTTTGGTTGTGTGTGCAGTTAACACACATTTGTAAGCAGCTTACCCTAAGTGCCGTTGACACAAATCTAAGTAAACCTGGTATTGAGATAGAGAGAATTTTATAAAAATCAAGTCTGGTGTGTCCATTTGTAGCTCCACTTATTGTTAGGCAGAAACCTGTGCAGTTCCCTCTGGGACCACTGCAAAAGATTTAGGACTACAGGTGTTTGGCAGTAAACCCACTTGGTAGCAGTCTGTACCACACAGATTCACTTGGTAGCTGTGGCTGAGCAGTCAGACTTCCCTCAAGAAGAGTTAGGCAGTATGTGGAGTATACAAAATAGGGCAATTTACACAGTAGAACAAGCAAACATGGAACAAGGCTTTGGTGTAAAGATATATAGTTATTTATTTATAAAAACACATCTATGAAAAACACTCTGGCACTAATACGGCAAACAACTTCAATCACAATTATTATAAGAAAAAGATCAATCCCCCTAACAATAGTTCGACAAGTCTAGGTTCACCGGCATCACTTATTTGCAGACAGAGGTGTATGCTTTAACCTAGATGGCACTCTAGTATTCGTTAGGACTGGAGAGAAAAATAAGGCAGGTTATGAAATCAACTCGGTACCAATACTTTTACGAACAAATGCAAGGCGAGTAAGGCATGGTCTACTGTAGATCGCAAAGTTCAGAGGCCAGGCCCACTCGGAGAAAGGCAAGGCGATGTGTCCCAAAACAAAAAGTATCACAGTGGAAATGCACTTCGAGTCTTTGTCGCAAATTGTTATCGAAAGATTGGACCAGTTCAGAACAGAAAGTTAAGAAAGCTTGGAGGCGACCCAATGGAAAGACCAGGATTAAGACACCTCACTCTATCCGGCAGAAAGGGAAGCCAGGCGGACACGGTACCTTGTTTGTGGAGAGACAGCTCCGGCGGGGGCAGTTGTTCCTGGTGGTGGATGCACGTCGGGTCTTTGCCAAGAGAAGAGATGATCTCGTCGTCGAAGGAAAGTTGAAGATCGTTGCACCAGCAGGGAAGAGACCAGCCGCTGAGTGCTCCGTCACAAGGCCCCACCTTTTGGTTGCGGTACAGGGGTAGTGGCTATCCGGTTGCCGAGGTGCTCTGCACGGGCAATTCGACCACTGCGTCCGGGAGCAAAGAAAAAGCAAAGGGGACTGGTTGTTCCCACCAGTCAGGGGAAGAGACTCTCCGGCAGGGAGATCTCCTCTGTCGTCGGGAAGTGGTGAGTCGGTTCAGCAGGGCTCCACCGGAGGTGTCGTCGTTGCAGGTCGGCTCAGCTTTACCCTTGTCGGATTCTTAAGTCCTGTAGCGACTTCTGAAGATCCAGTCCCAAAAGCCCTGCTTTTATGCAGAAAACCCCCATTCATTCAGCCTAGCTGTCAATCAAAACACGCTAAGTGGTGAGCGGGGTGGCTCACCACTTGGGCCAATCACACCAGAGTGCGACCTGAGTTGGAAAGGCAACTCAGTCCAGGGTGCCTAAACCCCCTCCCACACCCCCTGTGGTACCCAGACAGAATGGCACCATTTTGGAGGGCCTCTGTGTAGAGCAACGCTCCTACATCAGTTCTTGAGACATACGCTTTGAGTCGGTTGGTGTGGAAGACTGTCGGAGCCTCCTTGGGATTGCCCAAGTCCACCAGATAGTTGACTTCTTCGAGTTTACCCACAACTCTGAAGGGTCCCATCCATTTGTCTTGCAAGGCCCTCTGCCTTGTCGGGATCATAACGAGAACGAGCTGGTCTTGAGCGAACTCAACCATGTTAGCCTTTTGATCGTGCCAGTGCTTGACCAATGCTTGTCCAGCTTTCAAGTTATCCCTTGCTTCTGTCATCATGTGCGACATTCTCCTCCGGAGACCTATCACGTAGTCAGTCACTCTGACTGGCTTGGGGGAAGGAGCACTCTCCAACCCCTCCTTAATCAGGGCCAATGGGCCTCTGACGGGATGACCATAGAGAAGCTCGAAGGGAGAATATCCTACTCCCTCCTGAGGGACTTCTCTATAAGCAAATAGAAGGCATGGCAGTAGAAGGTCCCACTTACGCTTAAGGGGTTCTTCTAAAGCACCTATCATGCTCTTCATGGTTCGGTTGAACCGTTCTACCAACCCATTTGTTTGTGGGTGGTAAGCTGTTGAGAACTTGTAAGTAACTCCACAGGTTTTCCACATGGCTTTCATGTAGTGGGACATAAAGTTTGCCCCCCTGTCAGAGATTACTTCCTTAGGAAACCCGACCCTAGTAAAAATACCAAGGAGGGCCTTAGCCACAGCCGGAGCTGTAACAGTCCTCATAGGAATTGCCTCAGGATACCTAGTAGCATGGTCTACTACAACAAGTATAAACCTGTTGCCTGAGGAGGTTGGAGGATCAAGGGGACCAACAATGTCAATCCCTACTCTCTCAAATGGGACTCCCACAACTGGGAGAGGCACTAAAGGTGCCACATTCTTGGAGCCAACCTTACCAGAGGTCTGGCAGGTGTGGCAGCTCCTGCAGTGTTTTTCTACTTCGGCCCCCATCTTTGGCCAATAAAAGTAGAGAGAGAGCCTTTCCTTAGTCTTCTTGAAACTCAAGTGACCAGCCAAAGGAATCTCGTGGGCTAACTGCAAGAACTGTGGTCTGTTCTCTTGGGGTACTACAAGTCGTTTGTAGTCTCCAGGTGCAGACTCGGTCAGTTCACCGTAGAAGAGGCCATCTTCCCAGTGTAACCTATATTTCCCAAGCTCTTGCCCTTCAGCCTGAGCTTCTGCCTGGTGGCGAAGACCTTCCAGAGATGGACATTCTCTCTGTCCCTTACTGAAGTCCACCCTGCTGGGTCCACCTTCTGCCAGTAAAGACTGCAGCTCAGGATGGTCAACAGGATTCAGATCTCCGATGAGTTCCTGGCCTTCCATTAGCTCCTCTTCAGAGTCTAATTCTACCACACAGGGTTGTACCTCCCTCTCAGTCTCAGCTGGAGGTGGAGTTACAGGTGTAACTTTGGACAACCTCAGGGAAGTCCTTGTTGGCTGCACTGAAATGCTGGCTGCTGGTTACGGGGTAGAAGTCTTAGGTTTCCCTTTCGCTTCTGGTTTCTTCGAGACAGCGGCCGACAATTGCAGTGGAGCAGGAGTGATTTCTTTCTTCATCATCTCCTGGAGAGTACCGCGCATGGTCCTCTCTCTTGCAGGTCTGGTTAGCTCCTGTAACCATTTACTAGGAGGTCTGGGAGTATGCGATACAACTCCGAGAGTTTTCAAATCGTTACCCAACAGCACGCGTCCTGGTACCTCACTCTGTATGCTGACAGGGATCTTCACAGTCATGTCGTTACACTGGATGAGAACTGGTAATTGGGGAAGCATCTGCACAGGCCCTCCAGCTTACTTGGTGAGGCGTTTGGGTGCCTTAGCAACATCCCCAGCCTGAAAAAACAATTTATCCACCACAGTTATGCTGGTCCCAGTGTCCCTAATGGCAGGAGTCTCCTGACCATTCACCTGGACACTGTCCTTATAATACTCTTTAGTATTAACGGGGATATAATTATAGACATCTAAATTCTGTTGTTCCCACAACCCCAGAGATACTAAAGAAACGCTGGCTGAGACTCCAATGAGTTCATCAGCTAGCAGTAGAAAGTTTCCACTTGCCATTTGGACTTCCTCCTCTTGAGCGAAGGCTAAGGAGACAAGCTGGACCCCGGACGGTTTACCCTTACATCTGGGATCTCCTTTCACGTGGTCAGTCGAGCCACAAACAAAGCATTTACCGAATGCTTTCTGGAATGGTGGCTTGTTCTGCCCTCCTTCCGGTTTGGCACCAGAAGACACACTATTCTGCTGCGGTTTTCCTTGTGGCTTACCCTTCTGGTTTTGTTTGGGGCCCTCTTTGGAATTTGAGTTATTTAAATTCTCTTTTGAGTCTTTCTTAGGCTGTTTTCCCTCATCCTTTTTCTGAGTTGCCCCAGAATCCTTATGAGTAGCCCTGTTGGCAACCCACAAGTCAGCAGCCCTGGCTAGCTTTCTGGAATCCAATTCCTTCGAATCAGCCAAGTGCTGTCTGAGCTCAGGAGAACATGCATCATAAATAGACTCCAACATAAAAAGATTCTTCATACCCTCATAAGTGTTCACTTTGTAACCCTTAATCCATCCCTCTAAGTTTTTCAACCCTTCACTCACCCAGGTAGCCCAAGGGGTACCATCATGCTTTTTGAGGGTTCTAAACCTCTTAAGATACTGGGAAGGGGGTCTTCCCGAATCTAGCTATCAAAGCTAGTTTCACACTTTCATAATCCTTCTTATCCACCTCCCCCAACTCCATTACCACATCAGTCGCAACAGGGGGGAGCCTAGAGAACAACCAGGGAAGTAGATCATTCCCAGTGAGGTCCTGGAGCCCATGATTGTACTCAAACAGTTTTAACCAATCCAAAACATCCAATCTCGGTTCATACATACCCACTAATTCCTTCGGCATCCGGGGTCTTTTGGGACTGGAGCTTCTAGAGGAACCAGAGGAGGGAGAAGCATTTTCCACAGACAACTTTTTCATCTCTAATTCGTGATTAAGTTCTATTTCTCTGAGTCTTAACTCAGCTTGCTTCTGCTCAGCCTGGGCATTCATCCGTCTGAACTCGAGCTCTTGGTTTCTTTCAGATTGAGCCAAGAACAGTTTGTATTCTAATTCGAGCTTCATTTTTTCAAGTTCAAAATAAGCAGGGTTACATGTGGGACCTGGTATGGGCCAGTAGGTAAGGCAGACAGAGGCTCAGAGTGGCTAACTTCATTAGGTTCACTTACCTCTTCTGACTCATTATCAAGACTTTGATTCAGATCAATACCATTACTGTTTTCTACATTCGCTGGAGAAGTTGGTTCCTCTGAACTAGTACCCAGACTTTGGTTTTCCAGCAATCTCGCTATTAGTTCCACTTTCTTGCCTTTTACAGAAAGATTCTCTTGTCTACAGAGGGCTCGTAATCTCTCAGTATTTTCACCTGACAAGGACTCTTGACGGTAAACTTCCATAGTAGACATGTTTTTGAAAGTTGCTTTTTAGTGCTAAGCTTTGTGGTTAGTTATCCTAAAGTGTTGAAAAGCACTCTAAACTGTATACTCGATACAAATCCCACCGCTGTACACCAGTGTTAGGCAGAAAACTGTGCAGTTCCCTCTGGGACCACTGCAAAAGATTTAGGACTACAGGTGTTTGGCAGTAAACCCACTTGGTAGCAGTCTGTACCACACAGATTCACTTGGTAGCTGTGGCTGAGCAGTCAGACTTCCCTCAAGAAGAGTTATGCAGTATGTGGAGTATACAAAATAGGGCAATTTACACAGTAGAACAAGCAAACACGGAACAAGGCTTTGGTGTAAAGATATATAGTAATTTATTTATAAAAACACATCTATGAAAAACACTCTGGCACTAATACGGCAAACAACTTCAATCACAATTACTATAAGAAAAAGATCAATCCCCCTAACAATAGTTCGACAAGTCTAGGTTCACCGGCATCACTTATTTGCAGACAGAGGTGTATGCTTTAACCTAGAAGGCACTCTAGTATTCGTTAGGACGGGAGAGAAAACCAAGGCAGGTTATGAAATCAACTCGGTACCAATACTTTTACGAACAAATGCAAGGCGAGTAAGGCAGGGTCTACTGTAGATCGCAAAGTTCAGAGGCCAGGCCCACTCGGAGAGAGGCAAGGCGATGTGTCCCAAAACAAAAAGTATCACAGTGGAAATGCACTTTGAGTCTTTGTCGCAAATTGTTATCGAAAGATTGGACCAGTTCAGAACAGAAAGTTAAGAAAGCTTGGAGGCGACCCAATGGAAAGGCGAGGATTAAGACACCTCGCTCTATCCGGCAGAAAGGGAAGCCAGGCGGACACGGTACCTTGTTTGTGGAGAGACAGCTCCGGCGGGGGCAGTTGTTCCTGGTGGTGGATGCACGTCGAGTCTTTGCCAAGAGAAGAGATGATCTCGTCGTCGAATGAAAGTTGAAGATCGTTGCACCACCAGGGAAGAGACCAGCCGCGGAGTGCTCCGTCACAAGGCACCACCTTTTGGTCATAGTACAGGGGTAGTGGCTATCCGGTTGCCGAGGTGCTCTACACAGGCGATTCGACCACTGCGTCGTGGAGCGAAGAAAAAGCAAAGGGGACTGGTTGTTCCCACCAGTCAGGGGAAGAGACTCTCCGGCAGAGAGATCTCCTCTGTCGTTCGGAAGTGGTGAGTCGGTTCAGCGGGGCTCCACCGGAGGTGTCGTCGTTGCAGGTCGGCTTAGCTTTACCTTCGTCGGATTCTTAGGTCCTGTGGCGACTTCTGAAGATCCAGTCCCAAAAGCCCTGCTTTTATGCAGAAAACCCCCATTCATTCAGCCTAGCTGTCAATCAAAACACGCTAAGTGGTGAGCGGGGTGGCTCACCACTTGGGCCAATCACACCAGAGTGCGACCTGAGTTGGCAAGGCAACTCAGTCCAGGGTGCCTAAACCCCCTCCCACACCCCCTGTGGTACCCAGACAGAATGGCACCACTTTGGAGGGCCTCTGTGTAGAGGCCCGCCAAAAGTGGAACAAAGGGCTCAACCTTTGGTTTAGGAGTCACAGAGACGAACACAGACGCCATTTTTAAAAACCGAGTTCTGGCACAAAATACCAACCGATAGATTTATTTAAGATAAATAAACCGATGGTATGTTAGAGATTAATGAGGAAAAGTATTAACCTCCAACAATGGGAAGAATCCCATAGAGTTATATTCGGGGTCGAATATAACAAGTAGTTTCCACTGCCACCAGCCAAAACTCGACGAGGGGGGACGGGACAGTGCCCCCTCGAATAACAGACCCAGGAGTGATCGAATCACTCCAACTAGTACGTCCACAATAGGATGGTTTGTACTAGTTCTGTTAGAAAATTTAGGTCTAGTAAAGCCAATGGTGACTTTACATGCCCGGGGAGACAGTAGTCAGTCCCTGGGTATGGAGTCTATGGTGGAGGTCCGCTAGGACGCCCCAGTGTTACGGCACGGAGGGTGCGTTGTAACACACATAGCAAAACATATGAGACCCTATGGAGTAAAAGACCCCATAGCCCATAGAACACATTGGCCCTCATTACGACCCTGGCGGATTTATTCCGCCATCGGCGGACTTTTCCGCCATGGCGCAAAGTCCCTTTACGCCATGGCGGATGGCGGACTTACCGCCCCATTCCGAGGTCGGCGGGGCGGTAAGTCCCCATTGACCCATTTACCCTTCCCCATTCCCATTTCGGCCCCATAGGGCTCAATGGGAGTGGGGAAGGTGTTAATTACGCCACCGTACACTACGGTGGCGTAATTAACACCGAGGTCCCATAGCGCCATGGATTTTTACGCCCGCAAAAAGCGGGCGGAAAAATGACCATGGCGCTTTGGGAACTCGGAATTGGCGGTAAGGGGTCGGCGCAGCTAACGCTAGCGTAAACCCCTTACCGCCAGGGTCCTAATGAGGGCCATTGACATTTAAAGGAATTACACACATTCATATCCAAGAGTGGGAGAAAAAGAGTCTCACTCTTGGCAGGATGGAAAAAAACAAACTCCAGAAATCCAGCAAAGCTGCTGGGGGACTCCCTAGGTTAGGAAATTCAGCCTAAACAGAGAATTCTCCCTAACACTTATAAATAAACACAAGCATACGTTAAACAACAAAAACTACGCATGACAACAAAAAGTGGCAGGGTTAAATGCAACAGGATGGGGTCGGGGTGGCAATATATGCACACTCAAACCAAAATCACAATTTGAATGTGATGACACATCAAACATTCAAGATAATCACAGTTATATTTTCACTCAAACCTTGATAAATATGTATATCTAGATTAATTATTTTCTCTAAAGGTGTCAGCCCAATTACTTTTATGAGCCAAATGATCTCTCTTCTGATATGCTTCCAGTTCGCACGATGACCCACCCATCATAGTTTTCTGTGCAAATATTTGTCTGTACGTAGCGACCAATACAAGTATGAAGACGCGTGTCAAATGTGGCAAGCAAATCTAAGTTATGAGGTTTAATAGGACTCATTCTCCCCGAAGTGGCAATTGTATGGAGGCGACCACTAATGTTTGCACTTACATGCTCTTGAATCCATTGCATCCGAATTTCAACATCTGGAAGAAGCATTTGGTGAAAAAGAAAATTGTTAAAACAAGGAAAATCAACTTAACACCTTTACTTTGCACTTCATTTTGCAAACGTTGTAAATGCTGCATGCCAAATACACATGGCAGAGAGAATGAAAAATAGATTGCTATAAAATCTGCCTGCAAAAAAGAGGTGGTTTCAACAGGAATATTTTGGCATTACACCAGCACTGAAAGGTTATGCAGGGGTAAAATCAGCCGATTACACAGTCTAAGTAGAGAAGACAGTCAGACAAGGAAATTACAGTCCCTCACTGCACAGCACCCGCAAGAACCTTTAAAAACATGCATTGAATAATCCTGCCATGTTTTTGCACATATTTTGTATGATCTAAGGTACTCAAGAATGAACTCCAATGGACTTTTAGGATCAACATTAAGAAAAACGCAACTGAAGGTTATATGGAAGAACGCTGTACATTGTGTTATAGGTGAATGGTCACACTAATATATCTCTTGCCAAACTCACCTCTTCTGACCCCCAGGATTAATTCTGGGTTCAGACATCCTAGCTGATACCTTCATTTTTATCCGATTCAAGAATGACTATCAGCACAGAGTAATCCAATATAGTCAGCTGGTTAGCAAACCCGCAACTTCTAGGAATTCTTAAGCATGCCTCAAGGCCATTCTGTATCCACACTTTGAATTAATGTAATACTGCAAGGAATTTCCATATAGCAAGGATGTAGAAGCCCTGGCATTTGTTTAATTAACAATAAAAATGCTGCAGGTATGGTATGGTATGGTATTGTTTATATAGCGCCTACACATAGGTAAGTGTTTCAAAGCGCTCAAGGAGGGAGGGAACATAGGGAAATTCAAACAGTCGCTCAGAGCCCTTGAAATTCTGAGACGATTATAGTTTGCACAGGCAGAGTAAGTACGTAAAAAGTACATTTAACAGTTTGGGAGACAGCAAATAGGCCTGACGGCCGATTCTGCAGTTTTTACAGTGCAATTAGGCGTGAGGACAAGAGAGAACTGGCAGACGATCTTCTATTAGTGCATTTTAGGGGTGAAGACAAGGGAGAACAGACAGACGAACTTCAGGCGCGGTGTCTACCGATCGTGCAAGTGTACAGAGGATTGCAGGGAGGGGGAGGATCAAGTGCCCCGGTCAGTTGAGACTGAGGTAACTGCAGAGAGAGCCACTCTCTTGGATTAATTTCTCAAGTGCATTGAGTGTGGGTGGGGTGTAGGGCCCTGGGCAAGTGGGAGAGAAGACTGGAGGGGGGTGCCAGGGACCAATGAGACTCTGAGGTACACCCGGCGGCTAGTTAGCATGCTGTAAGGAAGAGGAGGGAGAGAAGGGAAAACAGAACTGGGTTAGCAGGGTAGAGGGAGAGAGAAGGAGGAGGAGAAGAGGACAGTCTTGAGGAGTTTCCAGAACTTAAGGAGATCTGGCTCAAGAAGGAGGGCTGCATGGAGGTTATTCCAGAGGGAGGCACCTGCTGAGGATAAGGATCTCCCTCCAAATCTCTGCTTAGTGAACCGGATCACTCGCAGAAGGTTAGAAGTAGATGAGCGGAGGGCTCATGAAGGACAGTAGGCAGTGTTGTAGGTAGGTAGGTCGCAGGCCCCAGAAAGCCTTGTGAACAATGCAAAGGGTCTTGAATTTTATCCATGCAGCCACGAGGAGCCAGTGAAGGGATTTTAGCACCAGAGAGATGTGGTCCCAGGGCTTGAGGTCAAGGATAAGTCTCGCAGTTCTGTTCTGCTTGTGTTGCAGAGGGCACATGGCAAAAGAAGGTAGGTTGAGGAAGACGCTGTTGCAATAGTCAGATGGTAATTCCAACTCAGAAAGGGTGACCTGCTAACAAGGTTGCCCTTTACTAAAGCTCCATGCCAAAGGCATGTGCCCAACTGCATCAATAGCCTGATATGCAGTGCCTGCTCCCCAGTAGCACAGAGCAGGCTTAGGCATCACAGGTGCCCTCTTGACAGATGCAGTGACACCCAGAGTCACTACAGCATAGGGGATACATCTAATGTATACATCCATGGGACAACATGACAGGAGAATGATGTGCTGGTGGCATATGAAACTGTAAATATAAGCCATAGCTTTTTTAAGAGTATGATGGCCATCATCTCTCATAATTAGCCATCATAATCCACATGAATTTGATATCACATTTGTGTCAGCCATGTGAGCTGAGTTCAGCTGTGGAAGGGCTAACTGTATTGTGCCAGCCAGGCTGTTGTTGCTGATGCTGTCAAGACTGTAGTCGTAGGGGTTTCCCTTCTTTGTTCTTTTTTGAGGGCATGTAACGCCCTCCTCAGGGAGACATCCACTCCAGAGGTAGCTGCCCTGGGACCATGAATCAAAAGGCACACCAATGACAAATGTAGTAGCCTCACAACAAAATTTTGCATACCAAGATTGACTTACAATTTGGAAGATTCAGAGAAGGGAATATAAATCAATCCCTCCTCAACAAAGAGCTTTACATGAAAAAATCTGTGAATAAGAACATTTTCAATGTTTTCCTAAAGGACAAAAGTGAAGACTCAAAAATCAAACAGGCCAAGGGGAGAGTTCCATAGTGCAGGTGATAAGGCCTGAAATTATTTACCTGCCACACTGATGCATTTGGTGCATTTGCAAAGCATAAGATGTTGACCCCACAAGCGGAATTAATGGGTTGGTGTGTACCATTTATAAGGCATTTGTGTGTTAATGTTAATGTTTTGAATTTGACCCGTTGGGAAATTGGAAGGCAATGCAATTTATTTTGCACTTGTTTGATGTGCTCACAAAGCCCTGTGTTGGATATGTCCACATAGTTTTCTGCACTACTTGTAGTCGGGCTATTCAACATGCTGGGGTCCCCAACAGCAATGCATTGCCATAATCCAATGTGCTTCCTATGATTGCTATGTAATTGCAGCATTCAAACTGGTGATGAATGTCATAATCTGCCTGAGCAATCAAATATAATATTGGCAAGCACAGACTGTAAATGAGATCTGATCAATCATGTTAACTTTTGAGTTGACAATAATGCCTAATGATTTAGCTTTCCTTGAGATTGGGATAGGGTGAGTACCCAATATTAGCAAGTTATATGTCTTCCCAATCTTTTTTGACATGGCCGGCGTAATTAGTAGTAATAGCTCTGTCTTTTGCTCATTCATTATAAGAATGTTAATACCAATGAGTGGCTTGTAAGTACGGGATCGGGATTCGAACCTGTGCTGCACTGCATTGTCTTGCTTCCAAGACAAACGTGTTTCCCCTGAGCTAGCCTTTCTCTCCTAAGACAGAGCTAGTTGTCTTGTATCCAGACTCTGATCATGGTAAATATTTAATCAATCAACAGGGCCTCAGCATCTTTATTCCCAGATAGAGTAAAGAGTAGCTGAGTGTCATCAGTGTAATTTTCAAACAGAATGCTGTTGTCAACCAACAAATCATGTATTGGTTTGATATACAAGTTGAACAATAGGGTCGATGGACACGCTCGCTGTGGGACTCCTTGTGTAATAAAATCAATCCAATCAAACGATTGTTGATTCAAGTTAAGAGATTTTGACAATCTTGTTAGTAAGATGTTATGGTCCAAAACATCAAAGGCAGAGGACAGGTCGAAAAACATCAGAAGGTCAATCTTGCCCTTGTCGAGAATGTCAAATATATTTGACTGGACATCCAACATTGATGTTTCCATACTATGAGACGGACAACAACCTGATTGGTATTTCCCCGAGAGGTTATGGGAAACCACAAATTGCTGTATTTGCAAGTGAGCAATTGTGTCCAATATTTTTAACATGAAACCCACATTTGTGTTTGGACGGAAGTTCCCAGGATCACCCGGGTCTAGTGAGACTTGTTTAATGCTAGGCATAATGCAAGTACACTTAATGGAATCTGCAATAATACTGGTAGTGTATGAGTCATTAACAATGTTAGGCATAGCATTAGCCAAACAGGGGGCACCGTCGTTTATAACTCTTTCATGGCAAATATCAGTTTCACAGTATGTTTCCTTCATCCCTTTTAGAAGATCTACCACTTCAGCCTTTGAGACGGACCTAAATGCAAATTTGGGAATAGAAGCATGTTCTATGCCTGCAGGGTTTATCTCAGTTTTTGATTGTGATTCGGAGCAGCTGGCTGGAGTTGTGCCTCATTTGCTTCTCTGATGTTGTGCAACTTAAGAATAAAGTGACTCGTAAGCTTGTCACATCAATCAGGTGAGGCCACTGGACTATTAACAGACATAAATCCTTTTTCGAAGTTATGTAGGAGATTAGAAAACTCCCCGGAGGAGTAAGATAACATGAGAATTTTAGAATTGTAAAAAAAGTGCTTTCATTTTATCAGAGCTGCTTTATAGTGGGCCTCTCATTTGGCCCACTCATCCTTATGCTTTTATAATCTGGATTTGTGCTGTTTCCTTTCAGCTTGATATTTAAACCAACGTAGTTCTTTTACTTGACTGTTTCAATATCATTTTTTTCTGTGGCCTATCTTTCTTAGATATTATAGAAGCAAGAAGATCCATGGCATCTTTCAAGTCAGAATGATAAACATACATTTTTTATGCCAGGTTTCTTTCTAAAAAGCATTCTTCCTTTCAACTAGATTACGACCCATTATTTCAACAATGTTAGCCTTAGGAATCCTTTTTTTTTATCTTCCATCATCAGATAAAAACTGATCAAAGAATGATCAGACCAAGGGCATTTTCGACAAAGACATTTGTGAAATGATTTCCCGAATCCATTCCATCATTCTACCATGATCATATGTAGGACCCAGTACAAGTTGAGAAAAGTTCAAATCTTCCAAAGTATATAAGCAATCAGAGGCATCTTTATCATTGTGATCAAGATATCCTAGATAACAATCTCCCAAAATAAAATCTATTGAATTTGTCACGATAAATGACTAAACAGCCTCCATCAAAATGTTTTTAAAATCCAGCATAGCCACAGGAGGACGATATAAACAGTTAGAATCATACTAGCATTTGGGATTGACTAGTAATTTAAAATTCAGCTATTCACATCCTGGCGCAACCTGAATTACAGACCCATGTATGTTCAATAGTTTACAATAAATGATGACAACCCCTCCTCCAACACATTCTGAGCAATCCTGTCACAAAATCGAATGAGAATCTGGAATAGCTAGTAACAGGGTGGGACCAGGAGCTGAGTGAAGCTATGTTTCAGCTAAGAAGAACAAGTCAGTGCCAAAGCTCAAGATAAAATCTGCAACCTCCATTGTGTGTTTCACTAGTGAATGAGTGTTTAGGAAAGCACACGTTAGGGCATGCGTTCCTGTCACTATGTTAATACCTTTAATCCCTCCAGATAGGTCTGCTATATCATTACAGGCCTGGGCATTATAAGTGCTGTAACTTTGATGATGGCCAGTATTACCAGTTAGTTATACTGCTTCGGGTCTGCATAACTGAATTGAAGATGGTATTGGCAGAATAAGTGGCAATGAAATGCCATGCGCAAATTTGGGGAAACCAAGTTTGTCCTTCAAGCTCTTTAGTAAAATTGACGTGTTAACTTGAGTATTTGTTTCTGGTGAAAAATTTTGAGGCAGAGTTTTTATCTTCTGCCGAAAAATCTTAGCTGTGAGTGGGACTTCTATAATATCATCCCCTACATTGGATTTTTCAATAGATCCCTGGATAGCAGCTGTGGGTATAATATCCCTGGTGGCTTGAGCAGAAGATGAAAGGCTCATGGAAATATATTTGTTCAATATTGCAGCAGCATGTTTAATGTGTGAACTGCTCACGTTTAACACATGTGAGCAAGACGCTACACGGTATGACATATCTTACAGTAGAAATGAAAAGTGTTTTTCATGTATTTTATTAAAAAGTTTAAACAGTTTTTTGGCAACCGAGTAAAAGCTGCATATTACATTTTTTAAATCCAAACAGATTCTACATTGATAATATGGATCATTAAATGGAAGATCGCTTACATTCGATTAAGGAAGATGCCAGCTATTAACGGGTATGATAGTATGTGGCCATGCATTATAAGTAATTAAATCCCCCACCGTATTTGTAAAGGATATTTCAAGTCCTGCAGAGATCTGTGAACTTATAACGGACTCAGCCTTATAACATACGGTAGGGGGTACTTTAACCAATACATTATTATTATCATTATTATTATTAATAATGCAATAATGATAATACAATTAGTGATGCTGGTATTGCATAACTTATAAATAAGGATGTAGGAGAAGAGGCTCTAAATGTTAACCAAGGCTCAGATTTCAACAAAGATGAAAACTGATCCCACTTGTCAGCAAGAGTGTTAAGACACAGGTGTGAGGCTTTGGACTGAATCTGGTGTATGTCAGTATTGTGAACGCACAAAACACATACAAGCTAAAAAGGGGAATTTGAATTTGATACTGTATAACATGATGTTATCATTTTGCGCAACACCACATTTATGGACTGAGTTGTAATTGTTAGGGAGAATTCTCATTCTATGGCTAATTACCCTTACCTATAGAGTCCCCCAGCAGCTTTGCTGGATTTGAAAGGTTTTGTTTCTTTTTCCTGCTAAGAGTGAGACTCTTTTTCCCACTCTTAGGCATATTTGCTATGTGTGTTCTAGGCTATTTTTTGTGTTTAATGTCTATGGGGTTTATCTCACCCTCATAGGAACCATCTTTTTACACATGTGTTACACAGCACCCTCAGTGCAGGAACAGAGGGGTGTCGCAGCAACCCCCAAACATAGACTCCATACCCTGGGACTGACTACTGTCTCCCAGGGTATGTAAAGTCCAAATTGACTTTACTAGTCAATTTCTATGAACGAAACCAGTACAACCCATCTTACTATGGAGATACTGGGAAGGGTTAATAGTTTTTCCCTGGTGTTCATTTTCGAGAGGGTACCGTACAGTCCCTCTCTCAAAAGTTTCTGGCTGGTGGCAGTGGTTACTACCGAAAATATTCGACCGCAAATATTTCCCTATGGGATTTTCCCATTGTTCGAGGCTACCAATTTTTCTGACAGCCTCTAACATACCGCCGGTTTATTTTTATTATTAACCTTACTCCGGTAGGTTTTATTTCCCAGAACTTTAATATAAATTCTTTCTCGTGTCTTCCTCTAAACTCCTAACCCAGGTTGGGGATCCTTTGTTCGTCCTTTTGGTGAGCTTCTGCCAAGAAGCCCTCCTTTCGGCGCCACAGATTCTGGGGTGGGTCCATTGGGTGGGAGGGGGAGTAGGACCCCTGGACAGGGTTGCCGCAGCAACCCATGTCGCACTCTAACCTGATAGGCTGGAAGGTCTCCTGCCAAGATGACCACTCCACTGTGTGAGTGACAGCTAGGCTGCATGAATGGGGATCTTTTTGCATAAAAGCAGGGTCCTGAGGACTGGAAGAGCAAGACATCGCCACTGGAACTACGGAACCGACGAGGAGAGAAGCCAAAGACATCTGCAACGACTGAACCACTGGTGAAGCCCTGCTGCAGCGTCTCACCACTTTCCTCCACACGACGAGAGGAGATCTTCATCTGAAAGAGCCTTCTTCCCTTGAGCTGGTGGAGCCAACCAGTTTGCCAATAGCCTTCTTGGTCCTGCCTTGGTCGAATCGCCAGTGCCCAGCACTTCGAGGCCGGATAGCCAGGCAGCCATCCACCCGGACCGCGATTTAAAGGAGCGTACCTTTTATTCGTTGGGCAACACCGCGGCTGGTTTCGTCCTTGGATAGTGCAGTCACTCGAACCTTCCTCCATGACGAGAGTCCCTCTTCCTCTGCTGGATCACCCGAACTGCAGGAACTACCAGGAACAACCGCCACCGCAGGAGCCTCTTCTTCATTTTAAGGTACATTGTTCCGCCAGGCCTCTCTTTTCGTGCGGTAGCTCTAAAGGTGTTTTAAATCCTTTACCTACCTGCTGGGTTGGCCGACCCTATCGTCTAACATTGTCTTTTGCCTTCTGCACCCACCTTTTTGAATCGTTAACCAAAGACTTGACTGCAGCTACAAGAACATTTTGCTCCTGGGCCCTTGCCCTGTTCCATTGACTCTGGCACAGGCCTATTGACTCTGGCTAAATTTGGTAGAACTGCCTTCTCTAGATTGCTTCTCAACTAGAACTGTGCTGGTGCACCTATTTCTTATAACCCCCTTTTCCTTCCCACTTTTAAAACTTGTGAAGTGCCATTTTGTTCGGTTTTCATTTAAGTATACACTATGCTAAAGTACTGCCTTGCCTAACTTGTTCATAAACTTATTGGGAAGTGCCTAAGAAGATATTCCTGCATAACTTGCCCTTTCCCTCCCTTGTGAGAAATTGCTAGAGTGCCATTTGTGTTAGGTTTCCACTGTGCCGTTTTGCTCAGTTTTCCCTCTTGCTCAAACTTGTCTACAATTTAACTAGGGAGTTGTGTATACTTTTCTTGACTGATTTTAACTTGCTTTATTAACTGTGATTAATGTGTTGAACTAGAAGTGTGTAAAATAAATCTAATTATTTTAATACAAAGCTTTGGTCAGTGTTTCCTTGTGCCATAGCAGTGTAGTCCTATTGTGTAACCCCTGAATACTGCTCATCTCCCTCTTCAGATAAGTCTGACTGCTTAGCCACAGCTACCAACTAAATCTTTGTGGTACAGACTGATACCAAAGGGGATTTACTGCTCATACCTGTAGTCTTAATCTTCGGTAGTGCTCCCTAAGGGAACTGCACAGGATTCTGCCTAACAAGAATGAAGCATAATGACCAACAATTACTAACCTCTAACCATTAACATATCCCTGTACTAATATTCAAGACAGATCACTCCTTGACTTTTGGGTGTAAACTTTTGGTGCAAATTTGATAAACTGAATGTGAATATAAACACAGGCTATGCAAGAAAAATAAACAAGAAGAATTAGATTTGTTTTGGGGGAATACATGACAAGTTGGAGATGTGGAATGTGAAGAGCCAGATTGCTCAAAGTAGCCCCATTGTTCGACAGATGAAATTTGCCTGCATCCGTCTATCTGACAAGGCCTGGATATGTTCCAGAATTTGAGGCTGAAACTGAACACACACATGCTCACCCGCAAGAGAATAGTAGTGGGGGACAAAATTACAAATCCCAGAAGGCACCATGTAGCACCTTAAAAGGGGATGGTTGTATCGAAGACCATCTTGTGGTGGTATATGGCATATTTAAATCCCTTCAAATCCCTAGGGAACAGTAGGGGGCGGTACTTTCATCTCACTTTAGATGCCGCTTCTGCCAGTGTTATCCGTGGCCTGAATATCATGGGTGGATTTTGAGAAAGAAAATAGACACCAATTCTCACCCTTTCACCCAATACAGCAAGCCAAGAAGGCTGCTTATATCAGGTCTGCACAGCCAAATGAATCTCCTCGCCAATTCTTTCAAAACATAACACTTCTATGGGCTTCAAAATGGTATCATATCTCAGTTAATCCATGAGTTTGACAGGGAAAAACCATTAGAACGGATCATTAAACAAGCACTAAGCTATCTGAGGTAATATTTAATGAGAAAGAAGATGGAACTAAAAGTAAAGAAACCAAATCAAAGAATAAAGAATCCACACCAGCAGCTCTAGATGTAAAGTCTCTAAAAATGCCACTACAAACAGCCCAAACTCAGGCAAGGAATGACACACCACACAATGAAAGGGGTATGGCCCCACAGAGAGTCCCAACCCCAAGCTCCTGTATTCCAAACAATAGACCCCAGTGACATACGTTCTTACATTATTCCAAGGTTTCTTGTTAATGCTCGTAGTGTGAGTTTTCACCATGATATGCCAGGACTAAACTACAACCAGAATCAGATGTACAATGGTCCATACCAGACACTAAGGGCCCGGGGTAGGTTGACCCTAATACAATGGTGTACGGCCATTAAGAAAGACTAAGGGATGTGGATAAATTCATTGAAAATGGGAAACAGCATAGGGAACAATTCCCTCCACATGAAAGACAAAATGCGAATTATGTACCTCGCCAATAAAGTCAGTCCCCAACACAGGGTGACCATGGTAAAAGGATGGTCAGCCCACGTTCCCCACCTCCTGTCTCACGATAATTCAGGGGAAACACAAACAGAAATCAATCTCCTGCAAGGTACCAGAACAGGCCTAATCAGGGTGAATTCAACCATTTCCGGCCCAGACCAAAAAGGGATGAATTCAGAGACATGGACAGGATGCAATGCTTAGAGGCCCAGATTAACATCTAATCTGAGCAAATAGAGAATCTATATGTAGTTCAAAAATTTAAACCAAATGAAAATGCAGAAGGTCAGAGGAGTGATCTTGCGCGTAGGAACAAGAAGTGGCTAGTTCGATATTTTTGTCATGAAGAGAACACATATGCCCACGAATTACTGTTGAATGAAAACAGTGAGTTGTCTAGCGAGTTAAAAATAAGAAAACAAGTGAATGAAAGTGAGACAGGGAAAAGCAACAAACACAAAAAGGTAATGTGGTTTAACGTGGATTTGAACCAGACCATTCGGATGTGTGAAAATGAAGAACAAAAAAAGGAAAATGAACAAGAAAAACCTAAAGAACCGAGAGGTAGATTTAAAAAGAATATGTAGTATGAAAATGAAACACAAAATGAAGAGTCAGGATCAACAGATAGTTTATCCTTACTTGATAACCAAAATACAGTTTATAACCTCACAGAAATGAAAATTCCCCAAAAGGCAGATGCAGGTCAGTCACCTGAGTAATATTTTCAACCCCAGATAGTCCAAGAGACAGAAATGACAGGTACTGTGCAAAATTCAGGTAAATACACAGTGAATAGGTTCCAGAATGGTGGTTGCTGGACAGGACCCAGACAATGGAGAATAAAACAATGAAGGAACATTAGAAGTGAGAATGTGAGAAAGTGAGAATGAGAAGTGAACATTAGTGGTCCCAAATCAAAGGGCAGTCAGTGGTTATATTTTAAATGGGTTTGAAACCTGTAAGAATAGACAAAGACATTCTAAATCAAATGGGCAAACACGTGGGTTAATGTCATTTCATATGCACCTTTGCCTAGCAAAAAGCCAGGCTTGTCAGAGCAAAGTAGGTGCTGATATCAATGACAATTCACACTTTCTATGCATACGTGCAGAATTTGAGGGCATATATTATGCAATGATTGACACAGGTGCTAAAGCAACAATAATCTCTCAGGAACTAATGTAAAGCATCAGTAAGGGGGGATCCCCACAAAACCGGGTTAAGGTCAGGCACAGTGAAGGACCTGTGCACAGTTTCAATGATGAAGAAATACCTATCGAAAGTATCACAGAGGTTGACAGAAAGATAGGGTAGAATAGGATGAGACAGGGAGTGTTGGCCATACGCATTAATGAAATAACCTTCCTCATACCGAAAAGTTGCCTGAGGAAGCTGTCACCCTACATTGATGGGGTATGTGGAGTAGTGTGGTCCTTAGCCAAAAAAACACTAACACCAAAGAAAAAAATGACAAAGAGCAACGGTGTAAAAGAATACTCCACCAATGCTAAATCCGAAAGTGCAGTGGAGTATATCTTCAGAATGGCTGTGTGCCTAGGATCACTGTCAATCTCATGTGTCAGGGTGAAATGCGAGAAGAAAAAGATAAGCAATCTTTGGAGATTTATTTCCAAATTCTTAAATTAAAAATCAACCAATTTTTGGGCTAGATGGCCCTAATTGGTGCAAAGAATTGTGGGAAGATACATGCTAAAGAATACAATTGGTCCTAAAAGCATTCATCACAATGATTGGATTGTAAGTGGAACACTAAATAAATGTTATTTGGGAAATGAGTGTGTATGGAGTTAGACATCTTGAATCAAAAGGCTTGATCTAGATTCGGTGGAGCTGCTATTGAATTTTAATACAAAAGACAAGCTAGTATTGTGCCCAAATGATGCCATAAGCAATTGAGCTTCAAATGAAAAAAGAATGTTAATGTTCCTACATTTAAGAAAGGGACAGCAGATGAAAGAGCCTTATGTATTTGTTTGCCTAAATGAATCCATGAGACAGCAAGGATTAGAAAGCAAATATATACCCTTGATAGAGATTGGGGAGGGACACATTTGAATACTGGTGGATAAGAAAGGGTGTCAAGAAGTTCATTTAGAAGAAAATACATTGTTAGAGGTGACAGTGCAGGAATCCTACTACACTGCTGATTTCAGAAACCCAGGGATTTGGAATATTCCTGAAAGCTATATGACTTCACAGGGTGATTTACACGAGTCATTGGAGTCTAAACCAAAGGACATTTTTAGATTTCAGCCTGTTTACACTTATGAGCCAAATTAAGTGATATGCTGTCATTTGAATTAGGTGAATCCAAAATAGAAAACAGCAAGGTAAACACAGCATATTGAAATGGAGGTCAATATTCTAAAATATTTGAGGGTAGCGGCTCACCAAAGAAACACTGCCACACAACTAGAGGAAAGTACAGAGCTTCCTCATTTGGAGGAGTTCTCAGAATGTTCTAAAATGGTAGAGGAGCAGATTCAAGCTGCAGATGCTTGCACAAATGAAGAAGAGAGAAGTCAATTGATGACAATATTTATGGAATTCAAACCGGTTTTTGCCAAAGACACCTATGATTGTGGGCTGACTGATTTACATGTTGCTACACAACCAGAGGGATATTGTAGGGATATTGTTTGCAACAATATAGGTTACCCCTGGAATGTCTGTAGTCATTGGCTGAAATAATTAAACATTTTGAATCTAGAGGATTTATTAGGCCTATTCACAGTACTTCAACAATGGCCAATGGTGCTTGTGGGCAGACTTAGGAGAATTGGACAATAGTGTACCTGTTTCACAATGGCCCCTTCCATTTATTGATCAAGGTTTTGCACAGGTTCAAGTGTCAAAGGTGTTTACCACTTTGGATCTCACAGCCGTACTGGTGTGTACCACTAGCTGAAGATATACATAATGTATTTGCATTTTCCTTTGACAAATTACAATATGCAAAGTCCCGGACATCTTTTGGGTATGTCAATAGTGGAAGTGAATTTGGGATATTCCTGACCAAGGCACTCCCAGATGCAGCTGAGAGAAGAACATAGTTTAGGTGGATGATATGCTAATAAGAAATGCAGATTTGAAAAGTCACTTAAATGAAATTAGGCATGTGCTCGGTCAATTACAAAAGGCTTTGGCAAAAATATCTTTACAGAAAGCACAGTGGTGTAGAAATAGAGCAAACCAGCAAAAGAAAAAAACTGGAAGCAATTAAAAAAAAAAAGACCCCCACCAATCTGAAAAGACTGAAGAGTTTGTTAGGAATTACATATTATAACAGGAAATGTATTGAAAATTATGCAGAGATTACACAGCCTTTGATAAAATTACTCAAACAGGGTGTACCCTGGAAATGGGAAAAGGAACAGAGTGAGGCAGTGGGAAAGTTAAAAAACTGTTTGCTAAAAGCACCATGTTTGGCATATTCGATAAAAATACAAGATTCCTTTATAGAAATAGGATTCACAGATCAATGTAAGTCAGCAGATATGTACCAGAAATATGATGCAAATAACAAAACAATTGCATATGCCAGCAAGGCATTGTCACAGGTAGACACCAAATTTAGTGAATGTGAAATGGCACTTTTGACTACTTTATGGGCGTTGCAACATTTTCGTTCCATTATTCAAGGGGAGCGTGTGATTGTTGAAACAAATCACCAGCCTCTACAATTCTTGCAAAGTAAAATGATCAGATCAATGAATTTGGCCCAGTCAGGAATCACTTCATGGATGTTAGCATTACATGGATTCCCAGTGGAAGTGAGATATGGACAGAACAAAAAGAGCCCAGTTGCTCAAGGGCGAGCAGAATTACATGATTGTGCAGCCGCTTGTGCACCAGAAGATACATAGTTATAAACACATTTAAATGAATTTGAGCAATCCCCACACAAGGCTTTCAATGAAGAAACATGTAAGGATCTCCCAACTGTGTATGTAGATGGATGTACATATCACATGAAAGGTGATTCTGAAAAAGAACTAGTGGCAGGAATAGGAGACTGGTGAGTTAAATGCAATGGCATTCCAAGAGTAAGCATGAGGTAAGAACCCAAAAGCCATCAAGTTGCAGAATTGGCCATCATTTGTAAGGCAATATCTACAGTAATAGAAAGTAAACTTAAATAAGTAGTTTTAGTCACTGATTATGATAATGCGCACAATAGTTTTGTGCAATATTTACTCGGCTTGAAATTGAGAGGAATGCTCACATATAACAAGAAACTGCTTAAACATAGCAAAATGATTCAAGCCGTAGACAAAAATGGTTTCAGAAAATGACACGATCATCCATTGGAGGAAAATACGCAGTCATTTGAAAACACCAGGGGAAGAGAAGGAAGGAAATGACAAGGCAGATCAATTAGCTAAAATTGGAGTTGTGATGGGGGAGTTATTTCCTACTGAGCACCTGCTTGGTGAAATCCATGTGGATGTGATAACACACACCAGAACTCAGAAAACAGTGGATCAGCCTGTGGCACAGTGGAGCTTTGACAATACTGATTAACACTTGATTAAGGCACACAAAGAGATCTTGTTTTAGGCCTGTTTTACAACCATTTGTTAGATGCAGAACAAAATCCTCTAACTGAAGAGGACTGCAAAGGGAAAGAGGAACGGAGGATGTTGTTAAAAAACAAAAAGAGGATTTGTTTACAAGATACACTGATGATTTGGGAATCTGTGTGAGGCCAAACACAATTGGTAGTACCTTTGTCATTTTGGGGATTGATGTTACATCATGCCCATGATGCCATAACTTCTGGCCCCATAGTTTCACAGAAAACCTTGGACATTTTAAACGATTATGCTTATTGGCCACACATGTCACAGGATGTAGAACTCTATATGAGGGGATGTCTAGTGTGTGCACAATTTCGACCTGCTTCCCCAACACACAGGGTGCCATTAATGAAAAGAGGTCTGTCACTCCTATGGTCACACCTACTTCATCAGGACCCTGCAAAGTTCAGCACAGGGAAACAGGTATTTGTTGACAGTAGTTTGTTTAGTGTCTAAATGGGTGGAATGTATCCTAGCCCCAGATTACAGGGTGCGTACAGCAACCACTTTGCTAGTCAATCATATTTTGCAAGATTTAGATTGCCTCAGAGAATAGAATCAGACTGTGGAAGTCATTTCACTAGTGCAGTATTGACAGAAATGTGGCAACTCATGGGTGTGAAGAGAAATTGCACATGTTATACCACCTCTCTTCTTCTGGGGGTGTGGATTGTTGCAACAGGTCAGTCATTGAGATATTGAACAGGTTTTTAGCTGAGGCCGGATCCCGTTGGGATGTGTGACTTCCTCTGGTGTTAATGGCTATTAGGTCAACACCATCTAGGACAGCACATCTCAGTCCACATGAAATGTTCACAGGTAGGAGCATGGTTTTGCCACAACACCTGCTTTACAGAACCAATGAACAGGTTCTTGTAAATGCATCCACAATCCACAAATATGTGGAAGAGCTGAGAAAGCACTTGCAAAATGCTTTTGTGTTTGCACAGTAGAATTTAGAAAAAGCGCCTGACAGTGCAAAATCATACCATGACAAGAACACTTCTGTGAGGGAATATGAGTTAGGCCACCAGGTATATATGTTTGACTTTGGTAAAGGTAAACATAAAATGCAAAATTCACGGTCCATGTAGAATTGTTGATAAGATTTCACCTGTAGTCTACAGAATCGCCATAAAGGAGGGAAAGGTAACTGTGGAAGAATGTGTCCATGTTAACCAAATTAAACTGTTTCACTCAAAATCTGAAGTAAGGAGGCTAGAAAAATTTGGAGAAACTAATAGGGAGTGAAAAGTGTAATTGTATTCTGTGAAGCGCTTGCTTCTCAAAGGTATTCACAATTGCAGGTAAGTAGGTGTGAATAATATGAAAATATCAACTTGGAGTGTAAAGGGGTGAAAGGAGAGATACATCAGGTGTAACTGTGAATACATTTTAAAGTGAATATGAAAAAGGGGGGATGAAACATGTCAGATTGAGATAAAGGGGTATACAAAATATAATATATATTTAGGAAAAAGAATAAAACGACATAGACAGATTTCCAGGTAACATTTATTTAGATTGCTATGTCTCCCAGACCAATGTTTGAGTACAATGACATACAGAGTTGCCTATAGGCGATAATCAATGTATTTTATATCTATTGAAAATATTACATTGAGGTCTATTATGTTAATCTGCATTTTCTTACAGCCATGACAAAAGAAGTGCCATTTGTATCTCTTGAATTCAACTCATGTGTTATGTGCAGGGCCTGAGAAAAGAATCCTTGAATAGTATTGTATATTTTGTGTGTTTGATGTGTAGAATCACATTTTGATTTAAGGAAGGTTCTGAGATTAGGGAAAAGTGAATGAGTTGGTGTACTTGATTCTTAATCGGTCTACTACTCTTTTGCTTTAGGATTCTAACTAATTCCTCCACCAGTGCTTCGGGAGGTGGAGGCAGTCAGACCTCTGGAGGCCACTGGACGAACCGGAGTCCCCAGATGTAAACCGTGTACTGAAGAAGGTTGAGAAGATGGTGACCCCTGAAGGAAGCCCCACTTGCAGAAGATGGAGGCCTATCTCAATCTAAAATTATTTCATGGACAAGAGCATGATTGAAAGTCCAGCAGTAGGCTTGGGCTGGCCATCACACATTTAAGAGAAATTCAAGTTCTTGTGCTTACTATTATGCATCAAAGAATATTCTTGTCTTAATTCATCCGCGTGAAGGTTGAACATTCGTTTTGGGAATTAGATGTTTTAAACATCTTATTATTTTATTTATTTTTTACAAACATTGACTTTGAGTTGATTGTAGGATTGGATTGATGCACCCACATGAAAGTGGTGTAACTACATGGAACAGATGCTAAGAACATTCTTCATTTTGGATAGCATAACAACTTAATATTACCTACTGTGTAATGATGTATTCATGAAAAACAGAAAAAAAGAATATTATAAAAAACAGAACAATAAAATCTCAAATCCCTAATATTAAAAAAATAACAAGAAGTGATATGATATGATATTTTATTTATAGCACACCTATGCACAGTTTCAAGGCATGACGAGGCATGGGAAGGGAACAAGGGGCAACAAAACAAGGATCTTACTAGGCCCAGTGACATTGAGATTGCGCAAGTGCAGGAAGAGGAAAAGGGGAGAAGTGCCAGGGGAAGGGGAGGCGGAGAAGTACACGACATAGGATCATCAAAAGCACAAAACATAAACAATAAAAAGGATGTGCAGCCAGCAGGTAGAAGTGCAAGGGTTAAGTGCAGGTGATTGGGAGCAGGAGATTGGGAAGTGCAGTTAAGGGGACTCTAGGGTAACAAATACAGCCCCAAGTGCAGTGTTGCCAGACGGCAGTGCAGGTGTGCAACTGGGAGGGCAGGCACCTGGGACCGAGATTCAGAGGGTGGCCAGGTAACCAGTGCAGTGACAGACAAGAGCTCAACAGGGAAGAGGAAGCAAGAAGGTAGAAGCAAAGAGGAAAGTCTTGAGCAGCTTCCGGAACTGCAGATGGTTCTGCTCAAGTTTCAGAGAGTCAGGGAGGCTGTTCCAGAGGGAGGAATAAGCTGAAGAGAGGGATCTGCCTCCACCTCTTTGCCTGGAAAAGCGGTTGGCCCTCAAGGAGTTGGATGTGGCAGAGCGAAGAGCTCGAGTAGGGAGATACTTCAGAAGAGAAAGCTGGAGATATTTGGTTCTAGGCCAAAGAAGGCCTTGTGGACAATGCAAAGGGTCTTGAATGTTATCCTTGCAGCCACAGGGAGCCAATGGAGAGATGTCAGTGCTGGAGAGATACGATCCCAGGGCTTGAGGCCAAGGACACGTCTCGCAGTCCTGATCTGGATGAGTTGGAGAGGACAGAGAGTAGAGGCAGGCAGATTTAAAAAGAGGCTATTACGGTAGTCAAGCCTAGAGAGGACCAGAGCTCTCGAGACAGAGAGATTCTGGTTGAAGGAGAGGAAAGGAAGAATACCTCTGAGGAGGTGAAGTTGGTAGTTTGACTTCTTAGAGATGTCAGAGATGTGAGATGAGAAGGAGAGAGTGGAATCGAAGATAACCCTGAGGTTCTTAGCCACACAGGTGAGAGTAGGAAGAGGGCCAAGGGAGGATGGCCAGAGAGTGCAGGGAATGAGAGGTGTAGGTATGCCGATAAGGAGGATCTCTGTCTTGCTGGCATTCAGGCAGAGATCACTGGCGGTGCACCATTCTTGCATTGCAGACACACGATCGGGGATGGGAGAAGGAGAGGTGGTGGCAGAGGGGAGTCTGAAGACAAGCTGGGTGTCATCCGCATAGCACTGGAAGTCAGAGAAGAGTGCAGCAATGTGGTGGGCGAGAGGAGCCAAGTATTGGTTAAACAACCAGGGAGAAACGTTAGACCCCCGGGGAACACCGCAAGTGGAGAGAGAGATAGAGGAGAGGAAGGACCCACGTTAGACCTACGAGGGACAGTCAGACAGGAAAGTGGTCAGCCAGGCCAGAGCCTGATATGTGATACCCAGGTAAGCACAGAGCCGATTGAGCAAGATGGCATGGTTTACCATTTCGAAGGCTGTAGAGAGATCAAGTAGGATGAGGACAGAAGGGAGGTTAGAGTCAAGGTTAGAGAGCAGGTCTTCACAGATGTTGAGGAGAGCAGTTCCATGCTTCTGGATGCTCTGAAGCCAGACTGATGGTCATGGAGACAACCAACTGATTCAGTGTGGAGATTAAGCTGGGAGATGGCCAGCTTTTACAGGAGTTTTCCCAGGAAGGATTGATGGAGCTCACGTGATAATTAGCCAGAAGGAAGGAGTTCGCTGAGGGTTTCTTGAGAAGAGGGTGCACAAGAGATTGCTTCAGGGGGGAGGGGAAGGTTCCAGAGGCTAAGGAGTGGTTTCAGAAGTCAGCCCAGTCTGGAGCAAGGGTGTCAATGTGGTCTTTGATGGTTTTGGAATAACAGGGAAGAACCTGTTTTGATGAGGTTTTCATAGTTTGGACTTGTCTAGAAACCTTGTCCTGGGAGAATAGAGGCAAGGCAGAGAAGGGAGAGGGTGGGTGGCAGCAGGGGGACCGGAAGAAGAGGAGAGAATGGGGGAGAAGTAGGATAAGCTGAGAGGGTGGACTGGATGTCCTTGGTTTTAGCGATGAAGTGAGAAGTCAGGGCCATACAGAGGGCCTGGGAAGGAACAGGAGAGGTAGAGACTGCAGCAGGATTGGCCAGGGTGTGAGTCAGCCAGCGGCACAGGAGGGGGAGAGTAAGAGGTGGAGAAAGCCTCAACTGACACAAGCTTCATGGGTTGAGTGACTGAGAAGGAAGGTGGGTGGCAGTTTGAGGGTAGGCTTGACCTGAAGGGTGGAGAGAGAGAGAGATGAGAGGATAGGAGAAAGTGATCACTCCAGGAGAGAGGAGTGGTGAGAGGGTTGGAGACAGGCAGGTCTGATGAGATCAGAACATTGACAGTGTGCCCTGCAGAGTCGGGCCAGAGGTAAGAATAGAGAAAGAGAGAGAGAGAGAGTCAAAGGTCATGAAAGAGTCCCGTGGTGGGACAGGAAGCATCCAAGTGGATGTTCAAGTCTCCAAGGAGGAGGAGTTGAGTTGTGTTGAGGCCAAGAGGAAGGAAGAGTGGTCTGCCCACTTGGAGAGGAAGGGGGAGATCTGACCAGGTGGCTGGTAGATAGTAGCCACTGTGAGAGAGTGGTCAGGAGAGAGAGAAAGCCAACAGAGAAGAATTCAAAGGAAGAATAGGCCTGCATAGGAATGATAGAGGGAGGATTCAACTCCGGGAAGATCAGGGCTACACCACCATCGGAACGGTTTTATCATGGCGTGGAGAGTATCTTGTAGCCATCAGGAAGGAGAGTGTCAAAGCTTGTGACAGAGCCGGCCATGAACCATGTCTCAGTGAGACCAAGGACATCACGGTTGTGTTCTTCCAGGAGATTTCAGATGTCAGAGGAGTGTTTACTGGCTGAGCCAAAGTTAAGAGTGGTGAAGTGGAGAAGGTTGCCATTCTTGAAAGACTTCTGGGGAGGGGTACAAATCAGAGGTACTCCCTGTGGAGATGTAGAAGGAGCTCGAGGTAGGGCAGAAGAGGGAGAAGAGGAGGGCAAGGTAGCCAGGGAGGAGGAGGAAGAGGTCGCTGGAGATGTGGCAGAGGAGAGAGGCAAGGAAGCCGAAGGAGGGAGAGAAAGAACAGCAGGAGAGGAAAGGAAATTGATAAGGTGCGGGAAGCATCTATCAAAGAGGAGGAGGTTGGCATGAGGGCCTTGGACCCGGATGCTGCCATTCAGGTAAACATTAATGATGACCTTAAAGGAGAGGAAAGTGGCCAGGAGGGCCTCCCACCGGGTGCCACCATTAATGGGAGAGGAATAAAAAGGAGAGAGCACAGAGACCATATGAAGAGTCCATATGTCTGGCGAGGGTACGACAAAGAGGATGTAGGTGAGGGTCTGTCTGGAGGAAGCACTGGTATCAGCGATAGGGAAGCCTGGGTTGGAGACCAGGAAATCCCTTTTGAACTTATTCCTACCAGACTTAGTGAGGAGGGTAGGATAGGTGATAGTGAAAACAGTTGGAGAAGATAGGAGAAACAGATAAACAGAGAGCACCATGGGTGAAATGGAAGTGGGAGAGGAAGAGATAGGAGGGTTGGGTCCAGGGGGTGAGGAAGGGGAGGAAAGGTAGGAGGGAACACAAGGGGAGAATACCAAAAATGGGGGGTGTAGGCAGAAGTGACAGGACGAGACAGGAAAAAGCGGGACAGAGGAAAGCACAATGCAGCCACTGGGCACAAAGCAGGGCAGCTGGAAAACACAGTGAGCCACTAGGCACAACCAGATTCAAAATAATCAGGGCCGCTGGAAAACACAGTGAGCCACTAGGCACAACATACCATAATGAGAATGGAAGTCCAGGTGAGAAGGGATGAGGAAAAGGAGAGTCAGCAGTCTAGGAGTGTTATTAGGTAGGAAAATAACTTGCAGGAGCAAGGGAGCCGAGGTCCTCAGTGGGCTTGTAGAGTGCAGGGTCAACAACCACAAGGCAACCAAGTGGAGTCTAGGGGCAAACACCCAGGCAGCAGACAGGGAGCAGACAGGGCCTTAGATGTGGTTCTCCAATAGGCTGGGCCGGCTCCCGCCTCACGGTCCACGATATTGGCTGATGTAAGGTAGGTAGCCAATCGGTGTAACCCAGAGGAGGGTCAAACCATATGTGCGTGTGTCCATCTTGGAAAGGCCACGCTGAATAAATAGGAGAAAGAGGTTGCATTGATTGAATTTTCAAAGTTTGGTATTGTGTCCAGGTGCCTCAGAAGTAGGGAGATGGTGAGTGGCCCTCAGGAACAATGTGCTCTTCAGATGGTGCGTGGCATGGCACGGCAGTATGTTGCAAATAAAAACTTTTGGTGCTTTTAAAGATGCCCCATTTGCAGTGAAAGACAAGCGCTGCAATCTTCTGCCCTTATTCAGGGTCTTACCTTCAGTTTTGGTGCTGGGGAGGAGGGCAGGGGTGTTCTGCAGTAATGGCGCTGTTGGTGTGCATGCCAATCAGCTGATTCTAAAGCAGGAGATGTATCAGGAAGCCTCCAGGGCCATTATTTGGGCCTTCATTAGGCTGGGCCGGCCCCCACCTTCCGGTCCACACTATTGGCTGATGTATGGTAGGCGGCCAATCAGTGTAACCCAAAGGTCTCAGGCCCAAAGGAGGGTCAGACCAAATGTGCATGTGGCCATCTTGGAAAGGCCAAGGCCACCCTGACTAAAAAGAAGAAAGAGGTTGCATCGATTGAATTTTAAAATTATAGAATTGCTCCAAGGTGGCTCAGAGGTATGGAGATGGTGAGTGTCGTCAGGAAAAATGCACTATTCAGATGGTGATCTTTTTGATCAACAGATGAAAAAAGGAGATCGAAAGATTTGAAAAAAGTATTTTAAATCCGAACCAATATATATATGTAAATACATTCAGAGATGTGTGAAAACATTTGGTGACCAACTGCATGTTGTTTAATTATTATAGTTTCATGGTTGATTTGGTGTATAACAGTCTGAAATCGAAGTATGATTTTCTTTGTATGAGCCTAATACCACACGTATGTATAGGACTAAAGCCGGGAATTACTTTGTTTCTGCAGTGACTCGTTGGTTAGGTCGCAGCAGACACAAAGGGGGAGTGTAGGAGAAGGGGCTCTGAATATTTACTAAGGCTCTGAATTTCAAAAAAGATGAAAACTGATCCCACTTGTCAACAAGAGTGTGAGACTCAGGTGTGAGGCTTTGTACGGAATCTGGCGTATGTCAGTATTGTGAATGCACAAAACACATGCACGCTAAAAAGGGGAATTTGAATTTGATACTACATAACATGGTGTTATTATTTTGCACCACACCACAGTTATGGACTGAGTTACAAATACTAACAATTACTAACCCCTAACCATTAACATATCCCTGTACGAATATTCAAGGCAGATCAGTCCATGAATTTTTGGTCTAAATTTTTAGTGCAAATTTGATAAACTGAATGTGAAGACAATCACAGGCTGTGCAAGAAAAACAAACATGAAGAATTAGATTTTTTTGCAGGGAATAAGTTGGAGATGTGGAATGTGAAGTAGTTGGAGTTTTCGTTAAGCTGCGAAAAGCAAATACATTGAGCCAAGATCTTTTGATTACAATGTTTTAAACTGCAACACTAAAAGAAGGGAGTGTGAAGCCTATTATGAAAAAGGGGCCATTTAGGATGCGGGAACTAAATGAAATGTGTGGTTTTGTTTTATTCTCATGTTGAATCACAAGGATGTCATGCAAAATAACTTGGTGCATTGCATATGTTGTACATCTTTACAAAATCTAATTTCTTATAAAGTGTAAAAAGAAAGAAACAAGTTAGCCTCAGTCTAATTGATACGGGTTCTAGTTCCTTGTGGTATTATTCAGAGTGATGTAAAGCAAGTGGTAAACTCATTTTACCACATACAGTATCCTCATAATACTGCTTGTGGTAAAATGCATAGCAAAGTTGGTCACTTTTTATTGGGTCTTTCTCAAGGGCTGGCTACATAAATGACAGTATTCAGATGACCTGGTAAGTGTTAGCTGATTCACCGCCGAAGTGGTATTGTAGATAAAATACTACAGGGTGATGAAATTATGAGTTAGAGCATACCAGGTTCGGTTTTGGCTTACTGTTTATGGTCCCGGTATAAGAACAATATCAGGTAGTGTATGCTCACTACTATAATATTAAATACCCCAACAAGCTCATCAGAAATACCTAAAACTATTTCTGACAAGGAAGTGAGTTATTGCCACTTTTATGAACAACCCTCATGCCAGAATGTACTATAACATTCATTGGGCCTCATTACGAGGCTGGTGGTAGCCATGCCTCTAATACAGGCACGGCTGCCGCTGGTATTTTATTTTTTCCGGTGCCCAGAAATGGGCAATTAACGGGTCATTACGGCCTTGCCGGACCCGGTTTTTGCCCATTCCTGGCCGCCGGGGAATAATTCTTCCCCATTCCCTTTGAGCCTCATAGGGCTCAATAGGAATGGGGAAGCCGGATGCACCGGAACCGTTATGAACAGTGCCGATACATCCGAGATGCTGTGCTCGAGGGTGCCGCTCTGCCCGCCAGGTCAGACCTTGTGGGCAGAAAGGCACCCGCAAGCACAACTCGTAGTTTGCCGGTCTGGGAATTACAGTACCGGCATGCTTACCGGTACCATAGTGCCAAGGCCGGCAAACTTAGAATGAGGCCCATTCTTTAGCTCAATTTGTTTTTAAAAAAAAGCAGAATGGGCAGGTCCTCCTCTTTGTAGAGTATTAGAGCGTCTTCGTTCTTTCAGTAAATGGTAATTATAATATATAAGTAGTATAGTCATTAATATAGTTCTTCTGCCTATTCCAGTCAAAGCACCCAACGGTCAGCTTCCTATCTTGAACATACGCGGTCCACACAAACACACACATTTTGAAATGTCAGAAGCTGAATTCAAAGCAAGTATTTCGATAGAGAATGTCATGGTCTTAGGAATGATGTCATTTGGTTTTCCTGCCAAATATCACTCTGAGCGATATTTGTTCTAGGGTGGTGTTGCTTCATTGTCCTGTAATATTGTTTTGGCAGTTGCGTGTTTTCATTCATGCGATATTTAAAGGATTGTTTCACATCAAACTCTCTCTAGTTAAGGTTACAAAATAATATGTTTTTATTTCTGGCATTGACACATTCTAAAGGAATGTTTCCAGTTTTCTGGGATTTGCCTGTGCCTTTAGCCATAGAGTTTTATTTACATATATAAAATAAAATTGGTTTTCTTTTTATCTCTTTTCTTTGTTTTACTTGCGGTTAATTTGATTGTAAGTGGGAAGATGTTGTGTTTGCTAGACTCTCCGAAAATAGAGCGCTTGTTCATGTTCTTGAAACAGCTCTCAGATGCTGGCCTGCTTTATTCAAAGTCTGAAAAACTTCAGAAGGCATGTCCACTGTAAAGATGTGTTAATATCGACAAGAAAGGTGGTTAATGGCAATGTTTACACATCTGTTACCATTTGTATACTTTCTCAAGTTTTATTTTAATACACTGACAATTGAAATGGTTGACTTTTCACAAAAATAGCATTTAAATTTCAATATCTCGGAAACATATTTTGGCACAAATGAAAACTAACAGTAAAACATATTCAAGTTCATTAAATAAAAATCAGTAAAAACTGTAATTGAAATTTCAGTTAAAAGGAAGGAGAATTGTGTCTTCTAGTATGTCAGATCGTTCATTTTGTCTTCTGCTTCAATTGTCCACAGGAGTGTCAATACAAATAAGCATCCAACTTTTTTCGTTACTATCCTTTCTACTACTTTCTTGCATGAAATATATGACCAGATGCCCACATGGTACACCATTGGAGACTCTGGTAAAACTGCAGGGAGGCCACATCATCGCTGACGAAATTACTACCAAGGTAACCAGTGGTAACTCCGCCAGTGCTAATTACGTCAGTGGAATTACCGCTGAAAAAAACAGTATTTCCACCGAATTGCAAGGAGAAATACAGCCAAATGACTGCCAAAAATAGGCAGTAATTAATCCCGACATGCATTTCAGTTACCTCAAAGGTGGAGGTAAATAATTGCAGGAGTAGAAAATAGGCCACAGATGCATCCAATTGCATCCCAAACAGTATTTAAGGCTCCCACCTTCCACCAAACTCACTTTGAAGCAACATGCAGTCAATAGTGGACATGGAGTTTGGGCTTCACAACTTGATGTTATATATTGAGCTGGAGAGGCATGCATTGAGGCAGCTGCCAAGGAGACTGGCTCTGCAAAGGCAGAGGAGACATGCCATGAGGAGACGAGCCATACCCCTGGTCAGAGGATGCACTGATGTGTGCCCCATGATCACTGACATTAACCACATCACAGTAACAAAGAGAAAGGCATACAATTGACAAGACTGCCCAACTATCCCAAGCACAATGTAAAATCCAATGAAGCAATAGGACAGTGAAATGGAATACATTGTGCTTGTGTAAAGGAGGCAACAAAGGAGGCAAACCGATGCACCATACATCTGGCTCAGCAGAACTATTCAGCTATTAGCCATTGTCCAGACACCCCTAATGCCATGCATAGAGAGCCTCCCTGTATTCCCGATGATGTACCTTATGTAATTGTTACACATGCAGCAATGTACAATGAGGTCTGTTTACACAACAACAATCTCTATCATTATTCATGACACCTATTACAGGTGACTCAGGATATCCACTGCTGCCATGGCTAATGACACCCATCAGAAAGCTTGCGACTTCAGAGGAGATGTCGTGCAACAATCCAAATGCCAGGAAAAGGATGCACAGTGACCGCACATTGGGACTGCTCCAGGGAAGATTTAGTTACCTCCACCAGACTGGTGGAGTACTCATGTACAGTCCTCATAACATATGTATTTATTTATATTGCGATGAAGCCTGCAGGCATCAGGGCGCATACATTTAGACAAGGACGACATAGTATTAGCTGAGATAACTGAGTGCTATTTAGTTATCCTGGGGATCTGCTACAGCTATTTAAAGATGGATGTCTTCAGCCCTTTCATAAAGACTAAATAGTTGCTCTCTAGTCTGACTGCCTTTGGCAATCCATTACATGTTTGGGCAGCTTTTATTGGAAATAATCGACCTAGACCGTTCGATCGCTTGAAAGATGGGCAGACAATCTGCCCCAAAGATTCGATTCACAACGATTGGCCAGGTCTCTAGTGGGATATCTGTTTCCTCAGGTAAGCAGGGGACTGTCCATAGAGGCATTGATGAATTATGGTCATGGCCTTGAACATGATCCGTTCCTTGAGTGTCAGCCAGTGCAGGTCTTTTCAGTCTGAGTTGAAAGCAAAGCTTAGTATCAAGACTAAAACCCAAGTCCCTCATACTGCGTGTGATCAAAACACAACTATTAAAGGTGTTGCTGGTTTGCAAGGCTTTCTCAAAACCTTTCTTTTTACTTTGTTCCACTGTATCTAAAGTTTCCTAGTCTGGATGGTTTGCTTAATCAGTTAATGTTAAAGAAGCAATGTCTTTGTTGGTGTATAAAGAGGATGGTTTACCGCTGCTGATCTCTGGCACACTGCATGTTCCTTTCAAGGATTCTCCCTTAATCATGCCTCTCACTCCTCCCCATCATCCTGAACACTCCTCCTTTTGTCAGAGTCCAGTTTCTGCACCCACCACCTCAGACTGCTTTGTGCCACACCGGCATCCTCGTACCTTCCTATCTTTTCTGACTATGGGATTACTTTCATCCTCTGTTGGTGCAAACTTAACCAGTGTTATCATCACTGCCTTCTCTCTTGTTGCTGCCACCCCCTCCTTTGATTGTACCACATCCTGACAAATGCTGTCTTGCCATTGGGATTTTAAAACATGCTTTCATGAAATTGAGGCAGGAGATGAATTTATCCAGCCTGAACCACTCATTCTATTTGTCGATACTTGGTGTCAGATATATACTGAATTTTGAGATCTCATTTATGTTTCAAAAATCAAATCAATCGAGGAGGGCTCATTGAATTGTTGACATGCCTTCAGCCAATTAATATGATAGACTTGGCTGGTCGGCTTGTTGAAGCCAGTTGTTGTGATCACTGAACACATGCATGATTTCATAGCATCCATGCCGCTGGGTGAATTGCTTGCCTGATTTTGGCAACAGGAGAAGGACTGGGTTGCCTACCTTGAGCTTCGTCAGTTGAGTCCATCGGGGGCACAGCCGCTTCTGCTTCTCTTGGCTAACCTACAATTGCTCTTGCTCAAGACATCAGATAATTCATACCCATTATTGGGTAAATTGAATGACTCGCCAGATCCCATCACTTTGCCCTGCTCTCCTTCCCACCCTTCTTTCAAAATGTTCTGTACATCACAGGGTCCCCTCTCATAGATAATTTGAAAGTAAAAGAGCCTGTGGGAGTTTTTGGGTGTTATTTTGGCCGTAAACAAGGCCCACTTTAGTAGCTCATCACAGTTTTTGGCGTCATCTGTTACCAATGTCCCAAGAACACTTTCTTTAAAGTATGATTACGGTGCTTTAGATTAAATTATGATTAAAGCTTTTGTCTAAAGATTTTGTTTACAGATTAAGATTAAATTAAGTTTAAAGTTTAAGATTACATCTTTCTGCTTTGGGGATGGTAAATGGAATTGCATAGGGTCTCAATTTTTAGAAGATTATTTTAACTCAGCCATGCATAAGAACATGAAGGAGGTCTTTGATCTCTGAGTATTTATTTTGGGGACCCTCACGGGATAAGTAGGGTATTAACAATTTCCTCATACTCTGCACAGTGTTATACTTCATGGGGAAGGCTTCTTTGTACCGCATGGTATACTCTTAAATAGCTAGGATAGCATTGGTTCCTGCTCTGGCGAGTGTCAGAGGACCCATGGCATCCATGACAACTCTGGGTAAGGGTTGGATGGGGCTCATGGAGCTCTACCAATGTCATTTCGAGAGGTGTCCATATAGGTGGGATGGTTCAAGCAATACATTTGAATTTTATGATTGTGGCACATGACCAGAAAATACAACTTAATACATGCTTCTGAGTATTTGTCATCCCTGGGTGCACTGATGAGAGGTGGGAATGGGTGAGGTCTAATATAATCCTTTGGAGCCACTAAGGGATTTATCAGGTCTGACCATTCCCCTTTATATTCCTGGTTACCCAATACAACAACTCCTTTTTTCTACAAAGAAATGTTCCCTATGTGTTCTACCCTGTGAAGATAGGTTCATCAAAAGCTGGCATTAAGGAAGGGTAGCTGTGTTGGGCAATAGCAAATTCTTTCCTAGATATAGATGGGGTTTGTCTCTAGCACTCCAAGGGTCGGATGCAGTGGGCTCTTGCTCCTCATTCACTCTTGGGGTTTCTACCTGCTGTCTTTGATATTAGCAGGAACCAAAGAACCCCCTCTCAGTCTTGTTCAATTCAGGGTTCTTTTCTTCATCTTTGGGGTATACTGTTTGCAGATCAATTGGGAAATTGCCTCCAGTCCTTGCCCAAGAAATTATTCAGTCCTGTGATTGAAAAGGAGGTCTTTAATCACCACTCTTTAGTCTGCATCAATAACTCTGGCCACCAAATTGGTAACATCATTTATGTTTTTTATTTTATTTATAGTGTAATTAGTTAATTAAAACCTTATGCACTTTGTAAAATACAATATACAATATTAAAAGTTTACAATATCAAGAAATATAACTAATATTACAACATTATTATAACGATTACAATATCACAAAATTCATGCAATTATTTGAAAATTCATATCATATACATTACATATCTTTACATACCAATCTACCATAAAACCTATTTCTCGGTTTATTTTTCTAAACACTGAGCATATTATACATCTTATTCATTATTCATAAAATTATTCATCTTCTCTCACTTAACCATACTCCTCCCAATCACACTCATCAATCCATTATCGGTATTGCCCGCTACCATGATTTTAATATATAGCCTACTACATCTTATTTTCCACAATGTGATTAATGAGTTCAGGGCCAGTTTGCATCTTATGTCCTCCAATGGTGTTGATCTAGCCAACCTCATAACTGGTCTCCACAAATTCCTCTCTATTTTTCTCAGGCCTTCTATGTATTTTGTTACCACAGATTCTGAAGCATATAAGGCCCCTTGTACAATAGAGCTCTTATATATCTCTAGGAAGCCCTCCACAGAGTGGCCCCCTTTTTAGTCTTGTATGCTCTTATTACATTCCCAAGTTGTTTTTACAGACACACTGCGCGCAGACACAATATAAATTGCAGTCAGTGTATGTTTATTTCCCAAGGAGGTAGCCTGACACGTGTTTCGAGCACTTGCTCTTCTACTGAGGCTGAGTAGTGGGAAGTCTTTAATAATATCACAATAGATGTGGTAAGCAACAAAGAATAGCAGAATCGTGACACGTGTGTCGAGCACTTGCTCTTCTACTGAGGCTACAGGTTAGTGTACATGCAGAATAGAGCAGTACATAGAATTACAGAGTAATGTATTATACATGGAAAAAACCCAAGCAACAAAGCAAAAAGAGAGTGGCAAGTTCACCATACAATTGCACATCAGGCATATGAGATCAATGCAATCATATTAAACACAAAGAAGTAATCAAGGACATGAGAAGATAATTCGATTACCAAATAGAGTATGCCAGTGCATGTAGGAAAAGAAGAACAACAAATTATTCAGAAAATGGCAATTAAAATGGCACACAGAAGAAAGAATGAGGAGAAAAAAACAAGAATAACACAAATGTTAGCATGTTTCATCTAGGTTGACCCTCCAGTTAGTTGATGTATTTCCAAAAGGTTAAAATAATTTACCTGAGTAGTGGGAAGTCTTTAATAATATCACTAAAAGACAGGAAAATTGTGGGGAAGAAATAGCGTGTGAAACCTAATGACACGGTTGAGGGCATGGTAATTTGAGAAACCAAGAGAAATTGAACTTACCAATAGATGTGGTAAGCAACAAAGAATAGAAGAATCGTGGGCTCCACTGTAAAAATAGTGATAACATACACCATGTTAATGATGAATTGAATAATTACACAGAGTTAGCATAATTGAAAAGGCACAAGCCTTCATACCGTGATATGCAGTTGCAAGGACAATTGAAAGAGTAATTGCGTGAGACTGCAAATACGGCTGTGAGTGGAGCTACACACGGAACAGGTCACAGACGGGGGAGAGAAAGCAGACAGAACAGCATGATTAGTAATTGAGCGAAGGTGCGCCTCTGGGCACAGAGTGGATGTGTGCAAAGCCCCTCCGTCAGGTTAGGGGTCTACGCAAAGTAGCTGGTTTTATCAGCGTCTCGGCTGTAACAGTGAACAGGAGCCGGGCGTTTGTGGCTCCTGCAGAGTAATTAAGCACGTAGTCCGACTGCCGAAAAGCAGCGTGGGTGGCGAGACAAGGACGCCATCTTGAGTGAGGACTGGTTACTGAGCAGTAAAGCAGTGGCAATACAAGGGTCAGAGGCCCAAGTGTAGAGATCAGCTAAATCACACTGAATGTGGCAGACTCTAATAATTCCGTATGCTGAATTAATAGAGTTACAATTGGTAAAATTGAATTACGAAAGAGGACAGAAATTAAGGAAGAAGAGCAACTAGAAGCAGGAGTGGAATGATCAGGTTTGTACACATGACACAGAACCTGAGAAAAATAAGGAATTAGACAATGGTGTAAAGCATAGCCAATGTAGAGGATTAGATTCAAAAATCACCTATGGCGGTGGGGGGGCCGAATTATGACCCATGCGTCTGCTTCTGGAGTTCTCGCCTCGGTTGGGCTGGTGACAGCAATGGATAAGTATATATAGAATAAATACTAAATGGATGGCCACCGATGAGTAAAAAGTTGTCCGTCTAGAAACAAGGTTACAATGTTACATTGAGAGAGCAAATGCTCATAAAAATACAGATAATTTGTGGTCTGTATTAAGACCTTGTGTGACAGTGCGATATTCACAAATAAGGCGAGCCTCTAATTGTCTCAATTTGAGGACAAGGTTTCCCCCCCCGTTGTGGCAGGGTCACTTTCGCCATCCCAGTAAATTTAATTTGTGCCTTATTGTCCATTTGATGGGCTTGTTGCCAGTGTACCGACAATGGGTACTTTGAGTCAACCTGGGAGATGGATTCGAGATGTTCCCTTATCCTGATTTTTAATGGTCGGATGGTATTGCCAATATAGCATTGTCCACAAACACAAATAATACAATATACACAAAATTTAGTGTTGCAATTAATGAAAGATTGGATTCTATGAGTGCCCAGTTGACCAAATTAAATTTTGCTAGTTGCGTGTGCGTAAGCACACATAGAGCATCCCCCACACTTGCAAAAACCTTTATTAATTGGTTGGTGTAGCCAAGTAGTGGTATGTTGTGGGTTCGACATAAAGGAGGGTGAGAGGATGCCCTTGAGATTAGTGGCCTTAGTGTAGATGAAGTTGGGCGAGTCATCTACCCAGGAGCCAATGTCTCTGTCAAGCTGAAGAATATGCCAATGTTTATTGACAATTTTGCACAGACTGGAACTATCTGCATTGTATCTTGTAATAAATTTCAGTTTGTTGCTATGCGTACTTTGAGAGCGTACTTTAGGAGTAAGCAGATCCTCTCTCTTCATGGATTTGACCTCACGTTGTGCTTTGTCTAAGAGGCTGCTACTGTAGCATCTAGCCAAAAACTGGTTGCGAATTAACGCACATTCCATGTTAAAATCCTTGTTTAGAGAGCAGTTGCGTCTGGCACGTACGAATTCCCCTTTAGGGATATTTTGTGAAACCGATTTCTTGTGGCAGCTGCTCGCATGTAGTACTGCATTAACTGATGTGGATTTGCGATAGGTCTTGGTAACACATTTATTGTCAGAGATGCTGATCGAAAGGTCCAAGAAATCAATGTTAGTGAAGCTGGAGGTGTGGGTAAATTTAATATCCCATGGGCCTCATTACGACCCCGGCGCTAAGCCATGGTGCTATAAGCACCATGGTCCATTCCGGGGTCCGCCATGGTGAATGGCGGAATTACCGCCCCATTCCAAGGTTGGCGGGGCGGTAATTCCCCATTCACCATGGGCCCTTACCCATTCCCATTTTTGCCCCATAGGGCTCAATGGGAATGAGGAAGGCGCTAAGTACGGTGCCGTAAATTGCAGCACCGTACTTAGCACCAAGGTCCCTTTGTGGCACCCTACTTTAACGTCTGCTAAAAGCAGGTGTTAAGGTCGGGTCCCGCAAAGGGAACTCGTAATCAGGCATTAAGGGTTTAACGGCGCCGACACCTTTTACGGCGCCGTTAAACCCTTAACGCCAGGGTCGTAATGAGGCCCCATGTGTTGGAATTTAAATATGACACAAAATCATGGAGAGAATCACAAGAGCCTTTCCAAATCAGAAACACGTCATCTATATATCTTTTCCATGTATGAATATATGGTAAGAACAAAACATTAGTAAAGGCAAACATTTGCTCATAGTGATGCATAAATATGTTTGCGATTGCTGGGGCATAGCTGGCTCCCATTGCTATGCCTATCAGTTGTCTGTAGTAAGTATTATTGAACAAGAACACATTGCTAGAGAGTGCACATTATAAAAGTTCTTTGACCAATTCTATATGCTCAAAAAAGGAGGCCAAATGTTCTCGAAAGATAAAATCAAAACTGGCGATTGCCCTTTAGTTGGTTAATCGAAGTGTATAGTGCCTTCACATCAAGTGTCACTAATAGCATGTTAGGTAATACAGAAAGTGAATCTAAGATGTGTAGAATATGCATAGTGTCTCTAATAAAGCTTGAAATGGAGGTTACCAGAGGTGCGAGACATTCATGGATGTAGATAGAGATTGGCTCAAAAATGCCAGCACCCCCACTCAGGATAGGTCTCCCTTCTGGTGTATTAACAAAGTCTTTGTGTATCTTAGGTAAGAAGTAGGCTGTGGGCATAACTGGGCCATCTACAATGAGAAATTGTTTCTCAACATCTGTTAGTAAGCCTTTGTTGTGCCATCTGGACACAAGAGAGTTGACTGTTACATGTAATTGATTTGTGGGATTGGATGCCAAAACCTCATAGCACCCTGGGGAGTTCAAATGTTCTAGGCCCATGGTAATGTAGTCGTCCTTATTCATAAGCACCACATTGCCACCTTTATCTGCCTCTTTGATAATGAAATGTTCATTCGCTGCTAAATTGCAAAGGGCTGTTTGTTCACAAGATGATAAATTACATTTACCCTTGTGCTTATTTTTGACTTGGTCTTGTAATTTGTGAATGTCATTAGTGACTGCTTGGTAAAAAGTATCTATTAGATTGACTTTAGGAAATGTAGGCACAAATTTGGATTTGGTTGACGACTCTTTTATTTTCAAGTTTTGTTGCTGTATATTGAGATCATGTAACAAATCCATTACATTAACCGAAGGGTCAGAATCACATTCATCAAGAGACATGAGCACATGTGTGTGCAACATTGTTTGCAATGTAACATCTGAAAGAGAAGGCGGTTGTGATTTGGATTTAAAGTACTTCACTTGGGTGGCAAAGTATTTTTTAAATTTGATTTTTGAAATGAATTTGAACAAATCAATCTGTATCTGTACATATTCGTTAGAATCTGTAGGTGCGAACGAAAGTCCCTTATTCAGGAGCGAGCGTTCATCTTGCGAGAGAGGATAGGTACTCAAGTTATGTATCAGATCTATCTTATCTGATTCCTCAGATTTTGTTGATAGGACGCCCGGGTTACTCTGCGTTGTGGTAGGGGGGGTGTGTTTGCGCCGATGGTGTTGGCCACCCCTTGTGCCCTGAGGCTTGGGTCTTGGGTTGTAATATTTGTGACTGCTGGTAACTGGAATCATACTTTTTTCATGGCTGCTAGGGCGGCCTGGCGGTTGCCTTTCTTGTATTTTCGAATCTGCTCTAAAAAAGGATTCGGTTGACTATCAGGGGCACTGTTGCCTGTCAAGGTCTCAGAGTCATCAGACGAATGCAACTCGTTATTGTTAGAGGCAATAGTAAAGTCTCCGTCTGAATCAGGTTTGTCTATGTCGCTATCGACTTCTGAACTTGCAGGTGTAGATACTATACTGCTGGACCGTGATCGGGAAACTTCACCGTATTTGGGCTCATACGTATAAACTCTATTATCACGGTAGTCTTTATCATCTCGTGAGAATTTTCGTGATTTGCGAAGTTTGACCTCATCCTGATGTCTACGTAGATGAGTAGAGAGGGTTTTGTAATTTTTGTCAATGGTGGCGCTGGTCGCATTAAAAAGACCAATTTCTTCTTCGAGTGCATCAATTTGAGTGACAATACAGTTATGTTCTCTGCTTGCATGTTCAACCAATAATTTGAGCATGTTATTTGAACTAGCCGATAAGTTGGCTTCCCAATCTGTGGTTAGATCGTTGTCAGCGGGATCTTCAAAATCAGGCAAAATTAGTATACAGAGGCCACTGGGAATTTTGTTTTCTTTTAAGTCATGGGTGAGGGTTGTTTTTTCCCAGAATTTGTTGATTTCTCTGATACTGAGACGTTCTAGTTTTATAAATTTGGATCTGAGATCTTCCGACTCTGATGTCAATCTTTTAAATGCATTCAGGGTAGATCCCTTGGGAGCAAATAAAGCTTTAATATCATCCTCTCTGGTCAGTATATATTCTGCTGCTGAAGCCATTATAGGCAAGTGATTGGATTTCAGAAGAAAAAGGGGTCGGCTGCAGTGCCTCTGAGACCCATGGGTAATAAGTGAACGGAGTTGTCAAACAAGGACGACGAGACTCAGCGCAAGGACCTGAATTATAAAGAGTGGTGTGAGGAGCGCTGCGGGTGAGTGTGGGTGTGGGGACTTGCCAAGTCCTCCACCAATAAGACAGAACCAAGTTGTTTTTACAGACACACTGCACGCACACACAACATAAATTGCAGTCGGTGTATGTTTATTTCCCAAGGAGGTAGCCTGCCACGTGTTTCGAGCACTTGCTCTTCTACTGAGGCTGAGTAGTGGGAAGTCTTTAATAATATCACACTAGATGTGGTAAGCAACAAAGAATAGAAGAATCGTAACACGTGTTTCGAGCACTTGCTCTTCTACTGAGGCTACAGGTTAGTGTACATGCAGAATAGGCCAGTACATAGAATTACAGAGTAATGTATTATACATGGAAACAACCCAAGCAACAAAGCAAAAAGAGAGTGGCAAGTTCACCATACAATTGCACATCAGGCATATGATCAAAAGCAATCATATTAAACATAAAGAAGTAATCAAGGACATGAGAAGATTATTTGATTACCAAATAGAGTATGCCAGTGCATGTAGGAAAAGAAGAACAAAAAATTATTCAGAAAATGGCAATTAAAATGGCACACAGAAGAAAGAATGAGGAGAAAAAAACAAGAATAACACAAATGTTAGCATGTTTCATCTAGGTTGGCCATCCAGTTAGTTGATGTATTTCCAAAAGGTTAAAATAATTTACATTATTGTTCCATGCAATAATGAAACCACAAAAAACGACCATTTTTCTGCGATATTTTTGCATGGCGATATTTTTGTGGCGACATTATTACATGGAACCAGACAGAGGGGCTGTCTCAAATTCCCCACACAAATCATACTAATTGTCCATCTCCTCTGAGGCCTCATCACAGTAGGCATTAAAATCTCCCACTACAAGTATATCTGATGTGGGGGATTAAATCAACCATTTTTCAATTGTATAATTTGTAACTTTTCTCACTGCTTGCATATTAACCCCTCCGGGTGGGAATAAACATTAATAAGGAGAGTTTCCCCATTATCACCTTATCTCCCTGTAATGGGACACATGACAAAGGGGGAACAACCATATTATTCATACTCTCTAAGAGGTATTGGGCATTTGGCCCCAATACACAGCCCCCCCCCACTGTTCGTCCCTTACCCCCACCAATAGCAGGTTTCATCACGGTATTATAGCCATGTAAAAGTTTCGTACCATTTACCCATATTTCTTGTAAGGCAAACACATCACAATTTTTTAGAAAGTTAATTCCATATTTATGTAAGAAAGATTGGAACCCTCTACTGTTCCAGGAAATAATAATTAATTCCTGGTCAATCGCCTTATCTCAACATTCTTCAAAGTAATTTTTATTCGGAATCCATCTCTCCATTTTCCTTCTACTCTCTAAGCCTAGATCTATCTTTTCGTTTAGCTTCGGTGTATTATTTCTTTTCGCAGTGATGTTCCCAATATTATTACATGGAATAATTTCAAATTCCTTATCCCATAATGCCATGGAATGTTCTCTTATCAATTCCTAGGCTGTACCGAATAGCATATTTAGTATTCGGCCGAATACCGAATAGTTTGTCAACTATTCGACCGGAGCCGAATAGTGAGCCGAATAGTTGTGTTTTTTTAGGCAAACATATTCTAGGGCATAAAAAACAGCATTTCAATGAATAAACTAAGGAGGCATTCTATTGCTTGGGACAATACTTATTAATTGGACACATCTCTGTAAGCTTATGACAAAAGACAAAGAAAAAACAAAAGTTATGGGAAAAGCCCTCACTCCTAGTAAGAGTAACTTTAAGGGGAAGGCTGTATTTTAGGAAATCAAGCCTGTCAACATTTTCAGCTAAGAGGCTACTTCTGTGTTCAAAGTAAATATCTCCAGCTGAACTGAACACTCTCTCGCTATTCAAACTGGTAGGAGGAGGTGCCAAGTATACACGCGCAACTTTTGCCAACCCTGGAAACCGAACACTGTTCATGTCCCGCCACTCCAGCGGGTCTGCAGTTTTATGAAGCAGCGGCTATCTCAAAATGACAGTGAGCTCAGTTTCCAGGGAACTTTTTGACTGACTCACACCAGCCGTGGACTGCTCAACAACACTGTCCCAGAATGCCCATATGCCACATGTTGGAACGTTCTTCTTGGGTGATGGCTCGTCCTCTTGTGGGTCAGGGTCTGCAGGTTGCCCCTCAGGAGGGGAGGACTGCTCACAGAGGGCTAAGGCAGTAGAGTGCATAAAACATTTCACATTGTTGGCCACAACATTATTGCTCAAAAATGTTAATTTGAACTGCGGATCAATGCCTGTTGCCACACAGTAGATGGGTATAGCCTCAATGTCTTTGAATCTTGCCTCTATAGCCTTCAATAACTCTGCTTTCACTAGCTTCACACCAGTGTCCCTAACCTCGCCACAGCTCATTTAGGCCCTTAAAGCTTTCACAGCAGGAACCACCAAGGAGATGCTTGATGCATGGTAGCAAATCTCCTTTGTGAGCTCTGCAAAGGGTGCCAATAAAGATAAAACATGTTCTGCCAAAAGCCACTGGCAGTCAGAAAGATTTGACACTTTATCGTCCTCAGCACAGCACAAACTTACTGGCCGCCTCTGCCCTACCAGTCGCCCCAGCATTAAAAAGGACGAGTTCCACCATGTAGATACATCTTGAATCAACTGCAATTAAGGCAACCCTAGATCTTTTTGCAGTGCATGCAGGCGGCACGTGGCGGAACTAGAATGTTTGAAGTGGCCTACAAGTTTACTTGCATGTGCCATCATGTCCGACACAGATCTTTGCACAAAAAGGCCATCATGGATGCAAAGCTGTAGTGTGTGAGCAAAATACCCCACACTAGCTAAGTCTGCTTCTCTGAAGGCCTTGCACATGTTAGCAGCATTATCCCGAAGAATGACGTGCACTTTGGAATGGCTAATTTGCCACCTCTCTAGCATTTCTTGGAATGTTAATCCTATTTTGGCACCAGTATGGCTTCTGCCAAAAGCCTCACACTGCAACAATACTCCATGCTTTTTCATGTTGCTGGCCAGCCAATGCCCTGTTAAGCTCATAAAAGATTTCACAGTGTTATCAGATGTCCAAATGTCCACAGTAAATGCAATTTTCTCAGCCCTCTGAACCTCTGAAGCAATAAACTGGCTCACTTTCTCATGCAGGTCAGGGATGATGCGTGTTGAAAAATATGTACGTGATGATACTTTGGACCTAGGCTCCAACTTATGGAGTAAACGCACAAAACTGACATCCTCAACAACAGAAAATGGTTGCAAGTCTAGCGCTATCATTTCGCCAATACTGCGATGCACTGCATGTGCAGAAGGGCTGTCCAGAGGCCACACTTGTTTTTTGTCCAGACAATCTTTAATGGACAGCTGTGACAATGTCCTCTTGCACTTTGCGGGAGACACATTGCAATGCAAAACATTGTCGGCCACCGGCTTTACACCGGTGGCCCGACCAGCATAAACAATATTATTGCGGTGAGGCCGTGGGGGTGCCCTGCAGAGCACCCCCGCGGCCTCACCGTGATAAGGGGACATTGGGGGGGTCATGGTCACTTACCTGGTGATCTCTCCGGGTCCGGGTGCTGGCATCTGCTGGAGCCCGTCCATTGGCATAGAAAGCGTGGGAAGGGAAGAACTTTTCCCTTCCCTCGCTTCCTATTTCAACACGTTGGGCTGCTTCCCCTGAGGTCAGGCTGCAGAAGCCAATAGGCAGACAGCCTGTTTGGCTTCTGCAGCCTGAACACTGTAAAACTTTCTATGATTGGCTGTCATCTCCCAAACAGGGAGAGGGCAGCTAATCATAGAAAGTGGACTTCGGCTTCCAGTCCCTACACAGAAACTATTCTGCCAAAGCCGGATAGCTGTATTTCAGCCAAACTTCGGCGGAATAGGGACTCAAAGCTGAAGTTCGGTGCAGCCCTATCAATTACACAATCACTGCTGTTCCAAACTGGATAATTGTAAAGTTATCCCAACTACCGAGTTCTGGAAGTATAATACTCTCAATATCTGTAGTTTTTATACATTGGAGTTGTGGAATTATGTGTAATAATTTGAGAAGCCTTGTCCAATTTAAAAAAGGGCTATCATCCTCCGGGTTTCTCTCAATTATCTTAATGCTCTTACTCAAGTTGATTTCCATCTCCTCATTTTCCTTTACCCTACCTGACATTTTTTATGGTCATTTCCTCTATTTCTACTCATGGCTAATCCCTCCGTTTTCACCATATACATTTCTTTTTTTACAGAGATTAAGCAATTCAAAATCCTTATTAATAGGGACATCCAAATATCCCACCACCATTCCACTACTTTCTTCCTGTACACCAATTTCTTCAATTTCAATAGGTATTAACACTCCTTCAGATCTCACAGGTATATTCTTCCCTTTTAATCATTTTTCTATCCCTTTATCTTGTTTACTAGAGTTTTTAATATCTTCCCCTATTTCCTTAGAGTTCAAATTTAACTCAAATGTATTTCCAACCTCCACACACTCAATATTCTTTTATTGGATGTCGAAGTCCGGGCTAGACTATTCTTTTTTGTTATATTATTCTTTTTTAATTACTCACCTTTCCCTTATTTTTGGCCCCTCTTGTGTTATTCCATTTGCGATGTATCTGCCTTTTTTGTCCCTGTGAGTAAGTATTTGAATTAGATGCAGTGCTTTGTTTGTATTTCAAAAAATCCTGCCTGGTACGCAGAGCAAATATTCTCAAAGTCATGGGCACAGGACCAATTTCGTTTAGCCCTAAGACATTTGGCACAAGGAACATTGATGATAGCACTAAATGGATGGCAGGAATCCACTTACTAAATGGAAATACCAAGTGTAGATATGCAGTAGATTTGTGTTTGTATTGATCCATCAACAGCAAGAATCCTCACATCCAGAAACAAATATTTTGTCTGCTGGTAGATATGATACAATTTAAATTAAAATCCTTATTGTTAAGGAATTTATGAAACAAATAGTTCTGCCATATTGCTGTGTCATCTTAAAAGTAAATCATCAATATATATAAGCCAAATGGTCAAATTATTATTCAATTTGTTACTGGGATTATTGTAAAACAAATACTTCTTCCCAATAATCCATCAACAGATTTGCATATAAAAGTGCCCATGGCAGAACCTGCCAGTTGTAAATAAACATTGCCATTTAATAAAACAAATATTGTGTTCTGGAACAAAAGATATCATTTCCAAAAGCATATGGTTGTGTCTACTGAATGTTGCTGATATATTGTGGAGAAAAAATGTGGCTGCTCTGATACAATCCGTATGCTGTATGAATGTATAAAAAGATGCCACATCAAAGGTTACCAAAATAAAATCATTCTCCCAAGATATGTATTGCAATCTGTAAAGGACATCACCTCTGTCCTTTACATAGGGCAAGATAGGGACAAAGGGTAAGAGGAACAAACCAATAAAGTGTGACATAGGTTCAGTAAGGGAACCGATAGAATTCACTATGAGTCTCCCAGGTGATACAGTTCAATTTTTGTGTATTTTATATAACAAATACAGGGTCACAATAGTGGGATATTTAACAAACAAAAACTGATACTTGTCTTTATTCAAGAAACCTTCCCTATATCATTTGCCCAGGAAAGATTTCAGAGAAATAAGGAATTTTTCAGAAGGGGCCTTAGCGAGTTAAAGATGACTCTTTTTGTCTTTTGGAAGTTTATATGCTTCTTTTTCACAGTCACTTCTATCGCATAATATGACATTCCCCACTTTATCCATAAGTTCATTTACCCAATCAGACATTTTTGTAAGATCTTTAAGACAATGTATGTGCTGAATTGATATATTTTTAGGACATTGAAACCAATTCCTTTTCGAAAGGTCCAATCTCACACAATTCACAAATTGTGAGATCAATTTATCATCAATCATAGGGGAATTAAGTATAATTTGGGTTTGAAGTCACCATGATGACAGAAGATCTCATAATTCAAATTCGAAAACTTGCTTTTGTTTTCAGACAAAATGGATTCCAAGCCTAATCCAGTAAGACACAAAAGAGCTTCTGACTCTCTAACATTAAGGCTCTGAACATTCGGTACATCCGGCAAAGGTGTTTTATTTGCATGTGCCAAATATTTCTTCAGACGCAGTTTCCTATATAATTTTAATACATCAATTTATGTGTCCCTTTCATCTGCGCTCTGGTTCGAAACAAAAGGTAAACCTTGTTCCAGTAAACAATTAGTATGTTCATCCATAGGTTGTTTAGTTAAGTTGAGAACTGAATATGATGCAACGTTTTTATCAGTGATTACTTCTTCGATTGAGTTAACATTTGAGATGGGATTTTCCCCCATAGATGTTGCCCCCTTCCTCTTCCTCTGTTCTTTCTTCTCCCTCAGTCTCCCCATCTGGTGCCTGATTTTTTCTCATTAAGTTTCTTTGGATTTTTTCTTTTATGCATTATATTATCCTCATCTCTTCTAAAAAATCATGTTCACCTTTACTGGTTGTAAGAACAGATGTGCCATCATCTTCTGGTGAGCCAACATCCGATATTTCTGGAGATGGGAGTTCTAAACTTGGCCTAGGAGGGCTATTTGCTTGGTTGTATAAAATGAATCACATTTTTCAGCAAAAAAGTATATTCTGCCTTTGCTATAGTCATCAATTTCTCTCTGAAATTTTCAAATCTTTCTCTGTCTCATTTCATTTGATAATTTTGTAGTTTTTCATTTAGTTTGGATTTAAAAGATTTGACCACATCTTGGTCTTGTTCCTTGGTGAGTTCTTGTGTGAGACCCAAGATTTCTTGGGTGAGCTGTGCATAATATATTTTGGCATATTTGATCAGAATGTGCAGCATATGTTTTGAACATTCATTTTAGTCTAGTTCCAACTACTTTAAGATTTCGCTATTTTTTACTTCATAGCTTGGGAATGTAAGAATACAAACTACACTAGGAATCTTTTTTGACTCAACTTATCTCTCAAGCACCGCATAAATTCCCACCATTTTGATAACTCTTCTCATTGTAATTCTTCCAGTTTTATTTATTTTCTCAATAAATTATTTTTATTGGCATTTCTTAAGTTTACAATACAATCCCCCCCGTCCCCAGCCCCTCTGCCTTCACCTTTTCCCCCTTTTTACCTTGACCAGCTGTGCTTTTAATAATAATAAACATCAGTACTACATTCATCAAATGTTTCTTACAGTTTTTAAAGCTTAACCAATGTAGATGTACAAGTACTGTCGGATGTTTGGTTACTGTTGCCTGGTTGTTCATTAATATTAAGTTCAATCGCTAAATCAGCTAGTTTTCTATGGTTAGCTATTGATAGTGCTGAATCCATTTTTAGGACAATGAGTGAATATATGGCAATATAAAGATGCACCAAAATATCTTGTATGACTGTCGTTTCAACTGATAGAAAAAAATATACCTTTGTAAAAACCACTGCTTTCAAGCGCACCATGTGTACCATGTTGTGCACATTTTGTGCCCCACAAACAGTTTATAAATGCAAAAGTCCTGGGAATATTGTTATGACGCTGTGCTACAAAAGCACCGGAAATGGTTATCCTTGTCAGCCTACTTGAAATTTCATTACAAAATGTCACAAGCAACAGCAAAGACATAGGTTTTACATCCAGGAGACAGACAAAAGTTCACTAACTCATGTGCTTCCAAATCCATTGAAAGGCTTTCAAAGAAAAATATACAATGGAAAACTACTGCTTTCAAACCCACCACGTATGCATTTTATTTCCCCAGAAACAGTTTATGAGTACCACGGATGGATGGGAAAGCAGGACATACGATGACGTGTGTACACAAATCACGTGAAAATGTCCCTTTTAAGCTTAACCACACGTACCTGATCACCCGATGACCCTGAGTTACAGAAGCACAGGGAATACTTTATCCTTGTCAGCTTTCTTGAAATTGCATTCCAAGGCGTTACAAGCAGCAGCAAGGCTATGGGTATTCTACACAGAAAACAAAGGGTCAGATTCATGAAGTATTTTGAGGGGGAAATGGGGGACTTGCATGTAAATTTGGGTGAAAATCCCTGTTCGTCGATACATGGAAAGCAATGCACGGGGCTTACCTGGGACTTGCGAGTAATCCACGCCGATCTGCTATGTCATTGCAACTCGAGGAACTTGCATGAGACTCCAAGAAGAAGGTGGGCCAGGACTACGCAGCCACCTAAAAAGGGGGCAAAACATGCAGAATGAGGAAGAACAAGCAAAAATGTGGGTGTTATGAGGGACATTCCACCGTCAAACAATCGCACTGCCCATACGCGTGCAAAATAAATGTTTGCATGGAATTGAACAGGGAACGTCAGGTCGTGAAAAAACATGCGCAAATCCCGGAAAACATAAGGTTTAAACGTCAACGGGCACCTTAACAAATGCATATAAAACACAACAAACGCACAGCTACAGCCATGATGAATGCACTATTTGTTGCAGCAATCATCCAGGGATGGACCAGCCTTTTTGGGATGCCTGAGGACTAGGTCTATGGCAAGTATAGTTCCCCCCCCCATATCATCCTATACCTGGTTACAGAGTGTAAAGATGACCTCACATTACCAACCATGTACTCCCAAGCACTGAGCCCGCCCCTTGCAAAAGGAGCTCACTGCTCTGCATTTTTTGGCCACTGGGTCATTGTAGGTGGTATCTCCCAGGCCAAGCAGTCTTGCTGCCTACACAAGGTGTTGGCAATCATAACTGCACAACCTTCTGTCCGCCGGCATATCTATATGCCCAGAACACTGGCAGAAAGGCAAGCAGTCGTCCAGGATTTGTATTGGGTGGCACACTTTCCAAAAGTGCTAGATGCTATTGATTGCACCCATGTTGCTCTACATCCACATGAAGCAACAGAGCACATCTACCGCAACCAGAAACATTGGCACTCCATCAATGTTCAGGTTGTGTGCGATGCCAAGGGCATCATTAATATAGTGTATGCCAACTATCCTGGTAGCACACATGATAGTTGCATCTTTATGATGTCCCCGCTATACCAGGCCCTGGAAGCTGGGAAGCATGGCAACACATGGCTCATTGGTAAGTATGAATGTCCGTGCACATGCATGCACGTTGCACACAGACCAATAGACACTGTCAACAAATGCCAATGACAACCATTCTCACCTCTAAAGGGGACAGTGCCTACCCACTGAGCGCATACATGATGATGCCCATACACAACCCCAACACACCTACCGAGGTAAGGTACAACTCTGCTCATATTGCTACTCGGGGCATAGTGGAGCGCACATTCAGAGTGCTGAAGTCACTTTTCCGCTCCCTTGACCACTCTGGTGGTGTGATGCAATGTGCACCAGCAGTAGTCTGTAGGATCATTGTGGCAGCATGTGTCCTGCACAACGTTGCAACACGGCGTGACGTCCAGGTGGACATGGTGGTGGCACATCATCCACACTCACAGGCACACCACTTGCGTATGGCTGGGAAAAGGGCACGTAGAGAGGCTGCACATACCCGGCTTGTGCAATCTTTTTTCACCTAAAATCCTTCCCCTGTGGAGTGCACACGATCCAGCCAAATCCCAGGTGTCATTCAATGAGAATAATGGGCCAATCCACTGTGCCCACAAAACCACCCTGAGAAAGTGCCCTTGAAAGTGCAAATTTGTGTGCATCCATTAGAATTAAAAATACATTACATTTAGTGTTTCCAAAAGGAACACATTGAAGAGGGAGTACAGCACTGCCATCATGGCAACCATTGAATTAAATCACTGCTTAGGTACAAAAAAACAACCAGTATGACTAACTAACATACCTGTCAAATGTGTAAGCATTGATAAATCCTGAAACTCATCAAGCATCATGTCTGAGCTGCAAGACATACATGGCTTCCAAAAGAAACATGTCCACACAATGCAAGATGCACAATGACATTTTGCTTCACAGATGTCTGAGAATGTGCATGATGTGCACACCCATGCCCTACTTTGGGGTGTGGAAAAGCAGTACTGTAAGGATCCACTTGTGACAGATTCTGGCAGCATGACCACAATAAACCCAATCCCAAATGAACCACTCAACTAGAGGTAATTGACAATTGTGACAAAGAGGACGACACACCAGAATAGCCACATCCAGACATGCAGCAACAAATGTAGCCTTTCCATAAGGATCAAGATAAATGCACATTTTACCTGTCCCCTCGGCATGCATTTGCCAGTCAAAATTCATCCCATGAAATAGCCATCATTCCTTGATGGAAAGATCTGCAGACAATGAAAAAGTACAAACTGAGTTCAGCCAATATATTCATGCACCCAAAAAGCACAGACCCACATGCCCCCCTCAGTGACATGCTACACATGCAAAAAACAACACACAAGACAACCATGAACATGTGTCCCAGCACACATGCAGCAACACCTGCACACTGCATACAATTAAAACACACAAAACACACACACTGACAAACAACCACAAGCCCCACACTGCCTGACCCCCTGAATCACATGCAGCAAATGTGCATGCCACATATACCCATTTCCAAGCCGATGGCACATACACAACACACGCATCACTGGCTGCTTGAAAATGGGAATATATCAGAAATGCAGATAATTGAGCCCCCACAAAAGCAGGGAACCCCCTGGAAGACAAGCAATGACATGACAAGGGCGTGAGTATGCCAGCTTGTGCGCCTGATCCCCTTCCAGACCCCTTCTCCCAAACCGTGGTACCCGTGGAATGCGCTGTCCCTGGAAAGCTCACCTGTTGATTAGTTTTGGCTAGCACTCCATTCTTCTGCTTCTGGCAGGGGCGCTTGTATGATGTGGACCGAGTTCCTTCACTGGTCCCTTGCACGTGGTAGTCCAGTCCTGTTGCGACTAAGCCACTATACTTCAGGTAAATGTTCCTGTTTGCCTTTGTCTTTCCTCGTCTGTTTTTGTTGTATTGTAAAGTTTGTTGTCTTGTATTGCTGTCCATTCCACATTTGATATTTGCTCTTTTGCTTTCTTCCCTTGCAGGTGATGTTGCCGGCCCGGCAGAAGCTGCAGAGCTTGAGGCGGCAGCCGGAGGGAATGAGTAACAAAGCTGCAGCGGTACAGTAGCTGGTAAATTGTTAAATAGGGGGTGCGGGGGGTTCAAATGCGGCACAGACCTAGGACGGGTGTTCTAACCTTGTCTTTCTTCTTCTTCACAGGGTCCGAGTTCGTGGATGCAGAGTGCGGTGCTGCAGCGTCGGGATCAAGATCACTGGATGTCAGGAGATGAGTCTGCAGATGAAGCACCGGTTTCCTGGAGGTGAGTATGCAGGAGAACGCCTGGTTTCAAAGGTAAGTAAACTGGTTCAAGCGGCGGTGAGCGTCACGTTGCACGCGAGTGCACAGTAACGCGAAGCACAGGCCTTAAGGATGGAGCAGCTTATATAGCTGAGCTTCTGAAGCCACGCCCACCAGGTTCAGACTGCCTGCAACACCCTGCCACACCCGATGAGTCAGCACATGAAGACCAGGCCTAGGGAGCCACACCCGATTAGTCAGCACATGAGGATGTTCTCTGGAATAAAGGGTTTCAGCTCCTGGAAAGTTCTTGTAAAATAAAAGCACTCCTGCACTGAAATAAAGTAAAAGCACTCCTGCACTGAAATAAAGTGTTCCTGCTCACATCTCTATATGAGCCTGGCGCCAAAGGTGCCAGGACTGAGTCCAGCCAGGGCCCCTGTGTTTATGGGTCCCAAAGGTACATAACTGAGTCAAGTGACCCATTGCCCCCATCACTAGATGGGGTGGTGTTTGTGTTCTGGGGCCTGTGGCCATGACACAGGGATGCCTGCAGATACTGCAGATCTGCCGTCAGCCTGTGATGTTGGCCTCCATGTGCAGTCTGTGGGAGCGGCATGTGGACCTCATGACCTGCAGATGTTGCACTACCTGTGTTGCTGGGGGTTCATGGAAGAGGCCGCCCTATCCATTCCCTCAGCCAAACTCTCAAAGGCAGCACCCTGTCAATGTGCGGAACACTACATCTGCTGCTCCCACTCTGTCTGCCCAGGCTGCAAAAGTCCCCCACGTGTGCGTGGCCCACGAATGCCTGATGCAAGGGAGCATGGTCCTTGCTGTGATGCCCCTGTCCTGGCTGTAGGTGTGCAACCCTCTTTTGGACATCTGTCCCAGGACCAGAAACAAATACATGGGAGGGCGGCCTTGCAGCCGTAACCACCGCAGACGGGGGCCACCACTGACTGGCCTTGTGAAGGTTCCTAAGCCCATGCAGACTCACAGGCCACAACTGCTCCATCCATTGGTGTACTCACCTCTGCCAGCATTGAGGATTACACACCCGATTCAGCATCAGAGCCAGATGAGTCCAAAGATCACGAAGAGTCTTCAGCATGGGTGAGGATTGTCTAGAGCACCAGTGAGTTCTCACGGCCCGCCAAGCCCTCGACTGGTGGTCTGAAGCACCACAGACTCTTCTTCTTCCTCCTCCTCCTCTGCATCTGTTGCATCCTCACCTGCACACGGACTGAAAAAGACATGTTTAGCCATGTGCATTGTGTCTACAATAAACATGTGTATCACATACCTGTCATGCAACAAAATGCAGGGCATGTAGTCAGAAGAAATACAGCATCCACACACCATGGCCAATAAACAATGTGAGCATGGCATATGCAGAATGACCAACAAATGTGTTGCCCAGGGTCTATTACTCTTCCAACCTTCCCCCACCACACCTATCATCGCACTATTCAATTGCAGAGTATCCTATTCATCTGTACAGTAGCACCCACACACCCATGTATATAATACATGCATATACATTCCACAACTTTCAAACCCAAACTTTCTTTTTTTCCCAACAGAAATAACTGAATGCCTACTAAAAAACTATTCCATAGAAAACGAAGAAAAAATCGAGCAGACAAGAATAACAAGCCATATATTAACCCCCCTCTAAAAGAATATATAGAAAACATTAAACCAGAAAAGATAGTAAGTTCTCTCAACAAACCTAAACCAGCCAAAACTTAAAAAGTAAGGCCCCTCATGCAAAAACTAAAAGTGAAAACGATGTACAAGCAAAAGCAGACCTACTAACTGCCAATGTTAACATAGCCACAGTAAAGCATTCCAACAAATCAATTATTCAAATAATGCCACCGTACAGTTCTTATATAGACAGCTAAAAAGTTGCATTCTACCCATAAAATCTGCAGCAGAAAATGTATCCTAGAAGCTCTAATTGACAGTGCATTTCTACTAAAGAAAACATTTATATTAATTTTAAACAGAATGAAACCACTATCTCAATGAATCAATAAATTACGAAAAGTACTTCTAAACATGCACAATGTCAGTATACATACATTTTCAAACTTCTGTTGAGATGAATGGATTCTCACAAGCAGGACAGAACCATATTTAAATAAAGACGCTTATAGACAAGAACAAAACAAAAACAATTGCCATAGACACTAATGGTCGGGGCTGTGAAATGGTAAGAGACACCACTATGGCAAAATGGTATGGTATGGTAATGTTTATTTGTAAAGCGCCTATACACAAGGCAAGTATTTCAAAGTGCTCGACCCTTATGAAAAAATGTCCCCAACAGACTTTCAACCACATGTTATTTTTGCCCAAACAAACTGTCCAGTGTACAAATAGACATGCAGCTCAATATGTAATGTATGCCAACAATCATTCACATCTTTACGGCTATTCCTCAATCGCTATGTGAAACTAAAATACAAAAGTAGAATAAAAACTTTACAAACCATGGACTCCTGCCCAGTACGCATCCACACTGGACTGCAAGGACATTCACTAGCCTGCATTTCAGGAACTGTTTGCCAAAAAACATGTGCCACCACATCTAAATGTTAGCAACACACCATTCCACTATACAAAATCGTGTGTGTAGACTAAACTTTGCAAAAAGTCCTGCACTAGAACTACAAAATGTAAATAACATTATCCTACATGAAACAGCCAAAGAACTACTTTGAGAAATAGACCACATCCAAAGTAAATACTTTGGATGTGAAGTTGACTTAGGAAATTCAGTAACTTCAGAAAACATTTGTGACAACCTCACAAGCACCAACCTCCTCACGTACAAAACTGAAATTGCTAAGTTTTTAAACCACATTTGCTGAAAAACCAGACAAAGTATGTGTCTGTTGTTGCAGAACCTTTTATAAAAAAAGAACACAGAAATAGTAGATATGGCCTACAAAATAGAGGACAATGAGGAATCCCAATGGTTCCAATTAGCTTTATATCTAACAGCAGAAAATAAATACAAAATAATAGACTCCTCAATAGTTGCAATACAAAGCTCTACAATAACCAAATGCCATTACGTGCTAACACTAATAACTTAGAAATCTTCAAAATTACAAAAGCTCTCCAGCAACTTAACTTGCATGAGAGCATTATAATCCAAACAGTACACCGATGCCAAGCTATAATATGCCTTCAACTGACAACAGACAAATTGCCTCCATCTGAGTTACTAAAAGGCATTTGTGGCAAAGTAGTATATTTGCCATTAGATCATAAAGAAAATGTAGAAACTCTAAGAGTACAACGGCCAATAGATCAATCTGTGATTGTACTAGTTAATGGCATACCAACAAAAGACAAATAAATGTGGCAACAACTACTCGACTTAAACTAAGTTAGACAAACCGTGCAATATCTCAAAGAAAACAATGAATACTAAAAAGATATAAACATACAGGAAAACTTAAGCAAAACTATGCAAAAAATTCAAGAATCACCCGAAACTGGCCAACTTGAAAGTGTAGATCCTGTTATTGCAGCCTACATTTTAGACCAGTATACAATTCACCCATTACACTCCAACAACATCATAGAAGATGCATTAGAAACATATAAAATGTGTCAAGCCAAAAGATCCCCAATGAGTATATGGAAGACAAGTATAGAAGCACAAATAACAGCATCAGAATATCAATCTTTATACATTTGTATTCTGAGGACTCCAGATTCAGTCAAAATGTATGATACATTTTCCACCTCCTGTTCGAAAACTCTATCTTATGGAGTTGCACACACATTATAAAGAGGCTCTAACTTTTCAAACATGTCCGCCAATAACTGCTTCGAAAGATAAAAGGCAAAGATGAAGTTTTGCAGTCAAGTATTACAAATATCTTGGAAAACATGTGTGTACAAAAGAATACTGGTTCAAAACATTACGCTAATGTACATTGTATGCTAAGGTACCTTGGCCCACCCACATGGTTTGTTACATTAAGTTGTGCAGTATACACATTGTATGACTTGCATGACTTCTTACACACTGGAAACCAAAATAAAGAGGCAATAGATATAGAAACATCAGGAGAACTCTGTTCTGGTGACCCTGTCAGTGTATCAAGGTACTTTCACCATCGCTTCATTGCCATGCTGCACTTCTTCTGCAATAAAACTGCCCCTCCACTCGGTGAAGTGGAAGACTACTTTTGGAGAAAAGAATATCAATCCAGAGAACCACCACACATCCACATGCTTTTGTGGATAAAAGATGCTCCCAAAGTACCCATGACAGTGATATCACTGTTTTACAATTTATTGAAAAATACATTTTTTTAATTTTTTTATTATTAAGATACATTATTTAATAGCAAACCTTTATCCATTTACACACATCTAACTTATACATCATCTCTCCTTTCTTGAAGGGAAGCAAATAATGTTAAATAAATGAAATTCTTTCAGATCATTTAAAACGTCAGTCTTCCAGACAGTGAATACATGAGGGAGCAACACCACACAATATTCATCTTCTGGCTCTTCTTTCTGTTTAAATGGGTTTGTTCCCTTCACCTACAAGTAAGCTCAGCTTTACAAAGTTTGCTAGCGCACATATCAGCCTAAAATCCTCCCCATGCCAACAGTTCCACACCAGTTCCCCACTAGTCTTCCAGCGAGTATGAGGGTTTGGACCATATGAACTTTCCCAGGTGACTAGTCATTTTGGTTGTTAGGGCCATTCAACTCAGGATTATATGTTTTAGTATCTCCATTTGGCCCCTTTTTTGGCAGAACCTAAAGGTGGTCTCTGAAGTATTGATGTCAAATATCTTCAATGAGATCCCGGAGGCAGGCAATTTAATTATATTCTCAGATAGATGTTTTGCATCCATTCACTGGGAAATGTTAACAAATATCTTGAGGGGTCATTGTATGATCTTTGTTCGTGCCGCCCGTCTAAGTTTAGCTTGTGGCGACCCCTAATGTGGATGGTCTGGATCCACACCGCCTCCCATAGCATTCGCTTTGCCTTATTCGGATTGGAGATCAAAAGGTCTCCCGTGATTCCTCTACTTACCAAAATGTCATTATATCTCCTTTTCCATTCCTCCACTGAAAATCTTCCTGGGTCTTTGTGGTCCTTTAGTATTATGCATGGATCCGGAGTGTCTACTATGATGCATTTCATGAACAGTGCTAGGGCCTTCCATGCAACAATTCCATGAATTGAGATTAATATAAACTCATGTCTTATTGATGCTGGAGAGACTCTTTTAGGGAGGCTCAATACCTGTCTCCAGAATGAGCCCTCCAGCTCCTTCCATAGTGTCCACGGTAATGCTTGTTGGGTCTCTGCACCGTGAGTTAATATGGGGACCACTTTCATCTTGTTGAAATCCAGTGTCAGTTTTAGAGTGAATTTGCCATATGTTTTATCTATCGCCTACGCTTGAGCTGCCAGGACTCTCATCCAGGCCCTTAATTCATGTTGCCAAGGCTTGTCTTTGCTGCATGAGCTTCCTACAACTCCCAAGTATTCCATGGACTTGTGGGGGAATCACCATGTTAACTGACCACTTGTAGGTGTTCTTCTGTCTTCCCCTCAGCTTGGTCAAGACCATGAGGGTTGATTTGCTCTCATTTATTTGCAGTCCATTATTCACGACATACTCCTGTAGGTTAGTAAGGAGTCTCTGAATTCCGATCAGTGTTTGGTCCATGTGGACCAGAACATCCACATTTAACGCCCAAGAAACAGGGACCCGAGTGATTTTTGGTGGGAAAGCTCTGATTTTGTTTAGGTCTTCACATAGATCCACCAGGAACAATTTGAATAATGTTGGGGCTAACGGGCAACCTTGTTTTAGGCCTCTCCATGTTTGAATGTCTTGTGTTAGCATGCCTTCCGAGCTCAGGCTTACCTGGACTCTGGTGTCTGTACATAATGCTTTAATTGGGTTCAAAATTGTTGTCGGGCATTTCCACCTCTCCAATTCTTTCCATAGACAATCTCTTTCTACACTATCAAAAGCTTTCTTGAGATCAATGAATGCCAGATAGATTTTTGTCACGTTTCTTATAGCTTTCAATTTCAATAAGTTTATTAGAAATAGGTTGAGGTCTATACTCACCCCTTCATTGAATCCTGTTTGCTTTTGTTCATTTATTTGTGCTTCTTGTGCCCAATCCTGTAGGTGTTTGAGTATTATGGCCCCGAACATCTTGTCCAATAGTGCAATGGGCATACAGTTTTTATGGTCTGTTCTCTCGCTTTTTTTTTAGATGGGCAGTACAATAGCTTTCCTCCAGGTTTCTGGTTTTTCCTGTTTCTTTAGAACTTCTTTAAATAGTTGTACTATAAAAGGGATTCATGCCTCAGGGTCAGCCTTTATGGTCTTGTATGATAGACTGTCCGGTCCCTGAGCGGATGCACCATTTGTTTTCTTTATTAGATTATCTAGATCTAAATTTTAGAATTCAATTGACCATTTGCCTTCTGGTTCCAGTCAGTTTTCTTGTTCAAGTGTTGTTGGTAATTCAAATAATTTCTGGTTAAAGAAAACCCAACATTCCTCTATTATTTCATTCATTAAGATCTCTGCTTGTGTTGTCCTTGTATTTTTAATGAGTTTCCAGATGCCCCAGACATTACCTGTGACATCCCTTCAGAAACCACACATAGTGACGTACGTACACAAATCTTTCACTTCTAAAAACGTAAGTGTGGCAAATACTACAAATGTCGAAATAAAAACAAGGGTAAATACTATACCAAATGTTGCTTTGGCAGCCCTAGACCTGTTTGCACAAAAGAATAAGTAAATATCTTGATGTCTTCTGTTAGACACAGTGTAAAAGGGGAATCCCCTAAAGACACATAAAACATTAAAAGGGATGAAGCATCAAAGTACATCAATGATTACTTAAGCAATATGCCCCGAGCCGCATGGCCATTACCGAGTCAGGTAATGCCCCGGCGCCCATAGTTACAGGCCCCGCGGCGGGGTGCATATTGCTAATAGTACCCCGGCCAGTTAGACCGGGGTACTAAAGGCAATTCTTTTCTGCCCCGAAACACTGCTGCGTTTCGGAACAGAAAAAAAAAATGTTAAAAAAAAGGCAGCCGGGGAAGGGAAAACAAGGCTGTTTTCCCTTTTCATGGTGGGCATCGGGAGCGGACAGTCAAGAAATAGAAGTGTTACCAGCGCGTTCGCTCCAGAAAAAGGACAGATAAGAAGGTAAGTCGGGTTGGGAGGGTGGTGAGGGGAATGGTTGCGGGGGAGGGGAAAAAAACATTACCTGAATCTTCGCCGGGGGAGAATGGCAGCCTACAGCTGTGTAGAGGCTCGGAGCAGGGATGGCCCCGCTTCGAGCCTCCTCATTGGCTGAGGGGCTACCACACCACCCACCGGGGACAAAGGAATGAAATCCTGGTCGAGGGATTCCCGACGAGGTATGGACCTGGTGAGGGCCAATCAGAATGTTTTTATCATTCTAGTTGATCCTTGCCGGGTACTCAAATGCAATAATTGCATTCTTGTGGAATGCAAATATAGCTATACAATACATTGCAGACAATTCCACTGCAGTTGCAAGATATGTCACAGCCTATCTTACCAAAGCTGAGGAAACAGAGCTAAAAGACCTCTGGGATGACATATAATCTGACAAAACACTGTCACAAAAACTGTACAGCTTCAGTATAAAAATGCTCTCCCAAAGAGGTGCTATGAAGCTGCAGACCGTTTGAAATCTGAAAACCCTGGTCCAGCTTTGTCACGAAAAGTTCTACCAAGGGTTAGAAACAGTAGCAGAAAATTATCCCAACAGCCAGGACATTTTTGTAATTGATGCATACTACCCAATCAGAAGTACTGTTTGGAAATCATGTGCCCGAACAACATAGCCCAAAACTACTCCTATACAAATAATGTCACACCAGAGGAGGCAACTGGCATATATTCAGTCTCAACTTGTTAAGGAAGCCTAGTAAAACATACCAAACCCAGCCTAATTAATCATATAAAGGTACAACTTAAATATCTGCAACATAGAGAACTTTTATTACATGACCCTACTACAACTTTTCAAACCTTGTAGTAAAGAAGAAAAATTGTTAGGTGACCATGACTCATTTGAAGCTGCAGTCAATCTGAATGAAAGCAGTATGACAAACGTCAATTTTAAACAATGCTAACAAATTTTGGACATTGAATGCCAACAAGAGGAAGAAATTGAAGCTCTACTATATAAAGACAATTGTGAAGGCAGTCAACCTTTTCTTACACAAAGCCAAGAACCACTTGGAGAACCACTCATTCTAAATGAAACAGAAATTGCCTTGACTGAGGTACAAAATACCATGTATCAATCTAAACAATCTAACTTGTTAGTGCTGAAATCATAGCTAAATGATGAACAACTCTAGAAGTCACTGAAGAAATTGAACATGGTTTTAAACATGAAACTAAAACTTGTAGCTGTAAAAATGATAAACTTCTGCTCATGTATGTAAGCGGTGAAACTGGTTCTGGTAATACTTTCTTAATTAAAATAATCAGCAAATGTCTATAAAACATAACAAACAACAACCCTTTGGCTGTTATAACAGCCCCCACAGGTTTAGCTGCCTACAAAATAGGAGGCATAACTTTACACAGACTACTGCTACTCCTAGTAGAAAACCAAAACAAATTAGAATACTGCAAATTATCAGCAGAAGCTGTTACTGAAGTATGCAGAATTATGAAACAAAGGAATGTGCTCCTGATAGATGAAGTAAGCATGGTTTCTAACCTCATGTTGCCTTTAATTCACCTCAGAATGCAAGAAGCCCTAAAAACGGACTACAGCAAACTGTTTGGAGGAAAACACTTTATTGTTTTCGAAGACCTCCTACAGTTAACACCAGTAAAAGGTCAACCTATTCTCAAAACATTAGGACACAAACAATGCCGCAACACACTCGGCAGCATAGGAAATGTAAATCTCTGGAAACATTTTCACTACAGAGCACTAACACAAAACATACATCAGTCTGGAGACCTCACCTATGCTAACATTTTACGCATTAGAACTGGTTTGCCTTCTAAAGATGCAAAATGTATCTCAAGTAGTAGACTAATCCATGAGCTATATGACTGAAACACATCTGTTCCTGTTGTCATGGAACAATTAACTCAACAAAATATAAAATGTATGTCCTTAATGCCAACCCTTGCAAGCTGTAGTCAATCTAATGAGACAATGCTAAAAAAAAAAGAAATCCAACCCATAATCCGTATCAGCTCCACAAACAAACTAGAAGTGCATGGCATGACACTCCCTATGTGTCAACAAGCAACAACACAACTAAATATCTTAGAAAAATATATTTCCAACACAGCTGGATTGGAAAAATGTTTAACTTTGTGGTTAAACTGCAGAGTAATTCTAAAACATAAACTTGATGTAGAAGAAGGTTTAGTCAACGGAGCAATTGGTACAGTTGTTGGCTTTCAAGCATAGCCACATGACAACATTGAGTTTGTCAACATCCACTTTGACAAACTGCAGGAGTTAGATAAATTGCTCACACAATAGCATTTTTCCTTCTTTTCAAAGACATGCACGTATGCAGAGAACAATTCTCTCTATCTCTTGCATATGCTGTCACTATTCATAAATCGCAATGTCTGACCCTAGATCACACATTATTTGACATTGGCAGAAAAGTCTTTAAAGAAGCAATGAGTTCCATAGCACTTTTACGTCTACGTACACTCAATATTATTCCTAGTCCGCTTGGATGCAAACCAAGTCAACTGTGACATTCCTTGCATTTTAGAATACAAAAGGATATGTGCACTGTGCATCCCATTTAGATATGCACCCTGTACCTAAAAAAAATAAAACCTTTAAAAAAATGAATACAAACAGAACCTATAACAGATCTGTCGACAACACTGCTAAAGAAGCAACGACCAACAGCTTCTCCATAAAATAAGACAGCCACAAAACTGTCTAGTACAAACTCAACTGCACATCCTCAAAAGACAAATAGACAAATATCTCTTCCCAAAAAAGATCTGCAGGCCCATCAGAAGATGCAGAGGCACAACTCTCTGGTCCATTTAAACACAGTAACACAACTGGAGCAAATTGCTATGCAAATGTAACAATTAATCTTCTCTTCTGATTGCCACCAATTATTCACAACATTTACTTAAACTGCTCAGACCAGTTGTGTTTGCAAATGCTCATCCGTGATAGAAATACCAGAAATAATCCTGACAACACATACAGTGTCCCAGGTATAAGGCAAGAATTGCACTACTGTGCTAAAATTTACCATAAACACATAGGAAGATCCACAAGAATTCCTAATGTAATTACTAAAAGTACTGGAAACCAAAAACATCCCTTTGAATGAAATCTTTTAGATTTCATACACGTGGAAACATACATGCACTCTCTATAACCATGTTTCACAAGAGAACATCACAAACAAATGATTTGTATATGTATCCATACCAAATTCTGAATCCAGTACATTTCATCAGCTTCCGCAGAATGCAAATCATGGCATATTATGCCCTTTTTTGCATTCAGACAATTGTTCTACTATACAAACACATAGCCAATATGTCATGCTTCTAAGGTACAATGCAGATCATCCCAAAAATAACTGCAAGCTCACTAGCATTACACATGGCCAATTATCTCTTGGCAAGAAAACCTTCAAACAGTCGGCATAATATGCAACACTGGTGCCACATCCTGTCACAGATTTCCCCCCTTCTCACCTGTCTTTGTTGTTTATTGGAGTTCTTTGATGGAGTCTTCTTTCGTAGAGTTTGGGTCTTGTATAACCCAATGTGCAGATCCTCGGGTTCCAGCGTGCGTTCAGTGTTCCGAGTCCTTGGAACGTTCAGATGTCCGGGAAGTCCGAGGAAATCCAGGAAACAGTGAAGAGTGCACACGGAAGACGAGTGCACGGGGATCCGGGATGCAAGGAGGACAAAAGGAGGGGGAATGAAGGAGGAGGAATTAAGGGTACCGGGAACCAAAAATCAAAGGAAAAACACAAGCGAACTACGGCAGCACACATCTAGCTATGGCAAGCATTAGTGTTGAGACGCGCAGGGCTGCGGGGGCGTGTCCGCTTTATAGAACATAATGCGTACGGTGTGGAAACTGGTAAACAGTATTCCGCGTTCGGCTGCCATGTTGGGAGTACTGCTGAATGCAAGCCTCTGTGAGTCAGGGACCAGGAAGTCCAGAAAGGATGCGTCTGATGGTTCGTGACAGCCTGCCTCCTCCGAAGGCCTGTTCCTCCGGGTTTGTCCGGGTGTATAAGGTGGTACCTTTGAAGTAGCCTGGGGGCGTTTAGGTTTGAGACCAGTTCCCAGGTGCGTTCACTCGGTGGATAGCCTTTCAACTCCTCCATATACTGTAGATGACCACAACTGTACCTGGCGTCACATATTCGGGACACTTTGTATTCTAGCTGGTCGGCGACAACCACAGGGGTAGATCTTGGAGCAGACTGGGAGGTCTGGACGTATGGTTTCATTAGAGATGTGTGAAACACTTTGTGGATCCTCTTCCATGAGTCTGGTAATTTGAGTCGGAAGGCCACTGGGTTCATGATTTCATTTATGGAAAAAGGGCCATAGTACCCAGGAGCCAACTTATTAGGTCGTAAGTGTTGAGGTAGTAGTTTCGAGGATAACCAGATTTTATCACCCACTGCATAGGAAAGTCCTGGTCTTCTTTTGGAGTCCGCATAGTGCTTGGTGTTAGCTTGGGCCCTTTCAAGGTGTTCTTTGCCTTCCTTGTGTACGTTGATGAGGGTTTCAATCCAGGAGTCGACTGTAGGAACTGGTGTAGGATGTGGGAGATTTGATGGTAGAACCGAAGGGTGGAATCCTTGGCTGCAGAAGAAGGGGCTGGTCTTGACAGCCGAGTGATCCGAATTGTTGTAGGTGAATTCAGCCACAGGTATTAAAAGAGACCAATTGTCCTGGACCTTGGTGGTGAAACAACGAAGATACTGCTCCAGGGTTTGGTTCACACGTTCTGCAGCTCCGTTGGTCTGTGGATGATAACCTGAGGAGAGGGCACGTTGGATTCCTAGTATACGGCATAAGTGTTTCCAGAATTGAGATATGTATTGAGGACCTCTATCTGATATGATCTTGGAAGGGAGTCCATGAAGTCGGAATATGTGTCCCAGGAAGATTCTGGCAAGTTCTGAGGAAGATGGTATTTTATACAAGGGTGTAAAATGAGCCATATGAGTGAATAAGTCAATGGTAACCATGATAGTTGTGTATCCCTTGGAAGGTGATAGTTCCACAATAAAGTCTGTAGCAATAAATTCTCAGGGCCCTGTTGGTAGGGTTGGTTGGAGTAGGAGACCCGCCGGCCTCTTGTTATCATGCTTGTTTTGATTGCAAACTGCACAGGCTTGGATATACTGCTGGACGTCAGGTTTCATTTTTGGCCACCAAAACTGTCTTTGTATTAGACGGAGAGTGTTGGTAATGCCACGATGTCCTGAATGAAGGGTATCATGACAGAGGCTTGTAATCTTTTGTCGCAGTCTCTGTGTGGGAATGACCAGGCCATTGTCCTTGAACAAATACCCGTCCTTGGTTTTAAGATTCCATCGATTCTTCCCAGTAAATTCCTTCCAGATCTCAGAGGACTGGGTTTGAATCCAAATGTCTTCCAGGAGAGTGATTGCTTGGGCTATGAAAATTGTATGGGGAAACATCTTTGGAAAGGATCGATCTTCAAGAGTTTTGTAGTCAGAACGTCGGGATAAGGCGTCAGCAAATATGTTGTGTGTTCCGGGTACATGATGGATTTGGAACTGGTACTGGGCAAAGAAGAAGGCCCAATGGGCTTGACGACTATTCCTACATTCCATGGATTGTAAAACTTGGAGATTCTGATGATCCGTACGGACCTGAACAGGATGTTTAACTCCCAGGAGAAGATGACGCCACTCTGTGAAGGCTCGACGGATGGCCAACAGTTCCTTTTCCAGAACAGAATAATGGGTCTCCCTAGGAGTTAGGGTTCACAAGAGATAAGCGATGGGGTGTTCTTACTTGTCCTCGAATTCCTGCTTTAAGACTGCTCCGATGGCGTAGTTAGAGGCATCAGTCTCCACTAGCAAAGGTCGATCAATGTCAGGTTGAGCCAAGATGGGGGCTTGTGTAAACTCTGACTTCAAACGTTGGGACGCTTCATCTTGGGCTGCGGTCCAGTGGAATGGAGTATCCTTCTTCAACAATGTAATGATCGGTTGAACTATCTCCGAAAAGGAAGGTATGAATTTCCGGTAGAAGTTGGCAAGCCCCAGGAAGGATTGAATCTGTTTCACAGTAGTTGGAATAGGCCAGGATAGTATGGAATTTACTTTTGAGTGATCCATTCCAATTCCTTCTGGACTAAGGACAAATCTGAGATAGTGAACAGTAGAGACATGAAAAAGGCATTTGTCAGGTTTAGCCAGGAGTTTATGTTCACGTAGCCATTGTAAGACTGCCTAGACATGTTCTTCATGCTTAAGATGGTCCTTGGAGTATATCAGTATGTTGTCCAGGTAAACTATGGCAAAGAGGAACAGCATATCGGAGAACACCCAGTCCATAAAACGTTGAAAGACCGCTGGGGCATTGGTGAGTCCGAAGGGCATGACCAGGTATTCAAAGTGACCAAAGGGTGCTCTAAAGGCCGTTTTCCATTTGTCCCCTTCCTTTATACGGATCAGATGGTAGGCACCTCTGAGATCCAATTTCGTGAAGATTAGGGCTCCTCTCACAGCTTCCAGGATATCCGAGATTAAGGGCAATGGGTAGCAGTACTTGAGGGTGCATTGATTAGGACAGCGATAATCAAGACAAGACCTAAGCTCCTTAGTATCCTTCTTGGGAACGAAAAACAATGAAGCTCCTGCTGGGGATTTGGATGGTCGTATGGTGCCATTTTCTAGGTTGGTATCCAAGTATTCTCGGAGGGCCCTTTTCTCTGGTTCTGATAGGATGAACATCCTTCCAAAGGGAATCACTGTAGAGGGTTCAGTATCGATAGCGCAGTCTTCAGGTCTGTGAGGGGGGTAGGGCTTGAACTATGGCAGGTGAAAACACATCAGTGTAATCCTGATAGGCTCTGGGGACCTGGATAATATTTGAGACCGTGAGTGGGCCTTGCTGGTCTGTCAGCGTACCTTCAGAGGATCTTGACAAGGAATCCAGGGATAGGCAGTGAGACATGCAATGTTCATAGCCAATAAACAAGGATCTTGCTGCCCAGTTGATGTATGGGTTGTGCTTCTGTAAGCAGGGCATACCCAGTACCATTGGATGATGGGCAGACTTTATGATGTCAAACTTGATCATCTCTTGATGATGGTTTATTGAGAGCTGGTTCTCTTTGGTTTGCAGGGTGATTGGTCCTGAAGAGAGAGGTCGTCCATCGATGGCCCTACAAGTTGCATGATGTCTCGAGTTTCATATGGAATGTGGTGGGCAGTGACCCAATCCTGATCTATAAAAATCCCCATGGCTCCACAATCCACTAATGCCAGAATGGGGTAAGTTTCTTTCTTGGATGGCGATAGAAAGGCCTGCAAGATCACAAGGTTGTTTTGTCCGGGAGAGTTCAAGGATACAATAGATGTGGAGCAAACATCTCTCTCCCGAAGCTCTGCTCCATTTAGGATCGGGAGCTGGCGTTTCCCAGACGCTGTGGAGGGGCCAAAGGACATTTTCTCTCAAGATGTTTATCTGAGGCACAGTACATACACAGCCCGGTGTGGATCCATTGTAATCTTTCTTGCTGGGATATGGGTCCGCGGAAGGCCCCCAGTTGCATGGGTTCTGGGTCTGTGGTCCGGGCAGGAGTGGGCTTGGGTTTATAGGCAGATTCTATAGAGGTCTTGAGGTAAGGCATCTTTGTTTTCTTCTTTTCTGCCTACCCTGGCTAGCTCGTCTTTTATTTCTTCGTTCAGTCCTCTCCAGAATAGAGTAAAACAGGCCTCCGGGACCAATCTGCTTCCTTGGCCAGTTGTTTAAAGCGTGTTACATAGGTAAGCATGTCCTGGGACCCTTGTTGGAAATCCAATAGACATTCTTGGGCACTGTAAACCTGTTCTGGGCAGTCAAACATGATCTTTAGAGCCCGTACGAACCCATCATAATCATCCAGGAGAGCATCTCCAGAATTAATTAAGGGCGTAGCCCAAGTTAACGCATTCCTGGAGAGATGCAAAATCACAAAGCCCACCTTTGCCCTGGGGGTGGAAAAATAGTAGTGGCTTAAAGATAAAGTGCACTAAACATGAATCTAGGAAGCCACAAATGTTCTTTGAGGAGCCATCATATTTGTCCACTACTCCGCCCAGCAATATACTTTCCTTGGTCACGGAATCACGGGACAGGACTAGTTGTTTTAATGCGGCATTCTCAGATTTGAGATTCTGAACTTCTGTTGTTAATTCTTGCATGCCGCACATGAGGTCTTGAACTGCAGCCTCCGTGTCCGTATCTGTATCAGTTTGTGGGCGCCTCAATCTGTCACAGGTTTCCCCCCTTCTCACCTGTCTTAGTTGTTTGTTGGAGTTCTTCGATGGAGTCTTCTTTCGTAGAGTTTGGGTATTGTATAACCCAACGTGAAGGTCCTCGGGTTCCAGCGTGCATTCAGTGTTCCAAGTCCTTGGAACATTCAGATGTCCGGGAAGTCTGAGGAAATCCAGGAAACAGCGAAGAGTGCACACGGAAGACGAGTGCTCAGGGATCCGGATGCAAGGAGGACAAAAGGAGGGGGAACAAGGGAGGAGGAATTAAGGGTACCGGGAACCAAGAATCAAAGGAAAAACACAAGCGAACTACGGCAGCACACGTCTAGCCATGGCAAGCAGTAGCGTTGAGATGCGCAGGGCCATGGGGGCGTGTCCGCTTTATAGAACGTAATGCATACGGCGCGGAAACTGGTAAACAGTATTCCGTGTTCGTCGGCCATGTTGGGAGTACTGCTGAATGCAAGCCCCTATGGGTCAGGGACCAGGGAGTCCAGAAAGGACGCGTCCGGTTGGTTCATGACACAACCACTTCAGGCCACTATACTGCATATGTAAAAAAAAGAAGTGGTTGGTTTGAATCTAACACCTCCCTTACTCCAAAAACATAGGTTACCAGTAAATCTAACAAACACCCATTTAATATTCCTTCAATCCAAATTTACTCACTAAACTGTAGCACAATAAACAGTTAGAATACATCAACATGTATCTAACTACTTAAAACATTGCCTTATTTGCAACACATTTCAAAGAAGAATGCTAGCACACTTGTACACTCACATAATTGTAATAGGTTTTTTAATCCTTTATAGATTTCTTTCTCCCAATGACCCAATGAGTATTTCATGTCAAAACAACAGTGTAGCACACCCTAATGTTGTACCAAACATAGTACATAGAATGTAATGTTTATGAGAGTCAGAAAAAGAAAATGCATTTGTAAAATGTTTATGCAATTAAAGCTTTTAAACAATCCTGCTTAACACATTGTACTGTTTCTTTTTCACAGAAAAGGAACCAGAGATTCCAGCTGTAGTACTCTATGCAACTAAGGGCCTGATTCACAGAAGTGTTTTATAATGATGCAATCCCATTGGAAAATGGTCTGTGAATCAGGTCCTAAGTAACCATACCAAATATAAACAAATACATATTCCATAAGTACTATCCTAAATTGTCTTACAATCATAAATGCCTTACACACTTTAATTATATAATTCCACCATATTACAAATACTGTACATTTCACTACCTTAACTCTAATTAGTATATACATATTACTATAGTGTGTGTGGGCAGTGGCCAGATTCTCAAATATGAGGTCAGACTTTAGCCGGGCATAGGAGACCTACAACCAATGTCTCCTTCATTTGCACTTTTATTCTGTGTTTCATGAACCTAATCAATTGGGACATTCCACTTACGAACACATTGTCTGTTAAATGCATAAGTGGATGGCTTATATCTTACGCCATCTGTTAACGTGTTACATTTGATTTCCAACATAACCATGTGTTTGTTCACTATAATGGTCATCATGTACTGTCATGTATATGTATAAACTCAAATACTTTGCAAAAGATAAAGCATCAGCAAACTAATAATAAAAAGCTGACATTTTCATATAAGTAAGAGATATGTGTTTACCAGCAGCAAGTGTGTTGTTTCATACAATGGTTGCCTTAGTTGTATGGCACCCATGAGGGTCTAAAAATCAGTTTGCACTTGAATTACTGTTTGCATTCTTTCGATTCATAGAGGGTAGGACAAGCCCCTTGTTATAGCCAGATTATTGGTGGCATAGCCACCAAGAATCTGGCCACTGGCCACAACCACCACAATAGAATTAAACCATATAATAAGTATGTACAATACACCTTCAATAACAAAACTCGTCCTGAATCCCCTCCAATTGAAATGATCTCTGCGAACACCAAAATTGACTGGGGACTCTGCGGCACCTGCATATCTTTTTTTCACCTATAAAAACAGCTCCATATCATCCTTATTACACTCTCCCACCCTTTCCAGGCCCTCTTTCGGCCATCAAATAACCCCAAACATGTTTTCCAAACTGTTTTGTTCACAGCGTTGTCTGCAGATTAATGCGCTGTTCATGGACTCAGCAGCACCAGCACCCACTTTTTTTACCTATATAAACAGCTCCATATCTACTACATTCCACGCCACCCTTTCCAGCACATCTTTGGCCCACCATATAACCCCAAATGGGTTTCCCAGATCTTTTCCCCAGTGTCCCGGATTTTATCCGCAGACACAGACGGCTGTACACAGATTTAATATGGTGACCATTTTAAAAAATATGACGCACCTCACGCTTTTGAGCATCCAATCAGCAGCCGTGTTAGATGTCTGCAGATATCTTGCCACCCCCTGATTGTCCCACACGTGTCCGCACACTCTGAATAGGGAAGTGAGTCCACGGACTGGACCCAGATACCACACATTTTTGTACCTATTTTTTGGCTTTAACAAAAAAAAACTACTGGACAGATTTACACCAAATTTACAAAAGCACACTTTTGGAACAAAGCCGCTGCTCCTGGCACAGATTTGGTAAAAATGTATCCAGCGGGCTGTAGGAGTGAGCAACTTTTTCTTTCCATTGCATCCATGAGGATTTCCACCAATTTTGGGACACCTCCTATAACTTTAACCACACCCCCACCCTCCCCGGACACAACCGCACCAACCTTCACAGAATTATTCCAAGCGAGCCATATCCTTTTTTTCCAAAGTTGTGTGAGGATTCGTACAGGGTCTGGGAGGGTGAAGTTATAAGCCACCCAAAAAGTGCTCTTTCTGTGAGTTGAACAACTTAACCATAACTGGCCGTGTAATATATACACAAAGGGTATATATAGTCCACGCTGTGAATAGAATAATTCATTATTAAATATATAATTATTTTAGTAAAGGGCGTGTATCAACCATGATATCACTCAGAAAACACAGTCACGTAATGTTTCAAACTGGAGTAGTAATTTTGAAATTATCTTCATTATTCAAACAAGTTCATAATATTGGTAAAGATACCAAGAAAAATTTTAAATGACAATTACATAGAACCAATTAATCAGTTCAGTAGATGAAAAAGAAAAGGAAACACATCCACAATTCATTCACTTAAAAAGGAAACAACTAATGATTGATAGGTGAGATAAAAAAGAAAAGGAAATAAATCTACAATTCATTCACTAAAAGACGAAACAATTAATGATTGATAGGTGAAGAAGGAAGAAGAAAAGGAAATAAATCTGCAATTCATTCATAAAACAGAGACAATTGGTGAATGCATACACGAAGAAGTAACTGGAAATACATCTGCAATTCATTTATAGAATAGGAACAATTAATGAATGCAAAAGGTAGAAAGGAAAGCAAAAAGTTTCAGTTCATTCATCAACTTTTAAGATCCATAGAGGTGTGACTAAAGACATCAAAAATGTTTGTAATCCCCCTATTGGACATGGCACATACATATCCATGTGAGGGTCTGCCTACGTGCATGTGAACATCTTGACTTCTCAAATGTGCCCCTTCATGTGCATTGGTCACATTTACACGTTTCAGCGAGGAGCCATCTGTTTGGCAATCAATACAGCCTTCCTCAGGGCAATATCAAAACACCCTAGGGGGAAGCAGACACAATCTGAATGAAAAAACGTGAGTGTGTTGTGGTTGGGATACTTAAGACAGTTCACATCTGCCCAAAATTTAACATCACCGGGTTTAGACTTACCCTTGAAGTGAAAAATGTGGGGAGTATATATATATATATATATATATATATATATATATATATATATATACATATATATATATATATATATATATATATATATATATATTATGTGAAAAAAAGTTGTTAAAGGGATGTTATAGTTAGGTAGCACTAATAAAAACCTATGAAATTCAATTAAAAAACTTTGTTAAAGGGACATTTTGGTTAAGTTGCATTAATAAAAACCTATGAAATTCAGTGAAAAAACATTGTTAAAGGGACGTTATGGTTACAAGTAAAACTGAAAAACCATTGAAATTTGTATAATTATGGTAAGCTAAGCAACCGCGCCACCACTGTGTACTTCTGAAACAAACACCCAGGACATCAAAGATGACATGCCAAATGTCATTGATGACATCAAATTCTGAAAATTTAAATCAAATACACTATGATGAAACCTCGCTCCCTTCCTCCCCTAATCATTATTGTTCAGAAATTCTTGATTCTCCCATTTATATTTCCCATTCAGATGCCCCATCGATTTCATGAATAAATGTATGTTTGTATACTATAAATATGTTGCATATCATTGTGTGATATTTCTTTTTTTTTTAAACCCAATTGTGAGTCCACAGACACTGCGACAGTCTGGGATGTCCACACTCAAAATGGAGGTGCCCCGGACAGGGGAGATGTCCGGACATGTTCGGTTTCGCATGAAGCACTTTTGATTAGTCAGCGGGCACAGCAACTATTCTACTGATACCCAACGCATGCACCCTGCAATTTCCATGTGATGGTTGTCTGCGGACAGCCACGGATGGCATCATGTAACCCTACCCGTGCAGCGTGATGGCCTTTTCACAAACAGTGTACGCGGACAGTTTCAAAATGCATTTTTAGACAATTTAGTATTTTTCAAGCAGAAACCAAACCCATCCACAGCTCCCATTGATATGGCAACTTTTTACAACTTTTTAAGGCCTACATTTGACTTAGTAGTCTACGGACAGTTACGCAGTCCATGACAACGCCTCTGGAGGGACCCACCCATTAGTTTTCCTAATTCTCAATCTGGCTGTCTAGGAGAGAGCATTTGGGAAAGACCTGCTCTGCACATTTTTGAAAACCTGCTGCAATGGCATCTACTATGGCCATCTCTGTTTCCCAACTACCCTCACCGCCACCACTATCTCAAAAACCAGCATGGCCTGGACAGGGGAACAGGCACAAAGATACAGAAGATGAGGATCAAGAGGAAGAAGAGGATAAAGTGGAGGAAGTCCCTATCTCCAGTACTCGGAGTGACTCCTGGGTGTGGCAATCATTTATGACCTTTGGAAAGGTCCCAAAGGCTTGTGCAAGCAAGCTGAATTGCACTGACAACAAAGTTGTACTCAGTCGCAGGAAAATGGCTAGTATTCCCATGGGACAACTTCCATGAGGTGCCACACCAAATCTAACCACCCAAATGCTCTCAGGAAGGCAATACCATTCTCAGGTAAGAGTAGGTTGACATCCTCCACCCCATCATCTTCAACTGCTCCTGTTACCACAAAAGGATACTCCTTTGGGGCAGAGAATCCCAGCAGCCGCTTCACAGGCCATACAAAATGCTGTTGGCGTTACCTTTTGAGGGTTGCAGTCCTATGTTTGTACTGTGAAGCACTGATCTGTAGGAGGGAGCTGTTTCAGAGTGCTTTTGAGGCCATGGTCAAGGAGCACGAGAAACAATGCCACCTACCTTGATTAAGGCCCGCCCAACATCTTCCTCTGTCCAACTGCCCCTTCGTTCTCTGTGATTAGTGCCCCTTCCCTTCCTTTCCTCCCTTTCCTCCCTTTCCGCCCCACCTTACCTACAAAAAAGCCAAAAAAAATACAAAACCAAAAAAACAGAAGAAAACTGTTCCTTTAGGAGCCACCTCTCACTGTGAAAAAATAGACGTGTGAAACAAATTACAGGCCCCTTTGCAGCCTGCATAAGTCCACAGACAGCGCAGTAGTCCATGGACACCTGGGAAATTCCAAGCAAGGGGTGGGGTCATCAAAATAATTGTAATAGTTTTTCATGGCTCTTAAAAGAACTTTTTTTGTCTTTTTTACTTTGAAATATTTTAGGGATTATTTTGTTTTCTACACTAAACTAATAAAGATTCTAAACAAGGTAATTATTATGTGTTCACAAAAACGACTTCAATGCATTTTGAATGTTTTCCAGAAACATCTGTTTGCCCACATCAGTTAGATGCACTCCTTCTCTCTGAAAAATGTTGACAATATAAAATGTAATGTTCTCATTATGAAAAGATGTCATGCCAACATCTCGCAAAAAAGCACACACAGCATCATTCACATTGCACCTTGTTTTTTTCCATTTGTGGACAAATTAAATTAGAACTCATCAACATTTGTCTCTGACCAATCTGAGAAAAAAATAATTTTGGAATTTGGAAACATATCCATCAACTTTCCAAATGTCTCCATTGCAAACTGCAATGAAATTCCAGTAACGTGCCCCACACCGAACTCAATAAGCATATTTTCTTTTTTAAGCACTCTAGCAAAATCCATGCATTGCAGCATTCAGAACCTGCTCACATCAAACAACAAATAACCTGCAATGCTGTCTTTTAGCAGTCAATGGGGGTCATTCCGAGGTTGGAGGTAAGTAACGGTCCTTACCTGCATGGCGTAAATAGCGTGTCTGGGCAGTCACTAGTCTGCTAATAGAGGACTATTACCTCTTCGCGGGCACGAGCTTTGCGCCATGCCGGTAAGGTCATGACTGCCATGCCTTTAAAGGCACGAAAAATGCCCTTAGCGGCATCATGCATAGCGCAGATAGCACTACCGGCATGGACCAATGCGGCATTAGAGGTGACCCTTATTAGCGGTCACTGCTAATAAGCGGAACCGGAAGTAGCGTCATTGCACAGGAACGGGAAGGAGCACGACAGCCATCTTTAAAAACACAATCCATTGCCATCCTCACCACACAGGACCTGTAGGACTCTGGTGTTGTTCAGAAAACATTCTCCTATGACACCACTATGCACAAGGCCCTAAATAAGGGAGCTGCCTGCCAGCGGAAGGAGAGATTTAATGAGGATGAGCTGGAGATGCTGGTTGAGACACTGCAGGAGCATGCTGGGATAGTCTTTTCCACCAACATGAAGAGGGGGGCAATACTTAAGAAAAAGGAGATCTGGGCCCTTGTTGCTCAGAAGGTCAGTGTTGTTGGGAACACCCCACGCACAATCAAAGAATGCCGTAAGCGCTGGGACGACCTGCGACTCAGAGTCAGAAATATATTCTCAGTGAACAGGAGCAAGGCAATGGGAACAGGAGGAGGTCCCAGCTCACCAATCAAGCTGACCCCATGGGAGGACATCTGCGCCAGCATGATCGGAATTGAGGGGATCGAAGGTGTTGGCGAGATGGAGTGTGGCGCCACGACATCGGGCGATGGAGGTGAGTGTCCTAGGAAAACATTTGAATGCCGAGTCTGATGAAAGTCAACCAATATGTCAGTCCAAAGAGTGACGCCATGGTCCAACACACACACACTCCCAGCAAAGTAGGCAGACGCATCACAGACACATGCAAATGCCTGCTGCAAGGCAATGCCGTACCTGACACATACCAAACAAAGATGTAAATGCCATGAGTAACACAGCGTGCAGGCTCCAAATAATATGCATGTCAGATAGCATAGCTCTTGGCCAACATGAGTGACGGCGATGTATGCTTGCATAACCCACCCATGTATCAAACAACGTGCTCATCCAAACACAAATGCCTATTACCCCCAAATTGTGTGGATGATCAATTGTCCAAATGTATGTATGATGCCTATCAAAACATCACTCATGCCGTCCCTCTCTTCGACCCCCACAGGCTCTGACCATGACAGCGAAGGGCAGGACGCAACCCCTGAAAAGACCACACACCGGAAGAGGTCCCGGGATGACGCCAACAGCCCTTCAACCTCGAGGGGACAACCCAGGGGCCGCTGTGCACCAACAGGCAAGACACCCCAGGTTGCCATTACACTGGTGCCGCCAAGGCCCGTAGAGGGCGAAGCACCACCACCCATTGGCCATCCTGAGAAATCAGGTGAGGCATCACATTCAGAGGAGTCCAGTTTGGCTGGGGAGGTGTCAGCCACAGCACCTCTGGCTGTGGAGGACCCACAGGATGACATATGGGTGCCCGTTGAGGACGATGCATCGGAAGTGGTCCATACGGCCAGTCTACCAGCATCCCCCCAAATATCGTCCCTCGAAAGTGACCACGCCACCACCCCAGAGCAGTCTGGTCAGGAGCAGATGGAAGGGCACTTCAGTCCCATTTTGACGAGTGTGGAGGCTGAGCAGGACAGCCAGGGACCATCAACCTCCACAGGTGCACCCGCAGGGCCGCAGCGGTCAGAACAGCTGACTGCCCTTGTGCAGCAGTTTGTTGAGGATAACAGACTGGCCAGACAGGAGTGGGGTGAGAACTTCGCCTCTCTAGGGCGATCCATCACGGAGAACACCACCTCCATAGCAAAATCCTTTGCAGATAACACCAGCCACCTCTGCGAGAAGGTCTCAGCCCTCCGCCAGGTCTTAGGCCGCATAGCTGATGCCATGGAGGCAGGGCATCCGGCTACCCAATCCCATCAGGCGGCCACACTGTCATCATCCAGTTTGACCCAGACGAGCCCGCTCCGCAGGTCGGCACGTACCCTGTGCTGGCAAGACATGCTGCCACCTGGACCAGGGAGTGCCAATTGATAGTCAGGGCAGCCTCAATTAGGCATTGGAGACTCAATGGGACATGTGTGGGGGTGTTGTGGGGGGAGCGGGAGGGGGGTGAGGGTGTGTGGGGGAGTTGTGGGGGGAGGGGGTCAGGGTGTGTGGGAGAGTTGTGGGGGGAGGGAGAGGGGGGTGAGGGTGGTGGAGGGATTTTGAACTTTCGTTAACATTGTTATTTTTAATACACCCGATGTGTGAAAAACAAGACCTGAGTGGACATTCATCATTGCGCATGTGTCATTTATTCATATACAGTGCATAGTGTATATGTACCCCCACACCCAGTGCCCTCTGTCCAACTATCATGTCACCCTCTGCTGCCATGTGTATCAGAAATATTGTGCAATCACTGACTGGTGCACTGCACGTCCCTCCTGTGCATCGGCACCGCGATAATGTCCAGCCACATCTTCTTCATCCCCTTCATCATCACCAGGTGGTAGCAGTACAATGTCAGGGGGCAGGGGCACGTTCCGCCGGATACACATATTGTTTAGCATGACACATGCCATGATGATCTTGGCCAGCTTCTCATGCCTTTAGAGGAGTGCCACACCCGACCGGCTGAGGCAGCGAAATCGTGCCTTCAACAGGCCAAAGGTCTGCTGCATGACCACACGGGTACGAGTATCGGAACGATTGTAGTCCTCCTTGTGTCTGTTCTGTGGGTTTAGGACAGGGGTGAGGAGCCACGGCTTCAAGGGATAGCCACAATCACCTGGATGAGAGGCAATAAAAGGTAAATGTTAGTTGATTCATGATGGACAGCTGCACTAGTCACACATGCCTGCAGATTATCGTTGCCCACATGCACATGTCCCTGGATGTATTTATGCCATTTTCAGTCCCTTAATACCATGGACTAATGGTGTGGGTTGCATCTTCAAGATGATACATGGTGTGCGCTGACATCTTGTTGCACATGCATCGTGTACGCATACAGCTGTGTTCGTGTCAAATTTGTGATGTGTTGTGTTCTGTGAGATTTACTTAGAGGGAGCATTGGCAGTAGTCTGTGCAATATTGGGCAATCAGCGCTGATCATGCGCATGGTGACATGCAGCACTCCTGTGGGTGTGACGGCCCTGTGACAGACTGTGGATTCCCTAGTTGGCTCAATTTAATGCTCTCCCATGGATGCTTGTCCTGTGTGGTGATATGCTGGAGACGGCGACATAGTGCATACGCACTGCATGGTGCAGGATGGCGTTACGGAGGGTGAGGGCCACTGATGAGTGGTGCACGTAAAGTGGGATGTGGGGTGGTTTCCTATTAGTCATGTAGTGATAGGTGTCGACCTTACTTCATTCCTATGGGATTTGGGTGTCATGTACTGTTTGTGATGCTTTGGGGCACAGTGTTCGGTGATGTGCACATCGTGCAGTCACATCAACATTGGCAGCATGGTGGTGTGTGCATCTCTCCCCCCATTTCAATGCCATGTGCCAGTCCTGCAACTTACCAAGCAGCCAGGCACGTCGTCCAGCATGTCGCTCCATGAAGCGTGGTAGCCTGGAGTTCCGCAGGACCATGGAGTCATGAGTTGATCCGGGATATCGGGCACAACAATGTATGATGTTCTTGCTAGCTTCGCAAACCATCTGCACATTGATGGAGTGGTATTGCTTGCAGTTGCGGTACACCACCTCCATGGCATGCAGGACCACCAACTCCACGTGGGTGCAGTCGAGGGCACCTACACAATTTGGCATGCCTGCCAGTGCATGGAAGCCAACTTTTGTATCAAATATCTCCTGGGGAATCAGTGGTAGGGATATGTAGTCCCTTGTATGCTTGAAGAGGGCATCCAGCACTTGGTTCAGAATCCGAGAAAAGAAAGGTTTTGATATGCCATGCATGTGCCCCACTATGTGCTGGTAGGTGCATGTGGCAAGGAAGTGGAGCACAGACACTACCTTCAGTAGAAGGGGGATGGCGGTGCATATTTCAATGAGGCTGACAATGTCGTTGTGTATCAGGTCCACAATGGTGGTGATGGTGTCCCGGTCCAGACGGTACAGGGTGTGGATCTGCTCAGGGTTTAGGTTGAAAGGACTGGCTCTGATGCGAGGGATTGGGGGCTGTCTGCGTGGTAATGGTGGCTGCATGGGTGGGGCATGCTGGGCCTGTCTCACCCTCCTTCTCCTCCTGCGTCTCCTCTGTGGTGCCGGCTGTTGTTGTTGTTGCTGCTGTTGTGGCAATACAAGCATGTCCTCCAGCTCCAGTAATGCTACTACTTTTGGAATCATCTTGGTGTGGGAGGGGGTGTGGTGTGTGGGTTTGCTCCTTTTGTAGTGGGCCAGACTCCATTGCCACCACATGTGCTGATTGTGTGCACCTGTGGCAGTTGGGATCAGTGCACATGGCATTTTACGGTTGGTCTGCGATGCCGGTATTTATGGCATGCCGTTGACCACTTTTAACGCCTTGATGAAGCCGGTATTTGCATGTCCGCTTCACTTGTGATCTCCTCCAGTTTACGGCGTGCCGCTAATGCCGGCATAGTGGGCCGCGTGCCCGTGCACATGCTGCTATTATAGTCGTCGTAATTTACGATGCTGCTAATAGCGGTCAGGCTGGTCAGAATAGCCCGTGTCGGTAAGCGATGCCGGTAATCCTTTACCAGCATCGTTTTTCCCTTAGCACCAACCTCGGAATGACCCCCAATGTATCTTTTTAGGAGCATTTTCATGGAAGTAGGAAAATGCATATGTGCATTTACAGCACCACTGTGTGTAACGTTTTTCTAAACAAAAGGAAAAAGCACTTTGAAAAGATTTGTACAACATGTTTAAATGGCAATTTGTGTAAGAATGTTCAATATGTTGGCAGTACATGCATACTTGCCAACATCACCGACTCCAATCTATAAATGCTAATCAACTCTTCTTTTTTGTTTGCATTCTGTCACTTCTAATACCACTTCTCCCATTATGAAACTCAGACTACTCCCAGAATGCAAAGTCAAAACCAGGACTGCATAGAAGTTTGCAAAGTATGGCATGTACATTGAATGAAAAATGGAACATGCCGAGCATTTAAAAATAATTATTTTTAGCTGAATTTACATTAAAGCTAACAAATGCATGAATACATTTACAACAGCACTGTGCATATGTTTTGTTCTTTAAGAGAAATCAAATGCAAATAATGTGTACAATGTTTCAAGTGCCACTCAGGTTGTATAAGTTTAATAATTTGGGAGCACATGCTTGCTAACATAACCAATTGCAATCTATGGGTGTTTATCAACACTTCCCCTTACATAAAAAGTACTCTTCTTTCCAAACCTCTACTATAAGACACCAAACACTGCTGCAACAACAATCCTCAATTGCACAACTACTAATTCACAGTTTTCCTATTATTTAAAAACAGTGCAGCATATTACAAATACATTGCACCAGAAACACACCACTTCTTTCATTACAAACAGCAGCCCAAAAGTAACCTACAAATGCATATTTTTTCTTGTAAACATTTTGCCCTGTTAAAACAGAAGTGTGCATATTTTTTTTTAAAGAAAGCATATGCAAATTATCTGTACAATGCTTTAAGTGCCACTCGGTGTGTGAAAGTTTAATAACTTTGGGGCACATGCTTGCTAACATAACCCATTGCAATCTATATGTGTTTATAGAGTCCTACTTTTTTCTCTGCATTCTGGGACTTGCAGTCCAACTTTTCTAATAGAAAAAGTGCAACTACAACTCCCACATTACAAAAAGAAAAACTACCACTTAAGTAGCACCAACATATAAGAATATATCATATTGGCAAATCATATCGGCAAGTATACATGTACTGCCAACATATTATACTTTCACACAATAAGTGGCACTTAAAAAATGTTCTAGAAATATTTTCATCTGCTACCCATTGCTGCTATAAATTTAAATATCGATTTTTTTTACTTTTATGAAAATGCACCTAAAAAGAAACCTTTTTAAATGCTCTGAATTTTCCAATTTTCATTCAATATAAAAGTCTCACTTTCCAACCTCAATCATTACATCCCTTATACTGTCACCATTCTCCACCTGCTCACAGATATATGTATACCACCAAAGTATATATATTCAACACTTCCCCTTACATATAAAGTACTCTTCTTTCCAAACATCTACATTAAGACACCAAACACTGCTGCAACAACAATCCTCAATTGCACTACTACTAGGCCACAGTTTCACTATTGCTTAAAAACAGTGCAGCACATTACAAAAACATTGCACCAGAAACACAGGACTTCTTTCATTGCAATCAGCAGCACAAAAGTAACCTACAAATGCACCTTTTTCTTGCACACATTTTGCCCTGTTACAAAAGCACTGTGCATATTTATTTTTTAAAGAAAGCAAATGCAAATGATGAGTACAGTGTTTTAAGAGACACTTGTTGTGTGCAAGTGTAATAACTTTGGAGCACAACATAACCCATTCCAATCTATATGTGTTTATCAAGTCTTACTTTTTCCTCTGCATTTTGGGACTTGCAGTCCAACATTTCTAATAGAAAAAGTGCAACTACAACTCCCACAATACAAAGACAAAAAACACCACTTAAGTAGCACCAACATATTAGAATACAACATATTGGCAAATCATATTGGCATGCATACATATACTGCCAACATATTATCCTTTCACACAATAAGTGGCACTTAAAAAATGTTCTAGAAATATTTTCATCTGCTACCCATTGCTGCTATAAATGTAAATATCGATTTTTTTTTTACTTTTATGAAAATGCACCTAAAAAGAAACCTTTTTAAATGCTCTGAATTTTTCAATTTTCATTCAATATGAATGTCTCACTTTCCAACCTCAATCATTACATCCCTTATACTGTCACCATTCTTCACCTGCTCACAGATATATGTATACCACCAAAGTATATATATTCAACAGTTCCCCTTACATATAAAGTACTCTTCTTTCAATCCTCTTCTATAAGACACCAAACATTGCTGCAACAACAATCTTCAATTGCACTACTAGGCCACAGTTTTCCTATTGCTTAAAAACAGTGCAGCACATTACAAAAACATTGCACCTGAAACATGACACTGCTTTTATTGCAATCAGCAGCACAAAAGTAACCTACAAATGCACCTTTTTCTTGCACACATTTTGCCCTGTTACAACATCAGTGTGCATATTTTATCTTTTAAAGAAAGCAAATGCAAATGATGAGTACAGTGTTTTAAGAGACTCTCGATGTGTGCACGTTTAATAATTTGGGAGCACATGCTTGCTAACATAACCAATTGCAATCTATAGGTGTTTATCAAGTACTACTTTTTTCTCTGCATTTTGGGACTTGCAGTCCAACATTTCTAATAGAAAAAGTGCAACTACAACTCCCACAATATAAAGACAAAAACCACTACTTAAATAGCACCAACATATTAGAATACATCATATTGGCAAGTATACATGTACTGCCAACATACTAAACTTCCACACAATAAGTGCCACTAAAGAAAGTTCTAAAAATCTTTTCATCTGCTACCCATTGCTGCTATAAATTTAAATATCTATTTTTTAACTTTCATGAAAATGCACCTAAAAAGAAACCTTTTTAAATGCTCTGCATTTTCCATTTTTCATTCCATAGAAATGTCTCATTTTCCAACCTCAATCATTACATCCCTTACACTGCCACCATTCTCCACCTGCTCACACATATATGTATACCACTAAAGTATATACATTGAACACTTCCCCTCATCTAAAGTACTCTTCTTTCCAAACCTCTACTATAAGAAACCAAACACTGCTGCAACAACAATCCTCAATTACACTACCACTAAGCAACAGTTTCCCTATTGTTTAAAAACAGTGCAGCACATTACAAATACATTGAACCAGAAACACAGCACTTCTTTGATTACAATCAGCAGCATAAAAGTAACCTACAAATGCATCTTTTTCTTTCACACATTTTGCCCTGTTACAACAGCACTGTGCATATTTTTTTTAAAAAAAAGAAAGCAAATGCAAATCATGTATACAATGTTTTAGGTGCCACTCGGTGAGTGAAAGTTTAATAACTTGGGAGCACATGCTTGCTAACATACCCATTGCAATGTATATGTGTTTATCCAGTCCTACTTTCTTCTCTGCATTCTGAGCCCTGTAGTCCAACTTTTCTAATAGAAAAAGTGCAACTACAACTCCCACAATACAAAACAAAAACCACCACTTAAGTAGCACCAACATATTAGAATACATCATATTGGCAAATCATATTGGCAAGTATACATGTACTGCCAACATATTAAACTTCCACACAATAAGTGCCACTTAAAACATTTTCTAAAATGTATTTCATCTGCTTCCCATTGCCGCTATAAATTTAAATATCTATTTTTTAACTTTCATGAAAATGCACCTAAAAAGAAACCTTTTAAATGCTCTGCATTTTCCGATTTTCCTTCTCTATGAATGTCTCACTTTCCAACCTCAATCTTTACATCCCTTACACTGTCACCATTCTCCACCTGCTCACAGATATATGTTTACTACGAAAGTATATATATTCAACACTTCCCCTTACATATAAAGTACTCTTCTTTCCAAACCCCTACTATAAGATACTACTACTAGTCCACAGTTTCCCTATTGTTTAAAAAAAGTGCAACACATTACAAATCCATTGCACCGGAAACACAGCACTTCTTTCATTACAATCTGCAGCACAAAAGTAACCTACAAATGTACCTTTTTCTTGCACACATTTTTCCCTGTTCCTTCTAATCTCCCAAACAGGACTACTCACATTCCAATTGTTATAACAACATAGTTAACATATTTTAGTGCACTATCCGTAACACCACTTTATTAACTCCTTTTCCCAACCCCTCCTACATTCATAAATAACAAACTCTTTTGCTAAAAGTGCTTTACCATTACCATATATACCCACTACATTTCTTGTACATTTACAGGAAAGAAAATAATTCCAGAAGACACAAACCTGAAGAAAACTACGTCCAAAAACTAAAAGTAAAAAGTAAATGCATACATGAAAGCAAACCTACTAACAAACCTAACACTATGGGCCTCATTACGACCCAGGCGGTAAGTTACCGCCTGGGCCGTGACTTTACCACCATGGCGTAAACTACGTTTACGCCATGGTGGTTGGCGGACTTACCGCCCCATTCCGAGGTTGGCGGGGCGGTAAGTCCCCAATCCCCATTTACCCTTCCCCATTCCCATTTTTGCCCCATAGGGCATAATGGGAGTGGGGAAGGCGTTAATTACGCCACCGTAGATTACGGTGGCGTAATTAACACCAAGGTCCCTTAGCGCCATGGATTTTAGCACCTGCTAAAAGCAGGTGTTAAAACCTCCATGGCGCTAAGGGACCTCGTAATCAGGCGGTAAGGGTCGGCGCTGTTTACGCTGCCGTAAACCCCTTACCGCCTGGGTCGTAATGAGGCCCTATATCTACAAATGTTAATGTAGCCACAGTAAATCATTCCAAAAAATGATTTTACAAAATATTTTCCACCGTAGAGTACTTCACAATCTTATAAAGACAGAAGAGCAATCCTAAAAGCTCTAATTCACAGTGCATTTATACTAAAAAGAACGTTGTTTATATTATTTTTAAACAGAAGGAAACCATCAACTAAAGGAATCACTAAATTACAAAAAGTACTTCTAAACATGTTCAATGTCAATATAGATACCTTTTCAAACTTCTGTGAAGGTGAATGGATTCACACAACCAGCACAGAACCATATTAGAATGAAGAGACTTATAAACAAACAGAAAAACAAAACATTTACCGTAGACAGTAATGGCTGAGGGTATGAAATTGTTGGAGACACCATTATGGCCAAAGAAACCATTATTGAAAAAACAGCCCCAAAAAACCTTTAACCAAATGTTCCTTTTGCCCAAACAATCTGTCCAGTGTAGAAATCAGCATGCAACTCAATATGTAACGTATGCCAACAATCCTTCAAATCTTTACAACAATTCCTCAATCATTAAAAGACAAAACTAGAATTAAAACTTTACAAACCATGAACTCCTATCCAGTGCGCAGCCACACTGCACTGCGAGGACATTCATTAGCCTGCATTTCGGGAATGCTTGTAAAAGCACCTTCCCCACATCAGAATTTTAGCAACACACCATTCCACTATACAGAATCTTGTGCATAGACTGTACTATTCAAAATGTCCCGCTCTACAACTCCAAAATTTAAATAACATTCTGATACACAGAACAGCCAAAAAACTCCTTCAAGAAAGAGAGCACATCCAAAGTAAATATTTTGGAACTGAAGTTCAGTACCTTCAGAAAACATTAGTGAAAACCCTACAAACACCAACCTCCTAACAAACACATAAAAAATAGAAATAGCAAAGTTTCAAAACACATCTGCTGAAATACCAGACTAACTATGTGTCTGTTGTTGCAGAACATTTTATAAAGAGAGGACAAAAATAGTAGATATGGCCTACAAAATAGAGGAAAATGAGATTCCAAGATGGCCGCCGACACCAGGTAGACGTGTGTCGACGGCGCTCTAGAGCCTCCAACTCATTTAAGCGGTACCACCACCCCTTGTGAGCTGAGGAACTCAGGATAACAGCGGCCGGCGCCCTCCTGCACCCCCGACCACTCGTAGCTGCCATTTCGCCCAGCAGCAGGGGAAAACACCGGAGGGCCGCGGGCGAAGGGAGACGCTTCAGGCCAACTGGGCGGAGCGGGAGAGGGGGCGCTTCAGGCGAGGTGAGATCGCAGCCCCGTCCAGTCCTCACGCCGGGGGGCGACGTGGCTGCCTGAGCCGGGGAGGAGGAGGAGACCCCAGGAAAGGAGGCACCTCCGGGACGTACCGGTGGACCTGATATCGGCCCGGCGGCGGAGCCTCAGATCGGGGGACCTGCACAAGCCTTCTAGAGCGGTGGTGAGCTCCGGGCAGTGGCCCCGCCCGCGAAGTGGAGCACGGCCCCGGGCGGCGAGAGGATACTACTGAAGCAGTGCGGTGAGCGGCGAAAGGAGTGGGGCCTGGGCAACATTTGCGCCGGGCTGCGGGGCTGGCGGCGGTGTCCCGCGCGGCCTCACAGAGGTACTGCCCTACTACACGTACCCCGACAGGCAGCATCAAGCACGGCAAGGCTGGGGACTCAGGCCTGGTCGGGAACAGCGAGGCAAGGAACTCAGAACCGGGCGGGGACACTCCCTGGGAAGGCAGGACTGGGGGGATCCCCCGACCTCCGAGCTACAAATATGGCGGCTAAAAACAAGGGCAAGGCCAATAAGGGCGGCCAGTCGCAGCCGGACGCCTCAGGCCCCATCATGGCACTCTGGGCAAGCAAGGATGCAACCGAGGAACGCAGGGCCACACAGGGGGGGAGTACGGAGGAGGAGCACGGCGAGGCCCTGGAAGCGTCTGCCCAGATCTCACGCCAAGACCTGCACGGGGAGCAGCTCTCATTCCAAGCATCTTTGGGAAAAACCTTTCAAGAGCAATTTCAACTAATAAGATCCGACATTAACCAAGCGCTGGCCGAAATCAAGCAGGAAGTGGGTCAACTGGGGGAGAGAACAGACATAGTCGAAAAAGGCCTGCAGGAGATAGGCAGAGAGACCACGGAGAACAGCGAAGCTATCGAGAGGCTCGACATGGCGACGCGGAACCTGAAAATACGAATGGAAGACATGGAAAACAGGTCTCGACGGATCAACATCAGGTTGAAGCTCCTGCCGGAGATGGTGCAAGATAGGGCCCTGAAGGAAACGATTCAAGGAATCTTCGTGGAACTATTGGGCCAGTCCTCACTGGATCGAATCGAACTGGACAGGGTTCACAGAGTGGGTTCCCTCAATAGGAACCCGAAGTCTAGGCCACGAGACGTGTTAGCAGCGTTTACAAGATACGTTCAAAAAGAGCCGATATCCTTTAACGACCAACGTATCGAGCTGTACCAGGATCTCGCCAGCTGCACCTTGCTCAAGAGGCAACAATGGAGTCCCCTTACCCTGAAGCTCAAAGAAAAGGGGATCAGATATAAGTGGACCTTCCCGTTTGGACTTGTATTCGATTGGGCTGGTTCTCAGAAGCGGATAACCACGATGCATGAAGGTGCGGACCTACTTCAACTTGAACTGAACCAAGAACTGGTCGAGGAATCGAGGATGGCGGACCCGAGCGGCCCCTCGGAGGCAAAGAGTGGTGCCCGAGCCAGGCCATGGGAATGGTCACTGGTCGGGGAGGGGAAAAGGAGAAGTCCCGTGCGGCAGAGGTCACTTGGGAAGGGAACTGATGCAGAGCCAGCGGCGGTGGAGTGAGCCGGACCAGAGGAGAACTAATCGGGTACTTCAATAATTTCAGGGGGTGGTGGACACAAAGGCACTTTTGTATAGAAGGAGGGGAGAGGATGCTAAGAGCAAACATCATGGGATCAACAAGGGCGAGGAAGACTGGGGGGGAGGGACGCGGGAGGACCAAGTTTTAAGGTCATAAGGGGTGGGGGGAGCGTGGGGAAAGGGAGAGAGGGGGGAGGTATCCTCAGGTGCTGCAAGAGGGACAAACTAGAAGTGGCCCATGCACCCGGGCAACAGGCATGGGGCAAATGAGTGGGAGTGTCGAACTGTCAGAGGGTCTTGAACGGCGGGGACAATTGTCTAACTACAATTCAAGTGGGCAACGCACAATGTTAGGGGCCTAAATACCCCACTAAAAAGGAAAAAGCTGGAACAATTTACGAAGCAGGGAAAACCAGACTTTCTGGGATTACAAGAGACACACCTGCTTTGCAAGGACCAGAGTCGCTTAAGGCTAAGAGGGTTTGATCAGGTGTTTCAGGCGTCTGGTCCCACGAAATCGGGGGGGGGTGGCGCTGGCTATCAGGGGCACGGTGAACTTCCGCTTAGAAGACACCCTAAGGGACAAAGAGGGTAGGTTTATTGTGGTAAAAGGCACAATTGCGGAAGAATCGTACACAATAGGGGTGATTTATGCACCCAACACAGGACAAGACCCCTTCCTCTGCGATCTCATGGGGAAAATAGGTGGCTGGGCAAGAGGCCAGATAATCATAATGGGGGACCTGAATATAGCTTGGAACAAGATTAAAGACAGGTCAGGAGGGACCAAAAGCCGTGGGGGAGGGGCAGTAGCCTCAGCGGAACTCCGGGACAAAGTGGAGAGCATAGGGCTGAGGGATGTCTGGAGGGAATTGAGGGGGGATGAGGAGGGCTACACGTTCCTTTCTGAAGTTCATGGGACCCAGTCCAGAATTGACTACATCTGGATCTCAGCCAACCTGGTGGGTAAGGTAAAAGAGATAGAGGTTGGGCCCATGGGAATAGCAGACCATACAATATTGTCAATGCAGCTGGAACTGGGAAAGAGGAGGAGGGAGCTGTGGGGCTGGAAATATCCGCAACATCTACTGAGGGACCCTGTGGTAAGAGAGGAGATAGAGGGCAAGATGAGAGAGTTTTTCGATAATAACAAGAGAGGGGACACGAGGGAAGATACAAGATGGGACGCATTTAAGGCCACACTGAGGGGGAAATTATAGCAGCTAGGGCACAGAGACAAAAACAGCTACAGGCCTTGGAGTCCCGGCTGGAAGCGGAAGTTGAGGAAGCGAGAGGCAGGGTAGCGGCGAACCCCAGCAGGATTAACCAGAAGGACTATAGGAGGGCAATAGGACAACTGGGGATCCTTAGGACCAAAAAAAGCGGAGGGGGCCATGCTTTTTGTGAGGCAAAAATTCTATGCAAGAAGGAATAAGGCGGATGCCCTGCTAGCTCGCCCCCTTCGGGGAGTGGCCTCCAGAAACACAATCACGGCGCTAAACTCAGAAAAGGAGGAAAGGGTTACCCGAATAGAAGACATCCAAGAGGCCATGGCTGTTTTTTACGAGACCTTATATGCTTCTCAGCACCCCTGTGGCCAAGCTCAAGAGAAATTCCTGGAAAGGGTTAACTTACGTAAAATCGAGAGGGATGCCCAGATTGGTCTACAACAAAAGATAACGGCGGAGGAGGTGAAGGGGGTTATTCGGAAGCTGCCTGTGGGTAAGGCCCCCGGCCCCGATGGGTACACTGCGTCCTTTTATAAGACCTATGTGGGCGTGCTGGTTCCACACCTGATCTACCTCTTCAACTCCTTTTTGGATAGTGGGCAAATCACCCCCTCCATGAAAGAAGCCTAGATCTCCCTGATTCTGAAGGAGGGCAAGGTCCCCTTGAAAGATCCTCCTATAGGCTAATAGCGCTCGTTAACGTAGATGCAAAGATCTACACTAAGATCCTGGCGAACAGGCTCAAGGGGCTCCTCCCGGATTTGATCCATCAGGACCATGCGGGATTCGTAAAGGGGAGACAGACAGCGGATAATATCAGAAGGGTGGCCCACCTGGTGGAAAAGGCAGAAAAGACTTGCACACCGGCAGCACTCCTATCCCTAGATGCTGAAAAAGCGTTCGACCGGGTGGAGTGGTCCTTCCTCTTTAAAACCATGGAAAGGATGGGGTTGGGAGGCGCATATTTACATATGGTCAAGGCGAACTATGAGGGCCCACAAGCAAGGGTGGTGGTAAACGGGTTTCTAACTAGACCATTCCAACCCTGTCACCCCTGCTATATGCAATTTACCTGGAGCCCCTCCTACAGGCAATACGAGAATCGGAAGGAATACAGGGAATACCGTTTGGAGGCAGGCACCACAAGGTGGCGGCCTTTGCAGACGACATGTTGCTCGCCCTGACCAATCCCATAGAGTCGAGCACACAAGCTAGGTTATTGCTAGAAGACTTTGGGGAAGCATCCGGACTACGCATTAACATGCACAAGTCCGAATTGATGGACCTAACATTGGCAAGGGAAGAGAGGGAGGAGCTAAAGGGGACGACGCCCTTTGCCTTGCGACCGGGGGGAATCACGTACCTGGGGGTGAGAATCACTCCGGCTTTGAGCGGATGGTACGCAGCAAACTACCCCCCACTCCTGCAAAGAATTAAGAAAGATCTCCGTAAGTGGCAGAACTTGCGGATCTCCTGGTTGGGGAGGCTAGAGGCACTTAAAATGGTTACCCTGCCGAGGCTGCTTTACCTCTTCCAAGCTATTCCTCAAGCAGTCCCAGCTAGCTTCTTCAGGGAGCTCCAGGTAATAACAAACGACTTCATATGGGAGGGAAAAAGGGCAAGGGTGAGTGGGATGCAATGTATGGCCCCAAGAAAAGGGGGGGACTAGCTCTTCCCAACCTCCGTCAATACTACGAAGCAACCCAACTAAGGGTGATCAGGGAATGGCTGCGGGAGGGGGAAGGAAAACACTGGGTTCAGATGGATAGAGCGGTTACGCGACACGAACTGGGAGAGGTTCTGTGGCTACCCAGACAGCACCGCCCGGGCCATATGGACCTTAGCTCGATCACTAAACTAGTGGCAGATAACTGGGAGAGACTGGTCCAACGGAAGTAAATTACAACCTTCCCGTCTCCTTTCATGCCTATCTTCAATAATAGAAACTTCACCCCCCGGGTTGGAAAAAGGGGCATTCCGGAACTGGCGGGAGGGGGGTTGCCGTTGGATGCGGGACATGTTTATAGGAGGGGAGATCAGTTATTTTGTAGATTGTAAAAAGGATTTCACACTGGCGGAGGGTGAATGACTGAGATACTCACAACTTCGACACTGGCTTCTACACCCCATAAATAAAGAGGCAGCCACTAGATCACTGACCCCTTTTGAAAAATTCCTGATGACCAATGACGGCTCGAAAGGCCTTATTTCACAGCTTTACAAGATCTTGGATGAGGCTACCCTGAGGCTGCAATGGGCATACATGGGAAGGTGGGAAAAAATTCTGGCCAGGGAAATAGAGAAGACAGAGTGGGAAAGTCTTTGGAGGAAGATCCCCAAACTAGCGAGAGCCTCACAAACCCGGGAGGCCTGGTATAAGATATTATATGGGTGGCGCTATACCCCAGCTCGGCTACGCAGGTTCTACCCGCACTCATCGGGAACTTGCTGGAGGGGATGCGGCCAGGAGGGCACTGCGGAACACATTTGGTGGCGATGCCCAAAAATAGTCCCGTTCTGGGGAGACATCAAGCAGGCGATGGAACAAGTGTTTGGGGCAGAGGGAGGTATACCCCCAGAATGGTCACTACTGGCCTTGAGGCCAGCAGAAGGGCTGACGGGCTCGAGGGGCAGGGAAAGAGCGAGGGTGATGCTCACTCTGGCAGCAATGACAATCATAGCCCAGAAATGGAAGAGTTCGATCAGACCAACGTTTCAAGACTGGCTGCGTAAAGTGTGGGAGATAGTAGCGATGGAATGGGCCTCCTATGCAATGAACAACACAATACAAAAATTTGCGGGTGAGTGGGGTGAGGTCCTTTCCTTTCTCAGAGACGATTTCAGGATTGGATGGCGCCCGCAACGTCTAAGACTTTTGGACCTGGAATAACCCCGACTAGACACTTTGTGGTGACAGGGAACTACGGAGACTTTGGAACAGCACCTGGGGGAGGGGGGAAGTGAGGGAGGGGGGAGTTATGGGGATTGCTAATGTTGTTGAAAAATTCGATAAAGAGAATTTAAAAAAAATAAAATAGAGGAAAATGTGGAGTCCCAATGTTTCCAATTAGCTTAATATTGAACAACAGAAAATAAATACAAAATAACTGACCCCTCAATAGTTTGCACGTACTGCAATACAAAGCTTGACAATCAACAAATGCCATAAGGTGCTGTCACTAATGACCTAGAAATATTCCCACTCCCATAGTCTCTCCAACAACTTTACTTGTATGAGAGCATTATAATCCAAACAGTACACCCATTTCAAGCTACAATATGCCTTCAACCCAAAGCAGCCAAATTGCCTCCATCTGAATTATTAAAAAGCATGTGTCACAAAGTAGTATATTTGCCAGTAGATCTCAAAGAAAATATCAAAACTAAAGGAGTATAACAACCATAGATCAATCTTTGACTGTACTAGTTAATGATGTACCAACAAAATATAAAACTCATTTGGCACCAACTAGTTGACTTAAACAAGGTTAGACAAGGCCTACAATATCTTAAAGAAAACAATGAATACTGCAAAGATATAAACATAGAGGAGAACTTAAGAGAAACCACCCAAATAATTCAGGATACACCACCAACTGGCCAATTTGAACATGCATATCCTATTACTGCAGCCAAAATGTTGGACCAGTATACAAAGTACCCACTCTACTCCAAAGACACCATAGAAGATGCATTAGAAACATATCAAATGCGTCAAGCCAAAGGATCTCCAATGAGCGTATGGGAGAAAAGTGTAGAAGTGCATAACTTTCCTCTACTCTTTCCTAGAGGAAAAGGAGGAAGATATGATGAGAGATCCACACAAATAATAGCATCAGAATATCAATCTTTATACATTTGTATTCTGAAGACTCCAGATTCAGTCAAAATGTAGAATACATTTTCCACCTCCTGTTTGAAAAGTGAACTAGCAACTCTATGTTATGCAGTTGCACTCACATTAAAAACAGGCTCTCATTTTTTAAGCATGTCCGCTACCCAACTGTTTCAAAAGATAATAGACAAAGATGAGGTTTTGCAGTCAAGTATCACAAATCTTTTGGACAACATGCGTGGTATAAAAGAATACTGGTTCTAATGTAACACTGATGTACGTTGTATGCTAAGGAGCCTACGCCTTGCCACATGGCTTGTTACTTTAAGTTGTGCAGAATATGCATGGGATGACGTGCACGACTTCTTATGCATCGCAAACCAAAATAAAGAAGCAGTAGACATAAAAACACCAGGAGAACTATTTTCTCTTGACCCTTTTTATGTATCACGCTACTTTCACCATCGCTTTATTACCATGCTTCACTTCATGTGCAATAAAAGTATGCCTCCACTAAGAGAATTGGAACACTTATTTTGGAGAATATAATATCAATCTAGTGGAGCATCACACATGCACATGCTTTTGTGGATTTAAGATGCTCAAAAATGTGGCCATGAAAGTGATTCCGCTGTTTTACAGTTTATTCAAAAATACATAAACTGCAACATCCCTTCAGAAAACACAATTTAGTATAGACAAATACTACCCAAACAGAAGTACTGCTCTGGAAAACATGAGCCTGCCCCAGATGGCCAAAAAGAATCCTGCAAACATAATGTCACACCAGATGAGACAACTGGCAAATATTTAGTCTCAACTTGTGAAGGAAGCCTAGTCAAACATGCCAAACCCAGCCTAATTGTTCATATAAAATTATCATTTAAATCTCCACAACATAGGGAACTTTATTACATGGCCCTACTGCAACTTTGTAAACCATGGAGAAAAGAAGAAGAATTATCAGGTAACCATGACTTATTTGAAGCTACATTCAATGCATATGAAAGCAGTATACAAAATGCCAATTTCAAGCAATACAAAGAAGTGTTGAATAATGAACGCCAACAAGAGGAAGAAGTTGAAGCTCAACTAGATAAAGACACGCCTGAGGGCAGTCAACCTTCCCTTACAGGAAGCCAAGAACCACTTAGAGAACCACTCATTTTAAATGAAGCAGAAATAGTGATGATTGAAGTAGAAATAAACAATCAGAAGAAGACTTGTCAGTGCTAAAATCACAGCTAAATGATGAGCATTTTACCATTTATCTAGCAGTCACAGAAGAAATTGAACATGGTTTTAAACATGAGAATAGAACTTGTACCTGTACACATTATAAACCTCTGCTCCTGTATGTAAGTGGTGAATCTTGTTCTGGAAAAAAATGCTTAATTAAAATAATCAGCAAATTCCTACACAACTTAACAAAGAACAACCTTTTGGCTGTTGTAACAGCCCGACAAGTTTAGGTGCCTACAACATAGGATGTGTAACTTTACACCGACTACTGCTCCTTCCAGTAGAACACCAAAACAAATTAGAATGATACAAATTATCAACAAAAGCTGCTACTGAAGTACACAGAATTCTGAAACAAATGAAAGTACTCCTAATAGATGAAATAAGCATGGATTCCAACCTCATGTTGGCTTTAATTCACCTCAGAATGCAAGAAGTACTAAAAAAGGACTACAAAGAACGGGAGGAAAACACAAAGGCCAGTGGACCAGCATACAGCCCCCCAACTATGAAAACGCATGTAAAACTCCCTGCGTACCCCTTGGAATACGTGTACCCTGCTTGCGCCAGCGAAATCGCATGTAAAACTCCCCACACACACCTCGGAATACGCGTACCCTGCTCTCCCCAGCAAAATCACGTGTAAAACTCCCAGCGCACCCCTCGGAATACACGTACCTCGCTCGCGCCAGTGAAATCACGTGTAAAACTCCTGCGCACCCTTGGGAACACACGTACCCCGCTAGCGCCAGCGAAACCACATGTAAAACTCCCTGCGCACCCCTCGGAATACATGTACACCGCTCACACCAGCGAAATCGCATGTAAAACTCCCCGCGCACCCCTCGGAATAAACGTATCCCGCTCGCACCATCAAATCACGTGTGAAACTTCACGTGCACCCCCAGAATACACGTACCCCACTCACGCCAGGACAATCGTGTGTGAAACTCCACGCGTACCCCCCGAATACACGCACCCCGCTTGTGCCAGGCCAATCACGTGTGAAACTCCACACACACCCCCGGAATACACGTACCCTGCTCGCGCCAGCAAAATCGCATGTAAAACTCCCTGCGCACCCCTCGGAATACACGTACCCCGTTCGCGCCAGCAAAATCGCGTGTGAAACTCCATGCGCACCCCCGGAATACACGTACCCCGCTCGCGCCAGGCCAATCGCATTTGAAACTCCATGCGCACCCCCGGAATACACGTACCCCGCTTGCGCCAGGCCAATCACGTGTGAAACTCCACGCACAACCCCGGAATACACATACCCCGCTCGTGCCAGGCCAACCGCGTGTGAAACTCCACGTGCACCCCAGGAATACACGTACCCCGCTCGCGCCAGGCCAATCGCATGTAAAACTCCCCACGCACCCCTCCGAATATGTGTACCCCGCTCGCGTCAGGTAAAATGCATGGAAAAAGTCCCCCCTGTGTTGTGGGCTGCCTGTGGTGCAGGAGGAGGGTGGATGGGCTGCATGCGGGGCATGGCGAGGGTGGATGGGCTGCCTTCAGTCAAATCATTGCCAAGACCAATTACAAATAAACCCAAAAAACCAACACCGCAACACACACCACAAACATCAGACACAGATTCCATCAGTGATACAGACTTAGATCCAACTCAACCAACAGTGGACAACACAACGATCCCAGAAATTCACTCAACCCCACCGTCGACATCTTTTTTAGAAGAATACCAGCAATACAGAAAGATGAGAAGCTATCCAAGTTGGGCCAAGATATCCAACACACAACTAAACACAGGTGGAGGGGCTTAAGGGGACCCAGATCATATGTTCAGAAGCAACCAAACCTACAGTACCGAGGGAGTGCAAACAAGATAAAAAAATCTGCAACTACAGAGGAAAACTTAACTGTAAATTTGACAAACACAGATCTTTCACCTGAGCTAATTAAAGCACTCAATAAGGGACTTATTTTGTCCCTCTAGCAATTGGGACTATTTTGACATCAATACGGATCTTTTTCTTCTTTGTATAAAGTTGAAATTAAAATTACACTTTCTCAATTGCACAAATACAAACCAACAACGGACAACACAACGAATATCGGAACATTCAGTGGACCAAGTACTCAAAACCGTGGAGCTCCTTAACTTACCAGAATCAGAAGAAATACACACGGTACAATCTTTTTCAGAAGAACAGATCATAGTATTAGGACTATCAGCCAGCACCCCTTTGAAATCTCAATCCACGTTTATTCCGCAACTTCCAGAAGGAAATGTGGTAGATATCTTCTATAAAGCAGTACAAAAAGATCTCAGACAAGTATACCTGAAAAATCATCAACCAAATATACAATATAATCTAACCTTGGCTGAGAAAGAGGCCATCAAGAATATCAAAAGCAATCCAGATATAACGGTGAAAGTGGCAGATAAAGGCGGAAACATTGTTCTACTTAAGACCTCAGACTACATAACAATAGTAAACCAACATCTGGAAAATACACAGTGCTACACAAAACTAACCACCAATACTATTTCCAAACTGCAGGAAGACTGGCAAATGATGAGCGAACACTGGAATAATATCGGATTGCTAACAGATGAAGAACATCTGTACATGAATAGCTCCCATCCTATCATGCCCACAATTTATTTCACACTGAAGATACATAAAGCATTTGAAGGACTACCACAATGTAGACCCATAATCAACAACATTGGGTCCTTAACAGAGAGGATCTCGGAGTACATCGACTATCAATTACAACCGTTGGCAGCAGGAGTCACATCATACATAAAAGATACCAAACATATAATACAACAATTTGAAAACATAGATTGGGAACCCAACTTCTGGCTAGTAACTTTAGATGTATCAAGTCTCTACACTAGCATTCTCCATGAAAAGGGCCTACTTACTACTGAATACTTCCTAAAAACAAGCTCCATATCATTTTTAGAACAGAACCAGATGCTTTTGGAGATGCTAAATGTCACACTTCACAATAATATTTTTTCTTTCAACAAGGACATATTCAGACAAATCCAAGGTACAGCGATGGGGGCAAAATATGCCCCAGGCTACGCAAACCTCTATATGGGCCATTTTGAGGCACAACATGCATGGACCCATCCATTTTCCAGTAAAATCAACCAAGTCACAAATTGGGGCAGGTACACTGACGATATTATTATGATCTGGAATGGAACGGAAAATCAACTTAAAGAGTACCATCAATACCTGAACTCCAACAATTACAATTTAAAATTAACAATTCAATACAGCAAAAGCAGCATTAATTTTCTGGATCTAAAACTATTTATAGAAGACAACAAAATCCTTACTACACTCTTCATTAAGGAAACAGCAGTCAACACTATACTACATGCTACCAGCAACCACCCTCATCATATTACCAAAAATATACCATAAAGAAAACTGCTAAGGATTAAACGCAATTGCACAAAAACCCAAGATTTTGAAAAATATGCAAAGGAAAGCATCAGAAAATTTCAAAATAGAGGCTACAACTAAAATCTCTTATCAAAAAGTTACCTCAAAACAAACCAAAGAACAAGAACTGATCTTCTAATGAATAAACCCAAGAGACCATCGACAATGGAAACAACAAGATTCATTACAACATACAATAGCAACAACAAAATACTCACCAATATTCTTAAAAAGAATTGGAATATACTGCAAACAGACAGTGACTTGGAACTACTCTTAGATCCACAACCAAGCATAACTTTCCGCAGAGCCAAACATTTCTAAAATATACTCAGCCCATCTCATTTTGTCTGCGAGAGGAAAACCAATCAATGTGGCTCAAACCACCAATAAAAGGCAATTACAAATGTGGATCCTGCAACCAATGCAAATTTTCAGATAATTTAAGAAATACAATCACATTGCCCAATAGACACATTAAGAAAATCCAACAGTTCATTAACTGTAATCCATCCTAAATCAAGCACCACAAACACCTTTGGCTTATCACTATCAGACCAACCACTTACAAAACGATATTGGCAAGTTAAGATTTTTTGGAATTGACAAGATCAAATCCCCACCAAGAGGAGGCAATTTAGAAAAAAAATTGAGGAAAAGAGAAGCTTTTTGGATTTGCTATTTGGACACTTGTCACACTGGACTCAACAAGGATCAGGAGATGCATCATTTCCTGTAAAAATAAACTTTCAAAACACCAACATTGGGCATGTCTATCATCAGGATAAGGAATAAAATCATGCAACAAAAAGAACCATAATGGTCTGGCTCTAGAAAAAAGATTCAAAAAACAAATCCACAAACAAGAAATTGACCTAAAATCCTTTGGAAAAGAAACCACAGTATAAGATGACATGTCAAATACTAACAAACTCTGTTTGAGTTGCTATGCATGGGAGACCGATATTTCTACATTCAATGGGAACACATAAAGCAATCTCGATAAAATAATAAATTAAAGCTCAGCAACCGTCTAATATTAAAATCGCCAGCTCAGAAAAATGATTCACGAAACATCATGCTGACATGCGCGTTAATTTATTATTACAATAAGGGCTTCAAGATAACAATAATAGTATTAAAGAAATGTAAACATATAAATATATAAAACTACGTCTGATTTGCGAGAAGTATCATTCCCAAACTAAGATGGCGTATAGTATCACAACACAACACAAAAAACGTCAGCATGCGCATAGAAATACAATCACGTGACCGGAGTTCCAAATCACAAGGAACACCGACACGGACCGGCGAACAGCGAGAAGCTATAGGAACCGTGGAAAGAAAATGATAAGGCAAACTCTGTGCCCGCCCAGTAGCTCTCGTAAAACGCTACGTAACGCGAGCTATAGAATTGTTTTAAGCTAATCCACACAGACTCTAATGTAAATTAAGATTTCGTTAAAATCGAAGGTAGCAATGACTATTCGCCTTTCTCATACAGGCAACTCATACAGGACTCCGGCAAAAATGGGGGCTTTTTTGAATGAATAGTGCAATCCCTACTCGACAAACAGAAAAACAAGGTATTACTTATTTCAATAAAAAAGAAATGTTTGTAACAATAATGCCCTTATGCAAGCGACGTTGAACCTTTTGTACTACTACTCTATTCTGCACATCACATACAGAGATTCTCATTTAAAAGAAATGCCCATATATTTAATTTTTGTTAAACGTTTTTTCATATAACAATACCCCACTAACTAAAATGCTTGAGCACTTTGAAGCAATTATTGCTAAAATTAGAGTGTGGGATTCTTTTCCAGAAATTTCACTACAATGCAAGGATAACATGCAAGAATACTCAGCTAATAAATCATTGAAACAGCTATTTCTGTGACTTTTAACAGAGTACAACTCAAAACGATTTTCCCGAAAGTTATAAAAGGACCTCTGAGACTCTTAACAGCTATTTTTTTGTGACTTACAATAAAATACAACAATAACTAATCGTCCAGAGTGCTTAAAAAAAAGGATCTCTGTGACTCTTAACAGAATCCAACAAGGAACAATGAACTCTTAAAGTGGACGTCTGTGACTCTTAACAGAACCCAACAAGGAACAAGGAACTCTTAAAGTGCAACCCTATAAAGGAACCTCCTGAGGCTCATAGATGGGGAAACACGTGTCGAGGAACCAAATAAAGGAAAGTAATCTAAAAAAGGAAAGAGCCCAATAAAGCAACAGAGTTATAGAACAGCCAATAGACTTTTGTGAACTCTAAAATATAAAAACAAGTATAAAATACAAAGAAACCAATTTGTAAACTCAAAACCGAAAGACAATCCACAAACCAACTGGGAAACTTTTATCGAAAACAGTGAATGCTTTGTGGATGAAGCAATTTATAACAGAAAAACATCCAACTGTAAGACAAATATTGCAGTGACTGACTATGTGAATGTTAAATAAAAGGCGCCAATTCAAAAAATACAGGATTTTTTCTTTATTGTCATTCCCCAAACCCTGGTCAACCTGAGGGTATCTGTATTTTGAATTAGAGCTGCCATTTCAGGACACTATAGTTTCTAATACTCTTTAAAATCACTTTCCGTATATCAACATTTTAGGGCGCCAGTAGCCGCAACAAGGCTGACAAATTGTATTTTGCCTGCGGGTCATGGACTGGGGTGATGGGCTACCTGCGGGTCATGGTGGATGGGCTGCCTGCGGGGGATGGGGAGGGTGGATAGGCTGCCTGCGCGTATTCCGGATGTGCGCTGGGAGTTTCACACGTGATTTGGCAGTGTGTGCCCTCCCGGGTGTGCCATCACCCCAGTCCATCACCCCTGGGCATGCCCCGCAGGCAGGCCACATGGCACCATGCACTTGGGAGCCTCAACCCATGTCCCCACCCCACCCCCATTGACGGGCACCTGCCAGCAAGCCCAGACTCATGTCCCCCAACCCCCCATTGACGGGCACCTGCCAGCAGGCCCACACTCATGTCTTCCCACCCCCCCATTGACGGTCACCTGCCAGCAGGCTCCGATACATGACCCACCAAACAACATGGCCTAACAAAACAGACCCATGGCCCTAATGCCAACCCAAATCCCCCCTGCCCCCCAGTACAAGCATGCAACCATCCACTGCACCCACTCCCAAATTACCCATGCCATGAGAGTCTTAAAAGAACCACCATGGCCATGAATAAATGCACAACAGAGCCACACAGTGGCAACACATGACTGAAGCAATGTTCATTGAGACATGCACAAAACCAATGATAGTACACAACACCAATCATGAAGTTAAAAGAAATGTATTAAAAAATATAATGAAATAACATGAAGAAAATCAAACTTGCAAATTAACAAGTAATGAAAGCTATTACCAAAAAAAAATGAAAATCCAATGAAAAACAAAAATCCACAACATGAAAAAAGAAAAGTAGTCCATCACCAATGTTAATATGAATTAAATAATAAAAAACAAGAAAACCATTGATCGATGGGAATTGTAAAAAAAGAAAGTATGTGCAAGTCTTGAACTATATACAATGCAAGTCCAAATGGTCCATGATCCCCAAACAAAAGTAATCCTACAAAAAAGTCCTATGAATAAAAAACTATATACATAAAGTGGAGCAAAGTACATGAACTCCAAAAAAATGATCAAACAAAGTCGATGTTCCGGAGGCGGGCCTGTTCCCTGGCCTCGAGGTCTCGCAGGGATGCAGCCATGGAATCCTTCAACTCCCTGCGAGTTTCCTAGAGTCCCTCCGCCTGCCTCAAAGCCTAGTGCATGGAGTTCTCTGCCCTGACTATCCTGAGCTATGCTGTCTCCTCCCGCCGCCTCGCCACATCTATTTGCCGGCCCAACTGCTGCCACACAGAAGACACTCCCAGTCCGGGGTCCTCCTGCCCCTCGGCCGATGCCTGCCCCCGAGGTGTTGATGGCCCGAGCCATGATGCCTCCCACGCTGAGCCTGCTGCTGCCTCTGACGCAACTGTCTCTGCCACCACGAGGGCATCCGGGCTGATGGTATCCCCCGGTGCTGTCGTGCACGTGCCCTGCCCGATGATGCCGGCACATCCTCCATCCGCTGGGGTCCAGTTGGTGGGGTGGCCACCCCTGCTGGACCTCCGACTCCCGACTGCGGCAGGGATGGGATCTCCACCAGGCTCGCTTTGTTGGTTGGGGAAGGTCCACAGGGGGCCCTAGTGGTATCTGGGCCCGAAGACGGCACGGAAAACGACTGGCGTATAGTGTGCACAGAGGAGGAGAGGGCCACAAGAATGACCGACACATGGAGGAAACCCCAGACCACGGTCCCTCCCAACTGGGCCATTTTGGCACACAGCTCTTCGTGATGACGTGCGTAGTCCCCCCAGGAAGCACGCACATCATCACGAATGTCACATCTGCACAACGCAACACCAATCAGGATGGACTCAATCCGGTCACGGGTCCCCTCATCTGCAGGTAGAGGAGAGCCAGATGACGTGGACCTCACCCCTATCTGCGGACGGGCCTGGGACAGGGCATCCCTGCTGCTGCATGGTGATGCAGTCACAGTGTCAGGGAAAGTGACATGCACAGGCTCCTCTGCAGCAACCTGTGCTGCCTCCTGCCCCTGGACTTCACCACTTACACCAGTGGTACCACCCCCACCAGGCCCCATGTGCGGCTCTGTAGCAGCCTCCTCCTCCTCTGTACACACCACCAACCTGGATGGTTTCGCAACGTCTTCCGCCGTCGCAGGCCCCTGTGGGGGCTCACCCAACCGTTCCGCTGCAGCCTTAGTGGCGGATGTGCCACCAGTCGCCTTGCTCCCGGATGATGGAATTTCCTGGGAGGGTGACTGGGCCTTGCGTCGCCGGTCGGTGGAGGCATCCCTGCCGCTTTCCTCCACAGCGCCGTCTCCGCCCTCTTCTTCATTCGCCCCTGTGTAAAGGGAGACATTGAACACAAGCATCAGGGTACTGTACAATAGTCCCCTAGACAGAAAGCAATAGCACATGAGTGGCACTGTCAAACGTCACTTCCATCATGTCTCCCAACAACACATGGGTCAGTGCAGGCAGCACACATGCAGGTACCGGCATGGCACATGCAACAAACATTTGCATCCATGTCCAGGGCACTGTAGAAACATCTAATGGTGGGCTGAAACTCACATGCATCATGGGACATGCTGATCGCATGCACACGCATCATCGGAGGGTCATGCATCTGGCCCCGTATACCCAAAGACACAGTGGATACAAGGATGAGTAGGCTGTATCAGTGAATCAACACATCGTCAAGGAAATATGTGACATGCATCCGTGGCGCACACACTACTCAGACACATTGACGTGTAGATCATGCATGTCCATGACAGCAGCACATATCTCGCACCCCAAACATGTGAAAGTACAGACACAGGCATGCATACATGTGTGCATTCTGCTCCGCATGATGCATTGTGACACATACACCATCCATGTGGGTCACGCCTGACTGGACTCACATGCAGCACCATCATGTCCCTGCACACACACATCCAAACATGACCCATGTCACACATGCAGCCAAGTAGCTAACTACCAGCACAATGCAACATGCACTGTTGTAAACGTGAATGCATGGCCACTTACAACTCCAGATGGGCCTGCATCCTGAGGATGTGGTGGTGAAGCACTGGGCGAATGCGCTCCAGGACCCTCATCTGCTGGGTGGTAAGCTGGACCTGGCGCCCCACCTCAGCTGCTGCTTCCAAAAGGCGCTGGGCCTTCTTGAGTGTCCTGGATTTGTAGTCCTCCCAGCAAATCTAGACGTGTTTGATGTCGCGGGGTGCCACCTCCTCCGCGTTGATGGCATCCACTATGTCCTTCCAGATCCTCTTCCCTCCTTCCTTGTCGGCGCGTGATGGTGTGAAGAGGGCATCATAATGCCCCAGAACTTGCTCCACCAGGATACCAAGTTCCTTTTCACTGAAGCTGGTAGCCCTCTGCCTCTCTGCTGGAGGGTTGCCACTGGTGCCGGAAGGTGTTGTGTCGGACATGGCAACCCCCGAGGCAGGTGTGGGTCGGCAACTGAGTCCTTGGGCTGGGTTGTGGAGTGATGGAACACCAGTCAGGAGTCTTCTGTTCCAGCAGGGGTGGTCACAGCAACTGGACCCCTGCATATGGCAGATGTGGAGGCACAAAATGGCAGGGCACAGTGGAAGCAGGCAGGCAGGCAGCAGCAGATGGCTCGTGGGAGGCTGCTCGGGGCTCTGGGGGGCAGAGGTTCGGTCTTCTGGGCAGGAGCGTGGTCTTCCGGGTGTTGTCGCGTGGCCAGCTTGATACCGAGTGATTTGGCATGTGAAAAACACCATGTTTGCGTGAATTCCGAGGAAAGGCCCTTGGCGCGTAGGTGCATACGTGACATATCGTGCACAAGGGCATTTCCATCGGCACGGGTTGAAGGTCCCACGTGGGTTTCAATCGCTCTGTACGTGCTTTTCGTGGAAAGCGGTGCGTGTGTTTTCCGGACGTTGGGGTTCACACGCAATTACTTCACAGCGGCTACAGTGCATACTTCTTCTTTTGGCGTGTGTGTTGGCTACACGTTCTTCTTCTACACACAAGGTAGATGGTGAGTCGCACATGCTATTTTTCCTACTGCGGGTGTTCCTGTTAGTCGCGTACCCCTTTTTTCGGGCATACTAGCCTGCCTGTTGATCACATACGCATTTTTTTTGTTCCTGGCTGCCACAGCGAACTGCGTGTGTTTTTGTACACGCAAGTGGGCTACAGGGATTGCGTATCTCTTTTTCTTGCTTTTTTGGGATGCCTGAGCGTTGCGTGACACCTCATTTCTCCTAAGGGGCCACAGAATGGGACATTCATCGTAGCTGTATATATGTGTTTGTTGTTTGAGCGCCTTTTTATACTGCGCGGGGACACTTCTGCCTGCCTTCGTGTGGTGGACGTGTTTAGGCCTGTGCGTGTCTTTTGGCGTGTGTGTGTTTCCCCAATTCAATTCCATGAATACGTGTAGTTCGTGTGCGTGTGAGCGTTCCGTGTATTTCCCAGCAGTACTCATTTTCACGCATTGTTCCCCATTCCGCATGTTCTGCCCCGTGTTCCACCCCCTTTTGGTGTGTGCGCTACACATTGCGTGCTTTCGCTGTGCGTGTCGCAGACAGCGTTCGGGATGTGCCAGTGACTTGTGCGCCCGTGTGCGCCCGTGTGCACCACGTGTGTATTTGGCACCCAGCCCAGAGAAAACATGCGCAAGGCCTTCCATGAATCGCAAGCGTGCGATTTGCACGTGTGTGCCAGCTTTTTCATGCTTGCGCCACAAATTTCGGCGCGCATTTATTCCATGAATTACCCCCTCTATCTCCAACACAGCTGGATTGGAGAAAATGTTAACATTGTATCTAAACTGCAGATTAATTCTAAAACATAACCTTGACGTAGAACAAGGTTTAGTGAATGGAGCAATTAGTACAGTTGTTGGCTTCCAAACAAACCCACATGACAACAACATTCCATTTGTCAACATGCACTTTGAAAACTTGCAGAAGTTAAGAAAGTAGGCAGCACAATAGAATGATTCCTTTTTTTCAAAGACATGGACGTACGTAGAGAAATATTCTCTCTGTCTCTTGCATATGCTGTCACTATTCACAAATTGCAAGGTCTAACCCCAGATCACGCATTGATTGACATTGGCAGCACTGTCTTTAAAAAATGTATGAGTTACATAGCACTTTCACGTCTACGTACACTCAAGCTCTATTCCTAGTCCACTTTGATACAAACAAAGTCAACAATAATATTCCTTGTATCCTAGAATACAACGGGCTGTGTGCACTGTTCACCCACCATCTACATATGTACCCTGTACCTCAAAAAGCAAAACCTTTAAAATGAAAAGTAATACAAACAGAACCTCTAAGAAATCTTCCAGCAATATCACCAAAGAAACAAACAACAACTGTTACTCCATCTAGCAATACAATGTAACTGTCTAGTGGAAACACAAGTGCATATCCATCAGAAGACAGAAAGACAAATATTCCTTCTAAAGAAACAAGGGCAGGCCCATCAAATGACATAGAGAAACAATTCTCTGGTCCATTTAAATTTAGCAGCACAACTGGAGTAAATTGCTATGCAAATGTATCAAACAATATTCTCTTCTAATTGCCACCAATTTTTCAGAACATTTACTTAAACGGCTCACTATAGTTGTGTTTACAAATGCTTTTCCTTCATAGAAATGCCACAAATAATCCTGAAAACACTTACAATGTCTCAGGTATAAGGCAAGAATTGGACTACTTTATATGAATGGTAAAATTCACAATAAACACACAGGAGGATCCTCAGGAATTGCTAATGTACTTACTACAAGTACTAGAAACCAAAAACATACCCATAAATGAAATGTTCCATATTTCATACACATGGAAACATACATGCAGTCTCTACAACATGTTTCACAACAGAACAACCCTAATGAACGATCTGTGCATGTATCCATACCAAATTGTAAATCGTTTCCATTTCACCAGATTCTGCAAAATGCAAATCCTGGCATATTATGCACTTTTTGCAATTCAGACAACCTTTCCACCATACAAATAAACTGACATAGCCAACATCTGATACTAATGCTTTTAAGGTACAATGCAGATGGTACCAAAAACAACTGAAAGGTCACTAGCTTCACATACGGCCAAGTATCCATTGGGAAGAAAACCTTCACAAAAGTAGAAATAATCAACCACACCGGTGCCACAACCAAACAGGCCACCATACTGCATATGTCAAAAAAAGAAGTGGTTGGTTTGAATTTAATGATACATTCATTACTCTAAAACATAGGTTACCAGCAAATCTAACAAATGTCTACTTAATATTCCTTAAACCCAAATTTAGTCACTTAACTATAGCAGAATAAACAGTTAGAATAGGCCAACTGCTATCTAACTAATCCATAATGCTACAATACTATCTTTAAAAGGCAAAATAGTTAGAATATGCCAACAGGTATCTAACTACTTTAAAAATACCCTTCATTGTACTGCACTCCAAATGCACCATCACAATTCTTCTTACTACAAAACTTGTTCTAACGGCCCAATACACCAAAAACTATCTAACCACTTTAGACATTCCCTTAATTACAACACACTTCAAATAAACATACTGTCAGACTTACACTCACATAAATGTATTTGTTATTTTTTAATCCTCTATGGAGTTCTTTTTCCTAATGACCCAATGATTTTTGAATATCAGTACAACTGTGTAGAACACACTAATGTTGTACAAACATATACATAGAATATACTGATTACGAAGGTCTAAAAGTACATAAATATGTTCAATTTTATGCAATTAAACATTTTAAACTATACTGCTTAACATATTCTACTGTTTTTCAGAGAAAGAAGCAAATATTCCACCTTCATTACTGTCTGCAACTAAGTAACCCTGCCAAATGGAATCCTATGTGTTATCTTTATAAAGAAACAAATACAAATTTGATAAGCACTACCCTCAATTGACTACCATCATAAATACTATTTACACTTTAATTGTATCATTCCACCATATTACAAATACTGTATAATCCCCTTACACTACCTATAATTACTATAGGGTATATGGCCAGTGTCCAGATTCTTGGGGGCTTGGCTGTAGGTCAGGCCCCCAGGAATTTGGCCAGTGGCCACAACCACCACAATATAATGCAACCATATAACAAGTACATCCATTACATGTTGAAATAAGGAAACTCGCCCAGAACGCCCTCCCAATTCAAGTGATGTCAGCAGACACCAAAATTGACTGAGGCCTTGACAGCATCTGCATTTATTCACCTATCCAAACAGCTCCATATAATCTTTATTCCACGCCCCTAGCCTTTCCAGACTCTCTTTCAGCCACCAAATGACCTCAAATGTATTTCCCAAGCTATCCATTCACCATGATGTCCGCAGACTACAGCACTGCCCGCGGAATACTGTAACATCTGCACGCCCTGTTTCCACCCATAAAAATAGCCCCATTTCATCCTTTTTTAACTCCCCACCCTTCCTGTCACCAAATAACCCCAAATGTGTTTTCCACACTGTTTCCCCACCATGATGTCCGCGGCCAGCTATGGCTGTCCGCGGATCCACGATGGTAGATGTATCTGAAAATATGACGCACCTCACACTTTTTCACCATCCAATCAGCAGGCGCATCCGAAGTCTGCGGACATCACAGCAGCCTCTGGACCAATCAGACTCATGTCTGTGGAGCAAACAGGGAAGTGAGTCCATGCACTCAACCCAGATATCACTATATTTTGCTATCTATTTTTGGGCAGCTTTCGGAACCATGCTGCCACTCCTGCCACAATTTTGGTGAAAATGTGTCCATCTATGGACTAAACCACACATTTTGGAACCCCACTATTACTTTTCCCCCCATGGACGAAACCTTGACTTTGCAGGGGAGCATATACTTTTTTGCAAAGTTTGGTGAAGATTCGTCCAGGGTGGGAAAAGTTATGAGCCACCCAAAAAGAAGTGCTCTTCCTATCAGTTGAGCAACTTAACCATAACTACATGGCTGCTACCACAGTCCCTGTAATAAATATATATATATATATATATATATATATATATATATATATATATATATATATATATATATTATATATATATCTATATATATATTCAGTAAAAAAACGTTGTTAAAGGGACGTAATGGTTAAGTTGCGCTACTAAAAACCTATGAAATTCAGTAAAAAAAACTTGTTAAAGGGACGTTATGGTTCCAAGTAAAAGCGAAAAAACCCTGAAATTCGCCAGTTATGGTAAGCTAAGCAACCATAACTCGCGCCACCACCGTGCATTGCTAAGACTAACACCCACGACATCAAAGATAACATCACAAATGTCATTGATGACATCACTGATTACTGAATTTCATAGGTTTTTAGTAGTGCAACTTCACCATAACGTCCCTTTAAAGTTTTTTTCAATGAATATATATATATATATATATATATATATATATATATATATATATATATATATATATATATTCAGTGAAAAAACTTTGTTAAAGGGACGTTATGGTTCAAAGTAAAACCGAGTGGCGCGAGTTATTTTTCATAGCTTACCATAACCTGTGATTTTCAGGGGTCTTTCGGCTGTACTTAAAACCATAACATCCTTTAAACAAACTTTTTTTAATATCACGCAAAAAATATACAAACATGGCGTGCAAAAACCAACTTCTCACAGATGGCTTTACACAGAATGTTGCAAAGTAAGAATTTATGCTCGTTCACAGTGAAGGTCAGCTGCTTCCATTTTTTTCTCGGGCCCCGGAGAGGCTCACGAAGCGGACTATAAGGTTGTATTGTGTTTTGACCTTGACAGACAGAGATTGTGATGAAAGACTTCTCTTGAAGGAGTGTTGCTAAAACGTAAGAGAAGATAAGGATGAAATTTATGAAACAAAACCACTTTTATATACTATATCACTATGCGAAAGATCGTTGGCACACGCGGAGTCGTATTTTGGGACTGCACCACTCGTAGACAATGGAAATTGCAATTGTACTGTAAGTAACCCTTTAGATTATTTTATACCAAATATAATTACAATAGCGTAGCATTAAAGACCGCTCAAGTTGAACTTGTTCGTTGAAAGTGGTATAATGTTTTCTACCGCTCACTATCACCGCCGAATTGATCCCCTGTTGTTTAGAGGGCTCTGAAAAAGGCAGACGACACAGGGTGGGTTAATACAAATAATTTAACCGGTCTATAGGCGGTCAAGCGCTCTACTCGCTGTGCCACTTCACTGTAGCCTGTCAAATGGCACAGCGAGTACAACGCTCGCTTTGACATCCGTGCACAGCTTGCTAACGCAAGTTCGAATCCCGGCAAGGTCAAACTCAGCCATTCATCCTTCCATGGTCGATAAATGAGCACCACACACCGTGATTAATAATAAGCACCGCTTAGATACCTCATGGTTCTTAGCGCTATATGAATGGGAAAATATTATTATTTTATTATTAACATACTCCGTTGCACTATCTTCGATAGCAAATAGTTTCACGCCCTAATAAATAAAATGATAATTTTTAATGAAGATCGGCTGGTGAGACTAATTTATGTTTTTTAACACAGGTATGTGGCCCCATTTTGCCTATGTCACGGTTTACAGACTCCAGCGGATGGGATTTTCAACTGCCAGGTGCAGGTCCAAATATGCAACTTCATGACCCTCACCATTTTATGGGACAATCGCCAAGGACCAATATGCCCTTACGCAGTACTAGCAGCTACAAACAACATACCAACCAATAGGGTGGTCTAATGTCTCGTTTTTGCAGCAACCTTGCGATTATCAGAGCGACCATTTACTGCATTTTTCATAAACCAACAGCCTATCTACCGCAAAGGAACAACGCGTGGCTCCAAATAAACTTTTGCTGATCGACAGCAGAGACAATAGCAAATCGCTGAATATTCACTAAACATTTCATGTGAAATAAATGTACTTTACCAAATGTACAACCTGCTGTTTACTTTTAAACTACAGTTTCATATTCCGAATTGTGGTGCACTGAGTTGTAAGCTGATCTAACACCCTCTGTACCGCAAAGGAACATCGCGTGCCTCAACATGAACTTTTGCGGATCGACAACAAAGACAAATGCAAATTGCTGAATATTCTCTAAACATTTGCTGTCAAATAAATGTACTTTACAAAATGAACAATCTTGCTGTTTGCTTTTAAATCACTGTTTCATATTCCGAATTGTGGCGCGCTGTGTTGTGACATAATATGTGTTGTCTTCCGGGTTCTGTGTAAAGTCACTTAGGACTGGAGAGGACTGGGCGCGTTTGATGACGCACCCTGTAACGTCACAGAGAGAGGCGGGGAATATGAATGCTTTGATAATATCAGGTTTAGGGGCGGGGATATGATTTAGTGTCGCAAAAGCAAGTCAGCCAGGTCAATAGCGCCAGTCATAGGATTATCACATAATGTCAGCGCACACCGGCCGGATTTATCGATTCTTTAGTGGACTAAAAGTCGGTTGACGCCCATAGGAAATTGTACTATTTGCAGACAAAAGGAGCGGTCTTAAAACACTTTCACCCTGACAACGAACTATACAAACAACGTTCTCAGAACACCCCCATTTTGTGTAATTGCAACCATTTCGAGACACCGCGAGTGTTCTTAGAACACATTCAACTAGACAGATTACAATATGGACAGCCTCCTGAGGACACCCCCAGTTTGTGTATTTACGAACAATTAAGTACATCGCGAGTGTTCATAGCTAATTTTTACCTTCCTTCCGAACAAAAATGACACATACTCTGTCCTCTAAACACCCCACCATTTAGTTTATTTACAAAATGTCAGAACAGCCGTGTTCTCCACAGACAAATCGAACGCAACAAAAACGTCTAGCACATAAATAAAATACAACTGTGAACCTATCTCATACTCCCCCATCCTCCCCAAAGACTTCTACACACCAACACACTCTACTAAATACACATTTTGAACAAACTTTCACTGCGGTGTCTGCGGACGTCCACAAATGCAAGATGGCGGGCGCGACAGAAAATCTGACGCGCATCACGCACCACGCCGCCCAATAAGTGAACACGTCGCAAGTCCGCGGACATAACGCAAGCCACTGGGCCAATCGGGTTGCTGTCCGCGGAGCGAACAGGGAAGTCCATCCGCGAAGAGAACACAGATATCACTAATTTTTTTGCCTTACATTTTGGTCATTTTTTAAAAAACTACTGGACGGATTTACACCAAATTTGCAAAAGCACGCTTTCGGGACCAGGCCGCCACTCCTGCTGCAAATTTGGTGTAAATCCGTCCAGCGGTTCGGGCTGTAGCCGTGCGCAGAGTTTTTTCCCATTCAGTCTATGGGAAAAAAAAAAGTTTTGGGACCCCCCCTATAACTTTTCCCCCCCGTGGATGAATCCTCACCAAACTTTGCAAAAAAATTCAGAGTGGGCCATATACTTTTTTTGCAAAGTTTGGTGAGGATTCGTCCAGGGGGAGCGAAGTTATAAGCCGCCCAAAAAGTGCTCTTCCTATGGAAACACCAACTTAACCATAACTACATGGCCGCTACCGCGGCCATGTAATATATATATCTATATATAAAAACTTTGTTAAAGGGACATTATGGTTACAAGTAAAACCAAAATACCTCCGAAATTTGCCAGTTATGGTAAGCTAAGCAACCATAACTCAGGCTACCACTGTGCACTGCTAAGACTAACACCCAGGACATCAAAGATGATGACGTGTTCACAAACACGTGCGTAATTCTCAATCAGGTCCATGCTTCGCAGACAGTTCAGAACTGCACTTTCCACTGATCTAGGAACTTTCAAACTCAAAACTCAAACTCAAAATGTTCCCTTGCACAGCTCCTACACCTATTATTACTCATTATCCATTAGCAATATAGTAAAGAGCACATACTTGGAAGAATATTTGCAAAAATGCTATTTATCTTAGAAATGGCATCAGCTATTGCCATCCCTTCTCCCCAAGTGCCACCACCACCACCACCAACTGTAGGAACTACACAGCATAAAAGCACAGTACTTCCAAAGACAATGAAGAGGATGACGAAGATGAGGTAGAGGAAGTGCCTACCTCTAGCACCAAGAGAGAATCATGGGTGTGGCAGTTCTTTACCACTGTTGGTAATGTACCAAAGACTAAAGCTACCAAAGTGAAATGCACTGTGTGCAATGTTGTACTCAGTCGTGGACTACCTAGACAGTACTCGTACGGGACAATCTCCATGCATCGCCACACACAATCCAACCACTGAAATGCTCTCAGAAAACTTTTATTTTCTTCACAAGGCTGTCTTCCTCCATCTCATCTTCCTCAGCCAATACTGTAACCACACAGCCTACTTCTGTCGGCCCTAAAATCCCACCAGCTACCTTGCAAGCAATAAAAGAGGCTGTTGATCCATATATTTCGAACACAAGAGCCCTTTGTATACATTACAACACACCACTCTGCAGGGGGGAGCAATTTCTTAGTGTTTTTGAAGGAGCATGAGAAACACTGCCCCCTACCTTAGATGTAACACACATGCAACATCTTCCCCTGTTCACCTGCCCCTCCATTTTAGTGTTGGTGTCTCTTCCCTCATTTCCCTCCCAACCTTACATTCTATCCTCGCCTGCAAAACAAACAACTAAAAACCAACAAAAAAAGCACCTTACACAGTTAAAAAATAGAACTAAAAATAAATAAATAACAAAAACCTAACAAAAACAACAGATGCGCCTTCTGCCATGCAAAACTCATTCTACTCAAATGATGGTACATGTTAATAGGTTTTTCTCATCATGAACCTTTTTGCCTGGCTTTGACACTGTACGTGCATCCCAACATTCCCCACTTTAGTTAACACGCAATTAACTAGCCCAGCTTCCTCCTTTCTTCTATAGCCATCATCTTTGGCTATGCATGCCCTATACACATGGCGCAAGCCCCCCCTTGGCCATATTCTTCTGGGGTACCGTCATAAAGCAACACCCTCCATCTCCCAGTAGATTAGCCCAGTGTCCTACATAATTCTCTGTGTGTGCTCAAGGTACCCCAGGATCCAAAACTCTGCTCTATTTTCACCATCCTTGGATTTGTAGCCCCATCCCATTTATCAGTCTGGGGATCCTTGTGTTTTATGAGAGGAGGCGTTCTGCCCACTATAAATGACACCATCATCATTGCACTCTTTGGCAGCATCTCCATACAGCATCTCAGGATCAGCTGACATGAACAAAAAAGCACAAATAGAAAAACCACAATAGGAACTAGCATCTTACAGATATTTCTTAGCATAACCGGGTCCACAAAAACATTGAATCATACCAGTCATCAGCATCTACTGCAGCTTCTTTCACCATGGTTATCCTCAAATTATTAGGGGTCCCTATCTCATGGGTCAAAGACCCATTGTATGCATCATTTTGGGGAATATATACATGCAGCAAGACAGACCAATTTTCTCCCCCCCCTACTCCTGCCATAGCCTTGAACAAATCCAGAATGTATCTGTTGTGGAGGATATAAAGCAGGGTCGGACTGGGACAAGAAATAGACCCGGACACCCAAGAAAAAGTGGGCCACACCTCACCTCAAAAAAGTTGGCCTCCCCTTGCCTCATGACCCTTGACCTCTGATGACATCAACTGACGTGATGTCATTTGAACCCAACCGAACGTGACATCCAGGGAAGCGATGAAACATGACCTTTCACCTCTTGACAAAACAGGTAGTGGCATCAAATAGCATTGTTCTTAAGTACACTACGAAAAGTATGGTTATGATTTCACAATTGTGATATTTCATACAAGAATGGATCACCATATGTATCATTAATATCTGTGTGTATAGATCCATATTGTCAAATTACTGTGATGATAATATGTTATTGTTTAGCACTTACGCTTAAGCACTTTTTTATAGAACAAATATGCACACAATATCACCCAACCTGTGTTGGTACTCATTTATCGACCACAGAAGGATGAAAGGCTGTGAAGGCCTTGCTGGAATTTGAACCTGCAACCTGCATATCACACACACATCGCAGCAGCGACTGTTCAACCCACTGAGCTATCATATCCGCTATAGTAAAATGAGCAATTACTCTGTAGTGGATACCATTGAACTGGTAACTGAGATTTAACAGCAGACCTGGTAAGTTCATCTGCAGGCTTAGTGCAAAGTAGGCCGCATGCTGCAGCAGCATGTGAATGATGCATGCATCATGATTTATGATGCACACATCATGCATGCAAATCAATCATCAAAGCAAGGTGCTTTGATGAATTATGCCGTTGCGGGTGCTTTTTGTTTGTGTCCCAGACATGGGCAGAAACCGGCCCCCAGGGACTGCACATGATTTCGGCCCGGCCACGGGCCGAGTGGCAGATGGGCCAATACGGCCCTGGTCAGAAATTTGATTGCCCGTAATTTAGTCTTTATTGATTTTGAACCCTGCTCCGACTGTTGTGTCAGCTGAAGCATCTCCCACACGTTGACCTGCAGCCACTTGGTGTTTGCTGCAGTCTGGATATCTGGCTCCAGGAGGGATGTGAACAAAGTTTCTGTTTTGATAAATAGTTTATACTGGTCTGGGATCGTCTTCAACTTATCAGATGAGTCTTTGAACAGATAATTCAATCTTTTCTGATCACAAAGCCTTAATGAGCAGTGGACACTCTTGGTCGACGGGGGCATAGTTGGTACTAGGGATGGCACATTTATAACAGTCAGATGGGTCTCAGGAATGACCAAAACCGCTGAATTTAATGTGGTCAGTGAACATACACCCCTCAATGACGGCAGTTGTTGGTATGTGTATTGTCCACACACCCAATACACATACGTTAATGCTGCTATGCTTTCCGTCAGGTCAGGGATGAAGAGTGTCTTATTACAGTGAATGTTTGTTCTTACAGGTACAGTACCATTTCCTCGGAAACAAAATGAATACTCTGCCGGCCTTTGAACTTTTGCTAGTTACTCTCTCACCTCAATCAATGTCAATTTTGGCACATATTTCTCCATGTCCTGCCACAGTACAGATTTCCATATACCACTAGATCTTCTGAGAACCTCAGTAGTCCCCCTCCCCCCGGCTGCACAGCTCACTACTCCTGCCTCCCATCTATCATTGGAAACAATGATCCTTCCATGTTCAGAAATCTTCTTCATGAACAACAGGCGTGTTCTTCTTCTTGGCACATTCTTCATTCTCTGTCCATTATTACTGCTTGGACCGTGTGCCCTTGGAAAATACTTCATACTCTGCACAGGGCCATGTGTACTAAACATTGGGCTATAAGAGGAAGCATTTCTTCAGGTATGAACAGCTTGGGTGTGCCTGTCGCTTCAGGTATCAAAGAGCATACATTGCGGCTCTCTTTTTTCATCTCCCTCCCCAATTTGCGCATGTGATTATACCACATGTTGTCCGATTCAGGGTGGTGCACATCGGAATGATGTCCAGTGTCATCCCTTTATACTGATTATCTTCTCTATTTCGGCCTCTGTTTCGTGTCTGTGTTTGTGTCATTTTCATTTCCATGTCCACACCTCCCCTTTATACACCCCCACCATAAAAAATAACCACAAAGAAACAATATATTTTGTTTGTCTAGCAGCAACTTGGATCTGGGCCTCCAGGTCAAGTACCTGGCATGAAGCCCTGGGTTAACGTTCACCAGGATCTGGACCTGTAGCGGTGTCGCATTATATCGGCTATGAAAATGGGCTTCCACACTCTGTCCGGCCTAAATGTCCTCCCCACCTTCTTCTGGCTCTAGCTCCTCATATTATCCCACCCCTTCTGCATTAATGGCAGCCATAATGCTGTCTATGACCTGCGCCCTGAACACCTGGGACACGGGGCCTATAACCCAGACGCACTGGGAGATCTCTATACTAAAACCATGGAAACAGATGTGCATAAAGTCACCCCCCTAGTACTTTGCAAAGCCAAGTCTATTTCCAATACCAATTCTTGGTTCACTGAGCACCCCCACAGCCTAAGAGCAATCAAGTGTCATTCTGAAACAATCTGGATAAAACATCTTACTGATGCCCACAAAGGGATTTTCAAATCTGTACCAAAACCTACAAACTTGACATCGCCCAATATAAAGCCACTTGATACAATGACAGACTCGTAAATGCTAAATCGCACACTTAGGAATACTTCACGCTCCTTAGAGAGCTTGAAGCACCAGCACCAGTGCCACTGGACATTATCAAAGACAATACCTGGTGTGCAAATATCCAGGAAGCACTACTAAACAAAATCACTACCCTCCAAGCTAAAATCCTAGCTAAACAAACTTCCCTCAAAGCCCCTTCACCTCACCTGCCACTACCTACCGCCCTGACTGAAGTACCCTTCCATTTCCGCTGTGTCACTGAAATGGAAGCACAGCAAATATTAACCTAAAGCCATCCAGATGCAAAGGGGACATCTGATTTGCGTCAGTCATCAAAGATAGCACCTTCATCAATTCCTCTTTTGCCTCCAGCAGGGTCCCCACCTTGCTGAAAGAAGCATGAATCCTTCCACTGCTAAAAAAAACCTTCACTTGATCCAGCCTCGCAGAGTAACTACCGACCCATTACAACAGTGCCATTCTTGCTAAAAATACTTGATAGAGCAGCCTATATATAAATTCAGCACTACTTAGAATCCAATCAAATATTAGGCCTATGCCAATCCGTCCAAGGTTCATGCCTCTCCCCCACGCTATATAACATCTTCACCAAACCCCTTTTAGACCTCCTGGACTCAATAGACGTCGCTTATATGAACTACGCTGATGACACACAGATCCTGCTATCCCTCTCAAACAACCACACAGAAGACTTGCTCACACTGAACACAATTTATTCTACTATCCAAACTTGGATGGCCTCGAATTGTTTGTGCCTGAATGATGAAATAACAGAGATCTTGCTGGTTGGTTCCCCCTCAACCCTAAAAAATCTCAGTCCGCTCTTCGCCAATTTCAGCATTAACAATCTTAACATCAGTGTCTTGGCCTCAGTGTGCCTTAGGTGTCTACTTTACTCTTCACTCTCTGTGACACGCCAGGGAAACGCTATTGCCAACTCAGCGGCATACACCACTAAGCTCATTAATGCAACCAGACCCTTCATAGCCCCAGCTAATGGCCTCACTATTGCCAGAGCCAACATCTGGGTAATACTTGACTACTGCAATGCTCTATTTGCAGGCACATCTACCCACAATCTACACAAACTACAAGTGATCCAAAACGATGCTATCAGAGCGGTCCTCAACATCCAAAAAAGAGAGCATATTTCGGAAGCAAGAAGAAATGCAACTTGGCTGACAATCAAAGAAAGGATCATATTAAAACACTTGCCATCATACATGAATGTCTCTCCAAGACAGCATTGCCCAACTGTCTCAAAGTCTTATCAAAGCTCAATACTCTAGACCAGTAAGGAAAGCCTATAGGCACAGACTAATCATCCCAATGACCAAGAGATTAAAAAGTGGAAGCTCGAGTTTCCTTCATTTGCTGCTCTCCACTGGAACTCCTTCCCTTCACATTTGAGAGCGCAACAATCTTACTGGATCTTCAGAAATACTCTGACAACTTGGCTATTCACCTAAGGACTTCCTAACCACTTCTCTCCCTGGTTTTGCCCACTGTCATTCATTTATCAGTACTTGGTTGTAACAGCGCCTAGATGCCTGAGGGTTTTGTATGCTTTAAAAATGTAAATAAATAAATAAATAAACACATAAAAATACTTTGATGGTCAGAGTCCCAAACTGCTTATCAGTAATCACTGAAAAGGGACTTGTATTGCCTCAGACCTGGTCACCCGGATGCCATCTTCCTTTGCATGGACGTTGATAGCCCTCAGCCTCACCCCCTTGGTGGGGACCCATGATGTACCAGCCAATGAACAGGTGAGGGGTAACAGTGGATTTTGAGAGTTCCTGGACTGAGGATGTGATGGTCAAATGGCGGTGTTGGTTTCCAGTTGAGGCATATGAGGTGGACAGGGGAATAGATGGTGTTGCAGCAGGAGGTGACAGTCTGTGGTTTTCAAACAGCCACTCCAGGCCAGTGGAAGTGGGCAGCCAGCAATTACAGATGACCAGGCAGCAGGAACTCTGATGCACAGAAGGCAAGGAAGGTGGACAGGCAAGGCATAGGTACCACCGAGGAGCACTATGATACAACCGATGGACGAAAGCAGAGAAAACGCCCTCCGCGCATGAATTCCACAAGGCACGCTATACAGGCTGCACATGCGCAGTATTCACACATTCGGATATAAAAAAGGGGGCACAAACATGGATTGCATTTCATCCCCCAATTGCAGGGGGTGCTGACATGGATTGCATTTCTGTCAAGCAAATACAGAGGGCACATATGCAAATAAGTCTGTGTGACTCAACTGCATGCAGTAAGAGCTGAGGAAAGCACAACAAATGAGAGGGACCAGCGACAGAAGGAAAAAGAAACAGGGAACGTGAACAGGCCATCAAAAGAGAAGAGACAACAAAAGAAAAGGGGCCACCCAGGAAGAACATTTTTACATATGAGGAGCTGGCCATCCTCACAGGCTGCGTGGATCTCCATACTTGAGCTATCAATGCCTTCTAAGTTAGAGAACACACACAGCTATTTCAGCAGGTGACTGATAAGATGAATGCCTGTGGAATCGAAATTCCAAAGAGATATTTAGGCACACGAGATATCAGGCTAGGAGAATAAAGGAAAAGCTGGGGAGGAATGTGAGTTCATCCCAGGCAACAGGTGAAAGATCCCCCAGAAGGAGGAGCTGACCCAAATGGAAGATGTTAGCAGGTCGTGGGCATTCGAGGCATCGACACGTATATGGCCACATCTGGTGAGTGACAGGAGTGCGTGAAGGCTTTGTTGTTGCAGATTGTTGTAGATTAATTGTAAGCATATGTACAGGGCACATTATTCATGGTCCTTCTCCTTCTACCCCCATTGCACATGTCCCATGTAATGGTGTGTTGCACACCTTATAAAGGCATCTTTCAAGGGACAGTGTACCAACGCTGTCCTTTCAACCATAAATCTGTCTTTGACACAAGAGAAAATGACATCCTTATAAACTTCCCTTTGAATGCAACACACATGTAATAGAAGCCAATACAAGCGCCAGGTCTTGGGATGGACATGCGGCCCCACTACAGATGTCTCTTTCTGTGACAGGCTTTACTGCTTGTTGTCCATGTGTGAGTCTTGTGTTGAGGAAGCCATAGCAGCCACTAACTGAGGAGGTGGCACAATAGATGGATCACATGTCATCTGGAGTCCTCTGTTAACCCACAAGCCTCAGGTGCCCGTTTGGAATGTGAGTCACCATGCCATGGCACTACTGTGAGGGGCAACCGTAGGCTGCCTAGTGGTTTCCAATGTGCCCATGTCCAGCTTTGACCCACAAGGGACCTGTGGTAGTTGCATAGAAGCATGGGCAGTGAACCTATGTTATGTATGAAGGAGAATGGGGTAATGAGGTTGTAAGTCCCATATGACCTAGCATGCATTTGGTCGTTGGAAGGAATGACGTGTCCTTATATTATTATTATTATTTTGGTGGGCCTAATTTGCATATATGACACCAATCTTAAATCCGATGATGTCAGAGGTCATTGCTTCCATGGACATACACATTTATGTAGGTATGGTGATTATCCTTTAAATGTCTTGATTCAAGGCTGTGTGTGCATGATAGTGTACTGGGTACTGTTTAGCGTGTGGATGTGTAGCACAGTTTCTCCATTCATTTGGGAGTGTATCACATGATGGCCAGTACATTTCCCCAGGGGCCCAACTACTTACCTGCCATTTTAGATGTGCAGCCCAACACATTAAGTGAAGGACCACCAGTGCTTTCTGTTCACCCATAATCAGTAAGGCATTTGTTCATTGTGCTTTTTGCATTGGATGGTTGTCAGTGTGGCCACAGACCAGAATAGCTAAGTAACTGTGCATCTGCCATGTGTATGAGGAGCACGTGTGCTCTGTCACATGACCAGACCTGGGTGGATTAGAAGGATAGGGCCTTAGAGGCCAATCCTCATACACTGATTCTCATGGTATTGTCTTCAAAAGCGCCAGGTATTGTCTGTGAAAAGGCTACAGATTTTGGACAGTGTCTCTTCTAATCTCTGATTGTGGGTAATTGGTCCGTGCAGTATTTGTAAGGGGGGCAACCTAGAGGGCTGTAACATTGGGAGAAAGGTATCTACTGAGGTATAGCCAGGTAATGGGATTCAGACTGAGAAAACAAAGAATGAGTACTTGCAAAGGAGGGTTGTGTCAATGGGGTTGTTGTCAGTCTCCTTGGCATGTGTACATTTAAAATGTCATGGCAGAAACCTTCACCACCCACCTCATGTTCACTGAATGTTGTGGGTATGGCTCCATGATATTGGCTTTGCACGGTGTACACAGTGAAAGAAAGTTTTGAGTGTTGGTAAGGCATTGCACGTTTTAGGTGTGGTGATGGTACGATATATTGATATCCGCCATTTCCAAGGTCGACACACACATGTAATAGTATGTATGACATGTGCGTGGACGGAGCATTGCAAATAGAATGTATGGTTGCTTTTCCAGCATGTGATGTTCTCCATGTGGAGGCCGTATGGGATGTTAATAAGGGGGCATTAGCCTGTTAGGATTCAGGTGATGCTGGGTTATTGCTGTACATTGCAGAAACATTGTAGCTTATGTGCATGGCTGGTGAGCTGCATGGTAGTTGTTATTTATCCCTTTCCAAGATAGGATTCTCCAGAGAAGGATTAACGTACACAGATTACAAGCAAAGGCCAGATAACAGTGTCAGCTGAACATCCCCAATGCTTGAGGCAATAGTGAGCAGGCCGGACAACTCAGCCTCCTCAAAGAATCTGGATAATCATGTGGATGAAATATTTGGTAAACCTATGCATGGCCCTAAGCTCATATGCCAGGATAAGGCGTTCTCTCTGTTCACGCAAGCAGTTGGGTCAACGGGGCAGATTCAGACTCGTTTGCCGATGTCTGGTGTGACCATTGAACAGCAGGCAACATCTGCTAGGGGTGCCTGGGATCACTGAGATCCAAAAACCAAGGTCGAGTTAAAATCATTCGGACAAAGAAAGTGAATGGAATGAGAAGCTCCTTCCCAGTTACAACATCTATAAAAGGAATAGCCTGCCAACCACGCTCAGACTAGAAGCCAACTTTCAGATTTTCACAAAGAAATTAAAAACATTGCTCTTTAAATAAACTTATCTAATATCTTGAGCTAGATCACTTGTTCCCGTCCTGTTTTACCCATAGTCCTCTGTCTTTATGTCCGCGCCCTGATGCCTGTGGGCTTTCGGTGCGTAGCAAGAATAAATACAAATACAAATACAAATACTGGGGACATGTGGGGCAAGACACAAATGTGGTTTGCTTTGGTGTGTCCACAGCTGCTGGAGCTGCATCTGGGTTTGCACCATTGCCACCAACATCAGTGAAGTACTCAGTGAAGGGTGGGACTAGTATATCAGGTTCAGGACATCGTTCACAAACTGTTTGCTCATTACAACATGGCAGGCGATTTTCATAACACCTTCTTGGGCTGTGCACACTTTTGTGCCAATTGGCTGGCAGCCAATCTAACTGGGAGGAGTTTCTGCCGTCACGGAAGATCCTAGAACCATTGCTGGAGAATATGACCCATATGTGCCATGTAGTGGTAGCAGCCATTGACGAGATTCGGCATGAGATTAATGCTTTGAGGGAGGACATGCACAAGGACATGGTGGCACTGAGGGAAACTATGTGCCAGGATATGGTAGTATGGTGTGTTCACAATACAGGGTGTGCTTCATTCAAAAAAACTTTGGAACACATGGTTGCGGGTGGTCTCTGCCTGCACTTTTTGTCTAACTTTAGGCAAGGATGTGGTATGATATGATATGACAAGTCATTTATAATATGCCTGTATGCAAGTGTTTCTAGGTGCGACAAGACAAGCTACAGAAGACAGAGGGAGGACAAGACAAACAATCTTACTAGGCCTTCTGTCATTCAGATCGTGTAAGAGTGAGAATGAGAAGTGCAAGGTGAAAGGGAGGGGGGAGCAAAAGGGAGAGGGGGGGGCAGTGCAGCCAGGGCAGCACGGCTCTGGGTTAGTGCAAGGAGAAGAAGCGACTGTAGGATTACAGTTACAGCCCCTAAGGGCATGGTAGGTCCGGAGGCAGTGCAAGGGTGACTGATCAAAAAAGAAACTGGTCCCCAGTGAGACTCTGAGGGTAGCCAAGCAACCAGTTGGTACTGCAGATAGGTAGGTTGGGTAGGTCAGCAGGGGAGGGAGAGAGAGAAAGCAGAGGAGATGAGGAAAGTTCTGAGCTGCTTCCGGAACTGTATGTGGTCCGGCTCAAGTTTGACAGGGGCAGAGAGGCCATTCCAGGGGGAGGCACCTGCAGAGGAGTGAGATCTATCCCCACTCTGTGCATGGAGAGGTATCTAACCCTTAGTGAGTTGGAGGTAGCTGAGCAAAGTGCTTGAGAAGGAAGGTATTTTGGAATAGAGCATTGGATGTAGTGTGGGCCCAGGCCCCAGAAATCCTTTTGGACAATGCAAAGGAGAAACCTGATACAGGGATAGACTGTGTCCTATTGCACTGGGGAGATAGGTGTATTGTGTGCCAGCTGTGTGGTGAGTAGTATGTGGTTAAACCTGATACCACTACATATATGTGTCAAAGAAAATATTGACTCCACGACTCTGCGCCAGTATTTGTGGTGAAGACAGTTTTTTATTAACTATTATTTCATATAAGTGCCCATTCGTAGTGATTACACGTGTTTCGGGCTCAACTGCACCCTTTTCAAATCAGGGCAATTTCCGATTGCACTTGTTGGCTTATTCCTCAAAGCATCAGTATTAGCTAATTCAAATGGGCTTAGTCCCATGTTCCATGTTTCCGTAACAGATTGATAGACTCATGTCAATGCATACAACTACAGGAACGATGCCATCACATTATCAGTGTTCAATCCAGTTACTGTTGAGTTGATGTGACAGATCAGTCGTGCCTCTGCTTGCCGTAATGCTCTAATCCTATCCCCTCCTCTTTTGTTCAATGTGATGTGTGCAATCAAATGAATTTAATATTAGTCTCCACATCCATTTGATGTGACCTTTGTAAATGTATTCCTAATGGCAGAGAAGGGTCATGACTCCCAATCTTTGATAGATGCTCACAAATCCTCGTTCTTAATTCCCTCTTCGTAATCCCTATTTATATCTTGCGACACACAATGATGATACCATACACCACATATTTCATTCTACAGTTGATGCCTTGCTTGATTTTGATTGATTTGTCTTTAATGTCTTTGAATTATTTAGTTTTCTCTGCTGCATATTTGCAGATTGAACAGATACCACATCTCCTGAATCCTATGTCTTCTGTTTTTAACCATGTTTGGTGCCTAGTTTATTTAAATTCTGGCAATAGCGACAGACTAATTCGTCTTTTCAAAGTATCAGCTCTCTTGTAGATCATTAGTGGTTTATCCCCCACAAATTTACTTATATGATAATCCAATTTAAGCAGATGCCAATGTTTCTGTAATGCCTTGCAAATTTTCTGGTGATCCTTAGTAAATTGATTTATGAACATGACTTCCATCGGTCTATCAGATAACGGTTTTGACTTAATTTGTAGCGTGTCTTGTTGTTTCAATTTTTTAGTTTTATCATATGCCTTTTTAGTGCATCATTTTGAATAAAGTGTTAATTGCATGAAGGAGACAACTAACATTAACATTGTTCTGCCCCGTCATGCCCTCAATGCATCAATTCAAACATGTAGTTGACAGTATTAAAACTGGTAAAATCGCGTTCAAACTTGTTTTTTTCCATCATACTTTGAAAAAATGGTAGCAGTATCCTGCAATTAATGAATGTAGGTGTTTTTACAATAGATCCATATAGAATCTGCCTGCTTTTAGCTCGTCTTTAAAAACGTTAGGATTCTTTAAGATTCCAATGGTTTAATTGCGGCAAGAAAATGTCATATGTTTTTTTGGGAAGCAAAATCCCATTCTGTGCGACAACTCAGCCTGCAAAGACTACAGACCCACACTGTGCCGCCCCCCCAGAACTCTAAAATAAGGGTTAAACCAGGTGGCACCCTTTAGCACCTGTTTTTTGGCACCTACTTTACAGATGGTCGGGACTCAAATATGAGCACGGTAATCTTCAGGTTGGTCGAACCAAGAGCACATACTAGTGTCTGTGGAAAGGAGCTTAGTTTTCAGTGCTGTTCATATGCACATGATGTGTGCACCATGCTGGCGTTGACCTGCAACAAGGGTGCATGGCTCTGTAGTTATCTGGTGAAGAGGCAAGCCCATGGGAGATATGTGTCTCCATATATTTTGCCCTTTTTACTCCAATATAGCAATCACGGTATATACACAGGAGACTCCCAGAGCTGTCAGTCCAACTCCTAATAATAATGTTCTCGATATGATCTTGGTACGGACTTGAAATCAGTATAAACTCCTATGAGACCACTTGCACAACCCCAACCAGTGGTGCCCACTGTATTTTACTGGCAGCTCACAATTTTCGATCTGGCCACCAGGGATGGGTAGCCCACGATATAGACGAAGAAATGTTATGCATCTATTAGTGCGACTGATGACGATTGCAAGGAAAACTATCATGTGCATGCCAGCCTTAAAAGTAGCGCACTCATCGTGCAGAAATACTGAAACACGTAATGAGGTTATGCTGTAGCCGTCCATCAAAAAGTCGACGTTGAATATGTTTCCTGAATCCTGTTAGAGCCCTATTTGTTTCCTTCCATAGATGCGTGATCTCATACGTGGAAGCAATGCCTTGTGAGTGGGAGAGCTGTACCTGGCTTCGCTGACTGTGTCCGGTAGTAACATCTTTTTCTTCCGGTGCTACATACTTTCACTTTGCTCCATGTCTAGCTCACTGAATTGACCCTTGTGAAAGCTTAAACCAGCAATACATCCGCTGTAGTATGGAGCTTCTCCACTGCTCCAAATGGTTCTTTATTTCATGGTAAAAGGGCCTGATTCACAGAAGCGTTTTATTGAACCCATTGAAAAGGGCTCTGTGAATCAGGCCCCAAGTCTGTTTTTCTTCACAAATATATCAACATTTCCACCATTTCCACGTTGCTAATGCTGTTTTGATTCAATTTGGGGTGACAACTTTTGGGTTCTCGCATGTTTTCTTCTGCATTTTTATTTCGGGACGATCTCTTTAAAGAAAATAGAGCGTTCTTATTTCTTTGCATTCTTTCAGCAGTCCTGGTGCTGTGAAGGCATCTTTTCCCTCTCCCAATCAGGGAAGAGCCTGCTGACGTCACGTGTCCTATCCCATTGGCGCAACCCATCAAGCGATGCTTTGGCCAGTATCCTTTTATTAAGATTGATGGCAACTTTTTGCAGCTTTTCATCACATGACACAACGGAGAGGGTGGAAAGTGCTGACGAGCGCGCTCTCCATTCCACACAGGGGCTTTTTCAGCATGTTGTTTGGGCGCTTGGCTCTTCATTACTGCTCTACACCATCAACAGACACATTAAAGCAATCAGCACACAGACGCACAAAGGGAACGCCTAGGGAAACAAGCACGCGAGCACAACAAGCCTGAAATCCACACTTAAAACGAGAGTTTCAGACTGGTTATGTATAAAACTCATTTACATGTGAACTGCATTGTAATCGAGTATGCACGTTTCATCATTCAGTGATCAAACTTCAAGTGAACCTGGATTTGAACAAGATAAAAAAAGAGAGCAGCGAGAAAACACATGTCAGTTTATCAAGCCAATCAACCAATCAGAAACATTTGGGAATAAGGTTTCAAATAAAAAACATCTTGTAATATATGCTTCTATGCAAATGCTCACAGTGACTCAAAACATAGATACCTGGATAGGCACCTCTTCAAACACAAGTGTGTGTGTAAACCCCTGGGCATGTGATTTGGGCGATTGGATGGATAGGATAATGGGCTCATTATGAGTTGGGGGACTGAACCCTGGTAAATCTGCTGAACTCATTTACTGTTACCACTGTATTAGCACGTTGTAACTGGAAAGCACGGTCAGAGTGGGCGATGCAAAGAGGAAGACATTCCAAATAAACAGGACAACAGGAAAGAGGGATTCAGCAGGAAAGATAGGCCAAGCCTCAGCGGAACATTCTTTTACAAGCCATGGAAGTTCACTTGTGTTTGATGAAGACCAATATTAACGCCTGATTCCTTCCTCGAGACAAAATCAGATAAAAACAAGAAAGTGAAGTTCAGTGAAGAGAAAAAATGGACAATCACATTTGAGAAAGAAGAGAACTTGGAGCAGGGTTGCCTCGCCCAAAAGAGAAACTGTAGCCTAAAAGAAGTGTGACTAACAGAGTGAAAGTAAAGAATCAGATTACCCAAAAATAGCCCTTTGTCATGAGACCCAGAAAGAAGACAATAAAACAACTGATCAAGGGACCAAAACATGTATGCCCTGATAGATATGATTTCACTCCATCCAGAAGCATTTAGAGCCCATCAGAAATGTGTCATCAGCAGTTTTTTCTCTGCTGAGAGCTTGGTGAGACTGGAGGGACAGAGATGGGCGTGTGAAGGATGTGTGAAGGTTTTTTCCCCTAGCTCTGTGGCTGCCAGAGAGCTGGAGAGTCAGGAGAGCCAAGTTTTTGGGATCCTCACTGGAGCAACGGAGGAGATGTGGAGCAAAGGAGGAGGCTGGCTGACGGCCGCTAGAGGACAGCAAAGTGGGCTGCTAATGGGTCCAGCCCCGGCGAGCTCTGACATTCCAGCTCTCTGAGCCCCTGCTCCTACCTACAAGTAATGACCTTTCTCATTATACTTCTCCTCCCAAGCTGCTTTCCATGCAAAGGTAAGCCCATTGGCATAGTGGGGGCTCTCTACGCCCCAGAGATATGGAGGCATCGCTGCCATATGTCCTATGGGTGGGGCCCTTCAGACTTAAAAAAGAAAGTTTCTTTTGGAAGTCACTCTTACTTCAGAAATACATTGGGCCTCATTATTAAGGGCATGGATACCTCCAAACTCGGTTCCGGGTCTGGGTTCCTTGAATGGGGAAATGCCAGGCCATTGCGACATTGGAGGGCCTGGTATTTCCCCATTCAGGGAACCCAGACCCGGTACATCCCCATTCCCATTTGTGCCCCCATAGGGCTCAATGGGAATGGGGAGGATGCTAACAACGGGTACGTTGATGCCGGGCCCGTTGTAAGTATCTTGGCCTGCTCGTGGGACCTGCTAAGGACGCCTGGTTTCCTTAGTGGGACCCGCGAGCAGACCTCGTAATGAGGCGGTAGGGGGTTAACTGCGCCGACAGCTCTACCGGCGCCGTTAACCCCCTACCACCAGGGTCGTAATGAGGCCCATTATATATGTTACAGAAATCATTTTTTTGAAGTGACTTCAAAAAGAAATGATATCTTTTAAAGGTGAGGGCACCGTCCCCCACATGAAATGGAAGTCTCTGGCTCCTCTGCCCATGACAGGAACACGCATTCCTGTTGCGTAGAGCAGTGAGCTGGAGGCCTACCTCCAGAGGAGTTCATCAGTACGAGGCCACATTTGAAAAAGGTAAGAAGATGTATTTTGTGTAAATCTATGTGCGTGCATGTAGGAGTGTGTGTGCATATGTATATTATTTGTGTAAATGAGTGAGTGTGAGATGCATGGGTGGCTGTGTGCGCGTGTTTGATTGTATGGTGACTGGGTGCACATGTGAGTATTGTGTGAATGTGTGTGCTTGTGATTCATATCTGAATTGCTTACATCTAATCTTCATTACTCCTATCCTTACTCATCCTCGTCCCAGTACTTATGTATGTGGCACGTTGCCTCATACACAAGTACTGGAAAGAGGAAGAGGGACATGTAGGTAATGCCTGGCTTAGTTACCTGGAATCTTCGTTACTCCTAGCCCACTCTTCCTCTTCCAAATACTTACATATGAGACAAGGTGCCTCATACGCAGGTACTTGGATGAAGAAGAGGGATGTGTTGGTAATTCTGGGGAGAGGAGCGGATTTTGGGTGTTAGTGTAGGGGGTGGTAGGGAGAGGAGACATGTCGGGAGGGTGGGTGGTGGTTAGTGCACTAAATTGTAATGGTCATCCATGAAGAATCAGGAATGATATACGTTATTAGTGGCTATACTTGCATTTTGGTGCAGCCAGTCTAGTTATTTCTTACTGTTGTGTCACTTATTTTAATGGGCTTCCATAATAAAAAAAGCATGATAAGTGTTATTACCTATCTAGACTGATATTTGTTGTAACCATTCTAGCCATTTACATTTGTGGAATGGCATATGTTTCTGGGCATCTATCATCAAATAAGCATCCTAAGTGGTATTACGTGGCTAGACTAACATTTTAGTGCAATCCGTTAGCCATTTCTTGCTGTGGCTTGATTTGTTTTTTTACTGGGTATCTCTGATAAAGCAAACCTCATCAGTGTAATTACCTGGGTAGACTGGCATTTGAGAACAGCCAGTCTAGCCATTTCTTACTGTTGCATTGGATATTATTCTGAGAATCTGTGGTACAATAAGCATGATACATGTTATTACATGCTTTAATTGATTGGCATTTTGGTGCAACAAATCTAGGTATGTATTACTGTGGCATGGCATGTTTTACTGTTTTACTGTAATATGCTCATTACGTGTCTATACTGGCCTACATTGTCCAGCCATTTTGGACATGCTTTCTTACTGTGGCATGGCATTTTGAATAGCTAAGCATTACATTGATCTTTTTAATTTCCTGTTGTTCAGATCCACCTTTGCGATAGAATACATGTAACACGTTCTATTGCTGTCTCTAATATATAAAAAATAACAAGACTTTTGTGGGGACAATTTATAAAACCCACCCCATAATATTTTTGGTATAGTTTTTTATCAGTTGGTGTATGTATGATTGACAATGTATGTTGATTAATGTTTGAATGTTGCACTATGAATGAAAAACCTTGTGGTATGACTTTTTTGGCCTTTTTTTAGGTAACTTCATGCTTTCCTGCTATGTTATACAATGATGAAGTGTTTAGCGGTATGTGATTAATTGACACTATTATGAAATATTGTATCATGGCAAATACATTTTGATACGTCATTTATAAAATAAATACGTCCTCTGGATAATTTCTTTCAGTATTTCATGTTACAATAATACTCTGATCCAGAGTGTAGAGTTTCCCTGCGTCTTTCAGAGTTCTCAGTTTTAATAGCTAACCATCACATTAATTAAAGCATCAATGTTCCTCTGCACTGTTGGTGACTTGCATGTATTGGATTTATTAATTGGTTTTACCCTACAAAAACAATTGGAAACGCTCTGGCTTTTCAGCCAAAGTTTCGCAGAAAGTATGCTATATAATGGCCAATTTTTACCCAGTATTCAAACATTTATCTTTGTGGTGGGGAACACACCCAAGAATTCCCTTCGGCTGGTTTGAGTTCACTTCTTACGTCCGGTCACCCTGGTATATTTGTGGGAATGTGCATGCCCCTTCAATTAAAAAAATTCCCCAGCCGCAACTGGGTGAGTGACTGGTGGATGAATGGGTATAAATGTGTGCGTGCAAGCTGGGGCCCAGGCAGGGGACATTGCAATGTGGATGTTTTCTTACATGTAATACTGGCATTTTTGGGTAAAGTCAACTAGATGAATGTTATTACATGGAGAGGTGTTTGGTGTGGGGGGTGGTTTATAGCACAAAGCAGTAGACAGACTGTACATTTTGTGTAGAATGGAATTTTGTTACTCGCATATGGGTCAAGACCACTATGATATGTGCCCTTAAATGGTGCAGTGAACGCATGTGTGCAGCCAAAAAAGGAAATGTTTCCTTACTGCAGCAGGGAATGTTTTTGCCACATTGAGGGCAAACTCCACTTGAAGAGTATCCTTAAATGATGATGGGGCAGTTGCCCAGGCATTTGTGTTGCCAGCAATAACATGCTTTCTTCCTGTGGCAGGATATTTTACTGGCATCAAGGGCAAAGTCAACAAGAGAATGTTCATTTATGGGGGATACTGGCAGGGCCAGTATGAACATGTTTTCTTATTGTATCACTATTTTTTGTAACATTACTGGCCACTCACAGATATGCCTGGTACATGTGGGTGTCCAGAGTCAGGCAAAGCCCCCTTGTTTCTACGCTAAGTGAAAGAGTTAAGGTTTGGTTAAACACATATTTATGTGTTTCTCCCAGTGCAGTGCACGCGTGTCCCTGCAGCGGCATGATCATCTTGTTTATAGTGCATGCATGATGGTCCAAACCAGACCACAGTGTGGCCCGACCCATGCCTTATTTCTTTGCTTGGTGGTGTGGAGCCCTCAGAAAGGCTGGCAGAGGGGCAGATGTTGTGTTACACCATTGCTAAATCCATGGTTTTCAAATATATTGCCCACCATTAACTCTTCTTCTCAGTCTGCTGTCTAAGTACAATCAGTGTAGCTGTGCTAAACAGATACAGGAGTTCTTGTGAATGTTTAAAAAAAACAATAACTGAAGCAGGACATATGATGACAAAAAAGACTTGACAAAAAGAGGGGAATCAATCTAAAATCACTTCATACTGGGTTCAAACAAGTGTTTGGGGAAACCCTAAAACTGTTCAAAGTACGGATTTTACATCCCAGATAAATGCACTCCCCTCATCTACACCCTTCTCGTGCTTAATTATATAGAGAACTTATGGTCAGTGGCTGGTCAGTGGTTGGCCCAAATTGATACCCCACATTGTAGCATTCACGTCCATCAGGAAAGAAACCTAAAGATGTTGCCACTATGCACTACGGCTAACTCCAACAACAATACCCGCTACGAGGAAGATGTGGACACTGCAAATAACCAAGGTAGATCTGATGGTCTATCCAATTCCCCAAATCTTGATTTATTCCTGAGGCCTGAAAGTAAAGAAAGCTCTTTTAGCCAGTCACCAGTCAATGCTATATTTTGTGCATTCCATTTGGGCCTCGATGCGTTAGTAAAACTTTTTGAGCAGCTTAAAACTGAAGTTCATACGCAAGGGACTACATTGGAGTCTGTAGGAGAAAAAATGGAAGCCGATGCTACTAAATCAAGAGGGATCTCTATCGGTCTTACATCAGGGCACTCTGGTAAACGATTCTGAAGTCTTGCTAGTTGTTGAAGGGACTATATTCAGTTCTATTACCAATTTGGTTCATGTTTACACGAAAAATGAAGAGGACATCATCAAAGTAATCAGGTCTCCCCTTATGTCGACAAACAATGCAGATGAGGTCTGTGAGCTGTCTGTAAACTACCAATTCTGTCACAGAAAAAGGAAAACCAAACCTAGAGGAAATACGCATAAATAAAGAAATAAGAAATCATGTAAACATACAAAGGAAAATTCTAATAGTAATATACAGGCTGTTATTAGAAGCTCAACCAATTCACCATTGTGCAATACCTTAGATAGGGTTCTGGGAACTAGTATTGCATCTGCTCAAATGGGGGAAAAACAGAGCGACAAAATAAACTCTTTAGAGATAGGTGCTCTGTCAGTGAAATCTAAGAAAGAAAAATCTAAGTTAAAGAAACAGCCGAAACCAGTTAAACCAGCAAACAATAAAGACTTGAGAATTACGTAGAGGATTGATCATCAAGATGTCTCAACAAACAACCATGAAGATATAGACTTAATGAATTTAGAATAGAATGATTGGATTTGAATCAACAGACTGCCCTGACTGTAAAACCCCAGATTATCGATGAGGAAACGTTTAAAGCATAGCTTATAGTAATGAGCGGTTATACAAATTCCTTAATGGCTTCAGAATGGAGACGTGATCAGGACTAACCATAACATACTACCATAACATACTTGCTGCCACATTGCTTAGCATACACTTTTGATGGAAGACATTTTTCAAGACAGGAACCATCTTCTAAATAGATCTCAAATCGTATTAATCTTTTACAATATATCTTGCTTACGGCTGATTACCACATCAGATATATTGTGGGTCGAATTGATCAACTTGACTGACATACTGAAAGTCAAATTACATTTGTCATCAGGCCTTGTCACCAAAATGCTTCTATAGTACTAGACAACTTGAGAGCTATGGGCTTTGATGCAATTCCAATAGAAGAGCTACCATGGAAGCTTACACTTCCTACTAGAGGTATGGTCTCTACTCCCGCATCCTTAGGCAAGCGAGGGTATAAGGGATCACAATTTTGCAGTGAAATCCCAAGACTCCTGTCAGTCAAATATCTCATTGGAAACACATTTTCCATCTATTGCCTATCAAACTGTGACCCAACAACTTAGGTCCTCACTGTCCATCAAATGTGATGCGTTGTGAGGTATGGACAGAAGAATAATATGAACTAATGATGGGGCCAGAAATTACAATACGCATAATGATTGAACCTTGTTACCAAACGTTGCAACCTCTACCAGGGCTATTCTTTTCTCTGTTCCAGCTCTTTAGCAATTATTCCTTGAAACCCCTTTCCTGGAATTGTAGAGTTTTCAATCATATTCTAAATAATGTACACTCTCTTCCCACATTTTCCAACTTTGGCTTGATAATGCTGCAAGAAGCTTGGCTGACTGTGTCTTTGTACATTGATGGATATTCCACCTTTAACAAACATGCCACACTCGAACCTCTAGGTAGGCCCAAAGGGGGGCTCATGATGGCAATTGGCAATAATCAGGGAATTTCTGCTGTGTTTATTAACACTTAATGTACTGGCCTCTTGCCAGTGAAATGGATCCTTACCAGGCCAAATACTATTTTAGAACTGTTGGCGATAAATCTTTATTGGAATGAGGTAAATAATTCACACGTGGTTCTTATTACAGACCTTTCAGAAATTGTTCAAATTTGGTTAACTAATTGCAATCTAAATGGCATTATAATAACGGATGATTTGAACTGTATCTGTGGAACTAAAGGTGTTCCTCGGTCTAGTTCTGCTCTTGGGAGAATGCACAATCACTTAAGGAAAAATATTGAAAGAGGTAAACGTTGAATGGAACAAATTAATTTCTGGGGTCTCTCCTTAGTGGAGCCTAGAGTAAACATTCCCCCAGATCAATATGGATACTGCAGGAGGGGTAGTTCTTATTCCCTGGTTGATTATTTCTTTCTTTCTCATATGCTTATTGAATTGTGTTACTACAGTTACAATATATTTTCACTAATTAAGTGATCAGGCTTTTCTTTCTTGCAAATTAGAAATTGGTTCTCTGGGCCTTGTCAAGGCTAAAACACCTGGCCTTTATCTCACCAACCACTCAAGTCATTAGCGTTTGTTGGAATCAGAGTACCCTAAAATATTTAAGAGTATTTTAATAAACACAAAGTACCCCTCTAAGTTCTGCACTAAAGCAATTGTGCAGACCACTGTTAATTCATCAACAAGACAGTGACAGATTGTATAGATTTGGATTAAAAAAAGGTAAATGTTATAGTTCTATTCAATTTCTACATGGTAACATCATGAAAGCTAAGAGATACAAAAGAAAGCCAGTTAGACCCTTGTATAAGAAATATGTAAATGATGCTTTGACCTTCCAAATTGAAAAGCAGAAAACATGCTAGCACCATCAAAATGGGATGAAAAGTCATAAATACCAGATGTCAATAAAAGATAGTAAAATGATTCTCAAACATATGTATGGAAATAATCCATATATGTTCTGAGCGCAATCATGAATAGCGAGACCACATGCATTTGCCCTGATTATAGTGTAATTGAAGCCGCTTGGTTCTGCCAACTGTGCTAGTCGTTTCGCAAAATTCCAAATGTGCCTTTTGATCCATAGTCAATTTCTAAAAACCTGCCATCACAGATTCAACAAAGAGGCCATCTATAAAACAATCAAACAGTCTAAGAACTCAGGAGCTGTTGGCCCTGACATGATGGCCCATGTGACACTAAAATATGTACATTATTTATGGGCAGAAATATGTTTTCCTCTTTTTGCTGAAATTATTCAAAACGATTTGGTACCGATATCATGGCATAAAGCTTACATAAAAGGGTGCTAAATCAGACCTAGAAAACTATAGTCCTATCACAATATCATATTTTGCTAGCAAAATCATTGCGGGGTTGTTGCTAAAGGAAATTTGGGTCAAAATATCGGACCATAACTACATTTCAAAATGGGTTTCATAGACAGATGGGGACTGCGCTAAATGGCTTCACGTCTTTATTACATGCAAATAGCCACTTGAAATATGGAAAGATGGTGTATATTGGTAGTATGGATTTGTCAAAGACCTTTGACACTGTCTGCAGGGAGTTATTACGGTCCAAATATTCAAATGGTCGATGGCGCAGGGCTTGCTTAAAAATATCATGCTTCTATATAAGGAGACAAAAATGCAAATTAAACTCACAAAAAGTGGTACTCTTTCTCATTCTGTATCTTAGTCGATTGGACTATGACAGGGGTGCATTTGGCCCCCATGTTATTTAATTTGTATCTTTCTGATTTAAATGAGAAATGGTGAAACATAAACTGTCCCCAGGTGAAACTGGGCACAAGCCTTATCCATTGGTTGACCTTTGCAGACGACCTTAGGCTGTTTGACCTAATACCTATAGGTCGCCAGCGAAAGCTTGATGCTTTCTCGGAGTATGCAGAATGAAGTAATGTAACCATAAATCCACATTATATGATATGATAGGTTATTTATAACGCGCTTAATACCCAGAGGTTTCTAAGCGTGGACCCGGGGATTGAACCTGTGTTGCTCTGTGTCGTCTTGCTTCTAGGATGATCACGTGTCCCCTGAGATATCCTCCTGAGACCACCATAAATCAAAAGTAGATATTTTTACTAAATTGAGGTCCCCAAAAGTAATGACCAGGGCAGTGTATAGCTATAGACATGATCCAGACGCGAAACGTATATATTTGGGCTTTGATCTGATTTAATGGTGGAAAGATTGAAAAGCAAACCTAACATGTATACTCTTCAGCTTCGAAGAATATACCTAAAGTTTTGGAAATTCTCATTAATACCTGTCAAAAACATCAAATTCCACCCTTTCCATCCACTCCATCCGTTCCATCTACTCTGTCCGTTCCATCCATTCCATCCACTCTGTCCATTTCATCCACTCTGTCTTTTTCATCCACTCCATCCGTTTCATCCACTCCATCCGTTTTATCTACTCTATCGGTTCCATGTCTATTCCTCCCGTTCCACGTCCACTCTACATGTTCCATCCACTCTACTCGTTCCATCCACTCTATCCACTGCGTCATTCTATCCACTCCATCCATCTCAACCACCCTGTCCACTCCATCCGCTGCATCCACCCCATACATTCCATTCATTCCATCATATCCTATCCTGTGGATAGGATCAGAGGTTTTGAACATCAGGTAGTATAGTCTCATTGTGTGCTGGGGGATTCAGGCACATCTTTAATGGTGGTCATTGGTGTTATGGGAAGAGCCATGTTTTTAGTAATTTGCGGAATGACAGTCTTCGGTGTGTCAGATGTGCGGTGGAAGTGAGTTCCATAGAGTGGGGGCCAAGGCTGAGAACAAGGATCATCCAATCCTGACCAAGTTGGTGGTTGGGATAACTACCGGGAGGGCGGAGCTTGATCTTAGGGTGTGGGGTGGGGGGTAAGGTTTTAGCTTGTCTTGCAGGAATAGAGGGCTGGTCTTGTGCACTGCATGGTGAGTGATGCACAGGGTCTTGAAAGTGGCCCTGCGTCCAACTGGGAGCCAGTGAAGTATTCTGAGAGCTGGAGAGGTGTGGTCTCTTGGGCCCAGTGCTAGTAACATTTTGGCGGCAGCGTTTTGCACTCTTTGCAGTTTAATAAGGTGGTAGGCCTGGACTCCGAGGTAGATGGAGTTAGTATAGTCTAGTCTTGACATTACAATAGACCTGACAGCGGCAAGTCTATTAGGAAAGGAGAGGTAGGGAAAAATGCATCTGAGAATTTTGAGATGGTAATGACAACACTTGGATACGTTGTTGATTTGACGAGAGAGGGTTAGGTCAGAGTCCCAATTGCATCCACGGTTTTTCACTGTGAGAGAGGCAGTGGGTGGTTTGCCCATGGATGGGGGCCAAGGTAGAGGGTGGGGGAGAAGCTCAGGGTTGCCGCACACCATGATTTTGGTTTTAGTGGGGTTTAGGAGGCAGTGGTTTGTAGTCATCCAACGGTCGATGTCAAGGAGGCAGGCAGCGAGATCGGGCTGGGAGTTGGGGTCTAAGTTGAGGAGTTTCAGGATGATTTTGTTATCATTGGTGCAGTAGTAGCACAGGATATTGTGCGGGCAGATGATTCTAGGGAGGGTGGACATATAGAGGTTGAATAAGAGGGCTGATAGGCATGCTCCTTGTGGTACTCCGGTATTGACTGGGCAAGCGGTCGAGGCAAAAGTGGAGAGGAAGGTTATTTGTTTCATGTTGTTGAGGAAGGAAGCAATCCATTTGAGGGCGTTTCCACAGATCCCTAGGGAGTGGAGGCGGTCAAGTAGGATTGAGTGATTAATTGTATTGAACGCTGCAGAGAGGTCCAAAAGGATTAGAGTGGCGCATTCTGCAGAGTCAGCAGTGATCTTAAGATCATCCCAGATTGAGGCCAGAGTGGTTTGAGTTCTGTGTTGTGGTCTGAAGCCTGGTTGGGCAGGTCATGAAGGTTGTTGGCTTTGACAAAAGCATTTAGTTGGGAGTATGCAGTTCGATCGATGAGTTTTGCAAGGAATCTGGTATTCGAGATGGGGCGGTAGTTTTTGGTGTCGAGGGGGTCGAGGGATTTATTTTTTAGAAGAGGTTTGTCATGTGCAATTTTGAAGACGTCAGAAAAGATTCCAGAACTGAGGTCGTTTAGGATGGTTCTTGCATACTCTCCTGCGCAGGTGGATGAGAATATTTCTTTGAGGACTGAGATGGGGCAGGGGTCGAGGGGGGAGCAAGAGGGTTTTAGAGCAGAGAGAAGGTCAAGAAATTCATCTCTGGAGATAGGTTTGAAGGAGTCGAAGGTGGGTGGAGTTGTTGTTGCAGTAGTTTGGTAGGGCATACAGATTTTGTGGGAATGAGAGGAGGGCCAGTTTGTTGTTAAGAGAAGTCATTCTGTCGAGAGCAGTGGTGTAGAAGTGGTGCGAGAGAGAGTCGCAGAGTGATTGAGATGGGGTAGATTGGGCTGAGGTACAGGTTGGTTTGACGAATTTAGACATTATTTTGTGGAGTACCTTGCTGGGGTTTCCACAGTTAAGAATTTGATTGTTGTAGTGGGCTTTTTTGGCTTTTCGGATTACGGCTTTATAGTGTGGATTGTGCAAGGCGAAGGTGGATCTACTCAGAATGGTTGTACTTTTCCGCCATTTGTGTTCCAGGGATTATTTTATTGTTTCGCATTCAGCTCAGGAGTAAACCATTTAGGATAAGGACCAAGACGTGTGTAGGAGCGGCAAGACGGGGTGAGCGGGATTAGTGAGTTATTGAGGCAGTCGATGGTTAAGGGTTCATCCCGGGGGATGGCTGTGGGGAGTCTGTGATGCAGGGCTTCGGCTAGATCGGGGAGGATTGTTCTTCCGGCATTTGCGGTGGAGGGGGGTGCCTGGTTCAGGGTTGGGAGTGGGGGCAGGGGAGCGGATGGAGAAAGGGATGACGAAGTAATCAGACCAGATGAGAGGTAAGGGGGGCTAGATGTATATGGTTGTGGGAGATGAAGATGGCATCAAGGATGTGTCTTTTAGAATGAGTTGGGCCGTTCATGTGAAGAGAGAGGTTAAGTGCATCAAGGCAGTCAACTAGTGAGTGGGTCATGGGGTTGGTCGGAATGTCTAGCCAATATTGAAATCTCCTAGAAGAGTCAGAGAGGGGTGGTTTACTTGGATGGTGACTATAGAGTCACAGAGGTTGGTTGTGAAATGTCTGTCATAACTGGGAGGTCTGTAGATGATTAGAAAGCTATGGGAGAACTTCAGGGGCAGTGAGCTATTAACGAGAGGGGGATTCACAGGAAGGAGTGCATGTTTCGGAGTCGACGAGTGAGACGGAGAAGTGAGACTTTAAAACGGCTGCCACTCTGCCTCCTCTAGAGGATCTGTTGAGTAGGATGAGGGAGTATTCAGTGGGAAAGGCTTCATGAGCAACGGGTCAAAGTCATCGGAGAACCTGGTTTTTGTGATAAAGACTAGGTCGGGGTTGTCGGAGGAGAGGAGGTCAAAGATGCTATGTGTGTTTTTTGCTACAGGGCGGGCATTAAAAATGATGCATCTGATTTGGGGGTGTGCGTGAGGGTAGTTGGGGAGTGGTGGGGGGTGGCGGTGTGGGTCAGGGCTAGGAAGAGAAGGGGTGGGGGTAGGGTGGCATCATGTTCTGGTTGGTGGCGGAATGGTCTATTGAGGTTGGGAAGAATAGGTGAGTGGAGGAGGGTGTGAGTGGGGGCAGGATGGTGTTGGGCAGGCGTGTGCGGGTTGTCAGGAATAAGGGTGGGTGGAGACGGAAGAGGAATTGGAGGTCTCACAAAGCTTAAAGAACATGTTCGAGGTGATAAACTACAATTCCCAGCATCCTCCCGGGTATTTAGTAGTTCTTGCCGTGCATGCGTTTGGCCAGCTGACACTAATTGGTAACAGCTTATCAAGGGCCAACAGCGCACGGCAGGTGTGGCTTATTTTGTTTGTGAGACGAAGCCATGCCGGAGGATTGAAGAACTTTACCCACGTCTGTCCTTGATTCTCCTCGGCTCCGCGGTCGTGGTGAGAGTGGCGAGCAGCGAGAGGAGGAGACGCGCGAATCCGATGCCGGTGGTCTATGTTCTTCGGAGTGGCATTCGGGTTGATCAGCAGCTGACGGAGACACGTGCTGCTGTTAAGGCTACAACAGATTACATACGAGAAGGCTGATTAGCTTCCCGAACTAAAAGATAAGTGCGGGCAGGGGTTTGGTGTCTTTTGATGCTTTAGGTTTTCTGTTAATTACTAGAAAGAACTCCTAATGTGCCGCACTCAAGTGTATGAACTCTTGTGGTCATTAATCAAGTACGAGGGCAACAAACTTGGGGCACTCTAAAACGTGTCTAGGAGCATGCTATTGGTTTACCATTAGTAGTGTCTGGAAATACACTTCACTCGAGTATCAGTGCTGCTAACTCGATCCTTCAGAGTGTGTGTTTCGTGTATGTTTGGGCTTTGAGCCAGATCCAAGATTCTATATGTTTTATGTTTCGTACATGTTGCTACTGCTTGCCCACAGGGCCATGTGTCATGTGTTTTCATGTGGGAATGACATCCCAAAGTGTGTTTCATTTTTGCTTGCTTCTATGTAGTCCATGTAAGTGAATGACAACCTATGCTTGTATCAAGGGGTATTAAGATATGTAAGGTTTCTAGGATGAGCATCACTAACCTGTATTAAGTGGTATTACTGGTGTTCTGTGGTACATGTTCTGGTTTATGTTAGTACATTTGACATTACACAGGGTAGGGTTTGTTTCCTGTTGCTTCCCCCACCCTATCCACCTTATGCATTCCCTAATCCTGTATCCGGTTTTCCTACATTCCCCTTCCCGCCAACAACCTCACCCTATCCCTCTTCCCCCCATTGGCTGTCACGTGGTATCCTGTATTTAAAAATCAGGTATCTGTGCCAACCACGGGTGGAGGGTCGACTACATTCGGCTCCTGTGGTTCGGGGGAGAGTGTTGACACTTTCCCCCCCATTGTTGGGTACTTTGACATAATAAGCCATCCCCAAATTGGGATACTTACCACCACCTGAGCCAAATGGAGGCGACCACTCTGGCCTTGGCCGACGTGCTCAAGGCACTTCAGGATATTCAAGTAGAGCTAGTACAAGCAGGACAGGAATCGGATACTTTAAAAACACAGGTACAGAGTTTGGTAGCTCAGCGAACCCCGTTGGAGGGGGCTAATGCTGCGAGAGGTTCGCAGAATCAGAATCCCACGGTGATTGTCCAAAATCCTAGTGGTGTCCCTTTGGCAGCACCCAAGCGCTTTTCGGGTGATCCTAGGAAGTACATGACATTCCTGACCCAGTGCAGGCTTCATTTCTTGTGTAAACCTACTGCATTTTAATCCATTCAGGCTAGGACGCCCTTTGTAATTTCTTTTTTGACGGGGGATGCAACTGCACGGGCAATGCTCTTGGTACAGAAAGATGACCCCTTGCTCTACAATTGGGATGGTTTCCTAGGAGAATTTGGCAGGTTATTTGACCGTTTGAGAAGTTTCATTAGCTCAAGATAAGGAGTTGTTAGGATTACGACAGGGAAGTAGGGATTTAGTTACATACGTTACCCAGTTCAACAGGTTGGTAATTGAGACTGAGTGGCCAGTGGCTAAACAAATGGTGTTGTTTTATCATGGATTACGTGAGGAACTGAAGGATGCAATTGCTCAAGTCGAGCCACAACCAAGCACCTGCACAGCTATGATTGACTAAGCTTTGAGGTTGGATCCTCGCATGAATGAAAGGAAAGGAGATCAAAATAGACCGGAAACAGGCCCTTTTGTGCGTTTAGACAGGAGGAGAGGAAGGACAAGTGAAGTGGAACCAAGGCAGATTAGTAGTATACGAGGAGCCTTGTCAGCATCTGAAAAGGAACAGCGTAAGGCTAATAAATTATGTCTCTATTGTGGACAAGCAGGGCATTTCATACGTACATGTCCCAATACCCTGCAGAAAAGTGGATGAGGGGAGAGAGGTACTAAGGAAGCGGGAAAAGAGATGGGCCTGGCTTGAAGGGAATGCAGGTGACAGGCCCGATGAAGATAAAGTTCCCCAGATGGATTGCGAACACAGTGGGGGGTAAGACTTTTCACTTATACATTTTGGTGACGTTACGCTTTGCGTTCACTAAGCAGGAGGTCCTGGCTATGGTGGATTCAGGGGCTATGGGAAATTTTGTGGATATTACTTTGGCAGGTCAGTTAGGGTTGCCTTTGCTGGACAAAACCAAGATAGAAGGAGTGCAATCAGTGGATTGTTCACCTTTGGTATCAGGACCCATAAGAAAGCAGGCTGAAAAACTGGAAATGATTTGTGGACATGGTCATAAAGAGGAAATTTCATTTGATCTAATAGTAGCTCCTCAGTTTGGATTAATCCTGGGAATGACCTGGTTGGTGCTACATAATCCAAAGATTGATTGGGAAAGTCAGACAGTGGGGTTTGATGAGCAGAGATGTCAGGAGCATATTCTTTCAGAAGTAGGGCCAGCGACTTGGTTAAGTGAAAAAGAGTCAGGAGATGTGATTGATGGGGCAATGACAGAGGGAATCCTTGTTCAGTGCCGGGGGTTTAGTGAGGTTTTTGGCAAGAGAATTGATGAACAATTATCTCCGCATAGACCCTATGATTGTGTATTGATTTGGAGGAGGGAGCAAAATTGCCTTGCAGCAGAATTTATGCACTTAGAGAACAGGAAAATCAGTATTTACGAGAATATTTAGATGAGATGTTGGCTATAGGTTTTGCCAGACATTCCACGTCCCCAGTCTCCTCACCTTTATTTTTTGTTCCCAACAAAGAAGGTACCTTACGTACTTGTATTGATTACCAGGCCTTAAATAAGGTAATGATTAAGAACAGATTTATGTTGCCATTGATTTCAGTCCTTTTAGACCAAGTGAGGTCTGCCAAAGTATACACCAAATTGGATTTAAGGGGCGTTTACCATTTGATACGGGTCAAAGAGGGGGATGAGTGGAAGACAGCTTTTAGGACTAAGTTTGGTTTGTTTGAATATCTGGTCATGCCTTGTGGTTTATGTAATGCTCCTGCCGCCAACCACGTATCTGTGCCAACCACAGGTGGAGGGTTGACTACATTCGGCTCCTGTTGTTCGGGAGAGAGTGTTGACACCCCCCCCATTGTTGGGTACATTGACACGGGTGGGCAGTTGGTCAGAGGATGGGGAGGGATTAGGGGCTGGGGATTTGTGTGTGAATCTCATTGCGCTTGGGATGTCAGGTGTGTTGGGCGAGAAGTTGAGCAAGAGGGGTTGGAAGTGGAGTGAGGGAACGGGGAGGGTGGTGATGGTGGGGGGTGAGAGATTGTGGGAATGGGTCGAGGAAGGAGGGGTGAGGAGTAAAGAGTGATAGAAGGGCACCAGGCTCATTTTCTCCTTTTCAGGGTTTTCAGTGCAGTCAGTGTGCGAAAGAGGGTGGGGTGGTTGGATGGTGCTGGAGATGATGCCACTCTTCCTGCCAGGGCAAGGCATGCAGTTTTTAGGGAGGAGAAAGGATGTGGCGGGAGGCGGATGTTAGTTGGTGTCAACGGGAGGATAGGGCAGGGTGTGGGACTGCGCAGGTGGGTGGGTGGTTCAGTGATGGGATGGGGGTGCATACATTGAGGTAAAGGCGGTTGGGAGGGGGGGAGGTATGCTCACAGGGGAGTTGGGGAAAAGGATGGAAGAAACAAGCTTTTGGATGTTTGGAGCGCCATTGGGCCCCTATGGCTTGGGAGTTGGATAGGGGCGGGTGGTACGGTAAGGGTTACTGGTGAGTTCATGGTGGCGGGATGGTTGGGATGGGTGGGTTTGTTTGGGACAGGTGAGGTGGTTTAAAGGGAGGGAGTTGTGCGGCGTGCCAGAGTGAAGCTCTCATTTTGGATTTAGATGGGTTGGAAGGAGTCATGCTCAGAGGACGCTCAATGTTGTTGGCCACACTATCTAGATGCAAAGTTCAAGACAGTAAAAATGTTTTAGGGTGCACTCAATGTTGTTTGGACACACTATCTAGATGCAAGATTCAACACAGTAAAACTTTTAGAGGATGCTCAATGTTGTTTGGGCACACTATCTGGATGTGAAATTCAACACAGAGAAACTTTAGTCTGGGCATGGCTATCCATGTTCAAAATTCAACGCACTAAAACATTTAGAGGACCCTCAATATTGTTTGGGCACACTATCAAGATGTGAAAAACAACGCAGATAAACTTTTAGGGGGCACTCAAACTTGTTTGGTCACACTATCTAGATGCAAGATTCAAAAAAGTAAAACTTTTAGAGGACACTCCCTGTTGTTTGGGCACACTATCTAGATGTGAAATTCAACGCAGACAAACTTTCAGGGCGCAATCAATGCTGTTTGGGCACACTATCTATAATCAAGATTCAACACAGTAAATCTTTTAGGGCACACTTCATGTTGTTTGGGCACACTATCTAGATAAAAGTTCAACACAGTAAAACTTTCAGGGCACACTCAATGTTGTTTGGACACACTATCTAGATGCAAGATTCAACAAAGTAAAACTTTCAAGGCACACTCATTGTTGTTTGGGCACACTATCTAGATGCAAGATTCAACACAGTAAACTTTCAGGGCGCAGTCAATGTTGTTTCAGCACACTATCTAGATGCAAGATTCAACACAGTAAGAATTTTCAGGGCGCAATCATTGTTGTTTGGGCACACTATCTAGATGCAGGATTCAGCACAGTAACATTTTCAGGGCGCAATCAATCTTGTTTGGTCACACTATCTAGATGCAAGATTCTACACCGCAGAACTTTTAGAGGACGTTGAATGTTGTTTAGGCACACTATCTAGATGGGAAATTTAACACAGAGAAACTTTCAAGGCGCAGTCAATGTTGGTTGGGCACACTATCTAGATGCAAGATTCAACACAGTAAAACGTTCAGGGCACCTTGATTGTTGTTTGGGCACACTATCTAGATGCAAGATTCAACACAGTAAACTTTCAGGGTGCAGTCAATGATGTTTGGGCACATTATCTAGATGAAAGATTCAATGCAGTAAAACTTTCAGTGCACACTCATTGTTGTTTGGGCACTCAATCTAGATGTGAAATTCAACACAGAGAAACTTTCAGGACGCAGTCACTGTTGTTTGGGCACACTATCTAGATGCAAGGTTCAACACAGTAAACTTTCAGGGTGCAGTCAATGTTGTTTGGGCATATTATCTAGATGCAGGATTCAGCACAGTAAAATTTCAGGGCGCAATCAATCTTGTTTGGTCATACTATCTAGAGGCAAGATTCAACACCTTAAAACTTTTAGAGGACGCTGAATGTTGTTTGGGTACACTTTCTAGATGGGAAATGTAACACAGAGAAACTTTCAAGCTGCAGTCAATGTTGTTTGGGCATGCTATCTAGATGCAAGATTCAACACAGTAAAACGTTCAGGGCACCTTCATTGTTGTTTGGGCACACTATCTAGATGCAAGATTCAACACAGTAAACTTTCAGGGTGCAGTCAATGGTGTTTGGGCACATTATCTAGATGAAAGATTCAACGCAGTAAAACTTTCAGTGCACACTCATCGTTGTTTGGGCACACTATCTAGATGTGAAATTCAACAGAGAGAAACTTTCAGGACACAGTCAATGTTGTTCGGCACACTATCTAGATGCAAGATTCAACACAGTAAAACTTTCAGGGCACACTCATTGTTGTTTGGGCGCATTATCTATATGCACGATTCAACACAGTAAACTTTCAGGGCACAGTCAGTGTTGTTTGGGCACACTATCTAGATTCAAGGTTCAACACAGTAAAACTTTTAGGGCGCACTTCATGTTGTTTGGGTATATTACCTAGATACACGATTCAACACAGTAAAGTTTCAAAGCGCAGTAAACGTTGGCACATTATCTAGATGCAAGATTCAACACAGTAAACTTTCAGGGTGCAATCATTGTTGTTTGGGCACACTATCTAGATGGGAAATGTAACACAGAGAAACTTTCAAGGTGCAGTCAATGTTGTTTGGGCATGCTATCTAGATGCAAGATTCAACACAGTAAAACGTTCAGGGCACCTTCATTGTTGTTTGGGCACACTATCTAGGTGCAAGATTCAACACAGTAAACTTTCAGGGCGCAGTCAATGTTGTTTGGGCGCATTATCTAGATGCAAGATTCAACACAGTAAACTTTCAGGGCGCAATCAATCTTGTTTGGGCACACTATCTAGATGCAAGATTCAACACAGTAAACTTTCAGGGCGCAGTCAATGTTGTTTCGGCACACTATCTAGATGCAAGATTCAACACAGTAAGAATTTTCAGGGCGCAATCATTGTTGTTTGGGCACACTATCTAGATGCAGGATTCAGCACAGTAACATTTTCAGGGCGCAATCAGTCTTGTTTGGTCACACTATCTAGATGCAAGATTCTACACCGCAAAACTTTTAGAGGACGCTGAATGTTGTTTAGGCACACTATCTAGATGGGAAATTTAACACAGAGAAACTTTCAAGGCGCAGTCAATGTTGGTTGGGCACACTATCTAGATGCAAGATTCAACACAGTAAAACGTTCAGGGCACCTTGATTGTTGTTTGGGCACACTATCTCGATGCAAGATTCAACACAGTAAACTTTCAGGGTGCAGTCAATGATGTTTGGGCACATTATCTAGATGAAAGATTCAACGCAGTAAAACTTTCAGTGCACCCTCATTGTTGTTTGGGCACACTATCTAGATGTGAAATTCAACACAGAGAAACTTTCAGGACGCAGTCACTGTTGTTTGGGCATACTATCTAGAAGCAAGATTCAACACAGTACAACTTTCAGGGCGCACTCATTGTTGTTTGGGCACACTATCTAGATGCAAGGTTCAACACAGAAAACTTTCAGGGTGCAGTCAATGTTGTTTGGGCACATTATCTAGATGCAAGATTCAGCACAGTAACATTTTCAGGGCGCAATCAATCTTGTTTGGTCACACTATCTAGATGCAAGGTTCAACAACGTAAAACTTTTAGAGGACGCTGAATGTTTTTTGGGCACACTATCTAGATGGGAAATTTAACACAGAGAAACTTTCAAGGTCCAGTCAATGTTGTTTGGGCACACTATCTAGATGCAAGATTCAACACAGTAAAACGTTCAGGGCACCTTCATTGTTGTTTGGGCACACTATCTAGATGCACGATTCAACACAGTAAAACTTTTAGAGGATGCTCAATGTTGTTTGGGCACACTATTTGGATGTGAAATTCAACACAGAGAAACTTTAGTCTGGGCATGGCTATCCATGTTCAAACTTCAACGCACTAAAACATTTAGAGGACCCTCAATATTGTTTGGGCACACTATCTAGATGTGAAATTCAACGCAGATAAACTTTTAGGGGGCACTCAAACTTGTTTGGTCACACTATCTAGATGCAAGATTCAAAAAAGTAAAACTTTTGGAGGACACTCCCTGTTGTTTGGGCACACTATCTAGATGTGAAATTCAACGCAGCCAAACTTTCAGGGCGCAATCAATGCTGTTTGGGCACACTATCTATAATCAAGATTCAACACAGTAAATCTTTTAGGGCACACTTCATGTTGTTTGGGCACACTATCTAGATAAAAGTTTCACACATCAAAACTTTCAGGGCACACTCAATGTTGTTTGGACACACTATCTAGATGCAAGATTCAACACAGTAAAACTTTCAAGGCACACTCATTGTTGTTTGGGCACACTATCTAGATGCAAGATTCAACAAAGTAAACTTTCAGGGCGCAGTCAATGTTGTTTCGGCACACTATCTAGATGCAAGATTCAACACAGTAAGAATTTTCAGGGCGCAATCATTGTTGTTTGGGCACACTATCTAGATGCAGGATTCAGCACAGTAACATTTTCAGGGCGCAATCAATCTTGTTTGGTCACACTATCTAGATGCAAGATTCTACACCGCAAAACTTTTAGAGGACGCTGAATGTTGTTTAGGCACACTATCTAGATGGGAAATTTAACACAGAGAAACTTTCAAGGCGCAGTCAATGTTGGTTGGGCACACTATCTAGATGCAAGATTCAACACAGTAAAACGTTCAGGGCACCTTGATTGTTGTTTGGGCACACTATCTAGATGCAAGATTCAACACAGCAAACTTTCAGGGTGCAGTCAATGATGTTTGGGCACATTATCTAGATGAAAGATTCAACGCAGTAAAACTTTCAGTGCACACTCATTGTTGTTTGGGCACACTATCTAGATGTGAAATTCAACACAGAGAAACTTTCAGGATGCAGTCACTGTTGTTTGGGCACACTATCTAGATGCAAGGTTCAACACAGTAAACTTTCAGGGTGCAGTCAATGTTGTTTGGGCATATTATCTAGATGCAGGATTCAGCACAGTAACATTTTCAGGGCGCAATCAATCTTGTTTGGTCATACTATCTAGAGCCAAGATTCAACACCTTAAAACTTTTAGAGGACGCTGAATGTTGTTTGGGTACACTTTCTAGATGGGAAATGTAACACAGAGAAACTTTCAAGCTGCAGTCAATGTTGTTTGGGCATGCTATCTAGATGCCAGGTTCAACACAGTAAAACGTTCAGGGCACCTTCATTGTTGTTTAGGCACACTATCTAGATGCAAGATTCAACACAGTAAACTTTCAGGGTGCAGTCAATGATGTTTGGGCACATTATCTAGATGAAAGATTCAACGCAGTAAAACTTTCAGTGCACACTCATCGTTGTTTGGGCACACTATCTAGATGTGAAATTCAACAGAGAGAAACTTTCAGGACACAGTCAATGTTGTTCGGCACACTATCTAGATGCAAGATTCAACACAGTAAAACTTTCAGGGCACACTCATTGTTGTTTGGGAACATTATCTAGATGCACGATTCAACACAGTAAACTTTCAGGGTACAGTCAGTGTTGTTTGGGCACACTATCTAGATTCAAGGTTCAACACAGTAAAACTTTTAGGGCACACTTCATGTTGTTTGGGTATATTATCTAGATACAAGATTCAACACAGTAAAGTTTCAAGGCGCAGTAAACGTTGGCACATTATCTAGATGCAAGATTCAACACAGTAAACTTTCAGGGCGCAATCATTGTTGTTTGGGCACACTATCTAGATGGGAAATGTAACACAGAGAAACTTTCAAGGTGCAGTCAATGTTGTTTGGGCATGCTATCTAGATGCAAGATTCAACAAAGTAAAACGTTCAGGGCACCTTCATTGTTGTTTGGGCACACTATCTAGGTGCAAGATTCAACACAGTAAACTTTCAGGGCGCAGTCAATGTTGTTTGGGTGCATTATCTAGATGCAAGATTCAACACAGTAAACTTTCAGGGCGCAATCAATCTTGTTTGGGCACACTATCTAGATGCAAGATTCAACACAGTAAACTTTCAGGGCGCAGTCAATGTTGTTTCGGCACACTATCTAGATGCAAGATTCAACACAGTAAGAATTTTCAGGGCGCAATCATTGTTGTTTGGGCACACTATCTAGATGCAGGATTCAGCACAGTAACATTTTCAGGGCGCAATCAGTCTTGTTTGGTCACACTATCTAGATGCAAGATTCTACACCGCAAAACTTTTAGAGGACGCTGAATGTTGTTTAGGCACACTATCTAGATGGGAAATTTAACACAGAGAAACTTTCAAGGCGCAGTCAATGTTGGTAGGGCACACTATCTAGATGCAAGATTCAACACAGTAAAACGTTCAGGGCACCTTGATTGTTGTTTGTGCACACTATCTAGATGCAAGATTCAACACAGTAAACTTTCAGGGTGCAGTCAATGATGTTTGGGCACATTATCTAGATGAAAGATTCAACGCAGTAAAACTTTCAGTGCACCCTCATTGTTGTTTGGGCACACTATCTAGATGTGAAATTCAACACAGAGAAACTTTCAGGGCGCAGTCACTGTTGTTTGGGCATACTATCTAGAAGCAAGATTCAACACAGTAAAACTTTCAGGGTGCAGTCAATGTTGTTTGGGCACATTATCTAGATGCAAGATTCAGCACAGTAACATTTTCAGGGCGCAATCAATCTTGTTTGGTCACACTATCCAGATGCAAGGTTCAACACCGTAAAACTTTTAGAGGACGCTGAATGTTTTTTGGGCACACTATCTAGATGGGAAATTTAACACAGAGAAACTTTCAAGGTCCAGTCAATGTTGTTTGGTCACACTATCTAGATGCAAGATTCAAAAAAGTAAAACCTTTGGAGGACACTCCCTGTTGTTTGGGCACACTATCTAGATGTGAAATTCAACGCAGACAAACTTTCAGGGCGCAATCAATGCTGTTTGGGCACACTATCTATAATCAAGATTCAACACAGTAAATCTTTTAGGGCACACTTCATGTTGTTTGGGCACACTATCTAGATAAAAGTTCAACACAGCAAAACTTTCAGGGCACACTCAATGTTGTTTGGACACACTATCTAGATGCAAGATTCAACACAGTAAACTTTCAGGGCGCAGTCAATGTTGTTTCGGCACACTATCTAGATGCAAGATTCAACACAGTAAAACTTTCAAGGCACACTCATTGTTGTTTGGGCACACTATCTAGATGCAAGATTCAACAAAGTAAACTTTCAGGGCGCAGTCAATGTTGTTTCGGCACACTATCTAGATGCAAGATTCAACACAGTAAGAATTTTCAGGGCGCAATCATTGTTGTTTGGGCACACTATCTAGATGCAGGATTCAGCACAGTAACATTTTCAGGGCGCAATCAATCTTGTTTGGTCACACTATCTAGATGCAAGATTCTACACCGCAAAACTTTTAGAGGACGCTGAATGTTGTTTAGGCACACTATCTAGATGGGAAATTTAACACAGAGAAACTTTCAAGGCGCAGTCAATGTTGGTTGGGCACACTATCTAGATGCAAGATTCAACACAGTAAACTTTCAGGGTGCAGTCAATGATGTTTGGGCACATTATCTAGATGAAAGATTCAACGCAGTAAAACTTTCAGTGCACACTCATTGTTGTTTGGGCACACTATCTAGATGTGAAATTCAACACAGAGAAACTTTCAGGATGCAGTCACTGTTGTTTGGGCACACTATCTAGATGCAAGGTTCAACACAGTAAACTTTCAGGGTGCAGTCAATGTTGTTTGGGCATATTATCTAGATGCAGGATTCAGCACAGTAACATTTTCAGGGCGCAATCAATCTTGTTTGGTCATACTATCTAGAGGCAAGATTCAACACCTTAAAACTTTTAGAGGACGCTGAATGTTGTTTGGGTACACTTTCTAGATGGGAAATGTAACACAGAGAAACTTTCAAGCTGCAGTCAATGTTGTTTGGGCATGCTATCTAGATGCCAGGTTCAACACAGTAAAACGTTCAGGGCACCTTCATTGTTGTTTGGGCACACTATCTAGATGCAAGATTCAACACAGTAAACTTTCAGGGTGCAGTCAATGATGTTTGGGCACATTATCTAGATGAAAGATTCAACGCAGTAAAACTTTCAGTGCACACTCATCGTTGTTTGGGCACACTATCTAGATGTGAAATTCAACAGAGAGAAACTTTCAGGACACAGTCAATGTTGTTCGGCACACTATCTAGATGCAAGATTCAACACAGTAAAACTTTCAGGGCACACTCATTGTTGTTTGGGAACATTATCTAGATGCACGATTCAACACAGTAAACTTTCAGGGTACAGTCAGTGTTGTTTGGGCACACTATCTAGATTCAAGGTTCAACACAGTAAAACTTTTAGGGCACACTTCATGTTGTTTGGGTATATTATCTAGATACAAGATTCAACACAGTAAAGTTTCAAGGCGCAGTAAACGTTGGCACATTATCTAGATGCAAGATTCAACACAGTAAACTTTCAGGGCGCAATCATTGTTGTTTGGGCACACTATCTAGATGGGAAATGTAACACAGAGAAACTTTCAAGGTGCAGTCAATGTTGTTTGGGCATGCTATCTAGATGCAAGATTCAACAAAGTAAAACGTTCAGGGCACCTTCATTGTTGTTTGGGCACACTATCTAGGTGCAAGATTCAACACAGTAAACTTTCAGGGCGCAGTCAATGTTGTTTGGGTGCATTATCTAGATGCAAGATTCAACACAGTAAACTTTCAGGGCGCAATCAATCTTGTTTGGGCACACTATCTAGATGCAAGATTCAACACAGTAAACTTTTAGAGGACGCTGAATGTTGTTTAGGCACACTATCTAGATGGGAAATTTAACACAGAGAAACTTTCAAGGCGCAGTCAATGTTGGTAGGGCACACTATCTAGATGCAAGATTCAACACAGTAAAACGTTCAGGGCACCTTGATTGTTGTTTGGGCACACTATCTAGATACAAGATTCAACACAGTAAACTTTCAGGGTGCAGTCAATGATGTTTGGGCACATTATCTAGATGAAAGATTCAACGCAGTAAAACTTTCAGTGCACCCTCATTGTTGTTTGGGCACACTATCTAGATGTGAAATTCAACACAGAGAAACTTTCAGGACGCAGTCACTGTTGTTTGCGCATACTATCTAGAAGCAAGATTCAACACAGTAAAACTTTCAGGGCGCACTCATTGTTGTTTGGGCAAACTATCTAGATGCAAGGTTCAACACAGAAAACTTTCAGGGTGCAGTCAATGTTGTTTGGGCACATTATCTAGATGCAAGATTCAGCACAGTAACATTTTCAGGGCGCAATCAATCTTGTTTGGTCACACTATCTAGATGCAAGGTTCAACACCGTAAAACTTTTAGAGCACGCTGAATGTTTTTTGGGCACACTATCTAGATGGGAAATTTAACACAGAGAAACTTTCAAGGTCCAGTCAATGCTGTTTGGTCACACTATCTAGATGCAAGATTCAAAAAAGTAAAACCTTTGGAGGACACTCCCTGTTGTTTGGGCACACTATCTAGATGTGAAATTCAATGCAGACAAACTTTCAGGGCGCAATCAATGCTGTTTGGGCACACTATCTATAATCAAGATTCAACACAGTAAATCTTTTAGGGCACACTTCATGTTGTTTGGGCACACTATCTAGATAAAAGTTCAACACAGCAAAACTTTCAGGGCACACTCAATGTTGTTTGGACACACTATCTAGATGCAAGATTCAACACAGTAAACTTTCAGGGCGCAGTCAATGTTGTTTCGGCACACTATCTAGATGCAAGATTCAACACAGTAAAACTTTCAAGGCACACTCATTGTTGTTTGGGCACACTATCTAGATGCAAGATTCAACAAAGTAAACTTTCAGGGCACAGTCAATGTTGTTTCGGCACACTATCTAGATGCAAGATTCAACACAGTAAGAATTTTCAGGGCGCAATCATTGTTGTTTGGGCACACTATCTAGATGCAGGATTCAGCACAGTAACATTTTCAGGGCGCAATCAATCTTGTTTGGTCACACTATCTAGATGCAAGATTCTACACCGCAAAACTTTTAGAGGACGCTGAATGTTGTTTAGGCACACTATCTAGATGGGAAATTTAACACAGAGAAACTTTCAAGGCGCAGTCAATGTTGGTTGGGCACACTATCTAGATGCAAGATTCAACACAGTAAAACGTTCAGGGCACCTTGATTGTTGTTTGGGCACACTATCTAGATGCAAGATTCAACACAGTAAACTTTCAGGGTGCAGTCAATGATGTTTGGGCACATTATCTAGATGAAAGATTCAACGCAGTAAAACTTTCAGTGCACACTCATTGTTGTTTGGGCACACTATCTAGATGTGAAATTCAACACAGAGAAACTTTCAGGATGCAGTCACTGTTGTTTGGGCACACTATCTAGATGCAAGGTTCAACACAGTAAACTTTCAGGGTGCAGTCAATGTTGTTTGGGCATATTATCTAGATGCAGGATTCAGCACAGTAACATTTTCAGGGCGCAATCAATCTTGTTTGGTCATACTATCTAGAGGCAAGATTCAACACCTTAAAACTTTTAGAGGACGCTGAATGTTGTTTGGGTACACTTTCTAGATGGGAAATGTAACACAGAGAAACTTTCAAGCTGCAGTCAATGTTGTTTGGGCATGCTATCTAGATGCCAGGTTCAACACAGTAAAACGTTCAGGGCACCTTCATTGTTGTTTGGGCACACTATCTAGATGCAAGATTCAACACAGTAAACTTTCAGGGTGCAGTCAATGATGTTTGGGCACATTATCTAGATGAAAGATTCAACGCAGTAAAACTTTCAGTGCACACTCATCGTTGTTTGGGCACACTATCTAGATGTGAAATTCAACAGAGAGAAACTTTCAGGACACAGTCAATGTTGTTCGGCACACTATCTAGATGCAAGATTCAACACAGTAAAACTTTCAGGGCACACTCATTGTTGTTTGGGAACATTATCTAGATGCACGATTCAACACAGTAAACTTTCAGGGTACAGTCAGTGTTGTTTGGGCACACTATCTAGATTCAAGGTTCAACACAGTAAAACTTTTAGGGCACACTTCATGTTGTTTGGGTATATTATCTAGATACAAGATTCAACACAGTAAAGTTTCAAGGCGCAGTAAACGTTGGCACATTATCTAGATGCAAGATTCAACACAGTAAACTTTCAGGGCGCAATCATTGTTGTTTGGGCACACTATCTAGATGGGAAATGTAACACAGAGAAACTTTCAAGGTGCAGTCAATGTTGTTTGGGCATGCTATCTAGATGCAAGATTCAACAAAGTAAAACGTTCAGGGCACCTTCATTGTTGTTTGAGCACACTATCTAGGTGCAAGATTCAACACAGTAAACTTTCAGGGCGCAGTCAATGTTGTTTGGGTGCATTATCTAGATGCAAGATTCAACACAGTAAACTTTCAGGGCGCAATCAATCTTGTTTGGGCACACTATCTAGATGCAAGATTCAACACAGTAAACTTTCAGGGCGCAGTCAATGTTGTTTCGGCACACTATCTAGATGCAAGATTCAACACAGTAAGAATTTTCAGGGCGCAATCATTGTTGTTTGGGCACACTATCTAGATGCAGGATTCAGCACAGTAACATTTTCAGGGCGCAATCAGTCTTGTTTGGTCACACTATCTAGATGCAAGATTCTACACCGCAAAACTTTTAGAGGACGCTGAATGTTGTTTAGGCACACTATCTAGATGGGAAATTTAACACAGAGAAACTTTCAAGGCGCAGTCAATGTTGGTAGGGCACACTATCTAGATGCAAGATTCAACACAGTAAAACGTTCAGGGCACCTTGATTGTTGTTTGGGCACACTATCTAGATGCAAGATTCAACACAGTAAACTTTCAGGGTGCAGTCAATGATGTTTGGGCACATTATCTAGATGAAAGATTCAACGCAGTAAAACTTTCAGTGCACCCTCATTGTTGTTTGGGCACACTATCTAGATGTGAAATTCAACACAGAGAAACTTTCAGGGCGCAGTCACTGTTGTTTGGGCATACTATCTAGAAGCAAGATTCAACACAGTAAAACTTTCAGGGTGCAGTCAATGTTGTTTGGGCACATTATCTAGATGCAAGATTCAGCACAGTAACATTTTCAGGGCGCAATCAATCTTGTTTGGTCACACTATCCAGATGCAAGGTTCAACACCGTAAAACTTTTAGAGGACGCTGAATGTTTTTTGGGCACACTATCTAGATGGGAAATTTAACACAGAGAAACTTTCAAGGTCCAGTCAATGTTGTTTGGTCACACTATCTAGATGCAAGATTCAAAAAAGTAAAACCTTTGGAGGACACTCCCTGTTGTTTGGGCACACTATCTAGATGTGAAATTCAACGCAGACAAACTTTCAGGGCGCAATCAATGCTGTTTGGGCACACTATCTATAATCAAGATTCAACACAGTAAATCTTTTAGGGCACACTTCATGTTGTTTGGGCACACTATCTAGATAAAAGTTCAACACAGCAAAACTTTCAGGGCACACTCAATGTTGTTTGGACACACTATCTAGATGCAAGATTCAACACAGTAAACTTTCAGGGCGCAGTCAATGTTGTTTCGGCACACTATCTAGATGCAAGATTCAACACAGTAAAACTTTCAAGGCACACTCATTGTTGTTTGGGCACACTATCTAGATGCAAGATTCAACAAAGTAAACTTTCAGGGCGCAGTCAATGTTGTTTCGGCACACTATCTAGATGCAAGATTCAACACAGTAAGAATTTTCAGGGCGCAATCATTGTTGTTTGGGCACACTATCTAGATGCAGGATTCAGCACAGTAACATTTTCAGGGCGCAATCAATCTTGTTTGGTCACACTATCTAGATGCAAGATTCTACACCGCAAAACTTTTAGAGGACGCTGAATGTTGTTTAGGCACACTATCTAGATGGGAAATTTAACACAGAGAAACTTTCAAGGCGCAGTCAATGTTGGTTGGGCACACTATCTAGATGCAAGATTCAACACAGTAAACTTTCAGGGTGCAGTCAATGATGTTTGGGCACATTATCTAGATGAAAGATTCAACGCAGTAAAACTTTCAGTGCACACTCATTGTTGTTTGGGCACACTATCTAGATGTGAAATTCAACACAGAGAAACTTTCAGGATGCAGTCACTGTTGTTTGGGCACACTATCTAGATGCAAGGTTCAACACAGTAAACTTTCAGGGTGCAGTCAATGTTGTTTGGGCATATTATCTAGATGCAGGATTCAGCACAGTAACATTTTCAGGGCGCAATCAATCTTGTTTGGTCATACTATCTAGAGGCAAGATTCAACACCTTAAAACTTTTAGAGGACGCTGAATGTTGTTTGGGTACACTTTCTAGATGGGAAATGTAACACAGAGAAACTTTCAAGCTGCAGTCAATGTTGTTTGGGCATGCTATCTAGATGCCAGGTTCAACACAGTAAAACGTTCAGGGCACCTTCATTGTTGTTTGGGCACACTATCTAGATGCAAGATTCAACACAGTAAACTTTCAGGGTGCAGTCAATGATGTTTGGGCACATTATCTAGATGAAAGATTCAACGCAGTAAAACTTTCAGTGCACACTCATCGTTGTTTGGGCACACTATCTAGATGTGAAATTCAACAGAGAGAAACTTTCAGGACACAGTCAATGTTGTTCGGCACACTATCTAGATGCAAGATTCAACACAGTAAAACTTTCAGGGCACACTCATTGTTGTTTGGGAACATTATCTAGATGCACGATTCAACACAGTAAACTTTCAGGGTACAGTCAGTGTTGTTTGGGCACACTATCTAGATTCAAGGTTCAACACAGTAAAACTTTTAGGGCACACTTCATGTTGTTTGGGTATATTATCTAGATACAAGATTCAACACAGTAAAGTTTCAAGGCGCAGTAAACGTTGGCACATTATCTAGATGCAAGATTCAACACAGTAAACTTTCAGGGCGCAATCATTGTTGTTTGGGCACACTATCTAGATGGGAAATGTAACACAGAGAAACTTTCAAGGTGCAGTCAATGTTGTTTGGGCATGCTATCTAGATGCAAGATTCAACAAAGTAAAACGTTCAGGGCACCTTCATTGTTGTTTGGGCACACTATCTAGGTGCAAGATTCAACACAGTAAACTTTCAGGGCGCAGTCAATGTTGTTTGGGTGCATTATCTAGATGCAAGATTCAACACAGTAAACTTTCAGGGCGCAATCAATCTTGTTTGGGCACACTATCTAGATGCAAGATTCAACACAGTAAACTTTTAGAGGACGCTGAATGTTGTTTAGGCACACTATCTAGATGGGAAATTTAACACAGAGAAACTTTCAAGGCGCAGTCAATGTTGGTAGGGCACACTATCTAGATGCAAGATTCAACACAGTAAAACGTTCAGGGCACCTTGATTGTTGTTTGGGCACACTATCTAGATACAAGATTCAACACAGTAAACTTTCAGGGTGCAGTCAATGATGTTTGGGCACATTATCTAGATGAAAGATTCAACGCAGTAAAACTTTCAGTGCACCCTCATTGTTGTTTGGGCACACTATCTAGATGTGAAATTCAACACAGAGAAACTTTCAGGACGCAGTCACTGTTGTTTGCGCATACTATCTAGAAGCAAGATTCAACACAGTAAAACTTTCAGGGCGCACTCATTGTTGTTTGGGCAAACTATCTAGATGCAAGGTTCAACACAGAAAACTTTCAGGGTGCAGTCAATGTTGTTTGGGCACATTATCTAGATGCAAGATTCAGCACAGTAACATTTTCAGGGCGCAATCAATCTTGTTTGGTCACACTATCTAGATGCAAGGTTCAACACCGTAAAACTTTTAGAGCACGCTGAATGTTTTTTGGGCACACTATCTAGATGGGAAATTTAACACAGAGAAACTTTCAAGGTCCAGTCAATGTTGTTTGGTCACACTATCTAGATGCAAGATTCAAAAAAGTAAAACCTTTGGAGGACACTCCCTGTTGTTTGGGCACACTATCTAGATGTGAAATTCAATGCAGACAAACTTTCAGGGCGCAATCAATGCTGTTTGGGCACACTATCTATAATCAAGATTCAACACAGTAAATCTTTTAGGGCACACTTCATGTTGTTTGGGCACACTATCTAGATAAAAGTTCAACACAGCAAAACTTTCAGGGCACACTCAATGTTGTTTGGACACACTATCTAGATGCAAGATTCAACACAGTAAACTTTCAGGGCGCAGTCAATGTTGTTTCGGCACACTATCTAGATGCAAGATTCAACACAGTAAAACTTTCAAGGCACACTCATTGTTGTTTGGGCACACTATCTAGATGCAAGATTCAACAAAGTAAACTTTCAGGGCACAGTCAATGTTGTTTCGGCACACTATCTAGATGCAAGATTCAACACAGTAAGAATTTTCAGGGCGCAATCATTGTTGTTTGGGCACACTATCTAGATGCAGGATTCAGCACAGTAACATTTTCAGGGCGCAATCAATCTTGTTTGGTCACACTATCTAGATGCAAGATTCTACACCGCAAAACTTTTAGAGGACGCTGAATGTTGTTTAGGCACACTATCTAGATGGGAAATTTAACACAGAGAAACTTTCAAGGCGCAGTCAATGTTGGTTGGGCACACTATCTAGATGCAAGATTCAACACAGTAAAACGTTCAGGGCACCTTGATTGTTGTTTGGGCACACTATCTAGATGCAAGATTCAACACAGTAAACTTTCAGGGTGCAGTCAATGATGTTTGGGCACATTATCTAGATGAAAGATTCAACGCAGTAAAACTTTCAGTGCACACTCATTGTTGTTTGGGCACACTATCTAGATGTGAAATTCAACACAGAGAAACTTTCAGGATGCAGTCACTGTTGTTTGGGCACACTATCTAGATGCAAGGTTCAACACAGTAAACTTTCAGGGTGCAGTCAATGTTGTTTGGGCATATTATCTAGATGCAGGATTCAGCACAGTAACATTTTCAGGGCGCAATCAATCTTGTTTGGTCATACTATCTAGAGGCAAGATTCAACACCTTAAAACTTTTAGAGGACGCTGAATGTTGTTTGGGTACACTTTCTAGATGGGAAATGTAACACAGAGAAACTTTCAAGCTGCAGTCAATGTTGTTTGGGCATGCTATCTAGATGCCAGGTTCAACACAGTAAAACGTTCAGGGCACCTTCATTGTTGTTTGGGCACACTATCTAGATGCAAGATTCAACACAGTAAACTTTCAGGGTGCAGTCAATGATGTTTGGGCACATTATCTAGATGAAAGATTCAACGCAGTAAAACTTTCAGTGCACACTCATCGTTGTTTGGGCACACTATCTAGATGTGAAATTCAACAGAGAGAAACTTTCAGGACACAGTCAATGTTGTTCGGCACACTATCTAGATGCAAGATTCAACACAGTAAAACTTTCAGGGCACACTCATTGTTGTTTGGGAACATTATCTAGATGCACGATTCAACACAGTAAACTTTCAGGGTACAGTCAGTGTTGTTTGGGCACACTATCTAGATTCAAGGTTCAACACAGTAAAACTTTTAGGGCACACTTCATGTTGTTTGGGTATATTATCTAGATACAAGATTCAACACAGTAAAGTTTCAAGGCGCAGTAAACGTTGGCACATTATCTAGATGCAAGATTCAACACAGTAAACTTTCAGGGCGCAATCATTGTTGTTTGGGCACACTATCTAGATGGGAAATGTAACACAGAGAAACTTTCAAGGTGCAGTCAATGTTGTTTGGGCATGCTATCTAGATGCAAGATTCAACAAAGTAAAACGTTCAGGGCACCTTCATTGTTGTTTGGGCACACTATCTAGGTGCAAGATTCAACACAGTAAACTTTCAGGGCGCAGTCAATGTTGTTTGGGTGCATTATCTAGATGCAAGATTCAACACAGTAAACTTTCAGGGCGCAATCAATCTTGTTTGGGCACACTATCTAGATGCAAGATTCAACACAGTAAACTTTCAGGGCGCAGTCAATGTTGTTTCGGCACACTATCTAGATGCAAGATTCAACACAGTAAGAATTTTCAGGGCGCAATCATTGTTGTTTGGGCACACTATCTAGATGCAGGATTCAGCACAGTAACATTTTCAGGGCGCAATCAGTCTTGTTTGGTCACACTATCTAGATGCAAGATTCTACACCGCAAAACTTTTAGAGGACGCTGAATGTTGTTTAGGCACACTATCTAGATGGGAAATTTAACACAGAGAAACTTTCAAGGCGCAGTCAATGTTGGTAGGGCACACTATCTAGATGCAAGATTCAACACAGTAAAACGTTCAGGGCACCTTGATTGTTGTTTGGGCACACTATCTAGATACAAGATTCAACACAGTAAACTTTCAGGGTGCAGTCAATGATGTTTGGGCACATTATCTAGATGAAAGATTCAACGCAGTAAAACTTTCAGTGCACCCTCATTGTTGTTTGGGCACACTATCTAGATGTGAAATTCAACACAGAGAAACTTTCAGGACGCAGTCACTGTTGTTTGGGCATACTATCTAGAAGCAAGATTCAACACAGTAAAACTTTCAGGGCGCACTCATTGTTGTTTGGGCAAACTATCTAGATGCAAGGTTCAACACAGAAAACTTTCAGGGTGCAGTCAATGTTGTTTGGGCACATTATCTAGATGCAAGATTCAGCACAGTAACATTTTCAGGGCGCAATCAATCTTGTTTGGTCACACTATCTAGATGCAAGGTTCAACACCGTAAAACTTTTAGAGGACGCTGAATGTTTTTTGGGCACACTATCTAGATGGGAAATTTAACACAGAGAAACTTTCAAGGTCCAGTCAATGTTGTTTGGTCACACTATCTAGATGCAAGATTCAAAAAAGTAAAACCTTTGGAGGACACTCCCTGTTGTTTGGGCACACTATCTAGATGTGAAATTCAACGCAGACAAACTTTCAGGGCGCAATCAATGCTGTTTGGGCACACTATCTATAATCAAGATTCAACACAGTAAATCTTTTAGGGCACACTTCATGTTGTTTGGGCACACTATCTAGATAAAAGTTCAACACAGCAAAACTTTCAGGGCACACTCAATGTTGTTTGGACACACTATCTAGATGCAAGATTCAACACAGTAAACTTTCAGGGCGCAGTCAATGTTGTTTCGGCACACTATCTAGATGCAAGATTCAACACAGTAAAACTTTCAAGGCACACTCATTGTTGTTTGGGCACACTATCTAGATGCAAGATTCAACAAAGTAAACTTTCAGGGCACAGTCAATGTTGTTTCGGCACACTATCTAGATGCAAGATTCAACACAGTAAGAATTTTCAGGGCGCAATCATTGTTGTTTGGGCACACTATCTAGATGCAGGATTCAGCACAGTAACATTTTCAGGGCGCAATCAATCTTGTTTGGTCACACTATCTAGATGCAAGATTCTACACCGCAAAACTTTTAGAGGACGCTGAATGTTGTTTAGGCACACTATCTAGATGGGAAATTTAACACAGAGAAACTTTCAAGGCGCAGTCAATGTTGGTTGGGCACACTATCTAGATGCAAGATTCAACACAGTAAAACGTTCAGGGCACCTTGATTGTTGTTTGGGCACACTATCTAGATGCAAGATTCAACACAGTAAACTTTCAGGGTGCAGTCAATGATGTTTGGGCACATTATCTAGATGAAAGATTCAACGCAGTAAAACTTTCAGTGCACACTCATTGTTGTTTGGGCACACTATCTAGATGTGAAATTCAACACAGAGAAACTTTCAGGATGCAGTCACTGTTGTTTGGGCACACTATCTAGATGCAAGGTTCAACACAGTAAACTTTCAGGGTGCAGTCAATGTTGTTTGGGCATATTATCTAGATGCAGGATTCAGCACAGTAACATTTTCAGGGCGCAATCAATCTTGTTTGGTCATACTATCTAGAGGCAAGATTCAACACCTTAAAACTTTTAGAGGACGCTGAATGTTGTTTGGGTACACTTTCTAGATGGGAAATGTAACACAGAGAAACTTTCAAGCTGCAGTCAATGTTGTTTGGGCATGCTATCTAGATGCCAGGTTCAACACAGTAAAACGTTCAGGGCACCTTCATTGTTGTTTGGGCTCACTATCTAGATGCAAGATTCAACACAGTAAACTTTCAGGGTGCAGTCAATGATGTTTGGGCACATTATCTAGATGAAAGATTCAACGCAGTAAAACTTTCAGTGCACACTCATCGTTGTTTGGGCACACTATCTAGATGTGAAATTCAACAGAGAGAAACTTTCAGGACACAGTCAATGTTGTTCGGCACACTATCTAGATGCAAGATTCAACACAGTAAAACTTTCAGGGCACACTCATTGTTGTTTGGGAACATTATCTAGATGCACGATTCAACACAGTAAACTTTCAGGGTACAGTCAGTGTTGTTTGGGCACACTATCTAGATTCAAGGTTCAACACAGTAAAACTTTTAGGGCACACTTCATGTTGTTTGGGTATATTATCTAGATACAAGATTCAACACAGTAAAGTTTCAAGGCGCAGTAAACGTTGGCACATTATCTAGATGCAAGATTCAACACAGTAAACTTTCAGGGCGCAATCATTGTTGTTTGGGCACACTATCTAGATGGGAAATGTAACACAGAGAAACTTTCAAGGTGCAGTCAATGTTGTTTGGGCATGCTATCTAGATGCAAGATTCAACAAAGTAAAACGTTCAGGGCACCTTCATTGTTGTTTGGGCACACTATCTAGGTGCAAGATTCAACACAGTAAACTTTCAGGGCGCAGTCAATGTTGTTTGGGTGCATTATCTAGATGCAAGATTCAACACAGTAAACTTTCAGGGCGCAATCAATCTTGTTTGGGCACACTATCTAGATGCAGGATTCAGCACAGTAACATTTTCAGGGCGCAATCAGTCTTGTTTGGTCACACTATCTAGATGCAAGATTCTACACCGCAAAACTTTTAGAGGACGCTGAATGTTGTTTAGGCACACTATCTAGATGGGAAATTTAACACAGAGAAACTTTCAAGGCGCAGTCAATGTTGGTTGGGCACACTATCTAGATGCAAGATTCAACACAGTAAAACGTTCAGGGCACCTTGATTGTTGTTTGGGCACACTATCTAGATGCAAGATTCAACACAGTAAACTTTCAGGGTGCAGTCAATGATGTTTGGGCACATTATCTAGATGAAAGATTCAACGCAGTAAAACTTTCAGTGCACCCTCATTGTTGTTTGGGCACACTATCTAGATGTGAAATTCAACACAGAGAAACTTTCAGGACGCAGTCACTGTTGTTTGGGCATACTATCTAGAAGCAAGATTCAACACAGTAAAACTTTCAGGGCGCACTCATTGTTGTTTGGGCAAACTATCTAGATGCAAGGTTCAACACAGAAAACTTTCAGGGTGCAGTCAATGTTGTTTGGGCACATTATCTAGATGCAAGATTCAGCACAGTAACATTTTCAGGGCGCAATCAATCTTGTTTGGTCACACTATCTAGATGCAAGGTTCAACACCGTAAAACTTTTAGAGGACGCTGAATGTTTTTTGGGCACACTATCTAGATGGGAAATTTAACACAGAGAAACTTTCAAGGTCCAGTCAATGTTGTTTGGTCACACTATCTAGATGCAAGATTCAAAAAAGTAAAACCTTTGGAGGACACTCCCTGTTGTTTGGGCACACTATCTAGATGTGAAATTCAACGCAGACAAACTTTCAGGGCGCAATCAATGCTGTTTGGGCACACTATCTATAATCAAGATTCAACACAGTAAATCTTTTAGGGCACACTTCATGTTGTTTGGGCACACTATCTAGATAAAAGTTCAACACAGCAAAACTTTCAGGGCACACTCAATGTTGTTTGGACACACTATCTAGATGCAAGATTCAACACAGTAAACTTTCAGGGCGCAGTCAATGTTGTTTCGGCACACTATCTAGATGCAAGATTCAACACAGTAAAACTTTCAAGGCACACTCATTGTTGTTTGGGCACACTATCTAGATGCAAGATTCAACACAGTAAACTTTCAGGGCGCAGTCAATGTTGTTTCGGCACACTATCAAGATGCAAGATTCAACACAGTAAGAATTTTCAGGGCGCAATCATTGTTGTTTGGGCACACTATCTAGATGCAGGATTCAGCACAGTAACATTTTCAGGGCGCAATCAATCTTGTTTGGTCACACTATCTAGATGCAAGATTCTACACCGCAAAACTTTTAGAGGACGCTGAATGTTGTTTAGGCACACTATCTAGATGGGAAATTTAACACAGAGAAACTTTCAAGGCGCAGTCAATGTTGGTTGGGCACACTATCTAGATGCAAGATTCAACACAGTAAAACGTTCAGGGCACCTTGATTGTTGTTTGGGCACACTATCTAGATGCAAGATTCAACACAGTAAACTTTCAGGGTGCAGTCAATGATGTTTGGGCACATTATCTAGATGAAAGATTCAACGCAGTAAAACTTTCAGTGCACACTCATTGTTGTTTGGGCACACTATCTAGATGTGAAATTCAACACAGTAAACTTTCAGGGTGCAGTCAATGTTGTTTGGGCATATTATCTAGATGCAGGATTCAGCACAGTAACATTTTCAGGGCGCAATCAATCTTGTTTGGTCATACTATCTAGAGGCAAGATTCAACACCTTAAAACTTTTAGAGGATGCTGAATGTTGTTTGGGTACACTTTCTAGATGGGAAATGTAACACAGAGAAACTTTGAAGGTGCAGTCAATGTTGTTTGGGCATGCTATCTAGATGCAAGATTCAACACAGTAAAACGTTCAGGGCACCTTCATTGTTGTTTGGGCACACTATCTAGATGCAAGATTCAACACAGTAAACTTTCAGGGTGCAGTCAATGATGTTTGGGCACATTATCTAGATGAAAGATTCAACGCAGTAAAACTTTCAGTGCACACTCATTGTTGTTTGGGCACACTATCTAGATGTGAAATTCAACAGAGAGAAACTTTCAGGACACAGTCAATGTTGTTCGGCACACTATCTAGATGCAAGATTCAACACAGTAAAACTTTCAGGGCACACTCATTGTTGTTTTGGCGCATTATCTAGATGCACGATTCAACACAGTAAACTTTCAGGGCACAGTCAGTGTTGTTTGGGCACACTATCTAGATTCAAGGTTCAACACAGTAAAACTTTTAGGGCGCACTTCATGTTGTTTGGGTATATTATCTAGATACAAGATTCAACACAGTAAAGTTTCAAGGCGCAGTAAACGTTGGCACATTATCTAGATGCAAGATTCAACACAGTAAACTTTCAGGGCGCAATCATTGTTGTTTGGGGACACTATCTAGATGGGAAATGTAACACAGAGAAACTTTCAAGGTGCAGTCAATGTTGTTTGGGCATGCTATCTAGATGCAAGATTCAACACAGTAAAACTTTCAGGGCACCTTCATTGTTGTTTGGGCACACTATCTAGGTGCAAGATTCAACACAGTAAACTTTCAGGGCGCAGTCAATGTTGTTTGGGCGCATTATCTAGATGCAAGATTCAACACAGTAAACTTTCAGGGCGCAATCAATCTTGTTTGGGCACACTATATAGATGTGAAATTCAACACAGAGAAACTTTCAGGGCACAGTCAATGTTGTTTGGGCATACTATCTAGAAGCAAGATTCAACACAGTAAAACTTTCAGGGCGCACTCATTGTTGTTTGGGCACACTATCTAGATGCAAGGTTCAACACAGAAAACTTTCAGGGTGCAGTCAATGTTGTTTGGGCACATTATCTAGATGCAAGATTCAGCACAGTAACATTTTCAGGGCGCAATCAATCTTGTTTGGTCACACTATCTAGATGCAAGGTTCAACACTGTAAAACTTTTAGAGGACGCTAAATGTTTTTTGGGCACACTATTTAGATGGGAAATTTAACACAGAGAAACTTTCAAGGTCCAGTCAATGTTGTTTGGGCACACTATCTAGATGCAAGATTCAACACAGTAAAACGTTCAGGGCACCTTCATTGTTGTTTGGGCACACTATCTAGATGCACGATTCAACACAGTAAAACTTTTAGAGGATGCTCAATGTTGTTTGGGCACACTATCTGGATGTGAAATTCAACACAGAGAAACTTTAGTCTGGGCATGGCTATCCATGTTCAAAATTCAACGCACTAAAACATTTAGAGGACCCTCAATATTGTTTGGGCACACTATCTAGATGCAAGATTCTACACCGCAAAACTTTTAGAGGACGCTGAATGTTGTTTAGGCACACTATCTAGATGGGAAATTTAACACAGAGAAACTTTCAAGGCGCAGTCAATGTTGGTTGGGCACACTATCTAGATGCAAGATTCAACACAGTAAAACGTTCAGGGCACCTTGATTGTTGTTTGGGCATACTATCTAGATGCAAGATTCAACACAGTAAACTTTCAGGGTGCAGTCAATGATGTTTGGGCACATTATCTAGATGAAAGATTCAATGCAGTAAAACTTTCAGTGCACACTCATTGTTGTTTGGGCACTCTATCTAGATGTGAAATTCAACACAGAGAAACTTTCAGGACGCAGTCACTGTTGTTTGGGCACACTATCTAGATGCAAGGTTCAACACAGTAAACTTTCAGGGTGCAGTCAATGTTGTTTGGGCATATTATCTAGATGCAGGATTCAGCACAGTAAAATTTCAGGGCGCAATCAATCTTGTTTGGTCATACTATCTAGAGGCAAGATTCAACACCTTAAAACTTTTAGAGGACGCTGAATGTTGTTTGGGTACACTTTCTAGATGGGAAATGTAACACAGAGAAACTTTCAAGCTGCAGTCAATGTTGTTTGGGCATGCTATTTAGATGCCAGATTCAACACAGTAAAACGTTCAGGGCACCTTCATTGTTGTTTGGGCACACTATCTAGGTGCAAGATTCAACACAGTAAACTTTCAGGGCGCAGTCAATGTTGTTTGGGCGCATTATCTAGATGCAAGATTCAACACAGTAAACTTTCAGGGCGCAATCAATCTTGTTTGGGCACACTATCTAGATGCAAGATTCAACACAGTAAACTTTCAGGGCGCAGTCAATGTTGTTTCGGCACACTATCTAGATGCAAGATTCAACACAGTAAGAATTTTCAGGGCGCAATCATTGTTGTTTGGGCACACTATCTAGATGCAGGATTCAGCACAGTAACATTTTCAGGGCACAATCAGTCTTGTTTGGTCACACTATCTAGATGCAAGATTCTACACCGCAAAACTTTTAGAGGACGCTGAATGTTGTTTAGGCACACTATCTAGATGGGAAATTTAACACAGAGAAACTTTCAAGGCGCAGTCAATGTTGGTTGGGCACACTATCTAGATGCAAGATTCAACACAGTAAAACGTTCAGGGCACCTTGATTGTTGTTTGGGCACACTATCTAGATGCAAGATTCAACACAGTAAACTTTCAGGGTGCAGTCAATGATGTTTGGGCACATTATCTAGATGAAAGATTCAACGCAGTAAAACTTTCAGTGCACCCTCATTGTTGTTTAGGCACACTATCTAGATGTGAAATTCAACACAGAGAAACTTTCAGGACGCAGTCACTGTTGTTTGGGCATACTATCTAGAAGCAAGATTCAACACAGTAAAACTTTCAGGGCGCACTCATTGTTGTTTGGGCAAACTATCTAGATGCAAGGTTCAACACAGAAAACTTTCAGGGTGCAGTCAATGTTGTTTGGGCACATTATCTAGATGCAAGATTCAGCACAGTAACATTTTCAGGGCGCAATCAATCTTGTTTGGTCACACTATCTAGATGCAAGGTTCAACACCGTAAAACTTTTAGAGGACGCTGAATGTTTTTTGGGCACACTATCTAGATGGGAAATTTAACACAGAGAAACTTTCAAGGTCCAGTCAATGTTGTTTGGTCACACTATCTAGATGCAAGATTCAAAAAAGTAAAACCTTTGGAGGACACTCCCTGTTGTTTGGGCACACTATCTAGATGTGAAATTCAACGCAGACAAACTTTCAGGGCGCAATCAATGCTGTTTGGGCACACTATCTATAATCAAGATTCAACACAGTAAATCTTTTAGGGCACACTTCATGTTGTTTGGGCACACTATCTAGATAAAAGTTCAACACAGCAAAACTTTCAGGGCACACTCAATGTTGTTTGGACACACTATCTAGATGCAAGATTCAACACAGTAAACTTTCAGGGCGCAGTCAATGTTGTTTCGGCACACTATCTAGATGCAAGATTCAACACAGTAAAACTTTCAAGGCACACTCATTGTTGTTTGGGCACACTATCTAGATGCAAGATTCAACACAGTAAACTTTCAGGGCGCAGTCAATGTTGTTTCGGCACACTATCTAGATGCAAGATTCTACACCGCAAAACTTTTAGAGGACGCTGAATGTTGTTTAGGCACACTATCTAGATGGGAAATTTAACACAGAGAAACTTTCAAGGCGCAGTCAATGTTGGTTGGGCACACTATCTAGATGCAAGATTCAACACAGTAAAACGTTCAGGGCACCTTGATTGTTGTTTGGGCACACTATCTAGATGCAAGATTCAACACAGTAAACTTTCAGGGTGCAGTCAATGATGTTTGGGCACATTATCTAGATGAAAGATTCAACGCAGTAAAACTTTCAGTGCACACTCATTGTTGTTTGGGCACATTATCTAGATGTGAAATTCAACACAGTAAACTTTCAGGGTGCAGTCAATGTTGTTTGGGCATATTATCTAGATGCAGGATTCAGCACAGTAACATTTTCAGGGCGCAATCAATCTTGTTTGGTCATACTATCTAGAGGCAAGATTCAACACCTTAAAACTTTTAGAGGATGCTGAATGTTGTTTGGGTACACTTTCTAGATGGGAAATGTAACACAGAGAAACTTTCAAGGTGCAGTCAATGTTGTTTGGGCATGCTATCTAGATGCAAGATTCAACACAGTAAAACGTTCAGGGCACCTTCATTGTTGTTTGGGCACACTATCTAGATGCAAGATTCAACACAGTAAACTTTCAGCGTGCAGTCAATGATGTTTGGGCACATTATCTAGATGAAAGATTCAACGCAGTAAAACTTTCAGTGCACACTCATTGTTGTTTGGGCACACTATCTAGATGTGAAATTCAACAGAGAGAAACTTTCAGGACACAGTCAATGTTGTTCGGCACACTATCTAGATGCAAGATTCAACACAGTAAAACTTTCGGGGCACACTCATTGTTGTTTTGGCGCATTATCTAGATGCACGATTCAACACAGTAAACTTTCAGGGCACAGTCAGTGTTGTTTGGGCACACTATCTAGATTCAAGGTTCAACACAGTAAAACTTTTAGGGCGTACTTCATGTTGTTTGGGTATATTATCTAGATACAAGATTCAACACAGTAAAGTTTCAAGGCGCAGTAAACGTTGGCACATTATCTAGATGCAAGATTCAACACAGTAAACTTTCAGGGCGCAATCATTGTTGTTTGGGCACACTATCTAGATGGGAAATGTAACACAGAGAAACTTTCAAGGTGCAGTCAATGTTGTTTGGGCATGCTATCTAGATGCAAGATTCAACACAGTAAAACTTTCAGGGCACCTTCATTGTTGTTTGGGCACACTATCTAGGTGCAAGATTCAACACAGTAAACTTTCAGGGCGCAGTCAATGTTGTTTGGGCGCATTATCTAGATGCAAGATTCAACACAGTAAACTTTCAGGGCGCAATCAATCTTGTTTGGGCACACTATATAGATGTGAAATTCAACACAGAGAAACTTTCATGGCACAGTCAATGTTGTTTGGGCATACTATCTAGAAGCAAGATTCAACACAGTAAAACTTTCAGGGCGCACTCATTGTTGTTTGGGCACACTATCTAGATGCAAGGTTCAACACAGAAAACTTTCAGGGTGCAGTCAATGTTGTTTGGGCACATTATCTAGATGCAAGATTCAGCACAGTAACATTTTCAGGGCGCAATCAATCTTGTTTGGTCACACTATCTAGATGCAAGGTTCAACACTGTAAAACTTTTAGAGGACGCTGAATGTTTTTTGGGCACACTATCTAGATGGGAAATTTAACACAGAGAAACTTTCAAGGTCCAGTCAATGTTGTTTGGGCACACTATCTAGATGCAAGATTCAACACAGTAAAACGTTCAGGGCACCTTCATTGTTGTTTGGGCACACTATCTAGATGCACGATTCAACACAGTAAAACTTTTAGAGGATGCTCAATGTTGTTTGGGCACACTATCTGGATGTGAAATTCAACACAGAGAAACTTTAGTCTGGGCATGGCTATCCATGTTCAAAATTCAACGCACTAAAACATTTAGAGGACCCTCAATATTGTTTGGGCACACTATCTAGATGCAAGATTCTACACCGCAAAACTTTTAGAGGACGCTGAATGTTGTTTAGGCACACTATCTAGATGGGAAATTTAACACAGAGAAACTTTCAAGGCGCAGTCAATGTTGGTTGGGCACACTATCTAGATGCAAGATTCAACACAGTAAAACGTTCAGGGCACCTTGATTGTTGTTTGGGCATACTATCTAGATGCAAGATTCAACACAGTAAACTTTCAGGGTGCAGTCAATGATGTTTGGGCACATTATCTAGATGAAAGATTCAATGCAGTAAAACTTTCAGTGCACACTCATTGTTGTTTGGGCACTCTATCTAGATGTGAAATTCTACACAGAGAAACTTTCAGGACGCAGTCACTGTTGTTTGGGCACACTATCTAGATGCAAGGTTCAACACAGTAAACTTTCAGGGTGCAGTCAATGTTGTTTGGGCATATTATCTAGATGCAGGATTCAGCACAGTAAAATTTCAGGGCGCAATCAATCTTGTTTGGTCATACTATCTAGAGGCAAGATTCAACACCTTAAAACTTTTAGAGGACGCTGAATGTTGTTTGGGTACACTTTCTAGATGGGAAATGTAACACAGAGAAACTTTCAAGCTGCAGTCAATGTTGTTTGGGCATGCTATTTAGATGCCAGATTCAACACAGTAAAACGTTCAGGGCACCTTCATTGTTGTTTGGGCACACTATCTAGGTGCAAGATTCAACACAGTAAACTTTCAGGGCGCAGTCAATGTTGTTTGGGCGCATTATCTAGATGCAAGATTCAACACAGTAAACTTTCAGGGCGCAATCAATCTTGTTTGGGCACACTATCTAGATGCAAGATTCAACACAGTAAACTTTCAGGGCGCAGTCAATGTTGTTTCGGCACACTATCTAGATGCAAGATTCAACACAGTAAGAATTTTCAGGGCGCAATCATTGTTGTTTGGGCACACTATCTAGATGCAGGATTCAGCACAGTAACATTTTCAGGGCGCAATCAGTCTTGTTTGGTCACACTATCTAGATGCAAGATTCAACACAGTAAAACTTTCAGGGCACACTCATTGTTGTTTTGGCGCATTATCTAGATGCACGATTCAACACAGTAAACTTTCAGGGCACAGTCAGTGTTGTTTGGGCACACTATCTAGATTCAAGGTTCAACACAGTAAAACTTTTAGGGCGCACTTCATGTTGTTTGGGTATATTATCTAGATACAAGATTCAACACAGTAAAGTTTCAAGGCGCAGTAAACGTTGGCACTTTATCTAGATGCAAGATTCAACACAGTAAAGTTTCAGGGCGCAATCATTGTTGTTTGGGCACACTATCTAGATGGGAAATGTAACACAGAGAAACTTTCAAGGTGCAGTCAATGTTGTTTGGGCATGCTATCTAGATGCAAGATTCAACACAGTAAAACTTTCAGGGCACCTTCATTGTTGTTTGGGCACACTATCTAGGTGCAAGATTCAACACAGTAAACTTTCAGGGCGCAGTCAATGTTGTTTGGGCGCATTATCTAGATGCAAGATTCAACACAGTAAACTTTCAGGGCGCAATCAATCTTGTTTGGGCACACTATATAGATGTGAAATTCAACACAGAGAAACTTTCAGGGCACAGTCAATGTTGTTTGGGCATACTATCTAGAAGCAAGATTCAACACAGTAAAACTTTCAGGGCGCACTCATTGTTGTTTGGGCACACTATCTAGATGCAAGGTTCAACACAGAAAACTTTCAGGGTGCAGTCAATGTTGTTTGGGCACATTATCTAGATGCAAGATTCAGCACAGTAACATTTTCAGGGCGCAATCAATCTTGTTTGGTCACACTATCTAGATGCAAGGTTCAACACTGTAAAACTTTTAGAGGACGCTGAATGTTTTTTGGGCACACTATCTAGATGGGAAATTTAACACAGAGAAACTTTCAAGGTCCAGTCAATGTTGTTTGGGCACACTATCTAGATGCAAGATTCAACACAGTAAAACGTTCAGGGCACCTTCATTGTTGTTTGGGCACACTATCTAGATGCACGATTCAACACAGTAAAACTTTTAGAGGATGCTCAATGTTGTTTGGGCACACTATCTGGATGTGAAATTCAACACAGAGAAACTTTAGTCTGGGCATGGCTATCCATGTTCAAAATTCAACGCACTAAAACATTTAGAGGACCCTCAATATTGTTTGGGCACACTATCTAGATGCAAGATTCTACACCGCAAAACTTTTAGAGGACGCTGAATGTTGTTTAGGCACACTATCTAGATGGGAAATTTAACACAGAGAAACTTTCAAGGCGCAGTCAATGTTGGTTGGGCACACTATCTAGATGCAAGATTCAACACAGTAAAACGTTCAGGGCACCTTGATTGTTGTTTGGGCATACTATCTAGATGCAAGATTCAACACAGTAAACTTTCAGGGTGCAGTCAATGTTGTTTGGGCACACTATCTAGATGCAAGATTCAACACAGTAAACTTTCAGGGTGCAGTCAATGATGTTTGGGCACATTATCTAGATGAAAGATTCAACGCAGTAAAACTTTCAGTGCACACTCATTGTTGTTTGGGCACACTATCTAGATGTGAAATTCAACAGAGAGAAACTTTCAGGACACAGTCAATGTTGTTCGGCACACTATCTAGATGCAAGATTCAACACAGTAAAACTTTCAGGGCACACTCATTGTTGTTTTGGCGCATTATCTAGATGCACGATTCAACACAGTAAACTTTCAGGGCACAGTCAGTGTTGTTTGGGCACACTATCTAGATTCAAGGTTCAACACAGTAAAACTTTTAGGGCGCACTTCATGTTGTTTGGGTATATTATCTAGATACAAGATTCAACACAGTAAAGTTTCAAGGCGCAGTAAACGTTGGCACATTATCTAGATGCAAGATTCAACACAGTAAACTTTCAGGGCGCAATCATTGTTGTTTGGGCACACTATCTAGATGGGAAATGTAACACAGAGAAACTTTCAAGGTGCAGTCAATGTTGTTTGGGCATGCTATCTAGATGCAAGATTCAACACAGTAAAACTTTCAGGGCACCTTCATTGTTGTTTGGGCACACTATCTAGGTGCAAGATTCAACACAGTAAACTTTCAGGGCGCAGTCAATGTTGTTTGGGCGCATTATCTAGATGCAAGATTCAACACAGTAAACTTTCAGGGCGCAATCAATCTTGTTTGGGAACACTATATAGATGTGAAATTCAACACAGAGAAACTTTCAGGGCACAGTCAATGTTGTTTGGGCATACTATCTAGAAGCAAGATTCAACACAGTAAAACTTTCAGGGCGCACTCATTGTTGTTTGGGCACACTATCTAGATGCAAGGTTCAACACAGAAAACTTTCAGGGTGCAGTCAATGTTGTTTGGGCACATTATCTAGATGCAAGATTCTCGACAGTAACATTTTCAGGGCGCAATCAATCTTGTTTGGTCACACTATCTAGATGCAAGGTTCAACACTGTAAAACTTTTAGAGGACGCTGAATGTTTTTTGGGCACACTATCTAGATGGGAAATTTAACACAGAGAAACTTTCAAGGTCCAGTCAATGTTGTTTGGGCACACTATCTAGATGCAAGATTCAACACAGTAAAACGTTCAGGGCACCTTCATTGTTGTTTGGGCACACTATCTAGATGCACGATTCAACACAGTAAAACTTTTAGAGGATGCTCAATGTTGTTTGGGCACACTATCTGGATGTGAAATTCAACACAGAGAAACTTTAGTCTGGGCATGGCTATCCATGTTCAAAATTCAACGCACTAAAACATTTAGAGGACCCTCAATATTGTTTGGGCACACTATCTAGATGCAAGATTCTACACCGCAAAACTTTTAGAGGACGCTGAATGTTGTTTAGGCACACTATCTAGATGGGAAATTTAACACAGAGAAACTTTCAAGGCGCAGTCAATGTTGGTTGGGCACACTATCTAGATGCAAGATTCAACACAGTAAAACGTTCAGGGCACCTTGATTGTTGTTTGGGCATACTATCTAGATGCAAGATTCAACACAGTAAACTTTCAGGGTGCAGTCAATGATGTTTGGGCACATTATCTAGATGAAAGATTCAATGCAGTAAAACTTTCAGTGCACACTCATTGTTGTTTGGGCACTCTATCTAGATGTGAAATTCAACACAGAGAAACTTTCAGGACGCAGTCACTGTTGTTTGGGCACACTATCTAGATGCAAGGTTCAACACAGTAAACTTTCAGGGTGCAGTCAATGTTGTTTGGGCATATTATCTAGATGCAGGATTCAGCACAGTAAAATTTCAGGGCGCAATCAATCTTGTTTGGTCATACTATCTAGAGGCAAGATTCAACACCTTAAAACTTTTAGAGGACGCTGAATGTTGTTTGGGTACACTTTCTAGATGGGAAATGTAACACAGAGAAACTTTCAAGCTGCAGTCAATGTTGTTTGGGCATGCTATTTAGATGCCAGATTCAACACAGTAAAACGTTCAGGGCACCTTCATTGTTGTTTGGGCACACTATCTAGGTGCAAGATTCAACACAGTAAACTTTCAGGGCGCAGTCAATGTTGTTTGGGCGCATTATCTAGATGCAAGATTCAACACAGTAAACTTTCAGGGCGCAATCAATCTTGTTTGGGCACACTATCTAGATGCAAGATTCAACACAGTAAACTTTCAGGGCGCAGTCAATGTTGTTTCGGCACACTATCTAGATGCAAGATTCAACACAGTAAGAATTTTCAGGGCCCAATCATTGTTGTTTGGGCACACTATCTAGATGCAGGATTCAGCACAGTAACATTTTCAGGGCGCAATCAGTCTTGTTTGGTCACACTATCTAGATGCAAGATTCTACACCGCAAAACTTTTAGAGGACGCTGAATGTTGTTTAGGCACACTATCTAGATGGGAAATTTAACACAGAGAAACTTTCAAGGCGCAGTCAATGTTGGTTGGGCACACTATCTAGATGCAAGATTCAACACAGTAAAACGTTCAGGGCACCTTGATTGTTGTTTGGGCACACTATCTAGATGCAAGATTCAACACAGTAAACTTTCAGGGTGCAGTCAATGATGTTTGGGCACATTATCTAGATGAAAGATTCAACGCAGTAAAACTTTCAGTGCACCCTCATTGTTGTTTGGGCACACTATCTAGATGTGAAATTCAACACAGAGAAACTTTCAGGACGCAGTCACTGTTGTTTGGGCATACTATCTAGAAGCAAGATCCAACACAGTAAAACTTTCAGGGCGCACTCATTGTTGTTTGGGCAAACTATCTAGATGCAAGGTTCAACACAGAAAACTTTCAGGGTGCAGTCAATGTTGTTTGGGCACATTATCTAGATGCAAGATTCAGCACAGTAACATTTTCAGGGCGCAATCAATCTTGTTTGGTCACACTATCTAGATGCAAGGTTCAACACCGTAAAACTTTTAGAGGACGCTGAATGTTTTTTGGGCACACTATCTAGATGGGAAATTTAACACAGAGAAACTTTCAAGGTCCAGTCAATGTTGTTTGGTCACACTATCTAGATGCAAGATTCAAAAAAGTAAAACTTTTGGAGGACACTCCCTGTTGTTTGGGCACACTATCTAGATGTGAAATTCAACGCAGACAAACTTTCAGGGCGCAATCAATGCTGTTTGGGCACACTATCTATAATCAAGATTCAACACAGTAAATCTTTTAGGGCACACTTCATGTTGTTTGGGCACACTATCTAGATAAAAGTTCAACACAGCAAAACTTTCAGGGCACACTCAATGTTGTTTGGACACACTATCTAGATGCAAGATTCAACACAGTAAAACTTTCAAGGCACACTCATTGTTGTTTGGGCACACTATCTAGATGCAAGATTCAACACAGTAAACTTTCAGGGCGCAGTCAATGTTGTTTCGGCACACTATCTAGATGCAAGATTCAACACAGTAAGAATTTTCAGGGCGCAATCATTGTTGTTTGGGCACACTATCTAGATGCAGGATTCAGCACAGTAACATTTTCAGGGCGCAATCAATCTTGTTTGGTCACACTATCTAGATGCAAGATTCTACACCGCAAAACTTTTAGAGGACGCGGAATGTTGTTTATGCACACTATCTAGATGGGAAATTTAACACAGAGAAACTTTCAAGGCGCAGTCAATGTTGGTTGGGCACACTATCTAGATGCAAGATTCAACACAGTAAAACGTTCAGGGCACCTTGATTGATGTTTGGGCACACTATCTAGATGCAAGATTCAACACAGTAAACTTTCAGGGTGCAGTCAATGATGTTTGGGCACATTATCTAGATGAAAGATTCAACGCAGTAAAACTTTCAGTGCACACTCATTGTTGTTTGGGCACACTAGCTAGATGTGAAATTCAACACAGTAAACTTTCAGGGTGCAGTCAATGTTGTTTGGGCATATTATCTAGATGCAGGATTCAGCACAGTAACATTTTCAGGGCGCAATCAATCTTGTTTGGTCATACTATCTAGAGGCAAGATTCAACACCTTAAAACTTTTAGAGGACGCTGAATGTTGTTTGGGTACACTTTCTAGATGGGAAATGTAACACAGAGAAACTTTCAAGGCGCAGTCAATGTTGTTTGGGCATATTATCTAGATGCAGGATTCAGCACAGTAACATTTTCAGGGCGCAATCAATCTTGTTTGGTCATACTATCTAGAGGCAAGATTCAACACCTTAAAACTTTTAGAGGACGCTGAATGTTGTTTGGGTACACTTTCTAGATGGGAAATGTAACACAGAGAAACTTTCAAGGTGCAGTCAATGTTGTTTGGGCATGCTATCTAGATGCAAGATTCAACACAGTAAACTTTCAGGGTGCAGTCAATGATGTTTGGGCACACTATCTAGATGAAAGATTCAACGCAGTAAAACTTTCAGTGCACACTCATTGTTGTTTGGGCACACTATCTAGATGTGAAATTCAACACAGAGAAACTTTCAGGACGCAGTCACTGTTGTTTGGGCACGTTATCTAGATGCAAGATTCAACTAAAACTTTCAGGGCGCACTCATTGTTGTTTGGGTGCATTATCTAGATGCAAGATTCAACACAGTAAACTTTCAGGGTGCAGTCAGTGTTGTTTGGGCACACTATCTAGATTCAAGGTTCAGCAAAGTAAAACTTTTAGGACGCGCTTCATGTAGTTTGGGTACATTATCTAGATGCAATATTCAACACAGTAAAGTTTCAGGGCGCAGTCAATGTTGGCACATTATCTAGATGCAAGATTCAACACAGTAAACTTTCAGGGCACAATCATTGTTGTTTGGGCACACTATCTAGATGCAAGGTTCAATACAGTAAACTTTCACGGTGCAGTCAATGTTGTTTGGGCACATTATCTAGATGCAGGATTCAGCACAGTAACATTTTCAGGGCGCAATCAATCTTGTTTGGTCACACTATCTAGATGCAAGATTCAACACCGCAAAACTTTTAGAGGACGCTGAATGTTGTTTAGGCACACTATCTAGATGGGAAATTTAACACAGAGAAACTTTCAAGGCGCAGTGAATGTTGTTTGGGCATGCTATCTAGATGCAAGATTCAACACAGTAAAATGTTCAGGGCACCTTCATTGTTGTTTGGGCACACTATCTAGATGCAAGATTCAACACAGTAAACTTTCAGGGCGCAGCCAATGTTGTTTGGGTGCATTATCTAGATGCAAGATTCAACACAGTAAATTTTCAGGGCGCAATCAATCTTGTTCGGCACACTATCTAGATGCAAGATTCAACACAGTAAAACTTTCAGGGCACACTCATTGTTGTTTGGGCGCATTATCTAGATGCACGATTCAACACAGTAAACTTTCAGGGCACAGTCAGTGTTGTTTGGGCACACTATATAGATTCAAGGTTCAACACAGTAAAACTTTCAGGGCGCACTCATTGTTGTTTGGGCACACTATCTAGATTCAAGGTTCAGCAAAGTAAAACTTTTAGGACGCGCTTCATTTAGTTTGGGTACATTATCTAGATGCAAGATTCAACACAGTCAAGTTTCAGGGCGCAGTCAATGTTGGCACATTATCTAGATGCAAGATTCAACACAGTAAACTTTCAGGGCGCAATCATTGTTGTTTGGGCACACTATCTAGATGCAAGGTTCAACACAGTAAACTTTCACGGTGCAGTCAATGTTGTTTGGGCACATTATCTAGATGCAGGATTCAGCACGGTAACATTTTCAGGGCGCAATCAATCTTGTTTGGTCACACTATCTAGATGCAAGATTCAACACCGCAAAACTTTTAGAGTACGCTGAATGTTGTTTAGGCACACTATCTAGATGGGAAATTTAACACAGAGAAACTTTCAAGATGCAGTGAATGTTGTTTGGGCATGCTATCTAGATGCAAGATTCAACACAGTAAAACGTTCAGGGCACCTTCATTGTTGTTTGGGCACACTATCTAGATGCAAGATTCAACACAGTAAACTTTCAGGGCGCAGCCAATGTTGTTTGGGTGCATTATCTAGATGCAAGATTCAACACAGTAAACTTTCAGGGCGCAATCAATCTTGTTCGGGCACATTATATAGATGTGAAATTCAACAGAGAGAAACTTTCAGGACACAGTCAATGTTGTTCGGCACACTATCTAGATGCAAGATTCAACACAGTAAAACTTTCAGGGCACACTCATTGTTGTTTGGGCGCATTATCTAGATTCAAGGTTCAACACAGTAAAACCTTTAGGGCGCACTTCATGTTTTTTGGGTATATTATCTAGATGCAAGATTCAACACAGTAAAGTTTCAAGGCGCAGTAAACGTTGGCACATTATCTAGATGCAAGATTCAACACAGTAAACTTTCAGGGCGCAATCATTGTTGTTTGGGCACACTATCTAGATGGGAAATGTAACACAGAGAAACTTTCAAGGTGCAGTCAATGTTGTTTGGGCATGCTATCTAGATGCAAGATTCAACACAGTAAAACGTTCAGGGCACCTTCATTGTTGTTTGGGCACACTATCTAGGTGCAAGATTCCACACAGTAAACTTTCAGGGCGCAGTCAATGTTGTTTGGGCGCATTATCTAGATGCAAGATTCAACACAGTAAACTTTCAGGGCGCAATCAATCTTGTTTGGGCACACTATATAGATGTGAAATTCAACACAGAGAAACTTTCAGGGCACAGTCAATGTTGTTTGGGCATACTATCTAGAAGCAAGATTCAACACAGTAAAACTTTCAGGGCGCACTCATTGTTGTTTGGGCGCATTATCTAGATGCAAGATTCAACACAGTAAACTTTCAGGGCGCAATCATTCTTGTTTGGGCACACTATCTAGATGCAAGGTTCAACACCGTAAAACTTTTAGAGGACGCTGAATGTTTTTTGGGCACACTATCTAGATGGGAAATTTAACACAGAGAAACTTTCAAGGTCCAGTCAATGTTGTTTGGGCAGACTATCTAGATGCAAGATTCAACACAGTAACATTTTCAGGGCGCAATCAATCTTGTTTGGTCACACTATCTAGATGCAAGGTTCAACACCGTAAAACTTTTAGAGGACGCTGAATGTTTTTTGGGCACACTATCTAGATGGGAAATTTAACACAGAGAAACTTTCAAGGTCCAGTCAATGTTGTTTGGGCACACTATCTAGATGCAAGATTCAACACAGTAAAACGTTCAGGGCACCTTCATTGTTGTTTGGGCACACTATCTAGATGCACGATTCAACACAGTAAAACGTTTAGAGGATGCTCAATGTTGTTTGGGCACACTATCTGGATGTGAAATTCAACACAGAGAAACTTTAGTTTGGGTATGGCTATCCATGTTCAAAATTCAAAGCACTAAAACATTTAGAGGACCCTCAATATTTTTTTGGGCACACTATCTAGATGTGAAATTCAACGCAGATAAACTTTTAGGGGGCACTCAAACTTGTTTGGTCACACTATCTAGATGCAAGATTCAAAAAAGTAAAACTTTTGGAGGACACTCCCTGTTGTTTGGGCACACTATCTAGATGTGAAATTCAACGCAGACAAACTTTCAGGGCGCAATCAATGCTGTTTGGGCACACTATCTATAATCAAGATTCAACACAGTAAATCTTTTAGGGCACACTTCATGTTGTTTGGGCACACTATCTAGATAAAAGTTCAACACAGTAAAACTTTCTGGGCACACTCAATGTTGTTTGGACACACTATCTAGATGCAAGATTCAACACAGTAAAACTTTCAAGGCACACTCATTGTTGTTTGGGCACATTATCTAGATGCAAGATTCAACACAGTAAACTTTCAGGGCGCAGTCAATGTTGTTTCGGCACACTATCTAGATGCAGGATTCAGCACAGTAACATTTTCAGGGCGCAATCAGTCTTGTTTGGTCACACTATTTAGATGCAAGATTCTACACCGCAAAACTTTTAGAGGACGCTGAATGTTGTTTAGGCACACTATGTAGATGGGAAATTTAACACAGAGAAACTTTCAAGGCGCAGTCAATGTTGGTTGGGCACACTATCTAGATGCAAGATTCAACACAGTAAAACGTTCAGGGCACCTTGATTGTTGTTTGGGCATACTATCTAGATGCAAGATTCAACACAGTAAACTTTCAGGGTGCAGTCAATGTTGTTTGGGCACACTATCTAGATGCAAGATTCAACACAGTAAACTTTCAGGGTGCAGTCAATGATGTTTGGGCACATTATCTAGATGAAAGATTCAACGCAGTAAAACTTTCAGTGCACACTCATTGTTGTTTGGGCACACTATCTAGATGTGAAATTCAACAGAGAGAAACTTTCAGGACACAGTCAATGTTGTTCGGCACACTATCTAGATGCAAGATTCAACACAGTAAAACTTTCAGGGCACACTCATTGTTGTTTTGGCGCATTATCTAGATGCACGATTCAACACAGTAAACTTTCAGGGCACAGTCAGTGTTGTTTGGGCACACTATCTAGATTCAAGGTTCAACACAGTAAAACTTTTAGGGCGCACTTCATGTTGTTTGGGTATATTATCTAGATACAAGATTCAACACAGTAAAGTTTCAAGGCGCAGTAAACGTTGGCACATTATCTAGATGCAAGATTCAACACAGTAAACTTTCAGGGCGCAATCATTGTTGTTTGGGCACACTATCTAGATGGGAAATGTAACACAGAGAAACTTTCAAGGTGCAGTCAATGTTGTTTGGGCATGCTATCTAGATGCAAGATTCAACACAGTAAAACTTTCAGGGCACCTTCATTGTTGTTTGGGCACACTATCTAGGTGCAAGATTCAACACAGTAAACTTTCAGGGCGCAGTCAATGTTGTTTGGGCGCATTATCTAGATGCAAGATTCAACACAGTAAACTTTCAGGGCGCAATCAATCTTGTTTGGGAACACTATATAGATGTGAAATTCAACACAGAGAAACTTTCAGGGCACAGTCAATGTTGTTTGGGCATACTATCTAGAAGCAAGATTCAACACAGTAAAACTTTCAGGGCGCACTCATTGTTGTTTGGGCACACTATCTAGATGCAAGGTTCAACACAGAAAACTTTCAGGGTGCAGTCAATGTTGTTTGGGCACATTATCTAGATGCAAGATTCTCGACAGTAACATTTTCAGGGCGCAATCAATCTTGTTTGGTCACACTATCTAGATGCAAGGTTCAACACTGTAAAACTTTTAGAGGACGCTGAATGTTTTTTGGGCACACTATCTAGATGGGAAATTTAACACAGAGAAACTTTCAAGGTCCAGTCAATGTTGTTTGGGCACACTATCTAGATGCAAGATTCAACACAGTAAAACGTTCAGGGCACCTTCATTGTTGTTTGGGCACACTATCTAGATGCACGATTCAACACAGTAAAACTTTTAGAGGATGCTCAATGTTGTTTGGGCACACTATCTGGATGTGAAATTCAACACAGAGAAACTTTAGTCTGGGCATGGCTATCCATGTTCAAAATTCAACGCACTAAAACATTTAGAGGACCCTCAATATTGTTTGGGCACACTATCTAGATGCAAGATTCTACACCGCAAAACTTTTAGAGGACGCTGAATGTTGTTTAGGCACACTATCTAGATGGGAAATTTAACACAGAGAAACTTTCAAGGCGCAGTCAATGTTGGTTGGGCACACTATCTAGATGCAAGATTCAACACAGTAAAACGTTCAGGGCACCTTGATTGTTGTTTGGGCATACTATCTAGATGCAAGATTCAACACAGTAAACTTTCAGGGTGCAGTCAATGATGTTTGGGCACATTATCTAGATGAAAGATTCAATGCAGTAAAACTTTCAGTGCACACTCATTGTTGTTTGGGCACTCTATCTAGATGTGAAATTCAACACAGAGAAACTTTCAGGACGCAGTCACTGTTGTTTGGGCACACTATCTAGATGCAAGGTTCAACACAGTAAACTTTCAGGGTGCAGTCAATGTTGTTTGGGCATATTATCTAGATGCAGGATTCAGCACAGTAAAATTTCAGGGCGCAATCAATCTTGTTTGGTCATACTATCTAGAGGCAAGATTCAACACCTTAAAACTTTTAGAGGACGCTGAATGTTGTTTGGGTACACTTTCTAGATGGGAAATGTAACACAGAGAAACTTTCAAGCTGCAGTCAATGTTGTTTGGGCATGCTATTTAGATGCCAGATTCAACACAGTAAAACGTTCAGGGCACCTTCATTGTTGTTTGGGCACACTATCTAGGTGCAAGATTCAACACAGTAAACTTTCAGGGCGCAGTCAATGTTGTTTGGGCGCATTATCTAGATGCAAGATTCAACACAGTAAACTTTCAGGGCGCAATCAATCTTGTTTGGGCACACTATCTAGATGCAAGATTCAACACAGTAAACTTTCAGGGCGCAGTCAATGTTGTTTCGGCACACTATCTAGATGCAAGATTCAACACAGTAAGAATTTTCAGGGCCCAATCATTGTTGTTTGGGCACACTATCTAGATGCAGGATTCAGCACAGTAACATTTTCAGGGCGCAATCAGTCTTGTTTGGTCACACTATCTAGATGCAAGATTCTACACCGCAAAACTTTTAGAGGACGCTGAATGTTGTTTAGGCACACTATCTAGATGGGAAATTTAACACAGAGAAACTTTCAAGGCGCAGTCAATGTTGGTTGGGCACACTATCTAGATGCAAGATTCAACACAGTAAAACGTTCAGGGCACCTTGATTGTTGTTTGGGCACACTATCTAGATGCAAGATTCAACACAGTAAACTTTCAGGGTGCAGTCAATGATGTTTGGGCACATTATCTAGATGAAAGATTCAACGCAGTAAAACTTTCAGTGCACCCTCATTGTTGTTTGGGCACACTATCTAGATGTGAAATTCAACACAGAGAAACTTTCAGGACGCAGTCACTGTTGTTTGGGCATACTATCTAGAAGCAAGATCCAACACAGTAAAACTTTCAGGGCGCACTCATTGTTGTTTGGGCAAACTATCTAGATGCAAGGTTCAACACAGAAAACTTTCAGGGTGCAGTCAATGTTGTTTGGGCACATTATCTAGATGCAAGATTCAGCACAGTAACATTTTCAGGGCGCAATCAATCTTGTTTGGTCACACTATCTAGATGCAAGGTTCAACACCGTAAAACTTTTAGAGGACGCTGAATGTTTTTTGGGCACACTATCTAGATGGGAAATTTAACACAGAGAAACTTTCAAGGTCCAGTCAATGTTGTTTGGTCACACTATCTAGATGCAAGATTCAAAAAAGTAAAACTTTTGGAGGACACTCCCTGTTGTTTGGGCACACTATCTAGATGTGAAATTCAACGCAGACAAACTTTCAGGGCGCAATCAATGCTGTTTGGGCACACTATCTATAATCAAGATTCAACACAGTAAATCTTTTAGGGCACACTTCATGTTGTTTGGGCACACTATCTAGATAAAAGTTCAACACAGCAAAACTTTCAGGGCACACTCAATGTTGTTTGGACACACTATCTAGATGCAAGATTCAACACAGTAAAACTTTCAAGGCACACTCATTGTTGTTTGGGCACACTATCTAGATGCAAGATTCAACACAGTAAACTTTCAGGGCGCAGTCAATGTTGTTTCGGCACACTATCTAGATGCAAGATTCAACACAGTAAGAATTTTCAGGGCGCAATCATTGTTGTTTGGGCACACTATCTAGATGCAGGATTCAGCACAGTAACATTTTCAGGGCGCAATCAATCTTGTTTGGTCACACTATCTAGATGCAAGATTCTACACCGCAAAACTTTTAGAGGACGCGGAATGTTGTTTATGCACACTATCTAGATGGGAAATTTAACACAGAGAAACTTTCAAGGCGCAGTCAATGTTGGTTGGGCACACTATCTAGATGCAAGATTCAACACAGTAAAACGTTCAGGGCACCTTGATTGATGTTTGGGCACACTATCTAGATGCAAGATTCAACACAGTAAACTTTCAGGGTGCAGTCAATGATGTTTGGGCACATTATCTAGATGAAAGATTCAACGCAGTAAAACTTTCAGTGCACACTCATTGTTGTTTGGGCACACTAGCTAGATGTGAAATTCAACACAGTAAACTTTCAGGGTGCAGTCAATGTTGTTTGGGCATATTATCTAGATGCAGGATTCAGCACAGTAACATTTTCAGGGCGCAATCAATCTTGTTTGGTCATACTATCTAGAGGCAAGATTCAACACCTTAAAACTTTTAGAGGACGCTGAATGTTGTTTGGGTACACTTTCTAGATGGGAAATGTAACACAGAGAAACTTTCAAGGCGCAGTCAATGTTGTTTGGGCATATTATCTAGATGCAGGATTCAGCACAGTAACATTTTCAGGGCGCAATCAATCTTGTTTGGTCATACTATCTAGAGGCAAGATTCAACACCTTAAAACTTTTAGAGGACGCTGAATGTTGTTTGGGTACACTTTCTAGATGGGAAATGTAACACAGAGAAACTTTCAAGGTGCAGTCAATGTTGTTTGGGCATGCTATCTAGATGCAAGATTCAACACAGTAAACTTTCAGGGTGCAGTCAATGATGTTTGGGCACACTATCTAGATGAAAGATTCAACGCAGTAAAACTTTCAGTGCACACTCATTGTTGTTTGGGCACACTATCTAGATGTGAAATTCAACACAGAGAAACTTTCAGGACGCAGTCACTGTTGTTTGGGCACGTTATCTAGATGCAAGATTCAACTAAAACTTTCAGGGCGCACTCATTGTTGTTTGGGTGCATTATCTAGATGCAAGATTCAACACAGTAAACTTTCAGGGTGCAGTCAGTGTTGTTTGGGCACACTATCTAGATTCAAGGTTCAGCAAAGTAAAACTTTTAGGACGCGCTTCATGTAGTTTGGGTACATTATCTAGATGCAATATTCAACACAGTAAAGTTTCAGGGCGCAGTCAATGTTGGCACATTATCTAGATGCAAGATTCAACACAGTAAACTTTCAGGGCACAATCATTGTTGTTTGGGCACACTATCTAGATGCAAGGTTCAATACAGTAAACTTTCACGGTGCAGTCAATGTTGTTTGGGCACATTATCTAGATGCAGGATTCAGCACAGTAACATTTTCAGGGCGCAATCAATCTTGTTTGGTCACACTATCTAGATGCAAGATTCAACACCGCAAAACTTTTAGAGGACGCTGAATGTTGTTTAGGCACACTATCTAGATGGGAAATTTAACACAGAGAAACTTTCAAGGCGCAGTGAATGTTGTTTGGGCATGCTATCTAGATGCAAGATTCAACACAGTAAAATGTTCAGGGCACCTTCATTGTTGTTTGGGCACACTATCTAGATGCAAGATTCAACACAGTAAACTTTCAGGGCGCAGCCAATGTTGTTTGGGTGCATTATCTAGATGCAAGATTCAACACAGTAAATTTTCAGGGCGCAATCAATCTTGTTCGGCACACTATCTAGATGCAAGATTCAACACAGTAAAACTTTCAGGGCACACTCATTGTTGTTTGGGCGCATTATCTAGATGCACGATTCAACACAGTAAACTTTCAGGGCACAGTCAGTGTTGTTTGGGCACACTATATAGATTCAAGGTTCAACACAGTAAAACTTTCAGGGCGCACTCATTGTTGTTTGGGCACACTATCTAGATTCAAGGTTCAGCAAAGTAAAACTTTTAGGACGCGCTTCATTTAGTTTGGGTACATTATCTAGATGCAAGATTCAACACAGTCAAGTTTCAGGGCGCAGTCAATGTTGGCACATTATCTAGATGCAAGATTCAACACAGTAAACTTTCAGGGCGCAATCATTGTTGTTTGGGCACACTATCTAGATGCAAGGTTCAACACAGTAAACTTTCACGGTGCAGTCAATGTTGTTTGGGCACATTATCTAGATGCAGGATTCAGCACGGTAACATTTTCAGGGCGCAATCAATCTTGTTTGGTCACACTATCTAGATGCAAGATTCAACACCGCAAAACTTTTAGAGTACGCTGAATGTTGTTTAGGCACACTATCTAGATGGGAAATTTAACACAGAGAAACTTTCAAGATGCAGTGAATGTTGTTTGGGCATGCTATCTAGATGCAAGATTCAACACAGTAAAACGTTCAGGGCACCTTCATTGTTGTTTGGGCACACTATCTAGATGCAAGATTCAACACAGTAAACTTTCAGGGCGCAGCCAATGTTGTTTGGGTGCATTATCTAGATGCAAGATTCAACACAGTAAACTTTCAGGGCGCAATCAATCTTGTTCGGGCACATTATATAGATGTGAAATTCAACAGAGAGAAACTTTCAGGACACAGTCAATGTTGTTCGGCACACTATCTAGATGCAAGATTCAACACAGTAAAACTTTCAGGGCACACTCATTGTTGTTTGGGCGCATTATCTAGATTCAAGGTTCAACACAGTAAAACCTTTAGGGCGCACTTCATGTTTTTTGGGTATATTATCTAGATGCAAGATTCAACACAGTAAAGTTTCAAGGCGCAGTAAACGTTGGCACATTATCTAGATGCAAGATTCAACACAGTAAACTTTCAGGGCGCAATCATTGTTGTTTGGGCACACTATCTAGATGGGAAATGTAACACAGAGAAACTTTCAAGGTGCAGTCAATGTTGTTTGGGCATGCTATCTAGATGCAAGATTCAACACAGTAAAACGTTCAGGGCACCTTCATTGTTGTTTGGGCACACTATCTAGGTGCAAGATTCCACACAGTAAACTTTCAGGGCGCAGTCAATGTTGTTTGGGCGCATTATCTAGATGCAAGATTCAACACAGTAAACTTTCAGGGCGCAATCAATCTTGTTTGGGCACACTATATAGATGTGAAATTCAACACAGAGAAACTTTCAGGGCACAGTCAATGTTGTTTGGGCATACTATCTAGAAGCAAGATTCAACACAGTAAAACTTTCAGGGCGCACTCATTGTTGTTTGGGCGCATTATCTAGATGCAAGATTCAACACAGTAAACTTTCAGGGCGCAATCATTCTTGTTTGGGCACACTATCTAGATGCAAGGTTCAACACCGTAAAACTTTTAGAGGACGCTGAATGTTTTTTGGGCACACTATCTAGATGGGAAATTTAACACAGAGAAACTTTCAAGGTCCAGTCAATGTTGTTTGGGCAGACTATCTAGATGCAAGATTCAACACAGTAACATTTTCAGGGCGCAATCAATCTTGTTTGGTCACACTATCTAGATGCAAGGTTCAACACCGTAAAACTTTTAGAGGACGCTGAATGTTTTTTGGGCACACTATCTAGATGGGAAATTTAACACAGAGAAACTTTCAAGGTCCAGTCAATGTTGTTTGGGCACACTATCTAGATGCAAGATTCAACACAGTAAAACGTTCAGGGCACCTTCATTGTTGTTTGGGCACACTATCTAGATGCACGATTCAACACAGTAAAACGTTTAGAGGATGCTCAATGTTGTTTGGGCACACTATCTGGATGTGAAATTCAACACAGAGAAACTTTAGTTTGGGTATGGCTATCCATGTTCAAAATTCAAAGCACTAAAACATTTAGAGGACCCTCAATATTTTTTTGGGCACACTATCTAGATGTGAAATTCAACGCAGATAAACTTTTAGGGGGCACTCAAACTTGTTTGGTCACACTATCTAGATGCAAGATTCAAAAAAGTAAAACTTTTGGAGGACACTCCCTGTTGTTTGGGCACACTATCTAGATGTGAAATTCAACGCAGACAAACTTTCAGGGCGCAATCAATGCTGTTTGGGCACACTATCTATAATCAAGATTCAACACAGTAAATCTTTTAGGGCACACTTCATGTTGTTTGGGCACACTATCTAGATAAAAGTTCAACACAGTAAAACTTTCTGGGCACACTCAATGTTGTTTGGACACACTATCTAGATGCAAGATTCAACACAGTAAAACTTTCAAGGCACACTCATTGTTGTTTGGGCACATTATCTAGATGCAAGATTCAACACAGTAAACTTTCAGGGCGCAGTCAATGTTGTTTCGGCACACTATCTAGATGCAGGATTCAGCACAGTAACATTTTCAGGGCGCAATCAGTCTTGTTTGGTCACACTATTTAGATGCAAGATTCTACACCGCAAAACTTTTAGAGGACGCTGAATGTTGTTTAGGCACACTATGTAGATGGGAAATTTAACACAGAGAAACTTTCAAGGCGCAGTCAATGTTGGTTGGGCACACTATCTAGATGCAAGATTCAACACAGTAAAACGTTCAGGGCACCTTGATTGTTGTTTGGGCACACTATCTAGATGCAAGATTCAACACAGTAAACTTTCAGGGTGCAGTCAATGATGTTTGGGCACATTATCTAGATGAACGATTCAACGCAGTAAAACTTTCAGTGCACACTCATTGTTGTTTGGGCACACTATCTAGATGTGAAATTCAACACAGAGAAACTTTCAGGACGCAGTCACTGTTGTTTGTGCACACTATCTAGATGCAAGGTTCAACACAGTAAACTTTCAGGGTGCAGTCAATGTTGTTTGGGCATATTATCTAGATGCAGGATTCAGCACAGTAACATTTTCAGGGCGGAATCAATCTTGTTTGGTCATACTATCTAGAGGCAAGATTCAACACCTTAAAACTTTTAGAGGACGCTGAATGTTGTTTGGGTACACTTTCTAGATGGGAAATGTAACACAGAGAAACTTTCAAGGTGCAGTCAATGTTGTTTGGGCATGCTATCTAGATGCAAGATTCAACACAGTAAAACGTTCAGGGCACCTTCATTGTTGTTTGGGCACACTATCTAGATGCAAGATTCAACACAGTAAACGTTCAGGGTGCAGTCAATGATGTTTGGGCACATTATCTAGATGAAAGATTCAACGCAGTAAAACTTTCAGTGCACACTCATTGTTGTTTGGGCACACTATCTAGATGTGAAATTCAACACAGAGAAACTTTCAGGACGCAGTCACTGTTGTTTGGGCACACTATCTAGGTGCAAGATTCAACTAAAACTTTCAGGGCGCACTCATTGTTGTTTGGGTGCATTATCTAGATGAAGATTCAACACAGTAAACTTTCAGGGTGCAGTCAGTGTTGTTTGGGCACACTATCTAGATTCAAGGTTCAGCAAATTAAAACTTTTAGGACGCGCTTCATGTAGTTTCTGACGCAGTCACTGTTGTTTGGGCACACTATCTAGGTGCAAGATTCAACTAAAACTTTCAGGGCGCACTCATTGTTGTTTGGGTGCATTATCTAGATGAAGATTCAACACAGTAAACTTTCAGGGTGCAGTCAGTGTTGTTTGGGCACACTATCTAGATTTAAGGTTCAGCAAATTAAAACTTTTAGGACGCGCTTCATGTAGTTTGGGTACATTATCTAGATGCAAGATTCAACACAGTAAAGTTTCAGGGCGCAGTCAATGTTGGCACATTATCTAGATGCACGATTCAACACAGTAAACTTTCAGGGCGCAATCATTGTTGTTTGGGCACACTATCTAGATGCAAGGTTCAACACAGTAAACTTTCATGGTGCAGTCAATGTTGTTTGGGCACATTATCTAGATGCAGGATTCAGCACAGTAACATTTTCAGGGCGCAATCAATCTTGTTTGGTCACACTATCTAGATGCAAGATTCAACACCGCAAAACTTTTAGAGGACGCTGAATGTTGTTTAGGCACACTATCTAGATGGGAAATTTAACACAGAGAAACTTTCAAGGCGCAGTGAATGTTGTTTGGGCATGCTATCTAGATGCAAGATTCAACACAGTAAAACGTTCAGGGCACCTTCATTGTTGTTTGGGCACACTATCTAGATGCAAGATACAACACAGTAAACTTTCAGGGCGCAGCCAATGTTGTTTGGGTGCATTATCTAGATGCAAGATTCAACACGGTAAACTTTCAGGGCGCAATCAATCTTGTTCTGGCACATTATATAGATGTGAAATTCAACAGAGAGAAACTTTCAGGACACAGTCAATGTTGTTCGGCACACTATCTAGATGCAAGATTCAACACAGTAAAACTTTCAGGGCACACTCATTGTTGTTTGGGCGCATTATCTAGATGCACGATTCAACACAGTAAACTTTCAGGGCACAGTCAGTGTTGTTTGGGCACACTATCTAGATTTAAGGTTCAACACAGTAAAACTTTTAGGGCGCACTTCATGTTGTTTGGGTATATTATCTAGATGCAAGATTCAACACAGTAAAGTTTCAAGGCGCAGTAAACGTTGGCACATTATCTAGATGCACGATTCAACACAGTAAACTTTCAGGGAGCAATCATTGTTGTTTGGGCACACTATCTAGATGAGAAATGTAACACAGAGAAACTTTCAAGGTGCAGTCAATGTTGTTTGGGCATGCTATCTAGATGCAAGATTCAACACAGTAAAACGTTCAGGGCACCTTCATTGTTGTTTGGGCACACTATCTGGGTGCAAGATTCAACACAGTAAACTTTCAGGGAGCAGTCAATGTTGTTTGGGCGCATTATCTAGATGCAAGATTCAACACAGTAAACTTTCAGGGCGCAATCAATCTTGTTTGGGCACACTATATAGATGTGAAATTCAACACAGAGAAACTTTCAGGGCACAGTCAATGTTGTTTGGGCATACTATCTAGAAGCAAGATTCAACACAGTAAAACTTTCAGGGCGCACTCATTGTTTTTTGGGTGCATTATCTAGATGCAAGATTCAACACAGTAAACTTTCAGGGCGCAATCATTCTTGTTTGGGCACACTATCTAGATGCAAGGTTCAACACAGAAAACTTTCAGGGTGCAGTCAATGTTGTTTGGGCACATTATCTAGATGCAAGATTCAGCACAGTAACATTTTCAGGGCGCAATCAATCTTGTTTGGTCACACTATCTAGATGCAAGATTCAACACCGTACAACTTTTAGAGGACGCTGAATGTTTTTTGGGCACACTATCTAGATGGGAAATTTAACACAGAGAAACTTTCAAGGTCCAGTCAATGTTGTTTGGGCACACTATCTAGATGCAAGATTCAACACAGTAAAACTTTCAGGGCACACTTCATGTAGTTTGGGCACATTATCTAGATGCAAGATTCAACACAGTAAACTTTCAGGGCGCAATCAATCTTGTTTGGGCACACTATCTAGATGCAAGGTTCAACACAGTAAACTTTCAGGGTGCAGTCAATGTTGTTTGGGCACATTATCTAAATGCAAGATTCAGCACAGTAATATTTTCAGGGCGCAATCAATCTTGTTTGGTCACACTGTCTAGATGCAAGATTCAACACCGTAAAACTTTTAGAGGACGCTGAATGTTGTTTGGGCAAACTATCTAGATGGGAAATTTAACACAGAGAAACTTTCAAGGCACAGTCAATGTTGTTTGGGCACACTATCTAGATGCAAGATTCAACACAGTAAAACGTTCAGGGCACCTTCATTGTTATTTGGGCACACTATCTAGATGCAAGATTCAACACAGTAAAACATTCAGGGCACCTTCATTATTGTTTGGGCACACTATCTAGATGCAAGATTCAACACAGTAAACTTTCAGGGCGCAGCCAATGTTGTTTGGGCACATTATCTAGATGCAAGATTAAACGCAGTAAAACTTTCAGTGTGCACTCATTGTTGTTTGGGCACACTATCTAGATGTAAAATTCAACGCAGAGAAACTTTCATGGCGCAGTCAATTTTGTTTGGGCACACTATCTAGATGCAAGATTTAACACAGTAAAACTTTCTGGGCGCACTCATTGTTGTTTGGGCGCATTATCTTGGTGCAAGACTCAACACAGTAAACTTTCAGGGCGCAGTCAATGTTGTTTGGGCACACTATCTAGATTCAAGGTTCAACACAGTAAAACCTTTAGGGGGACACTTCATGTTGTTTGGGTACATTATCTAGATGCAAGATTCCACACAGTAAACTTTCAGTGCGTATTCAATGTTGGTACATTATCTAGATGCAAGATTCAATACAGTAAACTTTCAGGGCGCAGTCAACTATGGTTGGGCACACTATCTAGATTCAAGATTCAACACAGTAAAACTTTTAGGGCGCACTTCATGTAGTTTGGGCACATTATCTAGATGCAGGATTCAGCACAGTAAACTTTAAGGGCGCAATCAATCTTGTTTGGGCACACTATATAGATGTGAAATTCAACATAGAGAAACTTTCAGGGCGCACTCATTGTTGTTTGGGCGCATTATCTAGATGCAAGATTCAACACAGTAAACTTTCAGGGCGCAATCATTCTTGTTTGGGCACACTATCTAGATGCAAGGTTCAACACAGAAAACTTTCAGGGTGCAGTCAATGTTGTTTGGGCACATTATCTAGATGCAAGATTCAGCACAGTAACATTTTCAGGGCGCAATCAATCTTGTTTGGCCACACTAGCTAGATGCAAGATTCAACACCGTAAAACCTTTAGAGGACGCTGAATGTTTAATGGGCACACTATCTAGATGGGAAATTTAACACAGATAAACTTTCAAGGTCCAGTCAATGTTGTTTGGGCACACTATCTAGATGCAAGATTCAACACAGTAAAACGTTCAGGGCACCTTCATTGTTGTTTGGGCACACTATCTAGATGCAAGATTCAACACAGTAAACTTTCAGGGCGCAGTCAATGTTGTTTGGGCACATTATCTAGATGTAAGATTCAACGCAGTAAAACTTTTAGTGTGCACTAATTGTTGTTTGGGCACACTAGATAGATGTGAAATTCAACACAGAGAAACTTTCATGGCACAGTCAATGTTGTTTGGGCACACTATCTAGATGCAAGATTCAACACAGTAAAACTTTCAGGGCACACTTCATGTAGTTTGGGCACATTATCTAGATGCAAGATTCAACACAGTAAACTTTCAGGGCACAATCAATCTTGTTTGGGCACACTATCTAGATGCAAGGTTCAACACAGTAAACTTTCAGGGTGCAGTCAATGTTGTTTGGGCACATTATCTAGATGCAAGATTCAGCACAGTAATATTTTCAGAGCGCAATCAATCTTGTTTGGTCACACTATCTAGATGCAAGATTCAACACAGTAAAACTTTTAGAGGATGCTGAATGTTGTTTGGGCACACTATCTAGATGGGAAATTTAACACAGAGAAACTTTCAAGGCACAATCAATGTTGTTTGGGCACACTACCTAGATGCAAGATTCAACACAGTAAAACGTTCAGGGCACTTTCATTGTTGTTTGGGCACACTATCTAGATGCAAGATTCAACACAGTAAACTTTCAGGGTGCAGCCAATGTTGTTTGGGCACATTATCTAGATGCAAGATTCAATGCAGTAAAACTTTCAGTGTGCACTCATTGTTGTTTGGGCACACTATCTAGATGTGAAATTCAACACAGAGAAACTTTCATGGTGCAGTCAATTTTGTTTGGGCACACTATCTAGATGCAAGATTCAACGCAGTAAAACTTTCAGGGCGCACTCATTGTTGTTTTGGCGCATTATCTAGATGCAAGACTCAACACAGTAAACTTTCAGGGTGCAGTCAATGTTGTTTGGGCACACTATCTAGATTCAAGGTCCAACACAGTAAAACCTTTAGGGCGCAATTCATGTTGTTTGGGTACATTATCTAGATGCAAGATTCCACACAGTAAACTATTAGTGCGCAGTCAATGTTGGCACATTATCTAGATGCAAGATTCAATACAGTAAACTTTCAGGGCGCAGTCAATGTTGGCACATTATCTAGATGCAAGATTCAATACAGTAAACTTTCAGGGCGCAGTCAACTATGGTTGGGCACACTATCTAGATTCAAGATTCAACACAGTAAAACTTTTAGGGCGCACTTCATTTAGTTTAGGCACATTATCTAGATGCAAGATTCAACACAGTAAACATTCAGGGCACAGTCAATGTTGTTTGGGCACACTATCTAGATTCAAGATTCAACACAGTAAAACTTTTAGGGCCCACTTCATATTGTTTGGGCGCACTATCTAAATGCAAGATTCAGCAAAGATAAACTTTTGATTAAGAGTGGCAGGGCTTCTGGAGTGAAGTGATTGCTTCAGTCCCCACCTGTGCCACACTTACTTTAGTTAGTGCTTGTTGACGGCAGGCTGCTAGCCTCACTGGCTTTTCCCCAAAAATGCAATTGTTAAAACATTGTCATTCCACAATAAATGTAGTCACTAAAAATCCCCATGCAAAAATGAAAAACAGACATTCTTACTTCAAGTTACAAAAAATAACCGTTACCCACAAATACTCACACAATGTACCCATCACTCTTTTAGCACCTATATCTGCCAAAATACGAATCCCAAACAAATATAATCAAAACACAATGGTTGCAACCAATTATCCCCAAAATACATTGAAAAGGAAAACATGTTTGTCTGATTGTGAGGCTCAATTTATATCAGCACACGGCATTAAGGCTCAATTGTCATCCACACACAGTTAGTATTGTGTGCATCAAAAGTCGTAATGAGGCCCATTGTATTTGCTATTTTACAGCTGTATATTACCTATATGTGGGAAGCATAATAATAATGTTTTACAAATAGGAGTGTTTTTTTCTGAAGCAATATTTGTTAAAGTCATTCCTTGCCACAGCTTTTAACCGTGATGAACAGGTAGACGCACTGAGATCATTAACAACGTGGTAAATAGGTGATGTGAATGTGTGTGTATGCTCCTGTAGTCATTATGCAGGGTAAATGCTCCTGAGAATCTAAGAATGTGCACAAGTAGAATGTTGTTGATAATGCATCTGGTTCTCTGCATGCTTTACCTGCTCGAGATGCTCTGGCAGCGTTGTTTTGCAAAACGCAAGATGGCCGTCTTTAAATAACACACTCATTCCCTTTTGCATCCTGTTTCTGTTCACCCTGCACTTTCGGATGCACTGCCAGCAGAGGTGCTGAGCATATGAGCTAGCCATAAAACAGAGGTTGTGTGCTGAGACAGCAACAAGCAGACGTTGTTCTCACGTTATTTAATGTCAATGTAACATATGTTCACTAAACAACATGTGCTGTGCTTTGTTGTTCACCTCTATAATGTACATCCCACCAAAATGAATCTACACGCAAACTCATGTTAAATACAAACAGTTCTCTTATTTTTGTGTAACCGTGTTACACATATCATTCCACAGAGGGTCAGTCGTTTTTCTAAGAAACGAGCTGGAGGTAGATCTCTGTCTTCGGCTGGGGCCTCCCTCTGGAACAGCCTCCCTGCCACTCTAAAACTTGAGGAGAACCATCTCCGGTTCCGAAAGCACCTCAAGACCTTCCTCTTTTCTTCTGCCTTCGCTCCCCCTCTCCCCTGCTGATCTGTTCTCTCTTGGCACCGTGCACCTGGCCACCCTCTGTCTTTTGGGCCCAGGTACCTGCTCATCCTACCACCCTCCCTCACTGCCTCCGGGCCACCCCTTGCACTGGGGTCTGTATCTGTACCCATACAGCCCCCCCTTTTTCTTCCTGCACTTATCAGACCTACCCTGTCTGCTGCCTTAAACCTAGCACTTGCAAATTGCTGGCTGCATTACCACTGTTTGTTGCATTTATTATTTATTTATTGTTATTTATCTGTTTCTCAAATGCTTCGCACTTTCCACCTCTCCCCCCTTCCATGCACATTTCCCCTCACCCCTCTCCCAGGCACTTGCGCGTTCTCAATGTCACTGGGCCTAGTAAGGTCGCTGTTTTGTTCTCCCCTGTTCCCCTCCCTTGCCTTGTCACGCTCTGAAACACTTGTGTACGAGCGCGATAGAAATAAAATATCAATCAATTCAAATGATGCATTTGAATGTGCAAGAAAGACACATTTTGGATGTAAAAATGCATTAGATATTATACATATTTAATTAACTTACATTACCAATTGTTAAAAAGAAGAAAACAAAAGCAATGACCTTGTGTTCTAGTTAGCATGTCATGTGAAAACGGCCAAATGTAGGTGAAATCTGGCCTGGTCTGTGCTCTTTGAAAAGCAGTTCCCAAGACCAGAGGTCAGCCAATTGGAAGAACAGAGCCCATTAACAACTCAATCTATTACATCAACACAACACACCAAGATGGGGTATTCAGAGCACATGGTGGTTCTTATAAACATAACAAATAGAGCCTTTTACATTTCATAATGCTCATTGTTGTGGTATCTCACTGGTGTATGGCCCTACCCAGGTCCTAATGAATAGACCTGTTTCTTAGTTAATGTTAGTGTTAAAGGACATTTGTACCATGCACTATCACCACTTTTTACCTGTGACAGTCATTAATGTCCATCTGCCTAAGGCAGCCTTTTATGTTAATAATGCTTAGATGGGGACATTCAATGCACAGAAGAGAAATAAAAATCTAAATATGATTTAACATGGAACTGAAATGAAATCATCTTTTCAACTGTAACTTTGCAACACATTGTTTAAACTATGTACATCCATAACATAAATACAAATGTGATATATTAATAGAGGGGAATTAAGAAGAATGAACATACATATTTTAGTAACTTTCATCTATTAGACATTATTGATACATCTAGGATATCAGTAGATTCAGAATTCTGTTGTGATTGCCAATATGTAGGCCTCATTTATGGTAGAACTTCATAACATGAGATGTAAGGGAAAAATAGATGTAGTCAAAGCTGATGCAAAACTCCAAATTGGGGGTATAGAAACATACAATAGCATATCATACAATACATTGGACCAATCAAAATAAAGGGGAGGATAATTGGGGAGTGTCAGTATCTAAAGAGAGTATCACAATTATTGATTTTGGCTGATACAAAATTATATTGACTAAATAATGAACAACTCATAAAACAATGAATTCAATGCAGGCAAATGAAAAAATCACAAATCATTCTCATATCTAAACTGGGCAGTGTGCTCTAGTCTCAACATTCATATCCAAATCTGTCATTCTGTGAAACATAGGCCTCACTACTCCTATCTAGGAGTCTCAAATGCAAATGTGTTTAAATCTGACATTTTGTGAAACATAGGCCTCTCTCCCACTATCTAGGAGTCTCAATTCTAGATGTGTTTAAATATGCCATTTTGTGAAACATAGGCCTCTCTCCCACTGTCTAGGAGTCACAAAAGCGAATGTGTTTAGATCTGCCATTTTGTGAAACATAGATCTCTCTCCCACTGTCTAGGGGTATCAAAACTAGTTGTGTTTAGACCTGCCATTCTGTGATACATAGGACCTCTATGAAAAAGGAGGAAAGGGCGCTATATAAATAACCATACAATACAATACAATCATTAAAGAAAAGCTAGTAATGGGAAAGCAAGGAGCATTTTGAAAACCTCCAATTTTTTTAAATGCCACCTAATTACTGGTTGGGATTGCATAGGATTTGTTTTAAAAGTCTTTTATTTATTTATTGGACATTTGTATGGCACCCATACACAGGTGTTTCCAGGCACCAGAAGACAAATGGGGGTAGGGGGGAACATGGGAATTATAAGAATACAACATAAAAGAACAAGGAAAGAGTTATATTGGCTTTGTGGCAATCCTAATGTGCAAGTGCATGACAAAGTGATAAGTGAAAGGGGGAAGGGGTAGAGGCAGAGTGCAGAGGAGGGGTTGCCTCCATGGGTGGGGGCAGACAGGTGCTGGTCAGGCCAAGGCAGCAGAGCCAGGTGAAAGAGGGAGGAGGGGAGGAAGAGTGCAGTGGACAGGAGGACTGGGTTGGGATAGTCCAGGAAAGGGAGCCCAAGGGCAAGAGCTGGCAAAGGATGCTGGGAGGGACTGGGAGGGACTGGTGGGGAGTGGTCTGGTCCCTGGATGACTCTGAAGGGACCAGGCCCCAGCCGCAACAGCAGGTGGATGGTTTAGCACAGGTGGGGGAGAGGGAAGGGAGAGGAGAAAGGGAAGGTCTTGAGACATTTCCTGCAATTAAGAAGATCTGGATCAAGTTTGTGGGGGAGGGATTGTCCACAGGGATGCACCAGCCAAGGAGAGGGATCTCCCTTCTACTCTCTGCTTAGAGAAATGTTTGACCTGCAGACAGTTGGAGCCAGAACACCTAAGGATTCTGCCTAGGAGGTATTTTGGGAGAGAAAGCTGGATGTTGAGAGGTCCAGGCCCCAGACAGCCTTGTGGATCATGCAAAGGGTTTTGAATGTGATCCTTGCAGTCACCTGGAGCCAGTGGAGAGATTTTGGAGCTGGAGAGATGTGGTCCCTGGGCTTTAAGCCAAGGATAAGTCTTGCAGTCCTATTCTGGGTTAGTTGAAGGAAGGAAAGCAAACTGCTGAGGAAGAGGCTGTTGCAGTAGTCAAACCTAGAGAGAACCAGGGCTCTGGAGACATTGAGCTTCTGGGTGAAAGTGGGGAAAGGTAGAATGCCCCTGAGGAGATGAAGCTGAACATTGGACTCCTTGGCAAGGTCCTTGAAGTGTGGAGAGAAGGAAAGAGAGGAGTCAACGATGATCCCAAGGAGTCTGGCCAGAGAGGGGGAAACTAGGAGCAGGCTTAAACATGAGAAGGATCTGTGTCTTTCTGGCATTGAGGCAGAGATCATTGGCAGAGCACCATGCTAAAAGCAATCAGGCAGTCAGATATAAGGCAGTAAGAGGAGGAGGAGGAGGATGTAGGAGAAGGAATCCAGAAAGAGAGCTGTGTGTCATCTGCATAACACTGGAAATGAGGGGAGTAGGTGGAGATAAGATGAGCCAGAGGGACCAGGTAGATGTTGAAGAGCCATGATGATAGGACAGATCCCAGAGGGATGCTACAGGTAGTTAGTGAGGTGGTGGCAAGAAAAGGACCCATTTGGACTTGGGAGGGTCTGTTAGAGAGGAAAGAGGTTAGCCACACCAGTGCCCTGTCTTTGTTGCCTAGGGTATCACAGAGACGTTTTATGAGGATGGAGTGGTTAACAGTGTCAAAGGCAGAGGATAGATTGAGGAGGATCAGAACAGAGGAGTGTTAGAGTCCACGTTAGAGAGTATGTATTCTTGGGTATTCAGGAGAGCAGGCATCTTTTTTTAGTAGAGGGTGCACAAGAGAGTGCTTGAGGTGTTGGGGGAATGAGCCAGTGGCAAAAGAGTGATTACAGAGGTCAGTAAAGGCAGGGACAAGAGTGTCGATGTTGTCCTTGATGGTTCTGGAGGAGCAGAGTAGCACCTGTTTAGAGGAGACTTTCATAGAGTGAAAAACTCTAGAGATCTCATTTGGTGCAAACGTAGATAGGGTGGAGAGTAGGGGGTGATGGAGTAAATATGCATAATTTCACACGGAAACATTGGTTATTTACTCTTTGTAGTACTCTCTAAATTACCATGCAAACTGTCTTGGAGCTTGGCACTCCTCTTATATGTTTTTAATGTGGTTATTCCACCTTTGCTGCTAATTTGCTACACCCGAGATATCTTCTTTTCCAGGCTGGAATATTCCTTCAGAGAGATTCAACTGCTTGAGCCCTACTAGCTTCATGAACCCTATGTGAGGGCCCCAAAGTGCTAATTAACACAAGGGTATTGTGACAAATCCAAGGAGAAGTTACTCGGGAGGATAGCTGAGGGGCAACGTGCTTGCCTTGGAAGCAAGACGACAGAGAGCAACACAGGTTCATTCCCGGGTCCACGTTTAGAAACCTCTGGGTGTTAAACGCGTTATAAATAACCCATCATATCATATCATAACTCTCTCTATGAGAGAACGATCCACTATAGGAATAGGAAGGTGAGCCCACTATGCTTAACACTCCCTAGGGGACAGGGGAAGCAGGAGCCCAGAGAGGGACTTACGTCACCACCCCTCCTTTTATACACTAACGCCTTTATGGAGTATGCAGGGGGTAAGGTGTATGAAAACCCTATAAACTCTTTCAGAATGGTGGGCTCAGCTTCTGACCCAGATTTGAATCAATTCTCCTTTTAGAAAACATCAGAATGGCGGGAAGTCCAGACTCCTGGAAGCATGTCAGAAGAGGAACCAATCAGGAAAGACTATCTGTGAACCATGTGGAACTCAATTGCACAACAGTGCACACTGGGTGTGGGGATGATAAGAGAGAGAATGGTAGATGTGGCATTGTGCCTGGAAGTCTGTACTGGGAGAGTGCGATGAGGCCTGAGAGACACGACAAGTAACCAGAGCTGTGTGGGGCTCAAACCAAGCAAGAATGAAGGAAGAAAATCAATGACAGGGGTAAAGAACTGAAGGGTATGGAATGAGAAAGAGTGGCGAAGTAGAGTGGGCAGGAAGGGACGCATAGTACCCCAGACTGGGAGAAGAGAAAGACAAAAACATTTCCCAAAGGGAGGACTATTGTGAGACACCTACCTTTAAAAGAGAATCAGAGAGACCTGCACAGAGTCCCGGAATGGCACTTCAGTGCTGCATGAAGTATATAAACTAGAACTGTGGATATAGGCAAGAGCCTATGATAAACAGCCAAATGGATGGGGGTCAAAAGCCAGCAGCCACCCCTTTCCTTGATCCATTACCCAAAAGCCTGTATTGGTTGTTGTGTTTCCTTTTTTGAGACATAGGGAAAATAACCTAGGCCTGAATACGATTCAACAAAGAGGGCTTTATTTATGGTAAAACATCCTGACATCCTGATGAGCATCCTTTTGATTGTTTCTGTTTTAGAGCAGGGATGAGCAATAGACTTAGGGAAAGATTATGGGCCTCATTACGAGAATGGAGGTAATGAAAAAAGGAAGGTGGAATGGTAATACCAGCATCGTTAACGGATCCGGGACATTACGACCGGACAACCTGCCAATACCGCCACCAGCCGTAGTGTGCCCCTTCATACCGGCACACGCGCGTCTATGTGCCCCTTCGCGGAGTAAATACCGGGATGCCGGTAATAGGAGGACATCACAACTCACGCGGGCATGCAATTACCAGCATCTCAAAGGCACGCGGTGGTCCGCGATGCCTGCACGATGGCGGCCGTACAGGCATCGCGGACCACCCTTAAACAGCAATCTGCAGTCAAGGCAACTGCCACAGGTGCACGCAATCACCACAGGTGGAGTCAATGGAGCCTGTCCCAGTATAAAAGGAGTATACCCACACACCACACCCCTTCCTACACCAAAATGATACCACTAGCTGTTACAATCATGGGGCTGGAGGACATGCCTATACTGCTACAACTACAGCAACAACAGCAACTACAACAACAACTACAGCCACAGCAACAGGCAGCACATAGGAGACACAGGAGGAGAAGGAGGTTGAGACAGGGCCAGCAATTACCACCAGTGCAGCCAGTAATACCTCGCAGGCAGCCACCAATCCCTCGCATCAGACCCAGTCCATTCAATCTAACCCCTGAGCAGATCCACACCCTGTGCTGGTTGGACCGGGACACCATCACCACCATAATGGACATGATACACAATGACATCATCAGCCTCATAGAAATACGCACTGCCATCCCTCCGCTACTAAAGGTGGTGTTTGTGCTCCACTTCCTGGCCACAGGCACCTACCAGCAAACAGTGGGCCAGCTGCATGGCATTTCAGAACCACTATTTTCACGCATGCTGACCCAAGTGCTGGATGCCCTCCTGAAGCACGTTAGCACCCATATATCCCTACAACGGACTGCCGAGGAGATGGTCGACACCAAAGTAGGCTTCCATGCACTGGCAGGCATGCCCAATTGTGTTGGTGCCCTCGACTGCACCCATGTAGAATAATTGGTAGTCCCCCATGCTTTAGAGGCGGTGTACCACAATCACAAGAAATACCACTCCATCAATGTGCAGATGGTATGGGACTCCAGCAAGATCATCACACATTGTTGCGTCCGATATCCCAGATCTACACATGATGCCATGGTGCTGCGTAACTCCACCCTACCCCGTCACATGGAGCGACATGCTGGACGATGTGCCTAGCTGCTTGGTGAGTTGCCTGACTGGCCCATGGCAGTGCATCAGGGTTGTGAGGTGGGGGGGATGCATACTCCACCACGGTGGGAATGGGCGGTGAGTGAGAATGCTAAAACTCCTGACTTGAACCTCCCAACCCGAACATGACACATCAGTGGCACACATTGGACCAATGCTGTATATCAATGACAACATGTAAGACACACAACCTGGCCACCCTGGGTATGTCAAGCAATGCATGACTGAACATGATTGCAACTGTGCCAATGTGGCTAGTGTGACCATGCACAGTGTAGTATACACAGCAAAAATGGGAGGCTAAACATCATCCTGCAACCACAGTTCATCCGCATCAGCATGCAAGAATTCACCCTGCATCATCTGTACAACGGCATCCAGACCGCCACACGTTATTGCAGTACGCAATGCATCTAAATAATATTTGTGCATGCGTACAGGGACATGTGCATGTCAAAAGCAAATAGCTGCAGCCATGGCTGTGAATCCTGAAGGTGGCAGCTCAGAGTGACTCACATAGACCTATTTATATTCACTTTCAGGTGATGGAGGATATCCCTTGAAGCCGTGGCTACTTACCCCTGTGCGGAACCCGTTGAACAGCCATGAAGAGGAGTACAATCGGGTCCATACGCGTACCCGTGTTGTGATTGAGCAGACCTTTGGCCTGTTGAAGGCGCAGTTGCACTGCCTAAGCAGGTCTGGTGGAGTACTCCTTTTTAGGCCTTGAGTGGGTGGCAAAGATCACCATGGCCTGTGTCATGCTGCACAACATGTGCATCTGGAGAAATGTACCACCGCCACCTGACATTGACATGCATGCACTAGGTGAGGATGATGAGGATGAAGACGGAGGAGAAGCAGCACCCCTGCCAGTACGTGATGCACAAGATGGCCGTGCAGTATGTCAATCACTGATTGACGAATACTTGTGACCCACAGGGACGTCGATAGATCTACAACACAATTCAAATGTGGATGGCTATCAACGGCCTCTGCCTTAACTCCGACAAAACTGAGCTCCTACTCGTAGGCTCCCCTGACACCATCAAGAAACTTGACGCTCAGTTCAGCCATTTCACCATTGACTCAATCACGATCCCAGTACTTGACATGGTAAAAACACTAGGCGTCTACTTAGACTCCAATCTATCCATGACCAGACAAGTAAACGCCATTGCCTCCTCGGCCGCTTACCATGCAAAACTCCTTAACGCAATCAGACCTTATCTGTCAAAAGACACCTGCACTAACATAGCCAGGGCCATAACTGGCTCGCGACTTGATAACTGCAATATTCTTTTCCTTGGGACCTCCAACAAAAATCTTGAGAAGCTCCAAGTAATACAGAACAGTGCCCTACGCGCTGCACAAGGCATTGCCAAGAGAGAGCACATCCCCGCTGCCAGAAAAGCTTCCCACTGGCTCCCCATAAAGGAGAGGATCCTATTCAAGGCTCTAAGCATCACCCACAAATGTGTCCATCTTGCCGCCCCAATGTACCTTTCGCAGAGGATCCACCTGGTCTCCTCCACAAGACCCACTAGATCACCCTATGCCAGCATGCTCTCAGTACCCAGGGTAAAAAGGACCAGAGCAGGGGGCTCCAGTTTCCCGTACCTCGCTGCCGTACACTGGAACACCCTCCCTAGCTCCCTGCGCTCTGAACCCTCACTGACCGCCTTTCGGAAAACCCTGAAAACGACCCAGTTCATCTAACAATTACATGGCCTAGCCCTCATAATTGTATTGTATGATGTATTATGTGATATATCTGATCACAGGTCACTGCCTTACTGTAACCCAAGGCACAACCTGCTCACATTGTAACTAAGTCTTCCTTGCAAGTAACAGTGCCACAATGCCCCTGGGCTGCCTGCACGCTATATAAATTTAATAAATAAATAAATAAATAAATAAATAAATATTTGTCAGTAACACATTGTACACTGGGTCCATGTGGACATGCACACCGGGAATGTGGGGAGTTGGGCACTGTGCGCTGTCATGAATTAAATGTATACACACGAAATGAACAATGTCCAGGCAGGCATTGTATGATTTATCACACAGCGGGTGTATTGATATCAACTGTAGAAATGTGCTACCCCCCCACAACACCAAAACTACCAATACCCCCAATGAAATCCCAAAACCCCCCAATGAAATCCCAAAACCCCCAATGAACTCCCAAAACCCCCAATGAAATCCCAAAACCCCCCAATGAACTACCCAAACCCCCCAATGAAATCCCTCTAATACACCCATTCACCACCGACACCATCTGATCCACTCCCATTGTTCTCCCACACTATTTCCTTGATTTCTTGTTGTCCGGGGGCAGCATTTCTGAGTGCCTCGCACTCCGTCTTGTTGGACGCACAGGGCTGGTGGGTGCAGAGGAAGCGGATGTGGTGGATGGGTTGGAAGCCGTGGTGATTTGCACGGCTTGTGCGGGTTGTGGCTGCTGCATGTGCTGCAGAATAGAGGTGAGGACCTGCGTGATGGCCCCCAGACTGTCTCGCATCATCAGCACAGAGGCATAAACAGCAGCTGTATTTGCCGCTATGGCCTGTGCAATCTCACGCCTCATGTCCTCCCCCTCCGCAACATATTGTCGGACAAGGTCCAACATTGAGTCCTGTCTAGCCTCCACCCTTGCTAGCCGTGCCTCAAGGTTGGTGGTGGGAGCAGTAATGGTTGAGAGTGCTGCGACTGGGTGTGCATTGGCAGCTGTTCTGGGGGGGAGCTGAGGTCCGAATCGTGGAGCAAAGGATCCGCAATGCTGTTGATGGGTGTGTCCTGAGTGTGGGGTTGGGGGTGGACACGGGTCTTGGAGAGTGTGGACATGCCGCATGGGTTAGTCCATCCTCATCCACATACTCCTCCACTGCAGTTTCAATGTCGCTTAGTGGGGCAGTGGCTGCTGCCTCGCCCACCAAACTTGTTGCTGACAGTGTGACACTGGCCTCGCCTTCCACTGGTATTGCCAGCTGTGTGGTACCGGTGTCAGGTGTTGATGTTGGGCCCTCATGTGCGGCCATGGCCTGGGCACTCGCCCTGGGTTTCGGTGTGGCCTGCGAGGCTGCCCCGGAGGTGGTCTTGCCTGTGGGAGTAGTCGTGTCCCGGGACATGGATGACTTGTGGCGTTTTCCTCACTGGCATCCTCTCCATCGGTGCCTGGGGGTGTAGAAGAGATGCAGGGCATCAGTGATGGTGTTACATGCAAGATGCATTATATGGTGCTGTGGAGAATTTCATTATTCATGCATTCATATCTTACAGGTGTGTCACACAGGGTAGTATGAAGGGGGCATTTTGGCATGTGCTGTGACGTCTCAGTGCAGGGATGCTGCATGGCAGGCGGCATGCCGTTGTATTGGGGCTTGTGTGATGTATTACATGTGCACGGTCTGTGTGTGTTGGCTGTGTGTTGGTAATGGGATTGGCACTCAGCATGCATTTCAGTGTGGCAGGGGTTGGGCCTCTATCTGGACAAGGATATGTTGATGTGTTTGTTGGGACATGCATTGTCTTGCCTAGACTCTCTTCCACATCACTTGTGCTACGTCATGGTTTCCCCTACTGGGATCTACAGGGTCTCTCACCTCCATCTGCAGATGTTGCGGCACCCGTCTCTATCTCCCAAAAGACCTCGATGGACTCCATCTGTATGAAGGTACTGCATGTCTCCTCCCAGCGTGAAAATTTTGTGGGTGAGTGGGGACCCCCACCTGTGGCCATGGCCTCCCTCCTGGCCATGGCCTCCCTCCTATTGCTGGCCAGGGTGTTCCGTACCCTGAGGCGGAGGTCATCCCACCTTTTTTTACAGTCCTTGACTGTCCGTGGGGTAGTGCCGACTGCCGAGACCTTGCGGGCTACCTCCTCCCAGACCTCCTTTTTTCATTGCTGCACCTCCCTTTTCAGGTTGTGCTGGTTGATCTCCTCAGCATGGGCAGCAAGGGTGTCCGCCAGCATGTTGAGTTCTTCGTCCGAAAAACACTTTTTGCGCAGGCGGGGGTTCGATTTTCTGGTAGCCTTAGACATTTTCTATAGATAGGCCCTGGTCTCTCCTCTGTAGCAGTGGTGGTTTCGGAGGATTGCAATGGATTGTGTTTTTAAAGATGGGCGCCGGTGCATTTCCCGTTCTGATGCAATGGCGTTACTTCCGGGTCCGGTATTACGAGCCCAGTATTAGCATGATGTTATTACCGGGTCGCTATTAAGGGGTGCCTCCTAGGCGGAGGTGGTATCGGCATGTCCCGTGATGGCGCTATCGGGGGGTTGGAGGGCCTTTAGCGCCATGGCAGTATGGCCATTACCGGCATGGGGGTTCGTGTGTGCTCTCGCACTCGTAATAACCCGCTATTAACGGCGTCATACGAGCACGGACCCACTAGTTCCTCCATGCCGGTAATGACCCCGTTTTTACCACGCTTCTCGTAATGAGGCCCAATGTGTTTTTATGTTGAAGAAATAATAAGAACCTTTGAGAATCATGCATCCTTGCCCCCTCCTGTTTCTGGGTACCACACTATTTACAAATATTTAGTTTCACAAAGCTGTACACTTAAGATGGATCACACATACAATTAAAACACATATTCATTTTATTGACTTGAGCTTTGCACATTGCCATTTTCCAACACATTTTTTATATGCCTCTGAACACAATATATAACAGTATTCTGATAGAACATGTTCATCCTGGCTGCACATAAACATGTCCATACCAGCTGCTCTAATTTTGAGTATCTCCACTAAGAATCTATTCATATGTACATTGTCCATAATGCCTGTAATCATAATACAAGAAATAATCTCCATTCTATCTTAGTATACAGCTAGTATCCCCACGTAAGAACACTAATGTTGGCTTTGACATTGATGCTAGGAAAAATACCATGTCACTACAAAAGACCATGTTGATGCTGGCTGTAACAATGTAGGTCAGTATCGCCATGTAAGAACACGTGTCATGTTGGCTTTACCCAGAGTGGCAGTAAAAATGCTGCCACTGTTTGAAAACATGCCACTGCTGGCTGCACAAATGTAGGTCAGCATCACTGTGTAAGAACATGTGTCATGTTGGCTTTGCCCATAGTGACAGTAAAAATGCCTTGCCACTGTTTGAAAACATGTCCCTGTTGGCTGCACCAATGGGGGGGCCAGTATTTCAACTTGTGAACACTCATCATGTTGTCTTTGCCAATAATGCCAGTAGAAATGCAATGTCACTGTCAGAGAACATGTCCATGCTGTCTTCTCCAGTGTAGACTAGTCTACCTACATAAGAACACTCATCATGTTCACTTGGTCCATAAAGGCAGCAATACATAATTACATGCAACTTTAAGAAAACATTTTCATGCTATCTGTGCCAATATAGGTTAGTTGGTATCCCCACATAAGAAAGCTCGTCATGTTGGCTTTGCCCATAATGCAAGTACAAATACAATTACACTTTGAGAAAACGTGTCCATGCTTGCTGGCAATGTATTCCATTAGCCATATGTAAGAACAATCATTGTGTCAGTTGTGCCCATAATGCCAGTAAAAATGAAATGCTACTGTAAAAACAAAACAATTCCATGCTGGTTCTACCAATGTTGTAAAGCATCCCCATGCAAGATTACTCATGATGTCAGCTTTGTCCATAATGTCTGTAATAGATAAAACCATGCCACTTCAACAAAAACAAAACATGCCCATGATTGATATGCCAAAATAGGCTGGTGTCCCCATGTAAGAATACTAATTCCATAATGCCAGTAAAAAAATATGCAGCTGTAAGAACAAATGTCCATGATGGCTGTAACAATAAAGGTCAATATTTCATTGTTAAAACGCTCAGCTTGTTGGCTTTGCCCAAAATGCCAGTAGAAAGGCCTGCTACTGTAAGAAAACATGTCTATGCTAGCTTCCCCAAAGCAAGGCAGTATTCCCATGTAAGAACACTCATCATGTTAGCTTTGTTCACGATTCAGGTACACATATTTGAGATATCCAGCTTTCAGTTTGGTACCAGAAACTAGTGACATCCCCCTCACACAGCCTCTAATCAATCAGTAGTCCTCCTTGCCTAACATGCATGCACACATGCACAACCATTCCTACGACATTCACCCCACAACACACAAACACACTTGATTAAACTATACACTCTGCACTTTATGCATGCATGGATTAATATGCACACTTACACTGACACAACCCCTCACATGTGCTCATACATTAACAACGTTATTTTTTTCCTATGTACACAATGCCTGAGCCCCTCCACATCTCAGGTCGCAAAACATTGCCACACACACATACTGCTCCATATGGACCTCCGACTTCCAAACAACCCACAGGCTGGAGTCTGGAAGCAGGGGTTGTGGTGTCAATCAAACACATCTATCTTCAGGTTTTCTGAAATGTCTGGTGATGTTGGAGCTTCAATGGCTAGCCACTCCAGGTCCTGTGCACGTGCAAGGATGCACAGGATATCAACCCTAGGAAATTCTGGCCATGAAATACCACACATGGGTACTCAGGAATTTCAGTCATCTGCCTTGACTCCTCATCCTCATCACCCATTATGGATGGGTCACCATTGACTGAGAAATCGTTTATAATCTGTTTGTCTTGTCTCTATAACTCCAGATAAGAATGCATTATAGAAAGGCACTTTCTTATCTACCGTACCTTGACCAGGCTCATTTCATTACATGTTATTATCTTGGTGTGACTAATTGACTTCTGCTCTGCAGAACTTCGAGGATGCATAGAGGCTAAAGTGTTTACTCAGCCCTCATGCTTCTACAAAGCAAAGGTAAACCCAATAATGAAGGTAAAACAGGCACATTTAAGAGATATAGCTCCTTCACCCTTTGTGGTAACATGGGCTGAGGGATGGCTATAATCTCAAGAAGGGTGTGAATGCAAAACAGAAGCAAACCAAACAGCAAAGCACACCAGTCAAACATAAAGGAATGTCCAATCAAAGTTCTATATAAATATATTTACTTTAATTAAACACCATATGAATTCTAACAAAAATAGAAAATGTAGAGAGGCAGATTTACACGTCATCTATGGAGCCCGCCCCTCACCTCCATCATATTGGAAGAACAGCAAGAGACCACTGCACATGGCACCTGGGATAATCCTGACACCACATTGAAAGTATGAGAGACATTATGCGCTCAGACAACCATACTGAATGTACCCTTGAACTGAAATGGCAGACATAAATATGTAGACAACACTGGACATAGAAGAACTTTAAGTAAAGTCGGACAGAAGCGAAGTGATGTCACAATTGAGAAAAGATACATAGATGCACTGAATCTAATGAATGGATGTCCAAAGAATGAAGGATGCAACTGAAGCAACAAAGGACAGATATATGCGAATATGAAGAAAACTATATACATAAAGAAGATAAGTTATAAGAGATGTAGTAGATGTATATATGCAGAACTGCAAGGCAGATAAGACAACAAAGACGCCTGCTAAAGTAGGAAATATAACGTGAGTAAAGCAGCCATGTTAAGAAAAAGGGTGTTGTCATCATAAGCAGGAAATCTCGAGGAGAAAGACCAAGGCTGCAGGGCCAACAGGTGCTGAAATACAGCCAAGAGTGAGTACAAAGGGTATTTGTTTGACTCAGTATCAAGGATGCCACAGCAAGAAGCAACTGCGAGGAACAAAAGGAGTCAAAGAGGATAAGCCATGTACGTAAAACATATTTCTCTTAGATTAATTAAAGTAGCAAACATTTGTAAGTGCCAAGTATTGAACAATCAAAGATGCAGGAAGCACACGCAAGACCGAGCAACCAAGTGTCCAGAGGCCAAGAGGATTAATAGCACCAAATACAATTTAATTAAATAGCTTTAAATAGAAGGACAGAATGGACAAAATCACGGTCTCTTCACACGTGGTGTAAGACCAGAAAACATGGTTTATTCATACAGTTCCAGACAGAGAGAACAATGTTCCATCACTCCCTTGAAAGTTCAGAAAAAGAGAACAGCCAGCAAGGTCAACTATAAACAAGAAGCCTTCATTTAGGTCCTAACTGATGAGAGATGGTAGGCTAATTAGATACAAAAAGGAAGTTGTCTGACGTTGTTCCCCTGCACCTGGGTTTCATTGCTTGCGTGCTGCTAACGAGCCAAATGCCCAAGGTTGGAAGAGAGAGCCAACCAATCATGAGGGCCTAAGTAATGGTGTACCATACATTGTTGCAGAAGCCTATCTGCTGCTGGCAGTATGCTATTATCTGTATTTCACGTGGTGAGAGGGTGTTCAAAGGCGTGCCACGAGATAAGGGGCAGCCAATGATGATATTATCAGTTTTATGAACTATAGATATATAGGTTCCCTTGAACAATCCCTCCACCCTCATAGGGTTTACTGTTTGCCACGTAGCATGACGTCATAGCTGGAAGTATAAAGCCTTTCGTATAATGGAAATGCGATGAAAGTGTGAGAGCGACAATCTGTTTGTTCACTAGGTTTCCCTACTTCATTGAACCGAGAATAAAGGAGTATTTTGCCATATTCTTTTAGTCTTTCTGGTTATTTGGGTCTGAGATCATTTATTTGGTAATCCCATTCAGCACTTGGAATGCTCCAGGTACTATTGCACATTTTGGTAGGGGTGTGGATGGTTCAGATCCAGGCTGTCAGATTTTTGACGACTTCCATATTTAACCAGAAGATTACAGAGTTTCCTGTGGAGAGTGGAGAAAACACATGTGTGAAACGAGACAGTCGGCAGGTGCCTCGTTGAAGACATTTCTGTCCGGTTCCCATAGGCACCCCACGGACTGAAGGCAAACTAGTCAATTGGGGAAGAGTCGACACTGAAGGGATCAAACTGAGCAAAAGATGTAAGTAGAACATCATAAGTGGCAAATAAAAGAGGACAGGATTGTACTAGAAGTGTATAGATATATAAGTAAGGAAACTGGAGTAACAGGATTTAATTTAAGAGATAACGTTTACCTCGATTCTTGTTCTCAAGGAGACAGAAGGGCATGCATTAAACTCACAGAAGGGGTATTTTTAGAGAGGCTAATGAAGATTTAGAAATGAGATGATATACATTTACTAGAGAAAGTAAAGTAAGACAATCATAGAAAATGTTGCACACATTTGTTTGGAGTCATAAATATGTTCAATGTAAGAAATTGATTTGTTTGACAAGAAACATTGAACAATACTAATAATCTAGCTGTTTATCATACCATAAAAACAAGCGATTGAGGTCAATCATAGGAGGGTAACAGTTGAGGGAAGAAATTTAAGTAAAATAAGATTCTTAGATCATCAGTAGTAAAACAGCAGGATAAGTGTGAACCTATAGAATTATAGACAAATGAATGAAGAGAATATTGTTGTGTTGGCTTGAAAATTGGTTGAAGAATTGTTTTTGGGAAATGGGTGGCGATTGTTGGTGCTTCCCAAATTGATTGTTGTGATATAATTAATCAAAGTAATAGCAGAGTAAACGTTCTGGTAAGCATTGTCAGTCAAAAATGACTCGTCATCATGGAGGTCACTTATACAAAACACTACCAAGGTGTACACCTAAAATTAGGAAATATCATGCTGAATGGGTAAGAGACACGGCTGACAAAATGTTCATGCCTTGGCCTCAAGAGGGTTCCTTATCAAGAATTGTATTGCAACACAAGACAACATATTTACATGCTGGGTACACAGGGAAGAAGCTACAAAAAAAGGTTAACTATTTTAGAGCTATGAAAAATGTTTCATAGCGAGAGAGAAGACCCGCCCAAGAGGGAGTGGATGCTTAATCAGCAAGAGGGAGAGGTCATAATGCACTTGGCTCAGTTTTCTCCTTCTGAAGACAATAGTACAGATGCTGAGAAACAGGGACTCTATATTTTAATGAAGTTAAAACTAGGGGTGGGGTATATTAATCCGATCTATGCACCTCCAGCGTATATCAGTGAAGATAGTACAGAAGGAAGTAAGATTAAAGAACGTGAATATATGTCCAAACGTAGTAAAATTGAGGAGCATAATGAAAGAATGGATAGATCGATAGAGGTAGAAGAAGAGACTAAGAGACAAAAAGAAGAGAAAGACAAAGCCAGTGAATTGACAATTGCACAGAATGAGTGGATGGTAGGACACATATGACTTAAATTAGACCGAAAGTGTATCGACAAAGTCAAAGAAAGAGAAGAAAGAGAGGCACAGGAAGGAAAGGAAAAAGAACAAGAAAGGGCATATAAAGATGAGAAGGAAAAAGAGAGGAAGCGAAAGGAAGAACGATGAAGGTATGAAGAGCAGATAAAAGAGAAAGAGAAAATATGAAAAGAAAAAGGAACATACGATAATATAAACACAGAGATTGAAAGAACAAAGTTTGCAAAGAAGGTGAGAGGAAGAAGAGTAGGGGGAGATGAGAAGAGGGAACAAGGAAGAGTGAAAGGAAATGAGAATAGGTAGAGGATAAAGGCAAAACAAAATAGATCACATCATTAATAGATGTGCAATACCGGTTGGAAAACTAGAACGATGGCATGAAGAGAGAGGGTCACAACAGCCCTGTAGGGAGTTGCATGACATACCTAGAGCACATACATATGTGCCCAGATGCCCTTGGGCCAGGTGTGCTATATAAATAAATAAAATACAAATACCGACATGGGCTGATGAGCATGAGGCAGAATGCATATGGGAAAATGATTGGGGAACTATATAGACAGATGAGGAAAAAAGATGGCTATGAGACCAGAGGGAGTATCGAAGAATCTCTGTCAAGTTTCAGGTTGCCAACGTAGTGTAGCCGAAGAATTCTTCTTCCTGAGGTACCCCTCTGGTTCGGGTTTAAACAAGTAACCAGAGAGGTCAATCAGAGAAAAGAAAGGATGCCAATGGAGTCTCAGGTGCTGCGAATGATGCCAGATGCCAGAGGAGAAGGTACGGGCAGAAACAGATGAAGACACAAATGGTGTAGGCGCTAACCTGCAAGTGAAGTAGTATTATTAACACAACACAATATAGCAGGGTAACCTACTTCTAGATGAGAACAGCGCCAATTGCCCAGACAAAGACAAAGAGGCAGTCACATAGTGTGTTCCCTGACTGCTTGGTTTCTCAACAGTGGTCATAAGACCCTCCTCCCCTTCCTATATACTTAATCTCAATTGATCTAGTAATGGTTTACCATAGTTTTCCTTTCCTATACCAGGACAGAATCCCTGCAGCAGGAAACAGGAAGGTCCAATGTAACAATCCAAAAGGGAGAGAGGTCCAGCAACCTGTCCCGATGGCACGAGGATGCCTAACCAGCAACCTGACCCGATGGCACGAGGACGCCTTAGTACACACTGGAAGTCTCTAGTCCGTGTACTGAACAAACAAGGAAGTCCCAAGTTCAGCAAGTCCTGATAGTCCAAAAAAAGGAGCACACGATCCCAAAGCACAAGTCCAGAATCAATCCAACGGAGAAAATACGAAGTGATGCAGCAGGCAGACGGGGTCCAGAAGCCGCCATGGTAACGTAGTTCAATGGGGGAAGGCAAGGGGAAATCCGATAGCGGTCCGAGGTCAAAACACGAGTTGAAGCAAAACCAAGGTACAAACGTTCCAAAGCAGTTCCAAGCAGCGGTCCAGGTCGAGGAGCCAGGAAGTCTTGAAATCCAAGGGGGGGGGGGAAGGGAAAAAGGCAACAGGGAACAAGTTACAAGAATATCACAATGCAAAAGGTCGTAACGCCACTAATTCACATTCAGAAGCACCGGGCAGAGTGAGGGAGGTGCTTAAGAAGGACAGGTCATGTGACAACGCTGTGCGTTGCTGGGCGTCGGATGTGGGAGGAAAAGAGAGGACACCAGCATTGCCATGCCAACTTCCAGGCACCTGCTGCAGAGTCCTTAAAGGGCGTGTTTTGACAGTGCACGTACGGCGGTATATGACAATCTCCACCAAAACAACAAGCGATAGATCAGATGACGTAATGATGGACAAGCAACAAATGCTGTCCTTAAGCAGACTAGATCTTGATGACATGGAAAGGTACAACAGTCATACCACTTGGGGTATAATGATGTGAGATGAAGAAAGGGAAGAAAATGAGAGAACGCAAGATGAGGGCGCCTGTGGTTTTTCAATAGATCCAAATGTAGGAAAAGTGGTTAAATTGTCAGATTTAGAAGAACCAGAAATAAAACACCAGAACCTATATCATATCCTGAACGACTACAAGATGGTCACATGGTGTAGGGGAAATGTCTCTGCCTTATGTAAGTAGATGTAGGTCATTGCCAGGACAAAGATAAGCAGGCAAAACTGGCCATACATGGAAGACAAAGAGCAGACGTTGATACAATTGTAGAACAGGGTTCGCACAGTTCCCATTATTAGAGAAAGGGGAGGACGACCACAATACATATTGTGGCCGTAGATGGATAAAGATAATTTAAAATGCTAATTTCCTAGTTTGACTGCAGAAGTGGATAAATAGATGTAATAGCTAGGGAGAATGCCAGTGGCAATGAAATTAGCAGTGGGTGACATGAAAGGCCTACTAGAAGCTATCTTATGGGAGAGTGCTGATGACATTTTGAGACAAGCGGGATATGCAAGTATGACAGCACAAAACATGCCACATGATGGAGCGCCATTTAATAATTGCAGAGCAGGTGTATGGAGGGCACTTAGGGTACAGTATCCTGAAACGTCAGATATGGGCACGATTATGGCAAGGAAAATGGGAGAGAACGAAGATCCTGTTGCTTATATTCAGGAGATTCAAGAACATTGGTGTCTTGAGACGAGTGAACCGTAGGATAAGACTGTAGCATTATTTGATCATATTTTATATCAGGGACTGCCAAAGCCAGTACAGAGGCAGATGAAGAAACAAGTAGGGATGGAAGTAAAGCCATGTTCAGAAATACAGTTGACTATCATACATCATCGTTGATTGTTACATGAGGAGGACAAGAAAAAAAGATGAGAATAGGAAGATTATGGGAGCAAAGTTAGTTCAGAAAAAAATGACTGTAATTTGCCATAGAATGAGCAGTATTGACAAGCGGTGAAGGAGTGGGCATACAAGAGTTACAGCCTACCAAGCAAATCAATGCAGCGTAGCCAGTAGATCAGGGTGGGTATAATTTTTGGCCACTTGGTATATAGGCAATGGACTTAGAAGACGAGGAGGCAGATTTCAAAACCCTCAAGGGGAAGAGGATTTCATGGAGGACAATCACAGCAATGCTGGGATTGTGGGGAAATGCAACATATAGCCCCTTTATGTAGAGGTGAAGGGGCATGCAGCAGACCTTGCAGGCCCCAAGAATGGGGACGGGCTATTTTCCACAGTATAGTACAGAACCAACGGAATATTATTCCCAAGTTCACACGCAATATCAGACGCGTGTGCCACAAATACAGCAAACACATCAGATTTTGCTGCACTCACAGTTGCCACAAGGGCAACAGCAGCAAACACCTATGCAAAAAGTGCAGACACAACAGGCAACAATGCCACAATGGAATGCAAATACAGGAGTCCCACAAACACCTACACCCATGATAGGGATGAACAGGGATGAATTTATATCCACAATAGGAAAGACCACAGAGCGACCTGATGTGTTCAGTACTACCAGTGACGCCAGCTCCCCAACAGGAACCGAGGGTCAGGGTAACGATAGGAGGCAAGACATTTTATTTTCTTGTAGACACAGGAGCAATGTGTTTCTGTTTAGGAGGGAAAGTAGCCAATGCCTGGCATTGCCATGAATGCACAGGGATTCTCTGGGGCTATGAGTATAGTTATTTTTACTGATGAATTACCAATTTCAATAGGAGAACATGATGTATCTATGCCACTATTGTATTCTCGACAGACACCAGTTAACATATTAGGATGTGACTTAATGACAAAACATAATATGACCATATCATCTACGGACAAACAGATAATATTTAACACTCCTCATATACATAACATGAAGGTAAGAGAGTTCATATTAACATTTACAGGCCAAAAGGCATTATAAGGTGTTCCTTTAGACCCAGAAGTATTTTTATATGGAGCCAAAACTTTGTTGATTGATAGCTAAATGGTTGAGGATACCTGAGGAATGTTTGTTTATGTCGCAAATACCTATGGATGATGAGGAACGACAGGTTATTCCCATAGGACTAGAAACAGTAGCTGAAAGAGAGGAAACAGGGGTTGTTCATGGGACAGATGATGAAGGAAGAGCATAGAGAACAGTAATAGCTCTTGATGAAGGGTATAGATTAACAGACTTTACAGATGAAGAATTGTTCAGAGACGAGTGTTCAGATGATGAGATAGTATTTTATAGCCTTACCTATTGGATAAAAAACAAATATCACAAAGAATGCCATTCCAGGAGTGTTGTGTGACCAATTATCTCTGCCTTAACGCCATTAAGACGGAGATCCTCTTCATCAGCACACCTACACCTTCCTTTCCTGTCACTCTCTGGCCGGCCACGCTTGTCCCTCTTCCTGCTCCCACCTGTGAGGCTAAGAACCTCAGGGCCATCTTCAACGCCACACTCTCCTTCGTGCCTCACATCTCTGACGTCTCTAAGGAGTCAAACTACCAGCTGCACCTCCTCAGAGGTATTCTTCCTTTCTTTTCTCACCTTCCCCCAGAAGCTCACTATCTCCAGAGCTCTTGTTCTCTCTAGGCTGGACTACTGCCTATTTTTAAATCTGGCTTCCTCTACTCTCCGTCCTCTACAACTCATCCAGAGCAGGACTGCAAGACTTGTCATCGGACTCAACCCCAGGGATCGTACTTCTCCAGCTCTGAAATCTCTCCATTGGTACCAAGTGGCTGCAAGAATCAAGTTCAAGACCCTCTGCATTGTCCACAAGTCCTTCTGGGGCCTCCGATTCTAATACCTCCTACTCTCTCTTCGGAAATATCTTCCTACTCAAGCTCTTCACACCTCCACCTCTAGCTCCTTGAGGGTCAGTTGTTTCTCCAAGCAACGATTTGGGGGCTAGATCTCTTTCTTCTGCTGGCGCTTCCCTCTGAAACAGCCTCCCTGCCTCTCTGAAACTTGAGTAGAGCCATCTCCTGTTCCGGAACCACCTCAAGACCTTCCTTTTACTTCTGCCTTCTCTCTTCCTCTCATCTGCTGATCTCTGTCTGATACTGAACTGGTCACCTGATTACCTTCTATATTCGGGCCCAGGTCCCTGCCCACCCAGTTGCACCCCTGCACTGCCTACTGGCAACCCTTGCACTTTGGTCTGTATCTGCAACTCTACAGTCCCCTTACCTGCACTTATTAGACACCTGCTGTCTGCACTTTAACCCTCAAACTTGCCACTTGCTGGCCGCACTACTTGTAGTTTATCCCATGTTTGGCACTTGCCCATTCTCCCCTCCCCCCTGCACTGTATCTCTGCTCTCTCCCCTGCACTTGCACAATCTCAATGTCACTAGGCCTAGAAAGATAATTTTCTTTGTCCTCCCTCTGTTTCTCCTCCCGTGCCTCATCGCACCTTGAAACACTTTTGTATGGGTGTGCTATTAATGTCATATTATATCATATCATATTATTGGCAAAAAAGAAGATGTCATTTTTCCAATTGGATTTAATAAAAGTTCCAAGCATCTCTTGGACCAAGAGTCCATATGATGTGGGTCTATTGAGTGCAGCAGGAGCTGTAAAAATTAAGCTTAAGCCGGGAGCAACTTTACCAGGAGCAAAACAGTATCCCATGTCCAGAAAAGCAGATGAAGGTACATTTGAGACCATTTCCGCTTTAATTTGGCAGGGAAAATTAGTACCATCGGACTCCACACGTAACATGGATGTGCACCCAGTTAAGAAATCAACAGATGGGTAGTAGATATTTAATCAGGATCTACACCTCATAAACAATATTGTCGAAGCATAATTTCCTCTAGTTCCAAATCCAGATATGATATTATGCAACATCCCAGCTACAGCCACATTTTGTACAGTAGTAGATTTAAAGAACACTTTCTTTTCCATTCCCCTTCATGATGACTCAAACATAAAAGATTACCACAGAGCAAGTCCCCATCAATATTTAATAGGGTTCTTCAGGTGCACCTAGGTAATATACAACTTGAGAGCACCATAATTCAGTATGCAGATGACCTATTAGTGTGCAGCGAGACAGAAAATAAATGCAGAGAACACTCAGTCCAGTTAATGACAGTATTGGCAGAAAAGCGATACAAAGTGGACAAAGAGAAATTACTATATTGCCAGGAAGAAGTCCTATACATAGGATAGCTAATCCCTCAAGAGGGAAGACAAGTGACACCTGAGAGAGCAGAAGCAATCATGAAAACCCTAACACCTAAGACAGTGAGGGAAATGCAGCAACGTTTAGGCCTATGTAATTATTGTAGGGCCTGGGTTTCTGACTACAGCGCATATAACAGACGACTTTTGAAGGGACTTAAAGAAGCACAGATAGGTAAAGATGACATAACATGGACAGAAGGATTTGAAGAGTTGAAGAGTTGAAAAGGTGATTTGCAATAGCCCCTGTGTTAGGGATTCCAGATTTATTCTCGCATTCGAATGGAGTAGTAATGACATCAGTCCTCATGCCGAAAACAACATTAGGACATGAACATGAACAATTGCTTATTACAGTGGGATTTTAGACCCTGCAATGGCATTACCCTTACAAACAAGCATTAGCTGCTGCTGCTTTTGCAATAGAAAGATCTGCAAGTGTTACAAGGGGGAGTTCAATGATGCTATTCATCGAGCCTTGGCTATTTTCGATTTTTGGAGAAAGCTAAAAGTATGTTGACTATGCAAAGAGCGTCATGTTAAGATGTGATTATTTCTAACACACCAATCAAAATTGTTAGATGCAGATTTGTGAATGCAGCAACATTCATATCAGAACCAGAACATGACTGCACAATGTATACTGAGTTTTATTATGATATTCCCCACGTTAAAAAAAATGCTATAGGAGAGGGGGAAATTCTATTTATTGATGGCTCTTCAAAAATGTTCCAAATGACAGCAGAAAGGCATACAGTATCGGCAGCCATAAAGTTACAAAATAATGGTGAATTTGAAGTAGTTACAAGTGCAAGATTGCCTTCACATTGTTCAGCACAGGCGGCAGAATTAGTGGTGTTTATCGCGCACTTTAGAGCTATGAGGATGAGGAAGTGAAAGTGCACTCTGACTCCGCTCATGTGATGTCACCCGTACGTGCACAATAGTCACACTGGAGAAGGAGAGGCTTCCTCTGTGCAGACAGCTCACAAGTGCAACATGCGCCGCTTTTGGACGAGCTTATTAAGGTACTTAATCTCCCATTGGCTATCGCTGTGATAAAATGTGGAGCCCATACTAAGTGGGTGCACATGATTTCTTGCGGTAACAAAGACACAGATGTTGAAGCAAAAAGAGCAATATATTTTCCAAAGATTTATAATGATGATTGATGTTGAGGACTTTAACATGTTATCCATTGTACAGTTAATTGAGCTGCAAGGTTGAGCTCCACAGGAAGAACAGGAGTTATGAAGGAAAACAGGGGTGTTGTTTATCCCCCACAGAGGCTATATGGAGACATGCTAGTACTGGAAAGCCAGTTATGCCCTAGCATTATTGAGAGTTGTGCTAGATCAGCTTCACTATCCTGCACATATGACCAGAGAAGATCTTTCTGCCACCATTGCAGAAAACTAGTTTTCGTCAAATGTATTAGAACACGTTGCACAGTTTATTGTGAAATGCATCATCTGCCAGAAAGGGCATTCCTTGTGAACAGTAAAAGGATCAATACCTTGCCCCAATTGTCCTTTTCAGCATCTGCATATAGATTATGTGGATATGTTGCAAACATGCAATGGCTACAGATTTATGATAGTAGTAGTCTGTCCTTTTTCCTGATGGATTCATGCATCCTGATGCCACATGTGCTGCCAAGTTTCTCGTGTGTGAGGTATTTTCTAGATCGGGTGTATGCAAAGTTCTGTGTTCTGAAATAAAGCATACGTTTTAATTTGCTTATCACCCACAGGTAAATGGTATATTGAGCATTTAAACTGACTTGTGTGTTGTACACAGCTTTATTCAGAATAAAAACCATAAAAGAATCTTGTCATAACATAAAAAACTATTCATATCAGCAATATACAGTAAAATTTCATAAGATGCCCAAACATTTATATCAATTACATTTTGCCCTATACAGACAATAGACATATTTTTCAATAAAATAGATCAAATTCACATCTGGGGTATTTTTACAGACATTTACTGCCAGCTCAGTTCTAATGTCCTTTAGTCAAACCACTGGCAATAGATAATACCTTCTCAGATGTGCATACCCTGTGGAGAACAATAAAAAGTGCTTTATTGATTCCTTTGGATTACTACAGACCTTGCGGCGCTTCTCCCGAGCATCTGTCCACCTTAATGTAAACTCAGATATCCGAAGGTTATTTGTACACAGCTGAATGTACATTATTCAGGCATATGCAGGGGTTACACAGTCTAGTACATTTCAAATCCTGCAGCATGCTTTAAAATCATATAGAGTATACCTGTCTTCGGCACAGTACACGCCCTTTGCATTTTACTTATAATAGCTTCATGGTACTTAATTCCAACTTTAGACTTCGTGCTCTGTGTTATACCCTCTGGATTTTCCAAGTAATCCACCAATCCCAAATCCTCAAGGCCTTTTCTAACAAATAGGAACCATACTAGGGAGTCAGCTCCTAAAACATTTTTCAGGCAGCTCAATGACTCCCTGTATTTGACAAGCTTGGGCACTCCACAGTCTAATCCAATACAGCAGGGGCTTAGTGGTGATTACTTAATTTACTGGCTTAAGTCCACATTGCCATCTCAGGCTTGCCATTGGGGCTCCCTTCAGTTGCATTAGTAGGTTCTACAGGAAATTATTGTCCACTAAACATAGTTCGGTTAAGGGACAGTGACCCCACAATTCTGCCCCATAATTTGCAGCTGCCCTGCCTTGTTCTTGGTACAATTTAATGGCAGGGGAAACTACACCCCTTCCAAGCTTATTGAAAAAGCAGCGGACTCCCCCACTATAATTCTCCAGGGTTGCTGTGGCCTTGACAAGGTGGGCTGTCCATGTTAGATCCCCTGAGAATCTTTTCCCCAAATAATCATCGTAGGGCACCAGTTCTAAAACATAATTGTTGAACAAATTCTCCAACTTAATGTTTTTCTGCTTCTTTCTGCCGACTATCATCACCTTTGTTTTTTCAAGATGTAATGACCTAGATAGCTCCTGGAATTTCTTCCATGAACATTTCCAAACTATGCCTCAATCCCATTGTGGTTGTAGATGGCAGTACAACATCTCAGCATAGAGGAGTTCTGGGAACCTGTCCTGTCCTAACTTAGGTGCATTGAGGCTGGCAAACGGTAGTTCCTCTATGATAGCATTTATATACAAACATAATAAGAGGGGGCAGCATGCAACCCTGGTGGACCTCCCTCTCTTCTGCAAAGTACTCAGTGATCTCCCCATCCAACTCCCACCTTGCAGATACCTTGTTATTATGGTACAGGGATTGGATGTTAGTCAAGAGTGACTCTGTGAAACCCTTGTCTCTCATTACAGCCCATGGTTTATCACGGGAAACACTGTTGAATGCTGTGTGAAGGTCCAGAAAGGGTGCATAAATCCTAGAGCACTGCACCATGATATATTTGGCCAGGATTGCATTCAGCCTGAAACATTGGCCCACAGTAATAATGCCGGGGTGAAACTGCTATTGGAGATGGTTTAATATATGCTTCTCGGTGGCCCACAGTTGTAAGCATGCTGTTGGCACTTTGGCATAAACTTTTCTGGGGGCATCCAGGAGTGAAATAGGTCTATAGTTGCCCGGATTTGTCTAAAACCCCTTTTTCAAAAATTGCCATAATAGTAGCACTGCACCAGTATTGTGGTACATTTCCTGGATTGGCCACAAAGTCAAAGAGCTGTTTCAACAATGGGGCCCATAGACTGTTTTCGGCTTGAAATAGATCAGTTGGCAGAACATCCGGTCCAGGGGCCTACCCCCTGCAAGGCTGCTAATGGCATCTTTCACCTTAGCTATAGAGAAAGGGTCATACTCACTTCTGTCGGTTACCATATCACAACTTTCAAACAATACTTCAGGGGTTTCATGGTCTTTTTCATGCAGTGTACTGAAATAATGGTACAACTCACTCAGGGGAATATGACTTAACAGTTGATTTACTATTTTCCTTTCATCCCCAGCCACTGACTTCCAAAAGTAAACCTGGTCACCGTTTTAACAGTAGTTCAACGGTCATCACATTTTTTCTCATTAAACTCTGCCTTTTTTGTGGCGACCGTCACCTTGTAGGTATCCTTTAACTTCTTCAAATGTGGTGTATCTATCTGGTTGGCATTCTTAAGATAGGCTAGTAGAAGTTCCTTAGCTTCATTACATTCGCTATCAAACCATCCCTTGATATCCAATTCCTGTTTCCTTATTTTCCCAGCCTGCTTAGTAAAGCAGGGCAGCATTATCTTTGTCATGTCCTTATTCAAATCTCCAACAATCATAACAGTTTCATCCTTTAAGCATATCATACACCCTCAATGTGGGCTTCAATAACAGACTTGTTAAAGAAAGAAAGAATAGCTAATAAAGATGACTTTGAAGAAGAGATGGCGACATTGCCTACCCCTTGCTCTGTATACATTGAGAAATCAGCCTGGCTCAGATCAGAATCAGACTCCTCATGAGTAGGTTACTGGATGTTGCATGAGAGTGCCCCTTGCTCCTCCCACTCGATTACAAACTGATGCCCATAGTGTAGCAAAAACATTAGGGGATGAGATGCATGATTATTTGACAAATATGACCACAAGTGTTTCTTTTATTTCCCAACAGATCTAAAATCGGAGGGAAGGGTTGAAGAAGATTGAAGAAGACAGTCAAACGATCAATTCTATCGAACTTTTGAAGCCCCCTTGTTTGCACACAGGGGTCCAAGTGCTTGCAAAGAGTTTTGTTCGAACTTGGAACAAGCCCAGCTTTGAAGGACTGTACCTAGTAGAATAGGTCACCCACACTGCACTGAAGCTCCAAGAAAGACGAGCCTGGCTGCATCTGAATGACATAAAGCCTTACAAACGAGAGACCATTACCCATGTGGCACCCTTTGACAGTGAAGCAAGAGAAGATTTTCTTCGAAGACAGAGTAGGTTGGCTACCAAGAGCCAACTAAAGAACAGAGAAATGAAGACAATTTGAACTTCCGACTATTCCCAAGTTTAAACGGAAACAAGCAAACTTTGAGTATTCTTATAAACTATTGCTGATTGGATAAAGAGACAATGGGCCTCATTACGAGGCTGGCGGTAGACGTGCCTGTAAAACAGGCATGACTGTCGCCGGTATGAATTTTTTTCTGGCGCCCAGAAATGGGCAATTACAGGGTCATTACGGCCTTGCCAGACCCGTATTTGCCCACTCCTGGGTGCCGGAAAAAATTCTTCCCCATTCCCATTTGAGCCCGATAGGGCTCAAATGGGAATGGGGAGGTCAGATGCACTGGCACCGTTTATCACGTTGCTGGTGCATCCGATATGCTGTGCTCGTGGGTGCCTTTCATTCCGCAGGTCAGACCTGGCGGAATGAAAGGCACCCGTGAGCACAACTCTGCGTTTGCCAGTCTGGATACAACGGTACCGGCATGCTTACCGGTACCGTTGTATCCAGACTCGAAAGCTCGTAATGAGGCCCAATGTTTAAAAAAGACAGAAAGGAAGGACGAGCACACAACACTTTATGTTGCCTATAACAATACACATATTCTTGTATTTTATTTTCACTGTATACTCCAATTTTATCCAGCTATGGTGCGACACAATGTTGACATTATAACCTTTTTTGAAAATCCTAAGAAAGTCCCTATTAATCAAAGGATCATTGTTGCAATAGTATTACAATTTCTGTTATAAAAAATGAGTGATTATTATAAAAGGTAACATGAATTACACATTGCTAAAAGAAAATGGGAGTGTTCCAGTTTGTGAAAGACACATTGCTAGCAAGAAGACCTATTAAAGCATAACATGCAGTAAGACTTATGGATTATTTTGCAATTTGTTTTGTGACTATGTTTTGTACATTGGCAATCTGTAATTCCTTATTATTATAACATTTCATCAAATGATGTTTTACAATACAGATGGAGTGTTTAGCAGCGCAACATCTATTTCTATCCCTAACAAAAGCACAGGCGATATTTTCCCTGATATTTCCAAGCAAATTGTCTGATTTAAGAGGGATGGTGAAGAAGATCTTGAGGATATAAATACATATCTTGGCAACTCAGCACATTTAAAGAATAACATGTGGTATCAGCACCTGAAGGAAGTGGGGAGAAGGTATCAGCACCTGAAGGAAGTGGGGAGAAGGAAGTCAGATGAGAGCTGCTATGTGCGTTCTCTCATCCCTTATGCCATGCGCAGAGCCAGAGCATTTATAGCAAGAGAACTACCTAAACATGATGTGAAGTGTCTGTCATCTGGCAGCATGCATGATAAGAGGACAATTTGAAGGAAAATGGGCAACCCTATGATGGATACCAAAGGGAACATTCCCATATGAAGATCCTTACATAAAGATGAAGAAGATAGATGGAAACAGAACCGAGTTGGAAAAGCAGAGTGTTCCTGTACTCATTCAGTGGTATGTCTGGAGGACAGATGAGGATAGTTGAACAAAAACGTCTGGATTGTGCAGTCACATGGGAAACAGCTTGATTTTCAGGATGATGGGAGATACTTCAGCTATGGGTATATGGACAAGTAGCCACCAGTATAGGATGGGAAGAAAGAGTAATGGGATGCAATGCACACTTATAGATGACACCACCACTACAGAGAGTGCCAATAGTGAATGATGAATGCCTTAAGGAATGGGCAAAGTATTTGTTTATTGTATCATACAGTCAAATTAATAACTTTTAAAACATATCATCATAATCAGAACTTAGCCACAGAAATAACCCACCAAAAGGAATACATTTCTTGTGTAAAGCGAATCCCATCAATTGGAGAGGCCAAGGGAATAATGGAAACATAGATGTGTTCACTCTTCAAGCATTTGAATTATGCCATACACCTCTCGCCACATTTTGGTGAAAAAAACAATAAGTCACTCATGGGAGCCAGGCATGAAAAGATCCCACAGTGCGGCTTGGGGGAGGAAAGGTTCCAACCCTGATGCCCTAAGGGCCCTTCCACACAGCTCAACCAGTGCATCACAGTGTGTCAGGAGATGTTGTACTGTTTCAACCTCATCGTTACACAGAACCAACAACATATGTTCCCGCTAGAAATTTTAGAACACTGACCAACAATTTAAATGTGTTCACTGCATTAAATTTAAGGTCGAAGATAGTCCCACACAATATGATTACCCAGGAACTTGCAGATATATGATGGGACCAACAGTTTTTCCAATATATAGGGATAGAATCCATCAGCCTTTGACTTGGCAGCCAAAGTGACGATCATTTGCTCACGGTTGGTGTCACCAATTTCCCCCTCATAAGATGCTTAAATTGGTTTACACCCAGCAGCAAGAGACCCTCGCGAGACCTCCCAAGCCACTGATCATCAAGACATCTTTCCCAGAATTGAACACTTCATGAGGACAGCCGTGGTAGTGAAGGCCTTAAACAGGATCCCCATCAGGGAGTTACTCTGGGTGTGTGCAAGTCTCCAATAGAGCATCAGGCTGCTTAATACAATACGCTCATGGATCATAGTGAGATCAAACTCTAAGGCAATCATCTCAGCCAGGACATAGGATGGTAATCTCAGAAGACGCCTAAGGAGCTTGATTTTTATCTTAGTTAGGACCCCCAATATGCCCAAACCTCTGCTACATAGCAGAGGATACAGACAATTTTTGTAGTGAACAATTTGAGAAATATTCCCAACAAGTAGCCTCCACCCCGGCACGCAAATGAACAAACGACCCCCAGAATTCACACTGAGCACTCCTTGAGTCCCCTTAAATGAGATATACCCCTGGGACTTGCTTCAAGAACAATGCCTAGATAAACATGGTGGCTAAAAACTTCAATAGGAATTCACTTCACGTGCCAACCCACTCTGAGTGCACGTCTGCAGCAGGTTTAAGAAACCATGATCTTAGTTTTGGCAATATTTACTCTCAGAAAGATCAGGACCGATGTTTTCATGACTCCATCAATCTTGAGGGAGACTAAAAAATCTTGACTGGCAACAGAGTGCGCGCTTTGTCACTAATTCTTAACCATTATGTTCCAGGAGTCCCGAGCTCAAAAGGCTGCAGCACCAGGGCCACCATGCCTTACAATGGAGAGCCATAAACATGACTTTCCCCCTCCCCCTATCCAGGGTAAGATTTGCACTATGGAGTGAGTTGTTTCCAGTCAGCTGCAAGAGAAACAAAGTGCACAAAATACAAGCACCAGAATCCTTAGAGATATTTTGTCAATAAACCTGCAACACCTGAAAAGGAAATGAACACACGCCTGAAAAGATAAAGAAATATAGCCTCCCTGAAGATTGATGGAGTCATGAAAACGTTAGTTTAGAGGAGAAGTCACTGCAGGAAAACATGACTGGCAACAGAGTGCGCGCCTTGTTACTAATCCTTAACCATTATGTTCCAGGAGTCCCGGGCTCAAAGGGCTGCAGCACCAGGGCCATCATGCCTTACAATGGAGAGCCATAAACATGGCTTTCCCCCTCCCCCTATCCAGGGTAAGATTTGCACTATGGAGGGAGTTGTTTCCTGTCACTTGCAAGAGAAACAAAGTGAAAAAATACAATACCAGAATCCTTAGAGACATTGTGTCAATTAACCTGCAACACCTAAAAAGGAAATGAAGACACGCCTGAAAAGGTCAAGAAATATAGCCTCCCTGAGGATTGATGGAGTCATGAAAACGTTTGTTTGGAGGAGAAGTCAATGCAGGAAAACTTGACTGGCAACAGAGTGCATGCCTAGTCACTAATTCTTAACCATTATGTTCGAGGAGTCCTGCACCAGGGGGTGTCCGGACATTTCATCGACAACAATTGGTCGACAGGGCATTTGGTCAACGTAATTTCGTCGAAAACCAAATGGTCGATTTTATTTTTCATTTATATATTTATTTTTAAGGTTGTAATTTAGGGAAAAAAAGGGTTTTTTTTAGAAAAAAAGGGGTTTGGGGGGACCCCCCCCCAAAAGAAAGGGTAAAAATGAAAAAAATAAAAAAATTCGACCATTTGGTTTTCGACGAAATTGGTTCGACCATTTGTCCAGTCGACCAATTTTTTTCGATGAAATGTCTGGTAACCCATCAGGGCAGGACAAAGACTGATATGTTTAGGATATTTCTCCTTTGTGAAAGATAGTCAGCTAAAGACTCTCGGTAAGGCTCTTGTAACAAGGACTCATGTCTGGCACAGAGTCTCCCAGAGCCCCCCTTGTTATTTGCATATTTCAAGTAACTTTGGGTCTCACCCTAAATTACTAGGGGAATCTAGACGTGGACCCCTTGCTCACTATTCTTAGAGAGGCACAGCTACACCCTACTGATGAGGTTAAACCAGACCGAAACACGTGTCTGGGTTGCTGTTGGTACTCTTGTTCAGAGGAGAATTGCCTAGCATTTCGATAGTGGACTGCCCAGGGCAGGACAAAGACTGATATGTTTAGGATATTTCTCCTCTGTGAAAGATAGTGAGCTAAAGACTCTGGGTAAGGCTCTTGTAACCAGGACTCATGTCTGGCAGAGAGTCTCCCAGGACCCCCCCTTTTGTTATTTGCATATTTCAAGTAACTTTGGGTCTCACCCTAAGTTACTAGGGGAATCCAGACTTGGACCCCTTGCTCACTATTCTTAGAGAGGCACGGCTACACCCTACTGATGAGGTTCAACCAGACCGAAACACGTGTCTGGGGTTGCTGTTGGTACTCTTGTTCAGAGGAGAATTGCCTAGCATTTCGGTGCTGGACTGCCTCAGGGCAGGACAAAGACTGATATGTTTATGATATTTCTGCTCTGTTAAAGATAGTGAGCTAAAGATTCTTGGTAAGGCTCTTGTAACCAGGACTCATGTCTGGCAGAGAGTCTCCCAGGACCCCTCTTGTTATTTGCATATTTCAAGTAACTTTGGGTCTCACCCTAAGTTGCGGGACACCTTCTTGTGGAACCTTTGAACTCTGTCCCATTGTCCGTCAAGCAAGGGCACTTCCACCTCCTCGTCCCAATCATGCCTCAGTTGCAGCATCTCCTTACCCATCCTGGTCTTCAGTATCTTGTATATGCGAGATATTTCATGCCCACCCTCCGAAATATCATACATTGTCTCAAAAGCCGTATCTGGTTGTTCGGTTAGCACTTCCGCAGGCCATCTGTCCTGCACCCGTTTCATGACTCTTGTATAACTAATATGTTGGCCTATGTGTACCCTGGTATCTTCCATCAACTTTCTGAAGTCTAGTGCCTCACTCTCTTGCCATACATCCCCAAGTGTCACAAGCCCCATTCGTTCACAGTATTTACGGATCACTATTGTCAATTGCAGGTCCTCCCCGCATACCGCTACCAGCGGCACCTGCGGGGAGCATGGAGTTGGGATTCCCACCACCGGCCACGTTCTGTTCCAAATTTCCCAGTCCAATGTCAAGAGTCTTGCCCTCCCCTGCACCTTAGGTTTTGGCAACCACACCACCTCCCACAAGTAGTAAGGGGTGGAATCCTTGTACAAAAGCCTCGTTTCAGCGGTCTCCTCTTCGAACAACCATCTAGCCACATACTGAAGCTGCCCTGCCAGATAGTATAGCTCAAAATTCAGTAGGTTTATGCCCACTTTGTCACTAGGGTTTTGCAACTTCCATAAGTCCACCCTATTTCTAGTGTACTGCCAGATAAAGCCCCTGCATAAGCTGTGGGGTTTCCCGAAGAACCATTTAGGGAGCATATATGGAATATTCATAAAGAAATGCAGTAGTCTCGGCAGGACCACCATCTTGATCAGCGCTGACCTACCCATCATGGCTAGGGGCAGCCTAGACCAGAACCCCATGCTGTTCTTAATGCCTGCCAGTGCCCGCTCTGTGTTGTGTTTGTGTTCGTCCTCGGCCGAGTGGTATATATCGATACCCAGGTTCGAAAGGTCCTAGTCTGCCAGGGTATCAGCAGGATCGGTAAGTGTTTTGGTGGGGCCTTTCTATATCTCCCCAAGGGGAACATGCTCTATTTCCTAGGGTTCACTGCTATACCCGAGAGGGTGGCATAATGTTCCATCATCTCCAAGACATATTGCAAGTTTTCCTCTGGGAAGCGCAGGTAGAGCAGGATATCGTCCGCATATAATTATATAAGGTGCGTCCCTACCATTGTGGGAATACCAATCTCCACATACTGCTGTCTGAGGCAGATAGCCAGTGGCTCCAGAGCAACATGGGCGACCAGGGGCAGCCCTGTCTCGTGCCCCTACTGAGCTGCCATTTGTCCGAGATTATGGCACCAGTTTTAACCCTAGCAATTGGGGAACTATAAATGATTCTGACCCACTTCAGGTACCCCGGCCCCATGCCATATTCCCTCAGCACCGCCAACAACCACGGCCACCTCACCGAGTCGAACGCCTTAATGGCATCCAACGAGACTATCGCCATTTCGCCCGGGTCCCTTTCTGTCTGCTCAATTATGTGGTGAAGTCTCCTGTGATTGTCTGTTATATTCCTGCCTGGGACGTACCCAGTTTGATCGGGGTGGATCACTTTCCCTATGACACATTTAAGCCTGTTTGCCAATTCAGCGTAAGGGTCTTGCTGTCTTGGTTAAGCATGGACAGGGGTCGGTAGGATCCGCAGTCCGAGCTTGGCTTATCTGGTTTTAAGAGCGGGATTATCACCGCCTCCCTGAGGGACTCCGGCAGCCTCCCTTGCTCAAATGCCTCGTTTAACATGGCGAGCAGCGGGGGGAGCACCCCCTGCTTGTATGTCTTGTAAAATTCACTCAGGAGACCATCTGGCCCGGGGCCTTACACGTGGGTAGGTGCTGTACCACTGTCTCTAGTTCCTCAAGAGTGATTGGGGCATCTAGGTCCTCCCACTCCTGGTCACTAAGCTTAGGCAGTCCTATGTCCTCCAAAGTTTCCTGGGTCTCCTGCCCCGTCTCCTCCCCCGTATTCTCATATAGGCACCTGTAGAATCTAAGAAACCCCTCATTGACTACTTCTTGGGTATCCCAGGTCTGGCCATCTTCATCCTTTATCTCCCTGATCACTGAGCATGGCGTTACATTCTTGCATAGCCATGCCAGCAGCCTGCCCAGTTTATCTCCCACTGCATGTTGCCTTTCGATGTATCTTTTGTAGTTTAACTTACAGAGCCTGTCCCAGTGCCCACTGCTAGCCTGCTGGAGTAGATTTGCCCTTGCTGTGAGGTACTCCCCTTCTGTATTATTTCTTCCAGCTCCCTCTCTGTCTCCCGTAGCTCCTGCTCTACGCCCCCTTGGAGCCCTCTGGACTTAGATATGGCTGCGCCCCGTACTACCACTTTGAACGCCTCCCACAGGGTGCCCTCCGACTGCACACTACCAGTGTTAATGTCAAAATACTCGGTAATAGCCTCCCTTAGATCCTCTCGGAACCCCGAGTCCTGCAAAGCCTCAGCTCTGAGTTTCCACGTCGGGATTCTCGCCCTGGGGGGCTGATGCCTCCACTCCGCCACCAGGGGGGAGTGGTCCAAAAGCACTCTGGTCTTGTATTCCGAACCTATCATTTCCCCAGCTATCCCAGAGGTCACAAACATATAGTTCAGTCTAGTGTATATGTTGTGGGGGCGAGTAATGCAAGTACTGCCTGTCCTCCGGATGCAGCAGTCTCCATATGTCTTCTAGCTCAAAGTCCCGCAGGAGGGCCAATAGTGCCTTCGCTGCTGGGGTGGGTCTCTCTAGTTTCTTGTTGGACCTGTCCACCCTGGGGTCTAATGTACAATTGAAGTCACCCCCCCCAGATGGTAGTGCTGCCCTTTAGGGGGCTAATGTTATCGTATAGGGCCCTGTAGTAGGCCGCTGTATCTTGGTTGGGAGCATATGTGTTTACGATGCTCACCTCCCTGTTCTCCAGCATCCCCCGCACCACTAGCATTCTTCCATCTGGGTCTGGCGTGGATTGAAGCAGCTGGAATGGTACATGAGGTGCTACCCATGTGACGACCCCCTTCGCATACGCTGAGTATGTGGTGCCCCTGGTGGTCCCCCTCCACTTTCTCTTGATTAACTCTAGTTTTTCCCTGGTAAGGTGGGTCTCCTGTAGTAATGCTATATCCACTTTCAGCCTTCGCAGGTACATCATCACTTTATTCCTTTTCAGATAACTGTTGAGGCCTCTTACATTCTGAGACTATCCGTAGCCATGCGAGGTATGTACCGCCTCCCCCCTCTCTGGGCCACCTTTCCAGTCCGGTCAGCATGAAATTGGGCTCGTACCCCTCCCGCTCCCAACTTAATCTCCCCAACTAGCCCGCCCACCTCCCCCAACTCAACTGTTCCCCACTGCACACTTCCCCTTCTCTCCCACCCCCCAACCATGTCCCAACTAATGCCCAGCTCCATCCCTGGATCTCAGGCTCACCCGCGTTTGGTCCGGCCTCGAAGTGCCGAGGTCGGGAACCCAGCAGGGTTTCACCAATATCTTGGTGACCTAACTAATGTCCTAACAATTGGGGTTAAGAGTGCTTCCTACTTGTCTCCTGTTAATTACCATGATACGTTGTGCATCCTCCATATCACAATAGAATTTGTTGCCCTGAGAATCAACACATCTCTACACTGTATTATAATCAAGTCCCAGAGTCACAGCATGTACAGCACCTCGTTCCCGGGATCGGGCATCATTTGTCCGTGTCATCCTTCTTTCGGCCGTCCGCTCCCTCCTGGCAATTTTGGCCGTCCAACCACTCCGTCGCATCCTCCGGACTCTTGAAAAACAGAACTTTGGATTTGTGGATCACTTTCAGCTTAGCTGGGTACATCAACATGTATCGCATCCCCGCCTCTCGCAATCTCCTCTTCACTGTCCCATAGTTCAGCCTCCGCCTCTGCACTTGAAGTGAGTAGTCGGAATATGCCGAAATGGTCGCAGAAGCCCTTTGTATGGTGCCACCCTTACACCCTTAGGTTTCAGGGGGGGTCTCCTCTTGAGCGCTCTATGTGCTCTCTCCACCGCAAAGCCTTGCGTGAAGACCCCAACTCCTATTTCCTGCAACAGCATGTTTTCAACATAGTCCATTGGGTTAGGGTCTTCTTATCCCTTCGGCCTCCTCTGCCCTGTTCTCCAACATGGCCACCTGCTGCCTCAGGATGTGGATCTCCGAGGCATGAGAGGCCCGGGCTGTCGTGTTTATGGTCACTTATTTCTCCAGCTCGTCTGTGCTTTCGGCCATTTTCCGCATGTCCAATCTGAGCAAGTTGACCTCCTCCTGTACTGCACCAATTTTGAGCTCCAGTGCTCCTTTCGTTCGGCAGTAGCTGCCTCTAGCTTGCTTTCCCACGTGGCCTTGAGGTCTGGAATTGCTTCAAGGATCTGCCGGTCAACTCGCGTCGGAGTGGTGTCCTCTGGTGGCATCTTGTCTTTTGGTCTCGCCACCTCAGCCTGTTCCGGGGTCTTGGTGAAGTCTTCAATTCTTGGCTGCTTCCCCTTTGATTTGGGGAGTTTGGATGTCACCCTGCCGTCAGGCATTCCCCCAGTTTAAGGCGAGGTTTGCTGGCCTTTAGCTACGTTGTTGTAGACCTTGAAGGCCCGCAGTCTTCCTAACCAGCCACCGGGCTAGCCATACATTGGGGGCCCTCTGTTGGCCTCAGCTGCCTCTCCGTCTCAGGCGGGTGCTGCAGACTTATTTACAGCGGCTTTCGGGGCCCCTCGGGGTGTCATGTATCTATTGCGTCAGATCCACAGAGCGCTTGTGCACTGCCGGGTCTGTGGAGTGCACGTGCACTCCCGTTTCCGTGGGCCCCTTGTGTCCTATGCGCCGGGCACACAGCGATGAAGGGCAGGGCGCACCTCCCCCGTTCGTGCTTACCTGGTCCAGAGCCTCAGCCGAGGCGGCCACTCCTCTGCATTCCACAGCAGCACAACTTGGGTGCTTCACTTTGCCACTTGGGCCGCTTTCCTGGCTGACAATGGATGCTTCCCCTCAAGGCGCAAAGCACGCCCTCCTTCTCAGTCTTCCCGTTCCTTTGTTCGGCGAGCTCGCACAGCCGCCATCTTTAATTCCGAGCGCCGTCCTCCACTCCCAGCACAATTTCCGGAGTAGCCGCTCTAATACTTGATGAATTTTGAGCAGAGTTCCATCATTCGATGCAGCTAGTGTTCCCACCGACTCCGGTCTATCTCAGGTAGCGAATGTTCAGGGTAAAGGTGCCCATGCACCTAAGGATCATTACGTATCAGCAGGAGATGGTCAGAAGCGTATCTTACACCATGGCTGCTTAGCCATGCCCCCCTGGCATTATGCTATTATCTGAATTTCATGTAGTTAAAGGGTGTTCAAGGTGTGTCGACCAGATATGGGTCAGCCAATGATGATATTAACACTTATATGAACTATAGGTATATATGTTCCCTTAACCAATCCCTCCACCTGATAGGTTTTACTGTTTGCCACATAGGATGACATCATAGCTGACGTACATCGAGGTATAAAGCCTTTTGTGTAATGGAAATGCGATGAGAATGAGTGTGATACAATCTGTTTGTTCGCCAAGTTTCCCTACTTTTTTGAACTGAGAATAATGTAGTATTTTTCTATATTCTTTGAGTCTGTCCAGCTATTTGAGCCTGAGATCATTTGTTTAGTAAGTCCATTTGGCACTTGGAACGCTCCCGGTGCTATTGCACAAAAATACTACAAAACCCAACTCCTGTAGAAAGAACACAGATTCTAAAATATAGCAAGATGTGGCACTCTCAGTATTGAGAATATGGGAGAAAGGCAATAAAAACCACAATGCTCTTAAAAAGAATATGTTCTTGTACGGGATTCTAGGGCCCATAAATGAACCTGGGGGGAAGTTATCGGGCAGTAAATATTTTGCTGCGTCTTTGCAGTTCGACAACCCAAAGTGCTTTGTCTTAAAGGAAGTGGAGGTTACAGGAAGGACGAGAGATATAGAGAGAGACGAAGATGGTAGAATCCTCCTCCACATGGTCTGAGCTCCCTCTGTCTACACCTTTTGGGATAGGTATGCCCTATCATTCCTTATTCCCAGACGTGCGCCTGCAGGGGGGTCGGATCACTGAAGTGAGGCGTTACCAACCTGGCAAAGGAACAAAAGGAGAGGCATATCCATCCAGTCTCCTGCCCTGTCACTTGGCAGGGTCAGACTGTTTGACCATAATCCACATAAACATTTCAGATCTGAGTTGGACTCACAGTGTCGACACATGTACGATACCATATTGATCTGGCTTGGATAATTATGAGAGATACTAGCTAACATGCATTAAACTGAAGTATGGCTTATATTTAGAGTTTACAACTGCCACCAGGATAGTAACTCTGATAGTTATGTGGTTTTTGGAACAGAGGTGCATTTCTTAAATGCAGCCCCTGTGCTGCAGAGACTTGGCTGTCACTACAGCTTTCAAGAGGGCATGTGGGACCTGTGAACCTGGTCTGTGGCACTGGAGAGCAGGCGCTGCAAATCAGAGTGCTGATCCAGCAGGGCACAAGTGTACACTATTTCTGGCATGTAACTTAGGGCTGGGTTGGCAGGTCCCCCTTTCTGAGATGGAATTCCTGCAACATTTTAAAATGAATAAACATTAAAAAAGCCAGGGCTTCTACACCTTTGCCAGATGGCAATTCCTCAAGCTTGGTAACACCCTTTAATACATAGACCCTCAAGTTAGGATGAGGAATGATATCACAATAATATGTTGCGTTGGTCAACATTAAAAATGCAACTTTAATTTTATAAATGTCTTTTTTCAGTTCATGTTTGGATCCTAAATCGTGGTACAAGGGACCGCCCAATTCCTAGTGTCCAAGATGTGGGAAAACTAGGTGTGGGAGTGTACATCATTAAAAAAAAAAGAAAACTTTCTACAGGTTTTCTTTGCTTAAAGTGACGCTAATTCTAAGTTGTGGTTAGGTTCTGGCATGTTGTGTTGTACTACCAGTTGGCTCTGTATGCCAGTAAGCATTAACACGCCCCATGCATTTTAGAAAGACAACAAGTGTATGGCCCTCTTGCCCCTTTTTGACTTCTCAGTATATTTAATTTTCTGGTAGAAATTTGGCAACACAACCTCGGGTGAGTCCATTTCGGCATATTTCCAGCACGCATACTGGCACTGGTCGCTGCTATCAATTTTGCAACTAATCCCCATCCATCTCTGTTTTGTTGCGTTTGCCTTTCGCCTTTCTACGTCTCGGTTTTATCTCCCTGTGGGTGTCACTTTCATTCATTTTCAACACTTTCACCAGCAACACCTTATCGGAATGTGTTTAAACCGTATTTGTGCCTTCAAAAGTTCCTCCCGGAGAATAGTTCAGTCTTACAAAATGCCTTTGAGCCGGATGCATTTTAAGTACTACCCGGAACACTTCTGGATATATCAGGAACTCATTATTCCTTTCTCACATGCAACACAATAGCCTATTTTAGAAATGACGTGCAAGTCATGATTGCAGCCTTCTTGCTGTAGTCCTCGCGCCACAAAATCTTCCCGACATCCTTGCAATATGAGTTCTTAGCGCCATTTTCTAATACATGAATATGCAGTGCTGTGGGTTTGCAGGTGTATGTGCTGGATGTGATGCTAGCACCCACATGTAAAATACAACTGCATAGCTCTCAACTCACACGCTTTTGGCAGGTGTCACCCGCCTTGTAAAGGGCTGACTCACCCGCCAAGCCTCCTGCACGGCCATTCATTCCAATGGGCGTCTCGCCCACCAAAAACAAAAAACAGTGATTTCACCCGCCTTTGGAAACAGGTTGGCTGCTATTTTCTAGTGTAGGATGTCAACGCCGAGGGAAACCATGCCCATCTTTTTGAGTTTTTTTCAGCCGTGTCAAGATGTTCCTGAGCCGAGGATTTATCTCTCACGTTATGTCTTTCTTTTCCTGTGTCTGCCTGCGTCTTGAGCGGGCCCTTTATTTTTCTGGATGTCATTTTTTCTGTTTCCCCCTCGTCGTCACTCCTATGTCTTTTGGTAGGGGAATTTTCTCTTGACTTTGCTCTTTCTTCCTCTCTGATAGTCTGTATTGAGTTTGAGCCTTTAGGTTTGCGAGTTGCTGATCTTTCCGCATCTTTCGTCTGTTTGTATTTTTCCAATACTGGGATGTGTTTTCTTTTCTCCCTCAAGACGTCTTTTGTGTTTGGGGTTCTCTTTGTCAGATCCCAACTATCCTTTTCGTTATTTTCATGAATGCAGTCTTTTTTCGTTCTGTTTATTTTTAGACCCTTATGGGCTCTTTCTTCTGATGTTGTTTCTCGTAAGAGGTATCCTCTTTTCGACAGTTCCCCTGTCATCAGAAGCATGAGTTTTTTCACTGTTTGGGACGTGATGTGTAAGAAAATACTATCCGTCGTCCCTTGTGTGCGAATTCTACTATGTTTATGTCCGTACTTCTGATTTGGTCTCCTTTTGAGATTTTATCAAGGAGCTTCACCGTGGCTCTTCTGTTTAATAGAATTTTCTCTCCAGAACTATCTCTTTTTTCAAGTTCTAGCGTTCGTGTCGAGTTACTCGTGTGAGTAAATATCGCCGACCTTCGAGTTTGATTCTGCTGTGAAGACTGATACGAATATCTCCGATTGGACCTGTTTCTATTTTCCGGAGATTTTTCTCTTCGTCTGCTGTCATCTGACTGGTTAACGATACTTCTCTGTTCGTATGTGTTGCTCTCCTTTCTGTTTGATCCTTTGGTGGTCAAGTAATTTTGCCGATGGCGTCTGTCGCTTTTTTTCATTTTTCCTCAAATTCCTCATCCTCGGTTCTTTTTTTTATGCTTTTTGAGCGATGTTCCTCGTAGGCTCCATAGCTATGTTCATTTTTATTTATCTTTGTGTTGGATAATCGGAACAGCGTTTTTCTTTCCGGAGTAATCCGGTATCTTTTAGAACCTGAATCGTTCAACTTGACTCTCTCTTTTTCTGAATTTGTCATTTGTTTCTTGTGTTGATTTTCCTTTTGGTTTTGTGTTGGCGATTTGTTATCCACAAATGACACCTTTCTTTTTTTTGCCGTTGGTCGAGGTATTTCAGACTCAGAGTTTTCAATAGAGTAGACACTAATGTTGGATATGTCAATCATACTATCAACCGGCACTGGGTAGCATTGTCTTTTGTGACTCATCTGGTTATGACTATTCTCTTTGTTAGTTGGATTTTTGTCTGTGACAGTTATCCACTTTGTCATAAGTTTGTTTGGTTTGGATGCATTTTCCAGTTTCTTCTGTGTCTGTTCTACTTTGGCGTTTTGGAATCGATTTTTTGTTAACGTCTGTCTCAGTTGTTGTTGGTGCTTTACATTGTTATGCACTGTGGGATTTTGTACTTTCAATTTCAAGTAATCGTCTTTAGTTTTACCTTTTATAGAGATTTCAGTTTCACGCAGCTTATCTTTTGAACTCTTGTGTTTTTTTGTACTGCTTAGTTCTTTTAGATACTCCTCGGGTTTGTCTTTATTACACATGGGTGTTGATTTCTCACTGTGATTTTCTAATGACTCTGTTGAATCTTTGTCATTCTTGTTCCCTTGAGTTTCAGCCTGAGCGGTTTGGGTGCTAATATTCACTGAACTGAAATACCTCGTTCTTTTGTTGTTCTAATGTTTTTTTTGTATTTCTGTTTTGTCAGTCTGTGTTCCTTGGTCTCTTATATTAGCCTTCCATGCTTCAAAGGACGATATGTATCCTTCTAAGTGGGTCAGCTTCGAGTTTACAGTTGCTAATATTGACGTGTGGTTCTTTAGCCTATCATTGATGGTTTCATATAGATTTCCGAATGGTGCTAATGCAAATGTCACAGCTGACATGACCAGTTGCAAGTCAGGCTTTTTTCCGGGTGAATTTTTTTCTTTTGTCTTTGTGGTGTCCTAGCCCGACTTGACTTTGTTTGGAGTAGAAAAGAGTGGTCGCAATGTGTCCACCAGGACGTCATCCTTTCTTTGCTGACAAGTAGATTTCAAGCAAGAAGTCAGCTCTCTACGTTTGGTCATGTTTTTCTAGTTAGTATGGCCTCTGCCAATTGTGCTTCTTCTTGATTTCTTGGATGGATCGTGTTAGGCTTCAGTATGGTTTCATGGCTTTTTTTTGCCTCATTCAATTTCGTTTCTTTATCTGACATGTTTTTTCTCGTTTCTTCAATCCTCTCTTTTTGTTCGATCATTGTTTTCTTGTTTGAGGTAGCTTCCCCCGATGTAGCTTCATCCTGGTTATTTGCATAATCGGTTTTTAAATTTTGTTTCGGTTCTTGATTTTTTTCCCCTTCTTTAAGTATAGCTTTTTTTTCAAAAGTGTTATGTTGCTCCTCATTTTGAACCAATGGCGTTTGTTTCATGGTTCTATTGTCAATATCGAAATTACATTTCTCCTTTTTTACTTGAAGAGTCTCGTTTTGACCAAAATGCCAACGTATTTGGGGTGAGTGGCCACCAATTACAGGGAGATGTACTGAGGCCGGTTGTTTAGATGGCTTTCTTTGGGGAGACGGTGGAATCCCCTCGAGAATTTCCATATCAGAGAGTTCAAATCGATTCATTATAGGGGTTTTCCCTAATTTCTCGCAGAATCTTCCAATTGGATTGTTGGTCTGGGGTGTCAATTTGCCTGTTTTTTTTTTGCTGTAGCTTCAATGGCAATTTGAGGTTTGGGGTTGATGAGGAGATGTTGTTAGGAGTGTGGGTCCTTGTTTTTTTTGTATTTTGGTTATTTTCAATTTCTTTTGTTTTGAGCTCCAGAGTTTTTACTTCTTTAATTTCCTCATTTTGATTAGTGGATAAATGATTCCATTCTTTTTGGTGCAAGTTTTTGCCTTTGAAATCTTCTACTGAGTACGTATGCATTTTGATCCAGTTATGTTCTCTCAGGATGTTGATTTCATCTGTTTGTTGCTCATCCTGGTCTTCCAAATATGATATGGTTCCATTCAGAGAGTTATTTTCTCTCATGTCTGTTAAATTCAGTTGCAGGCTTGATAAATCTGCTGTAGCTATCACTGGGTGTATCTCCGTTTTGACTTGCAAGTTTGGGCATAGTGGATGAATTTCATGCTCTTTTTCTTTCATCAAGATAGTATGGTCCAAAATGTTTTTTAAACCCTCTTCTGTGGTAAATTATATGAGGGTATTTCAGTTGTGTTTGTAGTTTTGTATTGGTTCTTCGCCGAACCACCAGGGGGCGAACTGCGGCTTTCGCCGGCCCCCATCTCCTCCTCCTTTCCCACGGCAGAGGCAGAGCTCGATTTCTGCTGAGCTCCGACACACCAGGCGGGCATTCCCTCCTCCTCCTCCCCAGACTCCACCACTTGCGCTACTTCCACTTCCCCGGGGAGACCCAGACCAGGGATCAGAGCAGCCGGCATCACTTCCTCCACCTTCCCCACCCCCATAGTCGCCTTCTCCGGCGATCGCTCCTCACTCGCGCTTCCCGCCACACCGCGGGCATCCCCCAGCGAGACACCGCTCTGGCTGGGAACGCCGCCGCGGGACTCCCAAGGAGCGCGATCGCCAACAGGCACAACAGCTGACTGCGCGGTGGCGTGAACAGGTAAGGTGGGCCTGTGGGGGGATTTGAGGGGGGGATTGGGGGTGAGAACGTTGGATTTGGCACAGAGTGTGTGACGGCCATTTCACTTAAGGAGGTATTTTTGGATGTTTCTCATGGCGAGTGTTCTAATGGAGTTTTCATAGTTAGGCCGCTTCTCAAAATGCGGCCAGTTTCTTCAGAAATGTTTGCCAAGGGCGCTCCTGCTAGCGGCCGACTGTCCGTTGCAATCAGGTTGGCCATCGCTGATTTTTTTGTTTTAGTCACTATTTGCTCGTAGTTTTTGATCATTACGTTTTTTGTTTGGCCAGCGGTGAGTGGGGCTGTCATTCAGGCAGCCAGACTGCCAGATTGCACCTCCACGCAGCTCTCTGCGGCCGCTCCGTGGCCAAAATGGGTTTTTAAACCCAGTGCCTCAATGAAAGGCGAAGAAAGACTTCAGTTTCCAAACTCGCCCACAGATCGGACTGCACGCATACAAGCGCAGATGGACAAGACTTTGGCCTTACTTCAGACTGCACTCCATCACAATACTTTCTTTTGAGGTATCCATCTCTATGAATGATTCAGCTCACTCTGTTGGCTACTCCAAAATAAGCCTCATTCTCATAATATAAACAGTTAAAATTCAAATACTGAACGTCAGTTTATTGGATCCCCACAGATGTTAATGACTAATTTTGCATCATTTTCTGCTATGCAAATTAGCGCCCCCCTCCTCACCCTCCCAAACAATGTTTGACACCCAGTGCCCTGCAAATCCCAGGAATGGCCCTGTGTATTTGCATAGAATAGTCTTCCTCCTCTCATGGAACAACTGCCCAAAAGAGGGCATGGACGCAAGTCATGGATCTGTGTGTCCTCAAAGGGGGTAGAATCAAGAAACACTCACAAAAAGCACAATGGTTGATGGAACAGTCTTATAGGCGAGTGGAGGGTGCATGAACTTTAAATCTCCCCAGTTTAAGTTGAAATTATTGAGATTACCTGCCACTGCAGGTATGAGATGCGTTAAACAGTCAGCAGTGCAAGTGGTGGATTTCAGAGACATTCCCACAGAGGGAAAGTGTGGGGAAAACACCATTATCTTTTGGAATGAGTGTTGCATTATGGTATTTGTAGTTTTCAGGTTAGGGTGAAAATAACATTTATACTCTTTTTTTTAAAAACATATTTCTATAAGGATTCCGATATTTCTGGAGAACTTTAAGTGTGATGTGTATACTTTTCAAGTCCTCTTTATGAAACAGAGTATTTCAAGGCGAAACGTTGGGGTGAGGAAAGGAAAGGATCAGAGTGCACATTGGTTGTGATGATGAAACCGGTCCATGGACGTGGGAAGGGAGGTTGCTGGACTGAAGATGTTCTGCCTGGTGTTGTGCTGATTTTGAGGGTACAAGCTGAGGGAGCATGAAAACAACATCAGAAGTTTGTTTTTTGAGTATTAGTACAGAGTTGGATTAATAAGATATCGCTCATTGGAGATGATAGATCCACTGCAAAGCTGTCAACAGTTGTACTATGGCTTAATGATCTCAAAATGTGTAATCCCTTGCAGCATAGACCAAGCACACATTAGTGGTGGGAAACTGAAGAAAACATTGGGGACCATGAAGACACGAATATGTTACAATATGTGGGAAAATGCGCAGACTGGATGAGCTTGAGAGTTGTGATCTGCCATCAGAGCCCTCCCTTTTTCAGTAATCAAACGTAGCCACCATCTAGCAACCGCATCTTCAATGGAGACAAGGCTGTTGGCAGTCACTGCGACATAAATATTGTGTAAATACAAACACAGTTCTTCCAATAGTCTTCCACGGATAGCAATTAACATTTCCTGAATATGGAAATGCCTCGCTGCTCGCGTTGCTTTGTTTTCCATGCTTGATTTCACTTGACACCTACTTGACGATGCCAGCCATTTCCGCTCTTTGTGATTGTCAAATTGGGTTATTTTCTCCCCTACCCTAAGAGATGCTGCCAATTAGGAACACGCAGCAAAATAAAGCGTATGCGCTCTATAACTCGTGAAGATGTAAAAATATATCGCATTTGAATATTTGTGTTGGAACTGTAAACCACAAACCATTATGTTGTTGCCTTTCCTCTGCAGTTTCTTGACATGTCCAGGCTTACCACCTAAGTATGGACACATTCCATGTTCACATTATATGATCATGGCTATTTCATAATTCAAATATATATACACAGGAATTGGCAACAAATTGTTGAGTGTATTTTCTTTTGCACGGTGACATATGAACTAAGTGTGCTTTCTGATAGCCTTGCTTAAAACACTTTCAGAGAGACATGGCCTAACATATGTAATTCATATTACCTCAGTTCTTTAAGCCTTCATCTGCCCCTTCCCTTCATTAAGACCTTTATTCATTCTTAAAATGGTACCACAGTCTTCAAATAAAGGAATGGCGGCTGCTCTGCTTTTTAACGATGGGCTAAAAGCTCTATTCCTGTTGGTCATTGGCATTGATCACTGACGTCATGGCTTCCTTTCACACAAAATAAGTAAGACACATCGACCAAATCTGTGCCCATCCATTTGACTAATCACTTTGAAATCTGTTTATATTAGAAGATACACGGGACATACATGATTGTGAGTTCCTTGGAAAAGCCACTGTAATTGCTACAGCTGCTGTACAAACTGAGCTTTCATTAAAACAAGAGTAGCAGAAAGTGTTCTGCCGAAGTATGCATCTCACCCTTTTTTGCGAAAAGAATATAAGAATATCAAGATTTCAGTTTGTCAAGTCACTTATTCCATAGGGTTCCATCAATAGTCATAAATTGTATTCATAATTGCATGAATCTGTACAGATTAAAATATTTTATCAGTTTAATTTCAGAATAATGTTACCAAACTCGTATCTCGGGTCATTATGCCATTAGATCAATTCATGACAGCTTGTGTTTCGCCTTCTTGTGCTTTTTTAGGACATTAATTTATACTAAATTTACTAGAAAAACAATAGGAAAACACACAACTGTGATTTTCCAGAATGCATAATGTTAAATTGATTAAAGTATGTATGCTGTTATCATGGACAGTTTGCAAATGAATGAAACATGGGGCGAAAGAGACAGAATAGAGTAAGTGCATTTTAGCAATCTTCCAAAATGTTTTTGGCACAAAAAAGGAAGAAATACATCCTAATTAAAAGGTTGCCAGAGAGTCAAGCACTAGCACAGTCATCCTTCTTTAGTTGTAGTTGCAATGGTTCTAAATCCGATAGATAGGGGGTTCAGGAAGTTTACAGAGATGGGCAGATTTAAGTATTTTCTCACATTGCACTCTGTATGGTATAGCATTGAGACAGAAAATAACACTGTTGAATTTGAGCAACCATTTCACTTCCCTTAGGATGTAAATACACGTCCTAATTCCCACAGAAAACGACTGGGGTCTAAGTGGGTCTCCTTTCACCAGACTTCCTGTGGCAGCCTGCTGGGACAGTATGCTGAGCCTGCCTTTTCAGTTTTGGCGATTAGTTGGCGCCTAAGCATCACCTATTAGCTGAAACAATGGCATTGGAGTACAGCTGGATGGAGCTGGCATGTGAGGAGGTGCACACAGCTTGTAGGTGGTGTTTACCATCCCATTGAGTGCTCATTGCCATGCTAATCAATATGGCTGTTCCCACCCACTATCTTCCTCTCTCTGCCCAAACATATCCTCCTTGGATCTCTTTGAGCTACACTATTGTGAACGTTGATGGTCGACGAGGGGAAGGGGAACACGATTTATGTAATTATGACATCATAAGGCATGCTATAACAAGTGATCACAAATGTGACTAAAGGATGAAATGGGAGGAGGAGGTTGGGAATGTATCTGAATACCTGAAGTGTTACTCCGTTTATATATGCCAGAGTGTTTATTATTTTTCTTTTAAATCCTAGCGGACATTGAATAGAGAAATCATAACTTATTGCCTTGTGGTAACGCTTGCCACAAAGGCTCTCTAATGGGACGTGTGCCTTAGGACTGCTGACGCAGCAATTTCAGAAGCTCTTGGGCAGACTAGGTGAAGGCCACCTGGCTACCATTTTTTTATTTCACCGGCTCATATCAACCCAGACAATGGAACTCTGTTGTTTGCCAGAAGTGCGTCAGGGGGTGGTGGCCCTTACACACCTCACCTTTGCAGGTGGATGCAGGACATCATCAGACCAGAGCGACTGACCCGAAAGCAGAGGATTACGTGATGACGAGTGATGGGATGGAAACAGAAAACAAACTATGGAAATGTATAAGGAGAACTGTAGTTATGTTTTTGGGGTAGGAAGCTCAAACGGAAGTGACATGTTTTGTAAGTGCCTAGACAATGGGGAGATATAAGTGGAAGGCGAATTGAAGGTGGATTGGGTTAGCTTGGGTGGCAAGTTAGGGAGATGCTGTCAGTTTATTGGTTTTCAAACTATTAATAAACAGGAGTCTTGCCTTGTCTATTCTCGATAAGACTCCTGAGCCTTTTGTTTTGTTTTACGCTGATAGATGGTGACCGCGACTTGGACCTGTCGCGCAACACTGCACACTGCTAAATCCTGAGGTCCTCCATCCAGACACCCCTAAAAGCGCTTAAAATGATATGGTATGAGACCTACTTTCAAATCTCTATAGTTGTTTTACAGGGCTGGTGAGAGTGCATGCAGGGCTACACAGGGAACCAAGATTTATTTCAGGACCATATAATGGACAACGAGGGTTGGGATGTTTTCAGGAGATATGCTGAAATGCTATGAAGATTTTGAGCCTGGTATTTAGTATTGGTAGAAGCTTTTGCTTGTTTAGTTATGTTAGTTCTGCCTCTCTTTTGCCTTTCTTTTATCCAGAAATTAACTTAGCAAAATACCAAGGGTCGGACTGAGCCTGGTAAAACAGGGGTACTCAAGGTGGTATGAGATCTTAGCTAGCGTATAACACCTCGGTATTGGTTGGAGTAACAGTTTAGGAAGAGGGTTACACCCTAAATTAAATAGGGGCAGGTGTATGATTGTAGGGTGAGAGTCCTTATCCCTGTGAGGACCAATCCACGGTGTCTTTGGTTGTTTTTTTTTTTTAAAATGTATTTTCAGTTCATAACACAAAAAACATCACCATACAATACAGGAACATATTTACAAAAAAGAAATATATATATATATACAAAGTCACAAAAAATCTAGATATCAAAGAAACCAAACCCACCCCACCCCTTGTTCACATCTCAGGACCTTATAAAATCAAGATCACTATAGTTCCACACATTTCCCCCATATCTTTGCAAACATACCCATCTTGCCCTGTTTCTTATACAAACGTTCCTCCATAGCTGCCAAATCTCGCATTTCGCTTAGCCACATTTCTTTATTCAAGGCAGCAGCCGATTTCCAATTTCGAAGGATAATTTTTTTACCCATTGCCGCCCCTCTAAACAACCATTTCTTTTGGCATTGAGATAGATCATCCAAGTTGAAATCGTTCCCCAGAATTATTGTCTCAAAATTAAAATCAATCATCATATCCAGGACACCCTCACAAATTTCACCAACCTCCACCAAAACCCTCGAACCTTCACACAATCCCACATCATATGTTCCATAGTACCATCCTCCTGAACACATGCCCAACATTCTGACCGTCCTTCAAACCTCTCCTCCACATTTTCTCTGGGGTCCAATAGACTCTATTTAGGATCTTTATTTGTCTAGTCCGCTCAGTCAAACCCAATGAGCATAATCTGACATTCTCACACATTTTGGTACAGCTTTCCACTGTCTGTTCCAATTCTCTTCCCCCACTCAGCTCTTAGCAAATCATTGCCCTTATATTCAAAAAGAACCTGCCTATACACGCGGCTTACCAAGCCACCTCCACCCACCAGTGTTTTCCTAGTCTGAAATTCCACATTCAGACTACTTTGAAAATCAATCACACCGACAGCCAACTTCAGTTTCCTGTAATCTGATAATCTGAAACCATCAATGCAAAATTCCCTTTGTAGATCTCCAGCACTTTTCAATTCACCCCCAGAGAAGAGGTCACCAATCCAGTTGATACCACCTAACAAACCAATCAGGCCAGAAGAATGTTTTGCCTCTGGTTGTTAAGTGTAAGCACCTTCCCACTCAGGACAGCAGAGGAGTGGAGTCAATGAACGGCTGGAAAGGGTGTGCTTGGGTTCAGTGCAAGTGACGTGTGAATGCAGATTTAAATAGGGAAAGGAAAAGGCCAAACAGCAATCGAACCAGGTAGACAAATCCCTAAAGGGGTCTCTCATCCATTATGGCCTGATTCATGGAAGTGTTTTATAATGGCACAATCCCATAGGAAAATGTTCCATGAATCAGGCCCTATATATTTAGGCAGCTTAGCAGTTTTTTCGTGTGATTATTTGGACTCATAGCACTATTTGACTAGACATAATAGACAGACTCAATTTCTGATTATGGGGATGTTTAACTTGGATAAATTGGGAGCCCTCAGAAGGACTCTGGATGTGGAAAGCACTAAGACACCAGCAGTACAGTGGGAGAGTTTGCCACATAGCCAGAAGAGGCAACAGCCATGGGGAATGATGGGAACATTAGACGACTGAGGGCACAAATAAAGTTTCTTAGAGGCAGAAGAGGAATGTAAGGGGCTCGAATATGCCCCCAGATAGTTTAGTAGGGGGTGATTTAAGCAGACAAGGTAGATGAGGATAGAGAGAATCAGTATAATGAGAGACCAGAAGATATACTTTTATGTTTCACTAGTATGAGACCACGTACAGGGCAGTAGCAGAGGAGGCATGGCAGTAGGCATCTGTAGTGAAATGTCTCCTTTGGTGCCCTCTGCCCCAGGATGCCAGGACTGAATGGGTCGGGTTCCACTGGGGCACAGACGTCCAGGGGGCCACCTGCCTTGCATTCCACCACTTTAATGAGGGGAGGTACAATATATGGAAAGGATTCACACACTTTTCAAGCTCCCCTCAAGCATCTGGTCATAAAGACAGAGAACAAAATCAGGGTTTGGTTACTGTCCATGTACCCTGGACACCCAGCGATCTTTTCCCAATGTAAGGGAGGAGTCCCAACAATTTGTGGATGACCTGCAGACAGTAATGCAATGTTATAAACCATTGTGGGCTGAAATGAATCAACTTAGGCTAGAGATGCCACCGGAGGTAGTGATTAGTTGAATGGCTGGCCTGGTCTGTCGCCGATCCAGGAAAAAGGGACACCCCGGTGCAGGCAAGGGAATGGATAGTGATGGCATTCACAGAGGTGCACCCTTGAAAGACTGATCAGTCAAAAAATAGAACAAGGGAGAATCTCCCACTGATTACTTGGATAGACAGAAGGTTGTGTTCACTCATCACTCTGGTATTATATAGTCAGAGGAGACAGCTCAGGAGGCAAGAGCAAACTTGCAAGAGCAAACTTGTTTGATTCTGGTCTGCTTTTCGAAGGTCCAGGCACAGCTTAAAAATGTGTGTATAGGCTGGCATAACAAGCCACCAGCATAGCTGCTGGCAGTTGAGAATCTTTTTGTCACTTGACAAGAGCAGAAGAAGGAAACATTTGAGAACAAACTCACAATTTTGCAGATGCAGAGTCTAGAGAAAAAGAGTGGCACCTGGCTATTCCCTGATCTGCCCAGGTAATTCAGAATATGCAAAGACAAATGATCAGGTTGAACCCTGTTTTTCAAAAAGGGTCCCAAGAATAATTTAATGGTAAATAAACCTTGTCCAGTACATTTTATATGTAACAATGTTTACCACAGGTTAGTGAACCCGACACATTCCCAACATAAAGAATACATAAACACATTTTTAATAACAGTGACTATTAGTGTATCTCTGGAATGTCTACTCTGCAGTACGCCCCATTCTGCTTGAGAGGGGAGTGGTATTGAAATTGATTTAAACATCAAACAATAATAAGTGCCTGGTATGTGTGACGGACACTGTGCATTTGAAAGAGTTGACACAACTGTGTTTCGGCCTTTAGCCTGTTTTGATGGCTGTAGGTAAGACGGCCTTCATCAGGACCAGGAATTGTAGTCTGGGTTCTAATGAACTCTCCTGTGGTGGAATTCTATAAAAAACACAAATGTACAATGCTAAGTGTGGGTCCTTGAATGGGATAAACATATACAGAAAGCTTCCAAAGTAGCTAGAACAGTGTACCCAAATGGGCCACACTGCTCCACCGAGGGTAGATGCGTATTCAGACTTTTATTGTCCTAGGACTGGACCTGTTGGTAAAAAACAAGCAACCTGTAACTTAATGGCCCAGTCCAACATGATTCCAACCTTCACTTATTAAGGCATTCAAAAATAATGAGGACAAGGTGTAAGGACAACTTACCCCACTTGTAGGTGAAATTCTGTGTATATGAGATAGCTAGAATGCCATTTTGCTGAGTGTCCTCTGGTGATTCCTGTAACTTCTTGTGATCGGCGGACCTATCAGAAGGACATTTGCAAAGGTGAATCCGCATGATGCTGTATGGATCACCTATTCAAAACATAGTTTCTACGCTCACGTGTTTGAGTAGTCACGAAGATAACCCCATTGTGATTTAGCCACGAGGATAAACCATTGATTCCAAGTAAACCGTGCGTCTCTTTGAGGCAACGGGAACCCCTCATTGGAGAAGGAACATGCGCTAGGATACATTTAGCCCTAGAGATAAACTGCTCTTACCTTGGTGCCTCTCCGTGGGAGTCGTCACCCGAAAGCTCTGTGCTGTCTCTTTCAGATGCAGAGTCTTCAGAGTCAGTTGCAGGGCAGCTCCAAGGAATGGCACACTTCCTGTGGATTCAGACTGAAAGGGCGGACCGACAAAGTGGTAGAGGCAGGGGCAGAGGTCCGGGGGCTCTGCAGGTATATCAAACCCAGAAGTGGGGATATATATTGGATTGCCACAGCAACTACGACAGTGGGGAGCATAGGGTCAGCAAGTGCAGGGAAATTGGAATAATCAGAATGCTCCTAGAACTATGCCAGCAAGCCAGCTGATTTGTAATTATTGTAAGCAGGAAGGCAATTGGAAAAATGAGTGGTCATTTAGAACACAGAGGCCACAGCCACAAGGTAACACGTTTCCCAATAATGTCCAGAGGCCACAGCAAGGAGTACAATTCCAAATGCCGATAGTTCCAATTGGGTTTATGCCGCAGTTCCCAAATCCAAACACTAACTCTTTCATCCCCGGGGACTCACGAGGGTCAGGTGGGAATTCAAATGGATTCTGACAGCCAGAAGGAGAAGGGTCTCTTGAAGCACTAATGAGCCCAGTCAACAAGGAAGGTCCTTTTGTAAAATACCAGTGCAAGCGACACTGGTGCCGAGTTTGCTGGACTCAGGGGCAAACAGATTTTCTTTACAAATTAATATCTTTCCACATGTTGCTATATCAGGAGAGACAGTGAGAGTGGTAGGCATATCAAATACCACTGTTATAAACCAGGTGACGGAGACCCTTACTGTCAACATGTTTTTCTTCTAAGTCTCACATCACATGTACATTTGCGGGGGAGAGATTTGTTGTGCAAAGTGAGGTGCACTATCTATTGCACCATGGATAGAGTGTTTTTGAGTGTGCCCTCGGATAATGTGGTAGCAGTAATGTTTATGTTTATTGAGTTTATATAGCGCTTTATACCAAAGCGCTTTACAGAATAACAACAGGCACAGTAATGAATGAAGCATAATTTACAAAACATCAAACAAACCAGTGACTCAGTATTTAGAACAATTTACACAGAGGAGGGAGGGGGAAGGAGGGGAAAGGGGGGGCCTGGGTGACCTCCAACGCACTAAAGTGGTTGCAGTATCCAAATTGGGGTTAACGGGGGAGGGGGAAAGGGGCGGGGAGGGAAGAGGGGCAGGCGTGGGAGGGGGAGAGAGGTAGGGAAGGAGAGTCAGGGGGGAATGAAGAAGAAGGGCTTTGAGGAATTAGCGAAAAGATGGGTAGGTAGGGGAGGAGCGGATAGAGAGAGGTAGGGAGTTCCAATGGAGGGGGGCCAAGAGTTGGAAGTAGCGGAATCGCGAGGAGGCACAAGGGGCTGGGAGTACAGCGAGAAGGTGGAGATCAGCTGAGCGGAGAGAGCGGGAGGGAGAGTAAAATGAGAGGAGGGAGGCAAGATAGGGGGGGCGAGGTTGTGGAGAGATTTGTAGACAAGGCAGAGGATTTGGAATTTCAATTGTGAGAGGAAGGGGAGCCAGCCGATTTGAGAGAGTGAGGTAGAGATAGAGTCTTGAGGGCCAAGAAGACATAGAGTGCGGATAGAGGAGTGGTAGATGGATTTGAGGGGAGTCCAAAGAGAAGAGAGGAGCAGTAGAAGAGGCGGGAGAAAATAAGGGAGGAGATTAGGAGTGATGGCTACATTGAAGGTAGAAACAGGAGGGAGAGTAGTAGGGAAAGATGAGCAATGGTTGGAAGACATACATGAATAGACTGATTATATACCAGAGTGTTTGTGGGCCACCCATAATAACGAGGTGGGGGTGTGTACACACTACTGAACTGGTGAACATGAGGTAAATCCATTTGGGAGGTTGCCCCACACACACCAGTACCCTTTGAGGCCTGAAGCAGAGGCAGGTATCACCCCAGGAATTGAATCATTTCTGTGTAAGGGAATTATTGTTTCTGACCAGTAGCCCATGTAATACTCCTAATTTTCCTGTGATGAAGCCAGGGAAGGAGGTTTATCATTTTATTAATGCTGTGTTGATACCTTCCTTTCCCATGGTGTCAAACTCAGCTACCATATTGTCCTGCATTCCACCAGAGGCCACACATTTCACGGTGGTCACCTTGTGTTTAGCTTTTTTTTTCTCTGTTCCGATACATAAGACTAGTCAGTACCTGTTTGCATTTTCGCATAGGGGGTCCAATACACGTGGACCCATTTGTGCCAGGGCAATAAAGAGTACCTGGCCCTCTTTGCATAACAGCTCAAGAAAGATTTGAATGACATACAATTGCCAGGGAAGTCAGTTTTGATACAATACATTAATGATTTGCTAATTGTCTCACCATCATATGAGACTTGGAAAGAAGACACCAAGGCACTGTTGACAGTATTGGCAGAGAAAGAGCATAATGCTTCATAGAAAAAGCTCCAGTTATTCACCCTCAGGTTACATTATCTGGGACATGACAGTATGAAGAGATGTTGGCTGGAAAGAGACTTTTTATAATATACCGAAGCCCCACTACTAAACCTGAATCGTGAACTTTCTTAGGAGCAGTCGGCTACTGCTGGCAATGGATCACAGGATTTGCTGAAAAGTTAAACCACTTCGCAAGTATACCCGTTTGAACACTGTAGAGTCATTGCAGTGGATGCCAGAAGCAGAGGAGGCATTTACTAAGATTAAATGACTATTAGATGACGCTCCTGCATTGGGGCTACCTGCTTTTAAGAAAGGATTTTTCTTGTACAGTAATGTGAGGAATGGTTTTGTTCTGGCTATCCTTACACAAAAGCATGGGCTCCATCATAGACCGGTAGCCTATTACAGTAACATATTGGACCTGAGTGTGCGGGAATACAGCTCTGTCTATGATCAGTGGCTGCTGCTGCTTTGGCAGTGGAACAAATTGATAATATTATATCGGGTGCACCTTTAGAGGTGGCTGGTCCACATATTGTGTTGTCATTATTACTGAAGACAAAGAGTCTGCACATGTCTGTCTCGAGAGCTAGTAAAACTTAGATGCTTTTACAGAACTCTTCCAACATTACTTTGACTATATGCTCAGTACTGAATCCAGCATCCTTGTTGCCTACCGCACAGGAGGGAGAGCCACATGATTCTTCCCCACATGACTGTGTGTCGGTGACTCATTGTTTGGTAATGCCCTGTACAGACCTCTCTGATGACCCACTACCAACCGAGCTCTCGAGTATTTCATGGACGCTTCGTGTTTTGGAAGTCAGAGTGGGCAGGTGTTCTCAGGGTGCATGGTATGTGCCCCCAGGGAGGTGGTGGAGAGTGGAAAACTGCCCCAGGTGACATTGGTACAGGTTGAAGAATTAGTGGCCCTTACATGAGCTTTCCATTTGACAGCTCAGCAGTCTTTTAATGTTTGTACCAATTTACGATACGTATTTGCAGTAGCCCATGACTTTGCTCAGCTCTGTGAGAAGAGAGTTTTTTTCATGACTTCAACAGGTACACTAAGAAAAAACTATCAGTAAATATTGGCCCTTTAAGATGCCATAATGCTGTGTGAGCGGATTGCTATCATTAAGTGTGCAGCCCACGAGGCTCTGGGCGATCCTATCAGCTATGGAAGCCCTTGGCATCAAAGGGCTTGGCTTTTTAAAGCCATGGGCTGTGCTTGCACCCCCGGCCGAGCAATCAAGGAAAGCAGATGTGCTGCACTGAGGGAATCCTGCCCAGTACAAATAGTGGACCTCCAGCCCTTGCCGGCAAAGCTCTTGGAGGAAAAAAGGTTGGCTGTTGAAAGCCACAGGTTGTTAGAAGCCGCACAATATTGATTCCCTAGTGCGGTGTGATCATTGTTTAACATCTAAGGCATTGCAGGACATAATACCTGAGCTCCGAGTCCACTGTACCAAAAGGCACTGCACTGCTGTTTTGCTGCTGCTCTGCGGCATGGGCACTGGACGGACTGGACTCTAAAGCTTTTATGTGCATCCAATAGCACTGACACCACCAATAAGAGTACAGTAATCAGTGAGTGTCCTTTCTACAGATGAATCTGCTAAGTGGTGCTTTTGCAAATCAAATGCAGCATTTGATATTTTAATGTTAGCGCTTAGCTCTTCTCTTTGCCGTGTGGCCACCGTAGTGTAACTGAATGTGGCTTCCAGCCAGTCTGAAGCTAATAAATCACAGGTGCCTGATACGCGAGCAAGGAAAGATGCACGAATAGCTCTGGATTGATCGGTCCTTTGTGAATAAGGACTTCTGCCATTATTGTTTGGGGCTGTCATTGGGTCGGACATTGCTTAATCTGCAGGCATGGTGACCTGGAGTGAGCTGGGAACCTCTGGGCATGGATTCCATGGACCTTCAGTTAGTAATATCACTGTACCAGGACACCAGGACTCGATGCAGCACCAGATCATCTCACCAGGGTTAGGAGTCGGACTATCGGACCCTCGTTAGCAGTCGTGGCATCCCCTGTGCCGATCTGTTTATGTTTATTCATTTGCACCATGCTCCAGGTACCCGAAGGCTTAAGGGTGCAAGCGACATGACATAACAGAGAATGGACAGACGTAACATGGACTAGGGGGTTTTGGAGCCATACAGAAGAGTGGGAGGCTATGCTAACAGAACAATAGCGTCTTTAATTTCTTCTCAAACACATTGGTCGACTCAATGGTTCTGAGGGGAGGAGGCAAAGCATTCCATGCCAGAGGAGCTGCTATGTTGAAGGCTCTGTTGCAGGCTTGATTGGTTTTGCAGCGGGAGGTTTTTATGAGGTTTGTGTTGTCAGATTTTAGGGATCTAGTACTTTGCTTTTTTACAGTGGCTTCCTGTTGGCATGATACCCAAGATGCATTTATAAGTAATGAGAAGCATTCTAAAGTGTATTCTGGCTTGGAAAGGGAGCCAATGCAGGTAGTTGATCTATTGAGCAGATCTGTTGATCTATTGAGCATATTGAACGTTATGATATGATATGATAAGGCATTTGTAACGCGCCTATACACAAGTGTTTCAAGGCGCGACGAGGCAGGGGGGGAACAAGGGGAGACAGACAACGATCTTACTAGGTCAGGTGTCATTCAGATCGCGCAAGTGCAAGGGTAGAGGGGAAGGGAAAAGTGCATGGGGGAAAGGGAGAGGGGAAAGTGCAGTACAGGGTTATTAGCATACAGCATACAGGATAAATAACAAGGGCCAGCTGGTGGCAAGTGCGAGGTAAGTGCAGACAAGTGCTGGGAAGGGGGGCTGTATGGATACAGACACAGTCCCGTAGTGCAGGGGTTGCTGTGGAGGCAGTGCAGGGGAGAGTGGCTGGGCCGAGAACGGTGAATGGCCCAGTTGCAGATTCAGTGCAGTTTCAGTAGTATTAGCAGGGGAGAGGGGGAGAGAAAGCGGAGGCAAAGAGGAAGGTTTTGAGGTGCTTCCGGAACCGGAGGTGGTTCTGCTCAAGTTTCAGGGAGGTAGGAAGGCTGTTCCAGAGGGAGGCCCCTGCAGTGGAAAGAGATCTGCCCCCAACTCGTTGTTTGGAGAAGCGGCTGACCCTGAGGGAGTTGGAGGCGGATGAGCGAAGAGCTCGAGAAGGAAGATATTTAGGAAGAGAGAGTTGAAGGTATTTTGGCCCAAGGCCCCAGACGGCCTTGTGGACAATGCAGAGGGTTTTGAACTTGATCCTCGCAGTCACTGGGAGCCAGTTTAGTGATTTCAGTCCTGGAGAGATACGGTCCCTGGGCTTGAGGCCAAGGACAAGTCTTGCAGTCCTGTTCTGGATGAGTTGCAAAGGGCGGAGAGTAGAGGCGGGCAGATTAAGATAGAGGCTGTTACAGTAGTCCATCTTAGAGAGAACCAGGGCTCTAGAGACAGTGAGCTTCTGGGGGAAGGAGAGGAAAGGAAGGACACCTCTGAGGAGGTGTAGCTGGTAGTGTGACTTCTTAGATACGTCGGATATGTGAGGAGAGAAGGAGAGTGTGGAGTCGAAGATGACCCCAAGGTTTTTTGCCTTGCAGGTAGGAGCAGGAAGAGGGCCCAGAGAGGTCGGCCAGAGAGCAGCAGGGAAGGAGGGAGTGGGAGTGCCGATGAGTAGAATCTCAGTCTTACTGGCATTAAGGCAGAGGTCGTTGCCGGCACACCATTCCTGGATAGCAGAAAGACAGTCAGAGATGAGGGAAGGAGAAAAGGAGGCCGAGGGTAGCCTGAAAATGAGTTGGGTATCATCCGCATAGCACTGAAAGTAGGGGCAGAGAGCGGCGATGTGGTGGGCGAGAAGTGCCAGATACTGGTTGAACAGCCAGGGAGAGAGGTTAGATCCCTGGGGGACACCACAGGTAGAGAAGAAGATGTCAGAGAGGAAAGACCCCAGTTGGACCTGGGAGGGTCGATTTGAGAGGAAAGAGGTCAGCCACGTCAGAGCCTGACCAGTGATACCAAGGTTATCACGGAGACGGTTGAGCAGGATGGTATGGTTGACAGTATCAAAGGCAGAAGAGAGATCAAGCAAAATGAGAACACATGGAATGTTAGAGTCAAGGTTCGAGAGCAGGTCCTCACGGATGTTCAGGAGAGCAGTTTCCGTGCTTCTGGCAGCTCTGAAGCCAGATTGATGGTCATGAAGACTACCAACACATTCAGCGTGGAGATTAAGCTGGGAGATGGCCAGTTTCTCCAGGAGCTTGCCCAGGAAGGGAGTGATAGAGATTGGGCGATAGTTAGCTGGGCAGGAAGGGTCGGAAGAGGGTTTCTTAAGAAGGGGGTGCACAAGGGAGTGCTTGAGAGGGGATGGGAAGACTGCAGAGGCGAAGGAGTGATTGCAGAAGTCAGCAAGGGCAGGAGCCAAGGAGTCAATGTGGTCCTTGATAGTTTTGGAGGAACAGGGGTGGACCTGTTTTGACGAGACGTTCATAGATCGGACTTGTCTTGAAACCTCGTCAGCAGAAAAAAGGGGAAAGCAAGAGAAGGAGAGAGGAGGGGTGGCTGCAGAAGAGCCAGAGGAAGGGCAGGGAATAGAGGGGGGGGGTTATAGGAGGAGAGTGAGGACAGGATGTCCTGAGTTTTTGAAATGAAGTGAGAGGCCAGTGCCGTGCAGAGGGCCTGGGAGGGGACAGGAGAGGTAGAGACTGCAGCAGGGTTGGCCAGCTCCTTGCAGATTTTAAAGAGTTCGGCCGAATTGTTAGATGCCGCAGAGATGCGGGCTTGGATAAGGGCTCTCTTCTTGGTGAGAACGGAGAGCCGGTATTGCCTTTGGAGCAGGCGACAGGCCAGTTTGTCAGAGGATGAACATGAAGCACGCCATTTCCTCTCTGCCATCCTGCACTTGCGTTTAAGGGTGACGAGATCCGAGTCATACCAGGAGTTACATTTGGCTTTGGGCTTCAGGCGGATTCTCATGACAAGGGCAAGGATATCAAGAGTATCAGATATAGCAGAGTGGAGAGTGGAGAGGGCTGTGTCAGGGTGGGAGTCAGCCGAAGGGGGAGGAGGGGGCAAGAAGGTGGCAGCGAAAGACTCAACTGACACGCGCTTCAAGGGTCGGATGACCGAGAAGGAAGGTGGCAGTGATGGGGGTGGCTTTGCCTGTGGGGTAGGGAGGGTGAGGTGGGAGGAGAGAGGGACAGAGAGGGGAAGGTCAGAGGAGATCAGGGCATCAAGAGTGTGCCCTGCAGAATGAGTCGGCCCAGACGGGAGAATAGAGAGTGAGAGAGAGTCGCAGAGGTTGCGAAAGAGTCCAGAGGGGGGACAGGAGGCATCCAGGTGGATGTTGAAGTCTCCAAGAAAGAGGAGTTGAGTGGTTGAGGACAGGAGTGAGGAGGAGAGGTCTGCCCACTCAGAGAGGAAGGAGGAAATTTGACCAGGTGGCCGATAGATAGTAGCCACGGTAAGGGAATGGCTAGGAGAGAGAGAGAGTCGGCAGACAAGACATTCAAAAGAGGAGTAGGTCTGCATGGGAGTAACAGTGGCAGGAATCCACTCAGGGAAGATAAGGGCCACACCTCCCCCCGCACGGTTGGGCCTATGATGAACAACGTTCATCATAGAATCGGTGTTCATTCTTGAGCTTGATATTGTTATTGTTTTGCACTTGTTCACTTTTTAGGATTACCTTAGTCAGATAAAACAGGCTTAGGCTCCTTGGGGTGATAAGGTTGGGCAACCCATATATATTTATATAAGATTTGATTTTTAAAGAGTTTAAAGGTGGGCCCATATATTTATGTTTTGTATATGTTTTACTACCATAGAGATTTTTAGTGTAATGTCATTTTAAAGCTTAAATAGTTAAACTGTAATTATCATTGTCACAGAATCTATCAACCCACAGATATTACTTGATTGTTGGCAAATAATGTCAAAAAAGGAAAGCTTCGCAATATCGCTATAATTCTGAAACGGTGAAAATGTCATCACATTTTACACACAAAAATTGATCAAGCAAATGATTGAGGAAATTGCAAATCTCTAACAAGATATCAAAGGGCCTTAGACCTAGCCTGGAAAAGTATGCCCCCACAATCTAAGTAAGAGTAAGATTGCCCCTTATTCTAATTGTTTGATAAACCATCAGATGAGCAGATAGAAATAGGCCATACAGCGAGCCAACCTAGCAGTAATGTTACTAAGGAGAACAGGGAATCAACTGAGGTCAGAGGAAAAGTAGCGTTTCTGAGTAGTACCTCTATTAGAGCAGGCGTGAATTCTGATGTTCAATCCTTACCCACTTCAGTTAATGTTGGGAGAGTGCATGATAAATATGAGATAAAACAGTCGGTACTACAAATAGTGGCAAATGTTACTCTGTCCCAGTTGAAATTGTTGATGGTAGGATAGAGTGCTCCACTATGGAGAAAGCTCAGGTTAATGAAGTCACAGACAGTGCTAATCCTGTACTATCCTATCCTGCAGACTTGTCCATTTTGACTAGGTATGAGACCCTTTTGTCAAACTCCCTTAAAGATACTGTTAACTGTGAGGGCAACTTGGATAGATTCAAAGTTAGGTAACAGTTCCTCAATGTTGCTGCAACTGCGGGGAGCTGTAAAAGGCTGTGCACTGCCTCAGTGAGTAATGAAACTGCATGAAGAACTAAAGGAAGTCAAAGCCAAAGTAGATATGGCTTTGAATGCCCCAAGGAGCAATGCTCTACCTTACCACACTGATTGCCAGTGTAGAATAACCACTGCTACCAAGAGTACAGTACATAAGGTTGATGATGAAACCTCAAGTAATATCGAGAGAGTGATTGATGATTTTGTCAGAAGCAATCCCCCTGTAAGACATTTAAGGAGGTCCAATGTCTCTAATGTCCCAATACTTCCACGTGGGGAACCCCCGGTCAAGACCATCACATCGGAAAACAAACCTTCAAATACAGTGTATTTGGTTACTGTCCCAAAGCTTTTTTATAAACTATAAGTAAGCAGATTCTCTGCTGAATAAAGCCACACATTGGCTTTGGTATAGAGAGACTGTTGTTCCATCATAAAAAGTGATATAATTCTGTGCTCTCACCACCCTTACCCTATAAGACCGAATAAAGACTACATCCAGTTTATATTGTAGGCAAAAATACTTGGTGAAGTGTTTGCTGGGCATGGAGCAAAGATCGCTAGCCCCGCCAGTGCTGGAAATTTTTACTGCTTTTAACCAGTCTTTTTCTGTCCGAAATAAGCCCCCGCTGAAGTGAGTGCATTGAATGAAACTAGCCCAAGTAGGGGAGATGGAAAGAACACACCAAAACATAACAATAAGGCATCTAACCACACACGATCAGTCAGCCAGGGAAGGGCATAAGTATTCGAGGGGCTCTCTCAGCTTTCCCAAGGGAGGGCAATAAGCAGGAGTATACAGCTAGAGTTAACAACACACCACAAGGAAATGTACCAGTGGGAAACAAAGCTAGCAAGAGCGTGTTAGTCCCAGTGATGAAGGGAGGAGAGGCTCTGGAATGATAAAGTTTGCACCGCAGTCCACTCCTGCATACCCATGGCGATGACCTGGCTAACACAGGGGAGGTGATGGTGCATATCTTCTCTTGGAATATTGCAGGCTTGGTCAGGAATATGGGGATAACCAGTGGATATCATTTATAAGAGGGTTCAAAATGATTTGTCTTCTAGAAACCTAGGCCACTGAGGTAGTCCACCTGCAGGGCTATATCACTTTGAAATTCCAGCATTCATGGGCAGGCTGGGGAGGCTAAGTGGTGGCCTTACAGTATTAATTGACCCCTCACTAGATATTAAAGGATTACATATTGATAATGCTTGCAATGAACTACTAGAGCCTCATTTAAGAACCAGGAATGAATCTGAGGTATTATGAATAAATGTGTACAATAAGCCTGGCCAAGGTGATGAATTGGAATTGTTTGACCTTCTTAAGGCCAGGATTAGTACATGGAGAGGTAAGCATCCAAGGAACCCAAAGGTATTTATCTTGGGTGATTTTAACATCCATTATGACCCTCTACAGTTAACCAACAGTATATGTGATGATGTGGAAAGCATATGTGGTGCATACCTTATATACCTAAAAAAGAATGCCCCTGTACTTGCTAGTCTATTTATGTTCTTAAGTATGCAAGAATGCAATGGAAGGTTTGTATCTGACTCTCTGGCTAAATACACATATGAGAATGGCCTGCGTGTATCACATATATATGGTTAATCTGGAAATGTGGAATCAGATCACTGAGTTCGTGGTATGTGGACACGGGGAAAGTGATCATCGGTCACTGATGTTTAGTGTGGCTCCCCAATTATTTGGTCTGATCGAGCAAATGAACTACCATATAATGTAGCTTTGAGGGTTACAGGAAATTCAAGAAAGGCAGTGAAGTGGGGTAAAATCAACAGAAAAAAATACCTATCCTTTAGGAGTCTATCCTTCCAATGTTTGAAGATGTTTTACAAGATAATGATGGACCCCCTCTACATCTACTGTCATCTCAATCAATTGCTCAGGGGAGCAATTAGACCACTGTTTACAGTGAGCACTAAACCGAATCATAAGATGCAATGAAAATCAACCCCTGACATGACCAAGATTGTAGGAGGGCAAACGAGAATTTGATTACAAGTGTTAAAGATATTGCTCAGGGTGGGATAGAGGCTGTACAAGCAGCTTGCTCCCACTATAGGAATTCACTGAAAGAAAAAAGGAGGAGGATTATAGAGGTATACTGGATGCCCTTTCGAAAGCCATACTGGAGAAGGGCTCAAAGAATTTCTGGCGTCTCATGGGAACGGGAAGTTTTGGTGATCAGAAACAGACTCATTGTAACATTCCTGAGTCAGTCTGGCACTCGCACTTCTCAGCGCTGTACATGAATTCCAGAAATGCTACAGATATAAGCTTCCCCACGATGGATGGTAAGTACTGAGGAGCAATATGCAGCACTCAGTTTTACACTGAGTGAAGTCAGTATTGCTCTCAAGAGCCCAAAATATGATAAAGCACCCGACCCAGATAAGGTGCCGGCATATGCTAATACATCTGAGCCTACGATCTGGGTTCCTTTCCTTACAAAACTTTGTAATGCTGCCTTGGTAGCAAATTCCATCCCCCAGTCTCAGGCCGAGATTGTTTTGTTGTATAAAAAGGGTGGTAGAGAGGATCCAATGAATTACTGCCCAATTTCTTTGTTGGACGCTGGGGGGGGGGGGATTTTCTCTATTATTTGTACACTTGGAATCTTGTATTGATGATAGGAATATCATACACCACCTACAGGCTGTTGCCCAGGCTCTTGATGTTTACGATTGGGCCTGTTGTGTGACAAATATGTTACGTTAAGAAAGATGAGACTATATGTCACATATGTTGATTTAAAAACAGCTTTCGACACAGTCCTGAGGTCGAAGTTATGAAAGCCCCTAACAGATATGAGTATTCCCATATCCCCTCTTAGGGCTATACAAAGGTCATACACTGAGAATGAGGCCCATCGGAAGATGGAGCATAGGCAGCATGGTCACCTAGAATGCCCTCATTGAAATGGGAATGTGCCAAGGTTGCATGTTAGCCCAAAACTTGTATTGAAATAAAATGAAATGAATGAACTTGTCTTGTGATGCACCAGTTTTAGGCAGGGAAACGTGTCCAATTTTACTGTTTTATCCCCATCAGGATTGAAAAAAAACAACTGCTTGTGTTTGAATAGTAAGACAGGAAGTGGGTGCACACCAGGATTTGGTATATTATAGAGGAATATTAGCAAGGAAACTGCCAATGCGGTGTTAGTATTCTTTGTTTCTCATGAGGTGTAGGGGAGGAAAGGAGGGTTTTGGCACAAAAACCCTATACTGAACAAGAACAGGAGAAGAGGACCCAAGATTGGAGTCCTCCCGTCCCTTGCACACTCTGGGGCTACGCAGCAAGGGTGTAATTTTTTAGCATAAGGTTTTAGTGTTCTCATTAAAGAATCTTGTAAATTGACATGTTAAATTTTGGTATTACTTATTAGGATAAAGCAAGAGTACTGTTAATGGTATTAAAAAATAGAGGAGAAGGATCTCCTATTTATTCATAAATGGTAATAGAAGCAGAAGCAATCACGAACAACAGTACATTGTCTACATAATCATAATTAACAGAGATTCCACTATGGATGACTTGACGCGTTTTGAGGACGATCCTCTTCTTCAGAAGCCTCTGTGGAACTATTGTTGAGCATAATATATACATAGAGAAAGCAAAGAAAATAACAAGTTTTTGTCACATAACTTTCAGGGAGTATCATAGATCCAATGATACTCCCTGATAGGTATATGATAGATTATTCACCCTGTGTGGCACTTAGTAGAGTAGGTCTATATATGTATGATATCTGTACAAACTTTAAACGGATGAATGTCTCTACACAGTAAGAGACACTACATGTGTGATTTCACAATGAATGAGTTATCAACCTACGGGAACTATGTCTAACAAAACTTGTTATTTTCTTTGCTTTCTCTATGTATATATGAAAATACAGAATTGAGAATTCACCTACTATTCCTGTATTCCTGGAGGTTGAACTCCGGGGGATTGCGCCCATTTGTAAGTCCGAACCTCTATTTTACTTGCTTAGAGTTTGGTCTACTCCTGGATTGACTAATTATAGATTGGACCTGGAAGATATTTGATCTCAGGAGGGTGGTTGGTCCTTGGCCTCAATAAATTATCTAAAGGAGGCCTTTACTTCACTAGGACACCATGGGCCTGATTCATGGAATGTTTTCCTATGGGATTGCGCCTTTATAAAACATTTACATGAATCAGGCCCCATGAGTGTTGGTTTGAATGACAGCTTATTAATAGGAGTTGCAAGCATCCAATTAAAAATACCTCTTGTATGGTGGAGCTTCTGGACTCCTTACCGATATTGCAAGCAGTGAGAGTGGAAGGAAATATTGGCAGCTGAAGCAGAAATTTGGTTGCGAAAATCACCTGGATGTCCTAACTCCTAACCTCTCAAGGGCATTGTATCTCAAGCTTCGCTTGGACACACTAGCACTCGCTGACACATTATACGAGTGGAACTGAAAAGATTTCAATAAATGCCCCTTTTGCGAAAATGCAACCGAGACTAAAATGCATGTTTTTTCAATTCTGCCCTCTCGAACAGGGAATTAGGCAAAAGTACGTAAAGCCATTATTCAGATGCAGAGCTGTTAGAACTACCAGCCAAGCGGTGGCATTGTGTGTACATTCTAATAATGAATTGGCCGTACACTCAGTTGTAAACTACTTGACCAGGGCTTGGACGGTAAGATCATGTTGCCTGGTTTGATGAGGTTTCCTGAAACCATGTTCATGTATGTTCATAATTCTGTTATTTTACTAGTGTGGCATTTTTTCATACTGGCGCATTATTATCAGTAGCTTCATGCCCTTTTCTAGTCTGTTATTTTAGTACTTACAATGGGTTCTTATATTCTATGTCTGACTCTTGTAGCCTAAATCTGATTCTTGACATTTTTGTATATCTCTGACCTTTAATTCTGTGGACAATGAGAGATTATAAAGTAATGGTATGATTGTTTTTGTATGTGTCTATAATGTATTATGATAATGATTTTTTTTGTGATGGTACTTTTATGGTCTCCAACCAAAATAAAGTAAACCGAATCAACAAAACCTATCGGCCATGGGAATGATTTTGCTGATCGAACTGCCAGATTGGCTGCTACATTAGAGGACAGTGACATGTATGTTTTACCCATTCAAACAACGCAGGACGGGGTTTTCCCTAAAAAAAAAAAAGAATGTCAAAATGAAGAGGCTGGAAACGTCAAATTTTGGGACTTTTTTGCACTTGTTTTCACAAAAAAACAGATGGGATGTGGGGTAAGGGAATACATTAAGGAAGGTAATATGGGGAAGGGGCTGTGGTGGGCCTCTCACCACATTTTTAAAAAAGTGCAAAAAATGAAAGGCTTTTTGGAAATTCGATTTAAAAAATCGTTTTTTTCAGCCTCGTTATTTTTTATTTGGTATTTCAACATAGACCCCAAGAGATGACTCCATACAAAACATTAGATGACATTGCACATAGGCAAGAGAATGTACCGTCTAATGAGAAGGATAATTGGATCAGAAAGGATTGCCGGTTGCATGAGGACTCCCTCTGGTGAGAAGAGCAGGGCCTATTAGTGGCTCCAAAAATACTAGTATACGAAGCTGGCCTTCCCATTGTTATTTCTAAGCAATCTGCTGAGAGCTAATAGCTTAATTGCAGCTTTGCATTTGTACTGGTGTAACAACAAATTCTGAACGAAGTGTGCCTTCAGCCACTTGATTTGTACCTGTTCCTTGCACTGATGTCCTGCTAAAATCAATCCTTGACAACGCCAACCGTGTTGGTTGTTTATAGGCATCAGATAGGCATTTGCCAGTTACTGCTATCATAAATTCAGGAAGGGACTCATTTTTCCAGCTGCTACCATATTATGGCAGGGTAGTACCAGTATGTCAGTGCCAGCAAAATGGCTATTATATGCCTACACAAAGACAAAAACTGTCAGCTTTGCAATGCTTGCGATATTGGTCTTGTGGTTTCTGGATGTGTTTTCGGTGTTTGTAATGTAGTAGGCATACTGACTGCAAGACTTGTATGTGCATAGACCCGGAGCTCAACACGGCCAGCATGTATTCTGTGACAGAGCAAAATCCAGCATTTACTAACATTTGGCCATTGCGGGTTCTGCTGGAAATCTTTCTCACGCAAACTTAAAAAATAATTTAAGTGCTCCAATTTTACACAATATTTGCACAAGTAATATGACTACTTTTAAAATATAGATCATTTTTATGGTGAACGCAGGGAAAAAAACAAATAATACTAAACATGAAATAGAAAAATAACTGACCATTTCACTGCTAGGAAACATATTTCCGGGTTAGATTTGCAATCACTCTCACTGCTTGCACCACATTTGGACAACTAAAGGCTGATCAAGGCACAGATAAGTTGAACAACTATAATGAAAATATGAGACCATTATCTGAATTTCAATGGGAGGAGGAAATCGTGGTCTCTATCGACAAAAGAAACAGACTTTGCATTTGCAATAATATAAAGAATTGCTTGCAAGATATTACAGTTTGCTGAATAAAGCCAGGACTGTGAAAGACTTTATAGGACTTTGGGGAAAATGCGTTTGCTAGTCTTAACAGTCCCACATGCATATGTAAAGCTGTAAAGGGAACTTTGTTGCACAGTGTGCAGTTTTTCCAAAGAGTAGGTGCTCCTGGGAATAGGTGATGGAAAAACAAATATTGTTTTAAGTTGAAAGTTTAGATTCACAGCCACAGTTCTGTTAAGTGACACCTCAAATCTTTCAGTTCTTCAGAAGACTAAAAAAGTATGGCACCTCAGGAGGGACATCATTTCACCAAAATGGCAGGGGTAGCGGAAGTGACATCACATGACCCTGGACCTCTGATTACATCACAGGAAGTGATGTCATTTGACCCCACGCCAGAGTGACATCACAGGAAATGATGGAACACGACCTTTAACCCCTTTACAAAACAGTAAGTGTCATCAAATAGCATTGTTCCTAAGTACACTACAAAAAATATGGTTGGAATATCACTGTAATGTGATATAAATTTCATACAAGAATGGATCACCATATGTATCGTTAAAATCAGTGTATATAGGCCCATATTACCAAATTACCGCAAATGCAAGCAGACGTCCAAGGCCGAATGATAATGAAGTGTTGTTATATAGCACTTATGCTTAAGCGCTTTATATAGAACAAATACACATACAATATCACCCAACCTGTGTTGGTATTCATTTATCAACTTCAGAAGGATGAAAGGGTGAGTTGGCCTTGCCGGGATTCGCACCGGCAAAACCTGCAGATCACAGACACATTGCAGAAGCAAGAGCTCAGCCCACTGAGCTATTGTACAGGTTAGTGCTATTTTACCGGCTATAGTCAAATGAACAATTACATGCCTGAATGTTCTCAAAGTCAGAAAGCAAATTACACTCTGTAGTGAATTCCATTGAACTGGTAACTGAGATTTACCAGCAGGTCAGATCATCTGCAGGTTTGGTGAAAAGTTGGCCACGTGTCAAGCCTGCATGGATCTACTTTTCAGGATTCAGAGGTTGGCAAAATACATACTATGGGAGGGTTCATAACAGTGTATTACAAAATTTAGAGTAGCGCAAGAAAAGCATCATACTCACACAGCATCCCGTACTCTGGGCTTTCGTTACCTCATACATGGAAACAAAAATCCTGAATAGCATGCCATGGAGATAAAAAAGATAGTCACATTACAACAACACATTACTTGTGGCACAATTCAATCAAGGGCCAGTTTCTGTGATATGGTCAAACATTTCTACACTGTACACAAGTTTTAGGCACAAGGATTTTGACAAGTGACCGAGGACACCAACATGGAATGTCTTGTGATGATTGTAACAGAGACAATGGCAGAAGAAAACATGCTATAGCTGCAACGGAGTGGTCGCTGAGTGGTGCAGTCCTGCAGTCACTCCTTACCTGTGTGTTCCAGAGATCCTGTGCAGAGCCTGTCTACTGTGCCTATGCTGTTGACTGGTTAAATGGGGGAAGTTCAGTATAAGAACCCAGTTTGGCTAATGGAGCGGCCACGGAGTGGTCGCTTAGTGGTGCAGTCCTGCAGTCCCTCCTTACCTGTGGGTTCCAAAGATCATGTGCAGAGTCTGTCTACTCTGCCTATGCTGTAGACTGGCTGACTGGTGGAAGTTCAGTATAAGAACCCAGTTTGGCCGCTCCGCAGCCGCTCCGTGGTTGCGGTGGTGCAATATTGCAGTCATGACAGGCAGAACAGAAGCGGCATAGACAGCGGTGGAAGAGCCGGAGCTGGAAGAGCGCCGCCTGAGGAGCGCCCAATCCCACCGCGACAGATCCAGCCAGCCAGAGAGAGAGTGCGTGGAACGGTCAGGAATTGAGGAGATAGCAGAGTCCATGGGTAAGAAGAAGGCGGGGCCTGGCCTCGCGCCGCTCTTACCATGCCTACCATTCCTGAACTGAGAAGTAGAATGCCCCGTGTCCCGCCATCAAGGCTACTAAATAATAACCATATAAATTGGCCTGAAAAACCAGCTGCAAGTGCCCCCCCCCCCGATATTATTAATGGCAAAGCCTCAAAAGAGCCCTGTGTTTGATTTCCGGGCGGAACAAGGGCCCGTCCCCGTTGAAGGAGTTGAAGGAGTCGTGCCTCTGTTACAGGGGGCAGAGGTTGAGGTCGAGGTGATGGGGAAGTCGGGGGAAGCAGCGTCTGAATGACGGTGATGACCAAGACACAGAACTGGCCAACGAGGGAGCAGTGTTCAAAAAAGAGAGTTTAACAACAGACACTGGAATAAGTGCTAATGGCCTCGTGGAAGGCTCGCGGCAGTCAATTTCTGACTGCGGGCCGAAGGTGAACACAACACTCATGGCCCCAGTTACCTCTGGAGGAAGCCCAATGGTGGGGGGCACAGGTCTGGCAACTATGGCTGAGGCACCTGTGCGGGATTCGGAGGACTGGCTGCCGGGCTCAGGGATGCCGGGCTCAGGGGCAAATGGTGTGGCGCCGAGCGGGGGGAGACCAGCACTGGATTTGCTCCACGTCATAGTTCCACACCTTCTGATGGTGGAGATCAAAGGCTACACGCCTGGAAGAGGCGTGGTCCTGAGCGAGCCAGAGAGTGTGGAGTCGGAGGAAGAGAGGGAGGAGAGTTTGGGTTGTGGTTTGTTTGGGGATTCTGACCGCCCGAACTCTGATGTTACTGGAGAGAAAGAGTTGGACCACGGAGGGGAGGTGGATGTGTCAACTGCCCCAACGCTGGGGGGAGTCCGTCCAGCGGGAGATGCCACGAACGATGGAGGAGTGAACGGGGTACCCCAGGGAGAGGGGGAGGGGCCCATCATGGCAGTAAACAAGAGAGCTGCCCCTGATACCAGCTGGGTTCAGTCTCCCGCGGATGGAAATAAATCATTAAAAAATAAAGACAAAACCATGACTGTAAACAAACAAAAGAAACTAAAGTCAGGCAAACATCTAAGGAAACCCTATTATAGAGGCTCAAGCCACAAGGATCCCTCAATGCAGTATAATAAACAAAACGTGCACAACCCCTTAACAACATTTTTTTAAAGAAAGGGTCCAAACACAGAATCGATCTCCAAGGAAATTTCGGATGTAGGGTTGCTGGAGGGATGGGGAAACCACCGACACTCCTCAAGGGGGTGGGGAAAATATTTCAGAACCAACCGCTACACCCCTGAGATGGCATCATGGGAAACTACCAGCAGTTTATCTACCAATCACCCCTCCAGCTCTGGAAAAAGGGCAAGAGCTCAGTGGCCAAATTCCAAGCATCAACACAGCAACTGGGTGCCCTTTCTTGGGCAGTAAGGAGGGGGGAAAGGGTAGTGGGACTACCACTCCGAATCCCCCGCGGAATGCTACTGAACAGGGGGACGCTGACAAGCAGGCAGAAATAATAGGTCATAAGGGTGAAGTAAACCCCTCCAAGACAATCTTGACCAGTCAACCAAATCCAACATGCAACGGACAACCTTCAAGATCTCCTGAGATGTTTCCCTCCCCTAGTTGTATGAGAAGAGGACGGGAGTCATCACTAGGTGGTATAAGGGAAACTCCACACAAAAAACAGACCTAATGGCTATAATGTCTACTGTGACCATAGCACTTGCGCCCTTTATCAAACTGTATGAAGCATTGAACGAAACACTGAGAGACCAATCAACAATTATCGCGTTAATGCACACTAAACTGTCATACCTTGAAAAACAGTTAATGATTAGTGAAGCGAGAAAAGAGAACATAAGGGAGAAAAGGACATCATGCGCTATCAACATGAATGGAAGGACATTGGAGCCAATAGGACCAGTTGAAAGAGTAACCCTCCCAGGGAAGGGGGCAGGGGCGAATGGAACAGGTCCCGCAGTGACCGAAAATCAGAAAGGGGGTAACCTTGCCATCAAAACTAGTGCGCCAAAGGACCAGGAAAAGGCTGGAGGCATGCCAGACAATGGCTGCATTAATAGGGATTGCTTGGCAATAACCTCGAGCTCACCAAGCATTACGCAGGGAAGGGCATCCCAAGACATGCCTAGTAGGAAAAAACAGAAAGAGCTTGGGAGTTTTTTTCCTCAAAAAGTTAAGACCATTGACAAAATACCCCTAAAGCTAGGGCAACGTTCTGAACAAATGGAGAGAGACGTGCTGGTTCTTCAACTATCGAACTCACCAAATCAGGCAAGACGTATCGCAGTGGCTAAGCGAAAAACCAGGAACATAAATATAGCCAAGGAAATACTGCAAAAAAAACAAACAGCGGGAAAGAAGACATTTTCAGAAGAAACAAAAAAGGAGGAGGAACCCAACATTTGGGAGGCCCTAATGAACCTAAGCACATACATGGTCGAAGACTCTGAATCTGACCTGCCTCAGCTTAAGGCTGGAGAAAGAATGGAGGGCGTAATGAGACTAGAACGCTCAAGGGGCGTAAATCCAAAGAAAGTACAAGGAGAGGAGACCTTGGACGCATCTTTCAGAACTATGGAAGAAAAAAGGAAGACACAGGACGACCAGCCCAGAAAAATACCAAAGAAGAGAAACAAGTCCAGATCTACCCTAGAAAGAAGTAAACACAGGCAAACCCCTCAAGCAGCAAAGGATAGGAATAAGAAAACAATGGACAAGAGCAAGAGGGTGACTTCCCGTAATCGGAGCCAAAGAAGAGAAGAAATAGAACGGAGTAAGGACCGATTAATACACGATAGGAGTAGGGAAAGGACTGGGAGAACTGAGAGCAAACTAATCAAGAGTAAGTGTATTTTAAAATTAGAAAGGATCAAGGATAAAAAAAGGTGGCTTAATACTAAGCATGAATACAATGCTAAACAACTTCGACCAGGTCTCTAATTTACGACAACTCACTTCACACGATCTTAAAATAATTGAATCTTGCAAGAAAGGGCACAATGACCGGGTCTACCTGCACATAGCATCTGTAATTGTGAGAAACATCCTAAATAAGGAGTCTCACAACTTCTGTGTCCTGGGTTATGATTTGAAGGGACTGAAGGAGAGTAGGACGCCTCGTGGTCAGGTCGATTAAAAAAGACTGGAAAGGTACCAGCCAATCCCCAAAGGGACAACAAGCAATGGAAATGAGAAGTACACAAGAGATGAAGACAATCAGGGACTGGGGAGAAGAACCACCTCAAAGGATGAACAAGGCATCCATCGGCAGCAGGGCAGACAAAAGTATCGAAGGAAAGAGACAGGTAGGGACAATCCACGCCGGTCACTTAACAGAGAACCTGAGACAAAATTGCCAATCCCCCTGGAAAGGTGACCCAAAGGTCCTGGAGAAAAAATTAGTATTACATTCGACCAAAGTCCAAGAAGAATTACAAGAAAGGAAAGGCAGAGTGACAAGGAGGTAGGAGGACCGGCTAAACAGCCAAAGTAGACCTGGACTTCCAAAGCCTTGACAAACACCCGAAAGGTCTAGCAACCAGTGAGCAGTAAACCCCGGTTCAGCCCAAAGCAGGAACAGACAAGCGTGATCATGGGCTCATGGAATACCTAATGGTTTTCTCACCTGATGGTAAGATCTGATTTGAATCTGGGCAAATTTGACATCCTGTGTTTACAGGAGACATGGCTGGTGTCGAAACCATACCTAGACGTCTATGTACTGACTTTTACTCCGGCAATGAAGGAAAGTGCAGGTAGACCCAGGGCCGGTCTTCTGACAGCTATAAGATCGGGAAGTGGCCTAGAAATTCAATCCACAATCTTCCCGTCACCCTTCCTCAAGGCCTCAAGAATTAGGTGGCAAACTGACAGAGGAATGAAGAACAAAATAAGCCAGGAGAGTATCCTGATTGTCAATGCATACTGGAACCGAGCAGGAATTGCGAAAGAAAACTACTTAGATGACATCAACAACTTCCTGGAAGAAGTGTGCGAGCAACATCAAGCAAAACACATTATAATAAATGGCGATCTGAACTGTATATGTTTGGATACAGAAAAACCAACAAACCCCAGCTCACTGGCCACCTGGGAGCGAGTTAAGAGATGGGAAAACCTCATGGACAAATGGGACCTACACAACCTTCATTGGTTGAGAACGAAGAACAAGAAGGCGATACCCACGTGGCAAAGAGACAAGCTAAAAGGGACCATTGACCATACAATTGTATCTTGAGAGCTTCTAAGCTTGATAAAAACCTTCAAAGTGGAGGAATCTAAAAACAGCGACCATAACATACTGGTCACAATATGGCATGCGCATCGACCAGAGCAAAAACGCATGATAAACAGGCTAGAAGCTAACTCCAGAGGCAATCGCCTAAAACTAATGGCCCAAAGTATAAGGGATATAACTAGGGCCTATGAAAAAAATCATAAGGAGTGTACAAGAAAAAGAAGAGTGCACACGATAGTTGTAGATTACGTGCCCTTACTAGCTGTCTATCGAACAGTGAAGTCACGAGGGACCGACCGTCGAAAACCTCACAACCATTGTTACAATAGGAAGCTGGAGGTCCAAAGAGCTTCCTTGAGGAAAATCCAAAGAATGGACAAAAATCGACCACTATGGAAAACAGGCTAAAACAAGCCCAACAAGCTTATAAGAACTGGGTGCGACAACACTGTGCAATACGTCTCCAACAAGACGCTGAACAAATGCTGTGCACGATCAGTGGTAAAAACAGCAAGGACTTTTGGACACTAATTAACTCGACGACCTCAAAGACCAACGAGACCTTACAGAATAATGTGAGTGAAGAACAGTGGGTTGATTTCTTTGAGGAACTGTATAAATGCCTGGAAAATCCCACTACAAACCTTGCATATCAAGGAGCAACACCGTGGGAAATTCCATCGGGCACGGAGACGATCAAGCTAAAAATCAATAAGCTAAAAAACTCCAGGACCCTGGCCCTGACGGAATCTCTAACATTGATCTTAAGACAAACGTGGACACCTGGGCCCCCCTCATTGGGCAGATATTCCAGAAGTGCAATTTAAACATCACTGTCACTCCTTCATGGAAGACTGCAAACGTTGTCCCCATTTTCAAAAAAGGAGCCAAAGAAGATCTGAGACACTATCACCCGATAGCGCTCCTCGACGTCATAGGAAAGGTTTCTGTATCATGTGTACTGGACAACCTGCAGTGCTGGTTAAAAGGAGCAAAATATATAGACCAGTTCCAGACAGGTTTTGTTAAAGACATTGGCACAACAGCGAACATCCTTTTGATATGTACTTTAAAAGCCAAAGTTCAACAAGGCAGTCCCAGAATCTTCATGGCGTTTGTAGTTCTCGTACAAGCCTTCGACCGAGTGAATCGGGACAGGTGTGGGCCAAATTAACTTACAAGGAATGCCCAGACAAAATACTGGCTCCAATCAGGGCGTTGTACGAAGGAACATCAATGAGAGTCTGATTCAATGGTGTTGGGGACCTATCAAAAGAGATCTGCACCTGTCGAGGAGTGAAACAAGGCTGTCCTTTGCTCTGGTGCTATACAATGTGTACAGAGCAGATTACGAAGAGGAGGCAATCAACACCAGATGTTTCCCCCCACCTTAGGGGGTGTTAAAGACAAGAGAATTCTGTACGCGGACAACATCATCTTGGTAGATCAAACCATAGTGGGCCTCCAAAGACAACTGAACAACTTGTTAGAATAGCCAGAGAAGAACAACCTCGAATTAAACAAGAACAAAACCAAGATTATGGCATTTGAAACAGCAACCAGCACAGCGAGCAAAGGAAAATGGTACGTGGATGAAGAAAAAATAGAAAAGGTGAGGTGCTTTAAATTCCTGGGAGTTATGTTAAGTAACAGTAGCATCGAACTACCAATGCAAAAGAGTCCCTTATAGCCAAAATGAAGATGCTGGCAAGTCAAGCGATGGTGGTTGACAGGAAGTTCGGGAGATACTCCCTGATCCCAGTGATATCCTTTTTCAAGGCCAAGGTGGTCCCCTCCATAACATACGGCACAGAAACAAAGCCTCAAATCCCGAGCCAGCTTTGAGATAGATTAGAAGGAGTATTCTGGAGGAAAGTGATGGCCTCCCACAATCAACACTGATCTCCCTAATCAGGCTAGAGCTATGCCTAACATCTTTGAAGGGGAACGTGGCAAGGAAGACTATGATGCTCTTTAGAAAAATCATCATGGAATCCAGAGCAAACATATACGAGATTCTCAAAAACGAGCTGATGAGCGGAAAGAATAAAATATTAGCAACTTGGGCGGAGGGGAGTACAAATCTCCTTGACGAAATAGCCCTGACAAAGGAAACATTCATAGGGAACCCATTTAAGGTGGCTAAAAAAGTGAAACAGGAAAAAAACGCAAGAAAAAGCAGCATTTTACAAATTAACTAATTATGCACCTAATGAAAATCGATGAGGCGAAAGGCTACTTGAAAATGTTTCCAGGCAAGAAATTGGGATGTACCTTCTTGAGAATTAGACTAAACCTGCGACGGACAAATGAGATCTTGGCTATCAGAGGGGAGTCTAATACGAGTGAATGCCGATTTTGCAAGTCCAAACAGGTCGAGTCAATTCGTCATCTACTGCTGACATGCAGAGGAACACAAGGAGCTCGAGAAACCAACCTAATCAAAATCCTGGGAAAAGTAAGCACTTCAGAGGAAGAAGATTGGTGGGCACGCCTGATGAGTGGTGAGAAAACAAGCTGGGCACTGGCAGTTGTCTTATTTTTTAAGCAAATCGGCCTGTCTTAAGAAACCGGGATGGGCAGAAAAAGCGAATGAACAGGGACATTATATGAGGTTAGGAATAAGGACTCTAGAAACGCTGTTGATGAACTGTTAAAAGACTCAGTTTTATAAAAATTGTTATACAATTAAATGCAAATAAAAAAATAATAATAATAAAACAATAACTGCAACTTGCGAAAAGCAAAATGCATAGTCCCAAATGGAAGCTTATTCTACTCTAAATACTTTTTGAAGGTTTCTGTGTGCATTGTGAATTTGAGGTGTTTAAGAAGTCTAAGAAGTCTAAAAATTATTGTATAGAATACCAGAAAGACAAGTTATTTATTATTTCTATCCTTTCTTATTTAGGGTCACTGCAGAGTTTTACACTTGTGGAAACCCCTGTTTTTTTAAGAGTCCTTGACAAGAAAGCCAGCCACTCCAGAAACAAAAAGTCATTTGACGCTGTACACAGCCAGGAGCTTCCATTTAAAAACACCAATATATATATATTTTTTAGGGTAGCATGGGAGACCAGAGGTGCGGAGACCTCAGGGGTCACAGGTGTGACACCTGGAGACCCCCAAATTACGTCCCTGCACCTCAGAGCCATCAACTCCTACCAAATGAGAAACCTAATGTCATTATATTAAAGATAACCAGATCTTGCAACCTGTTTGATTCATTTGGCAACTCTTGCTAGTCTTAAGAGGCCCTCTTTCTGGCTGCAACATAATCTTAGAAACACAAGGTGACTTGGCTATATTTCATCAAAACATATTGAGGGGTAAGCATGGCTATGCTCAGGAAGATCTGAGTGGCCCTCTTACAAGTCTTGTCAGAGCTGGGAGTCGAGGGCTGATATTTGGTACATGTTGTGGGGAGACCAAGGGACCAGAAACAGCCAAAAAGACAACAAACAGAAAAGCACTGCAAAGAAAAACAATCAAGCCATATCTGAGGCTTCTCTGCCCTTCCAGCAGGGCAAACACCTTCAAAACTACTAATCCGAGCAGCACCTGGCCCCAGAACTACTATATGCAAGCCAAGTTGGGAGTGGCACGTTGGCGCGCATGCGCAAAAAGAAGAACACAGAACTTGTGCCCAAAACTCCAAGCTGTCAAGATGTGCATCAAGCAACTCCGGCCTCGGAAACCTATGCGAGGGGCCACTCCCTACAGGATTGAGATCATGGCCCCTCGCAAGACTTAAATAAGCCCTGCTGCGTTCTCTGTTACCGTGGGAAGCAGGGGGGTTGTACAGGAGGATCGTGCAGGGTGGCCAGCCCCACCAGATCACTAGCCGCTGCTTCCCACAAAGGTAAGTGCTGTGCCGATTAATGCTACATGCATAACATGAACAAAGGGCCCCAAATGAAGCAGCATCAAATGCACTAACTCGCGCACCCAACCATGCGCATTTTACCATGCACACTACTCTGGATGACTTATAAGATGTGGTGCTCACGGAGTACATCCATACCTGATCACTGACAGACCCTCATGTTGCACGTTCACAGCAACAAGCAGCGGGGACCTTAATGTTAATGCTGCATGCAAACTAGCCACGTGCAGCCCCCAGAGAAATGCTGCATGATATAAGGCCACGTGCAGCCCCCAGAGACACGCTGCATGATATAAGGCCACGTGCGGCCCCTCATAGATCCCCACATGTGATTAGCACATGTAGTCACGCGTGACTACTAACGCTAAGACCCCCACTAACCCAGAAGTAGCAGGAACGCACTTGTAAAGCCACTTGCGGCAGTGTTGACGTATACACTAATATTAGCTCTTCTGCAGCATTTGAACTGCTACTACAACTCAGCCTGGCTCTGAATATGCAGGAGACAACAAGGAACATTCCTGAAGCCATACCCAGACCTAGGACATTGTGTATTATTACAGTGCTCTTGTTCCATGTCCTTGACATATACATTATTCTTGTTTACTATTGGCGCATACGTATATGTGTACAAATCAGGATGTATGTGCAGTGTATGCAAGATAAGCCTACCGTATGTCCCCCTATCTATCCATAACCTCTTCCTAACCCTCATCCTGGTTTCCCTCGTTCCCAATTCCTGGCCAACCATTGTTTCCCTAACCCTTCTTCCCTGCTGGGGTTGTGGAGCCCTGTGTAAGCTTAGTCTTGCAGGTCCCAAAACCGCAGTGGGGGTGGTTGGTTCATGCCGTTCCTACGCCTCAGAGCTGTGATCCCTGTCAGAAGCACAAGTCCATGGTCAGGTGCCTGAGTGGCATGGCGCAGCTGCACAATAGAAGACATTGCTAAAGCCGTCACCATCTACAAGCACAGCTATCAGCCACTAGACAGGACTATGCCACCTTAGCAATCCAGGTACGCAGCCTAGCTGAGCAGACTGCCCTGTTACCCGATGCTTATCCATCAGCCCCAGTCCCTGTTCAAGTGTAGGTTACACAGAACATTTAGTGCAGGAATGCCCATCCAAGTCCAGGCCCCAGGGAAATGCCTCGACTCCGCGGTCATAGAAGTCACACAGATGAACCTGGGAGCCATGGAAGCCCCGTCCATTGTCAATGCCAATTATGTGCTGCACACTGTCCTTACTGGTCTGTTGTGCTTTTGTGACTGGAAGCTTCGGGTCACCTTGCTGATAGATTCAGGGGCCACAGGGAATTTCATTGACAGCACTTATGCAGAAAAGATAGGGGTTCCCCGAAGTCGCAAGAGGAAACCAGAAGCTGTCAGAGCAGTGAATGGATCCCCGTTGTGCTCTGGTCCTATTATCAGTGCGCAAAGACCATGACATTATTGTGTGGGGAAAGGGCAGAGAAGCAGTGCTTTGTGTTTGTTGTCATTTTGGCTGTTCCTGGTCCCCTGATCTCCCCACAACACGTGCCAAATGCCGACCTCGATTATCAGCTCTGACAGTACCCTCCCCCCCCCCGTGGTTGCTATGGATTGCCCGTACCAGTCTTGAAGCATGGACATTACAAGCCGTTTACCAAGACCAATCCTCTGGGCCATCTCCCACCCAATCGATAAGATAATACCCTTGACCATCTTTCCTTAGTTGAGAATTAAGGATAGCTTGCACCTTGTACTCTAGGTGACAACGCACTATTATGGGCAGAGGTTTCCTGGTGGAGACAGTGGCCTGGGCTGGTTTCAGAAGGGAGACATGGAACATCGGACATATCTTTACTTGGACTGGGAGATCCAGTCCTACAGCTACAGGATTAATGAGTTATTTTACAGAAAATGGGCTGCAGTATCATGGTTGTAACTTTCTGGGGCCATGCATGTGGATGTCGCGGGTGGATAACATACCCAACCTCCTATCTGGTATTGCGGGCTTGCCCTACGATGTTTGTCAGCATATTGCTTATACTATGCTTTGGTCTGATTTAGGTTAGTATGGATGTCTGTCCACAATTGCTCGGCGTGTGAATGTTGTCCTAACAGCGGAGGTAGTTCTGGTGGTCTGGGTGCTGCAGCGATGGCAAGACCCGAGGATGAAACCTGTGCCTAGTATAGAATAGGGTATGTTTTTTTGATCTGTGCACAGCATTGTTGTAAGCGATCTCGGCTGGCCAGGCATACTGGACCCAGGATGTTTCTTCACTGGTAGCATAACACTGTAAATATTATTCAAGTACCTGGTTTACTTTTTACGTCTTCCCATCTGTTTCCAGATGGCACCCCGATGGAAAAGGCTAACATCCATCCCTATCAGCCTGCAAAATGAACGCCAAAACCATGAGAGGGCCATTAGCAGGCTGGTCAAATTATATTTTTCTAGACCGTGTGCTGCCATGTGGTCAACAATTGCTTCTGAGCAAATGTTCATGGTTGGCAGATTCCCAGAAGAACGATATACTTTCTTCCAGATCGCACACCTACAAACCAAAATAAAATCAATTTTGATAGGTGGAATCCAACAAAAACGTTGTTAAACAAAAACACAGCTTCTCCCAGGCTACAAAGGAAAATAAGGCTTTAATTACACAAGCTGGACATACCCGTCAATGGCTTACCCTCTCAACCCAGTCTTCCCTTATGCTGATAGTTGTGGATATACGCGAGTTGCCAAAACCACCATAGAGTACTGCAGTCCATAGGTCAGAAAACCGCCTGGTACTGAGTTCGACTAGCAGTTATGCAGGAAACCAAAAGGAAGAATCTAAGTTTGCAGGAACCTGACCTGAATGGAATGAGGCCCCACAGCTAGAGGAATCCAGGGGAACAAGGTATAGTAACCAGAATCAACAAATCCGTTCATCCATGTACCAGAAGCAATCCAGGGAAAAAGCCCAAAATCCACAGAAAAACAGGAAATTCAGGGGCCATGGAACCAACACCAACATGAATATTCAAGTAACCAAGTCTGTGTAAGAATAGCCTGGAGTCCAAATTGCCAGCAAGAACCAAGAGATTGGATAAGAGTCACAATGCAGGCTGCTCACAGGTGGACATCCATTTTGGAGAATTGAATGCTGAGATTACTAGCGTTTTAATGTTTTGCCAATCCTTCTCGGCACGTGCCGTGATTGGATTGGCTGTATGTTGCAGTACGCGCCAACGTCATAAGGGACATGACATGTATGACGGACATGGCGCCTGGGCTGCCGGGGCTCATAGTGTACAGCCTGTCCCAACTACCCCACGCGCCTTGGCGATAATGTCTAGCTACGCCATCCCAGTCAACACATAAGGTACAAGCGGGTACAGTGGGTGGGCACTCTAATTCGTTGTCCCTGGGACTATGCACAGGACCTGGGGAATAGATCAAACAGGGCACCTTTACATATGACTCTTTCTTTATTTTTGGCGAGGTAAAAGGAGATTCACTGGAACACCTTGCCTACAAAGCCCATGTGTTTCTCAATGTGTCAATGAAGATCCAATAACACATTTGGTCAAGGTTAAGCAACATATGAAGACAGGCAACATCCAACACATGGACAATGACATTCTGAATGCTGAGTGTCAGGGGGGATAAGATTGCAGCTGTGTGAGATGATCAAGCCAAACTTCTCTTCACTCCTGCAATAATGGTGGCACTGAGACATCGACATAATGGAAAGATATCAGCACTATGACAGATTTTCTTTTCACTTCAGCTGGATCCTAGCTTGTGGAATTGCGGTTGGCTCCAGCAAAAAAAACAGATTACTAACCTGAATGGTTTTTAATCCTCCATTTCTGATCCTGCTAGTGTAACTTTCTGCACCCCATCATAGTGGATACGTGTTGGGAGTGGTCAGCAAGCCTGAGGAGTGTATATTATGTTAAGACAATTTGTACAGCACACGCTCACCCGAAAATATCATGGCGCTAAACCGTGCATTTTCCTGTAAGCTCCAGCAACAAAAATGGAAGGGTGGACTCCTTAAACTGGAGAACATTTTGTGACAGAGAAGGTAGTGAAATGGACAGCCAAGGGTTGTCAGGTGCAGAGATTAGTTTGCAGAAACTGTAAGGAGAATCTCAAGATGGTGTGCGGAGTAGGCAGATTCGCCCACCCCGAAGCAAAGCAGAGGTAATCCCATGGAGGATCTGCAGCAGAAATCTGTACAGAAGGCAAATGACTGTGCAAGATACCAGCTATCTCGCTCCCACAGTGCAAGATAATACTTGGAGCTACCACTATCTCAGAGGTAAACAACACATTACATTTCTGAGGAAGGGGTATGGAGGGAATGGAGATGTGGGTCAAGTGGAGACTACAGTTCTCCAACTGCTGGTTTACCCTTTTTGGGCTTAGCTTATATTGGAAGAGGAACACTCAGTGATACAGGGAGATAAAGGAGAAATAGGTTGTATAATGCTTTGCCTGTGTTATCATCTGCATACTCCGTGAGAGGGATTCTAGCCGAGATTCAAGGTGATCTGACACTGATTACTGCATCGAGCCAGACTTAAATAAATTATCATTGACAAAGAGGTACACACACCTATCGCTAACTTAGTTTTAGATTCTCACCTAAAGTCCATGGAAAATTACATAGATCCTGGGGGAAGGAGCTGTGCTAGAGAGTGGACTGGTAGGTGCACTTAAAGAAGATGATGCAACTAAATACTGGGCCAGGATGAACTCCCCAAAAAAGGACCAGTGATAACAGATTCATCTTTTAGTAAAGATTTGTCCCTGCCAAAAGAACGGGACACATTTTTAGCAGTGCCAAAATATACAGATGCATTGGTGGATACTTTTAAGATCTCTCCAAATTATGTGCTATCCAGCCGGGAGCCATGGAGCTTGTGATGAATATCCGGTTTATTCTTTGAGTTTGTCTAGCCAATCAAAGCCCCCTTGGGTGATTTGTTGAGTCTTTTTTAGTATTTCCAGCCAATCAAAGCCCACAAATTCAGGTTTTCTGTGGGACAGTGCATACGGACTTGGTAACTACCATAGTGGGTATATGGTGCAGGGTTCCTCTTTGTAGCACAAACAGTTGGAGAACATAAGTCAAAACTGGAATCCAATGTCAAGCTGTCTGTATTATGGAGAATTGTTTGGTTATGGAGTGCTGGTTGGCCCATAGTCAATCTGTGAGAAGATTCTCTGTCTCAAGATGCTTGACTAAAGGAGCTGAATGAGGTCAAGTAGCTAAAGGATTCGGCTAAAACTTGCTGTGAAATAAAGATAAATAAGTTACCAGGCTGCAATAGATGTAAGGTCTTGAAAGTCCAAATTTCAAATAACTAATTGGACCCAACTAATGTCCTCCTGGTTACTACGAAATTATGACGTGATGACTACAAAGTTCAATTTCTTCTCCAAACCAATCATGAGTGTGCTACACAATCTGGGTGAGGTGCAAACATCAATTACCCAAGTTGATTATATGCTAAATGTGGTCCATAAATATTCGGAGGAACTTGAGTGATAAATAGTGAAACTGAATTTGTAGTCTGGAGAAGCATTCAACATTATGGAGACATTATTGATTAAATGTGAATATCTTGAAATATGTGCCTTGAGAACATTTTCTGATTTTTCGGGCTTCCTAAAAAAAAGTTGCTGAATAAAATGCATCTGATGTGAGACGTTTTGTGGCTGAGTTGCTCACTAGTACTCTAACCAATTAGCTCACAACACAATATTTTTAGAAAGAAACACACATAACCTGTCAAGTTCCTAGATTCTGAGAAATAAAGGAAAGGTGCATTGTCTGATTTCACTATCTGAGGAAAAGGTATCAGTGTAGGCAGTCACCCATACATAAGTTTTCATGCAGAACAAGAATTCACACACATTCAAAAGAAGATAGAGCTGAATCCATGAATAGACCCAATGAGAACAGCTGAGGCTGATATGTACTTGCCAATGGTAAATGTGAAAGCATAACATTATATACAAAATCCTGTAGAACATCATTTCCTATATGTTTATATGAGCTGTTGATTAACCTCCGCTCTGGAAGAGGGAATATATGTATTAATGGTTCTATGTAAAAACTCCCCAACGAAAATGTAGTTAGCAAAAAGTTGCTTTCAAATATGCAGTCATTCCATCTAAGCAACCCAAAGTGTACACATCTTGCCAGTAATAAAGGCGCTACCAATGCTATATTTAAATGTGCAAAAGTACAAGTCTGTAACCCTAAATATAACCCAAACCTCTAAATAAACCCACAACAATAACCCTAACTCCATCCCTAGACCTTCCACTAACACACATTAGAAAACAAATTCCACCCTGAACTCTTACACAACACTAAGCCTTCAGCTTGCTAAAGGATTGCATCTGCATGTTACTCAATACAAAATAAATAGAAAATGAACAGTGAACCTATCTCCAACCCCATCACCAGCTTTCCACAAAGTGCATTGCCCATGCCTTAATCCAAACCCTTGCTCTAATACTAGCCTTATCCTACCTGCAACTCTTATCAGAACATCACCAGCCCTCTCCGACCTCCTCATTAACACTTACCCAAACAATTACACTATTAGCCCTAGACTCACAATAACCCCTACACTAAGATTAACCCTGCCACTTAATCTACCCAAACGACTAACCAAAACCAAACTTCTTTAATCTAAACCCTATCCTTAAACCAAACCCTAACCAAATCCTGAACCAGGCAATCACAAGCCCACTAAATCCTTCTTAACCCTAACTATTACCATAGCCGCAGTACATTTTTGGCTACTTTCCAGCTACATTTATTACTACATTTTGCTAGGCACCTTTTCCGCTGCAAAGGTATTTTTATCACAACATTTTCAATGACTACATTTTTGTTGCATACATTTTCAGTGAATGCCATATTATGGATATTTTACAAGAGCTCAGGCCTCATGTGATTTAGTTTAGAATCGGACACTTAGGACTTTCGTGAGGGACATTTTGGGGAAAATAATCTTGTCAGAAATCTTCCAAATCAAAGAAGTTAGCATAATGGTGTTAAGGCAGTCTCAAAAGTCCCAAAAAAACTAGAGGAGCTGGAGTCAATCCGAAAAAGACTCAATGACAGAGTAAACAAAGTGCAAGGCAAAATCCAGCTTCATTATCATCCAAATGAAGCAGGGATGGCATAGAAGCATTAAAATCCCACAGCTCTCGGAGTGCAATTACAAAAAAGTCATTTCAGTACTACAAACACATCATCTATGATGCCATAACATAATCTCCGTTACAAAACCTACGGGGATCGGGTATTGGTTAGTAGGTATTGCTACATGTAGATCATATAGGGGTTCCACATTTGATTGGGTTAGACATATTGGATGGCTCCACCTGGAACCGCTCCTGTATTGATAAAAGTAAAAATAAATCATCTCGGCGGAAAGTAATCAGTGGGCCCACACTTTGGTGGGTGGCATACCACTACGGGTTTTGATAGGTTGGCTCTTTGCTAACCAATCTTGGACACTTGACAGCTCGTCAAGATATGAGCCAGATGGCATGTAGGGGGAGAGAGGCCCATGGACTGTCCTTTGTTCAATTAAAGAAGTTACCATCACTCAGTCTCTGGCCATGAGACCGGGCAATCTCTTTGTACTTGACTTTGTAGGGCAGCTTGTTCTGTGTGTGCTTTTAGGGAGTAGAGCATGTATCCTATCTTATCCTGACTTCGAATGAATAATCAGTGTTCTAAAATTATAAGTTATGTGTTAGAGGACCATGTATAAAATGGAAATATCTTCTATTTGTTGAGATTTTAGCTAATATTTACATGTGTATTGTGTTTTGTGTTTATACCAGGGACACTCTTGAGTTATTCTTCATGGCGTCTTTTGGATCCCTGTTTAACTGCACTTGGTTCACAAAGACTGGTTGTATTCTTATAAAGATTGAATTAATCTTGGAGTTTCCTGATTGCATCTTGGGAACAGCTATCTTGTGCCTCTGCTTTGCTGTTCCCATCCTCACTTATTATATTTTAACCTTGATACTAATTGTCAGCTACTGTATGAGCTCTGCACAGCTCTGTATTTCTGTGGATTCATGTATTTCTGTGGATTCACTGTGTTTAGTTCTCTCAAAATCTTGAGGCCTTTGCTTATTTAAAAGCATGTTGTGGCTTCCATTTTTAAGAAGATGGCTCCCCACTTAGACTCTGGTTTCTGTGTTAGTGAGCAATAGACTTGGCGTTCATGTTGCATTCAACTTATATATTGGTATTGTTAGTGTTCTTCATGTCTTATGGATGTTATGTGAATATTCTTCTTGTATAAATACATATATTACCTACTGTGTATGTTCTTAATGTGGCGTGCAGGTTTGCTTCATGTCTAATGCATGTGCTTGTTATTGTAACAATGTTAGCTTGACTGCTTTTGCCATTTTCAGCTTAGATTGCCTCTATTTCCTGTTGTAATTGCCTGGGATAAGGGTGGTGCGGTTGCCTCAGTGAGTTCCATTTCTCACCTGTGTGGTATTGGGCCAGGGGCAGGGCAGAAGCTATGGATGATGTGTTTATCTGCCTCCAAACATGTCCCCCTCTGCTTGAGTTATCAAACACACTCTTCCTTCTCCTTCTGCTCTCCCCCAGATAGGTTTCTTTGGGTACCCATATTTTACTCACCCTCTGAGGCATCATCCACATCTTACATCTTTGTCAATACTCCATGGCATGCAGTTATATTCCCCAATGATGTCACAGTTTACCCAGTGCTCTGGTAATTATGGGGATTTGAAGCATATTTAAACTTTGACCTTAGCGGGGCTATAGGACGTTCTACTGCTTGGCTACTGAGAAAACTATCCATTTGTATATACTCATGCAAGTGAGCATCCAGATTTATCACTATTTTCATTCCTTCTTTCTTTTTGGCAAGTATTTTTACATTGGCTTATTGCTGCTCCCAAGGTACAGAAAGCTAGTAGTATGAGTACTAGTAGGCCACTAGTTTTTTTAATGTGTTAACCAACCAGGTTGAACTTTAGTTATGTTCCTCTTATTCTTGCTGTTACTCCTGCTGCTAATTGGCTCTGATCATTGCTCATGCCTTGGGTCGCCAAAATTCTTCTTTACCTTCGCAGTCAGTATTTGTGGGCAGGGGGGTCTCACCTTGATACAGTTTGACGTTGTGGAAGTATATCCTTGTGTGTCGATCTTCAACTTTGATTGCAGGTGGAGTGACCACTTCTAGAATATAAGGTCTTTCAAACTGTGGCTAGTGCCACTTTTGAACAAAATGAGAACAGGTAGGTAAAGCAGTCATCATCCGCAATGTCATCTACATCTTCCACCATTTCTCTGTGCAATTCTGTCAATGTGGCTATTTCCTCATTGTGAGCAGGTGGTACGTGCAGCAAGATGGGACAATTTTTTTTTGCACACACGTCACCCTCCATAGCTATTATCAGCTCGAGGACGTTTCTGTTTTGGAGGGTAACGAGCCTAAATGCTCTCAACTGTTTACTTATGCATTAAAGCCTTACACAGATGTATTTATTGTCTGCCAAAAGCTCCCATTGGTTTATTTGCAACCATTTGGCATTAGAATGGCCCTGCAATCCGGGAGTAAAGAAGGATGCAAAGAATACCTCGGTTTTTCAGAACAATTCTTGTCATCTGTTATATCGTCATCCGACACTACCATTTTTCTGAGACATAGTTTCCCCTTTGGCGCATTTAAGGGATAAGGACCTTTTATTTCATATGTGTGAGTTCATCCAGGGACATTCCCCAATCTTCACTTCTCTCTGGGGCACTACTAGGGCTGGTGCGCTTCTCGACACCAGGGAGCACAGGCTTTCCCAATTTAGAGGGAGCTGCAAGTAGGCCTTTGAACCACAGGCCCAATAGTGGCCCATTATCACTGCTGTAACTACTTTCATGCCGGCTATATCAAAAATTCACCCACAAACTGTATTCATTCCCACTTTTAATGTGCCTTCAATTCGGAAGCATAGGGTAATGTCTTTCAGGGGTCTAATCAGCACTGGTCCCCTCTCATCTTCTGACCAGGCGAAACATTTCATACATTCAGGCAATTCCTTAAGACACTGGGCATTTGTGTTCTGTGTACAACCTATTTAGGCTGTCATACTAGTGCAAATGCTTTGTACCCTATTAATCCTTCACCCCATCCTTCGGCAGTAAGTACACTTAGTTCGATCTGTAACTGTATTCTATTCCAGCACCCAGGTAATTCCTCTCCTTGTGCATAATTGCACTGCAGAAGTTTGTGATCTTCTATTTTTATCCCTCCCCCACTCATCTCTACTGGTATGTAGTTCATCACCTTGTGTTGTGTTTTTGTACTTATCATCATGCTTTTTTGCTTCATAAAATTATCCTCCGTTGGGGAATTTGCTTTTGTTACCCACACTGTGGACGCTGTCTGACCTTGAAATTGTCCTCGGGTCATACATAGTACACAATGTGTTAGGCATTGTGCTGTCTTTATGGATACGACTGTTGCTATGAACATTCTGGAGACATGTATGGCAAAGGGGATGAGGGAACACACAAAACAGCTCTCATCAGACATCACTACCCACTTTGCTCGTATGTGTATACCACAGGTTGTTGGTGACATGGTCAGAATCATCCATATACTTGCTGAATTGCCTTGTGTCATCTAGCACACTCCTTTCCAATATGTTAATCGGTGTGCTCACTATAGGGAATTATTCTGGTGTCATTTCATGTGTCATGGTCACAGGGGTTATGTTCATGTTTACTGGCCTAGCTATAGTGTTAGTGACCAGTTCTCTTAATAAACTAAAGCTCGCAAAATGTAAAAAAAAAAAAACATTGCTACGCGCATCATTGCTAACATGCCTACCTTTTGCAAATAACAAAGGGGCTTACTTCCTCATACCTACAAAGAGAGAATATCTATTTTAATTCAATGAACGCATTGTTCTACCAGAGGAAAAGTGTCACAAGGGCTTGCTCTTAGAGACATGCCCACAAAGCCAAAGGGAAAAAAGTATACAAGAAGCAGGAGTACAAGTATTCGTGCAGAAAAGAAAGGATAGGCAACAGAGGCAGAGGCAGTGAACAGAAAGGGGCAGGGAGTACAAGTAAAACAAATATGTTAGGTTCCCTTTTGGGGTGTATACAGAATGGGGGGGAAGAGTTTCCCACAGAACCAGGGAATCTCCAGCTTTCTGAGCAGGTTACTTTTAAAGGGCCCCACTCTGAATGATCATGGAAAGGAGCAACTGCAGTGGGGTTCTGTGTCTGGACCCTAAGGCACGAACAAGGTAACAGTATTCACAAGACTGAAGCCTGTACGGGTCCAGCAGGAACTGAACAATGACTGCCTCCTGAAAGAGGAACCAGCACATTGTTAACAATGACACAAGGTACAATACTGAAACGTGACAAATGAAAGGGGGCAGAGATTGCCTGATGGAAACCCAGCAGCCAAACACTGAACAAAGGAATTATACAAGGCACAAGTGAAGGCAAGAAATGAAACAGAAATATCCAGAGGAAAAGGGAAGTCAAACAGAGCAAGGTACTTGACAGAAAACCAGAGGAAAGAAGAAAAGCAAGAAAACTAGAATCTTAGTGCAGGGGTAAGGAGCCAGGAAACTGCAGACTGGTAACACAGAAAAGTAACTCTGGACTGGAATAAGAACAGTAGGACTGCAGAGATAAAACAAGGAATCTGTATCTCTAAAGTGGGATAGCAAGGGCAGGACTGATGACTGTTAACAAGGGAACTGTAGCTCTGAAGTGAGATAACAAGGGCAGGACTGAAGACTGATAACAAGGAAACTGTAGCTCTGAAGAGGGCTAACAAGGGCAGGACTGAAGACTGTGAACAAGGAAACTAGCTCTGAAGCAGGACAGAAGACAGATAGCTTGGACAATGGCCACAGAACAGGTAACTGCAGGTAGGGAACAAGATAATTATTGTTAGAGAGCAAGGGGCTGTAGACAGGGAATATATGACTGCAAGCAGGTGAGCAGGGCTGCAGTATAGGAAGCACAGAGGTGCAGGGCAAAAGGCAGGGGTGTGAAGGCAGAGTAGCAGGGCTGCAAGGCAGGGTGCACAGGGCTCTGGAACAGGAGCAGGTTCTGGAAACAGGACACAGCAGAAAACCAAGGGTCAAGGCAACAAAGGGCTGGAAGCGAGCTCAGTGCAAAATACCTGTGCTCCTGCAGGCAGATGCTTAAATACTGACCTGCCCTGTGCTGATGCAGGCTAATTAGCAGCACCTGGAGCAGCACACCTGAAGATAATTGGCCTCCTCCCTCTCTGGTCCTGGGAAAGTGAAAGCTGCACTGATCTCTAAGGCTTCTGGGGATTGTAGTTCTAAGACTGCTGCATAGGTATAGCTAGGGAATGGGAAATGCCACAAGGTGTATTATGGGACATGCAGTTTGGGAAATTAAATAAGAAAGTTCCAAAGTCTTGCAAACGGAAAGTAAAGACAAACATATGAATAGGTATTGTCAAGGGAGTATTATGGAGATGAATGAGATGAATGAGTCCCAAATGAATGAGTCCCAAATAGTCCACGATGGGTGCCAATTGGTGTGCCAGTGGCACAGTCGTGACAGTATGCCCCTCCCCATACCCCATGTAGATAGACCAAAAAGAATATTAAGCCCAAGCCTGTCTCCCTTTAGAAGGGTCTTATACTGTAATAGAACATCATGAAGATCCAAAACCTGTTTAAGGCTTCAAGGTGAGAGTATTTAAAGGAGGACACTTTGACATCTTTTAGAACCATGGTGTTTGAATCCAGGAAAGACAAGGTTTCAGAGGCACAACACACTGCAGTGCATTCATGGACTGAGGAACTGTGATGCTCTGCTGCATGCTCCAGGGTTTCTTCTTTTCCTTAGGGCTGGCAATAGTACAGTACTGAAAGGTGGAACCAAGGCTAAAGCTGAATTGGTTGCTTTAGGGAGGTCTTCCAAATCTTCAAATGTATTGATAGTTGGCATGATTTTCATATTGAAAGGCAAATCAGGCAAGACAGAAATGTCATTGCAAAGTGAAAAAGGGATGCCTCTTTGTTCAGAAATGAATCTTCACTGACATTTAGATACCTGCAAGGATTCTTGAAAGGAACAGTATTCGCTAGGCACTCAGTTGCCTCAGTAGATGTAATAAAAAACTGTCTCCACCATAGGGTAATTTGAAGGATGTAGATCAGGAATCCCTTGAAGAGTTTTACAGTCTTTGCAAATGGGAGGGAAAGGCTCCAAGAAGCATGACACCAATGACTGTACTTAACAGTAGATCTTGGACAACTTTGTTCAAGTTCATGTCTTCCCTGTTGGTTAGGGTAGTATCAGGCAAGGGCAGGCTTTCTGTTGGCTAGCCTTCAAAGTCTTTTGTGCTCAGGTTGACTGATGGATCTGGCGTATTGACTGATGGCAAAACTGGACTCCATATAGGTATTGGATTATGTTCTGGATGGGTCTCAATGTCTGACTCGTGGTATGGTGCAGGAATGTCCATAGAAGTAGAGTACATATCTGACTTTGTCACTTCAGTAGAGGCTGTAAGTCTGAGTAAAGGACCGACATTAAGGGCAGAACTGGACAATCCTTTGAATCGGCAGAATCTTCACACAGAAGATTACACTTGCTTTGTGGTGTAATGGCCATTTGAGCTGTTTGGCCAACAGGAGGTGTGAATTCTTCACTAGCTGTACAACAGACCGAGTTACTTTGGCTGGTAAGTGAATGAGCTGTGTTAAGCTTTAGCTGGTATACATATGCCAAGTTCAGGTCTTCCATCTGCTCTGTATATGTCGGTATCTTTTTCTGTGTTATCATTCCATACCTTATTATGTCGATATTTAAAGACAGAATGTTGGGTGTTTGGAATAGTGTCAAATGGTCTGGTAAATTGTGGCCCTATGCTAGATTCTTATAATGCAAGTAGACAAACTCATCATAAAGGTCTTCAGTTTATCTTTTAAGGCACAAGAGCTGTTTCTGTAACTGGTGACATTTTCCAAACCTATAATGTCAGACTCTGGTGTAGCAGAAGAACAAGGTGTTGAAATGTGAAGACTGACTTTTGTGTTATCGTGGTTAGTAGTTATTGGGGAAGCATTAAGAAATCCTATGGTCTGTATTGGTCTTTTGCACACAGGACCAGCTGCACTAACCTCAGGACACTGACTCTCTTGTCATGTTAAATGAGTGTTATCAGCAGTCTGGGGAGGTTGTGTAGCTAGCCAAGCTGATCTTGAGCAAATAACTTTGGCAACAGGGATCCCATTAATGTATTCCTGTGGCATGCCTTCTGAGGTATGAGAAGTGCCCGAAAAAGGAGCATCAAGCAGATTCAAATGGGGAGTAGTGTGCTCTGAGAGAGGCACATTGGAATGCAGGTTCTGAGAGGTAAGTACATCATTGGCATGAGGGTCTAAACTGATGTGTGCATTGGCAGCACTGAAGATATTATGGGGATTTTCAATGAGCTGTGCTAGTAATGTTTGTAAAAGTGGTTCTCATCTTGCAGTTCCTCTGTAGATAGTAGATCAGGGTCGTAATCGCATTTGCCATTGTAATCTAACATTGTTGGACCACTGAGCCACTGTGTATACTAAGCAACACGCAAAAAGTAATTCTCTTGAATATATGTGTTTCTTAGACTAGAAGTTCTCTTGGCAAAGGTGTGTGAACCTGCAGTCTTACGCATGGGTTTCATTTTCAGGTATAAAGATACCTTAGGTTTAAGTGTGTCTAACCTTACTGGGAAGCAGAACATTGTTGCTCCTCCATGCTGTCACAAGGGCTTGCAGGTAGAGAAGTGCCCACAAATCCAAAGGGAGCAAAGTATACAAGAAGCAGGAGTGCAAGGAGTCCTGCAGACAATAAAGGATAGGCCCCATTTTCTGTGTCAGGTTTGCACCCATATCTGATGTGTTGGGGTACTATATTCTAAGTGCCTTGCAAGTTTCTCCTTTGTAATTATTCAAATGAACCCTGCCATGTCTTGTCTTTTGGAATGTCACCCTGGGATGCCATGCCCGTTTCCACATGACCACTTGTTCACCCAATATAGCTGCAGGATGGCTTTTTATGTCACCCACTATTAGCGTCCATCCAGCTGTCATTCTTTCCAACTCGTAAATCCACTTCCTGCCCATAGTGTGAGCAATGGTAATATATCAATCAAGATATTTTGATCTGTCTGTGGCCATGTTATATAATGTGCCAATCCTCGCCCTTTCTTCCTCCCTGGTAAATTTCTCAGTCTATTCACATATGGCATTCTCCCTTCCAATCTGTTTGCATTCAACTTCAGGCATCATGGATATTCAATGGATTCTGGGCTCACTGCTGATTTCTAGAAGTATGACCGAGTTACACCTCTCCCTATAGACAAGCATATAGATGGTGCCCATTTAGTTTCCTCTTCTCCACTCTCTTTGACATCTTCCTCTTCTGTCATTGTGTCATCATCTTCCTCATACTCTCTGTCATCAAAATCTAGGCTCCTAAGAGGATCCATTCTGTATGTCCCGCTCATAACTTCTTCCATTATGTTCCTGCCTTTCTCTGGCTTGCCTGCTCCCCCTCTTCCTACTGTACCAATACCCTCCTTTCTGTTCCTGTCTAGAATGTAACTTCACCTTCTCATAACACATTCTTCCTCTTTATCTGATTGCACATGGCTGATCATGTCATCAAATTCCAAGTGGCGTCTCTCTAAGCTCCTCTCTCGTTCCCTTTCTTCACCTTGCTGATTCTCACCAATTCTCTCATTTCCTCTCTTCCCCTCTTTTCTTTGCCCTTTTTTCTCTTCCCTGTCCTTTTGTCTTTGTCTGTATTCATTTTGTATGTCCTTCCTTTCCTTCTTTTCCTGTTTCCTCTGTTTTTCTCTATCTTCCTTTTGGCGATCCTCCCTTTCCTTCTCTTTCCTTTGCCTCTCACTTTCTCTCTTTTCTCTTCTTAGTTGTCTTTCTCTTTCCTCCTCTGACTCTTTTCTCATCTTTCTCCTTTCTTTCTGTAACTTCCCTTGGCTTTTCTTTGGACTTGTCAACACTGTTTCCATTCAATTTATGCATGATTTGTCCTCTTATACATTCATTTGATATTATTGCTGTGTCAAACCTTGCTTAACACTCTCTATCTGAACCTCTTTCTCCACTTCCATTAGCCTGGCTTGCAAGTTGCAATGCTGGTCATATTCTACAGGTGTGGACACTGGTCGTTGTTACTTATTTTCTCTCGACTTACAATGTCTTCACTGCTGTATGTGGGAGGTGCATATATGGGGTTAGTATATCCTGACGCTGATTTTAATGCGTGTAATGGGTATAATTCCTGTGCAGTCAAGTACTGCTCCTTACTCTGGGGATGAGGAGGAAGAGCTGTGGGTGTCATACACCCTTTGCCATGCTGACCCAGCATCCATTCCTTCATATCTGGTTCTATTATGTCTTCTGTGTACATTTTCCATAATTCCAGTATACCTTGCCTGTTCCGTAGCTGCTCTCCTTTAAATGGGTCACGTAAATAGATGCACATGTGTTACAGTAGTGTCTTCAAATGAGTGCCTTCTTGTAGCCAGTGCATAAACATCTTGCCCGCCATTTCTTTAATCCATTCCCTGTGGTACTTAAGAATGTTGTCCTCCTTGTATCGGGTCAATGCCTTACTTAAATGTATAATTGGAGTGTCCCCATTCTAATACTTACCAATACTCACCAAACTTTACTTGAATTCTTGTTCAGCTATTTCTCCTTCTTTTCAGACACTCTCCCCACAATACTTTTCCACAAATTAATACTTCTGTGTCTCTCTCTCTGGGACCACTCCTCCTGCATCACCCAATACTTCTGAGCGGTGCCACAAACCACCACTTATGCTTCAAGCAGCCCCTCCTTGCTGCCCCTCAATCCTTCTGAGTAGCACCACAAATGCCACTCACACTCCGAGCAGCCCCACATCGCTGCTCCCACACTGGACTACACTCCACACCTTGGCCAACAGCATCACTTATGTCCTTCACAAAATAACAGAAATCCACGTTTATAAGGCCTTAGTTATCTCACAACTTGAGGCTAGCACCAGCAATCACTAAACAATTAAAATATAATCCAGCTGCGAGGTATCCATCTCTTTTATTACGGCCCCGTAATGAGGCTTACCTCGTGATCTTTTCCAACCCTTGTCAGAAGTTAACTTTTTTCTCTTAATATCCTTTATTCCTTCACAATCCCCCAATATACAAAAATCCCCTCCCCCCATGTTGCCATCCCTATGTCATACTTACATCCACAGATCTGCGGAAGGTCTTCGAGGTTCAGTCTCCCCAATCAGCCTGTGACCCTCCATTCCCTATGTGGTGGCCTGTGGGTACCGGACAGCACTTTTCTCTAATGGGGCTCCTGTCGACCCTTCTCTGTTGCACATACTCCCACTGTCCACAGGTCACCTACGCAGTCCTTGTAGTCACAGTGGAGACTCCTTGACATTCCGATGACACTTACCCAACCACCTTCTGCTACCATATGTTAAGGCAGTCTCAAAAGTCCTAAATGAACTAGAGGAACTGGAGTCAATCCAAACCAGACTTAATGACGGAGTAGACAAAGTGCAAGACAAAATCCAGCTTTATTATCATCCAAATAAAGCAGGGACAGCATACAAGCATTCCGATATTGTGGCTCTCGGAGTGTAAATACAAAACAGTCATTTAAGCACTAAAAACACGTCATCAAGGTTGTCATAACAAAATCTACGGTACAAAACCTTCAGGGATCTGGGATTGGTAAGTGGGTATGGGTGCATATAGATCATATAGGGGTTAAACATTTTATTGGGTTGGACATATCTGATTGCTCCACCTGGAACCACCCCAGTATTTATAAAAGTAAAAATACATAATCTCAGAGGAAAGTAATTGGTTGGCCCACTATTTGATTGGTGGAATAACACTACGGGTTTTGCTTTGTTGGCTCTTTGCTAACTAACCTTGGACACTTGACAGGTCATCAAGATATAAGCCAGACAATGTGTAGGAGGAGAGAGACCCATGGACTGTCCTTTGTTCAATTAAAAAAGTTACCATCCCTCATTCTCTGGCCATGAGACTCTGCAATCTCTTTGTACTTGATCTTGTAGGGCCGGTTTTCTCTGTGCATGCTTTTAGGGAGTACTTCAGGTGTCCTATCTTTTGCTGGCTTCTAATGAATAGTCAGTGTTCTCCAATTATTAGTCACATGTTAGAGGACTGTGTATAAAATGGAATTATATTCTATTTATGGGGATTTTAGCTAATATTTACTTGTGTTTTGTATTTTCTGTTTCCACCACTGACACTCTTGAGTTATTCTTCATGGAGCCGTTTCACTGCACCTTACTCACAAAGACTGGTTGTATCCTTATTAAACTTTAATTAATCTGCTTGCTTCTTTGGAACTGCTATCTCGTGCCTATGTTTTGCTGTTCCCAGCCTCCCTTATTTCACCTTAAGCTTGATACTAATTGTTAGCTACCGTCTCAGCTCTGCACAGCTCTGTATTTTTGTGGATTCAGTGTTTTGAGTTATTTTGAAGTCTGGAGGCCTTTGTTTATTTAAAAGCATGATGTGGCTTTCGTTTTTAAGAAGATGGCTGCCCACTTGCATTCTGATTTCTATATTAGTGAGCTAAACTTGCTTGTCGTTCATGTTGTCTTCATGTTGAATTCAACCTATACTTTGGATGCTATGTTAATATTCTTTATGTATAAATAGATATGTTACCTCATGTACGTGTTTTTCATGTGGAGTGCATGTTTGCTTTGTGTCTAATGTGCGTGCTTGTTACTTTTACAACGTTAGCTCGACTGCTTTTGCCATCTTCAGCTTAGATTGTCTGTATGTCCTGTTGTACCTGCCTAGCATAAGGGTGGTACAGTTGTCTCAGTGAGTAACGCTTCTCACCTGAGCGTTATTGGGCCGAGGGTGGGGCAGAAGCAATGGATGACATATTCATCTGCCTCCCAACAATGGTACTGTGTAAGGGTACTGGCACCCCATTCTCAAAAATAAGATTATCAAAATATGCAGGCAAGTGTGGGAGGTGGGCTTGCTTGACCAACTGGGGATCCCGTTATAACAGAAGAGGGAAATGGCATGCCTCATCTTCTATCAGATACATCTATTTATACACTTTTATGGGCAATAGAAATGCATCATAGAATGTGAAAGGAATTAATACAGACATCAGCAGGGAACCTGTTCCATACATAATTCACCTCTTAATCACCAGAGTTGTATATTTCGCAACACACAATGATGACCACAAAGAGCACCACACATTTTTTAGGCTTAGACTTAATCAAAAAAATTATTCCTAAAACTGTCACTGTCCCTCCAAGAAGAACTAAACTATCCATGGGAGCCCAAGCTGACCCTAGGGGAAGTTGTTGCATGGCCTATCTGACAGGGATAGCGGGAGAGAGGCATCCCTCACTAATTTCAAAGCTAGTTGTCTAAGGCGCCTAACAGACAATCATGGGTTTCTTGCAATTACCTAGAACACTAATACAATAGTATTCACTTTGTGATGTTGCAGGAATTACTCACCTGTAAAAAGGAGACATAATTTCACTGATGAAGTGATGCAAGGGAGAGGTACTTTTTTGCAAAACACACCAGGGACCAAATACAGAAACGTTGCATGGTTTTAGCACTAAGGCAAAGTTTGCCCTTTTTCTAAACACTGTGTGACATATGAAAAAAATATTTTGCCATGACCTGCAGTTTGGCATAGTATCATCACCAAAGAAAAAATTGACATAGTGCAGAGAAGATACATTTTTAATGTGTTTTTTCACCAGAGCAAAGTTTGTCCTAGTGTTAATACCATTCTGTATTAGCACTAATGCAAACCTTGCCCCGTTGCAATAATACAGTGTAAATGTATCTTTTTTGTCCAAGGGACGTTTTTGCCCTGGTGCTTATGCCATGCCAAACTGCACTTGTCATTGTGCAATAGTTATGTAATATATCATACTATTTTAAAAAATAAGGCAAACTTTGCCCCAGTGCTAATACTGTGCTTCATTGCACTTGCACCGGTGCACTGTTTCTCTAATCTGGACCCAGCTAGTGAATGACACACCATCTATTCAATATGTACCACTGTAAAGCTGTCTCTAGCTGTTATGCACATAGGAGTGAGAAGTCTCCATTTTGTTAAGTAGGCACATGAGATGTGCTATTGTTGATATTGTGATCTACATTGACAGCAGATCTGTATTTGCAAAAGGTGTTATCAATAATTCTTTATATATCCTATGTAACATGTATGCACCAGCCACAGACCAGAAAAAATATTTGAGGAAGTGGGGCATAAAACCACCAATCTAGGTGATGAAATGTGAGACTTGGAGGCCATTTTAACTTGACTCTATAACCTAAATTGAATAGGTCATCTTCCTCTCACCATATGGATGTTTGATATAATAATAACCTGTGAAAATGTAAGGATGTTTTAAGCATCCTGGACCCTGGAGGTCACTGCACCCTGATTCTCTGTTGTTCCCTCATACTTATTTTTCCTGTATTGATTTATTTTTCGTCTATTGTCTCTTTTGACACATATAATAGATGCCTGTATTGGAAATACAGTTGTGTCAGATCATACTCCTGACATGATTTTAGGAGAGGTAGAGGTGAGGTGCATGATTTTGTGCCACCTGAGTCAACCATAAAAATGAAGTGTTTGTTTCCTAACTCTGTGCCCACCAAGGGTTCCTTGTCAGGGTGAACTTTCAAATATAGGACTGGGCATGCAAGCACTCTCTGTGGGCTATCCTAGTCTGGATGGGTGTTGGACTCCGGCAACGTGAACGGTTTGTACCCATCACGCTCACCACTCTGTATGGTACTTTGGTGCCATCCGGTACTTTGTTAGATGTGTGAATATTGCTGCATACTTGCTGGGGCATAGACTGCTGTTTGTACAGTTGCTGTTCATGCTGTATCTGCAGTGCTTGTGCCCCTTGGGCCGGTGCAGGAGTTGCGTATATGACTCTTGTTTCTCATAGGGATTAGAGGTCATTCTTGGTGTCAACATCCGCGGGGGGGGGGGTGGCAGGTATTCTACATGTTATATCCGCCACCTTGTCTGCCCCTGCACTTCCATGAAAAGTGTCTACACTTCCCACAGTTCCAACACTGGGAAGGAACTATGTCGGCTCCACTTTGCCTCATTCCTCCAAAGCTCCCTTGACTTCCCCTAAACCCATGTCTTTAGCCACTCCTGGGTCGGATACTGCTGGTCTCCCCCACTTCCCTAGTCCTCCATTTGGCCACAACGCTGCCATCCGGACTTCCGCAGAACCTTGCACGCTCCCTGTTGACTCTGTTTGTGCCAATGTGGATATGGTCCCCTCTACAGCTATCTTAGCCAACTTCTTCTGCACTAGTTTCACTTCATTTGTCTGCAGCTGCTGGGCCGCTTCCCTTTTGCGCTCCTTTATCCGCTTGCAGGGGTGCATAATTATTGTCTGTATTTCCGCCCACCCCTTTGCCTCAATGCCTATAATATTGGCAAGGGCCTTCTGCACTTACTTCGGTAAGCCCCATTTGATGACAAAATAGAAAAGAGGAATTGATAGGTCCCTATGGTCTCGTCTCTGCTCTCCATATCTCCAGTATTTTAATAATGTACTGCACAGGGTCTTTGTCATCACCCATAGTGTTCTGCAATATGGGCTGCAAATCGGGAGTACCCGAAACGCGCTGCACACCTGTGTCCTGATATTGTTGAAAGGTGCACCATCATGCGCATCGTCATCTAACCTCACCATTGAGTGCCCTGCTTTAATCCATACATCACCCGCTTGCTCTCCCACTGTAGATACTAACACATTTTTCATGTCGCCTATTGCAAGGGGCACGCCCACTGTCTGTTTCTGAAACACGTTTATCCGTTTCCCTGCTCCGGCTGTCAAAGGCAAGAGCACTTTTATCAAATAGTTTTTGTCCATCTGTACCAATGCACATACTGCACTCTACCTACACCTTTATATATCAGGGGCATCTATAGATGTACTCCTTTGCTTTCCTTTCTTTTGACACTTCCCTTTTTCCTTGCTACCGCCATCCGGCCATGTCTCCATACTCTTTCATCTCACAAGCTTTCAACCCGGGGTGTTATCTTGGGGACTTGCTGTGCTTCCTCCTCTCCTTCATCTTCAAATTCATCTACGGTGCTCCAACCCTCCTCCTACATCCCCCTACCTAGCCCTCTCCCATATGTTACGGTCTGTACCCGCATTGGCTGCCTTCCCATCCTCTTTCTTTGAGCACATCCTTTATTGCCGTACTGTCCACTCTGAACAAAAAGTCTCCCGCTCTTCATTCTTATAATTCCTTCAATTTTGTTTCACTCTGCACTGCCCTCAATCACTCCAACTCCACCTTACACAATAAAAACACAAACACAATAAAATAAAATAACAAGCTAAACAACAACCTGGACCTGAGCCCACTGAGCCCACAACAAACTGTTCCTGTGCCCACTAATTATGCGGGACTCCAACATATTTTTCCTTTTTCAGTTTGTTACACCATGTAATTGGTACCACCTTCTCCCCTCACTCGGGGTGGCTCCATAACACTCTGTTTTCCTTTCCATAATAATCTCCTTAAAGAATTCAATAATAATAAAAACAACACAGACCACACCCACACCTCACCAGTGACCTCGTACTCCACGTGCTCACAACCTCCCACACTTTCCCATGTATCCTTTCCCACTTGTTACCACTGGCAAGATTATACTTGCATGCGTATGCTCACCCGAACTCCTCCGTCATGGGGTTCCAACACGGGGTCGCATTCTCTCCGGAGCTGCGTGCCACTCCAAGGAGCAGACAGGAATTCTGCATAGACGGCTCCTGAAAGCCATTCGATATTACATGTTTTGGGGACTGGTAGCTGTAGGTGGGCGCTGTCCTTCCGGAGAAACAGCCAGGAAGCATCCGCAGGCATGGGGGGTGCTGGGATCACACTGGGGTGACCAAATGAAGGCACACCCTGTACGCTCACACCAGAAGAAATACAACCAGCTAGGGTTGAAAGCCAAAGATGTGCTTGCAAATGCAACAAGTGTTTATTTCCACAGAACAGGAAAAACACAAGCAAAGTACTCTGCTGCACGAGAACGCTCTGTGCTCTGGGAGCATGTGCAGTACATTATATCTACATACATTGTCACTCAGGATGTCTCACCATATAGTACAATTCTACCATCCCAATTGGATGGACACTACATATATAAGGTCTGCTCCATACAGGATGCCGGGCAATTGGTCCATCTTCAGCCTTCAGCTAACCATGATTTGCAATATGTTAAAAAACGTGACTTTGTTAAATCTATGCTCGTATGTAAACATTCCTTGTTTCAGAAAAAATGTTTTCAGATGAATATGACTTATATTTTTCCAACATTCCTTGTGTCGGAAGAAGCGTATTCCTTCATATAACACTGTTGCCCTTCTTCTTTCATTCAACATATTTTGAGGGCTGTGGCTAACCGTCTTTTGCAAATATGTTACATGACGTGACTTTGTTAAATCTAAGCTTGTATGTATCTATACTTCCAGATGAATTTGATTTCCTTTCCTCATCTGCTACAAAATATATTGGATGATTGTTTAAGCATTTCGCCTATGACAATGACACCTACAATACCTTCCCTTCGCCCCTCCACACTACTGTAGTAATGACCGTGCAGCCTCCAAAACGCGCAATAAAGATTTTCCTCCTTCACTCTTCAATGGGCCAAACCCGATATAATCATGGCTGGAAGAGCATCCCATCTACACGCATACGCGAGATAGAGACGCTCATTCCGAGCGCGACACCGCTTCATCTGGAGGGCTCCCACTACGAGATACAGGTCGCTTCTTCATAGGTATTTATTTCCACCCTGCCGGCCTAGCTCACTCCCGTCTTCTTTTCCCTGAGCAGCAGGCACTTTTCAGAGTAGTCTCTATTACTGCATTTTTTGACGTAACTCTCCACCACTGCTGTTTTCTAACGTGAAATAATACCCCAACCACAGATTTGGCAAACTACACTGCCCAAAGTACTTCATCACACAGCACAATCGGATTCATCATTCAGCTGTGCGCACCCTGATAAGACCATAACACCAGGGCACCTAGCATTCAACATCCCTTCTCTATTCCAATGCACCAGGTACTCCTAATCATGGCCCATTCTTTGTTCGGTCTAAAATACTCCTATGCAGACCCTACTTCCCGCCCCCAAACAGCACACGAAATTCAGCCTTAGTTCACATCGACGCATTTAACTAGCTATGTTGCACACCGCACCATATCACCTTTGTGGCTTGCAGCCATCGACTATAATCTAATATGACCCATCCTCTGTTTAGGAATCAAGCTGCCTCCTCCTGCTGCTCAGAAAACTCAATCATCCCCTATGCAGCTTAACCAAAACCCTCAACGCTGGATTAACAGCGCCACATGTTTGGACCTTAACTTAGTATACTTAAGTTATGTTCTGTGTCCATATCTAGAGATCAGTATCAGTATCAAATTGCATTTACCCGGGACTAATACCCAGCCATTTCCTTAGATCCTAGCTACCACAGGATCATAACATTAACCCACCAGTACTTCGGACAGTGATTCACTAAATTCTTTCTCAATTCCAAGACGACACTTTAAGAAACAAAAGTACGTCTTACAACTACAGCAAACATCCCCATCCATTTATCGAGATAATTGTACTCTCTGATCACCTCCTTAACAACCACCCTGTCACCCTTCCCTTTAGGTACACCTTATTACCTTCCCACCAACAGCGTCCTGACGACAGTTCGGTCCCTTCAGACAACTTGCCTCCATCACGCATTTCTGTTGGTTTACTATGCTCTGAACCAGAAACACCTATCGTTTTGTGTCCACAATGAACGTGTGCTACTAATTCTGAGTAGCACAGACAAATTTGCTTTATCCTTATGCCGCACTATTTTTTCTGCTACTAACCCACACAAAATGAATAATTATTTATATGTATGTGTTTGATTTTTTCTTATCGAGACCTTCCTGTTCCTGGTCTTTTTAGATGTTCGTCCAATGACTCATTAAAATACACCCTTGAGGATACACTCCCTCTTTTTTTGTGATCTCTCCTTGGCTAATATTTGTTTAAACTAGCCTATGCTGCCTTTTGCGCGTGCCTACAGTGTGTCCAAGAATAGGGGTAGCCTTTGACTCTATCTTTTCCTTTTGCTAGTCTATTCACCCTTCAGAGTCAGGCCCCCCTTCAACAAAAATGAGGGTCCCCCTTTTGCCCTACTATATTTCTGCCATCTTCATCTGTCCATCTCCGTCCACGTGGGTGCTGCTGGGCTCGTCATCCATGAGGAGGTTGGCTGTTATGCAATATTACCTAATCTTTGTTGCAAACACCTGACAGACATATCGATGGGCTGGAGAAGAGCTGAGGTCACACTAACTCACACACTTCACTCATTCCCAGACAGCTCAGCAACTCTGAAGGTCGTCCACCTTAGTTTTGGGCTATAATTTAGTTGTTACTCTGCAACTCACTTCAGAAATCACGTGACCCATTTCTGAAGACGCGATAGCCTTGCTTTCTGATCTTAGTGATCAATCGAAGGGTGTAAAAGGTTTATGGTCAATGGTCTGGGTTTGGGTGATGCTATGGCATGCGGGGGTTTCAGGATGAACGCATTGCAAAGTTGTATTTCTCATGTTGGGTTCGTTGGGAGCTGAAAGCCTTGCTATCTGTTTCACAGGATGGTACTGCCAAGAGGCGCGCTGCTCCCTTCTTATGACCTTACAGGGCGCATTCTTCCCTGCGTACAAGGGCCTGTAATTCTTTGGAACAATGGAGGAGTTCATGGGCTATGTGGGACCTGGTTGGTTGAGGGTGATGTTTGCGCTCATACGAGGGACCTAATATTCAAGCACCTACTACTATTCACCATGATTGGGCCTACATTCTAGGATGGCTACCATTTGTCTAAGATGACATTCGTATTTGCATTTCTTCTATTGCTCCTAATACATGCATGACAATGATTGTTCACCCACCTTTGTGCATACCTCCTCCCCCCTGCTCCCCAAATGTGTCTCCTAACGTCTCTAACTTATTCAATATCACTTAAGGGGGTGGGAAGAGCCTGTCTCCTCAACAGTTACCTCACAGTTGTCCTCTACTCGGCCATAACTCCTCCATAGTGTCCACACACATCATCAATAAAAGGCCAGATCTCGCTGCCCCATGTTAGTTCACAATACATCAAGCAGAAACTTGAAATGTAACAAATGAAGCAGAATACAACCGCCTCAGTTGCTATACCAATCATGTTCTAATCCAGATGAGGCCAACGGAAACTTGATGGTTTCTCTTTGCAAATCACATGTAACACTGAACCCCTTGGCTTGGCTTCATCATTAACGGCGACTTTCCTTTAAGACGTAGATCACAAGAAACCCTAAACAGCCTTGTAGATGCTCTCCCTCCTTCAGAAATTCAAACACATTACACATGCCACAGACTACATACAGAGGTGACGCCCAAGCCCTGGCCCTGCCAAACCCTCCTCTCACCAGTGTCAGGACCTCCTTCCTGGCCACTCTAAAAGCTGTTAGACACACTTCAGCCTTTCCCATCATAAGCCTGAAGAACTATGACCAGATCATCCCAACCTCTAGTGACCTAAAATGGTTAATTATCGAGGCCTGCAACACCTTCAAAATGTCTTAGATCGCATACAGAGTAATGCCATGGAAAGTTACAGCATACCTGCTGAAAAACGTATCATGTTTGAAGGCTTTCGCAGAACACAAAGACACAATACACCTGATTCTCAAAACTTGTTTTGGTGCAATTTAGGAGATGTTCCAGCGCATATCCTCACTTGCACCAAAGAAATGGCTTGCCAATTTACAAAGGGCCTCTGAATGAGTGCATCATTCAGATGCCCCCTTTTTCTCCTTTTCGCATTTGCTCAGAAATGGGGTGGTTCTGTGCATTTCAAAGCATAATTGTGAGCAGTGCACAAAATATCGTGTTTGTGATCCAGAAGGGTATGGCTCCAAAAAACATAGCATAGCTGAGACAAATTTGGTTCAATCCCCGTCTGCGGCTCATAGACATGACTTTCTATGGCTAAAACTGAATCTATGACTGACAAGACAGGTCTTGATGCGTAGGAAGATTATTAATGAAGCTCTGAACATTTGTCGTTTTTGCTTGGATGATACTAAGAGAGAAGATCTACAGCATCGATTGACTGAGTGCAAGGCACTTTTATCTCAGCGCCACCATCACTTTAAAGCAATTGTAGATCTATATGAAGTTAAAAGTCCCATCACTCTGTGGCAAATGATCTACTCTGGCTATTCTGTTAAAGTGAGAATTCTATCTTTAGTGCTGCTGTGTGGTCTTAAACCTCGAGAGAATACTGGAGTACCTGGTGAAGAGGCCTAAAGTTGGCATCCAGGCTCAAAAGCTTTGTGTACAAAAATCAGTGTTCTCTGTCCTGTTATTTTTCTTTCTTGTACTCATATAGTTGAACGATTGTATGCTGTGATTTCGTTTGTGATTTCGCTTGCATTTGTAATTTTAGATGTTGTCTTCTTTTTTTATGTTCTAATGTTGAAAACAGTTGATAAAAGGAAAGCGCATCCCGAATTCTCAAATGGTATGTGTTTTAAATGCACAGAAATTATGGTCATCTCCCTGAGCTTTTTAAAACAGGCACAGGGAGAGGCAAAAATCAAGGCCGGGTCATTTCTGACACTGCCATGATTTGTTTTTGAAGTGTGACAGCCGCTGGTTAAACCGTGGCTGTCACACTAGCATGGAAATGTTTTTTCTTTTGTAATTTCACAGAGATTGGCCTCTTAACGGGCCGTATAAGAAAAATCTGCTCCCAGCAACCACATGGTTGCTGGAAGGCCGCCATACATTGTGTCAGGTGCATGTTCCTGTCACTATTGTAAGCAAAGGGGTTGGACAGAGCATCTTTGTGCCACTGTCCAACCCCTACAGAAATTCACAGCGCACCTTTGAGAATAAGGTGATCTGCATGTTTCTAAAAATAGTGTACATGAAATGGGCACATTCTCTGCAACCCTTTTATTAGTGCTATTTTTGGGAGAATCTGCCACAAAGCCACAGATTACAATCTAACTGAGCCAAGAAGTAAAGAACTATAATTCTGGGCTTCTCCTGCGACACACCCAGACTCTAGAATAAAGTTTGGATTCACATCTGATTGCCCCATATCTCCTGGTCTTTAGGAAAGAACTGAGGACCCTGTTCCTCAAGATCAACTTATCACCTAGTGACGTCTTTTTAGCTTCTTTACCCCTCAAACCTTCTCCCATGCCCCAGATCTCATAATGCATTTATTTCTCAGTTATCTGTCTTTGTTGCACAAAATGCTGTTACTTATCAGCTACTTTTGTGCTATATAATTTTCACGCATGCATACATAAGTACACCATTCACATGAGAACCATCTCAAATCGCTCTTTGCTTACGATTTTGTTCTCTGGGTGGCTCTTAGGAAATGAAGAAACTCTCCACCGTTAGGTATCCTGTAAGATATATTTGGTTAATGTATAGCTTCTTCACTAAGCGGACAGCCCTGATCTAATGTCCCTAGTATGCATTCTAAACAATCAATTATGGGCAAGAAACAGGTGGTTTGATCAAAACTCACATATATTTAAATCCATTAATCAAAGATAGTTCCCAAGCTGTATATAGGGGAATACACCACTGTATTTATTACACAATCACCGGCAGTTTTTCCACAAAAAAACAAACATAGCCGGCCTACTTAAATCTCTCTATTTCTCACACACAATCAATCTTTACATAATAAAATCTCTATATATTTAAATACTTATAGCAATAGGCATTTTAGACTTATTTCTGCTGTCTCTCAGTTGTATCCAAATAACACAGAAAGTTACATTTACAAATAAACTTGCTATAATATTTCATTCTTTAATAAGTAGCGCTGGAAATTACAGAACACACATTATCAAGCAGATTCTCATTAGGCTATGGTATGGACGTCTTCATATCTCAACTTAATGTTAATCATTTCTGTGAAACACTTTCGGTACAATTTAATGATATTATAATTTTAAAAGAAGTATGGCCAGACTGCTTACAATGCTACCTGTATCCTTTCACAAACAGCAAAAACATGCATTCTGTGATGGATTTAAATGACATCTCACTTGATTTTAGGTGCAGTGAGAATGCACTACACAGTTCCCATTTAGTCAATGCATTTTGGTATCACCTTCCCAAACCCTCCATTTTGGGACTTATCAAGAAAAAGAAAAATTATGGCTAGAGAGCAAACACAATTTCATTCGAGGAATTCATATACAGGCTTTTGATTAATATAAAAAGGCTTGGAGCCAATAGAAGCCCTTGGGTTTTCACAGGGAATTCTGAGCCAGCAGGCCCCTTGTGGTCCCTTCCTCCCTTTTTCAGGACAAAATAGGTCTGGCTTACATTGAGCTGGTTCAGGATTGCTCATGGACAATGTCTGGTCATCTTCAGTACTCATCTAAAAGGAACAGGCTTTATTTTTTCTGCAGATTTTCCCAAGAGTCACAATCTTATCCCCTGTGTGTTCCAATATTTAAAGTATAAAATATTCCCATGCTTATGTCCTGAGTATGTCATACTATTTGATTGGCCTACTATTTCCATGGGCAAACCTTATTTTCAGACAATCATAGAGACTACAACTCCCCAAATCTTCATTTGATGATTATAATGTCTATATGTTTAACCATAAAGCATGATGGGGGCCCGATCTGTTCTTAATACTTTAAATGCAAAATTATGTTAATTATAGTTTTTCACAGTAGCAACCTGCCACCCCAATGAAATAAGAATTTCTGGAATCAGTCCTTGGAGACGCATATATGGGTGTGCAAAAGGAATGTACAGCATATTTATTTATACATTTATAAATATGAATTCCTTTAATAATTGTTTGATTAACATATGGAATGCAAACCTGATGATGGCAAAAGAGGAGACACTCAGCTTCAAAATATGTCCAGTCCTACGGTTGTAACTGGGATGGTATCAAAGTTATGAGCCAAAATTGTTTCTATGTATAATGTAATTTTTTAATCAGGCCATGTTTTTGCCATATTAACAGCATCTTGTGCCCCAGCACCTGCCTCATGTAAATAAGACTGTGTACTGGATTCGGTGAATGATTGATTTTAAAATGAGAAGACACAGCTCCTTTGTTCTCCAGCAATAGATTAGCAGATGGCCGGCTTTATTGTAAGGGAGAGTTCAAAAGTGCCAGTGTAGCTGGAAGAATTTCCATTGCGGCTCAACAATAAAGTTAACAGGTTCAGACAAACTGGTGATAATCCCCTAACATGGAGTTTCAAAACGTGGGGGCTGCACTGAGGTGAAACTCCTGTCAACTTGAAGTCAGCACCATATGGTGGTGAATTGGACACGAGTGGTAAACCAATACAAAAGAATCACTACTTTTCAACATACCTACACTATTTTATATTATGTAATATCCACCTTCCTCACATTATCATGGAATTAGAACATACTCACTGCCTGGCCTCTCCACAAAAGGGAACCTAATTTGGTGCACACTGCTGTTGCTTTAGAATGTTTCAACTACCTAAAAATGACCACAATTCTGCTGTAATCCTCTTTGATATCCCAGTGCCCCTCATGGAAAATTAAAGTTGGACCATCAACTCTGAAAGAATGGGTGCTCTGCATACAACCCTGTGTTCCACTACCCAAAAGAGCAAGCACATCACACCTAGCTATATTCTTGTAAACTGCAAACCTACTGCCAAGACTCTCAAAGCTATTTAAAAATCATAGAAGCACAATATACTATCCCATACATCACTCCGTCAGACTGCACGCGCATCCAACCCACTACCGACTCATTTCTGCCTTTACGTTCTCTCAAACCACAAACTCCAGGTATACATGTCAGCTATCTATTTGTGTCTCTTCATAGGCCAAATAAGATCAAGCCCTTATTATAGTTGGCTTGTATTCTGATCCATCAGGAAAAAGGTGAGAGTGCACACCTACACAGGGAGAGAGTAAAGGAAAGCAGATGACTGCCGCTAATGGGCAGTCATGGGTAACAAGATGCTGAAAAAAGAGTTGTTGATGAGTTTATTTCAGCGGCCTATGTATTTGTCCTGATAAATAATAATCTATGGCATAGTACAGAAGGTGAGGCTCATCAGACTGTGTGTCCAAAGGCAGTGGCAGGGGGCGGTGACGGCTGAGAGCTCACTGGAGAGTGCTAACAGTCATAATCTATCTGGGCTCTGTGCGGGAGCTTTGAGTGGTGGAATTCCTGTTGGATGAAATATGCATGACAGAAAACTCTCTGTGTGTCGGCCATCGGTTTAGAGGAAATTGTGGTACAATGCTCAGTATCTCTTGAATTGAATATTTTCTCAGTGTGAATGGCAAAATATGACATGTCATCCTTGATTCAGGACAGTGAGAAGGTTACAGTCTCTCAGGGTTAGAACCAGAGCCGTGGAGATACGAATACCATCTATCTATCTATCGCTTGAACAAATGAAGTCTTTTCATTTGGAGTCCTACTGAGTTCTTTTCCTTTTATTTCCCCAGCTTTACCAGTCATATAAAGCTATGCATGGATTATTTTTTCAGCTCCATTTCATTTATGATTCTCAAGAAACACACATCAAAAATGCAGCTACAAAGCAGTCATGACTACATTGTAATCTTTTAATCTCTGCATATTTAACTCCGATCCCCACCAACAACACCAGGTACTGGGGGTTGGAAACAAAGCATGAATACCTATGGGCCACACATGATTTGGATGGCAGTTAAGTGGCTCATGTCTAATGGCAGGAAGACAGAGGTGATGATATTGGGGGTAATTTCAGGTTCTGGGGCCCACAAATGTAACCTCCAGACATGGTTACTCCTCTTTGCCCAGTGTCAATGATTTTGAATCTTGTCTTTCAAGTCAGAACAACAACATGGAGTTAAGACCAATCCCTGTGTCTGCTCTTCTTTCCACCCATCTGGATTTTGTGAACTCTACTTAGGTTAACACACGTATCTTATTTACTGCCTTAAAATAAGCCAGAATGTAGTGCAAGACTAGCCACGTGAGACCTTTATCATAACCTATTCATGCCACTTTCCTCTCCCCTCTACTGGCTAGCTACTACTTAGATCATCAGAGGTAAGGCTCTTTCCATGTTCATTGAGCCTTACTCACCACACCCCTTCTTGCTCTCTCAGTCCAAGCAACTGCATGTTCTGATAGACCCACAGTGCCACCGCACGCAAATGACAGGTTGTTTCTTTTCAGTCCTTACACCTGCACTTTGAAACAGAATTTCAGTGGCAATTCTTAATTTGAACAACTTTCTATGTTTAGATTGTGCTCTCAAACACATTACATTTCCATGCACATTCGTTTTGGTACTAGCTTGATGATGCATTGTCAATCAGTTTTAGACGGTGCCATTATGCCTATTGGTGACTGTGCACTCCCGAGCATTAACTGAAATATGTGGGAGAAGGTGTGATATAATTAATACTGCCTTTCAGGAGTACTAGGATGAGTAATGGCTAAAATGCCTACTCAGACCTCACACTTCTACAAAACAACAGTGATCCCAATCATAAAGTTGAAACAGGAACACATAAGAGTTATAATCCCTTCACCTTTTCTGATAATGTGGGCCAAAGGCAGGCTATTCTCTTAAGAGGGGTGTGAATGTGAGACAGTAGCCACCCAAACATCAATAGTACCGTAGTCAAAAAAGGAATGTCCTATCAAGCTTATATGAAGATATGTATCTACTTTAGTTAAATACACCAATATGCAATAAAACCTGTACTAGAAAACACTAACAAAAACCCACCTCTGTAAAGGAAGTCAGGGAAATTCAGAAGGATACGATACAACCACTCTGGATACTTATCAAGGAGGAAAAAAGGTAATAAATAACTTAATTGATGGATAAATCATGTATTTGGGACACAAGGTACTAAAGGGGACTTAGCCAATCTCTATATTGCTAAGAAATGGGCCAACAGTACCTTTCTTAGTTCTTTGTGTTTTGACAGCGTCGGAACAGACTCCCTATTGCTTTACGAGTGGTTCAAAGCAGCTTTGGATAAGGAGAGTTGCAGTCATCTGGACGGGAAGCCGGCGTCGAGTTACATTTAAACTAGTACTTGTGGCAGTTTAATGTTCAACAGGTGCTGGTTTGCAGGGGACACTATGGTCAGTTCGATGTTCGAGCTTGGGTCGGCAACGAACATGCTGGCAGTTTGAGGCATTGTTCAAAATGTGGTGGTTTGTAGAATTCCACAGCAATGAACTTCTTTGTTTGAACTCGCTAATCGACACACTCAGCTGGTGTCATGTGGTGGCAAACTGGTTCAAGGAGCAGCAACAGTGGTTCATAGAGGTTCAAATAAGGGCCAAGGGCAGCACTACGGGTCCTGTTGGTTCGAATGCACTTGGATGAGGTTGATGATTGTTCAATGCGGTGTGACAGGAAAATGCAGGAGAAGAACTGCTTTCCTTTTTCAAGTGTGGGTCCCAATCCTGGGGCTCAAGGACAAGATGATTCCTTGTTCTACCAAAATGCTACGCCACCAAAAAGCACCAAAGCCGAAAAGGATTCAGCAGGTTCAGATATTTAACAAATCCTGTATACTCTGAAATTGTATTAACAAAGAAAATGCACAACAACTTTAACGAAAATAGGCTTGTAGCATTGATGTCCAATCGGAATTATCATGCGAGTACAAATGGTAAGATAGCTCAGCAGGTTGGGTGTTTGATGATATAATCTGTTTGTGATTTACAGGCTGCAATGTTGAATAATGGCCTAGACCAGCTCAGCCTATCCCACTTCTGAGGTTGAAAAATAAGTACCAACTTCAATTAGGTTGTAATTGTAGGTCGATGTTCTATCTACAGTGTTTCTGTGAAAGTGCTATATGCACATATGTATTACAATAAAAGAGCTGATATTTCGAAAATGGTTATTCAAAGTGCACATTTCTAAGCAGCATGTTATTAGAATAAATTGCAGTCAAAGGTATTCATGCAATCAAAGGTATGCGACAAAAAGAAATGCAGAACCTGTATTATCATAGTTCGGAAAAAGCATATATTTTAGGCTTTGTCAAAAATGATTGTGCAATACAAGTGTTATTGCCGCTTCAATCCAATTTTTAGAAATTACAAAACTTCTACTTTTGGTTCATTTTTTTAGACTAACTGAAAATATTATCCTGAGATTGAAAAATAAAAGAGCTTTGGAAGTTGCATAGATCTCCTTCATCAGATGAGACAAACAGAGCTCCTGCTTTTTACAATCTGAAAAAGCTCCATATGGCTTTACATCCTCATGCCTCCCCCTGTAATATTTTAAGTTAGTGTAATTAAAGGAATCTCAAACTTTTGCAGTATTCTTTTTTTCTAAAATCTTTGATAAATGGTTAATGTACTTTTCCACTGTAAAGTATGTGACTAAGACATTGGGCTTCATTATGAGGTGGGCGGTAAGGGATTACAGCACCGGTAAGGAAACCGATGCCGGTAATCCCTTACCACCCTATTCCGAGGTCTCTTAGCGGGTCCCTTCCTCAACGCCTGTTTTTTCCAGGCGTTATGGAAGGGAACCGTTAAGGGACTTCAGAGCTAATAACGGGCCCGCTTATAGCCGGCCCATTATTAGCTCCATCCCCATTCCCATTGAGCCCTATGGGGGCTCGAATGGGAATGGGGAATGGTTCCCGGAATGGGAACTTACCGGGTCCTCCAAGGCCGGAATGACCCGATAAGTCCCTATTCCGGGAACACGGACCCAGAATGCGGTAAGGGGGTAGCCATGGCGTTAATAGCACCATGGCTACCTCCTGCCTCGTAATGAGGCCCATTGGTGTTTAGGCACAATAGTAGACAGGGGAGCTGACTCTTGATTTTCCCATTTCCCAGCGGAGGGATTGGGGAGAGGGGGGAGGGGACCCGTGGACAGATTTTATAAGAAGTCATAGCGTAAATATAGGGACCTTTAGCATGGAAAGCGTTTCCAGGGGGGTGCCCAGGCCACAGAGGGCCTGCATTGCCTGCGCCCCTGATAGTAGACAGTGCACAGTGAGTTCTAAATAGTGTGACATGCCACAACTTTCTCATTTGCATGTACGAAGGGAAAAGGAGAATGGCGTTAGCTAGAGGGTCCTGGGCTTGCACCTTGATCTATAACAACTGGTATCACTAGTTCCTAGATGCATCTTCCTCCATTACACAGCTATGTCATAATGCAAAAAGCTATTTTTTTTAATGTAAGCCCAGTAGCCCAGAGGATAGAGTATAGACTTACCAATGGCAATGGTGTAGTTTCAAGTCCACTCATTGCTTGTAAATACACAAGTCCAACTCATATATGTTTATCCCAAATGTTATCTCTAGTTCGTAGTTGCATTTCCATCCATTACAGCTTTGACAGCTATATCATAATGCAAACATCTGTTTGCATTTAAGAGAAGTCCGGTAGCTGAAAGGTTAGGGGGTGTGAGCTTGCCAATGGCAAGTAGTTGGTTCAAGTCCTCTCATTGGCTTGAAAATGCACAACCTACCTCCAAGCAATAGGTTACATTTGTAGTAGTCTTTATTCATTCAGATTTTTTCATTAAACCACAAACAATATTTATACAATATACCAATAAAAACATTACCGTTGTTAAAAAGAAATGCTCTTTTGGCAGCCCGAGTCAGAGTCAGAAAATACTTTAGTCTGATAACATTTTATCCATAAAAGCAAAAAATACACATAGGCCATGTCCAAATCTGGACATACATTAAAATCCATCAAACACTAAATACAAATCTTCGTTATGATAAAATGTCTAAACATTTTGTAAAACAGATGATAATCAATCATTACTGTCTACTGTCGAGTTTAAGAAATGGGAGAGTCAACATGTGCACAGTATGAAAGACCAAACAACAAATGAAGCCCCACTCCCATGGGTTAAGAATAAATTAACCACAACAGTTCATATAAACATACAAGCAATGGCATAGTCCTAAAAAGACGTGCTTAGAATGTGTTTGACAGTGCAAAACTCAAAACATATTCTTCTAACTTTAAACAGACAGTTGAAACATTTATAATATTTAAAAGAATTACAGGAAAAAAAGGTAAATATATAAAATATAAATACTATAGTCTATCATTAGGCATTACCCAAGAGATATAAGAGATATTTTCCCCTTAGTTACCAGGCTGTCCGTGTAGGAAGGGACAAAGGGCAAGCAGTTAGCCGAGCCTCCACCTTCAATAGAAAGTAAAGTGCCTGGCGATATTGTATGAAACTATTTCCCTTTAGCGCAGGCAGCAACAGGTTTGTTCTCAGTAAAATGTATGCCGGACAAAAAAAGTCCTCCCCCTCCGCACGGCACATAGGACACCATGCCTCTTTCCTGTACCGTAATCTTCCAGCTACATCCCTTAAGAGAAGACAATTAAAACAAGCTCTTGTTATTTGGCACCTTTGAGCTTTGAAATTACTCCAAACCAGGTAATCCTTTATGGTATCTGTAGCGAGTATCACAAATAAACCTGTTTGATGGTTTCATGATTTTCATTGACTCCCTTGACTCTTTCACCATGAATGTCAACCACACTGTATAAACACGACTCCCAAGGAAATTCAGCATTGTCGGGGCATCGAAATGCATAATTACATTTTCACCATCTAACTTTTTCCTTAAATGGTTCAACCATTTGATGTTCTATGGCACTTTCTATGAAGTAAAGACTTCAAGATGTACTAGGTTATTGAAACTAATTGACAGAAGGATCAGCTCCAAATCCAGCTTGTCCTGAATAAAGCAAGAGCCAATCTCATTACATGTAGCAAAACTCGCGGTTTAGCGAGGGAGGGCCAATAGAGACTTAAAAAACTGATTTTCAACTGTCTGTAACTGAGTTATCTGAAAATCCCCAAATAGCTGTCCCATATTTCAGTGCTCCAAGTGTACGGGCGGTGTAAATTGACTTTATAATCTTGATTGGTTGTTGTTCATGTTGGGTGGTAAAACGAAAAATGCCCCCAGTGGTTTGCTTCATTCGGACCACTTGTTTGGAGTGATCGGGCTGCGCAGCAAGATTCTCTGAAATTCGAATCCTCAGGTAATCAACATTTTTAACTCTAGAAATGATGACTGAATTGCACCGCATAGAGGGAAAATGCATCTTTTTATTATTTTTGCGGCAGACCATGACCGCTGATTTAATTGAATTAACCTAAAGGTCTAAAGCTTTCAACAAGGGCGCATATTTGTTAATCAAAATCTACAAGTCCCTCAGGGTCCATGCAGTCAGCACAGAATAATCTGCATGGAGCCAAATGTGTGAAACACTTGTGTATAGGCACGTTATAAATGCTGTATCATATCACATCATATCCCACCTATCTTTGCCACATCCGCCACACAATCTATTAGCTCTGTTTGCAAATTGTTAATATACAGGAAAAAAGTGCAGCTAAAATGCACCCTTGACAAACTCCAGTACCAATGGAGAACCACGGCGTGCAATGCCCATCCATACCGGATTGCACACAACCCTCGTTATTTTGAAGTAAGCGTCTCAGAACACATAGAATATTCTCTGGGTATCGATAGGACCCAAGCCCCAGCTATAAATTCTATGTGTTGAATTTATCAAAGGCAGTGCTTAGGTCCATGAATGCAAGGTACACAGGCTTGTTTTTTTTATAGACAAAGAATGAGCCATTATCCTTGCTCCATAGTGCTATCCAATCCTCCAGAGCATTTAGCAGGCATCTACTACATAATGTAAAATTCGTATTAAGAAGCGGGATTGGCCTTTATGCTTGAAGGATACTTCTATTACCCTTTTTGAAAATTGGGTCAATAATGACTCTTTTCTAATGAGCAGGAAACAAATAATATTTCAAAATATTGTTAAAATGAATCATTAAGTGCAGGCCCCAGATTTTAACAAAGTCCTGGAAATAGTCCACTGGGATGCATCTGCACCCATAGATCTATTTTGCTTTGCAGACATAATCACCTTTACAACCTTCAAATATGTAACATGGAGTGCCACAACACTAGGAGGGTTAGGCAAATTCTCTGTATCTATCATTAAGGAACCATGTCCTATAAACCTATCACTTCCATTTAAAAGATCTGGGGCTTTCTATATAGTTTGTGAAAATGTGCAACCCATATACTGGCAGGTATCGTTGTCTACAGATCTGACATTTACTCTTTGTATAGGGGAGCCTTATTAAGCTCCTTACAGATTTTTGGGGAGTTTTTCACTAAACTTGTGGTTTCCAAATCCTCCCAAGCAATTCAGTCTAATTCTAATTTCCATTTAAGAAGTGACCGTTTATAATGGACTCTTGCTTACAAAATGGTCCCCCCTTGTGTGTCCTGTTTTTTAATAGGGTCAATAATTCCTTTCTCACCACCCGGCAGTGGTCATCGAACAAGCCCATTTTCTTCTGTTTGTTCGGGATAGTCTTTGCCAGCATCATAAAAACCCTAAACAGGTTAGAAGTAAGTTTCTCATACATTGAGAGGGCTAACTCAGGGTAACCCTCCGCATTAAGCATAATGTGAAATTCCTGCATCTTTGCCTTTAATATCTGTGTGCGAATCAAGGGACTTTCCGCCATTTCCCATCTTAACCTTTTCATTGATTCTCCCTTGCAGCTAACCTCTGACAAATGGTGTATGGTATTTCTAGTTTGACAGCATTTGTCCCAATAAATGGTTAGCACCAATGCATGAGATCACAGAAAAGATCAGAGTGGATCTGAAGATACTCAATCCACTACCAAATATTATTTTACCAAAACGTAGTCAATGGTAGGGTAGAGTTTGCCCTTGTGCCTTCAAATGTTAAGGCACCCGAGCATCCCCGCAATCTTACCATTGATTGTTGCATCCCCATCTCAATTACCCATTGCCAAAATCCAAGGTCTTTGCCACAAGATCTTGGGTCCTACATTTGTGGGGTTGGCATGCTTAGTGAAATATCTTCCTCAGGGTCAAACAGGTCGTCAGGTGGGCTGTTACCCAATTTTATATTTAGGTCACCAGCCCCAAGGATACCCAATTCCTTACCAGTGAGAGACTTTATGAGATATTCAATTTCATTTTTTACATTATTGATGGAAACAAACATGTTGATGAAGTGCAATTGTAAATATTTTTACAATGAACAGGGGGTTACCATCTTTAAAATGTAAGTCAAGCAATTGAATAGGAGCATCCACATATCTCATCCAGTCAATTATCTTGCATTCCAATGGCGACTTAAGAAATGCTGCTAAGCCACCAGAAAATCTCCCTCTTTCCCTATGTTTGTCCTTGATTAGATAGGATGCTGCCCAGAATGAGGTCCTCTCCTTCCCATGTTTCCTGCAATAATATTATTGGGTAATTTCGAAGGAGGGACTTTCTTTCCGGATTTGCTAGTTTGCTTTTTGCTCCTGCAATATTCCAATAAACAACAGCCTGTTTAGGTCTATCGGATGTCGCTAACCCATTAGATAAATCAGCTGACCCTGGATCCATTAGTGAACATTGCACCTCTATGCTGGATTCTAGTTCGCAGCTGTCCATTGTCCTCCCTAATAGTTAGTCAGTTTCTTCCAGTGACTCTAAGGCTTGAAACCTGTTAGCCAGGTCTAAGGCCCCCAATGGTTGATTCCCAGGTCGCTGCCTCAATGAAGCAGCATCTTTTGTAGGTTCTTCTGTACAGCTTTTCCCAATCTCCTCTCTAAATTGAGAAGACAAGAGCGGAGAAGGAAAGCAAAGGAAAGCAAAGGAAAGGAAAGGAAAGGAAGGAAAGGAAAGGAAAGGAAAGGAAAGGAAAGGAAAGGAAAGGAAAGGAACAACCTTAGTTTTCACCACCTCCTTCCCCTCACCATAGAAATGCTCCAGCATTTGCAGCAGCATTGATTTTCATGCCAGTGCAAATACTGGAAATCCCTAAGGGGCCCGCCAGCTTTATGCACTAACATAAATCAGGCGGACCCCATAGGGATCCATTGTAAATGTTGCCTGCCATGCCCGCATAGCAGGCGATGTTTACAATTACAAATAAACGCTGGCCGACAGGCTGCTCATATTCAGTTCAGTACAGCTTTATTTCGATATAATTTATCATAGAAGCAATAACATCAACTATCACATTTGTAATAAGATAAAACCAGATTATACACAATAAAACTGTGCCAATCAAATACCAAAGGGAGAATGCGGACAATTACTCAAGGAGTGATATCGTAAAAAATGCACAAAGAAGATAAAAGAGCTGGTCACATAAAATCAACTCAAACAGAATTCTTTAGACCAATTAAGCGAATTTGCACAGGGGAAAATATTAACCCTTCAAATAACGTTTGAATCCATGCTACATAGCATCTACACAGAGACATACATTGGCAAAGATGGGGTGCAATTCGACTCATGACCGATGGCATATGATGCCATACTGCACTGTCATATAGTGCTGTCGGCAAATCAAATACATTTGCTTCAATACATTTGAAAGTGCCTTGGCATCAGCAGAACCAAGAGTTCTACATGTGGCCAAAAGACGTGATCCCACAATAAACAGTTGTCGATCAAATGGTAATTTTGCTCTGCCTCCTACACCATGCCCAGGTAAAATGCTGAAAGGTGCTGTAGACGACAAACAAGTCACTGGGGCAGCAGAGTACAGTAGTTCTGGCCTGCTTCTTTCTCAGAAATTGCCTTAGGAACCTTTTTCTCAGATGCATATAAGCAGGACAGATTAGAGTGAAGTCTACAACAGTCTTGCCTGGTTGCCCACCAAGCTGGCAGGCTGCTGAAACCCTTGGATTCCACTTGTTACAAAGATCGGCAAGCGGCAAAGTGACGACCCGTAGCTTCAAATATAAAGCTCTAGTGAGTTTTAAAGAGGACTTCAAGCCCCAGTAGGGGAGCAATGTGGTGGATTGACTAATGCTTCCCTGGTGTTTACCTTACCATTAATTTTCATGCCTTCGGGACTATTCCAAAGCTCTCTCAACCCAAGGTCAAGTAAGTCGTGTTTGATATGAATGAGCCAGGACATTACTTTACCCATGCCTTGTAACATGAAGTCGCTTTGCGCCTCTCTATAGTTAGCCAATTGAGGTGATGTCCAGATGCTAACCCAATAATAGAGTAGTCTGGCCACGCAATCTGATTCCACCTGTGACATGCAAGTCTCCATAAAAACTGGGAGATGCGGAGTACTTAGAGGCAAACCAAGAATATTTTTCAAATATTTATTTTTGGTGGTTGACGAATTCTGGCAGCTCTTGTGTCCCCATAACTCAGAACTGAATGGTGCAGCCTTTATAGTCCTCAAGCGAGACTCAGACTGCTCCATTCCTGTGATCGTTGGTGTACCGCACCAGTGCCCCACGGTACCTACTTAAGATGACCCCGGCTTTGGCCATTTGCCTGACCCATTTACAATTCGCTGTGACTTCTAGACCTAAATAGTCAAATTCTTCCACTTGTTCTATAAGCCTAAGATTTATAGACATCCATGCCTTCCGCCTGTTACCCTAGTAGGTTATGGTTTAGTCTGGTTTTAGTTAATGGATAATCCATTCGCGTCACAGTAAACAGAGAAAACCTTTAGCTGATGTTTAAGGCCCATTGGCGTTAACCATGACGTCATTTCACCAAAATGCCAGGGGTAGCGGAAGTGACATCACATGACTCTTGACCTCTGATGACATCACAGGAAGTGATGTCATTTGACCCCACCCCAAGTGACATCACTGGAAGTGATGGCACACAACCTTTCACCCCTTGACATAACAGAAGTGGCATCACATAGCACTGTTCCTCAGTACACTAACATATGGTTATATCACTGTAATAGGATATACATTTTATACAAGAACGGATCACCATATGTAGCATTAATATCAGTGTGTATACGCCCATATTACCAAATTACTGTGAATGTAAGCATTTACACTTACCTTGGCTTGCCTGCAGTTACGGTCATCTCGAGGTTCCGGACAAGGCAATAGAAGCTGCTCTTGCTTGGTGTTGGTGTGCTCCGGCCATCCTGCTCCCAGTCTTGTGCCACAGGATGCAGAAACCTGGCATAGAAGAAAATGGCAACGCATGGTCATAGTGCACAATTACACTTAAACTAATGCCACATGCACCTAATGAAAACAAAAGAGGGAAAGCAGCATGCAGCAAAGTACCCCAGCAGTGAGCACTTAACCCGCTGAGCTGTCTTACCAGCTACCTATCCTTTCCTTAAATGTGCATACCACATCATTTGGTAATGTGTTGGCTGTGGGGGTAACATTTCATATTAACATAACACTTATTATTAGAGTGCTTAGAAGCGGCAGGGATATATAATGCTGCATTAGTATATATTTGTGCTAGATTGTTTGTAAAGAACTTGTGAGGTTTGTGTATAGATATCCTCAAAAATATTTATTTTTACCTGCACAATTGATTCTACATACTATTGTGTCACAATTGGATAGCTCAGAGAGTTTAAATCATATGGCCTTTTTCCATTCCCGCTGCAAAATGTGCTGTAAAATGTGCTGGTTCAACCTGGAGATGGTTATCGCTCCCTTGCATCACTCAGTGGGGGAATCTCTTCCCCTATAGCAAAAATCAAAAGCTGCCAACCATATCTTGAAGTGAAATATACAATGTCATTCAATTGAGCTATTCCTTAAGAAGAAAGGGCACAATACATATGAGTATTCAAACAAAGTAATCAACACTGGAAAAATGACATGAGAGGAGAATTTCCAATCCATATGCTGGCAAAGTATAAAAGGTGCTCACCTTTTAAACCCGACCATTTATAATGAAATATTCCAAGGAAAACAAAATCCAAACAGTAGGCGTGTGCTTTGATGACACAAGACCCTCTCATCCTGAGCCTCTCATCCTGACCCTTGTCACCCTGATCCGTCTCACCCACATGTTTGGCTTTCAACAATACTCTGTTTTATAAAGAGAACACTCACTGCAATTTGCTTTAGGGAAATTATTCATACCATCTATGCAACACAGCTGTTGCTTCCCCCAATCTATCTAGGTTTCTCTGTCTTCACATCCCTATAATATATAGATTGCACTCCTCAATGGGGCTCCTCTTCCAGGCTCTAGGTGATGGTCTGTTCCTCAGGGTTCGTCGCATGTGGCTGTGGTGCAACCTATAGTGAATGTTCACTCATGGCTGGGGCATTGGTTTACAAGTATTAATGCCATCTGTGGCACAGACCTGTCAGGAAATATAAATTCCCCGTAGACAGACATGCAGGTACAGCAAAGGGGAAACCAAAACATCATGGATAAAACACTTGAGCCAATATTTCAAATCAACTATGAATTAGTGTGGCATTCCATTATTGTGCAACTCATCTGCCCACTCAAATAAACCAACCATATACAAATGAGCATTTACCCTTGGGATTCAGCCCCAAACTTGCTTACCAAAAAGAAATGGTGCTGCAGATGCGGAGCCTATGGCCTGTCAGGCCTAAAGCTAGATCAAGGAGGTGGTGCAGACGAAAGTGGAATTGTTCATCTCCTCGCACACGGGAGTCCCAAGACTGCTGGTGCTTGCGCTGCTTTGGGTGCCTTCATTGCCGAATTCCGTTGTTGCCAGGTGGCGACAGGGAGCGGTCCCAGGTCAGCGGGCCGCCCCTGCCACTAACGGGAAGATGCACCAGGTCCTAAGGTGGATTGCCACCCAGTGGTGCCTGGGAAGAGCCTCCTCTGGCGGTGGAGGAGGCTGCGCGCGGCCAAGCCCCTTTCCGCCCCGCACGGCTCTCTTCGGCTGCATCCTCTGCTCCTCCCACCTCCCAAGGTGCTTCTCCAGCCCCTGCAACATGCCAGAGGTGAGGCGAGGTCAGACAATGTTCATGGTTGCCGGGCAACCATGAACTTGCGTCTCAACCGCTCCAGCCAGACTTCAGACCTTGTGGAACAGCGCCCCACCCGCCCCCAAGGCAGGCATCATGGAGCTTGCCTTGCCACGCGAAGCAGCACTGACTGGTTGGAAACTATTTGCTGCATTATCGTGTTCAACCAGTTTTGAACCCAGAGGTCGCAAAATGCTTGCAGAGGTCGCTGTTGCGACCCTCAAATGACATCCCTGGCGTTAACGAGAGGACAGCATTGTCAGCGACCATTACCACTGGCAATTTGCTAGGACAGGGGCATCCGTCGGGTGGTTTAAAAGTTTCTCAATGATACCATTAATGAAGACACAAAATAGTTTAAGTGTCAGAACACATGCCTGGTGCACGCCCATTTCAATGTCTCTTGCCAAGGTTGTCCTACCATCAATTCCTCACCTCACATCGGCCTCATTGTTTGAATATAAACGCTGAATAGCTTATAACAGGTGGACTGGAATTTTAAGGCTCGAAAACATCTCTCACAAACACATTCTATGGACAGTGTTGATGGCAGCTCGTAGATCAACCAACATGGCATAAATGCACTTGTTTCGTAATCAGATTTATTTCTCACAGACCAGACCGAATCGCAGGCTTTGATCTATGGCACTGATTCCATAACAGAATCCTGCCTGAAGAAGGTTTACCACCCGCTTTGCTCAAACCATGCTGCTCAAATTAAAATGCAACACTCTCTGACATGCGAGCATGACGGAGAGCGTTCAATTGTAATTGTAAGAGCTGCCATGCCAGCATTCCAGGCAGCGTTTACTCACTTTGCACTGCAGCATCAAATGTGACAGGGAAAAGGCAGTTTACATGCTTGTAAAGCCACCTTTTGCCCTTTACATTTGCAGCTTCAGAACAAATTACCACATTTTTGTAGCGAGGACCTACTTACATTAAAGTGTATACTTATCTGGTCCCCACCGCCAAATTACAATTTTTTTTCAAAATGAGCTGCTAGTTGTTTTGGACTACATCTCCCATGATCCCTTACCTTTGACTAGGCTGCCCTGGGCTGATGGGAGTTATAGTCCACACATCTGGAGAGCCAAAGGTTGCAGACGCCTGCTTAGATGATGATAAAGAAAGAAGGAAAAAAGAAACCATTGTAATTGTTCCGCAAGGATTTACACTGAGGCTTTCTCCCGTTGCCTATCCCTCTTTTTGTTCTGGTATATACTCAAAAGTATGAACAGCTGCTTGGATGAGCTCATTTCAAAAGTAGGAAGAAGACTAAATCCTGGCATCACAGGTGCATACAGGGTGGAATAACACGCATTACTGCCAATGCAGGTACCCGAAATGAAATTAAACATGGTCTTGGCAACGATAGCAATTGACATTCCTATCACCAGCACCCCAAGTCATTCCAAAAAAGTGAACAAATTAGTAATGACAAGAGTTCACCCATGTCTGCATTTTGTCATTGTTTAAACCACCGACGTCTTCCAGCAAGAGAGAGGAAATAAGATGTGGTAATATGGAAAAATGACCATCTGAAACGTGGCGTACGTCTCACTTCATCTTTCCAGAGAGGCTTCTTTAACCAAGGACACCGGCTGTCGGATCATTGAGCCGTGGTTAAAAGCACAAACTGCGCGGGAAATGAAAAGCCGGGAGCAGCAGATGATATGGGCAGGAGGCGCCGCCATTTCACTCAGCTCTGTCCGGTCCTCTCCCCGGGTAACCAAGGAAAACCGGAACTGTGTTTCCTCACCGTGCGCCCGTTAAAACCAACATAGCCAGACCATCTGTTCCTGGCCATGACCTCAGTGAGCTTTCTGCCATGAGATGATGTCATCCCAACTCAACTCCCAATAATCAATGTTTTATCGACAATAGTCCACGCATGTCGTTGCACACTTTCACAATGAGCATGTGTGAGAGTGTTCTTTCCCTTTAATCTTTTATACGTTTTGACTCCTTTCACAGAAAAATCAAAATATATACTTTGGAATTAAGAAACAAAACACGTTCCTTTTTTTCTGTGTGTAAACGCATTCAGTGAATTTTGTTTTATTTTATATGTTGGAACCTCACGCTGGATCAGTCCCCAACATGCAAAACATGTGAAGCTTGGCTTCGTGATTTCGGAGCATTCGAAAAGGTGCTGTCAAAACGTGCTACGTCATGTTGACGCTTTAAGCTCGCAATGCTTGCACACTACCCAATGCACCTTTCAAAACGTCCTTCCTAGCGAGCCCGACTGTAGTTTTATTTCTGACGTTTTTTATATGAAATATTGGAGAGGATTAGCGGGTTACAAACTGTTATATGACACAAATGTCAATGTTATGCCCTTTACGTGAACATCACAGTCTGGTTATTTACGTCAGGTGACTAGGACACCACGAACAGATTATTTCACACCAGTTCCTGGCAGGGTGGTAGGAGACAGTACATAGACAGTACATTTCTAGGGGGGACAAGGCACAGCCTTGGGACATTACTACTGAAACCATTCACTTGAACCATTAAAAGGCTGCAGGTCTGAGTGGCGCATTCCTCAAGCGCAAGCAACCATAAACATGTATATTGCAAAACACCAAATTATGCCCGTTTTGCAAACACAGTTGCACTCTGATTTAAAGTTTGTTCACCAACTGCAAAATCTGCTAATTATTTCAAGGCGTTTTGGGCTGCTGGTGCAGGCTAATGGACACAAACGATTGTATATACCTAAGTGAATATACCATCTCTCATAGCATTGATCAAATATTCTAATGTTACAAACTCCTACACATAATAACACATTCCAATAAATTTCAATTTCTTCATTTATTTAACATAGGTATTCATACATAGGGAAAACACAGTCAATAATTAAAAAAACTTTCATAAAATATAGTTTTTTAGTCAAGAGTTCCACTGTTGCCGAAAAAGTAAACACACACACATATGTAACCTCACCACCAATCACTCAACCTGACCCACAATCATTCACATACTGTTTCATTCACACTTTGCACATTGATAAGAAACAATGTTATGTTAAAAGGAATAGAAAGGCAAGAATCGGCCTAAAGTGCAAAGTGCTATAGTGACCATAAATGCCGAGTGATTTTGAAATGCTGGCCTGAATCAATAATATATTTGCCTTGTTCCATTTTTGCTGAGCTGTCAAGCATTTGTTGTCCAATGGAAGTTTCTAGCATGTCTACTCGAGGTTTTGTTGGGTGATATGTCTATATCACAAACACCAGCCATCTTCAGGACATAAAGATGATTTCGGAGTTATGATATTATATGCTGCTACACTCTTTGAAAGGAAGAAGAGAAAAAAAATCAATCAATTCTTCCAATAAGCAAAATGTGTGTTAACATTTTGTCATTACAGACAATACATACTAAATAAAGTCATCATATTAGGTGGGGATGCCTTTTCTTGTAGGTGAAGGGTCACTGTTACCCTAACTGCCATAGAAACCTGTTGCTCAAATGACAAATCAACGGCCAAGTGGTTTTTGAATTTGGATATGTGGAGCTCTAAAAATAACACATATATAGATCGATGCTAGGGAGCTTATAAAATGAGTGAATAGACTGAGTGTAGTACCTCATAGCTTGTCTTAAGCAGAATGGGGAGGTAATCTGATCCAAATGCATTCATTGGTGTTGCTTTAATAACATCAAGGCAGCTGACCTGGAATGCTGCCTCAATAAGCGTATGGTCTCCACCTCATATGGGGACTCTCCTGACTCTCTAGCACTAGAATATGAGAAGGCCCTTACTATACTACTGGATAATGTGGCCCCACTAAAATCTAAGTCTATTAGAAAAAGAACAAATAGACAAAAATGGTTAACACCAGTCTTGGCAGCACATAAGCAAGAAAAAGGGAAAGCAGAAAGAAATTGGGTCAAATTACAGGCACAAGAGAGCAAGAACAGTTGGAAAGATTTAGAGAAAATATATCGGAAAGAAATATTTAAGGCAAAGCAAGACTATTTTAATATGCAAATACTGAACTCAAATAATGACTCTAAAAAAGCTCTTAGAAATTCTTAAAAATCTGGAGATACCACAAGTTCAAGTAAACAAAGTTGAATCTAGGGATCTAGGGATAAGATAGCGCAGGGAGCTTTTGCAGATAAAACTAGGACAGCTCAGGCTAGTATTGCAAATAATCTGGACACGGTCCTGCCTGTTTCCGTGCAGATAGCCTTCGGGACACCTCGGTATACTAATACTCTTTTGTTTACTTTTGAAGCTATCTCCAGAGATCGGCTGTAAAAGTCCTTAAGAAAATGCATTCCACCCCCTAGGGGCTTCCAAGTTAGGCAGACCCCAGTTGAGGCGATATAGCCTACAAAGGGGGGAACAGTCCCCACCCACAGGGCACATATAAAAGCCCTGTAGTACATAGAAGTAGGCGAATAGCGCTAGCCATGCTCCTGCTCTGCGACTCCATTTTGTAATAAGCTGAGACAAGACATGCTGATGGCCTGCGACGCGCGTCCCGAGTTCCCTCAGAGATTCCCAGTTCGACATCGGCAGACCAAGCCTGCTGTGCATGAGTTAATTTCCCTCCTGCTCTTTCAGTGTTGCAAATATCTAATATCACTTCCAAGAATGTGCCCTGCAAAAAGCGTGAGACAGTACCAAGCACCAGCACAGTGTCCATCTATCTCCACTAAACTGCCACTTGTCCCCTGACCCTCACCCAGCCAGGCTGGAGCCGGCCACACTTTATCAACCCAACCCCCTACCTTTCTACATAGCGATAAGTATCCGATCCCCAGGCCCTGACTTCCCTAAAGAGTCCACCATAGATCTAAAGCATGCACGGCTGTATATCTCCCCTTTAGCAACACGTGTCTTCTGTAACATGAGGTACCGGGAAGGGTAAAGCATAGATCAAACCCCAGGGGGAGACCTTGGGTGCAGGAACTGCGGTATCAATGAAGACCTGAATGTGGGGGTCAGCACAACAGTATTTTATGCTCCCTTCATCCTGGCACCCCTTTCCTGTGTTGACCAGGTGCCTGTCATAATGAATGAATAGCCGGTTTCAGTTGTTTAGTTTAGACTAGATATATTGTATCTTATGTATGCCCTGACCTTCACTGCAAAGATGATCCTAGCTGACCCATGTTGGGCCAGATCGACGAGGAAGAACCAGCCAATTAGCGTCTGGCATCCCCTATGGAGCAGGCCCATGTATATGTTCGCACCAACCAGCCATGTTGATTTCTATTGTATATAATGTTGTCACTGATGACGCTTTTGGTCTTCTTAATGTGCTGCCCATGTCATTTTTGACAGAGTGCTCTCGGGCAGCAGAGTTCTTTGCTGACACTATATTTTATCCTTGAAATACTATCTCTTGGCTTTATTCGCTAGCGGGTTGTATTTACTCTGGAGTGTGCGCACAAGGGTATATGCCTTCACTGTTAGCATTCAGTAGTTACCTGCATCTTGTTGAAGTTGATCAATTATAAACCACTGTATCTAATTTTGAGTGTGGTTAGCTGTCACATAGTGTTGTACCAGCGCTGTTGTTAAAGTTTTTGTACGGATACGTGATTGATGTTAATTTATCAGTGTAACCGCTTTCCTGGTGGTCATCCCGATTTATAACCGTTCACAGGGACACCTAAGGACATAAATGACATTGGATGATTGACAGTTGGTAAATTGACGTAGATGCCAACTGTAATTGTCATGAGCAAATATCTGTGTCTTTATAGTGAATTGGCAAACGCTACATTTCACAGAAGCATGGTGTCCTAGGATCAGCTCACGTGGGTGGTTCCAGGTCGCTCAAAGGGTTTTTTGTGCAAAATTGGCATTTGGCATCTGTAGCCGAGAGTGGACCAAGCTATCTCTAATATTTTTGCCTCTTTGAATGCAAATAGAGGCTGACCAATGGTACTGACTGTGCTGGTAACAAGATTCCAGTGCTGTATGATTCATTTCTTGAATTTTGTAGTTTGTTTGTGTCAGGGGCAGGACTGGGCATGGACCAGGGACTATTGGAATTGTGGGGCGTGCACTGTTAAAAAGACCTTTGTTTGAGGGCTTACAGCCTTATAGGCGGCTGCTGTGCCCTATTTGCAGGCAGAAGGCACTTAAAAACTACAAGACCCAGCAAAAGGCACACCAGGACTACATTACCCAGCGTGCCTTGCGGGCCCGTGAGCCAATGGGAAGCCGTGTCAGTTGTGGCACGCGAACGCGCAGGCGCAAGTCCTGAGGCACGGGGCTTGTGCTTAAGGAACCAGAGGGAGAGGACGTGCTCCCAGCAGCTCCAAGAAAATCACACACGAGGGGCCCAGAGCCTCCGGAGCAGCCATCCGGCCCCTCGCATATGAAAGATAAGTACCGCTTGCAGTGGCGGCTGGTGAGTTTTAAAGCTGGTGGGGCGGTAAGTTCCCAGGGGGTCCGGCCCGCTTGAAATTCTTTGAAAAATGGCCTCCAAAATGTGCTATTTACTGTCAAAACCCACCAAAACATAACATTAAAAGCATTAGGTTTTACATACTAATGGTGGTAAATTATTCTTACGTGTGGAAGTGTATTTTACAGCAGCTTGTATTGAGAATAGCTGGTACTATAATATATGCATAAAGAAATTCATCATTATATAGTAAGTATTAGTAATGATAGAAAAATATCATTTTGTCATGCTGTTACTGGCATTCATATGCGTTCTATATGTAATGCCAGAGCCCTTTCCATAGATGACTTACCTCTAGCTGGAACCAGCTAGCCTGTACGTAAAGCGAAATCATTTATGTAAGTACATGTCAAGTGCCCAGCGGTAATGCCCTTGCAAGAATTAGCACAGCAGAAATTAACACCAAAATTAAGGAGCTTGGAAATTTGGCGGAATGGTAAATGTGGCAGCAATTCCATTTGCCGCCACTTTTTCTTGTTATTTCCAAACTTGTAATACGGCCCATAGAGTGAAACAGAGACAGAGAAAGATTGCAGAGAGAGGGAGTGTGTGTGGGAGAGAGAACGAGTGTGAGGGCACTAGACACGTGACATGTGTGATCTTCTTGCACCATCCCCAAGGCTTGACAGCCACCTCAAACGTCAGCAGCCAATAACATCTAATGTTGCAGGCTCAACATCCTTAGCAGCCGTGCAATTGGCCCCACCTCACCTATCACTCCACAAAGACTGAACAGTAACATCATGAACGCTGAGGAGGATTAACGGATGAAAGTGGTGAGCATTAGTAAGATTGGGCTGAGTGCCATTTCTATGGAAAATCTGATGCAGAATCAGGACTGGAAGCGGCTGGCCACAGTTTGCTTACATCTGGTTGCAGACCACATGCTTAAGAACTTTGGCCCTCATTAATCCCAACGAACAAATGGGAATTCATGTTACATAAAAGAGGGAGAAGCCTTTGGAGACAGTCATGAGAATTTGGGCCTGTAACTAATAAGAGGAATGGTCACAAGATGGATCCTACCCATTTAAAAAAAACAAACAAAACAATAGAACAGAAGGCATGTTTGCTGCCCAGGATCGAGCTTCTCCGAAAAAAAATGGTAAACAGTACTTAAAGCAAATTGAAGATTAACAGAATAGTAGTGCCATCAACAATTCACCAAATCACTGGACTAAAAGCCCAACGTGCAGTCTACAACATTCAAACTTAACGAAAACAGTCATATACAGGTCTCATTGCATTCAGTCTCTGGAGGATAGCTCAGGGAGGGGCAGCGTGCTCACCTTGGAAGCAAGACGACACAGAGCAACACAGGTCCGCGCTCAGAAACCTCTGGATATTAACTAAGCACGTTATAAATAACCTATCATATCATTTGTTCTGGCATTGCCAGTTAGCTATGGCAACTTTATCAACACCATGTGAACGATATAGCTTTCCCATTTCTTTAAGCATCAAGAGTTGTGAACACAAGGCAATTCATATTGAAAACGCAATTACTAGTTTAACATAACGGACTACAAGAGCAAACATAGGATTGGCACAGATGTGCACCCGAAATTCAAAAATCACACCACAAAAGAAGAGATAACTGGAAATCATCCAGCGTTGACACCTCTCGCACTGAATCCCACGGGACAGATACACAGGCCCAGGCCCATGGGCACGGCAGGCAGCGTTGCCTTTTCGTGCCTTAACACGGGCCAGGCAAAGGTTTGCAGCTGCTGCCCACATCTCTGACAGTCGGACGATCTCTGACCTCCACCTCCTCCCCTCCGTTGCCTTTCTTTTCATACGAGTTCCTATGCCCAGGCCCCTCCTAGATAGTGCTTAGACACACTGCTCACCCCCGCCATGCGCTGCTTCCTCGTGAGAGAGGAACAAGTTCCACTCTTCTCAAATTTCTCTGGCCTTCCCGTGCACAACAGCTTCGTTGGATCGATGGGCTCTTCAAATACCCCAGTTCACAGTGATGGTCTTGGACTCTTAGTCTCCCGACACCGTGACCCTGGGTTACCTCAGAGCCTGCAAACTGCTGCAATGCATGCTTCCCGCCCCATGACATGGTGAAGTCTGGCTGCCCCGATCTCCAACTGGAGAAGATGGGACATAGGCAAACACACACTTCATTGAGATGCACTCACCTAGATCACACACAGAGGGCAAACTTCTTCGGCCTACTGTTCTTTCTCTCTGGTGGCGGGCAGCAAGGCAGCTCAACGGGTTCCAATCACGAGGACGATGGAAGAGAGAGAGAGAGTGTGGGTGGATGCAGCCTGGGGCCCTGGGCCATCACCCCACCCCCACACTGAAGTCATTGGCTGCTACCTGAATAGATACAGTAATCTCATTGGCTGTTTGCCAGCCTTTGGTAAACAGCCAATGAGATTACTGTATCTATGCAGGGAGGAAAGGAGACTAGTCCCTCCCTCCCTGCAGATTACAGATCTTCGCGCTGTTTGCGCACATAGTGAAACTGGCGGGGCCACCCCTCGAGCGCCCCGCCAGCATCCTAATTAAATGGGTTACGTAAAGTGCGTGGAGCTACGAGCTCCACGCACTTTACTATAAGCAAATGCAGTGTAAAACGGGACGCGCCCCGCTGTTGCAGCCGGCCCATGAAAAGGAATCCTATTCATGGGCCGGCTGCAACAATAGGATGTAACTGTCACCAGTGGCTCGCCACAGTGCCCCCACAAGGTGAAAAATATAAACAGATTCAGAAGAAGAACTTCTGAACTTCTTCTGAATGTGCCTGTACTAACACCTGGTGGGGGCCTAAGTGGAGGGGGGGCGGCGCCCTGCCGCCCTATGATAGCGGCCGCCACTGACCGCTTGGCCCTGGGAGTCTGTAGGACAGAGGGGAAAAGCACAGGGGGAATGTATCAGCCCCCCCAGAGCCCCTGCGCAGCCAAGCTCAGATAACTGGGTGGGATGTTTCGGGAGAATGTTGTTCAGTGCTCAGGATAAGTGAAACCAAGACACTTTGAGGATGATTGAAGTCATGCGTGCTTTCGCTTAGTGAAACTATACACCCAGCGGGCGCATGAAACCAAAGCACGTTGTTTTTGTACCGTCGGTCTGAAGGAAGACTGTGTTGCGCAACACCCATTATTAGGTGTTACAAGCCACGTGTGGCAGCGCACACCAATGGAACCTGGAAACTTAATGCACGTTGAGTGAAGGATGTGTGTGTGTTAAACGTGTTGTGAGGAGTGAATGACCACCAAACTCAGAGGCATAAGCTAATGCTTGTCTTTGTTTTTCTTTTAGTTTGAACTCGACCCAAAGACTTCAGAGACGTGGCACAGGACTCGACAGCTCTTGCAGGACAGGACTAGAACACTGAAAAAAGCTAAGTGTGCAAGTGCATGTTAACTAACTCTTGTGCTAAAGTATATGGGCTCAAACCTGTGATTGATACTCAACCCTGGCAGTGAAGTCAACTCATATGTTGAGGGTAACAAGTTCATGTTTTATGTTAGTTTTGATAATTATGTGTGAAAGGGAACACCTTTACATGTAAAGGTGTAGGAAGATGAGCCCTTCAAAATCTGCCAGCTTAAAAAAAACACTGGTTTAACAAAAGTGTGCAATCATCGCATTTACCCCTCATTCCCCAGTCCCATCCATAACATCTTCCTATCCCTCAATCTGGTTATCCTACAATCCCCCTATCTATCCAAACATCGAGACCCTAACCCTCCTTCCCCGCTCTGGTCGGTCGAAGAGGTCTGTGTAAGCTTCGACTTGCAGACACTGAGACCACTGAGGGGGTGGTTGGTTCTGCATCGCTCCTGCGCCTTGGACCTGGGCAGCCCTGACAGAAGCACAAGCCCACAGAATATTCAGGCACCTGAGTGGTGCAGCCAGCCCCCATCTCCGCCATGGAAGAAATTGCCAAGGCTTTGCAGGATCTGCAGGGGGAGTTGGCTGCATCCAGACAGGATTATGCTACCCTGTCTGCGCAAGTTCGTAGTCTGGCAGGGCAAACCTCGGCATTGCCGGGTCAAGCACCAGTACAGGTAGAGGTTACCCCAGACCCAGTTGTTCCCCTTGCACCACCAGAGAGGTATTCAGGAGACCCACAGAAATTCTCGACCTTTATAACCCAATGTCATCTTCACGTCCTCACTAAGCCCGCAGCATTCCGGTCACATCAGTCTAGGATGGCATTTGTTATCTCTTACCTCACGGGGGATGCCGCAGCATGGGCTAATCCTTTAGTTCAGAAGGACAATACCGTCCTGTATGACTGGGATGATTTTCTTAGTGAGTTTGAAAACATATTCAATCGGAAGGCAGCCACCTTTGTAAGGATCGGGAATTACTAGCTTTGAGGCAAGGTAACAAAGAATCAGTGTCATATGTCACCCAATTCAACCGATTAGTACCCGAAGCTGAATGGCAGCGCGACAAAAGCATGTCTTTGTTTTATCAGGGCCTAAGGGATGACATTAAAGACCTTATCGCCCAGATTGATCCACAACCTCTATGATCGACCTAGCCATGCACCTAGATCATCTTTTAGCTGAACGACGGGGGGACAAGAGAAGAGGGGAGCCTCGTCCGGTAGTACGGTTGGACCAATCCAAAGGGTCGCGAGGGACAGTGGACAAGTCTGATGGAGATTAACCAATGCAAATCGGTTCCGTTCGAGGTCCCCTGTCTAAAGAAGAGAAGGAGCGGAGGAGGAAAGATGGGGTGTGTATGTACTGTGGGAAGTCAGGACATTTTGTCCGAGAATTTCCCACTAAACCCAAAATATAGGGAAACGCCTCGGCTCGTCGGTAGTGGGGGTCACCCGGTCGAGCCTGGCTGAAAGCAGAGCCCCAATTGAAGGCTGCCCCAATTTTGCCCCACATGTCACTCTAAATGGGTGTCTAGGGTTCCAGGGGTTGCATAAGGAGGTCACCATGTTAATTGACTCAGGGGCAACGGGCAATTTTATAGATGCCAAGTTTGCGGTTAAACTGGGTATTCCAGTGCAACAAAAAAACTAAACCCGAGCCTGTGCGAGCAGTAGATGGTACACCTCTATCCTCCGGACCAATAACGCACTGTTCTCACTTAGTGGGGTTGAAATGTGGAAACAGGCATTGGGAAAATATCGCCTTTGACATAATTGCCACCCCACAATTCGGGCTTATTTTGGGATTAACTTGGCTAAGAAAGCATGATCCCCAGATCCAATGGACCACTCGGTGGATCAATTTGAATTCTCCTTATTGTTTAGAGCATTGAAAACAACCAATGCCATCACCCCTTAGCATTACAAGCGTTACGGGTAACGAACCTGAGGTACGCCCAGAGGAGTTACCTGCGGAATATACCGACTTTGTAGACATTTTCAACAAGAAGGCCGCATAATCCCTACCCCCACATCGGCCTTTCGTCTGCCGAATAGACTTGGAGCCTGGGGCAACATTACCTTATAGTCGGATATACGCCTTGACCGAGGCCGAAAAGCGAACACCTCCGGGAGTATATAGCAGCCAATTTACAAAACGGCTTTATAAGACACTCAAACTCGCCGGTATCCTCACCTCTGTTCTTCGTACCGAAGAAGTCCAGGGAACTTCGGACTTGTATAGATTACCGCGGGGTAAATCGGATAACCATCAAGAACCGTTACCCGCTCCCCCTTATCCCAGTCCTTCTAGATCAGGTTAGGGACACGGTTATCTATTCTAAGTTGGATCTTCGTGGCGCATACCATCTGGTGCAGGTGCGCAAAGGTGACGAATGGAAAACTGCCTTCCGAACAAAATTTGGATTATATGAATATCAAGTTATGCCATTCGGTCTATGCAACTCACCCGCCGCCTTCCAATACTTCCTAGACGAGGTTCTCTATGAGTATTTGGACATATGTGCCATTGTGTATATCGATGACATTCTTATCTACTTGCATAGCCTCCAGGAACATGTCCAGCACGTACGAGCTGTCTTTCAGAAGTTGAGGGAACATCATCTCTACGCCAAATTGGAAAAATTCGAATTCCACCAGACAACTGTGGAGTTCCTAGGGTTTATCTTACCCCAACAGGCGTACAAATGGACCACAAAAAGGTACAGGCCATTCTAGATTGGGCCCCCCGGCCAATGTGAAAGAGGTGTAATCCTTTCTAGGTTTTGCAAACTTTTACAGACGTTTTGTTAAGAATTTCTCGGAATTGGTCACTCCGATCACAAAACCTCTATGTAAAGGTTGCCCTTTCGTTTGGGACAGCTTGGCCGAGCAGGGATTTCAACGGCTCAAGAAGGCCTTTACCGATGCACCGGTACTAAAGCACCCAGACTTGTCCCAGCCATTCGTGGTAGAAACAGATGCTTCTAGTTATGCTCTAGGAGCCGTGTTATCCCAAAGGGATCCTCAGACAGGTCTATTACAGCCTGTGGCCTATTACTCAAGAAAGTTGCTTCCCGCTGAGACAAATTACATCATTGCTGATCGGGAACTATTGGCCATAAAGGCAGCTTTTAGCGAATGGCGGCACTATTTGATAGGGGCCCGTCACACTGTGACGGTTATTACCAACCATCGCAACTTACAGTTTATTAGAACTGCCAAGACCTTGAGCCCGCGCCAATTGCGTTGGGCCCAATACTTTGCCGAGTTTGATTTTATCATTACTTACCGACCCGGAACCAGTAATCTGAAAGCTGGTATACATTCACGCTATCCGGAGACAGCGTTAAAAGAAGTAGAGACCGTGTCCCGACCAATAGTACCTTTGACAAAGATGGTGGGATTAACCACTAACCTTTTTGAGAGCATCCAAAAGGAATTTTCCATGCAGGACCTTCACCAATGGTGCAAACATGATCCACAGCATGCTATCGTAGACGGACTCCCCTATCAGGGGCATTCTTTGTACTTACCCACAACCCAATTGCTGGAAAAAGTCATATCATGGTGCCATGATTCATCGCTAGCCGGACATCCCGGTAAAGCGAGAACATTAGAGCTAGTGGCAAGGCATTTTTGGTGGCCGAAGTGGCGGCACGATGTTTTGATCTGTGGTGGTAATGCTAATCGGAATGCACCGGGTTAATTACCTTCTCTACCCTGAATGGGTCTAAGTAGCGGGGTTGTAATTTCTGGGGTCCCGCTAGTCGCAAATTTCGGGTGGACAACCACACATGGTCGTTCTTACGATACAATGGACTGGGGCGTCTGTGTTTGTCGGCATATGTTTTATAGGTATTTTTAGCCACTCGGAGATGTGCAATTTGCGCCCAAATGAGGCAGATCACCAAAAACCAGCGAGTCTCCTTTGGCCATTGCCGACGCCTACAGTCACCATGGACCCTATAGTGGAACTTCCACAGGTGCAAGGTTATACTTCCATTCTGGTGGTTGTTGACACCTTCTCTAAAATGGCTCATTTTATCCCTTGTAAAGGGGTCCCGATGGCCAAGGAAATTGCAGAATTGTTCTTACAGAACGTGGTCCGTCTCCATAGACTCGCATGCCATGTTATATCAGACAGTGGTCCACAGTTCACCTCTAGATTTTTGGCGCGAGTTTTGTGACATCATAAGCATGGAAGTCCGACTATCTTCGGGCTATCACCCTGAAACGGACAGCCAAACTGAACGTGTGAACCAGGGGCTGGAACAATTCCTGTGTTGCTTGGCCGCGGGCAGAGAGACAACTTGGGTCCAACATATTTGGCTAGCGGAATTAGCATACAATAATGCTGTGTACTCATGCACAAAACGAACCCCTTTCTTTTGCTTGTATGGAAGACATCCACGGATGTTACCGCTATCCGTTCCAACAGCAAAGACAGAACTGCCTACACTGGCAGGACAGAGGGTCGGGATTGAGCAGGTTTGGAAGGAGGTACAGGGGAATCTCTGAGTGCTAAAAATACCTATAAGACCTATGCCGACAAACACCGACGACCCAGTCCATTTTATCACAAGAACAACCAAGTGTGGTTGTCCACCTGAAATTTGTGACTAGCGGGACCCAAGAAATTACAACCCCGCTACTTAGGCCCATTCATTGCTAAAGCCAGCTCGCCATGGCGTTATTGCCCAAAAGCCACCTCCACTGCTTGTACAGGGGAAACCGGAATACGAGGTTCGGACCATCTTGAACTCTAAAAAACAAAAAAATGGTCACATTTATTATTTGATTGACTGGGTGGGAACCCTCACAGCATGTACATGCCCCAAGATTATTGCGTACTTTTCATAAAAATTACCCTGATAAACCTGGAGGCCCTGCCTTCCGTGGGGAGGGGAGTGCTGTCAGGGGCAGGACTGGGCATGGACCAGGGACTATTGGAATTGTGGGGTGTGCACTGTTAAAAATATCTTTGTTTGAGGGTTTACAGCCTTATAGGTGGCTGTTGTGCGCTATTTGCAGGCAGAAGGCAATTAAAAACTACAAGACCCAGCAAAAGGCACACCAGGACTACATTACCGAGCGTGCCTTGCGGGCCCGCGAGCCAATGGGAAGCCGGGTCGGGGGTGGCACGCGAACGCGCATGCGCAAGTCCCGAGGCACGGGGCTTGTGCTTAAGGAACCAAAGGGAGAGGACGTGCGCCCAGCAGCTCCAGGAAAATGGAACCTGGAAACTTAATGCACATTGAGTGCAGGATGTGTGTGTGTTAAACGTGTTGTGAGGAATGAATGACCACCAAACTCGGAGGCATACGCTAATGCTTGTCTTTGTTTTACTTTTAGTTTGAACTCGACCCAAAGACTTCAGAGACGTGGCACAGGACTTGACAGCTCTTGCAGGACAGGACTAGAACACCTAAAAAGGTTAAGTGTGCAAGTGCATGTTAACTAACTCTTGTGCTAATGTATATGGGCTCAAACATGTGATTGATTCTCAACCCTGGCAGTGAAGTCAACTCATATGTTGAGGCTAAAAAGTTCATGTTTTATGTTAGGTTTGATAATTATGTGTGAAGGGGAACACCTTTACATGTTAAAGTGTAGGAAGATCAGCCCATCAAAATCTGCCAGCTAAAAAAACACTGGTTTAACAAAAGTGTGCAATCATCGCATTTACCCCTAATTCCTCAGTCCCATCCATAACCTCTTCCTATCCCTCAATCCGGTTATCCTACAATCCCCCTATCTATCCAAACATCGAGACCCTAACCCTCCTTCCCCGGTCTGGTTGAAGAGGTCTGTGTAAGCTTCGACTTGCAGACACTGAGACCACTGAGGGGGTGGTTGGTTCTGCATCGCTCCTGCGCCTTGGACCTGGGCAGCCCTGACAGATTGGAAAAGGTGGTGACATATACAATGCGGTCTGACTTTATCTTCTTTTCCCTCGGGCTGAGCATATATTCCCTATGTGTCCAATGCACCCTCTTGGTGGATCTTTTGATAAGTTTGTGAGGGTATCCACTTGCTGCCAACTTTTCTCCTAAGAGATTTTCGCATGATGTTCAAAATCACTGTTCACAGTGCAGCTGCGCCTGAGGTGTAAAAATTGTCTGTAAGGTAAATTGTCCCTCTGCGAGTGTGGATGTTCACTGAGTACAACAATAAGATGTTGCAGTCTGTTTCCTTGTGATATAACGTGGTGTAATTACCTCCATCTTGATGGCCTATCGACAGGTCTAAGAAAGCCAATTTTTGATTGTCAAAGTTTCAGGTGAATTCCAGGTTGGTGTTGCACTGGTTCAACCAAGTGATAGAGGTCTCTCGCAATTCTTTACTCCCTTGCCAGATGAAGAATATATCATCGATATACCTCTTCCAGTGGCGTACATAGTTGCTATAGAGGTTGTTGTTGTAAATGAACCGGTCCTCTAAGTCTGCCATGTAAATATTTGCAAAACTGGGTGCAAAAGCTGCACCCATGGCTGTGCCTGTTTTTGTAGATATATCTCATTTAGAAATTGAAAAAAGTTGTGACACAGGGCAATTTGTAGAAGATTGTGGAACAAATCAGTTGGTATCAATTGTGGCATAGCACAACTCTTTAATCTCTGTTTGATACACATGAGGTCCTCATTTTTGGGAATATCGGTATATAACACAGTTATATCCAACGTGACTAGCAGGCTATTCTACTGTTCAAATAGAAGTCCTTCAAAGAAATTAATAGTTGCCATAGTATCCTTTAAAAAGGATGGGGAATTTACAGTCGGGTCATGGATGACCTTTTCAATGTACTTTCCACAGGGCTCTAGGACAGACCTGCATAGGGATACGATTGGTCTCCAAGGTTTTATTTTTTAGCTATTCTTGTGGATCTTGGTACTGCATATATGGTGGGTAAACAGCAGTCTCTTGGTGTAAAAAGACAGGGTTCATCCACAGTAAGGAAACCTTGTTCGATCCCTCTGGTGCATAGTTCCTGCAAGATTTTCAACAATTCATATGTTGGATCAACTGGTATTTGTAAGTAATGGTTATCATTCTCAATAAGAGTATGTTCCATATGAATGTAATCATTTCTATCTAGGACGATGATTCTGCCATCCTTATCTGCTGGTTTGATTACAATTTCGCTATTGCTAGATAGATAATGTAAAGCTACATTCTCCTCTCTGCTGAGATTGTGTTGGGGACAGGACTTAGCACTATTTGTTGTCACCTTAGGAAGTGACCTGAGAATCATGTTCTCAAAAGCTACAATTTCGGGGGGAATTTCACTTTGTCCTGGGGTGAATGATGACTTAAGTCTAAAGCCTGTAAGTGAAGTATTCGCATTATCGTCTTTATTCATAAAGAAGGTCCATAATCTTACCGTCCTGAAGAACTTGCAGTTCCATGCTGTTAGGCCATTGTTGAGAAGTGCCATTAGTCGTGTGGACTGTATATTGATTGCCTGTGTCATCACCCGAAGAGCTGGTATCTGAGAAAGTAACCCAGCGTTTGTTGGTCTGTGCTCTACTGTGGAATCAAGGATTCCAAATGGGTGCTTTGTAATCGCTAGTTAAATAGGGATACACTTTCTCCTTAGAGAAAGATGCAATATAGCTTTTGAGTTTGTTAGATTTTTGAAAAGGTTGAATTTCTTAAAGGCCTCCCCCTCTTTATTTACAGCATTATGTTTTTCTTGTGCTTCTGTAATGAGTGCATTTGCTAGAAAAGCTGTTTCTTGTATGTCTAGCCCTGCTTTTGTTTGGTAGCCAATCTTTATGTGGTATTGATGATAAGCAGCATTAGGTCACGGCTACATTTTGTGTCAACTTGTCTGAAACAAATTTTGTATTCTTGATCTTCCAAGAAGACTGCTGGCATTGTCTGTATTTGCAACCCTTTGGGAGTTGTATTGGACTTCAGATATTCTTTCAATAAGTGACTGTGAAGTTTTGTATGGAAGCCCTCCTTTTTGGATCTGAGTAACCCTTCTGCTGTTATTGACAGCACCTGTATCTGTCCCACCTTTATCTGTGATGTCATCAAAGAGTAATGGCCATGATTGCAAGCCATTAGCCAGTTGCCACTTCACTTAGCTTCCACAGGGCCCAGGGCAAAGTGACTACTGGCTATGGCATGTCGGTGGCAGAGGCATGACATCAAGCCATCCCACTGACAAATACAAAAGCCTTGTGTGGCTGGGACGACAAGCTGGACAATGGCCAATGCCACATGCCATGTATAGTGCCCACTGTAGGTGGCTTTCGATAGCACATGGCTATGCCTGATGGGAGAAGCTCAGGAGGATTGTGCTGCTGGCCATGTCCAATGGCCTCCCTGAGTGGTTTGGGGTGACCAGGGGTGTGGCCTAATGCCATGTGCCTGGCCTTCTGGCAAATACCTCTGGGTTGGGTTCAGATAACCAGGGGAAGGTCACAGGCAAAGCCCAGAGGGCAGAGTTCGTATGATGAATGTCACAGTTGGTGGCCTCAAGAACAAACCAACTTAAAAAACTGTTCAAGAGTTCTTATTTGTAGATCAGAAAAGGGCCTCATTATGGGCCCTCCCTCTCTCTACCTCGTTTAGAGAGAACCGTTCTATTTCTAACCAAGGAATCCCTGAACTCCAGGTTTGTCAACAAAAATTGGTAACCCCTACTATCAAAGATGCCGATTGTCTTATGGAAATGGGCTTATAGCAAATGCCTTCAGTCTCTAACTCCCTCCATGGACAACCTAGGTTGTCTCTAATATAAGTACTGCAATGTGGTATAACCTCTGGATTTGTGTCTTCAGTCACTCAGGACCCATTTGGTCCTTTCCTTTCATACCCTATTGTTTTATTCCCTCTCTTGTGTTCCCTCTCTCTTTTTTCCTCCTACTTGCCAACCTACTACTTCACCCATCAACATTCCTCTCTCCCTCACACTTCATCTTTCCTTCCAATGTTCCTCCTGTCGCCACCTACCCCCACGCTCCAAACTTGCCCTCTACTATGCTGCTCTCCAGACCACTACTACTCCAATCTCAACACTACTACTTCTCCCCTCTATCCATCATTACTGCTCGCCTCTGCATAAACTACTGATCCTCTCTCCACACCACCACTGCCCCCCCTAAGCATCACTGTTGCTCCCCTATCCACACCATCACAGCACCCCTCTCCACATCAGTACTGCACCCATCTCCACATTACTACTGCTCCATACTCCACTCACTACTACACCCCTCCCCACACTACTGCTACTACACCTCTCTCAACACTACTACACCCCTCTCCACAGTACTACTGCACTCCTCTCCACACTACTTCTAATACTACAACACCCCTCTCCACACTAATTCACCCCTCTCAACACTAATACACGGTTTTTCACAATACGTCTACTACTACTACACCCCTTTCCACATTACTGCTCTCTATCCACACTTTCTATCTCACACACTCTCCGTTCACTTCCCCAATCACCTCCTAAATCACTCCCTACTTTCCCTCTATCGCTCACACACCTTGTACGCACTTCCAAATAACCAAAATCACTTTCTCTCAGCAACCAATGCCTCACCATGCCCTCTCATTCAGCAATTCTCCACCACTCTCTCCCATACCACACTTCTTCCACTTAGTCTCTTGGTCCTCCTCCTCCTCCCTTGACCTCAGATTGTATTAGCGGCTTTCTGGACTTGGTTCAGCCAGTTTGGCAGGAGGACTGCTCCGCACTCTGTTGTCAGGTAAGGGGATTGTCTATGTCAATTTAGAATGGGGCACTATATTCGCTGATCTGCTGTGGGGCCCGCTATGCATGCTCAGGGAGGCTGGCTTACTGTACGGAGTTCTGTGCTTTTTTCAACGCTCGTTCATACGTCTAGTTCACCATCTAGGTCGCTCTTGAGCTTTGAAGCGATATTTTGGCCCGGCTATTCGCTGACAGATCTGCGGTACTGAAAGTCCCAGGGGGCAACCAGAAAAACTGGTCAGAATCAGGCAGTGCAGGCATGGGCTGGTCACCAAAGGTATGTTATTTCAAGCATGTCAGCACATGAAGAAAGGACAGGGACTGGGGCCCTCCAAAACTAACACACTCGGCCAGGACAGGCCCTGGGAATCCCTGTGGCAAACTTTCCCATCGATTTCCTCTTGAAAGGATGTGTATCATTAAACGCACCCCCACTCCCCACACCTGAAAACAAATCTGTGAAAAACCTTATACTCGTTTGACACTGGTCTCTACAGCTTTGTCCACCCTACCACCCAAAACACCAGCTTGCAGAATGACCCCAGGGCATCTAAAAAATGAGCCTGATTCTCCAACCTATTGCATTTTATTACGTGTGCCAAAACAGGATGTGTTCTAATCAGAAAGGGCATTTGAATGCATGCATCTCATACCCCTTTTCAGCCCTTTGCATATTTGCACAAATAAGGAGGCTATTGTGCTCACTAATGCACTTCCCAAGTTCACAAATTGTGAGAATAAGCAAATTCCCTGTGCCTGCTTGGAACACATATATGCGTTTGCACAACGCATGAAAGCATCATTGCTGTTCCTTCCATGAATTTTCTTTTAAGTGTGACAGCAGTGGTATGAAATACTGCTGTAAAACTTGCATGTTTACCTCTCTATTCCTCATGTATTTTTTTAAAATATTATATTAATGTGCCATTTAAGGTCTTATGGGCCTATCACTGTGAAATGCGTTCCTGGGCGCCCACCTGGCTGCTAGAAGCGAGTCTTACATTAGAGTCTGGAGAGTACTTGTGAATAGTGCATACAATCAGGCCGTCCAGAGCATTTTGCGCTGCTGCAGAGCACTCAAAAAATGTGCTTGTCACCTTTGTGAGTAACGGTACTTGTTCATTTCTTAAAGTGACACAAGGAAAATTGGTGCATCATCTGTGCCTCTTTACGTGCGCCACTTTGTGAGAATCCGACCAAAGCGATTCATGGAATTCATGGAATGCTTTGTACGGTTCAAAGCAAAGTGACTTTGCCCTGCCAATGCAAACCCTGATTCATGGAACTGTGCAAAGTGTATTTTTGGAGTGCAAAGTCAGTACAAAGTCATTTTTGCAGTACAAAAAGTATTTTCATATCAGAGATTTAAACACTCATTGCCACTTAAAAATACACAGAAGAAAGATGAGAGGTATATTAATTTCATCAGATAATAAATGAATATTCATTCCGCGTACAGAACTATACATAACAAAATTAAATTGAAAACATGCAGAAAGTTATTCAGTGACCATACAATATTGCAAGGGAACATGCCAAAAGCTCCGCCCATTAATAGACACAGCACACAAATCCAATAGTTCATGCTAGCAAAAAAATGGACGGATCAGGTACTGCTTTCTGTTTGGACTAACTTAATATATTTTAAAAGTTTCTCATACTTCCAGAACAGCAAGTTACAGCAAGGTACATAATGAGAGAACAATGTACCTTTAATTGTGGAAACAGAAATCTAAACTATATGGTTTCCAGCACTCCCAATCTTTTGGACTACGACTCCCATGATCCTTCACAATTGGCTATGATGGCTGGGGCGGATGGGAGATTTAGTCCAAAACATCTGGAGAGCCAAAGGTTTTAGACCTGTTTCACAGAAACACATCTCCAGGAACAGTATCCCGAGTGAACGTCTGGGCTTTATACAACACCCAAAAAATCAGCCAGTAAACACATAGGGCCTGATTCATGGAAGTGTTTTATAATGGCGCAATCCCATAGGAAAACGTCCCACGAATCAGACCCAGGCCTACTGAATGTAACAAGGCTTGCTTTACTTGCCTAGTCTCTTGCAGCTTTTCCTTGATGCAGTAGAAGCGCCGCTGCTCTCTGAACACTGAGCATCCCTCCTTCACCTGACACATTCACTTGTCACTGTCACGTCCTTCATTTGCACCTTTGTTGGTTGACAATGTAGTTGCCATTGGCTGCTAGGCAACGACAGCAGCATTGTGCTCCGCTTTAGCACGTGTACTGCTAGGCACATTCCATCATTCACATGCCCTAGCACTGAACCTGTCAGCATCGCTGAATAATGGACTTCCGACCAAAATGAAACACAAATACAATTTATAAACTCCACTTGTTTGTAAAATGAGAAAACACATTTGCGCAGTGTTTCATAATGCATTCATAGATTCACAGTGAAACTGTGTGGGTAATAGAAAGAAAATACAGTGACAGCACCAGCAATGTTTGTTTTGCAGGATAATTCCCATCCACGCCAACCACTGCCTCCTTTCTCTTCACCCGTCTAACAACAACAGGTAAAATCCCAACATAAGAAATACAAAGGGCCTACATTACATTTACAAAATCAGGCAATTTGCACAAAGGGGCCAACCTGAGTTGTCACTTTTGTGCAAAACCATTCCCTTCATTTTTCATCATTTGCGCAACATGGTTAAAAAAAAGTGTTAAATCAGCCGAAATGGCCTTTTTCTTTCACCACGTAATGCTGAAAGTGTGAATACCACCGGCCATTTAAGCAGTTGCTAAAAAAGGTGGATTACATAGGAATTCATAGGGCCTCATTATGAATTTGGCGGTAGCCGTGCCGGTAAAACCGGCACGACTGCCGACAAACTCGTGAAATTACCACCACCCGACAATGGGGACGTACGGGGGCATTCCGACGCTGGTGCACCAGATCCTTCCCCATTACCGGGTGCCGGTATTCATTACTCCCCATTCCCATTGAGCCCGTTAGTGCTCAATGGGAATGGGGAGGTCGGATGCACCGCACCATTCATCAATGTTGCCGGTGCATCCGACGAGCTGTGCTCGCGGGTGCCGCTCTGCCCGCCAGTTTAGACCTGGCGGGCAAAATGGCAGCCTTGATCACAATTCGTAGTTTACGGGTCCGGTAGTAACAGCGCCGGTAGCTTCCCAGCACCGTTACTACCGGACCTGCAAACTTTTAATGAGGCCCATGGTCTTTACAGTTGCATGGAAATGTCATGCTGTTGTAAAACCAAGTCGTTTATGCAAGATGGGCAGGGATGTATGGCAGAAATGGAATATCTGTTCAGTGCAACCCACTGACTCCAAACACCAGGTGGCTTTATCACTACTGCCATGCTTATAATGATCCAGGCATAGTTTCACCAACTCAGCCAGTGCAAGTTGGTGACACCAAACACTGTTCCGTGTTAAGCAGAGGAGAGAGCTGATCACTCTGCTGCATGTGTATGTAATAAACGCGACGTTCCACGGATCGGCAGAGTGACCGTGGAGCCTGGAAAAAGAACACTGTTTCGCCTGTGTTGCATATGCTGGGGGGGCTCGAAGGGCCGGAAGGGCACGCCGGCAACCATCAACATTGGCGACGAAGTTGCGTGGTTGAACCGACGCGTGAACCCGTAGGGCTGATGCATTGAGATTTCTTGGGGCATTTTTTCATGATTTCCATGCCGCGGAGTCGGCGAGTTCAAACTGGATGGCCATCATTTTGTTTGTACGTGGTAGAGAAGGTTGTGGCTCCCGTTGGGAATGCTTGTACGCCTCCCATGTTCTTTCATGGACTCCACTCATGAAAGGGGTGAAATTCTGTTGCTAGGAAACTGGATTTGGTGTGTTTTGGGACATTTTCTCTTCAGTATTGTGGTGAGGAGAGGGGTAAGGCCCAGGGACGTTTTTATTTCTTTCCCTTTGCCCCATCCATCTCAATATTTGGAGACTTTGGCCTGTGGGCTGGGGAGGATATTCCTGGCTGATTGGACACTAGTGGAGGGGTAATCATTACAGCAAGCCTATCGGTGGAGTGTTGGCTAAATTTGCACGCTCAATTTTTCTATGCATTCTGCCTGGAGGAGGGCCATCGTGAGTTGCGGCCCCAGTTTCCACGTGGGGTGCTCGTGCGCTCACCACCATGGGTGACCAGGAAGATGGTGCAGGAGCCCAGACGCCGGCAGGTCCACTAGTACCAGTCGGTGCGCGTGCACCAATACAGCAAGGGGTGCTTACACAGATGCCTGAATTTGATGTTTCTGGTGCCCTTCAAGCCTTGGACCAAGGTGGAGGTTCTGGATAGACCATCCGGACATGTACTTCCGGGCCACGGGTGAGACAGAGGTTGATAGCAAAGAGGCCACGCTTCTGTACTCGGCAGGCCCAGCAGTGCACGAAATCTTTCTATCGTTGCAGCCAGTCAATGCCTAATGTGCAGCAGCCAAGAACGCTTAGTGCTACCACTTAAAGCCATTAGCCAAAGTGGACTATGAGCATTTCATCATGTGTAGCACCAGACAGAAAAATGATGAGTCTGTAGACACGTTCTATGGCCGTCTGTGCATGATGTTGATTTTGTGTGCATGGGAGGACACACAGATCATGATCAGAAACCAGCTCATTCAGGGCTGCTCGTCTGGCAAGTTGAGAAGGCAGGTGCTGCAGGAACTGAGACTCACGTTTCCCTGCATACTGGAGCTGGGCCCTTGCCGTGAGATGTCCAAAGTGAGGGTGGCAAAAATTGATGCCGCCATTCAACCAGGGAAGAAGGAGGAGGTGTGTGCCGTGGGCTAAGGTCAAGGAGGGAGAGGTGCCCGACGACTGAGTGGTGGCCAGCGTGACAGAGGAGGCAGGCCTCTGTAGTCATGCCTCAAGTGCGGTTATGATCTCCTGCACCCGGCAAAATGCCCTGTGCAAGGGAGGGTGTGTGTATGCTGTGGGATACTCAACCACTATGGCCAGATGTGCAGAGCACCGGTACTAGTGGGAGAGCAGAGGGGGCCAGTATGGGCAGGTTTCTTTAGACAACAGCCCCCGCCCAACATCCCTCAGGTAGATTAAGGGGAAGATGGTCTGACTCAGGAAGTGGAGGAAAAGGATGAGTAGGAAAATAACTTCTTCAACTCCAGCGTCAGTATCCAGTGAAGGCAGCCATGCTGTCTGGTACAGGGCAATGACTCAACGGTACCTGTGCTGGTGGACACAGTGGCATCAGTGAACGTGATGGCAAGAAGTTCATTAAGGATGCCATGTATGTGCCACCCACATTGCAGAAGCCGAGGGCACGTTTATTCATGTTTGGTGGTGAGCAGCCCATTCCATTGGCTAGACCGTTTGTGGTGAAAGTCAAACTTGGAGGAACATCCATCAAAGCTCGGTTCTACGTGACAAGTTTTTTCAGCAACACTCTCCTGATCTGTGCAGCGCCTGAACCATTGGGCATCGTAAGCTTTGAATGTGCCATGTACATGGAGGATATACAGGGACTTCTCACCAAGTACAGCCAGCTGTTTGAGGGGATACACTGCATGGCTGGTGAACCTGTGAGGCTGCATATCGATGAGTCTTACAGCCAATTACACTCAAACACTGCAGAGTCCCATTCCATCTGAGGGACCTGGTGGAAAGAGAACTGGATAATCTGTTGGCGCTGGACATTATAGAGAAGGTGGATGGACCTACCCCATGGGTGTCAGCTATCATTGCACGTAAGCCGAAGCAGCCTGACTCAGTGAGGATCTGTGTTGATATGAGGCTCCTGAACAAGGCCATGAAGTAAGAGAGAGATACCTCACGCCCATGATTGATGACAAAATTGCGGAACTGCAAAGAGCTCTGTCCTTTTTTAAACTTGACTTGTGTGCTGCTATCATCAGGTGGTGTTACACCCAGACTCAAGGTATACACCACTTTTACCACAAACCGTGGCCTGCACTATTAAATAACCTAAGCTTTGGTGTGTCATCAGCAATGTAAGTGTTCCAGAACATCATCCGAGGGGCCCTAGTGGACCTGGAGGGTGTTCTCAATATCAGCAATGATATTTGTGTGTTCGCGAACACAGAGGCTGAACATATGGAACGATTAGTAAAGACTCTGGAGTGGCTGAAGGTGCTGGGACTGACTTTGCACAAAGAGAACTGCAAATTCCTGAAGAGAAAGATTGAGTTTATCAGATTCGTCTTCAAGGAAGGGGGTGTGTCACCCGATCCCCGGAAGATCAAGGACATCTTGGACGCCAGGCCCCCAGAGAATGTAACCAAAGTCTGAAGCTTTCTGGGGATGGTCACCTACTATGGCCGTTTCATCCAGAAACTAGCCTCCAGGTCAGAGCCCCTGAGAAAACTCACCAGGAAAGATGTGACGTGGCAGTGGGGCACGCTAGAGCAAGCTGCTTTTGAGGATGTGAAGGCGTGCTGATGACATAAGACACCATGGCGTTCTTCGATCCGTCATTGTCATTGGAGGTGGTGTTGGACGCCAGCCCATTTGGTCTGGGTGCGGTCCTTACTCAAACAGACGCACAAGGAGAGATCCGACGGATCGCCTATGCGAGCAGGGCGCTGTCTGAAACAGAGCAGCACTATTCGCAGATTGAACTGGAGGCCCTGGCGGTCTTGTGCGCATGTCGGCACTTTCGACTCTATGCGCTTGGCCGGCTGGTGACAATGGTGACTGACCACAAGCCTCTGCTGCCGATCATGGCCGGCTCGTCATTAAAGCCCCCAGCTCGGATTGAATGGTAGATGCTAGCACTCCTGGAGTATGGGGTCTCATTGGTGTATTGGCTAGGCTACAACAACGCAGCGGATTATCAATCAAGGCACCCAAGAGGCGGGGTGGAAGAACTTGAAGATATCAGTGGTGATGAGGCCCACAAGCATGTGCAGCTGATTATGAAATCAACAACCCCAAACTCAGTGGCACTCCAAGAGCTTGAAAAGGCAGCAGTGAAGGATGAGTGTTTCCTGATACTGAAGGCAGCTCTTCAGCAGGGGTCATGGAAGTCGGTGGTGGACACCCTGGCACAAAGAACCCAAGAGGTCCGGCTGGCGCTAGAACAGTTGTGGAGGTTGAAAGAGGAGCTGATGTTTGTCGAGTCAGGGCTCTTACTCCAGGGAGACTGCATTGTGGTGCTGATGTGTAAAATCCTGCAAGTCATCAAACTGGGGAACCAGGGTCATCATGGGACGGCGAAGACAAAAGCAAGGTTATGCCAGAAAGTGTGGTTCCCTGACCTTGAGAAACAGGTGGAAGATTTTGTGTCAGTCTGAGTGTGGTGTCAGGGGGCTGCCTCGGCGCAGAGAGAGCCCCTCATTAAAGCGATGCCCCGAGGAACAAGGCCCAGGGAAATTGTGCATGCAGACTTTGAGTCCACCAGCAGAGACACTCATTTCTAAGTGTTGGTGGATGAGTGATCACGGTACCCCGAGGTCAAGTTCATTGAATCAGTGTCATTTGATAAGGTGTCAATTGCCCTAGAGAAGATTTTTGCCATGCATGGCTTGCCTCAGACCCTGTGCTCCGATAATGGACCACCGTTCCAAGAAGGCAGCTTCACTCAGTTGATGGAAGAGTATGGCATACACCACAGAAAGATTGCACCAGTCTGGCCCTGTGCCAACGGCGAGGCCAAGCGGTTCATGAGGTCACTCAACAAAGTGTTCTGGATTGCTCATGGACAGGGCTAATGCCTACAATGGCCGCTGTACCAGTTTCTGAGGGAGTACAGGGCCACCCCTCATGCGTCGCCTTGAGTGGCACCAGAGGAAGCAATGTTTTAACGGTGTCTGAGGCGGTCAGTACCTGAAGTGAGGGAGCGGGAACCAGCAGTGATCGACGACGCTCAGGTGGAACGAGAAAGGAGATTGATGACAGAAGGAGAGAACATTAGAAGAGGACTCCGACCCCCATCAGTTCATCCCCGGTGATGAAGTGTTAGTGAGAAACCGGCATCCACGAGGCAAGCTGTCACTGATTTATGAGCCTAGTCCCATGGACCTGGTAGCTGTGTGTGGCTCTGTGGTGACTGCATCAGATGGAACTGCCACTGTCACCCGAAATGCCAGTTTCTTTAAGAAAGTGGGTGAGAACAGGCTGTAGGCAACCCTGCAAAAAGACTGTGACGAGGTACCGGATGAGGGTGGTGGCCTGGCCTATCCGCCGAGTACCCTGGGTTGAGGGTACGCAAGTGAGTTGGGCCCGATCCAGGAGGCAGGCAGGAGGTATCCCCAGAGGGCAGGGAGGTGGAAGCCTGCCCATCTCAGTGTCTATTTGCTAGACCCCTGAATTGTCTTCCCGGTCCACGGGCTGCGCATAAACTTGTGGGCCTGGGATGGAAGTAAATAAAGGTGTATTGTTTAGTTTGCAGTGAAATGTTAAAACTATATGTGTGTGCCTCCTATTGTATGTGTTTGTTGTGAAAAAGGAGGAGTTTGGTGCCTGTACCTTTAAGGGCACACACGCGGCGGATTGATGCAACTCCGTCGCGTGTGTACGTAATAAATGGGGGGTTCCACAGATAGGGAGTGCAAGTGTGGAGCCCGGACAAAGAACACTGTGTCATGTGTATTCCATATGTTGGGGGCTCAAGGGGCCTGAGGGACACACTGGAAACCATAAACAATCAGGGGAAGACCATGCATTCTGATTGACTAAACGCAGTCTGAATCCTGGAACAAGGCTGCACCAGACCAAAGATTTGGCACATTGACAAGCAATCTTACATTCAGCAAATCCAACAATGCATCAAGTCCCTTGGCACATGAAAATATATTTTTTTCAACAGTGTGTGTGGGAATGACTGACACTAAATATGTGAAAAGTGCATTGCCATAAAGTCACACTTATTAATTTCTTCCAGAGAAGCCTCCTGGGTGGTTCTCGTCAGTTGGAGCAAAGGGGATACCTGGATAGAACACAAAGATGGGTGGGAATGACTTGAAAAGGTTTTTACACGAGCATGCACTACGTGTAATGCAAAAATAAACAGTTTCTCCACAGGAAACAGAAAGCATTTTCACTTTTTTAGCTTTCTCTTTGGTGCAGTGAATTGGGTGTCACAGTGAAATAAAAGATCTGTGCAGAGAGAGCGTGTCTGGTTAAATGAAATCTTGTCTGTAAATTGCATTGTTGTTTCCTTGTCTGCTTTTGATATCAGAATATTCAGAATGGAGTCAATATCAGTAGTTATTGACTGCATTCTGAGCATTCTGATTGGCTTTGAGGAGGTCAATAAAGACTTACATGTGCTAAGAACTGTTACGCTCACTTATTGACAATACAAGGAAAATCAGCTAAACACTCAACCCTTTTAGTGTGATTTCACCACCTCTCACTCTTCTCCAAATAGAGTCCCCCAAAGACCTCTCATTGCCTGGCCAATTGTGTGCATGGTACTACAGTCAATCTGTCACCAAGTCAGTTCTAGATTGCGTAACTCACTCTCAGAAAGAAATGAAACAATTGAAAGTGCCCTCCTAAATCCCATCATTCTGCACCCACCTGCTGTGACCAAATTGACAAGTGAAGTGGGTTACCCCTTCCACCATTACGACCAGCTCAAAACATTAGCAATCTAATCTATCCCACGTAGAATAACATCATAGGTGATGCATATTGAGGTATAAGAACTGCATGTAATCACTTTGCTATGCAAGTGTACATGCATCAGTCCGATGTCTGTGAGTTCTCCCTACTTTATTGAGTTGATAATAAAGTAGTGCTTTGCCATATTACTTGAGTCTGTCCGGTTATTTGGTTTGTGACTATTATTGTAATTCCAACTAGCACAAAAGATGCTTCAAGGTACTAAAGCATACCACTGTCTTAGGCGAGAATGGTAAGGCTGTGTTACATATCTTCAAAATGGATGGCCAGATTGACAGCCAGAAGGCACACACCAATCTACATGTGATCAGAATATGCATATGCATATGCATAAGGGACCCCCTCCCCTCCCGACATGAACAAAAGAGAGAACATTGACAAGCCACCCTTCCTCAACCTTGAGGGAGTCCAAAAGGCTATTTTGTAAACCATGTATAGGGTTTGGGTGATAGATGCAGAGACAGAGGTGCCCCAAATCTTTGCCCAGATGTTTTTCCATCAATCCTCTTGAAAATCTGGCCCACAGTCCTCCACCCAATCGTCCACTCATGACTCACTGTGGGCTGGGCCCCCTCGGACAGACGCTTATATATCATGGCTGCTGACTGAGGTCTACCTCAGAGATTGCATCCCTGCTGTGAACAAGGAGTTCGTATGGCTGATTACCCCCCCACCAACTGCCCATATCACAAACATTCCCCTGGTGGGAGTGTGTACCTCTCCCAAAGTTGTTGGAAGGGTATGGCCCCCCACTCCCACCACACTTGATCCTCATATACACACAAGTCGCCCAGAAAACTGGTTTATTAGCCACATTGAACCTCTCATTATGCCAAATTGGCTGTGCTCCCCGCAGCCCGAGCCCCCTCATCCTGTCAGCTTCCCACTTCCAGAGAGCCTTACATGTATATTGGATAGCCCTCACACCCACTAGCGACAACTTTGTTTTAAGATAAAGAATATCCCTTGTGTTGAAAGGCACTGCCAGGGGGGCCTCCAAGTCTATCCTGTGTGGCGACAGACCCCCTTAGAGCTCAAGGAATACTCCAACTCTTGTTTGATCGTAAAGGCATCTAAGTGCCTTTGTAAGTATGGAAAATTAACTCCCCCTTGAGCCGGGACAGCCTGCAGCCTACTAACAGAGATTCTAGTGTTGTTATTATTCCATAGAAAACAGGAGAGCTTCTTATCAAGTGCTTTGAAAAACTCTGATGTTCATTGCAGGGGTTGCATTGAAAGTGCATACAGGATGATGGGTGTGATGGACATTTTGATTGTCTCCAATCTCCCCTAGCAGGACAAGCGTGAGACAATCGAGTGAGGAGGGATTCAACTTTCGATAACAATTCCTGAGAATTTCGTTGGAGTGTGGTAATCATGTCGTCAGTAAATGTAATCCCCAAGTAGTTTACACCGTGTGGCTTCCAAACAAATCCAGTCCCCTCACAATGCGCCTTACAGCAGAACTCATTGAGAGTCATGATGCCCGTATTATCAACATTTAATTTATAACCCCTGCATATCTATCGATGTCAGTTAAAAAATAGGGAAGGGATGTCTTCCGGTCTTCCATCAGGGCAAGAATATCATCCACATGCATAGCCACCTTCATCTTCATACCACACATCCCAACTCCTTTTATACCCCTATTCAGTCTTACACGCTGAAGCATGGGCTCCAATGATAGGATAAACAAGAGAGGCTACAAAGGGCACCCCTGTTTGGTGCCTCTGTTTAGCAGAAAGAAGGAAGAGAACTTGCGATTCACAAAGACCTTCAACCTTGGGTGGTGATAGAGGGTGATAACCAAAGAGATACATTTGGAGTCAAACCCGTGCCAATGCTGCTCCTCCACCAGAAACTGCCATCCCACCCTGTCGAAATGCCTTTTTAGCATCGACTGTGACTGTGGCCCACGGTTGTTCTGCCTTCCCAGCTAGATCAATAACATCACACAAGAGTTGTGTGTTCGCCCTGGCTAATCTCCCCTTTACAGACCCTGTTTGGTCCTTGGTAATGATGAGTCCAAATATGTTGGCCTCTGCATTTATAAGAAAACAGGTCTATAGTTTTTGACGTCCCTCTCCGGTTTCGGGATCATGTATATCATGGCTTCAAAGAAGACTGATACATTTGCAACGATTTCGGATCCAGGGTGTCCATACATTTACGGAAACATTTGACAGGGCAGGCCATCGAACCCTGGCACCTTCCCCAACTGTAAATTAACAATCGCCCTCTTATTTTTGCCCAAAGTTATGTCCCTCCCCAACACACCTAATTCCTCCTTAGGGATGTCATGGTGGGTAGGATGAGGAGTCTCCTCCAGGTATTCCCAAATCTTCTCTGGTGCTGGAGATGTCTCAGGTGTATAGAGGGACTTATAATATGCAGCGAACGCATGAGCTATGTCCTCGTCCTTAGAAACCCCCTTCCCATCTGTTGTGTATTGTTAATTATTATTATTATTGTTAGGGTCTATGGGTGGTGTTGGACTAAGTAGAATATAGAGCGTTAAGGAAAGGGGCTTCTAGAATGTGGGGTCAGGCAAGCAGTTCAGTTGGTTTTAGAATAAAGTTACATGAAGACATGCCACGGCGCCCGTGTGGTTATTGATAAACTATTATTAAATGCAGACATAACAGTGGCGACGAGGGGAACAGAATCCAGCCAGAAATGTTGACTAAGGAACAGCGGGCTAATTGAGATGTGTGCAAATACATCAAAAAAAAGAAAGATAAACGAAAGAAGCCTAGCAGTGTAGTTCGGAGTCAGAAGGACAGACTTTAAACTGAACATGAGGAAAGAAATTTGAGGTAAGCGCGAGCGGCGCTGATAAAGAAGTAACTTTAATTTGAGTGCAACAGAGTCATATGTATAAGACATTCACAAGTGGGAGTATTTTTTGAAAAACAAGGCAACGTACCAGCAGCGCGTGAGCCCGAGCGCGACTGGAGGGAATTGAGAGGAAAGGACCCATGCGCGTCAAGATACGTGCCGGTCTAAGGGAATGAATCAGCCTTAGGAAGGCTTACAAAAAAGGACCCACGGGTTTGAAAATAGGTGCCGCCATTTTAGGAAATGCTTTATGATTATGCTACAAGTACGCACAAATGCGTTTAAATACTGAAAAATGAACGCACCTAGAAAACAAATGAAAACAAAGCACGCAATCAAAGGATTTGACTAATGTAAAGCACATAAAAAGCGACACACATGAATATGCATGGGAAATTTATAAAAATGTGCCAAAAGGAGAAAAATTAAAGCATTGTTGATTGGGGAAGGAAAGTGTCAGAGGAAGAATAAAGTGAAAGAGTGAAAGACTGCAACTGCAGATTACAAAACACGTTACAAGCACAATATATAGAAATAAAGAACAAGCCGCAACGGAATAAAACCATTTCTTTTTTAGAGTATCAAAGGTGAAGTGATCTCACAAAGATGTCAGTTGAAAATGCAAATGTGGCTGGAGATGCAAGTGAACAGAAAATCACATCTAAAAATTCTGCAAACACACTTATGTTGACAAATCCACTGAATTACTTGAGACGACCGAACCTTTTTTCTCTGGAACCACAAGAAACACAAGGCCAAAGATGGCAAGAATGGATTGACAAATTTGAGGAATTCTTGAGAGCTGTGGGGGATCAAAATGCCCCGAATAAAATGGACATTTTTACAAACTTAGTGGGAAGAGAAATAAAAAGCATAATCAAAACTATTACACCTCAAGATAGGATGACATATCCACTATTGGTAGCAGCAGTCAATGCTCAGATAATAGTTCCACTCAACAGGGATTATGAAAGATATGTCTTCAATGAATTTACACAAAGCCCTCATGAGATCATAGCTCAATTTGTACTAAGGTTACAAAAGAAAACTACATTTTGTGAATGTATCAAATTCAATGATGATGAAGCAATATGCCTGAGAGTCATTGAAGGATGTTTATCACCACAATTCAGGAAACACTTGCTAAAGATGGCTCCACCCCTGAAGGAAATATTGGAACTTGCTAGGGTTTTTGAGAGAGTAGATACACAAGCAGCCAATATCGGGAATCTGAAGAGAATGGACACCATTGCTGTTATGAATAAGAATACCCAATGGCAAAGAAGGTATCCTGGCATGGGTTCACCAGGTTTAATGCGCAGAGGGATAGGAGAGAGACAATGCTACAGGTGTGGATTTGAATTTCCTCACAAGGGTCCTTGTCCTGCTCTAGGTCAGTTATGTCTACGATGTGGGCAGGAAAATCATTTCCAAACAATGTGTAGAGAAAGGATAACCATACCGTCAATAACTACAACTCTCATATGGCACCTAATAGGAGGTAACACAACCAAAGAGGTTTAGGAGGTCAGAATTTTATGGAAAGAGAAATACGAACTTACCCCATTTCAAAAGCAAACTTACAAATAGCACAATCTGGTTTTGTTAGAGCCTTGGACAATTTGCAGATTGGAATAACAGACCAAAATGTTCAAGAATCAAGTCAGAGGACACCGCCAACCAATCAACCTCAGGATAAAGAAGAGATGAAATATGGAGACCCATATGAAAATCCACCTGTGTCGGATGAAGAGGAAGAACCGGCAATAGATTATCATCAAGAATATGAATACGATAGATACAGCAAAAAGTATGTGAGGTTAATATGTGATAAGGAAAGTGGAAAAACTTTGATAAGAGTAGTGGTGAATCTATGTGGAGAAGAGATACCTTTCCTGGTGGACACTGGAGCTACAGTGAATGTCATGAGTGAGGAAATGTACAGGAAGATAGCCAACCAATATCCACTACATTCATCAAAAGCTGCAATTTTTCAATGGGGGCTGAACAGCCACTACTGAATAAAGGACTGTTTCGATGCGATTTGATTCATAGGAATGATGTATACCAAACAATATACATATCATCAAGTGTCCAGTTGTTGGCAGATGTCTCATCAGTTGTAAAACTGCTATGGACCTGAGACTTATTGATGTGAGATACAATCAATCGGAAATGATACAAGGTGTTCCATCAGGATGTCATGCTATAAGATTCATGTCAAAAGAAGTGTTGGACTTAGAGAAGCCGAGGATTGAATTCCTGAAATTATTTCAAGGAATTGAAAAGTTAAAGACCAGCATGGTACATCTGCACATTGATAAATCAATTCAACCGGTTCCACAGCATCCAAGACGTATAGGCTTCCATTTACAAACAAGAGTGTCACAAGAATTGAAACAGTTGAAAGATAATGATATAATTGAAAGAGTTGAAAGTGGTCCGACTCCCTGGGTTTCTCTGCTCATAATTGTACCCAAAACAGATGGACGACTTTGACTATGTGTAGACAGGAGGATACCTAATACGGCCATCATGAGGGAAAAACACCCGGGACCCAACATAGAAGACATGATAATTCACCTGAATCAAGCCAGTAGGTTCAGTAAATTGGATCTGAATCAAGGATACCTAATGGTGGTCAAAGATGAATCCTCGAGGTTCCCATTAGTAAAACAGGTCAGATCTACTGCATTTCATCATGTGGTGGTGGTCTTAGATGAGCTCTTCAGTGAGTGGGGAATACCTCAAATAGTCAAAACGGACAATGGAGCACCTTTTTAAGGTCATGAATTCAGCAAGTTTGCAGCCCACATGGGGTTCAAACATCAAAAGATAACCCCTTTGTGGCCACAAGCAAATGGTATGGCGGAAAGGTTCATGAGTACCTTGAAAAGACCAAGGCAAAAGGCAGTTGTGGATAATGTGCCGTTTCCACAGGCAGTCTTGCAGATGTTAAGGAGCTACAGGAACACCCCTCATGAAATGACGGGACATTCTCCGTCGGAATTGATGATCAAATACAAGCCACGGACAAGACTTCCCAGCGTAGAGGACTACACGGCTGATGAGGATAATGATATTAAAGAAAGTGATCAAATGAAACGGTTGAAGATAAAAGAATGGGTGGATCGCAAAAGGAAGGCTGCAGATATGAATCTTCATGAAGGAGATGTGGTGGTAGTGAAAAAGAAGCAGTGAAAGAAAACGGATTCCAAATATCGGCTGATAATGCTAAAGGTCAAAGGCATCAAAGGGTCCATGGTCACGGCAGATGGGATTGATGGCGAAATAACCAGAAATGTATCCTTTTTTAAAAGACTAGTACCAGATGATTCTGGAGGGGAAGATGGTAAAAGGGATGAGCCAAATGGCACTGACATTGACATTGGTTTAACATGGTTATATGAGGAGGAAGGGAAGATGTTTAATTGTGATGATGGGCAAGTGGGGAGTGATGATCAAAGGGAGAGGAGAGAGGGCATAAGTATGGATACAAGTCTGGTTTTCAGGGACTGTGTAGATAATTACACAGGTACAGAGTCAATGGACATGAGCCTACAGGGTAGGCCTCAAAGAGTGGTTTGCAAGCCAGCTCGGCTAATTGAACAAATGTAATAATTGTTGTATTTGATCATGATTTAGATGATATGTAAGGGGGGGGTTGTTATGTATTGTTCATTATTATTATTGTTGTTAGGGTCTATGGGGGGTGTTGGACTAAGTAGAATATAGTGCATTAAGGAAAGGGGCTTCTAGAATGTGGGGTCAGGCAAGCAATTCAGTTGGTTTTAGAATAAAGTTACATGAAGACATGCCACGGCGCTCATGTGGTTATTGAGAAACTATTATTAAATGCAGACATAACACCATCTATAGTCAAGGACGGCACCTTAGTGCTCTGGCGTCTAGCCTTCAAATATTTGGCTAAATGTTTCCATGCCTTATTAGCCCCCGCCGAAGAACGTGGATTTGTATTTCACAAGCACCACCGACACCTCATTCGAACATCACCTGTAGTGTTCCACCTTTTCTTTTATTAAGGCTACCAATCTTTCCTGAGTCAGGGCATGCAGTTACTCCACCTCTCTGTTCTTAATACCCTGGAGCCTTTCTCTGTTCTTAATACCCCAGAGCCTTTTGTCAGTCGCCTGTCTAGCGTCAATATATTTTGTACGCTTGTAGTAACTCTGTGTTCAAAAGCCACCTGTTACCATGTTCTTGGGTATATTCCCACTCCAACACCACTTTCACTGGGGCATGGTCTGTGAGACAAAGAGAAGAGATTACTGCACTATGTACTTGCGTAACTAGGTGCATACGTAAAAATATATAGTCAATTCTGGAGTAGAAGGAATGTGGTGGGGAGAAGAAAGTGTAGTCTAAAACATCTGGGTTACAGGCTCACAAAACATCAACCAGGCCATTATCCTGGACCAGGCTCTCAAAGGCTTTGTGCATGCTCAATCTGTGGAAAATAACTTGTGATTACCTGTCCAGGATAGGGTCCAGCAGAAGATTAGAGTTCCCCCTACAATCACAGATGAGCCCTGTACCTGCTGCGGCAGCCTATTTACCATCTCCCCAAAACCTGGGTCTGCTTGGTTAGGGCCATAAACATTCACTATCACCAGCTCCCTATTTCCCATCTTTCCAGTAGCAATCAGCCATCTATACTGTTTACCCGGATCTGCATAAGCTAGCTGTAGTGACCTTCGTTTATGTACTAAGATAGCGACACCGGCCTTTTCTGCCATCTGTGTTTGAGGCCACCACTTGCCTCACCCATTGCTTCCTGAGCCAATCACAATCATCCCTAGACAAGTGTATATCCTGTAGCAGAGCCACACGGGCTCCCAACCACCTCAAATGCAATAGGACTTTTTGCTGCTTCATTGGGTACCTCAACCCTTTAATGTTCCAGGCTATAATACAAATCATCTATATTAGGCTCTTAGGGGGTGCATCCAAGAGAGATTTGCAGTGGCCCATCACCCATCCAGACCATCCTGCCCTGTCAAGAAGGTTGGGACACCCCCGCCGCCCATAGATATCTCCTCCATCAACACGATCACCATTGCCTTCAGCCCTCACAGCCTCTAGAAACCCCTCCCCACGAAGGAGAAAGAGACAGAGGGAAGAAAGAAAAAGAAAAGAAAGAGAAGAAAACTGCACAACCTCGACCCTGCTGTCACCTTAAGCCATATCCACAGGAGCAGCAGACCCAAATTCCTCCAATAAGGGGGACCGCACTGCCCAGTCTACCCACCATCAAAATCACTCCTAGACCCCCAACCCCCTGATCCTAGAATCAGGGTGGGTACGGGGTAGTAAGAGGGGGATATTGGAGTCTCAGAAACAGCTCCCTAGTCCCATCGTCATGCAAATACCTATAACCAATAACCATATTACCAATGAAAGCGCACATCAAATATGCCCGCCTCCCACCGAGGGCGACTATTAGTGGCCACATGTGTTAGGCCTGCATTGCAACAAAAGACTGTCGTGTCCTCAGGTGTCCCCATTGAGAGGAGAGGTTTTGGAAGATTTTGTAGCGGACCTTGATTTGTCTCTCTCTGAAGCACCCACGGACCTCGCCGCTGTCATGTTCAGGGACCCGGAACTTGGCTTGGGCACCGGTGAACCTGCCTTTTGGAAACTAAATGTGATAACCTTGCCTCTGCCATTTTGGACTTGGAAATCAGAGCTCTGGGCTCAGAGTCATGGCCAGACGTCACCGCAGCATGGTGTCCAGAGCGTAACTTCCATGTCTGACTCCTCTGCAGCCATCTGACAGGACTGCCGGTATAAGTGGAGGTCCTCTGGTTCCTCAAAACATTTAGTGACACCTGTTTTGGTTGATATCTTCATCCTAGCCGGGGCCAGCAATCCGCATCATAGATCATCCGCATCATAGATCCTTTTTCCGGAGAGCAGGTCGTAGCTCCAGAAACCTCTTTCTCTTTAACATCATTTTCTTGGAGAAGTCCTGGGTGAAGGCTATCAGCCTGCCCTGGTAGGAAATGTCCCCAGCCTCCAGTTTCACTGCCCTGAGGATCTGGGTCACATGGTTGTAGAGCAGCAGGCACAATTTGAGAGGTCTAGGGGATGCTCTGTTGGACGACCGCAGCAGGTGAACCCTGTGGGCTCTCTGGATCTCTAACAATGGGTCGAAGGCAATGTTGAGAAAATATGGTAGCAACTGTATTCGTGCCCTCCACACCTTCAGAAAGCCCAGACACCCTAATGTTTTACCCCTGTTTCTGTGCTCCATGTCATTAATGCTCAATTCCAGTTCATGCATTCTACCTTGCATGTGCTCAAGCCCGTCCACTCTATCTTCCAGGGTTGATATTCTCTCCTATGCTTCCGTTAGCCTCCCATTGAATTGATGCACCTCCACCTGACAGCCTCTCACCTCTGCCTGCATCTCCTGCGTATGCTTGTCCACTGCAGTGATTGTCAATTGAATGGGGGCCAGCTCCCCAAAAATCATTGCCACTTCTCGGTGGGAGCAACTTCCCCCAGCCCTGCTTATGCTTCGAAGTCAAACCAGACATAGTCTTCTCACCGCTCAAATGTGCAGCCTTCTTGTATGCCATACTTGCATTGTTTTCCACCCACTGTCCACAAGAAGACCTTACCGAAACCAGTTCCTACTCCCTCCACAGCCAAGTATTGCACACACCAATATATTCAGAGTGCGTGGATTAGGGCCTCTTCTGTACACTGCCTTATAGGTCTCAAAGGCCTTTACTCACTTCCAAGATGGCTGGGTCATGTCAGCTATCCAGTCCGGCACGAAACAAAAGAGGGACTGCTGCGGTTTGTGCCCAGCTTGAAGCCCGCTCTCACCGCCACCACAGCGTATCAGAGGGATGGTACTCCAGCCCGCTCACAGCTGCCTGCATTGCATCCACTCCCACTGCCACTCACATTGGGTGCATCTACCACTGCTCAGACCATCAGCTGTGCCCTTCCTCCTGGGTCCTGCAATCAGTGCGCAGGATAACAGCTGCCAGCCCCTCCTCACGTGGTCTGCTCTGCATGGCCACCGCAAGGTCCACGCAGCACATCTTCTCGGCAGAAAGGCTCCCCTGCTGTTCCTCTATATGTGCTCACCTCGGATCAAGCTTTTTAACACGATGGGCCGTTGTCACATCAAAAACACGGCGTATGGAATCCAGCGGTTTAGCTACTCGCAGTCATCATCTGGGCTGCCAGCCATGCCCCCAAAATCAAAAATATTACACAAAAATGACTAATTAAAATACAGAATAGACAGACACAACAAATGACAGGAAAAAGGAAAGAGGTATAGGGACAAAGGAGGGCTAAAAAGGATGGGAAAAATGTGAAACTTGCTTTGAAAAGTTCTTGGACTTCACAAATAACCAGTATCAAGAAACAAAACCAATGTGGACACATAAAGAAGTTGTCTTTGGGTGTGCTGAATACCCCGAGCTCCACAAAACAACCAATCAGAGTATGCAGTTTGTATCCACATCAATGCGAAGTGTGCTAACCATAGACATACCCACGATACACGCAATTCGATTGGTCTATAGTGCATGTACAGGTTGCCGTAATCGAGCCTGGGCATTGCTGCGTTAATGCACCACGCCACCCGATTGGCTGATCCCGTACACACAGCTACAGGTAATGTGTAGGCGCGTAACTGCAGTATGCAATCTGATTGGTTAATAGTGTATGCAAGGGTATCAGTCTTCATGCCTGGGTCTAGCAGCGTGAATGCGCCATGGCCCCTGATGGGCTGATCCTGTGGCTATGGCTATGAGTCATGTGTAGTCATGTAACTACAGCGTGTGTTTTGATGGGCCAATAGAGTATGTGTAGGTAGCAGTAATTGGGCCTGGGCATAGCTGCGTTAACACACTGCACCACCTGATTAGCTGATCCTGTACACGCGACTTCAGGTCATGCATAGGCACGTAACCACAGTGTTTGATCCGATTGGTCAATAGGGTACACACCGGTATCAGTCTTCACGCCTGGGTGTAGCTGCATTAACGCGCCACGCCACCCAATTGGTTGATCCTGTACATGCGGCTACTAGTCATGTGTAGATGCGTCACTGCAGCGCATGTTTTGATTGGTTCTCCATCAATTACTCAGCGGTTCATCATCAATGCGAGTGTGAAACTCTGCTCCTGATTGGCCTGTGGGTGTAGCTGCAGCTATTGGCCAAACCCAAAGGTACTTATTTCCATTTTCGTTATTGCTTTTTGTCTCTTTGTGGGTGAACTTCTTTGTGAGTCTCCAGACAGTTTCAAAGAGTACCATTCCTATGTTTCCAATCCTTTATTACCATCCCCTTTTCCTATACCTCTGTCCCTTGTGCTGTCATTTGTAGTTTGTGTGCATTCCTTATTTTAGCTTGCTTTTTCTTTTTTTTTTTTTACTTTTGTCCTTTTAAGCTATACTTAAGTGTTAGCATGAGTGCCACTGACATTAACATACCCCCATAATAATAGTAATAACTATTGCAGGGTACAAGAGATCATTGTGTTTGGTAACCTCATTAGGTAAATTAAGTCATTTGTTCCATTGGAATCAATAAGTCAGTTCGAGATTTTCTATGAACTAATTTGCAAAAATGAATAATAAAGAGCATTTTTTAATTGTCTTTTTTTTCTAAAACACTGTGAGAATATAGGCATGAAGGCACTGCTGGATTTGCTGTGGGCAGTATATGGGAAAGTCTTCGAAAGGAAATCCAAGGACCTTGATCGCTCCCAATCAATTGACTATCTGGCAAAAAAACTGAAGTATCATCCCTACTCCACACAGGGAATGAATAAAAATACTCTGTGTAACTACCTAGTTTACTTGCCCCCAATTGGTACACTTTATTCTATCTTTGCGCATTGACATGTTACCAGTCTATGTAAACACAGGGGCCTGGATTCGTCTTAAAATGGACGAATATGTAACCTTGCTGTTGAAACAGGGAGGCATTTGCTTATGCAATGTAACTTGCTTCATGGCTTATATGAGAAGGGATACCATGCGATTGTGGATTACACATCACACCAGTCCTGGAGTTCCATCTATGGGGTGAAATCCTTGGTCCCGATGGCCGCAGCATTTCATATTTGGGGAATAGTGGAAAAAAGACTAGATATACTAAAGTGTTACATTCAAAATGTTATTATTTATATTGATATTGAACTGCTGTTAATTTTCATTCTGATGATGGATCTTTTAAGTTCAATTGAAGTGTGTTGTTTTAACTCTAATTTTTAAATGATCTGTTTCATGATGAATTGATTTAATCTATGATTTGTGTGGTTTAAAGGTCATTAGTTATGATATGATAGGTTATTCATAAAGTGCTTAATGCCCAGAGGTTTCTAAGCGCAGACCGGGGATCGAACCTGTGTTTCTCCCTGTCATCTTGCTTCCAAGGCAAGCACGTTGTCGATGAGCTATCCTCCTGAGACAATGGTGTTGACCATAGACACTTAATAAAAAATTAAATTAAATTAGAATCTTGACTTTTCCTGCCCGGTCCAACATTTAAGTATGTCTGGGACCAGCAGCAGGGATCATTTGGGCGGCTACTTCCTCACCTCCTAGGAACAAGACGTGTGCTAAGAAAATTGCTGCTGACAGAATGCAGTATTTGCGTGTGAAGAAGCACCACAGTAAGAAGGAGGTTGAGGAGGTGTAATGTATTTTCTGTGGGAAGGTGCTGCAGAGAGGGCCTTTGAACAAATCTTTGCAGAGCCTGTAGACCTCCACTTTGATACAGCATCTTATCTGAATTCACTGGGACGAAGTGGAGGAACCATATAGGAATGCAAACTTGCATCATAAGTTGAAGGCACATGGTCCATAGTGCCACCTGGTAACTCCAGGCAGAGAGCACCTCCCCCATCAACCTCTTCTGCCACTGCTCCACTGTCATCCACCTCTACTGCCACTGCCTCTGTTCCCTCCACCAGGACCACAACCATTGCTGCGAGAAGTGCAAAGTTATGTATTGCAAATGCAACAATGGGTTGGCAGTGGCAGATACCACTCTAGATGGCTGGGCACGGGCCATTTCTAAACACCAGGAAAGCAGCTGCAAAAATATTCCCTTTTTTACCCCTTATTATATTTACCTTCCCTTGAAAGTTCCACCCTCTTCCTTCACTTTTTCCCTTAATGGCCCTTTTCAGTTCCAACGTTTCAGTTATCAAAATAGACAATAAAAAACACAGACTGTATAAATGAATCAATAACCTGTATATGTTCCATTATATACTGTATGTAGAAAAAAACCAGCCAATTTTTGTGTTTTTTTATTATAGCCGCGGGTATGATAAACACCATGCAGTGTACCCATTACTGTAAGTGGGGGATTTTTGCATTCCACGTACATCCAGGACTGTATTTTGTCTTCCCTCCGCCACCCACACTCAAAAAACGTGTCGTCTTTCTCCCCACGATGCCCACTACCCACCTCCCTGAGCAGAGTCTATTTTTTCTGCAAGGCACTTTCAATTTGCCTATTCTTCATGCTCATAGATGTGAGTCTAGCTTTTGAAAGTGGCAGGGGCTATACATGCTGTAGTCTATTACTGTCATCTGTACTCACAGCTCTATCTCTATCAGTAAGCAAATGGGACATCATCTATTTTGGTGGGATGGAACAATCGCGGCTATAACTGTCATGGCAGCCGCAGGTACACGTGCGCCTATAACCATGACTAGAGTTACAATTATGCTGAATAAATGTATTTCTCTGTATATGGTATAGGTCCAAATTTCACATATCATCATTTTTCCCTGTCCCCACCTCTGGCCTTATGTCATTTGAAGTTTAACACTTCTGAATATATGTGTTTTTGAGCATGCAAAAATGTACGTATGCCTGTGACTACATGAAGGATGCTTGTAGCTGCAGTTATTTACAAACCAATGCTATGTCATGCATTATATCCGTGGCTACTCATGTAAGTTATAAGTGTACAATTTCTCTCCAATAACAATAGTAGTTTGAAGTGATTATTTCCAGGGTTCTTCGAAACTACATGTTGAAAGGTGTTTTCCAGTATTGATGGTGGTATTTATTTGTCATTCTACTGGGAAAGAACTGTGTCATTAGCAGTTGTAGGCGTAGAAAAGTTAATTCAGACTGTATTGGAGGACATTTGTTGTATATATTATTTTTGGAGAAAGGTGAAGAAATGGAGCAAAGTTGTAAGCCAGCATCTGACAATTCATTTACTTATTTGTCAGATTATGATTCTCCTTCTTCAGAGATTTATGAGGAAATTATTTATCATGAAACTGTGACAAACATTGATGTTGAGGATGTTGGGAAAGTATGGTACACGCATTGGCTAACTATCTGTTTCTGGTATCAACAAAGAACTTTGGGAGGAGTTTTTGAAAGTATAGCTAGCTGCAAGAGTTTTAACAGATATTTTTAGTTTTGAGTTCAGGTTATTTTATGTTTGGTAAAAGAAAACTAATAAAACATCTGAAGGAATATCACAAAGATACATTGGACGTTTATGTGGACACTTCTAAAGGAGTTTGTAAGGGGATTACCAAAGTAGACAAATTGCCAGGGTTAAAAACACAAATTGGGTCATTACGACCCGGGTGCAAAGGGATACCGGGCACCAGTAATGACACTGGTGCCCGTAATCCCTTTGCACCCTATTACGAGGTCCCTTTGCGGGTCCTTTCTTAATGCCTGGTTTTAGCAGGCGTTAAGAACGGTACCCACAAAGGGACTTCAGAGCTAATAATGGTACCGTAATTTACAGTACCATTATTAGCACCCTCCCCATTCCCATTGAGACCTATGGGGGCTCAAATGGGAATGGGGTTTGGTATTTTCAATGGGGACTTACCGGTCCCACAAAGGTCGGACTAGACCGGTAAATCCCCATTGAACCAGGGCAGACACGGTACCGGTAATGGTGCTAGTCATGGTGCTAATTGACTAGCACCATTACTGGTACCTTGTCCGCCCTGGTTCAATGGGTACTTACCGGTCCCCATTGAACCAGGCCCAAAGGCTCTATTAAGAGCCACCCATAGAACATGCATATTAACAGTGGTGAAAAAAATGAAAATCAGAAAAAAAATGTAAAACAACAAATGACAAAAAAGGTAGTAAATACAATCTCTTTGTTATATGTTCCATCCTTAATGTTCTTTTCCTAACAGTTCACCCCTCCTCTTTCCATACCCCAAAACAGCCCTTTTAATGGCCACACATAATGTCTATTCTAAAATAAATAGACATTACACAGCACAAACTGTTTAAATGGATTAATAATTGTTATATCATCAATTTAATGCAGTTTATGTCAGAAAAGTGCAACATATGCAATATTTTCCTATAACCACGGCTATAATGAATGACTATGGCCCTGTAAGCCTCTTTTATAGTGTTTTGTAGCCGCAGATATGAAATGATGGTTAAAAATATATATTTATATATATGTGTGTGATAGGTGGTACTTGAAATTCTATTTTGAGATGTATTGAGTGTAACAGTTTAACTCTAAACAATTTTTGAAAGTTTAAATAAACAAAGTTTTTTATACAAAATATTTACTTGGGGGTCTACTTTTTCTTTTAGTGTTTTCTCATGATATGTTTTCTTCATTAGCCCAATTGTTCACATAAGTGCTATCTATTTTTCTTTTTTTGTCTCTTTTGGATGATGAGGTGGAAGTGACGAAGGGTCAGATTGTAGTGACTTGCCCACTTCAATTAGAGGAGCAGGGGGGCATGACCTCTAGGGGGATACTGGAGATGTGTGGGGAAAGATAATGGAGATGTAGTAACACTGTGTATGAAAGACAGCAAGTGGAAATGCACTTTAAGCGTGTTTAAAATGATCAATATTATGGTGAATGGGCCATCTGTCCAGTTTGCACCAAACACATAGGTTAAGATATACAAAATGTGTTTGCATTTTCATTTGATAAATCCCAATATGCACGGTCCCGAAAACCCTTTTGGTATGTCAACAGTGGGAGTGAATTCAGAATTATTTGAGGAAGGTGCTCCAAATGCTTCAGAAAGGGGGACAATATTGTATGCAGATGATTTGCTGATTAAAAATGAGAATCTGAAGGATCATTTTAATGAGATTAAACATGTGCTTGGCCAGTTACAGAAGGCAGGAGCCAAAGTATCATTAGAGAAGGTACAATGGTGTGAGAAGAAAGTCAACTTCTCAGGTCATTAGGTGACTCAGAATGGGTTGAACCCACAAAAGAAAAAGGTGGAGGCGATACAGAAATGGAAAAATCCTACTAATTTAAAAGGATTGAGAAGCTTACTAGGGATGACAGAATATAACAGAACATGTATTCAGTAAAGTGGGTAGTTAATGAAGACAATGATGTTGTTTTGTTTCTTATTCTTTTTTTTTTCAAATGTGTTGCATATGAATCATTTGTATAAGCTTAGGGTTTTCAATTGTAAAGCCAAATGCTTAATAAAATATAAAAAAATAAAAATTGAGAATTTCACAAAGATGATTACTCAGCTTTAACCAGATTAATGAAGCTGGGTGTACCCTGGAAATGGGTTAAGAGCAGTGTGAAGCGGGGGCTAAGCTGAAAGAATGTCTCATGAAGGTGCCATGTTTGGCATATCCCATAAAGAATCAGGATTTCTTTGTAGAAATAGGGTTCACTGATCAGTGTATGTCAGCTGTGTTATATCAGAGGCATGATTTAGATCACAAAACTATTGCTTATGCGAGAAAGGCGCTATCTCAAGTTGAAACTAAATTCAGTTAATGTGAGAAAGCACTTCTGACCACTGTCTGGGCATTTCCGCCCCATCATTCAAGGGGAAAAAGTAATTATTGAAACAAATCACCAACCCCTACAGTTTCTGCCAAGTAAAAGAATTAGGTTGGGTAATTTGGCACAGTCTAGAATTACTTCCTGGACATTGGCACAACAGGGGTTCCTTGTGGAAGTAAAATATGGGCAGAATAAAAAGAACCCAGTTGCCCAATGGCTGGCAGATCTGCATGATTGCGCAGCTGAATGTATACCTGATGAAGCAGACTTAGAATTTGATTGCGTTTGAGCAATCTCCACATAAAGCTTTTAGTGAGAATGTGTGTACATATCTGACAACAGTGTATGTTGATCGCTGCGCATAACATGTGGAAAATAATGTGGAAAAACAGCCCATAGAACGTAGGCGCCGTCACACGCTACGTTGTATTTACTCAGTGGTTCCCGTGGGAAGCTATCCAGCGTTCAGAACAGCCCACGACGCGACAGTAGGTTACAGGTACGACATTTCCCCCTGCATGAGATTTACTGTATGACATATCATTCGTCTGCGATATTGTAGACAGTGTTTTCATATCTCCTTTGTTTTGGCACTGTGTTTGTCATGCTTTTTAGGGCATTACAGACCCACTAGCTGATACAGCAGGACTTCCCTATGCGCCTGAGCGTGTGCTAGGTTGTGGATCCAGCAGGTAGGACCGCTAAAGCTCTGCATGCATTTGAGTCACCAGCATGCTTTTGTAAAACATCCACCCCTGCAACTTGGTGTCCAATGGCCTTTACTTACTGACACCGTTTCACACGCATGATACAGCCCAAAGGGACTTATTGACCATCACCCCTCCCACACAGAGTTGGACAGTGGGAAGACAACCTCTTGGCACCTTGCCCTTGCACATCATTTCTTCCCTCCCCATTCACTCCCATCCTTTGTCCTGTGTACTCCCCAAGCTGGATATCGGATTAGGCGCACTTTCCATGCAATTTGGTGGATAGGCACATCTGGTGCCCAGTTTTTAACTATGAGAGTCATTCCACTTCTATAGTAAACAGTGTTTATACACTAGCTGATATATGTGAAGGCACACTGAGTGATGGGTCAACTGATACCCATCGCCTTGCTTTGTTGCCTTACAGGGGAGGCAGTTGTTCACCCTTGGTGCCTAAAGGTTTTGGAACCTGGATACTGGAATTCAGTTCCTTCCTACAAATACGGTCCTGAAGAAGGTGGCCTAAATCGTATCGCCATCGAAAGCAGTCAACCACGAGGGCTCTTGTGATCCAGCAGATGTCCAGATAGATGAAAGATGGACACTATATAGACTAATTTCCGTTTACTCTCACGCAGAGTGAACTTTTTACATGATGGACTACAATGCCCATTTTTAGATAATTGATTTAGTGGACCACAGCGATCATACCTGATGATTGCAATACCCAAGGGTGGATTAAAATACACAATCCTCCAGGTTACAAAAGCTGATGCAGCACATTATTTGAGCAGCCCTCTGGCAGAATCTAATACCCAGTTCTGCTAGCACATAGATAGCTGATCAGTTGTGGTCTTATCTAGTGTTAATGTGTGTTCTTTGAAATGTATTTGAATGCCACAATTGTTAGCGCTGAGGGAAAGATCTTCTTAAACTATCCCTATTAGATAGGCGTTCCACCACATGCTACCTGGGCCAGATACTCCTGTCAGGGACAGGGTGTTCTTCCCTTAGGGACAGCTAGTACACGGTTTTACCATCAACTGAGTGTATACTTACAATTGATAAGCGCACTGTAATAATTTGTTCTCCCGAAGAACCGTTGTTTTTGTGTTAACACAGAATAAAAAGAGCCCAGTTGCCCAAGAGCTGGCGGATCTGCATGATTGCGCAGCTAAATTTATAACTGATGAAGCAGAGATAGAATCTAATTTGATTGTGTTTGAACAATCTCCACATAAAGCTTTTAATGAGAATGTGTGCAAGCATCTGCCAACAGTGTATGTTGATCGGTGCACAGATCATATGGAAAATAATGTAGAAAAACAGTTTGTAGCAGGAATAGGAAATATCTTGTTTAAATTTGAGAACATTCCAAGAGTAAACATTAGAATTGGATCTAGGAGTAGTCAAGTAGCAGAGTTAGCTGCCATCTGTAATGCAGTTGCTACCACAGTTGAAAATAAACTCAAAGAGATCATTTTGGTGACCGATTCTGATTATGCGCTGAACAGTTTTGTGGAGTATTTACCTGGCTGGAAGGCAAAAGGTATGCTCACCTATAACAATACTACTCTTAAACATGGGGAAATGATCCAAGCCATAGACAAACTAGTGTCAGAAAATGACTGAACGGCACACTTGAGGAAAATCCATGGCCATTTAAAGACACCGGGTGAGGACAAAGAAGGAGATGACAAAGCAGATCAATTAGCCAAAATTGGAGCTGTAATGGGAGAGTTGTTTCCTGTTGAACACCTGCTTGGCGAAATACGGGTGGATGCAATCACACGCTCCAAATCTCCAAAAGAAATCGAACAACCTGTAGTGCAATGGTGTTATGATACCCCAGATGAGGATCTGATCAAAGCGCAAAAAGAAGACCCAATTTTAGGCCTATTTTATAATCATTTGGTGGATGCAGATCAAAATCCTACGTCTGAAAATGATTGCAAAGGAAAAGAAGAGTTGAGGGTACTGTTAAAAAACAAAAAAGAGAATTAGGTTACAAGATGGTTTGATGATTAGGGAATCTGTAACAGGTCAAATCCAATGGGTGGTGCCTCTGCCATTTCGGGGACTGATGTTACATCATGCACATGACGCGATAACTGCAGGACACAGGGGTTCACAAAAAACTTTGGAAATTTTAAAAGATTATGCTTATTGACCACATATGTCCCAAAATGTTTAACTATACACCAGAGGGTATTTAGTGTGTGCACAATTTCAGCCTGCTTCACCTATGCATAGAGTTCCATTAATGAAAAGAGGTTTGACCCTTCCATGATCTGATTTGCAAATCGACTATGTTGGGCCTGTAAAAAGATCAGCCAGGGGAAATAAATATTTATTAACAGTGGTTTGTCTGATGTCCAAGTGGGTGGAATGCATTCCTGCACCGGATTGCACTGCGCAACAGTATCCACGTTACTGGTAAATCATATATTTTCAAGATTTGGGTTACCCTAAAGGATAGAATCAGACCAGGGGGAAGTCATTTCACTAGCGCTTTGATGAGCAAGGTTTGGCAAATAGTAGGGGCCTCATTACGACCCCGGCGCTAAACCGTGGTGCTATTAGCACCATGGTCCATGCCGGGGTCCGCCATGGTGAATGGCGGAATTACCGCCTCATTCCAAGGTTTGGCGGGGCGGTAATTCCCCATTCACCATGGGCCCTTCCCCATTCCCATTTTTGCCCCATAGGGCTCAATGGGAATGGGGAAGGCGCTAAGTACGGCGCTGCAAATTGCGGCACCGTACTTAGCACCAAGGTCCCTTTGCGGCACCCTACTTTAACGCCTGCTGAAAGCAGGCGTTACGGTCGGGTCCCGCAAAGGGAACTCGTAATCAGGTGTTAAGGGTTTAACGGCACCGACACCTTTTACGGCGCCGTTAAACCCTTAACGCCAGGGTCGTAATGAGGCTCTAGGTGTGAAAAGGAAACTGCACATCTTATATCCACCTTCTTCTTCAGGTCGGGTAGAGAGAAACAATAGGTCTGTAGTAGACATACTAAAAAAATGTGTAGCTGAAGCTGGATCTAGTTGGGATCTTCGGCTGCTTTTAGTGTTGATGGCCATTTAATCGACACCCACTAAATCAACAAATCTGAGTCCTCATGAAATAGTGGCAGGGAGAAAGATGGTGCTGCCACAACATTTACTGTACAGGACGCATGAGCAAACAGTTGTGAATGCCTCCATGATTCATGAATATGTGGAAGAATTGTGGAAGCACTTACAACATGCATTTGCGTTTGAGAAGCGGAATCTGGAGAGGGCTTCTGATAGTGCAATATCATATTATGATAGGAAGACATCTATGGAAGAATACGAGGTAGGTGATCAGTTCTACAAGTACCATTTTGGGAAAAATAAACATAAAAACTCTAAGTATCTAGCAGCATGGCAAGGGCCATTTGAGATCATAGACAAGGTCTCCCCTGTAGTGTATAAAATAGTCAAAAAGGAAGGTGAAGTGACAACAGAGCAGTTTGTCCATGTACATCAGATTAAGCCTTGCCATCCGAAGCATGAGGTGAGAAGGCTTGAACAAGTTGAGGATAGTTGAGGGAAAATGCTGAGTACAGAGTAAAAATTGTAATGACAGGAGAATTAAGGTGTACATATGTGCATTTTAGTGAGATTGATGAGAAATTAAAAGGTTCAGTATGAAAAGTTATATTCTATAAAATGCATGTTGCCGGGAATGTTTTGGTTATGTGTTTTGAATTGTGTAACGATAAACTTGTTTTCAGGTGTTCCGATGTGACAGATCGGTATCCGGGCAGTCACCAGAAGAATAATAATGATCCCATTTTATTTTCAGACATTGCAGCAGAAGAGGGATAGAACATTGTGTTCTGCTAGGTAATTCATTTGTTTTGTTTCTTTTACTTTAGATGACTAATTCCTTGCCGCAGCAGGGACGTAACCTTGGAGCGCTGGACGCTTGGAGGATGCCACGGGATTGGAGGCCCTAAGAAAGCCCCTCAACCAAGAGAGGGGGGTGAAGATAAAGAGCCGGAGATGCCATAAAGATAACACCTGTGGAGGAGATTCCATGGAGTGCCGCACTGGAGGAGTTCTGCTGATGGCAGCATTGTGTGCAGTGCTAGTGCAAAAACGAATGGACAGGGCATTCCAGAGACATGGGGCCTCATTACGAGGTATGCCGGTAGCCATGCCGCTATTGGCGGCATGGCTGCCGGCAAAACCGCATCCGTGTCCGTGTCCTCGGAATGAGGACTTACCGGACCATTCCGAGTTCGGATGGCCCGGTAATTCCTCACTCGAGGACACGGACACGGTTCATCCCCATTCCCATTCCAGCCCCCATAGGGCTGAATGGGAATGGGAGAGGGAGCAAACAACGGGCCATAACGAGATGGCCCGTTGTTTGCTCCCTCTTCCCCTCGCGGGACCCGGTATGCACGCCTGGTTTTCCCAGGCGTGCTTAACGTGTCCCGCGAGGGGACCTCGTAATGTGGCGGAACGGGTTGAACGGCGCTGCAGCCTTTTACGGCGCCGTTTAACCCGTTCCACCAGGGTCGTAATGAGGCCCATGGTCCTGTATATTCTGGGTACCAGGAAATAAAATGACATAATCCTCACTTTTATTTTATTTTCCATTTATTGCATGTGGAACATATAGCGGGGCTGTACTCCACGACAATGGAGATAGGACTAGTGAAAGATGATGAGATTTTTGTTTTGAAATGTTGCTTGTTCCATAAAGCTGGGATATGTAGATAAGTAGTGAGCCTGCAAGTTAAGGCATGTTTTTATTTGGACATTTCATTTATTTCAAATATGGATAATTCAATGGGGAAGGAGAGATGCTCTGTGGTGTACACATTCTGAGATGGTTTTTGTTTCTCCTGCAGTGATATCTCAGGTGATCACAGCAGGAGAAAAAGGAGGGAGATATGCAGGGGGATACTGGAGATGTGTAGGGAAAGATAATGTAGATGTAGTAACACTGTATATGAATGTCAGCTAGTGGAAATGCACTTTAAGCATGTTTAAAATGATCCATTTTATGGTGAATGGGCCATTTGTCCAGTTTCCACTGAATACATATGTTAACCTAAATTAATCAACTAACACTTTCCCATCAAATAACACTGCCCGGTAATTAATCATTTGCCCTTTAACAAAGCAATGCAAAATGCTCCAGACAACAGATTCTGTTTTTGTTCAGTGGACGTTTAAACGTGCAGATAGAATGCATTGGCTGTGGTTTCATTCAGAAGGCACTATTGTGCGCTCCAGGAAGCAATTGATACAAACATACGTGCGAGGTGGTGTTTGGTGAGAACAAATACCATGCTTCTAGAAAAATCAGCTGGGGTGACATGAGACATCTGGAGAAAAGGCAGGAGGTTGTTTGAGTAACACAGCTAATAGATAAATGTAGGAGGCAGAAGAGGTGGGTCAATCAGTCTTCTTCTTTCTATCCAGCGGAGAACCAGAGAGTGGCAGACAGAGAGCAGAGCCAGGCAGTCCAGGCCTTTATATGTAGCTGGGGCTGTGAGCTGACCCTTGTGGGTGATGAGAGTTGTGTGGAATTCTTGAAACTTCCACTTGCAGCTAATCCACTTCAGAGAGGGGGCTTTCCTGTTAATAGCACAGATGTTTCACAGTTGAATGTAAGTATCTGTGAAATTGAGGAGCGTGCAGAGAACAGTGTTTATCTTTTCTGTCCGTAAGTCAGGATTAGGCTGTTATTTTTTAACAGAGTTTTTTATTTCTCTCGCATTTGTAATTGAGAAAGACTGAAGTGTAACGGAGAAAGAAAAAGTTGCCATGCTGCTGTGCTATTTGCTTTTGTCTTTTCTTTTAGATGGTGCATTCTGTCTACTGTCTTGGGGTTCAAGGTCTGGGTAAGAAATGAAAAGTGAATGTTTTATCATGAACACAGGCTGGTTATGTATCTAATGCAGAAGTGTTAATTTCTAGTAATGTGTGTACCGCATAACGTGTTTTCAAATAATAGCGCATATAAAAAGAAAAGCATTTTTAAAACTGAATCAGTGGGGTTGCGTTTTCTGTGCCTATGTGAATTTATTGACAAAGAGGGGAAGTCACAGGGAAGTGCCCCAGTGTATCAAAAGCGGTAAAACATTTTACCACATGTGGTAAACTTGGAGGGAAAGTTTGGGAACCAGCTAGCAAGTTAGAAAATGTATGCTGCATGGGTGGCTTGGGAATCATTGCTCATAATAAAGAGTGTGTTATGAACAATTCATCAAATACGGTAGTCCAGTTTCCTAGATAAGTGACTGGAATGCCAGTTAGTGCTGTTGTGTCCCTGCAAATGCATAGTCCTATATCTTGTGCTTACAGTTAACCCTAAACAGAATACAAGGTTCAGAGGGGAGTTGTGTCACTTCATATAAGGCATCACCATAAACATGCTGCACTACCATGTTACCACTATTTTACCACTATTTTTACCATGATATTACAATACCACCCTAATTATGTAATAGCCCTCTGACAAAATCCCTAACAGACCTCACATAGTACAGGCACCGCACCACCATAAAGAGTCTGCAGAGACAACTGGGGTGTCCCCCGACAATAAGCCACAACTGTATTCCAATGATCCCTGCACCTCTGCCCCCTCCTGGATCACCCAGCATTATCCCCACTGATGGAACAACTGAGGTATCTTTAACAGAATATAAACATAGCCTCGTATTAGCAGAACTATCTGTCCTAAAGAAGCTGCTTTTGCTGATCCCACAAGATCACAGAACTGAAGGTATTATGGTGGTGGTCTGATTGAGCATGGGGGGCGCACAAGGGTCCACCAGATACCAGTGGAGAATGCCCTTAGTGACCCATTGCACCACCCAAAACAGCCAAATACCACCAGTAAAATCATAGACCATATAATCGACAAGCCTGAGATGGGACCTTTGATACCGTCTAACCTGGGCTTGTATGCACAAACCCCAAACCACCAGAATAAAAATGTCTTATCACCACAGCGGACAACAAGCGGGCCTGCAGACAGGGGGCTAACATTACACATATGAATGGCAAGTAAAGCAAAGGGGCAGCCTTTGTAGAATCTAAACTTGTCTACCCTGAAATTAACCATCAGGGCTCCAGATTACAGTATGGGCAAGGAGTGGAGTCCAGAAATACAAGACGTTCACACAAAGGGGGGGTTGATATTTCTGCATGGAGTACCCAAAGTTGGCACTGCCCTCTGTGAAACCTGGGAATCACTAATCAATAAGTGAACTTATTGTTTCAGAATGGTATATGGCTGCTCATCCTTAATTCGGAATGATATAAACTGCCCAAGACTACATCATGATGGGGGGCTTGGGGGGGTACCTCCGACACCATACGCATCAAGATGAGGGAAAAAACAATGGGCAAAGGAATGCTGGGAATTGGATGGAGACATTGCATACCAGCTAATAGCAAGATTGTAATCAGCACCTCTTCCAACCATTATAATTCTCACCCCATGGGGTCTAGGACACAATAATCATTGCTTTCCAGACCTTATACAATCCCACTGGAGAAAATATCCTGGGGAGCCAACAATGAAAAGGGAAGCCTGATCAATGGATGAAAGGATAAAACCAGAGTTAGGGGTTGCTGGTATCACCAAAAGGACCACCACCACCACTCAGGACACTGAAGCGACCACTGCCACAACTGCCCCACCCATCCAGGCAGCACAACCTGCTATGGTCAACACTGCTGCTGCACCCATCAAGGCAGCACTACCTGCTGTGGTCACCACTGCTTCTGCACCCATCCAGGAAGCACAACCTGCTGTGGTCACCACTGCTACTGCACCTGTCCAGGCAGAACAACCTGCTGTGGCCATCACTGCTGCTGCACCCATCCAGGAAACACAACCTGCTGTGGTCACCACAGCTGCTGCACTCATCTAGGCAGCACAACCGCTGTGGTTACCACTACTGCTGCACCCATCCAGGCAGCATCACCTTCTGTGGTCCCCACTGCTGCTGCACAAATCCAGGCAGCACAACCTGCTGTGGTCATCACTGCTGCTGCACCCATCCAGGCAGCACAACCTGCTGTGGTTACCACTGCTGCAGCACCCATCCAGGCAGCACAACCTGCTGTGGTCACCACTGCTGCTGCACCCAGGCAGCACTACCTGCAGTGCCACTATTTCGCACAAGCCAAGCAGCAGGAGGAAGGACACCCCCATCACAGCAGCCATATGCACGTGACCAGGATTCCAGTGCAGAGGACACAGCCGACAATGCTGGAGACACCACAGGAGAAACCAGCGACCACACAAAGTATGAGTGGGCTGAATTCAGCCCAATTAACCTCACAAGCCCACAAAGCTCACCCTTCCCACATCTCAAGGAAATGGACAGCCGTCTGCACCGTATTGAGGAATGGCAGGATGGCTTAACTGCCCTAGTGCAGCAGCACCTTGAAGAGGCCTAGATGATGTGGGAAACTGTGCAGGCCACTGGCCATTGCACTGAACGTGCCCTTGAAAGAGCTACAACTGCCATCTTACTGATGACCTGGAGTGTCAACGAGGGGAAAACCATAATGTCCTCCATTACAGAGACCATGGCAATGTCTCTTCAGGTGTCCCTGGATAGACGTGCCAGTGAGCCAACACACACCCCATCCACCAACTCCATGCCCGCAAGTTCTGTCCATAGCAGCCCAATGCAGAGGTTGATGCGTCTGTCAGCCACACAGTAGCACGCCTGGTGGCAAGTGGGCCCGTAAATAGGCCATCGACAAACATGTGGCCTGGGTGTGTCTTTTGCAGGGAGTACATGACACAAGTTGGGGAGGTGGGGTGGGGAGGGATAGTTGGGGAGGGATAGTTGGGGAAGGGGAGTAGGGAAGGATAATTGGGGGGGGTGTTGGTCCATCTGTCATTGCATAATATTCATTACATTACACTTGGTGTTGCATAGAAATCATGACTGGACATTCATTTTTTGTGTGAGTGAGTGTTTTATTCCCTGTACAGTGCAGATGGTGTTTGCTGTCCTAGGCCATGTGTCTGTGTGATGTGCTCAGAAATAGTGGATAAACAGTGCATCACATGCATCACAACCATCCATGGCATCCCTACGATGAGGCCATGGCAGTACGTCCTCACTGTCATTCTCATCCTCCACCTCTGCTGGGTGCCTGTTCATGTTCGGGGAATTGGTATGTTGCGCCTGATACACATGTTGTGCAACATGGCACAGCCCAAGACTATCTTGCCCACCTTCACGGAGCTGTACATGAGTGCACCCCCAGATCTGCTCAAGCAGCAGAACCTTGTCTTTAACAACCCAAATGTCTGCTTGATTGTGCACCATGTCCTGATATGAGTACGGTTGTAGCCCTGTTCTTGCTGGTTCTGTGGTTGCCTGACAGGGTCATCAGCCATGACATCAAGGGGTATTCCGCATCACCTGCATGGGAGGAATTGAAAGGGGGCAGAATCATTGTGGTGCCAGTGTCATGTTAGTAAAGTCTGTTTGTTGGTCGTTGTCACATGGTATTGGCACAAGACGTAGCATATAGCACAGTTGACCGTATTAGCCGGCACATTGTCAATGTTAATTGCGGATTCAAATTTCTACGGATGGTTAGACATTTACTCTGTGATCTGCTTGCTTGCATGTGCATAGGTACATGTAAATGGCATGAAATGGTGGAACTGGTAATTTTGCTGGTCCGAATACAAGGGTGCCAGTGGGCTTACCAGGAGCCTTGTTTCCGGACCGGCAAAATACAATTCTGCCTGTCACAGCCGCTTCGTCCGACAGGTCTGACCCGGCTGGGTGAAGTGTACCCTGTAGGCAGACTTGTCACAGATGCACCAGCAACATTGTTGGCAGTGATGGTGATTCTGAGTCCACATTCGCATGGAATGCAATGTCACTCCACAGGAATGATGACTTTCATTTTCCAGCACATGCCTTGGTGGGCTGCCGGGACTTGTACTGTCCCAGTGGCACTGGGAATTCAGGTGCCAGAAACAGAATAATGTGTTTGGCGTCACACCGCCAGTAACACCGGCGGGTTACCGCCAACCTGGTGATGAGGCCCTTGTTCGATTTCCCCATGATGACACTCATTCATTGCTGGCCAGTCTAATTGCTAATTGTGGAGGAGAATGTAGATGCACACACCTAACGTATTCAAAATCTTTAAGAAATGAGTGTAGATAGTTTTATGTAATCTTTTAAGGTGCGGGGGAGGAAAAGTAACCCTGGCACAGCATCACAAATACCTATCCGTACTGAGAAAAACGAGGATCCAAAGGTAGGAGCCCTCCCGTCCCCTGCACACTATTGGTATCCCGTATAATAACGGTTAAGAATAAATCTAAAATAAAGCATAGATATATGGTGATTTGAATATTTAATCATATAATTTCAAGACAAACAAATGCTTCAAATTTAAGAGTTCAATGGTTAAAGACTATTTAATTTGAAGAAATATACATCAATAAATCTTTCGATGCTGAGACCAAAACCAAATGTCAAATAATATACAATATACAAAATGTTTGGGACCATGTGGACCCAGTGCGTATATAATCACAACTCAAGTAAAAAATGGCTGACGCGTTTCGGGATCCTGTCCCTTCTTCTAGAGCCAAGTGAATTGTAAACTGTAAGGAAAATTAAATGAAAAAAGCGCATTTCAGGTTTTTTGACTAGTAAATACTCCTAAACAAAAGCGAACACAAAGCGTGCATAAAGGCAAAGGCAAAACCCATTAATTGTGGAATGATCCATTAAAATTCCTATAGTTTTAAAGAACCAAAATATAGATCATATGTATTAAACCGGTTACATATTCTTCCAAAAGCACCTACCCCCCAAGGGGGAGTTGGCAATGTGACCAATAAATAATCCTCACAGTCAATTAGTCTGAATTATAGCTGAGATGAGGTGAACAAACATATTAATTATCTACATGAAAACATCACAGAAGATGCCCAGATGTTGTTACAGGACACGGATTAGAGAGCACAGGTAGAGACTAACATACCTTTAAATAGTGTTCTCGGAAAGAAAAAGTGACAGCCTCAAGGGCGTGATGTGCGGGTGTCGGTCCTCAAAATTCAGGACGAATAAACAACTTCCCTGTCAGGGCGGTAATCTAAATGTGTAAAGAACAATCATATGATATAATAATAACGTCTGAACTGATTGAAACAGAATGTCACTTACAGACTCAAATAAATAGGTGTATGTTCTGAGACATATTCAAAAATGCTAATAGATAGCCTGAGAAAGCAAGCTAATTGAACTCAGAGAGTAAATGTAAAGGCATACCTCTCACTACATATGCAGTCAAGTCCAAGATAGTTAAATGCTCTTAAACATGCTGCAGGCTGAAGATGGTGCCCAGTAGTAGTTAAGTCCTCAGGATGCAATGGGTTTCTCAAGTGTTCTAAAGAACGAATCCTACAAAAAAATAAATTATCTAGTTATCTATTGTCCAAAGTACTAATGAATATAGTAGTATTATAAAAGCAGCTGACCTATGGATAAGCGCTACATGGAAAGTTCTAATGCTTACCCACGGCTTAGATACATGTAGACCAAAATATTAGCAATCCGGAATTCGCAGTGTAAGCAGCTTGAAGGCTGCGTCTGAAAATCACGCTCGCGTTTTGACACTTCTTGTAATACACAGGCTAAAGGCTCCGGCCGCGTGTAGAAAGCTGCGGGCGGAGCGTGCCTCTCAAGGGTTAAGGTGGGCTATGCTGTCGCTAGGGAAGCCGACCCAGACTGCGGACTGGTATCTAGGGGGCTGCTTGCAACGATCACGCTCGAATGGGCAACATAGATGACGGACTATGTGCTCTAATCTGAGAACAAACAGGTTATACAGGAATCGATATGGTGCATGGGCGCCATCATGGAATGGAGTTTGATAACACTACTGCTTATGTACCTAGTGTAATGAGATGTAGCCAACATTAATGAAGATATTGGAAAATAGGACGTTTCATGGTAGCAATGTTAAATGATGAGTCAAGTGCAATGGTGCTGTATATAGAGCAAAATTTGTGATATTCCGCTGCTGACGAATGTCACAAAAAATGGGTTTAAAAAGGGACCAAATAAAGATATAAACAACTAATAAAGATTATAGAGTGGTCACAGTGGCAGGCGGTGCTGGGTAGGTGGCAGGTCATGATATCCTTAATATATTGATATTAACATTCCTACACCAGTTAACGTTCCTTACCAATTAGTGGTGCTCTAAATGAATAACCAGATGAGTAGTAAATCTTACATATAAACTATGACAATATTCTGCTTGACCTCCCATTGATTCAGCGGGCCGGTTGACAAATCCCAGATTTGTCAATGTTTAACAGGTATTCCACTATACATTAATATCAACTTCAAGTACACTGCCACAGGTGGATGATGCCAGTGCGAGCTACATGCAGATGTGAACACATACAGTGAGACAATGTTATTGTCATATTGCTAATTTCATCCATGATGGGAGTGATGCTTGCATTGAAATACCATCCTAGTACTTGGAATTGCTGACATGTTCCCTTGCCCAGCAGCAGTCACAGGAGCAATTGTCTGTTAACGTGCACACATTTTAACTTGCATTCATTTATGTAATGGCTACGTGTGTGCCGTGAAAATTGTATTTTTCTTTTTGAAATGCAGCATGGAGGTGGTTGCAAATCATCTATGATTCATGCAAACTGAATAATGTGGATTTATACACAAACAAGTATGAATCATGGTTTTTGTTTTATTGGAAAGGAGATGGCAGTATAATGATTGGCATGCAGGCAATAGCCTTGATCCCTATGCAAGGTGGGAGGGTGGTTTGTAATCACTTTTCCATCTTCAATTCACACCCACCTTCCCCCATATACCCCTATGCCTACGCCACCTTCTACTTAGCCCATTGTGTGTGTCAATTTGTGTTCCGTTTGCATGTTGTACAATGGTCATCTCACCCATTCATTAATATGTGCTACATTTTTGTTTGCATTCATGTCACATGCATATGGGTATGTGCACTTGTAATAGGCAGGTGAACTGGCTACATGCTGTGGGATACACTGGTGGTTTTGGAGGTGGGTTGCATTGGTATGACTTGTCTGTGCTGCAGCTGGTGGGGGTTATGCACAGTGTGTTTTTGCAGGGGTATGTGGCATTACTGTGATGCATTCTGGTACCTGTAGTGCATTTGGTGTGCCTGTCCAGCTTTGCAGTTATAATGCTTGGTTGTTCTCCGTCTGGCCATTTCATACATCTGAGTCATGCCCTTCAACTCATGCATGCAATTTGTGTGTATGACATTGCATTACACACATACACCGGTGACAGTTATCTACCCCCTCCATTCCACAGTGCACATGCATTGGTTATTCAACTCACCCAACAGCCAGGTACGCTCCCTGTTATGACATGCCATGTCCCCTGACCGTGTGGAGTTCTTCAGCACCATAAAATCTTGTGTCGATTCTGGCATCACACACCATCTGCACATGGATTTATTTATTTATTTTAATACTTAATAAGGCACTACATGCCTATGGGCCACAGCGCACACAAAACGAGACCGGAATGAAAGACAGCAGAGAAATAGAAACTATGGAGACCAGAAAATGAGCGGAAGAGAGCAATTAGTCAACTGATTTGAAGAGTGTGGTTTTTACATTACTCTTAAATGTTGTCAATGATTGAGACAATTTGATAGAAAGGGACAGGGCATTCCATAGAACTTGGCTATTGCTAATAGTTCAACATATGTTCGTACTTTAACCGAACATTGCACTATTGCAGCTCAACTACATTAACACATGATTGACCGCACCAGAATTCTCTTCGACACAAGGTACCCAGGCTTGTCCTAAAAGCAGTTCTATATATGACTATCAAATTAAACTCTATAGTTTTCGTCATTCTTAATTTAGTCAATGTTATCACATTGGTTGGATTAATGAAAGTGCTGTCGCCTTGTTTCCATTCCTTCTCTCTCTTATATATTTTATCTTCTTCTTATGATGAAACAACTCAATTGATCTTTGGTTTCTTTCGAATCTGCAACGCATCAAATCCACGATATTTACAACTTCTTGATTTATATGAATATTGGTTACGAACTCACAATTGCGTGTACTCATGCACTCATGCTGTTTGGTTTATTTTAAAATTGAAAATGTGTTTTGTCAAATAACATCCTTTACATAATTGTGCCAATCAATTGGGGGATTACCTCTTCATTTGGTTTTGTTACACCGCCTACCCCATTTGGATTCAATTGCTCTTATGATGCCATTTATAATTAACTCTATTGCCACTATGAAAAATATTTTTCTTTTAATTAATTTTTCTTTTGTGCCATAGTTTTGTTTTTTGTTGGATTAACTTTATATTTAATATATATCAGCCTCAGAGGAAGAGCAAGGACTGCTCGAAACACGTGTCAGGCTGTACACCATCTCATTAAATAAATCTACTCTTTGTGTTGGCGCAGCGAGACTGGAAAACGTTCTTTAAGTTGTTATTACCGCGGTGTATTTGGGCAACGTACCCACAACTCCCAGCCACCTGCTGACTCCTGAGTGTTCATTGCATTGTGCAAGTGCAGTGTTCCGATCGGCTTCTTTGCCCACTCCCCCTTTTTCAGTAATATAGATGTTAAACAACAATGGAGATAAACATGATCCCTGCGGTAGGCCACATGTAAGAGAGGTGGGATTAGCTTGAGCCCTTTCAGCGGCCACTCTAGATGTTCTAGGACCAAGAAAGGACACGATCCACTGGGCAGCATTTTCTGAACAGTTGGAAATAGTTAACAGTCTGTTATGTAATAGATTGTGATCAATAATATCAAATTTCACAGAGAGATCTAATAGCAGAAGTAGGGCTCAGTGACTTCTCTCTATAAGTCCCAAGATATTGGACTTAACATCCAGGAGAGCTGTCTCCGTTCCATGCTGGGATCTGAAAAAAGATTGGTAAATGTTAAGGAGTTTATTTTCTTCAATACATTTCTTGAACTGCAAGTAAGCCACTCTTTCCAAGATCTTTAGAAAATATGGGACATTAGTGATTGGTCTCTAATTCTTGGGAGCCGCAGGGTCAAGTGAGTCCTTTTTCAGAAGAGGAGTAACCCAGATATCCTTCAGGGCAGCAGGTACAATGCCTGTCTCGAATTAGGAGTTAATCATTTTGGTGATCCACAGGATAAAGGGAACCTTTCAAGAGGTCACTGGGGCATGAGGCCCCCAGACAGGATGTGGACTTCATGTTGGTAACAATCTATAAAACCTCACTTTCAGAGCAGCTATGAAAGTCAAATTTAGGGTGGGTTGCTGGATTGACCAAATGTGTGCTGTCTACATTAATACAGTCATTGTTAGTTTCCAGGCTAGCCAATTGGTTAGATATGTTTAGGCAGTGTTCCAGCGATTTTATTCACAAATTCATCCTGAATCGATTGACACCATATGGAATCTTTAGAGCCATGGGGATAGCAGATGTATGACTTTCAAATTCTTTAAGAATTTTAAATAGGTCCCTTGAGTTTGACTTGGCATTGTCAATGCGTACATTATATGTTTTCCTTTTAGATTCAATTATGGTGTGTTTATACGTTTGTACCGATTTTTTTATATTTCTCCAAGGTATTCGGGCAATGTTTCTTCCTCCATTCACATTCATGTGCTTTTTTTATTCTTCTTGCCTCCACAATATCATCATTAAACCAAGTTTTTTTAATGGTCTCTGCTTTTACCATCTTTGTTTTTTCAGGAGCCAGGATATTGATAGTGCCGTTATTGGCAGATGATAAGTGAGAGACCAGAACAGAGGTTTTCACAAATAGAGGCTTCAATATGACCTAGTGCGGTAGAGAGAGGGCAGTAGAAGGCAGTGGCTGAGATGTTTTTAATGTTCCTGCAGATAATCTCTGATCTAGCATTAGTATCCAGTCTCGGGGGAGAATTAGGAACCGTAATAGTAGTATTTACAAACAAATGATCCGGCCATGGGCATAATTGTTGCTAATGGCAGAGCTACATCGAGGGAGTGGGACAGTTTCCTGTTCCTGTAGACTGCCTCAATGGCATGTCTGGACACCAGCTCCACATGTGTGCAGTCCAATGCACCAATCACTTTGGGCATGCCTGCCAGGGAATGGAACACAACGTTGGTGGCATTAACCTGGTCAAGTGTTCTGGGTAGGGCAATGTAGTCGGACACGTTCCACAGAAGGGCATCCTGGGCCTGCAAAAGGACCCTTGAAAAATAGGGTTGGGATAGCCTGTGCAGCTCACCCACAGTGTGTTGGTAGGTGCCGGTTGCCAGGAAATGTAGCACAGTCACTACCTTGGCAGTACGGATGTGGATGAGGCTGACAATGTAGTCATGGATCAGATCGACTATGGAGGTGATGGTGTCCCTGTTTAGCTGGTAGAGGGTGTGGATCTGTGTTTGGGTGAGGTTGAAAGGTGTGGCCTTATGCGGGGTATGGGTGGCTACCTGTGGGGTGCTCCCTCTTAAGCCATTGTTATTCTACATGGCCATGATGATCCTCCTTCTACTCCTGCTCCTCCGCCGCTTCCTCTGCCTCTCTGCCCCTTCCAGTTGTATCCCTGCATGCAGGGCCTCCAGCTCCATTACTACTACTGCAGCTTCAAGCATGGTTGTGTTCGAAGGGATGTGGGATGTGGGAGTGGTCCTTTTGTGCATTCACAGTGCTTATTGAGTAAGCTGGGCTGATTTTCACCACCTGTGGCCTGTTCCTGTGCCCCTGACACTGTTTAATGCCTGGTCCACGATGCTGGTGTGTCCAGCGCGGTTGGCACAATGCCACCACCACCTTTATGGCAGTGTTTCCGTGAAGTCGCTACTCGGAATGTGTCCATGCCACTGCCGTGCTGGAGTTTCAGTCATGGCCTACGGGGCATTCCGCAGATTTTGTTCACTGTGCTGCCGGATACGGTAGCACCTTGGATGTCACTTGCTGTGACAGTGTTGGCAGCATCACGACTCGTAGTATGCAGGTCCTGAAATAGGGTGCCAGTTCGGTGCGACCAGCACCACTATTTCCGGTCCTGCATACTTGTAATGAGGCCCAAGGTTGCAACATAGAATCAATCAGTGCAATAGAAATTTTAATAGTAGCTAGTTAATATCCCAAGAAATTGGTAAAAAAAGCATTCTGCAATCTCTATTTCTGTTTTATTATGTAAACCACTATGCGGGTCATTACGAGGTTGGAGGTATAAAACTGTTTTTACTGGCATGGAGCTAATACCGTGTCCATGTAGGAAAGAGGCCGCTAACAGTGGCGTATTTCGAGTTTGTGTGCACGACCGTAGCAACATGGCGGTATCGACAGTACCGGCATGGTGTTAAAGTCCCAAAAAAGCCCCTTAGCGGCATCATCGAAGCGCAGATAGCACTACCGCCGCCGTCTACCTCTAAATAATGGGCCCGGCATCAATGGATACGGCATTAGCGGGAACCGCTATTAACGGTCACCGCTATTAAGCGGAACCGGAAGTAACGTCATTGTGCCGGAAAGAGCATGGCGACCATCTTTTAAAACACAATCCATTGCCATCCTCACTACACAGCACCTGGAGACTCATTCAGACAGCAGAAAAACATCATCAACACAAGCATCATGCCAAAGGCAGTGAAAAAAGGGGCATCCCATCAGCGTAAAGAGCACTTCACGGAGGACAAGCTCACAATGCTAGCAGACACGCTGGCAGAAAATGCTGAGCTTGTCTTTGCGGATAACCTCAAGAAAGAAGCTCAGTTCAAGAAAAAAGAGATCTGGCAACTAGTTGCCCAGAAAGTGAGTTCAGTTGGGAACACACCCCGCACAGTGAAGGACGTGCGCAAAAGATGGGATGAGCTGCGCCTTGGAGTCCGAAAGATCATGTCGGCCAACCGGAGCCAGGGCTTGGCTACTGGCGGTGGGCCTAGCTCCCCAATCAAACTAAGCTGCTGGGAGGAAACCTGCACCAGCACTATTGGCATTGAGGCGATTGAAGGTGTGGGCGACATGGAACGTGGCGCCACCTCATCGGCAATTGGAGGTGAGTGTCCTAAGAAAACACTGTAATGCAAAGTATGATGATAGTCCAGCAATTTGACCGTGCCATGAGGCAATGCATGGCCCATTACAGACAGGACACATCCCAGCCTAGATGCCGTCCTCAGCACTGACACATCCACATGCATGCATCATGCCAATGCCATACCTGAGACACACCCCACAAACATGGAAATGGCATTAGTCACACTGCACACAGTCCACAACAGAAATGCATGTCACACAGCATACACCACCTCAAACATGTGTGACCCTGACGTATACCTGCATGCTCCCCCCATATAGCAAGCAACCTGATAGTCAAAACTCCAATACCTAATCCCCTCTAATGTGTAGAACAGCAATAATACCAATGTATGCATGATGCTTGTAGAACCATCACTGATGCCATCCCTCTCTCGGTCCCCCACAGGCTCAGATCCTGACAGCGAGGCCCGGAAGAAGGCCAGGGGCAGGGAAGAAGGCAACAGGCCTTCAACATCAAAATGGCCAGGCAAGCCACGACTGCCACTGAAGGGGAAGGCACCAGAGGATGCCACATCACTGGTGCAGCCAAGGGCCACTGCTACAGAAACAGTCCCCACAACATCTGTGTCCCCTGCACAGGAGCTAGTGGCCGATGGGGCCCTTTCAGCTGCCAACAGCTCTGTTGGGCAGGCGGCAGCCACGGCACCCCAGACCGACGAGGATGTGCAGAGCCAAAGCCAGGTGTGTGTCCCTGTGGAGGATGACTCATTTGACTTACCTGCCACACCCAGTCCCTCACCATCACCCCACATCACACCATTGTACTCCACCAATGACAACAGACAGGAGCAGCCTGGAGGGGAGCCAGGGCAAGGGAGCATGAGCCCCACAGAGGAGCCACACGATTTTGGTAATTTACCACATGCAGCATCCACCTCCACTGGTGTCCTGGATGGGGTGCAGCAAATGGCACATACGGTGCAGTGCCAGGAGGAGTTGACAAGCCTAGTCAGGCAGTTTGTAATGGATGGTGCCCAGGCAAGGCAGAAGGGGCGGGACAACACTGCGTCCCTGAGACAGGACATTGAGGCCAGCACTACTCGTATCTGCGAGGAGGTGTCTGCGCTGAGGCAGGTCCTTTCCCGCATAGCGGATTCCTTGGAGGCAGAGCGTCCTGCCCCGAGACTGGAGCAAGTGAGCTCGGCATCATCATCGAGCTCCACTCAGACCAGCCCCCTTCGCAGGTCTGAGCGCACCTTGCGGCGTTCAGACATGCCACCACCAGATGCGGGAAGTAGACACAAGTAGATGGGGCAGCCGGATAATGGCAATTGATGCAGAAACCTACAGCATTTGCTTGGACACCATGTGTGGGGGAGTTGCGGGGGGAGGGGGAGAGAGTGTGTGTGGGGGAGTTGTGGGGGGATCAAAGGGGGAGAGGTTGTGTCGGGGAGTTGTGGGGGGGAGGGAGGAGAGGGTGTGTTTGAGGTGGAGGGTATGAGCACTGTTCCTTATTTTACTGTTTAATACACCCGTTGTGTACCAGAAAAAACACTTGAGTAGACATGCATTATTGTATATGTGTCATTTATTGGTCTACTGTGCATAGTGTATATGTACTTCCACAACCAGTGCCCTCAGTCCCACTTTCATGGCACCCTCTGCACCCATGTGTCTTAGAAATATTGGCCAATCACAGACTGGCGCACAGCACGTCCCTCCTGTGCATCTGCACAACGATGATGTGCGCCCACCTCTTCTTCTTCCTCTTCATCATCACCTGGTGGTTGCAGTGCAATGTCAGGGGGCAGGGGCACATTCCATCCGATACATATGTTGTGCAGCATGACACATGCCATGATGATCTTGGCCACCTTCTCATGCCTGTAGCGAAGTGCTCCACCCGACCGCTGAGGCAGCAAAAACATGCCTTCAACAGGCCAAAGGTCTGCTCGATGACCACATGGGTACGGGTATGGGAACGCGTGTAGTCCTCTTTGTGCCTATTCTGCTTGTTCCAGACAGGGTTGAGGCGCCACGTCTTCAAGGGATAGCCACTAGCACCTGCATGGGTGCAAAATAAGGTAAGTGTTAGTCAATTCATGATGGACTGCTGTAGTTATAACACATGCTTACAGATATTTGTTGTTCACATGCACATGTCCCTGGTTGTATGCACACATTTTACCTAGCCTCAAAGTAAGCTGTGCCATGGTCCTATGCTGTGGATTGCATCTTCAAGATGATACACAGTGTACACTGCCTTGATGTTGCTCATGCATTGTGGACGCATACCGCTGTGTTTGTGTTATATATGTGATGTGTAATGTTCTGTATGATTTGCTTACTGGCAACGTTGGCAGTAGTCTCTGCATTAATTGGCATTCAGCGCTGATTATTCCCATGGTGACATGCTGCACTGCAGTGGTGGTGGCCCTGTGACAAGCAGTGGATTCCCTTGGTGATTTTGTTTTGTGCACTCTCATGGATGCTTGTCCTGTGTAGTGATTTGATGCTGACATTTACACTGTGTATACTCACAGCATGTTGCTTGATTGTGTTACAGAGGGTGAGGTCTGATGATGGGTGGTGCATGTGTTGTGGGATGTAGGGTGTTTGAAAGTTTGGCATGTTGTGATTGGTGTGCAGCTTCCTTCATTGCTATGGGGATTTGTTGTCAAGTTCAGTTTGGGATGCTTTGGGACACAGTGTTCTGGGATGTAGACATAGTGCAGTCACCACAACAATGATACCATGATGGTGTGTGCATCTCTCCCCCCATTTCACTTCCACGTGCCTGTCATGCAACTTACCAAGCAGCCAGGCACGTCGTCCTGCATGTTGCCTCATGTAGCGTGGTAGCGTGGAGTTCCGCAGGACCATTGAATCATGAGTTGATCTGGGAATTCGGGCACAACAATGTGTGATGATCTTGCTGGAGTCACATACTTTCCGTACATTGATTGAGTGATATAGCTTACGATTGCGGTACACCACCTCCATTGCATGCTGAACCACAAATTCCACATGGGTGCAGTCAAGTGCACCAATACAATTTAGCATGCCTGTCAGTGCATGGAAGCCAACTTTCATGTCAAAGATCTCCTGGGCAGTCCGTGGTAGGGATATGTAGTTTCATGAGGGCATCCAGCACTTGAATCAGCATGCGAGAAAATAAGGGTTGTGAAATGCCATGCATGTGCCCCATTGTGTGCTGGTAGGTGCCTGTGGCAAGGAAGTGGAGCACAGACACTGCCTTCAGTAGGGGTGGGATTGTGGTGCGTTTTTCAATCAGGCTGACAGTGTCTTTGTGTATAATGTACACAATGGTGATGATGGTGTCTCGGTCCAGACGGTACAGGGTTTGGATCTGCTCAGGGGTCAGGTTGAATGGATTGGCTCTGATGCTAGGGATTGGGTGCTGCCTGTGTGGTACCACTGGTTGCACTGGTGGGGCTTGCTGGCCCTGTCTCACCCTCCTTCTCCTCCTGCGTCTCCTCTGTGGTGCCTGTTGTTGTTGCCGGTGTAGCAATGCAAGCATGTCCTCCATCCCCAGTATTGCTACTACAAGTGGAATCTTTTTGGTGTGGTAAGGGGTGTGGTGTGTGGGTGTGCTCCTTTTGTGCTGGGCCAGACTCCATTGCCACCATCTGTGCAGATTGTGTCCACCTGTGGCAGTTGGCAACACAGCACATTGCTGTTTGCAAGTGGTTCGCGATGCCGGTATTGCTGGCATCGCAGTATCCCTCATTACCGCCTTCATGATGCCGGTATTTGCATGTAGGCCTGACTTGTGATGTCCACCTGTTACACCTTCCCGCTATTGCTGGGCCCAAGGGCCGCATGCCCGCACGCATGCCGTACGGGGGAGCACGCTATCAGCGGTGGTGCTAATACCGGGTTGTTGAGTCGGAATAGCCCAGAGCTGTATGTGGTGCCAGTAATCCCTTACCGGCATCGTTTTTCCATTACTTCCAACCTCGTAGTGACCCCCTATGTATTTTCTAACATGAGAAACTGTTCCCTTTAAGTACTGGGATATACAAGTGCTTCCATTTACATTATTTTGAGTGGTAGGGTGTGTAATTCCAGATACCTGTTTATATATGAAACAAGTAAACAGTAGCAAACAGAGCAAAAAATAAAAGTAAAGTAATGACCAAGAAATGATTTTGGGTCGACAGAAACATTTTAAGGAAAGATTGTATTATATTGTTGTTAACTTCTTATGTGTCTAGGTGGCCAAAAAAAGGAGGGACAGACATTTCACAAGACGCATTCTAATGACACTTAAGAGAGACTAAGTATAGTTTTAATGTAATGTTTGTTTGTTTGAAAGATGTCTCATATAGATTATATTGGGATCTCCACATTTAATAAATATCTGTATGCATATTGCCTCCAGATACACATTCTTGTTAGAAATTACATGCATCTTGTTCAAACATTGCATTATCACACAGTCCGTTCAGCTGCATTTGTATCAGCAAATCCACCTTTTTTAAGTACTACTTGGTAGATTCTCTGAAGTACCTCCAATTCAAGTCCAGAAATGTATTCTGTGGATATATTCCGTACTTTGTCAAAAATAAACTTTTGCAAAAGAAGGTTCTTTTTAAAATACACAAGTACATGCACCACAGGTGAGGGGGCCGGCATCTACCAGCATCCAGCAGACAAAGGAAGCAATAGCCATGGGTCAGCTGGCCACAACCCCAACACTCCTTCAAAACCTACCTGCTTCCACTGCAGCTGAGAAGCCCACAGAGACAAAGAGCACAGAGTTCTGCACTGCAGGTGAGGGGGCTGTCATCTACCAGCATCCACCAGGCAAAAGCAGAGGATGCCACGGGTAGGTTGGACACACCTCCAACACTCCTTCAACATCTGCCTGCCTCCCCACAGCACCGAAGTCTGCAGATACAAAGTGTGTGATGTTGTGCGCCGCAGGTGTTAGGCACTGCAGCGCAAGGGTTGGGACATATGCTGGTTGCCTTTGACCCCTGACAAATGCCCAGAGCACAGCAAAAGGCATACGGTGAGAAGTTTACCAGGTGTTCCTCCCGATTGACTATTATTATTATTTATCGCTCACTCTGGCTGCACTATGGTGAAAAGGAAAGCAGCAATACTAACTTCACCTGAAGGCGGGAGGAAGAAATTGTTCAAACTATTCAAACCAATTCAGGATGTCACCATCCTAATCACAGAGATCCAAGACTTATTGGAAGACATTTATGGTATTGACTCAGCCAGCACAGGATGTATCAATAAGGTGCAGGTACCATTAGACCCAGTTAATTTGCGGGGGCCCAAGCTCAACTGTGCAGTCAGCTTGGACAGCTCGGAAAGGATGGAAACCTTTCCATTAGAGGGTGGAGCAATCAAAGCCTGTCTGCCACCAAACTGTATTGCCAACAAAAGGAACAACCCTATTCTTGACCCCCTGGAGGCATTGGAGGTTGGGAAAAAGGCTGACCAGATCAGAAGGAAAAACTATGAAATCCCGGTGTCTGGGCCGGAGGTTTGCTTCGGCAATATGTATGTCCCCATTGATGGAGATCTGAAAACTATGATTGTGACTTTATTTCAAACAACACTTGACAAAGCACTGGAGAAAGGCTGGATTAATTAAAGACATGGAGAATTCTTAACAAAACCAATCCAATTACTCCAGTCTTCTATGGACCCCCTGAAATGCACAAGAATCTGCAGCTCCCACTCCTCAGACCTATTGTAGCAGGGACTGATATTATCTTTGATCCTCTAGCCATATATGTTGACCAAGTATTACAACCTATAGTGCAAAAGTCTGAAACCTACCTAAGAGGCAGCTCACATTTTCTAAATACACTTAATGATCTCAGTGACCTTACGCATGGGGACCTCTTCGCAACATTTGATGTACAGAGCCTCTACACATTGATCACCCACGAGGGTGGTCTTGAAGCATTAGAATGGGCTTTACTGAGGGAAGAACACTGCACAGCATCAAAGCTATTCACACTAGAACTTACAAAAATAATCTTATAAAACAACTTTTTTAGATCTGGAAAACAGTTTTACTTACAAGCAGCTGGAAAATCCATGGGTTCTGCATTGGCCCCACTTATGGAATCCTCTATATGCATTACCAATACACTACTCAATCTATACTGAATCACTAACACTTGGGCCAGAAATTAGTAACTTGGAAAAGGTACATTAATGATGTCTTCATTATCTGGAGAGTTGAGAACGATGAACTAAATGGTTTCTTGTCATACTTGAACTCTGTGGACGACCGCATCAAATTTACCATGGAGGTAGGAAACCCCAAAATTCACTACCTGGATGTGGAATTGGAACTTAGAGGGGGCAAGATAACTACCAGCTTTTTTCACAAACCTAGATACATCAACAACAGTCTACATTACCAAAGTCAACATCCCAAACATCTTAAGGATAATCTCCTGTATAGCTAATTCCTTCGACCTAAACGTATTATTGCGGAAGAGAATATTCTGGAAGTAGAAATTACAAAGATAACTTCTAAGTACACAGAGAGAGGCTATCCAGAATGGATAATTGAAGCAGTTAGAGATAGAGCCAATCTGACTACTCGGGACAACCTCCTAAAGCGTAAGCCCAAGAAGCAAGAAATTCCTTTTCTTTATGCACTAAAGTACTCTAATCAGAGCCATCAGATTACCAGACAGATCAAGAAGAATTGAAGACTAATCCAATTGGACCCCCAAATACAGAAATTATTTCTGCAACCCTCAGTGATTGCATATAACAGAGGCAAGAACCTTAGGGACCAATTGGTAAAAGCTGAAAGAGTCAGCAGGGCTAAGCAGGCTACACTGCAAATGGAAATATAGGCACCTTCACCGTGACAATTGCAATAACATAATGAAAGGTAGTTATGTTAGACATCCCCGCACTGGGGCAAAAATCAAATTAAGACACTCTGCGACTTGCAGCACCATGTCACTGATCTATGGATTGATCTGTCCCCGTGGGATATTCTATGTGGGACAGACAGTGAGGAAAATTAAAGATTGCTGTAAGGAACATAAAAGTAACATCAGGACTAATGACGCCAGCTCACCCTTGACCAGACATTTTTCAGAGAAGAGACACAGTGTCACAACTCGGATTCATGGTACTTGAGATTGTATACAAATCACCAACAGGAGGTGATCACTCTAAGAGACTTGATCAAAGGGTACTTTATTGGATCGACATACTTGATAGTCTCAAACCATATGGAATGGATGAAGGTTTTTATTTGGGTGCTTTTTTTATAACATTTTTGTAATACTTTCCACACAAGTCAAAATCCCTGCATGGTGTACAGCTCCTGTGATTGTTTGCATGATATTTTAACTAATGTATCTTATAGTTTTGTACTAGACATCCTTTTATGTATTACACTTTATCCAATCCTTCCTTATATCTCATTGACAACATTCACAACAATCTATTGAGGTACCATCAAGCATCAATAACTATTCTGTGAAATGGTAAGTTTGCAACACAGTTACTTGAGAAGATGTTGAATATACAAAAGGTCCTGCTAATGTATATTGATGTATGTATGTACTGTAACAGACATGTAATAAGTAAGTGAATAGAATGTGAGCCTGTGTACCTCTTGGAACATCATTTTACTCATTGATCCACTATTCTTTATAGTTACGCAACCATTTGAATGCTCAGTTGTTGAACATATTCTAATCACGTTATCACATCTCCATAAAGCACTGCCCCAATCTAACATCCCCCATGATGCCCCTTGGCGGTCCCCACAAAATTAATCCTGGTCACGCGATGTCGCCACAAAGTGACAGCTTTTGTTTACATGTGACGTCAGTGTGCAGACGCACATGCACGATTTCAATATCAGCAAGTAGCCTCGACTTGATTCCATCAACAAAGGGATGCGGCTTGCACAACACGCTGGCACTGAAACAGGAACACGGAAGAGAATTACATGTAAGGTGAGCGAAAATATTTCGAGCACAGAGCGCTATTCGAGTAGGTACTATGATGTGACATGATATGATATGGCATTTATAACACGCCTATGCACAAGTGTTTCAAGAGTACTTCTGTAATGACTTTATGTTTAACCACACACACACACACAGAGCAGTCTCTAGACGGCCCACCCAATCTGCACAAACTATTGCAGCTACAGGAGACATAAAAGTAGAGACGATGCCGATTAAATGAGGGATACTGTCATCAGACTTTGTATTTAAAAAAGCATTGCCCTGGACTCCCAGGAAGGGAGCTAGCTTCTTCTACCCACTTCCACCAGTCTTCTTCAGTGGCCCCAATAGAATACTGATTGTTGCACTCTTTCTCTAAATTGCAATACACTAGGAAGTAGTATGCCGCAAGCTACTGCCCTAAAAACACGGCCAAGAGATTCCATTGATCTCAAACAGGTATTTGTCCAAGCCGTACACATGAGAGGTACCAAACAAGTGAATTGTGAATTGTAGAATATGGATCGCAAACATTATCCTGCGATTAGCTAATTTGCATTTTGTTCATTATTTTCTTCCACTCTGATTTGCAGACCAGTGCAGATGGAATGTTGAAAAAGGAAAATTACATAAAATATTGCTCCTGAGGAAGGGTTTCAAGTCCCGATACATGGAGAGCTCATGATTTTAGACAGTGAATACGAAATTCATGGATTTATTATCTGTATCAAATGTATTGTACAGTATGATTTAAATATTCCTTACAATTAATTATATTTTATGTTTATGGATTAAATCACTTCAAGTTGGATTCTGGAAATGTTCATGGTTGAGTTGCATTTGTGTGATCTTCACGCTCTTAAATTTGTTTTGGAAAATGTACATCCACATAAAACTTAAGTGTTGTTTGTTCTGACAAACAAATTGAGTGTGCAGGGGATGTGAGTGTTCCACAAACATTGGACGCCGATTCTTCTTGTTTACATATGGAACAAATTAACAGTAGCAAACAGAGCAAAAAAGAAAAGTAAAGTAATGAACAAGAAATGAGTTGGGTCAAAAAGAAACATTTTAAGTAACAATTGTATTATAGTGTCGTTAACTTCTTATGTGTGTAGGTGTCCCAAAAAAAAGAAAGCACACACATTTCACAAGAAGCATTGAAATGACACTTAGGAGAAAATAAGTATAGTCTTAATGTAATGTTTGTTTATTTGAAAGATTTCTCATATAGATCCTACGCGGATCTTTGCATTTAATAAACATGTGTATGCATATTGCCTTCAGATACGCATTCTTGTTAGAAATTACATGCACATATCTTGTTCAAACATTGCAATATCACACAGTCCGTTCAGCTGCATTTGTATCAGCAAATCCACCTTTTTTAAGTACTACTTGGTAGAGTCTCTGAAGTACCTCCAATTCACGTACAGAAATGTATTCCCTGGTTACACTCTGGACTTTGTAAAATATAAACTATTACAAAAGAAGAGTCTTTTTAAAATACACAAGTACATGAGCCACATGTGATGGGCCGGCATCTACCAGCATCCAGCAGACAAAGGCAGCAGTAGTCCTCGGTCGGCTGGCCACCACTCCAACACTCCTTCAAAATCTGCATGCCTCCACCGCAGCAGAGAAGCCCACAGAGGCAAAGGGCACAGAGTTGTGCAAAGCAAGTGATGGGGCTGGCATCTACCAGCATCCACTAGGCAAAGGCAGAGGAAGCTGCAGGTTGGCTGGACACACCACCAACACTCCCTCAATATCTGCCTGTCTCCCACGCAGCAGCAAAGCCCATAGCTGCGAAGTGTGTGGAGTTGTGCATCGCAGGTGTTAGGCACTGCAGCTCAAGTTTGGGACATATGCTGGTTGCCATCGATGCCTGACAATTGCCCAGAGCACGGTAAAAGTCATAAGATGAGGGGTTTTACCTGGTGTGACATCCCATTGACTATTATTATTATTTATCGCTCACTGTGGCTGAACTATGATGAAAAGGAAAGTGTCAACCCTAACTTCACCTGAAGGCAGGAGGATGAAATTGGCCAAACTATTCAAACCAATTTAGGACATCAACGTCCTAATCACAGAGATCCAAGACTTCTTGGAAGACATTTATGGTTTTGACTCAGCCAGCAGAGGATGTATCAATAATGTGCAGGTACCATTAGACCGAGTCAATTTGTGGGCGGCCAAGCTCAACTGTTCAATCAGCTTGGACAGTTCAGATACAATAGAAGCCTTTCCATTAGACGTTGGAGCAGTCAAACAAACGGAACAAAACTATACTTGACCCCCTAGTGGCACTGGAGGTGGGGAAAAAGGCTGACAAGATTAGAAGGAAAAACTATGAAATCCTGGTGTCTGGCTGAGAGGTTTGCATAGGCAAATACGTTCCCATTGATGGAGATCAGACACCTATGATCATGACTTTAATTCAAACAACACTTGACAAAGCATTGGAGAATGGCTGGTTTAATCAAAAAACACAGCGATTCCTTAACAAAACCAATCCTATTACCCCAATCTTCTATGGACTCCCCAAAATTCACAAGAATCTCCAGAACCCACCTCTCAGACCTATCTTTGATCCTCTATCCACATATGTTGACCAAGTATTACAACTGACACCTACCTAAGAGACACCACACATTTTCCAAACACACTTAATGATCTCAGTCACCTTAGGCATGGCAACCTCTTTGTAACATTTGACGTACAGAGCCTCTACACATCTATCCCCCATGAGGGGGGTCTTGAAGCATTAGAATGGGCTCTACCGAGGGCAGAACACTACAGAGCACCAAAGCTATTCACACTAGAACTTACAAAAATAATCTTATATAACAACTTTTTTAGATTTGGAAAACAGTTCTACTTTCAAGCGGCTGGATCATCCATGGGTTCTGCCATGGCAGCAGCTCATGTAATCCTCTATATGTAATATATAAAGACTCAATCTATACTGAATCACCAACACTGGTGCCAGAAAGTGGTGACTTGGAAAAGGTACATCGATGAGGTCTTCATTATCTGGAGAGGTGAGAGCTATGACGAAAATGAGTTCTTGTCATATTTGAACTCTGTGGACGACTGCATCAAATTTACCATGGAAGTAGGAATCCCCAAAATTCACTACCTGGATGTGGAATTGGAACTTAGAGGCGGAAAGATAACTAACTACCAGTTTATTTCACAAACTTACCGGTGTCAACAATAGTGTGCATTACCTAAATCAACACCCCAAACATCTTAAGGATAATCTCCTGTATAGCCAATTCCTTCGGGGTAAAAGTATTGTTTTAGAAGAGAATATTCTGGCAGTAGAAATTGGAAAGTTGACTTCTAAGATAACAGATAATTGAAGGAGCTAGATATAGAGCCAATCTGACTACTCGGGACGACCTCCTAAAGAGTGATCCCAAGATGCCAGAAATTCCTTTTCTTTATACACTAAAGTACTCCAATCAGAGCCATTGGTTCACCAGACTGATCAAGAAGAATTGGAGGCTAATATAATTGGACCCCCAACTACAGAAATTATTTCCGCAACCCCCACTGATTGCATATAAGAGAGGCAACAACCTTAGGGACCAATTGGTAAAAGCTGAAAGAGTCACCAGGGCTAAGCAGACTATACTGCAAATGAACCAAATAGGCACCTTTGCCTGTTTACACTGTAACAATTGCAATAACATAATGAAAGGTAGTTATGTTAGACATCCCCACACTGGGGCGAATATCAAATTAAGACACTTTGCGACTTGCGACACCTTGTCAGTCATCTATGGATTGAGCTGTCCCTGTGGGATATTTTATGTGGGACAGGCAGTGAGGAAAATAATAGATCGTTGTAATGAACATAAAAGTAACATCAGGACTAACAATGCCCGCTCACCCGTGGCCAGACATTTTTCAGAGAAGAGACACACAGTGGCACAACTCAGATTCATGGTACTTGAGATTTTACACAACTCAACAAGACAAGGTGATCACTCTGGATCAACATGCTTGATAGTCTCAACACATGGAATGAGTGAAGATTTTTATTTGGATGCTTTTTATAACATTTTTGTAATACTTTCCTCACAAGTCAAAATCCCTCTGTGGGGGATTGCTCCAGTGATTGTTCCCATGACATTTGAACTAATTGGTCTTATGGTTTTGTACTAGACCTCCTTTTATGTATTACACTTTATTCAATCCTTCCTTAGGTCTTGTTGACAACATACATAGCAAAAAGGTGCAGATATCACTAGACCCAGTCAATGTACAAGGGGCAAGCTCAACTGTGCAGTCAGCTTGGACAGCTCGGAAACAACAGAAACCTTTCCATTAGAGGTTGGATCAGTCAAAGCCTGTCTGGCATGGAACTCTATTACCAACAAAAGGAAAACAACTATTCTTGACCCCCTAGCGGCAGTGGTGGCTGAGCAGATCAAACGGAGTTTTGCCAAGGTATGGAGGCAATAGAATGCCAACCCCAATCACAACCGAGTACACAGCTGACCATTCATGAAATTTTGCCTGCAGTGGAGGGGGTGCAGGAGCCATCTATAACTGTTGCAATTGTCAGCAGCAGTGACGGTCATGCTGCAGTAGATTGCGAGTGCAAGCCAAAAGGTACCAAAGTGATAACACCAGCTGGAGCAGACACCACCTCTTCTCGGTTGCCGGCCGTGTCCCTGTCATTGAGCTCCCAGAAGAACAGGCAGTCATTGTCCTGGATGTTCCTTTATACAACAGATTGGGACAGTTGGAAGATTTAGCTAACAAGGACCCAGAAGAGGGTTGTGCAGGCACTTTTATTTGGGTGGAGCACCCTAGGGACAAGAAGATCGCTGATAAGGCTATGTGTGCGAAGGGTGAGTATGATACTATGGCCTCCACCACTCCAAAATCAAGGGACTTTCAAAATTGTTTCCAAAATCTCCCTGCTGTGGCTGTGTGTGTAGAGGATCAGAGATCTTAAAGACAATTATGGTTAACATAGGAAAATTGAAGGAAGTTGTGTTTGGTGTGGCGGAGAAGTGTCAAAACTCTCTCGTCTCAGTTCCTGATTTAAGTCTGAGAGTGTGGACGCCAGTGCTCAATGGAAAGTATCCCTGAGCGAGCTAGCTCATGCCCACCCTCTAACCCTGCTACTTAGCATGGGTGGGGGTAGAAATGTTTCATCTAGCCTTTTGAACACTTGGAAAAAGTCCATAGCTCCAGGCAAGCAGCTGGGGGAACTGAGAGCTAGTACATCTTATTGTCTGCGTGCTCAAACCGTCATGCACCTGGGAACTGCCAGAATAATCTAAGGCTGATTCATGTGGACAACTACTCCCTGCTAAATCCACCAAGGAGACTTCCTTTTAATGGAACCCCACCCCCCGCTGCACGACCAGAGCAAATGCAGCACCTTTTGAACCAACAAATGTGGCTGTAGCCGAAGGATTCAAATCGTCTTTACATACATTATGTTCCAGGGCTGATGAAGGGGCACTATGAAAATCATGATGCGCTCATCAACAAAACCATCCATTGGCTGTGACATGTAAAGGCATGCAGGTCAGTATTCAGAGCTGATATTGTGGAATGTGTAAGTCGCAAGATGTCAACTGGCCAGGATGATTTAATTGAGCTGACATTAGTAAATAGAACGTTGGTTGAAGGGCAATTGTCTGTAGAACTTTGTACCTACTCACCTATAGGCTCGAAGATTATGCTGTGGTCATTCAACCCTGCTTCAGGGTTTTTATGGGCATGTGGCGGGTGAACACTATTGCCAATTGCTCTGTCACATCCCCACAGGACAAAGAGGGTGAGGAAGGAGTTGAATGACTACTTCTACAGCCTCCCCATCTTCCTCAGGCTGTAATACTCATTTGATCCATAACAGTTTCTTAGAGCCCTATGCTCCTCCCATAAGTAATCTGCCCTTAATTGGATGTAAAGTTCTATCTTGGAACATAGCTGGTGTTCAGAAGCATATGTCTTAACTGGGATGGGCCAATTCCATTAATGGTTTTGATCTGATTTATTTGCAGGAAACATGGGCCCTGGAAATGGTGGATATTCAGGGCATTCATACATCAGATTCCGGCTACCAACAGCCCGAGGGGGAGACCACAGGGGGCACTACTGATTTGGACCAGTTCTCAATTAAAAGTATCCTTCCAAATCTACCTGACAGAGTCTTATGATTTACAATGTCTTGAGGTTAAAAGCAAGGATGGCAGGACCATAGTCCTGTTTAACACCTATACCCGGCCTTACGGTGTAGCCCCCCTGCAGCCTTTATGTAAAATGTTAGAGATCTTTTGGGGGTTAGAAAATCATAATGTGGCATCCCCATTTATGTTGGCTATGGGTGACATCAACCTCCAAGTTGAGTCATTGTATGATCTTCAGGGTATGTGGGACGTCCAGGATTTTGTCCTGGGTATACCAGCTTTACAAATTGATATGCCTCTTAGAGCTCACTAACATAGGGTTGAGGCAGCACACATTTTATATGTGACTGGCCTGAGAGCTTGTAATGGGCGGGTAAAACCAGATCAGCCAGCTGAATGTACTTTTGTTGGGCTCAACGGTCATTCAAGGATAGATTATGTTTTTGTAAGTGCTATTGATTGGGCCAATGTTGTTAGCTGCGAAGTCCTCAAATGGTGTGAAAGTGACCATTACCCAATGTATATTGCATTTCAATAGGGAAACTGCAGTGACTTGAGTAGTTTGGCTAGCACGGGTGATCCAGGAATCTCTGCGGTCTCCCTTATGGGGCATGTGAAATGGTTTGCCATGGATTTTGTTATGCTCAAATCACCCATTTACATCAAGGTTGAGCCACATCTCCATGTAATATGCCAGGCAAATATTGACAATTTGTGTCCTCTCCCATTACAATCAGCTTGTTTCCTTACTTTACCAAGATGGCCAGCAGGTACAATTTTCTGCCACGAAGGAAAGTTTTTGGTTTGATGCGAAATGTGAGGAGGCTAAAGATAGAATGTTAACTTATTTAAAACATAAACCACACATCGACATTTGCTAAGAGCAATGAGATTTACCTATAAAGAGAAGAAGAAGAAGAAGAAGAAGAAGAAGAAGAAGAAGAAGAAGAAGAAGAAGAAGAAGAAGAAGAAGAAGAAGAAGAAGAAGAAGAAGAAGAAGAAGAAGAAGAAGAAGAAGAAGGAAGCATTTGGGATGCCCTGCTGAATACATGTAGTCTGGGTGATTTGGCCTCCTTCTGGAGACTGGTGTAGAGGAAGGAACTGAATAAACCACAGACCTTGAAATGAAAAATGTCTTCTTGTGTGGTGGGACATAATAGGTCACAGAGCCAGATTGTCGGGGTGTAAGAACTGATGCATCTTCGATATCGGTCAAGGATATTGAAGAAGCTATTGTTGCATTGGGAGCCAGGAAGACACCTGGCCCGGAAAAAATTCTCACATACTTCCACAAGGACGAGAGGTCAATCTGGGCACCAGGCCTGTGCTGTTTGTTTAACTGAGCTGCTGACCTAGGCAATATTCCACAGTCGTGGTGCGAGGCTGAAATCATAGCAATATTTAAAAAAGGGCGATAGTAACCTCCCTGAGAATTACAGGCCAATTTCAATGCTGGACGCGGCAGGCAAGACGTTTGCCAAGGTTACAGTGGGTTGCCTAGAAGGGTGGGCAAGTAAAAGCGAAGTAATCAACCATCTGCAATCTGGCTTTCAGCAGGGAATAAACACTGTGGACCAGAGCTTTAGATTATGTCTGATATTTATTTATTTATTTACATAATATGATCTTAGCTAGATTTAGCTTTGCATAGAACATATGATATAATTGATTATTTATAGCGCGCTTAATACCAAGAGGTTTCTAAGCGTGGAACCGGGGTTCGAACCTGTGTTGCTCCGTGTCATCTTGCTTCCAAGGTGAGCATGTTGCCCCTAAGCTATCCTCCCATACACACATAGATAAAAACAAAAAAACAACAATTCATGACTGAAAAGAGAAACTCAACTAAACATATACATCAAATTAAAATATCCCGTGGGATAGATTGGTTACAATGGTTGTGGGTAGATTGGTTAAAATGGTCATACGTGAAACACAAAATGTCATCATGTGGAACATCAAAATAATGTCATTACCCTCCAAAAACGATTCCACTTAGCAGTTACGTTGTCCCCCCATTTCAGGTTATAATATGCTTTCATATACTTATTTCTTAGCTTATTTAGACTTTTACACTGAGTCATACTGTGTTCAGCAGTTTCTATTTCCATATTATCACATAATCTGCACAAGTGATCAGTTCGGGGTAGGCCAAGCTTCGCTCCCCTGATAGCTAATACTTCTGATGCATTAAACTTCAGAATTAAACATGCTCTGATTATTGCAAACACACTAATATATCTAGGAGTCTCAGTTTGTGTATAGATTGCTTGAATAAATTCACCGCTGTTAGAGTGGGTAGATAAGTACATACGTGGCATTCCATGCTAATGCTATAGATCTTTGTTTTTAGCCATCTTTTTTGTGACATGCCAGAATTTAAAGAAGTTGCGGGTACATATCCCTGCATTAATCTTCGGTGGATGGTTTGCAAACTACTAATTCTCCCAAAGGTAGTACCATCAACGTTTTTATAGGCATTCATTACCTCATTCATTATTGTCTGATTGTCCAAATGTATTAAAGACACAAAATTCGAGACTAATTTATATTCTACTCTAGCCGCGATCCTCATGATGTTCAATTCTAGCGACAGATATTCAAACGGAATAGTTTTTGGCATTCAATATAACATCCGTAAGATTTTAGCCTCAAACTTTGCTTCCTCAGATATAAGTCTGGCTCCCCACTCTTCGATCCCATAAGTCATACACGGAACAATCTAAGCAGAATATAGCAAGAAGTATCTATCGTCTTAATGGAGCAACCTCCTTGTGTGCTGATGAAATGGCTCAAAGCATGGCACATTTGCATACATTTAAGTTTCAGTTCATGTCATTGGGTCTCCCAATTTAATGTATTGTCTAAATAGACCCCTAAATATTTATAGTGATGCAACATTCGCGTCGAGCTTCCATGTCATACGATTGAGTTTATGACTTTTGGTTTTTTCAAGGAAGGTGACAATTTTCGTTTTGGCTCAATTGATTCACAGACCATTTTCATTAGCATAGCTACCCATGATCTTCAGTTTTTCTTGTAGTCCTGATGGGGTGTAATCTAGCAGGAGCAGATCATCTGCATAGCCAAGCCAGTCAATCCGAACACTGCCTATTTTAAGGGGAAAGGGCCTATTCATTTTAAGGGCACCGGCAAGATCAGCCATGTACAGATTAAATAATGTAGCAGCCATGATGCATCCCTGTTTGACCCCACATGCAGTCCGGAACTGGCCACTCAAACACCCCTCTTCATCCAATCTCACACATACCGAAGTATCAGAGTATAATAATTTGATCATGGACAACAGTCCAGGGGGAATCTTCCTTGCTACAAGTTTCCAAGGTCTGATATTCGATAAATATGTTTCCAACAATCGAGTTAAGATGTTCTCTATCTTTGTCGACCTACAAACAGCTTTAGATTGTGTTCCTCGCAAACTACTTCGGCAAGTTCTTGCCAAGAAGGGTGTCCCTAGGAACGTGCTTTCGATTATCAGGGCCCTTTATATACCGGCAGCAAGGCAACAGCTAGGTGGGACTTGGGAGGAGAAGTAACACAGCCATTTGGGATAGAGAGAGAGGGGTTTGCCAAGATTCTGTGCTGGTCCCCTTCTTTTATGAATATATATCAATAGCCTGCTTGAGTAGCTGCTGAACAACTGTATTGATCGGCCAAAATTGGGCATTGACAGGTTCCCTGCTTTGTTCTTTGCTGACGATGCAGTGATCCTGTCAACTAGCCCATGTTGTCTGAGACACAATTTGGCTATCTTAGAAAAAAAAAGTGCAAGGAATTGTGTATGATGATTAATGTGGAGAAAACTATAAGCATCGAGTTTGGGCACAAGTCATCCAAACAAATTAACCTAAAGATCGAAGTTAATGACATTGTCTTGGAACAAGTGTGCGCATACAATTATCTGGGCATTAGGTTTGACAAGAACTGCTTGTGGACAGGTTATTGTTGGAAAGCTACACCGACTCTGGAAAAGTATAGTGGCAGAATTAGGAAGTTATATGGCACATATGGCGGGGGGCTGTGTCACCTGCACTCCATTTGTATAGGGCACAGGCCATTTCCCAGCCCCACATAGAGCCACATATGAAACTGAGTTGTTGGGGTCATACTAAAGTTCCCTGCCTTAGTGTGGCAGAGAACAACTTTATTAGAACATTGATGATACAGCCCTGCAGGACACCCTTGGCCAACCTACGCTGGGAATGTAATCTCCATTCTATTGCTAGCATTGTTTGGCTTAAATCATTACAATACTGCGTGCGAATTTTGTCCAACACCAATTTGATGAAATACCATGCAGCATTGAAACATGTGTTAAGCCTAAATGGCTGACGCTCACTTCCCTGGCTCAGGCATGTGAACTCAGTGCTGTCCAGGCTATATGTGACCAATTATTGGAACTCCCCTGAATCTATCAACATGACTTCCAGAAATGTACATGAAGGTGTAAGCTTGGAATCAATTATGTGCCAAATGTAAGCTTTGTGCATGTCGTTGAGTGCTGGCCGCCGTTACGTAAACCTTAAAACTGATCCAGGCTTTGAATTGTACCTTGATGTGATTACGCCAGGGTATGCGCAAGCACTCTGCAGCTTCGTAACAACACATTGAGAGTGGTAACTTTTACATTAAAATGGGGCCGTCTTCTAAAATCAGCTGCCCGGTTTGTGGTGCAGAGGACAAATTGGTCAATCATTTTCTGTTGCTCTGCGTAGGACACAGAGATCTGAGGGCAAGATATCTGTTCACACTTTTGAGGCTGAAAAACATAAGGAGAACTGTACTAACATTGAGAGTCTGTAAAGACTAAGGAGATCTTAAAGGATAGTTCCGGGACTTTTTTTTTATTGTTCCTACGGTTCGGCCATGTGTTTTTAAGCATAAATCGGTAGATCGTAGAAAACTTTCCTATGGACCTTACCCGACTTTTCATCCATTAACGCACTCGAAATCAGCCGCCATTTTGTGATAATCCTATCATTTCCCCCCATCGACCTGGCTCACCTGCGTTTGCGGCATTAAATCATATCCCCCGCCCCTGAGCCTGACATCAGCAGACGCGTATCGCCCATTTCCCAACGCCAAAGCACGTTTCGTGTCAACAATCGCTGCGCCTCAGCTAATGAAGTGTCGCCATGGAAATGGCAGGACGCCTCTTTCCTCAATAAGTATAAACACACCGTTTCACAACACACAGCAGCGGATTTTCGATTCCATTACTCTCTCTGTGTTACTTTGAGTATTCTGTGACTCGTTTCTGTGCTCTGGTCAGCTACCTTCGCCGCTTCTAGGCCTTGTGAACACCTGTACCATCTCTGTAAATTATTTTACTTTCTTTACCACACAATGGCTACAATAATGCTGTATATGTACGAGCCCGAGTACACCGAGGAGGAACTACTGGAAAGGCAAGCACGCGAAAACGATGGGGATTCGGACGGCAGTTGGGAGGACCAGTCAACGGATGAAGAGCCTGGACCATGTCGCATGGACGGCGTCTCCACCTGGTGCACGTGTAATCGGTGCGAGCTAATGCCAACTGAGGAGGAGAACTGCTGCTGCCGTGAAAATTCCGGGTGCTTGGCCTACATTTCGGAAGGCGAGCCAAGTCCGCAATGCATCACCGAGCTGCCAGAGTTCAGGGAAGCCTGTCTCTCACGGACCGTGTTGAGGATGATGATGGTGCTTATGCACGAACTTCGCGGCACTGTTCGTCCGCGTAATCCGAGTAACGAGTAAGTATACTCTGGTTGTGATGTCAGTGATGCCACTACTATTTCATGGTCGTCTCCCACATATAAAATTACATCTACATATCATTTGAACGCATGTAAATTGGTTCCATATTGTGCATTTTCTAGATAGAATTTTTTTCAAAGCAGAATGACATTTTTTACCTTCATCGACATTGATAAGAAAGTTTTGTCATTTTAATACCGTTTGCATCTTTCTTTTTCACCGGTGGTACAGGCTGGTGGCCTATCGTTGCTTCACTTGGTGGCTTCACGGGAGGCTCGGACACCGCGTTCGGAGAGTAATACCTGGCTGTGCGGTACTTGCCATTAGACAACATTTCCCCAGCGACAGTGGACAATACCGCGGATTTTCCCTGCATGTGCTGCAACCGGAACTTTACAATGTGTAATGTTTATTATTTATGTTCAATTGAAATTAAGATCTAAAATAAAACCCAACATATATTTTAACAATGGTTGTTTTGATTTTTTAAATGAATCTTGTGTGTCTCCATTGAATAGTCTTCCTGTGCCTTGTCTTGTCACACCACATGTCTCCGGCCAGCATCCTCCCTCACGCTGGCCGCCCATCTTCAATCCACATAACCGTTGAACCCATATGCAGCAGACATACATATGTTATTTTGCGGGTTGGCATCAAGCCTCCCGGCCTTGCCTCCTCCCCCAAAAATACTTACCACACCACTTTGTTCAAGCGTTGGCAATAAAAGGCCGTTGGATTTTATTGATACAAAACATGGTTATAAGTAAATAATCAATATGGTTGATCATAATAAATCATCCTTTTGGGCACCGGGTACAGAGATGACCCCCTCTGGCCCGTGCCGCCTTGCCACCACAGGCCAGCATGCTGCTGACTAACTGCCTAGGCACCCAGGGTCTCCAGGGTGAACTGCACCCATATATTCTCCTGGGAGGGTGAGGTATTTATAAACTCACCCCCCTGCCTTCCATGTACTAGATCCTGCAGCCTGCCTCTTACATGCAGTTAGATGGCCTCTCCTTGGTGAGGCCCTGCGGCAAACGAGTCTTGTCTGCACGACCACCGCCCCAATCCACCCCCCACCCTATCAAAGGCAGTTCGCACCGGGGTACTTGCGCTGGCAAGTGGAGCTGTCAGGGATCGATAAAGGCCAAGAGGTGCCAAAGATCATGTACACTTCAAAGTGGTCTATAGAGCATGGGTTGTTGTTCCCATGTCTACCTCCAGACCCCGTGTCTCCTGCCAAGCATTCCCCCTCACGCTGGACGCCCCCCTGCAATCCACATAAGTGTTTCTCCATTCACGAGTCTTCCTGTGTCTTGTCTGCACGACCACCGCCCCAATCCACCCCCCCGCCCTATCAAAGGCAGTTCGCACCGGGGTACTTGCGCTGGCAAGTGGAGCTGTCAGGGAGCGATAAAGGCCAAGAGGTGCCAAAGACCATGTACACTTCAAAGTGGTCTATAGAGCATGGTGCGTTGTTCCCATGTCTACCTCCAGACCCCGTGTCTCCTGCCAAGCATCCCCCCTCACGCTGGACGCCCCCCTGCAAACCACATAATGCCACGACATATTCACGTCATTCATTCACAAACACACCCCTGTTTCGAATTCTTTATAACCCACTTCATATTTCTAATGAGAACTTCTTTGCGCTTTGCTAGTCAACCCGTGAAGGTGCTGGTTATCTGCTCTTCGTCTCTGTGAACTTCCGTGGCCACTTCGAGCAAACTCGTCAGTTTGCAACCTGTGAACTGCTCCCTGTTCTACGTCAAGAAACTACTCTGGTCCCTGCATCTAACTGTTTGTTCGTCAAGGTAAGGTCATGTACCATAATCATTTTGCGTCCAATTTTTTAATTTATATCTATTTGCTAGTAGTCATCAAATTGCATCCATGTTTTCTTTTCGTTCAAGACAGTACATGCAAGGAACTAGTCACATGTTCTGAGTTTAGTCAAATTATTTTTCTATATTTTTAAAGTTATTCAAATACTTATCCACATGTGAATAACGTGTATAGTTCCAAGAACCAAAACAAACCTTGCATTGAACCTTTTATGTGTCATTTAATTTTTTAACACATTGGTATTCATAGAGAATTGTTGATCTTTACTTTTCAGAACTTTCCACAATGCCTGCCTGTTCCATTGGCGGTTGCCCTTCGAAGACCCATAAAAAATCTGAAGGTACTATAATGCATGTTTTCCCTAAGACAATAGATCAGATAAGAGAATGGGTCCGATATTGCGGATATCCACCGTCTGAGCTTGAAAGTAGAGTCCTAGAAGTCTTTGCGGACAAGAGGGGTGATCGATACCGCATCTGCAGCAGGCACTTTAGCTCAGACATGTACTCCACATCATTGCTAATAAAGAAGAACACACCGCGAGCGAAGCGAAAATTGCTCTCAACCGCTATTCCCACTCTATTCGTCCACATCCCTCCACTGGTGAGTCAAGTTCACGGATTTAGCTCTCGGCCTTGCGGTAGTGTGTAGAATTAGCTAACAATAATTTCCCCATTTATGTATCCACTCAATATGAAGGCGGAAGATTCTCCATCCGTGTCGTTATTGCAGTCATCAGCCACTTCAAGCGCCTATCGGGTAATCTTACTTAGCTATTCTGCCACTGACCTGTTTTAGGCATGTAAATCAATAGTTTTAATTTATCGTGTAATTATTTTACCTAATGGTACACCCTAGTACTTGTCCTCTAGTCTTTGTTTTCAGTTATAATTATTGTTATCCAAAATAATGCAAGTACTGTCTTTCAGGGAGATGCTGAGGAGTCCAACGCATTGACGACAACCGTTGATGTCACTCAGATGCTCGAGGTACGTTTCCGAACAGTTCCATCGATGGAGATCATCAGATCTTGCATTCTTGTAGCGTGATTGTTACACACAATGTTTCGTTCGTTTTTAGCCATTGATATGTCCTTCTGTCGTCGCCCTCCTATGTGTCTTCTTTTTTCAATATTGTGTTCATTACTAATGAAAGTCCTATGTTTCAGGGAGTCGATGGAGCATTAGTCCAAGAAGAAGGGGGAGCATGCAGTTACGGGTCGGCGCAATGTTCTACAAGAACATCACCCCTAGTAGTTGATGCAGATCTCTGGGTGGTGACACTTCCAACGATCGAGCAAATCGAATCATATTTAGATATCCATTACTTATTTTAGACAACTGATCATTTGTGCAGGTCTATTTAGATGAGCCGTTGACGCCTGCACAAAGTTTATGTTCTTTTTAACAAAATAGAAAACCATACTAATGCAATTACTGTGTTTCAGGGAGTTGCTGAAGCGTCATCTTCAATAATATCATCAATGGAAGTCTATGCGGAGCCCGAGGTATGGATCTTGACAGTTCCATCTAACTAGATCAACAATGCGTGAATAATTGTCGTTTGAATGTTCTACACAATGCGTTCATTCGTGTTTTGCTATTGAGATGTACGTGGGTATTGGTCCCCAAGTACATTTTGTGTTTTCAATATTATTATACATACTAATGAAAGTTCTATGTTTCAGGGAGTCGATGGAGCGTCAGTGCGTGATGGATGTGCTTATCATGAAAATATAGTCGTTGCAGCGCAAGAGGAAGTGGAGACATGCACACACGAGTCGGAGCAACAGCGTCCTGATGTTGAAGTTGTTTTTCACTGTTAATAATTAAATACTGTAAATTGTGTTTAAACTGAACATCCCTTTTCCAATCTGTCCTCTAGTTGCGAGTGGGTGTACGAACTAGATCTACACAGACAGTGAAGCAAACGAGAGATGTTGCTTGTCAAACCTTTTGGCAGGGACTTGAGACTGGAGATGCATCGTGCCAATGGGAAGAATATGAAGTGATTGACAACGGAGCTATACCACCACCAGCCATTGATAGTGAATGTCCTCCTGGTAGTTCGGATGCAGTCGGAGATCAATTCACAGAATCCACACCCGCAAAAACTAAGACCGCGAGAAAGTTGAAGAAATTGTTTTATTCACCCATCGCCGGAGAAGGAACAGATGTTGCAATGGAAGAGAATGAAGTGGACGACAATGAAACACCATCAATATCACTGAACATAGCGGAAGACGATATCAGAGATTCTACCTTTCATGTGCGTGACATGTCCTCAACGTTACAGGCCGAACCAGCTGGGATGCAGAGTGACAGTATAAGGAAAGAGGCCAAATTCATTGTATTCGATAGTTGTTTGATTGATATTATTATTAGGATGAAATGTGGGCATTCGGTTGGTGGGGAAGTATGTGGGGAGCCATTGATTAATGTGACTCGTGCAATTCGAGGCACTAACCTTAAAATACATGCCACCTGTACAAAATATCATCCTTTCTCATGGTCTGCACAACCCATGCTGGGGCAACTGCCAGCAGGCAATCTACTTTGTGCAGCGGCCGCACTTTTTAATGGTTCAAGTTTTAAAAAGTTAGAGTATTTCTTTCAGTTTGTGGGAATCCATTTCATTGCGAAAACTCAGTTCTACAAATACCAAATCGATTATCTATTTCCAGCCATTAGCGAAGCTTGGAGAATGGAAAAAATGTCTATTGATAGTACATTCGCGGGCAAACGGTTCAGGCTAGCCGGTGATGGACAGTGCGACAGCCCAGGATTTTCAGCCAAGTACTGCACCTACCACTTTCAGGACATGGAAAGTAAGAAAATTGTGAGTTCGGTGGTCGTGCAGGTGTCACAAAGTACATCCTCAGTGGCCATGGAGAAAGTTGGCTTTGTAGCATCATTGCAAGAACTACAATCGCGGGGAATGGTGATCAACCTGATAGCCACGGACAGACACGTTTCAATTGCCAAGACAATGAGAGAAGAGTACAAAAATATAAATCACCAATTTGACGTATGGCATCTTGCAAAAACAATCAATAAAAAAATGTCGGCTGCAGGTAAAAAAAAAGATATGCAAGGTATTTCACAGTGGTCCAAGTCAATCAGCAACCATCTTTGGTGGAGCTCAAAAACATGTGGAGGGTCGTTGGAAATTCTACTGGAAAAATGGTGGTCAGTAATGCTACGCTGTAGCAACGTTCACCGCTGGACCACAAACCAACATTTCCACAATTGTGAACATGGCCATTTGTCCACAGAGGAGGCACGGAAGAAGAAGTGGTTGATTCCTTCATCACCCACTCACAAAGCCATTGAAAAGATTGTATTTGATAAAACTATAAGAAGAGATTTGAGGGGACTCACGGAATTCTGCCACACAGGAGATTTGGAGGTGTTCCACAATATGTGCCTAAAGTACAGGCCAAAACGATTGCATTTTGGCATCGAGGGCATGATAAATCGGACTCTTCTAGCGGTCTTGGCACATAACCATAATGTTGGCCGTCAACAAAGTAGGACGACCGGAACTTTAGGGACGCTTCACTACAATAAGGCCTTCACTAAAAGAAGTAAACAATGGGTGATCAAACCAGTGTTTCAGGATATGCAATATGAGTTTATTGAGAGACTTATTGTTGATGTCATAGATAGGCACATACATGGAGTTGTGAACGAACCTGTGCAGGGGACAACTGCATTGCCACCCAACATTGCCTCTGTTCCATGTCCACCTAAAGCAGAGCTCATTGAGAAATACACATCACGGTTTAAATGATTGTAATTTGATTGTCTGTTCTCTCGAGTCTCCTCATGTTGCAGGCCCATTGAATATGTGTATCTATGTAATGTGTAAATAAAAGTGATTGCTCAATGTACATGCAATGTGTCTATCCAACCTTGTTCATTTGCGCATTAAATTAAACCAAACAGTAATATAAATCATTTTTCAAAAAATATAGAATGTCTCCGTATTTATGGTTCTCTGGGGCTGCAATGTGTCTCTCCACCGTTGCCCCTCCCTTCACCGTGCAGTTGTGCGAACCACCCGGGTGTCACCTGTGACTTTGCTCTGGAGTCTCCTCATGTCGCAGGCCCATTGAATATGTGTAGCTATGTATTGTGTAAATAAAAGTGATTGCTCAATGTACATGCAATGTGTCTATCCAACCTTGTTCATTTGCGCATTAAATTAAACCAAACAGTAATATAAATCATTTTTCAAAAAATATAGAATGTCTCCGTATTTATGGTTCTCTGGGGCTGCAAATGCACGCAGACAAAATGCAAAGATGGAGTGTAAATTTCAAGTCCTGTGAGATGGCCTTACACTGAATGTAGCTACTAGGAATGTGTGCTCGTTCAAAGTGAAGGTCAGCTGCTTTGATTTTTTGCTCGGGTGCCGGAATGGCCCACGACTCAGTATAAGGTTCTATTGTTATTTGAACTTGACAGGCCGGGACCATCCCGAAAGACTTCTTTTTGGGGGTGTGGTGCAATAACGTAAACGATAATGAATATAATTTCAGAAACGAAAGCCATTTAATGTTCGTTCATTAGAAGAAATAACGTCGGCATAGAAGGAGTGGTATTTCAGGGCTGCCCTACGCACAGACACAATGGAAAATGCAAATATAATGTAAGTAACTCTTTAGATGAGTTTATACCGCAATTTAATTACTATACAGTAGCTTTAAAGACGGGTTAAGTTGTACTTGTTCGTTCTATGTGGAATATTGTTTTGTACCGCGCACTATCTTGAGGAGAACCATCTCCTTTTACGGAAGCACCTCAAAACCTTCCTCTTTGCTTCTGCTTTCTCTCTCCCTCTCCCCTGCTACAACTGGTCCACTGTCTGCGACCTCGGTCCTGGGCCCTTCCACTCTCCACCTGCACTGCCTCCCTGTCAACCCCTGCACTGGGGGACTGTCTCAGTATCCTACAGCCCCCCCTTCCCAGCACTTGTTCTGCACTTACCTTGCACTCGCCACCAGCTGGCCCTATGTATTTATTATTTTATGCTACTTACCTTGTACTCCACTTCCCCCCTCCCCTTCCCCTTGCACTTTTACCTTCCCCCTACCCCTGCACTTGCGCGATCTGAATGACACCTGGCCTAGTAGGATCGTTGTCTGTCTTCTCCTTGTTCCCCCCCTCCCTGCCTCGCCACGCCTTGAAACACTTGTGTATAGGCGCGTTGCAAATGCCATATTATATCATATCAGTGACGAAGTCCACTGGCGCTCAGGCGGCTCTGAAAAAGGCGGAGGAGAGGGGGTGGGTTACTGGAAATGACGTATAATACCCAGTTGCACTGTCCTAGCTATGAAATAATTTCCCGACCTAATATATAAAATGAATAATTTTAATAAAGATCTGATGGTGAGACTAATTTCATTTTTTATGTTTTTAAAACAGGTACATCCTTCATTATTGTATGTGTCACGAGTACCAGACACCGGCAGATGTCTTTTACAACCGCCAGTTGCTTCTCCGCGTGAACAACGTTACCACCCTGACCATTTTATGGGACGATCGCCAAGTACAAGTATGCCCTAAAGCGGTACTAATGGCTAGATGCAACATACATACCGTTGTGGTGGCCTAGTGCCTCGTTGTTGGAACAGCCATGCGATTATCAGTGCGACCGAAGAGCTTATTTTATCGTAAACCAACACCCTGTGTACTGCACACGAACATCGCTTGCCTCAAGACGAACTATTTTGGATCGAGAGCAAAGAAAAATGCAAATCGCTGAATATTCTCTAAACATTTGATGTCAAATAAATGTACTTTACCAAATTTACAATCTTCCGGTTTGATTTAAAAGTACAGTTTCATATTCCGAATTGTGGCGCGCTGTGTTGTGAGCTGATCTGTGTTGGTTTCCGGGTTCTGTGTGGAGTCGCGTAGAAGACGCCTGGGCGCGTTTGCCTACGCAGCACAGTCACGTCACGGATAGAGGCGGGGAATATGAATGTTTTGATAAAGTCTTTTTCTGGGGCGGGGGATATGATTTAGTGCCGCAAACGCAGGTGAGCCAGGTCGATGGGGGGAAATGATAGGATTATCACAAAATGGCGGCTGATTTCGAGTGCGTTAATGGACGAAAAGTCGGGTAAGGTCCATAGGAAAGTTTTCTACGATCTACCGATTTATGCTTAAAAACACATGGCCGAATCGTAGGGACAATAAAAAAAAGTCCCGGAACTATCCTTTAATGTAGTTTGTGTCAAATCAAATTCATCATGGTGTATAGGTTGCAGTGAATATGTGTGGGCCATTTCATTAGTTTTCTTACATTATAGTCCTCTTTTTCTGGTTTTGATTTTGGAAAGTATCAAACTCCCCATTGTGTCTACTTTTCTCATTTTTAACTGCAGAACTCACACTGTGAAGTGCATGCTACGTGTGATAAAATACGATTGTGATTAATCAGAGGTTTGTCATTGTTTTGTTGAAAGTTTTATTTGTTAATATATTGATATTGGGGATCTGTGTTTTTTTGTTGTTTTTTACTGTAGTTCTTAACAATTAAGTGGTACTGCTGTATATGTAGAAAATGGGTGGGAATAAGTATTGGAAGTTGTTCACTAGGAAAGAAATTGAATTTTAGTGAGGTGCAAGATATAGAATCATGAAGTATACTTGTTGCATTCAAAAGAAAAGAATGATCAATGAGCAGTGGAAATGTGATTTTATCTACAATGCTTTTTTAATCTTTTATGGCGTATGTTGAAGTGATTTTTGGGGTGAAATGAAAATGTGTTTGTTTTAAAAAGAGTTTGTTTTTTGTTTGTTGGTGTGGTGTGATTTGAAAATGTGTGTTTTAAAAAGGATTTGGTTTGCAAGTGTGTTACTGTGTGGTTATGTATAAGAGAAAATGACTTGTCTTTATGTGTTTGTTGTTTTGTGAAACCAAGTGTTTAATTTCATGAAAAATATTTTGATTGGTTTTATTTTTAAATATATATATTCATAAAGAATATACAAATGGTATTAGTTGTGCAAACTGCTATTATATAAAAAAAAATACATGTAATGGATTGCCCCAATATATGCAGGCGCAGTATGTGTTCAGCAATGCAATGCTATTTTAGTACACAAAACAAAGGTTGACAATTTTGGGATTTTTTTGGGAAGTTTAAATGTACAACAGTTTAAAATAGAAAACACACAGATTGTTTTAAGTGTTTTTGTTACTGTACCCCTTACTTGATACAAATATACTATTAGTTGTCAATAGCAGTTAAGTGGGCATACTAGTTCTTACATGGAGTTAAGGCGAACAAATGCAGACACAGTATGTGTTAAGGAATGCTATATTAGTACACAAATTAGAGGTGGTTAAATTTTGGAATGGTTTATTTGAAGTTTACTTGTGCAACAGTTTAAAATAGGAAACACACTGTTTTTTAAATGTTCATGTTACTGTACTGTCATTTGATAGAGAAGTACTGGCAGCTGTCAATGGCAGGTTAATGGCACACTGGTTCTTCTATGGAGTTTAGGCGAATATTTAACATGCCCATAGTTACAGGTCCAATCAGTGTGAGGGCTTTAATAAAGACCCTCGGGCATTATCCCCCCGGGATGCCCCGGGAATGCCCCCTTGGCTCTGGGTTTATTGCTATTAGGATTGTGTCCCATGAGACTGGTAGTGTCTTTAAGGATGTATACCATGGAATGGGATACACAGTCTGTTCACTCTTCTGATGGTTGCTATTTAATACAGGATGAGGTCATGTGCATAGATTGTGAACTAAGACTATTTTTAGACAATGTTTCTGATCTTGTCCATGCCTTGGGATAATTTTACCTAATTCAGTAGAAGGGATAGATGCTGTGAACTATGTCTCATACTAGCATCTAATGTCTTTTGGATGTTGTGGCCTATACCTGGTTGCACATTGTGCAAGAAAAGACTAAGATGTGGTCCTTCTAATGTTACATTGCAAATATTGGGAATATGTAACAGTTTAAATTTGGAAACATACAGATTTTTTTTTAATAATGTTCTTGAAACTGTACTGCTACTTGATACATATATACTGTTGTTGTGAATGGCATTTACTGGGCACACTGGTTCTTGCATGGAGTTAAGGCAAATATTTAATGTTCCTATAGTTACAGGTCTGACTAACATAAGGACTTTAATAAAGACCCCGGGGCATTATCTGACACCGGAATGCCCCATTTGCTCTGGGTTTATTGCTATTAGGATTGTGTCCCATGAGACTGGTGTAGTAATAGTGTCTTTATTTGCTTGGAAGACAGAACAGAATGTTACAAAGTTTTCTGCCATGAAATGGTATAGAAGGGCTATTTACTCTTTTGATGGTTGCTATTTAATACAGAAGGGTTATGTCTCAAAGTAGCACTTAATGCCTTCTGGAAGGTCTGGCCTATACTAGGCTGCAGCCTTTTGTTGACTTACATGTGGTCTCACCTGTTAATTGTAGCTGTGAGCGGTGGTTGTGTACAATCAACCTCCACCCATTTATGAAACTGCCAGCAATAGCTAGAGTGTTGAAACATCTGTAGAAATGCAACAGTCCATTTGAAGATTCATCCAAAATACTAGCGAGATTTAGAGAGGAGACTTCATTTTTTTGATGCAATGTCTTTTTTGTATTGTGATTTATTGTAATGGTCTTGTTATTGTACTTCTATTTGATACAGAAATACTGTCATTTGTCAATGGCAGTTTACTGGGTGCACTGGTTCTTACATGGAGTTAAGGTGAATATTTAGCATGCCCATAGTTACAGGTCCAACAAACGTGAGGGCTTTAATAAAGACCCTATGGTATTTTTTGATGTATGAATGCCCTCCTGGCTCTGGGCTCATTGCTATTAGGATTGTGTCCCATGAGACTGCAGTGGTAATATTGTCTTTATTTGTTTGCAAAACACATCAGCATTTTGCAACTGAAAAACATTTTAGCCATGGAATGGGATACAAAGTCTGTTCACCCTTTTGATGATTGCTATTAAATAGAGGAGGAGGTTATGTGTATAATTTGAGAACTAATAATGTTTTTAGGCAATATTTCTGATCTTGTCCATGTCTTGGGAGAACTTTAACTTATTCTGTATGAGGGATAGATGTTGTGAACTATGTGTCATACTAGCATCTAACTTCTTCTGAATGGTGTGGCGTATACATGGTTGCACATTGTCCAAGAAAACACTAAGACATGTCCCTTTTAATGTTCTGTTAGAAAGATTTAGAACATCAATTAGGAAAAATTATCTGGTGCATGTGTTCTGGAATGATGTGAATGATGCGTAATGGAAAGTGTATGAGATGGCCTGGGCCATACTGGGCTGCAGCCTTTTTTGGCTAATATGCGGTCTTACATTTTCACTGTAGCTGTAATCAGTGGTTGTTCATAATCAATCTCCACCCATTAAAGGTGATTCTAGCAACAGCCAGAGTCTTCAAACACTGGTAGTACTGGAATACTCTATTTGAAGAGTTATTAGAAATGCTAGAGACATAGAGAGAGGAGGCTTTTCATGAGGTGTCTACAGATGTGCTGCTCCTATCTCCTCCAGTAGCACTTGGATGAGGAAGAGGCCTTTGCAGGATCTTTTCTTTCTTATGCAATGCATCTGCCGGAAGTCTTCATCCAATTCATCCCGAGGTACTAATAGTGTATTTATTCAGTTGAAGACACTCCAACATTTCATGACTGAAAAAAGAAAAAAAAAAGATGTGGGTTATGAAGATTGGGAACATTAATTGTAATAAATCATGTGCTGCGTGTCCCCTGGGATGATGTGTATTGGAAATTGCAGGAGATGGTCTAGACTACACTGTACTGCAGTCTTTTTTGGCATATGTTTGGCGCTATATGTTAATTGTAACTCTGAACAGCGGTTGTGCAGAATCAACCTCCACCCATTAAAGGTGCTGCTAGCAACAGCCAGAATGGTCAAACACTGGTAGCACTGGAGAACTCTGTTTGAAGAGTTATTAGAAATCGTAGAGACGCTCAGAGAGGAGGCTTTTCATGAAGTGTCTACACATGTGCTGCTCCTGTCTCCACCAATACCCCTTGGATGACTGAGAGGCCTTCGCAGGATCTTTTCTTCCTGAAGCAATGCATCTGCCGGAAGTCTTCATCCACTTCATCCTGGAGTACTAATAGTGTCTTTATTCAGTTGAAGACACTCCAGAATTTTGCAACTGAAAAATAAGATAGAAAAAGTTGTGCGATATGAAGCTTGGGAACATCCATTATGATAAATCATTTGGTGTGAGTCTCCTGGTATGATGTGGATGATGTGTATTCAAAATTGCAATGAGATGCTCTGGACCACACTGGGCTGCAGCCTTTTTGGGCTTTTAAATTGTCTTATATCATCCCTGTAGCTGTCAGCGTTGGCTGTGCATAATCAACCTCTGCCTAGTTAAGGTACTGCTAGCAACAGCTAGAGTCTTCAAACATCTGCAGCATTGGAACACTCTATTTTAAGAGTCATTAGAAATGCTAGAGATGTTCAGAGAGACAGCTTCATATTTTGTGACATTGGGCCTCATTATGACCCTGCCGGTCTGGAAAGAACATTAGCCGAAAAACCGCTGCCACCATTGTTTCCAGACCAGCTGATTCAGACTCCTGCAGGCACCAGGTCTGCCCTGGTGGGATTAACACCACCCGCCTGCAGGCGGACATGGAAACACCGGCTCTGTCATAGATGGAACCAGTGTTTCCATGGTCCCCATCCCCATGGAGTGCTATGGGACTCCATGGGAATGGGGATTTACAGAACTCCGCCTCTGGAATTACCGGGTCACCGGGGTTGTAATTCCCCGGTGATTCCGGTAATCACGGAGGCGAAATGGTATTACGTGTCCGGCAGCAGCCTGCCGGTTTTTCCGGCATTGCTACCGCCAGACTCGTAATGAGGCCCATTGTCTTTTTAGAATTGTCATTTTTCCTATTTTATGTTTTTGTCACCAGTTGGATATTTCAATATGTCTAACATTGTGCAAGAAAACACTAAGGCGTGGAACTTGCAATGTTTCATTAGAAAGCTTGGCAATATCAATCATTATAAATCATCTGGTGCAAGTCTCCTGGGATTATGTGGATGATGCATATTAGAAATTGCACAAGATGGTCTGGCCCATACTGGGTTGCAGCCTTTTTTGGATTATATGTGGTGTTATATGTTTATTGTATCTTTGGTCAGTGCTTGTGCAGAATGAACTTCCACACATTAAAGATGCTGTCGGCAACAGACAGACTCTTCAAATATCTGCAGCACCGGGACACTCTTTTTGAAGTGTCATTAGAAATGCTAGATAGGTTTAGAGAGAAGCAGGGGTCAAGTCCTAAAAAAAGAAGTGGGGGGACTCATTAGTATAGGCAACGGGAACTGACCTCGCCGCCCAGTGTGGGTGGCTTTCCATGTTAACGAAACCTATCTGTTAATTTGGGGCTGGTGGATCCTGTGTAGGCCATCTACTGACTCTGTGACCCTGGTTTATTGAACTCTTTATTGTGTATAAGAAGAAGTGATGTCATTTCCTGTGATGCCATCTGAGTCTATGGTCACATGACAACAGTTCCTACAGTTCCTAAAATGCGCTCAGGGGGTCAATGTGCATGCAGTGTCACACCTGCTCCAGATGTCATTTTGGTGAATGTACACTCTTCCTCGCCCCCCCCACCCCCGCGGCGCCAACAATACATTTGTGAAGTTGGCATTCATGATCACCATAATGTGACCACAGAAGGCACTTGATAGGGCAAACAATAATTATAATGTGAAATTTCCACTCCAACAGTACCAGGGCCTCTTCTCCTGCAGACAGATTTTTTAATTTAAAATGTTAGGGTTTTTGTTTTTCACATTATGTAATACATGTCACAACTACATTGGGCCCGATTCACAGAGCGTTTTCCTATGGGATTGTTCCATTATAAAAGCTTCTGTGAATCAGGCCTATTGTGTTTTTCCTAAATCTCTCAACGCAGAATAATCTAACGCCTTTTGGGGCTTGTTTATGCATGCAAAAATAAAAAATAAAAATGAATAGAACACTGTGTCAAGCTTTAAGACATTTACATATGTTCACGTCACTTAATAGACTCACTGACGGTGGTGAAGAATGAACATATTTGGTGCTAAAATGTATTAGTGCTACTTGATAGAAAACTTGATAGATCCTTCGCTATGTGCCTTAGGCTGTGTACCACCTGCTCGCATCATTGCATGTATTGTATGTAAATATGTGCTCTGTAAAGCGCTTTGGATTAAGGCGCTATATAAATAACACATCATTATCATTATATTTGCAGTCGCAACACACATTCTATTGAGAATGCGTTCACTGTATGTTTGGGTTGCAGGATTCACAACAGGCAAGCTGCTTACTTCGGCACATATTCTGCTCGTTATAGTGCTTGTTTATCAAGAGTTTTCCTCTAGAGTGAATGCCTCACTCCAGGGGAGATATGCCAAAACACACTTAGTATTTCTATAATTGGATTAAGATGGTCCTCATAAATGTGTTGAGATGTGGGGAAATGGTTCACTGGGCAGATGATGATGAGTTTTTTACAGGATCATTGTAATCACAATTTCAGCCAGTGTGCAAAATACCAGAGGCTGCAGGGTCATGGTTGTGAAAGCCTTCGCTGGCTGGGCTTATCGAATAACATATCATCATTTGTTTGGAAAGCATTACATTTTTGGGACGTTTTTGAGGCACGCTGGAGCGAAATGAAGTCTAAATAAATGGGAAAATAAGTCTGCATACTCAATATTCAGAACGACGTGTCTGCACTCAAAGGTTATGTTAAGTAAAAGGTCACATACAGAGGAATTTTCTCACCTATTCTGCATTTCTGGTTTTTGTACAAAATAAAACAAAGACAACTAGGCTTGAAAGCCACCACAGCTCCTTTTGAAAAATTGGTATACTGATCCAAGCATGCATAACGCCATCGGCATTCATACCCGGTATTCGCTGGGGCGAGTTGAGGGGCACGCGTGCATGGAGGGTCAGGTTTCAGAAGCATTCCACCTTTGCACGTGTCATCTCGCACTCGTCATCTGCTACGATGAGCAATTCAAAAGGGGCACGTGTTTTAAAAGGGGCTTTTACGTGAAACAAACATCACAAGTTGTAACTGAAAAACATGCGTTTCCAGGGTTAACTTACATGTCCTTTGCACTGCTGCCCTAGGGGGTCCCACTCATAAGCTTAGCCGTCTGTATATTGCTGCGTGTGGAAGAAAGGGAAATAAAACTGATATACAGTAATCAGACCAGGCACCAAATGAACTCCGCTACCGGCTCTCGTGCCACTGCACCCACTCAATAGTGTTAACAAATTTCATTGGCTGATAAACAGCCAACGAAATTAGTTAAGCCTTGTTACCCTGCAGATCCAGGCCTGGCATGTCTGCTTTAAGATTGTGGTTGTCGCCTCCTATTTCAACAGATGCAGGAATGGCACAGTGCTGAAGACCCCGGCCTGCTAATCTGGAGAGCGTGGTTCAAATCCCGGCAACGGAAAATAAGAAAAACAAAAATAATGGATGTTTCTTATTGTTTTAAATCCATTCATGGCCTCTTAAAAAATACCCAGGGGGGACGGGTTCCACCCTCTGAAAATAGTGGGTGTACACCATCCACCCGCGTGTACCCTCGACTTGAGCCCTGGAGAAAAGGCTTCATTTTTTGTGGCATTTTCTTTTTAGAGTTGTAATTTTTGTTATTTTATGTTTTGCCTACCAGTTGGACATTTAAACATGTCTACCATTGTACAAGAAAACACTAAGGCTATTCTAATGATCCATCAGAAAGCTTGAGAATATCAATCATGATAAATGATCTGGTGCAAGTCTTGTGGAATTATGTGGCTGATGCGTATTGGAAAATGCGCAAGATGGACTGGTCCATACTTGGCTGCAGCGTTTTTTGGCTTACATGTGGTCTTATATCTTCACTGCATCTGTGATTGGTGGTTGTGCAGAATGAACCTCCTACTGTTGAAGCTGCTGCCTGCAACAGTTAGAATCTTGAAACTCCCAAAGCAGTGGAACATTCTATTTGAAGGCTCATTAGAAATGGTAGATAGGTTCAGAGAGAAGGTTACAGTTGTTGTATCATTGTCTTTGTAGAGTTGTGATTTTTAGTATGCTATGTTTTCCTTACCAGTTGGACCTTTGAACATATCTAACATTAGGCAGTGAAACACTAAGACGTGGTTCTTCTAATGTTCTGTCAAAAAGCTTGGGAACATTAATAAAGATACATCATCTGGTGTAAGTTTCCTGGGATGATGCCATTGGACATTGCACAAGATGGTCTGGCCCATACTAAGCTGCAGCTTGTTTTGGCTTATATGTACTAGTATATCTTCACTGCATCTGTGAGCAGTGGTTGTGCATAATCAACCTCCACTTATTAAAGGTGCTGCTAACAACAGCCAGAGTTTTCAAAAAAGCTGCAGCATTGAAATGCTCAATTTGATGAGTTATTAAAATGCTATAGAGGTTCAGAGAGGAAACTTCATTTTTTATGGCATTGTCTTATTAGAGTTGTTTTTTATATTTTCATCAGCAGTTGGACATTTGAATATGTCTAATATTGGATCAAGAAAAAAACATGATGTGGCCCTTCTGATGTTCCCTTTTTCATTTTTTGAGGCATTATCTTTTTCGTGTTGTCCTTTGTATTGTTATACCTATTCCTCCCCAGTTGGACATGCCAACATGTCTGACAACGAGAGTAGCAGCAGTGATGACATTATCATTTGGTTTCCAAATCTATTGCGACTGAGGAAGAAGGCAACTGGGATAAAAACCACTGCTGACAGTTGGCACTTCTTTAAAGTTAAAAACACTGTTGCAGAAAAGAGGCAGAGGAGGTACTTTTCACATTCTACAACAAAACTCAACACTGTAGGCCATCCATTATTCCATCTGCAGCACCTCTATTCACCAGTTCAACAACATCACAAACTGCAAATGAACCCTCAACTTCAGCAGTGGTCTCAACTGCACAGACTCCAATTTTACCGGCTCCCAAAATGGTCCTTTTAAAGCTCACATTTTAAGTAACAAAAATACATAAAATTAAACACACACTGCAATAGATATATTACAATATCTATTGACGGAGATCTGCATCACCTGCAACAAAAACGTCATTTGTGTTTGGGTATACCCGCATGTACGGAAAACACATTCTGGATCGATATATCGCCTAACAGCAGTTGTATCCCTCTCCCAAGCACCTTGTTTCTATTTTCTGTCATTGCTTTTTGTCTGTTGGTGAGTGAATTTCTTTGTAAGCCTTCAGGAACTTTTAAAAGCCGTATCTTGACTTATCAATTTATTTTATTTAAAATTCTTGTTCCTATAACTTTGTCCATTGTCTTGTGCTTTGTCATTTTTTTTTTGCTTGTATATATATCTCTCTATATATATGGGATGTAGTCTTGTAAAGACTTATTTTAAGGTATATTGAGTGTAATCTTTATACACAGTTACGGTAACACTTTAATAACTTTCTATTACTTAACATTGAAATTGGTTATTTATAACGTGCTTAATAACCAGAGGTTTCTAAGCATGGACCCGAGGATCGAATGTGTGTTGCTCTGCATCGTCTTGCTTCCAAGGTGAGCGCATTGCCGCTGAGCTATCCTGCCGAGCAGACATTTACATTTCTTATAAATGTAAACATTTTAAAAAGTTGAGCACATATGCAAAGTTTGTTATGAACTGGTTTATTTAAGGGGGAAAGTGGTTGGACTATTTTTTCATTTTACTTTGTAGACATGATACATAATTTTCATTAGCCCAATTGTGTGCATTATTGATGTTAATTATGCATGGAATAAAAAAAAAAACTTGAAATTCAAGGAAACCATGTTAGTTGCAGGGATGTTAAGTTGAGCAATACATTGTAACAAAATGTTTGAAATTCAAGGAAAAACTTTAGTTGCGGGGACGTTAAGGTGTGAACTTAACACAGCAAAACACCTGAAATTCAACTTAAGCCACCTTAACTTCGCTCCCCCTGCTGCACAGCCTATGACCACAATGATGACATCACAGATCACATCACTGTTGACATCACTAATTACATCTTGTAAGAGAACACTGATAGAATTACAAATCACATGACCGATGACATCGCTGATGACAACACTAATTACATTGTAAATAACTGATTACCTCAATAAAGGAATTAGACATAACATCATGTATAAGTTAGCTCATTAAAACTTTGAATACTTTAATGACAATGTAGGCCATACACTTGACAAGCACAAAGGCTGCTGTCACTGGCCAACACCAAAGGCCATAGCTAGTGGTCAGTTAGTGTTGCAAAATGCTTGTGTGCATGTTTAAAAGCTGTGCCTATTGGCCCGTCACTGTTTTAAAATATACAGTGGGCTATGTTGAAAGCTGTAGTCAGTCATCATGGCTAAAGGCTATAGCCAGTGACCATTAATAAGTTACAATATACAGTTGGCACAGCCAAAGTCTGTGGCCACTGGCTAGTATTGTGTTGAAGACCATGGCTAGTGACTGGTTAGTGTATTTAATATACAGTGGACACAGCCGAATGCCATAGCTAGTGACTGGTTAGTGTTGTATAATACACAGTGGCCATGGCATAAGGCCATCACTTATTGCCTTTTATTGTTTTAAAATATACAGTGGACATGGCCAAAAGATGTACAAACTGCTCAAGGTCAAAGGTTATGGCTGTTGGCCCATCTATATGTTAGAATATATAGTGGGTACAGCTAAGGATTATGGCGACTAGCCAGTATTGTGCTAAAGTCCATGGCTAGTGGCTGGTTAGTGTATATAATATACAGTGGGCATGGCCAAAGGCCATAGATAGGGGTTTGTTAGTGTTGTATAATACACAGTGGGCACATCCGAAGTCCAACCCTTATGGAATGTTAGTATTTTATAATATACAGTGGACGTGGCCAAAAGATGTACAAACTGCTCATGGTCAAAGGCCATGGCTATTGGCCGATTTATATGTTAGAATATATAGTGGGCACTGGCAAATATTGTGGCTACAGGTCAGTAATGTGCTAAGGTCCATGGCAAGTGGCTGGTTAGTGTATATAATATTCAGTGGGCACGGCCAAAAGCCATAGTTAGTGGCTGGTAAGTGTTTTATAAAACAAGGTGGGCATGGCCACAGGCCATTGCTTATTGCATTTCATTATTTAAAAATATACATTGGATACAACCAAAAGATGTACAAACTGTTCAAGGTCAAAGGCCGTGGCTAGTGGCCCATGTATATATTCGAATATACAGTTTACATGGCCAAAGTCTGAGGCTACAGGCTAGCATTGTGTTGAAGACCTTGGCTAGTGGCTGGTTACTGTTGTATAATACACAGTGGGCACCTCCAAAGTCCATCGCTTATGGAAGGTTAGTATTTTAAAATACACAGTGGACATGGCCAAAAGATGTAAAAACTGCTCATGGTCAAAGGTCATGGGTAGTGGCCCATTTCTATATTAAAATATATATAGTGGGCACAGCCAAAGATTGTGGCCACTGGCCAGTATTGTGCTATGCCAGTTACTGTTGTAATGTAATTAGTGATGTCATCAGTTATGTGATCTGTGATGTCATCATTTTGGTCAGAGGCTGTGCAACAAGGGGCATGAAGTTAAGGTGGCTTTAACTGAATTTTAGGGGGTTGTTGCTTTAAGATCTCACCTCATTCATGCAACTTAAGTTTTGTCCTTGAATTTCAAACATTTTATAACAATGTATTCCTCCCCTTAACATTCCTGCAACTTAAGTTTTTTACCTTGAATATACACATTCAATGAAAACACTTTGTTAAGGTGATGTTATGGTTAAGTTGCACTGATAAAAACCTATGCAATTCAATGAAAAATCTTTGTTAAAGGGACATTATGGTTCCAAGCAAAACCGAAAACCCCTACAAATTCGCCAGTTATGGTAAGCTAAGCAACCATAACTCGCACCACCACCTTTCATAGGTTTTTATTAGTGCAACTTAACCATAATGACACCTTAACAAAGTTTTTTCATTGAATTTCATAGGTTTTTATTAGTGCAACTTAACCATAACGTCCCTTTAACAAAGTCTTTTCATCTAATTTCATAGGTTATTATTAGACCATACACTGGCGCGTGGCATGATGACGTGCCCTAGAATCCCTCTACACTTCACGATTAGATCCGTGCTTCACGGACAGTTCGGAACTGCATTTTCTACTGATCTAGGAACTTTCAACTTCAAAATGTCCATTGCACAGCTCCAAAACCTATTCCTACTCATTATCCATTAACAATCTAGTACACAGTACATACTTTTAGAAAAACTGCTATTTATCTTACAATGGCATCAGCTAATGCCATCCCTCCTCCCCAAGAGCCACCACCACTGCTGTAATCAAGGAGTATGAGAAACACTGCCCCCTACCTTAGAAATAACACACGTGCAACCTTTTGCCCTGTCCACCTGCTCCTCCATATTAGTGTTTGGTGCCTCTTCCTTCTTTTCCCTCCCCACCATTCGTTCTTAGCTCACCTGCGAAAAAAAATACATCCAGAAACAACAAAAGAAATGTTCCTTTAGGAAACAACCTTTCACAGTTACAAAATAGAAGTAAAAAAAAAACTTATAGACTCCATCTACTTTATATTTCTTAGTAAAGTACATAGACTCAATAAGATTTTCCAACATTCCATTTGCATTTTGTGTTATGCTAATGGGAATATTGCGGCGTTCATCCTCCGTTCCAGGGACTGAAACAGTGGATACCGGCCCTGCAGCCCAAGTTATCAGCCAAGCGAAGCAAGGGTGGACAACAAGGTCTCTGGACCATTTTCCCCCCATTCCAGCCCTGTAATGGGGGATGAAGAACATTGGCACCCTAGGTTCCCAAAGCATGAACCCGGGGTGCTAACAAAAAGTATTTTTCTTCCTACACCGGGAATGCCTGCTGTGTCCCGGTGAAGGAAGTAAAATCCTTTTCCAAGATGGCCATCATGGAAAGGCAAGGCGGGGTTCCATACAGGGCCCCTCTTCGCTTTCCATGACAGCCTGCAGAATGCAAAAAGAGAACTCTATGACCATATTACCACAAGCACATTTTTCTTCCTTTTCAAAGCTATCCCAATTTCGAATAGCTTTACCGCAAAGCCCGTCCCAGGTGGACATGGCCTCTTTAACCCCATGTTTTGTCCCTCGTGGTCATGGCAAGTAGCCAGATTGTCCGGATCATGAGCTTATTCCATGACCCGGACAATCTGGGCAGTGCCCATAGCCACAGGCTACACCTCAGTCACCAAACGTATATCACTATTTTTTGTACCTACATTATGACACTTGTCAAAAAATAAAACACGGGCACATTTGCAAAACCATGCTTTCACGTCCTTCTCAATGTGCCTTACACAAGTTTGCTGGAAATCCACCCATGTTTTATTTTTTCAAAAGTGTCAAATGCATGAACATAAAATTGTCATATAACCTAGCGCCCACTTGACAAAATCCATTCAGACTTCACAAAAACATTTATATCTACATCTATAATCTTTTGCAAACCTTTGTGTAGATTTGTCAAATGGCACCACATGTATAAGCCTTAACAATATTTTGGAACCCCCCTCTAAATCTGCCCTGCTTGACAAAACCCCACCAAACTTCGCAAAAACATTTATATCTATATGTATTATCAATTTGCCAAATTAAGTGTAGAATTGTCTAATGGCTCCTCATTTATAAGCCTTTACATTATTTTGGGACCCCCCTCTAATTTTGCCCCCTCTTGCCAGAATCCCACCAAACATTGCAAACTCATTTAGGATCAGGTCAGGAGTATAATTACAAAAGTACATGCAGTTTCATTAAGTGGTGCCAAAGTGATAAGCCATCCAAGAACTGCTTTTCACCAAGCCTGTAATTCAGAGGTGCCCGCGAACTTCACAGTACTGTTCGCGGACATTTGCGGCAAAAAACACCTGTTTTTTTGCTTCTTGCAGCCATATTCCATCCCATCCTCATCACCCCTCACCTCCCCAGAGATTATTTGATGTGTTTGACAAGTGAATGTTTTTTTTTTGTTAATATGTTGTCACTGCGATGTCCGCGGACACTGGCCGATGTCAGGGGATCCAAGATGGCGGGCGTTACCAAAAATCTGATGCACCTCATGCATCACTCCAACAAATCAGCGAACAGGTTGTGTGTCCGCGAACATGACACAAGTCTATTAGCCAATCGGTGTCCTGTCCGCGGAGCGAACAGGGAAATGTATTTGCAGAACGGCGGACATAGATAGCACTAATTGTTTGAGACCTACTTTTTGGTTGTTTTAAAAAAACTACTGGACGGATTTCCACCAAATTTACAAAAACATGCTTTTGAGACCAAGCCACCGCTCCTGCCGCAAATTTGGTGAAAATCCATACAGGGGTTTCCGCTGTAGGCGTGAGCAAAGTTATACTCCATTCAGTCTATAGGAAAAAAAATAAATTTTGGGACCCTCCCTAAAACTTTGCCCCCCCTAGACCAAACCTCACCAAACTTTGCAAAAAAATCAGAGTGGGCCATATACTTTTTCTGCAAAGTTTTGTGAGGATTCGTCCAGGGGGAGCGAAGTTATAAGCCACCCAAAAAGTGCTCTTCCTATGGGTTTAGCAACTTAATCATAACTACATGGCCGCTACCGCAAGGCATGTAATATATATATATATTTTCCTTTTATTCCTGTATATATATCTATGTATGAATACTATTGTTACAAACACTGCTTAAGTCAGTTAGATATGCATCCTCAGATAGGGAGTGTGAAAGGAGGAAATACCTTTATACACTCTAGACTATATATAGAAACCTCATAAGAAATATATGACACTTTTTATTAAAAAATAAATTAGTACAAACATAGACAAAAACAAAATATGTACAATTAAAAAGCACAACATGTACACATGTCTGATACCACAAATACAATGTGAATACTCTTGTTCATATTACCACATAATCGTGCTGGAGTTAATCAAGGAAAAAGACATTGACAACATTCTTGGGGTCTCACACATGTCGGTGTCTTGTTGTAAATTATCTTGAACACACACATGATGTACAGGGCTGAATGATACAATACAGTCAGTTTTTCTTGATACCTACAACCAAGTTACATTAGAAAATATTTTTTAGGAACACTATTATTGGGGTTCATTTGCATTTTGTTTTGGACACGCATTTGGTCACCCTGAAAACGCAACTAGATTTAAATATTCAAGTGGTCAAAAACATCCTAACCATAAAAAAGAGGGTCCTTGCAACTGGATTAGAGAATGCTGTAATCATGCCATGATAAACCCACTGGAACACATGCAACCATTAAATTGCATCTGTCAGACATGTGCAGCTAATTGTATCCTCAATTGCAGGCTTGTCCAATGTATTGCATGGAGGTCACAATGTAATCTATCAAGCTATTTTGTTTGGAAATCTGCACTGCCCTTGTGACCCCTGGCTCAGATTGCAGGTGTAGCGCTGCAAAGTAGAAAGCAAACACTGCTCTGGTACCCATATTTACTGACGGTAGTTCGCCGCCCGTTGCCATTGTTTCCGTCCTGTTTTGTCTGCTTCTCTCAGTGTGATGATATGGTGAACTAAATCACAAGCACGTTCATGCTGTCTGTGATGATTACAATATTTAATATGCTCAGGAATAAGTAATTAGAAAATTCCATGAAATGTTGAGGATGATAATCTTACTCCTTTTACACGTTATTTCTGCCCTTGGGGAAAACCCTGCAGAGATGACGGTTTAGGGTTAACAGGACTGCAGCCCTGGCCAACAAGGCACAAGGAATGCTTCAAAACACGAGAACCAGGTGTATGCACCCAGTAACGCACGATGCTCTCATATTGCCAGAAAACGAGCTCTTAAATCGTGATGATTCTTATCATAATTGTTCTTTAATATTCATTCCTCATAGTTCTCACTGCTGTCTTTAAATCCAAAGAATTATGTACACAGTTGCGAAAAAATAAATAATAAAAGGCTTTTTAATCCAACATAGACCAATATGTAAATTGAGTTTTTTGAGGCAGAACAGTTTCCTAGGTCCCAATATGGCTCAAAGCCCATACATTTCGGAGTCTAGCTCCATCTTCAGGGCTACACATATGTTAGAGCCACATATGAAACATAAAACAAGTGGTATTACATATCGTATTATATACATACCAGAGTCAGTTCTGTGTTATGCAATATAAATGTCTTGGGCTGGAATAATCCAGTACTGATGCATAGTAATGCCTTTCATGCTGTTATCTGTTCTTTCCTGGAAAACTGGTGCATCCAACAAAAACATGGCTGGAGTTCACAATGCAGAAATATCCCATAAACTACGTTGCTAGCACACAGGCGTTGGTGTCTAACTCTGCTCCCCTTTCGCACTTCATCTCCCCTGATTCCATTCTTCTTCTGCTCTGCAAACTAACGTCTGGATAACCCTAGCAGGGACACAATGCACCACTTTTTGGATGGGCCTCTGTGCTGTTACATACTATGAGAGTTACAGGTGTAAAATAAAAAGCTGTTATATAACATAGCTTACTCCTGGAACATTCAAGTGTGACTTGAGTTCACCGATGTTTCAAAGGCAACGTTAACGTTTTGTGAATACAAGTAACATTGCACTTCTGTGTGTTGCATATGCCTCTTCCCCATGAACACAATCTCTTGAAGCACAACTCCCCAACTCACTCCAGCAAGAGCTCACTTTTAGTAGTCTTCTAGTAAGCTACACCTGAGTAAATTAAGCAACTGTGTATTACTCACGCCAAAATGTATGGCCCAGGAAAATCCACTGTTCACTTGTTAACTGGTAGTCACTTGAGATACTAATTTTTACAGGAGTATGTCATGCTCATTCCTGTATGAAGCTTTAGGATTTGGTCCTGCAGACTTTGAATGGTGCAGTACAACACTTTATCCAGCCCACGAAACACAGAGATCACTCAGCAAATGACACATGTTGTGGCAAGGACAATTCCAATTACAATTAAACGCTGTCTGTCTTGCTGGCATGGTAGGCAGTGTTTAATTGTAGTTGTAAAGGCTGACTGCCATGCAAGCATGATTGGAAGAATTACATTCTAAATACTGCCTGCCATGCATGCCTGTCTGCTTTATGCTGGCACATAAAGCTGGCGGGCTCGTTTCCAGTGTTTGCTGCGGCATGCAAATACATACTGGTCCAAATTCTGGGGCATTTGCATGGCTGAAAGGAAGGGATGCTGTCGAAACACAAGTTGAGATCCCACATCCTCTCTGCATTACAAGTGATTGAAAATGGGGCATCACATGAATGGAAGTCGTAAAGGTCATATAAAGGTTTTTACGCCTTCCATTTACGTTAGGCCCCATCACGAAAATGAGCCCAGTGTTATCCTTGCCTATTAGCAACAGGATTTTAAATATAAGAACATTGCTATGCCTAATAATGCCAGGATAGACACTTTAGGAACACACTGGTAGCTTTGTCTAATATTGTCACAAAATAAGCCAGTATTGTCACTTTAAGTAAACACTTCAGCCTCAATGGAGGGGAATGGGAAATGGACATGGACAAGTTGGGCAGAATGCTTTTGCTCCTGTATTTCCTGCTCTGGCCGATCGTGCAGAAGTGACAAGGCAGATGAGTGGTATGGAATGGCGAGAAGATGTGCACTGTGCTGACATCCTCGTTCTTGTCATCCCTTTTTATTTTATTCCTGGCGTAAAACAAACGAATTTCTATGCGGAGGATTTCTTTGGGATCCGCCTCAGTTTTTTTGCACATGTTCACGACCATTAACAAATACCACCTGCAAAGTACAATTTACAAGCCGTATGGATTTCTTCAAAAGATGGAGACGAAAACTAAAGAGTACATTGAAATATGCCCGGTTTTCCTCTTTACTGTTTCACTTCGTCTTGTGCACATTTAAAATTGCATACAGACATCCCAACAGCATGCACGTGCAAACGTGTGTGGTTTCCTCCATGCCAAATAGCCCCAACTTGTGTTTGCTTTGCCCATTAATGCTTCCATTGTTTTGCTGCCCTGACATTTTCCTGCTGGCTTTCTCTAGAAATATGTGTGCATGTGTTGCTACATATGTAGCATGTTCTGCCTTGCGGTCAGTGGATACAGATCTATGGGCAACTCCCGATCCATGATCCTCATCATCGGATCTCCCACTGACACACACACTGCAATGACAATGCTGGCTTTCTCTAGATATATATATACATGTGTTGCTACATAAATAAAATGTTATGCCTTCTGGCCAGTGAATACAAATCTACAGGCAACTCCCCAACCCTGATACCCCATCATCAAATCCCCACACACAGCACTAACATGCACATGCGTACACAATTTCACAATAACACACGCACCCTCAATACACACACACAACCCATGGCCGAGCATGCATGCATGTACACAAACACATGGATAAATAACTTTAATCTTATCTCAGGTGTTCACCGGAATAGTCACCATCTCTGACATCAAGATGCCCACAGGCAGGATGCAGGTAGCAGGAGAAGGTGTCAATCAGCACCTTCTTCCAAATTGTGTTTCTGGCATGCATGCTGGCAGCAACAAGCTGACAGCCAGTCATTCCTCACTTGTGGCGCAAACTGTACCACCCTTATTGGCAAATTAAGATGTTGTACCCTAGCTAACATGCGGAATGGGCCATGCAACTCTGGGGATGAAAAATGCTGTAGGCTTGGTATGGTCCCATTGGGCAAGAGCAGAGCCTGGTTACTCAACAAAATAACCAGGCACAACCCGGGTTCAGTAGCATTCCCCCAGTTCCTTGCTGAAGCAGAGGCAGACCTCAGCTTTCAGTACTAGCGTGACTACCCGCTTTGAATCCTCCATGATTGTCAGCATGGCACTAACCTCCTAGCATGGAGTAGCTACCCCTGATGTCTAATGCTGGATGTTACTGGGAGACTGAAGAGGAGCTGCTGAGTGCTGTCGAGTCTGTTGGGTATCGCCCGTGAAAAAGAGTTTATTTAAAGACTGAAAGGACCCAGCAGGCTCTGAATCTCACCCTCTGAAAAAGATCTTTTGAAGACAAAATTGAGACGTCTGTAGCCTTACACATACCCTACACCCGAGAGGGCTGGGAAGACATTGTGAAGGGTGGAATTCAACACATACTCTGCATCTTTAGAAGACTGAAGAAGCCAGGGAGATGATTTGATTAATTTCCATACCCCATCTGGTGATAGGGGGTGGGCGCCGAAAAGGCTACTGAGACTGCTGTAGCTTCATACTTACCTTGCATCCTGAGGGGGCTATGAAGCCATTGAGACAACTGGTGTCTCCTGCATAACCATTAATCTGGTAGGACTGAAGGTGCCTAAAAGACTGGTGAACCTGTTAAATGTTAGAGCGAAAGAAGAGGCTAAATTAAGCCTGCATAAATGGAAATACTCACACATGTCTGCACCAAGAAGAGAGGGACACATCATTGAGACAATCTGGTCTTGTCAATTCCCTGAAAGACTGAAAAACATACGGATTCACATATGGCTGTACAATAAGGATTTTGAATTGAACTATATATTTCAAATGTGTTCATTCGCTGGTCTGCCACAAATGTGTGCAATGTGCTACAGGACCAGACACATAGTCCTACACACCAAGTCATGAGAAGTTCAACATCAGATGCAGAGTTGGGAATGTCAAATGCCAAAAGAGCTGGGGAAGGATTTCCATATATTGAAGTTTCCCAAATGACTGAAAGCTTTCCCCATGACTATCAAAAGAGAGGTTTTCATTGCTACCTTCAAATGAGGACGACTCTGTTACCAGGACGAAATTCTTACGTAACGACGCACTAATGTTCTTTTATTATCCATTTTACAATTGTTGTGCTGTAATACACAATTAGCATGCTCAACAGTTACCACATCTGTATTTCTCTTCTACAGCAAACAGAAGTAATATAACGTGAGCATGAACATACTCATTATTGCATGACTACTGATGCATGCCTGGTAATGACATCATTACTTTACTAAACACAGTTCATGATATGCAATGTAATGGAATATAAGGTGGTCTTGTATAGCACCCGTCTGTTGCTGTGGTGGTCTCACTGTGCATGGCTTGTACGACAGGTTGTAGGGGTAGTAGTTAGATGGAATGACAAAGAAACAAATGCAAAACCTGTGGTATTGATGGGAGAACACCAGAAGTATCTGACACATGAGTGACGCTCTGGTTTTAATGGTTTGGGGCTAATACTTGGGCCTGTGTTTAAATGGAGGGAAGAGCCCAAGATGTGGTTAAAATGTACAGCACTCCTGGTCTGGGTGAGCCACTGATGTGAAGGGTTGTGTTGCAGAGCTAGCCAGGCAGACTTCATGGCAGCTCAATAGATGGAGGTGTGGGAGCTGACTGGCCTGAGATTGCCCTGTGGAAGCAAATGTGTTGTTTTGTAAGATAGCAGGATATTTTAGTGGACAATATGCTTAATTTGGAAGATGAGTGAGTAGACAAAAGATGGGTACATGTACTGGGAGGAGGGAGAGAAGCCATTGCCCACCATTGTGCAGCATCCTGGCAAGGGATTAGGTCATTCAATTAAACGTTTGATAATATGAATTTGAATTTATGTAGGTTGTGGAATGTGACTCAAATTCTCCAACGGTCATCTGTTGGTGATTGGCATTTGGGTTCCTGGCATGTTCATCAGTAGTCAAAGTGGGCAGGAGCGGTCGGGAGCGGTGCTCCTCTACTTATTTTAATTACGTTTTACCATTCCCATACTTTTAATTTAAAAAGAAACCGTTCCAGAAGAGTTTCGTTTTAAAATAAAAGTTTCGGAAGAAGTTGAAACTTGCACTTTCAGTGCACTGCACAGGACGTTTCCTTAAAGAGCAGGAAATTGTGTTTTGGGCTTTTAATTGTGCATGGGAGGGGGCACGGCAATGGGGTCTGGCGATGGGGTTTGTGGGGAGCGGTGCAGGACAGTAGGGAACATAGTTCCACTACTTTCTTTCGTACACTTCGACCACTGATGTTCATATAATTTAGGTGGGGGATTTCTTTGGGTACAGGTTAGTGCGAGTTTGTGTAGGTTTGGTTGAAGTTATGATGTTGTTCTCAATGTATTGCTGGTTGAATGGCTAGGTTTTTAGCTATTTCCCGAAGGTCAGGTGGATTTCTTCTGTGCAGAGTTGTTTAGTCAGAGAAATCCAAAATGTGGTTGAGATGAAGGAAAAGGACGAGTCTCCATGCCATTTCTGGTTGACGCTTGGTATCATTACTAAGACTTTATTCCTGGAATTAAGCATTCTTGTTGATTGGAAATGGGGGAACTTGCCTGATATGTTTTTAAGAAAAATGCCACGATGAAGTGGAATGATATGCAGAGGTTCAAATGAATTCAAAACTTCGAGCCATCATTCCATTTGTTTGCTTTAGTCACTCAGAGCGGGACGGTAAGCACACATGGGTCGCAAGCCTTCTCGGTATAGAGAACAAAGCTATAACTCAGTGATGATGGAATGTCTGGGTTTTCTCGTACAGAAGGGATAAAACCAAGCAGTTTGGCCTGGACTGTCCCTTTGGAGTGAGTTGTTCTGTTATGTTAGGAAACCTATGAAGCTCAGCTTAGACCTGAAGGCGCTGAGGTGCTAAAGGTCATGCCTATAAGAGGGAGACCAGACAACCGGCAAGAAGAAGGAAACAGCAAGATGAAACATTCACTGATTAAACAAAAATGTTTTCAGAATTTTCTTGAAACAGAAGTGATTGGTGACAGAGGTGATAGAAAGGAGAAATAATGAAGCGAGTTCCACAGAGCAGAGGCAGCAGTTGAATAACCTCTGCCACCAATGGTGGACTTCTGGAAATGTGAAACGTGAAGCAAGCACAAATTGGCGGAGTGAAGACTCCTGGAAGGGCAGTATATAATTTTCTGACAAAAGTAAGATGCTCCACAGCCATGATAGGCCCGATGCGTCATGTAAAGGATTTTGAATTTGATGCGGCTATCTATTGAAAGCCAATGTAACTTACAAAGCACTCCAGAAGACTAGGAAATTTGGGGCAACCAATAGCAAGATGGGTAGAGGGGCTTTGAACCACGTACAGGCTATGGATTTGAGTTGTAGGTTGTGCAAACAGCATGGCATTGCAATAGTCTAAGGTCCCCATCACAGAGGGTGAAACCACCAGGCCACGCAATTTATCCAGCACAAATGGAACAATTTTTCTGAGTATTCTAAGTTTGAAATGGGCGACACTACATCTGTCCTTGAACTGAGGCACCACCAACAGCGATGAAGCAATTTTAATCCTCATGTTTTTTGACAGTATGAACTGGGGCAAGAAGAGTGCCCAAAGAGGAAGGCCAGAAGTCAGCCGATCATGGAGAACCCTTCAACGGTCCAGATCCTAGGACCATGATTAAGCCTTATTTGCATATAACCGTTACCCTTTCTTTAATGAAACAAAAACAGGTGATGGCTGGAAGGTTTAGAATTAATCTTAACCTCTGGCATCGCCACAGGCAACACTTCAGACCATCATTCTTGCGTGCCAGGCCATTGCAGAAAGGGGAAAGACTATAATCAAATCAGGCTTGGTCCCACCCAAAAGGAGCAGTCCAGTCCAAACTGCTATGTCACATCCCTTAATTTTAACCTGACCTGTTGCCGCGATTGGTGCTGCTGTGAGTCACATGACACAAACAGCACATTTTTGGGACACTTTTAGGGCCGCCTTGCCTAGGCAGCCTGTGAAGGGCAGTGGTTAAGAACGATTCCTGTTGGCCTGTTCAGCTGGCACTCTGTGCTGCTGCCCCCTCCTACATTCAGAGGATTACAGAAAAGAGGATAAGGGACCCCACAATACAATTTGCACCAATTCGGTTTAGGCTGCTTTTGAGTTTAGCCACACTAGAACTGTAATGATTTGATTAACGCTTCTTTTGAGTTTAGCCACACTAGACCTGTACTGATTTGGTTCACACTGCTTTTGAATTCATCCACACTAGAACTATACTGATTTGATTAACACTGCTTTTGAATTTCACCACAGTACAACTACTGATTTGGTTCATGTTCCTTTTGAATTTAGCAACGCTAGAATTGTACTGACCTGGTTCACGCCGCTTTCGAATTTAGCCACACTAGAATCATACGGATTTGATTCACACTGCTTTTGAATTTAGTCACAATAGAACTGTACTGCCATGGTCCACGCTGCTTTTGAATTGAGCCCCTCTAGAACTGTACTGATTTGGCATCTGCTGCTTTTGAATTAAGCAGCACTAGAGCTGATCGAATTCGGTGTCTGCTGCTTTTGAATTTAGTCACACTAGAACTGTACTGATTTGGTTCATGCTGGTTTTTTTATTTAGCCACACTATAACTGTACTGACTTGGTTGACACAGATTTTTAATTTAGCCACAATAGAACTGTACTGATTTGGTTTACGCTGTTTTTGAATTTAGCCACTCTTGAACTGTACTGGTATGCCCCCTGCTGCTTTTGAATTTTGCCATATTAATTCTATATAGATTTGGTTTCGGCTGCTCTTAAACATCACCATTTTAGGGCTGTATTTATTTAGCCCCTGCTGCCTCTGGATTTACCAGCTCTAAAACGCCATTAACTTGCTTCCTGCTGTTTTGAACCTAGCCATTTTAAAATTGTAGTGGTTTAATCTCGGCAGGTTCTGAATTTGGAGCTGTACTGGTTCAGTCGCCATTGCCTTCGAACCTCACCTCTTTTAACTATACTGCTTTGATTGCTGCTGATTTGTACCTAAGAATCGTACATGTTTCAATTTCTGACGCTCTAATTTTGCCACCCAGAACATTGCCGCCTTTTGAAGTTAACCTTTTTAAACCCACTGGCTTCTGTCCTGCTGCTTATGAACTTTGCCAAACCTGAACCCTGACTTCTGGCTCTTTGCCACTTTGTCCTTCAACACTCTGTAATTTTGACACCTTGGATTTCCACCCAAGAAAACATGCTGACTAGAATTCTGCCACTCTGAACCATGGCATTTCTGACTTCTGCCGCAACCTTGACAATATGAACTTTGCCAACTCAAATCCTGTCACTTGATGAACCTAGCCTTGTGAACTTTGACACTCTAAATGTCCCTGCTTACTACTAACCCATGTGATTCACTCCGCAGAATCTACTTCTTCCAAACCCTGCTACATCCATTCTCATAAACCTTGCATACCCAGCCTTACCCATTACAACTAAAACCACTTCTGAAGCATATCTCTACGAACAAACCTCAGAAAACACCAGAGACCATGACAAAAATGACCACAGACTTTGTAACCAAAGAGCGTCTCAGCCTGTGAGAAATGCACACCTCCCCTACCCTATGACCACAGTGAAATATTCGCCATTGCGTTAAACAAACAATCGTGGTCAACTTTGTTTTGTGTATGCTCAACAACACAGAATGATCAGCGTAACAGAACCTATGAACATCAGCTACCACCCCCCCCAATCATGAAGCCTACCACTGGAACATCTTGACACACAACCACATCAATACACCATGGACACACAACAATCACGAAACATCCACAACTACAAAGATGCATTGACACAAGAAGGAAACATGAACAAGGTTGGAAAACAGAACAAAAAAGATAAAAGTAACCACACCACCACCAAACAAACAGAACTACCTACCAGAATTCACAATACTGCTAAACCCTACTAAACAAATTAAGACTAGAAAAAAGACATCATACATCTCCCCTACCTCCCCATATACCAGGCAGCCACATCAGAAATCAAACAGCCGACAACAAAGGGGCCAGGGAATACTAGAGGAAACCCCACTATACTATACAATCACATACACCAACACACATAACCTGGCAATGGAAAAAACAGTATTGGAAAGACATGAAGAAGAACAAGAGCTAGAATGGAATTCTTCACCACCCACACACCTTACATAACCAGAGATTGGAAAAAGGACCACTAGGACAACCAAAAATCTCATTACAATGGCTCCGAGAAGTGAAACCAATTGCACAACCTAATAGAACTCCTCAACAAAGGGACAGACAACAAAACAACACACCCAACAATAAACAGGACAGCCCAACAGTGTCAAAGATCCAATGAACGCCGCTCCCACCGAAACACCAGCAATAACTCCTAACAAAGAACAAGCCAAACCACACACACTACACTGCAGCCTAGTCAATGTGTGATCTCTGGCAAATACAAAACAGAAATTTTTGATCTCCTAAGCGAAGGCGGCATAGACAATCTATTCTTCACAGAAACATGGCTCTCAGACAACTTCAAAGTAATCTGCCATGATGCTATGCACAACAATTACAAACTATTACAATCTAACAGAGATACCGGAAAAGGCAAAGAAATATCTCTAGCGCAAAAAATCACACCAGCTCCTCACCACTACCCTGAACAGATATAGGAGACTGCGGGCCTCATTACACGGATGGCGGTGGACCAAGGTGCTTTTAGCACCCAGGTCCATGCCTATAAAATACCGGCACCACCTTGGTGGAAACGGGAATTACAGCCCTATTCCAAGGTTGGTGGGTAGGTAATTCCCCCTTCCCCCATTGCCCTTCCCCATTCCCATTTTTGCCCCATAGGGCATAATGGGAACGGGGAAGGTGCTAATTACGGCACCGCAAATTGCGGTACCGTAATTAGCTCCCTGGTCCCTTTGCGGGTTGGTTTTTAACGCCTGCAAAAGGCAGGCGTTAAATTCCCCAACCCGCAAAGGGACCTCGTAGTAAGGCAATAAGGGTTTACCGGTACCGGTAAAATACCGGTACCGGTAAACCCTTACCGCCTACCGTGTAATGAGGCCCTGTGAATCAGTCCTAGTCAACCTCCAGCTCAATGACTAAATCTACGCACTCTTCCTTATGATCTGCAGACCACCCATCTACAACCCTAATTTCCCTGCAAAGCTCACAGGTGCCATAGCTAAATCACAAATCATAATAACATAATTGTTCTGGGACACCTCCAAATCTGTTCGAAACAGAAAATGAAGCCACAACAAACTCCCTCAGTTCCCTACTGAAAGCTTTTCATATCAAACAATTAGTGAACAAACCAACTCACAGAGGTGGACATAAACGAGATGCAATTTTCTGCAAGGATGGACTTTCGACTGCTGCCCCTCTGGTACCAATCATATAGAGTGGCCATCATATGATCCCTCTCATTATCCAAATTATGAGCTGCATGATGCCCACAAACACACAAATCCTGGGAACAAACAAAAGAAACTGGAAAAGACTTGACTGTGACATTGTAACACAAATGTTACAAACTGCCAACCAAACACCTCCTGGATCTCAGACACATTAGACCAACTAACACCATTTAAACTCTTCAAACCCACACCAAAAAAAGCAGCAGCAAGACAGTACACAGAGGAATTATAGACACTCAAAAAAACTAACCAGAAATTAGAAATGTGATGTAGAAAGCAGTACAAACAAATAGACAAAATTAATTACCAATGAAAAATCCAGCTATACAAATTGACACTTCTGAAAGCCATAAAAGCACACTGTACTGTGAGAATCCGATGGGCAACAAACCCACAAAAAGAAATCTTTAGCATCACCAGGGAAATGAAAAACCCAAATTCATGCAAAAAGAATATCATACTCTCCCAAACCCTATGCGGCAGCATCATAGCCCACCTAAAAGCAAAAATAGAAGCAATACAACAGGCCATCAACGCACCCATCAGGGCCACAAACAACATCCACCCAGAATCCAGCACCCCAACGGCCAACACAACACTCGATCAATTCAAACATATAAGCGAGAAACTCTTTGGCAATTTATTAAAAGATACCAACATAGTTTGACATCCCATGGACCAATGCCTACAGGATATCTACAACAAGCTGTTAAGTGACTTCAATTCAGCAATCCCACTAAGTCAGTGCCTCGTCTGGGACGGCCAAGGGAAGCCCTTATTTATATATTTTTATGACAAGTTATACTCTGGATGATAAACCCTTATATAACGCCCCTCTCTTTGAAACCCCCTGACCTCACTGAGCCAAGAAGTAGGTTTGTTTTGCAATTTAAAAGATTTATTGGAAAAATTAAACAATATATATATATCACACTTTTATAATAAATTAATATTTGATATCACACTTAAGAATATGACAGTGATCAACAATGGATAATATTACAATTGTACGCTTATTTAATGACTTAGGAGTTGATATAGGAAGGAAAAGGTAACTGAGAATGCTTTTAGGGTTTCAAGGAAATGCAATGATGAATAAATGCAGTACAGAAGTAAACTGATAGGGTTTCACAAGAGATAATATGTTCACTTTTCCCCTTGTGGCAATTCACTCCCCCCCTGTGCAATAGAAGGGGATGGAAGGTGAGCACACAATTTTCAGGAACACAAACAAAATGCATTACAAAGTTCCAGTCCCCCCAGGCGGGCTTAGAGGAAAATAGGTATGATTTTAAAGCAGGCAAATCCTTTTAAATGTGGTGGCAATGAAGTAAAATATGCTAAAAATGCTTTTAATTCCCTATAGGAGGTTCAGGGTAGGTGATAGCTATTTAAGATTAATTCAAGTCACACTTGCGATGCTCAAATAGGGATTACCAAGGTGAAAACGAATTTTAGTAGTTCAAGCAAAAGCGGCTATTTTGACAGGAGCTAATTGGACCAAATCGCAAATCGCAGCACTTTTTCTGAGAGAAAAACTATAATGAATAGGAGCCTTCTTGGAAAGCTTAGAATCTTGGCTTTAAAATGAAAGTTAAATCTCGTTCCTAGCACACGTGGTCCCAGAGATACGGACGATTTTGTGGAGATCGTTTTTCGAAATGAAAGTAAACTTCAGAATGACAAAATGACACTTTTACAGATTTGAAATGACAGAATGAACACACGATTCCTATGATGCAGTTCTGGACAGGTTCAAATGTTTTGAATGAGATTATTTTAAACTAAGAGATTGGTTCTGGCACAGTTCTAGCTCAGTACTCACACTATAAATTTGAAATAGGCCGTCAGGGTCTGGTCAGGTTGGCAGGTTCTCTCGCCGCGGACGGTCTTTAGTACCGGTTCTGCTCACAGCGATCTGGTCTGGGTCTCTGGTTTTGCTGGCCTGGATCAAGTGGATTTTGGATACAGCACTGCTTTCTGGGGACCGGCACAGGGTTCTAGGTAGAATCAAACAGCTCTGCCCCAGCTGTTTGAATAATTTGCAAAAGATTTTGAGTCCTGCTGAAAAAGTATTTAGCTGGTGGTTCAGGCCTCAATGCTACAAGTTCTGAAGTCTGGAGTCTAAGTTCTGGAGATGGTCCTTCTGGATATTGTCTGGTCCGGCAAAATGCTTCGCAAGAAAGTGGAAAGTGAATGTCCTGCCTGTCCAGAGCAGTCTCTTTTTATGTGTTTTGAAAATGGGTGTGTGCGTGGGCATAACTAAGCCTGCCCCTCACAACTTATCATTGGCCAAGCTCTTCTCTCTCCCTTGATTGGGGGAAGGAATGGAGCGTAATCAGGCATCAATTTTATGGCATACAGAAGAACACTCCCCTTGTCAATTTGCACACAAATCTATTTTTGATCCAAATACATATTTATCTATGTACCATTTTTCTAATATTATATGTCCAGTTAACATATTTTCTGTAGCACCAAACCATCCGATCCCTGTCTTTGTAAGATGTTGTGTCCACTTATGACAGAATTCTGCCCTTTTCTTCAAGAACACAACCTCTAACCTTTCCAGAATTTACACAAACATGCACAAGGAATATGGGCATCAGATGATAAAGTGTCCGATTTTTAACATACAGACATTCGGAGTAATACCTTATTTTCCGCTACTACCCCCCAGAACATACCACAGAGTCCTAACACCTCTTAAAATGTGCACAGAAAAATCACAAGAATAATGATATTAATTATATCATTTTGACAAGTCCGTACTATGAATTATCCAACTTTTTAAAAAAAAATATGCTCTGGCCCAGAGGGGTGTGGTTTCCCAAAGCACATGGTGGAATTTCTGGTTTGTCCACTTCCTCCAACTCAAGTTGCTCACAGAGGCACTGCTCCTCCCAGTTTCTCCCAAGAGGAAGCCATTTACGACCCCCTCTAATTTAACATTTGCCTGAGCCAAGGAAGGCTCATTGTTCTGTTTCCCTGCTCCCAGGTGCTCCTCCCCTGATTCAATCAGAGAGGTGTAATCTCCTTTTGGTGGGAACAGCAGAAGGCAGCCAGGCCTGGGAATGCAGTGACTGAGCAAGTTTCAACTCCTGTCGGGGGTAGTATCAGAAATGTCTGACACGGTGGGTGTATCAGCAGGGTTGCCCGCGATGAGGTCCACCCCACTCAAATCCTGAGAGTCTTTTAATTCCCCTTCCTCCTCACCTGATGAAAACGAGAAGTCCAACTTCCTTCCACGAGGTCGATGAGTAAATGTTCTCCTCTCCTTGTGTAGATAGGGTCTGCCTCGGGAGGAAGCCACCGCGACCCCTTGGGAATGAATTCGCGGGGACTCCCCCCCGTGACAGACAAGTACGGCAAGGGGAAAAGCCTAACGGCACAAAAACCCCTTTGGAGTGTAGGTATCCGATGGTGCGGAACGAAGGAAAATCCAAAGCCAGCTGAAATGCGGGATACAGGCAAACTGATGGTAGGGAAGCACTAAAGGCAAGGGGGGGGGGGACCAGAGAGAGAAACAGCAAACAAGTAAGGTAAGAGAAAAAAGGTGGAGAGCCACCGTGCCCGCGAAACAAGAAGGGGCACCGGTAAGGGAGAGAGGGCAACAGGCGGAAATATAGGATAGGAGCGGAACTCCGCTAAGCGAGAGAACTGTGGAGCGCAAGCAACGAAAAGGAAATCAGTAGTTGCAACGCACCGAACTGCCGAGCGCGAACAGAGAAGTACACACAGCAGCGGCCATGTTGGAAAAGACTAGACTGTAAACAGCGCTAGTGAGCACAACGTGGCGGCACAGTCGGACGACCGCCATGTTTCCACCTCTTCCATAACCGCCAGAACCCAGCGGTTGTGACAGGTAGTTGCCAGGCAGAATTCAATCTCTTCAAGCCAGGCTTCAGCTAAATGTCACTTTTGTTCCAGTTTTCTCCATTCAAATCAAACTTACAATTTTTACACATGCAGCTAGAACGCTGATTCTAAGTTCAAAACTATGACCTTTAAACAGTTGCAACCTATGTGACACTCAAAAGTAGGTCACTCATTTATTTTAAACATTTCGATTTTAGTGGCTTTAAATCCAATTTCACTTCAGCTGCTGACATCCACAGCTCAGCCAGTTTTGTTATAAACATTGTTTTGGGGTCTTCATCTTTCCAGATTTTGTATGCACACAAGACTACATTCTGCCAAATGTCTGCTGGTGTTTAGTGAGATTTTTGAATATCTTGCAATGTTTAAAATAGGCATTTTTAGCTTGCATTTCAGAGAAACAAAGGTGATTTCAAAGCGCTTTTTGAGCTAACAGGCACTGCTGTTTTTCCTTTGGCACCATGTTTCACGCATGGCGCTTCTGGCCCATCATCCTCGCACTGGTGGGTGGTAGGTCAGGCGACCATTTTGGTGTGTGCAAAAACTGCGCGGCTTTCCTGGATTCTGGCACAATGTGGGCTTTTTCGGCCATCTTGGATTTTCTGAGCCCACAGCCCCAAATGTTGCAGCATAATAACTCGAACATGGGTCAAAACCCCTGACAAAGCTACTCCCCCACAAAACATCAGCCCTCTACACCTGATTACTAATGAAACTATCCCTAAACACTTCAATAGTACCAAAGTTATTCAAATCAGCATGCATCAAACCTCTCCTAAAAGATGAGTTGGAAAATACAGATGACCCGACTAACTACAGACCCATATAAAACCTCCAGTTCACAGTGAAAATGTTAAAGTACCATGTGTACAAAGAACTACTCAATCATGTAGTAGGCAATGAAATACTTGACCACTCCCAGGTCGGTCCTCATATGAGGAAGAGAATCAGCACTCCTCTCCATGTCGGAAGACCTAAAAGTTAACGTGGACAACAACAACAAATTGGCCCTCGTACTACTTGACATATCAGCTTCCTTTGATACAATCATGCACACCATACTAATAAAGAGATTTCAGGAATCCGGTCTTCAAAGCACTGCACTACAATGGCTGAAATGTTTCCTCACAGAACGAACAGAAAGAACCCACATTCCACCATTCACATAGAGCACAAATAATATCACCTGTGGTGTACCACAAGGGTCCACCTCTCCCACTACTCCTCAACATCTATATGGCCCTCCTAATGAAACTCATTCAAACCCATGGACTGAAAGCCTTCAACTACTCAGACGACACCCAACTCATCTTCAAGATAACTAACAACAATGACGCAGCCAACACCCTTGATAAATGCCTTACTCACATAAACACCTGGATGGCAAACAACAAACTCAAACTAAACCCAACCAAAACAGAAATATTAAGTGCCCCACAAGAAGACAGTCCAACACAGACATCCCTCACATGGCCCCCGACCATGGGAACCCAACTGGAGACATCAACAGTGATAAAAAATCTGGTTACCCTCATAGACAACAGTCTCACTTTGGAATCACAAGTCAGCACAATAGCTAAAAAATGCTTCTAACTCTGGCAATTAATAAGAGAGATGCTGCTGTACCTCAACTTTGCACACAAAACCCTCCCAATCATCTCCTTGGTATTATCAAGAATAGACTATGCAAGTACTCTATATCTGGAAATGCCAAATGTGTCTCCAAAAAATTACAATGCATCCAAAATAGTGCAGCAAGACTTCTTCTGAGACTAAATAGAAGTGACCACATCACACCATCCCCAAGAAATCTACACTGAGTATCAGTAAAGAAATGGATCAAATTCGAAAGCCCTCTTCATTGCCCATGAATAGGACAAGGAGCCTAATTCATCCAAACAAAAATGACCCAACACCAGCCAGAAAGAGATTTAAGATCTGGCACTTACCACCAAATAGAAACAAGACACTGGGCCTCATTACGACTCAGGCGGTAAGGGTTTTACGGCGGCGTAAACAGCGCCGACCCTTACCGCCTGAGTACGAGGTCCCTTAGCGTCATGGAGGTTTTAACACCTGCTTTTAGCAGGTGTTAAAATCCATGGCGCTAAGGGACCATGGAGTTAATTACGCCACCGTAATTTACGGTGGCGTAATTAACGCCTTCCCCGCTCCCATTATGCCCTATGGGGCAAAATGGGAATGGGGAAGGGTAAATGGGAAAATGGAGATTTACCGCCCCGCCAAGGTTGGAATGGGGCGGTAAATCCGCCAACCACCATGGCGTAAATGTAGTTTACACCATGGTGGTAAAGTCACGGCCCAGGCGGTAACTTACCGCCTGGGTCGTAATGAGGCCCACTATGAGAAAAAAACATTCTCAGAAACTGCCTTTTCCTGTCGGGTGACTTTGGCAAAACAGAAAGGTGATGGCTGGAAGGTTTTGAATTAATCATAACCACGGGCAAAGCTCTGGGCAACCCTCCAGACCATCATTTTTCAGCCTGCCAAGCCATTACAGAAGGGGAAAAACCATATGCAAATCAGGCTTGGTCCTACCCCAAAAGGGGCAGTCCAGCCCGAACTGCTAGGTCACATCCCTTCTGCACGAGACCACAAGCATCCCCAGACATGTTTCAGCCTTGTTGGGCGTCATCAGTGAGGAGTAGCTTTGGTCTCTAGGCTCGGCAGACTCGGGACCCACGTCTGGGCATAACCGTCCCACTCGGGGTGACTTTGGCAAAACAGAAAGGTGATGGCTGGAAGGTTTTCAATTAATCATAACCACGGGCAAAGCTCTGGGCAACCCTCCAGACCATCATTTTTCAGCCTGACAAGCCATTACAGAAGGGGAAAAACCATATGCAAGTCAGGCTTGGTCCTACCCCAAAAGGGGCAGTCCAGTCCGAACTGCTAGGTCACATCCCTTCTGCACGAGACCACAAGCATCCCCAGACACGTTTCAGCCTTGTTGGGCGTCATCAGTGAGGAGTAGCTTTGGTCTCTAGGCTCGGCAGACTCGGGACCCACGTCTGGGCATACCCGTCCCACTCGGGGTGACTTTGGCAAAACAGAAAGGTGATGGCTGGAAGGTTTTGAATTAATCATAACCACGGGCAAAGCTCTGGGCAACCCTCCAGACCATCATTTTTCAGCCTGCCAAGCCATTACAGAAGGGGAAAACCATATGCAAATCAGGCTTGGTCCTACCCCAAAAAGGGCAGTCCAGCCCGAACTGCTAGGTCACATCCCTTCTGCACGAGACCACAAGCATCCCCAGACATGTTTCAGCCTTGTTGGGCGTCATCAGTGAGGAGTAGCTTGGGTCTCTAGGCTTGGCAGACTCGGGACCCACGTCTGGGCATACCCGTCCCACTCGGGGTGACTTTGGCAAAACAGAAAGGTGATGGCTGGAAGGTTTTGAATTAATCATAACCACGGGCAAAGCTCTGGGCAACCCTCCAGACCATCATTTTTCAGCCTGCCAAGCCATTACAGAAGGGGAAAAACCATATGCAAATCAGGCTTGGTCCTACCCCAAAAGGGGCAGTCCAGCCCGAACTGCTAGGTCACATCCCTTCTGCACGAGACCACAAGCATCCCCTGACATGTTTCAGCCTTGTTGGGCGTCATCAGTGAGGAGTAGCTTGGGTCTCTAGGCTCGGCAGACTCGGGACCCACGTCTGGGCATACCCGTCCCACTCGGGGTGACTTTGGCAAAACAGAAAGGTGATGGCTGGAAGGTTTTGAATTAATCATAACCACAGGCAAAGCTCTGGGCAACCCTCCAGCCCATCATTTTTCAGCCTGCCAAGCCATTACAGAAGGGGAAAAACCATATGCAAATCAGGCTTGGTCCTACCCCAAAAGGGGCAGTCCAGCCCGAACTGCTAGGTCACATCCCTTCTGCACGTGACCACAAGCATCCCCAGACATGTTTCGGCCTTGTTGGGCGTCATCAGTGAGTAGTAGCTTGGGTCTCTAGGCTCGGCAGACTCGGGACCCACGTCTGGGCATACCCGTCCCACTCGGGGTGACTTTGGCAAAACAGAAAGGTTATGGCTGGAAGGTTTTGAATTAATCATAACCACGGACAAAGCTCTGGGCAACCCTCCAGACCATCATTTTTCAGCCTGCCAAGCCATTACAGAAGGGGAAAAACCATATGCAAATCAGGCTTGGTCCTACCCCAAAAGGGGCAGTCCAGCCCGAACTGCTAGGTCACATCCCTTCTGCACGAGACCAAAAGCATCCCCAGACATGTTTCAGCCTTGTTGGGTGTCATCAGTGAGGAGTAGCTTGGGTCTCTAGGCTCGGCAGACTCGGGACCCACGTCTGAGCATACCCGTACCACTCGGGGTGACTTTGGTAACCAAACTTTGAAATGTGATTCCTAAGGAAATAATCTAAGGAGATAAGAACGACCGAAGACCACCTAACTTTCAGAAATGACAAAAAACCTGGCTGTTCAACTAGCTGAGGTAAAAACTGACCAACTTTTAACAACCACCCTATCACCTGCCTGCCAAACCCATACAATCCCTGCTTCTACAAACCATAAACAGGAAACAAGAAAAATAGGGGATTCATTGAGAATGGACAACAGTAACATAACTACAAATACCCAGAGAACACCCAAAACCCACTAACCACTTCTTCTCTCCCACACAACCCACACTTCTCACCTATAACACACGCCCACAGGGCTAGTGAAAACATGCAAACTGCACACCACTCTGACCAAGCTACAAACCCAAATAACCTCAGACAACACACAACTCAAACAATGGACATCGCCCTTCTGGATACAGCTAGCCCAGTGCACAAAACAAAGCACATCCAGAAGGCTCACACCCATGGACACCGTTCCTCCTGGTTCTACATGCATCGACAGATGAGCATAATATCTATTGTATCCCTTTCTACCTCACTACCCACATTTCCTTACAGAGCCATGTGAGCGCCTAGAGACCATGGAAATGGCAATAGAGTGCGGTATAAATCAGTTTAACATAACATAACAAAACACTTGCACCGTGCAAAGCTTCTGTAATCTGGCCCCTGATGTCCTCAATTGCTCACATTTCTGAGGTGATGACAATCATTTGGTCCACCATGATTTGCCAAATAACTTTTTTTGTTTGGAGAGGAGTGCAAAGCACTTTTCTCCAAAGAGCACATATCTGCTTTTAATGACTGTGTCCACCAATATTTCAAGTGTATGCTCCACTACTGTGTGCTTCATTTTACGGAATGACACATGCATTAATGCATTTATAGAATGTTAGGCACTCTTAACACTTTTACCCTTCTTGAATACATTTGTATGTGTTTCCGTATTTACCGATAGAAAGCAATGTAAAATGCAAACATGCATGCAGAGGACAGTGACGTGCATATATTCCCTGTCGTTGATTCAGTAAAAAGAGGCAACTGTTATGTAGAAACCCACTTACGCCTACATGCATCATCTGGTTTTGCGCCTGCACTACTCCAAAAAAACGATTGTTTGACTATGACACTTTCAGAAACCACACGGCCCTATTAACAAAACAGCTAAAGAGAGATTATTGGTCACCACAAAAACATTGGGGGTAATTACGAGGTAGTAGGTAGCCTAGGTGTTTCAGCATAGAATTTAAATCAAATTATAAAGCTTCCTTTAATTTATAGATTGTCAACAGAGACTATGGATTTGCAAGTAAAATGTAATGTAAATTCATTGTTTTGCAATATTTCTGTCAGATGAGCTATGCTGACTTTTTTTATCCTCATCTTTAATGTTAAGTTATTAGTCCCTTGCTCTCTGCAGAAATGGATAACCAGTTACGTGAAATATATGAAAACTTTGGACCTAAAAGTAAATGTGGCTAAGTCAGTCGTAGTCAGTTTTCTCCCAAACAAAAAACACCTGGCCAGGCACTTTACATACTGCACTAGCAATATACCTGTGGGTCACGTTTACCAAATATCTACGGGGCCTTTAATATCAATCCCCTGCTGCGACAAAGAGGAAGCCAAGTATTGAGGCTATTAATAAACGTTGTTGTCTTTACAGACGACAGTCATTGCCTGTTATAAGGGACATCAACACAAAACTTGCTAGGGCGATCGGGGTGTTTGGCGCCGAAGTGTGGTGCTTTGAGGAACCAAGTAAGCTTTAAACAACTGAAAACACATTTTTTTGTAAGTTGTTTGGTCTACCGGTATGCTCACCTAGATACAAACTTTATACTTTTTGCAAACTTCGAAGCCTGTTTTTGAACACGAACAACCTAAGGGCCTCTAGCTTTAACATGACAAACGTGACAAAAATGCAACTAAAACAACTAGGTTTTTGATACAATAGAAAGGGGCACCTCCGTGGGTAGAGCACTAAGGGTGACACGATTAGGTCTCAAGTCGAGGGAACATGTGGGTGGATGCGTCCGCCCACTTTTTTGAGAGGGCAGTCGCCGTCCCCCTTGTGTGTTTAAGACATTTTTAAAATAAAGAATGACAACAGGCTGCAGTTGGATCTTCACGAGAATTGGACCCTGGCCTTGGCCTCTGAAACGAGACACTTAACTTTGCTTGTTTCACAATGACATCCCGTAATGTGCCTTCCCAATGTTCGCCAGAGTCCACCTGACTTTTTTTTATTTTTATAACTAGAGCCCTGGAGAAGATATTGGGATACCAAACTTTGTCTATAATGGGGCGCCATCATAGTTACAAATGTCCTTGTATTTGCACATTTGCTGTGCTGTTACCATAATCCTTTTTAATGTATTCCTTCTAAATACCTGTTTTGTCGCTTGGAAGATCAATGCAAAACTACTTGATGCTTGTTGCCGCTTTTGTCCTGATAAAACAGGGACAAGTATCCACTTTATATTGTTGTGCCCTAAATGTGCAAGCTTGCACTCACAAAACCTGATCCCGGTTTTTAGAACTATTAAAGCAAGACAGTGTGCTCTGGTTTTTAATGATCGGATTTTATGTAAAAAAAAAACACGGGTCTCTATTTTGCAGAATAGTTTTTTCAGAAAGGCTATTCGACTTCGACAAGTCATTTTTTTTACCTGATTCCCTTTTACGTCTTCTTTTATCCAATTGTTAAGATATAATATGTACTTTTATTAATTGCTTTGATCAATACGATAAATATTTTTGATGAAGTGATTACTCAATTTTAAGTGAAGGCTCAGGAACCCTTTTAAGTGTACTTTGAATTATTGCAAAACTGAAACTAAATCAATACAGTAAACAGGAAATAAACTGAAGATTGATGAAACTTTCAGTTCTCAAACCACTAAACTTAACTTGAATACGACTTTATCACACTTTCTGAAAGCAAAGAATGTCTAGATTGCATGTTCTGCTTTGTTACAGGATAATCTGACATGGTGCAGTGCTCAGAGATTTGATCAGATTTTGGCAGCAGCATCTGCCTGACATCGCCGGGTTTGGGTGATTTTAGTAGAAACAGGCTACTGGTAGCTCGCCTTCCAACATGAGTTAATTACCTCCCATTCTCACATTGTAGCCTCCAGTGTTTCTATAGGGTCTTCTCTAGTTCCCATCACACAGCAGTTGTCTACTTACAATAACAGGGTTGCAAATAAATGTGTCTCTTTGCCTATGCCTTCATGTGGAACATCCCTAATGCCCCTATTGGTGGGATTGTTTGTAAAATTGCCATTTCCCCAACAGTAAAAGAATCATTGGAGACCCCAACAGTTTTTGCTTTTTTGAGGACATTAACTGGTATTTGTCAGACATTACCATGATGATACATAGGTGTAAGAAGTTCAAATCTGCAAAATGGTGTGAGTACAATGGCATATGAAAGCAGGGGCTGGCAAATGCCTATATAAAAACTACACGCAAGCCAAATCTGTTGGTGTTTGCAATGCTTGCTTTTAAAGGGACTTCAGTGCAAAGGTTCATAAACAATTAAAACAAACCACAAATAGACTTGCACAACAGTACATAACAACTACCAACTATGCTGTGCGAACGGTGTAAACTGAAATAAAGCTGACAACAGCACATCGCAGCTCTCTTGCACTGTTTCCCACTCAGTCCTACTTACTTGCCCTATCCTCTTGATTTTCAGATCCGCCAAAGCACCAGTGGACCACTCTGGTGGTGTTTCTGTGCAGTATAAATATCCTTTAACATAACATAAATCAAGTGGCTGAAGTAAAGATTGATTTAGAGGGTTTTATTAAGGCCGCAGCACATTTATTGCTGTAATTACATTGTTAACTCACTGAAGACTGCTTTGAAAGAATGGTGGGAAGCAGTTGCAGCAAACAGTTTGATATCGGAGCTTGATAATGCTAGGTCAAAGAGATACCAGGAGGATATATTGTGGGAGGGCATGGGGCAGGTAGTGGGTGGGAATGACCATAAAAAGTAGCATGTCCAGCGCAGGCAACAGGTGGATAAATAACCAAACGACACCCACAAGCTCTGTGTCCATACTCACATTCTATCTTACACCTAGCAGTACTCCAGTGCAATAGTTTTGATTGATAATGCATCATATTTCAATTTGTATAACAAGTAATACGCCTATTTTTTAAATGGTGTGGGGAGGTAAACGGGAGAGTAAAATCAAGGCCCCTTGATTTACAACTCTTCCCCATTTTCCTGCAGTGACAAGACAGAGGATGGGCACAGAGCAGAGATATGATCTTTACTGTTAGAGCATTTCATTTGACAACTGTGTAACATTTTCATGCAGTCATGAAACTAATGTTTTCCTATGGAGTTAGTAAACACCACCTGCAAAGCGTATTTGCAGGCAGAGTTAACTTTGAGACATAGAGGAAAAATGAAAGAGTACAAGCATGTTCACCCTGCTTTTACTCTTTCCTTCTCCCATCTACCTTGAGAATTTTGAACATTGAATGTAGGTGCCCCAACAGCATGTAAGTGCTAATGTTGATGGTCCCATCCATGCAATTTTATGAATGAGGCTCAATCTGCCATGAGATAGTACCTTAAATGATGGCATACAAATGCCTGTACTGTCAGTTTCCTTCTCTGTCCTTCGACCGATGAAGCCTGCGTCAGTCGTTAGATTTGCCTCTTCCTACATACCTCCTCCGGTACATTCATATTACATGGACGCAGTAGCTTACTAGAAGACTACTAAAAGTGAGCTCTTGCTGGAGTGAGTTGGGGAGTTGTGCTTCAAGAGATTGTGTTCATGGGGAAGAGGCATATGCAACACACAGAAGTGCAATGTTACTTGTATTCACAAAACGTTAACGTTGCCTTTGAAACATCGGTGAACTCAAGTCACACTTGAATGTTCCAGGAGTAAGCTATGTTATATAACAGCTTTTTATTTTACACCTGTAACTCTCATAGTATGTAACAGCACAGAGGCCCATCCAAAAAGTGGTGCATTGTGTCCCTGCTAGGGTTATCCAGACGTTAGTTTGCAGAGCAGAAGAAGAATGGAATCAGGGGAGATGAAGTGCGAAAGGGGAGCAGAGTTAGACACCAACGCCTGTGTGCTAGCAACGTAGTTTATGGGATATTTCTGCATTGTGAACTCCAGCCATGTTTTTGTTGGATGCACCAGTTTTCCAGGAAAGAACAGATAACAGCATGAAAGGCATTACTATGCATCAGTACTGGATTATTCCAGCCCAAGACATTTATATTGCATAACACAGAACTGACTCTGGTATGTATATAATACGATATGTAATACCACTTGTTTTATGTTTCATATGTGGCTCTAACATATGTGTAGCCCTGAAGATGGAGCTAGACTCCGAAATGTATGGGCTTTGAGCCATATTGGGACCTAGGAAACTGTTCTGCCTCAAAAAACTCAATTTACATATTGGTCTATGTTGGATTAAAAAGCCTTTTATTATTTATTTTTTCGCAACTGTGTACATAATTCTTTGGATTTAAAGACAGCAGTGAGAACTATGAGGAATGAATATTAAAGAACAATTATGATAAGAATCATCACGATTTAAGAGCTCGTTTTCTGGCAATATGAGAGCATCGTGCGTTACTGGGTGCATACACCTGGTTCTCGTGTTTTGAAGCATTCCTTGTGCCTTGTTGGCCAGGGCTGCAGTCCTGTTAACCCTAAACCGTCATCTCTGCAGGGTTTTCCCCAAGGGCAGAAATAACGTGTAAAAGGAGTAAGATTATCATCCTCAACATTTCATGGAATTTTCTAATTACTTATTCCTGAGCATATTAAATATTGTAATCATCACAGACAGCATGAACGTGCTTGTGATTTAGTTCACCATATCATCACACTGAGAGAAGCAGACAAAACAGGACGGAAACAATGGCAACGGGCGGCGAACTACCGTCAGTAAATATGGGTACCAGAGCAGTGTTTGCTTTCTACTTTGCAGCGCTACACCTGCAATCTGAGCCAGGGGTCACAAGGGCAGTGCAGATTTCCAAACAAAATAGCTTGATAGATTACATTTTGACCTCCATGCAATACATTGGACAAGCCTGCAATTGAGGATACAATTAGCTGCACATGTCTGACAGATGCAATTTAATGGTTGCATGTGTTCCAGTGGGTTTATCATGGCATGATTACAGCATTCTCTAATCCAGTTGCAAGGACCCTCTTTTTTATGGTTAGGATGTTTTTGACCACTTGAATATTTAAATCTAGTTGCGTTTTCAGGGTGACCAAATGCGTGTCCAAAACAAAATGCAAATGAACCCCAATAATAGTGTTCCTAAAAAATATTTTCTAATGTAACTTGGTTGTAGGTATCAAGAAAAACTGACTGTATTGTATCATTCAGCCCTGTACATCATGTGTGTGTTCAAGATAATTTACAACAAGACACCGACATGTGTGAGACCCCAAGAATGTTGTCAATGTCTTTTTCCTTGATTAACTCCAGCACGATTATGTGGTAATATGAACAAGAGTATTCACATTGTATTTGTGGTATCAGACATGTGTACATGTTGTGCTTTTTAATTGTACATATTTTGTTTTTGTCTATGTTTGTACTAATTTATTTTTTAATAAAAAGTGTCATATATTTCTTATGAGGTTTCTATATATAGTCTAGAGTGTATAAAGGTATTTCCTCCTTTCACACTCCCTATCTGAGGATGCATATCTAACTGACTTAAGCAGTGTTTGTAACAATAGTATTCATACATAGATATATATACAGGAATAAAAGGAAAATATATATATATCACATGCCTTGCGGTAGCGGCCATGTAGTTATGATTAAGTTGCTAAACCCATAGGAAGAGCACTTTTTGGGTGGCTTATAACTTCGCTCCCTCTGGACGAATCCTCACCAAACTTTGCAAAGAGAGTATATGGCCCAGTCTGAATGTTTTTGCAAAGTGTGGAGAGGTTTGGTCCAGGGGGGGCAAAGTTATAGGGTGGGTCCCAAAACTTTTGTTTTTTTCCTATAGACATAATGGGAAAAAACTTTGCGCACGGCTACAGCCCGAACCGCTGGACGGATTTACAACAAAATTGCGGCAGGAGCGGCGGCTTGGTCCCAAAAGCGTGCTTTTGCAAATTTGGTGTAAATCCGTCCAGTAGTTTTTTAAAAAAAATGACCAAAATGTAAGGCAAAAAAATAGTGATATCTGTGTTCGCTTCGCGGACGGACTTACTGGTTCGCTCCGCGGACAGCATCCCGATTGGCCCATGGGCTTGCGTCATGTCCGCGGACATGCGACGTGTTCACTGATTGGATGGCGTGGGGCGTGGAGCGCGTCAGATTTTCATCTTGTATTCGCCGTCGACCGCATACAGCGCGGTGAAACTTGGATTAAAAATTGTATTTAGTGGAGTGTGTTGGTGTGTAAGAGTGTTTGGGGAGGGTGGGGGAGTATGAGATAGGTTCAATGTTTTTTTTTTATGTGCTATACGCTTTTGTTGTGTTCGATTTGTCCGCGGAGAACACGGCTGTTCTGACATTTTGTAAATAAACTAAATGGTGGGGTGTTCAGAGGACGGAGTATGTGTCCTTTTTGTTCGCAAGGAAGGTAAAATTGAGCTAAAAACACTCGTGGTGTATTTAAATGTTCGTAAATACACAAACTGGGGGTGTCCTGAGGACGCAGTCCGTATTGTAATCTGTCAAGTTGAATGCGTTCTAAGAACACTCGCGGTGTCCCGAAATGGTTGCAATTACACAAAATGGGGGTGTTCTGAGAACGTTGTTTGTATTGTTCGTTGTCAGCTTGAAAGTGTTCTACGAACCCTCCTTTTGTCCGCTGATAGCACAATTTCCTACGGGCCTCACCCGACTTTTTGTCCACTAAACAAACGATAAATTAGGCTGGTGTGCGCCGACATTATGTGATAATCCTATGACTGGCGCTATTGACCTGGCTGACTTGCTTTTGCGACACTAAATTATATCTCCTGGCCCTAAGCCTGACATTATGAAAGCATTCATATTCCCCGCCTCTCTCTGTGACGTTACAGGGTGCCTCATCAAACGCGCCCAGTCGTCTCCAGTCCTACGTGACTTTACACAGAACCCGGAAGACAACACACATTATGTCACAACACAGCGCGCCACAATTCGGAATATGAAACTGTGATTTAAAAGCAAACAGCAAGATTGTAAATTTTGTAAAGTACATTTATTTGACATCAAATGTTTAGAGAATATTCAGCGATTTGCATTTGTCTTTGTTGTCGATCCGCAAAAGTTCATGTTGAGCCACGCGATGTTCCTTTGCGGTACAGAGGGTGTTAGATCAGCTTAGAACACAGTGCACCACAATTCGGAATATGAAACTGTGGTTTAAAAGTAAACAGCAAGATTGTACATTTGGTAAAGTACATTTATTTCACATGAAATGTTTAGTGAATATTCAGCGATTTGCAATTGTCTCTGCTGTCGATCAGCAAAAGTTTATTTTGAGCCACGCGGTATTCCTTTGCGGTAGATAGGCTGTTGGTTTATGATAAAAGCAGTAAATGGTTGCACTGATAATTGGAAGGTTGTTCCAACAACGAGGCATTAGACCAACATAATGGTTGGTATGTTGCTTCTAGCCGCTAGTACTGCGTAAGGGCATATTGGTCCTTGGCGATTGTCCCATAAAATGGTGAGGGTCATGAAGTTGCTTACATGGAGCTGCACCTGACAGTTGAATAATCCATCCGCTGGAGTCTGAAAATCGTGACATTGGCAAAATGGGGCAACATACCTGTTTTAAAAAACATAAATTATTCTCACCAGCCGATCTTTATTAAAAATATTAATTTTATTTATTAGGGCGTGAAACTATTCGCTAGCGAAGATAGTGCAACAGAGTATGTTAATAATAAAAAAATAATATTTTCGCATTTATATAGTGCTAAGAACCGTCAGGTATCTCAGCGCTGCTTATTATTACCCACGGTGTGTGGTGCTCATTTATCGACCACGGAAGGATGAAAGGCTGAGTTTGATCCTGCCGGGATTCGAACCTGCGTTAGCAAGCTGTGCACGGATGTCAAAGCGAGCGCTCTACTCGCTGTGCCACTTGACTGGCTACAGTGAAGTGGCACAGCGAGTAGAGCGCTTGACCGGCTACAGACTGGTTAAATTATTTCTATTAATTGACCCTGTTTCGTCTGCCTCTTTCAGAGCCCTCTAAACGACAGGGGATCAATGCGGCGGTGATAGTGTGCGGTAGAAAACAATATGTCACATTGAACGAACACGTACAACTTGACCGGGCTTTAATGCCATGCTATTGTTATTATATTCCGGTATAAAATAATCTAAAGGGTTACTTAAATTATAATAGCATTTTCCATTGTCCAAGTGTAGTACAGTCCCAAAATACGACTCCGCGTGTGCCAACGATCTTTCTCAAAGTGATATAATATACAAAAGTGGTTTCGTTTCAGAAATTTCATCTTTATCGTGTCTTACGTTTTTGCTACACTTCTTCAAAAGAAGTCTTTCAGCACAATCTCTGACTGTAAAGGTAAAAAAAAAATAGAACCTTATACTGGGAGTCGTGGGCCTCTACGGGCCGCGAGAAAAAAATGGAAGCAGCTGACCTTCACTGTGAACGAGCATAAATGCTTACTTTGCAACATTCTGTGTAAAGCGATCTGTGAGAACTTGCTGTTTACACTACATCTTTGTATATTGTTTGCATGCTAATAAAAAAAGTTTGTTTAAGGGACGTTATGGTTCCAAGTAAAGCCGAAAAACCCCTGAAATTCGCCAGTTATGGTAAGCTAAGCTACCATAACTCGCGCCACCACCGTGCACTGCTAAGACTAACACCCAGGACATCAAAGATGACATCACAAATGTCATTGATGACATCACTGATGACATCACATGTGCATTTACTTTTCATGAAATTTGTGTACCAGGGATTTTTATTATAATGTTGTGAAAAAAGTGTCAAGGATCATTGCAATAAATATCATACCGTAATTAGTGCTTTGAACGATGCATTGATATAAATAGCATTGTATTATGGGGTTCTATCTAGTATACTGAGCTACTAATGGAGAAACATAGCATTGTGTGCAGCGTACAAGATGAAAGTATAATATTTGTAATGTTAATATGTTGAATAATGAAATGATAATTGTCCTGAAATGTTCGAAAATAAACAAAATGGGGGTGTTCTGAGGACGTTCTTCGTATTGTGTGACTGCTTAGCTGTATGCAATGAGGGAATGGCACAGAGAGTAAAGTGGAAATGGTAGAAGGGGTGTCAAAGAGTTACGCGGTCCGCGGACACCGCGGCTGTCCATGGACAGGGCGTGCTACATCCGGGGTTTTCCAGCAAATCCAACATGGAAAGAAGACTGTACGGATTAGCCAATCAGATGCCGAGGTTGTGGGTTTGTGTTGAAAGAGACTGTGTGTGGTGAAGATGGCAGAAGTAGAGAAAGTCAGGTTGTTGGTGCTTGGAGATATGTTTGTGCATGGTTTACAACAGTACGCTCGATGCAGGCATGTTGAAAATAACTTTGATGTGAAAGGAGTGGAGGTGGTGTGGAGCACTGTGCCTGATTGCAATGTACAGGGAATTGTACAAGTTTGTGAAGATATGGGCAGGATCAACAGTCCCCATGTGGTAGTTTTGCACTATGGTGCTTTCCGTTTGGGCTATGTCAGTGCCCCTACTTTGTTGGCAGATTGGGAACACTTGGTTCAAGCAGTAATGAACATCCTTCCAAATGCCAAAGTAATTTTTTCTGGCTTACTACCTAGGGCAATATGGGACAATAGTTCAGTTTTTTGTCCTCAGCAAAACAATGCTAGGTGTGTAATCAACTGAGACATGTGTGCCTTCCTGCTTAGAGCTTGTATGTTCTTCTGTAATAATGAGAATATTTATTCCAGTAATGCTGTTTATTTTAAAGAAGATGGCATTTCCTTATCTTTTATGGGAAATGCCATGCTGTTTTGGAATGTAAGGGTTGCTTTGGAGAAGGTTATGTGAAGATTTTAGGAGTAAAGTAAGAAAAAAAGAAGAAAAAAAATACAAAATAACAGGTGTCTGTCAAGCATCTGTTCAAAAAACAAAAAAACGTCTATTTTCAGAGCCAACCTCAAAGGGGAAATGGGGCACACTATTTAAATTTACATTCACCGCGCTCAGATTTTCGATATGTCCGCAGACATGACGGTAGTCCGCGGACATCTAAATCACTAGCTAGGGGTTCAGTATGTTCTATGTTACATGTATTTAAAGTCAGGGATATTATGGTTAAGTTGCGCTACTAAAAACCTATGAAATTCAATAAAAAAACTTTGTTAAAGGGGCGTTATGGTTAAGTTTCGCTACTAAAAACCTATGAAATTCAGTAAAAAAACTTTGTTAAAGGGACGTTATAGTTAAGTTGCGCTAGTAAAAACCTATGAAATTCAGTGAAAAATTTGGCAGTTATGGTAAGATAAGCAACCATAACTCACGCCACCGTGCACTGCTAACACTAACACCCAGGACATCAAAGATGACATCACAAATGTCATTGATGACATCACTGATGACATCACATGTGCATTTACTTTTCATAAAAACTCTGTACAATGGATTCTTATAATGCTGACCAAAAACTGTCAAGGATCATTGGGATAAATATCATGAGCTAATTAGTGCATTAAGCAATGCATTGATATAAATAGCATTCTATTATGAAGTTCTATCAAGTATACTAAGCTACTCATGCAGGAACATAGGCAGTGTGTGCAGCATACATGATGAAGGTGCCATATTCATAATCTTGCCATGTTGAATAGTGAAATGATAACTGCTTTCTTATTAGAGTTTTGCATACTGTGAAACATGTAATACGTAGATAATAAAACCCACTTAATACATAATTATTACAGACAAAACACAAAGAGACAACAACACATACAAATATGAGTATATACAGGGACAGTGAAGTAAACAAAAAAGCAGAAGTATGACATGTGATGTCATCAGTGATGTCATCAATGACATTTGTGATGTCATCTTTGATGTCCTGGGTGTTAGTGTTAGCAGCGCATGGTGGCGCGAGTTATGGTTGCTTATCTTACCATAACTGCCGAATTTCAGGGGGTTTTCGGTTTTACTTTGAACCATAACGTCCCTTTAAGAAAGTTTTTTCACTGAATTTCATAGGTTTTTAGTAGCACAACTTAACCAGAATGTCCCTTTAACAACGTTTTTTTACTGAATATATATATATATATATATATATATATATACATATATATATATATATATATATATATATATAACAGTGTAGCAGCAAGTATGCATTTCAATTCTCATGTACAGTTTCATGTTGTTTTCTCCCCCCCACACCTACCACCCACCCTTCCCGAGCCTACCCCATGCCTCAGCCTTCCACAACCTCTTCTCTGGGCATCCGTCCCTCCTCTCCTCCTGAAGAGCTGTCTTCCTCCGGGCTTGGTCGGTCAGACCCAGACAGTGTTACTACTATTTGCTTCCAGACTATCAACGTGTCCACTTCTTCCTCCCCACCTCTGTTTGCTGCTTAATTCCACACCATTGTTTCAGCATCCGCCCAGTTCTGAAGATTATGCCACCAGGTGTCTACTTTCGGTCTTCTACTTGCTTTACAACTCATTGCTATCCTGTGTTTAGCAAGTATGTATGCCAGGCCTTTGAGTTTACTCACGTGTTTCAGTTTACGTGGCCTGCAGAACCCACCTAACATTCACGCCCATAGGGAGTCCACATCCAGACTTATCTCCTTCCCCGCCATGAGGTGGGCCACCTCCCCCCAGAATCTCCTTATTTCAGGGCATGTCCAGAACATATGTACCATTCCTGCGTTCACCACCCCATATTTTGGACATGTCTGTGTTCCTGCGTTTTTAATCTTGTCTATCTTCTTAGGAGTCATGTGTGCTCTGTGGGTAACATATAACTGAATCTGTTGCAATCTCACGTTCCTTGATACTTTCTTGTGGTATCCCTGTACCCTTACCCACAACCCGTCCCCCATTGATTCCCGAAAACTCCTCCTCCCACTCTCGTCTCATCTGGATCACCTCCTTCCCCACCTTAGACATCAACAGTTTGTATATTCGGGAGAACTCATGGCCTCCATCTGACACGTCATAAAATGTTTCTATGGCAGTGTCAGGCTGTCGGGTCAACACTGTCTCTGACCATGTACCTTTTATGATCTTCACCAGCCTAGCGTATGTGATGTATTGTCCTGTGTCTTCCACCAGTGTATCAAACTCTACCACCTTCCCGTCTTTCCACACATTCCCAAGGGTTGCTAAACCAAGCGGTTTTTAGTAGCGCAACTTAACCAGAACGTCCCTTTAACAAAGTTTTTTTACTGAATATATATATATATATATATATATATATATATATATATATATATATATATATATATATATATATATATATATATATATATAACAGTGTAGCAGCAAGTATGCATTTCAATTCTCATGTACAGTTTCATGTTGTTTTCTCCCCCCCACACCTACCACCCAGCCTTCCCGAGCCTACCCCATCACTCAGCCTTCCACAACCTCTTCTCTGGGCATCCCTCCCTCCTCTCCTCCTGAAGAGCTGTCTTCCTCCGGGATTGGTCAGTCAGACCCAGACAGTGTTACTACTATTTGCTTCCAGACTATCAACGTGTCCACTTCTTCCTCCCCACCTCTGTTTGCTGCTTAATTCCACACCATTGTTTCAGCATCCGCCCAGTTCTGAAGATCATGCCACCAGGCGTCTACTTTCGGTCTTCTACATGCTTTACAACTCATTGCTATCCTGCGTTTAGCAAGTATGTATGCCAGGCCTTTGAGTTTACTCAAGTGTTTCAGTTTACGTGGCCTGGGGAACCCACCTAACATGCACGCCCATAGGGAGTCCACATCCAGACTTATCTCCTTCCCCGCCATGAGGTGGGCCACCTCCCCCCAGAATCTCCTTATTTCAGGGCATGTCCAGAACATATGTACTATTCCTGCGTTCACCTCCCCATATTTTAGACATGTCTGTGTTCCTGCGTTTTTAATCTTGTCTATCTTCTTAGGAGTCATGTGTGCTCTGTGGGTAACATATAACTGAATCTGTTGCAATCTCACGTTCCTTGATACTTTCTTGTGGTATCCCTGTACCCTTACCCACAACCCGTCTCCCATTGATTCCCCAGCCTCCTCCCCCCACTCTCGTCTCGTCCGGATCACCTCCTTCCCCACCTTAGACATCAACAGTTTGTATATTCGGGAGAACTCATGGCCTCCATCTGACACGTCATAAAATGTTTCTATGGCAGTGTCAGGCTGTCGGGTCAACACTGTCTCGCACCATGTACCTTTTATGATCTTCACCAGCCTAGCGTATGTGATGTATTGTCCTGTGTCTTCCACCAGTGTATCAAACTCTACCACCTTCCCATCTTTCCACACATTCCCAAGGGTTGCTATACCAATCGGTTCCCATTGCCTTCTGACGATCCTCCTCATTTGCTCATTCATCCCATCCAGTGCCACTAGCAGCATCTGTGGGGAGCACGGGAATGGGTTCTCACTTACCTGGCAGGCTCTTTACCACATTTTTCAACCCAGATCCAGTAGTCTTGTCCCTTCTTCCCACTGGGACCTTGGCAGCCATATCCCTTCATTCAGAAAATAAGGAGTACACTCGGCTATCAACAGTTTGGACTCTGGTGTATGATCCTCCGAAAAAACCACCTGGCTACGTATTGGAGTTGGCTAGCCAGATAGTATATCCCAAAATTGGGCAAAATAATGCCCCGTAGTTAATATGGGTTTTGTAGCTTCCATTACACTATTCTCTTACTGGAGTTGTGCCATATGAACCCTCTACATACACTCTGAACTTTAGCAAAGAATCGTTTGGGTATCAAATATGGTATGTTCGCGAAGTAGTGTAGTAGCCTGGGCAGTACCACCATCTTTAACAGTGCCACTCTCCCCATCATGGTCAAAGGGAGCTTGGCCCAAAATATCATACTATTTTCAATTTTAGACACCGGCTTCTCTGTGTTTTGCTTGTGTGCAACTTCAACATTTTGGTATACATCTATCCCCAAGTATTTGAACGTCTCAGTTTCCCACTTTATCTGTAATACCGTCAGTTTACATCGTAGCACTCCCACCTTTCTACAGAGGGGGAATATGCTAGATTTTTTGGGGTTAACTGTTATGCTTGACAGCATCGCGTATCGCTCCATAACCTCCAAAATATACTGTACCTTCAATCTTTCCTCACCTTTCCCAGAAGCTCAATGTCTTCAGAGCTGTGGTTCTCTCTAGGCTTGACTACTGCAACAACCTCTTCCTAAATCTTCCTCTTTACTCCCTTTGCACCCGGCAAAAATGAAACAGTAAAATCAGTGTGATTTGCAGGCCAACTCAGCCTTTCACAATTCAAAGGGATCTCCCTGTTCTCTACATTCCTCTATGGACCTTATGCTATTATGTTGCTTTTGCACCTTGTTACCTCTCTCTTACTCTGTACTGTACTGTGTTTTCCCTGCCCACCAAGTTGTACCAGAGCTGTGAAATTTACGGGTTGGGGCGCTGTCAATAAATGCAATAAATAAATAAGTAACACTCATTAAATGAGTGCAAACTTCGGGTCGGTGACACATTTTATGTAAATATGGCCCACGACCCACAGAACTGAGAACATCACCCACACCATCGAAAAATAGTCAAAAACTTTGGAGTCCTAATGGAAAATATGCTAATATTAGAACTACAATTAAACCTCATAATCAATAAATGCTTCTTCCTCCTGCACTCGATAAAAAGAATCCTACTGTTCCTGTCCTTCACTCATAAATCACTGACAATCATTGCCCTCATCATTTCAAGAATTGCTACGCAAAAAGCCTCAGCCTCAGAATGCTGGAACACCTGCTGAAGAAACTGCAACATATCCAAAATTCAGCGGCCATACTCCTCCTTAAACTATCAGGAAGGGACCACTTCACCCCAGCACTACAAATGCTACACTGGCTGCCAATCAAACAACAAATCAAACAACAAATTGCGTACCAAATTATGTGCATAACGCACAGAGCAATCTACAGGCAAGGAGCAGAATTCCGACAAAAGCAAAATTACCATCTACCAACTGACAAGAACACTCAGATTAATCAATGACATCCGCCTGGAACCAAAAACATACACAAGAAAATAACTTGGGGGGGATCCTCATTCTCCGACCTGGAAGCAAAAACTTCTGAAAGCAATACGCAATACAAAGTACCACCTAAAATTCAGGAAACTACTCAAAATGCGCATCCGAAGTGGGGGCTACCAGGTGGCTGTTTGGCTGGTCCCGCTGGTCCTTTCTCGCCGGAATCCCACTGCTGGTTATTGGACTTAATCACTGCCTGTCGGCAAGAGGAATCTCTACTGTTGCCGCAACGCGGTTCATTTTGGACTTTTGGACGCTGAGACTACTCAGCTGCAAATTGGTCTGCTCTGCCTCTTGCCCCGCCCCGGCGCGCCCCCCAGCCAGTCACGGCCCTCGCCACCTCCAATAACTGCTAGGTGCGCGCATCCGCGTGCGCGCATCCGAAGTGGGCACTACCAAGTGGCTATTTGGCTGGTCCCACTGGTCCTTTCTCGCCGGAATCCCACTACTGGTTATTGCACTTAATCACTGCCCGTCAGCAAGAGGAATCTCTACTGTTGCCGCAACGCAGCTCATTTTGGACTTTTGGACGTTGAGACTACTCAGCTGCAAAGTAATTGTGCATATCCTGTTCACTCTCTTTGTCTCTGTTCTTCTCTACTTTCAGTGTGATACGCAGCTTCGCCGCGGCTTTAGCTCTTAATCTGCATTGCTTCGCCTTCATCTTTTGTTTGAACCTGCCTTTTCTGTTTTTTCTCTTTCTCTGCTACAGTTGGTCTGCTCTGCCTCCTGCCCCACCCATGGCGCGCTGCCCAGACAGTCACGGCCCTAGCCATCTTCCAATAACTGCTAGCGCGCAACCGAAGTGGGCGCTACCAAGTGGCTGTTTGGCTGTTCGGGTGTGCCGGGGAGAGGGAGCGGCGGGCCGGTAATTCTACTGCTCACTCTGGGGTAAGCAGCCACCACCTTCATTGTTCTCTTCCTCTCTCCTCTGCTAAAATTACAAACTCTGGGCACTATGGCAACTGTGCTCCGTAATTGGAAAATGTGTGCACTAAAGACCCCTGTGCTCCCCACCACCTTGGAAAACAATCTGACACCACAATGTGTGGGGACAGAGACAAAGTAATCTGGGGAAACACATGAAATATCGCTTATGGGGGAGGGGAATGAAGCACAAAAACTTGTGGTCCCTCTATTGGGTACTATTACTCAGGAAGAGAACTCCCGGGGAGCTAATGTGGAGGAGGATGAAAGGGAAAAAAGGCATGCAATTAAGCAAGAGGTGTAATTCTCTTACATGCACTCACAACTCCACACAAAACTGGGCGCTCAATCTTTGGGGAGGAAAACATATCCTTTGTGCCTGCTGGTCTGTCCTTTGACCCTCAAATTCCTATTCAATCTAGTTTTCTAAGCGTAAAAGAATCAATAAATCAGAAACTTATTGAGGGAGGAGACAAGATGGCAAAGGATACAAACCTGGACATTTCTATGATGGGCCAAACAGTGAGGACGGAATTGGGTAAGCATGCAAGGCTCTCAAGGCGCCCCTCCACGCCTGTTAACGCAGATCGAAATGGAATTGACCAAGTACATCTGTTCAATACACTTCCCCAAATGAGGTCCCTTACCTCTATGTTTACAAATACACAAGAAGGGTGGGGTGAGGAACCCAAGACCATTATGAGGGCCCATGGGGGACACTTGCCGCTGGAGAATCTGACGAACACTGCAGTTCCCTCACATATTAATAATCCTCCAATTTCCGGGGTCTCCCTTACGAGCTCCCCGATTAATGACAATAATGATAAATTTGAGGAATCACTTCCAGTGATTTCGAGGATATTGAATATTTTAGATAAAGGACACAAACTAACCCATTTGGAGATGAGAGACCTGAAAAGAATTGTACTAGACACCCAAATAAAACTTAGCAAAGTGGAAGGTTTCCTCACGGCCAAAGAGGACGATAAGGTACCCACAATGAAGACAGATATTCCACCAATTATAAAAATAACTAATTCACAAGGATCTCAAACCCTAGTTAGTGGAAAGGAGGGCCTGACATTTGCTAATATGATATCCATGGGGATCGGGATGATAACGGCTAAGGAAAAAAATGGAAATAATGCCCGAAAGCTTGAATTAGAAGGGGAAAAAAGATTATGGAGGTACTCAAGGATCTTTCAATGAAAATGTCCATGTTGGAAAAAGGTATGCAAGTATTGATAGGGAACTCCGTCCCCAGAATGCCTTCAGGGCCTCCATTGCCAGCTCAGGAGAGGGACACCTATCTCACTGACACACCAGATAGTCCATCTGTCCTAATTAAAATAATGGATTCTGCTGATGGCATAGGGGTGAAAGAAAAACAAGAGGACGATGAAAGTGTCAGTGGAAATGTTTTTTTTTCTCTCACTGCGGCAAAAACGATTGGCCTTAAAAGCAAAGAAAAGGCTAATGAAGAAGGTATCGATCCCCACTAAGTCAGAAATTCCTAAAAAAGAATTGAAGGTGCCCCCGAAAGAAGTTGCCCTATCTGATCTTATACAATTGCATGAGGAGAGTAGGAAGGCCTTGCAATTAAACAATGATGACACTCTGAAATCCATCCTGGGAGTAACCCCGAGAAATAATATAAACAAAATAATACAGATAAGAAACAGGAGGGTGAAAGGAAACCTAATATGTATGATAAGACAGAGGGTACTGCCTATGAAAAAGCAATGTCGCAACAAATGGGGGGGCAAGGAAATAAAACAGTTACAACTCTCAAATTTCTACAAGGTTCAAGAGAAATCGACATCTCAACAGACATTGGCCCTCATTACGACCCTGGCGGAGGTCCATGGTGCAATTTGCACCATGGACCATGGCGCAGAGCTGCCAACTCCGCCACGGGGGTTGCCGGACTTACCGCCCCATCGTGACCTTGGCGGGGCGGTAAGTCCCCAATCCCCATTTACCCTTCCCCATTCCCATTTTTGCCCCATAGGGTATAATGGGAGTGGGGAAGGCGTTAATTACGCCACCGTAGAATACGGTGGCGTAATTAACGAGGGGACCCGTAGCGCCATGGATTTTTCCGCCCGGAAAATCCGGGCGGAAAAATCACCATGGCGCTGCGGAAAGTCCTAATCTGGCGGAGAGGTACGCCATGCATTACGCTGGCGTAAACCCCTCTCCGCCAGGGTCGTAATGAGGGCCATTGCCTCAAGATCCCTGTAACCTCATGGCTGATCATCCTATGACCTCTGCTGAATCCAATAGACTGGTTTTTTCCTCCATACCCTCAGCTCAGACTTCTGCCCCCTCCTTTTCCAGGACCTCAAAAACCCCAGGCACAGATGTTATAGAGGGGAATATGAACTTCAATTCCGGGAAACCCCCCTCTGAGAGGAACATGAACGAGGGGCACACACTTCCTTTGAATGGAGACCCACATCCCCCGATAGGGAATGAAGGGGCAAATTCGAGCATTCCAGACACCATAAAAAGGATTATGATGAATTTTTCCCCGACCTAGCACTGCCTGGAAATAAGGCCATGATGGGAAGGGACCACGGGGAAAAGGAAAATTGTAGTTGGGCATCGAGTGAAATGCCTACTGATTCTGTGTCTGGGGGGGACACAGAAAAAGTACAGTCTCACGGGGACAGGGGGGTACAGGGGGAGGAAAACGTGAGGGCTCCTACACAGTCTACCAATGAACATGTAATATCCCATTCTATAGGCCCACAGGAATTGAGAAACTCTTTACAATATGAACCAGCTAGGCCGCTTAATATTAAGGATAGTGATCTAAGGAATACAATGTGGCAGAAGGTCTCCTTTCCGGAATATCCAAGTATCCTCCTGTATAACCTGTGTGACATTGGAGGACCATCCTCTCTGAATAGACCTCGCATTCTGTCACTCTTTAATGAGGTGTCACGTTTGAGGCTGTCACGCTCACCTGAAATCTCTGCAGGAGCGATGGATTCTCTCGGCCTCTGCTCTCCTATCTGAATTCTGTTCTATCTCTTACTCTCCTGGGGTTCTTTCTGTAAGAGTAGGTAAAGAACGGGTTAAGTACTATATCAAGCCCTGATACCATCCCCCTCCCAACTCCCTGAGTGAGTGCAGTGTTTTGGGGCTCACCTCTTAATGTGGTAAGGCGGGCTCCCCGTCCTGGCTCAGCAGGGGCGCTATGGTGCGGGGCCGGATGGCTGTTGTGCTGTATGGGATGCTGTCCCCGTTCGTGAGGGTTGCGGCGGAAGACCACCTCTTCGAGTCTTTGGTTGTTCCGGAAATTCGGGAATAAGTCCAAGGGCAGTTTATTCACTGGCTCTTATATGGCTATTAAGAGTTCAACGTCCAAGTGTCCGCCGAGGCCCAGTTACTTCACTAGGCACAGGTAAGGATGAGGCCCAGTTACTTCACTAGGCGCAGGTAAGGATGAGGCCCAGTTACTTCACTAGGCGCAGGTAAGAGTGAAAAAAGTAAGTCCTTTGAGGTTATTGTACCTGAGTTGTCTATAGTGACTAATCCGCCTTTCTTTTGTCTTTTTCCAAACAGGTTTGTCAAGAAGTACCTCTGCAGCAAGGAAATCCGGATGAACTGCAGAAGCCAGAGGGTCTGCGTGATGAAGATCGAACTAAGAAGACGTTCGGACCAGCAGAAGAACAGGTGAGTAGACAAACAAAGCTAACTATGCTTTCTGTTGTTTTTCCTTCTTGCAGGTGCGGAGCTCGAGGACGCAAGGATGTAGTTCTGCCAAGAATCGGGACTGCAGGAAGCTGTAGAATAGCTCCGGAGATAGAACCAGGTAAGCACGTGCTCACTGCTACAGAGAAAACACACGGAGCAAGTCCTGCTCTTTGGGTGTGGCCTTTTATAGGGAGCCTCGCCCAAAGACTAGAGCGTTGCAGCAAGTCCAGGTTGGCACAAAGGAAGTCATGTACAATGAACAGGAAGTCCCTAGCTATTTAATGGGGGTAAGCAGTTTTTAAATGGAATCATGGATATTAACCTCACCTTGCCCTCCAAGCTCTTACCCATACTGCTCCCGCCTGATTTCTCCTCATGTTACCATGAGCTAGGTATGAAATCGACTGGCCTAACCTAGTACCCATGTCAGTCCTCCCCCTCAAGACCCCTCCCAAGGATGTGTTTCCCAGACCAGGCTTAGTGAGATTATTCCTATGGAACTTGAGTAATAACCGAGGAGCATGAATGTTCTTACTTGGTTCCCATGACCTGTCTTGAGGACCATACCCCTTCCAGTCCACCAAATAATACAAGGTCTTTCTCACTATCTTTGAGTCTAGTATTTGTTTGACCTCAAATTCCGGTTCTTCCCCTTGTGACACCAGAGGTGTTGGGGGTGTTATAGTTCTAGTCCCGGGCTGTACTGGCTTCAACAAGGACACATGAAAAACAGGATTCATGCGCATTTGTGAGGGTAGGGTTAACCTCATGGCGACTGGGGTTACTACTTTCTCTATTGTGAAAGGCCCTATGAATTTGGGTTGGAAGCTCCTGGCTCCCTTCAATGCTATATATTTAGTTGCTAACCACATAGGATCTCCAACTTGGTAGTTAGGGGCCTCTTATCGATGACGGTCAGCATACTTCTGTGAGACCTTAGCTGTTTTAAGATGTTCAATTGCATCCTTATTTGCTTTCGAAATCCTCTCATGTAAATTCTCTATGGCTGGCATTTCGATGGCTTCTGGTGGGTCATATGCTGAGGTTCTTGGGTTTTGGCCATACAGAGTGCAAAATGGTGTCATGCGGGTGGAGGCATTTATTGAATTGTTATAAGCGCATTCAGCTATCCATAAGATCTCTTCCCGGGAGCGTTCTGTCTGATGTAATAAACAATGGAGATACTGCTCTAAGGTCTGGTTGGTATGCTCAGTCTGGCCGTCTGTTTGAGGATGGTGACTGGTAGACAACTGGATTTCAATCCCGGCCGAGAACAGCAACGCTTCCAGAATCGAGATACAAATTGGTTCCCTCTATCTGAGATTAATGTGGATGGAAACCCATGCAGCCTCACGATGTGATGGAGGAATTCTCTTGCCAAGACCTTGGCTGACGGAATTCCTTTAAGAGTGATAAAATGGGCCATCTTGGTGAATAAATCCACCACCACAAGGATGGTGTTCAATCCGGAACTGGGAGATAAGTCGGTGATAAAGTCCATAGAGACTGTTTGCCATGGTGTGGGTGGTGTAACCAGTGGTTGCAATAAGACAGCAGGTTTTTGCTTTGAGGCCTTGTTTTGGGCACATGTCCCCCATGAGTTGACAACATCTTGAACATCCCGACGCCAATTTTGCCACCAGTAGGATCTCCCTATCTTTTCAGTAGTTTTACTCACTCCTGGGTGGCCTTACATTGGAGAGTCGTGATAGGTTTCAAGTATTCCTTCCTGTAGGGTACGTGTTGGAAGGTACAGATGGTCTCGATGGTACGGTAACCCATCCTTGACAGAAAAGTTATCTCCTTTCTCTTCCCATGTCTCAATTTCCTTTACGGGCAGGATGTCTCTTACCTTCTGTTTGACTTCTTCCCACAAAGAATTATTTCCACACAGACCGAGGATCTTGACCCCTGGGATGATGTCCACCAGATCAGGTATTATGTAAGCTTGTTCCCCTTTGCCTATGCGCATTAAAGCGTCCACTTTCCCATTTTTAACTGCAGGCCGATAGGTAATCACAAAATCATATTCTGATAGGAACAGAGCCCAACGGAGCTGTCTAGATGATTGTGCTTTAGCGGAACGCAGATACTGGAGATTCCGATGATTCGTTATTATGGTAATGGTATGTTTAGTTCCAAGCAAGTAATGTCTCCATTCCTTGAGAGCTTCTTTTATTGCAAGCAGTTCTTTATCCGTCACCGCACAATTTAGTTCTGCGGGGTGAGAATTTTTTCGACCAGAAAGCCACGGGGGGAAGTTGACCAGTGTCTGTATTTCGTTGGGACAGGACCGCTCCCATTGCCACGCTTGATGCATCAGTCTCTACAATGTAAGGGAGATCTGGTTGCGGGTTGTGTAGTACTGGGGCGGATGTGAATCGGCTCTTCAGAGCACAAAATGCTTCCTCAGCTGCCGGGGTCCATTCAAATTTCCGATGCTTGTATAAGAGAGCGGTAATTGGATGCAACAAATGCGACAATCCAGGTATAAAGCGTCTGTAGAAATTTGCGAAACCCCGGAAGCTCTGCACTCCTTTTAGGGATGAAGGTGATGGCCAAGTGAGAATCGCCTCTACTTTCCTGTTGTCCATACAGATGCCTTGTGGCGACAAGATGAATCCTAAGAACTCAATTTCGGTGACGTGGAAGGAGCACTTTTCAAGCTTGGCATAGAGATGGTTGTTGCGCAATTTGTGAAGAACCGCCCGTACATGAGATACATGTTCTTGTACCGAAGCCGAATAGATGCGGATATCGTCTATGTACACCATGGCACATACGTCGAGCAGTTCTCGTAGGACATCATTCATGAAGTGTTGGAAAGCCGCTGGCGCATTGCATAACTCGAACGGCATAACCTGGTATTCATAGAGGCCATACCTGGTGCGGAACGCGGTCTTCCATTCGTCGCCCTCTTTAACTCACACCAGGTGATAGGCCCCTCGAAGATCCAACTTTGTGAACACTTGCGCATGGCGCACTTGATCGAGCAATACAGGTATCAAAGGTAACAGGTACTGGTTTTTTACCGTGACCTGATTTAACGCGCGATAGTCAATGCACGTCCTTAGATCCCCCTCCTTCTTAGGGACGAAGAAGAGGAGAGACGCCGCGGGGGACTTGGAGGGGCGGATAAAACCGTTTGCAAGGTATTGGTCCAGGTAAGCCTTCAAGTGAGGGTTTCCCCTTCCGTCAAAGCATATATGCGGCTGCACGGAACTTTTGCCCCTGGGACCAGGTCAATTTGACAATCATAAGGATGGTGCGGGGGCAGAACGTTGGTTTGTTCCTTGGCGAATACGTCATGAATTCCTGGTATTCGGGAGACAAGACTCCCAACATCCCCAACCTGGGAGAATTGTCTGTGATGCTGTTAGTGGACGCTCCGATGCCCCACCTGACTAGTAACAGTGTCTGCAATCCCTGGGGAAGGTTAAGGATCTACGTCGCCAGTCTATGAGTGGGTTATGTTTCTCGAGCTAGGGTATGCCAAGGATCATTTGGAACTGCGAGGCCAAAATCAGATCAAATGAAATTTCTTCCTTGTGTCCATCTTGACAGAGCATGATGACCTTGGCGGTACAACGGGAAACTGGTCCTGATAGTAGTTGAGTTCCATCGACAGCAGTTACATTGCCCACGGTCTCCTTTGAACAAATTGGTAAGCCGATCTTGTTGGCCATCTCGAGGTCCAGATAGTTCCCCATAGCTCCACTATCCACAAAGGCTTCTAGTGCATGTAAACTAGTGGGTTGGCGCTGGTCCACGATGGTAACGGGGATTGGAAAATGAGAGGTCTGGGGAGTTCTTCTTGCGCTCGACAAACCGACCTCTACGTTTGCCGGGCGTTGGAGTTTTCTGCCTCAGTCACCTCCATCACCCCATCCACGGCACCTACAGTCTTTCGGGGCGGTTTGACCGGACAGTTGCGATGGAAATGGCCAGATTGCCCACAGTATAAGCAAAATTGTTCTTGCCACCTTTTATCATGTTCAGCCTTAGAGAGGGGGCCTCTGACTCCCCACAAGTTGCATGGGTTCGGGGGGGGGTTTCCGCGGGCTGATGAACTGCTGAGTCTTTGGCCCACGTTAAATGTCCTGCTCTCCGAGCGTGAACGATCGGCCCTCCGGGTCTGCAAACGATGATCGAGCTGGAGAGCAAAGTCTATGTACTCTGCGCACCCATCAGGGAGATTATCTACTTGTGCCAGGACGTCTTTCAGCTCTCCTCTTAGCCCTCGGTAAAAAAAGGATGTCCGTTTTTCCTCAGGCCAGTTTGTTTCGGCTACCAGGCCGTTCAAGGACGACACGTAGGCCAAAAGATCTTGATTCCCTTGTCGCAAGGATAACAACTCGTCGTCCAAAGCCTGCCCTTGTGTACTACGGGCAAAAAGCTTTTCCACTCCGCGTTGGAAACCCACAAAATTTCGAAGCAAAGGGTCATCCCGGTTGACTAACGGTACTGACCATTCCGCAGCATGTCCCCCAGATATGACAACACGAAGGCTACTTTGGACTGGTCTGAGGGAAATAACCCTGGTTTACATAGGAAATGTAGACGGCATTGGTTCATAAATGCACTGAATTTTTTGGGTTCCCCTGATAATCTTTCCGGGGGCGCCAAGGGTATGTTGCCAGGAAGGACTACTTGTACTGGAGCTGCTATAGGCTGGGTTGGTGCACTTGGTGTGGCCGTGGCTCCCCCAGGTAATGGGGCCATCCCTGCTTGAGTCTGAAGCAATTGGCGGGCTATCTCATCTGTCTTATCTCGGTTCACTGCCAATTCACGCCTCAAGGCGTTGGTCTCCGAACAAGCTGCGTGTACCTCTGCCCTCAGCTCCCCCAATAACTGTGACAGTTGGTCTACATCCGAGGTCTCCATCGCTCAGGCGGAGAAGTTTTAAGGTAGGCTCCGTGTTCTGTCACGCTCACCTGAAAACTCTGCAGGAGCGATGGATTCTCTCGGCCTCTGCTCTCCTATTTGAATTCCGTTCTATCTCTCTCTCTCTCCTGGGTTCTTACTGTAAGAGTAGGTAAAGAACGGGTTAAGCACTATATCAAGCCCTGATACCAACCCCCTCCCAGCTCCCTGAGTGGGTGCTGTGTTTTGGGGCTCACCTCTTAATGTGGTAAGGCGGGCTCTCTGTCCTGGCTCAGCAGGGGCGCTATGGTGCGGGGCCGGATGGCTGTTGTGCTGTATGGGATGCTGTCCCCGTTGGTGAGGGTTGCGGCAGAAGACTGCCTCTTCGAGTCTTTGGTTGTTCTGGAAATTCGGGAATAAGTCCAAGGGCAGTTTATTCACTGGCCCTTATATGGCTGATAAGAGTTCAATGTCCAAATGTCCGCCGAGGCCCAGTTACTTCACTAGGCGCAGATAAGGATGAGGCCCAGTTACTTCACTAGGCGCAGGTAAGGATGAGGCCCAGTTACTTCTCTAGGCGCAGGTAAGGATGAAAAAAGTAAGTCCTTTGAGGTTCTTGTACCTGAATTGTCTATAGTGACTAATCTGCCTTTCTTTTGTCTTTTTTCCCAACAGGTTTGTCAAGAAGTATCTCTGCAGAAAGGAAATCCGGATGAACTGCAGAAGCCAGATGGTCCGTGTGATGAAGATCCAACTGAGAAGATGTTCGGACCAGCAGAAGAACAGGTGAGTACAAAAACGAAGCTTACTATGCTTTCTGTTGTTTTTCCTTCTTGCAGGTGTGGAGCTTGAGGACGCGAGAATGTCGTCCGGCCAATAATCTGGACTGTAGGAAGCCGTAGAATAGCCCCGGAGACAGAACCAGGTAAGCACGTGCTCACTGCTACAGAGAAAACACACGGAGCAAGTCCTGCTCTTTGGACGTGGCCTTTTATAGGGAGCCTTGCCCAAAGACTAGAGTGTTGCAGCAAGTCCAGGTTGGCACAAAGGAAGTCATGTACAATGAACAGGAAGTCCCTAGCTATTCTATGGGGGTAAGCGTTTTTTTAATGGAATCATGGCTATTAACCTGACTTTGCCCTCCAAGCTCTTACCTATACTGCTCCCGCCTGATTTCTCCTCATGTTACCATGAGCTAGGTATGAAATCGACTGGCCTAACCTAGTACCCATGACAGAGGCTGATTGCTTCGGCGGATATTTGTTTAGTGGATTTCATTCATCCCTCACGATTTGATCATGTCTGCATTGTCCCCAACTCCTAATTGCAAATTGCGGTACCGTTATTGGCTCTGAATTCCCTAAACGGGTCCTGTCCATAACGCCTGGTCAGACCAGGTGTTAAAGGAGGGACCCGCTAAGGGAACTCGTACTAGGGCGGTAAGGGATTACCGGCACCGGTCTCCTTACCGGTGCCTGTTATCCCTTTCCATCCCACCTGGAATGAGGCCCATAGTCTCGCACAACACCACGTGGGAGCCTACCGATCCGTAAACCTCACCCATGCTCAGCAGTGTTAACCGAACTGAAGCTGCTAACAGGACATCACAAATCTCGCTCTACATTTATACCGCTGCACTCTTCTAACCCTTACATACCATCTTACTTTTCATATCCGTCAGAGCGTCAGGGGACCACTCCGGTGGTGATAGTGTGCAGTATAAATGTCTTTTAACATTAACATGTAAGAATAGTTATGTTGATTTTGACCTTAACACTAGTAAAATAAAAAGCCAAGTCAAAATAAGGAAACATGCCCTCCCTATGGAAGTACACTCATGTTAGCTTTGCCCTTAATGTGAGTACAACATTCCATACCACAGTAAGACCCAGCCAGGCTAGCCCCACTGTAGTACCCCCCAAACCCCCACTCCAACCGCACCATCACATAAAAGACTCAAGTTGCCTTTCCTTTGCCCAAAAACGGTAGCAAAACATGCCATGCTCTTGTCAAAAAATGTTCATACTCCAATTCCCCTCCCCAAGCCCCCAGTCACACACCGGCACAGCTGATTTGTCATTCACAGGAGCACCCCTCACATTTAGGGCCTCATTACGACCCTGGCGCTGACGGAATGAAGGGGGCCGGTACGGGACCGGCCCCCTTCTTTCTGTCAGGGCTGATTACTAGGTTCCCTTTGCAGGATCCGGATCAGACATCTGGTAAAACCAGATGTCTTTTCTGGGTCCCGCGAGGGGAAGAGGGAGGTAACAGCGGGACACTTGCAATGTGCCCGTTGTTACCTCCCTCCCCATTCCCATTGAGACCTATGGGGGCTCAAATGGGAATGGGGAACGGTTCCTGCAAGGAGGACTTACCGGGTCCTCCTATGTCGCAATGGCCCGGGAAGTCCCCATTGCAGGAACCCGGTAATGGAGCCAGGTTAGGAGGCAGCCATGGTGCTAGCAGCACCATGGCTATCTCCAAACTCGTTATGAGGCCTAGACTGTGTGCTCATTAACAGGCGCAGTCACACCCATGTACACCATTCACACTTCATTCATTCATTGGTGTGCACTTACAGACACCTCCTAGCATACACACATGCCCCCACTTACACACTGCCTTGCATCCATGCACGTATACATTTATACATGCATGCATGCATGCATACATACAATCGCTGCATGCATACAAATACTTTTTTTAGTAAATGGTAATTATTGAAAGCATGGGCGATGTAAAGGCTGAGCCAGCAGTTAAGTCTTTATCTGGGAAGCGGCAGTGGTCGGTGGGGGACGTGGGGGGAGTCTTCTAATGGCAGGCTTTTGTCCTCTGCCTCTACTCCTCTACCTTCACTTGAATGCCTGTGTTCTCTCACCTTGGAGAGTGGTGTATTTGCTTAAGTATATACACCTCTCTCTGAGGAGAGAAATGTGAAAGCTTCTAGCAGTCTAAGGCCTGGGCTGGGCGAGTGTTGCCTGCTGTGTCAAAATGGGGGGTTTTAGCCCTCCCAAGCCCATGCCTGGTGCCGCCCCTGCACACAGCATGGAAGTGCTAACGTTGGTTGTCCCCTGCATGCAAGCTACGATTTTTCGAAAATAAGACTGTTAGGTAAATGTCCCTCCTCCTTATGATAAGCCAATGTTTATGCTCACATTGCTTTCAATGAATCTTTTGAAGGTAACACAATGGTTTCATTTCTGGCACGTCTTGACAAATGTCTCCAATAGAGCTCACACTCCCGCGCTCAAATGTACAGCTCTGCGCAGTGATTTGTAAAGCGTACCAACTTTTTTGTCATAATAACTGTTACGTTTTTCTCGCTGCTTATGCCTGCAGCTTCTTTTGTAATGTGATAACACCTGCACGGTATTAAATCTGCACTGTTATTCCCGCGAAACGTATATAAAGCATGTCAGGTCCCATTAAACCGCATATAAATCTGCCCGCGTGGAAAGCTGGGAGAAAACATGACGGACACCAGGGGATGTTGCTGTTTCCGGAAAGAAGGCGCTCGCTGGTGAACATGTTCTGAACCGCGCGGCGTTGTCCATTTCAGCGGCTGAAGGCTTCAAGTGAGAGGATAAGGATATTTCAAATCATTTCTACCCCAGGTTGGAGAAGTCCTCTAATTGCTCACTGCCACAGCTGACTAGTCGTTAAGTGTCATAAAGAGTAAATGAGCTGTTTAAGCAGAGCAGTAATTAGCATAGTAGGCATGGATCTGTTATTGCATTTTTAATGTTTTTATATCAGAATGTCAACTTTAATAGTGCATAAATGAACTCTACGAGACTGCTCATGAATGCATTAAAAAAGAAAAACAGCATCACTTGTGGTTTTCTCATACTTCTTCATCTTTTACATGGATTTCTTCTGAAACGTGGCTAAAATAATGATCTAAACACTGTGCGTGCTACCTTTGTTTATATTTATAGTGTGGACGGTTCAAATAGGATTGCTTAGGCAAGTTGTCTCTAGAGGCAAACTAAAGTATGAGGGTCCAATTAAAACCTTTGTGGGAGGGTAAAGTTTGGGAGGGGCATGAGGCTAGCGGGCAATCTCCATCTGTTCTCTGAAAAATTTCCAATGGTAGTTTTTATTCTTGACATACATAAGTTATGGGCGACGACTTTGCAGATAGCACGAGGAAGGTCATTATGAAGGAAACCCGCCTTCTGTAATTCACTTCCGTGCTTCTTTGCGCTGTATTGCTCCCCTTTTTTGGGATCCCTGCACCAAAACCCTGAGTAATCTAAATTGGGCCGACTTCATTGGGCCAGTGGGAATTTTGCCCACACTTACTGCCATTGCAGCTCTCAGGGCTCGATTCTGAACGTGATGTTAAGTACCGAAAAGGTTGCAGAAAGCGTTAGTGACCTTTTCCGTACAAGAACTATTCTGAAGGTCTTGCATTGTTCCCAAGTCGGAACAAATGTGCCACTTTTGGAATGGATGGGCGATAAACCAACCTAGAAACCAGCACTTTCGGTATGCAACATTTTGCATGCCGATTCCTGTGGCACTCCTCCAGTTGCGTACACGGCACAAAGTAGCGCACAAGTATGGCACCACTTTGTTGTCACTTTTGTGGGGGAGTGCCACATGAAACAGAGTTCCTTGTTTCAAAGATTTCTCATGTTGAGAAAATGCCTTAATCCAGACACACGAGGCTGGAAATAGTCCTGCGAAAATTATCATGACTTGCCGTGATCTCGGCAGCACTTTCGTAAAATTATGATTTCCTTGTTAATTTACGAAAATGCAGCCGAGATTTTGCAATCCGCCCATACTCCGTAGAAACAGGTAGATTGAAGGCAGTGCACTCTCGTGCATTGCGGCGACGCCCACTTGAGAATAACTGTGGTGCCTAGGCATCAAGAAAAGGCACAGTGAAGCATGCTGCTTAGCATTATCAATGCACATACACGAGAATCGGGCCCTCAAAGTGTAGTGGCAGGAATGACTGTTAAATGTTAAAGGTATTTGTACCGCGCACAATCAGCAGAACAGCTCACTGCTCCTGATTTCAGGCACAGCACTCAATATCCCTGTCATATCTGTAGCAATCTAGTTTGGTATAGATGGGCTACTAGGTCCCTCTAGTGGCGAGTATGCACGGGGGAGATGCTGACAAATGGAAATGGGGCTTTGTCATGACTGGCTCCCCAATCTTTGTTGACAGGCGGGTCAGGCAAAGCACACTGCCACTTTCACAATGAGTAGCATTTTTCCTACGGATCCTCACCATTTTAGGCAAGCAGGCGCCATCCTACTCTACAAAAACAAGGGGGGTTCTCGGAGTTTCTCTACTACTGGCCTATATCCTGGGTTAGAGTCCCAACCAGAGTCTTTAGCTCACCATCCTTTCACAGAAGAGACATTTCCACTACATATCAGTCTTTTTTTCCTGCCCAAGGGCAGTCCAGCACTTAAATGCGTGGCAATTCTCTTCTGAACAAGAGTACCAACAGCAACCCCAGACACGTGTTTCGGCCTAGTTGGGCCTCATCAGTAGGGTGGAGCTGTGCCTCTCTAAGAACAGTGAGCAAGGGTTCCACTTCTGTATTACCATAGCAACTTAGGGTGAAAACCCAAAGCTACTTAATATGCAAAAATAAGGGGGGAGTTCTGGGAGTTTCTCTACTACCGGCCTATATCCCGGGTTAAAGTCTCAACCCAAGTCTCCTACTCTACCCAGAATGCGTTTCTGAAAAGGGATCGCCCTAACATTGGTGGTGTTAATAAATCAAGAACTTATGAACATCCATACTGTTTTCACAACTACTATGATGCTTTTTAGTACTCTGCACAACATGAAACTCCAAGTAGCTAGGTATGCCAAAGCCCATAGCCATGATGGATTGTGCCATGCTGCAGCTAAAGTGAAAATGTTGCACAGGTTTCGGTGTGTCACGTTTGCATTCCATCAAAATAAATGGCAGCATAAAGGAGACACATTAAGTGTATGCACCACGTTTGTTGTGGGATTCCGGTTAAGTTTCCATGAAACATGGAATCTCACACTCCCCATTTCTGCTCCTTGTCAGCTCCCTTTACAGGGTCCTCTTCTTCTCCTGTTCGCCAGCCCCTCACTGCCAATCCTACATCCACAATCCTGTTCACCTTTGGCTTGGGAAAACATCTTTTCTACATGGCACTGGCAGGGAGTCCTTTCACGGGGGACACCCCCTATGAACCGCCCCTGATTTTTCTTCTGCTGTGGAAATGAGGTCTGCAAAATGACAGTTGTGAAATAATGTTCAGTACAGTGTTTGGATTCCTTTGAAATCACCCTCTAAGAGTTGTCTTGAAAGCCAAATATTAAAAACGAACTTCTAGTATTTCCTTTGAAATCGCCCCCGAAGAGTTGTCTTGAAAGCCTAATATTAGAAACTAACTTCGATATGACTTTAGAAAAGAGGCACTGAAAGAAGTACGATTTCATTGCTATTTTCTTTTTTTAATTTGGATTATTTGTTAAGTGCAGACCAGTCGCAAAGTGCAGCCGAGCACTTTAGATAAGGCAATGAACAGGGGTTACATCAAGAGCTGTGGAGGGTACAGATGGATGCTCTACTGTGAAATTCATGTCATGTTTCCTTGGGGAGTGGTGGGTTGATGGATAATGAAAGAAAAGGGTGTTGTGTTGGTTCCTGGAAGATACTAAAGAGGGAGCAAGTATGTGAGGACATGGAGTTTGCAGTGTTTTTAAGCATAAACTGTGAAAGCCTGTTTCTTGGTCTTTTCTGAACATGTATTCTGGGTCTCGTGGAGCATTGCTTTTGTATGGCAGGTTATGCAAGTTTGAATTTTGTCCAGTCAGGTACAGCTTCACACTATGGCAATATCGTTTGTCTGCTTTTTAGGGCTTTGAAGATCGTGCACAGAGACTTATTGAAGTGAAAGATCCAAATGTGGCCCTTGTATCCCGCACCGACTCGAAACCCGAAGGCAGAGGAATGAGATATGTACCTCCTAAGCCCTTCCGTGCCATCGTTGATGTATCACAGGTGTGAGAAACGTAATTCACCATCCGTACCCAGTTGACAATATGGAAGAGATGCAAATGTCATTGATCAAACAAGTCAACTGACTATAACCTCGAGATGCTGATGATGTCACTACTGACATAATGACGTAGATGCGGTAGACATGAAGTATATAGGCATCCATGCATGAAGCTACAAAGACATTTTAGTTTATTGCAGATAGACATGAAACAAATGCTTATGACTCCGGTAGATAGAGGACTGACACACACACCTACATATGTATATATATATCCTTTGCTAAGCAGAAACAGCAAGATGCTAAGGAAACGTACAGTCTGCTTGCTCATGCTTAATTGCGACTCATATGGTCGGCCATAAGAGCAAAGATGGAAGCCGTAGGTGCATTGAAGTGAATGGAGAAAGCAAGACGAATTTCGAATACATGGAGAGGCTGACAGCCTGGTTCAGCTAAAGGCAGACAGACAGCCCTTCCAGCATAGACAAGGTGCACATCCTAGCCAAGAATGAGCAGCAAATGAATGTTTCCAATTTAGCATGGTGATAAGGCACCTGCAAGTAATATAGCCTAACATCCTCATAATTACAAGCACAAGAGCTCCATTTCGTGGTCCATACAGACGTGACCTGGAAGAGCGGGACAATGCCTATTCACTCGAGGTAGATGGAAGAAAGCTGTCCCCATCAACCGAGAGGTGGAAAGATCCAATTTAGAGGTTCAAAGCTGGATTTACTCTCTTAGGGCTTAGGTGATCAGAGATGGCAACATATTGGGAACACACAGCACCTTTGTGATGCTTTCCATTGCTTTTAATAGTTTCACTCAGCCAGGTAGCTGTCAGAAGTTCCAAGGCTGGGAATACCAGCTTTGCCCAATTCTTGGCTACCTTTCACGTTTAAGCACACTATGTTGCAGTGGCCACTAGTTTTCTGTTGACCTGCAACTTTGTAATTGTAACATTTAGAGGTGGTCCTAGGAGGAGCCACCAGATATGGTGATCCAATAACCGGGCTAACCCCTATGGATTACATATATAGTTTTCCTCGACTAACCGATCCCCATCCGTGATAGGTGTTTGGGCATGCAACTTGTTTTGTGACGTCACTAGCCTTTAAATTGGTGACCTGTTTTCGATGATGAGAACTTCTGGAATGATATGCTGTTCTAGTGTTATCCCTGTCATCTTGATTGATAATAAAGACAGTACACTTTGCCCTATGGTTCAGTTTTCTGTTCTTACAGCAGGGATTTTGTTGGGGCCCAAGAACCCTCTTGCTACTAATCGGGTTCACTGCTAAGAATGCCTCTGCCGCTCATTTACACTTGAATTGCATGTTATGTTATGTTATGTTATATGAATTTATAAGAACACACATACTCCCGAAGGCATCTTGGCGCTGAGCAGTATGATGAGGGATGCAAAAGCAAACAACACATTCAGAAAAGAAAGTTCTTAAGGGACCGCCGAAAAGGAAGATATTCCGCTCCTTCCTTATAAAAAGCTCGATGAACCCGGCACATGTATTTAAACTGAATCCGTTTTTCAATGGGGAGCCAATGCAACCGTTCCAAGAGTGGAGAAATATGTGTTTGTGCTGAGGGGTGTAGAATCACTCTAGCCGCCGCATTCTGGAGCATTTGAATGCGGTTTAGCAGATAGCGAGGTTAGCCATAGTACAGTGAATTACAGTAATCAACTGTACTAAGGACCAGAGCCGCAACCACAGGGGTATGAAAATGAAAAGGTATGAAGGGGAGGACCTTACACAGGGTGCCTAGTTTAAAGTGGGCCGATTTACAGACAACACCAACCTGCTCTGCCATAGAAAGAGAATATGAGAATCTTATCCCCAGATTTCTCACTGAAGAAGACGGACTAGGGAAAGGTCTGAGAGAGACATGCCAAAAATCAGGTGTTCAGAAGGAGAGAGGGCAGGTTGTACCAACCACTAAGATCTCAGTCTTACTGCCATTTAGTTAAAGTGATTTTTTTGCCATCCAGACACCTAAGTCCGCCAGGCAACTCCTGAGCCGCACAACAGTTTCAGGATGAGAGGAATCCAGGCAGACTAAGATATGCGTATTGTCCGCATAGAAATAGAAGCAGAAACAGTGTGACATGATGAGAAGTAAAAAGAGGACATATATAGATGTTAAACAGGATCAGCGAAAGTGCTGATCCCTGCGCAACTCTGCAAGACAGTAAGACAGATTCAGAACAAAAAGGGGGAAAAATAACTGACTGTGACTGATCCACCAAAAAGGCGGTGAACCAGTTTAACACCTGTCCCCCTAGACCAGCATCTGACAGCAGTGAGATCAAAATGGAGTGATCTACCACATCGAAGGCCGCCAAGAGGTTCAACAGGAGAAGAGCTCCGACCCTGCCCTGCTCGACTAGACGGGTCAGATCGTCGAACACAGAGGTAAGGACCGATTCAGTTCCTCTCCCTGGTCGAAAGCCAGATTGGAAAATATCCAAAGAGCCAGACGTCTCAAGAAAGGAAGAAGAGGGGAAACAAGAGTCTCCAGAACCTTCATCAGGGACGGAGAAGAGAGATGGATCAAAAATTAGCAAGCATGGCTGGATCCAGAGAGGGCTTCTTCAGGATGGGGTGCACACAAGCGTGCTTTAAAGGATTAGGTATAAGCCCCTCTTGGAATGACAAATTCACTGCTGATATAATAAGAGAGATCAAGTCTCCAGAGATATCTTTAAGCACTGCCAGTGGAATGGCATCGGCAGGACAGGCCGATTTGAGGCCATGAATGGCTTCAGACTTATCGTGTTCAGAAAAAACAGGACAATATAGCCATGAAGCACTTGGGGTTGGCAGTTCAGGAATGATCTTATCACTTGCCATCCCCATGACATTATCACAGATATCCTTATAAATAGATTCCATTTTGGAAAAGAAAAAGGAAGAAAGAGAGTCACATAAAGCTTGTGAAGGCACAATAGAGCCCCCTGCTGCAAGCCTGACGAGTGAGCCAATAACACTATCAGTATGAGACAACACTGGGGTTTGTACCATTGATTAAAAGTTGCTAGGATGTAGAAAGATGTTTCCCTCCAAAGTACAGTGAACAGATACCAAGCAGTTTGGAGTTTCTTTTTGAGGTAATCAACTCAATTGGCTATAGCAATGATGGTGGGGGAGAAACCCTTTAAGAAAAAATCAAGAATAATGAAGACTACCTGAAGTCAATGCAAGAGGTGCCGGAATAGTGCCTTTGCTTGCTTCGCTTGTGTTTGATAGATTCTTCCATTGCTATGAAAATGTTGCATCTGTGGGATGCAGGTAGAACCTGCACACTTAAGAGACAGCACCCAACACATTATGCAAATGTTACCACAAACTAAATCATGCCAGGAACAATATTGGGCCTTGAGTAAATTTCACCCACAGACTGAGTTTTAACCAATTTAAAATGGAAGCAGGTGCTGCACTAAGCTGCAGTTTTTAAAAGAACACTCTGATTCAATGGAACCTTACGACATAGAACAATGTATTATTTGGAATTATACTAATGAAGAGATATGGGGTATGTAAGAGGCAAAACCAGCATTGAAGTTCATGAATATTCATACCATAAATCATGAACATATGTTATAATCAAAGAGCCCAGTGTGTCAGAAATGTTCTAATGTAAACAGCATAATTTGTTTTCAAAAGCAAATGAAACCTTAATGTATTCATTCAAGAATAAGTATAGAAAAAATAATAGTGACATTTGTATACATCCATGTGGGGACGTATGATAATTATTCAAGGATCTCCATGTGAAGTATTGTAAAATAGGGAATAATTGTAATGTGTCTATATGTACGTTATGAATGGTTTTCTCGCATGAATTAAGACAATGCTAATTTGGCTGTTTTCTTGATAACCTGACCTTAAATGAAGCCGTGTTCAACCCAGCCTTGCTGTGGGGGCTGATGCTTCACAGGAGATTTAGTTGGGCCAGCTTGAGTAAACAGGGTTTGTTTGTTGCCTTGACAACCCATTAGGCTCATTGAAAAACAAAAGTCCCTGTGAAACGGGTTTTGTGAATTAATGGGTTCCACATCCTTGTGAATTCATCCCAGACAGAAGATATTATTTAAAACAGAGACTAAATTCCACCAATGAAATGTATACAGTGTGCTTACAGATAACCAGGAGGCTTGTTCTCCTGTTGCTGAGCTTCAAAGTCAAATCATGCCACTAATTATGTCCACCTTTCGTCCACTCCTCATAAACCTGACCAGATAGTATTAATAGAAACTCCAATCAAAAGAACAAGTCAGCCACCCGGATCAATCACTGACAAATGACTATAAAGAAAAGCCTCTGAAGAGCTACTGCATGACTCATCCCTGCAAGCACGAGGACATATAAATTCAAGGAAAAATAACGCCTATTTAAACTCAGCACTGGAATGCATGTAAAAATGGTTTTAAGTATATTTTTGGAATGGTACAATGTAGGAACAAGAGAAAGGGTGCACTAGGATCATGATATCTGTCTCTGTTTATATAAATCCAATGTTTTCTGGTAACAACTCCCCTCGGCAAAGTTAAGATGACAATATTCAATTTCATTTAATTAAAAACATTTGAGTGTTAAGAAATAGCATGTCCTTTTTCCCAGACTTGTGGGGTGGGACAGTAGATCAGTGTTGAATTGTACATCAAAGTTATCTCTTCAAACATGAGGGTTCCTTGCCCAGACATTTAGTAGAGGACATCACTGATGTCAATATGCTCATGCATTGAGTAATAAATAATCTTCCCAACATCACAGATGTGTGTGTAGTTGCATTAGTGCTTGGTATCAGCTGGTCCCTGTTGCATAGTCTCACCTGGGTATGAAGGATGTGATGTTGAACTGGCATGTGTGACAATGTAGTTTATTGTGTGCAAATAATACAGGTAGATTGTTAATTTGATCAGAGTTTAGTGATTGATATATATATATATATATATATATATATATATATATATATATATATATATATATATATATATATATATATATATATATAAAATCATACTTTTGATCAGATCTTTAATCTAGTTACATTGTCACAGGACATCAGAGTTAATTTTAAATGTGGCTCTTGACCAGGCATTGACCAGATACATTCTGTATGACCAATGGCTGACACAATATATTGATACATGGAAAAATAAAATAAAAGAAGTTATGCAAAATGTGGACATAGATATTTTGGGCAACAGAAGGCCCACTTGATGATGGCTTACAAACGTTATACATCACCACCACAGCTAGGGAGGCAATACAAAATTATTGTGAATTCTTCTGCCTATCTCTTCTTTCATCTTAAGCTGGCGGAAGATAGATTGACCAGGAATCTACATTTATGGCACCAATTTACATAAAATGTCAAAAGAACCTCAATAGAATTAATACTCCAGCAACAAGCTAGGGATCAGTGTTAGCTGGCGATAAAACCATTGAAGGAGTTTCTAGTAGACCAGAAAGTGTTACTACAGAAATAGCCCAGTTTTTTTAACAGCAATGCAGGAAGAATTGAAAGTGTGAAGGGAAGCCAAGCAATGCCTCGAGAGAGAGAACGTTTAAGTACTAATGACATTCCTAGACAAACAGAAGATAAGTTAAAACCCAAAATTACAAACCTAAAAATACAATTAAAATAAATTAAAAAGAAAGATGCAAAACTGTGTGAAGGAGATAGATTCACAAGCTGAATTTCATCACATAAATACAGAATGATATAAAGATAATTAAGAAGTAAGGGGCTCAGCACATGAAAAAGACACTGCAGCTACATCAGCTCGCCTTACAAATGACACAGGAACATATATATACAGGGCAATTAGAGTTAGGTGACTGAAGAAAAGTTAATTCAAGGAGTAGAAGAAAATGTAACATAGAGCGAAATCAGAAACATTGATGAAAGATATTGATGATGCAATGTCAGAGTGTACAAGCACCTGAAGGATGAATTAGCTAACTACAGTTCATAAACCAAGAATCAGTGGAAAAATACGTATTTAACAGAAAGCAAATGATACCCTGCAGAAGGAGTTACAAAGCATAAAAGAAAAAATAATTTCTAAAACTAGAGAATGTAATACTATCCAGTCTAGTCTGAACAAATCTAGGGAACAGTTAGTAGAAAGAAAACAGCAGGTGATCATTGAAATGGACCATAATGTTAGCTTAATGTATACAAACATAGATATTCAGTTGAGTTTAGAATCACAATCTTAAGCCCACAGACAGATCTGTTTCATGGAACAAGGGAGAGTATTTCCAAATCCTGAGATTACCTATCCATTGCTGAGACCATTCCAAAGTCATACTAGGTGGTCTTGGCACACCTAGCCATATTAAGAACGTAGGTGGTGTCAGGCACACTATTTATTTTTCCCAAACTCACCCAGATGCACAGAAAGACTAATTTTACCTCTCAGATACAGAGGAATACTATGCAATTCTGGTGAAAAGAGAGGTGGAGTGGCACACTTACCATGGGAGGATTTGACGGAGATGAAATGGAAACACTTGCAAACAGAATTAATAAATCAACAACTCAGAAAATGCATTTTAAAGGACAGTGTCATGCCAGGGATAATAGGGATACTCCAGTTCCCCTTCAGAAGATCAAGAAACACTGAATCTCACAACAACATCATCAAATACCTTATTATCATGACCTCTGAAATTATTTGAGGCCTAAAAACCAGAAGAGCAAAGGGAATTAGAGAAGAGACTCTATCTCCTATACCGTACACAAAGGAAAACTCCTTAAAGGCATTATGAAAGTGGGGGCGGGGGAAATAGGTGAGGGGGATTTTAGTAGTGACACTGATGAGGGAAATTGGAACTTAATGAGGAGACATAGAAATAGAAAACCACAGTCACAGTTTGGGAAAGACCCAATCAAAAATATTAAGGCCAGAAAGAGCTTTATGACCCCATCATGACATCCTGTTGGCTATTCCTTTCAACGTGAAAAATTCCCTGCAGGTTTGCAACATCATTCTGGCACCAAAAGCCTAGTGCTGTGTCAAAACCTTGAGAGTTGTCTCTGCTGGTGATGGTGGATGGGTGATTTCTGTTCTTTTTGCACTGTGTGAGAAGAGTTTGGGGCCTTTGGGAGATAGCAGGGTAGATCTCAGAGCAAAATGCCCAGGGATTCTGGCCCCTGGCTACACCAATGCCTGATGGAAGCCTTGTCCTGCTTCGATGGCCCTGCCCTCCATAAGCAAAAGTCACAGCAGGCCACTGAGTGTAGCACCTTAGCATTTTAGAGTGTGGTTGTTGAACCTCTCAGCATGCTAACCAACATACTAAGGAAGGGGAAATGGGTGTCTGTTGTCCTCAGATTTGAAGCTGACCCTCTTTCATCACATAAGCCTTGGGTTATGGTAATCCCTCCATTTCCACACCATCCGTTCCCTCATCTGCCAACCTGTAGATGATTATTTTCTTCTTTAATGGGTACAATATATCTATTTGAGACAGAGAGAAAGGAAGAGAGAGGGGTGACATTTGGAGCTAGCGTAATGGGACTTGTTTGCAAATAACAAAGGGTTAGGTTGCAGGTTGTTTTGCCTTCTAAGGACTTCTCCGGCCTTCCCTAAACTAACCAACTGCCCTCTAAGATCTCATAACATCTTACACTACATACACAAACCTCCCACAGATGGCCACCACAGGCCTAGTACTTCACACGTCAGTACTAACTGAGCCATGACTAAGCTCCCCTAATTAGCCCTGTCACACTCTCCCACATCAATGGCTAATCAGACCCAAACAGGTGTAGTATATTATATCGTGGGCTCTACTGTAGGAATAACATACTGCCAGGTTTCTCTGCCAACCCCATAGAAAGCAGATTGGCACTCAGGAACCAAGTACTTCTGACCTACATTCATCAACATCACAGGTTTTGCATCTGCCTTTCCCACTGTCCCAATAATGAACCCCCACCTTCCTTCTTCTTTACAGATCAAAGCACAGAGAGCTAACCAATAGCGGCATATGGACGCTATACAAGACCACTTACATTGAATTACATTACCATTAAAATTCAAAATATTCTGCTTGGTAACATCGAGAACGGTACGGACAGGTGATGGGATATTTTTTGTTGACAAATTAACAAAGCGCCATTGAATTCATAAAACGGACATACTCTCCTGAGTTTTCTAGTTTCTATACTTAGCTGGAAGGTCAAAGTCATTACAAATGTTCCTCTTACAAGCAGCCATTTCTAAACATGTTTCAACTCACAGAAATCCCCAAGAAGCTCTTAAGGCAGTCTATATTTTAATGTGTACTGAGGATCAATCTCCTAGGGAGTTTACACAAGAACTCAAGCACATTTGCCCACATGTGGAGGTACCAAAAATTGTATATTTCAAAACAACATTCTTCGATGCCCTTCCAGAATACGTAGCAACCAAGTTAGTTCATAATTTTGATGATACAAGAAGTCTTGAGTGGATCACCAGGCAATCTACAAGGGTCCATAAAGTATAGAACCCAACAGCTCTCAAAAACAAAGAAAATAATGATAAACAAATTCCAGCCCAAGCCGTGCTTAAGGTAGCTGAGGTGAAGCGTACTCCTCAGCTGGATTTGCAGACTGCAGGGCCAAATACTTATTCCTCTGCTGTTCAGGATACTAAGAGACAGAGAAGAACCTCTGGTCAAAGTCAGCTGCCTAGCCATCCATCCTGCATGCACAATACTGGTCCCACAAAAGCAGCCACTCACATTAGCCCTCAGTATTTAGGTTGTAGGTCTATCCAGGCCTACTAAAGTGTTCCACCTTAAATAGTCAGAACGCACATGTATTTACCCAGGAAAACCAAAATAGGAATCTTTCCAGGGAAAGAAGCCAATCACCACCTCCTACAACACAAATACCCAAAAGTTACCCTCCTAACCACCTACTCTCCTCCCTTTTCTATTTTTCCAGGATAACAGATTCCAGTACTAGGGTGAGTGGAGAGCAGGCAATACACACAACAAAAGATTTCAGAGTTACCAAATCAACTCTCCTAGGAGAGATAGTTAGCCTTCTATGGAAGAACAGAGATGAATACCACCCTACTGTCTGAAGAGTGGAGAAACATTCTTACAACTTGAGCAGCAAATAAAATATTTGACAGGCGGCATTGGTCAAATTTTGAGATCCAAAAATGGAAATCAGCAATCTAATGCTCAGCAAAACCATGGGCACAATGGGTTAACATGTTAGGTTGGACAAGGACAAAAGGAAATTGTTCCAATTAAAAATACACAAGGAGAACACGACAGGGGGGTGCAACAGAAAGGATATGCCAAGTCTTAGAGGAAGCTTCTATTACCTCACATGGAAATATCCCTAGGTTTGCTGAAAGACTGACAAAGGCCAATGGCAAACCCTTGTTATTCCATGAAAACAAATTAGAGAAAAATAAAAAAGGGAAGTTTAATGAGGAGAAAAATGTGTCACATACATTTGCAAAAGAAAGAGTTTTCTTTGCAGATAGAACCAGTTGACCTCATCACAAGTTTGGCGGTAAGTGACAAAGTTGGCAGTGACTCTCTTACTGCCAAATTTACCACCATGCCATATTACGAGTTTGGCCATGGAGTGGAGGATTTGCCTCCAGGAAAATCCTGGATGTAAATCCTCCATCTCACTACTGAAAAATCAGCAGAATCTGCAGAATTACTGCAGCGGTAATTCCGCCAAAAAAGCACCATTGAGTCTAATGGAAATTAAATGGGGGAGTTACACCGCCACCATCACTTGTAATCCGGTGGAAACCTCTGCCGGACCAAGTGGCAGTAACAGTAATTCAGTTGGGCAGTATTCTGGCAGATTTACTGCCGGGATACTGCCCAACTCATAATGAGGCCCAGTGTTTCTTCTTTCCCAAATGTAATGCCTGCTCTAAAAAAACAGAGAATCTGAGTTAAGAGAAATATGACAAAGAACCTAAATTAAAAGAAAAGAAAGTATCAGAGGAATTCGTCGGCATGAAAGCGAACAACATTTTCGCTTCTTTTCAGGTTTTTCTAGATATCCCAATACAAGCATTAACAATGACCTGCAGAAGGGAGGTTAGGGGGTTCATATAACAAAGACTATATCCAAGTGCATTATATCCCTACAAAGCATTGACCAACACACATAAACCTGATCCAGAGGAGAACGCCCCTGGGGGTGTTGGCCAAGGTCAAACTTATGAAATTCCAAAACATCAACAAAATGCAATCAGAATTATCTGCTAACTCAAGTTTCTGTGTAAATTAGACATGAAAGCTGCAAGGAGTTTTTGCACCTATCCAAGTTCACGGGCAGTGTGACTTACTGGCTTTCAAAGATACGTGGTTGCAGGTCACTTTAATATCTTGAGCAACCAAGGAACATTGGAAAATCATTGTATTACCCACAAACCCCTCTTCAGTGAATTACCACCTTGGAGGGAAATACGCTGAAATTCTAATTGCAACAGACCTCCAGTGAGGATCAAGTTCAACCGAGGATAAGGATAAGGATATAATTGTGGCCAGAGTTTTACTCTGTGAATAACCTGTAGGGCAGCCAACATTTTACACTTAGAAGACTTGTGCAGTTACCATTGTGATGCACTAGGAATAATTCAGGAGATAGACTTGGATGTTGCTCTCAGCGGATTTTGTGAGGGCAACATTTGCATTGCACAGATTGCACCAGGGCAGCTCTTGTGATAGTCACTGTATAACACTCAGAAGGTTTGGGCAGCGGACCAGGGTGCTGCACGCAGTTGAGTCCATTAGGGCACCCATGCTATGGTTTCTAGGCAAATTTAGAATGTGCTCCACTACAGGGAATGCAGGGAATGCAAGTTTGGCAGAATGCTGCCTTTACTGTTAAGTGGGGTATTGAAAGTAGCCACTTAATGATAGCCACTGCATACATCTGCTTTCACATACAACTAAAATTACACTTGAACAACACTTCTGCCATAAGAATGCAGCTAGCTTTCACAACAGAAATGTGAACTGTAGCTACACACATAAATGACCATCCTCTTACACACACCCTCATTTCTCTAATGTACATCTCTCCACCCATACACATGCCAATTAGATATGGGTGGCTAGTATTGACTTGGCCAAGTCCTCATAACCTTTAATGGCCAGTATACATACACACATACTAGCACCTCCCAACTTTTCCCATACTTTGAACTTTGGTCCCCCCGAGGACTTTCAACCTAGAGTGCGTTTGCACCATACGCATGCTGGAAGGCACTATGGAAATTACGAAATTAAATTAAATGAAATAATGCAGATGAATTCAGCAGTTTAGCTACACTACAAAGGAAATGAGAACTCATATTCTTCCCTGTTTAACGCAATGATGGTAAGCAATAATTTCTCTCCAAAGTTTGGTTAACTCAAGAAGGAAGCTTTGTCAGTGAAAGGTTACGTAGGCAATTACAAAAGTTTCAGAAAGTTCCAGCATTTAATCTGATAGGTAAAGGCAAAGCTGAACTAGATGTAATGGATTCAAAGCACATGATTACCAGCATCTGTATGCTAAAGATACAAATGGAAAACAAAAAGATCAATCATAATTGATATGTTGTAGAATATGTTATTTCTGATTTTTATATCAGTAATGACATATTGCCTCAATTTACAATTAATGTGGACTTATTAATAAAAACATTAGGTCCAGAATTGGGGGAAACTTGCTGCAATTCAATGATTTAGAAAAGGCACTTAGGTAAGCTCAATTGCTGCATTATACTATTGAAGTTCAAATCAAAGAATGTGCAATTCAAGGAAATACTCGACAATACACTACAGTACACTTTGTCAAGGACAGACCTTGCTTAAGAAAGAAGCATTTATATATTGGCATAATATTCTTCAGCAACAGGGCCTGTCTCTACATCCAACCCTTTTAGTAGATCTGAAATAGGACACTAGCCAAATATTAGTTGACAATAATGATCCATAAAATATTTATTTAGTCCCATATACCTCAGTTGGAATGGGTGTTGATTCCAGACATGTTTACATGGATTTAGCCAACCCCATCATTAGTCCCATTCCTAAAGATTGCTATGACAATATTCATAACTTTGAATAAATATGCCACAAATGTATGCTACATATCCAGATGTGCATGTGGTTCGCGGATTGCAGGAATCCATATTTTATTGATGTGGCTGGTTGCTATGAGAAAATATAGCATAAAATGCATTTTTCATTTAAAAATATTAAGAACAGATTGGCCTCTACCTTTATTCCTTTCAAATGCAGATCAATTATAATCAACCAATGAGTAGTGGGGTGTGTATTCATTGAAGTTGTTAACTGGTTGGCAAACCAATGGAAGGACTTGACCAATTAAAACTTCCATCATTATCAATGAAAAGGTTCAGTAATATTTTAAATCATAAATTGGAAACATGTAGAAGAGTATGATTATTATCAACCAATTAATCAGAGCATCCAACATAAGGGCTTCAGAAGGTGAGATTTAGGATCCAAAGGGATGAGTCCTATCCACAAGGGAACCTGCAGAGGAGGAAATATGAGATAGTTCTAACTTCATGAACGTATATCAGAAGAGTCCTTGCTGACTGGAAGATTTCCAATCAGAGAGGGACCATGCTGATCCTAGCAATTGAAAGGATACTTTCAAATTGAGTATGAGAATTCCCCACATAAAAAAGACATATCCCCTGCAGAACAATGTTTTCTGCTAAGTTCTGCTAAGTGCCAAAAGGGCTTTGTCCTGGAAAGGGTGCTGGTAACATTTTGTTTGACATTGATGTTGTAATGGGAAATGTCATTCAAACCCAAACATATTTTTTGATCTGTGTGCAGTGTGATACTGATACCAGTTCTGTACAGATAGTACCCAGCTCTTACTAAACAACAACCTCATTCAATTGTACCAAAACTGTTTTCTCAGTCATACTTAACATTGGGCTATGATTTCCAGATGTTTGCACGTTTGCTTAATGAAGAATTGGCTGTTAATGTGTGTTCTGTGAAAGATATAGATACTTAAACAGGATTGGCAATTGAAAAGGCGGTTATTAGTGTCATTTCCACTCCCATAGAAAATGATGAAAATGTAAATCTGATGCACCCTTCACTTTTGACTTTACATAATACAGAAAAGAATATCGCACCAGTTGGACTCAATCTGTCAAATAAAAGGGAAGGGGCACTCATAGTTGTATCAGAAAATCGCAAAACCATTTTTATTTGGTGGGTGGGCAAACCAAAATGCTGTGCATTCTGAATCTATAACACTGCGTCCCTAACCCAAAACCTGTGGAATTTTGCAGCAAGTTGTTGTAAACATATTTTGAAATTGTGCACACACTAGAAGCCCACTGGACCATATTTACATGGGACATTTGATAGATGCAACAGTTCTTTGTTTACAGCACTTGTTGGTGAAATTGGGGAATGTAAAATTAATTGAATGATTTTGTCATGTACATTTATATGTAATTTATAACTATTTTGAAGTAAAGCAAGTTTTGAAATACTGGCTGATATGTGGCACTATGGTCTTAGAGGTAAGTGCTACTTATAGGTGGCTTTGTATTTAAGATAAAAAGTAGTAAAAACATATTAATAGTTTTGTTGTGTGACAACGTGTTTCTATTATATTTAACAAGATTGTCAGATGCTGGCCAAGTTTAAATGGTTAAAGATTCTCATTTTTATATGTATCTGAGGTTTTGTGGGGACTTCACCTTCATAAAGTATGTTGGCCACCCTCAATTTCTTGTATTTGAATACATTTGAGTTTTAATCAAACAGATTGTATTTTGTCCCAGAATTGTGGGTTGGATCTGTATACCCGGGAGGATTACATTAGGAATGACCAATTAGTGAAAACATCCACGTATTTCAAAATAATTTCTAAACTTCCAAATTCATTTTGGCAGGCATTCTTCTATTACAGGGTACAGTTCGTTTTAGGTGGATTCAGTTAAGGAACGCTGAAGAAATCCAGTTCTGCATGGTGTCTGAACAGAATCAGTGACATTGATTGTCATTGGTCCATCATACTTTGAGAAAGAGCTGTGTGTTGTCACTGAATTCATGTACAATGCAATTTGGTTTAGACAGCAGAGAGACTCAAACATGCGGCATGAAGTGCTGGAGGCTTGGCTGAGTTCAGATGGACACTTGTATGAATGCTGGAGAAGAAAGAAGTAAACTAGCTAAGCACTATGTGAGAGATACTCAGGCAGGGGGGATAGTGTGAATATCAGGACCTAGTGTTGGACTGTCAAAAGCCAATGAGAGGTCTAGGAGAAATACAAACCAATGACGACCCTTGTCAGCAATCCTCTGCACTTTGTGAAGATTAGAACGACTTGAGGAGGCTGATGCTGTCGATATCAATTTGCAATTGGTTTGCTACAGGGTATTCCAGAATGTTGCCAAGAAATGGAGGGTTCATCACCTAGTGTTAATTGTCAAGGTCATCAGGGTCTAGATGCCCTTTTTCAAGAGTAGTATTTTCCTATCTTTAAGGGAGAAAGAGAAGATGCTATATTGAAGAGAGGTGTTAATGATGGCGAGAAAGTGAATTGGGGCTACTGGTTTTAAGATTTGAGTGATAGATTATGGCATGATATTTTGCCATAGGGTGTTCCGTGGTGGAAGTGATTATGGAATTGCGAGTGTCTATTGTGTGGGGTTGTGTAGGTGCCATTGAGGTATGTTGCAGGCAAGGATATATCTAAGTCATCCCTGTTTGTGATTTTAATGCTGTGATGTACAATGTTCATGTTATTACTGAACAATGTTTTTGGGTGGATTTTGCAATAAAATGTGGGGAAAAAGATGGCAGGAGTGAGCTTTATAACAGTTTAACTACTGGGTGTGGTGGTTGTCGTGTTTGACTTTGGCTCTTTATTGGTAAAGCAGTCTTGTTTTGATTTGCAGACTGATAGTTAAGGGGTCATTTTAAAGGAAGTGCAAATTGCATTTGAGCCTGCCCTTGCCGTATGATAGCAGCACCTCCACATGTCAGTCAACACCTAACATATGGTCACTATACTAGACACATAATGGCTTAACAATTCAAGTGTTTTGCCAATGCTTGTTTACCTTTCTTTGTCACAATTTAAAAAAAAGTAGCTATTTTTTTTATTGTAGCTCAAGCATGTCTACAGTGTGGTGTGCAAGCTGTATGTATAGCTGCGTTGTGTTTGGTTGGAAATGCCCTGTGCATGCTCTTTGTACTGGGGTCTGAACGATTGAACCCTTCATGATCAATTTTCTCAACATTATGTCATTGCATAGCACCAGGATAAATTAGACATTGAATAAACATGTAAGCTGTGTTGTTTGTACTCTGTGAATGTGAATTTGCTATTTTTTAATGTGAAATACATAAACATAAAATCCTAACTCAAGAAAATGATATATTGTAGCATTACTTGCAGTTTTTCACTGTGTGACCTGACAACTTTTTGGATGATTAAAAAGGTGACTTAAAATACAGATGTTATTTATTTTAGAATACAGATGTTATTTATTTTAGAATACAGATGTTATTTATTTCACACTGTGTTGAGCTATCGTTCCATTCATGTTTATAAAGATTATAGAATTGTTTCTTATTGACCTGGAGCCAGTTATAAAATGAGTAGAGAAACAATCGGGTCTGTCTTGCTTAAAACAGAAAAATTCTACCAGATAAATGGGGCACAAATATCAGCCAGCAATTATAACCACTCACTCCCGGCATCAAAAAGAAAAATTCAACCACTCAAGAATGTGTAATAAAAGTGAAGTGGCATGTCTAGCTGTAACATTATTTCACCAGACGTGTTCTAGATTTTTCTTGCCACAGGCCGTAATCAGGGCCAAGCTTGCCTCTGGGTTTGACTATATCTAAGGAAATGCTACATACGAGAAGTATTTCCAACACATCTGTTTTCTTTAAGCAATTAAAATTGCCAACAAAAGCACAATACACATCATCCCCGAAGTATCCTGTAGTGCTGGCTTTCTACTTCTGCAGCACTTTAGTCTGGAAGCACAGAGCCACCCTAGAATCTATGCCAAGGATTATGTGGTCTTTTCCCTTGGCGCACCCATTCAGAGCGCCACGAGTGCCGGAGAGGGGGTTGATCTGTTTCTACTGTTCAAGACACTCTCTCTCTGCTGTGATTGCCGTAAATGCACCAGTATCTGACACAATGGTGCTCCACTTAGGTTGGTGTCCTGTGATTATTGCAGTTATTTCTTGATAATTGCTTTCCACATGCTCACAGCTGCTATTTCGATATCTTCTCACTTGCAACACTCGTTATGTATTTGTTTTATTGTATTGTTTGCTTGTTTGGCGCTTACACAATAAGAAAATACTGTTCAATGCGCACACACGGCAGGGAGGGAGCAAGGGTGGAGGAAAAAAACATTAAAAACACAATAATTAAGAGCAGAGGGGGGAAAAGATAGACGGGACGAACCTGCGATGCCTTGTGAGTATTCAGAACATGCAAGTGCAGCAAGGAAGAGCAGAGGGTGTGAGTGCTGGTGGTATGCAGTAATAAAATCACAGCAAAAAAGTCATCTGCACAAAAAATCGCTGAATAAATGCTGTGGTTTGACCCAGTAAAGGTGTACCCCATTATACCATTTAAGAGGAGCGTAGATTGTGGGGGTGTCCCCCGCTCCTCTGAAATGGTAAAATGGGTTAGAAGGTTGCAGGGGTGTGCCCTGCATCCATTACATGGATTGCGGCGGCAAAACCACAGCCTTTTTGAAGTGATTTTTGGTGTAAACCGCAATTTTTGCCGCGATTTTAACACATGGAACTGTGCTGGGGAGTTCGAGCTCATAGGTGAGCCACAAACAGTGGTTAAAGTGTACCAAAAGAAGTAGTGGAACTATGTTCCCTGCTGGCCTGCGCCCCTCTCCACACAAACCCCATCACCAAGCCCCCTCCCACGCGCAATCCAAACCCCCAAACACATGTGCGTGCTGTTTAATGGAATGCTCAGTGCGGTGCACTGAAGTGCCTGTTTGAACTTCTCCCTACACTTTTTTTTTTAAACAAAACCATTCTGGAACTGTTTGTTTTTAAAATAAAACTATAGGAATGGTCAAATCTAATAAGAAAAAGTAGAGGAGCACTGCTTCCAACCGCTCCCACCCACTTCGACAATTGGCCACAGATGCAGTGCTAGGAATGTTGAGTGCAACACGGACTGGAGCCGCAGGAGGTATAAGTTTGAACCTCCAAGCTGTGGATAGACAGGTGCTGGGCAGATGTGGTGTGGAGGTCAGGGAACCGAGGATGCATAACGGCCCAGGACACTGATTGCAGAAACTGTGGGATTAGCAGAGGAGAGAAGAAAGGCAGGAGCAGGAAAAGAGGAAAGTCTTATGGAGCTTCTGGATTTTCAGAAGATTCTGCTCAAGGCACAGAGGGAGGGGAGGCTATTTTATATGAGGGATTGACCACCTACTCTCTGTTTAGCAAAATGCTTTACACACATAGAGTTGGTGCCAGAGGAATGTAGTGGTCTAGAGGGAGAGGATAAAGTTGTAGATATTGTGGTGCCCGGGCCCAGACAGCCTTGTGGATGATGTAGAGAGATTTCAATGTAATCCGTGCGTCAACAGGGAGCCAGTGAAAACCTTTTCGTGCAGGAGACATGCAGTCCCTGGGCTTAAAGCCAAGGATAAATTTTGCTGCCCTATTCTGGATTAGCTGGAGGGGTTGCAGAGTGGAAGATGGTAGATTCAGGAGGAGGCTATTACAGTAGCCAAGCCTAGAGAGAACTAGGGCTTGGGTCACACTGAGACTCTGAGAGAAAGTGAGAAAAGGTAAAATTCCTTTGAGAAAGAATAGTTGAAAGTGGGTCTTCTTGTCACTGTCCGGAGTGTAAGGGGGAAGAAGAGAGAGGAGTTGAAGATACCTCCAAGGTTTCTGGCTTCAGCTGAAGGCGCAGCTGGAGAGCCCAAGGAGGAAGAACTTAGGCTCGTGAGGGCAAGAAGGAGGGAGCAGGGGTTCAGAGGGGAAGGATTTCAGTTGTATAGGCATTGAGGCAGAAATCGCCGTAGGTGCACCAGGACTGGATGTCAGATAGGCAGTCAGGGATGATGGAGGGTGTAAGAGGGTCAGCAGGGAATTTGAAAAAGAGCTGTATGTCATCTACATAACACTAGAAGTTGGAGGAGAAGGAGGCAATGAGGCATGCAAAGAGAGCAAGGTAGATGGCAAAGAGCCAGGGGAGAGTAAAGAGCCCTGGGGGACACCTCAGGTGGAGAGAGAAGGAGGAGATGAGAAGGTGCTGAGGATGTCTTGGGAAGAGTGGTTAGTGAGGAAAGAGGTCTGCCAGTCCACTGCCTGTTCCGAGATACCAAGGGTATCGTGGAGCCTTTGTATGAGGATGGAATGGTTGACTGTGTCAAAGACAGAGGAGAGATCGAGAAGAATAAAGACAGCTGGGGAGTTGGAGTCCAGAGATGCAAGCAGTTCTTCACGGGTGTTCAGAAGAGATGTTTCCGTGCCTATGGATGCCCATACTCCAGATTAATTGTCGAGGAGACCACCAACAAAATCAGTGTGTGAGTTGATTTAGGGCAAGGCCAGCTTCCAAGCTGCTTCCCCAGGAAAGGGGTGATGGAAATAGGGCAGTAGCTGGCACGGTAAGTAATGTCTGAGGATGGTCTTTTCAGGAGTGGGCACACAAGGGAGTGCTTAAGAGGGGAGGGGAACAATTCAGTGGCAAAAGAGTGATTGCAGAAATCAGCGAGAGCATGGACAAAAGAGACAAAGTTACCCTTGATGGCCCTGGATGAGCAGGGGGAGACCTGTTTAGAAGAGACCTTCATGGAGCAGACAACTCTGTTAACTTCTTGTGACAGGGGAGAAGAAGCAGAAGGAGGAAGGAGGCGGGGAATGGAGGTGAGGGGTGTTGGATGGGTTGTGAGGGAGTGTAGAAAGGGTGGTCAGGTTGTCCTGAGTTTTGGTGGCAAAGTGTGAGGCCAGTGCATTGCAGAGGGCATAGGAAGGAGAAGGTGAGGAGGAGACTGCGGAAGGGTTGGAAAGTTCCCTGCAGATCTTGAAAACTTCAGTCGTATTTTTGGATGCACCGGAGATCTGTGCCTGTATGTGGGCTCTTTTCTTTGCATGGATGGCAAGTCTGTATTGTCTTTGAAGCAGGCGGCAAGCCAGTTTGTTAGAAGATGAGCCTGAGATTAGCCACTTCCGTTCTGCCGCCCTGCACCTTCGTTTCAGTGCTGCATGTTCGGTGTCATACCAGGTGTTACGCTTAGAGAGAGGTTTCAGGCGGATCCTCATGACTGGGGCCAAAATGTCAAGAGTGTTGGTGATGGACAGGTGGAGGTTGCTTAAGGCTGAATCAGAGGTGGGGGGTGGGAGGAAGTGATGGTGGAGGCGAAGGCAGCTGCAGTCACTCGTTTCATTGGGTGGATGATAGCGAACGAGGTTGGTGGGACATTAGGCGGGGTGGTCATGGGGCCAAAGGGACCCAGGTGGATGGAGAAGAGATAATCGTCTATACAGGAGAGAGGAGTGACTCTGGGTGGAAAGTGAGCCAGAATGTATGAGGGCATCCAGAGTGTGCCCAGCTGAGTGGGTTGGCCCAGAAGGGAGAATGGAGAGGGAAAGCGAGGTGCAGAGGTCAGTGAAAAGACTGGATGCACTGCCAGGGGAGTCCAGTTGAATTTTGAAGTCACTGAGGAGGATGAGGTTAGAGTTGGATGAAAGTAAGCAAGAGCAGAAGTCAGCCCATTCATAGAGGAACAGGGTGGAGGTGCCAGGAGGCTGGTAAATGGTAGCAGTGGTCAGGGTGGAGCTGGGAGAGATGAACAACTTGAAAACCAGGCGTTCAAAGGAAGATAGGACTGGGTAGGTAAGATGGAAGCAGGAACCCACTTGGGGAAGATTAAGGAAACCCCCCATCAGTGCAGGGAGGTCGAGGCTTGGAGATGATCTTGAAGCCGACAGGGAAGTGGGAGTCAAAGGCAGTGACTGAGCTGGCATTGAACCAAGTCTCGGTAAGAGTGTTAATGTCTAGGTCAATGTCTTCAATAAGGAGACAGATGTTAGAGGGGTGTTTGTTGACTGAGCATGCGATAAGTGTTGCCAGGTGGAGGAGGTCTGTGCTTTTGAAGGTATTCTGAGTTAGATTACAGGGGCGTGGTACACCATTCAGAGGAGGGAGATGGATAGTAGATGGGGGAGATGCAGGAGAAGGAAGGAAGTTGATGAGAGAAGGCAGGATGCCGTCAAACAGTTTTAGTGGAATGGTTCCAAAATAAAAGAATGTCTAATCAAGATCTTATAAAAAATATAAGAACTTTAATAAAAACAAACAATGCAATAAAATAACTAAAAATGCTACAAACCCACCTCTGCAAAAGAACCACAAGCAACGCAGAACATGTTCTGAAAGAGTGCTGCCCTGCCATGATCCGAATGGGTTTTCAGATAACCGACTTGGCAGCAATGTCAATTTTTCAAGGATATGTTATGTTATTTGGCATTTATATAGTGCCTTATGTATCATTGGTATGATCTCAAAGCGCTTGTAGGTTGAACGCCCTCGGGAACCGCAGTTCAGTCAGTAGAGAGAGAGAGTGTGGTATGGTGTGTGGGTGCACCGGATATGTGTGCAGCTGGTGTGGTTGTTGCATGATAGCTGCTTCTTAGCGGTAGGTGTGGTGCTGAGGAAATCAGTTGGATGTGTTCAGTCTAGAGGGTGGACACCCAGACTGAGTTCTGGCTGTGTTAGTCCTGAGGAGAAGCTTAAGATAGCCGTAAAGTGCTCAGCTAGCTGTGTTTTATTAGGATGATGTGGAGGTCGTGGGGTCATGTCATCATGAGAACAGCTAGACCGAATGTGTCATAGTACAGCTGTGTTCTAGTTGAATGATGGTGTATAAGGGAGAGTAATCATAGTAGTGTGATATGGTGATTATCAGGAAAGTACCTGCGATCAAGCACGAGAGCAGGACAGCAGGCGTACATTAGGCACAATTTCTAAGTTCAACAATAAGTGTGAAACATGATATCATTCACAATTCCAACTAAATGAGGGATATGCTATCATGTGTGATTCCATCTAAGTGTGGCTCTTGGTAACATTGTTGCACCTGTCTTAGTGTGAGGCTGGCTAATCTTCATCATTGTCTCTGGGAGTGGCACAAGTTAACATTGGTAAGTATGTTAGTATGTTATGCAGGACAACATTTACAGTCCGGCTTTGAATGGATTTACCTTGGTGGTCAAATCTCTCTAGGTGTGCATGGTGTGAGCTTATGGCAGTTTACGTTAAGGAAAGGTAAGAAAGAGTGGCGGGGGCTTTCTGGAGTAGAGTAATTGCTCTACACCCCACCCATGCCACACTTACAGTTTTGTTGGTGTCTGTTCACTGCTGGCTTCACTTGCTTCGCCTGCGGACACCTGCAGACACTTTCTGGAGCTGCCATTGCAGGAGCCGCCCTTTTCCTTGGGGTCCTTAGCTGCAGGGGCTGCCGGGCTGAGGGCTGCCCTGGGAAGGTCAGTTATGACCAGGTGAATGTACCAATCAGGGCGGGTTGGAGGGGGGAGGGTGGGACTGGGAAAAGGCCAGACACAAACAAAGGACTACACCCCACAGACTGCAGCCTTTGGATGCAGCCCAGACCACAAAAAGGGCCTCAGAAGCCAAAAGAAACACTTGACAGATACCAGATTAGCACACACTGCTCACCAAAAAATATAAATACATAAATGGTAAACAAAATAAATAAATAATAAAATTTGAAAGAAAAAATACATATATTATAATTTGAAAAAAACACTCAGACCACTCCAAAAGAGTGTGTAAAGCAGGTCAAATACAATATGTATTTGTAGGAGGGCTTAAAAGTCACTATCGTCCCAAAAAGTGGACAGTGCAGAGAGATCCTCTTTACAGTACCTTTATTTTCTTGTCTTTGGGATTTCAACAGAACAGAGACAGGCATCTAGTAGCTTCCTGAGGTAGTTATTCAGCATCTGGTTGGTGAGTTGGTTGATTGGCTGCAACACCTAGTGTGGTCCGCACAACAACGGCATGTGGTATGAAGAAACTATAGACAGATGGGCGATGTCTGCAGTGGTGAAGCTCACAAGCAGTTCAATGCGGGATTCAGGGCCCAGAGCTACTCCTTCACTTCTGTGATGCTGGGAGGCCAATTAAGGCTTTCCAGGGACAAGGTGAATCCTTAGATCTGCACTTCTATGCCAGGAAGCTGTCTTTCAAGTACGGAAAGCAGGATCATAGTTCCAGTGCACAGCAAGCACTGGAGTCTTGGTCCAAGAGCAGTGTCACCCCAACAGTTCCATTGAAATGGTTAGGGGGAAGAACTCTCCCCTGTATTGGAAGCTTCTGTATTCACCTTTATGGCAGATACATTTGGAATACACAGTGGCCCTCATTACATGTCCGGCGCTGGACCATGGTGCAATTAGCACCATGGTCCATGCCGGAGTCCGGCATGGTGGATGGCGGAATTACTGCCCCATTCCAAGGTGAGTGTGGCGGTAATTCCCCATTAACCATTTGCCCTTCCCCATTCCCATTTTTGCCCCATAGGGCATAATGGGGATGGGGAAGGCGCTAAGTACGGCATCGTAAATTACGGTGCCGTAATTAGCACCAAGGTCGCTTAGCGCCTTGGACTTTAATGCCTGCAAAAAGCAGGCGTTAAAGTGTGAATCAGGTGTTAAGGCCTGACTTGTAATGAGGGCCAGTATCTCGAACAGAGTTTCACATGAATTCTTCTTTTTTGAGTGTCCAATTCATCTTATAAAAACAATGGGCCTCATTACGAGTCCGGTGGAAAAACCGGCAGGTTACCGCTGGACTCGTATTACCATTCCGCCTCTGTGATTCCCGGAATTACTGGGGCATTACAACCCCGGTGACCCGGGAATTCCGGAGGCGGAATTCTGTTAGTCCAAATGCCCATGGAGTCGCATAGGACTCCATGGGGATGGGGACTATGGAAACACCGGCTCCGTCTATGACAGAGCCGGTGTTTCCATGTTCACCTTCAGGCGGGTGGTGTTAAAACCACCAGGTCAGACCTGCCGGGAGTGACACCTCCTGGCTGCAGAACTCGAGATCAGCCGGTTTGGAAACAACGGTGGCGCCGGATGTGTACCGCCACTGTTATTTCCGGACCGGCTGACTCGTAATAAGTTCCAATATGTCACAGGGGATTGGTCCAAAGCAAGCCCCCTGTAAGGGTTTTAATCCGTGTTGTTTTAAGAAGTACCCATTTCATTATGACATCACACCCACAGTACCTTGCCTGAAGGAAATGGAAGGGACAGCAAGAGGAAGGGAGACTTGAGAGAAACCAATATGGGTGTAACCCTTCTCTCAGCTGATGTTGTAGTGATACACAAAATTGCAAATTTGCCAATCAGGGCTTTAGATGACAGCATTAGCCGCTGAAAGCCAATAGTTTATTCAAAGCATGTGCAAAAATGCTGACAGTAATCTGTTGTAGCACTTCCATTACGCAGTAGTGAGCTACAAGGAATATGCAGGCCTAGTAGGGGTGGTAGGTCACATTATGCATTGTAGATAGACAGGCAGGGCGAAGGCCCCAGCTCTGTAGCTAATAGACATTATTGGAGTGTTTGGAACATTATGGCACCTATTTAGCGCTTAGATAGCCAATCTTAAACGCTATGAACACTAAGCTATGAGTGCATGCCTTTTAGAGCTTGCTCACATAGGGTTAATTCATCTCGACTTCTCTTAGAATATTCTGCCTTTCTATCTGTAGTCCTGCATGATTTCGTAAACTAATCTTCTTTTCTCTGGGAAGGCACTGATAAGACATTCCTGGGTTTTCGCGCAGATGGGCTCCAAGCAGGGAGGGGCACAGAAAAGGAGCACAGTGGAAATTCACAGAGTTGGGTTTTTCCATGAGCAAGCCTATATTTTGCACAGGGAAGGTTCTTGAACTGTGCGTCATGGACTGACAGCACAAGATTATAAAATGCATGCCCACATGACTCAGGTGGGAGATCGATCTGTGGACTTGGTTCGAGCAAAATCGAGTGTCCGGAACCTGCTGCTCTGTCGGCACCCTGCAGCGCTGTCCTTTAAGCGGGGCTGGCTACAGCTAGTTTATGAGGGCCAGGGTCTCCCAGTGCTGATTGAAGGGGCGTAAGACTGTGTTTCTCTATGTTTCTCTAAGTTCTATGTTTCTCTATATTTTGCATTTCTCTAAGTTTTGTGTTTTGTAATCTTCTCTAACTTGAATCCCAAGATGTTGCTGACATTCACTGTTTAGAATAAATGCTAAAACTTTGTGAAGGTGTCATTTGTCACTAGCATGATTTCACTGCTCGGCACAATAGAACCTGTATTTTGGGCTGAATTGGGTAATTTTTGCTCTCAAGGGCTGGTCCCGTGGAAGATTTTCCCAATATCAAGACAGATGTCTCCCTTATGAATGCTCTAAGTGCACCCTTCCCAAGTCTAGTAACTTCAAAGGGACTCCAGTGGTCAGCACAATGGTGTAGAATGGCTATTGTCATATTGTAGAGGAGCAGCAAAGTGCCCCTACAGGAAGTCCCACCCCCTTTACGCCTATATGCTGGAAGCCAGATATCATGCCATGGTTAACACCATGTTTAACATCTGTGACTGCGACAATCCCGCTGAGAGCCTTTGAGAAAAGATATCCACTAAGAAAACCCTATCAGATGTATCCCCCAAGAGATGACAATGTCTTGGAGGAGGTCCCTGAAGGAATATGTAGATGAGAAGTTGGTGACATCACAAGAGATGAGCGTGACGCACAGAGAAGAGTGGCTGAAGAAAAGGATGTATAGACCTTATGGATTCTGATGATGAAGTAAAGAATCGGGTAACCATTTAATAACTGTACAGATGCAGCAACGCAAGCGGATTAAGTGTTAAAAGAAGCTAGCTATATGTAATAAATAGACTGCAGGCAATGCCGCCATTGTATAGAATCTGGACATCTGGGTCACAATTTTAGTAGACTCACAGCCCATGGAGAAGATGGCTGAAAACTGTGTCACAGTAAGAAAGCAGCTGGAATCATGGGAGGACCAAGAAGGCTGTCTGGCCTGATGTCAAAGGCTGGAGCAGCCAAGAACTGGTTATCTATCCTTGAAGAACAGTGAATCTGAGAAACTGAGTTATTCCTTGTTATGGTGCGATGGAAGAACACCATGAGTGCCAAGTTTGTTAATTTAATATAATTAAATACTAGAAAATTGGCCGATATGCGGTCTCCTGTCACGTGGGCTATGGATGAAAATAGAAATTGGGCATGCAGCTCTAGACACACTCGCATATATTCTCAGTAGCAAAGATACTTTGCAAGGCCAGGTTCAAAGGCTATCTGAATGGCAGAAGGCATGAGTGATGAGAAATGTTGGGCTAATTGGGTAGTTGGACACCATCAAGTCCAGCCACTGACACCTGGGGTACTAGCTTACGTGCTGATAGTGAGCCAAATGTTCCAGAAGGGGACGAGCATGCAAACCAATTGTAGAAAACCATATAATGAAGGGCCTTATAGTTTGAGTGCAAATGAACTACCTTGTATCTAATAATTTTCGAAGACTACTTGCAGTAGGGATGGGCATAATTTTTCCACCTGACTGTAGAGACCCAATCACAACACGATCCCCTACAGAAAGTATACTTAGATGTTCCCCTTGAGCCTATCACAATCCCCAGTAGGTTTTTCTTGTTTTCCACTTAGTATGATGTCACGTATGACAAGTGTTTACTATGTAAGTGTACATTTTTATGAAATGCTTCGAAAGAAAGATATTACTTCTCGACATCCGTTGATGTCCATTGTAACTCCCTGTTTTAGACAATTGATAATAAAACAGTAACAAGATTTTGCCTTCTTCCTTTGTTGATTTGATTATTTGGTGTGCGAGTTACTCTGCATCCCATCTACTGCAAGATATGCTACCTATTTAAAGGCCATAAGCTCACGTGGTAGCAGTGGTAGGATGGTTTAAGACACATCGACCTGTTAAAGCTGCAGTACTTTGTACGATCATACATCCTCTGCCATCTAGCCGGAAGATCGCAGGTTTCCTGTGTAGCGGGGCCGAATAGAAATCTTGCAAGACAAATCAAGGTGGTGGACAGGGTCCCTCTTTGACAAAATCTCTGCATGGTTTCCCCAGGCCCTTTGCAGATGGAAGGCAGAAGTGGTTGGTTGAAGGAGGAGGTGATACTGAAGGCCTCACGTCAAATGAGTGAATGGTGAGTAGACTAAGGGGAATGGCAAACTAAGGGGACGGGATTGTGATAATTTTAAAGTAACGGGAGTAACAGGAAATATTGTGTGAAGATAGAGATAGAGATAGCGCCTCAGAATCCTGAGCCAAGGGAGTCCAGAAGAGGTTGTCTCACACGCCAATCGGGGTCAATAGGCAAAGTATGAACAGGTTCATATAAGGAGACAAGCTAAACTCTGTGATCAGAGTATTTAGTTAGAGGCGAGAGGACAAAGGGTGATCACAGAGGTTTTTATGTGCAAAGTCGACTTCGTCTGTCTTTGTATTTGTGTGAAGAAAAGGTGTTGAACAGTGATATATGTTGTGAAAGAATTGAGATAAAGTTAAGGAGTTATACTATCTATCTAGGTTCGTACCAATCCAGAGATTGACAGAGATCATTGAAAAATAGGGTCTGAGCAGCGATTGTTAGAGCATGCTCATATTGGTTGTTTTTGTAAAGGTATTTTATAAAGTCTGGTAAGTATTGACAGTCAATTGAGACTTTCACAATGGGAGACACTCCTCTGATGCATTTTTTTAAGACACAACCAAAGCATATGGCCAATCTCAAACAGTATATTGCAGAATGGGTGAAAGGCACAGCAGATAACATGTTTATGCCGTGGCCACAAGGGGATCGTTGTCAAAAGGGGTATTGCAACACATGACCACATACTTGCATGCTGCGTACACAGGGAAGACATTGGAGAAAAGGTTAGCTATTTTATTTGAGAGCTTTGGAAAATGCATCAGGAAGAGAGTGAAAATATTCCCCCTGAAGAGTGGATGCTTAACCAGTGTAAGCAGGAAGGTGTTGAGGCCTCAGCTCCTCTTACCTCGCCTCAACCTCAAGACTTTAGTATGGAAGAAGTAGGGTTGTATCCTTTAAAGGAACTGAAAGTGGAGAAGGGGTATAGTAATCCGATATACAAACCACCCGTTTATAGCAGTGATGATAGTCCAGAGGAGAGTAAGAGAAAACAGGAGATCGTAAAGATCCTACAGAATAAGGAAGAGAAAAGTGAGCGATTGAATTTACCGACAGAAATAGAATGAGAAATTAAGAGATGTAAAGCAGAGAAAGGTAAAGATGATGAGGTAACGCTCGTGCAGAATGAATGGATGGGAGGACAGATATTACTCAAGCTAAATGGGGAAAGCATTGACGAACTAAGTCAAAAGAGAAGATCAAGACAAACACGATAGGGAACAAGAAAAAAGATTGAAGGAAGATGAGCACAAAAGAAAGAGCAGGGAGCGACGAGGACAGATGTATCAAGAGCAGCAAGAGAAAAAACAGGAACAGGCAAAAGAGCAAAGAAAAGGTATGACAACAGGCAGAGAGCAAAAGAAGATAGGGATAAATGAGAAAGGAAAAGAGAAGAGGAGGAAGCACAGAAATTAAGTGACAAAAGATCTAGAGAAACCTAAGGATAGGACGCCAAATCCCACAGTGTACCCAGAGCGTCCCTGAGGACGATCGTATAGTGAGAAAGGAGAATCACCACCATATGTGAGCAGGTTAAGGTCATTACCAACAAGGAGACAGACAGGGACAATTGTCCCTGCCATGGATAGGCAGATGATGGGAGTTGATTACGGATTAGGGTTTATGCAGTTTCCCTTAATGGAAAAAGGGGGTACAAGACAGCAGTATATTCAATGGCCACAAACGGATAAGTGTAATCTAAGATGCAAACTCCTGAGTTTAGCATCAGGTGCGGGAAAATGAATTAAATAAATTACAGGAGGAAATACCTTGGCAATAGGGAACATTAAGGGTCTCTTAGCAGCCATCCTTGGAGAACGAGCTGATGACATATGGAAGAGAGCAGGCTTTCCAAGTGTGACAGCACAGAACACAGCACACAATAGATCACCATTTAATAACTGCAGAGCAGATGTTTGGAGGGCTCTCATGGTGCAGTATCCTGACACGTCATAAATGTGCAATCATGACACGTAAGATGAAAGAAGACGAGGACACTATTGCTTACATTCAGAACTTTGAAGAGCTTTGGAGCCTTGAAACGAGGGAGCCATGGGAAAAAACAGTGGCATTATTTTACCACCTTTTATGTTAAGGGTTGACTGAGCAAGTTCAGATGCAAATGAAGAAGCAAGTAGGAATGGAAACGAAGCCGTGGGCTGAAATATAGCTGACAATAGTGCATCACTGTCTGCTATTGCAGGAGAAAAACAAGAAGAAAGATGAGGCAAGGAACATTGAGCAAGCCAAGTTAGTTCTTAAAAATTGTCATAGAAGGGGCTGTATTGACAAGCGGAGAAGGGTTAGGAATACAGCAAGCAGTGGGTACATCGCAGGCGAATAATCAATTCTTGATGGACCAAGGAGGGAATGAGTTCATGCCACGAAGCAGAGGCACGGGCTATAGAGTAAGGAGTGGATTCCAAAGCAATCAAAGTGGGTTTCAGAATGCATAGAATTAGAATCAGAATGTGCAAGGAGGATTTAAGCAAGAGGGACTAGTAAGATGGGCTCATGCTCTATGTTGGACTTGTGGGGTTACGGGACACATTGCATGTGTATGTGGGAGCCAAGGGAATGTACAGAATGCCCAATTTTCAAGAGGGGGATAGGGTCCTCTACCATATAGCACACAAACTAGGGAAGGGTTTGCCCAAGAACAGACAGTGTATCAGACACAAGTGCTGCAAACGCAACAGACACAGCAACCACAACAAGCGCAATCACAGCACACCCCCATGCAGACACAGCAGTATGCAAACACAGGACAATTGTTGACAACTAGAATAGGGGGTGTCACTTTGGTGGGAGGAAATCCTTTCACAAGTACAGGAGGATGCATGTATCCACAACAGGACAGCTCACAGTGCAACTTCATGTGTTCAGTACTATCACTGACACCGGACCCCCAAGAGGAACCCGGGGTTGATGTGACGATAGGAGGGAAATGATTTTTTCTTTTCTAATAGACACTGGGGCTACCTGTTCATGTATACAAGAGGGAAAATAACAAATGTCAGGAATTGACATGAATGCTCAAGGGTTCTCTGGAGCTACGAGTCGAGTTCATTTTACTGACAAATGACCAGTCTATATAGGAGAGTGTGACATGTCTGTTCCATTGTTGCATTCACGACAGATGCCAGTTAACATTTTGGGAAGAGACTTAATGACACAACTTAACAATACGATTTAATTTACTGACGATGGGATAGTGTGTTCCACTTCCGGAATACACTACTTAAATGGCGAATTTAATCTGGCATTTACAGGGCAAGTGGCTCCATGAAGCGTACCCATGGAGCCAGAGTTTTTTTTTTATGGGGTGAGCATTCTATTGACATGGCTACCTGGCTTAGTGGGAAGAACTATGAGGATACCTGACATATTATTAAGACCGCGGATCCCTATGGATCAAGAGGGGGACAGACTATCCCTCTAGAATTGGAAGCAGCCATAGTAAGAGGGGAAATGGTGATGCTTGGAGGAATGAATGATGAGGGTAGACCATGGAGGACAGTATTGGCTCTCAAAGAAGGGTGTAGGCTGACTGGCATTACTGATGATGACATATTTAGAGACAATCCAACCGATTATGAAGTAGTCTTCTTTATGAGCATTACATACTGGATAAGAATAGAGAAGAGAGAAATGCCACAGCGAATGGCAATACTATGGCAGCGTCCATCCATTTTTGACGATGACTTGGAAAAAGTGCCAAGTGTCTTATGGACTACAGGCCCTTATGACATAGGCATATTGAAGGGAATAGGGGAAGACAAGATAAAGCTGAAGCCAGTGGCAATTTTACCTCGAGCAAGACAGTAACCCATGCCTCGAGAGGCCGATGCGGGTATATTCAAGACTATTTCAGCACTGATGAAGCAAGGTATTCTGGTGCCATCAGAATCATCATGCAACACTGCAGTGTATCCTGTGAAAAATATCAAAGGGAGGGTCTTGGAGATGTATACAAGATATGAGACAGATTAACCAGATTGCAGATGCAGAGATTCCTTTAGTTCCTAACCCAGCAATAATACTATGCGGTATCTCAGTGGAAGCACGATATATCACAGTGATCAATTTGAAAAATGCATTTTTCTCAATCCTGTTACTCTAGGACTCACAAGACTTGACTTCATTTATGTTCCACCAGCCTCTCCTGAAACACACTTAGCTGCCTCAAGGGTACTGTGTGTCTCCATCGATCTTTAACATAGTCCTTCAGAGGGATTTAGGCAATATTGATTTGAAAAGTACTGTGATACAGTATTTAGATGACATTTTAATTTGTAGCACCACAAAAGATTAGTGCAGACTGGACTTGATACAATTGATGACTATTCTAGCAGACAAAGGATACAAGGTAGACAAAGAAAAGCTACAGTATTGTCAAGAAGAGGTTGTATACATAGGACAGTTGATCTCACATGAGGAAAAAATATGACACCTGAAAGGGCTGAGTCAATTATGATAACTGCAAATCTGTACACAGTGAAACAGATGCAACCATTTGTGGGGCTATGTAATTATGTTAGAGCCTGGGTGTTTGATTACAGTACATACACAAGACCCTTTTTGCAGGCTTTAAAGAAAGCACAGGTGTACAAGTAGAAAACAGAATGAACTGAAGTAATGGCAGAAGAATTTGAGGAGTTAAAGAAAGCAATTTTCACAGCTCCTGTTTTTGGAATTCCCAATTATGGGGAAGAGTTTTTCTTATTCTCGCACACAAATGGGACAGTCATGACAGCAGTGCTTACACAGAGGACTACAATAGGGTACAAACATCTAGCATATTACAGTGGGATTTTAGACACAGTTATGAAAGGACACTTTCCATGCAAACAGTCATTGACAGCTGCCGCGTTCTCAATTGAGAAGTCTACAAGTATTGAAATGGGCTGCTCTATGATGCATTTTGTGGAGAATGCTTTGTTTGCTATTTTAGAGAAACCCAAAGGTACATTGACATCCCAGAGAGCTTCTATTTATGAAGTAATCAATTTGAATACAGCAATCAAAATTGTCAGATGTAAAATACTGATTCCTGCCACATTTGTAGCTGAGCCAGTAGCAGAGAGTGATCATGTGTATGACTGTGTGAATTATTGTATTGTCCTAGCACTAAGACATGACTGGTACTCGCATGATGTGCGTGAGCGGAGGCTTCCACGACCGCCTTCCAGAGTGGAGCTCGTGAAGGAGGAGTGACTCGAGGAGGCGGAGAACGTGAGCGAAGGAGATGGTTTGAAGGAAGAGACAGAAGCAGCAGCGTACCGGACATGTCCCCTTATGAAGCTTTATACTTATAGTCATATATTTAAAAAGTAGTTTGTAATTCCATAAATAAACATACGTTTACTTACCTCTCATCGTGTTTCCAGTACACTTCAATGGCGACGAGGAGTGAAAAAACCCGAAACCCTTCGGCCGTTGAGAAGGATCGCCGGCCGTCTCGAAGGTAGGGGCAGCACCCTTTTGCCTCGTGACTCGCGGCGTCCCTACCCAGCCGAAGCTGCGCCCGTATTAGTTTTGCTTTCTGGTGCCTGCCTCCGTAGCCACTCCTTCCCCGCGCCGCTATTGGCCGCGTCTGTCTTTAAGGCGTCTATTCATTGGCGTATCGGAGGCCCATTTCACCGCCCTCTTCACTGCAAAAGACATCGATTGGGCTGACACGAAGTAAACAGGACTATTTGTTCCCAAAGGCTAGTCCATGCCTCCCTATCGTGCCTGTGCCATCAAAGTCTCACAGAACAAGTTAATGCGCACAGCCATTGAATACTACGTTATTTTGAAGGAAAGGAACCTTCTGTTTCTATTAACCTACTGAGTAACCAAAGACTCACTAAGTTAATGCACACATCCCATCAAGAGAAAAAAATCTTTCTCTCTATTAACCCTCAATTTTCCAGCATTGACCACAACAATGCACATGCGTCCACATCCACTTTAAATTAAACTCTACTCTACAGGTCTTTATTATTCTTCCTCTCTCCAAAGTACTCAGAGGCTCGTGGTGATTTGGCGGTTAAGCCCTCACCATGGCCATGCAAGGAGTTCATCCACCAGACATGTTCCTCCCGGAGGTGGGTGAACCAGTCCTATCCTGGAAATGTTGGCTCAGATCTTCTGCTGAAAAGTTCAGAAGCTTTGTATGGGGTGTGCACTTCAGCATTCACACGGATCACAAGCCTTTGGTGGAGACTTTCAACTCAAAGGGCCTTGATAAGGTTTCCAGTAGAATCAGGAAGTGGGTTTCCAGACTCCAGGAATTCGATTTCAAAGTAGTACACATACCAGGATCAAAGAATTTTACGGCGGACTGTCTTTCACGTCTATCTGGTATCGACGAGGGAGAAGAGGACCCTGAAGAGGAGGAAGTTGTTTGTGAAGTCTCTGAGAAATCGTTTTCCAAAGAAGAATGGGATGACGAATTGGAGAAGGATGTGACACTGATGGAAATAAAGAAAAATGTCGAGGAAGGAAGATGGAACAAAAATGAAATGTCTCATGTGGCAGTCGATGCTTTCTGGGAGGTCAGAGGTGAACTATATTTGCAGAGTGGGTACCTGATGAGGAACGAGAAGCTGGTACCTCCGAGTGGTCTCAGAGAAAGAATATTAAAGATGGGTCACGAGGGCCACCAAGGGATTGTCAAAACAAAGAGGAGGATCAGAAGCACTTACTGGTGACCCGGATGCGACCGTCAAGCGTAAGATCTGGTCAAGAAATGTATCCTTTGCATGAGAAGTGATAAAGTGTGTGTGGGGGCTAAGTATCCCATGGTTTTGAGGGATATTCCTGAAAGGGCATGGAATAAGATCGCTTTGGATGTGATAGGTCTGATATGGAGTGGTGGTTACGCTATGTTTTGTTTGGTTGTCATTGATATGCTCACTAGATGGGTAGAAATATCATATATGCACCAGGTAACTACGCAAAAGATTATTGAATTCATGGAAGAGATATGCGAACGAGAGGGATATCCTGAAGAGGTGCTCACGGACAATGGTTCGCAGTTTAGATCCAAAATGATGGAAAAGTATTTCACTGAAAGGTCCATTAAGCATAAGTGCTGTGCAATATATCACCCTCAGTTTAATGGGGTCGTTGAACGCTTTAGTCGCATAATCAAGGATGCTGTGCAGTTAGCTTGGGCTAATGGAGAGAATTGGCAGACGTTTGTGAAACAGACTTTGTTAGCACATAGATTCACACCTCCTTTTTGAACTGAGCAGGGGGAGACATGCCAGCGCGAAGCTTGTTCCCGGGTGGATGAATGGGATGGTTGGAGCGACTGTGAATTTAGAAGGTGTGAAGGACAGCATAAATAAGACTCAGATGTGCAGCAAGAAAAATTCAGGCGGGGGATTACACCACATGTGGGTTGTTCAGTGAGAATCAATCTTCCCGTGCCGTTAAGGAGGAATGGTTGTCACTGGTCCAAACCCGTTAGAGTCGTGGAAGTGTACTCTCATGCCGTAAAAACCGATGATGGTAGAGTTTGGAATAATGAAAGAGTGATGGTTTAGGGTGAAAGAGAGGCGGTTGAGTGGACCAGGTTGGAGAAGAGAAGTGGTAGGGTGAGTGAACCAAGGAAAGTGTGCGGTGAAAGGAATGGTGGAGGTGGTGAGTATGGAATGAGGAAAAGTGGGTTGACATACAACTCTGCAAGTACTTCTTCCTTGGCTAGCAATCCAGATGGGCAATCGCAGGTAGCCAGGAGAGAATCAAGAGCAGGAAGATGCTACCGGCAACCAAGTCATTTTTCGGACTATGTGAACTAATAGTGTTTTAGATGTAGTAAGGAGGGGGGATGTCTAGTGTCCTAGCACTAAGACATGACTGCTACTCGCATGCTGTGCGTGAGCGGAGGCTTCCACGAGCGCCTTCCAGAGTGGAGCTCGTGAAGGAGGAGTGACTTGAGGAGGCGGAGAACGTGAGCAAAGGAGACGGTTGGAAGGTAGAGACAGAAGCAGCAGCGTACCGGACATGTCCCCTTATGTAGCTTTATACTTATCGTCATATATTTAAAAAGTAGTTTGTAATTCCATAAATAAACATACGTTTACTTACCTCTCATCGTGTTTCCAGTACACTTCAATTATGTTGAATTTTATAACAATATAACACGTGTGAAAGAGAACGCATTGTCAGGTTGGGAGATTCTCTTTATTGATGGTTCTTCAAAAATTGATCAGACGAGTGGAGAAAGACATTCTGGCGTGGCTGTATTAAGGCATAAAGAGAATGGGGAATTCAAGGTTGTAGTGAGCATAAGGCTACCATCTCACTTTTCAGCACAAGCAGCAGAATTAGTGGCGCTTATTGTCGCACTCGAGAAACACGAAGGACAGGAAGGGATGGTGTACAGTAACTCTGCCTCTGTGATGTCAACTGTACACACAGGGCTAGCATGTTGGAAAAGGAGGGGCTAGCTCTGAGAAGACGACACTCCAGTGCTGCACACATCTTTATTGGACAGGCTCATTAAGGCACTACAGCTTCCAGCAGCCATTGCTATAGTTAAATGCACAGCTCACACTAAGTGAACAGACTCTGGGCCTCATTACACGGAAGGCGGTAAGGGTTAAGGGTCACCGGTAATGGTACCGATGACCGTTAACCCTTACCGCCCTACTACGAGGTCCCTTTGCGGGTTGGTACTTTAACGCCTGCTTTTTAGCAGGCGTTAAAAACCAACCCGCAAAGGGACCAGGGTACTAATTACGGTACCGCAATTTGCGGTACCGTAATTAGCCCCGTCCCCATTCCCATTATGCCCTATGGGGCAAAAATGGGAATGGGGAAGGGCAATGGGGGAAGGGGAATTACCGCCCCGCCAACCTTGGAATAGGGCGGTAATTCCCCTTTCCTCCAAGGCGGTGCCGGTATTTTACCGGCATGGACCAAGGTGCTAATAGCACCTTGGTCCACCACCTACCGTGTAATGAGGCCATTTGTCTCTTGCGGAAATGAAGCCGCAGACGTAGAAGCCAACAGGGTTGCATGTTCTGCAGATATATTACGTTTTTTTACTCTAAGTGTAAGAAAGGAAGTAACCACGACTATGTTAATGCGAGAAGAGTTTAATCATTTGCCACAGACAAAATTAATAGAGATTTAAGGAAATGCAGTAAAGTAGGAATTGAGGAAACAAAGGGGGTGTTTCCTATCCCCCACAGAAGCATTATGGAGACATGATAGCACTGGAAAGCCAGTAATGCCAGTAGCATTATTAAAGATCATGCTAGAACAGCTGCATTACCCTGAACATGTGACTAGGGAGAGTATTGCTGCAACAATTGCAGAAGACTGGTTAGTTCCGAATTTGTTAGAACATGTTGCATTCTATTTAGTGAATTGCATCGTGTGTCAGAGGTTTACTGCTGGGCATATACTAAGAACGATTAGAGGAGTAATTCATCAACGAAATGGTCCTTTTCAACATTTACATATCGATTATGTTGATATGCTCCAGGTGTGTAGTGGATACTGGTATCTGATAGTGGTGGTGTGTTGTAAGAGGATTCAATTCAACACTACAGCTAAGTCAATGCCTAGTCTGGGATACTGAATGGAAACCCTTATTGATATATCTTTACGTCCAGTTCATGCGTTCTGGATGACTACCCCTATATAACACCCCTCTCTTGGAATCCCCCTGACCCCACTGAGCCACAAAGTAGTTCTGTTTTGCAAGTTTAAACGGTTTATTTGATAATTTAAACAATATATATATATATCACACTTTATAATAAATTAATAATTGAATATCACACTTAATCTGAGCAGTAATCAATAATGGATAGTCCGGCACTAGCACACTTCTTTATAATCAATGATGAGTGGTTATAGGATGGATACGATAGCAACAATACTTTTATGGTTTCAAATGGATGCAATGTGGAATGAAATGCAGTACAGAAAATAACTTGATAGGATTTCAGCAAAAGACAATGTAATCACTTTCTTGGACAATTCACCCCCCCTTTTATGCACTGTAAGGAGATGAAGATGACACAGTTCTTAGGAATGCAATCAAATAGAATTCAGTTCAATTCCCCCCCAGCAGCTTATACAACAGATAGGAGTTTTGAAACACAGGCAAAATGCTTTGAATATGGTGACAATGCAGTGAGAAATATGCTGAAAATGGTTTTAATTCCCTTTAGGAGGTTCAGGGTGAGTGAAATATACTTGGGATGAGTTCAGGCTCACTTTAGCAAGGATCTAGGAGTAACTAGCAGGTTAAACGAATTTTTGGCAAAGGAAAGAAATGAAGCTGCTGTTTTCACACGTGGCTGGATTTTTAACCAAATTGCAAATCGCTGTAAAATTCGCGAGTGCGAGAATCGTGATTACGGCAAAAGTATACAGAGTAGCAAGTCGGTTCTAAGCTTGTTTAAAAGCTGAGATGAGATTCTAAGCTTTCAGAGGAAAGTTAAACCAAGTTCCTAGCCCAAACGGTTCCAGAGATACGGACGATTAAATAAAGGTAGTTTTTCGGAATTGAAATTTTAAAAGTTCAAAGCGACAGGTTACAGCTTGCAGCTAGAAAATGACAAGTGACAGCTTTGCAAATGACAGGTGACAGTTAAGAGGCAGTTCTGGTTAGATTAAAATAGATTGAATTATATTATTTTAACTAAGAGATTGATACTGCACAGTTCTGCTAGGTACTCATAATATATTTAGAAATAGGCCTCGCCACGGATCTGGTCAGGTTTTGGACTGGACTCCGGTCTGGTCTCAGCACTTCACAGTGATCTGGGTCAGCTCTCTGGTTCTGCTAACAGCAGTCTGGGTCAGCTCTGCTCTGCTGGTCTAGCCTCTCTGGATTCTGGATACTGCTCTGCTTTCTAGGTACTGCTACAGGTTCTGGAGATTGATGGAGGTAAAGTATGGATTTTCCCGGCAGAGCGTCCCGCAGCAGATGGAATAGAATCCCCCTATCTGTCCTGACTGTCTGCTTTTATGTGTTTTGAAAGTGGGTGGAGAGGCTAGCTTTCTAGGCCCTACCCCTCTCCACTTGTCATTGGCCACTTCCTCCGCTTCCCCTAGATTGGGGGAATGAAATGAAGTGTCATCATGATGAGGTCTGTTTATGATACAGAGAACCCACCCCTGTCAACTTTACACACAATCTATATTTGACCTAAAGACATATTTCATAGATACACAGTGGTTTGAAATTACATGCACCCATCACATTTACTGATGGTAGCCCCTGTTCCAATTCTGTCGTTTCTAGGAGCTTGGGTTAAAAAATGGCAACATATTTCACTTGTTGGTCGGGTTACCAATATTGGATTTGTCCCCGCATTTACACAAATGTTCGCAAAGCATGTGGGCATTAGGTGGTAGAGTGTCAGATTTTTAACATACATACATTTAGAGTAATATCCTCTTTTCCGCTAAAAACCCCCCTGAACATACCACCGGGACCTAACACGTCTTCAAATGTGCACAGAAAAATCACAAGAATAATGATATCACTTATAAAATTTTCACAAGTCCGCTCTATGAATGATCCATCTTTTTAGATTTATGTTTTGGCCCCAAAGGGGTGTGGTTTCCCAGGTCACAGGGTGTAGAAACCAGTTTATCCAGTTTCTGCCAAGCTCAGAGACCCTGCCCCTCCCAGCTTCTGCCAAGAGGAAGCTATTTTACGGTCCCCCTAATAAACCATCTGCCTGGGCCCTGGAAGGCCCATTGTTCAAAAGGAAGCCATTTACGACTACCCTAATAAACCATCTGCCTGGGCCCAGGACAGGCCTTTGTTCAACTCCCTGTAGCTGCTCCACCCCTAATCTAATCAGAGAGGTGACAACTCCTGTGGGGGTAGATGTCAGGCAGAATTCAGTTCCTTAAGCCAAGCCCCAGCTAATGTCACTTCTAGTTACCCAGTTTTCTGCATTCAAATAAACTAACAATTTTTTACACATGCAGCTAGAATGCTGATTCTAAGTTCAAAACTATGACATTTTAACAGTTACAAACTATGTGACACTCAAAAATAGGTCACTCTGTTAATTTAAACATTTCGATTTTGGTGGTTTTAATCCAGTTTCAGTTAGGCTGCTGACATGCATAGCTCAGCCAGTTTTGTTATGAACATTGTTTTGGGCTCTTCATCTTCCCAGATTTAGTATGCACACATACTTCATTCTGCCAGATGTCCGCTGGTGTTCAGTGAGATTTTTGGATGTGTTGCAATGTTTGAAAATAGGCATTTTGAGCTGGCATTCAGAGAAACAAAGTGTGATTTTAAAGTGCGGTTTTTGCTTTGGCACACATTTCACTCATGGCACCCCGGCCCATCCTGCTCGCACTGGTGGGTGGCAAGTTAGGCAACCATTTTGGTGTGCGCACAAACTGCGCGGTTTTCATAGATTCTGGCGCACATGCGGGCTTTTTCGGCCATCTTGGATTTCCTAAGCCCACGGCACCAAACGTTGTAGCATAATAGTCCAAACGTGGGTCAGAACACCCAACAAACCCCCCCGCCCGACTGCACTTGGATTGAGTCGAGGGGATGTCGGGTGCTAAGGATGTTGACCCACGTGCTCGGAGGTCCGCATCATCTTCTTCCAATTCCGCGGATGACAAAGTTCAGCATCCTTTCCTCCATCAGGGGTGGATCAGTCAGTTCTCCTCGCCAGTCCTGATGGGAGTATTGGGCGGTACACTGGGCCCCTTGCGTCTCTGCTCCCGGTCTCCGGATCGTCCTCCTTGGCCACTCTCCAGGTTTTCTTTCTCCTAGGACGACAAAGGAAGAGCGGCAATACCTATTCATGGACATTTCTCCCCCACCATTGATATAGTGGGGTGGCATATATATTTTAGAACTGAACAGATATGAACATGCACATTTTTTTTAAATTAAGAGACAGGAACACATAAACTTGAGAAACACAGAATTTGATAGGCTATAGGTAGGATCTTTTATGGTTGGAATTGAATTACTCTGGAGCGGTACCCTCTGGGATTACCGAGGACTCCTCCAGTTGCTGCAAAGTGTGCCTGGGATGGCAACACTTCAACTGGTTTATTTGGACCCACTTGTCTTCCCCCTCTGCCGAACCGCCTTTGGGGATGCGGATCTTGTAGGCCACAGGGGAGATCTTGTCTATAATCTCATAGGGTCCCTTCCATGTAGGCAAAAATGTTCGCTGCTTGGCCTGGTTCCTTTGGAAATTGTATAGATAGACCCGGTCCCCCACCTGATATTCCTTCCTGGAAGTTTTCAGGTCATAGTGGGTCTTCATACTCTCAGCTGATCTTTCTAGATTCCACTGAGCATAGACAAAAGCATGCTGAAGGTGTTTCCTTAAATTCTCCACATACTCATGTGTTGTGGAGGCATTTATCAAAGTTTGCTCTTGGGTTCTGTAGAGCAAATGCTGAGGAAGCACCATCTTGCGTCCAGTCAACAACTCTAATGGTGACATTTTGGTTGCAGATGAAGGGGTAGATCTGATGGCCATTAGGACCAGAGGTAATCGGATATCCCAACTTGGCCCAGAATCTGCCACAAACTTCTTTAATATGCTCACAATGGTTCGGTTGTATCTCTCTACTGCTCCAGAAGAAGCTGGCCTATAAGCAATGTGTAGCTTTCTCTTGACCCCCAGTATCTCCCACATCTTTGTCATTACTTCACTGGTGAAGTGGCTACCTCTGTCTGACTCAATCCTTTGAGGTAGACCAAAACGGGAAAAGATGTGGTTAATCATCAGGGCAGCTGCTGTTTCTGCCTTGCAATTTGGGGCTGGGAGACATTCCACCCACTTGGTAAACAAGCATGTCACAGTCAACATGTACTTATTTCCTCTAGACGAGCGAATCACAGGGCCTACGAAGTCGATTTGTAAATCTGACCATGGCAGTGTCATCCCCCTCTTTTGGAGAGGCGCCCGGTGTGTGAGGGATGTTGGCTGAAATTGTGCACACACAAGACAACCCTTCAAGTATTGGTTGAGGTCCTGGCCCATGTGTGGCCAGTATGCAACCTCTCTTAAGATTTCCAGTGTTGTGTGAAACCCCCTATGACCGGCGGTGGCCGCATCATGGGCGTGACTTAACATCAGGCTTCGGAATGAGGTAAGAACCACCCACTGATCGTGGCCAGCTTTGGATTTCCTTACCAACAAACCGTCTTGGATCCGGAACATTTTTGGACATTTCATCAACACTCTAAGGTCCTCTTTCCCGTTGTAATCTGTATCCGTCAGGGGAAAGTTCTCAGGGTCCTCAATGTGTTGGTAAAATTTACCAATTATTGGATCCCCCTTCTGAGCGGTAATCAAATCAGCATCAGGGGTCTCCTTGCTCCATTGGGCAGTTGACAGATCATTGTGAGCATTTGTCTGGGACCTAGTGATAGCAGTGACCTGGATTTCCCCCAACAGGGACTCTATTTCTATTAGATCCCCTTGGATGGCCCCGGTTTTGGCCAGCTGATCAGCTAAGTCATTTCCAGTTTTGTCTGGTCCCTCTACTTTGGAATGACCCTTGATCTTTTTCCAATAGATGGTCATCTCATTCGAGGTGACCAGATCATCAATGTTTTGGATCAACTTCCCATGTTTCAAGGGTTTGTGGTTAGCACATAACATGCCTCTGGTTTTCCAATTAACAAGGTGCTCCACGAACCCGTTTCGTACATAATCCGAATCTGTGATTATGACCAGTTCGTGGAGTTGATGCTGGACAGCAGTGAGGATGGCCTGATGCACAGCCATCAATTCTGCCACCTGACTACTTCGGGGACCAATTTTGTATCCAGGGGAGGGTTCTGGGGACTCATTCACCCATGCATTCCCTACGCCGGCCACCAGTTCTTTCTCCCTGTTGTTGTCAACATGGTACGAGCATCCATCCACATAGACAGTGGGCATTCCCTCACACTTGTCCTCTTCAAAGACTTTGTGTGGGGAATTAAGGTATGCCTCCGTGTTGTCCTTGATTTTTAGACTTTCGTCCTCGAGACAGTTTTCTCTGGCACAATCATGCAAGTCAGCCAGACCTTGCGCGAGGGGACTCTTCTTGTTTTGGCCATATCTGACCTCCACAGGAAAGCCTTGCATTGACAGAATCCAGGAAGTAATTCGGGAATTACTCACATTTCCGGCCCGGATTCTGTCACTTTGGAGATATTGCAGAGGCTGGTGTGGAGTCTCCACTATGATGTGTTCCCCATGGATAAACGGGCGGTAATTCTTCAATGCCCACACCGTTGCCAGGAGTGCCTTCTCACAATCGTTGAATTTTTCCTCCACAGAGGATAAAGTTTTGCTCGCATAGGAGATTACTTTATTGACCTTGTCATGCTTTTGGTATAATACTGCCGTCAAGCACGTATTAGAGAACCCCGTCTCCAGGAAGAACTCCTTGTTTCTGACAGGGTAAGCTAGGCAAGGCGCTTGTGAGAGGCTTCTCTTGAGTTGTTTTACCGCCTCGGCTTGTTCTGGACCCCATTCCCACTTGACCCCCCCCTTCAGGAGATGAATCAGGTGTCTGGTGATCTCTGCATAGCCCTCAATGAACTTTCTGCTGTAATTAGTCAGTCCGAGGAGGCTCCTTAGTTCCCGCAGAGTTGCGGGGTCTTTCAGTTTCTGAAGTGCTTCCACTTTCTTTTCCTGGGGACAGAGACCCTGAGGAGTAATCTCATGCCCCAAGAAATTAACACGGGTTCTATACCACTGTACTTTCTGAAAGGAAAGTTTTGCTCCGGCGGCCCTCAACTGGGTCAGAACATAACGGATCTCCGCTATGTGTTCCTCCACAGATGAACTTTTGATGAGGACATCATCTACATAAGCCTGGTTACCCCTCGCACCCAGGTCGGGCATGGCCTTATGTAGGAAAATGTTGAATTCATTGCCGGAGTTGAGGTATCCGAAGGGAGTCCGGGTCCATGTATACTGCTGGCCCCCAAAGGTAAAAGCCAGCTTGTATTGGTCCTCCCTACTGACCGGCACAGTCCAGTATCCATTGGTCAGGTCTATTGCAGTGAATACCTGTGACCCCTGAATCTCGGCCAGCCCTTGGTCAATGTAGGGAAGAGGCCATCGGGAAGTATGGACCCGTTTGTTGAGCTCCCTGAGGTCGGCACAGAGTCTCCACTGGCCGTTTGGCTTCAATATTCCCAGCACCGGATTATTGAAGGTGCTGTGTATTGGACGGATTATTCCCCGGGACTCAAGGTTCTTAATTATTTCAGTAAGGGACTCCATTGATGCGAGAGGCAAGCGATATTGCTTCACAAACACTGGAGTCATGCCAGGGTCCGTGGGGATTGTTGTTGTGTGGATGTCGGTGCGGCCACAGTCATATGAGTCTACCGCAAAGAGATCTTGGAAATCCAAGAAAACTTGTTTCAACTTTTGCTTCTGTTCCACAGTCACACAGGCATCAGCTAGGTTGACTCTCTCTTCCACCATCTGCCTGAAGCCTGGAAAGACTTCTGGTTTAGCTATCTCAGCGGCCTCCTCCAGTTGGGTAGAGAAGTCCCTGGTCAGAGTGCTGATTTGGACTGGAGGCTTCAGGTGGGAAAGGCAGCCCTCATGGACCTGGAAAATCACCTCATCCCTCCTGAAGTCACAAGTCACATCTTCCTTACCATAAGGGCAAGAAGTGTACACCAGGAAGTTCCCCCCATGCCGGGTAAAAATCCTGTCTGGTGTTGTATTGTCCTCACTGTCACTGTCAAAACAGTCCTTGGGGATTGGTCCTAACAGTTCATTTCCTAAATCGATGGAAAAATGTCGGTCATCAACCGCCATTCCAATAATGGTGCCTGCGGCTAGAGTAATACTCTTTAAGTCGCTGTTATCCACCTCTATTAGAATGGTGTCATGTTCTATGTTGACTAATGGAGTTGGGTTTACCCCCAACCCTTGCTGTTGGAGAGAAGCATTTAGGTGTATATAAGCATCAGGGTTTTTCAAATGTTGTCCTCTTTTAACTTTCACTTCCAGGGAGAATTGCCGGGTCCTTTCTGGGATGGTGACTTCCTCTTTGATCTGAATCTCAACTGCATAAGGTAGCAACTGAGCTGACCTAAATGCTCATCAAAGCCCATGGGATTATCCGCTAATCGGGACCAAGCTTTGAAGTTTATTAGGTCCAAACTAATGGCAAAGCGATTGAGAATGTCACTGCCTAAGTAAAAAGCGGCAGTGACGTCTCGCACGACCCAACAATTGTGGACTATGCTCTTGTTGCCAATGGAGATTTTGAGCATACACCTGCTTGGCAGGAGATGTTTGGAATTGGGTGCTTCCAGGTCCATTTCCCATTTGTCTATCAGTTTGAATGTGGGAATGGCTGGATCTTTTGGGAGTTGGCGGATCATGGCTTCGCTGATGAAGCTCTTACCATTGTTCACACACACTCGAGCGAGAACAGAGTCCTTCCCATCATTTAACTGAACAGGGATGAACAACTGCTCTCCAATTTGTTGAATATCAGCCAGGCTCTGAGCTGATTTCACATCTTTCTGGACTATAGGAGTGGGAGTTTCTGATTGTGGATTAGTAAAGAATTTCAGGGTGTTTCCTTCCAGTGTGGAATACCACCTTAAACTGGAAGGGAGGTTGATTTTCAGAAATAGAGAGGACCCCCCATCACCAGTCTGTTGTCCTACTGCTATTACTGTCACTTTTGGAATTTGGTTATTCTGGAAGTGGAATTGTACTTGGTCAGATTTTTGGTCAACCATGTGGCATGTGCCGTTTAAGCTAAGATGGTTGACACTCTGTTTTAATTTTATGGGTCGGCTAGTCTGGGTCCAGCGGACCTTGTTTACGCAATCTATTAGGGGTGACAACCTTCTCAGGAGGTCATTCCCCAGTAAACAAGGGGTACCCTCTGGAGTCACAACTATGACAGGGTGTTTCAACTTGTGTCGCCCAATTTTAATGTCCAAATCTGCCGTCCCCTCGACGGGAATTTCCTTCCCGTCAAAGTTCTGGAGTTGTCCAGGAAGTGAGGTGAGAGGAATTTGGTAATTCCCTCCCCTTCCTGCATTCAGTTGATCAAAGGCCTTTCTGGACAGAAGGGTAGCTTGAGATCCCGTGTCCACCAGCGCTGAAATCGTACCCTGCCCCTGTACTTGTACCGGGGCATAATATCTTCCCTCCTTCTCCTCAAGGGGGCACAGATAATGCACATTTTTGGACAACTGGTGGGCTAACTTTCTGGTTTTGGACATTGCAAGAGAAGAAATTTGGGCAGAATTCTGTGGAGAGCCTTGGGAATCTGAAAGAAAAAGTTGGCAACTGGAGATCAGAGCCATTGTGGGTTCCCCTGGTGTCATGATCCCTGCTTCCAAGGGGTCAGGACTTGCCCCACGACCTTGGAAGCAGGCCCATAACTCTGATCCCAGGAACCAGCCAGTCCTGATTGGGACCTTTTGGACCTTGTCCTGGCGTCAGTGGTGCCAGGCTCATGATGGTGACCGGTCCCGGCACTGGAAGCGCCGGGCTCATATCTCATATTAGGTAAGAGTGCTTGGTGGACCTACCTGTAGCAGACCATGCTGCTTACTTACCAGCTAACTGGTCTCCTGATCCTTCTCTGCCTGGGACTACTTTTCTGTCTGGGTGGAGCAGGAGCCACTCCCTGGAAGCAGAACACAGGAACTCTTCTAGAAATCTGGAACTCTTTTCTTACCTGGGTGGGGCCGTGGAAGAAGACGCCTAAGCATACAGAAGGCTATTTAAATCACACCCGATTGGTTTCACGTGCTTCGCGTTATTCTGCATCTGCAGCAGGACGCTCACCGTGTCAGCTCCAGGAAACCTCCAGCTCCAGATCCTGTGAATACGAAATAACCTGCTGGGATCCAACCTTTAGTCTTCTTCAGTCTTCTGCAGCTCCTGCAAGACAAGGGCACAGGTTAGGCTAAAGCAAAGGCAGCGAATCTACTTACCTAATCCAACGGCAGCATCCAAAGCGCCTTTTTCTTCCTTTCTCTTCCGGCATCCGACATCTGCAAAGAGAAAGAACATCGGTCAGTAATATTTAACTACAGAGCCTGCTTACCTGTGTTACGCCCATACCAACTCAGCTCGCGCTGCATTCCGGCACCTGCAAGGCAAGATACTTCGGTTAGTAACGCTTAGTTACAAGACTGCTCACCTGTGTTACGTTTGCTTCCAATCTGTTCGCGCGGCTCCTCGGCACCTGCAAAGACAAAAGAGACATTACGGTGCATTCTACAGCGCTAGAACAGTCTTTCTACTTACGTGCCATTAGAAGGATAATCTTCATCGCCACAGCATCTGAAAAGGGAAAAGACATAGACTTTAAAGACTTAAGACTTTTGAAAGAGAAGAGAACAATCTAAAAGGAACTTTATTACTTACAAGGCACACTCGTGCATTAACGGCGTCTTCGCTCTCAGCAAATCCTCTGCTATCAAGAGGCAGAGCTCGCATCCAGTGAAGCAACTGGACCCAGCGCCCCTGCACAAGACGCAGGATGGAGAGCCCGGCAATTACCTATATAAGGTAAGCGCAATATCAACCCAGTTCCACGGGGAAAGAAAGGGCAAGAGGGGCAAGGAACTTTCCAAACCTTCCAAACACTAATACCTTGGTTTACCCTTGCAGACATCTCAATCTCCAGCTTAAACTGTCGGTGGGAAGGGGGCCCAGTCCGGGAGCAAAACGAACCCTGCGCCTAACACTGAAGACAGTATCCTCGCCAGATCAAGACATGCGCCTCCGGGGGAACCAGGTGAGCGTTACAGAACGCAAAGCCTTACCACATAATTCCCGCCCAGGCGCAATGGAAACCTCAGACACAGACCAGTTGGCCCAATTACTCGGGGAGTTGAGGGCGGAAGTACACGCTGCACGTCAGGAAACAAATGCCCTAAGGAGGGAGTTAGTGGTCTCCAAAGAGCGAGCAGACGATTTGGCTAGACAATTGCTGCAAGCCCAAGCTGGACAAACTCCTCTACCAACCCCAAGTGGGGGCCACGCTCCTCCAGCTTCCTCGAATCCGGTGCAAATCAATCTACCAGGAAATATACCTTTGGCTCCGCCTGAACGCTTTTCAGGTGATCCGAAAAGGTTTGCTGTGTTCTTCAATCAATGTCGCTTGCACTTTTTGTGCAGACCCGCCGCCTTTCCAACGGACCAGGCTAAAGTGGCCTTCGTGCTCTCTTATCTCAGTGGCAGTGCCGCAGATTGGTCTGTTCCTTTAGTGTCTCAAGATGACCCCATTCTCCATAACTTCCAGGACTTCCAAGCCAGTATGGAGAAACTGTTCGCAAGGCACTATCAGGGACAGGCCTTGGACAATTAACTTCTTTCACTACGACAGGGCAATCAAGATCTTCTGACTTATATTGCATCATTTAACAGACTAGTGGTGGAAACCGGATGGCCGGAGGATAAGAGGATCACACTGTTTTACAGAGGTCTGCGTGGGGAATTAAAAGACGTTCTGGCTCAAGTGGTAAATCCTCCACAAGACTGTTTCGAATATATCGATCTGGTAGTGCAATTGGATCATCGTCTACAGAATCGGAAAGCCGATCGATCCAGATTTGAAATCCGACTTTTTTCAAGGCCACAAAGTTCTACGAAAGGAACTGATTCTGTGGAACCCATGCAAATAGGGGGTGTAAAAGGACCTTTAACCCAAAAGGAGAGAGAAAGGAGGAGACAACTGCAATTATGCCTCTATTGCGGAAACTCAGGGCACTTTCTTCGAGATTGTCCAGTGAAGCCCAAAAAGAAGATAGTAGGGGCGTCTGATAAAGGTACCGAGAATTCTGAGCCGGGAAACGACCTCGCCCGGCAAGTGTAGAGGTCCGCTTGCGGAGCGTTAAAACCAGTTCTTTGACCTCGCATTTCATCATGCCCATGGTCCTCGTGAGTCCTGAACAACCTAATCGTATGCATGCCATTAAAGCATACATTGATAGTGGCGCAATCGGGAATTACTTGGACTGTGAACTGGCTGCCAGGATGAATCTATCTCTTTGTCCAAACACGGTGAAAGACGTCATTACCACCGTGGATGGGACGGAAATAGCTTCCGGACCCGTAACTCACACCACCATGGAAGTAACGTTAGTAAGCCAAGATGGGCATCAAGAGAAGATCGTGTTTGATGTGATCAAGGCCCTGCAGTTTCAAGTCATCTTGGGAGTTCCTTGGTTGGAGAAACACAATCCTCAAATTGATTGGCGAGCAAAGACAATCCGGTTTCCAGAATGCGCTTCTACCTGCTACCCTCAGCCCTCCACCAAACTAGCTGCAACTGTTTCTGAGAGTCCACAACTGCTTCCTGAATTCCAGGAATTCCAAGATGTCTTTCGGAAAGACCAAGCTAATTCTTTGCCTCCCCACAGATCATACGACTGTCAGATAGACCTGATTCCCGGATCCACTCCTCCGTGCAGTCGGATTTATGCCCTTACTGAACCTGAAAATCTCCACCTAAGGCAATATTTGGACCAGTACCTGGCTAATGGATTCATCCGTCCTTCGAAGTCCCCGGCCTCCTCAGCTCTGTTCTTCGTACCAAAAAAGGAGGGAGACTTAAGAACGTGTATAGACTACCGTGCCCTGAACCAGATTACAATTAAGAACAGGTATCCATTGCCATTGATCCCAGAACTACTTGACCAAGTCAAAAACGCCTGCATATATACTAAGTTGGACCTCAGAGGAGCCTACCATTTGGTGCGAATAAAGGAGGGCGATGAATGGAAGACGGCCTTTCGTACCAAGTATGGACTGTTCGAGTATCAAGTGATGCCTTTCGGGTTGTGTAACGCACCGGCCGCATTCCAGTTCTTTATGAATGACGTGCTCCGTGAACTCATTGATGTGTGTGTAGTTGTATATATTGACAACATTCTGGTTTATTCGTCCTCTGAGGCAGAACACCAAAAACACGTCACCGCAGTACTGGAGAGGCTCCGCAAACACAAACTTTTTGCAAAATTAGAGAAGTTCGTCTTTCACGTCACTGAGGTCGAATTTTTGGGATTTATTTTGTCACCTAACGGAGTTCACATGGATCGAGGAAAGTAGACGCAATCATCAAGTGGACCTCACCAACATCTGTAAAAGGGGTTCAAAGTATGTTGGGCTTCGCCAACTTCTATCGCAGGTTTATTCCAGACTTCTCTCGGGTAGTCCAACCCATTACAGCTCTCCTCAGAAAAAACAAACGTTTTGAATCGTCTACCGAAGCAGAACAAGCCTTTCAGGAGCTAAAGACTTAATTTACCTCCGCCCCGATTTTAAAACATCCCCGCCCGGAACTACCTTACATCGTCGAGACCGATGCCTCCAGCCTTGCTATGGGAGCAGTGCTTTCACAAAGAGATCCAGAAACCAACCAGTTGCACCCCGTGGCGTTTTGGTCTCGCAAATTATCAGCCCCAGAAATCAATTACACCATTACTGATAAGGAACTGTTGGCTATTAAGTCCGCCTTTAAGGCCTGGCGGCATTATCTCCTAGGAGCCCGACACACAGTCACTGTCATTACTGACCATCGTAATCTACAGTATCTTAAATCAGCCAAAGCTCAATCCTCCAGACAACTTCGCTGGGCATTATTTTTTGCCGAATTTGATTTTATAATCACCTACCGACCAGGCAATAAGAACGGTAAAGCGGATGCCCTCTCTCGAATTGGAGTAGATGAACACATGGTTAACCCTGAGCTCGTACCTATTATTCCTGAACAAAGAATCCTGGGTCTGATTGGCATGCAATCCATTGAAGAAATTGAAGCCCAGGTTAAACAACTTGTAACTCCAACAGACATACAAAAATGGCAGCTTCAGGGGGAAGACTTCACAGTAAAGAACGACTTATTATACTTCAAGGAACGACTTTATCTACCCTGTACCAGTTTACAAAATCAAGTCATCTCTTGTTATCACGACTCCTTAATGGAAGGACATCCCGGTATGGCCAAGATCTCGGAAAAGGTCAAGCGTCACTTTTGGTGGTCATCTTGGAGAAAAGACATCAGAAACTTTGTCATGTCCTGTGGAGTGTGCGCCCAGAACAAGAGTCCTAAGGAAAAACCAGCAGGCCTCTTACAACCAATTGAAATCCCACCTCATCCCTGGCATACCCTTTCCATGGACTTTATCACCGACTTACCTCCCTGTTCCGGATACAATACAATCCTGGTAATCGTAGACTTATTTTCAAAAATGGCACATTTCATCCCACTAAAGGGGTTACCGTCAGCAGCAATCCTGGCTCGAGAATTTCTTGAAAACATCGTTCGGTTGCATGGCTTTCCTTCAGTTTTAATCTCAGACAGAGGAAGTCAATTCATCTCCCACTTCTGGCGGAGTTGCTGTCGGTTGGCTCAAATTGATGTGAGGCTTTCCACCAGTCACCACCCACAAACCGATGGTCAGACTGAAAGGACCAATCAGACTTTGGAACAGTACCTACGCTGCATGCTGCAACAGACAGGAGGAACTTGGAAGGACATCCTTTGGATAGCCGAGTACGCTTACAATAACTCAGTCCACTCTGGAACCGGAAAGACCCCGTTTTTTCTTTTGTATGGTAATCATCCTCGAACCTCTAACCTGGATCCACCTCAGGATCTTGGAACACCAGCAGTTGACCACCTACATTCAACCATCACCCAAGCCTTCAAGGAAGCTACTACCCACCTTCAAAGGGCCAAGGAACAATACAAGAAAGGAGCAGATCAACATCGAAAGGAAGCCCCTCAATACCAAATAGGAGATCAAGTCTGGTTATCCACCAAATATTTACCCCTAAAGGGACCACGCACCTTTAACCCAAGATACCTAGGACCCTACTCTGTCACTGCTATAATAAATAGAGTAGCAGTCAAGTTGGATTTACCCCCTCGCATGAAAATGCACCCAGTCTTCCATGTTTCACTACTAAAACCTGTTCAACCAGAAACCCGATTGACTAAATCTCCTGAACCTATCCTAGTCGACGGAGAACTTGAGTTTGAAATCAAAAATATCCTGGATTCCAAGATCTCCAAATCAAAACTACACTACCTGATTGACTGGAAAGGCTACGGCCCCCAAGAAAGATCTTGGGAACCTGCAGAACATGTACATGCACCCCGACTAATCAAGAAATTTCATCGGACATTTCCTAACAAACCAAGACCTCTGGAGAAGTCAACCTTGGGAGGGGCCTTGAGGGAGGGTGCTGTCATGATCCCTGCTTCCAAGGGGTCAGGACTTGCCCCACGACCTTGGAAGCAGGCCCATAACTCTGATCCCAGGAACCAGCCAGTCCTGATTGGGACCTTTTGGACCTTGTCCTGGCGTCAGTGGCGCCAGGCTCATGATGGTGACCGGTCCCGGCACTGGAAGCGCCGGGCTCATATCTCATATTAGGTAAGAGTGCTTGGTGGACCTACCTGTAGCAGACCATGCTGCTTACTTACCAGCTAACTGGTCTCCTGATCCTTCTCTGCCTGGGACTACTTTTCTGTCTGGGTGGAGCAGGAGCCACTCCCTGGAAGCAGAACACAGGAACTCTTCTAGAAATCTGGAACTCTTTTCTTACCTGGGTGGGGCCGTGGAAGAAGACGCCTAAGCACTACAGAAGGCTATTTAAATCACACCCGATTGGTTTCACGTGCTTCGCGCTATTCTGCATCTGCAGCAGGACGCTCACCGTGTCAGCTCCAGGAAACCTCCAGCTCCAGATCCTGTGAATACGAAATAACCTGCTGGGATCCAACCTTCAGTCTTCTTCAGTCTTCTGCAGCTCCTGCAAGACAAGGGCACAGGTTAGGCTAAAGCAAAGGCAGCGAATCTACTTACCTAATCCAACGGCAGCATCCGAAGCGCCTTTTTCTGCCTTTCTCTTCCGGCATCCGACATCTGCAAAGAGAAAGAACATCGGTCAGTAATATTTAACTACAGAGCCTGCTTACCTGTGTTACGCCCATACCAACTCAGCTCGCGCTGCATTCCGGCACCTGCAAGGCAAGATACTTCGGTTAGTAACGCTTAGTTGCAAGACTGCTCACCTGTGTTACGTTTGCTTCCAATCTGTTTGCGCGGCTCCTCGGCACCTGCAAAGACAAAAGAGACATTACGGTGCATTCTACAGCGCTAGAACAGTCTTTCTACTTACGTGCCATTAGAAGGATAATCTTCATCGCCACAGCATCTGAAAAGGGAAAAGACATAGACTTTAAAGACTTAAGACTTTTGAAAGAGAAGAGAACAATCTAAAAGGAACTTTATTACTTACAAGGCACGCTCGTGCATTAACGGCGTCTTCGCTCTCAGCAAATCCTCTGCTATCAAGAGGCAGAGCTCACATCCAGTGAAGCAACTGGACCCAGCGCCCCTGCACAAGACGCAGGATGGAGAGCCCGGCAATTACCTATATAAGGTAAGCGCAATATCAACCCAGTTCCACGGGGAAAGAAAGGGCGAGAGGGGCAAGGAACTTTCCAAACCTTCCAAACACTAATACCTTGGTTTACCCTTGCAGACATCTCACTCTCCAGCTTAAACTGTCGGTGGGAAGGGGGCCCAGTCCGGGAGCAAAACGAACCCTGTGCCTAACACTGAAGACAGTATCCTCGCCAGATCAAGACCTGCGCCTCCGGGGGAACCAGGTGAGCGTTACACCTGGTTCCGGTTCTGGGCCGCCCCCCCCTTTTTGGAGGCAGTCATCAGGATGGGTGTGAACCAGGGGATTTTGGTATTGTGGGTTCTGGGATGAGATGATGGGCGGCAGTAGCTCAGTCTCCATATCTCCCCAGTCTGAATTGGCATCCCTTGGGACCCATTTTTCCTTGGGAGGAGTTCCCCCATCTCTGAAGGAGAAGGTCCTTTCCCCAGGATCCTCTGAGGATCCCTCTCCCTCAAATTGGAAGACCTGTACCTCCTCCACAAAGTGGGTCTGTTTGGGTCCTTTGTTTCTCCTACCCCCCCTCTGCTCCTTGGGAGGCGGGCTTTCAGGGGCAGGAGATTTTGTTTCCGGTTCCTGGTTTTCCAGGTGCTGTTTACAAGTTGGGAAGGAAGCTTCCTCCAAGGCTTTACACCCCCTTCCCCTTGTGCCTCCTCCCTGGGAACCAGTGTGTTATCGGGGTGCTGCCCCTGTCATTGTTCTGGAGCACCAGGTCCAGAGTTTGGGGCATTCTGCGGTGGCATGCTCATCTGAGGGTTCTGTTGAGCCCTCAGTATGTGACCCAGATCCCGTGCCATATTTTGGACCTGGCGCTCTAACTGGGAAACCCGCTCAGGCTGATACGGGGCTCTATTTTCTCCTCTGGGCTGATCCCGGGAAGGGTAGCTATCCCTTCTCTGGTAGTACCCCTGGTTGGGAAGATTTTGGTACCCCTCGACCCTTGGCCTCCTCTCTCCTGGATTAGGTTGTCTGGGCTCAGGGAATTGGGGAAAGAAGGATGGATGATTTTGGGGCTGGAAATTGGGTGGATACCTGGGGAAAAGGTTCTGCCCAGGATTTGGAGAATTTCTGCCCTCCTTGGGGAAGTTAGGAGGGAAGTTCCCCGGGTCAGGTGCTTGGCTGGATCCCCCCCTTGGGCTGGAGGAGTCGACACATAACCCAGGATTGGTCTGTTTCCCTTGTAACAGGGACTTACATAGTCAGGAGAGCGAGGGACCTCATTTGTGGGACTACCTCTTTCACTCCCTGTCTGTGACTGGCCCGAGGACCTTCTGGGCCTAGCATTATTAGGTGCAGGTAGGTTTTTAGGCCCCCCCATCTCCAAATCCAAAACGGGGGTGACCTTTACCTCTGCCACCTTGGCAGCAGCAGGGGTGCTGTTGGTTTTGGGGTTTTTCGGTGCGTTATTTTTATTTTCGATAGGCTTCTGCACCTCATAGATCCGGGTAGCCTGTTCAATGACCCAGTCTAAAGATCTTTTCTCATGAAAATCTCTCACGAGCTGGGTCATTATATATTTGGGCAAGGCATGGAAAAATGTATTGACAAATTCTCTGCTGTCTGTGCGCACCCTTCTGGTGGTCTGCGCAAAGGCACGTTTCAGTTCTTGCACGAATTCTTGTGGGGCCTGATCCTCCCCACATTGCAAATTGTAGGCTGCCTTGCGAGCCTCTTGAGGATTTATGTGAACAGAAAAATGTTTCAAGATGGCCGCCTTATAGGTGGACCATCTTAAATGATTTTGGTCCTCCAGCCCTGCAAAGAAACTGGAGTATTTTGGGGAGAATGTCCATTTGACGTACTGGATGCAGCTACTGCTGTCCTTCAAATGGAAAGTCTCCATCATTTGCTCATAGAGCTCCAAGTGTTCCCATACGGAATACTTGGCGTTCTTATGATAAGGCGTGATAACACTCCTTATTGCCTTTATTTGCATCAATGGGTCCTTAAGCAAGGCCCTTTTTGCCTTATTGGCCTTTTTGGTTCGGGTAACCCTGGTCCATTCATCCTCTGACTCAGAGGCGCTGCTCCCAGAGGGTCCTGTCTGATCTTCCAGGTTTTCCCGGATTCTGCGAGCCTGGGAATGGCTGGCAGAATGTGGGGACCTGGTCTCCTGTGTCCTGTACCGTTCAGAGGAGTCTTCAGATTCCTCTTTGCTGCCAGGATTTGATGGGTACCCCCCCCCACTGACCTAACTGGGCAGAGGTTTTCAGGATGCCCTTAATGGGCCTACTCTCCTGGGGTTCCCCACTAAATTGCACTGTGCTTGGGTGCCCGTACCCGGATGCCCGCCCATCCATTCCTGGGAGGTACTGGCCTATGAGCCCCATGCTTCTGGCTGGATAGTAATCTGCCATCCCTGTGGCCCGGTGCTCATGTGCGCCAGGGGACATGGGGGTGGCAGAGTCCAGGGACTGAGAGAGATAAAGGCCTCTGGTACTAGGGCTCCTGAGGTTATGCTCAGGAGTTTCCCTTTCCCAGCGAACCTGGTCTCTATCCGCCCCTGCTCCCTGTTGCAATGCAAGAGCCTGCGCTTTCAGTTCCTCAGTTAAGGCCTTACTCGACTCTATCAGTCTCTCCTGCATCGCTACCTGTTGTTGGAGCCTATCATTGTGCTGGCAGAGAGCCTCATTCTCTCTCTGCGTTTCCTGATTGGTCCTGGAGCACTGGGCCAGTCTTTGCTGCAGGAGGGTTACCTCCTGAGCTGTGTCCCTATTGGCCTGCTCCTGTCTTGCCAGAGCATCCTCCACCCTCCTGGTGTGCTCTAGCAAGTCCTGGTGTTCTTTTTGGAGGTCACCCAGTCCCTGGTGGGCCAGGTGATTTTCTCCCATTTTTCTTCTTAAGTGGCAGACTTCCTGGCCTAAGGTGTCCCTTTCCTAAGCAAGAGCTTGAATTTGTGACACCAGGTCGTCCCTTTGCCTTTGGAAGGCACCAGCTTTCTGGCGCTCCAGATCAAACTCTGCCTGGGTATCCAGGTCTTTCAGGATCAGTTTATTGCTCTCCTCTTTCTCTCTGTCTAGTTGGATTTGCAGGGTGGCTACCTGCTCTGTGCATGCCCTGTTGAAATTGATCTGTTGCTCCAGCTTTTTCTGGCTCTGCAGTAGGGAGTCCAAACTGTCTTGGCGTTCCTTCTGCAAAGCAAGAATTCTGGTATCCTGGTCTATCTTTTCCTGTTGCAGTATATCCATGTCCTCTTTTATTTTAATGATATACTGCCTACTATCATTTTCTGACTCCTGGCTCCCCTGCAGCCTCTGCTCAGAAGAGACCAGGTCAGATTGGACCTTCTCTAACGCCATCTGTCGCTTATTCGCCAGATCTTGGCTTTCAGTACATTTATCCTGCATGTCTCCCATATATAGGTACAGGTATGCCGCTATCCTAACCATCTTGTCTTGTTCATCCTTAGCTTTAGGAGCCATGTATAGTACACTCAGGGCCACATGTAAGGGACCCTGATCTCTCCATATATCTGACCCTGTTTCAGTGACCTGTTGCGTGATGGCCTGCAACCAGACCATGCGGTCCTGGTGAGTCTGCTCACCTCTCACAAATAACTTATGTAAGAAGTGCTCTCTGGCTATTTTCATGTCTACTAAGGTTGTCATTCTAGAGATTGGTCTCTGTCCTGACTTTACAGAAGTTTGTATTTTATTTTTGCAAAACAGACCTTTTCCTTAGAGCGTTCCTTTGAGGAGTGCTTTACAGCGTAACACAGCGTGGTGATCCGACCGGATATGTGTATCTGGTCAGCTGGCACGCTGTATTAATCTGCACAAGTGATAGATCCAACCCAAACGTCCGGCTCGAGCCCCCAATTTGTAAGAGGATTCAATTCAACACTACAGCTAAGTCAATGCCTAGTCTGGGATACTGAATGGAAACCCTTATTGATATATCTTTACATCCAGTTCATGCGTTATGGATGACTACCCCTATATAACACCCCTCTCTTGGAATCCCTCTGACCCCACTGAGCCACGAAGTAGTTCTGTTTTGCAAGTTTAAACGGTTTATTTGATAATTTAAACAATATATATATATATCACACTTTATAATAAATTAATAATTGAATATCACACTTAATCTGAGCAGTAATCAATAATGGATAGTCCGGCACTAGCACACTTCTTTATAATCAATGATGAGTGGTTATAGGATAGATACGATAGCAACAATACTTTTATGGTTTCAAATGGATGCAATGTGGAATGAAATGCAGTACAGTAAATAACTTGATAGGATTTCAGCAAAAGACAATGTAATCACTTTCTTGGACAATTCACCCCCCCTTTTATGCACTGTAAGGAGATGAAGATGACACAGTTCTTAGGAATGCAATCAAATAGAATTCAGTTCAATTCCCCCCCAGCAGCTTATACAACAGATAGGAGTTTTGAAATACAGGCAAAATGCTTTGAATATGGTGACAATGCAGTGAGAAATATGCTGAAAATGGTTTTAATTCCCTTTAGGAGGTTCAGGGTGAGTGAAATATACTTGGGATGAGTTCAGGCTCACTTTAGCAAGGATCTAGGAGTAACTAGCAGGTTAAACGAATTTTTGGCAAAGGCAAGCAATGAAGCTGCTGTTTTCACACATGGCTGGATTTTTAACCAAATTGCAAATCGCGGTAAAATTCGCGAGTGCGAGAATCGTGATTACGGCACAAGTATACGGAGTAGCACGGACGATTAAATAAAGGTAGTTTTTCGGATTTGAAATTTTAAAAGTTCAAAGCGACAGGTTACAGCTTGCAGCTAGAAAATGACAAGTGACAGCTTTGCAAATGACAGGTGACAGTTAAGAGGCAGTTCTGGTTAGATTAAAATAGATTGAATTATATTATTTTAACTAAGAGATTGGTTCTGCACAGTTCTGCTAGGTACTCACAATATATTTAGAAATAGGCCTCGCCACGGATCTGGTCAGGTTTTGGACTGGACTCCGGTCTGGTCTCGGCACTTCACAGTGATCTGGGTCAGCTCTCTGGTTCTGCTAACAGCGGTCTGGGTCAGCTCTGCTCTGCTGGTCTAGCCTCTCTGGATTCTGGATACCGCTCTGCTTTCTAGGTACTGCTACAGGTTCTGGAGATTGATGGAGGTAAAGTATGGATTTTCCCGGCAGAGCGTCCCGCAGCAGATGGAATAGAATCCCCCTATCTGTCCTGACTGTCTGCTTTTATGTGTTTTGAAAGTGGGTGGAGAGGCTAGCTTTCTAGGCTCTACCCCTCTCAACTTGTCATTGGCCACTTCCTCCTCTTCCCCTTGATTGGGGGAATGAAATGAAGTGTCATCATGATGAGGTCTGTTTATGATACAGAGAACCCACCCCTGTCAACTTTACACACAATCTATATTTGACCTAAAGACATATTTCATAGATACACAGTGGTTTGAAATTACATGCACCCATCACATTTACTGATGGTAGCCCCTGTTCCAATTCTGTCGTTTCTAGGAGCTTGGATTCAAAAATGGCAACATATTTCACTTTTTGGTCGGGTTACCAATATTGGATTTGTCCCCGCATTTACACAAATGTTCGCAAAGCATGTGGGCATTAGGTGGTGGAGTGTCAGATTTGTAACATTCATACATTTAGAGTAATATCCTCTTTTCCGCCAAAAACCCCCCTGAACATACCACCGGGTCCTAACACGTCTTCAAATGTGCACAGAAAAATCACAAGAATAATGATATCACTTATAAAATGTTCACAAGTCCGCTCTATGAATGATCCATCTTTTTAGATTTATGTTCTGGCCCCAAAGGGGTGTGGTTTCCCAGGTCACAGGGTGTAGAAACCAGTTTATCCAGTTTCTGCCAAGCTCAGAGACCCTGCCCCTCCCAGCTTCTGCCAAGAGGAAGCTATTTTACGGTCCCCCTAATAAACCATCTGCCTGGGCCCTGGAAGGCCCATTGTTCAAAAGGAAGCCATTTACGACTACCCTAATAAACCATCTGCCTGGGCCCAGGACAGGCCTTTGTTCAACTCCTGTAGCTGCTCCACCCCTAATCTAATCAGAGAGGTGACAACTCCTGTGGGGGTAGATGTCAGGCAGAATTCAGTTCCTTAAACCAGGCCCCAGCTAATGTCACTTCTAGTTACCCAGTTTTCTGCATTCAAATAAACTAACAATTTTTTACACATGCAGCTAGAATGCTGATTCTAAGTTCAAAACTATGACATTTTAACAGTTACAAACTATGTGACACTCAAAAGTAGGTCACTCAGTTAATTTAAACATTTCGATTTTGGTGGTTTTAATCCAGTTTCAGTTAGCTGCTGACATGCATAGCTCAGCCAGTTTTGTTATGAACATTGTTTTGGGCTCTTCATCTTCCCAGATTTAGTATGCACACATACTTCATTCTGCCAGATGTCCGCTGGTGTTCAGTGAGATTTTTGGATGTGTTGCAATGTTTGAAAATAGGCATTTTGAGCTGGCATTCAGAGAAACAAAAGGTGATTTTAAAGTGCGGTTTTTCCTTTGGCACACATTTCACTCATGGCACCCCGGCCCATCCTGCTCGCACTGGTGGGTGGCAAGTTAGGCAACCATTTTGGTGTGCGCAAAAACTGCGCGGTTTTCATAGATTCTGGCGCACATGTGGGCTTTTTCGGCCATCTTGGATTTCCTAAGCCCACAGCACCAAACGTTGTAACATAATAGTCCAAACGTGGGTCAGAACACCCAACAGTGTCCCTTCTCTAAGTGGATCAAAGCAGGTCCATGTACACACCCTGATGCCACTTGTACATGAAGTATTTTCAAGATGGGATGCATGTGAAGTGATGAGATCCGATATTGTGCCACATTTTGTCAATGAAGTATTTGAACAGATAGGACTATTGTTGAGCATTAAAAACAAGTTTTCTTCTCCTCATCACACGCAAGTGAATGGAATTTTGTGAGAGAGTCAACGGCCTCCTTAAAGAAAGGATTGCTAAACTCAAGCTAACTTTGAAGAAGGGATGGCGGTATTGCTGTGAAACGGTAAATGTATAGCGCCTCCTTTGTGATTAATATTGGCCTAAGCCTAGTCGCTCTACGAGGAAAAAAGTGTTGCAAAGTTCCGATTTTGGACATGCTTCACCGCCATTTTAAGATTCATCCGCCATTTTGATTTCTGTTCGTACGATTCTCTGTTCTAAAATGGTGGGCTGTGTTTTCAACTTGCAACCAAGCCTCCCGACCTTTGAGTTCTGTTAATGTTTAGGCTGTCCGAGAGCCGACTGTTTACGCTAGGTAAAGAGACCTTTCACTCCATATGAACTGTCATCTAAGCATTGTCTGTGCATATAAGACTCATCCTTGTAAAAACTTTAGGACAACGAAGAACAAACCTCGAGTGTATACACAGGCCGAACTGCATTGTGCAGAAATGTAGAACAAGGCTTATCGTGGGATCCGAGAACATACACCATCATTGTGCCTTCATGGAAACGCAAACCTGTGTAATCCTTTTGCATATTATTGTATAAGATGTATGTGAACTAGGCACGAACTCTAGACCACAGATTATTAACGTGAAGAGGGGCTGGACAATATTATTCGGAAATTGTTTAAAAGCACGAATGTTCAGATGTCCAGATACTCTCTCACCTCTCTTTGTCAGGCTGGTATACGTTGCGGGGTGTTGAGAGCCAGATAGCTATCTGTGTTTCTTTGTAAACTGTGCAGAATAAAAGATCTGTGAATATTTTCAGCCCGTGATTGGTGTATTTCATTTGTGGTACCCAGCCTCGATATTTCTTTGTTTTTACATTGCTTGCCCTTAGCTTTATGCCTTAAGGAATCAGCCTGGGGCGGACCACCACCTCACATCCCATGAACTAGTAACAGGGAAGCAAATGAGAATGCCTCTTACACCTCCATCGAGCAGCAGACGTGATGCCCAGAGTACTGCGAAATTGCTAGGTGACGAGATGCACAACTATTTGACATGTATGGCTTCTAGCATCTCTCTCATTTCAGATCAACTCAAGCGCCAGGGGGGTCGGTCTCAGAACACAGATGAAGACCTTTCAGCAACCGGACCTATTGAACTATTATCAGCACCTAGACTATTTGTTGGTGACACTGTGCTAATTAAAAACTTCACTAGGAAGTGGTACAAGCCGAGATTTAATGCTCCCTTTTGCGTTGAAATTGTCACTCCCTCAGCAGTAAAAGTCCAAGACAGACAAGGTTGGATACATTTAAACAACGTGAAGTTATACACCGGCGAGACCACAGCACCCCAAGTTATCGATCCAGAAGCAAGACAAGAAGAAGAATTGCAGCATGTGCAGACTCGATCGATGACGAGGAAGAAGGACAATAAAGAGACCAACTGTTAAATGCAGATTTTGCATATGGACTGTTGCTCGGTCGGACACTCCTTATACATATTATAGTGGGAGTGCAAACCTTGCTGAGAGTCACAGGAATCTTTTGAAAAAATTAACTTTAGAATGATATTGATGTATCAGAAGTATCCCTGATCTCGAATTTGAATTTGACGATTGGAAACACGAACAATTTCCAGACTCGATTCTCACTGAGTTTCTATTTGGTTGAATGTATGGTGTTAACAGACAGAGATGCCCACAGAATTCTACTTGCTGTTTTTGTATTTATTCTTCAAGCTTATCCTGCTCTTGTCAGAAGAAATGTTGATATTCACACTTGTTTCAGGATCCTAAGAATGGCGCTGTAATCAGAAGACTGCTTGTAGAAATAGTAGAAGAAATATTGCAGTTGCCAGACCTATTGCAGTTGCCAGATTAAAAGTGTTTTTTCCTTAAATAAATTGTAGTGAAAAGGAGGAATGTCGAAGCTGGTACGATTTTGGGGAAGGGGCAAGCCCAACCAATTATAGAATGCCAGAAGTGGTGGGAACTAATAAATTGGTTCGTGATATATGTATGTGCGACTATACATTGTGTCTTTCTGTTTCTCCTGTTTAGAATTTCTCATTATACTGATGCTCCTGTTGAAATACGGACTACTATGACTTCTCCTACTAAAGGAACTACTCTTGGTCTGTTTACTTCCACTAAGGTAGATACTCCTATGGCCCTTCCGACAAAGAGATCTCTTTATAATATAATTCTTGATGACTATGCAAGCACCTAATTTGTACATGGTAGGCATAAGAGAAATGCCGAAGACAATGATGTGGGATAAACACATATCTATACAATACAGTACACCTGGGTAATAACATGTGGTACCAGCACATGAGGAAGGTGGGAAAGAGGGTATCAAAGGAGAGCTTCTACGTGTGTTCCCTGGAACCTTATGCTATGGGAACCTCTAAAATATTCATAGCCACACAAGTATCAGTGAAAAGAGCAAACTGCCTGACACATCTTGCACTTTGCATGACAAGAGGACAGTTTCAAGGAAGAACATCATCCATAGTGTGGATGAATGAAGCAACAAATCAAAGAGAAGATAATTATGTACAAAACTTAAAAGACAAGAGAGAAGCCAGAAACAAGGCATCAAGTAATAAGATATGAACAACCTGTAATAAATGGAGCAGTAATCAAGATGATATGATATGATAGGTTATTTATAACATGCTTAAAAACCAGAGGTTTCTAAGTGCGGACATGGGGTTCGAACCTGTGGTGCTTTGTGTCATCTTGCTTCCAAGGCGAGCACGCTGCCCCTGAGCTATTCTCCCAAGAGATGGAAGAAAACAAGATTCTGCAGAGCAAAGATAAACATGGGAAGGAAATACGTGAATGCTGGGAGAGAGGTAAACTACAAATCAAAAGAACAGTGCTCACTAATGGAGGATGGGTTGATGAACTAGTTGTGTGCAAAGCAGCAGCATTAACGGACAATGGGAAGTAGTTGTGGAAAATGCAGAAAGAGAATGCAAGGATCAATGGCCAAAGATTGCAAGATTGTTGACATGGGTCAGCGATAAAAGAGGACCATTGCAGATAGTACCCCTGAAGAGTGCATCCTTATGTTTTAGGAATAATGGGACGAGGAAAGTTGGAGAGAATCACCAGTGTGGTCGAATTTTTGATGTACCAACAATGAAGGAAGAAACAGCAGTCCTGATGAATGACTATTGGGCTTGTGGGTCCAGATCCTACAAGAAGCTGCCCAAGGACTGGGTAGGGATGTGTTCCTTGGTGCTCATTCATATTCCAGTGTTAGTGATTCTACAGAGTAACCTGAACATTGGTGAATTTCCAAAAGCAGATTCCCATTTGAGAAGGAGAAGATCGCTCAAGTGTCTCAATCGAACAAAGAATGAGAACTATTTCTCAGTGAAATCGATAGAAGCCTTTGATGCTATTCCATAAGAGCACAGGTTGTATAGCCAGACTGCTGCAATATTTATGACTATCTTCATGCCGGGGATCCAGACGATGGCAAATGCTAAATGGTTACAGATAACCAGATGGGAGCTCCTGCAGACGATCAACACCACCATAAAGGGATTCAATGATATCAAGGAAGAGTTGAGGGCCATACGGCTGATGAAACTACAGAGCAGATATGTCCTTGATATGATCACAGCAATGGATGGAGGAATTTGTGCCAAAATCGGGCCATCATGTTGCATGTTCACACCTTCTCATGGCGGCGAGATTGGTACCTTGACAGAGGCCATAACGTTGCTGAAGAAACTGCACGATCAGATGGGAGATGCGACAGAGCACATTGCAGATGATAGTTGGTTTGCGTCTATATTTTCCTGGGTCCCACAATGGGTGGCGAACATTTTCAAGTATCTTGGAGCAGTATTAGTGATGATCATGTTTGGATTTTGTGTGATCAAAATAATAATTAAACAGTGCAAGAAGACAGCAAAGAAGACAGTAGGAATGATGATCATGATGGATGTCGAATCAGGCTTTAGACACAAGGAGTTGACAGATGAAGAAATTAGAAAACATATGGAGGCCAGCATCTTAGCACCTGAGGGAACAAAGTTCCTGCATACAAAGAATCACAAGAAGTATGTAGGACGATGGATCTATTGTAATCCGAATGGACAATGCAGCTACATGACCTGGAGTGTAGATGCACATGTAAAATTAGAAGGATCCCTGAAGGGAGTATTGAAGATTTGGACCCCGAAGAAGCACTTCTTCAAGAGAAGAAATCGAAATGTGGAAATTAATGAAGGAGTGGTTTATGAATCAACCAGAGGGGCGAGCGCCCCTGCAAGAAGTCCTGTCCCCTTTATGCCTATATGCTGGAAGCCAGAAGCTGTGCCATGTTTAACACCAGTGACTGTGACAATCCCGCAGAGAATCTTCCAGAAAAGGTATCCACTAAGAAACCCCAATCAGATGTATGCCCGAAGAGATGAAAATCTCTTGGAGGAGGTCCCTGAAGGAATATGAAGATGAGAGAAGGAGAAGTTGGTGCTGTCACAAGAAATGAGTGTGACGCACAGAGAAGACTGTCTGAAGAAGAGGATGTATAGAACTTATGGACTCTGATGACAGAGTAAAGAATCGAGAAAACTTTCATATGCGAAGTAAAGATTGCACGTGTGAAGAACACTGCAGAAAATGCAAGCCATTTAATAATTGTACAGATACAGCAATGCAATTAGACTAATTGATCATAGAAGCTAGTTACGTAGTGAATAGACTCAGGCAGTGCAGCCATTGTATAGAATCTGGACATCCGAGTCACAATTTTAGTAAGCTCAGAGCCCATGGAGAAGATGGCTGAGAACTGTGTCGCAGCAAGAAAGCAGCTGGAATCATGGGAGGACCAAGAAGGCTGTCTGGCCTGGTGACAAAGGCTGGAGCAGCCAAGAAATGGTTATCTATACTTGAAGAACAGTGAACAAGAGAAGCTTTGTCATCCCTTGTTAAGGTATGAAAGAAGAACACCACGAGTGCCAAGTTTGTTCATTTAATACAATTAAATACTAGAATATGGGCCAATGTGCGGCCTCCTGTCATGTCGGCTATGGATGAAAATAGAAATTGGGCATGCAGCTCTAGACTTGAGATAGTGCATGCTCACACTCCCATATATTCTCAGGAGCAAGGATACTTTGCAAGGCCAAGTTTAAAGAAGACTATCTGAATGGCAGAAGGCATGAGTGATGAGAGATGTTGGGCTAATTGGCTGGGGAGACACAGTTAAGTCCACCCACTGATACCTGGGGATCTAGCTTATGTGCTGCTAGTGAGCTGAATGTTCCAGAAGGCATGAGAATGCCAACCAATTTTGGAAGGCAATATAACAAAGGGCCTTATAGTTGAGAGTCAATGAAATACCTTGTATTTAATAACTGTCGAAGATGGCGTGCACTAGGGGAGGGCATAAGTTGTCCACCTGACTGTAGAGACCCAAACACAACCCGATCCCCTACAGAAAGTAAACTTAGATGTGCCCTTGGGGAGTGCCCCTGTGCTCTGGGGGAATATTATACCCTTCCTGAAAGAGAATTTAAGGGGTAGCATATTGGCCATTTGTCCACATGGTTATTGTGGAGACAATCCAACCATACACTAATACACATGAGTCTAGTCATAACTGGGCTCTTCTAACATCAATCTGACACGAGTGTGAAGCCAAATTGTGGCAGCTGTATACCTGTTTGCTCTTAGAAGTTAACATGTCCCAACCAGGTGTGGCTTATATCTACATACCTTAGATTGACTACGGTATTACAATTATTACATTTGGAAACATGGTGCAGAAGATTAAAATGCCACCTCCGACTATGGGAATTTTGTTTTCAAGCATCAGTCAGGAATACACATGTGACCTCTGAACCAGCTCTGTGTCATTGCAGAGCTGGTGCTGAGGGCTCCACGAGGATGCCTCAGCAGAGGCACATGAGTGCAGTATGACTGACATGGAGCATTAATGAAAGGGGTAGTCTGATTAGAAGACATCCCTTTCAGAAACAGAATTACTGCATAATTTGAATTAAGAGACATGTTTTAAAAAGCTAGGCTTTCACACCTTCTAAGATGGAAATACATCAGACACATGCAACCATGGTTTTGAAAAATATATTGCCCTTTTCGTTAGTACACAAAATGCAAATGTGAAATCTACATCTGCATTCTCTGAACCCACTAAATAGGTTGTACAACAATATATAAGCTGTCCATGGAGGTCTAGGCAATTAGGGGCCAAATGTAAATGTGTGTTCAATGTCTGCAAGACCATGTGCTTCAGAAGGAAAGAACAGCGCTGTTGTTCCTACATTGATGAAGACATCCAAAGTTATATGGGATCTGTTTATACACATGCCTGTTAAGGGGTGCAATATCTGTTCAAACGTCAGATGATTTTGGAGTATTTGTTGGGGGAATTAGGCACACTGGCATGCATAAAAACATGAGTTGGTCTGATGGTTCTGGGGCCTAGAGAGTGTTTTGGGGTTACAGATAGACTTGCTAGTGGTTTGGAAAGGGTGGTTGGGCATAGCTAGTTGTACCAATGGCGTGAATCAGAATTTCTAATACAGCTCACAACAGTGTTTCCTTGAAGCACTATTATAGGGAGGCCTGTGATGCGGGGTTCCCCACTCTTGCTGCATTAAGCAGCGGTTGACAAGCATATACGAGTATGCATTGTTTCCATTTGTGAGCCAGGGCACATTCTGAGAAGTACCGCCACTTTCCACCTGTTTGAACCTCTCCAGCACACTGACATATCCAGATATTGCAAGATCACCCTACACTCTGCAGATCCAAAGCCCCACCCTAACAGCTGACCTGCTCTGGGGCCCTCCCTTCCGATCTGGCCCATAGGCGCCTTGGCTTTACAATTGAGCCATGCACTGTTGCTGCTTGTGACATATCTATCCACTTCTGTATAGGCACGTTATAAATGCCATATCGTATCATATCATATAATATTGCCATATCTATAATGCGGGAGAGAACCCAAACCACTGCTGCGTGTGCTGCAACAATTGTGGCTGAGAGTTTATCACTACTACTCTATGTGCATGGATGCTATTTGTGAGGGAAGCCAGCAATGCCTTTCTTTTATGACAATGATGTCATTTTAAGAAATTGATACATGTATAATATTACTTATTTGTTGATATTTGAAAGGATGATTGTATTATCCAAATCAAATAATAAAAAAATAAAAAAATAAAATAATATGCCGCTGCCCGTGATGTGCCTATTCTGTGGAACTGAAGCTTATACTTCTGTTTACTTTGATGCTCCTATCAGTGATCAGTGTAAAGGAAACTGTCATGGCTGCTGCGTGGGCTGCATGTTGTAAGGTAGGTTTGACTCTCTTGTTTTGCTAATGGTCACCTCCCAGAAATTATGTATTCGGGCGTGTATCCAGCAGGTGAGTTCAGATTGCACTTTATCTTACCTTCATAGCATCATAATGTACCCACAAAGAGAGGCATGTATAATACACACACATCCACTTGTGTGCATCACAATATGTTAATGGGTTGTCAAAATAAATCTCTATAATAGTTGAACAATGCACAAGTAGTCATTCCTAAAACCACACTAGACTGAAGAGAAACCTCATGATTTCAACAGTTCAAATTTGAGAAATAAAGTGTATGCATGCAGGAAACAGAGAACAGAGGAAAATGATCTAAACCACATCATTTAATTCATATCCTCCGCATGCAAATACGTATTGCATGTTTTTAACTCTGTAAGAATCAGATCACAGAGTCACTGATAGCTTAACATTTATACAAATGAGAGAGCACACACGATTCTGATGTATTAAAAGAACACTCACCCTTGCCTTTAGATTCAGGGAATGATATGATATGATATGGTACTTTAACGCGCCTATACACAAGTGTTTCGAATGGCAAACATAGAGAGCCTTTGCATTGCTAATCTTATTTGCATTCCAGACATACCAAAGTATCCAAACTCAGGTGGTTTCTTGAATGGCAAGTGTCATATCACAGACGTCCCTTCAAACACCCTTATTTCAATTTAATGTAGACAATAGGACAACTTTTCCTGACAGGGCGGTGCCTTACTGGAAATGGACATGCCATGTTGTTCCAGTCAATATTTGTGCTGTGGCAAATTCAAACAGGTTATACAGACATGATAGAACATATTGAAACTATATTTCTGGCCAAGGCTTTGAACACAGTCTGTGTATTCACCTGCCACCAAATATCCCAGGAAGATGGGAGTGGCTTCTCAGCTCCTACACTGAGCCCGTTAAGTAGGTGGTGTCATACTCAGGCATTCACCATCCACTCCCAGATGCCTCGGGTAAGTGAAAAAGTCAAATCACAGAGAACAAAGAAAAATCAATAACAGAAATAAACGAACCAAGGAAAAAACACAGATAACCCCTACAACCTGTGTGCACACCCCTTTAATACCTTTGTTATGGATTCCTGGCACTATATATGTGTATACAATCTTGGCTCTCTTTCCCAGAATGTGGCATCGCATCAGCACTTCTCTCCCATATGACCCTTTCTCTACTTTTCCATTTGCTATTCACCACTAATCTCTGATGAATGCAAGAGTCTGGATCTTTCCGCACCCCCCATCCTTCACACTCAGCAGGCCAGCTATCAATTATATCCCCCAGGGACGTCATTTCACCAAAATGCCAGGGGTTGCAGAAGTGGCATCACATGACCCTTGACCCCCTGATGACATCACAGGAAGTGATGTCATTTGACCCCACCCCAAAGTGATATCGGCGGAAGGGATGGAACGACGTCATTTCACCCGTTGACAAAACAGGAAATGGCATAGCATTGTACACTACAAAAAATATGGATACAATATCACTATAATGTGATGTTCATTTCATGCAAGAATGGATCGCCATATGTATCGTTAAGATCAGTGTGTAGAGCCCCATATTAACAAATTACTGAGATTGCAATCACACGTCCATGACCAAATGATAATGATGTGTTATTATATAGCACTTACGCTTAAGCGTTTTATATAGAAAAAATATACACCCAATATCATCCAACCTGTGTTTGTACTCATTTATCGACCTCAGAAGGATGAAAGGCTGAGTTGAAGTGTTTAAGAACAGACTAAATCAGTGACTCACCCCCTGAACTTTTAATGAGTCTAGCAAGTATTGTATAGAATTCCAGAAAGACACATTATTTGGTATTCCTATTCTTTCTTATTTAGGGTCAGTGCTGAAAGTGTTAGACTTGTGGCACTCCTGTTCTTATATCTCTTCTTTTTTTAAGGGGCTTGAATAAGAAAGCCAGCCACTCCAGAAGTAAAGAGCCACATGGTGCTGGCCACAGCCAAGGAGCCTGCATTACAAAAAAAGATGAAAAAAAATTACTTTTTTTTAGAGGTCGCAAGCGAGACCACAGAGGTCGCAAGGGAGACCTCAGAGGTCACAATTGCGACCTCTGGCGAACCTAAATGACGTCCCTGATAGCCTCTACTCGCAAATTCCATTGTGTATTTCTTCACTGCTGTGTTTTTTAAATTTGATGCAGCATTCCTTACCACATGTAAATGCTTCTAATAGCCAACATGTTCTCTCCTTCAAAAAGTAATCCTGCAGTGCACAATAATGTTAGAACAAAACTTAAAAATGTTTCTGAAAGCCTATGAGCAGAGCAATGCCAGAGGTCAGAGGTTCAGATTTATTCAAAACCTCCCAGCCATCACCTCTCATGTTTTACTTTAGTCACCCCGAGTATGACCAGACGTTGGTCCCCTGACTGTTGTGCTATAAACCCAAGCTGCACCTCAATGATGATGCCCAAAGAGGTTGAAACATGTTTGGGGATGCTTGTTGTCTCGTGCAGAAGGGATGCAAACTAGCAGTTTGGTCTGGACTGCCCCTTCTGTGGTTAGACCAAGCCTGATTTGCATGTGGTCTTTCCTCTTTCTGTATTGGCATGGCCGAGGATGAGCAATGGATTGCCAGAGCTGTGATAGAGGTTCAGATTAATTCAAAACCTTCCAGCCATCACCACTTTTGTTTTGCTTTAGTAACTTCGAGAAGAACAGGAATGCCCAGACGTGGGTCATGTGTCTGCTGGGCTTAGAGATCGAAGCAACATGTCACTGACGAAGCAGCAGAGCAGTTTGAAAATAAAATGCTGAATGTGTGTTTTCCACGAATTCGGCATTGGAAAAAAATCTCGATTTCCCATAATGTCGAACAAGACAGGCAGGGGTGTCCCCCGATTCCCTTGTTCGACATTATGGGAATTCAGGGGTTGCAGGTGTGCCACCCGCTTTCATAACTAGGAGAGAGCAGTAAAATGTTTTTTTAAAACAGACGCAGCAATGTAAAGTTTTACACTTCACGCTTTTTGCCCCATCCATTTCGGTGACAAACATTTCACGTAGATCCTGTCACTGATGATGGCCAATGAGGCTTAAACATGTTTAAGGTTGCTTGTGGTCTCCTACAGAAGTGATGTGACCATGCAGTTCAGTCTGGACTGACCCTTTTGGCGTGGGACCAGGTCTGATTAGCATATGGTCTCTCCACTTTCTGTAATGGCTGGGCAGGCGAAGAAAAATGGCTTGGAGGGTTGACCATCGCAATACGAGAAGTTCACATTAATTCGAAACCTTCCAGCCTTCACACTTTTTATTTAGCTTTAGTCAGCCGAGTGGAAGGAGCACTGTGCCTGCTAGTGTAGAGATCCAAGTTACACGTTAATGATGATGACTAATGAGGCAGAAACATGTCTGGGGGTGCCCGTGGTCTCGTGTAGAAGGAATGTAGCCAAGCCTGATTTCCATATGGTCTATCCGCCTTCTCTAACGCTTGGAAGGCGAAGAGAAATGGTTTTGTGTGTTGCCCAAAGCAATGTGAGGGGTCCAGACATTTCAAAAACATCCAGCCATCACCGCTTTTGTCACCCCTAGTGGACGGGCATACCCAGACATGGGTTCTTTGCCTGCTGGGCCTACAGACACAGGCTACAAGGATGACGCCCAATGTAGGTGAAACATGTCTGGTATTCTTGTGGCCACCTGCAGTGGGGATGTGACAAAACAGTTCAGGCTGGACTGATTGTTTTGAGATTGGACCAAGCTTTGTTTGCATACGGTGAATCCCCTTTATGTAATGGCTGGCAGGCAAATACGAATGGTTCCAAGAGTTGCCCAGAGTGATGTGAGAGATTCAGATTAATCTGAATCTCCTTGCAGCCATCACCTGTTTTGTTTTGCTTTAGTCATCCCGAGATGGATGGGTATGCCGAGATGTGGGTCTTGTGCCTGCTGGTCCTAGAGACCCAATCAACACTGATGATGCCCAATGCGCTAGAAACATGTCTGCTTGCGTGTGATTTTTTGCAGAAGGGATGTGACGAAGCAGTTTGGGCTGGACTGCCCCCTCAGGCAGTCGAGTGGGAAGAACTGAACTTGAGACCAGGCCACTGTTGTCGGACGGGAAGCAGCGTCGTGACTGATGACACCTTGAGTGTGAGACACTGTGCACATCCAGTGTTTTCCTCTTTTTGGGAAGAAAACAGGTATCTGTGCCATTGGCTTCATGCACTCGAACCAATTGGCCTACAATATATCTAGCGGGGAGAAAACAACACCTGTGCGAATCAAGAAGCTGCTTTCGAAAAAATCGTATTTGGATTACCACTATTGAACACCATGAAGCAAAAGAAACTGGCTCTTTGAAATTGAATGAACTTTGTCCATTCACATCAATTTGAATTCTGTTTTTAGTAATTGTGTCTTTGTTTGTAATATATACGCCCTGATGAGGTGCACCAGACGGAAGCTGTATAATGCACTCTGGTAGCCCGAAACTTTAGTCGACAATACCACAGAGCCTACTCCTCCCAGAGTTGGCTCTACCTTGGGTTTTTTATAGACAAATATTGGGATTAACATGGGTCTATGAATAATTAGCTTTGGAATACCCACCCAGTGTTCTTACATCATTTGATGGAAAAAATATTGTTAAATAGGCACTTTTGGAACTAGTAAAATATCAAACCCATATGGATGGGATGTTCTGAGTCTCAGAACAAAAGTACCAGGATTGCGTTTTTTGCACAAGTATGAGTGTTTTTTGTATGTATTGGGATGAAAGAGTATGGAAGGTAATGATATGTGAGATGTGAGCTTTTTTGTTGATGTGATAAAATGTGTGTTCTTGACAATTGGTGTTTATAGATGTGTCATTAATATATTTGATATGCTCTTTTGTAAACGTTTTCTATAATTAAAAAATGATTAAATTAATTTGAAACAAATGAGTTCTGCTATGCTGTCTTACATCTAAAACATACACTCTTTAAGTAGGGTTGTTGTCTTGGAGGGGATCATGCAGCGTTTTTACACATACATGCATATGAATTAATTATGGGAGGGTATGCAGTTTATCTATGGATAACTGCAGTTTTTGTTTGGCCTTTTGGGAGGGGAACAAGCCTCATTTGCAAATGGTCTTCCCACTTTTTTTAATGGCTTACCAGGCAAAGCAAAATGGTTTGGAGTGTTAATGCGAGAGGTTCAGATTAATTAAAAACTTTCCAGACATCAACTATTTTGTTTTGCTTTAGTCACCTCAAGTTGAACAGATATGGCCAGCGTTGGGCCCTGTGCCTGCTGGACAAACAGGCCCAGGCTACAACTCACTGATGATGCCCAATGAGGCTCAAACTTGTCTGGGGTTGTTGTGGTCTTCTGCAGAAGGGTTGGATTGTCTCTTTTGGGGTGGAACCATGCCTGATTTGCATATAGTCTATCCCCTTTATGTAATCGTGGGCAGGCACATAAGAGTTGTAGGGTTGCCCAGAGCAATGTGAGAGGTTCAGATTAATTCAAAACATTTTAGCCGTCGCCTATTTTGTTTTGCTTTAGTCACACTGAGTGGAACCGGGTTGCTTGACATGTGTTCTGTGCCTGCTGGGCCTAGAGATCCAATCGACATCTCACTCAGACATCCAATGAGGCACAAACATGTCTGGGGTTGCATGTGATTTTGTGCAGAAGGGATGTGACCAAGCGATTTGTGCTGGACTGCCACTTCTGGTGTGGGACCAATCCTTATTTGCATATGGTCTATCCACTTTCTGAAATGCCTTGGCAGACGAAGAAGCATGGTTTGAAGGGTAGCCCAGAACAGTCAGAGAAATGCATATTAATTCAAAATGTTCCAGCTGTCACTTGTTTTGATTTAGGGCCTCATCACAAGTCCAGTGGTAAATCGGCGCAAATACCGCTGGGCGCAAATAGCATTACAGCTGGGCTGTGCTGTGCAAACAGCACTGGATCACAACCTGGTGTGAACATGCCCCCAACACAGGCGGTAATTGCACCAGGACAAGAGATAATGCCAATGAAGAACCCTAATAGCGCTAGCACCGCTGGAACGGGTTGCATCGCTGTGGACATTTTTAAAAGCACAATCCATTGAATATCCATTGATTATCTCCACTTCCTGCAACCATCCGGTTCGTGTAAAGCTGCAAATATGTCCCAGGAGAGACTACGAGGCAAGGGGGCTGAACATTACCTGAGATAGCCAACATTTAGTGAGGGGGAGCTTGGGGTCCTCACAGATGAGGTAGTGGCCCACTGTGAGGAGCAGTACGGAAGCAGGCAAAGGAAGACCAATGGCCAGCGGCAGATAGCAAACTGGAACACCATTGCTGAGAAGGTGACATCAGTATCCATGTACCCTGTGATGGTGAGGACTGATTGATGCAAGAGGTGGAACGATCTGAGGGTAAGGGTGCGGGGACTGCTGTCCCAACACTGCCATGAATCCCTGGTGACAGGAGGAGGAACTGTCGGTCCACCGGTCCTCACCACGTGGGAGGAGAAATGTAGTATGGCGTTGGACCTTAAGGGGATAGAGAGAGCGGGCATTGAAGAGGCGGGAGCCAGCAGCCAGGAGGCAGTAGGTGAGTGACCACCCTAACAAATGCATGCAGAAATGACAACCCAGCATAAGAAGCCCCAGTGAACAGGGACACAAGTCAGCAGAGCCCGATGCTGGACATGCTGACAGGGCAGAGTGACGGGGTGGCACATTAGCCACCCTCCTCAGCAGTCAAGGCACCTGGCACCACAGGCTCCCTGAGCATCATAGTAGTGGGAAGGGCAGGCAAGGGAGCCAAACAAATGCCATGCACACCACACCCCTACTGGCGCACCCTGTGCCAGCGGGATTGAGGTGTGTGAGGGACCATGACACCGTGCAGCAGTCACCCCAGCATGAAGCAGTTCCAGTAGGCCTGCCCCATGAGATCATGGCAGACAGGCCACAGGGAAGTACACGTCCGACACACAGAAATGTGCCCAGTCTGCCAATCACTGTGCAGCAGTACCCCATAGAGCCATGACAGTGCCAGCGAACAAGCCCCCGAGTCCCACCATGTGAGTGCCACCCGGGCAGGGGATGCGGGGCCATGAAGGACCACAAGCATGCATGTCAGACATAAGACGGCCCAGTATGGACACCCTGACCTACCCAAACACAGGCCAATGACCAACAGGTCACGGGTCTCACACCCATAACCACAAGCAATCCCATGACGGTGGTCCCACATGCATCCTCCCATGGCCATCAATGCCGATTTGCCTATATGTGAGGGATCACACTCTGTACCATTGCAATTGTGTCCTGCATGCCTACACATGTGGGGGAAACATAATTGACGACATTTCCTATGTCCCCTACCGGCACTCACACATCACCAGAGGACTCGGAGAAGGAGATAGCAGGCCAATCAGGGAGTGGCACTTCGAGGCCCTCAAGGTCTGCCACCACCACCCCACAAAGGCACTCATGATCCTTGCCTAGGTGCACAGAATGCTGTGCTATGCCAGCAGCCAGCAAGGTCAAGTCTTCAGGTAGCACTACAGGCCCTGCACCAATACTAGCAGCCACCGGGAACAGTGCAGGCCAAGTTGCACCCACACCTGCAGTCATATGCATGGACACCGAGCCAATGCATGCTGTGCTGCCAGTGCCACAAAGGAGCCACATGCGGACACCAGCCCACAGTCAACACCTACCGAAGGCCTACACTCCCCAGGAAGTCCTCCACGCCACCAGTGCATAGCGGCACAAGAGCCGGATGTGGACACTCCATCTTATAGCACACCCATATGCAGCCTTGGCCAAGTGCAGAGCCCCCCACCCAGACCGCGTAGTCTGTCTCACAGCGTGCTGCTGCAAAGGCTGGATGACATGGAGCGCAGACAGCAGGAGATGGAGGAGATTGGGCACACTCACTCTGTAAACCTTCAGGCCATCTGGGAGAGTATCCAGGGGCCACCCACAGGGTTGTGCAGCAAATCAGGCAGAAGAGGGCTAAGATAAGTGCCAACACCTCCGCCCTGATACTATATGCAAAACGTGTCAGATACATGACGGATGGTGTCTCTGTCCTAGCGGGCACCATCCGGCAGGACAATGAGTTGCAACAGCAGCAGAACCTGGTGACAGGCTGCCTCCTGTCCACCTCCACCACACCCACAGATGTGTCACAGCAGGGCATCCCACTATGATAGTTCCAGCGCCTTCTCTGCACTAAGTCACCAGGTACAGGCCGGGGGAGAGGCCCTGATGTGAATGACTCTGGGACACTGGCCGCCATTAGTGGCCATGCTGATGAGTTGGTGGTTGGAGAGGGATGGGGAGTTGGTGCAGGGATGGGGAGGGTGGATAATGTGTTGGGGAGTTGGTGGTGGGAGGGGGGATAGCGTGCTGGGAGCTGGTGGTGGGAGGGAGGAGGGGGATAGTTGGGGAACTTCATCGCATAAAAACTGTTAATATTCATCAATACAAGGACATTGTCCCATCCCTCACCTTATTTCTGGAAAGGCGTGCATTTGCTTCAGCCACAGGCTCTGTTTCCTCATCCTCTGAGGGTGGCATGTCAACTTCAGGTGGTAGTGGAACATTTCTCTTCAGGGAGATACTGTGCAACATTGCACACACAAGCAGCAATTTGCCAACTTTCTAAGTGGCGTACATCAGTGCTCCACTGGTACCACCGAGGCAGTGAAACATGCCTCCAGAAAGCCAAAGGCACTCTCAATAGACACACAAGTCGGACTGTGAGCGTGGTTGTAGGAATGCTCTTCTGCTGTTTGTTTATCAGGCACAGGGGTCGTTAACCAGGGCAGCTGTGGGTATCCAGAGTCACCTGCATGAGTGGAGGCACAGGAATTTGTCACGGTTTAATTTGTGGGGTTGGACTTACACAATATCTGTTCAATGGACTATTTGTGCATGTAGATGGGCCTTCATTTTACCACATGTGTCTATTCCTTGTCTGCCCATGCAGTGTCACTTGTGCAATACATTGTTTGTGCTTCACATGCACCCTGTTCCCCTGCAGAATATGTTATGTAAAGTGTCTGTCGGTTACATGTGCAGCGGATATGGTGGCTGTCATGTGGCTGTGTCCTTACACCGTGCAAGTGGCATGCTGGGTTCCCCACGGACCCTCCCTTGGTATCTGGTGGCAATGGGTGGGCATTGTGGGCTGGCCACACATGGTTGCATGGCCGTGACACTGGCAGGGATGTTGTGCTGTGTGTCATTTTGGCCATTTGTCAGCATTGCTTTGGTAAGTGTGTGTTGCATTGTGGTACCTGTGGTCATGATGGTGTATTTGGTGGATCATGTATGTGTATGCAGGTAAGCCAGACATATGCATGCTCCCAGGTCTGTACTGTGACATTGGTGCGGGAGGTGGTCATGTGCAGATTTCGCATTCGCTTGCTCTGCCAGCCTTTGTGTGGTCATTCCCCATATGGGCATGTGACCCACAGCGCATGTGTGCCAGATGTTCTACTCACCCGCTATCCATGTCCGTTGTCCTCTGTGCTTATCCATGTATCCTGGCAGTGTACCCATGGCATCGTGGGTGGAACCGGGGTAGCGGGCACAGCAGTGGGTGATGATAGGGTTGGGGTCACAGGTCACCTGCACGTTCATGGAGTGGTAGTGCTTGTGGTTTCGATACACTACTTTGAGGGCCTGGGGGCCAACCAGCACAACATGGGTATAGTCCAGGGCAGCAATCACATTTGGCATTTGGGCAATGGTATAGAACTGTGCCTCCGTGGCATTGACCTGGGCTGGGGTGGTAGGCAGTGTGATGTGACGTTGCTTCAAGCATCTGGGCCAGCACTGCAAAGAATGTGGGCTGTGCATCATGGCCACAGAGTGCTGGAAGGTGCCAGTTCCAAGGAATTGTAGAACGGACACTAGTTTCAGCAGTGGGGGCACAGCTGTCCGCATGGTGATCCTGTACCCTATGTTGTCCTGTATTGTGTAGAGCAGCTCTGTTATGGTCTCCCTGTTGAGGTGGTACAGGGTGACCAACTGGCTGTCAATGAGGGTCCAAAGTGAGGGTCCAAGGTGAGGTTCTGATCAAGCCTTGCTTGCTTGCCTTCTCCTCCTCCTTCGCCCCCTCCCCCCTCCCCCGGTACTCCCTGTGCCCTGTCCTGGTTGTCCAGCCTCTCTACTTCCAAACGCAGTTTGTGGAGCTGGCTGTGCTAGCTCACAGTGACTAGTGGCAGCATGGTTTAAAAAAGTGTTTGGGGTAGCACTGTGTCATCTGTAGCCCTCTGTGGTGGATTTGGTTCGCCAGCGGCTTCATTTCAGGCACCTGTCTTCATTTACCTCCAGCTGGAGGCCATATTTTCAGCAATACTAGAACTCATTCTCTGCACTAATACCGCTGGACATGGACTTGTGATGCAGCTGTGTTTGCGCCTTGTGTGGCCAGCTGTAATAGTGCTGGCTGTAATTGTACTTGCTGTAATAGCGCCGGCTGATTTTACTGTCAGTGGTTTTTGCGCCGTCTCATGATCTGGCAAAGCAGTATGGGCGGTGCTAATTCTATTACCTCCACTTTTAAGGGTTTCTGCCAGACTTGTTAGGAGGCCCTTAGTCACTTCGAGTAGGACGGGTATGCCCAGGCATTGGGCACATGCCTGCTGGGGCTAGCAACCAAAACCACAACTCATTGATGATGTCCAATAAGGCTGACATATGACTGGGATGTGACCAAGCCTGATTTGCCTATGGTTGTTCCTCTTTCTGTAATGGCTTGGCAGGAGAAGTGCATTGCCCACAACAATCCGAGAGGTTCAGACCAACTCAAAACCTTCCAGCCATCATTTCTTCAGTTTTGCTTCAGTCATCCCTAGTGGGACAGGTATGCCCGGTCATAGGTCCCCTGCCTGCTGGTGCTGAAGACGCAAGCTACCCATCACTGATGATGCCTTATGAGGCTGAAGTATGTCTGGGGTTGCTCGTGGTTGTGTGCAGAAAGGATGTGGCCAAGTAGTTTGGAGTGGATTGCCCCTTTTGGGGTGGGACCAAGCCTGATTTTAATATGGTCATTCCCCTTTCTGAAATGGCTTAGCTGGAGAAGACATATGGTTTGCTATGTTGCTCAGTGCAATGCAAGAGGTTCAGATTAATTGAAAACCTTCCAGCCATTACCCCTTTTGTTTAGTTTTTGTCACCTGAGTGGGACAGGTATGCCAAGACCTGGGTGCCATGCTAGCTGGGCCTAAGCAGCCAAACTACACTTCACTGATGATACCTGAGATTTCTTGTGGTCTAGTGCAGAAGGGATGTAACCAAGCAGTTTGGGATGGACTGCTGCTACTAGGGTTGGACCCTGCCTGATTTACATATCGTTTTTCTCATTTCTGTAATAGCTTCACTAGTGAAGGAAGATGGTTTTGTGGGGTGAAATAGCCCTAAAATGTCATAACTGAAGACTGGAGTCAGTAGGGGGCATGTCCCTCAGTAAAAGGCCTGTTTTGAGTTAACTTGGAAATCAGGCCCCGCAATGTCAAAACGAAAAGGAGCAAATGTAGGCGTCAAAGCTTGGAGATGGCTGAAAATGTTCCTTCTCCTCACATGAGGGAAAGACATAAGAAAACTTTTGCAAAAGTTGTGGGACAGCTGAGACCATATTAACAGAAATGGCAGTGTCCAGCATGTAAATAAAAGTGTCACGATTGTGCAATCCTGCGCAACAGAAAGGAGATTTCACTGTGACAGACATAATTACACATAAAAATCAGTTGTTCCCTTTCAATTAAAGATCTGTGTCTTAAGAATATGTGTGCAAACATTTTATAAACGAACTGTGAGTTCTGTCCATAAGGAGCCCATCACAGAAGAATCTTTTAAGTTACAAGTAAAAAAAAAAGGAAATGTGAAACTGCAACAGAAGGAAAGGTTGCATGGCTGGAATCAACAAAGGACATTTCAAATTGGGCCTTCAAAATCAAGACTTTAAGTATTCATTTGTACAGCTTAAGTCTTTAAAAATATATTATGTTACCCTTCTCTAATCACTGTTTGCAGGTAACCACTGTGCAATGGTTTACATGTTCAGATTGTATGCATTTGCTAAGGTTGGATTAAATGTCAAATGCTGTTCAGCAGTGGGGGGAAAGACCAAGTTTTAGTTTAATTTCCGCCAAGTGTGAAACTAGCTGTTCCAAGCTCTGTTTTAAGGGGGACGAGAGGAGGGATGCTACTGCTCTCCAGGTTTATGACTAAAGACCACTTAGGCCACCATAAAAACTTACCTTAGCTGGCAACTGGCCTTTGAAGCTCTTGGACTTTGGGCTAAACTAAAAAAAAAGTCCTCTTGACGTCAGAGCTAAAAACCAGATCTCCTCAATGTGGTGGGGGCCAGGTTTAAGGAGGGAGCTAATTTCCCATTGCCTAAATTGGGAAACATACATTTCATTGTGTAATATCCTTGATATTCATCCCAAAATATTCATGTTAGCATTTCTGAAAAGCTGTCAGAAAGCCTCTTCTGGCAAACCAAAAATGATTTTGGTGACACCAACATACCAAAAATTATAGGGAAAGAATTGATTTTGACCATAAAGGTTTGAGGAAATGTGTAATACACTATTCATATTCTGCCCACAGAATGTTCAGTAATATAGTTCTGGCGTAAACGAGAAAATACTGTACTTCGCACCAATAAGTCGCACAGTCACCAAACAAGGCTTGTGCGATTCCCTGAAAGATATAGTATTAAATAAGGCTGGCATATGTGGCTTAATATGATGAGAAAGGGCATTTGTCATAATGTGAGAGTTCCATGTGCAAAATCCAGATCCAACCCCCTGTCCCAGTTAGATGATGGATGGGGTATCTTCCCTTAGCTTCCCAGAAAATTACAATTTTCTCTGGACCTATCGGCCCACAGATGGGAGGGAACCCTTGACCACTGCCCTATCAATAGTGCAATAAAGAATACACATCTGTGATGTAATTTGCCTTATAAATATGTCACTCTGCATTAAATGAGGACTCGCTCCCTACAAAAGGTTCAGGTGTGCAGCTGCCAAAATCCAGAACCATCCTTGCAAAATTGGGCCTAATCTTGGAGTGAAGCCTGGAGCTGGTGTGGGATCTTTTTGGAGGACAGCGAGAGGCCTTAACTGACCCCTTGATTGTCCCTGCAGTGAAGTCCTGGTACCCCCTTGACGTTCATAAAGCCCTTTGCTTGTAAATAGAGACCTCCCCAGCAATAGATTAAATAAGCTCCATATTCTTTAGCATTGGCATAGAGAATCCCCCATGGAAACATCCCCTACCTTATTTGTGTAATTTAGTCATTTTCCTATTTAAAATCCTTTACTTGTCTGTGCATTGTAGTAACTCTCCCAGTGACAAATCTGGTGTTTGCCCGTGCATTTAAGTCAGTTTTCCATTGAACCAAATCATCTCTTATTTGCCTGTTGATTGTAGTCCTTTTGCATTTGAAAGTTAATTGTGTGCCTGTATATTTAATTCATTTTCCTGTTGAAGAATCCTGTGTGGTCCGTGCATTTCAGTCACTTTCCCAGGAAAGAATCCTCTGTTGCTTGTGTAGATACCTAGTATATTTTGCTCATTAAATCAATGAATTCTCACATTTATTTCATGGGATAGGGACAGCTGGAATTCAAAACTAGTATCATTATAAAGTGCTTTCCCAAAGAATTTAATTCATTCTGAGCTACAAACAAATTTGTCTTTGTGTTTAAATTGTGTGTTACCAAGCAAATTTTGTTTTGCTTCTGTCATTTTCAACCCAAACCGATTGTATTATTGTGAGTAATCCCTTTGTCCAGAGTCTACTTGTTATGTCGTTGTAACTGAAAACTTTTTTTTTCCGGTGTGAGTTCTCCATTGTTTAAAGCATGCCTATCATTTGGAGCCTCAGCAAAAACGAGGCGATTTACATTTTTGTTTTCCTAAAAATTTCACTTACCCTTTTAAACATCATATTTCCTAGTCTATCCCTCTTCCCCAAATATATTCTGATAACAGATTTCGAAGTGCCTTCCCTTTCCATTGCCTAAAATTTTGAGTGTCATTTGATTTTCCTAGAATTTTTGCTTAACCTGTTTAACACAAATTTTCCTAACCTATCCCTCTTCCCCTACTATATTTTGATAACGGATTCACACATTCCCTTTTATTTTTTCCATGTGTTGCATGTACTACAATCGAGTTTTCTAAATTGTGCTAACTAGTCTGTTCTGAATCCCTATTAGTTTCTAGTCTAAGCTGCCTAAAGAACCTGTGTGTGCTATCCCATTGCAGTTGCCCTAATAAAGTGAAAACCCATTTTACCTGGTGCAGAAAACGAATTGACCCATTCACTGCTGTGTTACCACACCTCCGTGGCCATTGTAACTGTTCATTCAATGTTTCCAATAAATTACACATTAATAAATATTCATTGATAAAACACAGGTCTGGTTCCTGGTCTACTGTGACTCGGGGTGCGTGTGGAAGTTCGGTGCGAGACGGGTTGGTGGCTTCCTTAAACAAAGAATCTGGTTGTAAAAATAAAAAGCGATTTTATTGTGTGCCACATTCATTCCGGAACAAAGAGATCCCTAACTTGCTTGTGCTGCATAATAATATATTGTGAAAGTTTGGAGGTCTGCACAGAGCAATTGAATAGTTCTGGAGTAATTCAAAACATTCCAGCCATCACCTCTTTTGTTTTTGTCCCTCTGAGTCGGACAGGTATGCTAAGACTTGGGTCACAGTCCTTCTGGACCTCAAGACCCAAGATACACATCACGGATGATGCCCAATGAGGCAGAATGATGTTTGGGGTCTTGTGATTTCATACAGAAGGGAAGTGACCAAGTGTTTCAGGCTGGACTGGCCCTTTTGGGATGGGCATACGCCTCATTTGCATATGCTCTTTATTCTTTCTGTAATATCTTGGCATGTGAAGGATGGTTTGCCCAGAGTAATGTCAGAGGTCCATATTGTCACTCTTTCGTTTTGCTTTAGTCACCCCGAGTGAGAAGGGAATGCCCAGACATTGGTCCTGTACCTGCCTGACCTAGAGACCCAAGCTACACTCCAGTCATGATGTCCAAGGAGGCTGAAACATGTCTTGGGTTGTTTGTGGTCTGATTTAGAAGGGATGTGACCAAAGCAAATGGTCTATCCACTTGTTGTAATGGCTTAATAGGCAAATCGGAATTGTTTGGAGCATTGCCCAGAGAATTTCAAGAGTATCAGATGTATTCTAAACATTACAGCCATCACCTCTTTTGTTTTAGTTTAGTCATCCTGAGTTGAACGGATATGCCCAGATTTGGGTCCTGTACATGCCAGGCATAGAGACTTGCGTTACATCTCACTAAAAATGCCTAATGATGCAGAAGCATGCCTGTGGTTGCTTCTGGTCTTCTGCAGCAGGGATGTGGCCAAGCAGGTTGAGCTGGCATGCTCCTTTTGAGGTAAAACCAAGCCTGATTCGACTATGGTCATTCACCTTTCTTTAATGGCTTTGCATGCAATGAATGATGGTTTGAAGATTTGCCCAGAGCAATGGCAGAGGTCCAGATTAACTTAAAACCTTTTAGCCATCTCCCCTTTTGTTTTGCTTAAATTGCTTGCAGCGGGACAGGTATGCCCACTCATTGGCTCTTCGCCTGCTGGACTGAGAGACCCAAGTTACACCTCATTGATTATGTCTAATGATTAGTTTTGCTTTAGTCACTCCTAGTGTCACAGGTGTGTCCAGTCATGGTCTCTTCACTTTCTGTAATGGCTTGATAGGTGAAGAATGGTTTGGAGCGTTGCCAAGAGCAATGCGAGAGGTTCAGATTAATTCAACACCTTCCAGTCATCACCACCTTTGTTCTGCTTTAGCCAACCCGTGTATGACCCGTATGCAGGATGTGGGTCACATGCTTCCTTGGCCTACTGACCCAAAATACACCTAACTGATGACACCCAATGATGCAGAGGCATGTCTAGGGTTTTGTTTGGTCTTGTGCCAAAGCGATGCGATAAAGCTTTTTGGAATGGACTGCCCCATTTGTGGTGGTGACCAAGCCTGCATTGCAAATGTTCTTTCCCTTTTCTGTATTGGTTTAACAGGCCATGGGCAATGTTTTGGAGGGTTGCCCAGAGCAATGCCAGAGGTTCAGGTTAATTCAAAACCTTCCAGCCATCATCTCTTTAGTAGTGGTCCAAGTGAGCGGGAACAGTGTGGAGCCATGTTCCATTACTTTTATTTGTTACTGTTAACAGCTCACTCCACTACATTTTGCAACCGTTTTCACCATTCCGAACTTTTCTTTGCGAAGTTAAAGCACACTTCTCCATTTTACCACCAGATATCAGTTACAGGTAAACTTAAATCAATTTCAACTCAATTGGCTGTCAACCAGCATGACTGCAACCCTTGAAAAAGGTGTTGCACTTTGCTCCCTTCCTACTCTGTACCCTGCCGGAGTCACAGTTCCACTACTTTTTTGGTACACTTCTATCACTACCCTTTAGTTTTGCTTTAGTCACTTCTAGCAGGGTAGGTCTGCCCATGCGTGAGTCCTGTACCCGCAGGGCCTAGATACCCAAGATACGCCTCACTGATCACACACAGTCGGATCAAAAAATGTCTGGGGTTGCATGTGGTCTCCTGAAGAAGTGATATGACCAAGCATTTTGGTCTGGGATGGTCCTTTTGTGGTAACACCAAGACTGATGGGCATCTTGTCTATCCACTGTCGGCAATGGCTTGTCAGGCAAAGAACAATGGTTGGAAGGGTTGCCCATAGCAATCCAAGAGGTTCAGCCAAACTCAAAACCTTCTAGCCATTGACTCTTTTGTTTTGCTTTAGTTGCTACTAGTGGGATGAGGTTGCCCAACATGCGTTCCGTGCCTGCTGGAACTAAAGACCCAAACTACAGCTCATTGATGATGCCAAATGAGGCTGAACATGGATGGGGTTGATTGTGGTCGCCTTAGGAAGGGATGTGACCAAACAGTTTGAGCTGGACTGCCCTTTTCGGGGTGGGATCCAGACTGATTTGCATATGGTCTTTCCCTTTATGTAATGTCTTGGCAGGCTTGAAGCATGGTTGGGGGGGTTGCCCAGAGCATGCCAGAGGTTCATACTAATTCAAAACCTTCCAGCCACTACCTCCGATTTAAAACCATATTTGTAGTTTGTACAATATGGCCAAATATATACACCATAAAAAGATAAGGAAAATGTTGCAAAAACAACACTTCTGTGGTCAAAACAAACCACACGTTGTTTGCACTGCATTCCAAAGTAAAGTTGCAAAAGGATACGTTGCCAACAATATTTCTACCAAATACAATGGTGAAAATGCGTTGAAGTGCTTGAGTTGCATACTGGTCTCAAACACCTGCTTCATCATTTTACCAAAGTGTGTGCTCCTGGGAAAAACATTTTATCTCACTATGCATTACCTGTCAAGTACTTCCAAGTGATTCCGCTCTCAATGACTACTACTCCAAAGAAGCCTTATTCATGATGCTATGGCAATAAGCCCTGAGACTGTGGGCCTTACCACATAAGGTAATGCCCCTGGGGCCCAGAGTTATATAGTTAACGAATGCCCCGCAGTTGAGGGGCTTATTGCCATTAGTACCCCGGCCCATTAGACCGGGATACTCATATTTCTTTTCAGCCACGAGACGCATTGCGGCCGGGGAAAAAAAAAAGTTGCACAAATGCCCCCCTCGGACAGAAAATATAACCCATTTTTCTCTTTCCGTGCCAGCCATAGTAAACAGAAAATCACTGCCATTTTGGAAAAAAATGTAAACCAAACAATGGCCGCCATGGAAGAGGGAGAAGGGACTACACGTAGTCCCTTCTCCCTTTCCATGGTGGCCACAAAATAAATAAATAAACAAGTAGCGCGGGGGTCACGCAAAAGCCCAAAAGGGCTTACCATCAGGTAAGGCTCGCAAACGAACCAATCGGTTTTTTGGTGAACTACAAGAAAGCCGGAGCCAGGTACTAATGCCCTATATACAATAACAGTAATAACAGTGAATATTCCTATATTGAAAATCACAAAATGTATTTGTGGCTTGTATAATTTCTGGAATATACCTTTAATGTAACTTCCCATGATTCCTTCGAGTATCAAAGACATATTCTGTAATGCCATTTTTCTGTAATGTCACTACATATGCAAATTACGGACACCCCGCAAATATTTTGCCCCTGAGTACCCTGCAGATCCTACGGCCATCCCTGTCAAAGACAACGCCAGGGTCACCTGCTTAACATGTATGCCTGCATTTTTGTCACAGCAATTAAAGCAGCTATACATCTTTTGCTGTCACTCAGGAAGCAGCTGGTTAAAAAGTAATTCTTGCCTTTATACCATTCTTCTCGTGCGCCATCTAACAATCGGAAACGCTTGGCTACAAACATCAGTGCCCTGCAGAGCAATTCACTGAATCTCCATTGTTGCACAGGGAAAGAAAGAACAGCTCCAGGGAATCCATGCAAAAACCCAAACAAGGCACAAAGCGTGGAACGATTGATATTTTCGCACCTTAAATCCCCACAATATCCAATAACAATCCATGCTTGAGAAAGGCTTTGATTCTAAAAAAAAAAAAAGAGCGATCCTTGGCAATTTGCTTTGGCCATTGGTATATTTCTGAAACCGGACGGGGTTGTTGGTACCCCACTGAAGGATCATTTAAATGCAGCACCCAAATTCTCTCACCTCTGGGTCTATTTCAATATGGCTACCGCTGCTCTGGTGCTTTGCCGCGGCATGGGTTCACGGACCCCGACCTTGGCATTCTCCTTTTCTCTTTGAGGTTATTGTCTTTTTTTCCTTTCCACTGCAAGGTGGGCAGAATCGCAGACCACTGCTGAACCAACATTAACAGGATGTTGACGGCATAAATGCATTTGCTTAAATGGGCCACCCCCCATAGCGCTGCCCTTTAGACCCAATGCCTGTCTAGTGAAATGGGCTATTGATTTCCAAACTATAGGCAAGGAAATAAAGGACAGCGGGTTGCTTTTCCTTTCACGCTTCTTTGGAGCTCTGAAGCCTGATGTTATCCTGTTAGGGGATACTGCTTTTTGATGGCGCACTCTAAAATGCAATACGTCCCATCGGCATTGGTCTCTTTCATTGTCTGTACATTTGCACGCCCGCCCGGCGATGGCCAGGCCAAATTTGAGAGTGGGGCTATAAGTGAGGCGGGAAAGAAGGAGGAAGAATTAGGAACACAAGAGGAGACGAGGGCGGCGGCAGAAGTGGCATTGATCCGGGCATGGAATACATTAGCTGCGCAGGCGTGAGACCCGAAGCAGGGGAGGAAATCAAGGATAAGGAAGTTATTTCATCGGCGAACAAAGCTTCTAAAATCAATGCTAACAATTGTCTTCCACTTTCAAGCTCGAAGCAACCCTTCAGCAACTTAGGCAGCATATTATTTCTCCAGAAAACGATTGGATTGTAGGTTCTCTCACAAATTCCTTTATCAATTGCAGAATAAATAAACAACTAGTAACAGAAAACTAGAGACCGAACACAACAACATTTGTGAAAATGAAAGCCTCTGGTAAGATATGTAAAGGATAATTAAATATGCAAACCTGCTTCATTAGCTGCAACTGCGCATGAAAGGGCCTTATTTTATGGAGCAGTGCTAGGGTGGTGCATAACCTCCTTTTCCCTCATCACAGGCACCACAAATCTCGCCGCTCCCTGATCTGTTGTCATGTCAGAGTGAACATCCTGCATACAGCAGGGTAGGCGTAAGGACTTTGGGGTCCATGGCAGTGAGTTACTGTGGGTCCCTAATGTTCATGTGTTGACAAAACAGGAGGTGATGTCATAGGAAATGGCAGCACAGACATTTCTCCCCAATTGAATAATGGAAACAACTCCAACAAATTACATCTGGAAAATTGGTACAATGGCTTAAAAAGAGCTTTGAGTAGATTTCCTTGTAAACATGTGCTCCCACAATTTATAACGGGTGGATAATTAGAACAAGCCCAAAATAAGTTGCTCCTAGCAGGTATTATTTAAGGGCAATTTGGCTTGTTCACTGGATTGGGCTGATGCCTCAGATTAGCCAACGCTGCCTGGAAGAAAGTTTATGTTATGTTATGTTATTTGGCATTTATATTGTGCTCTATATATCATTGGTATGACCTCAAAGCGCTGGTAGGTTGAATGCCCTCGGGGACTTTAGTCCAGGTCAGTTGAGAGATCAGGGTGTCATAGGGTGCTTGGGTGCACCAGTTATGTGTGAAGCTGATGCAATTGTCTGATGGGAGCAGCATCCTAGCATTGGGTGTGGTGAAATTGCTAACAGTTGAATGTGTGCAGTCTGGCGGGTGGACACCAAAACTGCGTTCTGGCTGCGTTAGGCCTTTCTAGGACGATTATGTGTGCAGCTAGATCAGTTTGTCATGGGATGGAGCTGAGTTTTATTAGAATGATGAGGTGTTCATGGGGCAGTGTTCGTATGGAAGCAGCTATGCCGAAACTGATCGAGGGGTGTAGCTGCACTCTAATTGTGTGTTGGTGTAGAGAGTAAGCATAGTGATATAAAGGTGAGGGATTGGGTAGACTTATGATCTAAGGAGTTCGCTGTTCCGGATTTCAGGCGTGCATTGCTTAATAGTGATTTAATAAGTGTATTCAGTGGCGTCATTGCTCGGGATCTCACTGAGCATTTGTCATTGGGTTGTAAGGGCTAAGTCGCCTCAGATGGTCAGGGTCGGGTTTATGGAAAGAGCAACTTTTTTAGAGCTTTGCGGAGGGTCATATAGTCTTCGGTGTGTCGAATATGTGGGGGGAGTGAGTTCCACAGAGTTGGTGCCAAGGAGGATCCTCCGATCCTGAAAGAGTTAGAGGTAGGAATCACTAGAAGGAGGGCAGTGCTTGATCTTAGGTTGTGAGATGGGAGGTAGGGTTTTATCTTTTCTTGTAGGTACATTGGGCTGGTCTTATGCACTGCTCAGTGAGTGATGCATAGGGTCTTAAAGGTGACCCTTCGTCCGACTGGGAGCCAGTGCAGGGTTTGGAGAGCTGGTGAGATGTGGTCTCTTTAACCAAGGGCGAGGAGCAGTTTTTCGGCAGCGTTTTGGGCTCTTTGGAGTTTGTTGAGTTAGTATGCAGGAGCTCTTAGGTATAGGGAGTTGGCATAGTCCAGTCTCGACATCACAATAGACATAACTGAGGCAAGTCTATTCGGGTAGGAGAGGTAGGGAAAAGTGAGTCTGAGAAGTTTGAGGTGGTAGTGACAGCATTTTGGCATGTTGTTGATCTGACAGGCAGCCTAGGGTTTTCTCTATATCGGAGGGTGGGGGCCGTGGGCCTAGGGACGGGGGCCATGGGAGCAGATGTGGCAGAAGGGCAGTATTGCTGCACACCATGATTTCAGTTTTATCAGGGTTCAAAAGGAGGAGGTTTGTTGTCATCCAACAGTGAATATTGCGGAGACAAGCTTCAAGGTCGGGACTTGGGAATTCTTAGGATAATTTGGGTATTGTCAGCGTAGTTGTAACAGGAGATGTTGTGCATGCGGATGATTCCTGGGAAAGTGGTCATATAGAGGTTGAACAGGAGAGCAGATAGGCATGTGCCTTGGGGTACTCCAGTGTTCACTGAGTGAGCAGTTGAGACAAAAGGGGAGAGAAGGGTTTTTTGTTTCCTGTTGGTGAGGATGGAGGCAATCCATTTGAGAGCAGTGCCACGGATTCTTAGGGAGCGAAGGCAGTCAAGGAGGATTGAGTGGTTAACCCTGTCAAAGACTGCAGAGAGATTGAGGAGAATCAGTGCTGCACATACTTCAGAGTCTGCAGTGATCTTGAGATAATCCCAGATCGAGATGAGTGTGGTTTCTGTATCATGTCGTGGTCTGAAGCCTGATTGTGCAGGTCGAGGAGACAGTTGGAATCTACAAAGGAGTTGAGCTGAGAGTATGTTCTCCGGTCAATGAGATTCGCAAGAAATATGGTGTTGGAGATTGGTCTGTATTTCTTGGGGTCAAGGGAGTCAAGGGATGCCTTTTTTTAGAAGTGGTTTGACATGAGCTATTTTGAAGGCATCAGGGAAGATGTCAGCGGTGAGGGAGTCATTTAGTATGGCTCTTGCATGTTCTCCTGCACAGGTAGACAAGAATATTTCCTGCAGGACAGAGGCAGGGCAGGGGTCGAGGGGCGACCCGGTGGGTTTGCTGGCTGATATTAGGTCAAGCAACACATCCCTTGAGATGGGTTTGAAGGAGTCGAACGTAGGGAAATTGGGCATCTGGCCTGTGGGATCAGGAGGGGTCGGTGATGGGAAGGGGTAGAGGAAGGGCAGTTTGGTGTTAAGGGTTGCCGTTCTGTCAAGTGCAGGTTTGTAGAAATGTAGGGAGAGGGAGTCGCAGAGAGATTGTGTGGGGGTGGATTGGGTAGTGGTGCATGTGGGTTTCACAAATTCTGATATGATCATGTGGAGTTCTTTGCTGCAGTTGCCACAGTTGAGAATTTGTTTTTTGTGATAGGCTTTTGTGGCTTTTCGGATTTCAGATTTGTAGTTACAATGGAGCAGGGCGAACATGGATCTGCTGAGATCGGTTTTAGATTCTCGCCATTTGTGTTCAAGAGAGTTCTTTGGTTTTTTGGCATTCCTCAAGTGGGGCGTGAACCATTTGGGGAACGGTCCTTTGCTTGAGGATGAGGGGCGCAAGGGTGTGAGGGGAATTAGTGATTCTTTAAGCCAGGAGTAGAAGGAATCGATGGCTAAGAGTCTGTCGGGGGGGGGGCAGCATTGCAGGGGGGCGAAGAAGCAGGACTGCGGCTAGGTCAGGAAGGATCTTGACTTTGTTCCAGCATTTGAGATCAGGGGTGGGGGCCGTGGAAGCCGTAGGAGGGTGGGCAGGTGTGTGGATAGAGAAAGGGATGGCATAGTGATCGGTCCAGATGAGTGGTTTCGGACAGGATATATAAAGCAGGGCATCGGAGCTGAAAATTGTATCAAGGGTGTGCCCACCTGAGTGGATTGGACCAGTGATATGATGAGAGAGGTTAAACACGTCAAGACTGTCCACCAGCGGTTGAGTCATGGGGTTGTTGGCGATATCGAAACAGATATTGAATTCTCCAAGGAGTTTGAGAGAAGGATGATTTACATCAGCAAAGCAAAAGCAAAGGATGTACATCTCCTAAATGTGCATGCTTTAGCTTTATTATTGGGTCACTCTTGAAGTGCAACACTATGCCCCATGGCTCCCACCCCCAACCAAACACTATGCCCCATGGCTCCCACCCCCAACCAAACACTATGCCCCATGCCCCCTCACCACCCCCAATCAAACACTATGCCCCGTGGCTCCCTCAACCCCCAACCAAACACTATGCCCCATATCCCCTTCACCCCAACCAAACACTATGCCCCATGGTTCCCACCCCCAACCATACACTATGCCCCATGGCCCCCTCACCCCCAACCAAACACTATGCCCCATGGCTCCCTCAACCCCCAAACAAACACTATGCCCCATGGCCCCCTCACCCCCAACCAAACACTATGCCCCATGGCCCCTACCCCTCAAGCAAACACTATGCCCAATGTCTGTCACCCCAACCAAACACTATGCCCCATGGCTCCCACCCCCAACCAAACACTATGCCCCATGGCCCCCTCACCCCCAACCAAACACTATGCCCCATGGCTCCCTCAACCCCCAACCAAACACTATGCCCCATGGCCCCCTCACCCCCAACCAAACACCATGCCCCATGGCTCCCTCAACCCCCAACCAAACACTATTCCCCATGGCCCCCACCCCCCAACCAAACACTATGCCCCATGGCTCCCTCAACCCCCAACCAAACACTATGCCCCATGGCCCCCTCACCCCCAACCAAACACCATGCCCCATGGCTCCCTCAACCCCCAACCAAACACTATTCCCCATGGCCCCCACCCCTCAAGCAAACACTATGCCCCATGGACCCCTCACCCCCAACCAAACACTATGCCCCATGGCTCCCTCAACCCCCAACCAAACACTATGCCCCATGACCCCCTCAACCCCCAACCAAACACTATGCCCCATGGCCCCCTCACCCCCAACCAAACTCTATGCCCCATGGCCCCCTCAACCCCCAACCAAACACTATACCCCATGGCTCCCTCACCCCCAACCAACCACTATGCCCCATGGCTCCCTCAACCCCCAACCAAACACTATGCCCCATGGCCCCCTCACCCCCAACCAAACACTATGCCCCATGGCTCCCACCCCTAACGTTTGCTTTGTATGAAGAGATGCGCCCATCCCCCATCAGGGGCGCCCATCCCCAATCAGGCACGAACTCAAACCCCCCACCCCCCCCAACTCAGCACACATACTCAAACATGCACCCATACAGACCCGAACCCCCCACCCCCCAACTCCGAACCCCCCACCCCCAACTCAGCACACACATTCAAACATGCACCCATACAGACCCAAACCCCCCAACTCAGCACACAAACTCTCAAGCATGCACCCATACAGACCCTAACCCCCACCCCCCAAATCAGCACACTCTCAAACATGCACCCATACAGACCCGAACCCCCCACCCCCAACTCAGCACACACACTCAAACATGCACCCATACAGACCCGAACCCCCCACCCCCTATTCAGCACACAAACTCTCAAGCATGCACCCATACAGACCCGAACCCCCCACCCCCCAAATCAGCACACTCTCAAACATGCACCCATACAGACCCGAACCCCCACCCCCAACTCAGCACACACTCTCAAACATGCACCCATACAGACACGAACCCTCCACCCCCCAAATCAGCACACTCTCAAACATGCACCCATACAGACCCAAACCCCCACCCGCCAAATCAGCACACTCTCAAACAAGCACCCATACAGACCCAAACCCCCCACCCCCCAACTCAGCACACAAACTCTCAAGCATGCACCCATACAGACCCAAACCCCCACCCCCCAACTCAGCACACACACTCTCAAGCATGCACCCATACAGACCTGAACCCCCCACTCCCCAAATCAGCACACTCTCAAATAAGCACCCATACAGACCCGAATCCCTCACCCCCCAACTCAGCACACAAACTCTCAAGCATGCACCAATACAGACCCAAACCCCCACCCCCCAACTCAGCACACACACTCTCAAGCATGCACCCATACAGACCCGAACCCCCCACCCCCCAAATCAGCACACTCTCAAATAAGCACCCATACAGACCCGAACCCCCCACCCCCCAACTCAGCACACAACACAAACTCTCAAGCATGCATCCATACAGACCCAAAACCCCACCCCCCAACTCAGCACACACACTCTCAAGCATGCACCCATACAGACCAGAACCCCCACCCCCCAAATCAGCATACAAACTAGCAAGCATGCACACATACAGACCCTGCATCTCAACATACACCACACTTACACTCCAAAACAAACATTCATGCACATCCGACACCCCCCCGCCCCCGCATCTCAACATACACAACACAAACATTCAAAAACAAACATTCATGCACAACCGACACCCCCCACCCCCGCATCTCAACATACACAACACAAACATTCAAAAACAAACATTCATGCACATCCGACACCCCCCCGCCCCCGCTTCTCAACATACACAAAACAAACATTCAAAAACAAACATGCATGCACACCCGACACTCCCCCAACCCCCCATCTCAACATACACAACACAAACATACAGCAAAACAGACCCGACAAACAAACACAAACAGACCACTTACCAGAGACGTGCTGGAAGGCAGGTAAGCTGGAACACTGGCGAGGTAACCGGAATCGTACTACGGCTGGCGTGGTCCAAGACTGAAATACCTTCCGGCATCAAGCCTTATGGAACACGCCAGCCGTAGTGCTGGCACTCCATTGGTGCAGCACACATGGACTATGTGGCTCGTAGGAGCGACGTGGTGCGTGTGTGCTGAGCCAATGAGGCCCAGTGTTTTGTCCGGCCGGAAGACAACAAAGACTTTCCTAATGGAGGGCAGCCGATGCTGCTTGCGGGCCGCCCTCCATTAGGAAAAGTCTTTGTGCCTTGTGGGCCGGACAAAATGGCATATCGGGCCACAACTGGCCCGCGGGCCGTATGTTGTGCACCCATGATTTACATGAATGGTAGCTGTTGAGTCACAGAAGTGGTTGTGAAATGTCTGTCGTACCCAGGGGGTCTGTAGATGAGTAGGAAGCTGTGGGTGAAATTCTGTGGTAGCAAGAGTTTTACTAGAAGGGATTCACAAGAGGCAATTCATGTCTGGGATTCGACGAGTGAGACAGAGAAATGAGGATTGAAGAGGACTGACACTCTGCCACCTCTGAAGGGTCTATTGTGGGCAATGAGCATGTAGCCAGGGGGAAGGCTTTGTGTTCTACTGCGGCAAAGTCTTTAGAGAACCAGGTTTAAGTGATAAAAATGAGGTTGGGCATGTCAGATGATAGGAGGTCAAAGGTGCTGTGTCTGTTTCTTGCTATGGAGCGAATTAACAAGGGGGGTCCTGGGAGTCCCTCTGCCAGACATTAATCCTGGTTACGAGAGACTTACCCAGAGTCTTTATCTCACTATCTTTCACAGAGAAGAAATATCCCAAACATATCAGTCTTTGTCCTGCCCTGGGGCAGTCCAGCACCGAAATGCTAGGCAATTCTCCTCTGAACAAGAGTACCAACAGAAACCCCAGACACGTGTTTCGGTCTGGTTGGACCTCATCAGTAGGGTGGATCTGTGCCTCTCTAAGAATAGTGAGCAAGGGGCCCACGTCTGGATTCCCCTAGTAACTTAGGGTGAGACCCAAAGTTACTTAAATATGCAAATTAACAAGGGGGGTCCTGGGAGTCCCTCTGCCAGACATTAGTCCTGGTTATGAGAGACTTACCCAGCGGGCATTAAAAAGGATGCATGTAACTTTGTGAGAGGAGGTGGTTTCGTGATGCTTATTGTAGTGGGAGCTTGGTGGACATGGGTGCCCGTTGGGGAGGTGGTTGTGGTAGGAACATTCAAGGTTGTTTTGACTGGTTGACATGGGGTACGGGAGGGGCTGGATGCCTGTGGACTTTGAGAGGGGTGAGAGAGTTACATCGATGGGGGGAGGGAAGAGTAGGCAGGCAGAGGTAGCTATGTGAGAAACAAGGTGTGGGAGAGTGATGAATGGATCATTTGGGGGGTGGCAGTTTTAGGTGGGCTGAGTTTGGAGTGAGTCTGGAGGCTGGTGTGGGATTAGGTGTACAGGGTGAGAAGTCAGGAGAAAGGGGGTGGAAATTGGGAGAGGGAGGGGCTAGGGGAGGGAGAGGCTGGGAGGTTGGGCTGAAGGAGAAGTGGTGAGGAGTGGAGGGTCTGCATTTTGCGGGTTTTGGTGCCATAGAGGTGTGAGAAAATGTGGGGGGGTCAGACGGGGAGGGAGATGAGGCTACTGTTCTAGCAAGGTCGACACAAGCTACTTTCAGAGAAGGGAAGGGCTATGAAGGGGGTGTTTGTTGGCAGGGGTTGAGTAGGGGTTAAGGGGGAGGAAGAGGGTGGCATGGGAGGTTGGTCGAGAGAGTGGTGAGTTCCCCAGTGGGTTAAGGGGGAGGGAGAAGACAGCATGGGTGGTCGGATGAGAGGGAGGGGAGCTCCAAAGAGGGCACAAGTATGTTGTGGGAGTGGAGGTGGAATTGTCCTGTTTGGAGCGCTAGAGGTTCCCTCGGCTTGGGAGTTTGACCATGGGTGTGGTGTATGGGCAGGGGGTATAAGGGTGTTCTCAATAGATGTCAGAGGGAGGGTGGAAGTCAATGTGTTAGGGTAGGAAGGGGAATGGAGGATGAGCGCTTGAGTAGGCAGGTGTTTGACGTGCCAGAGTGCTCCTCTGATCTCAGAGTTGGACGAGGGATGAGGGTAGGAAAGTGGGTGGGTGGCATCAGGGTGTGTTGAAGTATGGGGCAGGGGTCATGGTTTGCGATCAGGTGAGGGATAAAGGGGTGTCGTGGAGTTGGGTGCTAGAGCATGGGCCGCGCAACATGAGGGGTGAGGTATGGAGGGTATGGTGCAAGGAGACTAGGGATCAGGACGGGTCGGCAAGTGGGTATACGATTAGCTGGGATCTCCATCCCAGGGGGAGGTCAAGTGCAGCACTTAGAGATTGATGTACTAGTAACAGTAGATGTAGTGGCCCTAGATGCACAACCTGTGTCTAGATTGTGGGTTCCAGGGCAGAGGGAGAGGGCCAAAGAGGGTAACATTAGGATGAAAGTCTAAATGCAGTAGCGGCGCCTAAAACATAGGCAGGTAAATCACATTACTGTCTCAGACTGCACTCTTCAGTTGTGAATCGAAAAAAGCAAGAGCAATTCTATGCAGTGCAGGCAAGTAAATCACAGTACCATTTCAGGGGATACCTACAAGATGTGAATTAATGTAGCTTTCTAGATGGGAATCAATCTAACAAGAGCAATTCCTAAGAGTGTGGGACAGGCAAATAAGTCACAGTACCATCACACCCTCCAGAATTGAATCCATGAAACAAGACAAATTCTAAGTGAGCGTCATGGGCAGGTAAGTCACAGCACTACCACAGTGGGCATCCCCCACATGTGAATCCATTTAACTAGAACAATTTTCAGGTGTGCGTTACAGGCAGGCAAATCACAGCACTATCTCGGTGGGCACCTTCTAGAAGTGAATCGGACCAGCAAGAGCAATTCCAGGCATGTGGTGGAGGCAAGTAAATCACAGTACCAACTCAGTGGTCCCAGCCAAGTAAATCACAATACTATCTCAGTGTGCACCTTCTAGGTGAGAATTAGTGTCACCTTCTAGGTGTGAGACAGTCTTATAAGAACAATTTCTACGTCACAGTGGGCACTTTCTAGATGTGAATCAATGTAACAGGAATGAATTCTCAGTAAGCGGCAGAGGCAACTAAATTACAAAAATATTACAGTGTGCACATTCTAGATGTGCATCAATGCAGCAAGAACAGTTTCTAAGTGTGACCGGCAAAGGTAAGTAAATCAGTAACTCGCAGTACCAAAATATCTCAGTGGGCACCTTCTAGATGCGAATCAAGCTAACAAGAACAATTTCTAAGTGTGAGGAACAGGTAAATACATTGCAGTACTGACTCAGTGGGCACTTTTTGGATGCAAATTGGTGCAGCAAGAATAGTTTCTACGTGTGCGCAGGCAAATATATTACATTATTACTACAGCGGGTGTGTTTTAGTTCTGAATCAATGCAAAAAGTGTGCTGCACAAATGAATCACAGTATTATCTCAGTGAGCACTTTCTAGATGCGAATCAAGCAACAAGAACAATTTCTAGGTGTGCGGCATGGGTAAAAAATCACAGTACTATCTCAGTGGGGACTTTCTTGGTCAGAATCAATTTCTAGATGTGACTTGATGTAACAGGACCAAATTGTAAGTGAGCAGCAGAAGCAACTAAATCACAGAATATTTCAGTGTCATTACGAACTGTTGCAAAGGTGGTGTAGGGAGCTGACTTTGTAACAACAAATTACTTGAATCTCTGACATTCCTTTGGGAACATTCATTGGGAAAGAGTTAAGGGGCCTTGCACATGACACATCCTGTGTGGTCTGCACAGAACAAATTGGGACTGTTAGAGATGCACACAACCTGGGCCAGGGACTGGCAGCAGGGGATCAACAGGCCTCAGTGTGTCTAGCAGACTACACAAAGTGTTCAGAGTAGCTACACTGCACAGAAGGAGGCATAATAATTGATGTAAAGGCAGGCAGCAGGGAGGCTAGGAGTAGTTTCAGTGCACCATGTGAGCTACTAAGCTGAGAGGGCATAACATTGCTAAAATGGAAGGTCAACAGCAGCATTAGGACTAAGGAACGATCCACCAAACTTATATTCAAAGCCCCATGCAGGACAAGGCCTTGGGATGCTGCTGCAAAGGCCACCATGCTTTCCACAGGCCCTGCTTATTTGTCGAAATCTGATTCACTTATATATTAGCAATTAAGCCTAGTCAAACATTGAAATAACTCCTTGTTGGGTTTCAGCAAAGTGATTTCAGAGTGTTCTGGTTAAAATCCTCTAATAGGGCATTCATTGTTAGAATCCATATTCAATTATTTGTATCTTTCAATTCTTTTATTAGGCACAACACCATTAAAAGAACATCATAAATTCATACACAATATTTAAAACATAAAAGCATGATGTTAAAAGCATCCAGCTGTGACATGTAGCAAAATATTGAAATCCATATTCAGTCTTGTAGGCAGAGGAAGGCAGCTTCTAGGACAGATGAGGGAGGGTTAGATCATTGTAGTAGGATTTTGCAGAGGGAGATGGAGAACATTAATATGGGCTTAAGTTGAGGAAGAGGTAGAGAAAATTTAAATTGTTTAGTTGTGAGAGAGGAAGAAATATGAACTTAGGTTTAGTGTACGGTGATGTAAAAAGTTGAAATACGTTCACTATGGGAGAGGTAGAACCTTAAAAAAGTAATTAGATGAGAGAGAAATAGCACACTGAAATAGCCTAAGCCAACAGTTTGTGACAGATGAAAACGAAATACTAGTTGTGGAGACATGTGATGAGACAAAATATCAGTTGTGCAGACCATTCTTAGAATTCTTTGCAGAAAATGATTCATTCAGCGACTGTAACTGAACATGACATCATCTTGTGAAGGACAAAATACCAATTGCAAAAATAATGTCATAGAAAGGTTGGAGACAGGAGATTACATTCAGTGATTTTAAATGACTCTGCCAACTAGTTATGATGGCTAGGGCTAACTGTTAGTCATGAAGAAAATGCCTTACAACTGTTTGCAGGCAGGGAATTACACTCACTGGCTGCAACTGCGTGTCCCAACCTTTTGTGACCAATGAGACAAAATATTAGTTGCATACAATTTTTTTACATTTTTCTTGGAGGCCACAGATTATATTCAGTGGCAACTGTTTGTGATGGTGAGATAATCTACTAGGATTGAAGAAGAAATCTTATGAATTATTTGGAGCAGAAAGATTTATTGCATTTTTGCTGTAACTGTATTGCCAACTTTTAATGCCAGGTAAGGCATTATAATAGTTGTGAAGATAAATGTCACAAAATACAAGTTTCAAAGAAAGCTGATCTTAAAACAGTTTATGGGTAGAATTTTACATTGAGTGGTATTACCCGGGTGTGAAACCTTTTTTGTGATGGACGAGACAAAATAGTAGCTGTAAAATACATGTAAGGAATTGTTTGAAGGAAAGGGAAAATGTTATTGGTTGTGGCTCGGTTTGCCAAATTCTTGCAATGGACGAGGCAAAATTCTTGTTGCAGAAATTTGTGATAAGTCAAACTATCAGTTGCCAAGAAAATATTTAAGAATTGTTTGGATGCAGGAAATACATTCAGTGGCAGCTACTGAGTGTGCCAATTTCTTTTTTTTAATGTTTATTAAATGAGTATAGTTTGAATTACAAACATTTTTCATTATATCTTATCCATAAAACTACAGGACTAGCAAGTAATATAAAACCAATGACAAACAATCATAAGTTTCATATCTTCTCCTTTAAATGGATTGGAGGTGACTTCAATGTGTATTAAATGGGCTTGTATTGGCTTAGTCTCTCCTTTGCAATTAAATTGGTCCAAAATGTTACAATTCTAAATGTTAACTTCTTATTTGTGCCCATCATCACTGTTGACTATCTTTCTTGTGGTGTAAGTACAGCAGCCTCCGGTGATAAGATCGCAGCATACCGTCGTCTTTCTTCGGTCATTGCAGTACAATCCATGATAATATGAAATCGTGATTTAGTCTTGTCTTTTGTTGACAAAAGCGACAGGTGTAGGAGATCACCCCATTTTGTTTTCTTGTTGCTAACACTTCTTTAGTTGGTAATATATTTACTCACATTATTAAGAAGATATCTCTGGTCTGCTGACATGGGAAAAGGACAAGGTATGATGGGAGTTGATTTAACGCTCTATGTTCATTTACTCCTCGAATTGAGAGCTGGTATAGCTTGTTTTTCTCTATTGTCTCAATCCAATCACTGCTTTGGATTTTTCTTTTGACTTTCAGCGGTCACTGTACTAGTGATTCTGTCGAACATTCCAGTCCGTCCAACAGTTGGCCACATACTTCCTTCCATAGTGTAGGCAGTGAGTCACGTGATGAATTAGGTTGTTCTCTTCAGATCACAATTGATGGGATGATTTAATCTATTAGGGTTTTCTTATAGAGATCCAGAGATTTCCATGACACAATTGATCTCATTGATTGAAGGGCCAATTCAAATCGTATACGCTCTATCGGAAAGTATTTTGGCAAGGCTAAGCTGTTTCTCCAAAATATCATCTCCAATAAATCCCATGTCTTCTGGTGCAGATGTGACATGAATTCAGAACCATAAGTGAGGATTGCTACTACTTTTTGTCTGTAGAACATGATAAGGGGCTTTAGCAAAAATTTGCCATACTTCCTGTATAGCATTGAGCCTCTAACACAGATAAGCATTTTTGTAGCCCCACTTGTGTTCTGTCCAAGAGTACAAGATCATCCGTGTACATCAGGTATGGGATTGGCGTTCCATTTAGTATGGGAGAATTTGCAGCAGGTAAATTCTGTGATGAGTTAAGATCTGAAGTGTAGAGATTAAATAAAGATGCTGCCAATGGACAGCCCTGTTTCAGACCATTCCCGGACTGGATTGGTTTTGATAGTGTACCGTTTCTTGCCAGCCTAACTCTGACAGTCATATTGGAATATAGAGCCTTGATATGCTCCAGAATGTCCAACAGACAATTCCACAGGGTTATTTTTTGCCAGAGCTTCTGTCGGTTAACACTATTAAATGTGAGTTTACAATCTATAAATACAGCCATGGTCTGTGTTTTGGTCCTAATAGCATCCAGCTTGAATACATTTAAAATCAAGAGGTTGATGTTTGACCCCACTCCTTGTATAAATCCAGTTTGTCTAGGATCTCTTCTATCATTGGTTGTTGCCCACTCTGTCAAGCGCTGAAGTGAAAAAGAGGCAAACACTTTACCAAGTGGGTCTAGGAGAGCTATTGAGCGATAATTGCTTGGTATTGCCCTATCTCCTTCTTTGAAAATCAGGATCAGGGTTGCAATTCGCCAAGAAGCTGGGATTTGTTCATGCACAATGATTAATAAAAATATATGGTAACAAAAGTCTGCCTAAGCCTCCGCATTCAATCTTAACATTTGGTTAGTAAGACCATCTGGTCCTCGAGCTCCAGATGGATTGAGTGGCTTGATCTGTAATAATATGTCTTTGTATTCCCAATTTGTATTCCATTTAGGAGAAGTTTAAATTTAATTTTCTTTTTCAGGTTGATCATTGGCTTTACTTGCAAATAATTGTGTAAATTAGTCGACCCATGCCGTTTCTACATTTGATGTTAACAGTTCTGTATGTGTGTCTTGACCATTTAGAATCTTCCACAGGTCTGTTGTATTCCGGCCTGTCAAAGCTTGAAGCATTTGTTACCACATTGTTCTGTGCCCATATATTCCGGTTTCTATAAACCAACTTTTGTATGTTTGCTTGCAAGATTTAATGTGAGCTTTTTGTTGATCTGCCGGTAGCTTTTTCGCTTTCCTGATTTTGGAGCTCTTTTTTGCTGGGTTCTCCATATCACGTACAGTTTGTGATGATCACTGGTTTCTGCCGGGACAACAGTCAGTGTCTCAATCCCAGCATTTAGCTTATGGGTCATGAAGATACAATCCAAATGCGCCTTTGAATTTCCTTTAGACCAGGTAGGCAATGCCGGAATGTTGCCTTTCGTATGACCATTCATTAGTACCAGGGCTCTTTGTGCTAGCTCTTTCAACCAAACTGCAGCTTTATCTGGTAGATTCCGAGATGGAATCAGCATTCCATTTTTAGTAAATAAATGTAAGTTCAAATCTCCACACACTATAATTTCCAGAGATCTATAGCACACATGGATTTCATCAATGGAAGAAAATAGGTGCTGTTGTTAATGGCTTCAGGGTTCTAATATAAATTCATCAACCCTATTATTGAGCGCCTTGACATTTTCTTGTTCAATCGCTTGTTATTACGAGGTAAGTCGGATTGTTCCAATATCAAAACTTGGATAAAATGATTTGTGTTGTGTGCTTCCATAACTCTTAAATTTATCCCATGCTTTATAAGAGTAAGAAGGCCTGCAGAAGGTCATCCCTTGTCTCTAATGATAGCTGTGTTCATAAACATACAGAAGCCTTCACTGATGGGGTGCTTACTAATCCAAGTTTCTTGGAGACATAAGATATCACATTTCTTCAAATCTTGGTTGTCCCCTTCAAACAAATGCCTGAAGCCATGTGTGTTCCATGAGCACACATTCTAAGGAGCTATGTCCACTGTCCATATTTGTTATGGATTTCCTAGCTCTCCTCAAGAGAATTCTGAATTAGAGTCTAATTCAGTTTGCTTCTTATGAATGTTTTCCTTCACTTCCACATGACTTAGTGTTTAGAATGCAATGGTTCCAGTCTTTATTTTCATACTATATGGATATACAGGATCTTTTCCTGAAGTAGTTTGGAATTGTTTTTGTTCTGGTTTTCTTGCTCCAAGTTGAGCCTCTTTACTCTATTTGGTGGGATTTATTTTAGACCTCTCTTGGTGCTACAGGAACTCTCTCCATGTATCCGATAGTGAAAGCCAATCTGTTGAAAGGCAGATTGATTTCCAAGATGGTTTGGTGTATTCTGTTGGAATTTAATTGCCTGGTCACCCAATCCATTCTTACTTCAGAAATAAATTAAAATACTCTGATATCCTTGGTATTTACAAACTGAAGATCCAGAAGAGCATGCAATAGTCTTAAAACATTTGTTCTGTTCAGTATAATTCCTTCCATTCCCTTTGTCATTCTTTCGATAGCAATTACTTTAGTCTGGGTACCTCGCTGCGGATCAACAAATGTTGGCGCAGAAGATGGAAAATTATGGGCTTTCATTCTTCTGGGTATTGTTGCTTGCCACTGATTAGCTAGACGTCTTTTTTGGTCCAGGTACCGGAAATTGGGAATCGCGTGAAGCAGCTAAGATTTTGCATTCATATGATTCTTCCTTCCGGTCCATAATTACCTCAATAGATTTTTATAACTCCGTATTAGATATTTCTTCACAACTTAGTTCATAAATCACAATGAAAGTGTTCTCACAATTTTGAATTTGGCCCTGTTGGTTTATATTCAAATTTCCCTCCAATAGGTCTGGCTGGTATCTACTGCTGGATCCTTCTCCTCCTGATGCATCACCTGCAGAGTATACTGATAGATTTAAGAAAATGTCACGTTATTCTCTCTCTACTTGTGTCCAACCGTCGACATCTTTAGTCACGGTTGTCATTAAGACTTTCACTTGTGGTTGGCATACCTGCTTAATTACAGGTGTGGTAGTTTGAGTGACCAGCTTAGTTAGAAGTTGCAGGTTTCACAAGAAGGCACGGGAGCCATTAGCCTTATTTTTAGCTCTAGCTGGTTGATTTTGCTCTTTCATAGGGAGTCTCTTCTTAATTGGAGCAACTTTCGGTTTTGATTTGCATTAGTAGATTAGAAGATTGGGAATGGTACTTGTTTCAATTGTTTTGTTGCCTGTGTAATTGTTATTTCCATTAATTCAGTTCCTGTGCTAGTCAAAGAGTTGGCTGGGCCCAGTGTAGGATGATTACTATTCATAATTGTTTTGGAAACTATTCCGTTGTTTTCTTGAACTGATGGGCAATCTCTTGATTGGTCTACATTGTCATTAGATACGTTTTTGTCCCAATGTTGTTCCTTGTTCATATTTTGTAATGGAATTTTGGTAGATGCGACATGAGGGTTGGACTCTTGATGATCTACATGCCGCTTTTTCAACATATCCACCAAAGCTGTTGTTAAAGAAACTTTACCTGTATGATCTGTTCTTGCGACGTCAAAGAGACAAGCTTGCAATCACGTTGATGGTTCTGCTTCTGTATCTAGTTGATTTTGGATTTTATTATTGAAGGCTTCGGTGTGAATCTGTTTGGTGTGTATATGCGCAAGCAATGTAGCTTGGTCCTTCATACCCTCGCCACAGGTCTCATATAACTTTAGAAAGGGTGCTAGTGCAATTGTTGAAGCTGCCATCAAAGAATTTTGAAGATCAAGCATTGTTGTGGCTATTGCTGGATTTGGAGCTTGATTAACTAAGTAACAAGTACACTTGTTATATCTTTTTTCCGGTTGGTCCTCATTCTGTAAATTATTTAGCAAGTTTTGTTCTTCTTTCCAGATTCTCTGTACCATTTCCTTTTCTATTGAATAAGGTAAATACACCTTAGTCTTTTGATGTAGAGGGGTGCAGTTTGTTCGAGGGCCGTGAAGCATAGGGGTGGATGTCATCTCTGCTTCTAGGTTTCTCGATAAAGATGGCAGTGTAAGACCGAAATCATGATCCTGCTTTTAATGGTTTGACATTATCAATTCGATTTCGGTAATGTCCAGGGACAGTCATGCCACACGCTGCCTGTCTATTGGAGTATTTTAGAACGCAGAGTTTGGCATGCTCCTCATTTTCTGACAATTTTGTTTCACTTTTGCAGAGCGGAGCCTTAGATCTGTCATAGGAGGAGCCCGATGATATTTTAGGTTGTTCTCAGTTTCAGTGAGAAAAACACTTTTCCCGCCAGCCTCACCTCTGTCCAACTGGTCGCATATCTGTTCGCCAGAAGCGCATGTACTGTTGTCTATGTTCACAGGGAGGCTGCTCCCAGAAGCAGTGACAGATGGGTAAGTCTGAGTGCGTACTCTATGCAGCAATTGTTGTGTATGCTCTCAGGAACTTCCTGAGAGCACCAAAACAAAAGATTTTTCTGTTTGTTTGGGGGCCAGCAATAGAGGGTCATTGGGCAATTTCCGGGTATATATGTTCTCTGTATCCACCCGGACGATCGAATCAGGATCGCTCAGGTTACTTGATTGGTCCTTCAGGCCCTTCATACCCTCTCCCTCCTCCCTTTTCGCATTGCCAATTGTTCCATTATAATGAGCGAAAGGCTCTTTAGTTGACACATCTTGCTGCAATTGCAGTACCAAGTCACTCACCTCCATAGCTGTATCAGGTGGCAGTTCCATCACATCCATTCCCTCAGGGCAAGCCGTCCAATCAGGCAACATAGAGGTGCTGCACCCATCAGAATTGTTCTCTTCTATTTTGTTGGTAAGATACTTCAATACCTGATGGAGCGTGCAAGGTCGTAGACGAATGGGGTAGCCCACTGGAGCCTCCGCTCCGCCAAGCTCCACCAAACTCCACAAACTGAAGCGCTGAATTCACACGCCGGCGCTACATGCCTGTGAGTCTTTTTGAATAACTGGAGAGGGATGATGGGTAATCTCCTTAAAGCTGCAATACTCCAAAAGAAACAGCCACCAGAAATGTCCATAGGAGCAACTCCGCTACTCTCCTTGCCAAAAACTCAAGCGCCAAACTCACACGCCAGCGATACGCGCCCGTGAGTCTTTTTGAATAACTGGTGAGGGATGAAGGGTAATCTCCTTAAAGCTTCAATACTCCAAAACAAACAACCACCAGAAATGTCCATAGGAGCAACTCTGTCACTCTCCTTGCCACAAACTCGAGCGCTGAACTCAGGTGCCGATGCTACGCGCCAGTCAGTTTTTTTGAATAACTGGTGAGGGATGAAGGGTAATCTCCTTAAAGCTTCAATACTCCAAAACAAACAGCCACCAGAAATGTCCATAGGAGCAACTCCGCCACTCTCCTTGCCACAAACTCAAGCGCCAATTGTTTTGTGACAGACAGAACAAAGTACTAGTTGTGTAAATGTGTGACCAGAAAATATTATTTGTGAAATAAAAGTCTTGTTTGACTGTAGGAGATACATTCAGTAGTTGTCATTGAGCCACCTTTTCGTGATGGACAGGGCAGATACTTTTAGTGAAGAAAAAACAAACATCCTGCCACTGTCACCTCACATCTCTTTAAAGAGTCTGATGTGAATTTGACCTCTGGTGACCTATAGCTCTTGCCCTAAAAAAAGTAACTTCCATTTAGAGCTAAGATTATCAAATCTTATCATAATCAGAGGGGCTTCCTGTTTGTTCACTACACCTGCCAGACTTATCTGACAGCTTTGCTCAGAGAACGGTTTAACAAGGATTCAATGTAAAATTTAGCGTATCCAGCTGTCAAAAACTAGAAAGAAATTGTGTGAATCAGTGATAACCTTGTGTCTCTTCTTCTTTGCTCTTATACCATGCTTCCTGTGCTTTTGCTGCTATGTATAAGAGGAATTGTTCTAAAACAGACTGTCCCTGAATATTTTACATTTATACATTTTATTGATAACAAAGCATTGCATTTTAACTCAGACAATGGTCTTTCTGAAAGATTTGAAAGGATGTCAAGTAGGTATATTTTAAAAGTTATTTATTAAAAACAGTTTCCATATTTTTCAATCACCGCAAATAAAACAAACACATCCTGTCTGATGTTAATATGCCAATAAATAGATCGCCACTTTTCAAGAATCCATTCTTCACATTAAAACAATATACATTGGCATTTGAAATGATCTTTCTAATCACTTAAAATTGTTCAATACATGTTCTACTTATTTAAGCGTACAGTTGCAGAGTACTTTTTTTCACCTTAGCAAACATCTTCAACTATCAATTCCTAACACACCTGTTCAGAGTTAAAACAGGTTACAACTCTTAACCCAATCGACTAACAGACATTTGAACGCTATTCATCTATACTTAATTTAGTGTATCATTTTGATCAAATAAGTAGTGTTCACTTCCTGTGCTTCCACTCTGGTATGATTTACAGCATCCTTGAATGAGTGCAGGTCTTTTCCTGCTTCACTGCATGAATCTAGTTTCCAGGATATCTAAATAATAATACTAAATGCTTCTGTGTCTGCACCTAGAGAACTCGGTAATCGAATACCAATTTTCGAATGTTTCCTTGTGTGCACTAACGTAGCGTACTGGAATCACATAAGAATTCTCAAATGCTACCTTTTCTCTTTTGGAAAATGTAAATTATTAATTTAATTGGCATGTGTGCTTTAAGAAATACATCTAGAGAATTGTTTTTCAATGTCTTGATTCTGGCTGGTCATACCCGTATCTTAGGCAGGTATTTCTCATCTGGCGGGAAGAGGTTTAGCTTTATTCGGTATCTACTTAGCTCATCGCTTAGTAAAACGCTTCTGGCTCGTGTACTTCTTCATGGTCTACTGGGGTTCTGTTCTCAAGCCAATCTTATGCCCTTTATAACCTTCTAGTTGGCTAATTAAATGTATTAATAAGTAGGAATTGCTACATTGTTTTGCTTTATACTACATTAGTTCACCGGACACTTTGCTATAGTGTGCACTTTGCTCTAGTGTGCAGTTTCCTGATGATCCTGTGTTAATTAGCTAATTCGTAATTTGTCCTTGCATTAAGAAAACGTTCCCTGTATCTAATTGGGGTTTTATCCACGTTCAATCTGCTCTGTTTTCTTCTCGGGCATAGACAATAGAACTTTCTTTTTAAAAAGGGGGGTTTCCAACTTTAAGTTTCATCAAATTGAGAATGACTGTATACCTTTTTATTTTAATGTTAAATGTCTTCTGTTATAAATTAAGCATAGTCTATGTATCTAACTAATAATGTTAATATGCAACCCTTTTCTAAGTGCTTTACAAAGGTAAACATGGTTGCAATTAATGCATACAGCTAATAGTATAGTAAGTCCTTTATGCTTAATTATTTTTCAAACTGCCAACTTCTAAATTGCCCTGAGGTGCCCATTGGCAATCCTCGTTTTAATGTGCCCCCATTATTTATTTTTGGCATAATTTACCATCAAAGCAGCCCAGTGGGGCTGGTGAATCTCATGCCATCTCACTCAAAGGAGTGCCACACCACCCCGCCTTGCCTTAGATGCGATTGGCCAGACTTGTTCGTATTAAGGCCCATAAGGGAGCTGCAGGCTGAGGCGGCCCCCAACAAAAACCCACCATTAAGACCCCTGTCTGACCTTATCTAGATGTAATCCACTCTGCTCTTCTAATTGTCCTCTGCAGCATTTTATGCTTTGTTGGAAAGTTGAATTTAGATGTGCCTTTAAGCCTGGACAGTGTAGTGCATGTTGAAAAGTTGAATTTAGATGTTCCTTTAAACCTGGGCATTGATTGTTTTCTGCTGCATTTTAGTGCGCACCCAGGCTGGGTACTTACAATCCTGCTACCTTATGCATATCCTGTCAAAGCACCCCTTCCTCTTTGCCTGCTCGTCTGCTAGGACACCTGGTGAGTTTATTCGTACACTGTGCAGCATTCCTGTCTGTCTTTCTCCCTCCTCCCTCTCCACCACTCACATGGCACCCTCTATCTCCCATATGTATTCTAACTGCTACTCTATCACCTATCATATCTCTCTCACAAAGTCTGGGAGAAAAAAGCTTCAAAGAGCTCTCCTCGTCACTAAACTAGGGCTACCTATTGCTGACACCTATGTCAATGTGACTTCCAGCCAGGCAGGCTATCACTGACATCTTCTTTTCTGTCCCCTCCTATGGACTCCCCACTTGATCTCCACTCTCTCCCCTTTCTCCGCTTCACCCATTAATGGTTGTAGTAGATGGGATGTACGCTTGGCATTCTTCTCATCATCTAGGTGTATCACTAATGTCTATCACAATGACACTATCATGGCCCAATAGTCTCAACCAACTCTTCTCCTCCTTGACTGGTACCTGACCTCTCTCATTAATTTCCTCACCTCTCCTGCTACTTCTCCTTCCTCTTCGCTAACCTCTCCACCATCACGGCAGGAGTACCATGCCCCTCTAGCCCGCCGCAGAAAACTTTCAAATGTAGTGATCAGCTTCACTTAGCTACTTTGAATGCTCGTTCTGCTGTCAAACACTCCTCTCCTTCTTGAAGACCTGGACCTCGATGTCGTGACACTTACTGAGATGTGGTTCAACACCAGCTCCGTCACTGCTCTTGACACTCTCCTTCCTGAGGGCTAAAAACTCCTCTCCACACCCAGGCCCAACCATTCCAGAGGTGAAGTAGCCTTGATTTTAACTGAGTGGGTCCCCGCTTCTATCATACCTACTCAGTCTTACACCTCTTTTGTATGCCTTGTCTGAAGGCTTGGCATTTCACCTACTCTCACTCACACTTGCTACCATCTACAGGCCCCTTGGCCCTATCCCTCTCTTCCTCTCTGAATGCACTGACCTCACCTCCTACCTCTTGACGTCTACTTCCAAACTCCTCATCCCTATTGACTTCAATATCTACCTCGACTCACCTGAACCAGCACCTCTCGGTTCAGTGACATCTGTGACTCCCTCTTAGTGTTCTTCCTTCTGGTCCGACCCACTCAGCCAGACACACTCTGGATGCCTTAATCTCTGGCAACATCCCTATCTCTAACCTGATCACCACCCACCTCTCCTGGTCCAACCAATCTCTCCTCTCCTCCTACCTGGGGCCTCTCGGCCCTCTGTCCGAGCTGCCTTCCGCACTGGCAGACTCTTTCGCCATATTCTTCAACTATCAATTCCTAACACACCTGTTCAGAGTTAAAACAGGTTACAACTCTTAACCCAATCGACTAACAGACATTTGAACGCTATTCATCTATACTTAATTTAGTGTATCATTTTGATCAAATAAGTAGTGTTCACTTCCTGTGCTTCCACTCTGGTATGATTTACAGCATCCTTGAATGACTGCAGGTCTTTTCCTGCTTCACTGCATGAATCTAGTTTACAGGATGTCTAAATAATAATGCTAAATGCTTCTGTGTCTGCACCTAGAGAACTCGGTAATCGAATACCAATTTTCGAATGTTTCCTTGTGTGCACTAAGGTAGCGTACTGGAATCACATAAGAATTCTCAAATGCTACCTTTTCTCTTTTGGAAAATGTAAATTATTAATTTAATTGGCATGTGTGCTTTAAGAAATACATCTAGAGAATTGTTTTTCAATGTCTTGATTCTGGCTGGTCATACCCGTATTTTAGGCAGGTATTTCTCATCTGGCGGGAAGAGGTTTAGCTTTATTCGGTATCTACTTAGCTCATCGCTTAGTAAAACGCTTCTGGCTCGTGTACTTCTTCATGGTCTACTGGGGTTCTGTTCTCAAGCCAATCTTATGCCCTTTATAACCTTCTAGTTGGCTAATTAAATGTATTAATAAGTAGGAATTGCTACCTTGTTTTGCTTTATACTACATTAGTTCCCCAGACACTTTGCTATAGTGTGCACTTTGTTCTAGTGTGCAGTTTCCCGATGATCCTGTGTTAATTAGCTAATTCGTAATTTGTCCTTGCATTAAGAAAACGTTCCCTGTATCTAATTGGGGTTTTATCCACGTTCAATCTGCTCTGTTTTCTTCTCGGGCATAGACAATAGAACTTTCTTTTTAAAAAGGGGGATTTCCAACTTTAAGTTTCATCAAATTGAGAATGACTGTATACCTTTTTATTTCAATGTTAAATGTCTTCTGTTATAAATTAAGCATAGTCTATGTATCTAACTAATAATGTTAATATGCAACCCTTTTCTAAGTGCTTTACAAAGGTAAACATGGTTGCAATTAATGCATACAGCTAATAGTATAGTAAGTCCTTTATGCTTAATTATTTTTCAAACTGCCAACTTCTAAATTGCCCTGAGGAGCCCATTGGCAATCCTCGTTTTAATGTGCCCCCATTATTTATTTTTGGCATAATTTACCATCAAAGCAGCCCAGTGGGGCTGGTGAATCTCATGCGATCTCACTGAAAGGAGTGCCACACCACTCCGCCTTGCCTTAGATGCGATTGGCCAGACTTGTTCGTATTAAGGCTCACAAGGGAGCTGCAGGCTGAGGCGGCCCCCAACAAAAGCCCACCATTAAGACCCCTGTCTGACCTTATCTAGATGTAATCCACTCTGCTCTTCTAATTGTCCTCTGCAGCATTTTATGCTTTGTTGGAAAGTTGAATTTAGATGTGCCTTTAAGCCTGGACAGTGTAGTGCATGTTGAAAAGTTGAATTTAGATGTTCCTTTAAACCTGGGCATTGATTGTTTTCTGCTGCATTTTAGTGCTCACCCAGGCTGGGTACTTACAATCCTGCTACCTTATGCATATCCTGTCAAAGCACCCCTTCCTCTTTGCCTGCTCGTCTGCTAGGACACCTGGTGAGTTTATTCGTACACTGTGCAGCATCCCTGTCTGTCTTTCTCCCTCCTCCCTCTCCACCACTCACATGGCACCCTCTATCTCCCATATGTATTCTAACTGCTACTCTATCACCTATCATATCTCTCTCACAAAGTCTGGGATAAAAAAGGTTCAAAGAGCTCTCCTCGCCACTAAACTAGGATTACCTATTGCTGACACCTATGTCAATGTGACTTCCAGCCAGGCAGGCTATCAATGACATCTTCTTTTCTGTCCCCTCCTATGGACTCCCCACTTGATCTCCACTCTCTCCCCTTTCTCCGCTTCACCCATTAATGGTTGTAGTAGATGGGATGTACGCTTGGCATACTTCTCATCATCTAGGTGTATCACTAATGTCTATCACAATGACACTATCATGGCCCAATAGTCTCAACCAACTCTTCTCCTCCTTGACTGGTACCTGACCTCTCTCATTAATTTCCTCACCTCTCCTGCTACTTCTCCTTCCTCCTCGCTAACCTCTCCACCATCACGGCAGGAGTACCATGCCCCTCTAGCCCTCTGCAGAAAACTTTCAAATGTAGTGATCAGCTTCACTTAGCTACTTTGAATGCTCGTTCTGCTGTCAAACACTCCTCTCCTTCTTGAAGACCTGGACCTCGATGTTGTGACCCTTACTGAGATGTGGTTCAACACCAGCTCCGTCACTGCTCTTGACACTCTCCTTCCTGAGGGCTAAAAACTCCTCTCCACACCCAGGCCCAACCATCCCAGAGGCGAAGTAGCCTTGATTTTAACTGAGTGGGTCCCCGCTTCTATCATACCTACTCAGTCTTACACCTCTTTTGAATGCCTTGTCTGAAGGCTTGGCATTTCACCTACTCTCACTCACACTTGGTACCATCTACAGGCCCCTTGGCCCAATCCCTCTATTCCTCTATGAATGCACTGACCTCACCTCCTACCTCTTGATGTCTACTTCCAAACTCCTCATCCCTATTGACTTCAATATCTACCTCGACTCACCTGAACCAGCACCTCTCGGTTCAGTGACATCTGTGACTCCCTCTTAGTGTTCTTCCTTCTGGTCCGACCCACTCAGCCAGACACACTCTGGATGCCTTAATCATTGGCAACATCCCTATCTCTAACCTGATCACCACCCACCTCTCCTGGTCCAACCAATCTCTCCTCTCCTCCCACCTGGGGCCTCTCGGCCCTCTGTCTGAGCTGCCTTCCGCACTGGCAGACTCTTTTGCCATATTTCGACCGATGAAGCAAGTGTCAGTTGCTGCTTTAGCCTCTACTTTCATCCCTCCTCCAACCCCTGCCTCTGACTCTCTCTCTGTCTTCGCTAACCTTCACCTCTACATCTCTAACACCTTTGACACCCTTGCCCCTGTTACAAGAATCCATCTGAAGTGTCTGATCGTACGACCCCAATTTAGCTTTCCTGAAACCTAAGTGCAGAGTTGCTGACCAGAAGTGGCAGACCTTGGGTTCAACCTCTAACAAACTGGCCTGTCGCCTGCTCCAAAGTCAGTATAGTTTTTCTATCTATTCCAAGAAGATCGCCCACATCCAAGCCTGCATTTACTTAGCCGCCAACAACACAGCTGAACGTTTCAAAATATGCAAGGAACTTGCCAATCCAACTGCAGCCTCGACCTCTCCTTCCTTCCCAGGCTCTCTGCTCCGCTTTGGCCTCCCATTTCACATATAACACTCAGGACATCCTGTTCTCACAATCCACCACCACCATCCCCACCCACACTCCTGCCCCCCTGCCTCCCATGGTCCCACTCCTCTACCCCCAGCACTCTCCTCCCTTCTGCCCATAGCACCCGACGAGTTCTCCAAAGTTGTCAGCTCTATTAAGGTCTCATCCAAACAGGTGCTTGCCTGCTCTTCTAGAACCATTAAGAAAATCACCTCCTCTTTTGCTCCGGCTCTTGCCGACTTCCGTAACCACTCCTACATCACTGGCTCTTTCCCTATATCCCTCAAGCACTCCCTTGTGCACCCTCTCTTAAAAAAGCCAACTGCTGACCCCTCCTGCCGGCTATCACCCTATCTTCACCACCGCCTTCCTGGGAAAACTCTTGGAGAAGTTTGTCCTCCCAAAATTGATTCTTCATACTAAACTTGTTGGTTGTCTCCATGACCATCAATCTGGATTCTGGGCATCCAGAGGCACGGACACTGCTCTGCTGAACACCTATGAAGACCTGCTTCCAAATCTTGACTCTAATTCTCCTGCTGTTCTGATCCTCCTCGATCTCTCCTCATGGTCATAAAACGGCTCTGTGATAACCTCTGCATCAACCAGGCACTGGATTGGCTGACCTCTTTCCTCACTAAATGCTCTTCCCAGTTGCAACTGGGCACTTTCTCCTTCTCCGCCTCACTCTCAACCTGTGGTGTCCTCCAAGGCTCTGTCATATGGCTGTGGCTCTTCAGTATCTATCTTGCTCCTCTTGTTCACCTGATTTGCTCACACAGCTTTCCTTCAACCTTCGCTCTAATACCTCTTCTTCTTCCTCTCTCTTCCCTGATTGTCAGCCCATCCTCCAGGTATGCTGTGCGGCTAAGGATCTCTAATCTTAATGCCAGCAATACTAGGATCCTTCTAATTGGGACACCTACGCCCTGTTTCCCTCGTATCCTCTGGCCGCCCTCCTTGGGCCATCTATCCTCACCATCCTGTTGAGGTCAAAAACATTGGTGTTATCTTTGACTCTGCTCTAACCTTCACCCCTCACATCTTTGACTTTGCCAAGAAAGTCCACTTCCAGCTTCACCTCCTTAGAGGCATTCTCCCTTTCCTCACCTTTCCCCAGAAGTTCATTATCTCCAGAGCTCTCGTCCTCTCTAGGCTGGAATGCTGCAAAAGCCTCTTCCTCAATCGCCCCCTTTCCTCCCAACACCCAATTTAGCTATTCCAGAATAGGGCTGCAAGACTTATCCTTGGCCTAAAGCCCAGGTACCGTATCTCTACAGCCCTGAAATCTTTCCACTGGATACCATTGGCTGCAAGGATCAAATTCAGGACCCTCTGTATCATCCGCAAGGCTTTCTGGGGCCTGGGACCACGCTATCGCCAACTTTCCCTCCCTAAAAACGTCCCTGCTAGAGTCATCTGCTCCTCTAACTACAAATCTCTGCTTGTCCAACTCTTATATAAGCAAAGAGTGGGGGCAGGTCTCTGTCTTCAGCTTGTGCGTCCCTTTGGAACAGCATCCCTACTCCTCTCAGATTTGAGCCGCTCCTCCTTAAGTTCCAGAAACCTCTCAAAACTCTGCTTTTCTCTACCTCTTTCCCTTCCCTGCTAATCACCCCACTGCCGGCGAGAATGGCGGCATGGTCCTTCATTAATCATACAAGTTACAAGGCCCTCCACCCAGTCCCCACCAGCACTTCCCACCCCCAAACCACTGCCCTTTTGGGATACCTGCCTGGCAACTGTGCATCCCACCATTGGGATTCCTCTGCCCTAGCACTTAGCCAGTGTGCACTCCTCCCTAGCTCCCCTTGCACTTCCCTCCCAGGCCCCCACTGACACTTGCCCATACCTTCTCCCCCTGCTATCTCCCTTCCCTATCTCCTGTACTTCTCTTCACTGCACTTGCATGTCTAAATGTCACATGGCCTAGTAGGACCACATTTGTATATTTAATGTTTTCCACTGTTATTTACTCTGCCCCCCCACCCCCACTTTGCCTTGTGGCACCCGGAAACACCATTCTGTTTTATAGATGCCTAAAAAACTATCAATAAATAATAAATAAAATAAGTATATTAAACCCCACTTTTTAAACTGGTTCTTGCCAATTCATACATGTAAGAATGCACAACATGTGCCATGTGTGTGCTGCATGCAATTCTAGGCACCCTTGCATTCTGTATCTCTATGTAGTTGGTCCAATGCAGAATGTTGAGGTTTCAAGACTCATCTTGACTGTAAAAAATAGGCCTGTTTTCCCAGGTAGCCCCACACCCAAAATTCTACCAGCACCACCAACAACAAGCTACTCTGGTGGTGGTGATGGTGGAGGATATACAACCCTGAGGGTGGAAGGTGTCACTGGTGTAGTATGCAAATAGGACAGAGGAGCTTGGGCTATCTTAGAAATCAGGGGACTCAGGGCTGCTTGCAACTTTGTGTCAAGTGGCGAGCATGGATGTCCTCTTGAGAGAATCTACAGATACACCTTATTGCCTCCCACTGCCGGAGGGTGATGTGGAATAGTGGTCAGCCAGAGGGAAGTTGATATGTGAGTGTGTGTGAATTCTAGACAGAAACATTATGTTGTTAAATGAGTTTGGGCATTACCAATTTCCCCATGGCACCACCCTTCCTAGCCCTACCACACTCAACTAGCTTATTGCACAATGCATTTTTCCCGGTAAACAGACTTCCCCTTAAATTACATTCCTCCCATTATGGGGTGAACACTGTCATGGATGGTGGAAGTCTGCTGTCCTGACTTAAACTTGACAATGGATGTCTGTGCTTGCCTTTTCACCTTCAGCAAGGGTAGGCAAAGGTGAAGAGGCCTTAACCACTTCCTTCTCCTGAGTCATATGTTGAGGAGCACCTATGCCTTCAACACCTGTTGCTTTATAATCTCCTTTATCACTACCACCAGCCCCCCCCTTCCATCTCCAGTGTGCCCTACACCTCTGCTGCCTGAGTTATCACCACCTCCCCTCCAAATCAAAGTAAATACACCGGTAAAGATTCTGCAGCAAGTTGTGTAGTGTATCTGCAACTACCATGACGGCCTCTCTCTTGATACAGTCTACCCCTACACCTTGTTACTCCTTTCACTCTATCAGTCACCACGACTCTAAGGAAAAACATTGTAAAGCATGATGAAAGACCTCCTATAGTGCTATTCTCTGAAATCCCATAAATGACTTCTATGTGCCTGGTAGGCTTTTGATAGCTTTTTGTAGCAAATCCTATCAGTTGTTCAATATTCCTTCTGAAGCAGTTTCCACACAAAATGTGCTGACATATAGAACATTATTTGGACAGATATTTTCCAAACAGTGGATAATCCATGTTATTTAATTTATTATTTTTACTTATAAAGAAGCCTCTTGAAAGTAATACAAATTAGCACATATAATCAGTAAATAGTTTCAGGAAGAATATGGAATAGTGTCTGAAATGATGAAGGACAAGAGAAAACCATATATATAGGTGCTTTGAGAAAAAAGCATGCGTAGGAAGAGTGACATAGTATTCTCTCCCACCCTGATGTTAACATTTTAGTTCAGAACGTAGGTCCACAGCTACAGGAACATGTGCCCTTTCATACACCGAGAATCGTAAACAAGAAATAAGGAGCTGAATGGTCTTTTAGATTGCACCATTATAAACACACTGTTGGTCAGTTCTGCTGGTAATAAAGCACTGGTTTAATTGTGCTAGCCTGCATCATTCTGAGTAAATAAAGGCACTGGCTACTCTAATGCCATTTGGCAAACAGTCAGATTTCTGGATATTTTTAGATTTTCTAATCCTTTTCTTTTGTGTCGGGTATACCCACACTCCCCTGTCCCCAAAACATAGTCCCACTTCTTTAAACCCTCCCACACCCAGTACTGAGCTGCAGACACTTATTAACCTACTAGTGGAAAATCCTGCGTACACGGGCTAATGTGCGCAAAGAAAGACCCTTTCAGAGTGTAAATGTATTATGTGGTGTATTTTAACATAATGTATGTAAAAACATTGTTTTGTTAAGGATCTAGCTCCTTTTATGTGGAGAAGTAGTAACCTCAAACAAAATCTCACATAATCAGTTGAAAGTTCAACATAGTACATACAGCCAATTGTTGCATTTGCTTCTCATTGTCTTGGATTCCACTTATGGGTTGAGGGATGTCAGAGTGATACAATGTATGTGCAGCATGATTCAAAGTAGACATGAGATCATAAAATAAAGTAAAATTAAGTTGAAACCAAACGTATAGAAAGACTATTGATATAATAATACATACCAAGAAATATTGCAATGAATAATTACATAATTCATAAGTACATTGAAAAGAAAAAGTAATTCATTCTGTTAGAGAAATATTGATTTATCAAATGAATTTTATGCGTTTTGTTTTTTAAATGTATATAGTGTATGCAGCTTGAAGTAGGCCGTTAAAGTGGTATCCCTGTCCTGGGCCTTTTCTGCAGCAAATTGTATGTTATCATTGTTGAAATACACATTTTGTGCACCTGGAAGATGAAAATTAAGTCTTATTGTTGTATGCTTAAGGCAACAGCTCCTTCTAGCAGTGATATTGTTGAAATACACATTTTGTTCACCAGTGTGAGAAACCTGAAGGTCTCCTCCTGGCTAGTCCCCAGGGATTTGTCATCCAGGTGGCCAGGACACGGCCATCACTTTTGGATCTAGTTCCTGGGGGTGGACCAGTGAGGGAGGATCACCTGGAGGTGGGGTCCTCGAGAGTGGGATACCGACGGGTCAGACACAGTATCCTCCCTCTTTTTACACCTTTTCTACATCCTTTCATGGAGGACATTCCAAACCACTGCCCCCCCTTTCTAACTCTAACACCTTTGCACAACACAAAGGACAACGGACTAACAACAGAGCCGTTTACCTGGCATGTCCCAATACAAGGGTAAGGCAAAGTCAGGCAATTAATCAGAATCACACACACCTGACAGCACTTTTCCTTCCCTAGAGGGATAACAGGAGGAGCCAGAGAGAGCAGTACGAGCAAGGTGAGTACAACAGACACATGACAAGACAGCTACCGCGCGGTTGTTCAAGAGAAGGAGAAAGGTGTCAGGAATCGAGAGGGTGGCGAGGAGAGAAGGGACCTTGCTCTTTTTGTCGTAGGCCCGCAGAACCTTTGTGGAAGAGAGCCTAAGACCACAAACAATAGCACAGTGTCCTGCAACATATGTCAACGGTACACAGGGCAAGCCTATGGTGATAAGTAGGAGCAAGGAAAGCTCCTGCACCCGTGGTAGCGACCCTGACTCCATAGAAGCCAAAAGCCAAGTGGTTCGACACAGTTGGTGAGTCAAGGTAAGAACCGATAAGAACTGGGCTGTGATGAGTGAGAATCACAAAGTGACACGCTTTGAACAAAAGCTGATGTACTTTGAATGAACTGTTAAAAGTGTGAAGGGGAGACCAGCTGCAAAGGGAAAGCAGCACCACACGCGTGCTAACTCGAGAGACTCTGGTTGAGCCCCATATGAAAGAAACTACAAGTACCAGAAGGCAGTAGGAAGGCCAGCAAAATATGGTCAAAGTGGTCGTACAGAGGGTAAAGCAAAATCCCTGTACAATGAAAAGACTTTAATCTACAAGTTGTGTAAGAGAAAGGGAAGTGAATCCCACAGTGAGAGTAAACATTGAGAAACCCAGAGAATTGAATCCTGCTAAAATTCAAGAGGGGTCCGAGCCTGACCAAGGGAGATTCAGGGGTGAAGCTACACCCAACAACTATTGTTAAGAGGTGTCAGTCAGCACCCAGAAGGGGGGGGACCCAGGGGTGAACTCATCACCCAGCAAACATTGGAAACCAACTTTCATTTGGTTAAAGGAACGTTTTATTTTTACACATATCAGGCACGAAAGGCAAGAGACTTTGGGCCTCATTACGAGGAAGGCAGTAGAGGGTTAACGGTGCCGGTCCCGTTAACCCTCTACCGCCTCATTATGAGGTCTACTCGTGGGACCCGCTAAGGACGTCTGGTAAAACCAGGCATCCTTAGCAGCACCCTCAAGCAGGCCAGGATGCTAACAACGGCCCGTCATTAACAGGCCCGTTGTTATCATCCTCCCCATTCCCATTGAGCCCTATTGGGGCTCAAATAGGAATGGGGATATACTGGGTCCGGGTTCCTTGAAAGGGTATATACCGGGCCCTCCAAGGAGGGAATGGCCTGGTATTTTCCCCATTCAAGGAACCCGGACCTGGTACCCGGTATGGGGGTAGCCATGCCACTAAAGGCTGAATGGCTACCTCCATACTCGTAATGAGGCCCTTTTACAGGAAACGAGACTTGGCCATCAACGGTCCTGAGAACTGCCATTGAAACTTTTGTTTCATGCTGGAGAAGCCCGAGACTGTACTGTGCTTCAAGCTCCCATCTTAGCCCATGTCCAAAACGTGGGGAAGGGAGGCCCAGGATACTGCTTCCTGACATATTATTTGAGAACACTTCTTTCTTTTCTTGGGAACTATCCCACACCCCTTTTTGTATTAGTTGTGAAGTTTTGGCAATAGGATTCTTAGCATAGGCCTTTTGATTCTTACACAACGTCACTAGGACTGTCTTATTTTTTATTTGATGGTCAACCATTGCTCTCATCTTAGATTTAGGTTTAGATTAGGAGTTTTTCCAACCTGCAAACAGCATTCATCATTGAACGGTGATCACTTGTGTCTGTCTTACTTCTTGTCACTCTGAGTACCTCACACCTGCAAGATTAACTTAACTATTGTTGTATGCATAAGGCAAAAGCTCCTTCTAGCGGTGATAACAGATGAAATGGGTAGTACAGCTTCGGACAAACATACACCTGGTCTTTTATTATATAGTGTGTTTCATTCTTCTTTTTACGCCATCATTCAAGGTCAGTTCACTTATTTCTTCACATGCCACTACACAGCAAACCATCTTGTCAAACCTAGCGTCCCTGTGCCACCGCTGCAGAAGAGTGTCTTGATCTTCAGGTGAGATACGTGAGCGAGGCAGGGCATTAATTTACAAATTGTATTTGTTAAACATACAGACACATCGAGATGAAGCACACTGCTATTCGTATATATGGACTCTGCAGTGTGCCTGCCCACACCGATAAAAGACCTCGGAGCCCAGATGGCACTAACATTTTCCGGAGCAAAAATTCTCATACAAAAAAGACAGGCTTGACAAAAGAGTCGGTACTCAGCTCACAATCAGTTATTTTCTTGTGCCATTCCATCCTCTTCTACAGCTGAGTTCCTAAATGAATCCTTTTTTCTGCAATCCAATTCCGATGTCACTCATCAGTGCTTCTCTCCCACAATCAACAATAATAACACACTACTGTGTATTGGTTTACAGCGAGTATCATTCGGTGGAGGAAAAACTCTCCTTCCAAGTGTCCGTAGTGACAACATAATTGGGACTAATCTCTCGGCCAGTCATGTTTTAACAACTTTCGTTTCACCTCCCGACTCCTCTGATTTTTCGGGTTCTGAGAGTGACAGTGAGGATGACTCTGACTCTCAATTCAAAAGGGCTTCCTTGGTTGATGAGTCTCTGTCCATTCCTACTTTGAGCACAATATCATCAAGTGTCGATGCTTTATTTGCCTTATGTTCAGCCATTGCGAAAGAACAGCAACATTTCAAATTCGTATTTTCTAAGGCAGTCGACGTGATTTTAGCAAATTATGCCTGCCTATTGCAGCTTGTTCTTTGCACCCTGATGGAATTTCATCTAACCGTCCTGTGTTTTGGACCAAAACTTATCTTTCACATCAATAACTACAGCATGCAGTAAGACAGATACAGTGAACCCACAAAATGAATCACAGCATCATAGAGAGAGCAGAACTGTTGTTATGTAGCCTACATTACTCCCTGACTGGGACTACGAAGAGACTTTCATACCCCCTTCTCCTTCTGATGAAATAATAATATCTGAGAGTCCCATGATAGCAATTGGGGCACCCACTCGTAACCCTAGAAAGATCAACAAAAGGAAAAAAGTCAACAAGAAGCAGAACACTACAGTCAAGTTCGGAGCAATTGCTGGTGAAAGATTTTGCGCTAGCAAAGCCCCAAACTTAAATCCAAAAGCTTTGATGACTCACACACTGACAGATGGCATGACTAGACAAGTCCATCTTGAGGGCCTGATGGATCGATGGTTACATACACCTCCCATTGATTCTACAGCGTCACAGTTTCAGTTACAAGCCCATGTTGGTGCCGTTCCTAGCTCATACATGACAGTATCACAAGTTCCACCGCAGACCACTGGTCCCCCAGGAATCGGGAATTCACAAAGCACTAGCAGTGCTTTTCAGCTGCATCAAGCCTTAGCCACCATTAATTTCCCTATCCCCTAAGTCGCAAACCCTATTCCATCTGAATATAGACCTCTGGTTCCCCATTTCGCTAAATCGTTTATGATTGAAGACAACACCAGACTGTTGTGGAAATGAGTAAAACTTGAGGAACTCTACCCCACCAACTCTAGTCCCTTTTTGAATCATACTAACATTTTGGACCTATTTAGTAAGATAAAGCAATTGAGAATGATTTGCACAGAAGACATAGTGTGCATAGAGTTGCCATGGATGGACAGTTCTTCAAATTGAGCTACAATCGAATTTACGTCTACGTAGATGGTGATATTGCTAAAATCTTGTGTCACTGCTCTTGATTATATGGGCTTCGAATTAACCATATATAGAAAAATTATCTAACAACTATTGTCTACAGGCAGGTCCCAATCCATCATGGGTTCCGATCAGGCGACTGTTCTGCAAGCAGATTATACGTCTCAGCGTGCCACTTTATTAGCTTTCCAATCTCATGCAGAAAAAAAGTTGAGACTATCAGGGAGATTGAACAATGGATTCCAGAAATGAAAATATAATGGCAACTGATATTCAGGGCCTGATTCAGAGAAGAATTTTATATTGGTGCAATCCCATTGGAAACTGCTCTGTGAATCAGGCCCTCAGTTTCTACACATACTTTGAACTGGAGATCATGGAATAGGCAAGGTTTAGATAATTTCTCACTCAGCAACTGGGTCATTCCATGATATTGGCCAATATATTTACATTGCAGGAAACTTGAGTTATAAAGAATTTTAACGTTGACGGTTATTATATATTTCATAATTCAGCAACACCTTCTGTCTGTGGAGGTATGGCGAATGGAACTAAGGCAAACTACCAGCTAGAAATATTTCCAGGTAAAATTTGCTCCCCACATGTTCTATTAGCCATGTTTGTTGACCCACAAAACATTACTCTCAGAATACAGATTATTAATGTTTATGATCCACCAAATGGAGGATCCAAAAAAATAACCCAACACTTAATAGGAGAAATACTTACACTTTGGTATGATACATATCCCAAAGGTTTGACATTTATTACAAGTGACTTAAATGTAAAATATCACACTAAAATGAAGGTATATTGGGTAAGTCTGATCGGAACTGGAAAACATTTTGATTTATGGATGGATTAGATTGTTTATCCTGCAACATATCAGGCAACGCTGGCTCCAATTACACCTGGACTAATGGACATTCTAGGTGACATATAAAATATGTTATCACAGAGTCTATTGTGGCTGGACGTTGTGGCTCAGTAAAAATGTAATCTTACAACATGAGCGATCATGCATTACTAAATTGGACTGTAAATGCGTCACCACCCAGCCGTAGAGGTTGCATCAACGATGCTATTAGAGTCAACTCACAGGGTAATCATATAACATGGACAGGAAAAATGGTAGCAAGGGTTTATAATATCTAATTAGTAAACCAACCATCATTAGGATCCTGGTTAGTGCTGCACAATTGGCACAGTGAGAAAATGATAATGAACATAACGCAACGTTCTTATCTAAACAAATCAACCTTGTTTAGTAAATATTTGTGGGGATGACAAACTCTGGATCAGTTGGGCGCTGGTAGGGTATGGTGGCCCAATGGTCACTTGTTGAGCGATTGGATCAATTATATGGTCCAGTCAGGTCATAGTCATTAATTTGTTTATTTTTGGTTAGTTAGCACCAAAGAAAACATCATTGTAGAAATTAATGACAAGTTTTTGACATGGTAACTCGCTACACAGCCGACGCGCGTTTCAACCTAAGTCTTTTTCAAGGCTGTGATTTGGCGATGTTGTGATATGCACCGTGAAGTGACATAGTGATACCCATTGTTTATTTATAACATATATATTCCATTCAATATGCATGTATTTAATAATTTGTTCCAGTCATGAGGAAAGGAAGCACATTGTGATATCAGATTAGTAATTTAACAAAACCCGTGATCATGAGTGGTGGTGACGGCGTAAGTGACAGGGCAGAACATATAGCAAATGATGGTTACATTTAGGCATGACAAGATGTATAGTTACAGTGTGAAGTCAATTGAGACAGAGTAAGAGACAATGTACCAAGGGAGAGAAAGGAAAAGGAGAGTCAATTAGTTGAGTCAAGGGCCAAAAGAATTTGGTAAGACAGCCTAGTTGGGTAACTGTAGAGGAAGCGGAGTCTTACCCAATTGAGTTAAAGGGTGGACTTCAATTGCTGTAAGCTGGTCCTCCCAGATAAGGGCGCCAGGGGGGCTGGATAGCCGATCTGAAAATAGATAGATAGGGTTGTCAGCAGGGATGGGACCCATGGACGAGTGGCCGATGTTAATTGCATATCAATCGGAGAGGTGGGGTGCTAGGTAGTAGCAATTGTGCAGGAGGCCGGGGAGGGAAGTGTAAGAGGGGGCGTCTGCTGAGAGGCTTACCGATGGCCGGGTCCGGCGAGTTTGTTGCGTGCGAGCGTTCTCGGGAATCCGTGTGCTGTGGATCAGCCCTACTTGCGGGAATTTATAAGAGCATGACGCGGATTGGTTGGTTAATCAAGCAGTGTGATTGGTCTAAAATGGCCGTCCCGTGAGATGGGACCTGTCATGGTTTATGTCAGAGGGGTGAAAATGGAATGTAGGGGATTTACCCAGACTGAGCCTGAACAGGATTGGTACATGGAAGGAAATTACCACAATTGTATTCATAATGCATGTGTGGGCAGAAACTCTCACAGGTTTGTGTGCTGCTGATTTACAGGAAAACATGGAAATCATGGTCACTGTTTAATCCAAAAGTAACCGCGCGATATTTGCATATCAGCTTTGCTTCTTTCTGGCGTAGTTGTAGTTCTCTATCTCTGCCCCTTATGTCGGTTGATATTTTCTCCAGTCCCACGAAGGTGATGTCTTCCTTGTTGTCCCACTGGTGTACTTCCTGCCAGTGTAATGCCAGTGGATATCTGGTGTCCTGGGAATGTAGGGAATTGAGATGTTCCCTGATCCTTGTTCTGAGCTCTCTCTTAGTACTCCCAACATATTTGCGATTACATACACAGTTAATGGCATGAACCACAAATTTGGATCTACAATTGATGTATTCTCTGATTGAATGTGTGTCACTGGTACTAAAAGTCAAAGTCTTGGTCGTTGTAGCGAATTTGCACATGGAGCAGTTTCCACACGTGTAGAAGCCCACTGGTTTGTTGCTGGTGAGCCAGTTGCCATCAGTTATTGGAATAGGCGCTATGAATGATGGGCTAAGTATGTTTTTGAGTGTTCTGGCCTTGGTATAGGTTAGGATTGGCTTGTCTGGGATCCATGCAAAAGCGGAAAGATGCAGGAAAACTCTATCCCCTGGACCAGAGTATTATCGTAAAACGAGAAACTGAAGAGATATCCAGAGAGCAAAACACTATTACTTACAAAAGTATCAAATTATTTTATTTATCATGATACAAAAATTTGAAAAAGTCAATTAATGGCATTCTACTTTGTAAAGCATCAATAAATCACGTAACATGGCAGCATAGATGAACAAATTGCTGTGACTAAAATACATCCATCTCAACTAACATTCATAGTGCAGCATCCAAACCATACATCATACATAGTGACATTCAACCAACCAACAATGGCTAAAAAAGTGACTGAATTAATTAACATTATTTGCCAATTGGGAGTGGGACAAACATTCATCACATCCCATTTGATTATTTTAATGTTTACAAATATATTGAACAAACAGCAATAGAATTCATTAAAAACAATCTATCACAAGGGCGGATCTGACAGGAAAAGTGTTATATAGATCACATCCCTAAAAGAATAAACTCAACCGGTTTCGACGTAGAGTGTGTAGTAAACAATGTCTTCATCAGGAGATACAAAATGAGAAGCTTATATAAGTAGCCATTAATATGCAAAATGCAAAAGATGGATCGTATGCTGGAGTCGTATTGCCAATGGAGCTGTGACTGTAATTACCATGACACTGCTCTCAGTAGCCCCCTTCAGGCATTATGGAACGGTGGCTTTCTAGATGGTGATGCAGCGAAGCAAGTCGTATCAGCAGATGTACGCCTAGTGTATTGAAGTTAACATCCGGAGTGGCGTGGGCGGCTGGAGTTAATGAGCACAGCCTAGCCGTAAATCTCAATGACCATGCTACATCGGCCGTGTGCCTTGATATCTTCATCTATTGATAAGATATGCCAACGTCTCTTCAGAATCTTCTGTACTTGATGGTTATCACTGCAGAACTGGGTAATGTATCTTATTGGGCTGTCATTTGTTACCTGTTTCCTGGTGGGTACCTTGGGAGTCAAAAGGGAGCTGCGTTCTCTACTGTTAGCCATGGCTATGGCTGCTTGTATTGATGGATCCGGGTATCCCCTCTCATAAAAGCGTCTGCTAAGTGTTGCACATTCGTTTCCATATGATGGCCGGGTGCTGCAGTTCCTTTTGGCTCGGAGGAATTCACCTTTGGGGATATTATTGATTACCGATCTTTTGTGGCAGCTGGATGCATGCAAGACTGAGTTGAATTCTGTCGGTTTTCTTTTTTTTTTAAACTCTTTTTTATTGACTTGACAGCACAACAAAAACCAGAGGGAGCCATATGGCACCAGCGCTAAATGCAAACAATACGAGTAGTAAACAATACATATTGCGTAAATGTAGCATATTGATAAAAGCAATATACAAAGTATTAATTCATACACCATAACAGAACACTATTTAAGGGGAACCACCTGGGGGGGTAGAAGGAGAAGTCGACGGTGAGGTCATGGCAGAAATATAGTCTCGGAATCTCGGCCAGATGTCCCTCGGCCTGGAGTGGCAATGCTGCATAGCACTCCAGGACTGCTCAGTATCGTGAGCCCATGTGACCGATCTGAGCCATTGAGTATAGGTAGGCGCTCTAGGGCGGAGCCAACAGAGTAATATACAGCGAACTGCCAGTAGCATGCAAAGGCCTGCCAGTTTCTTAGCTTCACGGGGTAAGTGCGGGAGATCATGGAATAAGCAGTGCAGTGGGGTGGGGGTGATTGGGTGTTCCAGAATGTCAGACAATGTAGAGCAAATGTCTAGCCAAAATTAGGACAGACGGGGACATAACCACAACATGTGTATATAGGAGGCTTGATCTGTGCCGCACCTAGGACAAGTGGGGGGGTTGGCGTGAAACATGCGGTGGAGTCTAATGGGTGTATGATGATACCTGTGTAAAATTTTAAACTGAATGAGTTTAAATTTAGTGTTGTAGGAGACCTCGTGGGTACGGGCGCACATCCGAGCCCACCTCTCGTCGGTGATCTCAGCAACAAGGTCCTCCTCCCATCTGCATCTCAGCTAGGTGAAGTGGGGGGCCGCTCTAGTCTGCAATAATGAATAGAGCCTCCACACCTTACCTCTGAAGGAGAGATAGGAGCAAAGCTCCTCAACTATAGGTTCATCAGTGGGCAAGGCGGGGAAGTCTGAGTATCTGGACTTGAGATGTGCTCGGAGTGAAGAGTACTGTAGCCACACCGAGGGTCGGCGCCTGAGTGATGGTGAAGGTCAGACCATTCTATAAAGTTTCCCTGCTCAAAGGCATCGCGTAAGGTCAGGAAGCCGGCAGCGGCCCAGCGAGTGACCACCGAAAGTGGTATATGTGGAACATCGGGAAGGAAGTTCCACAGTGGCAGATCCCCATGGAACGGGCAAGGTGTGTCGACCATGGACCAGAGTTTGGTCAACGCCAGGGATGTACAAGCCACCGGATTCGCAGAATTTAAGGCAGGGGGGATTGGCTGGAGGACCAGGGACCCGATCACTCGGTCACAGACAGCTAGCTTCTCAAGGCGGTCATGAGGGGGGGGGTCAATGGTGTTGAACCAGAATGCAGCGAACTGTGATTGGGCCAACACCCAGTATCTGATGAAATTGGGTGTGCTAAAGCCGCCCAACGCCTTAGGAGCAGTTAGTGTAGTCAATTTGAGCCGGACGGCCCCAGAGTGCCAGAGGAAGGTGTTACATATGGTGCGCAGTGTTTGGAAAAAGGTATCCCCAGGCCACAGAGGCAGATTGGTAAATCAATACAGTAATTGAGGTAATACAATCATTTTAAGTATGCCTATTCTGCCTGCTAGTGAGAGGGGAAGCTTAGTCCAGCTGGAGGTTTTAGCCTCCAGGTTAGTTAGATAAGCGTGATAATTGTCGTCACGGTGCTGTGATGTGTGCCGGGAGACCACCACCCCCAGGTAGGTGAAGCTAGAGGAAGCCCAGTTGAACCCATGTAGATCGGGTGGGGGTCGTGTCGAATCTGTGAGTGGGAATAATGTAGACTTGGAGCAATTGACCATCAAACCGGATATGTCCCCAAATCGCACCACGTCTGTCAGTATAGGTAAAAGATTAATTCAGGGGATCGAACAAACAGCAGGGTATTGTCAGCATAAAGGGAGACTATGTCATTCTGGCCAGATGTGCGCAACCCTCTGTGCGAGTGTGACTGCCGAATCATGTCAGCAAAGGGCTCCATGGCTATGGCAAAAATGAGTGGGGAGAAGGGGCATCCCTGGCGTGTACCTCTAAATATCTGAAAGGGGGAAGAGCACCTGTCTTCCGTGCGGACCTTGGCCGACGGGGCAGTGTAAAGGAGCTTTATCCAGGCGCGGAAGTTGGGCTGAATTTGCATTTTTCGAGAACACACCACAGGTATTTCCAAGAAACTGAATCAAATGCCTTTTGCATGTCTAATGTGGCTGCCACTGCCTGTGTGGCTGGGTCAATTCTGCTGATTACATTGAAGAGTCTCCGTAAATTTAGGGAGGTGGACCCGCCAGGGACGAAGCCAGCCTGGTCTGGATGAACAATATGGGACATGTACGGGCCTAAGCGGTTGGCAAGTAGTTTGGCAAATATTTTAATATCACTATTAATCAGTGAGAGGGGTCGGTAAGAGCTACACTGCGTGGGGACTTTACCAGGCTTGAGGAGCACCGTAATCAATGCCTCCCGGAGAGATGGTGGAAGTATGCCCATGTCGCACGATTCTTCCCTTAGGGTCAGTAGGTGCGGCGCTAGTTGGGCCTTGTATAGTTTGTAGAAATCCATCAGGAGCCCATCAGGGCCGAGAGCCTTCCCCGATGCCAGTGACTCGATGGCCTCCACAATTTCCTCTAGGGTAAAGGGCCTCTCGAGGGAGGCATTAGTGTCGGCTGATAGGACTGATAAAGGGAGGTTCTCTAAGTAGGAGTTGATTTCAGAGATCTGGGAAGTGTCAACTTCCGAGTACAGGGAAGTGTAAAACGCGAGAAACTCAGAATTAATGTCTTGGGGGGAGGTGGCGAGTGTGCCATCTGGTCTAGTAATGGCCGGTATGTTGGGGGCACCGAATTTGTGACGTAGCAGCCTAGCTAACATTCTGCCGGGGCGCTCACCCTCGCCGTATTTCCTCGCCGAACAAGGGGAGTCCAGGAAATTAACCTTGCGCTCGGCAAGGCCATGGAACCTGTCCAGCTCAGAACCCAGCATCGCTAAAGTAGCCGGGGAGTGATCTACAGCGTATTGGGATTCATAAACAGATAGGGCTGATTCACTGGTGGCGATGACAGCACAGATGCCCTTAAGGATGCCACTGCTCTTAGAGATGGGGACTCCTCTCGTGTGTGCCTTAAAGGCTTCCCAGAGCTCACCCTCGCCGTATTTCCTCGCCGAACAAGGGGAGTCCAGGAAATTAACCTTGCGCTCGGCAAGGCCACGGAACCTGTCCAGCTCAGAACCCAGCATCGCTAAAGTAGCCGGGGAGTGATCTACAGCGTATTGGGATTCATAAACAGATAGGGCTGATTCACTGGTGGCGATGACAGCACAGATGCCCTTAAGGATGCCACTGCTCTTAGAGATGGCGACTCCTCTCGTGTGTGCCTTAAAGGCTTCCCAGAGCACAGCGTGTGTGGAGACAGAGTTTATGTTAATCTCGAAATATTCCTCGATGGAGGATTCAAGCTCGGAGGCAAAAACCTGGTCAAGAAGTGCGTGAGGACTCATCCTCCACTGTCTTGTTTTGTTGGCGTCCGATCCCCAGTTTAAGGAGATTAGTACCGGTGAGTGGTCCGACAGTGTCCTGGGGAGAATGGCCAAGTGAGTTACGCAACTAACCAGTAAGTCTGTGACAAGCCATCTATCTATTCTAGAGTGGGAATCATGCACTGAGGAGTAAAAGGAGTATGTACGGTCATCAGGATGCATCAGGCGCCAAGCGTCCACCAGTGCTAAGCGGGGGAGCGAAGCCAAGATAGAGTAGGCTGCCCTAGACAGTTGGCGAGGGCGAGAACCGGACCTATCCAAGGTGACATCTAATATCGTATTGAAGTCCCCGCCCCATAATATAGGAATCAGGGGGTAGCTCTCAAGTAGAGTGGCTAGGTGAAAGTAGAAGTCAGGGTCGTCGACGTTAGGACCATATATGTTCAGAATAACTATCTCCTGATGTTGTAATGTACCAGTTATGAGTACAAATCTTCCAAGTGGATCTATGTGGGATTGCTGACAGGTGAACTTCAAACTTCTATGTATTAGGGTGAGGGTGCCTCGACTCTGAGTGGAATAATTAGTGTAATATCTCTGGGGGCCCCATTGCTTGGCGAATCGTTCACATTGCTCCGAGCGAGCGTGGGTTTCCTGTAAACATAGGATCTTTACTCCGTGGCGTTCAGCGTGGAGCTGAATCTGCCGCATCTTCTTATAATTGCCTAATCCCCTGACATTCCAGCTCATAAAGGTTAGAGAAGTATCAGCCATATTCGTAGGAGTGGCGGTGGAATAAGCAAAGGTGGATTCCAGGGACATGAAAGGTGTGTACCTTAGGGGTATGCGGTCAGCTGACTGCATATATGAATTGATTGGGCGCGGTGCCTGCGGGGCCTCCGGAGGCTGTCAAGACATTTTTAAACCATAACGTTCCCTTCCAACCCCCGGCCCACATCGCTCCCCCAATCAGAGGGACAAAATCCGAATAAAACCAGAACAACCATAAACTTTTAGGCATCAACACCTGGGGGTCTGTTAGCAGCCGGGCGAAGGCGGCCCGACTGGGAAGAGCGTAAGGAGATTTATGCTACGTAGTAGGTTAAAGCGGAGCATTTAGAGTGGGTGCAGGTTACATCTGGACCAGATCTATAAGCAAGGGCCCACGGGAGAATGGGGTGGGGCCATGCGCTCCAACACAGCACCAAAAGAATCACAGAAGTGGTTGGGCTGCAGTGCCGGGTGGCACCAAGTGGGAGGGCCCACCAAGGAGTGGATAGCACCGCACAAAATGCAACAGCGTGGCGTGGGAGTCACCTATGCAGAGGAGCAATGGAGCAACATTTCAACTTTAAAAACAGAATAAACTACTGTGAGAAAGTGGCCATCACAGGGGGGAAGCGCTGTGGCGGTCCCACACGTGGCTCAGGTGCGGAGCAACCATTGATACACATGAAACATATAACGAACTGTTCAGATCAGCCAGGAATGTGTTTGTCTCTAAATTTCGAAGCCTCTTCTGGGATGGTGAAAAAGTATGTACGGTTAGAGTGTTCGATCCTCAGTTTAGCAGGGAAGAGCATGGAGTACTTGATTCCTAAGTCTCACAGTCTCTTTTTCACCACAAGAAAGGTCTTATGCTCTTGTTGCACAGCCACAAAGTAATCCGGGTACAAATGTATTCTTGCCCCTCCTAGATGTAGCTCCCCCTTGGCCCTGGCCGCCCGGAGCAGGGCATCACGGTCCCGGAAATGTAGGATTCTGGCTATGATGGGACGGGGCGGGGCACCTGGCCTGGGCTTCGTGGTCAAGGAACGGTGAGCTCTTTTCACTGCAAATTGTGCCAAAAGCTTGGGCTTATCTAGGAGTGTTAGAAGGGTGTGCTCCACGTACTCCTCCATGGGCTCCCTGATATTGTCCTCTGGTATGCCGACGATGCGAAGGTTATTCCGCCTGGAGCGGGATTCGAGGTTGTCATTTTTCTTTTCGACCGACGAGACCCTGCTGGTTAAGGTGGTCACAGCGGCGCGCAAGGAACCTAGGTTATCCTCCGCGGTGCCAACCCTTGTTTCGATCTCAGCAACTCTACTATCTGTTCTTTCAATATGGGCCTTTATGGACGAAATGGTCCCGTTCATATCGTCCAATTTAGTGTGTAGCGTAGTGAAGCCCTCGCGCATATACTCCAGCATTTACTGCGAGTCATTGCTGGTAGAGGATACTGTGGCAGCTGGTGAGTCCTCAGGAGGGTCAAGCGGCGGCTTGGAGGGCGTCTTGGCAAACATATTTAGTGAGCTTTGCTTCTTGCCAGCACCAGCACCCTTGGTCATGACGACAGGAGGTGTCTGGCGCCCGGGGCCCTATTTGGTTGTAGCAGGCAGGCCCCAAATCACCACCCCACCGAGCGTCCAGGGGGGGAGAGAAGGTGAGACCAGCGGGTAAAGACGCTGGAGGCAGTGCCAGGGGGGCTCCACCAAGTAACAGAGCCAGGCGGCAAGTCCACAGGCGTGGGGGGGGGGCCCCGGCGTGGTGGTGACCCCGGAACGTCGAACCAGTGATGTGGTGCAGTAAGACGAAGCACGGGTTGCTGGCAAAGGGGTGGTTCGTGAAGCGGCAGAGCGGAGCTCAAGGAGAAGCACTCAACCTCAGTGGGGGGCTATGAGAAGGCACTTCAGATACCAACGTAGGTCCCCCTCCCTAGATCATAGGGCACGGGGTATGCGCACAGTCAGTTCAGGCGTGGGGTAGCGAGTGGGCCCACAGATAGTAGCTCAAGTGGTGAGTAGGTTAATGCAACTGTAGCGCCGTAGGGAGGTGGCAAGCCAGCGCCGCTGAAGTAGGTAGAAAAAGGTATCCAACAGGGGGGCACTGGTGGGCCGCCTGTGAGGGACTGAGCGCACCGGGAAGTGCAACCAGGCGGTGAATGTAACTGTGGCATGTACGGTCCCCCAATTGAGCCCATGCACGCGTTAGTGCAGTCCAGAAAGGGAGGAGCGCCAAGCCCCAGCAGCACATAAATGAGGGCAGAGGCAGGGTATCCTGCAGTGGGACACTTAGATCAGCATTAGGGTCTGGTAGTTGTCAATGTTCGGGACCCCCAGCCGGCATCGACGGGGAACAATGGTGCTGTGTGGGTAGACAGGGGCCAGACAGGCGGCCCGAGGGCCCTGGGAGGGAGGGGGCAGAACTGGTGTATAATCTGGTAGTGGAGCCAGCCTGCGCACCACGGAGCAGCAGAGAAGCTGCTGCCACAACGGGAGAAAGAGGTGGTGGGCTGCCGGCCCGCGGGCGGGAGATAGGGTGGCTGCAGTGGGCCGCAGGAGCCGGGCACACACTCCCCCCACAAGCCCCCTACCTTGCTGCACTCCGGTGCTGTTGTTCGTGAGGAGGAGTGGCGGGGGGGAGGGAAGTGAAGCGGGAGCCGGGCGTGTAGTCAGGGCACAGCAGGACACGGCGCCGGGGCACAGGTCCACAAACCTCGCCGGTGCAGAGGGGGCTGCGGCTTGGAGTGGAGGGGCCAACGGGCCAAGGATGCCTTCAGAGGGATGATGAGGTGCGCGGGGGGCAGCCCGGTCAGCCGCGGCGGTCTGGTGCGCCTCGCGGGCTCGGCGCCCCTCCCCAACAGTGCCCCGCAGCGCCGCGCCCTTAGGTGGATGGGCGAGCCGCCGTCACAGGAGCCACGGGGTGGGGAGAGTGGGAAGCTGCAGCCGCAGACAAGGAAGAGAGGCGTAGTCCGGTCCACAGGACGCGTTCAGAATCCAAACATTGTATCAATGCAGAAGGAAGGCTCCTGAAAGATCGCAGGCAGCACTGCATGGTTGTAGGCAGCGTTATGGGGAAAAGAAACAGGATCAGTTGCTCTGCCAGTCCAGAGCGTTACGCTAGGAGGCCATCTTGCTTCGGCGCAACAGCGCCCCCCCCCGAATTCTGTCAGTTTTCTATAGGTTGAGGTCATTAGTTCTGTGCCAGCTGGCGTGATAGTGATATCCACGAAGTCAATGCTCACCTTACTTGAGGTTCCCGTTAGTTCACTCCCAAAATTGTTCTCATTCAAATAGCGTTTGAATGTTTCAAGTTCTTCATCTGTGCCACGCCAGATCATCAGGATGTCGTCAATGTATCGCATCCAAGTGTGGATTAATTTGTTGAAGTCATGGTTGGTGAAAGCGTGTACTTGTTCATAATGGTGCATAAATAAGTTGGCCATTGAAGGTGCATATATTGCACCCATGGCTATGCCTTTTGTTTGCCTGTAGTATTGTTGGTCAAATAGGAAGATCATATTGCTCAGTGAGAATTCCAGAAATTCTTTCGTTAGTTCCAAATGTGACCAGAATGAGGCTGATGCTTTTGTGAAGGCAAAATCAATGGCCTTTAAGGCTAGTCTATGGATGTGTATAGGGCTTTAACATCCAGAGTTACCAGGGTGTAGTCTTGGTTCCACACGATATCCTGCAGAATTAGTAGGGTGTGCATTGTGTCACGTAGGAAGGTTGGTATCTTTTGAACCTCAGGTGCCAGGACGTTGTTAATGTATTTATTCAAAGGTTCCGTTACCCATTCTATTCCACTCAGTATTGGGCGTCCTTCTGGTATAGGGTCAAATATCTTGTGGATTTTAGGCAAGAAGTAGATCGTCGGCATCCTAGGGTGAGGTAGGTGTAGGCATTTCATTTTGTCATCTGACAAGAGTCAGCGCTTGTGCAATTTAGTCAGCAAGCTACTGGCTTCCGTTCGGACTTCATTCGTTGGATTCTTACTTATGGTGTCATAGCAACCAGGTGTGGTCAAATGGGTGAGGGCCATTTTTACGTAGGCAGGTCTGTCCATTATGACCACGTTGCCCGCTTTATCATCTTCCTTGATTATGATTTGGTGGTTGTCTTGTAATCTCTTGAGTGCGAGTCGTTCTTGACTGGTAATGTTATCTTCTCTTCTTGAATGCTTCATTCTCATGCGATCCTGTAACGCTTGGAGGTCTCTTGTGACCGCCAGGTTGAAAATGTCTATTGCATTGTCCCCTTGTAGATTGGGAGTGAATTTGGATTTTGGTTTCATTTCTGGTATTTTCAAGTTGCTTTCTTCAATATTCAGTTCTTGCATGGTCTGGTGCATGGTCTGTGTTTCCTTGTTGGGTGAGTGGTCCAGGGTTGTCAGGAGGTGGGTACACTCAAGATGTTCCATATCTATGGTGCTCAGTGGTGCTGGTACAGGTTTGGGTTATTTCCACTTGACTTGTTTTGAAAAAAAATTCTTGAGTTTGAGTTTCCTGATGTATTTAAATAGGTCGGTCTGGGCATTCACATAGTTGGTTTGCTTTGCTGGAACGAAAGAGAGACCTTTGTTTAGGATTTCTGAGTCATGCTCTGAGAGGATGTGTTTGGAGAGATTTGTCACTAAGATTGTTATCTTGGCATTTGTTGCTGTAGCTGTGTTTGTGATCTTGTTAGTCTGATAGCACTTTCTTGTTCTTCTTGGGCGTCTCTTGTCCCCCGCTCTCTTGCCTCTCTTGGCTCTAATCTTGGTGGGATATTTCCCCGGGTAGGGTCTAAAGAATGGACTTGTTTGTTATTTCGTTGTTGTTGTTGTTGTTGCTGTTGTGGGACTCTGTTTCCTTTCCTGTAGCGTTGGATCTCGTCCAGAAAATTGTAGCCAATGCTTCTGCTAAGTTCATGTTGTCTGGACAATCATGATGCAGCCCCTTCCTTCTCTACGTGGGGTGCTGACCTTTCGGTTTCTGCTTGTGGCGTACCAGGTGCCTGGTCACAGTCTTCCTTTTCTTCAGTTTCTTGTTCTGGTTCACTGTCTGCGTCTGATGTTGCCGGAGAGCTGGCTGGGGAACTTATTTTGGAGTTACTTCCTTGTATATTGTCAAACTTTGGTTGGAAGGTGAAGACTCTATTGTCTTGGTAGTCTCTTTCATCCCTTGCAAATTTTCTACATTTTCGGATATTTACTTCGTCTTGGTGATTTCGCAATATTTCGTACTTGATTTTGTAGTTTTTTTCTTTAGTTGCCATGGGTGAATTGTTGGATTCGATGTCATTTTTTAGTTGATCTATCTGTAGTACTAATCTCCCATGTGCTCTATCAGCATGTTCTAGGAGTAGTTCCATCATTATTTTGGAACCCATGATGAGGTTTTCTTCCCATTTGGCCGCCAGGTCGGCGTCCTCAGGGTCCGTAAAGTCCGGGAAAATGATCATTCTTAAACTCCTTGGCATTTTCTCTTGTTCCAGGTAAGTTTAGAGGGTAAATCTCTCCCAGAATGTATTGATCTCCTTGGTACAAAGTCTTTCTAATTTTACAAATTGTTGCCTGAGGTTATCTGGCACCCTTGGAGTGGGCGGAAATGCATGCACTGTGGATCCTTTTGCGGCGAAGAGATTCTTGGTATCAGTTTTTCTTGATTCTAAATAATCCGCCTTTTTGGCTAGGGTGCTGCAGGGATCTCGTCCCTAAGTTGTAGTTTTAGCAGAGGTGGAGTTGATCATGGCGGGACTCCCTTTCTCCTGCGCACCTCCTCTTATCTTGTTGCCGAATCTGACCAGCAGCCTTGATCCTGGTTTGTTGAGGAACCAACTCCGGGGTTCCTAATAAAATGTAGGAGTTGTGGGGATGACAAACTCTGGATCAGTTGGGCGCTGGTAGGATATGGTGGCCCAATGGTCGCTTGTTGAGCGATTGGATCAATTATGTGGTCCAGTCAGGTCATAGTCATTAATTTGTTTATTTTTGGTTAGTTAGCACCAAAGAAAACATCATTGTAGAAATGAATGACAAGTTTTTGACATGGTAACTCGCTACACAGCCGACGCACGTTTCAACCTAAGTCTTTTTCAAGGCTGTGATTTGGTGATGTTGTGATGTGCCCCGTGAAGTGACATAGTGATACCCATTGTTTAGTAAATATCATCTTGAAAATCTGTCTCCCTTTGATGTTTTGATACATAAAAAAAATACCCTATTGAAAGACTAGGGCCACCATTAGAGGGCAACTTTCATTATATCAGGAAGAAAAAGAAGCTTGTCTCACTACTCTTACCACGGGATACAAAAACTGACAACTCCCGCATAAATCCTCACTGTGCAGTGCCAACTGGCAATTGATGTTTGGTTTAGTAAACACTAATGACAATCAAAAGTTCTGGTCCTGCAGTAAAGACTTCCAGAAAGCACTCGCTCCATTGAAATTAAACCCTGTCTCAGAAGCTCTTTGTGGATCCCACCATGTTGATCTATATTTTGATGCTGAAAATGACGTTGTTGGAGATATAACTTATTCTTTTCAGTCAAAATGTACAATAACTGGCTGTGAGCTGTATGATATCCTCTCCATCATTCATAACTCAAGGCCTTGAATGGTCCAGGGCCAGATGGTATTTCCAATATTCTCATTAAAGCAAACCTTCATTTTTGGATCAATGTATTGATGAAACTATTTTGCAGAATATAGATCAAAGGTGAGATCCTGAATAGTTGGATAAAATTCAAACTTATACCTGTGTTTAAAAAAGGGGATAGATTGGACCCAACTAATTACCGCCTGCTTGTGTTGCTTTATTATAGTTAAAAAATATTTTCAACTGTTTTGTTCACCTAGAAAAAGACCTATTGAATCCCTTTCCGACTGGATTTAGAAAGGCAAATTGCACATTACACAACGCAAGTGCCATACACTATTTGATGGCAGAAGCAACGTGTTGTTCTTACTGAAATCTGTATTGCTCTTACGTAGATTACAGCAAGGCATTTCACCTAATCTCTTGCCATCGTTTATGGAAAAAAAGTAGAGTCATAGGGAATTGATCATCATCTTTTGTTTTTTTATTAAAACCCTATCTACAAATCCATTGGTTACTGTTCATTTGAACCGAGAGATTGAAATTACTGATTACTTTACTACCAATCACGGTCTTAAACAGGGGTGCGTACTCGCATCCCTTTTGTTCAATTTATATGCTGTTGAAATGGCTGAAACCGTAAATGATGGCCATACTACTTTTCCTCCAAACATCAATGGTGAGCCAGTGTGATGATTAGTTTATGCAGACAACACCATTTTATTTGACCTGACTCCCATAGGATTAAAATGCACGATCGATGCTCTCGCAAAGTTTTTCAAAAAACTCATATGGCAATAAATACCACAAAAACAAAAATCACGTGTCTTAGAGGAAGCATTCCTCGAAAGCCTTCCTTTGCTTGGAAATTGAATAACATAAAATTAACAGTCATGGACAGCTACACTTATTAAGGCTTCCAGATAAGACTTAATCCCACCATACGATATTACGGTGACTTAATCTTTCCCAAGATCTGGAACAAATGGCTAGTGGTGAAGTGCTATATTTCCAGCAGGGAGAGAAATAATCCAGAAGGGCTATTAGCAATGTATTGTGTCAGCATCATACCAGGCTTAATGTACGGCATCTCTGCACTTTCATATAGTCATATTAGATGGCTTGACACATTTGGGGGAAACATTCTTCATTCTTTAATACATCTTCCTTGTTCTGTTCCAGTGGCAGCATTACAAATGGAATTTGGACTTCCCTCTCTTTTTTCAATATAGTATTCGCAAATAACTTTGCGTTATCTAAAGATAATTTCATCACACATTAATTTGAACAAGCTATTGAGACTAATCTGCAGGCAACGTTCCACTGACTGCAATAATATGTTCTTTTTTTTATCAGAGCAGACTGCTCTTTTTTATTTGTCATCCTTGTAAATATCTTATCAAGTTGCTTTGGGAGCCCCGAACATAGAAGCAATTTTGAAGAGCAAACCGAGAGATTGGGACAATGCCAATAACATTGATACATTGTCTACCAAAAAGAGATACAATGAATACTCTCAAAGCTTTCTCTCAAACACTCCCAGAACGTATTTAACCAAACCATGTTTCCTTGCATTAAGGCGATTCATCGTATCCTTGCGCTTGAATCTTCTTCCCACATTAGAGCATACTGGGGCCTGGGAAAAGTCCCTTATGAAGACAGGCTATGTCGCCTTTGCAGGAATACAATAGAGGCAAGTCGCCACACTTTATTGACTTATTCAGCATCAAATTCTATTACCTTAAGGGCTACAAGGATTTGATGGAACAGATTGAGCACATCAAAACTGATCAGTTTTGTGCCATATCTATTGTCATAACTGCTGCTGCTCACATTATTTGGAAGGATGTACTAAAGTTATTTTGGACTCAAGAAGATGATTAAATAGATTTCAATATGGTTTTTAGGAGATTTTAATAGTATGATCATTGATATTTTAAATTTCATGTGTCGTCTTTTAAGGTATTTTCTACTGTGCTGCTGTTAACGAATTATGTATACAAATTGTGTAACACCTACCTTCTTTTAGACAAGCATTATGACAGATTAAATGTTTTAGGTATGATCGATATGCTATTGTGAAGTAAATGTTCTTACGGTTTGTTAATAACCAAATGCACAATAAAAAAAATGAATGAACTGAGCAGTTTTGGAAAATAATTTCAAAAGGGAATCAAACATCCTACGGGTCTGGAAGTCAAGGAAGAAACCGAGCGTGGATGGGTGGTTATCAGATATGCAGGTCTTGTCGAACTTTGATAAAGTTCTGCTCATTGGACAAGGTAGAGAGGGTCATTACTCTCGACTTTGGGGACCCTTTAATGACCTATTTGGCTGAAGGTTGGGTTCCTAGTCTGGGGGGATAATCCCTGCCTTGGGATGGGGATGCTTTGATACTTCTGGAGTTGGGGAGCTGTTCCGTTGGGTGTTAGTTGTGTGTTTTGGTTTCTTGTTGTCTTGTCTTAATGGTTGAGTGTCAGGAATTTTTGTTCAAATTGTATTTGTTTTTGCAAATATTATCGATGTTCATATATTCAGTATCATTTTGTTTATTTCCAAGTTACTTTTAGATTTTACAATCTGAACACGATGCAATGTACTGGAGATTGTTTTTCCTTGTTTGTTGTTAGAATCTTTAAATAAAGTGATTAAAAAAAAAAAAAAAAAAAAACATCTCTAATATTACAGAGTTACATGTTTTATATTCCATTTTGAATCTATCTGATTCTGATTTTATATGAACTTTGATAATGACGCTGATGATTTTTAATCATTACTAATAGTTCTGTATCTGAGTTTTTCTATTTATTGTGAAAGGTTTTATTTTTAAAGCAATCCAAAAATAAATGTCAACAAATTGCAGAGTTTAAGTGATAGCTTATAACTCACATTTGGTTAACCCGGAGTCTAAGAGCTCCAAACACTGTCAGTGTCACAGAAGGGATTGGCCTTAAACATGATACATGAAACTTGGGTTACTAAAGTGTTGCATGGGTTGGAACTTGTTGTGGTCTATTCTTAAAGATAAGGGCATCCTTCTAAGTTAACTGAACATTCTTAGGGGAATTCCTACTGACCTCAGAGTATCAGTGAGATACAGGCTACCTGGGGAATTGTCATCTTCATTCCCATTGCTTAGAGATGTATGATCAGATATGTGTTCTTCACCCTTGTTTCTTTATTTGGATGATTATTCAAAGAATAATGAAGATGTTGTGTGTGTGTAACAGGCCTTCCCCTTTCCCTTCTCTTATACGTAGACAGCACAGTGCTCATGACCAGCACACCTAATGCTCTTCAGGCCCTAATTAACAGGTACATCAAATTTATGATGGCTAGTTTTATCAAAGAATCCAAGGTTTTCTCGGTAGGCTCTAGATCAGCTCACTCTTGTCCATTATTCTGTAATAAGAATACACTGGACTGATTAACTACCTATGATCACCTCTGTGCTAGCTTTTATGTGGTTTTAGACTAGCCAAAACAAATTAAAAATGGAACGGCTCAGCTGAAACAAGTCAATGCAATTATTTTCTGCATTGGAATTGGGACTGACAGCTACCAGGGTTATGGCTTTTCTGCCTGTAAACATTAGCAAATTGGTGGAAATGGTGACCTTTGGTGCAGGAGTTTGAGGCACCTGCCATTATTGATTAATTGGCACTGCTTGATACATTTTTTATTAAAAGTTTGTTGTGAGTTGGTGTATCTCCAACTTCTTTTGGTATCCACTCTAAACTTTGTGTCTCATATTAATCTGACTTTAATAAGATCAAGTAAACAATTAATTGTATTTCAAGGAAAACCAGATATTGAGGGGGGGGAGGCAGGTACAGAGTTTTAGGTCTGCCCAGAGACTTTTTAAAGTTTGGTCTCATAAGTAAGAGATCCGATGAATGAATCCAGAGGTAATAACCACTCCCAGTGTCTGTATATTGAAGTGTTAGGAAAAAAATATTTATTTTCTAATCATATGAGACATTTGATAGACAAATGAGACACACTAAATATTGAAACATACAAATGAGAAATAGCAACTTGCAGTGACATCATAAAAAATACAATAAGAAAACATGACATAGTATACAAAATTAAGTGTAAATATCAATTATTATTTCATTGACACAGATGGTGTGTATATTAATGTACAGGTACCGATTGTTACTTCATCGACACATGTGTTGGAATACAGAAGTACTTTGTATTGAATAAGAGAAGAGCAAAATGCCTATGAACTCGCACTATAGATTTAGCAATTGTAGCTCGGGTGCAGGCTAAAGGTTCAGTAGATCTCCTGCACTGGTAAGTCAGCTGAGTTTCAAAGGTTCCCTTGTTTGGATGTAATTTCAATTGAACAGTGAATGTTCTATAGGGATGTGATTTCAATTGAACAGTGAATGTTCCAGAGTCATAGGATAAAAGATATCTTTGCCGACGTGGCAGAGACTGACTAAACAGGATCTTTAAAACCAGGAACAGACTTGATCGAGTGTTCCCAGTTTGCTTCACGTTTCGGCGGTGTTGGAGTGAAACACGTCCGCCTTCATTAGGGCTTCCATGTGAGGGACCCTGCCGGTGCTATATATCCCAAGTACTCGGTTGTCGGCCAAGAGAGGCTTGATGCTGGACAGCATGGATCATCACATGGGTCCCAGAGAGGTAGTGGGAACCCAGACGGTTAATCGGTGCACAAGGAATTCTGCTGGCTGGATAAGTATGCCTGCTGTGCCCTGTGATAGCTCGCTCCAAATGCTGATCCCCAGAAGTGGTAGTGGGTGCAGGATGTTGGCTCTGATTGACCTTTCCTTCAACCTTGTTGTTCTGCTTCTCCTCTCTCTTGCTGCACTTTCAGGCCTTCGGGCATGTAGCGCCCTACTACAGAATGCCACCAGTCTCTGCACGTTTGGTCCGGGAGGCACTCCTTTAATAAGATCAAGTACAAAAAAGCAAAAAAACAACCAATGCGGAAGGTCAACACTGATAAACGTAAAATGCACAACTTCTTTAACTTCAATCACCACTACCACACCACATGCTAAAGTGACAAACTAAGAGTCATTCAATGCATGTGAATGGGTCTTATTGAAGTCAAGGCAGTGTCATATTGAATCAGACAGTGTAAATATTATACATATTTTATGAAAATGTTATAGACAAATTTGATATGATTCAAAATACAGCAATAATATAGTCTTACAAAATGCATCTGTCCTGAACCTCAACCATCCAAACAATACAATCACGTCGAATCACATCTAATCCTCTCCATGATTGTAAGAGTCATTGAAAAAGCCAATGTTTTCGACGTTTTTATGTGTTGGAGGTGCTTGACTGTGTAATCCAAGTCACAGTTTTCGAGAAACAATCAATTCATAATACTCTTAATAGATGTCAGAATGAAAAATCTGCTCAGTACAAAGACCACCCACATCTTCGTCAGGGCAACACAATGTGAATGTAAAGTTTTGTCAGGGCACTAATTATCATAAGAGACATGGGACCTCATTCCGAGTGTGGCGGTAAGGGGTTAACAGCGCCGGTAAGAATACCTGCTTATGATTCCTCTTTCCTCTTCTGCTTTTGTGTTCGTCTGTTCTTGTTTTGTCTTTGTGTGCGCTCTGAGGCCCATGGGCATCTGGCTAGTTACAAAAATTTAAATAAATAAATAAATAAAATTCCGAGGTCCTTTAGCGGGTCCCGCTAAGGGAAGCTGGTAAAACCTGCAGCTGTTAGCGGGAGCCGCTAAAGGACCAGGGAGCTAATAACGGGACCGTTATTAACGGGCCCGTTATTAGCTCTGTCCACATTCCCATTGAGCCCTATGGAGACTTGAGTGTGAATGGGGATGGCTTCGCTGAATGGGGAAATACAGGGTCCTCCAAGGTTGAAATGACCCGGTAAATCCCTATTCAGGGAACCCGGACCCGGACACGAGTTCGGCGGCAGATATGCCGCAAATAGCGGCATGGCTACCTCCAAACTCATAATGAGGCACATGGAATTAAATATATGGAAAATGTAAGTAGAAGAGATATTTAAATAGTGTCTAGGTATTAGAGGATAAAACATTAACGTTGAATCGTAAGTTGTTCAAGGAACTGCTTGCTGGATGAATCAGCAAGTACGGTGGAGCATCATCAATATGTATGGCTGGAACTAAGAATGAATCAGGGGTCGAACAAGCAATAAGATTATTGCAATTTTCTTTATCTACAACTTATTTTGGTCTCCACTCTGAGCTTTGTGTCTCATATTAATCTGACTATAATAAGATCAAAACTTTACCATTATGGTGTTCAATTTGTCATACTTCATGGGCTAAGGTGACCCTTTGATTGTTGTGGGATTTATTAAAGAGTGAAATTGAGCATTACATTGTTGGTTATTATATCTGACAACTGAATTTCATGAATTGAGCTTTCTCAAGTAATTTATTAACCCTGAGGGTTTAGGTCATAACTTAAACGTAATTATAAATCGTTGTAAAAGGTTAATGTTAATCATATACAATAATTGAAAAAAAAGATTATAAATTCCTAAAAGTTACCTAAACCATCAGGTTGCCGCTATTTTCCATTTAAGAGGCAGGTCGGTTGTAAACAATATCTAAGCTAGGTAAAAGAAATATGTACTCCTTTGAATGATTTTATTAAATGCATTGCCTTAGAAGACTGTGAATCATGGAGATGAAATGCATCCATCCATCTTGAGTATTTCTGTAATTGTAATCCAGAACATCCAGGTAAATCACCCCGTATATGTTTTTATTGTACAAGATATGTTGCTTTGAGAAGAAACATGTCTATACAACTATCTAGCAACACATGGTTTACCCACTGTAGAGCTGCACTCATGGTTTTGGAACTTTTTTGGATGACCCTATTGTTAGTTATGTAAGAGAGATAGATGTACTGAATGCTGTTAGCAGAAGTCTAACCGTCTGCAGTTATTTCTACATTAATACATTCAGCACTGTCAAATAAATGTTTGTAATTGTTCTTTCTAATTTCATTTAAGCAATAACCCACAAGATGGGGGACATTACTGCCTACTAATAACCTGGGGCTGAATTACAGGCCTGAGCAATGTGAGGTCCTTAGCAAGGGCCGGGTACCATCAAGGGATGTGTAGCTATTAGCACCGCGGCAAGACCTGGGTTGCTAATGGTTTTATTTTTATAGTTGATAACTTATGCTGCAGCCTTTTTTCAAGTTAAAAAAAAAATAATAACCAGAGAAAATGTGTTCCCTGAAGGGAAGGGGAAGAGAACAAATTCCTTCTTCCATTCCATTCCATGATGGCCATTTGTACTGTGGGAAAAAGATGTGCCAGCAGCAGATAAGGTGAGCAGGAGTATGGGAAGGCTGGTGGGGTGAAAGCGTATGTGCAGTGGGGGTGGCAGAAAGAGTGTGATAGATAGTGTGTGGGTAGAAGATGTGATGTGGGTGCCACTGGAGGCAGTGTCCCACCATTCAGGGGAATCTGAAGGTGGGCAACACCATGAGGCTCATGTTCAATGTTGGCCTTGCGTAAGGCGTTTACACCTTCCATTAGGGGCAGAACGCAACTTGCATTTCTGCCCCCTCCTTCTTCTCCACCATACAAATGTTCCAGCATTTGCGTCAGCATGGATTTTCATGCCGGTGCAAATGCTGGAGATACCTATGGGGTCCGACACCTTTACGCACCAGCAAAAAGCAGGCAGACCCCAAGCAAGTGAAGTCTGCAATTACAAATGAATGTTGTCGTTAATTTTTCATTGTAAACGCTGCTTACCAAATGCGCATGTCGGAGAGTGTTTAATTGTAATCATGAACGCTGCTTGTCATGTGAGTAGAACTCATAATCAAAAGTAAATTCTGCCTGGTATACAAGCATGCCAGGCAGCGTTTGCTCAATTTGCACTGCTGAGTGTGCATGTAAAAGGCAAAAGTGCTTACGTACTTTACATTTGTGCCCCGGAGTGCAAATGACCACAATCTGCTGGCAGGAACCTGCTTACATTAAAGTGTAAACGTAACGGGTCACCACCACCAACTTACAATTATTTTCAACCTGAGCTTTCATGTGGTAATGCTTGCATTCCGAGCTCTCTGATTGCCAGGGAGGGAGTTTGACACTTCTTGGATGCTAAATTGAAATATTCTATGTTCTCTTTTCTCACCTCTTGCCACTTAGCTCTTTCTGCTGCTAATCTTGTTGTTTCTTATTCTCCTCGTCCCATTGTATTTTCCAATTTACTAACTGCATTCTTCCCCCATCCCAATCCCTCCTTTTTTCCTCATTCTCCACCTCTGACTTTCCTAACGTATTCATCTGTAAGGTCACACTTTGGCAACCCTTCTCTCCATGTACTGACAACTCATCTTTGACAACTGCTCCTTGTTTTCTTATTCTCCCTTATATCTGAATCAGATACTGCCCGCATTTTGCATGTGCCCATCCTATCTTCTTGATTCCATTCCACCCATTCTCATCAGTAATCTCTTTCCACTTCTACTAGCCTATCTCGCTTCATTAATTAATCTCTTTCTCTCCTCTCTGCCACTTTCCCCACTGCCATTAAAGTAGCCATGATACTCCCACTCTTGAAAAAACCCTCTCTGGACACTTCCACACTTTCTAACTTTTGTCCTATTTCCGTCCGACACTACCATTCAAAGATCTGACAATGGGTGTTTTACACTCAAGTCTCATTTTATCTCAAACTTAACTCCCTCTTTCCACCTTCTCAATCAGGCTTCCACCCGCTCCATTTATTGAAAATGGCGCTTCTTTCAATCTCTAATTCTTTGCTATCTGCTGACACTCCAAACTGTCCTCCATTCTAAGTCATTTTGACCTCTCTGCGGCCTTCGACACTGTGGGTCACTGTACTTTACTCACTACTCTACATTCATTTGATTTCTCTGGCACCGCTTTGTCTTGGTTTAGGTCATATCTCTCTGATCCTTATTTTTTCTGTTGCTTGGGGTGGTTCCAACTCCACCACATTGCATCTTGCTCATGAAGTCCTTTGGGGCTCAGTCTTAGGCCCTCTCCTTTTTTCACTAAACACTGCTCCCCCGTCTGCTTTCGTCTCCTCTTTTGGGATGTCGAAACACTTGTATGCGGATAACTCCCAACTGTTTATCTCATTTTCCTCTTTTTCAGATTCTTTACATTCCTCTATTTCTGAACGTTTACTTGCCATCCAATCATGGGTGCACTAACGCTTTTTACATCTTAACACTTATAAGAAATTCTCTTTTTTCCGGCTTCTAGTACCCTCCCATTTCTCCCCCATCTATTCGTTTTCCACCTGTTCTTCTTCCCTTCTCTTCTGCCGCCCACAACTTGGGCTTTCTTTTCAACACTTCTCTTTCCATCACCTCACATATCTCAAACACTGCACATTATTGCCACTATCAATTCTTCAACATTCAATCACTACCTTTGTTTTTTCCCACCTTGACTATTGCTTTTGTCTTCTTCTTGGTCTTGCCACTTCCCAAACTCTGCTTGTTGCATCCTTTGTGGTATTCCCGTCGGCCCTCCATTTCCCTCGCCCTCCTCTCTCTCTGTTGGTTATCCTTTGAAGCTTGTCTTCAATTCCATTTTCTCTATTAGTTTCAAATGTGTCCTTGGGCTTGCACCCGTTTACCTTTGCTCCTTGGTTTCTACTATGTACATCCCCTCTCAACCTCTCCGATCCCAATCGCATTTCCTTCTGTCTGCCCCCTTGCGCTCAGTCTTGATAATGTTCTTTTTGTTCTTTTTGCCTTCAAAAGCTATCCCCTTTCCACTATGTCCTAATTACCCTGCTTTTCGTTGTTATACATGATGCAAGTATTTTTTGTACCGTTTTAATATTGTATGTATGGCACTTAGGCGAAAAGGCCTTATAAATTAAATCAATACAAATATTGTTTGTAAGGTGTGATACTTATGACAACATGATGCTATCCAAAATAAAGATTAATGAACAGATCTGGATTTCTAAAGCACATTATGTGATCTACTTCCAAAATTGGTCTGTTGTATCTATCTTAGCATATCACAACAGGCTCTCTCTTTCAACTGATTTAACATGAATTGTTACCCGGCGAGAGCCAATCTGAATGCAACAAGCATTCTGATTGGCTCTCTCCAGGTCCCTACCTGGCCGGGGCCTTACCTTTGGGCCCCGGGGCATTACCTGAGTCGGTAATGCCCCCGCCGCTCGGGTTCTATTGCTTAATTAAAATCAATACATCAAGCTACTAAGCAAATCCAGTACGCATCAAGGATGCTTCTCTGATGTCGGTGAAATGGTTGAAAGGAGATGATCCTTTTTTGTACACCCATGCAAAGTACTATTGTCAATGTCTACCAGTCGATTTGTTCCCTATACAGTCTCCCCCTGAAATTGCTTATGCACTAAATATATCAATAAATAGACTGTCCTGAAACTTCAGAGAAATTGAGGGTTTTAAAAAAACTGTTTTTGATCACTAGAGAAGATGGTTAAGCATTTACAAACAAACATAAAGAGAACCAAAGGAAGTTGGTGGTAGTCACAGCACTAAGCATGTGTAGACTGACCAATGTGGATGAATCCCATAGAAAACATATTGCAGAGAAGCAATTGATGCCTGGTAACTTTTCTAGCTTACAGAAAGAAAGAGAAGATGAGGTCAAATGACAAGAAATTATAGTCTTCAATAATACATTCCTGGATTCCTACATTTAGTTTGGTCAATTAACCTGAAGCCAATAACAATACTGGAAAAGAGGCATGTGAAAATATGGTGAATGACTCAGGAATACAGCCAATTGCTATCTTTCTTGCATGCTGTCCGCTAAAGGTTGAATAGAGTGGTTAGTGAGAAAGGCAAGAGCTGCAAAGACTCACAGCTAAATGAAAATATGCATGGCTCTGTGCTAGTAATCAACTTTCCTTTATTTTCAAAGGTTTAATAACTTAAGGTGTGATGAATGACTGTTACATATTGCTTTTTGTGGTTTTATGAACTACACTTCTAAATAAGAAACACAATACCATGCATCCCCATACAGGTGAAGCTGTACAGCAGTCTGTGTGGGATCAGGTGTTGCCTTCCTATCATGAGACTGACTGCCACAAGCCACCTGCGAATACCTTCACCGAAGCACCCACCCATGATTTGGCTCTTCTGGCTTCTCAACCAACCCAGTTTGGGGAGGCTTGCTCAGTAGTAGAGTATAGATAGGAGTGCAGCTTATTACCAAAGTTCCAGGGCTGCTTCAACTCTCAAGTACTGGAGGATTGCAAAATATCAAACCCTAAATTAAGAACACATAAAATGCAGATAGTACTGTTGATATAGGTCCAAACCTGATGTCTGGGAGAAGTGGCACCTGGATCTTTGACTGTTTAGTACCTAAAGATCTTAGGGGAATTCTGACTCCCTTGCATCTCTTAAAGCTTTCATGAAGTGGAAATAAGGGAGGAAGTAGACAGTTGACAAAATAATTGGCCCTGACAAGGCAGCTTCGGACCAGCAGATGCCCTCCTTGGGAGAAAAAGCCCCAGAGAAGCTATCTCCAGAAAAGGGAGAATCATCTCACACCAGATTGTGGAGAAGTGTCATTCCCTGAACATGTCCAAGATCCCAGTGAGAGAAGAAGTTGAAGGGTCTGTGGTTTGCTTTAGTGAGTGAATTGTGACAGGGGCACTGGTGATTCTGCCTGCAATCACTTAGTAAGAGCCATCTGATGCCCGATACCTGCCTATAGACAGTTCCTCCACATCCTCAGGCACCACAACTTGTACTCAGGAACCAATTACAGAGGGCAACACCTACAGCAAAGTTTTCAATTCCTGCAAAGTGTCTAGAACTTTGAATAAATCAAACAACTTGGATGGGACTCATGACTTACTCTAACCAACCAACCCAACCCCATACAAGAAAGTGGTTTATCATGCTAAAAGACTTAGCACACGGGAATAAGTTAGGTAAAACAAATTGGATTGGGTTGAGATGACTGCCTATGGGAAATAAAGAAGTTTCCAAACCGGGTGGCCTTCTTGGCTATGCTATCAAAAGAGTGAACATGCCTGACTGAGCACAACAAGTGGGAAAAAGAGGTCTCCTATTTCTAGTCTGTTTCTTCCTCGTCCTCCCTAAAACCTTCACTCTTCCTTCCTCACCCTGAGATGATTTATTCTGTAGTTTTGTACATTACAAATAATAAATCCTCTTCAGAGCCATCACACTGTTTCCGAGAGATTTGACATACCATTGGTTTACATATACAGGATTGTGGTTAGGAAGATTCCTGCAGGGAATAGAGAAATGCTCAATAGAGATCATCAGTGGCAAACATTTCGGGGATGTGAATTAACAGAAAACCGGCACATGTTTCTACATGAACCAAACCTAATGTCCCCCAGTCCGATGACTATTCCCGTATACAGCAAAATAGTATCACAGGGTTGCCTCACCCTGGAAATATCTTGCAGTTCATTCACAGTCTTAGACTATTTAACGTGCCACAGCACGTTTCTTTCCAGGCCTTCAAACATGCTTTAGAAGATTAATGAAACTCACAGTTTCAGTAGTCCTTGGTTCTTTATATTCCTACTGGAGCAATGCCTTGCTATGCCACTGTTGCTCTAAGGTATACCTTGAAGAGATTACTAGCAGGGTGTTCTACCCTCCTGCTTGGGTGCTTTGCTGTGTGAAGTCATTGATTCTTTGTTGCTGAACCAATATTACCATAGCTCAAAGTGTTCCTCTGTAAATGTGAGCCAATATTAGATCCTGGGATTTTCCTACACAAGTTCAACATTCTTGAATGGGCCTGCTAATGTGGCCACCAGCAGAATGACCATCTCCTTCGCAATGGCTTCTTCCCCTTTCCAGAGCCTTTGCTAAAGGCCACAATTGTTTTCTCACACCAAATTCTCCTTCATCTCTGATCTATCTAAGGGACTGGCTAGCTGCTTCATCCACAAGCTTTTCTCTCCTCCTTATCTGTAAATACACTGGGCCTCATCACAAGTTGGGCGGTATCCCAACTGGGATACCGCCCAACTGTATTTGCATTACTACCCACCCGTCTGGTGGTATTACCACCGTATCATGGTTTGGGCGGTCACTGTGATTTCCCACTCCCCATTGGGTCCATTGGACCCAATGGAGAATGTTTGGCACAATTACCGGCAGCAGTATTATTGAGTGGTAATTGCACCAAAAATCAGCATTTTTGCAGTGCAATTACACCCAGCTTACAGCTGGAGGCAAATGCTGCCAGCTCGAGATTTGGGGGACCCTTAAAAGCCGCAGTAACACTGTTACCACCGCATTTAAGGGCTACCGCCCCACTCGTGATGAGGCCCACCCACTCTTTGGAATGCCATCCTAACTCTCTCAATGCTTGTCTGCTTCAGCGTCCTTTACAATTGTTTACTGTTTGTAAGCATCTCAATAATGTCTTATACTTCTAGGCCCCAATGCCTGATTTTATGTTTTTGGTCTTCACTCTAGGTTAATGTGTTATGCATCCCCTAATAGCCAGGGGTTTTTAATAATTTAATGGTTAAGTCATGCATTTGCCAAGGGTTCAAATGCCTCAGCTGCCACCTTGGGCCCAGGCAAACCCACCTTTGGTGCCTGCCAGTTCTGCGTCCCAGCTCACTGTGTTGCTGGTAACTATTTCCTTGCACCAACCACTCCACCAACCACACAATAACCACGCACCAACCACTCCATTGTGCTATGTGTGTGACAAACACACAGTCACTGCTGTGCATGAGACTCCATTTCCCACTGAACTCCTACATATGCTCCATAGTATCATCTGCAAACATACCCCCACTCTGACGTGGAACATGTTCCATAACGCTGACACACCCTAGTCTGAACAGAGGGGTTCTTCTCTTTGCCTTCTCTATAGCACATCTGTGAGTAGTGTAAGAGTGCAGAGATATTCTCACAGGATGCCTATTGGACTCTGGATTTAGAAGGGGATGGGCAACCTTCCATAAACCACATTCATAGGTGGTATCACACAGCAGGCCCTTTCCCTGAGCCTCCTAGAGGTTGCTCCATCACAGGTTCCTCATATGATTCCATAAATCAAACAAATAAAATGTGTACTGCTGTCAGTGTGGGGACTGGAGGAGCCATACAAATAGGCACCTCAGCACTTTAGTCATTTATTTTAACAGACACTGCTATAGAGATGGGTGGAATTGTAAAGTAACCTTTCAAACAGCCAACACATTTGACAGTGAGAGAAACAGCCATTCCACTTCCAACATGTGATTGCCAGCGGTGTAAGTCAAATCATAGACCTCCATTAACCTCTGTTTACAGGGGTGGTTTGTAGGACCTATTACACAGTAGGTTTTGACAAGTAGGAGGAAGATCAGTTATTGTCATTGACAACAATTTCATGAATGTTAGAAACTAATGAGAGCCTATCTGAGAGTTAACTAGAAACTGCACAAACATGACAGTTTCCTCCGACCACAGAATGTCTTGATCACTTGTTTTGGGATCATTTTAACTCCAAAGCTAAGCTTCATATGCAACATGCAACTACGCCACCTTCAAAACTGCATTTGAGCCAATTGGGATTGAAGAAAATGATGTACCACAAAATTCTGCAATATATGTATATATATATATATATATATATATATATTTTATTGATCTAGCTGATATAAATCAATTTTACAATACATTTTATAAAAAAAAATTAACATAAAAGTAACATTTAAAATTAAAATTTAAAGTTTGGCACATAATTTAGAACAAAACCTTAGACTTTGATAATACATTTCTGCAAATTTGGAACCAATCAACACCAGCTGCTTTACACGCCAAAGCAGTCCTTGGAAGATAACAATGAGAAAGACACAACACACTCAATATTAAGGATTGCAAATTAAACTATGACAATGTAATGTGCCAATTTTTGTCATAATTGTAGAGTTTATGTTTATAAACACAGACCTGAAGAATTGGAAACCATTTATCATACACAATGACTATGCGTCTTTTGTCATACTGAAATTGATTTCGTGGAGTTTTAAATCGTGTAAAAGTGCTATGGCTCTTATTCTGACCGTTGCGGAGAAACCAGAATGAATAATTTTCCACAACGTTTCTGAGGTTAAGACTCCATAAGGCTCCACTATTTGTTTGAAGTGTTTCTTACGTTGATTTATTAGAGCCGCACATTCGGTCAAAAGATGCCTCAAAGTGTCTTCTTTATTTTCTTCCCGACAGAAGCGACAAAACTTCAGGGAATCATTGATGAGTTTTCGCAGATCAAAGACTTGCCTTGTAGGCCGCAAATTAAACTTAATCGAAGGAAATCATTTCCATGTGCTGGAGAGGGTGCTTTGAGAAAATATGGCTCTGGATTGCTATGTTTTTTGGTGCAATTACGTCTGCATCAAAGTCACAATAGCTTGTGCATTTATCTCTGGTTTTAATTCAATCCATGGCAAATAGTCAGGTTTTCACCTGCATGAGATTGTGAAGCAGAGTCAATAATGTTGTGTCTACAAAAGCTAGTTCTTGAATAACCTGGGTGAGCCACTTGATGATACATGTGTCAGTAGATGAAAAGACATAAACTGCCAAGATTCCCCATACAGTGCTGGTTTTAATAGCTTAGGCACTTTGTGAAAAGAGCCGCCACTTGCCATATATATCTCATGTGTAGTGAGACGAGACCAATTGCATGACGTATCAGCGGAAGTGGAGTGCAGATGGGAAGATTTAAAACTCTGCGCCAATATTTACCTTCCAACGTTGCCCAAAACATTTCTGTCAGCGTGGGCTAGTTTCTGAAGCATACAACATAATAGGTGTTGCTTTTTGATAATAGTACGTGAAGGCTGGGCCAGCTGTAAATTTGCTGTATTTACCTTGGATTATTTTAGTCTGTTATATGGCTGTTGTTACTTTATCTACCAGGATTTGCCTGTATGGTTGTGCACCACCATGACTCACTATTTGGACTCCCAAATAGGTATAAGTTTGAACTACTTGCAGTCTAGTTCCTCTAAGGATCCAATGTATAAAATATATATTAATTCTGTATATAATGAAATGCTAAGAACAAGCCATGTAGCAATTGCAAATAGTCAAAGAGAGCTTCAGACTATAATAAGTCCTATAGATTGATATGCTCGATGAAATTATAACAACAACATACAACTTAACATGCTGCCCAGCAACAGGGCCAGGTTGCCTAGGTGTAGGAGCCATTTTGGAATGAGACTTGGGAAATCAAAAATGGAACAATGGGCCTCATTATGATGCTGGCGCCAGGGAATGGACAATTACTGGGGCATTACAGCCCCTGCAGACCTGGTAATTGCCCATTCCCGGGCGTCAGAAATTATTACTCCCCATTTCCATTTGAGTCCTGAAATTATTACTCCCCATTCCCATTTGAGTCAAATTGGACTCAAATGGGAATAGGGAGGCCGGATGCACTGGCACCATTCGTGAATGGTGCCAGTGCATCCGACATGGTGTGCTCGCGGGTGGCAGTCCGCCCACCAGGTCAGACCTGGCCAGCAAAAAGGCCCCCGCTCAAAGACCTCGTAGTTTGCTCGTCCAGGAACAACGGTACCGACAAGCTTACAGGTGCCGTTGTTACTGGACCGGCAAAATTATAATGAGGCCCAATGTGTTCTCAATTTAAAAGCGGAATTCAAAGATTCTAACCTTGGAATTGGAATTCTTTGGAATAATTACTCTATTTTCCCGATCCTCCCCAGACAGATCATCATGGAATTTCACACGGGAGATACTGGACATAGAGCATCTGATGTTACTTTTGTTGATACCCGTTGAGGGCCAGTAGCACATAGAGGTATACATAGAAACAGTGGTCCCATTTTGACAAAAGGCACATATACCCTGCCAAACTCCAGGGTGGGCATTAAGTCATGTGCTCCCACTCCTCAATGTCCTAACACAACATTGGCTGAAATATTTTGTCCTGCCACGCTGTGCCCCCTGGCAGGATGGAACTGCAAATGTTGACTGTTCTTTGATACAATTGGTTGAATAGAATCTGAGACTTTACAGTTAATGCCCCAAATCATTTTCAGTGACTAGCTGCCCATGCAACTGAACTTCGAGTTGGCATCGTCAAACCAGTAGCAATAGCTGCTTGTAAGAAAAGGTTGATGATGCATAACCATATCAAATATGTGGAGACATTTCGAGCCCTCAGGATCAAAGAACAATAATTGAAAATGTGTATCAACGGTTATTCCTTATCTCCAATCTCTTAGTTTAGGGTCTCAATATGTGTTTGATGTTAATGGAAACATGACAAAAATGTTGAATACTGCTTTTTTTCTTCATTGTCTGTACTCATAATGACACAGAGCTAGTAAATGGAGGTATTTCACTGTAACTCTCCCTGAACACAAAAGGAGAAAAGATGAAGCCTCATTATATATATGGTGGTAAATCCGGTGGGATACCACCAAACGAAATTACTGTTAAGGGCAAGTGGTCTTCAGGAATTACTGGTAGATTACAAGTAGCAGTAAGGGTTGTTACTCCTCATTGGGGGGGAGTATTACCGGCACTGGAGGTAATTCCGGCCAACCCCATTCGAAAACGTGGAGTATGCCAGTGTGGACACGTGCTGGTGAACGGAATTACCGACATGTCAATTCTGCACTGCCATACTCATAATGAGGCCCAATTTACTTCTCTTGTATTACTAAACAGTTTGGCCCATACATTTATGCTGATGCTAACACATCCCCTTAAAACTGCACCAAAATATGCACTGAGCACAAAGAGCAGCGCATGTCAGCATTTCTTACGCTCACATTCCCATCGCATGTTATTTTGTCCCCATTGGAAAAAAGCGGTGTGATCCATTGCTGACTCGTATGTATGGCATCTCTCACCAGGGATTGAGATACATTTTTTAATTAAAATGAAACAGGACTGGGATATTTTAGAAACATTAGCCTCAATACAAGTTTGGCGTTGTGGTAATAAAATGGTGGCCATCTATTGGTAAAATAGTTACCAGTGCATTACTGCTGTATTACCACACCCCTGAATTTCAGGTTGCTGGAGGAAACTCATCTCCTTACTGGCAGTATTACCACCGGTTGTAATACTGACAGGGTAAATGCCACCAAAATCCCCATGGAATCCTATGGATTTCATCAATGGGGATTAACACCGCCAAACCGGCACTTGTAAACCAGCAGTATTACTGCCAGTTGTAATACCACCGGACCATGTGGCGGTAACAGTAATACTGTTTGGTGGTATCTCTATAGTATTACTGCCAAGATACTACCAAACTCGTTTTGAGGCTATATGAGGTATCTTTTAAATATGCCTTTCTAGTTTGGTTTCACTTTGCTAATAACAGTAATATTGTCATCCATTTAGTGACTCTAACTATATGTAATATTCCTGTGGGGAAAGCACATTCTGTTAAAAAATGGTTAATCCAGGTCAGTGGGTATTTATTTATTTCATTTCATTTCTTATAAGGCGCTACATGCCCGTGGGTCTCAGAGCCCTCCAAGAGAAAAAGAAAGAGAGGACAGGTGGAAAATCTATTTGGGTAAGTTGGAGAGCATAGCTTTCACCTGTTTCTTAAAAACTGAGATTGATTGAGATGTTTTAATGTTTAATGGCCACATGTTCCATTCAAGTGGAGCATTACATTCAAAACTGCAATCTCCAAACCTTTTCAGGCGAGTTCTCGGATGGATGAGCTGGAGAGTATCAGATAAATGTAATACTCTGTTTGATGATGTCCTCACCAGTCTATTAGAGAGGTAACTTGGCGCCTTAGCATTCTGGCATTTATAGGTGAGAAATATAATTTTGTGCATCATTCTCAGCTTCACCGGCAGCTAGTGACGTGGTCCCGTCTGGCCCGGCCAAAAAACGCCCTCAAGGCTCCATTCTGAACAGTGTGCATTTGTTCAATGAACAGATAAAAAAGTAAATGTAGTTAAATCACTAAAAACATTCCTTTTCAGTTGAAGCTGACATCCATAGATTACCTTAACCTTTTTCTGCTTCCTCCTGTCTCGTTACCTTCATGTTTGTACTAACGTGTACCTATGCGCCCTGATGCCTGTGGGTTTTCAGCGCTATACACATAAATAAATAAATAAGATTAGCCAGAACGACTGTGCATCTAACAACCCATCTGCAGTTTTTCTTTTAGATGCTGAGAAATAATTGTATAGGGTGGCACTGTGATTTGTATAGACTTTTCTAGGGAAATTCCCTGATAGCTCACATTTTCAAGGATGGGGTATGCCCAGAACCATTTTAGATTAGAAGGGTCGTTTGTCAGGTTTGCCATCTGCCATCCGCGCTCCTTTAATCAGACCATGGAATCCCTTGTTAAAAGCTTTTGGCAGATACGACAATCTATCTGTTTTACTGCCAATTGAGCTTTCACAACTTCATTGTAGCAATCGTTAGTCCTACAAAGGTCTAGATCAGTTCATCAAATGGATGCATCAAAAACTCAAATTTTACTGGTAGGAGGAATGGTATTGCAATCTCTTTAAGCCAATGAATAGCTTGAATATTTCGGCGTATCTCTTACCAGGAGTACCCTACCACTCACCATCAGAAATCTACCTTCATTCAACCTATTCAAACACAAGCTCTGGTTAGCTACCTCACGCTAACAACCTTCCTCTTGATCCAGTGCATGCCTGCGGGGACCCTGTACTGCATTGCTTCTGAACATTACTGCTTTCGTCGATGCCTGACATATGTAAAGTCAACTGTAACTCTGTCACAATTGTTATGACTACTGTTTACATGTCATTGCTGTAATGTTCGGTTAAGATATGCGCCCGGTTGCCCTTGGGCTTGTTATGTGCTATACAAATAAAAATACAATACAATACAATACGCATGATAATGTATTACTACAATGAAAATAAATAATTTCATTCCACTGGGATTCTACTTCTGAAATGTCCATGCCTGCTTTCTTGTTTACTCCTGTGTATGTGAGCTGAGTTTTTCAGAAGATTGGAATCTAGTATAAATAGTTTCTATAGATCTATAAAGGCAGGTGGAGCTATTAAATTCCTCAAACTCCCATTGATCAGCACTGCTTGTACTGAGATTAAGACCTACAACTCGATTGCACTGAGGCAAAGAACCTTACAAATTTGAATATTTTCAATGTTCTTTGAACTATGGACCCAGCAAGAAGAGATCTTTTATTTTACATTCAACCACTCTGCATTTTTCCCAAAAATCAAGCTGAAGATATTATGGCCGCCTATCTGCATGGCTATCTAGACAATGGCGCAGCACATGGGGATCTGGAAGCCCATAGCTTTCACCCAATCTGGGATGATGGCATCGTCCCAGAGATATTCTGTGACAGAGGATTACAAATATTCTTCTCTCCACCCGTTTGGTCATTTGTAAGAACATTCATAGTACCATGTTCTATTTTTAAAAATCAATACCTTTGTATTAGCAAATTGGAGCCATTATAGTAGGTCCAAAGTTGAGTCTTGTGGTAAGTGAGAATCAAGAGACGGATGACCTACCTTGGTGCGTGAATTCTTTATTCCATACATACACAAATCCTAAACTCACCTTACCTTTAGGATTCCATGCCCTGTTTTAAAAAGAGAAAAGGAAAAGATAAGAATTATTCAAACAGTGATGTGTCAGAATGTCCCAAAAGAAAAGGAGTCCTTTGTCCAAATTTGAGCTACCCTGACTTCTCACCCTACCACTACTAAAGAAACATACTACTAAAGAAACCTTTACATTTTAACACAAACAGATATAGGCGGTGGCCCTGGAAAGTAGGTGGAGGCTGGTTTCCGAACCCCACATATGTGTTTCTCTTTACAAACCCACAAAAAAAATGTTTCCTTACTTGCTTTTCTCAGTTATTCAGTCCATGCAGATTGTTCCATGACTCTGCATGGGGTTCTTGCCCTTCATGCACCTGGGAAATGATGGCTCCTGGGCCTCATTTGGATGCATCAGTTTGCATAATGAAGTATTTACTGAAATCTGGCATCTTAAGGACAGGCTAATCTCAGAGGGCCCTTTTCAAAGCGTCCAAACTGGATTAGTCTTCCCGGGTCCACACCAGTTTGTTGGGTTGGGCATTTGTAACCTTGTTCATTAGATTTTCTGCAATGCTAAAAAATGCTGGGATAAATCTACCATAATAGCAGGCCAAGCCTAGAAAAGCCCTGAGCTCCCTGGCTTTTGTTGGAGGAGATAAATAAACTACTTTTTATGTTCTGGGTTTGGGGTTGCATCAGGGCATTACCTACAAAGTGCCCTAAATACTGCACTGCACTTTGGGCCAGATGACACTTTCTGCAAAGCACTAATGACCTCATAGAGATGGTGCAGATGTTCCAGCCAATTAAATCTAGGTGTCACAATGTCATCTAAGTAGGCTCCAGCAAACATCAAACAGGGCCTTAGGACTTTATGCGTAAGACTTTGGATGGTGGCAGGAGCCCTGTGAAGGACAAGGGCAGGACAGGGAATTGATATAGCCACTGGGGAGTGCAAAGGCAGTCTTCAATTTATCAAAGATGTGTAAGGGAACTTGCCAATAGCCCATTGTCAAATCTAAGGTGGTGATGTATGTGGCTTTTCCGAGTCTTTAGATTTGTTTTTTACTTCAGGGCATGGGGTAGTTATCAACGACCAAGAAAAAATTAAGCCTTTGAAAATAAATACAGAACCGCAAAGACCAATCAGGTTTTGCTACGAAGACAATAGGGGTAGACCAGGGCTTTACGAGGGCTCAATCTCCCCAAATTGTACCATTGTCTCAATTTCTTCCCCTATTATCTCCCTGTGAACCTTTGGTGTATGGTAGGGTTTCAGGTTGACTAGTTGGCCTCCGGGAGTGGGGTTGCAATGGGATGAGAGAAGTTCTTCACCCTACCTTGTTCATCTGAAAAGACCCCAGGAAATTGCTGTACAAATTCCTTAAATTCTCTATTCTGTTATAGAGACTAAGATTATCAGAGATTGGTCCAGGTTAGTCTCCTTCCCCTATCAAGAGTGTGGCCACGGTGAAAGTAGTATGTTTGATAGAATTGTTTGCCAGAGTTTCCAGAGGTTTATGGGGTATTTGGCTATCTATTTGGTTGAGACACTACATAATTCAAAGGACCCTCCCACTCCAGGATTTTATATAGGCAGAACCACAGGGAAATTATTATCCATGAAGAGTAACACATCTAGTACTTGGTAACCTACAGCAAAGTACCTCACCACCACCCGTTGGTCATAGTTCATGTTTTGGTGTTTCTAAGCTTTCAATAGATAACTGTTCACAATCTCCCTTATGGCTTTCACATGAGATCTTCATTTTTCTGTTGGTTGGGGAATTGGTAGGGCTGCCTCTTCTCTCTCCTCCCAGGCTTCCTTTAACATAACTAAAACATCTCTTGTTTCCCTCCCATACAATAACTCAAATGATGAATACCCTAATAAGAACCAATGTGTCTTTCTTATGGCAAAGAGGACCCAACGTATCATGGGGTCTCAATTCTTCCCATTCATTTCCACAAGATTTTAAAGGATACGTTTAAGGATTTGGGTGAAACGTTCTACTACCCATTCATCGGGTGTGGATGGCAGACGGATATCCTCAGAGTCTTGATGTTCAATATTACATTCACCTATTGCATTTGGCAGACGTGAAAATGGTGTCCTGATTGGTTATTATATCCTTTGGAAATCCAACATGTGAAAGAAAAAGGTTGTGATGTTTTAATATATGTTGTGTCATATTGTTCCATAGAGGAAATGCCTCTGGGTAACATATAGTGGAATAAATAGTTACAAGAACATGTTTGTTACCCAATTTGGAGGTTTCTAGTGATCCCATGATATCCATGGCTATGCGTGAGAAGGGTACCTGAATACTTGGGAGAGCATGTAAAGGTAGAGGGGGACCCTGAGGTGGCAAAGGTCTTTTGACAAATGTCACAAGCAGAGTCATAGGCTTTTACATCTTTGTTGACACTGTGCCAGTAAGGTTTGTTCAAAACCTGGTCCTCAGTCTTTCCTATTCCCTAATGCCCACAAGTTATGTGGGCATGGGTCAACTCCATAATAATCTTCCTTGGACTTCTAGGAATAACGGGTTGGCTTTTCCAGGTTCCCTCTTTTTTCAAATAACCTCTATGCAACAAGACTATCTTTAAAAAAGAAAGATCCACTTGTCTTTATTCTTTTTTTGTTTCGGGAATAATTCTGTCAAATGCATCTGCCATTTTCGGATTCTCCCGTTGTGTACGTCAGGTCTGGTAAGGGGGTGATATCTTCCCCTTCAGACTTGGGAGCTGGTTGTAGGCTCTTATCGGCTTGGCCAAAGCCCATCTCATCCTGTTGTGTGTAGGAGAGGCTTTCTAATTGGTGTGGTTTGGGTCTCGAGCAAACCAGTTACTGTATTCCAGCAAAGCCCTACCACTCTTATTACCTCACTTAACATAGCACACCTGCGATAGTCCGCTATTAATCAATCTCAGATCATGTATCTCAAATAATGATGTTTTCAGCCGTGTACTGTTTAGTCTCAGATTTGGGCATTTTCTGCCACTGCTCTGGTATCCCACTGTCAGGTGTTAAACCATGTACTGTTGAATATCCAATTTAGGCATGTTATCCCACTGTGCAGGTATCACAATGTCAGGTGTTCCACCAAGTACCATTCAATCTCAAATGTAGGCACTTTCTCCCATGGCCTAGGTATCACAATGTCAGGTGTTCCACCATTTACTGCTGAGTCTCAAATGTAGGCATTTTCTGCCACTGCTCAGGTATCCCAATGTCAGGTGTTCCACCATGTACTGTTGAGTGTTGAGTTTGGGTATTTCTTCCACTGCTCAGGTGTCCCTCTATCAGATGTTCCACCATGTATTGCTGACTCTCACATTTGGGCATTTCCAGTGCTGCCTTAGTGTCTACGGTCTGGGTGGTTCTCCTTCTGCTACGGCCCTCAGACTTGGGTGTCTCCCCCCACTACTCAGGCCCTCAAGTGCAGGGAGTCCACAGCTATCAAGACCAACTAATCGATTTGGACCCAGAAAAGCATCATCGAAGATTAATTTCATCCGAGTTTAAGGTATGTATAACTTGCACCACATCTGTGGACACATGCCACAGACGCTGCTCCCCATCCATGCAGTATAGATTGTGTCTATGGCTATGCAATTGCAGTCTAGCAGCTCAAATATCCATCCACACTGAAACCCCTGACATGCCTCAACACCTCTGCCATTAGTATGCAGCGACAGCTGAGGACACATCAAGTCTCCTACAAACAAGCACTCTATCCTTATCCACCTACAGCACACACCCACATGCCTGACCTCTGGGTTGCTATTGGGACCCAGCCAGCTTAAGTTCGAATTCAGGCAGGATGCACACACAGACATCTTAAAGTTAACTCTTAAAATCTCCCATACAGGGACTTCGGTCCCCTATGCCGTTCCAACCACAAATCGCATAGAGGCTATGCAAATGGGAAAGGGCGCTATATAAAGGATCATTACAATACAATACAATTCCACTGGGGTACCTTGGCTTGTTCAAGGATCCTCTGGCCTATGGGCTCTCCGACTTTAATAGTGCAGTTTGTCATACAGCATTATGGACCAATACTTTCACCTCTTCCCGGTAGTCCGTGTTTATGACCTCAGCAGCTACGTTCAGATTGTGTGTGCATGCTAAGCCAGATTTGGCTATCAATCAAATATAACTACCCTGAGTAACATGATGGAATGTGCAGTGGAGACTAGTCTCCTTTCTTGGCTGCATATTTCTATCTTGTCTAGTCAGCACAGGGCAAACACAATTTATTGGGGGGAGTCACACATTTGGGAAGCCTAGAGGCTGTCGTAAGGAATTCATCTAGTGTGGGCCCCACCCATGTATAAGGTTGGTTGCATTCAACGTATGACATCACTTGTGGTAAGTCAGAATCAGGAGACAAACAAGGTTCAATGGTATTTACCTTATTTATTTTGTACACACACAAAACCTACACTCTTCTTATCTCTAGAGTTAGATGCCTCAATCTAAAAAAAAAAAACGGAAACGGGAAGAATTGTCTATGCAGTGATTTGTCAGGATGTCCCGAAAGAAAAGTAGTCCTCTTTCCAAACCTGAGCTATGCTGACACCTGACCCTACTGCTACTAAAGACACATTTAATTTAGAACACAAACTGATATAGGCCCTTGGTTCAGAAAAATAAGTGGAGGCTGTTTTCAGGCTCCTACCCTCGTGTTTCTCTTTACAGGGCCCCTCGCTGGGATATATTCAAAACCCTTAGAAATAATGTTTTGTTATTTGCTTTTCTCGGTTATCCAGTCAATGAAAGAATATCTTCGGGAAGTTTTTTACTGTTTTATCTGGCTTGCGTTGTGGTGTCTTTCACCCTTTTTTTGGGTTTGACTGTCCATGCCCCTCCTTTGGGTTGGGTTGTTTCACCAGCCTTGAGCCACATAGTTCTCACCCTTCCTGGGGTTGAATTGTATTTATCCCACCTTGGGGTTGTATTGCTTTCAGCGTGGCAGGCGGTTTGCATTTTCTCACCCCTTGAACCATTCACAGGTTATATCTGTGGTTCGCACCCTGCCTTGGGGTTGAATTTTTCTCACCCCACAGTTGGGTATTGAGGCTCTCATCCTGGTATTGGGTTCACCCAGTTTAGGGTTGCATTGCTTTCAACCCATTCTGGGGTCTTGGTGTTCCTCTTGTCCTCACCCCTGCTTGGAGTCTGCTTGTTCTTACACTGGCTTGGGGTCCTCGTTTCCAATATAGGCCCTCGATTTTAGTCCAAAACTGTTTGGTCCTTAAGGGTTTGATTTCAGTGTCGTACAAACAAATCGCTGTAATATTTTGCATATGAAATAAAGTTGCAGTTATATGGGAGAATTTCCTGTATTTTGCTTGAATTATTATCGCTTTAGATGTGCTGGAGCGGATCTTAGCTCGTACCTTGGTTAGATATGGTTCGTCTGTCAGGTGTTTATTAATAATGATCCCAAAATATTTGTAGTCGTCTATAACTTCAAGCTGACGGTTACCTAGGTGCCATTTAATGTTTGGTGTGTTTAACGGTTTTTTATGCCTAGAGCATAAAACGTTTGTTCTATCAACATTCATTTGCAGCATATTTTGTCGTGCGTATACTTTAAGAGCAGATAACAGTTTTTGAAGGCCTCCAGGTGTCTTTGAGAGAAGCACAAGGTCGTCCTTGTATAATAACCATAGCACCAGGGCTGAGCCCAATCGTGGGGGATCCACAGTTAGTGTTGTGAAGTTGTGTCCTAGGTCAGCAATAAAGAAGTTAAATTATATGGCTGCCAGGACACAGCCCTGTTTTAACCCACAATAGGTCTTAGTTGGGGCCGAGAGATGGCCTTCATGTTCAATCTAACACGGACTGTAATGTCAGAGTGTAGTTGAGTAATGCGAGCCGAGAGTGACGGAGGGCATACTGCACCAGTTAGTTTATTCACCAGCAGGGATCTGCTTACAGAATGAAAGGCGGACTTAAAGTCTGCAAACGCTATGTAAATCGGTTGTTGTGAGGTTTTAACTTGTTGTCGAATTGCGATCATTATGGTAAATTTAATTGCTGTTCCGATAGCAAGTATAAATCCGGTTTGGTGAGGATCATAGAGATTATTTTGGATGATCCATTGATTGAGATCCCGCAAGATTAATCTCGAGAAGAGTTTCCAAGGCACATCTAACAGTGCAATGGGGCGATAGCTGTCAGGATGTTGTTGGTTCCCCTTTTTAAAAATCAATACTGTAGTTAATTTGCGCCATGAGGCTGGTATGTGTCGGGATTGAATTACTTCGCTAAAGATTAGATAGAATATTTGTGCCCATAATTTAGGATTAGATTTTAAAACAGAATTTGATAGGCCATCAGGGCCTGGCGCTCTCGATCTATTGAGCTTCAAGATGTAAAATTCTATGTCATTGCAGTCAAAAATATTGTTAAGCTTGGGCGATGACATCTCGGGCACCACAAGAGCTACTGGATCATGGGAGTGTAAAGTGTTGAAAAGTGGTCTATCCAAGTCTGCTCGTTAACAGCATTACATTGTAGCCAGAGTTGTGAAGTAAGTGTAGAATGGTTGAGCAGTCGCCATATGGCTCTCGAGTTCTTTGATGAAGAGCTCTTAGCATGTCTTCCCCATCTTTTTCATACATAAGGGATTTCCAGTATGTTACCCAGTTTTTATACTCAGCTTTCAAGCGCCTCATCTGTAAAAAGTAAGCAACCGATTTTGAGTTCTTTGCCACCTTTATTGCTTTCCGAAGGAGAGCTTTACGTTGCTTGAAATCAGGATCACACAGATGTTGTGCTTGAATATGTTTAAAAAAAAACTTTTGTCAGCCTCAACGAACAGTTGAAGGGCTGCTACATACAAGCCGTCAGAAGCTAAGACGGTTCAGTTTCCTAACACATTACATTTTAAGCATTAATACAAGCTATGTAAGTGGCCATCAGAATGCCGTAGCCTATTATGACCACCAGTTACTGCTATTAAATTGCTTGAATATTCAGAGACAATGGAAGAAAGATTCCAGCGCCATGATAGCGTCAGCTGGTCGTGATCGATGTATGATTGTTTTTGAATGACAACATTGTCTATGAGTGGAAAGGTGCTACGATCCGTATAAATATAATCAATGGTGCCTAGTTGGTTTTGGCGACGCCACGTCAGTCTGGGGGGAACATCTCCTTCTACTGCTCCATTTAGCGTTAGTAGTTGGCGATCTGCCATAAGTGTCGTCCACCTGCGAACCAGATTGGTCTCATAGGGGGCATTTCTTAGAAAGCAGTGGATGTTCAAGTCACCCACTACGAATGTGGTTGAAACAGATGTGTCAGAGACAATTAAGTCCAGTAATGACTCAATGTCCGTGAAAAAAGCATTATCCAAAATGGAAACGCGGTTCCAATATCTATTTACTAGAGCTATCGTGTAGGAGTTACAGGCGATTCTGAATAGGTAAAGATGATGATTGGGTTCAGCCTATTTGGTCATAGTTAGTCCAGATGATATTTTGGATGCGACGAGCAGGCCCGCCATTGGTCTGCCCTTAAATTGCTGTATCGCAGGTATGGTCATAAAAGTGTAGTTGTTCCAAACAGGCGTATCTATTAGCCATGTTTCCAGCTATACGATAATATCGAATTGTTCAAGATCAGTTTGGTCACTATTAATAAGTTGGCTATGACCACGAGTATTCCAACTGATCAACTTCAATGTACAAAATGAATCTGCTATAGATGGTTATGAGGTAGAGGTAGGTCAAGTGTGGATAGGACGTGTAATTGAGCTTGATGAGTTCCTTGTGCTTTCGAGCACAGGATTTGGTGCATGAATTAACACAGAGGCTGGTTTATGTCTCGATGGCTGGTAGTTTTTTACTTGTGAATGTTGTTTTTTCTGGATAAAGTACTTTTTCTGCAATGTTTCGTATGTAAGAGTGAAGCCTAGGTCAAAGATTGGTCGTCTGGCTTGCCATATTAGGTTTAAAATAACACCAGACTTGATCCATATTTGGGCAAGACCTCAGATCCTTGGGTTGTAGCTGGAGATGGTATCAGATTATGTTTGTTCATGTTTGCATATTTTGGATTTATTGCAGCCCTAGCAGCTGTTAATCCTTTCTTATGTTTAGTAAGATTTTTTAGGAAACTTTTGGTGGCTGCTTGTTCCAGAGATTTGGCAGATTTTATATTTTTAAAATGGAGTGAAGTTTCAAGTTAAGTGATGTTTTTGGTTATGGGTTTACAAAATGCAGTGATATCTTGATCACTCTTATTTTTTTATTATTATGGTTGCTTTTTTCTTAGGAGCCTGTTTCTTAACATTTACAGTTTTAGTTAGTTCTTTCCGCGTTTGGTCAATGACGTCTAGTTCAATGATGGGTGCAGTGGCAATGGCCGCATGTTGGGTGGGGTGTTGCCCAACAATTGCCGGTGGGCAGGGTGTTTCAGCAGTCATTAATACTCCATGTGCCACAAATCTAGTCAGCTGTTGAATGATCTCAGCAGTGCAAGTTTGGATTAATGAATTCTCTGCTGCACTGCTTGCGTGTGCTTGTTGATGTTCAATGGCCGTTTTGGGGAGGGGTTGGGATAAAGACGCTAATGCTGCGCTTGTCAAAGATTGTTGCTGTGGCAACTTTTCAACTAGAGTGCATTGAGTCAATAGTGTAACATCAAGAGTTTCATACAATTTTAGGAGGGAGGTTATAGCGAGATTCAATGCAGACAGGGTAGTTTGAAGTAAGGGGCGATCATCAGGCACAGTCAATGGAGACAGATCAGAAATGTCTTGGCCCACATCTTTTAATTTTGAATGATGGGGGAAATTAAAGATAACACAGATGAGTTGTGAGGTGCATTGGAGAACATTACAGGTGATTGCAATACATTTAAATGAGGAATTCCCTTGTTTTGAGCGCTCTGGTCTGCAAAGTGACTTTGTGTAGAAACGTGTAAGGGACTAATTGTTTGCATGGAAATATTCGCAAAGTGCACGTTGTCAGCTAATGCATCAAAATGGTTAGCTTTAATAGGTGAGTCAATGTTGATTAGGTTAACAGGGATGAGTAAATCAACACTGCGATATGCAGTTTAGCTCAAGGGATGATCAGAAGGTTTCAAGGTATTGCCAGCAGAGGCTATAGAGACATTGGCCCTCATTACGACCCTGGCGGATTTTTTCCGCCATCGACGGACTTTTCCGCCATGGCGTAAAGTCCGTTTACGCCATGGCGGATGGCGGTCTTACCGCCCCATTCCGAGGTTGGCGGGGCGGTAAGTCCCCATTGACCCATTTACCCTTCCCCATTCCCATTTCGGCCCCATAGGGCTCAATGGGAGTGGGGAAGGCGTTAATTACGCCACCGTACATTACGGTGGCGTAATTAACACCAAGGTCCCATAGCGCCATGGATTTTTACGCCCGCAAAAAGCGGGCGTAAAAGTGACCATGGCGCTTTGGGAACTCGTAGTTGGCGGTAAGGGGTCGGCGCAGCTAACGCTGGCGTAAACCCCTTACCGCCAGGGTCCTAATGAGGGCCATTGTCAGTGTGAGTTACTTGAATGTTTCTATAATGGATATAGCTTCCATAGAAGTATCAATAAAAAATGGATTTGGCGTTAAAACATTACTTAAAGGGCCACTCGCTATACCGTTGCGGGTCACGCTAGTCAATCAAGATTTACTTGTGTCAGCTGGATAGAACTGACGAATATTGGCTGACATGGATTGAGGTCATAATCGAGATCCACGGTAGGAGTCCTTGTAAGAGGGGAGCGGTTGGTCCGTTTTCAGAGGCGTATGCTTCAGCCAATGGACAAGTTTTAATGTATCTAGTTTTGACGGCATGTCCATCTTTAGAGTGTATAATATAAGGCAGCAAGTCTTCCGCATTCAGGCGGGATAAAAGGCTGATCAACCAAGGGTAATATAAAGCTATGTCTCTGGCACGTAGTAATGCTAGATTTTAACAGGTAGATGTAAACGCTGTAACGCGCATGAACACTTACCCCAAACATCATGTAATGGCGTGGGCGAGAGCATCGGCTATTCACCCTTCACAGCCCTAACAGCCACAACAGCTCTTGCCAAAGCTCTTACCCGAATGCGCACGTGCAAACGCACGTGCGTTGCAATTATATGGTGTTCTGGGTAAAATGGTGGAGCCTGATTTTAGCAGCCAATTTAACAATGAAAAACACCTACAAACACCTAAAAATAAGGAGAAGAGGATTGTAAATACTTGTGCACAGAGTTATTAAAGTCCATAAACAATGATGGCTCTTCATGCAGAAGTCGTACCAAATAGAGGTGAAGCAGTATCCTGGAACCGAGGTCCAGCCAGCCACAGCAGTTCTTGCCGAAGCTCTTACCCGAATGTTTCGATATTACTTATTTCTCATTAATAAAAGCTTTGCATTACACATGAGAGTGCAAGTAGCATTCATCGAGTGATTTTGTGTCACAACCATTTTGAATATGAACTTTATATGTGGGTCCTCTTTTAAATGTACTGTGTATTGATATGTTATATGTAGTGCATGTCTTTAATACACACACAAATGGTTGCTGGAAGGTATGAGCAGTGGACTATCAATAGAAAATAATGGGACTTTAGGAAACCGTTCATCTGCTGATGAATAAAAGTAGCTGCCCACTGCAGGGAGTTGTTGCTTACTTTCTTTGCTAATACACAGTGACCGTTACATGCTTCTCAAATATCTCGAGTCCTACCATGGGCCCTGGAGATACGGGTGATAAGAATCAATTCACATCCTGGTTCCTTCTATGGGAAGAGGTGGTTGCATTCGGCAGGCCTCTCTGTGTGAGGTTCAATTTCATTGTGACATGGACCTTATGTTGCGGTGCCTCCTCAGAGGAGAAATGTATCTCCTATCAGCTCTGGGAAGGCTGTTCTCCTCTCCTGGCATTGTTGAAGGTTAGTTCTTTATTGCTCTCTTTGTGAGGGGGTGGGACTTCCTTCCCATGCCTTCTATACTGTGGACAACCAGTTGAAAAGTAGTCAGGAACTGCACCAGCCACTTTTAGAGTTAAGTTTTGTCTTTCAAAATGTGATACCCATGTAACCTGTAAAGGTATTGATGTCTTGGGAGCGGAAGAATGTTTTGTTTTCTCTCTCACTAGCAAGGCCCTATCCCAAAAGAGGCAGTTCGCCCCACTGGTGTCTTGCTTGGCCTTAATTGTGTGTGTCTACTGTTAGAGCTTAACGCCAGTGTGTGTGAACAATTTACTGTACAATTTTAACTAATTTTTTACAGAGCCATGCATATACCCAATTTTTACATAGCCTTACTTTGTACATATTTCCTGTCTCACAGGGGTGAGGGCACACACTCAATGTTTATGTTTCTCTTCTCCTGCAGGGGAGAGGGTGCACGCTCAAGATCTACCTCTCTCCCATCCTGCAGGTGTTAGGGCACACTCCCAATATGTGCATCTCTAATGCTTGACACAGGTGGTGGCACACGCTCAATGTTGTTGTCTCTCCTATCTTGCCTAGATACGGGCACAGCATGTCTTCCCTTTCTCACAAGAGTGGGGGCATACTCTCATAAGATCTCGTTTGTCTCACTGGGGAAGGGGCACACTGTCAATAGTTACATCACTTTTCTCTCAGAGGATTGGGTGTACAGATACAATTTATATACATATATATATATCTTCTGTTTAGCAAGGGTAGGGAAAAAGCCTGAATTTGTATGCGCCTCCTGTCACACAAGAGCGCGGGCACACACTCAATACTTACCTCAATACCTACATCTCTCAGGTATTTCAGGGGTGTTGGGCACAGCCTGAAGTTGTATATCTTTCCTTTTTTCAGATTTGGGCCCACACTCGATTTTTACATCTCTCCGGTCTTAAAGGGTTGGGGACAGATCCTGACTTTTTACATGTCTACTGTCTTTCATGAGCAGAGAAACTGCCTGAATGTGTATGTTTCTTCTGCCGCACATGAGTTGGGGCCACCCACTCAATTTCTACGTTTCTCCTGTCTTGTAAGGTCCAGGACACAGCTGCATTGTTATGTCACTTCTGTCTCCCAAGTGATAGGAACAGCCTGGATTTTTTTTCTCTCTCCTGTCTCACAGGAGTGGGGCCACACAGTAAATTCGTATGTCTTTCCTATGTTGCAGTGCAGGTGCAAAGCCTGCATTTTTACATCTCCCTGTCTCACAGAAGTGGACGCACTCACTCAATTACTGCGTCTTTTCTACCTCGCACGGGTTGGGACACAGCCTGAATTTGTCTTATCATTCCTGTCTTGCAGGAGTGGAGACACACACACAATTTCTATGTCTATTCTGGCTCAGAGTGGCGAAGGCACATCCTGACGTTTTACATCTCGTTTGTCTCGCAGGAATAGGAGCACAAACTTAACTTTTATGTCTCTCTTTAGAAAAAGCTTGAATTTTTACATTTCTCCTGTCCGCCATCTTACAGAGGTGAGCAGACAGACTCACTGTTTTACATCTCTCCTGTCCTGCAGAGCTGAGGACACACATTCAATATTTATATCTCAGCTGAAACATTACTTAGAAACATGTCATTTTTGGGGGTATTCATGTTTTGTTTTTTTGTAATTTATTTCAAACTTTCACCTTTTGTAATATTTTTGCAATTTTTACGAAAAAGGAGGGAAAAATACAATAAAAACAACATAAATAGCCCAAAAGGAGAAACAAAACAAAGATTATTTACAAGGGTCCCTTTTGCCAACCCACCACAGAAATGTCAGCATTTTTACTTGCCCTTGGGTTGGTGCTTCTCAAAATTGTTCTCTGCACTGGTTGTTACTACCTCATGCACTAATTCACCCCACATAAAAAAGTGCCTACACACTAGGCACAATGTCCCAATCTGAAGGATAATGATCTTGGCACAGCCCTCCAGGATATCGATCCTCTCGCCTACATTCCCTGGAATGGTACATGGCATAGGCCCGGTCCTTCTGTGGATAGGTACCAACCTTTCACTGCAGGGACTGTTGTGCACTTCCAATGAAGGTGTCAGTGTTCCCCGGTTCCCTCCTGGAAGGTGCCTGCTCATCTTCACAAATGGTAAGGGGTTAGGTTGGGTAAATATGTTGTACCCATCCCAGTCTCATCACTGCTGGTGGTTCCTGAGTGTATTTGTAGGCAGTGAATGGGCTACTGTCAGGAATCAAACTCGCATGCAGGGTCTGCTTAAGGATCTTACCAGAATTACTCCTCCTGCATTAGATTCGCAGACAGGAAATAAAAGGCCTCCTCAAAGATCCAGAATGTCATCGTCCTATTCACTGCAGCAGAGAGCTCTTTTTCTAGCCCGTTACCTATTGTGATGGCAATGTGTGAAACTATTCCCAACACGCTGCAAGGCCGGAAGAAAATCACGTGATACCGGTACACATGACATTAGGTGAATAAAGCCTGCCCCCAGAGTGTAACCCGGTGCTTCTGAGTGAAGTGCTACAGACTTTCACGCTTTGTTTTTCTGTTTTGATTTCGTATGTTTGACTTCTCCCACGTCCCCTGGATTGCCTTGCCTTAGCCCTCCTGTCTTGAATCTTGGTCATTAATGCTCCGCGTAAGTTGCCCGACCCATTTCTGAAATAAGGATTCCTTTGCTACATGTTTGTAATACCTGCTGTTGCCCGTAAATTGGCCGACCTATTTCTTAAATACGGATTGCCTTTGCTACATGTTTGTAATACCTGCTGTTAACCGCAAGTTGCCCGACCCATTTCTGCAACTAGGACTGCCTTTGCTACACATTTGTAATATCTACTCTTAGGCGTAAGTTGCCCAACCAATTTCTGATATATGGATTGTCTTTGCTACACGTTTGTAATACCTGCTGCTGCCCGCAAGCTCCATTTCTGAAACACGGACTGCTTTTGTAAAACTCCCACATAATTTCCCCACTTCACCTAACAGCGGATTCATCCATCCTGCCTCCAGAACTGGAACAACAAGTGGAGGAGCACAGAAAAGACTAGAGACGCTTGCTGTGTGTGATTAGCCATCATAGGCGTCCTTGTGCCGTCGGGGTAGGTGATTTGGTTTCTTGGATATTGTACTTCAAGGAACTATCAGGCGTCCTCGTGCCATTGGGACAGGACATTGAATTACTTGAACCTGGACTTCAGGTATTGACCTTATCATCTTCTGGTAAGACTCTATCAGTACTTCTCTATGTTTAGTACCAAAACATTGTTCTGTTTCATTCATAGTCGGTTCTTGTAATTGGTTACTTGAGTGATTACCATTACCATCCATACCCACCTAACCGTATCAACCTGCTGGTTTTCACAGATCAGGTTGGTTTGCCTTCCTTATTGAAGGTGGGGTTGATCCCAAATATCTTCTGTGATATTGATTGTTCTTTTCTTGTTTCTCCAGTTGGCGGCTCGTGGGTGTGTGTCTCCTCTTCCAACTATTTGATCCGTCTGTCTGTTAATATTACACAGCAGAGAGGTACAATAGTGGGAAGAATTTTTCAGCGACTTCCAGTTCCATTGTTCAGCGCTCCCTCCACACTGGTTGCAGTATTGGTGGTGAGTCCTAACAGCTATAGAGATCTTCAAATTCCTAGCGGTTATTTGGCCCTGGGCACAATGTGCACTCAATAGTTTTAGCCTCTGGTGCTGAAACCCCATCAGGCACGTTAAAGTGATCCCAGGCTCAAGAGGATGGTGGCAAAGGGTGAGTTGTCTATCTGACCTCTCTGTACTTTCAGAGGAATGCATGGGTCTTCCTAGAACCTATATTCATCTTTGTACCACTTCCTGACCCCTGCATTACTGGCTCTCCTCCTCCTGGCCCCTGTAGTACTACCTCTCATCCGGATCCCTTTGGTACTCTCAGAACCACTAGCTTAGGTTCCTCTCCTGCCACACTGGCAGTGCCAGTACGGTTCCTACCAAAATCCCCATCACTCTCAGCAGCATCCTCATAACCACCAATCCCACCAACTATTTCTGCACCAGCAACATCTGCTGTGGGAGGCAGATTGAATGTCCACCTTACCCAAGAATGTCCATAACAGGTACCTCCCCCCTTCTGATTCCAAGTAGGAGATTACAAGACTCATGTCCACTGGATATTGATATTGTATTTGTATCGTGCTCGTACACAAGGGTTCCAGATAACTCAGATAACTCCTCCTCTTGCACAGACTCCACCACATCATATTCCTCACTCGGCATCCTTCCATTTCCCCCGAAAAACAACAAGGCTCTCCAAAAAGAAGTAACAATATGAGTATTTTTCTTTAAAAAGAGGGAAAAAATGAACATTCATCTGATAAAATATCAAAGGATTCAGTAACAAGTATTATATGGCTTCTCAAATAAAATGGCTTCAAAGGTTAGTAAAGAAAAACGTTTTCCAAGTGGCAAGGCCTTCCAAGCTCCAACCCTGTAACACCCTTACCGCTGTCTGTTATCCTGGTGCCACCGGGATATCACAGGGCCGTCAGTAACCGTAAATCTCCATTTCCATGGAGTGCCATAGGATTCCATGGAAATGGGGACACAGAAGCAGCGGCACCGCTGCTAATGGTGCCAGTTCTTCCGTGACAACCATGCCAGTAGGGGCCTGCAAACCCGGCAGTTCAGACCTGGCAGGGGATCCCTGGCCCCTACTGGCATTGTTGTAGTATGGCGGTCCAGAAAGGGTGCCGGTACGTTGCTGCCAGCACCCTTATTTCCGGACCAGCATCCTCAGAATGAGGGTCAAAGAGAGTAAAATACTATTCCAGGACTGGATATGCACAGGGAGATCAGGAGGTAGAGGGTGGAGAATGTGGCCCTGCCGATACACATGTGAAGAATACTCAGCCCATCATTACGGACAGATTTTGTAAGAATCATCTACATCATCTAACCGAGCTTAACATGATGCAAAAAAGACACACAGATGAGGTTTTACGCCATGAAATGTTGACTGGTGGAAATGAAATAATCCTGCACAGCACTAGGCTGCACGATCAAAGACATTTCAGAAAACACCGAGTTGCAGCATCAGATTGAGAAAGTGCAACAGGACGTTACTCAAAACAAAATGATCAATACAAACATCTTGAAAGAAAAGGATTGCTGTTGCACAAGCTGGAAAGGATTTTCAGCAGATTGTGCCAGGAAATCCTCTGAATTACAGATATTCACAATGGTACAGAGACATTCTCAAAGAGATGAAAGGATGTATAATTAGGTTCTAGCGTACACAATCTTTAAATATGACACAACAGTAGCTTTTGCTGCAAAGATTAAATACAAACACACCAGGTGCTACATAAAGTCCTGGAAGGATGAAACAACCCAAACAAATTTCTAGTAAATTATCTGACCAGTACTGCATGGGATCATTCGTTTCTATTGGCACATTTATGAATGAAAGCATCAATTCCCAGATGGACTATCAGCAATGGCTAATACCAAACATTACAACGTTCAGACTTCAAGTGCGAGAGAGGAGCTCTTAGATTCCATAGTTACCACACACATTAAAAGTAACCAAGTAAAGTAATATCTCAAGGATGGTGGATGAATGACCAAATATGAAGTAAAGGTAATAATGAACTTTTTAGTTCTATAGAGCTTATCAGGGCCATGCAATCGGATAATCAAAGTGCTCAAATCATGGAGAACATATACGTTCTCTAAGAAGGAGGGTGGGGTTCCAAGGGTGGGTTGCATGCTGTAGTTTGGACAGGGAAATAGAGAACAAGGTGCATGTACAAATAGTAGGGGACATTTCAGGGTGATCAGTCCATAAAGAAGCCCAGATGACAGTGTGCACTGGAAGACATGCAACTCTATTTAAATGTCAGAGTGATTCACATCGAAAGAGTTGACAAGGCAAAGGGGAGCATTATTATCTCACTGGATTGTGATAGATGGCAAACCTCCGAATTAATCAAAAATACTAGCAATTGTTGTGCCTTACATTCCATTCTTTCCTAACCCGCTCTACCAATAAAAAAGGGAACACACATATGCAAATCAGGCTTTGTCCCTCCCTAAAAGTTATATTGCAGCATGGACTGCTAGATCATAGCTCTTCTGCTGGAGACTACAATTAACCTCAGTCACCTGCCAGCCCCATTGTGCAGCACCAATGAGGTGTCATTTGGGACTCTTAACACAGTAACCTCAGGACTCATATCTAGGCATACTTGTGCCATTTAGATCATCTTTGCATTGCTGAAGAGCGATAAATGAACAGGTTTAAGGCTTGCCCCCTTCTGCATTTGAATAGATGGGCTAAATATGATTGAATGCAAGGTTGCCCAGAGCAGTACCTGTGGTTATGATTGAATCACATCTGTCCAATCATCATTTATTGGTTTTGCAACATAGTTATAGGTAATGAATTTTTAATGAAAAAGAATGTTGGAATGAGATTGACAGATGTGAGTAGATATTCCCCAATGCAATATGCATTGCATGTTCGTCAGTACAGAATTTGATGGCGCAGTTTCACTATTGTGAAAATGGGTGGCTTCTTGGTGCAATTGCAAATCTTTACCTGCAGTTCTCTTGGATTATTTTACTGGTATCCTAGTAGTACTATATTCCAAAACCTCTGTTCTATGGGATTGTGGAGCACATTCGGATGAACATCTCATCCGAACAATCCCTGTCAACTCAAGTAGGGGAAACAACTTGAAGCAGTTGAAACAGGCAAATTGTCCTACATCTGTTTTGTCAAAGAAGGCCCTAAATGCGAAGGAGAATAAAAACAAAATACAGAGCACTGGAACGGTTATCCCATGTTGTGTTGTGATATACTACTTGAGATGCTTGAGCACACGTGTGCCATGGTTTTGATGATCATCTCGTGTGATCGAATAATTCTGCAACTCTGATGGGAAGTTATGGTGGGTTTCTGAGGGCCAGGATGTATGAATGGTATAACAAGTGTCTCAGAAACCTAAGGGCTGTAACAATCAAATTCCAATCTTGGGGGGGATTCAAGCAGGGTGTCAGTAGACTTTAGCTCCTTCCAGATCCCTATAAGTATACATTTGTTCTGTTGATATTCATGTCTCATTGTGATGCATGGTGCTAGAGTGCACATATCCATTGTGATGCAGTCCCCTGCCTGGTTCTGGTGAACTTCAACGTGGTAACTCATGGCATGCCGCTCCCAGAGCCTGCAGATGTTGGGACCAGGGATGGAATGAGGAGGATCACCTGTTCATCCCACCTTGTCCTTTGCAACATTGCAGGGAACAATCACAGTGTCCCATCACAGGCCAGTCTTGGGGGGTCTTGACACTCCGCAGCCTACGAGCCTTTTAGGACCATACAAAATGGAAGAGGTTGTTCTATACCAAATATCTTGTGGGATGCTGCAGGGTAGTAGTTGTGCAGCTCCTCCATGATTAAATAAGCCTAAAGCTCCCTACAAGGAGACATAACCCTATAGCTATCTAGAATTAACAGCTTTCCATTTAAGGGATAAGGCTTCTTTTCATTCGACAAAGATAGTGAGGATTTTGTTACAGATACAGCTTCACCTGGCAGATCAAAGTAATTATTTCATAACGATCATTGGACGAACAGTGATCTTTGCTGTCCTGCTGACAAACAATGGCCAGTTCTCAACTTCCTGAGGCCTGAAGGTTCATTGCGGGAGCCTACGTTATCAAAACGCTTTCCCCATCAAGAGATGCTCATGTTAGGGATAGAATGTTGCAGCTTCCCTGCATTCACAAGGGAATGCGTAAAATGAATTGTTCAGGAAAGCGAATAAGTGCGTTACCAGCTTTTAATGCACATGCTGCAACCACTAAAGCTTTTCGTTAAGAATCTGTCAAACCTCCCGCCCACACTTTTTACAACAAAAAAAAAACAAACACAACGCCCATAGCACTAATGACCTCTGCATGTGACCTGCTCCCAAAGGAAAGCAGTTCATTGCTCGGCTGCACTGAGAACAGTATTTCAACAAAGCAAATCATTTAGTGACTGATACATCTGAATAGACCGGATCCCAATGCTGTTATCAACACCCGGGCAAGCTTATTTTCTTACACACGCACTCTGTCTCGTTTGCTCCTTTATTTCCATCACATTTTTATTTATTTTTGTAAGATCAGATGGCCTGGGGTTGTTGCTGTGGCAAGGTTAAAGAGTACGCCAGTGCAATATGGGCCCTTCTTGATAGTGGAGATCGGGATATATAGTTCTAGTCTTGTTATGGAAATGGGCAACAATCCAGTGCCTCCTCCACAGTACTCTATCACATACTATGGGGTTCCCACAGCCACCCCTTTTTCCAGCTACACATAGGAGGAAATATGTCAGTTACCCACAGATTCTCGACACTAGACTGTCTGAGGATGACACTTAACAAAAAGTGTATTCTCAAAGATTTGTGGTAAATTAGATAATTACCCACCTTTGTAACACTCTGGGGTAGATTGTTCATTTAAGGAAATACCCTAGAAGAGAAATTCTGATTGCCCCTAATAAAGATTGTGAGAGCCAATGAAGCGGCATGGTCTGAATGGACAAACCTCACCTTGCAGATAAGCTGCATCCATCACATGCAAACATGTAAAGACCATAAATACGTTTTTAAACATGTTTCTGCAACTGACAGGGTGTCAATGAAGAGAAAATCTCACAGCAGAACACATGGTGGTTAGGACGGCCAAGATCGGCAGTAAGTCCTTATTTCCAATGGATAGAATGAGGGTGGGCATTGGCGCTGGTAGTATATGGTATCCAGCTCCAGAGTTTTCAATGGCTGGAATTATGTGGGTCATACCGCCATTAAAATTCAGGTCATTCATTATATAATTTAGATGTTATGAACCATGAAAATGTAAATTAATCTTAAGGTCAGAAAAGAAAGACAATCACATTAATTTGATGTTAGACCATAATAAAGCAAATGAGACTAGGATCTGGTTTTAAACAATGACAAAGGCTACAGGGAGGGCAAAGCTCATTGGGCTAAAAGTAGCATTCATTTGGGAGGTTGCACACACACTCGGTCTTAGCTCTGAGGTGGAGCATGTCTCCAAAGTTAAGTTGTTTTTACTTTTTGGTTAATATTTGGCTTATATTATATTTGGTGTTTTTTACCGTAATACGACACTGTTTAGGGGATATTGATGAAAACTCAAAGGAAACGGAGGTTCAAACAAGAAATTGTACAGACTCTATAAATGCTGTATCATGTAATGTAAATGGGATAGATAATCCAATAAAGAGGAAAAAGATACTTTTACATTTGAGACACTTAGAGGCCGACATTGTTATGTTACAGCAGACTAATTTAACAGACAAAGAGGCTGATAAGTTGTCTAGAGGTTGGGTAGGTCAGGTGTTCTACTCCTCTTATTCAACAAACTGAAGAGGAGTCATAATCCTGTTTAAGAAAAATGTTCAAGGTACAATATTACATTCCAAATAGATAAAGATGGGCGAATTATAACAATTTCCGTACGTGTCCAAAGACATGGTAATGACAATATGTAATATAATATGCTCCCAGTGTAAATAGTGGACCTTTGCTGAGCAAAGTGAGACGTCATTTACTAGGTACAGGTGTTAAAAATCTCCTTTTAGGGGGCAATTTCAATTTGGTCGTGGACCCTGTTCTTGACCAGAGTAGCCATAGTCACAGAGACAGTAGGAAAAATGACAGGGAAGCATTGGACCTGCTGATGCGGGACTTTGGTTTGTTGGATGCATGGTGATTGGAACACCTGACTGGGAGGGAATACACTTTCCATTCGGGGGCACATGACATATACTCAAGAATAGAAATCCTCCTGACCTCAGGATTAGTGACACAGAATTTTAAGAGTTGTGAAATAGAAAGTATTGTTATCTCAGATCACGCTCCCATTAAGATGCAACTAGCTCTTGATTATTCATCAAATAAAACATACATTTGGAGAATGAATACAACAATATTGAAAGATGGTGAAATGAGGGAGGTTTTGGTGAGGGAGGCAGAAGATTACATTAAAAATAATTTGAATGGAGAAGTGGAAATTGACACAGTGTGGGAACCATTTCAAATGCATCATTAGAGGGGTGCTCATGAGACTTTCTGGAATTAAGAGGAAAACAAAAGCGCAGAAATGATGGCTCTGAGTGCAGCTGTAAAAGAAATGGAGAAAGAGGTGATGGGTTCATCTGGGGAAATAATGGAAGCTCTTGAAAATGAAATATGATTTGAAAAAAATATATAAGTGATAAGACAGAACACACACTTTTAAAGCTAAGATGTACCTATTATGAGGGAGGAGAGAAATATAGTCGCCTGTTGACTCATGTCTGTGTGTGAGAGCTGAGAGCAGAGCGATCTGTTCGATAAAAAGGCAAAAAGGTGGAGTGACTTATAACCATTAAGAAATTAATGAAGAATTTCAAGGGTTTTATGAGAGTCTATACAGTGAATCCCAGACAGTTCACCCAGATCAGATAGACACTTTCCTGGCAAATCAATCCTTAGAATGTTTTACAGATTGGGGAAACAATAGTTTGGAAAATGAAATCACAATGGATGAGATTAGGAAAGCAATGTGTGACTTACGTTTAGGAAAATGTCAATGACCAGATGGCACCCCTGCAGAATTTTACAGGGGTATGCCGGAAGAGGTTCTAAAATTACTCAGGGATACTTTCTCACATTGTAAGGTCAAAGACAGATTACCACCCACACTTAGGCATGCCACAATATCATTACTCCTAAAACCAGGGAGGTCTCCTCTGGATCCTGGCAATTATAGACCAATCAGTCTATTCAATTCTGATTGTAAAATATTATCTAAAATGCTGGCAGGCAGAATGGAGAAGGTGTTACCGAAGCTGATGCACCAAGATCAGAGGGGATTTATAAAAGGGAGAGTTTTCGCATCAAATATGCGGAACCTTTTGCTAACTTTGATAGAAACAAAGAAATTGAAAGTGGAATTAGTGGCGTTATCACTAGATCCAGAGAAGGCCTTTTATCGTGCTTGATGGGAGTTTTTATTCAGAACAATTGAGAAAATGAACTTTGGTCCCAAATTCGTGAGCAAGGTCAAATTACTTTATAAAAACCCTTTGGCGAAGGTGACTACTAATGGGAAAATTTCATCTAAATTTGAATTGCATTGCGGGACTCGCCAAGGTTGTCCGGTGTCACCCATGCTTTTTGTACTTTCAATAGAACCATTGGCGGTGACAGAATGTCCGGAATTAACTTTTCCGGAGTTACACAGAAACGTTGGCTTAATGCAGATGATCTTCTTCTCGTTGTACAGGATTTAACAAGAATTATCCCTGAATTGATTTATGCGATTGAAACATTTGGCTCAATATCACAATATAAAATCAACTGGTCTAAGTCTGAAGCTTTGCCATGCACACATTTCAGTAACGGTTTGATGTTACAAAAACAAGGCTTAAAATGGCACCCTCAAAAGATGAAGTATCTAGGAATATGGCTTACAAGAGGCATTAGTGAAATAATATCATATGATAGGTTATGTATAATGCCCTTAAGGTGCCCCTGAGCTATCCTCCCGAGACCGAAGTAAACTTGAAAGATATCAGCAGAATTTGAGCAATGGGAATCTCTTAAACTATCATTAGGAGGCAATGTATATGCCATCAATATGACAGCAAATCCAAAATGTACTTATGTCATGAGCATGAATCTGCTTCCTGCCAAGAAAACAACCAGATAGTCTGATCCAATCATGTCCATGGAAGAAGAAAATAACTAGATTGAAGTTATGGAAATTACAACTTCAAAATGAAAGAGGAGGATTAAATATCCCACATTTTGAAAGGTATCATCAGGCTTTCACGGCAAGAAACTTTCTAACTTTCATATCTGAGAATTTGAATGAGTGGGACATTGCTGAAGCAAGCATGGTGGGCCCACTAAATGATTTGGCAGTCTTGTCAACCACAAACCAAGATTGGGGTGAGACGTCTACATTAACTGAATTTCTGAGATCGACCTGGAGAACCATGGCCACAACCTTAGATATGGTCCCAGGCATAATTAACTCTTCCTCAATATGGTTAAATCCCGCAATCAGAATTAAGAATTTGGCTAGATTGGTGTCTGGCAGGAGTAAGGAGGATTGATGATCTATTTAAACAAGGAAAGTGGCGATCATTTCATGATCTGAAAAGAAAGTTTGAGCTAAATGAATACTTGAGGAGTATCGGAAACTAGACGTGCAGTGAATTTGTCAGCACATTAATCGTCAGATTTAATGGTTACGGTTAAGATTATAGGAGGCCAAGACCATATGGCATCGAAAATGTATAATCTGCATAGCAGAAATTCAGGAGGGAATGACAAGATCTTGATGTCCTAGTCGCATTGCCTACAAGACAAAATGACAGACCAGCGTTGGGAGGCACTGTGTAAAATCATTACGAGAATGTCCTTGAACATTGGTGAAAGTGCACGACAAGTGAAATTACTGAATAGAGTATTTTGGACTCTGGAGCGTATGCACAAGCAAGGTTTGAGTTTAACAAATGCAGGCTGGGGATGTGGACTTTCACAAGGCTCTCTTGAACACATGCTTTGGGACTGCTACAAAGTAAGAGCATTTTGGAAAGGGATTACCAAAGTGATGAATACAGTTCTGAAAGAAGAGAAGACGCACCTTGAAACACTTGTGTATAGCCGCTTTATAAATGCCATATCATATCATATCATATCATATAATTTACTTTTAAAACCTTGATTCTGGGGGAAGACACAAATCTAGATGACCTATGTTACCACCAAACAAAGTTTCCTTGGCTGCGAAAAGGATAATTCTACATAATTGGAAATCAACTTTATTCCCAACAGCGGAATCATGGGTGGAGGAAATGTTCTCAATATGTAACATTGACAGAGTTGTACTGTCCCTGCAGAAGAAGGTGAAACTGGGACTCATTACGAGGCTGGAGGTAGCCTTGCCGGTAAAACTGGCAAGGCTACCTCCAAACTCTCATCCGGGTCCGGCACCCGCGAATGGGCAATTACCGGGCTATTCCGGCAATTGCCCTTTTGCGGGTGCCAGGCCGGGTACATCCCCATTCCCATTTTAGCCCTACAGGGCTCAATGTGAATGGGGGGGTGGTAGCACTGGTACCGTTAATAATGGTACCAGTGATAACATCATGATCTGCTCATGGGTGGCGGTACGGCCACCAGGTCAGACCTGGTGGCTGCAAGGGCACCCGCGAGAAGAACTCGTAGTATGGCGGTACGGTAGCAACGTGCCAGTAGCGATACCGGCGCTGTTGTTACCTAACCGCCATACTTGTAATGAGGCCGTCTGATAAAACATGGGGTGGTTTTCTGAGTACAGAACCAGACTGAACTGGTAAAGATAGAGAAGAGATGACGACTTGTTGAAATCTGGATGTTAAGATAAGTCAATTTTTAATAATTTCATGAATCTGTGCTAATATTCATAGATTGTAATGTGTATTTGACAACATATGTAGTTTGATGTTTCCCTTTCAGTGTGGTGTATGGGGTAGGGTCTGTTTTTTTGTTTTTTTTTCTTCTTTTCTCTCTTTCGCTTTCTCTCCATCCTCTTGGCCTCATTCCTTCATTTAACTAAATTATCATTTAATTTTATAGATAGTAATTCTTAAAGGTAGGATGTATTAACTGAAATTTATTCTGATATGTATTTGTATGTTGGTAAATTGAATAAACTAGTTTTAAAAAAGAAAAAAAAGACAATGATAGTGAGGTTTTAGTTACAGATACAGCTTCACCTGGCAGTTCGAAGTAATTATTTCATAACAATCATTGGATGCACAGTGAACTTTGCTGTCCTGCTGACAAACAATTGCCAGTTCAAACTTCCTGAGTCCTGAAGGTTCAATGCAGGAGCCTACGTTCCCAAAACACTGTGCCCCAGCAAGAGATGCTCATGCTAGGGATAGAATGTTGCAGCTTCCCTGCATTCACAAGGCAATATGTAAAATAAATTGTTCAGGAACCCTAATCAGTGTGTTACCAACTTTTAATGCACATTATGGAAGCACTAAAGCTTCCAAATTAGCACAGGTAGCACCAGCGGGGAAATAATACCAATCAAAATGGCAGAGAGGCCCCTTAGGGCTTAGTCCAGCCCTGTGGGCCCAATACATTCCCTGGTGTATTCACAGAGAACAGCCAATCACAGTTTTAACCAAATTGTCAGCCACAGGTGAGGACCCATCCTGGACAGGGAGAGAACATACGATGAAATAACTCAGTCCCAGTTGCTCAGCATGGCTTGCAGGAACAGGAGCCTCACATTTGGAGAAAGCTGGACACACGACAGCAGTGGAAGAAACAGAGGCTGGAGAGACTGAGGAGAGTGGGGAGGTGGCAGCAATGGAACACAGGGAGAGGTGGTACAAGTTGAGAAGGTGAAGTAGGGGGTGGTAACATCAGAGGGTGAGAGTGATCAGAAGGAGGTGGTACAAATTGTAAAGGTGAATGAGTAGGTATCAGCAGAGGGCGAAGAAGACGTAGCAACCAAAGATTAGGTGGTAAGATCAGAGAGAAAAAAAATGGAGACAGAGGTAAGAATTAAGGGAATAAGAGAGACTTAAAACATTAGTGGGAGGATGCTGGCAAGAGGAGAAGATAACATTGGGGAGGTGATAGGAGCAGGGGTGCAGGAGAAGGCATTGATGCCCCACGAGAACAGTACGTTTGCAACATCGGAGACTTGTAATCACACAAAGGAAGAAGCATAAGGGAAGGGACATATCTCATAGAGGCACAAGATTGAACTTCCTGATATTGTAGTAAGGGGACTAAAGGTGATATAGAAGAGATGGGGGAATAAAAACAGGAGGAGAAAGGAAAATTAAACAACAATATCAGGTGGTGAGAAAAAGAACCAGGAGGAAAGAGAATCCACACCATGTTGGGAAGAACAGGCAGGGTCCATCATGCCTCATTTGCCTAAGGCAGGTCCAGATAGTAGTAAGAGGTATGGGTTGATGTCATATACATTACTTTGGCATTAATAGAGGTTGGAAAAGAGAAACCAGGGGAAAATCTAGGCAGACATCAGAGGCCCTTCGCTAGCTCTCCCTGTCGGTGTCCAGTCAAAGGGTCGACTGCATTGTTTCGAATTACAATAATTTCGCAACAAAAGGACTGAAAAAAAGGTTGAATGCGCTTTTTAAAATTTATTTTTATTTTTTGGCTTCCGTATATGAAAAAAGTGTTTTGTACACCTAAAACGGAGGTTTGGGGTGGGAATCCCTGAAAAAAAACAAAAAAACAAAAAACATTCAACCTTTTTTTTCTGGTCCTTTTGACTGAAAACTATTGCATTCAAACCAATTGCAGTCGACTCTTTCACCTACAACCCTCTCTGTCTGCTGGGTTCACTTACATGCCTGCTAACATTTGTATCACCAAGTGAGTTGTTGGGTACAGGACCCTAGAAACACTGAAACTAGTTTAGGCCGAGAAGAAGAAGAAGAGTTGTGGTCACTCTGGAGCCTGTAACACCCAAAGGAGGTGATGAAAGCCCTCTTGAACTGTACACACTGGGACACCTGGATCTGTTTCTAAGAAGACCAATGTAACTTCATCATCAGTAGAGACATTGCACAAGCAGGAGGTTTATTGGGGCAAGAAAACCAATCCGATAATATTGTTTGTTTTGGTGGATCCTTTTTAAATTTGAGTTACCCAACCGTGTACCTATGCCTGAATAAAGCTACTTAACACTGATATTTGGTCTTGTGGTCTTACCTGGTCCAAGGTGGAACCCTGTCACAGACTACATATCCAATGCAGTGTGATGGATTTTTTTTATAGCAATGTCAGAGGATGTTCCTGAAGGAGGGAGTAGTGTGCAACCTGCTAGGCTTCCCAATTCCTGCCTGTATCTTGTGCTGTGAGTCTGATTAGAGGAAACAAATGGATGTATTTCCGACAGGCCTATCTACTTTGTCAACTAATCCCAGAATTTAAAAGATTCAACAGAAGCTCAAAACACAGAGCTCAAACTGGCATGCCAGTTCTAGCTTGGTTCAATTTCTGCAAGCCAATCAGAACTGTAAATATCTTAGGGAGAGCTGATGGGCCAATTAGATACCTAGACTCTCTAAAGAGGTTTGGCGGGCCTATTTAAGTCCAATCTCCCTCTCACATTTCTCTTGTGGCTTTTGTATGGCTCTAAGTGTTAGAATGTATTTGGCAGACTCACACCTTTGATTTAGATGGGATTTGGTAGCTGTTATGGACGTTGGTGGTTTCTTATGGGTATAGAAGTTTTTAATGATTTTTTTAACATGGTTTTATTAATCATATTTAAATACAGAATCATCTATTGAATACTAATGTGTTCAGAGGCATATACTTCACTTAAGGCCTAGGTTTGGATATGTCCCTGGGGCAGTTCGTCCATATTGGGTGAGGCGGTGTCGACCCACCAGCCCCCTTGCCCATTATGGTGGAGCTGAGGAGCCGAGAAGCCAGCCAAGTAAAACACTGAGCGCTCCTTCATCTGCTTTTTTAAGCTGAGGGAATGCTGCTGGGCTGGGTGAACTGTCAAAGGGAAACATAGTTTCCCTTTGACAGTTCAGATCCCCAGGCGCATATGCTTAATGAGCAATGCAATGCTGGGGGTGCTTTGCTTCCTCAGCCTTGCAAAGCTCATTGGAAATCCTGGATTGGGAATTGCATGTCTGTATGTGCGAGGTGGCATTCCTGTGGCTCCTTGCACATACAAACAGAGCAAGCTGGAGCGGGGCATTTCATCACCCACACTCAGGCCCCGGTCCGCATGTGCAGGAACCAGGAAGCTCTTGCTTCCTGATTCCTGTTCATGTTACACAAGAGCTGGAGCACTGGTGAGGAAATTTTGGGCCTGGCAAAAGGTAAGTTCATGTTAATGTATTATTTAAATATGTATATGAATGTGTGTATGCTTGTGCAATTAATGAGCGTATGATGGATGGCTCGTGTGAATGATAGAGCACTTGATATGTGAATGTGGATGTTTGTAAGATAGCTGAGCGGGTTGAGCGCTGGCTGCTGCGATCTGAGCGGTCGCAGGTTTGAATCCCGGCAAGGCCAACTCAGCCTTTCATCCATCCAAGGTTGATAAATGAGTACCAATTTTGGTTGGGTGGTAATGTATGTAAATATGTGCTCTGTAAAGCGCTTTGGATTAAGGTGCAATATAAATAACACATCTTTATCATTTGTGCTGGTCTGTGGAGCTGATTTTGGCAAGAGGGTGGAGGCGGGCAGTACAACAAAGGTATTTAGGAAATTACTTTGTTGCACAATCCCCCTCGGCACTGGCCAAAATCAGCTCTCCTTCTAAGGCGCTTGGGACCCAGGGGACAGTGATGGTATTTTTTTACTGGACATCTCTGTTAGAAGTCTAGTAAAACATACCGTGCTTTTCTCCTGGGTCCCCCAGCACCTCACATTACCACATAATAATGTTGATTATGTGAGTCTGTAAGGTGTGTGGGGCCCAGGATACAAGAATGCTATTTTGTACCTGGACATCTCGAATAGATGTCTAGTAAAACATACCATGCCTGTTCCCTGGGCATTGATTGTGTGTATGTTTGTTAGGCATTGTGGGGCCCAGAGAACAGGGATGTTTCATTTTTTACTGGACATCTACCATAGATGCCCAGTAAACAATATCATGCATGACCCGGGGCCAGCAGAGGCTGCCATACACACATAATCACTTGATGGTGTCCGTTTGTTAGGAGCTGGGATCCAGGGGTTAGGCATGTCATTCTTTTAAATTGGGAATCTATGATAGCTGTCCAGTAAATAAAATACCACCCCTGACTCCTGTGCTCCCCCAGTGCCTCACACACACAGTCACATACATTGTGTGTTTATGAGGCACTGGGGCCCAGGGATCAGGCATGGCACATTTTACTGATATGCCCAGTAAAGAATGCCAGCCCATCCCCTGGGTTTCCTAGCACCTCAAATGCAATGTCATGCCTGACCCTTAAGCCCTGCAGCATCTTGCATGCACACATAATTTATTATCTGTGCATGTAAGGTCCAGGATGGCCCAGAGGAAAGGCATGCCATTTATTAATGGCCATCTATGATAGATGCCCAGACAAAAATGCCATGCCTGGGCCCCCAGAACATCGCACACACACAATTGGCAGTAAAAAATGCCTTGGCTGTACCCTGGGACCCCAGCGCCTGACACACATCTGCCCCCTGCAGCCCCAGTGCCTCGCACTTACACATAATCACATTCATCATTAATGTGATTATGTTTGAATGTGAGGCGCTGACGGACCAGAGGGCAGGCTTGACATTTTGAACTGGGCATGGATTGTGTATAGGTGCGTTACAAATGCCATATAACATATCACATCATGGATGATAAAGCAAACATGATATGTGTTACTAGTGAGCTAAATTGGCATTTCAATACAGTCAGTCTATCCATGTCTAATTGTGCTGTGGCATTTTGTATTGGGTATATTTGGTAAAGCAAGAAGGATGAGCGTTATTGTGAAGCAAGACTGGCATTTTAATGTATCCAGCCTAGTCATGTCCTACTGTGGCATGATGTTTTGTAATGGGGCAGCTTTGATAAAGATAAAGCATGCCTGAACAGTGGTATTACTCTTACTGTGGCATGTCATTTTGTATTGAGCATCTTTGATTAAACAAGCATGATACGTGTTATTATGCAGCTAGACTGGCATTTTGGTGCAGCCAGTTTGGAGATGTTTTCATACTGTGGCATGCATTTTTAACGGTAAATCCAACTGGAGTATGATCTTACATGGGGATACTGCCATACGCTGGCAGAACAAACATGGACATGTTTACTTATAGTAAGATTACTGTCATTATGTGCAAAGCCAAAATGAGTATGTTCTTAAATGGGAATACTATGGTATAATGGTGCAGTCAGCATGGGAATGTATGGGTACAGCCAGCATGAAAATGTTTTATACTGGCACATGTTGTGGGCAAAGGCATCATGAAAATGTGTTGGAGAAATGCTCCTGTGCACTGTTGGTGGCTTGCATCTACTGGATGTTTTCATGCGTTACCCTACAAAACCAATTGCAAACTGTATGGATTTGTACCCAATTATTTTTAAAAGTGTGTTCTAAAATGCACCATTTTAGCCCATTATTTTTAAAAATGTCTTAGGGGGCAGAAACCCCTGAGCCACCCTTGATAGGTTTGGGCTCCCTCGCTATGCTTGGTCGCTATGGCATAGCTGGTAGAAATATTTGCACCCCTACAGTTAAAAAATTCACCAGACGCCACTGAATATGTTCTCAAATTGTTGAGATATTTTAGACCTCACCTATCTGAGAAAAAAAGATCTTTATTTGTCTGTGCCTTAGTAAACTCTAAATTGGATAATTGCAATAGTCTCAAAAGCAGGCGTTAAAGTGGGAATCTGGCGTTAAGGGTTAACGCCGTCCTTAACCCTTAACGCCGGGGTTGTAATGACCTCTAATGCTTCTGTTCTTGCAAGCAAGCTGCGTGCAGGGGAGAAACACATTCCAGGCCTTGCTATCTCCTAGTTTATCTTCGTGTACTGGGGGTCAACTTGCTCTCCGGGGCTCTACAGGGCTCAGAAAAGGGGGGCCGCAAAGAAGAGCATAATTCAAGTCATTTAATGTTTGTTTCTAGCATTCCTACTCTGTTTTCGAGACTAGCTGGCACCTGTGGACTGATTAGGATGCCTCGCTGCTTACTTCCAAGGATATGCGAGGGAGGAGTTATGCGTTATGTTTCAACATGTCTCTCGCGGCCTTGTGTTATGCACTAGTAGAGCAGAATAATATTTCAGCAAAACAGTTTTAACAGAAAGCAAAAAGCAAATGTTACAGAATACAAAATGGTGATTTCAGTCACCTTAAACTGGCCGCACTTTAGTCAAGCTAATGGCTATATATTTCTAATACTGAACACATGAGGCGGTTGGTCTTCGGCCAATATAGTACATGGCCTTATGATTGAGGGGTGTCTATTTTTCCTGGACCGACAAACCCTCCTTTTGGCTGTATGCCAAATGCCTCATCCATACATTGCATCCTCTTCTGACCAAGTATCTGATTCTGATTCTGAATCTTGTGCATTATTAGTTTCCCCTTCATTGTCGTCAATATTGATTGACATGAATTCTTTAACTGTTTTTAATTCCTCGTTACCATGGGTACTTGATTTAATAGTGCTCTTTTTTTCTATCATCTGTACACACTCTTCACTCATTTCAGTGCATATTATGGGTAAGCAGTGTATACAACAACATGTCATGAATATTACTAGCACTGCTGCTAGGATCGCAAATAATTTCCAGCCCCATGAATATAATATCTCCCAGAACCAGGAGCCTATATCCCAACCCCCTTCTTGGGTATGGAGTTCAGAGCTCAAGACGTGCAATTTTCTTATCGCCTCAAACATTGTAGGGGAGGAGTCATTTACAAATACACAGCACGCTGATCCCACGATTTTGCAAACACGGCCACGATCAACCAGGATTACATCAAGAGCATTCCATTTTGAAGTGTCATTAATCTAATCCCTTTCTCCTCTAATGTCATGTTGTATAATATATCTGTTGTTCCATTTATTGTTTTCTCTAAGATTCTGGATAGTTGTCGTATATTATAGGAGTTTATTGCTTGGTCCATAAATGGTACAAATGATTTTGCAACGTCTTCCGCAATCAATCCTCCTTCATTACTTCTCCATGGCCTAGATCTAAATAGTTTGGTTATGTCTGTTGTTTTTAAAAGTCCTAATTAGCAAGTACCTCCCCAGTTTCTAGGCAACCAGGAATACGCTTTTTCTCCGCAGATAAAATACACAGGATCACCTACATATACAGGTTCTACTTCCCTATCAAGAATCGCTATATTCATGCATCTAGTGAATGTCCCTACTGAATAGGAGCCTTTCTTTTCTAAGCAAAAAGGCACAGAACGTGGGCTGTAATTTACTGTATAGGAGGGGGGCACTGCATCTTTATTTCCTTCTAGTCTCATATGAAAAGTGATTACAGATGATTTATATGGTGCAGACAATCTATCTTGTGGCATAAGTTTGGAAGGTGTATCTTATGGTGTCATTATTCATGCTCTATGAAATATGGAGCAACCTACAGGTTTCATGATTATCTCTTCAAATTCATTCATGTTTGTGCTATCTACTTGATCCGTTTCACTCTTATTCCATTTCCCATAATATAATGTACTCAGAGATGCACTGCATGCAGTACTCAATGCTGCACATACCAACCAATCCCCTTACCACCATGCTGTGGCAAGTGGGCACACACCCAACAATTATTCTTTCTCAGGATTGAATGTGTCATATTCATTATTTGCAGTAATGTATTGTTACCATATCCTTCCCTATGTCTTTCTTCCATTGGGGACAGAGTGTAAGTAATTACATGTACCGGGCTTTCAGTAGTGGAGATGTTTCTTACAGGCAAGAGAATTTCTAATGGGTGCATTTCTTCAAAGTACCATAATATCAGTGCTGTCGTTATTGGGGATATTATGCTCATCACACACATTACTATTGTTAAAATCAGCATATAGTTTTTTTGGTAATCTTTTTTGTGTAACTTTCCAGTTTCTATGTCCAATTCATTATCAGCAGTGGTGCAGGAGGGGCCAAAAGCTGATTTTGTCATTTTTCTCTCACGGTTCTTCTTCTTCAGCAATGTTTGTCGTGAATGTCTCTCTTCGTTGAATTCGTTGAAATGTCAATACGTTCAGTAAATGTGAACAGTCTGTGCTGCCATTTCTTAGCAGCTTAGATTGCTTTACGTTGGGCAAGACCTCTGTGCTTTTGCACATTGCTCAAAGAACTCCAGAGCAGTTATCAATTGCCTTCATACCATGTGAGCCCCTATTGTCCGGGAGGCATGATCTTCACATGGATTTTTTTTAGCACTGAGGAGCCTCGCTTTTTTGGGCTGTCGGATTTGCACAACCCTCACGCCGCTCTCCTCTAGGCCTCCGGTTCCTACTTCATCCATGATAGGAAACAGAGGCAACAAAGATCAAAAGAAATGTAGATTTGATCACTCCTTCTTCCGGTTCTGCAGATTATACTGCCTTGATCCTGGTATCGTGTGATCAATGAATAGTGCGGACGCACTTCCAGACTCAAGCTCGGAGTCAGCCTGTGGCGCAATAGCAGATAATGGTGGGCACTACAGTGGTGATGCAGGTTTCGATTCAGGCTGCGGCGCAATGAAAGAGGGTTGGCGCCAAAGCGGTACACGTTTTGTGTCAGCCAACTGTGATGTAGATTCTGCTGGACAACGTTGGGACACTCTTTGCCCTTCCTCTTCCAGCAATCTTTTCAGGCTTCGTTTCAGGATCAGGCAGATTTTGTGGCAAAGAACTGGCAACTGTCTCTTTCGTTCTGGCACCGCTGTCTCTTTCTGGTCGTCTTGATCAGCCAGTTTTTCAGATGGTGTCGGGACCTTTTTTAGCGTGGTTTGCGTGAATCCACGCTTTCCTTCCATCTACACGAATGGCCGTTTGCGTTGTTAGGAGTATTAAATTGGGTCCACGCCACCTGGGTGCAAGCAATGTCTTCCGTTCAAAGTTCTTGATCAGGACCCACTCTCCGGGTTCCAGTGCGTGTCCCGGACCAGTGTATCTTATCAGTAATGCCTACTGCACCTGCTGATGAATCAAACGCAATTTCTGTATTAAAAGATTACAGTAAATGGTGAGCACAGGGTATTCGAGTTCCCTCAGCCGTTTCATCTGAGGTGCACACCAAACATTCGTCGGTCTCCCCATCACCATTTCATGAGGGGAGAGCCCAGTTCTTGCCTGCACAGATGTACGCATGCACAGTATCGCTAGTGGTAGTGCGTCTACCCAGCTTAACTTCTTTCCTGCGCATATTTTGCTTATTTTGGACTTCAAGATGCCATTGTGGTGTTCAATAAGACCAGCACCCATGGGGTGTCTAGAACAATGGAATCGCTTATCAATCTGGAGACCTGCACAAATCTGTAATTTCACTGTGCCCAGAAAATGCGGACCATTGTCTGACCATATGACACGGGGCAGACCAAAACGGGAGAAGTATTCCTTCAACATTACTTTTGCAGTGCTCAGGGCGGTACAGTCTTTCAATGGATATGCTTCCACCCACTTAGTGAATGCACATATGACCACTAGGACATACTTCAAGTTTTGGCATCTCTCCATCTCTATGAAATCAAAATGGATTACCTCAAAAGGCATAGATGGAGGACCAAAACTGCCTGTTGGAGTCACCGTTCCCTTTCCCACATTGTGTTGCAGACACGTGACCCAGCTGTGAACCAGCCTCTCGGCATTTTTCTTTATGTGTGCATTCTCCCATACTGTGGCTAGATGCTGAACTATCTTTTTGGCACAAATATGAGTAGGGCTGTGGGCCATTGTGACCATTGCAGTTACATAGGAGTTGGGCAGCATCCAGTTTCTACTGTTCTTGTCCACCCAGCAACTTTCTAGATCTAATTCTGCAGAGCCCTCAGCCCACCCTTGTATTTCATCGGCAGTGGCTTCTACCTGCATCTCTTTGACAGTAGCAATTCCATTTTCTATCATGCAGGGCACCTCCTCAGACTGTACTGTCAACATTTTGGTATTCAAATCAGTGGCAATTTGCTTCGCAATTCTGTCTGCAAATGCATTTCCCTCTCCCACTTTACATGTTACTTTTTTATGCGACTCACGTTTCACTATTGCTAGGTGCTTCGGACACGTAAGTGCAGACAGCAATCGTACAATCAAAGGGCCATGTTGGATTCTGGCCCCATGTGATGTCAGGAAACCCCTCTCAGCCCAGAGTCGGCCAAAGTTATGAACCACGCCAAAGGCGTATTGAATGTCAGTATATATGTTTACACTCAGATTTTCAGAGATCTCACAGGCTCTCGTTAAGGCTATTATTCCACTGCTTGCGCAGAGTTGTAGGGGATTCTTTTACTTTCCACAATACTCTTTAACATGGTGATAGCATAGGCAGCAGTTGATGTGCCATCAGGTAGTTTAAAACAAGAGCCGTCACAAAACAACTCTCCATCTGGCTCTTTTTGTGGGGTGTCAGTTAAATCAATTCTTTCTTTCGTTTCTTCCTCAGTAACCATTAAACAATCATGGGGAGGTGATTCATTCTCACCAAGTTCTTCCGCGGGCAGTGGCATTAATTCTGCAGGATTCAAAGCGCTACACCTCATAATTTGGATGTGTGGCGCAAAAAGGACAATTTCATATCTAGTCAATCTAGCTGAGGTGAGGTGTTGCGTCTGCGTTCTATTTAACAGAACGTCTATGGCATGTGGCACCATCAAAATCAAGGTGTGCCCCAATACCATTCCTTCTGTTTGTTTCACTGATGCAGCAGCCGCTGCAACAGCTCACAAACATCGTGGTAATGCGCACGCTACAGGGTCCAGTGCAGAAGAAATATAGCTGCACGGCCTATTTCTTCCACCTTGTTCCTGTGTCAAAACAGCCAACGCGCAGCCTTCATTCTCATCTACAAACAGTCTAAAAATGTTCTCATAATTTGGTGTGCCCAAAACTGGAGCAGAACACAATGCAGTTTTGAGCAGATCAAATGCTCTCTGACATTCTTCATTCCACTGCAAAGGCATCACAACATCCTTTTTTGCCAATTCCACCATTGGCTTCACAATCAAAGCAAAATTGACAATCCACTGCGACATTAAGAAGCCATGCCTATTATAGCTCTGACTCCTTTTTGTGTTTTTGGAATAGGCATATCAGAAATGCTTTCTATCCTCTCTGGCGTCATTCTTCAAGTAGGTAACCCAAATAAACCACCTCCTTTCGACAATATTGGAACTTCTTTAAGCTCGCTTTATCGCCATGCACTGCTAAGTGTGTTAATAGTAAAACAGTAGTCTTTTTACAAATCCCTTCTGTATCTGCAGTGATCAACAAATCATCTATGTATTGTAACAATACACAACCTGCCGGTAATTCTAGCATATCTAGTTTTTCTTTCAATGCTCTGCTGTAAATACTCGGACTCTCTGTGTAGCCCTGTGGAATGCGTGTGAATGTGAATGATTGTCCTCCTAACGTGAAGGCGAGCAAATATCTACTTTCTTTGTGTACTGGAATACTGAAAAAAGCATTTTTCAAATCAATAACACTAAAGTATTCTGCTGAGGCAGGAATCATTGCTTAAATTGTGGTAACGTCTGGAACCAATGGGAATTGAGGATCTACTACCTTGTTTAGTGCACGCAGATCAATTATGAAACGATACGGTACCTCATTACCTCCTTTCTTTTACACCGGAAGAATGGGGCTTGCACATGTACTGCCTGTAATCTCTTCAATCACTCCCAATTTTACCAAATCAGACACAATACTTTTCAATCCTTTCTCTCCTTCTGCTGAGATTTTGTATTGTGGAATACGCGGTAACGTTACTCCTTCTTTCAGAGCAATTTTCACTGGCTCTATGTTCAAGCATCACACATCATTGTCATTCACCGCCCATATACAAGTTGGCACTTCACTCAAATCTCCTGGCAAAGGTTTGGACAAAAATTCAGATACTGGTACATTCTTTGGTGAAATGGTCAAAAATACTCAATCTGGCGTACAGTGGATAACTGCACTCAGTTTTTTCAATAGATGTAATCCTAACAAATTTTCCCCGCAGTTTTCTGTTAAGAGAAATGGACAATATTCAGTGAATGGACCTAATGTTACTGGTACTTGTTGGGACACTGGATTCATTACTGGGGTACCTGCAAACCCTACTGAAATATTTCTTTGCCCTTACAGTGGTATTTCTGGAACCAAGTGATGATCTATCGAGCATTTTCGTGCCCCTGTGTCTACAAGAAAGCTATGCTCCCGATACCCGACTTTTATTTCTACGTAGGGTCCTTTTTGATTCACGGGAATAGGCACTGGTTCCGACCCCTGTCTTGGGCTGTCCTATTGGGGAAACAACACATCATCCGATGTGTAATCGCTGCTGTAATTATAGTATGCATTTGATTGGGTGTCAAAAATGTTTTCACCCCTCCCTCTATTCCCATTATGCATGTTTTGATGGCTCTGATTCTGAGTAGAGGCAGTTTGATTCTGAGCTTGGTTCTGACTTTGGCCACTATTCCCTTGGCTATTTTGGTGCTGCTGCATGCTATTTCTATTCTGCACATTTGTTCCTGGATGCCCCGTATGCTGTCTTCTCTGGCTATACCCATTTCTATTTTGCAGATGTGGACATTGCACTCGCCAGTGACCTTCCTCTCTGCAATATGCACACTGATTCAATCCCAGAGACCCTCCATGCATGTTCGAATTACCTCTGCCTTGTGCATTACCTCTTCCTCTATTGTGTCCCACCACTTGCTGGAGTAGCACCTCAACCATTGTTTGTAGTGCTTCTATCCTCATTGGAAAGGAGTATTCATCAAACATCTCATGTATCTCCATTGTGGGGATACTAGGATCTGAAATCCATTTTAACGCCTCTCATATACATACTTTTAGTTTATCGCCTGTCTGTCTTGATGATGGCAAAAATCGCTGCTGTATATAGGGCTCTACCGCTTCCTTCCTATCTCTCCTAATATCTTTACTCCTATACCCAGGCGTGGCAAACATTTCAGCATATTCATCATCAAGTTCATTCTTCAATTCAAAAAGTCGGTCTACATGTTCCCTTATTTCTTCATCTCTCCCTCTACATCGTGCTAATGCATTCAAATCCAACAAGCGTTGTGGCAGTAGCCTCCCAATTAACTGTTTCCATCTCGCCACTAAATATTCCCCAATGCATTCCAACACTACCTGACTTTCATTGCTCCTCCTGAAGTCATACATCGAAGCTAGAGCTGACGTTCCATCATTCCCGTTTCTATACATTTCTGTCTTTTCTTGCAGCTCCCGTCTTCTCTCCTTGCTGATCGCACTACGAGTCACTCTCGCGCATCCACTTTGTCCGGTCCCTTCTCTTGTTTCACTAAGTTCAAGTTCAATTACAGGTGGGGCAGATGGGACAGAAACGATCTCTAGGGAGGGTGGTGCAAATGTGGACACTGGGAACGGGAAGTGTCTGTTGCAGCGCTAACTGGCTAATGAGAGGGGCTGATTGTGTGGTCTGTGGGTGTGCTGGAATTTGATCAGTAGGGAGGGGCTGAACAATAGGAGGGGGCTGAGCAATGGTTACTGACACAGTCTTTTTAGTTTCTTCCCTTGGGCCTCGCTTTGTATCAGTCAGTATTTTATTTATCAATTCATCTGATGAATGCAATTCTTGTTGTGGGTATATTTTTTCTATACTCACTGATCGAGTCTATTTGATTTTCTCAAACTATCATTCCACTCCTCCTCCTCTTTTTCTTTCGCTCTTTCTGCCTTCGACTTATGTCTGCGTGCATGTTTCTCTCTACTTCTCCAACGAAGCATAGCTTTCCTTCTCCAGTCGCTAAGGACATCAAATGCTGCAGGACGTGTTTTCTTTTTCATCAACACCTTCTCCAAGTTATCTATTCTCGTCATCTCAAAACTCCCATGATTCGGCCACTGAAAATCTTCCTGTTTTCTGGTTTGCCTAGGCCAAGTCTCACAAAACATTATCGCTCCCACACCATATTTCACATACATCTCATATGCCGGCGTCCCCACAGGTGGCGCGACCTGGGCAGTTTCCAAAGATTGTCCACCGCAGCGGAAAAATCCCGCTAAGGTGGACAATGCCCCAGGCATGTTTTAACCTTACCCTCGGCTAATCAAATTTACACTGGGTGTTTGATTTTGCAAAATCAACTCTCAAGCAATATCAGGATTACTTTGCATCAGAGCACGACTCACCTGATCAACCAAGTTGTCTTTTCAAGACACAATTCGTCCGTATACTGACACAACCAATGACGTCATGTCTGCGTACCTTGGCTCACTCTGCCTCATTTCGGGACCCTCGCCTCCTTGTTCTCTGGCAAGCCACGTCGATCAGGGATCGGTTGTGTGCAGATCTGCAAAGGAGTCTCTCATCGCTTCCGCAGGGGCGCCCCGAACACCTCTTGATCCCGGCTCTATCGTCCCATCCTCGCTGTTCTCTCCACCTTCCGTATTTTACAACGTACAAGATGGAACAAGTAGGGGAGGGTCCCTATTCGGGCGCCATCGTGAAGGGGCCCCTGAGGGACCCTCGGGTGTGGAAACAAGGCACACTCACCACACACGAACCGATACGCCAGACACATGGTTGTGTTCCCAAAATCTAGGGTTTATTGCAAAGCAAATAGTCTCCGTTGGCCAACTGGGTCCCACGTCCCGCAACGTGTGTTTCCAAACCTTGCGGGATGCAAGAGAGCGAGAATCATACAACAGTTCCATATATACAAATCAAGCATCTTGTAATCAGTAGTGACACATCCAATACCGTCCCTAATACATTTCCTTTGAATTGGGCACGGTGATTGACAATGGTGACGAGTATGACACCTTCGAACATTCATTTAGCAGCAGTTTGCAATTTTCGCGAGCCTACAGACACAACTCTTTGTTTAAAAGAACACAATGCTTCTGTTCTTGCAAGCAAGCTGCGTGCAGGGGAGAAACACATTCCAGGCCTTGCTATCTCCTAGTTTCTATTCGTGTTCTGGGGGTCAACTTGCTCTCCAGGGCTCTACAGGGCTCAGGAAAAGGGGGCCACAAAGAAGAGCATAATTCAAGTCATTTAATGTTTGTTTCTAGCATTTCTACTGTGTTTGAGACTAGCTGGCACCTGTGGACTGATTAGGATAGCTGCTTACTTCCAAGGATATGCAAGGGAGGAGACCGGGCATTTCTGTCTGGGTTACTGCGTTATGTTTCAACATGTCTCTCACGGCCTTGCGGTATGCACTAGTAGAGCAGAATAATATTTCAGCAAAGCAGTTTTAACAGAAAAGCAAAAAGCAAACGTCAGAGAAAACAAAATGGCAATTTCAGTCACCTTAAAATGGCCGCACTTTAGTCAAGCTTATGGCTATATATTTCTAATAATAAACACATGAGGCGATTGGTCTTCGGCCAATATAGCACATGGCCTTATGATTGAGGAGTGTCTATTTTTCCTGGACCGACATGTCCGCCTCACTACTTGACATCCATTTCTTGCCTGACTTTGAGAGAGCTGCTAAAACATCTCTGTTGAACAAGAAAGATTAGTTTTGTGCTCTCTTGACAGTTGGCAATCCTGTTTATTTCTGGTTTTCTATCATTGTCACTTACTGTGCTTCTTGTCCCCTGCGGCCTATGTTATTTTTGGCACTTTATAAGAATTAATAATAATAATTATTATAATTATAATAATCATAATAATAACAATAATAATACATCTAAGTATACACATTTCGGCACAGTCATTACAGCTGCAAATATCCACCTGGATAAATGCTTGCCTAATATCTGTAGCGCTGCAAAGTTATTAGAAATTGACAAATGAGCCTCTTTAGGTAGCTGCAGTACAGTATAAGTATAAAGTGATTCCGATACCATGTTACAAAATGTTTAGGACAGAAGCCGTGGCTATGCAGCATATCTGCATTTCATTTTTCACCTCACCAGCACACACTCTTATCACGCAGTCCAAAAGTATACAGTTCATCAAGCACCCAAACCAGTCATGCTAAATGTTTCTTTGGGTACATTTCTACTTTGCTTCACATGTATTTCTATTATGTGAGGGTCGTATGTTAGTCCATTGTGAATCAGCAAACGTTTCATTGCAATTTGGTTCAGTGGCATTACTATACTTTTTGTGAAACTGGTTTAAAATACATTTCAGTTATGAGCAGTGTATTTAGAGACAACATAGAAGGCCTGTGATGGACATTTGAGAGGAATTGTGGTAAAAATATTGAGGAGAGTAATTTCCATCCTGGTATTTGTGTTAAAATCGGGGTATCACAACTTAGTAGATTTATAGAGCACCACTATTCGGAATCGGGCAGGTTTAAAATAATTGATTGTAATACTCAAAGGTCAATAAACAATCATATGTATGCATTAAGTCGGCCATTCTAAATATGCCAACACTTATATATGATTTCTAGTAACAGGAGCAGTTCAAATCCTAAATGCATTATTCTACCATATATGAATGATATGCATAATAAAATGGGTTTATACCTAGAAATGTATGTACTCTCTCTCTCTCCCAAATATAAATATTTGTTTTGAGAATGTGGTGCATTATTCTCTGGGATGCGTTTTTAAAGATATTAGAACTATTATGTGGAATCTGTGATATAAACACTCACAACAACAAACAAGTTCCCTCATAGGATTAGCACTCATTGGTTCTCATTATGAGGTTGCGGGTAGGCCGCTGGTAGTACCGGATGCCTCCCGGCAACCTTGCCTTCCCATTCCCACCACTTGATAACCCAGTAATACTGGGATTTTACAGGCGGCGGAGGTACAGTAAGTTCCTATTCCTGTGGAGTCCCATAGGACTCCATGGGAATGGGAACACTGACGCCCGGCACTGTTAGTAACTGGGACAGTGCTTCAGTGAATTATCTGCCAGAAGGGGCACGAACTACCAGCAGGTCAGGCCTGCCGGTAGTTCACAGCCCCTACCAGCAGGCTCGGAGTGAGCTGGTCCGGAAAAGGTGCCAGCAACTACTGTTACCAGCACTTCTTTTCACACCAGCTCACTCCTAATGAGAGTCATAGGGAGAATAATGAAAAGGAGAGCATCGTCATTTAAAAACTTTTTTTGTTGAGTTTTTAGAAATGAATCAATTAGTAAGGACAACGAATTGAGTGCACAAGGTTGTCAATGTAATATTAAGGACATCACATAAAGTTTCCAAACATTGTTGTAGATGTCATCGCTGCTGCCTGGAAAAAGATAACATATGCATTTACAATCAATTAGACTCAAGCCCCTTGGTTTTGGCCAACTGGGTCAGTGCGAGGTTACGTGCCCAGCCTTCATCAGGATGAAATGGATGTAATGGAGATTTGAGACGGCAGCCTAATGTCATCAATTTGTGGTACTGTGCCTAACAGGTGCACTTAGTTCAATTAGTCTGTTTGAGATTAACTTTCATTGTGGTGGAAATATCCTTTGTGAGTAGGGCGAATTCCAAAGAGGTAATTCGCCAACTTCAAATCATGGAGTGATTGTTTGCAATATCCACATTCCTTGAACCAGGTCTCATTCAATGTGTAAGAAAATAATAGCATGTATGTTATCAAGAGGCAGAACAATGGTTGACTATGTGAACCACGGTAAAGAAAATAGTTGAAAAATAGGCTTACCACTAGGATCAATTATGCTGGTCCAGACAATTACAATCCTGGGAATTCAATTGTATGTGGTTCGTATGATCTATATAAATAAAAATACAGAAGCACATGTGTAATGAATGCCCTTTGTCAGTGATAATAATACATGTTTTGAATATTGTGCCTGCCTGTGCACAAACTGAATGAAAGTGATTGCATGTGAAATGAGGGCAGCAATCCTCCCTCTTAGCGATTGTCTCTCCATTGTTTGTCGGTTAGGTTCAAGGACCACATAATGGTATCTGCAGCCATGACCAGTGCCGGAGCATTATGTATAATGCAGTGATATATACGCTTCCCGTCAGAACGCAGCAGAGAGGGCCATATTTGGAGTGAAGATAGTGCTATAAACCTAATGGAAACAATATAGTGGAAGCAGGCTGTGAATAAAACAGAATGTGGGCACCAAGGCAAAGAACAAATAACAATTGAGAACTATACAAAGAACAAACCAGGAATGGTCTGAGCACATATACATTGTAATGAAACGCCAAGAAATAAACTAAAATGAAATAGACACCACATAACAAAACAGACACTAAGGTAGAGAATATATATTTTATGGGATAAAAACAAAACCAGGTAGTAAATTAAAAATAAGTGTGAAGACCCCTTGCATAGAAAAGGTAAGCGGGACATGATACTGTCTAATATTGTTCCTCATTATCTGGATAGTAATGTGACCCAATGAATGTTGTCATTCAAACCAGACCTATGCGTGTCCAGATGTAGAATCCAGTGTTGTTCCAATTTTAAAAGACGATGAGCTGTGGACAAATTTGCATACATACAGATTCCGTGATGAACCAGTTAGGGTCATTTTCATCATGGCCTAGTTCTTGGTAGTATTGCATGTGGTGATTGCGGGTCATGGATCTTTGTTTAGAGATCTGGATCGTGGTGGAGCATGTGGTCATGTCCACATACCACAAGTACCACAAGCTGCAAGTGCGGATAATGGCATACACTGTGCTTTTCATTTGGCAGTTTGTGAATTTCTGTACGGACCTGTGTATGTTGTTGTGTATAAACTGTGTTGTTTTTTCAGTAACCCTACAGACAGAGCAGTGGCCACACGGGAAGTGTCCACTTGGAATTGTAGTGGTGAATCCAAGGGCTGAGAGGATGGAAGGTTCTGGTTTAGATCTCTCTTGTTTCACTTGTACACAATTGTCTTTGAGGTCGTAACCTCGTTTTAAAGCAAAAAGTAATTTAGACTCTGAAAGTTTGGAAAGATCCAAAGAAGTCCAGTATTTTGATATAAATTGTTTTAGGGTGGGTGTGTATCTGGAGGTTGTAGTGAAGGGATGTATGTGATTTTTACGAATATATTTCTAGTAGTGGTGATTTCACAAAATTCATTTCCCCGAAAAACGCTTCTTCTTTTTTCCTTTTTTTTTATGCAGGGGGAGCCCCCCACACCCCTCTAACCCTTTCCACCCTAACGTATACCCTTACCCCACACCCAACTATTATGCCTTACATATTTTTGGTGAAATGGATTTAGTGAAATCACATATAGGGAAATGGTATTCGAAGAAATCTACGGTAACGGTAGTGATGCAAGGGAACATTGATTCTGTGCTGTCTGTGTGCCAGACCCTTTTGGCAGTTCTCTTAAATAGTTGAAAAGGATACCCTTTTGTAAAAAAAAGTCATGATCATTGTGGGATGTTTTTACCCATGCATCCGAGCCCTACCAGAAAAACTGTGCATTACTGGCATTGAAAACATCATGATGGCCAGAGCTTCCCAGAAAATGCACAGGAAAATCCATGAAGAATAGGTGCCACCCATGTTTGCCTATGTTGTGAGCACAGAAGGGCACTGCCTAAAACCACCATTGGGCTACACACAGTAGCCTGAAACCATTGCAAAAGGGGCAATGCCGATTGCCAAAAGCAACCCACAACTATTGGGAATTCATTCCTTCAACAGGCACAAAATTATTTTACTGCAGAACCACACCAGTGCCATGTGCTGAACCTGGATAATATACTTCCATGTAAAATCTCTTGTTTGGAATGGTTCATTCAAGACTGATCCAAAAAATGGACGCAGTACCGATAAATACCTCAAGGCGGCGCTAGCCGTCTAAACTCTGACAGGGAAACTGCATGTCAGGAGTTGCAGGCGAGGCCTTTACATCAAAGGCTGGGAGTTAATTAAAATCTTAACCACATGCTGTTCCCAGAAGACAATCTGATTTGATTAACAGGCCAAAAGGATGGGAAACCTCTCACCTCCAGAGATTCACACCAGGAGTTAAGATCTCACATGACCTCTTGATTGATAGAAGGCAGACTGGCTGGCAGCCTCCTGGAGACCACACAATAGGCTCTTGCACTTGAATAGAATATGCTGATGTTGACTGTTGACTGTACACAAAGAGCTCCCAGCAGAAGAGACATGTGATCACTGACCCACCCAAGTCTTGGAGGCGGACTCCAACACTCTGAGAACTGAATTGGAAGCAAAATATATATTTTACAGAAACACTGATAACTCTTGGTAACCGGATGAAAGAAATGTGAAATGTGGGGAACCTTAAAATGGAAACTCTGCCTACAATTCAAGCCCAAACTCCAATTTGTGTGATGTTCTGGGGCAAAACCCCGCCATTTATTGACACCACAGACACTGTATTTAATCTAGACAAATGGAAAGTTACTGAGATATGTGTAGTAGGGGGGTGTATATGTGTATCGATTTTAATGAAAAACCAATGTTGCATAACCCACTAAAAAGCGCAAAATATTGCCATTTCTGGATGCAAGCTCTTAGAAACATCAGAGTTTGAACAGAGTATACCTCATGTGATACGTGATGGGTGCATGTAATTTCAAACCACTGTGTATCTATGAAATATGTCTTTAGGTCAAAAATAGATTTGTGTGTAATTTGACAGGGGAGTGTCCTTTCTGCAAGCCATTAAATGACATCATTCTGACACACAATCCTGCTCTCCAGTGAGAATGCAAAGAATTCTCCAACCTATCAGAACTCTGAAGGGGTTGGGCCTAGAAAGCTAGCCTCTCCACCCACTTTCAAACCACATAAAAAGGGACCACTGAAATCTAGAGAAGACTTCATTTTCCATTTTCTTGCGGGAAGCTTTGCCGGTCCACACAACATCCAGAAGATACCAATTCCAGACTGACTCCAGCTACATACTCCAGAACCTAGAATTTATACTTTAGAACCTAAATCAGAGGCCTAAAACCACAAGCTGAGTTCTCTGCAACAGGCCTCAAATCACTGCAAGCTACTCACAGCCGGGTGAGCTGCTTGAATCCCTTGCCAAGAACTTTTGCCAGGACCAGTGCAGAGATCCAGGAGCCGTGCAGAGACCGCTGTATCCGTACAGACCAGACCAGTGCCAGACCAGACCAGCAGAGCAGAGACCAGACGCTGTGCGCAGAGACCGTCCGTGACGAGACCGGAACCGAAGTCCAAAACCTGACAGATCCGAACTTGGTTTAACTTTCCTCTGAAAGCTTAGAATCTAAGCTTTCCAACAAGCCTAGAAACGACTTCATACTCCTTATACATTTACTTACACAATCACGATTCACGCACTCGCAAATTTTGCCGCGATTTGTGATTTGGCCCGATTTCTTTACTTGTAAAAAGATAGCTGCTTTTGCCTGAACTGCTAAAATTCGTTTGCATCTTAAGAACCATCCCTGAATCATTGCTAAAGTGAGCCTGAACTCATCCCAAGTAGCTACCACTCCCCCTGAACCTCCTAAAGGGAATTAAAAGCATTTCCAGCATATTTTTCATCCATTGCCATCACATTTAAAAAGCATTTTGGGCCTGTGTTTTAAAACTCATACCGGTTTTCTCTAAACTTGCTGGGGGGGAACTGAATTTCGTATTGTATTTAATTGCATTCCTGAGAACTGTGTTCTCCTCTTTCCATCTACTTCCATGTCTTACATTGCATAAGGGAGGGGGGTGAATTGCCCGAGAAAAAGTGATTATTTTATCTTTTGCTAAAATCATATCAAGTATTTCTGTACTGCATTTTATTCCTCATTGCTTTTCCCTTGAAATCATAAAAGTAGTTTTGCTACTTTATCCATCCTATACTAACTCCTCATTTATTGTAAAGAAGTGTGCTAGTGCCAGATTACCCATTGTTGATCAACATCATATGTCTAAGTGTACTATCAGATATTAATTTATTATAAAGTGTGATATATATATATCGTTTAAATTCTCAAATAAACCTTTTAAACTTGCAAAATAGAACTACTTCTTGGCTCAGTGGGGTCAGGGGGATTCTAAGAGAGGGGTATTATATAGGGGTAGTCATCCAGAACTCATGAACTGGACATAAAGATATATCAATAAGGGTTTCCATTCAGTATCCCAGACTAGGCATTGACTTAGCTGTAGTGTTGAATTGAATCCTCTTACAAGGTGGGGGCTCGAGCCGGGATATTCTGGGTTAGATTTATCACTTGTGCAGATTAATACAGTGTGCTAACTGGCAGGAGACATACATCCGGTCGGATCACCACGCTGTGTTACGCTGTAAAGCACTCCTCAAAGGAACGCTCTAAGGAAACGGTCTGTTTTGCAAAAATAAAATACAAACTTCTGTAAGGAAGGAAGGAACTCAAATTCCAGAATGACGACACTGGTAGACATCAAAATAGCCAGAGAGCACTTCTTACATAAGCTATTTGTGAGAGGTGAGTGGACTCATCCGGACCAAACAGTCTGGTTGCAGGCAATCGCGCAACAGGTCACTGAAACAGGGTCAGATAAATGGGAAGATCAGGGTCCCCTACATGTGGCCCTGAGTGAACTATATATGGCCCCTAAAGCCAAAGATGAACATATTAAGATTGCCAGGATAGCAGCATATTTGTATCTATATATGGGAGCCATACTGGACAAATGTGCTGAAGGCCAAGATCTGACAAATAGGCAACAGATGGCGTTAGAGAAGGCCCAACCTGATCTGGACTCTCCTGAGCAGAGGCTGCTCAGGAGCCAGGAGTCAGAAAAGGACAGCAGACAGTACATCACTAAAATAAAGGAGGATATGGATGTGCTGCAACAGGAAAAAGCGGACCAGGATACCAAATTTCTGGCCTTGCAGAAGGAGTACCAAGAAGGTTTGGACTCCCTACTGCAGAGCCAGAAAAAGCTGGAGCAACAATTAGATTTCAATAGGGCATGTGCCGAGCAGGTAGTCACCCTGCAAAGCCACCTAGATAGGGAGAAGGCAGAGAACAATAAACTGATTTTGAAAGACCTGGATACCCAGGCAGAGTTTGACCAGGAGCACCAGAAAGCTGGCACCTTCCAAAGGCAAAGGGACGACCTGGCGGCACAGATGCAGGCTCTTAGTCAGGAAAGGGATACCTTAGGCCAGGAAGTCTGCCACTTAAAAAGGAAAATGGAAGAAAATCACCTGGCCCTCCAGGGACTGGGTGACCTCCAAAAAGAACACCAGAACTTGTTAGAGCACACCAGGAGGGTGGAGGATGCTCTGGCAAGAAAGGAGCAGGCCAATAGGGACACAGCTCAGGAGATAACCCTCCTGCAGCAAAGACTGGCCCAGTACTCCAGGACCAATCAGGAGGCACAGAGAGAGAATGAGGCTCTCTGCCAGCACAATGATAGGCTCCAGCAACAGGTAGCCATGCAGGAGACACTGATAGAGTCCAGTAAGGCCTTAACTGAGGAACTGAAAGTGCAGGCTCTTGCATTGCAACAGGAAGCAGGGGCGGATAGAGATGAGGTTCGCTGGGAAAGAGAAACTCCTGAGCATAACCTCAGGAGCTCTAGTACCAGAGGCCTTCATCTCTCCCAGTCCCTGGACTCTGCCACCCCCATGTCCCCTCGCGCACATGAGCACCGGGCCACAGGGATGGCAGATTACTATCCAACCAGAAGTATGGGGCTCATAGGCCAGTACCTCCCAGGAATGGAGGGGCGGGCATCCGGGTATGGGCACCCAAGCACAGTGCAATTTAGTGGGGAAACCCAGGAGAGTAGGCCCATTAAGGGCATCCTGAAAACTTCTGCCCAGTTAGGTCAGTGGGGGGGTACCCATCAAATCCTGGCAGCAAGGAGGAATCTGAAGACTCCTCTGAACGGCGCAGGACACAGGAGACCAGGTCCCCACATTCTGCCAGCCATTCCCAGGCTCGCAGAATCCGGGAAAACCTGGAAGATCAGACAGGAACCTCTGGGAGCAGTGCCTCTGAGTCAGAGGATGAATGGACCAGGGTTACCCGAACCAAAAAGGCCAATAAGGCAAAAAGGGCCTTGCTTAAGGACCCCTTAAAGCAGATCAAGGCAATAAGGAGTGTCATCACGCCTTATCATAAGAACGCCAAGTATTCCGTTTGGGAACACTTGGAGCTCTATGAGCAAATGATGGAGACTTTCCATTTGAAGGACAGCAGTAGCTGCATCCAGTACGTCAAATGGACATTCTCCCCAGAATACTCCAGTTTCTTTGCGGGGCTGGAGGACCAAAATCATTTAAGATGGTCCACCTATAAGGCGGCCATCTTGAAACATTTTTCTGTGCACAGAAATCCCCAAGAGGCTCGCAAGGCAGCCTACAATTTGCAATGTGGGGAGGATAAGGCCCCACAAGAGTTTGTGCAAGAATTAAAGCGTGCTTTTGCGCAGACCACCAGAAGGGTGCGCACAGACAGCAAAGAGTTTGTCAATACATTTTTCCATGCTCTCCCTAAGTATATAATGACCCAGCTCGTGAGAGATTTTCATGAGAAAAGATCTTTAGACTGGGTCATTGAACAGGCTACCCGGATCTATGAGGTGCAGAAGCCTATCGAAAATAAAAATAACGCGCCGAAAAACCCCAAAACCAACAGCACCCCTGCTGCTGCCAAGGTGGCAGAGGTAAAGGTTGCCCCCGTTTTAGATTTGGAGATGGGGGGCCTAAAAACCTGCCTGCACCAAATAATTCACAGCCCAGAAGGCCCTCGGGCCAGTCACAGACAGGGAGTCGAGGAGGTAGTCCCACAAATGGGGTCCCCCGCCCCCCCTGACTATGTAAATCCCCGCTACAAGGGAAACCGACCAATCCTGGGTTATGTGTGGACTCCTCCAGCCCAAGGGGGGGATCCAGCCAAGCACCTGACCCGGGGAACTTCCCTCCTAACTACCCCCAGGAGGGCAGAAATTCACCAAATCCTGGGCAGAACTTTTTCCCCAGGTATCCACCCAATTTCCAGCCCCAAAATCATCCATCCTTCATTCCCCAATTCCCTGAGACCAGACAACCTAATCCGGGAGAAGGGAGGCCAAGGGTGGAGGGGTACCAAAATCTTCCCAACCAGGGGTACTACCAGAGAAGGGATAGCTACTCTTCCCGGGATCAGCCCAGGGGAGAAAATAGAGCCCCGTATCAGCCTGAGCGGGTTTCACAACTTGAGCGCCAGGTCCAAAATATGGCACGAGATCTGGGTCACATACTGAGGGCTCAACAGAACCCTCAGATGAGCATGCCACCGCAGAATGCCCCAAACTCTGGACCTGGTGCTCCAGAACAATGACGGGGCAGCACCCCGATATCACACCGGTTCCCAGGGAGGAGGCACAAGGGGAAGGGGGGTGTAAAGCCTTGGAGGAAGCTTCCTTCCCAACTTGTAAACAGCCCCTGGAAAACCAGGAACCGGAAACAAAATCTCCTACCCCTGAAAGTCTGCCACCAAAGGAGCAGAGGGGGGGGGGTAAGAGAAACAAAGGATCCAAACAGACCCACTTTGTGGAGGAGGTACAGGTCTTCCAATTTGAGGGAGAGGGATCCTCAGAAGATCCTGGGAAAAGGATCTTCTCCTTCAGAGATGGGGGAACTCCTCCCAAGGAAAAATGGGTCCCAAAGGATGTCAATTCAGACTGGGGAGATATGGAGACTGAGCTACCGCCGCCCATCATCTCATCCCACAACCCACAATACCGAAATCCCCTGGTTCAAACCCATCCTGGTGACTACCTCCAAAAAGGGGGGGGGCGGCCCAGAACCGGAACCAGGGGAACCCACGATGGCTCTGATCTCCAGTTGCCAACTTTTTCTTTCAAATTCCCAAGGCTCTCCACAGAATTCTGCCCAAATCTCTTCACTAGCAATGTCCAAAACCAGAAAGTTAGCCCACCAGTTGTCCAAAAATGTGCATTATCTGTGCCCCCTTGAGGAGAAGGAGGGAAGATACTATGCCCCGGTACAAGTACAGGGGCAGGGTACAATTTTGGCACTGGTGGACACTGGATCCCAAGCTACCCTTCTGTCCAAAAGGGCCTTTGAGGAACTAAATGCCGGAAGGGGGGAGAATTACTGTATTCCTCATACCTCTCTTCCTGGACAACTGCAGAACTGTGACGGGAAGGAAATTCCTGTTGAGGGGACTGCAGACTTGGACATTAAAATTGGGCGACACAAGGTGAAACACCCGGTCATAGTAGTGACTCCAGAGGGCACCCCTTGTTTACTAGGGAATGACCTCCTGAGAAGGTTGTCACCCCTAATAGATTGTGTAAACAAGGTCCTCTGGACCCAGACTGGCCGACCAATAAAATTAAAACAGAGTGTCAGCCATGTTAGTTTAAACGGCACCTGCCAGATGGTTGAACAAAAAGCTGACCAAGTAGAATTTCACTTCCAGAACAACCAAACTCCAGACGTGACAGTAATAGCAGTAGGACAACAGACTGGTGATGGGGGGTCCTCTCTATTTCTGAAAATCAACCTTCCTTCCAGTTTAAGGTGGTATTCCACACTGGAAGGAAACACCCTGAAATTCTTTACTAATCCACAATCAGAAACTCCCACTCCTATTGTCCAGAAAGATGTGAAATCAGCTCAGAGCCTGGCTGATATTCAGCAAATTGGAGAGCAGTTGTTCATCCCTGTCCAGTTAAATGATGGGAAGGACCCTGTTCTCGCTCGAGTGTATGTGAACAACGGTAAGAGCTTAATCAGCGAAGCCATGTTCCGCCAACTCCCAAAAGATCCAGCCATTCCCACAGTCAAACTGATAGACAAATGGGAAATGGACCTGGAAGCACCTAATTCCAAACATCTCCTGCCAAGCAGGTGTATGCTCAAAATCTCCATTGGCAACAAGAGCATAGTCCATAATTGTTGGGTCGTGCGAGACGTCACTGCCGCCTTTTACTTAGGCAGTGACATTCTCAATCGCTTTGCCATTAGTTTGGACCTAATAAACTTCAAAGCTTGGTCCCGATTAGCGGATAATCCCATGGGCTTAGATGATCCAGAAAAATCATTTAGGTCAGCTCAATTGCTACCTTATGCAGTTGAAATTCAGATAAAAGATTTAGTCACCATCCCAGAAAGGACCCGACAATTCTCCCTGGAAGTGAATGTTAAAAGAGGACACAAATTGCAAAACCCTGATGCTTATATACATCTAAATGCTTCTCTCCAACAGCAAGGGTTGGGGGTAAACCCAACACCATTAGTCAACATAGAACATGACACCATTCCAATAGAGGTGGATAACAGCGACTGAAAGAGTATTACTCTAGCCGCAGGCACCATTATTGGAATAGCGGTTGATGACCGACATTTTTCCATTGATTTAGGAAATGAACTGTTAGGACCAATCCCCAAGGACTGTTTTGACAGTGACAGTGATGACAATACAACACCAGACAGGATTTTCACCCGGCATGGGGGGAGCTTCCTGGTGTACACTTCTTGCCCTTATGGTAAGGAAGATGTGAATTGTGACTTCAGGAGGGATGAGGTGATTTTCCAGGTCCATGAGGGCTGCCTTACCCACCTGAAGCCTCCAGTCCAAATCAGCACTCTGACCAGGGACTTCTCCACCCAGCTGGAGGAGGCCGCTGAAATAGCCAAACCAGAAGTCTTTCCAAGCTTCAGGGAGATGGTGGAAGAGAGAGTCAACCTAGCTGATGCCTGTGTGACTCTGGAACAGAAGCAAAAGTTGAAACAAGTTTTCTTGGATTGCCAAGATCTCTTTGCGGGAGACTCATATGACTGTGGTCGCACCGACATCCACACAACAACAATTCCCACGGACCCTGGAATGACTCCAGTGTTTGTGAAGCAATATTGTTTGCCTCTCGCATCCATGGAGTCCCTTACTGAAATAATTAAGAACCTTGAGTCCCGGGGAATAATTCGTCCAATACACAGCACCTTCAATAATCTGGTGCTGGGAATATTGAAGCCAAACGGCCAGTGGAGACTCTGCGCTGACCTCAGGGAGCTCAACAAACGGGTCCATACTTCCCGATGGCCTCTGCCCTACATTGACCATGTGGAGGTCAGATATGGCCAAAACAAGAAGAGTCCCCTCGTGCCAGGTCTGGCAGACTTGCATGATTGTGCCAGAGAAAACTGTCTCAAGGACAAAAGTCTAAAAATCAAGGACAACACGGAGGCATACCTTAATTCCCCACACAAAGTCTTTGAAGAGGACAAGTGTGAGGGAATGCCCACTGTCTATGTGGATGGATGCTCGTACCATGTTGAAAACAACGGGGAGAAAGAACTGGTGGCCGGCGTAGGGAATGCCTGGGTGAAGGAGTTTCCGGAACCCTCCGCTGGATACAAAATTGGTCCCCGAAGTAGTCAGGTGGCAAAATTGATGGCTGTGCAGCAGGCCATCCTCACTGCTGTCCAGCATCAACTCCATGAACTGGTCATAATCACAGATTCTGATTATGTACGGAACGGGTTCGTGGAGCACCTGGTTAATTGGAAAACCAGAGGCATGTTATGTGCTAATAACAAACCCTTGAAACATGGGAAGTTAATCCAAAACATTGATGATCTGGTCACATCGAATGGGATGACCATTTACTGGAAAAAGATCAAGGGTCATTCCAAAGTAGAGGGACCAGACAAAACTGGAAATGACTTAGCTAATCAGCTGGCCAAAACCGGGGCCATCCAAGGGGATCTAATCGAAATAGAGTCCCTGTTGGGGTAAATCCAGGTCACTGCTATCACTAGGTCCCAGACAAATGCTCACAAAGATCTTTCAACTGCACAATGGAGTAAGGAGACCCCTAATGCTGATTTAATTACAGCTCAGAAGGGGGATCCAATTATTGGTCAGTTTTACCAACACCTTGAGGACCCTGAGAACTTTCCCCTGACGGATACCGATTACATTGGGAAAGAGGACCTAAGAGTGTTGATGAAATGTCCAAAAATGTTCCGATTCCAAGACGGTTTGCTGGTAAGGAAATCCAAAGCTGGCCACGATCAGTGGGTGGTTCCTACCTCATTCCGAAGCCTGATGTTAAGTCACGCCCATGATGCGGCCACCGCCGGTCATAGGGGGTTTCACACAACACTGGAAATCTTAAGAGAGGTTGCATACTGGCCACACATGGGGCAGGACCTCGACCAATACTTGAAGGGCTGCCTTGTGTGTGCACAATTTCAGCCATCATCTCTCACACACCGTGCACCTCTCCAAAAGAGGGGGATGACACTGCCATGGTCAGATTTGCAAATCGACTTTATAGGCCCTGTGATTCGCTCGTCTAGAGGAAACAAGTACATGTTGACCGTTACATGCTTGTTTACCAAGTGGGTGGAATGTCTCCCAGCCCCAAACTGCAAGTCAGAAACAGCAGCTGCCCTGATGATTAACGACATCTTTTCCCGTTTTGGTCTACCTCAAAGGATTGAGTCAGACAGGGGTAGCCACTTCACCAGTGAAGTAATGACAAAGATGTGGGAGATACTGGGGGTCAAAAGGAAGTTACATATTGCTTACCGGCCAGCTTCTTCTGGGGCAGTAGAGAGATATAACCAAACCATTGTGAGCATATTAAAGAAGTTTGTGGCAGATTCTGGGCCAAGTTGGGATATCCGATTACCTCTGGTCCTAATGGCCATCAGATCTACCCCTTCATCTGCAACCAAAATGTCACCATTTGAGTTGATGACTGGACGCAAGATGGTGCTTCCCCAGGGTTTGCTCTACAGAACCCAAGAGCAAACGCTGATAAATGCCTCCACAACTCATGAGTATGTGGAGAATTTAAGGAAACACCTTCAGCATGCTTTTGTCTATGCTCAGCGGAATCTAGAAAGATCAGCCGAGAGCATGAAGACCCACTATGATTTAAAAGCTACCCGAAAGGAATATAAGGTGGGTGATCGGGCCTATCTATATAACTTCCAAAGAAACCAGGCAAGACAGCGCAAATTTTTGCCTACATGGAAGGGACCCTTTGAGATTATAGACAAGATTTCCTCTGTGGCCTACAATATCTGCATCCCCAAACGCGGTTTGGCAGAGGGGGAAGACAAGTGGGTCCACATAAACCAGTTGAAGTGTTTCCATCCCAGGCACACTTTGCAGCAACTGGAGGAGTCCTCTGCAAACCCAGAGGGTACAGCTCCAGACTAATTCAATTTCAACCCTAAAAGATCCTACATATAGCTTATCAAATTCTGTGTTTCTCAAATGTATGTGTTCCTGTCTCTTAATTTAAAAAAATGTGCATGTTCATATCGGTTGAGTTCTAAAATATATATACCACCCCACTATATCAATGGTGGGGGAGAAATGTCCATGAATAGGTATTGCCGCTCTTCCTTTGTCGTCCTAGGAGAAAGAAAACCTGGAGACTGGCCAAGGAGGACGATCCGGAGACCGGGAGCAGAGACCCGAGGGGCCGGGGGTACCTCCCAATCTTCCCATCAGGACCAGCGAGGAGAACCGATCAATCCGACCGGATGGAGAAAAAGATGCTGAACTGTGCCATCTACCAGAAGAAGATGAGGAGAACATCCCAGATCTTGCAAGTTCCATCAGTGAAACAGAATGGCCATCACAAGAGGGGGGCTTGGGTGATGTTTTTACCCATGCATCCGAGCCCTACCAGAAAAACTGTGCATTACTGGCATTGAAAACATCATGATGGCCAGAGCTTCCCAGAAAATGCACAGGAAAATCCATGAAGAATAGGTGCCACCCATGTTTGCCTATGTTGTGAGCACAGAAGGGCACTGCCTAAAACCATCCTTGGGCTACACACAGTAGCCTGAAACCATTGCAAAAGGGGCAATGCCGATTGCAAAAGCAACCCACAACTATTGGGAATTCATTCCTTCAACGGGCACAAAATTATTTTACTGCAGAACCACACCAGTGCCATGTGCTGAACCTGGATAATATACTTCCATGTAAAATCTCTTGTTTGGAATGCATTCATTCAAGACTGATCCAAAAAATGGACGCAGTACCGATAAATACCTCAAGGCGGCGCTAGCCGTCTAAACTCTGACAGGGAAACTGCATGTCAGGAGTTGCAGGAGAGGCCTTTACATCAAAGGCTGGGAGTTAATTAAAATCTTAACCGCATGCTGTTCCCAGAAGACAATCTGATTTGATTAACAGGCCAAAAGGCTGGGAAACCTCTCACCTCCAGAGATTCACACCAGGAGTTAAGATCTCACATGACCTCTTGATTGATGGAAGGCAGACTGGCTGGCAGCCTCCTGGAGACCACACAATAGGCTCTTGCACTTGAATAGAATATGCTGATGTTGACTGTTGACTGTACACAAAGAGCTCCCAGCAGAAGAGACATGTGATCACTGACCCACCCAAGTCTTGGAGGCGGACTCCAACACTCTGAGAACTGAATTGGAAGCAAAATATATATTTTACAGAAACACTGATAACTCTTGGTAACCGGATGACAGAAATGTGAAATGTGGGGACCCTCAAAATGGAAACTTTGCCTACAATTCAAGCCCAAACTCCAATTTGTGTGATGTTCTGGGGCAGAACCCCGCCATTTATTGACACCACAGACACTGTATTTAAGCTAGACAAATGGAAAGTTACTGAGATATGTGTAGTAGGGGGGTGTATATGTGTCATGATGCCTACCTCTAAGGAGCCAGGCCGGGCCCAGCAACTCCAGAGGCAGACATCATTTTCCCCAGGGAAATCTCAGCGGGCCCAAGTCGGGGCCCTTTGGACTCAGTCCTGGCGCCTTAGGCGCCAGGCTCATAGCGGACCCCAATCCTGGTGCCTTAGGCGCCAGGCTCATAGAAGAGGATATGTGTTTAAGTGCTTGGGTGCACACTTACCTGATGCAGACCTTGCTGCTTCATCCAGTTCCTCTTGAGGCCTGAATGGGACTACTTAACCTGTAGGACTACTTCACCACCCGGGTGTGGTCGGGGAAGGATACATACCTGATTGGTGGAAGGATACATACCAGGAACTTCTTCCAAGGCTATTTAAACCCCACCCGAACAGCCACACATGCTTCGCGTTGTTCTGCACCTAGCAGCTGGACGCTCACCGTGTCAGCTCCTGCATCCTGACTTCAGCCACGCCTGCCAGCACCCTGGAACACCTGCAAGGGGAGAAAGGAAGAGAATAGGAGAAGAAAAGCCCTTACCTGCTAAATCTGCATCGCGGAGTCATTTCTCCAACGGCCCTGAAAAGGAAGACATCATTTTAAAGGCATTTCGTTTCGATCGCTGCAGCGCAGCATTTTACTCACCTTTGCAAGGCACTTCCATCTTCAGCAGCGATCTTCCGGATTCAGCTACGCCCCGGCGCCTAGAGGAAAAAAGACAAGAACAAAGGTGAGAGGGAGAAAAGGAATAAGGAAAGCTCAGTTTCCTTTTAAGTCTTACCTGTTGGATTATTCCCACTGCATTTCGGGTCCTGCCGCTTCCTGGCATCTCCGGACCCCGGCCCCTATGGGGAAAAAAGACCAAGACATTGAATGAGCGAATGCAAAGACATTACCTGAGCGCTCATCCAGAACTGTTTCACTTCGGGTCGGCGCCATATCTCCGGCACTCCGAACCCCGGCCCCTAAGGGGAAAAAGACACAAGCATTAGCGCTTGCTGCAATTAGACAACGAACATTATTATTAAGCTTGAACTTTTGAACAGAACTTTTACAGCGCCTTACCTGAACAGTCAAGCTTACCTGAACTCCATTCAATCCACTATCCAGTGAAGTAACTGGGTTTCAACGCGCCCCTGCATCAGAAGCAGGATGGAGAGCTCATCCTGCCAAACCCTAAGGTGAGGCTTCACGTGGGAATCGTCAAGGAGGTATCGTGGAGGGTCGGAAGGGAGTGGGAGGCTTGAGCATTGTTCCACAGTTGGTAATACTCCCTTTTCACGCACAGGAGGGTATCCAACGAGCCAGGGAAGCCAGAATAGAGGGGCCCTTCCTGTCCATCTTCAGAGTTCTGCGCCTTCGACGCCGCGCTTCTGTGGGAACCAGGTGAGCGTTACAGAACGCGAAGCCTTACCACAATTTCCAACCTGGGCGCTATGGAGACTTCCGAGACAGATCAGCTGGCCCATCTTTTAGGGGAATTACGGGCAGAAGTGCACTCAGCCCGCCAGGAGACTAATGCTCTCAGAAGGGAACTAATCCTATCCAAGGAAAGAACTGATGATCTGGCCAAAAGGTTATTGCAGGGCCAGGCAGAGCACACTCCTTTACCTGTTTCCGGAGATATTTCTACAACAATGGGTTCGAATAACCCGGTACAAATCAATCTACCTGGACACATGCCTTTGGCCCCGCCGGAACGTTTTGCGGGGGATCCCAAGAAATATGCCGTTTTTATGAACCAATGCCGTTTACACTTTTTATGCAGGCCCGGGGCCTTCCCCAACGACCAGACCAAAGTAGCCTTTGTACTATCTTACCTCAGTGGCTGTGCTGCCGATTGGTCTATTCCATTGGTAAATCAGGATGATCCCATTCTCCGGGATTTCCAGGGCTTCCAGGCCAGCATGGAAAGATTGTTCGCTCGACACTCGCAGGGACAGGCCCTTGACAACGAACTGCTATCCTTACGACAAGGTAATCAGGATCATTTGTCCTATATCGCCACCTTTAATAGACTAGTTGTGGAAACCGGATGGCCTGAAAATAAAAGGATCACATTGTTTCATCGAGGCCTGCGCGGAGAGCTTAAAGATGTTATAGCTCAGATAGTAGATCCACCCCAGGCCTGCGCAGACTACATAGACTTAGTGGTTCAACTTGATCACAGACTTCAAAATAGAAAAGCAGATCGGCTCAAGTATGAAACCAGAGTACCTATCCAGACCCACGTTAACTCCAAGAGTACTGACGTTTCCGAACCTATGCAAATTGGCAGTGTTAAAGGACCATTAACGCAGAAGGAACGAGAGAGAAGGCGACAAATGCAACTTTGTCTGTATTGCGGAACTTCCGGTCACTTTCTTCAAAGTTGTGCAGTTAAACCACCCAAGAAGGTGGTTGGAGCCACTGATAACGAGTTATTGACACCTGGTTCGGGAAACGACCTAGCCCGACAAGCGTAGGTGTCCGCTTGCCGAGCTTGAAAACAAACTCTTTGACCTCGCATTTTGTCATGCCAATGGTGCTTGTGAACCCAAAACAGCCTCAGCAGTTGCATGCTATAAAAGCATACATAGACAGTGGAGCTATTGGAAATTACATAGACCGTGAATTGGCTTCCAGGATTAAGCTTCCTCTCCGCCCGAAAGTAACCCAAGATGTAATTACTACAGTTGATGGAACCGAAATAGCCTCAGGGCCTGTAACGCATTCCACAGTTGAAATCACTCTGGTGAGTCAGGACGGACATCGGGAAGCAATCGTGTTTGATGTGATCAATTCCCCACAATTTCAAGTACTTCTTGGAATCCCTTGGTTAGAAACACATAATCCGAGAATAGACTGGCGAGCAAAGAAGATAACTTTTCCTGATTGTGAACCAACCTGTTACCCAAGGAATCCAGCTATGGGTCTAGCCTCTGTAACTTCCACCCCTGTACAGCTACCATCTGAATACCAAGAATTTCAAGACGTTTTTCAGAAAGAGCAGGCTAACACCTTACCTCCCCATCGATCTTACGATTGCCAAATCGACTTGGTACCCAATGCACAACTACCTTGTAGTAGGATTTATGCTCTTACTGAACCTGAGAACCTGCATTTGCGCCAGTATTTGGATCAATACCTGGCCAATGGTTTCATTCGCCCATCAAAGTCACCAGTCTCTTCCGCTTTGTTCTTCGTACCTAAAAAGGAAGGAGACCTTAGGGCCTGTATTGACTACCGCGCCCTAAATCAGATAACGATTAAGAATCGTTACCCTTTGCCCCTGATACCTGAGCTTATCGACCAAGTAAAAGATTCTCGTGTGTACACCAAGCTAGATCTCCGAGGAGCTTACCACCTGGTACGTATAAAAGAGGGCGACGAGTGGAAGACTGCATTCCGCACCAAATTTGGGCTCTTCGAATATCAAGTAATGCCCTTCGGTTTGTGCAACGCACCTGCCACCTTTCAGTACTTCATGAATGATGTTCTTCGGGAACTTATCAATGTTTGTGTCATCGTTTATATTGACGACATCCTGGTGTATTCCTCCTCAGAATCTGATCACAGAAACCATGTTAGGGCAGTTCTTGAGAAATTGCCCCAGCACAAATTATTTGCCAAGCTCGAAAAATGCGTTTTTCATACCACAGAAGTGGAGTTTCTCGGATTCATCCTGACACCTCAAGGAATCCGAATGGACTCGCGGAAAGTGGACGCCATTCTCAAATGGCCATCTCCTAGCCCTGTGAAGGGAGTGCAAAGCATGCTTGGCTTTGCCAATTTCTATCGAAGGTTCATCCCGGAATTTTCTCGAACTGTTCAACCCATCACAGTTCTCCTAAAGAAAAATAAACGCTTTGAATGGGCTCTTGAGGCTGAACAAGCCTTTCAGGACCTGAAAACCAAATTCACCTCTGCACCTGTATTGAAGCACCCGCGCCCAGATCTCCCTTACATCGTGGAAACCGATGCATCCAGTTCGGCCATGGGAGCTGTCCTGTCGCAAAGAGACCCAGAAACTAACCAACTACACCCTGTAGCCTTTTGGTCCAGAAAATTCTCTCCACCTGAACTCAATTACGCAATTACCGACAAAGAACTACTGGCTATTAAATCAGCTTTCAAGGCTTGGCGTCACTATCTTCTCGGTGCAAGACACACCATCACCGTAATTACGGACCACAGAAATTTGCAGTATTTAAAGACGGCCAAAGCTCAATCTTCGCGACAACTCCGATGGGCTTTATTCTTTGCGGAATTTGATTTTGTATTTACCTATCGCCCTGGCTGCAAGAATGGTAAGGCAGATGCCTTATCCCGGATAGGCATGGAAGAACCCAATTTGAGTTTAGAACCTGTGCCAATCATACCGGAACAAAGAATTCTGGGCTTGACTTCATTGCAAACCATTGAGTACATCCAAGCTCAAGTAAAACAGCTTTTTGACTCTTCTGCCTTACTGGAATGGAGTCAAAAGGGTCCTCACTACACCGTTAAGGATGATTTACCCTACTTCCAAGAGCGGTTATTTCTGCCAAGTAAAGAATTGCAGGAACTTGTCATTACCCGTCATCATGAATCATTAATGGAAGGACACCCCGGTATCGCGAAAACAGAAGAAAAGATCAAACGCCACTTCTGGTGGCCTTCTTGGAGAAAAGACATAAAGTCATTTGTGTTGTCTTGCGGAATCTGTGCCCAAAATAAGAGTCAAAAGAAAAGGCCAGCCGGCCTACTTCAACCTTTGGACATTCCACCAGCACCTTGGCACACCTTGTCAATGGACTTTATAACTGACCTGCCTCCTTGTGGTGGTTACAACACGATTCTCGTAATAGTGGATCTATTCTCCAAAATGGCCCATTTTATCCCTTTAAAAGGATTGCCGTCAGCTTCCACCTTGGCCAAGGAATTTATGGAAAATATAGTGCGGTTACATGGTTTCCCTTCCATATTAGTCTCAGACCGTGGAAGTCAATTTATCTCCCACTTTTGGAAGAAATGTTGCCAGCTAGCACAAATAGACGTGCGGTTATCCACCAGCCACCACCCCCAGACCGACGGACAAACTGAGAGAACCAATCAGACTCTCGAGCAATATCTGCGGTGCATGTTACACCAATCCGAGTTGAATTGGAAGGACATCCTTTGGATTGCAGAATATGCATACAACAATTCAGTGCATTCTGGAACCGGACAGACTCCTTTTTATACCCTGTATGGTCACCATCCTCGGACCTCTGACCTAGATCCACCTCTGACCCTGGAGATGCCTGCAGTAAATCACCTACATTCCACAATAACCCAAGCCTTCAAAGAAGCTACAACCCACTTACAGCAAGCCAAGAAAAAGTATAAAGAAAACGCTGATTTGCACCGAAGTAAAACTCCTCCTTACCAAGTAGGAGATCAGGTATGGCTAGCAACTAAACATCTACCCCTCAAGGGTCAGCGAACTTTAATCCCAGATACATTGGGCCTTACCCCATCAAAGCTATTATCAACCCAGTGGCCTTTAAACTCGATTTACCATCCAACATTCGGATTCATCCCGTTTTTCACGCATCTCTTCTAAAACCAGTACAACCTGGAACCAGACTGTCTGAGCCCCCAGGCCCTGTCCAAATTGATGGAGAATTAGAATTCGAAGTGAAAGACATTTTAGATTCCAAGATAGTTAAGTCGAAACTCTTCTATCTTGTTGATTGGAAAGGATATGGACCTCAGGAAAGATCTTGGGAACCCAGTAACTATGTTCACGCACCACGATTAATTCCAAAGATTCCATCGAAGATTCCCGCACAAACCAAAACCCCCGGAGGAAAAGACCTTGGGAGAGGCCTTGAGGGGGGGTACTGTCATGATGCCTACCTCTAAGGAGCCAGGCCGGGCCCAGCAACCCCAGAGGCAGACATCATTTTCCCCAGGGAAATCTCAGCGGGCCCAAGTCGGGGCCCTTTGGACTCAGTCCTGGCGCCTTAGGCGCCAGGCTCATAGCGGACCCCAATCCTGGCGCCTTAGGCGCCAGGCTCATAGAAGAGGATATGTGTTTAAGTGCTTGGGTGCACACTTACCTGATGCAGACCTTGCTGCTTCATCCAGGCCCTCTTGAGGCCTGAATGGGACTACTTAACCTGTAGGACTACTTCACCACCCGGGTGTGGTCGGGGAAGGATACATACCTGATTGGTGGAAGGATACATACCAGGAACTTCTTCCAAGGCTATTTAAACCCCACCCGAACAGCCACACATGCTTTGCGTTGTTCTGCACCTAGCAGCTGGACGCTCACCGTGTCAGCTCCTGCATCCTGACTTCAGCCACGCCTGCCAGCACCCTGGAACACATGCAAGGGGAGAAAGGAAGAGAATAGGAGAAGAAAAGCCCTTACCTGCTAAATCTGCATCCCGGAGTCATTTCTCCAACGGCCCTGAAAAGGAAGACATCATTTTAAAGGCATTTCGTTTCGATCGCTGCAGCGCAGCATTTTACTCACCTTTGCAAGGCACTTCCATCTTCAGCAGCGATCTTCCGGATTCAGCTACGCCCCGGCGCCTAGAGGAAAAAAGACAAGAACAAAGGTGAGAGGGAGAAAAGGAATAAGGAAAGCTCAGTTTCCTTTTAAGTCTTACCTGTTGGATTATTCCCACTGCATTTCGGGTCCTGCCGCTTCCTGGCATCTCCGGACCCCGGCCCCTATGGGGAAAAAAGACCAAGACATTGAATGAGCGAATGCAAAGACATTACCTGAGCGCTCATCCAGAACTGTTTCACTTCGGGTCGGCGCCATATCTCCGGCACTCCGAACCCCTGCCCCTAAGGGGAAAAAGACATAAGCATTAGCGCTTGCTGCAATTAGACAAGGAACATTATTATTAAGCTTGAACTTTTGAACAGAACTTTTACAGCGCCTTACCTGAACAGTCAAGCTTACCTGAACTCCATTCAATCCACTATCCAGTGAAGTAACTGGGTTTCAACGCGCCCCTGCATCAGAAGCAGGATGGAGAGCTCATCCTTCCAAACCCTAAGGTGAGGCTTCACGGGGGAATCGTCGAGGAGGTATCGTGGAGGGTCGGAAGGGAGTGGGAGGCTTGAGCATTGTTCCACAGTTGGTAATACTCCCTTTTCATGCACAGGAGGGTATCCAACGAGCCAGGGAAGCCAGAATAGAGGGGCCCTTCCTGTCCATCTTCAGAGTTCTGCACCTTCGACGCCGCGCCTCTGTGGGAACCAGGTGAGCGTCACAATATGTGTATCGATTTTAATGAAAAACCAATGTTGCATAACCCACTAAAAAGTGCAAAATATTGCCATTTCTGGATGCAAGCTCTTAGAAACATCAGAGTTTGAACAGAGTATACCACCTCATGTGATACGTGATGGGTGCATGTAATTTCAAACCACTGTGTATCTATGAAATATGTCTTTAGGTCAAATATAGATTTGTGTGTAATTTGACAGGGGAGTGTCCTTTCTGCAAGCCATTAAATGACATCATTCTGACACACAATCCTGCCCTCCAGTGAGAACGCAAAGAATTCTCCAACCTACCAGAACTCTGAAGGGGTTGGGCCTAGAAAGCTAGCCTCTCCACCCACTTTCAAACCACATAAAAAGGGACCACTGAAATCTAGAGAAGACTTCATCTTCTATTTTCTTGCGGGAAGCTTTGCCGGACCACACAACATCCAGAAGATACCAATTCCAGACTGACTCCAGCTACATACTCCAGAACCTAGAACTTATACTTTAGAACCTAAATCAGAGGCCGAAAACCATAAGCTGAGTTCTCTGCAGCAGGCCTCAAATCACTGCAAGCTACTCACAACCGGGTGAGCTGCTTGAATCCCTTGCCAAGAACTTTTGCCAGGACCAGTGCAGAGATCCAGGAGCCGTGCAGAGACTGCTGTATCCGGACAGACCAGACCAGTGCCAGACCAGACCAGCAGAGCAGAGACCAGACGCTGGGCGCAGAGACCATCCGTGGCGAGACCGGAACCGAAGTCCAAAACCTGACAGATCCGTGGCATGACCCAGACCTTCCAAATATATTGTGAGTACAGCTAGGACGGGGCAAAACCAAATCTCTTAGTTTAAAGTAATATAATTCAATCTATTTATCCTAAGTAGAACTGCCTCCTAACTGTCACCTGCCATTTGTAAAGCTGCACCACTGTCATTTGTCAATTCTGCAGCTGCAAAGCTGTCACCTGTCATTTTGAGTTTACTTTAAATCCGAAAAACGACCTTTACAAAATCGTTCATATCTCTGGAACCGTTTGGGCTACGTTTGGGCTACGTTTAACTTTCCTCTGAAAGCTTAGAATCTAAGCTTTCCAACAAGCCTAGAACCGACTTCCTACTCCTTATACTTTCACTTACGCAATCACGATTCACGCACTCACAAATTTTGCCGCGATTTGTGATTTGGCCCGATTTCTTCACTTGTAAAAAGATAGCTGCTTTTGCCTGAACTGCTAACATTCATTTGCATCTTAAGAACCATCCCTGAATCATTGCTAAAGTGAGCCTGAACTCATCCCAAGTAGCTACCACTCCCCCTGAACCTCCTAAAGGGAATTAAAAGCATTTTCAGCATATTTTTCATCCATTGCCATCACATTTAAAAAGCATTTTGGGCCTGTGTTTTAAAACTCATACCGGTTTTCTCTAAGCTTGCTGGGGGGGAACTGAATTTCGTATTGTATTTAATTGCATTCCTGAGAACTGTGTGCTCCTCTTTCCATCTACTTCCATGTCTTACATTGCATAGGGGAGGGGGTGAATTGCCAGAGAAAAAGTGATTATTTTATCTTTTGCTAAAATCATATCAAGTATTTCTGTACTGCATTTTATTCCTCATTGCTTTTCCCTTGAAATCATAAAAGTAGTTTTGCTACTTTATCCATCCTATACCAACTCCTCATTGATTGTAAAGAAGTGTGCTAGTGCCAGATTACCCATTGTTGATCAACATCATATGTCTAAGTGTACTATCAGATATTAATTTATTATAAAGTGTGATATATATATATATTGTTTAAATTCTCAAATAAACCTTTTAAACTTGCAAAACAGAACTACTTCTTGGCTCAGTGGGGTCAGGGGGATTCTAAGAGAGGGGTGTTATATAGGGGTAGTCATCCAGAACTCATGAACTGGACATAAAGATATATCAATAAGGGTTTCCATTCAGTATCCCAGACTAGGCATTGACTTAGCTGTAGTGTTGAATTGAATCCTCTTACATCATGTTGTCAGCTTGTTCTTGATAGTCTGATTGTAACATGTAACTCTGACTTACCCTGAGAAATTGGCTATAGGGTAAGTTGTCTCTGAGGCTTTTATAATGCTGACTAGTGTGAGAGAGAATTGTGCTGTGGTCTGTCGGTTTCTTCTAAAGGGTGGTGTACAATTTTTCTTGAGTGAGTTTCACTACAAGGCCCAGGAATTAAATTCCCCTCAAACTGTGGTTAGCTGTGTATTCTAAATTAGTCTGTGATATAAACATTTCAGAACATAAACATATATGACAATCAGATGTAGCATGGGGAATTAAAGTGTTTGATAAAGCTGAGTGGTTAGGAGTTATGCTTCAGGGTTCCAAGAGAAAAGTCCACCCACTAGCATGTCGGTTTATAGTTTGGCTCTACTAAGCCTTGGTTTGGAATTTCTCCAAATAATCAGATTCATTGTAACTGGTGCATTTCTTTTAGTGAGTGAAACAGTGTTCCTTGAAGTTTTTGAGCAACAACTCCCAAAAAACACCTCTTCATTGTTTTGTAGAAGTTCCCCTGTGGCCCTTGGTGTGCTTGAACAACAACTCCACACCACATCTTTTTTTTTTAAATCAAGTTTTATTATCGTTTTGTAAAATAACATTTGACAGTGTATTGGCATAAAACATTCATAAAAAGTTTTAAATGGCTCATGAACACCCCTAACTGTTCTCCATATGCAATTACCCCTCCCTCTCTGTGCCCCCCATCTAGCACAGAGATCATAAAACAATATGTAACCATGTGAGGTTCGAGGCAGTGTACAAACATTACAATTTGCACCTTGGGTCTTTTCTTAACTTGGATTAATTAAAATATTTTGCAAAAAATGGCAAACACATTTCTCTAATCTTAACCCTTGATTCATTAAGAGCATGCATCGTGTATTCCATTTCGGATATTCCCCTGACTTTTCTGAGCCATTCCTCCTCTGTGGGGGTTTTGCCACACTTCCAAAATTGTGCCACACAACACCTGGCCACCACCATCATGGTGTGGCATATGTGATTTCCATAATCGGCCCTTTCGTTTGTATCTCATATCCCATACAGGAGGCCCTAAGGAGATTGTCCTCTTGAGATCCCATCAAACACCTTGATCCATGAGAGGACCTCCCCCCCAGTAGATATGAATATTCACCACATGAGGTAGTAGTCAGTGCCCGGCTGCAGGCATCTCCAGCACCGTGAATCTGCGTCCGGATGCATCTTAGCCAGTAGGGCCAGACCGTGGTTCCAGCGGTGTATGATCCTAATTGCCTGCATCCTATACCGGAGGGATGCTGAGGATTGTGTGACCCTTCTACACATGGTTAGCCATAGATCGTAGGATATTTCCTTTTTCAGGTCTTTCACCCATCTTTCTCTAGCGACTGGGCCCTGTGGAGGGTCTGCCTTCATTAGTACCCCATACAAGCATGCTATGCAGCCCTTTGTATCTCTATTTTGTATGAGTGCTTATTCAAAAGGGGTGAGGTCACTACGCAAGTTGTTTCCCCATCGTGAATCATTGAGAGCTCTCCTGAACTGCAAGTAGCGGAATGGAGAGAGTCGGCCAACCTGCAGGAGGACCTCCAATTTCCCCATAGATAAGAACTCTCCCTTGTCCCACATGTGCCCCGATCTACTCAGGCCCTCCTCATACTATTTCTGAAACTGCAGGGGTTCCGCTATCAGGTTTCTCACAGAGTGTCCCCAGATGCAACTCAGTGGGGAGGGCCATGTTTTGATCCACCTCATGTTATTCCCTTCTTTCCAGATCGACCATAACAATTCTAGGATGGGGTGTTGCAGGAGTCGACGTGGGATACCTCTCTGGGGCCATTCCTCCAGGGAGACCGGGTCGGAGATTGAGTTGTCCATGACCATCCATTGCTTTTCTGACTGTGGTTCTAAGTGGTTTATAAGTATGCGTAACTGTGTCGCTTTATAGTAGACCTCTAGGTCCGGTAGCCCGACAACTCCCCTCTTCCCTTGCCATTGAGAGTGCTCTAAAAGCTATTCTGGATCTTTTACCCACCCACAGAATTTCCAGAAGCCTTCGTTTAACCATATCGAAAAAGTGTGCTGGGATTATTACTAGGAGCATCTGGAACAAAAATAGGAATTTGGGGAGGACTGTCATCTTCAAACAGTTAAACCTGGTCCAGCACTCTAGGTCTGTCTTGAATTTTTCCCATGAGTGAATCATTGTTGTCAAACAGATTGCTGAGGTCCCTCAGGATCTCAACTCCTAAGTAGCGCAATCCTTCTCCCCCTACATTGAAACCCAGCCCCCTCATGTAGGGAGTGTTCTGTTCCCTCCCGGGCCCAATCGGTTCTCTTGAACCCTGATAACTGTCCATATACTTCCAACCTTTCTAGCAGAATCAGGAGGGAGGCTTATGGGCGGGTTATGTATACGCAAAAAGGCTGAGTTTGTATTCCACCTCTCCCACCCTGACCCCTTGAATGTCGCTCTGTCCCCTCACATCTATTGCCCAAGCTTCCGTCACCAAGGCATATAGGAGCAGTGATAGGGGACAGCCCTGCCTCACCCCTCCCAAGTCTAAAAGGCTGTGACTCCTCCCCATTTACTGCCACCCTTACTCAAGGTTCTGAGTACAAGGCTGATACCCAGCTTGCCTATCTCTTTCCCATTCCCACCTCTGCCAGGATCCCTGGCAAAAATTACCAGCTCACCCGGTCGAAATCCTTTTCTGCATCGAGAGATAACATTAACACTCCCTGATCTTTGGCCTCTGGTGAAAGAAGTATATATAAGGTTTTTTGAAGATTATATGCCCTGTGCCTGTTTCTGATGAAGCCCACCTGGTCGTGATGGATCAACCGCAGTAGATACCTTCCCAACCGTGTTGCCAACCCCAGTGTGAAGAGCTAAGCATCAACGTTAAGGAGGGTTATGGGTCTGTATGCTTGGCAGTATGGAGGGTCCTTTCCAGCTTTTGGAAGTACTTCTTTGCCTCCAGAATGGAAGGGGGATCCTTGCCACTATCACTAAGAGCATTGAACACCTTCGCAAGTGGGTCAGCCATCAGCTCCTGCAGCTGTTTATACAAATCTGCAGTGTAGCCATCTTCCCCTGGGGTCGTAACTTTGGCCTGCAAGACTTCTAATGCATCAGTGGAGAGCTTCAGGATGGCCAATCCTTACAAATATGTTTTAACCGTGTTTTCCCCTGGTCCCGGTGGCTCTCTGTACAGTTTCCCATAGTACTCCGCAAAATGTCCAGGAATACCTTCCCTCGGGTCCACCAGCTTTCCTTCCCGATCTCTAATCTTCACCACCTGCCTGTCCCCTCTATGTCCCAGAGCCCTATTTGCCAGCATCATCCTCACCCAGTCCTCCTTCTCATAGTATTGTGGTTTGGTTTATCTCACTTTTCTTATCACCTCACCTATAAGTGTGTATGTAGGGACTGTCTCTTATCCCTAATCTCCTGCAGTAGGCCCTTTCTGTCTCCTGTCCAGCCTTCAACCGTGCCCTGAGTCCCTGTATATCTGTCCGTAATTTGCCCTCAAAGAGCCCCCTTTTTGTTTTTTTCCTTGCCCCTTCTGCTATTAGAAGCCCCCTCATTGTGGCTTTGGCAACTTCCCACATTAGGTTGGGGTGTATTTCCCCTGTGATGTTGGTCTCAAAGAATGCATGTATTTAATTTCCCATGAACTCTCTGAAGACTCGATCTCTAAGTAGGGTGTCGTTGCAGCACCACCCTAGGATTACTTTTTTCTTTTTGCATCAAACATCCAAGACGCTGTGACCATCTCATGGTCCGACCATGTGACCGTCTCCAACTTGGGGGCTACCATGTCTGCCTCCTGTTCCCTAGGGATCAGCAAGAGGTCGATCCTGGTGAAGGTCGAGTGGGGGGGGGGTGAGAAGAAGGTGTATCTCTTGGATTGGGGGTTAGAGGGCCTCCATACATTTTTCCAGAAGTAATCTTCCAGGAGGGTGGAAAAATCCCTGTTCTCTTTCACCATTTGTTTGTCTGCTCCCTTTCTCACTGACTACCAATTCAACCTTGGGTCAGCCACTAGGTTGAAGTTCACCCGTTCGAGCATCCCCTTTCCTCAATCCCCCAGCACTGTAAGAATCTATCTCAAGAACGGGAGTAGACCCGAGTTGGGTGCGTATACTGTAGCCAACGTAAACATGACCCCATCCATTTGTTCCTTGAGTGCCATAAGTCTTCCCACAAACCCTCACTTGGCCTGGAATTCTTTAAACTGAAAAGATCTTGCCAGCACAATTCCCACTCCTTCCTTTTTTTTTTCTTTGTTGGATGCCCCGAACATCTGTCCTACCACACCCTTACTCAGTGGCCTTTCCATCCCCTGCTTATAATGTGTTTCCTGCAGAAACACGATGGACAACTGGAGATTCTGGAACATATTATATGTCAATTACCTTTTATTTGGCGAGTTGAGACCTTTGAGGTTAAGAGTTACCACCTTGAGCTCAAGCATACTCTTTTTTGGGTTGTTTTCTTATGGCCGTGACTCCCACCCCCTTCCGGACTTCCACTGCCCCTCCCCTATGTGTGCCAGTTGCCTTCCCTCACTCCCCCTCTTTTCCCCATGTCCCCCCTCCTTGTTTGCCTTCCCTAACCCAAAACTGTAAACCCCAAACGAAACCATAAACATTCAGGGCATATAGCCCAACCAAGTAGAAACACCTGGATATCTCCAGGTCACCAGAATATGTGGAGGCTAGCAACAGGCCTATGCCACCTCTACCCCAATGGGTACTTAAACATGTAGGGGAGCTTATCCTTGCGCAAGGCCCCCTTCACCCCCCAGCTTTGTCCTGCCCTTGTTCTGTTCATCTTAAAGGCAGTGAGTGCCGACCCGTCAGCTTTCTTGTACTCTTCAAACTCGCTTCTCTCCTGTGTTTCTTGGGTTGGCTGAATGCACTCTTGAAATGTTCCCTTAATTGACAGTGGCTCTCCCTTTCTGGCAGTGTTTCCTCATCTTGTAGTTCCTTAAGGAAGTTGTCTACCTCCTCTCCCCTTTGCAAGACATAATCTCCCCCCTTCAGCTCGAATGCCAGGTCAAAGGGAAAGTGCCAACGGTATCTCACCCCCTTTTCTTGGAGCCATTTTGTAAAGGGCCTGCATTTCCTGCGTTGATCTCAGGTGTACATTGATAAATCTTGATAGATTGTCACTTGGGCTCCTTCCCAGTCTATTGTGCCCTTCTCCCTTACCTTTTGGAGGATTTCCTCTTTGTCCCGATAATAGTGGCATTTAGCCACCACTGAGCACGGTCCACTTCCAGACCCTGCGCCTGTGTGTACCCTGTCAAATTTAAAATCTCTCTCTTCCATGGCCCCTAATAGCTTGAGCAGCATTCACTGCAGGGACCTTTCAAGGTGTTGCAGTGTTTTGGTGTCTTTGCCTGGGAACCCCCATATGCTTAGGTTATTCCTCCGTTCCCTGTTCTTCATATCATCAACCTTGTGTTTTATCTCCCTGTCCCTGCACTCCAGCTCCTTGAATCTCATGTCCATCTCAACGTTCAGTATGTCTGCCGCCCGTTGCATGTCCTCTACTGCTACGACCCTGACCTCCACCTTCATGACTCTTTCTGTGATGACACCAATTGAGCCCTGGACCTCGGCCCTGAAGGCACGCCGCTCTGTGAGTACTGCGTGAATGTCTTGATGTAGTACTTCCATTCCCCTAATTCTTGTGCAGCCCCCGCCTCTCCTGCCTTCTTGGCTTCTGGGGTGTGACCCCTCTACGTGGCTCAGCTTACCTCTGCTACTAGACTGGCGGGCTTGTGGGTCCACTCTCTCCCCCTGGGCTATGGGTCTGCTACTAGGAAGCTTCACTTGGGGCTATTTCTCACCTCCCAGGTCCTGGACAGGATTGTGTCCATCTCCAAGTCTTCAGCTGTGATATTACAGGGTTGTGAACCCTCCAGGGTCCCATTTTCCAGGATCAGCAGCCCTTCTAGCTGTATGTCCAGGGTTAGGGATCTCTGCCTCTCCTACCTCCAGCTGGGCCCTCCTTGGGCCCCCTCCATTCTCTGCTGCATTGTACAGGGGTAGGGGGGCTTTCTCCTGCTCAAAATTCTTGTTTGATGTATAATGGTGCCAGCGCTGCCAGCCCCCTTCACCTTGACTTGGGGAGTATGCCTTTCTGGCCTCTTGCCTTCCTCTCTGTATTGGAGGGCAAGGGTAGGCCCACAGCTGGTGGTTTATTCTCCCTCTTACTGCGCCGAGTGAATCACGTCTCTCCTTGAGCCCACTCTCTCCAGGCCCTCCGCATCGGTGGGACAGCTCTCCTCCACATTGGATATCTTTCTGACGTGTATTGTGCTTCGGCAGGAAAGGCTGGTGTTGTTCACAGCCGAGCCCTACTGCTGCTGTGCACCTCGTATGCAGGATAATGGTGCCTGTGCCCCTTGAATGTCTTTTGTTGCCTCATGTGGGGTGGTGCGCTCTTCTTCTGATGTGCTCCCCACCTCTCTGGGCCCCTACTCGGCCTCACTGCTCCTCTCCTCATTGGGGGGTATGTCTGCTGTCTGCCGCGTTCAGTAGGTGGCTAGACTGCGGCCCCATTCCCGTCCCCGCAAGGGAAGTGCCTCGTCCTGCAGGGATTACAATTTCCTCACCGCTTCAGGTCTTGCTGTGTTGCTCTCCTAAATTTCCGACACTGTCGTGCGGTCCCCCTTTCACCCGTTGGGGGTGCTTTTAGTTGGCCATATGCGGAGCTGTCCACTACACAGACATCTTCCTGGTGGTCTCTCCACACCCGATCGTAATGCTTTCCCTATAAAGATTTGACATTCTCTCCATTGAGTTCAATGCCCTCTTCTAGGCATCAGCCTCAACTTCTCCCTGTCAATGTCACTGCCCTTATCACCCACTTCTCACGCTCTCTCAGGGCTTTACAAAATCCATGATCAGGCGTACAAGTTAAATTTTGCGAAACAATGAAAAAAACACTTTCTTGGATCTTGGAAAGTCCTTTTCATTATTGTGGATAACATGTCGGTAGTTGTGTATGAGATTCTTGTGAAAGAGGGTAACGTGGTTGTGGACAAATGTGTCCATATAAACCAGTGGAGACCTTTCAACCCTAAACATGAAGTAATCTCTGTTACATTACTGAAACAGATTATTCATATCCTAAGAGGTAAGTGACACACCTCAAAGTTGTCAAAATGTAACAATGACCACAGGCGGATTCATCCTAACAGGTAAATAAATAAGGGTGTTTAAGACTCAATGAAGGAATCAGTAAATTGTAAACATTTAAGGCTTCATTACGAGTGAGACGGTCCGAAAATTAGGTTACCAGTACCTTTCTGACCTGTTCACTCCGAGTCTGCCGGTAGAGGCTGTGAACAACCGGCAGGCCTGACCTGCCGGTAGTTAGGGCCCCTAATGGTAGAAAAATCACTGAAGCACTGGAAATGTTAGCAATGGTGCTGGTGCTTCAGTATTCCCATTCCCCATGGGAATGAGAACTTACCGTTCCACCGCCGCCCATAATATCCTGGTATTACTGGGATATCGGGTGGTGGAAACAGTAAGCCGAGGTTGCTGGTAGGCTGCCAATCCTACCAATGGCCTACCGACAACCTCGCAATGAGGGCCTTATATTGATGTCTGCAGGATAGAAGTGGAGAAGAGAAAAGGAGATGGAGGAAAAGGAGTATTCTGATTTTGTCTGCTACCTAACCATTATTTCTGTCTCCTTTCGTTTACCTAAGTGGAGATCCGAAGAATACACAGAGGACTGCAAACACATACATATTGATGGACATAGTTGGAGAAGTGAGAGGACGATGCAGCAATACAATGGCGCAAAATGGGCATTCCTACTTAGAAGAAGGAAAAGGCATGCGCACCCTAGCACTTTGACATCCGTAAAGATTATAATATTGCTGGTACTAAATGTGCCTCTGATTTGGTGCCCAAATCATAATTGAACATGGTCCGACATCTGGTGTGTTTCTCAAGGACACACCTGTATACATAAAAAGTTGCAAGTGGTTACTCGTTCATAATGTATGCCCAAGTTTGGAGCTATACCTAATAATAAATCGACATTCAATAGGTCCACCATCAAATCATCTAAGATTAGGCAATAGTAGGAATTGCATATGCAAATGGCACAGAAATGGATCAATGAAAATATTTTACAACTGAAAAAAAACATCTGTCCCAAAGTCATACATTTCCTTTAAGAATGAATGACTTGAGAGTTCTGGAATAGAGGTTGATTGAATCTTAGTGGAGCAGGAACAACTACTTACGGCTATTAATCATATCATCCAAATGCTAAATGATCAATCAGCATTGTTAGAGTAAAGGAGAACATGTAATATTCAAACATATGTTATTGCATGAGTTGCTGAATTTCCTGAATCCAGTTGAATTTTGAACATAATCCTTTCTGTGAAATATTCAAATAGGGATATCCCGGTTAACCAGAGTTTTTATCCTATTATATGTTATATCTTCTGATATCATCCAGCCAATGTTGGTGAGCATCATAAGGTGCAAGGAGTCAATACAAGATAAATGGATGGAAGTTCAGTTCCCCTACACATATATGTTGAGCACACAGAGATCGGGCTTCAATTAAATATCCAATGTGTCTCTTCAGAACTGATTTGTCAAACAAGAATTGTGCACAATGTTGGGTTCTGGCAGAAGGGAAAGTATATCAAGTACAAACCCCTGAACTGTTGGCTTTTCAGTCATGGGTGACAGGTATTTGTTTGACCCCATTATTGGATGCAAAAGTGACATTTATGGACTAGTATTATCTTTGTCCATGAAAAGTATTCCTTCCTGGTGAGCTGTGGGTTGCATATTGACCAATCAGGTGGGGAGATTTATGAAGTGTTTGTGAGCAACCCAAGACCATAGATATAGACTCACACCAGGTTGGTCAAACATGGATCGTTGGTTAGACAATGCATAGACAACTACACATCCAAGTCACAGCACATTTATGGTAAGGCCACTGCATTATACCATATTGCGTGTGACTGTCCCTAAGGAGACCATAGTCACAGTCTGGGTAGTCTTACTATTTTATGTAGACATTGGTATATTGCAAGGAAGTGTAGCGATCATAGATGTATTTCAAAGCAATAATGCCGTATCAATCCAGATCTTGACTACCTCTGAAAGCACAAAGAGGCGTACACAATCACATTGAATATTCAGAGGGACAATGTAGAGGATTCAGGATTAACAAATGAAGATATGGGGATGTTGTTGATTCTGCATTCGACAGAAAAGGGGTTTATTAATTAGACTTAGTCCCACCACAAAAGAGGCAGTCCAGCTTGAATTGATTTGCCATATTCCTTCTGCAGGAGACCACAAGAACCCCAGACATTCTTCAGCCTCATTGGGTCTCATCAGTGAGGTGCATCTTATTTATTTATTTATGTATTTATTTTATTTGTTGTTAGCACCCAGGACCCAGAGGTATCACAGCACTAGAGATTAGGATACATGTTTCACAAATCAGAGCAGGTACAGATAAAAGGTGATGTTTGGTTACACATGATGAAAGGTTTCAGGCATATTTGTCAAATAATGCAGTTTTGATTTTTTGGCGAACAATCAGGTAGGATGGTTCTTCTTTGATCACAGGTGGGAGGGAGTTCCACAATGTGGGAGCAATGACAGTGAAACTTTTTCCTCCTGCTTTTTTTCTAGAGAACTTAGGAGTGTTTAGGGAGGTAGAGGAGAAGGAGCGCAGACTGTGTTGGCTGGATGTTTGGTGATGTGGTGGATGAGGCAGTGAGGGGCAGTTTTGTAGATGAGCGATGGATACAATTTTAAACTCGATGCAAGCCTTAATGGGCAGCCAATGCGCTTCATGTCTGATTGATGAGATGTGATCTGATTGTTTCAGGACCCACACAGCTCTGAGGGTGTTGTTTTGGATCAGCAGTAATTTGTTTAGATTTTTGGAAGAAGTTCCTGCGAGGGTGGCATCACGATAATCTAATTTGATGCTGATAATGGCTCTGGCTAGAGTGAGGCAGTTGCTAGAGGTAAGGAATTTTCTGGACCGGTTAATGAGTTTGGTAAAGTACGCCGCCAAGGAGGCTATTGCTTTCACATGTTTGTGCATGTTGAGTTCAGTGTCAAGGTAGACCCCTAGGATTATAACATGTGGGGATACAGGAGTGCTGTTCCCAAGGATGAGAAAGGAGGTGGGTGAGCCGGTGCAGAGAGCCGACAATGAGCAGTTCTATCTTATTGTCATTCAGGCAGAGATGGTGATTAGCCATCCATGCCTGAATGATGCAGTAAATGTGGTTGATATTAGCAGAGTCAAGCTCATGGGTGCATCTGTAAACCCAGCAGGCAAGGGACCATGTCTGGGCAAACCCGTTCACTATGGGTTACTAAAGAAAAACGAAAGAAGTGTTGGCAGGAAGGTTTGTATTTAATGTGAACCTCTAGCATTGCCCTGGGCAACCGTCCAAAACCATTGTTCTTCGCTTGCCAAGCCATTACAGAAAAGTGAAAGACCATATGCAAATTAATCTTGGTCGACCAGCCCAAACTGCTTGAACACATCCCTCCTGCAGGAGACTACATGCAACCCCAAACATATTTCTGCCTCATTGGGCATCATCAGGTATGTGTAAATTGGGTCTCTAAACCCAACAGCATGGGACCCAAGTCTGGGAATACCCATCCTACCAAGGGTGGCTAAAGTAAAACAAAAGAGGTGATGGTTGGAAGGTTTTCAATTAATCTGACCATCTAGCATTGTTCTGGGCAACCCTACAAAACCATCATTTTTCGCCTGTCATAAAAGGGTAAAACCATTTGAAAATATGGCTTGTTCCCATTCCAAAAGGGGATGTCCAGTCCAAACAGCTTGGTCACATCCCTTCTACAGTAGACCCCAAGCAATCTCTGACATGTTTCAGACTCATTGGCCATCATCAATGAGATGTAGTTTGGGTCTTTAGGCCCAGCAAGCAAAGGACCCACATCAGGCAACCCTGTCCCACTCGGGGTGACTAAATCAAAACAAAAGGGGAGATAGCTGAAAGGTTTTTAATTGATCAGATCCTCTGACATTGCTCTGGTCAACTGTTTCTGCCTGATTAGGCCTTGTTAGTAATGTATAACCTGGGTCTCTATGCTCAGCAGACTCTGAACCCATATCTGGGCATGTCTGTCCAACTCGGGGGACTAAAATAAAACAAAAGAGGGATGGCTGGAAGGCTTTGAATTGTTATGAACCTCTAGCATTGCTCTCTGTAATGCTCCAAACCATCCTTCGTCTCATGCCAAGCCATTACAGAAAGTGGATAGACCATATGCAAAACAGGCTCAGTCCCACACCAAAAGAGGCAGTGCATCTCGAACTGCTTGGTCACATCACTTGGTGTAGCTTGGGTCTCTAGGCCCATGACCCATGTCTGGGCATACCCGCCCCACTTGGAGGGACTAAAGCAAAACAAAAGAGGTAATTGCTGGAAAGTTTTTAATTAATCTGAAACCTTTGGTTATGCCGTGGACAGCCCTGCAAACCATTGCTCTTCATCTGTCAAGCCATCAGAGAAAAAGAGGAAAAATTACATCAAATCAGGCTTTGTCTGACCCCAAAAGTGGCAGTCCTGCTCAAAATGCATGATTACGTCCCTTCTGCATCAGACTAAACACAACCCAAGACATGTTTCTGACTCATTGAACATCATCAGTGACGTGTATATTGGGTCACTAGGCCTAGAAGGCAAGTTATCCTCGCATGGGCAGACTTGTCCCACTCAGAGTGACTAAAGCAAAACAAAAGAAGTGATGGCTGGAAGATTTTGGATTAATCTGAACATCTGGCATTGCTCTGGGCAACACTGCAAATAATTGTTTTTCACCAGCCAAGGCATTACAGAAAGTGCATGTAATTCAAAGTGACCCTTACCAGCAAAAATAGTTTGGGGTGGCAGCCTCATGCACACAATTTCCAATGACCATTACTGGCATAGATAGGTTGTGGGTGCAGCATCATGAAAATGGTATAAAGTGATCCTATGTAGTGTACTGTTGGTCAGATGTCATTTACTGGATTTTTGCATTTGTAATCAACTGACAATTGTTTCATTTTTTGCCTAATTTTTGCCAAATGTTGTTCTGCAAAATGCATAATTTCATCAACTCCCCCCGAACACCCGTTAATACTTTTGGAATCCTTCACTACGCTTGGCTTCTTACGCTGAATTGAGGAAATATGTACTACCTTTCTCTGAATTACATTCACCACCCCATGAGGTCTTACCCATGAATCGCTTATAGATCTTAGTGCCCCTTTAGATGCTATGCAACCCCAACTGGCACCAAAGGCTGGAACCTTCAATGTTTAATCAGCAAAGGTCGCAACATAGAAAGGAGGGGGAGATAGAAGAGGGATGGACAGGAGGAGTGATTCCAAAGTAAAGAAGGGAATTATCAGAGGTGGGGAAGAGGGAGTTTAAAACAAAAGAGTATGAAGGATGGGAAGCAAAGATAATATTAAGAGAGGAACCAGAATGTCAGAGGATGCAGAGGGGTACTGTAGGAGATGATAAGAATCAAGAAGAGGAAGAAAGGTACAAGGACAGGTGGGTAGAAGAGAGGTGCTGTTTAAGTTTCCAAGAAAGAAGACAGGGCAGTCAAGTGGGAGAAGTGAGGAGAGAAGAGCATCAGGGCCATCACAAAATGAGGTGATTGGACCAGGTGGATGATAAATAATGAGAAATGCAAAAGGAAAGGGTTGTAATAAGCGGAAGAATTTATGTTAAAATGAATGGAAAATCAAAAGAGGGTTCAAGAAGCGGGTAGGGATAATGCAGGGGTGAAAGAGAAGACCAGTGTCCCCTCCTTTTCCTGAGGAATGGAGGGAGTGAGCACAAGTAGGGGAGGGAAAGGTAAGAGCAGCCGCAGTGACAGTGTCAGATGGTAGGATCCAAGTTTCTGAAAAGCCTATGAAATGAATGTCAAGGTGGAAGAAAGTATTTTGTTGCAGTTCAATCGGGCATTCAGAAGGAAGGAGGAACATGCAATATCTATAAGATTATCAGTATTGCAGGTGCAGTGATGAGGGAAAAAGGGAGGAGATAGATTGGTAACATGGGTAAGAATATTGAAGGTAGGAATTTTGATACCAGTGATGCAATAAGTTTAAGAGAAAGGAAAAAACAGTCCAAGCTGTGTGGTTTTTCTGGTCCCTCGGGCCATATGACATTTTTCGCATTGCTCTGAACCGCTCCTGGGGTATTTTGTGGCTCCGCCCTTACTGGAATATCTACCCTCTAAGGCTGTCTGGACCTCATATTGCTCTCACCACCTGCTGGAATGTTTTGGTTCCTCCCCTCCCTTTTCCGCTCCTCTCTGTCAGCCACAAAACTGGTACTTGGAGGTGGTGCTCACCAAGGGAGGCAGCTTCTCCAGTTTCTGCAGAACCACAGTGCCAATGTCTTCATGCTCAGATTTTCTGTTGCAGTTCCTCCTGCCTGCGACCGACAGGACTTTGGCGTTGAAGCTGGTGAATGCTGGTATGTTATATTTGCGGTTTCTCTCTTTCTCTCTAGCTCGGCTGTCCTGAGCTTAGTGGGCTCTATACCTTCTGGGCTCAGCAGCATTCCACAGGCTCTGAGTTTTCTTCAACCACCACCCCGACACTGTGTCTCTGCTTCCAGGATCAGACCTCTCATCTGCACTCCAGATAGACGTAAGCTTTCTTTTGTTCCTCCCTGGAATGAGAGAGGAGACACCATTGGTTCTACTCTTCATGCATGAACTTGAACAGAGTGGTGTCAGAATCCATGCCATTCAATTTTAAAGGGCCCTGCATGTTATTATACTCTTCAATCCCCATATATTCAACAACAAATTGGGTCTCTGCTTTCAAGGGAGGTGTGTAAAGTGTTTATGAGGTGCTTGTCCCCTAAGGCGGGTCACCCCCAGTGAGATCACACATGCCATCTCCCATGGGGGTGTTAAGCATCATGGGCTTACCTCCCTCGTCCCAATGGGGGTGGCTCCCTCTTGTGGAGAAGGGATGCAGTCCCTGCTTTGATCACAATGTCCAGGAGAGGGGCGAGTTCTGTCCCCTAACCATCCCAAGGGCACGTTGGAGGTGAACTGCTACAAGAATTGCCTCACTGTCAGACACAACAGTACTCAGGACCTCACTATGTTGAAGGACACCTGCAGTTGTGTGCCAGCCTCCCCTGTGTCTTAGAGCCAGAAAACAAGGACTAATCTGCTCCTTGAATCCCTGGATTGGGATTCACAGCAACCTGAGACTCAAGACAACCACAATATCTGCGTTTTTGCCATTAAACCAATTCAAACTGTGCTAAAAGCTTGACCAACCCAATCAAACCAACAAGACCCTCTGGTGCTGCTTTTGGCAATCGACCGATTCTAGCGCCACTGTTCAGCATGTCAAACCAATTCACCATCGTACAGCACCAAATGAGTGCACTGTTGCCCCGACTCGAACTTGCAGCTTATTGTTGCACCCACTGCCTTTGATTGAACCACCAGCATCTTCATCAACTGTTGACCAGACCGTGGGGGATCCTTAAAACTGTGACCTTTGAATGCCACATCAGAGACGCTCAACTTGAACTGCGCATCCAATCACAAGTATCTTCGCCATTAAACTGACTGTTGGCCCTACCCTGGTGGGCCTCACAATCGGCACATCACTGAATGCTGCTTTGAGATGCCCTTTGAACCGCTAGCTTCTTCGCTAACAAAATTCATCACCAGTAGAACAGACTCTGGTGGCCTCTTTGAACTGAGACCTGTGATTCTGCATCGGATCACTCATCTTGAACTGTGCCTCCTGTCAACAGAACATTGTGGTTTTTACTTGCCTTCTACCCCTGATTCATTAACAATGCTGCATCCTGCTATCTTTGCTTATTCTGTGTTATTTCCTCTGGGGTGGGATTGTGTATTGTGTTTCTATTGTAGCTATTTTTGCAGAAGTTGAGTTTAATAAAAGTATTTATATTGTTATACCACCTTGATTGCTGATTCCCTTTATTTTGGACTGCTATACTATTGCTGTTTGGGTTGCTACTGGATCACATTCACACTCCTCTTTGAAGTATAGCCTTTCCTTGGCCCACATTACCACAAAAGGAGAAAGAGGTATATCTCTTATGTGTGCCTGTGTTTCCTTTATGATTGGGATCACTCTTGTTTTTACCAGTTTGAAGGCTAAGTAGGTGCTTTAGCTACTACTCACCCTTGTATTCCTGTGGGGCAGAAGTCATTTCATCACAGGGGTTTACAGATTTAAGTGCATCTATTGCAGGATTGGTTTATGGTGTGATCGAAGCAGATCCTTTTTTACCATGGAGGTCAAAATCAGTACATTGCTGGGACCAGGGAAAACAATGGGCCTCATTACAAGTCAGCCGGTCCGGAAACAACTGTGCTGGTTGTTTCCAGACCAGCTGATTCCGAGTCTGACCTGGCGGGAGTAACGCCACCCGTCTGCAGGCGGACATGGAAACACTGGCTCAGTTATAGACAGAACAAGTGTTTCCATTGTCCCCATCCCCATGGAGTCCGTTGGGACTCCATGGGAATGGGGATTTACGGAATTCCGCCTCCGGAATTACCGGGTCACCGGGGTTGTAATGCCCCAGTGATTCTGGCAATCACGGAGGCAAATGGTATTACAGGTCCGGCGGCAGCCTGCCGGTTTTTCCGGCATGGCTACCGCTGGACTCGTAATGAGGCCCAATGTCTTTAGTCTGCAGACCAGTAACCTCTCTGACAACATAACTTGACCTTCCAAATCATCATGACCCACTTGCTCTCTCCTCGTTTCCCCTCCTCACCCCCATGTTTTCCTTTTAACAATACGCTGTTTCATAGAAGTGTTTTGAAAAATACACAGATCATGATAAACTACTCTGACAAATATATGAATCCTTAGGTTACTATGTTAAGCAATAACAGAAAAATTGTAGCGTTATTTTCCCACAGCTTGAATGGAGGAAAACAAATACCAGAATGGGCTGTGGATTTTGTGAAAGCACTCTCAAGACTTAAAGTCTCACAACAAATGATGGTCTGTGAAAAGGTAACCTGGCTGCTTTTCGTTGTTTCACAAAGGCATGCTTCATATATGAGGTCGGTCAAAATGACACTTGGCAAAGACAATACATGTTTTTTAGTATTAAATAAGCATAGATTATAATAAGGGGTTGTTAGAGAGAATTTTCATTTCTGTGCTAATTCCCTTCAACCGTAGCTCTTTTGCTGGATTTAGGGCTTGTGTTTATTTCCTCCTGAGTGAGTGGGACCTTTTTCTCACTCCCGTGAGTGTTTTTCCTGACTGGGATTTTTGTCTTTTACTGTTTTATGGAGTCTGACAAACACCATAGGCATCTGCTTTTTTACATAGTAACACAAGAAGTCCCTTGGACATATCTTAATGTTTAAGTACATTTTCTTGGGTGAAATACCATTCCCATGAATAGTAAGATGATCCCTGTCTTACTTACCTTTCTCTTTGTGGGACCAGCACACACCCCCATATGTGGAGTGCTCGGGGTTACTTAGTAATTCCCTCTATCACTTCTCATGTAACATTTTTTGTTACACTAACTTACTTTAAATGGCTGGTGGCAGTGGTTTACTTTTACGGTATTTAGTCATTGCATCTAATGCAAGAGCATCGAATGCCTTACCATAGAAAAAAATGCATCGAAAAAAAGCATCAAATGCATTTTTTTCAAAGGTAAAGGGTTTATTTTAATTATAGTGGGTTTTAAAGCTTTGAAAAGGAGGGTTAGGGGGTACCCCCCATTAAAAAGAAAATGAAAAAAAATGCATTCAATGCTTTTTTTTATGCATTTTTTTCTATGGTAAGGCATTCGATGCTCTGGCATTTGATGCAATGACTATAAACCACTTTTACTACCAGTGTGCATTTCTACCGCAGGTTGAACCCTCAGCTGCAGTGCAGCACCATTTTCTGTTTGTTAGTTCTTTCTTGGCTTTTTCTCTGTTAGATGAAATCGGGTTGAGCCCTTTGTGTGTTTTGCCTTTCGCGGGCTACAGCCCTGAAGCCTGCCCAGGCTCCAGTGTGTCTGGAAAAGCAGGAAGTGAGGGATGGTCCCAAAACTTCCCTGTCCTTTGTCTCTAGGTGTGCCTGAGTGAAACCGCTTCTGATTGGCTGGCTGGCTGTCCTTAAATGACAGCCACTCTGCTGTGTGATTGACAGCATTGGCTGTGAATGAATGGGAAATCGCATGCAAAGCAAAGTTTTGGGGATCAGAGGCAGAGTTGACCCCTGGAGATGAATTTCCAAAGAAGAGGACATGACTAGACACCAGCAACACCCTCCTGTACCACAAAGTGCCTGGTGAATCCATGCAGCTGTGCTGACCCTGTTTTCATATCGACTGGGAAGACCTATACGGGACGACTTCTTCACTTGGGCTGGTGGGAGCAACTTGCCCCAAGACAAGCTTCCATTTGGCGCATCCCCTGACTTGCTGTCCCTCACCAGAGCTGCAGAAGCCTAATGCCAGGGGTCCTGTGACCATTGACGAGTGTATCATCTTGCAAAGTCTCATTATGTCCAAATCTTTGTGGGCATCCAGAGGACCCTGCAGAAACAGGAAATCTTGATCGAGAATCCCCCAACAGAGTCGAGGACCGAGGGAGCAAGCTAAATCCAACTGGAGTTTTCATTCTTCATTGACACCAAAACACAGACGTGCAGCTGAAACAAAGGAAAACCATTGCTGGGGAGTCCCTTGACCGAGTAATACCACAGGAGCCCAACAGACATACTGCCTTTTGTCACCACGACCAAGGTCCAGGAACAAGGGTCTGGCAAGCTGTAGCAAGGAGGAATATAGCTGGAAAATCTTTCTTCAAATCACATGTACTGTGGGACTTGGGGTGTTCACCTTTTAGCCATAAATTGTGCTTCCTGCTTTGAGGAGTGCTTTTTGAAGTGGATCTCAACTCACCTGCACTGGCCTAACAGCCTGTGCTCTCTACAAAGTAACTCACTTGAGTTACTGTGATTTATTCTGAACTTACTAACTTTGTCAAGACTTCACCTAAGAAGAAGTGCACCAGAACTATTGACTTTGTCCATTGACTTTGGCTGTTCTGGCACCCTAAAGGCACTCGACTGAACCTACTGGCTTTGGCAGTACTTGTTCCCTCATAGGGTATAATTGTTGACACTATTATTGCTAGGATAAAAGGTTACCTGCCTCCCTTTAGGAGATTGTAATTGTTTTACAAATTGTTGACAGTATGTTCTAAACCGTATTCTAACCGTTCCTTCCTTAAACAACACAATAACTGTATTGGTAAATTGAAATCAGTGCAATACTGATCTTTACTGAAGGCACTCTCTATGATGGAACAGTGGATGTGTTAGCATAGGAAAAGTCTTTACCAACTTGTATTGTCTTTTAAAAACTGTATCCTAACTTTGATTGAATGTTACTAGAAGATACAGCTTTAAATATTGATATATAACTTTAAGTGTGTATGTTTTACTTGGCTACTTGTACTTACTTATTTCAATTGTGCAGCTCTACAGCTCACATTACCCCTTTTTAAGATAAGCCTGGCTGCTCAGTCACACTGCCAACATGTGTAGTACAGGCCTCTATTAAATGGTGGGTTATCTAATACCAAGAAGATAAGTCTTGTGTAGTCCTCAACAGTTGGACTGCAATAATTCTTACCTAACAGGGATATAGTTTAAATCTTTGTTGTGTGGGACTTTTTTATTGCCTTGAAGAATGGCATAAATTTGGGTAGCAGCAGGAGCTTTGTGTGTGCTTTTCGAATAATAATGCCCCTATTGCAATAGCCATCATCTAAATGTTAAAATGTACACTTTTGTTGTATAAAACGGTTACTAAAATGAATCATTACTTATAAATAGCTGCATATTTAAATGTTCTGCCTTTACAAAGGTAAAATTCAGAACTCATTTACTTATATACCCCAGTGGACCTGCTGTGTGCAGTTTGCTGTGCCACTGGAAGCTGGGGGAGAGGATTTCTCTAGAGGCCTTAGAGGCATTGCGAGGTGACACCACACCCTAAATGATAGACCGGAGAAAGACCTTCATGCTGGAAGAAGTGTAGTCCCCTCAAAAAGACAATGGGATTCATTGAGTATGGCGGTAAGGCAACAACAGCGCCGATATCGCTACCGGCACCGTTGCTACCGTACCGCCATACTAGGGGTTCTGCTACCGGGTGCCCTTGCAGCCACCAGGTCTGACCTGCGGGGCCGTACCGGCACCCGCGAGCAGAACTTGATGGTAGCAACGGTACCGTTATTAACGGTACCGTTGCTACCATCCTCCCCATTCCCAGTGAGCCCTATGGGGACTTGAATGGGAATGGGCATGTACCCGGCCCGGCACCAGTGAAAGGGCAATTACCAGGTCTGGCTGGGCAGGAATAGCCCAGTAATTGCCCATTTGCGGGTGCCTTACCCAGATGAAAGTTTGGAGGTTTACCAGCAAGGCTACCTCCAACCTCGTAATGAGGCCCAATCTATTCATGTTTATACCATGACAGCTGATTCCTGCGGGGCCGCATGAGGCTGGGGCCATGGTTGATGGCACAGTTTGCCCATGTCCAGGAAGTGGACATGTGTTATGCATTTTATGTGATCATTAGACAGCTATTTGATATAGCTCCCAACCTTAACGTTTGTATCGCACAACTTGCATGGGAGTTCTGGTCCAAAACATCTGGAGAGCCATAGGTTGCAGACCCTTGTGCCATAACTCGACCCTTATAACATACAACCATATGATGGAATCCACATTTTATTCAAGAACCATGGCTCAGAGATTCAGACAAAACAGCAAAATCAGTAGTTCCCAGTCTAGCTACAGGCCATGGAATCACTCACTGCAGCAGTCCTTTGAGAACCTGGCTCCAGTAGCAGGCCTCATGGACTCATTATCCAGCACTATTTACCAGAGTGATTTTCTCCAGCACTAGGCCTGGAATGCTGACTCTAGCGGTCCAGTGGTATTGATACCAAAGCAACAGCCCTCAGAAGTTAGAACTCTAGTAGCAAGCCTTAACCCTTCATCAAGACCAGAGCTTAACTCTTCAGAAAGGTGCTTTATAGCGCAACTCTACGAGTAGGGTCCTAGGTCTCTGATATAGACAGCAATTTTAAAAGGCACTCAGACCTCTCTCTGCTTACATTTTTTTCTCTAGCAGCAGGTGTATATTCTTTGTCACCGTACTCCCAAAGTAATTCCCTCTTTAGGATTGACAGATTTCACCCACACCCACTTAAAGAGAACCTCCCTTATGTTAACCTTTTACAATGCCATAGGAACAGCCCGGATTAATCATATTTTGAAAAGAAAGATGTAACCTTCACCAAAAAAACAAACTAAGAAAGGATATCCTCCAAAATGAGTCAACAGCACCTTGAAATGAGTGTATAACAAAAACAGAGAAGCCCTCCTATTGAAAACAGCCATGGATGGCCAATCTGACTGTACTGTCTGTGTCAGTAAATACTGAGATATGTTAAGCAACATAAAGAAAACCATTTTGAAACACTGGAGCATGTTGGCAAGAAGGTCCATCTTGTCTCTTTGCCTTTAAGATAATAAATACCTCATATTAAGGTCAAGTTAGTACACACTGACACCTGTTCTTCTACCCACTTCAGACAACTGACTTTAATAGACCACTGAGGCCTACTACCAGTCACTAGCCACGGTCCTTGCAGTGGCTGTTCAGTCTGTAGGTTTCCTGAATCTAGTAAAGAGCTTGACGTAGGCCTCCAGAGATGTACTAACTGCAGATCTCAAAGATTGGTTTATGTTATTACCTACACCTACAATCTCTAATATATTGGGATGCCAATGAGAAATAGGAAATACACACATGATAGAGCACCATATTTGTATCCTCAAAAAGAAGCTTACAGCTCCACTTTTCAAGCATATAATAGAAACATGATCCGCAGAAGTTGATTTAATGTGGTCAGTCTAGCCACATTGAATGCAGGTGAATACGTAAAGAGAACATTTTGATCATAGAACAATGTGCCTCATTATGACTCTGCCGGTCCAGAATTAACGTGCTGGTAATTCCATTTACCAGCACATTTCCAGACCAACAGAGTACAAGTGTGGAGATAAGTCAGGCAATGCACTGATAAAAAACAGACTTTATTAACTGCACCGGTATTACCGGCAATCCCTCATCAAAGATGTATGTACATATTTTTACTTGGAATGAGAAATGTTGCACCATTTTAAGACATTTCAATAATTGTTGAAAAATGTAATTACAATTTTGTTTTTATAAGCAGCATTTTTTTCTTTTATAGATTGCAATATTTTCAGCCTTTGTGTTAGTTGTCTTGAAAATGAATTGTTCTCCATTTGTCTGTGCATTCTGTAATGCAATCTATCTATGGTATGAATAATTACTGTTATGGTTGATTCTTTCTTATGCAGCTATAACCCTGATATAATATCACCAACTTCAACAATCCCACCCGACAATCAGGTACAAGAAACAGGCAGTTTTATATGAGTATTTAGTTTCATTTACAATAATAAATCTAACTTACAATGCTTCTGATGCCACCCACAATACTACAAAAAATGGAGGCAGCTTATCTACAGAAAGGTCAACACAACCTGCCTGCTATTATCTCACTAATGTTCTCTTTCAAATCTGCACAAACATCCATACATAGAAAATTAAATATGAATAGCCATTCTAGAAAATGGACACCCAATTATATTGTAAACTTTTGTGAACCCTTTAATTTCAATTTCTGTCTACCAGAGCCCCTTCCGTAGCCTCTGAAAGGAAAAGGTGAAGGAATATAAATAAAGTTTGAAAAAAAAGCAAGTCTCTTGTTTTTCTCTGAAACCATTCAAAATTGTTGGCATTAGAGTAATGTGTTGCTCTAATATAAATTACCAATTCTTGGTCTGATTAAAATATGTAATGGTGGTCACTATCTGTGACCATCAATTGATTCCTAGCTTTGCCATATACGCTATTTTGTGGCTTTTGTAATGTTGAATGCGTTGCAAGTCATTCTAAAGGCTTGGGATCTCAAGGTTCCTGTTTCTTTTGGAGTTCTCAGATACAGGGGCCTTATTCAATTATTTCATGGTACCAGGTTCACCTACACAACATCCCATTCCATGCGTTTATTAAGGTGTAGATTTGATTTTAAATATTTATTGACTATGGCAGACACCAATCAAAGGACTTCCCATCACACATTTAAGACCTTTGACTACATGGATTGTGCTTTTACAACTAGACTGCAGGGTAATAGGCATATTGAAAAACAGGCATTAAGGAGGACCCAAGTTCTTGGGGAATCTCAAGTTTTGCTAGAACCTACAAGGTTCAGCCTATGGATATTCTGTAGAAAATTACTAAATTAAAGTGCAAGTGGTGGACAAATATGGGACTGGGATTCAGCCTTTTGCTTGCCTCTATAAGTTGCAAGTTGTGGAGAATACATTAATCACATCCACACTCAGGCTGCTCGCTTCATATCGACCATTGCAAAACATTGTGAAAACGGTGTGCCTTGCCTAGAGGACGAATTTTAAATGGAACTGGTCAAAGTTTGGTTCCAAATTTGGTCTAATGAGAAAGCTACCTTAACCCAGCTCCTAGTTTCTTGCATCCTTCCATCTGAGTCAAGCTACCTTTCAATTCCATGGTTATCTTTTCTTAAACAGAACATGGATTTTATTAATGTGGGGAATTATTTTTTAGATCATATGTCTGCATAGCGTGTTGTTGTTTCCTTACCAAGATGCGCCACAAACATCATGCAGTCTTTCAGCCTTTCCTGGATGCACCGTGTTGTTACTCTTACAGCAGCCATGCTACGTAAGTTCATTAAGTTTATGAGAATTCCAGCTCTCCATTCACTCATACTTACTCCTATCTTCATGTCCCTTTCTTTCTTCATAGGCTCTCTTTCATTCCTTTGTGATTCACAATCGTGCTACTCTGGTCCCGAGTCTCGTTCACCATCACTTTCTCAGAACCCAGCCATGCCTCTTACACAATGCCTCCATCAACCGGCTTCTCATTCTCTCTCTCTGACAACATTAGGAACTACCAATTCCCAGCGATAGCTGCACTGCCTGTCGAAAGACATCAAATCATGACACCTCTTCCGACCCGCTTCTATCATAGACTGGCTTCACTCAATTCCACAGAAACTTCCGGGAGGTGGTTCCTTGTTCCCTCTTCTCTCCCCTTCTTATACATCTTTCTCCCTTTTCCATGACTCTGCCTTGACTCTCCAGGACAAAGGCATTCAGGATAAGCAGGTGCAGTTTCACTCTGGAAGTGACAACTCACTACCATAGCCATCCTGAAAACAGGGTTCCCCGTGGCAGGTACACACCTACTCATCATAGGAAACACAGAGAGAACCAAACCAGTCCCCCTAATATTTGGCTTTATATATTCACAGCCAACCTCGAGGACGCTATGCCTGGTGACAACCCAGAAGGCAGCATTGACTCATCCCATCAGAAGAATAAGAATCTCTTCTTATCAGAACACAGGGTTTTCCTCCCCAGAGGGTTTCCCTGGAAACTCTCCCCTACTCTATAGCTTCATAGTTTGGGGTAGAGTGACTAGGTGGATTCTCATCTCATCCCTTCTGCAGCCTCTGATTTAGGTTGGTGATCTATCCTCATGTTGTACAAGCATTGCTTTCGTGAACCTTGACATTGTACAGTAACAGGGAAGCCAGACGATGCTCTAATAAATCTATGTGACTGTACAAGCTATTATCAAGCAATTACATGTAGAAGTATCTCCTATGGACTAAATTTAACATGAAAGATTGCTTGTTACCAGAGAAAGAATCATTTTGGTTTCATTAAGATCCATTATTTGCAAATGCACAAACACAGCTACATCGGAGTCCAGCTGTTTGATTTGTAATGCTGTTTCTGATGATGTGTTGCATTTTTTTTCTTTTGTCCAGCATATACATTCATAAGAAAGCCAATGATCACCTGCTTCTCTGTCATCTTGGCTTCACACAAAGCAGATCTGCCTTAGTTTGAAGGTTGACTTGCCTTTAATAGGCTGGAACTTGCTGACCTACCTGAGATCTGCGCTTAAAATTAAGATGCAATTTAATGAAGTTGATAGAATGGAAACTTTAGGTTTTTAATGCATATTTCATTAGATGAAATACTACAGATTTAATTTTCATACATCTTAGTAATGGGCTTTGGGGTTGATTGTACTTTTACTTCTCTTTTTTATCTGTATTAGTTGATGATTTTATTGAAATGTGTGTTTACCTGTACTTTGCAAATTGCACTGATATTATGAATGAACGTGCATCTGCTTGATAGATATTTGACCTCCATAAGGTTTTGTATGTATGTATGTGCGTATGATTTTAATTAATTATTGGGAAAATTGTCTAAATAATCTGGGATCATAATACTCACTTTATTTTTCTTTGAAAGGCTTAGGAGAGGTAAAGACAGGTAAATTAATCCTTTCAGTCTGAGCAGCTGCACCCAAACTCCCTCTTATGTAATCTCGCACTGCCTTGGGAAAGGTTTTCAATGTGGAAAAATTCCCTTTAAAGGCGATTTCCCCAATTGGTTACATCGAGCTGGTATCGAATCTTTTACTCTCTTGTCAGACAGGCCATCTAGCGTATATGTTTTCCCAACACTCTCCCTTTTTTCTATGTGTTTGAGCTTAAGTACCCAGCAAACTCAACCTACAAAGCATAATTTGATGGGGCATTCTTGCTTAGCACACTCTTATGAAGTAAAACTATTATTGAACTAGACAATTAATTTTTCAAATAACTTTCTATATAGACATGTTATGTTGCTAAATCTATAATATGCAGATTTTTTTTATCTAGAGATATCTGTTATGATTCTGCCACTATGTGACTGATGAAGTTATTAAAATATGTGAGTTATGCACATATCATACATTTTAATATATCATTTTTTCCACTTATGAAATAGGTTTGGCAGTGAAAAGGTTGTTCTAAAATTATAACTAATAATGTTTTTTTCCCATTGCCACCTTGCCATGCACCTTTCAAAATAGATATTAATGTATATTTTAGCTGAATGGTATGGGTGTGGTCTGCCCTTTTATCAATAGAAACCATATGTTTGAATTTGTAATTTAAGAAAACAAACAAATGAATTGGTAAGCTATTCTTTGTAAGTTAGGCCTAATCAAACTTTATTTGTGAATCATCATATATTGCAAAGTCATAGATTATTGAATCTATATCCATCTGTGCATTTTAAAGTTGCACTTAATTGAAAGAAAGAAAATACCAAAGGATTTAATTTTCTGGAGCAAAATACTGGCATTCAAATGTATGCCTTGTAATTTGAAAACAGGATATTTGTCTTGATACTCACAGCTGCTGTGTTAATACTCTACCATTAATGAAGCGATACAACCTGCAGTGGTGGCCCAACCCTGCTAGTAATGGCCAGCCCCCTAAGTCAAGGGCTTGTACGAAGCGAGGGACCCTTAACATGAGTGGTAGTGCCATTACTAGCAGGGTAGGCCCGCTGCTACGTGTTATCTCACCATTAGCACTGGTTTAGTTTCCTACTGAGGTACTAATGGTGTTTACATTCAACACAAAATTAAACATACTTTTCTTTGTGGCACAGCACTGTGTCATAGTTTCCTAAATCCGTTTTCAATGTCGATGACCATGGCCCCATCAACAATTAAATTGACTTGGGAAACTACGTTGTGGCACTGCACCGCTCAGCAATGTGAGTTTATTTTCTTTTTTTACATAAACACTCTTAGCAACCACGTAGGAAACTACAGGGGTGCTAACAGTTTAGGTTAACGGGAAAGGGAAGGAGGAGCCGGGAATGAAGTGGGCACTGGCTTGTTCCAGAGAGTACATACCACAATTCACGCTTCCTGATTGCCCAGCACCCCTTCAAGGATTCTAATGTAAGTGATGTGATAATCAGGCCTGGATATTCTGTTTTTACATGAGCACTTAAGTTAAAGTTAGTTTCTGCATGACATGTACATTTAAGGTTATTTTAGGTTCTCAGCAGACAATGCATCATGAGAGATATACTCTAACCCAAGTAACATAAAATGGGCATTTTGTACCATTTTTACTTGTAATGTTACTCAAACGCAAGGTTCTTCTATCAACAGATATAATGCTATCTATAATAGAAATGTTTAATTTGTACATATCTTCTCATTGTCATTTTCTTTATAGAATATGACATCACACTTGGTGAAAGGCATGTATGTTCCATTTGTATATCTTCAAAACCTAAACCATAGAATGATTTTTCCTTAGAGAAGTATGAATGCTGAATTTTGTGTTTACTTTTTTTTTGGCTGTTTAATACTAATGACTTACTTTTTAATTCCATTTTTTGACCATGCATCATTTAATAGAGAGCATCACATTCAATACATTAATAATGTGTGAGCCTTGTGTGAACTAGTTATTAGCATCACCAGTAATCACTGCTTTTCTTTTACCATGTGTTACCTTTGTTTTGATTATCCCCTTCATTGAACCTGCCAATATGCTTCTGGGCATTGCATGTATCTTGAAACTTCTCTGCTGTGTAGATACATTTAAGATGGGGCCAATATTCATCAGGTTCCATTTTTATTTCCAAGATGGCTGCTATGCATTGCAATTTTCCCATTTTAATTAGGCTTCCTTTGATCTATCAAGGGGGCATTGGAGATATCTGTCCCTCTTATCACTTTCTAAGTCTTCTCTCCAAACAGGGGTCAATGTGCGGCAATAGGCAAGATAAGTGCCTGTTCCAGTGCTTGCTTTTTCTTTTGCCTATAAGATCCAGCTCAAAGCAGTGCAGCCCATTTTCTCAACCAGCAGGTATTTTATTGGCCTTGATCTTCTCTTTCTCATTTGTTCATTCTACTGTGTTTTACCATTAACTATTTTCCTCTCAATTTAGGTCCTTATTTAATTTCAGACTTAACAATAAATTGTAAAGCTCCCTTTCTTCTCCATATCCAATTTTTTTTGGGAGCTACCTGTCTTTACAACTTCATATTTGATAAGTGTTACTCAGCTTGTTCAAAGAGTTTTTCCTCACCACATACAATTCCATTTTGTCCATGTTAGTTTCCAACTTTGCACCTTTGCACCCTTTGATTGTGCATCTTCTTTACTAACAATGGTCCAAAGGCACCGTACAGATAAGAACCCTTTCTACAGGATATGAGCCATTAATGAATAAGAAGACAGGCACACAATTCTCAAGCACTTCTTCTTTGCTGCTGAGAGCTGAGTGGCAAGCTGAATTGTTCTCTCACACTGGTCCTCAGGTGTTCATATTTGGTAATCAACAACAGGGTCGGATTGGCCCCCCCGGCCTTTCGGCCTGTGGCCGGGCCGATATTGTCCCTGGGAAGTGGGGGCCGGTTTCTGGCCATGCCTGGGCCGGTTTGGAAGAAATTTCTTTTTTTTTTAAATCACATTTTTTTTTCTTTTTCAAAAAGCCTTTCATCCTTCTTAGGTCGATAAATGAGTACCAACACAGGTTGGGTGATATTCTGTGCATATTTGTTCTATAAAAAAGATCTTATGCGCAAGTGCTATACAATAACATATTATCATTTGGCCTTGGACCTCTGCTTGGATTCACAGTAATTTAGTGTACTTAGGAACAATGCTATCTGATGCCACTTTCTGTTTTGTCAAGGGGTAAAGGGTCGTGTTTCATCACTTCCTGGGATGTCACTTTGGGGTGGGGTCAAATGACATCACTTCTGGTGATGTCATCAGAGGTCAAGGGTCGTGAGGCGAAGGGTGGGACACTTTTTTGAGGCTAGGGGTGTGCCACTTTTTTTAGGTGACTGGGCCTATTTCTTGTCTCAGTCTGACCCTGACCGAGACCTCTTTTCTCCCTAATTCCTCTTCCCAAATGATGTGATTTTATTGGAGACGACTTCCCTCCAGCTTTTTTAGAACCCTTCACTTACAAGGATACTTACATGCTATACTTTAGTGGCAGAGTATAAACTGCAAGATTGTAAAAGACATTGTTTTAATTTATATGTTGTGTTTTGTCTTATTGGTTGAAGTAAAATTGTACATGTGTTAGTTCATGTAAATATATACATGTCCTTGTTCAAAACGTTTTAGAGCTAGGGCATCCTGCAGAAAATAAACATGGCCTCTGTTCTGATATGTTATTATTGCACCTGTTTACTACTAGATGTCCTTTAATCAGTCAGCAAACATGAATAAAGGGATGTGCATGTTGTTATATAAGAAACCTAGAGATGGATGCATTATTTGAAATGGGAGTTATATGTTTGTTTAGGTATGGTATCACTGTCTTTTGTAATTACTACCTGTGGTAAAAATACCAGTAGTGGAGCACTTGGCATAATAGCTCAGGGGAACGCGCTCGCCTTGGCAACAAGTTGACGTGGAGCAACAAAGGTTTGATCCCCTGGTCGTGCCTAGAAACCTCCTGGTATAAAGTGCGTTATAAATAACCAATTATAAAACTCAGATTTATCTGCATTTTATGTGACTACATAAAAACAGCCTATTCACAGTAGCTGGCATCGATTTTTGAAATATCAGCTGACGTGCTATGTCATTTTTGCCAGTAGAAAAATAACCTTTTCTCATGGATGGACCTCTGCTTGATTCATGTACTGCTTTCCTGTTTCTGATATCCCATAAAGAGTAAAAGCTGATCCTCTTCTCCTTTTCATTCTCTCCATGGTTTGGCACTAGACAGAAACTGCACTGCCCATGGCCATGTTTCTTGTGAACCTAGTGGATAACATAACATGGCCCTCCAGTGAGGAATAGTTGTGCAAACTGGGTTTGAACAGCATGTCCCCCAATGCTTTTTTGGAATTGGATTTGTCTTTTTTTATTTTATTTCAGAGAGAACTTTAAACAAAGAGACAATTTTATTAAAATGTGCAACACATCTCTGGACTTGAATCACCAAAGCGAAACGTGTGAGGGTGATTAGTTTATGTCAAGTTCCGAACGTGGCCCAGTTCCCGGACATGATGCAGCTGCCCTGGGCATCTGGGAACCTGGTGGTTACCATGGGGCTTGGGTGCTGGAATCCGACGTGGACCACATATCCCAGCGGCATAGCACGCAAATGCAGTGTGACATTCTGTGCAACCCAGTAGTGCTGGTCACATCACCCACACACCCCACCCAGTGGCGGCTGGTGAGTTTGAAAGCTGGTGGGGCGTAAATTTCCCAGGGCGAATTTAGAAGCGAGCGCGCGCAGCGCGCAAGCCCACCCCCCCAAGCGGGGTGCGGGGGGGTTCTCCCCCCGCGAAATCTTTGGAAAAATGCCCTACAAAACGTGCAATTTACTGTCCAAAAAACCCACCGAAATAAGAAAAAAGCATTCGGTTTTACATATTAATGGTGGTACACTATTCTTACGTGTGCAAGTGTGATGGTGTATTTTACAGCAGCTTGTATTGAGAATAGCTGGTACTATGGTGTATGCATAAAGAAATTCATTATATAGTCAGTAATGATGGAAACATATCTTTGTCATGCTGTTACTGGCATTCACATGCGTTCATCCTCTTACTAAGGTGGGATTTTAGGCATTTGAAAGGGGGAAACTAAGCTAAAATATTCACATTACAAAATTAATTTGCTGCAGCCCTTCAGGCACCCGATTTATAAGCACTCTGCGTGTCCTTCGCTGAAGTCCTGTTAAAAACAGCATTGGCAAAGGCACTGAGATCCCAAACACAAGCATTGACAAAGCCAACATTTGGCCTTGTGCATACGGTGTAAGCTTCTGCCAGGCACTGCTATTAGATGCCCAGGAACTTGCACCATGTTTCAATCTGCTTCTACAACAACGGCTAGTTAATTCTGCTACAGCTGTGCCTGGCAAGTGTCTTTCCTATGCTTACATGGTGGCATGGTACAGTAATGAAATCAAGCGAGCATTTGTTGCCATGAGTGCTCTGCTGTATAATGCGATCAGTGCCTCAAATTGTTTCTCTCAGGAGAGCCAGCAGGGAATAGGACGGGAAGAAGAACCCATGTCATTATATCATACAAATCCGGGCTGTGGCTGTGGTTGAGGGATTACCAGCACAGGTCCTTCCTGAGGTTACTGCAAGTAAGTGCAAAATCTCCAGATTGTCCCAACTCTACATAATGCCTGACTCATGGTCAGGAGAATCAATGGATACTGGTACGCGAAGCACCAGGACACCCGCTCACGTCACTGTGTTTGCTGTCCCACACCACACCACGCAGGATTAACATTGCCTGCCAAGTGCTCATGTCTGTGCATTTCGCAAAGGGATGAGGTGATGCACAAGCTACGCAGACATGCAGCTGCTGTCTAGGGACTGCAGTCAGAGCGCAATCAACCGGTCTCTGGATCTGGAGCATGCAGCCACACATGTGATGTCCCTAGAGCATTGCAGTTATGTGGGAACCACATGTGAACTCCACAGACAATGGGAAATTAGTGGATGTTGGGAAAAATGCAGAAAAACGTTTCCAGTGTTTTTGCCACAATCTGTCAGGCTAAGAATGAGGACATGTATGTGCTTGGCCCCTGACTCCTCCCGAGACCCTGTAGCACCAATTCCCCCCCTCCCCCCTTCTGATGGCCATTCTACCATTTCCCCTTTAAGCTGCAGCTGCCTCTAACCATCGCCACAAGTACACTCAGAAGGCCTGAGAGTCCAGAAGGAGATGTACCATTAGTACCTGGGTGCTTGACACTTCCAGATGTCACCATGTCCTCTTCCCCTTGATATGGATGTGTGGGCCAGGGGACATGAACACTGCAGATGCCCCGGAACCTCAGAACACTCCTCTTGCTTTGGCAGCATTAGAATGCATGCTACTGGGGGTTCTACCACACACTGCTGCCATCTGCATGGTCTCTAGGTGCTATGGCAGATCCAAAAGAGAGGGGGGGTGGGGAGACGTTACGTATAGAGGTGGGAAATACATGGTTACAGTGCGCTGGACTGTTCCTAGGGGTCCTGCATCCACATGCTCTTTTAGAGTGAGGCATCCAAATTGTACACTGCGTGGGTACCCATGCCGCAAGGGATCTCATGCAGTAGCTACTCCCTCCCTCCCTCCCTGCCCCCCCACAGGGTGGTCATTGTTCATATGTTCAAAAACAAACCGTTATAAAAGTTCCACCATCTATCAGTGAGCTATAGATTTCGAGGATTCACTGGCACTGTAAGCATTTCAACCTGTATGTGTTTTGCAGTAACAATAAACAGAAACGGTAGATTCACCCATCTTTCACAATGGGTATCAGGGCTGTAAGGGAAGGCCTCTTCTCCCCTGCAGGTGTGGATGCGAGAAGATGGCAGCGATGTTGTGTGCTTTAATGAAACTACCAGGTTTCCCAGAGTGGTGACCACATTCAAGGGGACACAAAAGTTATGGAGGGACCACAGTTGACAGTACTCGCCCTGCTGCGGGGCATGAAGGGGGAAAAAGCACCTCATGAAGGGGCTGGAGTGCTAGCCTCCATCGCTGACATGTACAACACATTCCATATGCTGCAGCCTATTTGAGATTTGTAAAATAAATATTCCTGTGGCAGAGCCTTGCTGTGGCTCAATGCCGCAGAAAGTGAGAACGTACTCTAGGACGGCTCCCATTCCGAGGCCCTGCTATTCCAAGACTCTTTGATCTCCCTGAAAGTAGAGAGGGGTTCAAAATGGCCGCCACAAGCCCTCGCCACCCACACACAGGCACGTGCAACCTGCACATCTACCCCCATGCACATGCCACCCCGTGACATATGATATGAGGCCTTAGCAGGAAACGCCTAGTAACACATTACTCCACCATGAGCGCGCACACTCACACACACACACACACACACAGCCAGACAAGCATGTCTCTTCCACACAAAGACAGCCACCAACACGGGCATAATAATCACAAAAACCCTGACACATGCGATCACGCACAGGCACATAGGCAATCAGAACCAACCATGCACAAAAAAGCGACCATGCACATGCACTCAAAACAACAAAAGCAGCACCCCCCCCACACACACACACAAAAGGAATGGCCAATTCACACCTCCCCCGAGAAGCAACCACACAAGCAATGACAAAAAACCTACACAAATAAGCAAAGTGCACAGGCACAACATACGCAATCCCAAACACAAGTATAAAACATGCAATCATGCACAGCACAGGGATGAAAGCAAACACAAATACTCTCACACAAACAATCAAGCACGGGCTCGCAATCAATAACTTCCGAACCCTGCAGGAGCGGTGCAAGTTGCAACGGAATTAATATTCGTTTTTTTTTCTTCTATCCCAAGCTAACATTTCTTTCAGGCAGAAAGAAGACAAGTGCTGCCCGCTATTCCCCTGTACAGAGCAAGGCAAACACAGTCGGCTGTGATCAATATTAAATACCAAAAAGGTTATAATTACTGAGTCTGTCAATTTGGACTAATTCAAATATTTTGAGTAGAAACAGATGTAAAGCAAGCCGTCAATATTAGAAAAAATACTAATAAGCCTATAACAACAGTACTGTTTTTCTACTACATCACAAATAAGTGCATTGAACAGTTGTAGCGCAATTTGTTAACATTAGACAAATATTTAATTAATTTAACTACAAAACTCATCTGCTTGCAGCGGGACATTGCAGCTGCTGATCTGGTGCTTTTCTGACGTGAAACGAGCTGCCGGTGGCCTGGTACGGAACACCTCGGTTCCGGTGGGAGAACGTGGGTGGCTGTTGACAAGATAGCCGCTGCCCACGCAATTTAACTGAAGCTGCAGCCAGGGTCGAGACTCCGGAGCGTGGGCCTCCCCAATCCTCCTGGCGTGCCGGGGGAGTAGTGGAAAAGGAAGCCTGAGCAACGTGGACAACAGTGCTATGGGCTGAATGGATTTTTGTGCTGCCCGGCAACACTTCCCCCAGCCAGCAGGTCCATCGGTGAAGGAGTCGGGATCGCCGCATTGGCGGCACGGTTAACCCCAGCTTCCAGGAGAGAGGAGAGGCCTGAATTCCCTGGTACTGAAGCACTGAAGGTGCATTTGGACATAAGGCACCAACAAGCCCATTGATGGGGAATCCGTGGCTGGCTACTTCATGGGCACTCTTCTTGGCACCTTACCCGAACTGGTGTTGCACTGCATGGTTTGCAGGGCCGCGGCCCGCGATGCACGCGACCCCTCTATGCTGCTAGGCCTGGCCACCAGGCAGTGGCACCGCACCAGCCGCAGGCGGCCAGGCCTCTCCCTCACGCTGCCAGGGATCTGGCTCTCCCTGGTGACTTAGTTGTGCCGTTTTATATTTTCGGCATTTTTTTTCGAAAAATGCCGAAAATATAAAACGCCACATTTTTTTACTTCTACGCGGCCCGCACTGGGCAGCAGCAGCACGCACGCCTGCCTGGGCCTTGCTGTCCGCGTGGCCTTCGCCCACGGACCGGGGGGTTAAAGGCCCAGGCCAGGCAGCCCCCACCTTGGTGGTAGGCGGGCCCGGGCCCGCTACCACCAAGGCCCGCCGGAGACTCAGCCCACCCCACCATTAAGTTGACGGCACTGCAGTCAACAACACTGAAAGACGTAGGCCCTGGCCTACACACGTCTTTCAGTGTTGCTGATTGGGGCTGTGGTCCGTGGACCTGGACCCCCCCCCCCCATAGGCCCAAAACACAAACAACATCGGCTGGGAGTGGACCACTACTTATTACCCGCCGGCAACTCGTGTCGTGGACCAGGGTCCAGGCCGTCTCTGCTGGGCTGGTGGTCTTCTCGTGAGGCCGTCGTCCAGACAGAATCAAGGCCAGGCAGGGAGAGAGTGTGAAGGTGGCGCAGGCGCACCCACACACACTCTGCACCAGCACATAGATACAGTGATGTCATTGGCTGTTTGCCAGACAATGCAAGGGTTGTCATTGGCTGGCAAACAGCCAATGACATTACTGTGTCCATGCAGGGGAGGGGAGGGGAGGGAATTTCAGTGATGAGGGAGGGATGACCGGACCTACTAGTGCGCTGTTTACGCACATTTTAGACTGGCGGGACCACCCCTGAAGCGCCCCGCCAGCCTTCTAATTAAGGGGGCTTACGTAGAGTGCGTGGGGCTACGAGCTCCACGCACCCCACTATTGAAGAAGGAAGCGTAGAACAGGACGCGCTCCGCTGTGAAAGCAGCGGGCCTGGCCCTTGTTAGTGTTGCCTTGCCACAGCGCCCCCGCGCTGTTGGCAAAGGAAATGCAAGCTAAAAGAGATTCAATCAGAGAAGTTCTCAGATTGAATCTCTTTTAGCTTCCTCTTTCTTTTCTCCTTCTTTTTTGGGGGGGCGGCGCCCGGCCGCCCTGCTATAGCAGCCGCCACCACCATTTACGAGTCTTCCATGGATGGACTGGTGCTTCTCAACCTTTCCCTGAGTAGCGTTTTAATCTTGATCTACCTGCTTTGTGTGTATCAAACTTGGTTTTGTTTTCCTAAATCCCTGATGTTTGCCGGCACCTGCTCTGATGTGTTTGGTCTTGATGGATAGTCTCTGGCCTACCCCTGAAACATGTTTTGGGCTCTCCTTGTCTGCCCTTATGTATTTGGTTTTCTTGGTTACTGGCCTCTGGCCTGTCCCTGGAATGCATTTGTGCACTCAGCTTTGTGTTTTGGTCAAATTTCTTTCTTACCTTCCAGATTCTCCATTTCAAACCTTGCTGGAGCTTTCCCCTGGCATCTGTTGCGTGACTGTCTAGAAAATGGTGTCTACTGGACTTTATGCTTTGGAGTTTGTGATTCCCTAGTTGCGTCCTTGTTTAGCTCAGGTTAGTCTCCCTCTTGTTTCCTCGCTTCCTTCCTTCGTCCTAGTTGAGCCCTATTGCTGGCCATGTTAGTCCCCCTCCCTCTTACCTTTGGTGAGTGGTAGTGATGAGGAATCAGGAACTTCAAATCAGTTGGATAAAATACAGATAACAATACGAGAGCATAGATTTAAACAAGGTAAAAAAAGCACCTCCTCTCTCCTGAAGGTGGCCCTCATCCCCTGTAGTCCTCTTTTCTCTATCCTTCTGTCCCTTATCATATGTAAATACAACTGTATAATCTATTTATTTCCCCTGCCAACCCATGCCCATTGTAACTACAGCTGCTGTATTTCTGTTTCTTTCATATTCCTCCTTGCTGTACATAGTTTTTTTTATCAAAAGACTATCTTCAAATTAAGTAAATACACACATTAAAAAAAAAAAAAAAAAAAATATATATATATATATATATATATATATATATATATATATATATATATATATATATATATATATATATATATATATATATATGAGTTTGGGAGCCAACATCCTAATCGTGTCCATTGATTTACCAGCTAATGTCTGCTCAAGAACTCATCTTGATCGAATCACAGGCTTGTGGTTTTCCACTTTTAAAATGCTCGTGGCAATAAAGAACTACTCAGAAAATATACCGTAGTCTATAATTGTTAACCTTTTAATGTACATCAAAATGTATCGGTTCTGTCAATTCAAACGCTGCAGCACCCCTGGTGCTGGCTGTTACCGGCTGCACCTGCTACATGTACATTAGGGTGTTGATTGGACATTTTAGCAACGTCAATGGTGGTGATGGTGTTCCCAATGGGGAGACGTGGGGAGTGTACACTTGAGTACCATACCAAGGAGTGCTTCGTAGTGATTGTTAGTTTATAGTTTGTAGCAGAGTGTATTGTCAGTTTGTAGTTTAGTCTATGATGACATTGGGATGGGTTAAAGCTCCTTCATGCTTCTGCAGACTTTATAGTCATTGGGCCTCATTACGATTCCAGCGGTAGCCGTGCCGGTAAAACCAGCAGGCTGCCGCCAGACTCGTGAATTTTTCTGGCACCTTGCTTGCCGTTAACAGCCGGCCGGATTCTAACCCCGCTGTTCCGGCAAGTAAAGCGTCTGAAAAATGGTATTCCCCATTCCAATTGAGTCGCATAGGACTCAATGGGAATGGGGAACAAGGAGGCACCAGCACCTTAAATAACGGTGCCAAGTCCTCCGTGAAAGTCTGCAAGCGGCTGCTGTTCTGCCCACCAGGTCAGACCTGGCGAGCGGAGCGGCAGCCGCATGCAGACTCAGGGTGTGCCGGTCCAGTAACAACGGTGCCGGTAGCCTGTTAGCGGACCGGCATGCTCGGAATGAGGCCCATCGTGCTAGCTTCTCAGCACCAAGAGCTTTGCAGCACCAAGAACATTATTCTTCGGTGGCAAGTAACTAGGTTTGATTCCCATGTATTTTGGTGCTTTTGTTTTGCTGGTGTCATGGTATTACAAATTACAAGAAGAACATAACTATCTTTACAGCCATAGAATGCATACAAATTAGGTGTGGCCGAAAATGGCTGATTCCATTCCGTGTAAACATTGGTGAATCCCCAACAAATTTCACCCAATCTGCCAATTTTCCCAACGGAGCAGAATTGGCAGTTTTTGGCCTTTTCCCAGACGAAATCTCAGTTTTTTCGTATTCTCATTTTTTTGAAAACGACATTGTCCACAGGAAAGAGGTATTTTGCCACTTTTAATTTTGTTTTTTATGAAATGTCATTGGGCTTCATTCCGAGTGGGGCGGTAAGGGATACCGGTCACCGGTAAGGAGACCGGTGCCGGTAATCCCTTACCGCCCTACTAGGAGTTCCCTTAGCGGATCCCTCCTTTAACGCCTGGTTCCCGGTCTATCATGGGTAAAGCAGGAAGGTCTTCAACCTTGCGGCCCCTGCTGCTGGAGGGACGACAGGCATTTGAATTTGTATGTGCTTAGAAGGTCGCCTATGTCACACCATTGCATCATGCCTTGGGCTATGGCCAGTGCATAAAAGAGCAGGTCCGTCCACCCCTATTAAATGGCAAAGAGGCATCTAGTGGTGAAATGGTGTCCTACTCAAATGTTGAATCCCGTCAAAGCAAATGCGATTACAACACATTAAAAACAATACATTTCAATGAAAATATAGATGGGGGTTGGAATATCAATAATGTAGGGGATGTTGTGTGGTCTGCGGGGGTCGGAAGGGGCGAAAGAGAGTTATTGTTAACCTCTTTAAGTTACCTGCTTGCGGCTAAGCGAAGACAGCTCGGTGCTTTGGAGCAGTTATGACCGCGGAGATACATTCCTGCTCGCAACCAATGGATGCCATAGGGTCGCGATGGCCGCCTCCCTACACCTACTAATCTAAGTAGAGAGCCCCCACTGGCACCACCATAGGTACTATTAGGCTCGAATGAATCTGTGTACCATCATTTCTTGTAAAATAGGCTATACTGTTGAATTGTTACCTCCTGATGAATGTTCCACACTTTGCCCTAAGGAACAGACACATGTCGAGACACATCTCTGGACTTTAAACAGGGATTATACTATGTGACATATTGATCCATATGCGGACGCGTACTATACACTTTGTTGCTAGACGAGTACCCACAGTGGTCATATTCCTTTGGTAATATTTTTGTAAAATAGCCACTTAAGCCTGCAACGTATTTCCTATTTTTTTGTTTGTACATTGAAAGATTTTTTATATGCACTGTCATGGACCAATCTGTTTAATTGGATGTTTTAGACTTGCTGATTTCTTCGTTATTTTTAAAATTTGATATTATTTTTCCAACTGGTCCCCCATATTGTTTTGTTTTAAGTGTTAATGCAAGGCACCTGTAGTACCCAACTTTAAACTTTGTCTCCCTATACAGTGATTATTATCCTCCCGGATATAGACAAAGTATACACTGCTAATTTGGTATTAGTCAGTAGTGTTCCGGGTTTCCTCCTTTTGTAAGCACTGCGGGGGTCTGCCCCATATTTATTTCTATTGAAATTCACTGTAAAAAATGTGTTGAAATCACATTCACAGTAATGGGTGCCATATTTTCCCATAGATCCCTGTGAAATGATAAACAGCATCGCAAAGCTGGGCACAATCACTATGATAGATAATTGGGGACAAGCCAATGCTGAGACCTGTGTGCAGTGCAACAAATGTGACCAATACAAAAGTTAAAAAGTACAACATTTTATCATAGAAATAAAATAATACGTATCCATACTATCACCACACTTCTGGGGCAGGAGAGGGTCTTTTTTAATACCTCCCCCACTTTTACTTGAGCTTTATGTGGCAATACTTAAAACAAATCATGAACTGCAGTAGATGCTTAAGGGCAAAACATTGCTTTTTTAAAATTATTATATTATTATTATTATTATTATTATTATTATTATTATTATTATTATTATTATTATTTTAAATAGTTTAAAGTGCAATTGGTTAATAAAAACCTTATACACTATAACATATATCTATACACAATATTCAATAAACACAAACAACTCTCCATATAGAGATAAAATACATCATTACAATAAAATCCTTACAGTGAAATACTCCTTAAAATTCAACAATAAAAGCCCTTGTAGAGAACATCCCCGTTAATCCCCCATGATAAAATCATGTAGTATTTTTAAGTCACATTTCCACTGGGGTATTTCCTATTCCATTGGTAATTATTAAGAACACATAGTATATCTACTTATGGACAGTAAGAAATTGCCCTCTCCCATATATAAAAAGCTGCCCCAACATATACCATAATTTCGGCCTCATATATGGTCGACCAAAATTGGTCACTCTTTATCATTACAGGTTCGCTTACAAATTTACCCCAACCTTTCTTCTACCATTCTTGCAGTTTTTCACATTCTGTAAGTATATGCCTGATGGATTCCACCTTCTTACTGCAATGCCTGCACAACCTCTCATTCCGTGGTATCCCCGCCCAAGCTCCCATATACTCTTTGCACGGTAGTATATTAAAACGAAGGAGCATAATAAATCTCACCAGCTTCCTATTACCAGTTTTTAATAGTTAGCATCTTGGTGTTGCAAGTTTCAGCCCTTGTAGAGCATATGTGCCATATCGTTTCTTATTGTGTTATTAACTTCTTATCTCACAGTGGGGAATCTTATACCTAATTCATCGAGAAGAGAGAGTGATATATCTTTTAAGCTTGTCATAAAGGTGTTAAATTTTCTCATTCATGTTCTTACCAATGAAGCTCATACGACTCTCTTCCTCCCCTTCCCACATCGCTATCTTTATAAACAGTTTACGGCACCTAATTTTCCACAGGGTTTCGAGCGAGATGAACCCCAATTCGCACCTTATAGTCTCTATCGGGGTGGACCCAGCTAGGCCCAACAGAGGTTTCCACAGTTTTCCTTCCAGTTTTTCAAACTCATAAATGTACTTTCCCTCTACTGACTCTAATGCATATAGTGCTCCAGGGATAATACAGCTTTTATACACTTCCAAATATCCTTCAATGGAATATCCGCCCCATTTCTTAGTAACTTTAGGAGGGTTATTCATAATTGGAATGCCCAAGTAGGGGTATATATCCACCACCTCCAGTATTTCAGAGTTTATATGCCATCGAAAGGTAGTTTTTTCCCTATTCCTTTTGGACCCTCCAAACACCATTATCTTAGTTTTTCTTATATTTATCTTTAGATTATGTTCATTGGAATATTGTTAGAGCACATCTAAAATCCTGTGTAGCCCTAGCGGTGTTTTATCCAATAACATGGCGTCATCTGCATACATAAGTCCACAAATGGCCCTACCTCCTAGTTTAGGTGGGAAGTTATTTAAGGTAGTATATCTATCCCAAAGGTCTGATACATATATGTAATATAAAACCGGTGAGGTCACACATCCTTGCTTAAGGCCTATATTGGTTTTTATATCCGGGGAGGTTCTACCCCCTTTAACTAGGCTAATAACGACAGTGGTGTCTCTATACATTTACGTCAGGGTTCTGGGACTGAGTTGTCTGCGCATCAGTTTTTTCCAGCGTTTATTTCTATCAACACTGTCAAATGCCTTAGACTAGTCAATATAGCAAACATATAATTGTGTGCCTTTTTTATCCAGGGTATCAGAGATAATATGCTTCAAAATTATAAGATTATCCAGGGTACTATGGTCTTTTCTGAACCTTGTTTGTTGAATAAGGAGTAATACCTTTTCTCTACTCCATTTATTATTTTGTTACCAACAAGCAGGGAGCAGAAGATTTTACAACTACTATCCACCATTGCTAATAGGCGGTAGTTGCCGGGGATCTTTCTGTCCCCTTTTTTTGAAAACTGGTACCACTGTGGCTTTACACTAGCTATCTGGAATGGTGCCCTTCTTCCATATATTGTGAATATTTTACAGAGTAATTCTGCCCATTTTCTTGGATTTCTTTTGATGAAAATGTTAGCCAGCCCGTCTGGTCCCAGGGCTCTAGAGGACTTCATCTTATTTATTATACCAAGGATATCCATGATTTCATATGGAAAATTCGGACTCCAACTTACCCAACATTTATTATAAGTATCATCAATCCTATTGTTTACAAAGAAAAGTTTAGATATATATTGTATCCAGATGTCTTGGCCCACTTCATTATTTTCCCTGCTATCATCCTCCAGCAAATATTACCAGTACAGGCACCAGAACTTCTTAGTGTCGTGGGTTTTACACAGCACATATATGCTCCTCCAATATGCATAGGTAATATTATGTTTATGTGACTTGAGCACATTTTCGCATCTAGTCTAGATGTTTCTTATCATTAATAATTGTTCCTCTTCTTTTATGTCTTGGCACTGTTTCAATTTCTCAATTCCCTTCTTTATCTCTATTTTTCTTTCATGGATCAAGGGATCATATTTATTTGTGTACACCTTTCCTTGTTTCTGTTTAACCTTCAGCCTGCAATGTTCTCTTTCTATAAGGCCCAATAGGTTACCAACCACTTCAAAGCCATTAATGGCTATATCCTGTCTATCTAGAGGGAGTATGTCAATAATTTAATCATATGTTTCTAGGTTCTTTTCAGACTACATAATCCTATTTCCTCCCATTGTGGTCTGTATATTAATTTCCTTCCCCCTTTTCCATCCATGTTGGGTGAATTTAGCACATGTTCCCATTAATGCCCAATGGTCACTGAGGGGAGTAGGTATATGTTTAAAGGAGATAATAGAGTTTCTTAGTCTTCCACTGAAGAACATATAGTGCAGGCGATAGCCCACTTTTCCGTTCATCCAAGTTATCTCCCTTGTCTCCCCATTATCCGGTACAATGTATTCCAATCCCCTGTTAAGTAGGAATTTCAGCCATATGCTCCCATTCACTACCTGCCTTTGATGTTTCCTATTCTGACCACCTTTACCCATCTCGGAAGGCATGGTATCTAATGAATCATCCCATAGTTCCTTCCATTTATCCATTTCAATTTTTGCAACATCACAATAGGCATTGAAATCGCGTACTATACATATTGCAGAATCAGGGGATTCCAGGAGCCATCCTTCAGTTGTGTCCTTTATGATATTTCCTATAGCTGCCATGTTTTCCCCACCCAGATGTGAGTATAGATAATAAGTAACATGTCCCTAAACCTACTCACATTACCTATTATAGCACACATAACAAAAGGGGATTTGCCAAAGTGATTGTATTCTCAATATGGAATATGTTTTTTAACCCCTATACATAGGCCCCCAACTGGGCGCCCCTTTTCTCCATCTATAGCTACTTTATTCCATATATTATATCCCTCCAGCAGCATGTCACCACACACCCACATTTCCTGGAGGGCAAATATATCACTTTCCATCAATAATTTTAATCCATCTTTGTGTAGAAGGGAGTTAAAACCTCTGCTATTCCAAGACAGCAGGATAGGTTCACTTATATCTTCCTTATCTCAACAATTTGGAAAATATGTTCTATGTGGGATCCATATTTCCCTTGGATCTCTCCCTATAGAACCATTCACTTTCTGGTTTTTCAGAGTCTCAATCTTATTTTCCTTTATATCAATGTTGGCAATGTTATTACATATTATAATGTCAAATTAATTTCCCCATATCTTTTTCGAATGTTCTTGAATCAAATCTACGAACATTGCTGATCAAAATTGAATTATGGCCCAATTTTTCTAGCTACCACATTTTGCTAGTATAACTCTCTCTATGTCCATAGATTTGATATTCTGGAACTGAGAAATCTTAGCCAATTGTTCTAGCACCCATGCCCGGTTCATATAAGGGCTCTCTTCCACAGTGATGTTCTCAATGATTTTTAAACCTTTTCCCAAATTGACATTTTTTTTACCACGTTAGTACTTTGGTCCAAAGGTGTGCCACTTCTAATTTTTACATTACTTCCACTCATAGCCAATCTTTCCATTTCTGTTATATATGTCTCTCTTTCTCCGGTTTTGAGGGATTGGGCTATCTTGTTAACAGGGATATTTAGGCATCTAACTTCTGTTTCCAACTCTGACACCTCTTCCAAATCCACCTCTTCACACTCTTGTATTTTTCCTTTCGAACACTTATCTAAGCTCCCTTAAGGGTAAAACATTGTTCAAGACAGCTAAGAATGGATCTTATTTTCACTGGTAATTGACACAATTTTAAGACACCATATTAGCTTTGATAGGAATTGTTGGTTCCATTGCATATGCGATTGGAAGTAACTTTTCCAGAGTTAGTAATCTAGCAAAGCCGAGTTTTCAGTAACTCAGTCACTTGTCAGCTTCCAATTGGCCGTCATTTACTAGTACTATTACTATCCACTTTCGCACAGTTGGGGGAGGGTTCTTCACCGGTAACAGGACTCACAGAATGGGATGAAATACCACACATCCGAAAGCTTATAAGCGCTGAGTTGCACGGGACAATGGTGGTCGAATAGTAAAAAAAATAAGTACTAATGCAGAGCCTTATTGTTAGGAACCAACACTGCCATTTCCTGCACTGCAAGGCATTCCGTGATGAATGTAGCCATGCAGCCAATCCATGTAAGTGCTGTAGCAATTGCCACATACTGATTGTTGAAACAGCATGAACAGTGGTACAAAAATTGGGTGCAGATTTGGAAAAACTAGATGGTAATATCAATGAACCCACTTCTTTGGATGTTTACAAAAATAGGTTAGAAATATTAACCAAGAATCCAAGAATTTAGGCAATAGCAGAGAAAGAAGCTGATAAAGGAGATCAATAACTACACGCATGAGAGAGTTGCCCCCTTTAATTTTTCTCCAGATTAACAATATAGACAAAACTCCAATATATCTACCACCAGCAAAGTCAGATTTGGAGATACGTCATACAGTTCTGTGAGTGGTAGTGATGAGGAATCAGGGACTTCATATCAGTTGGATATATAATACAGATAACAATACAAGAGGGACAATACTAGATCCCACCGACAAACACAAGGCAAACAATATTGTTTAAGTCAAGGAGTGGGAGCAATACAGGATGGGGGACCAGAGAAGAGCACAACATGAAATTGAACAAAATGGTAGTGAATGTTTAAGTCACAATTTGGATGACAGGAAAAATAAACTTCTCAACAAAGGGTTGGGTTATGTTTTCACAAAACCATGGAGTCTATTAAAATTCAGACTAGAATGTAACTCATTTATCAGGGAAACTAGACTATACCAATGTTTAAATCTTTTTTATTAATAAGACAATTTCATAAATCTGATGCTGTCTTCTATCTTCAAAGCACCTATTAAAAATCCAGAATCTGTTGTATTTGGGAACAAGGTATTGCAAGATATAGAGTAAATGGAGGATTCACTAAAACAACAACAAAAAGATAGTACTTCAACAAGACTAAAGCAGAGAGGGATGCATTGAAGATACAAGAGACTTATGATGACATTGTCATAAAGAATGCAGACAAGGGAGGTGTCATAGTGGTTATCGATAAACATAAGTATGTGGCAGGGTGTTGGCACCAGTTAGATGACACATCCCGTTTCAAAAGAATTTTGATAGATCCTATCACAAGGCTGAGAGATCAGATGTAAGCCAAAACTAGATCCTCATTTACAGAAGTGTGGATTTGCAAGCATGAAGCAATACAATTTCCTTACACCGGAAAAAGCATGAGTAATAATATTCTGCACAGTTCCCAAAATTCACATATATATATAAGCTTCCACTCTGCAGGAGACAATTGTATCCAGGACTGCCTCTATATTAGAGCTCTTGACAATATGTTACCCGCAACCTTCCAACATCAGCTGCCAAGTCTGATCAGCTCAATCACGATCCTGCTAGAAAGTCCAGTTGTTTCTCCCCCACCAGCAACAAGCCTATTGTCACCACACCCGCCAATGAAGGCAAGAAAAGTGACACCTCTTTGCTACCCTTTTTGTTCAAACATGTCTCTTTGCACATCTGTGATCGCTATGATTCGCTCATGTCTCTCCTTCCCGCACTTTCCTACACCACACTAAACACTTGCGCCAAGCCTGCATTACATTATCCAATTAACAGTGTTGACCGTGATCGTACTGTGCCCACTCCTTTCCGTCATTCATAATTTCAGGACGCTCCTTGCTCTAGTACTCAGTCCCCACTGCCTAATCATATGCCCTTCCTGCCTTACCCTACTAATGAACGGCAACCAGTCACCCACAGCGCAGCTGATGTACACGCCACTCCATTACACCTCACATATAGACCCAGCTCCAAGTATTGGTGATGCTAATCACTGCTCCTCAAGACCACCCCATTCACTGTCACAGCCCACACCTTTTACACGTGGCACAAGCCAACTTCCAACAGCTTCCAGCTGTATATCTGACCCATGCAGCTACACTAACATTGCCATTTCAGGATACTGACACAGCCTTCCATATCTCTCCCTCCACCCACATTATTTCTGTCAGCACTGTTCATAGCCTATACACCTGTGAGCCAAAACCACTGCAACATAGTTATATGGCCACCTCCCATGTGTGCCCAAAAGACAAATTGCAACCAAACGTGCACTGAACATCAGCATTACATTCACATGCACACCTATGAACCTCATGGCCACCACTCAAGTGCCCGAGCTCATCAGGGTCACCAATCATGCGCCCAAGATACTCAGGGCCACCACTCATGTGCCCAACACCACACCTACTACACCAGACACCCTTATTAGACACCTCACCCAACATTAGCACACAGAACGCATTGCTGTGCCTCCGAACATGCTGTTCTTGCCCAAATCCTATGATTTCACCCGAGGTATCGGCCACAGCAAACAAGAAAGAGAAGAAAAAATCCCAGCCACCACCATGAGATACACCTTAATCAATGTCAGATCAGTCACTGCTCATGCTCTTGACATTCACAACCTTGTAACTTCTAATGATATTGACATCTTAGCCATCACCGAAAACCTGGATCAACCCCACTGCCGGCCCAGCTTTATCCATGGCCCCCCACCACCTTTGAAGAGACTCTCCTCCAAGTCATAGGTGCCAACCTCAAGCTTAATACCCAGCTCATAGTCCTGGGAGACTTCAATCTTGGCTTCAACGACCCTTCAGATACCTACACCTCAGCCTTAGCCAAAGCTTACATTACCCTAGGCTGCACTGAACAGATCATATACCTTACACATTCCCAAGGCGGCACACTACAGTGGCTACTCAACCACAACTGCAACACGCCAATAACCTCCAATGTTGCATGCCCTTGGAAGACCACCACTGTGTAACTTTCTCCCTACCTATGCCACAGTAACACAGCAACCCAACCTCCCACCTACCTCACACATTAGCATGGAGCACACAGAACCTCAAAAGTGATGTGCTACTACCACTAGTTTTGACCAAGTTACCAATGCAGCATATATAAACACCCTAGTAGAACACTACAACTCACTACTATCTAACACATTGGAATCACTAGCTCCCCTCAAGCTGTGCAAAGAAAAGAATACTAACCACAAAAATACATGGTTTATTGGACAACTCCACTCCCTATGAGCAAAAAAGCAAGCTGCTGAATCTGCCTGGCAGAAGCATCTGAGCACATCCAACAAGGCACTATTCTCAGAACAGTCCAGTAAATATAAACAGACCATTATCACTAGCAAGGGTGTCTCCTACAAAAGTAGACTATCAGAAGCAGCCTCAAGCTTGCACAAATTGTTTAACATTCTCTGTGAACTCAAAACCCCCACCACACCCCCATCCACCATCACCAAAGACAATACCTGGTGCAGCAATATTCAAGAGGCCATCACTGGCAAATTTGCGCAGCTACGAAGCAAAATAAATCCAAATTCCACAACATGGCCCTCAGCCCAATGCAGTTCCTAACTAATGCACAACCCACTCACATTCAGCTCTTCCAGTTTACTCCTATTGCTGACCTTGACCTGGCCAATTTGGTGAATGGCCTGAAGCCTTCACGGTGCAAAGGAGATACCTACCCTTCTACCATGGTCAAACAATGCCTGGAATCACTCATCCCCACCCCTCATCATGCCTACAGAAAATCATAGATTGAATTCCGTACATTCAAATTCAGGCATTCTTGGAAGAACACTCCATGTTTAGTCCCTGCCAATCTGGATTTTGCCCGGGTTCAGAACAGAAGCGACCCTCCTTCACCTGAAGAATCAACTGGATGATGTCAATGACACAATAAAACTCTCCCTCCTGATGTTACTTGATCTCTCTAACACACAAGGTAGGCATGCCATAAACCCTCATTCCCTGGGCATGGTATATGTCAAATTGCCACGGAAGGGGAGGAATGAAGGTGGAATAAAGTCTAAAATGATTGATTTGTATCATTTTAAATAATTTAAGTATAGCCGCATCTCTCTGGCTTTGACACGGCAAAGTTAAAAAACACAGATCAAATACATACATAAGTATATCTGACCTACAAACGGAAGTGTAAAGTGCAATGTGCCAGTAAGTGTAAAGCATGCCAAGCATAGGGAGAAAAATAAGAGCAGAGTCTGGAAAGACAGCTTCCCCTCCTGTTCAATAGGGTTAGAGAGAAAATGCCCATATTGAATCAATCACAACCTAGTAGAATGAAACATATTCAACCAAAAGAAAGGCAATACAACCTCATTGTCAACCATTGTTTGACATTGTGAGAACATCTATTAGAAATCACAGCAAGATAACAAAAGTCTACTAGGCGAGACAATCTGTAATGGAGATTGTTGTCTTCAAACAAGTAATGTCTTGAGCTCTGAGAAAGAGGGTGAATAACTGCCCCTTCTTCCTAGTTTCAACTACCCCCAGTGTGGTCTAGTTTTTGTCAGGACTTGATGCCTATCTCTAAATAATGCCAAAAGACATGGGCCCTCATTACGACCCTGGCGGAAAGTGACTGACCGGACCGCCACAGCGTAAATAGCGTTTCCGCCATTGCACGAAGGAGCAAAGTGCGGCCCATTCCGACCCATCGGGCACGAGCACCACGGCATGGCGGAAGTGCAAAGTCCGCGATGGCGGAAATGACCCCAAAACGGCCCACACCGCCGCCGTACGGCGCCCTAGGTGCAATACCGCCACCCATCACAGCGGACACCGCAGTGTGCGCCTACCGGAAAGTACGGTGACCGGAAATATACGGAAACGGAAGTTAAAACATGGGCCCGGAACGGGAAACATCCCGCCGTACACCTATAAAACCACTAAAACCACACAACCACTAAAATCACTACCCTGAAACACACCCCAACCCGTCATCCACCCTAGCGAAACCAAGAAAAATGGGAAAAGTAGCGAAGAAAGCGTGCGACCGCAAGCGGCAGGTCCACTTCTCCCGTGAGGAACTCACCGTGCTAACAGAGACCCTCCAGGAGAATGCTGCCGTCGTCTTCTGCACGCAAATGACCAGGACGGCACTTGCAAACAAGAAGGCCATATGGGCTCCGGTGGCACAGCGGGTAAGTGCGGTGGGGACCGCACCCCGCACCCCACAGCAATGCCGCAAGCGATGGGACGACCTGCGGATACGCGTCCGCAGCATACTCTCTGCCAACCGCAACATTGCCACAGCCACCGGGGGAGGTCCTGAATCACCCATCAAGTTGACCCCCTGGGAAGAAATCTGTGCCTCCACCATCGGAATGGAGAGCATAGAGGGAGTCGGAGGGATGGAGAAAGGAGTGCAGACATCCGAAGATTCAGGTAGGTGGGCCAAATAAAACAATGCCAAATCCACAAAGTCCATCCATGTGAAGTACCATGCGTCCACATAGTGCAACAGAAACACATGTCCAGGAGAACGTCCACACACATCGGCCTGATAGCGCACGTTAAAACCCACAATAAATACATAAATAATTAAAAACCCCTAAAACACGCACTACACGTGCAGCAGGCACACCCTAACTGCAGGCTGCCAAACAACTGCACCCTCACTCCACACACAAATGAAAGCACCTCCAAGGCCCCGACCCAAATCACCCTCAGGTACCACCCCAATGCATGTGATACAATGCCATTCCAATTCCCACAGACCCATCAATAACCCTCGCCCTCCTTTACTCCACCACAGGGTCCGATCCAAACGACGAGCTTCAGGACACCCCTACCAGCACACCTGCAAAGAGGGCCAAGACCAACGGCCAAAGACCCTCCACCTCAGCTGCACGCATCAAGACACGGCAGCAGCACAAATCAGGTGGCAGCACAGAGGAGGGAACATCAACAGGCACCCCAGCAGCCAGCATGCCCACAACACCACCACCACAGGTCCCCCCAACGGATGCCACAGAAGGCACTGCCTCTGGTGGCAGCAGCACCATAGGTGACACCCCATTGATGGCAGCATGCTCCGACACAGAAGACGGGGATGTCGAAGTCAGATCCATCCATGACCTGTCCCAATCCCCCTGTCTGTCCCATCCCGTACAACATGAGGATACCACGCAGGGGCACCCACAAGACGACGACTGGCCATCCCCCACAAGCCCTGTGGCAAGGCAACATGAGGACAACAGCCCCTCTGTGACACCCCCGCAAATGGCCATGGCCCAGCAGAGGCAACAGTCCCTCGACCAGTTAATCGTGCAACAGCAGCAACTGGCCACGCTCCTCAAGGACCATGCCGATGAATGTGGGGGCACTAAGGCAGACATAGAAACATCAACTGAGACACTTAGGGCAGAAATGGAGAGAGGTACAGAGACACTAAGGGCACAAATGGAGAGTAGCACCGAGAGCCTGGGAGTCCAAATGGAGAGATGCACCGAGAGCCTGAGGGGGGAACTGCATGCGACGTCCAAGGACGTATGTGCCGAACTTGCCGCAGTGCGCCGTGTGCTCACTGAGCTCTCGCAAACCCTTAGGGACATGCATGGACGTGAGCAGGCAGAGACATCATCCGTTGCAAGTTCCGTCCAGGGCAGCCCCCAACGTAGATCTGGGAGGAACCTGCGCTCCACAGGCAGGGGTGCCCCTGATACCCGCAGAGGGGGCTTGCAATAGCGACTGCCCACTGACAATGAGCATCTTTGGACACTGGTGTTCGGGGGGGAGGTAGGAGGGTGGAGGGGGTGTGTTGGGCTCACTTGGGTGGCGGGTCGATAGGGTGTACAACATGATATCACATATGCCATAAACAGTGCACGATCAACCAATGAGATGTGTGGACATTGATCTTTGTGTACTAGGCCATCATAGGCGTACAGTCCATATTGTGCATGTCCCAGAAACACACAGTGCCACGAGTCCCGTGTCCATGTATCAGCCACCAGGCGTGAGTGCTAGAAGCATACATCAATGAGATGCTGACGAATGTCACGGCCCTCCGGTGCCTCGCAGACTCCATGAGGTGCTGCCACATCCCCACCCTCATCATGACCATCATCAGGTGCTTGCAGTTCTGCGTCAGGGGGCATGGGCACATTTCTACGTACGCACATGTTGTGGAGCATGACACATGCCATCACCATCTTTGCAACCTTCTCATGGCGGTACAGGAGTGCCCCGCCAGACCTGCTGAGGCAGCGGAAACGACCCTTCAGTAGGCCGAATGCCTGTTCAATGACTACACGGGTACGTGAGTGGGCATGGTTGTAGTCCTCCTCATGCTGGTCCCGTGGGTTCCGGACTGGTGTGAGGAGCCATCTCTTCAGTGGATATCCAGCATCACCTGTATGTGGACGAGAAACGTATGATGTGGAATGCCATTGCTACGTACGCACACCCCCCCCCCTTCCTGCCAGGTCATTGCCGAATCACATACCCCACATTATCATGCATGTAATGAGACTCACCGAGTAGCCAGGATCTGTTCCCTGCGTGTCGCTCCATGTAGCGTGGTATTGTAGAGTTCCTCAAGACCATAGAATCATGGGTTGATCCAGGGAATCTGGCACAACAATGTGTAATGATCCTGTTGGAGTCACACACCATTTGTACATTCAGAGAATGAAATTGTTTTCGGTTGCGGTACTGGGCCTCCATGGCATGTGGGACGACCAATTCCACATGGGTGCAGTCGATGGCACCAATGCAACCCGGTATGCCGGCAAGTGCATGGAATCCCACTTTTGTGTTGGTAATTTCCTGCTCCGAGCGTGGTAGAGAGATGTAGTCGTCTGCGTGCTGCAGGAGGGCATCGAGCACTTGCAATAGTGTCCGTGAGAACAGTGGCTGAGAAATGCCATGCAACTGTCCGACTGTGTGCTGGTAGGTGCCTGTGGCCAGGAAGTGGAGTACAGACACCACCTTCAGTAGGGGTGGGATGGCGGTTGGGCTATCTATCATGCTGACAAGGTCAGCCTGTGTCATGTCCACAATGGCGGCTATGGTGTCCCGGTCCAGAAGGTAGAGGGTGTGGATCTGCTCATCAGTGAGGTTGAACGGATGTGCTCGGAGGCGTGGGATTGCGGGCTGCCTGCGTGGTGGTAGTGGCTGTGCTGGCGGCCCTTGCTGGCCCTGCCTTGGCCTCCTCCTCCTCCTGCGTCTCCTCCGTGCGGCCGGTTGTAGTTGGTGTTCGTCTTCTTCTTGGAGTTGGAGTACTTGCAGTGCTATCAGGTCCCCCAGGGCCAACATCGCGAGTCCTGCCGGTAGCATTTCGGTGTGGTTGTGGGAGGAGACTGGCTGTGCAATTTATGTGTTTTCAGGCTGTATGGCCTCCACCTGTGGTGATTAATTCCACCTGTGCAAACTGCTCTCCCCTTTGGCCGAGCACGTCCCGCGCACAACGCTGCAATTCGGGGAATGGCATCTTGCTATTGCAATCATGTATTTGTACCCGATGGCCGTGTAAGATTGGTTGATATGTTCATTCTGCTGTGGTCCCATTGTTTCACATACTATCTGTGCAGTCGCGAACAGACTTGTGAAGGGTCAGTGGAACGTAGTACTCGAGTAACGGTGGGCCCTCATGCATCACTGTACCGAGTTGCAACGACGGGCGGGGCGTCCCATTTGTGGGTGAAGGCAGTTGCCATTTTCACACACAGCCGCACTCGATGGAATAATTAGTGATTTCAAACGGCCACAGATGCCTCTTCGACGTGATGTTGCAAATGAGGAATTCGAAGGGCGGCGCTTTCGGTTTTCAGCTAGCGGCGAGGAAATGCCCACAGGTCTGACTGCAAATATAACGTACTATTGTTCAATGTCCTTGAGACAGGGGCCATGGCGAGGATGCAATGATTGATATGAATAGTTTGGGATGCGCAATAGCGACGTGGGCGATGAGGCCGGACGTTCCCAAATACATGTTACTTCACTACACTGAAATTACGGGCTGGGGCACTGTGGATTTTGCAGGCTGCATAACGCACAGACTCAATGGATATTTCTAATTTATGTGAGTAAATATTCAGGCGTTTTAATCCCGGGATGAGGGAATGATGAATGGATGCATGGGCAGGTGATTTGATACAGAGTTTGCCATGTACAGGGCTTCTTGGGATCTATCCGCCTCCCCTACGCTATGTGATGCAGGGCTGCCATAGTGGGACCATCGTCTATCTGGCCTTGTTGAGCCCTCCCTGTCTCGACGCGCCCTCAGACACTTGTGTCCATGCACGTTAACATTCCCATCTGATGGATTCTGTTTTGACAGACGCATGCACAGGTACACTCGTTTGTGATGGTGTTTGCACCTCGATATAGATGGTTATGAGTCGCAAGTGGTTTTGGGGTGGTGATGATCCTTTGGAGTGGGCTAGCATGCATATGGCTGTGGATTTAGTGTGATCATTGAAGTGAGTTGTTCGAATGTAGTTCTGATGGCCATTCTGTTCTTTTTCTTTTCTTTTGGTTGACAGGTATCTCCTCCCCTTTTGCCACTGCCATCTGTATGCCACTCCTGCAGATGGCTTTTACTCCCGACACCTGCTGCTTCGTGTTAATCAGTGGAGCAGCATTACGATCTTATGGGACGATCGCCAATGGGCCACATGCCCTTACGCAGTACTGGTGGCTCGGAGCAACATTTCGGCCTTTCAGCTGGGCTAGTGCCTCCCCATTGGGACGGCCCTGCGGTTCTGTGCGCTTCCATGTTGCCTTTTCGTACGTGAATGTGGCTCTGTGTACCATGAGGGAACAGGGCGTCACACAAGTAGTGGCTGGTCATTTCTTGCGGATGCAGCCCACAATGGTGAAAAGTGTTTTGGAGTTCATGGCCTGATGGCTGTATGGGCTTGGTGATTTTGATGTGCATTAAATTTCTATTCTGATTTGGCCCGTGTAGCGTTCTTCTTTGCAAGTGATGTGGCATATGCCTATTTGGGGGGCGATGTATTGTGAGGAGATCTGCATTGGGTTCCAGCTTCGGAGTTTAGTTGCGTGGTACTGTACTGGGCGCGTTTGCCTACGAAGCCCGTGAGGTCAGGGATGGGGGCTGCCAATATGACAGTTTGAATGTTGTCATGCTCAGGGGCGGGGGATTGGGTTTTGTGTAACAGATGCCGGTCAGCCAGGTGGACTGGTGGAATGATGTGATTCTCGGAATATTGCTGGTCACAGGTGCCTGTGTTTGCGTGCGTTTCTTGGTGGGGGACTGTGGTCATGTCCATTGGGATGGCTTCTGTATTCGTGCCATCTGTGCCCTGCTGCTCCCATTGGCCCCTGTTGTGTTTCTTTTGTTCGTTGGCATGCATGGGTGACTTGTACATTTCAATGGTTGCATTGTGACTTCATTGCACCTACGGGGAGTTGTACTTTGTGGCCAGGGAGCGGTGTACAGGCACTCAGTGGGGCCGTTTACGGTTGATTCGCGATGCCGTACTTCTCACCATGGCGGAATGGTACATTCCGCCATGCTTGATGGCGTTAGGTACATGTCCGCTAGGGTCGGAATTAGCGTACCCTTGCGCCATGGTGGTATTTACGGTTTGGCATGGCGCGCGCGCGTGCTTGGTGCAGTTAGCGTTGGCGTTCACTACGGTGTCGCTAATGGCTTCGTACTTTGCGGTGACGGGTCATAGTCGCACCGAGCGCTATTCGATGGCGGTATTGCATTTCCGCCATCGTTTTCCGAATTCCGCAAGGGTCGTAATGAGGGCCATGGTGTCAGAAATACGGTGTCAACATAAACTGTCATTGTTTTAAAAAAAAAAAAGGGGGCACGCTTACTTAAAATTGATGGATAGTGTGCATAGTTAGCTGTTGGCGTCGAAACCTGATCACCAGCAGTAACCTATGGAAAAGCGGATAAGATAAGAACCCCCCATAGGTTAATGCTCAGGAGCAATTGTCGATACTAAGCCAAAACATGAGTGTCTACACAAATCAACCAAGTGCTACTCACGGGATGCAGGGGAATAATTGTCCCATCTGTCAAAAGTTAACCCTGGAACATTATGGCTGTAAAAAAAGAAAAGGGAACAAAAAGGAGGCAGAAGCATTAGGGAATGTCCCTAGACATAAGAGGTTGCCGTTGTAATATCCACCCCCTGTCATGTTAAATAGATAATATATCACAAATCAAGCAAATTAAATGGGGAAGAGGACTCATACCGTTACCAACTGCCTGGTGTCATGACAGTTGGAAAATGGAATTGTGGAGGGCTAGACCAGTCAGTGCTCGGTAGAGGCCTGCTGTCGAGTGAACTCCTCAATCGGTGCCTTCATAACAATGAAACTAGATGCTGTGGTCACATGACCCCAGCATTGGCAACGAGAGAAACACATGATCACGTTGCGTGATGGATGCTAGGGGTCCGTCGCCTAGGAGACGGCCCATCAGGGTGTTTGAGGAGATAAGGTGTATTAAATCATTAGAGGGGGCGAGTAGCTAAAACACTGTTCGATGCAGGAAAAGAGGCTCTCCATACATAATAGCGAAAGGGCATGGGAACCCGGCCAGGTTTACAGGCCCAATGGCTACCATTCTTCTTGCGTGTTCAATGAAAGCAGTATGTGTCAAGTTTTTATTCTTTTCTATATTTGTTCAATTTCAATCGCATTAGCTCCCTGAATTTTATCAATCACCCACCATTTTATATCATTATCACTATGGCCCATAGACACAAAGTGCTCCACTAGAGGTGCAGCCATAGTTTTGGTCCTGATTTTGGAGTGATGTTCAATGATCCTCACTTTCACTTGTCTTGTGGTTTTCCCTTGTTGCAGGGACATTGAATGGCATACACCACATTGGTGATGTTACATGTGCTATCAAAATCGAAATGCCAATCTCAGTGCTTTGCTTAAAAAATGATTTTTTTCAACGTGTATTTACAGACTACACTGCTTCCACAAGGGTAGTGTCCCTTGACAGCTGGCAATCCCTTTAGTGCTCTCAAATTGGTAAGACATTGGGCTCTGCAGCAGTCCGCCGACACTAAATATTGCTTCAGATTGTGTCCTCTTTTAAAGGCAAACAAAGGGAGTTCCAAATCTGGACAAATAAGTTGGATAATGTACCAATTCTTTAGAATGCATTTTTTTAAGGCAGATCTCTGCGGGCTGAACCTGGTTAAACATACAATCCTAGATGTTTCTTTTTTGTTAGCAGTTTTTTTCAAGAGGTTAGCTCTCTCTAAAAATATCGCATTTTTTTGCATTTTGCGAGGGCATGCCTGGAGTAGCCCATGTCCAGGACCCTGTTGAATATATAATGTCTGTTTTTTTGAAGTCCTGCACTAGGGTACAGTTTCTCCTCACACAGAGAAACTCTCCAAAGGGTATATTGTTCCTTAGGGCCTTAGGAAGATAACTGGTGATGTAGAGCTTTCTATAAAGGCTGGTCCCCAATACTCTGTCTATCACTTTAATTACAAGATCGAGAAAGGGAATACATTCATTATTTGTAGCCATTGTAAATCTGAGATTGGGATTACGGCTATTAATCCAAGCGAAGAATATGTCAATGTTCACCTCTCTGGTATCCCTAATAATCAAAATGTTGTCTATGTATCTCTTTCTTTAGACGTAGAGCTGAAAAATAAGGATTGTTGAGGGTCAAGATGAAGAGCTCTTCAAATTTGGCCATGTATGGATTGGCCAAATTTGGGGCAAAAGAATCCCTGATGGCAGTGCCTTTAATTAGGATGAAAAAATGATGTTTGAAGTGGAATTGTTTTTGATTTAAAGCTACTTCTAAGAGTTCCAAATTAAAATCTGTCTGAACTAGATGAGGCTGTGTGCTTTCATTCAAGTAGTATTTACACACTCATACTGCCTCACCCTGGGGGATGTTTGATTACAAAGATTGCACATCAAGGGTGACCAGGAGGTTGTGGTTGGATTTGAAGGGGAAACCTTCAATGATGCTGATCACATCAGTGGTGTCTGCAAGGAAGGCAGAGGTAGTAGATGCCAAAGGTTTAAGGAAGAAGTCTATGCATTTCACACTGGTTCAAGGACTGTGCCACACAGGCACACAATCGGACTGCCTGGAGGTGTATCCATATCTTTATGCACCTTTGGAAGGATGTTAGAAAGTGGTGTCCTAGGGTTGGATATTTTCAACAATTCAGATTCCTTGTTGTTAAGGAAACCTGCCTCTCTGCCCGTCATGGTGATTTCTGCAATGCAAGGCTTGAATGATGGTGTTGGGATTGCCCTGGAGGAGCCTATAGGTGTCTGCTGAATACATAATTATGTAGGCCTAAATCTATCCATGATTACCACCCCACCTCCTTTGTCTGCACTTTTGATCACAGCACTATTATTATTGTGTAAGGCATCTAGAATCTTTTTGTGTCCCTTTCAAAAGTTGAAGTTCTGTGGGGGGTCTCTATCCTTAAAGATGGCATCAAAGCCTTTTAGGATTGCTTTTTCAAATGTGATGACTTCCTTAGAGAACATGTTATTAGTAGGAGTAAATGTGCCGGTTTGGGGATTGCCATGGCCTTTAAAAAAGTCATGTAAGTGAATTTTGTGAAAGAATTGTCTTAATTCTATTTCACAGTTCATCTTCGAGATGCTGCACATGGGTACAAAAGAGAGCACCAGTTGTAATACAGTGTCTTCTTCTTTGGTCAGATTCGTATTGGAGATATTGAAAACTGATGAATCCACTCTTATCTCCAAAGTGCCCTGTTCCTGGTCTCCATTGCGTGCGGTTCATGGAGTGGTAGTATTGGTATTGGGAGAGGAAGGGCCATATCTGCCTGAGGTGGCATAAAGAAGAAATGTTTAAACTCTCCTCCTCTTCTTTGCCCCCAATGGCCTATCCCTAAAAATACTGTCTACTGTGCCTGCCTCCTTGGTTGCCCCTATCCCAATAATGACCTTGCTCAAGATCAGAGCCTGATGAAGAGTCAGAGAAGGTTACAAATTTCTTTCGGTTTCCCCATATGGCCCCTATCTGAGCAGTAGCTGCTGCCCAATGGGCTTGGCCAATATAATCTGCCTGTAAATAGGGATAGATTTTCTCTATATTGAAACTTAGGGAAAGCTGTCTTTTCAGACTTTGCTCTAATTTTGCTCCCTATCCTTGGCACACTTTACACTTTCTTGCACATTGCACTTTACACTTCTGTTTGTAGGATGGATATACCTGTGTATGTATTTCATCTGTGTGTTTTAACTTTGTCGTCTCAAAGCCAGCGAGCTGCGGCTATATTTAAATGATTACAAATGATACAAATCATAATTATTTAATTAATTCCACATTAATTCCTCCTCTTCCCTGATGTTACTTGATCTCTCTTCAGCATTCTATCTGGTGGACCACAAAACCCTTTGCCACCACCTGATAGCAGAGGCATACTTCTCACTAGAAGCAGCTAGCTGGGTTGCCGCCTTCCTCGAAAATAGAACATCACAAGACTTTGCTGGCGAAGCCGGAGCCCTGCCTACACCAATGTCCTATGGAGTCCTAGAAGGTTTCTGTGTCTCCCCAACACTCTACAATATTTACACAAAACCACTGTTTGACCACCATGACTCCCTGGGAATCTCCTGCACCAACTATGCAGATGATACTCAAATACTCATCACCCTGACAGGATCTTATGACCAGGACTGCACAACTCTAAATGCCATCTATGAGACAATCTAAACGTGGATAGCCCAACACAGCCTCTGTCTTATTAACAAGAAGACCTAGCTTCTTCTAGTTGGACCCCTAACCCGTCTCACAAACCTTGACCCTGCATACCTTCTCTTTATCATAGCGGGTCACAAAATTCCTGCATACACATCAGCTAAAACATTGGGCTTTTTACCTGGATGCCTCACTCAATATGAGCCACCAAATCAACAACATCACCTGTGCAACAGCCTCCATGACAACACGTATATCTATAAGTAGACCTTTTCTATCCATCACCAACTGGCTCATGGTTGCTTGTGCTCTTGTGCTGTCCAAGCTGGATTATTGTAATGCCTTAGTCTGTGGGACCTCGGACAGAAAGCTGAATAGGCTCCAGGTCATCCAAAACAATGCTCTCAGAGCAGCCCTGGACTTGAACAAAACTGACCACATCTCTGAGGTAAGGTGGTCAGTCCACCGGCTCTCCATCTAGGAAATAATTAAATTTAAAATCCTCACGATTGCACATCGCTGTTTGGCTAATAAACCCCCATGTACCTCATCCAGAGGATCAAAGAATACTGTCCAGCCAGACCACTCAGATCTTCCAACAGCCAGCAACTACTTACCATCAGATTTAGACAGAAACAAGCATGTGGCTCAAACTTCCCTATTGTCGTGGCCAACCTCTGGAACAATCTACCACTTCACCTGCATTCTGAAACGTCTTACCAACATTCAGGAAAAGCCTAAAGACTCATCTGATCACCTTAGTTCAGTCATGTACCACCTACCCATGTGACCAGCACCCAAATGCCTGAGTGATTGGTGTGCTGCTATAAATGCAAAAATAAATAAATAAATAAATAAATAAATAAAATATACCAACTTTTTTCTGAGGAATTGCATTCCCAGGGTGAAGTCCTATATAAAAGATACTACACACATGATTAAAATTGTAGAAAGTTGGGAAGTGGATCCATCCAACACCATTTTTAGGACTCTGGACAGCGAATTGTTGCATACATAAATATATCAAGAGTACTACCTAAGTGTAGGAACAGATCAGTTTAATATATAGCGTGGCGCACATCGGTAACCTTGAAACAAAATGACATTCAATTTGGTGGCACCCTTTTCCATCACATAATCACATTGGGCGAACAACCATGGGTGCTGTAGTTGCTCCCTGCATTGACAATCTATGTGCTGAGGCTTTTGAAATTAAGCACATGCATTCCAATTAAAACGCATATGCACAATACAAATGCATCCAGAAACTATATATTGATTACATATGTCTTGTGGAATGGACATGCAGGTGGAGTCTATTTATTCATGAATGGGGTTCATTTCTTGGATGCACACCTACATTTTTCTTCCACTAATGAGGAAGAAGTCAATTTTGTAGACATGACTTTAAAAAAAATAGACAAAATGTTTGGGGTAAACCCATTGCATTTGGAAACTGACAGGAATGCTCTTCTTAAATATTGATACAGCCGATTCCTCTGACCTTCCAAAATATCACAAAAAAACAGACTTCAATGTAGAAGCAACAGCCCTTTCAGAAAGATCATACCAGCGATGAAACACTATACATTTTTCAAAAGATCCAAGAAAAGGGCACACAATAACAAAAGGGAGTAACTAGAAGAATAAAGCAAAGAGGAATGCAAAGAGGAATGCATCGTTTTTTCTAAGCAGATAGAGTACAAAATCCTTGCATATAAAATCAATATTTAACAAATATTGGAAGATCTTGAATAGTGGGGGTAGCAACCTAAATTGCACTATTTTGCATTTAAAAGTAGCACTTCCGGCAGAGACATAGGGCCTCATTACGAGTATGGCAGTAAGGGGTTAACAGCACCGGTAAGGATGCCGGTGCCGTTAACCCCCTACCGCCGCATTCAGAGGTCCCTTAGCGGGTCCCACTAGGGCCGGCTGGTTTTACCAGCCGCCATTAGCGGGTCACGTTAAGCGACCAGGGAGCTAATAACAGGCCCGCTATTTGCAGGCCCTTATTAGCTCCTTCCCCATTCCCATTGAGCCCTATGGGGGCTTGAATGGGAATGGGGAATGGTATTCAGAATGGGGATTACCGTGTCCGCAAAGGTTGGAATGTCCCGGTAAGTCCCCACTTCGACACCACGGGCCCGGACACGGGTTTGGAGGCAGCCATGGTGCTATTAGCAACATGGCTGTCTCCAAACTCGTAATGACCCCCATAATCATTGAAAATATAATGAGTTAATTAGTATATCCTAGACACACACAATAATGCACGAGCCAGTGTTAGGGTCATAAACCAGTAAAAGGACATTTTCCATTTGGGAGTGGTTCCGTCCGCCGGTTCACAAGAAAATCTAAAGAAGTGGATACAGGTATCACAAGCCCCTCAATTCAGAAACAGTTTTCCAATACCAACAACACTATGATGGTTTATGGAATTTGATGTCCATGGGAATCTCTGCATAGGCAAGACCAAAACAATAATTTAAATATGCATATATGAACATAGGGGCTGTATACACCATCAAAGAATTACTTCACCTTTACTACAACATTGTGCAACCAAACACCACAGAGAGGACAAGCTATTCTAGCCTCTCTTAAAAAGAATAGCACATTCTGATGTTTTGAGAGCAGAACAGATGTTATCCAGTATATATCAACAAATGTTTCTTTTAACCAAAAGTCACATCAGGGGACTCATTGAGACCATTGACGGAATACTTTATAAAGCATTTGACAATGGTATATAGGAAGTTTGAACTGGTCTAATAGAACTGTGCATCATGATGCCACTATAACACACCATATTTTGATTTAGATAGAACTGTATATTATTCAGATGATTACAATTCATATTAATAAAGTATAAATGAGACAATGAAAGTGAATATACTATCAATGTTTTACTAAAATGTATATACGACAGAGAAGGCCACATGTACATTTGTTTGATGGTTATATAAAGGTATGCCCAGTGCAATCAACACTATACTCACATAGCAGGATGACGTAATTATGCCATGACCCTCAGCATCATGTGTGCTGATATCACCCACCACAAAAACGAGGGCCGCAGACCTATAAAGTAGCGTTTAGAAATCAGATGAGATTGGAACACAGAGTGAGCCTAGACATTCATTCTACTGGTAAACACAGAAGTCGCTTCTCCATCTATCAACAATAGATATATTTACCATTCATGCTACAAACACATAGGGAATAATTCATGTCTATCCTTCTATTTTAGATCTATCTATCCACATGATGAAATAGATGAAAATAATGGGTCTTCTCCCTGCCCATTGGGCTGCCTCTTAAGCATGAGCACCCTAATCCAAGCGGGTATACAATTGAGGTACCATATAGAATTCATAGGGCCCGATTCATGGAACTAAATACCCTGATTTACAGAGTGATGCAAAGTCTATTTTTGCAGTGCAAAGGGACTTTGCACCACTTTTACACCAGTGCAAAGACCCTTGGCACTGCAAAAAATGCACGCTGCACCACTTTGTGAATCAGGACGTTTGTTGACATTGCAAAGTGACTTTGAACCGTGCTAATTGTTCCATGAATCAGGCCCATAGAGTCGAATACCATTACAAGAAAGTACCATGCAAACATGAGTCAATAATAGTTAGTACTCTATCTCTTTTCTTTTCAGGAGGGTGGCTAGTGATCACAATACCCAGCCCCTCGTATAAGGTTTTGTAACACTGCAATCAAATAAGTCATGCAGGATTTTTCCCCAGAAAAGTCAGTCATGTAGTGCAACTGAATGGACTAAGGTAGGACAAATCACCAAGATATCTACCTTGACTTTGGAAAGAGCTGTGTTTAAGTTGCTAACAGGAATATCATTTCCTCATATATTGATATGTGCACCCTCTTCCCTCACTAAACGTTCCTTTATGAAGCGACTACACGCTGTGAATGAGAGTAATTCTGATACAGTGCATGCTGTGATTAGCGGGTCAAATGAGATCCAACTATATCTAATTTGGGGTACTAGTAAAAAAGAGTTCTGGCTAATCACAAGGGCAAGGTTTGACTGTCTTATCCTAAGGAACAATACAGTGCATTGTGAGGGCTATCTGGATTCAGCTGGGTGCCCACTAATGTCCCCCACTCATGCCCCCCAGCACCCACACCCACCAGCAGGGAGGGGCACCTGCCAGAAGGCCCCCACTCATGTCCCCCTGCACCCCCACCCCCCAGCAGTGAGGGGCACCTGCCAGTAGGCCCCCACTCATGTCCCCTAGCACCCCCACCCCCCAGCAGTGAAGGGCACCTGCCAGCAGGCTCCCCACTCATGTCCCCTGCACCCCCACCCCCCAGCAGTGAGAGGCACCTGCCAGCAGGCCCCCACTCATGTCCCCCTGCACCCCCACCCACGAGCAGTGAGGGGCACCTGCCAGCAGGCCCCCACTAACGTCCCCCTGCACCCCCACCCCCCAGCAGTGAGGGGCACCTGCCAGCAGGCCCCCACTCATGTCCCCCAGCACCCCCACCCCCCAGCAGTGAGGGGCACCTGCCAGCAGGCCCCCACTCATGTCCCCCTGCACCCCCACCCCCCAGTAGTGAGGGGCACCTGCCAGCAGGCCCCCACTCCCCAGCAGTGAGGGGCACCTGTCAGCAGGCCCCCACTCATGTCCCACTCATGTCTCCCTGCACCCCACCCCCCAGCAGTGAGGGGCACCTGCCAGCAGGCCCCCACTCATTTCCCCCTGCACCCCCATCCCCCAGCACTGAGGGGTACCTGCCAGCAGGCCCCCACTCATGTCCCCCAGCACTCCCACCCCACAGCAGTGAGGGGCAACCTGCCAGCAGGCACTCACTAATGTCCCCCTGCACCCCCACCCCCCAGCAATGAGGGGCACCTGCCAGCAGGCTCCCACTCATGTCCCCCAGCCCCCCCACCCCCCAGCAGTGAGGGGCGCCTGCCAGCAGGCCCCCACTCATGTCCCACTCATGTCCACCTGCACCCCCACCCTCCAGCAGTGAGGGGCACCTGCTAGCAGGCCCCCACTCGTGTCCCCCTGCACCATCACCCCCCAGCAGTGAGGGGTACCTGCCAGCAGGCCCCCACTCATGTCCCCCTGCACCCCCACCGCCCAGCAGTGAGGGGCACCTGCCAGCAGGCCCCCACTCATGTCCCCCAGCACCCCCACCCCCCAGCAGTGAAGGGTACCTGCCAGCAGGCCCCCACTCATGTCCCCCAGCACTCCCACCCCACAGCAGTGAGGGGCAACCTGCCAGCGGGAACTCACTAATGTCCCCCTGCACCCCCACCCCCCAGCAGTGAGGGGCACCTGCCAGCAGGCTCCCACTCATGTCCCCCAGCAACCCCCCAGCAGTGAGGGGCGCCTGCCAGCAGGCCCCCACTCGTGTCACCCTGCACCATCACCCCCAGCAGTGAGGGGTCCCCCCCCTACATGACATAAAGATGCACATTCATGGCCCACTGCTACACCAAAATACCACAGCACGCCATCCCATTCTTGAGACACAATGATTTCCCAATCCACCCCACACTGACATGCCTATCACAAGACACAAACCAAACGTCAACTATGTACATCAACACATGTCAGTCACACACACATACACTGGTTGGCAATGATTGTGTAAACCCACATTTTCACATGCATGAACCCAATGAGCGAATCCCACACATGGAAGTAAAATATCAACATGTATTATGTACAAAAATAAAGCAATGAAATGAAAGCATAACAAAATAGGAAACATGAAATGAAAAGCATGTGAAAAGATGAGTAAATGAAAAGTATAACCAATCCAAAGAAATCCGAAAGAAAAATAGTCCAAACTCTCCCTCCACCAACGCAAATCCAAAGGAAACGTAAAAAGAAAAATCCATTGATCCATGGTGAAATCAAAAGAAAAAGTTCAAAATAATCCATTGTCCAACTACGTACAATCCATTGTCCAAAATAAAAATCCATTAATCCATGTTCAAAATCAAATAAAAAGTTCAAATAAATCCATTGTCCAACTATGTACAATCCATTGTCAAGGGTCCATGAGCCCAACGAAAGAAATGAAACCTACCTAAGAAACTACCTAATAAAAAAACTATATACAAATGTGTGTGGAATAGTCCATTCACCACAAATCAAAGGAAAAGGAAAAGGAAACCTAACTCTAAAAACTATTTACAATGGCAGCGGGCTAGTCCGACGGCTCACTTCCCGATTTCCCGGGCCAGGGCATCATCGAACTCCTGTTCGATGTCCCGGGGGCGGTCCTCTTCCTTGGCCCCGAGGGTTCGCAGGGACGATGACATATGGACCTCCAACTCCCTGCGAATTGCCTCGAGGCACTCGGCCCGCCTCAGAGTCCTCTGCATGGAGTTCTCTGCCCTGACCATTGTGAGCCGTGCCTCTTCCGCCCGCTGCCGCTCCGCATCTATGGCCTGGCCCAACCGCTGCCACACGGAAGACACTTCCAATCCTGGGTCCTCCTGCCCTCTGGCCGATGCCTGCCCCTCCGATGTTGAAGGCCCCAAGCCATCATGGCTCCCACCTTGTTGCTGCTGCTGCTGTGCCTGTGCCTATGCCCTAGCTCTTGCTGCCTGCACGTCCGCCTCTGGCTGGGGTGCAGTTGTTGAGGTGGCCACCCCTGCTGGACGTCCGACTCCTGACTGTGGCATTGATGTGTCCTCCACCAGCCTGGCCGCAGGGTCAGAGGCAGCTCCACAGGGTACCCAGGTGATACATGGGTGGGAAGACGTCATGGAGGATGACTGGCGCATAGGGGGTTCAAGTGAGGAGGGGGTCGGAACAAGGTCCAGCAAACTGAGGTATCCGCCCTGGTGACCCATCCCAGTAGGTCAACGCGGTCAACGAGGCATTCGAGATGACATGCAGTGTCCTCATGAAGACACTGCAGGTCACCTCGCATGCCCCATTGATGCAACGCCATCCCACTCAGGACAGGCTCTACCCGGTCCTGGATAGCCACGTCCGCAGGGAGAGGAAGGCCAGTTGTTGGAAGCGGATCCCCTCCCTGAAAACGGGTCTGGACATAGGCATCCCTGCTGGTGCAGGATGATGCGGTCACAGGATCAGGGATAGGATTACACACAGGCACCTCCGCGGCGGCCTGTGCTGCCTCCTGTCCCTGCCCCTGCACTGCACCACTAGCACCAGTGGAATCCCCACCTCCAGACCCCATGTCTGTCCCTTCCACAGCCTCCTCCTCCACCAAACCCCCCACCAACCTGGATGACTCCGTGCCATCTTCCTCTGTAGGACCCTGTGGGATCTCAGCTGCCCCTTCTGCTACCGAGGAGTCCAACTCCGACCTTTGCCTCTTGGACCTACCCTCAGCAGCTGCGGACTGGGACGCGGCACCGGACTACTCACTCCCTGACGAGATGACAACCTGGGAGGGGAACCGGGCCTTGCGTCTCCATCTGGCGGTGCGATCCCTGCCGCTTTGCTCCACAGCACCCTCTCCGCCCTCTTCATCAGTTGACGCTGCAGACAGGGAGAGATAGGACACAGGCATCAGGGCACTGTACAATGGACTGATACACACATGACAGTTGTACATGAGTGGCAGTGTCAAACTTCAGACATGGCATCACTATCCCGAACACACATGTAATTTCAACTCACACACATGAGCAATTCCACAGCAATATCGCACCAGGCAGCACCATCCATACACATACAAAAGCATGAGCAGCCGAAGGTGAGCCTGACATCACATGAAACACAGGGAGTGCACAAGACATGCACACACGCCACCACACTTACATGCATGTGTACATCTCCACCAACTGTCGCAGTGATGAGATCGCCATCCATGTCACATCTGGCATTCAGCCTTCTACATATCAGTGTCACATGCATCCATGTTGCATCACAGTTGCACACTTGTCAAATACACACACATGCACATGTACACAGTGCAGATACATGCAGCTGGAACCAACATCCATGTGTGACACCACAACCATGCCAACGTACATAAACAGTAATTCAAACATGTGTGCTCCCACATCTGCATTTGGCCTGCATGCTTACCCACACATACACCATCCATGTGTCTCACACATGAGAGGACTCGCATGTGTCAGCCTCACACACCTGTACATACACATCCATACATGGCCCTACAAAAACACATGTGCAACCTGCACACTACTGGCACACCACGACACGCACAGCGTCCAATCAGTATGCATGTACACTTACCGCTCGACTCCAGACGGGTCTGCCTCTCAAGGACTTGGACGTGGAGCGCTGGGCATATGCGTACCAGGACCCTCATTTGGTGGTCGGACAGGTGGCCCCGGCGCCCCTTGGCATCAGCTGCCTTCAAGAGGGGCCGGGCCTTGTCGAGGGTCCTGGACCTGAAGTCCTCCGAGTGCTTCTTGACATGTTTGATGTCGCGGACTGCCACCCCCCCTCGTTGATGGCAGTCACGATGTCCATCCAGATCCTAGTTCATCCTTCATAGTCGGCGCAAGAACTTCCAAAGAGGGCATAATACTGCCCCAGGACTTGCCTCACTTCCCTGGCACTGAAGCTTGTGGCCCTCTGCCTCTCTGGCTGGGGGTTGCCAGTGGTGCCAGATGGTGGTGTGCCCGACATGGTAACCTCAGAGGTAGGTGTGGGTGGGCAACTGGGTCCTGGGTCTGGGCTGTGGAGCGATGGTATCCCAGTCGGAGTCTTCAGTTCCAGCAGGGGTGGTCACAACAACTGCACCCCTGCAGATGGCTGATGTGCAGGCAGCAAATAGCAGGGCACATGGGCAGCAGGCAGTCAGGCAGCAGCACATGGCAGGTGGGAGCGTGCTCGCGGCTCTGGGGGGCAGTAATTCGGCCTTCTGGGTAGGAGCGTGGTCTTCTGTGTGTTGTTGCGTGGCCAGCTTGATACGGAGTGATTTGGCACGTGAAAAAATTGCACGTCTTGTGTAATTCGAGGAAAGGCCCTTAGTGCGTAAGCGCGTCTGTGATGTTACATGCGTGGGCGTTTCCCTCGTGATGTGGGCATAGTGGTTCAGCGCGTGTGAAAAAAACTGCACGTCCGCATGTGAATGTGTGTAATCCAAGAAAAGGGCCTACGCGTAAGTGACATGACGCACGTGGGCATTTCCCTCAGCACGGGTTAAAGGTGAGCGGGGCCAGCAGTTCGCTGTACGAGCCTTTAGTGGAGACTGACGTGTGTTGCTGCTTCGTGTTGTTTCGCGCGCCAACACAACTTCACAGCGGATCAAGGACATATCTCTTCTTTTGGTGGGGGTATTGGCTACGCGTGTTTTTCATTATCATGCTAGTCAGACGGTGAGTCGCGCATGCTATTTTTCCCATTGCGGGTGCCCCTGTGTATTGCACCCATTTTTGAGGTTATTGTAGCCTGCGTGTCCCACACGTACGTGTTTTTCGTGTTACTGGGTGCCACCACGTACTGAGGGAGGTTGATTCCACGCACGTAGGCTGCAGGGTTGCGTGCACAGTTTTACTGCAGTTTTGGGGTGCCTGAGCATTGCGTGACCCGTCACTACATCACCGGGGTCACATACAGCCTTGCAGGTGCATGGGGCTGTTAACATCTTGCATCCCACCCCCTTTCCCCCCAATTGCCCAGGACAATTGTGGTGTACACCACCCATTGGCACTCCTCCATCTGTGCCGGCACTACTCCATCTGAGCCATGGTTGGGAGGCCAGGGCCGGGGTGACCAGGGAGTAGGGGGACTCCAGGGTGCCCAGGGTGGCCGCCGAGGGGGAAGAGCCAGGGGTGCGCCACTTGAGCACGATGTTGTGTCATGTGTCGGTGCCGTCATGCCACCACCCCCTGTGGTTCCAAGAGATGCAGCTTCTGCATCTGGCACTGGTGCCCGTGTGACCCGGCAGTCTGTTTCATCGACTGCCACGGGCTCAAGGGTAGTGGTAGCTGCAGGTGCAGCTGTGGACACCACCACCCAGGCTCAGGGTCTGCCAGCGAAGGCTGCGTTGGCACTTTAAGAGCCCTTGGAAGATTTCCAACACACCAGGAGGGAAACCGTAGGTGCACGCAGGGCTGCCCTGACCAAGACACGTGTCCCTGGGGCAGTAATGTCATCTGCTGCCCCGACCAGTCGAGTGTTGGCAAGTGCAGGGGCAGATGCAGCCAACAACACCCCGGTTGTGAGTCTGCCAACCAGGACAGTCGCGGTCAATGACCCTGCCACAGCGGATGTTGCTGCGCAGGGTCCATTAGAGGGCACCCAGCTGCCACTGACGCAAGTCAGGCCTTTGGTCGTCCCTCCACCTGCCACTCCCTTGGCTCAATCCACTGGTGCTACTGGCCATAGTGATCAGGGCTGCATCTGCTAGCCAGGGTCTGCGCTACAATCCAAGAGGAGGAAGGTTGCACCTGCAGCACCGGCTGGAACCCCACACACAGCCACGACCTCCAGCATGTCGAGGAAGAAGCCTTTCTGCAACCAGGAACTGGACTACCTCGTGGACTACGTGCTGGGCCACAGCCGTGACATGCAAGTGGGTCCTAATTGTCAGACTACGGCTGCACACCATGATACCCACTGGAAGCAAGGTGCAGAACATGTGAGTGCATTCGGCCATGAGGTGCGCAAGAGTGCAAAAAGCGTTGGAATGACCTCAAACTCAGCGCTAAGGCTAAGCGTGCCTCAAATTACAACTTGACTCTGGTGACTGGCAGTGGGCCTGCACCTGAGGAGGAAGACCTCACTCCACATGAGTCACTCGTTGCAGAGTTCATACCATCTGAATCGGTCGAAGGAGTGGGAGAGATGCTGGACTTTGATGCCCAGTCCAGTGAGTGTTGCTGCGTGTTTGTTGTGGACATGTGTGTTTTACTTGTGTGATGTGTTGTGCATGACTGCCACTACATGTCACGTGTACATGGTTCTGATGTGCAAGTAATGCAATGTTTCCCTGATGCATGTCTGCTCTGCTGGATGGTGGACATGTGAAGCGGACGGGGACTGTCTGTATCACCACTTTTGCACCCTACTCACATGCTGGTCACCAGGATGCCCCTCAAGTCCATGTTCCAGCTCACTGGCCCTTCTGCATGCAGCGTGGGGTGACCTTCCTCTCAGCCCAGGGACTATGTCATAGCATGACTGACGTGCATGTGTCCTCTGCCTGCATGCGGGTACTCCATGTAGGCATGCTCCCTTGCCCCTCCACCCCCCCTCTGCACCCCAATTCCACCTTAACACTGGTATGCTTCGAATTTGCCGTTGAATACTTCCCTGTTCATGCGTCCTGTGTACATGCTAACTTCCAGCAGCCAATCTGCCAGACATATGCTGTGTGGTACATCCTTTGTACTTGATGAAGGGTGTCTCACTTGGACTGTGCAGAGGTAAAATGCCCCGCAGGGACATGAGTGCCCATTCATGCTCCATGTGTATTCCACTCATGCCCCTATGTGTCCTTGACTGGATGATCATTGTAGTAGGAGTCCAGGGGGACTTACATTGCATGGCATTTCATAAGCCTTCCCATTTCCACTGTGGCTCAGTCCTGCGTCGCACACATGTTTAGGGTGTGACAGTCTGTGTGGGTCACAGGCCTCAGCATGTTTAATGGCCAATGACTCTGTCCAACTGGTGTAGTGTCTTCTTCACACGTGGGTGTACTCCGGAGGTTTCATCATGTGTCCTGCTTACTGTCCCATCATCATTTGCTGTGTTGTCACTTGACTCACATGATGCAGTTGATGCTAGTCAACACTGTCTGTCAATACAGAGGTCTATGTTCAGCCTTTTGATACCATGCTAGGCCTCCCTGCATTTGCACTTGGGGGAGGAGTGGTTTGCTTGTAGACATGCTACCCATTGAATGCACATTGCATGTTATGACTGAAGTTGACCTTGCACTGCCTTCACATTTTCTGACACACATCATGAAGTTCTTGTACATGTAGATAGTGAGTAACGTACATATTTGCTGAACTGCATTGACCCACTTCAGTGCAAACTCACACCTTTCGACATGCCTAATCACAGAAGCAATTTCAAGTTGAACCAGCATGCATGGCAGGTTCTATTTTGTGTGTGACATGTCTGCTTGATGTGTTTGGTGTCTGTGTGTGTGTGTGTTGTGTGCTTCTGACATGTGTAGTGACCTTTTTTCTCTCTACTTTTCAGATGATGACGCAATGGAGCCAGAGGATGGTGTTGTCATGCCAGGCACAGGATTGTTATCACTACAGTAACCCGGAACAAGTGGGGGTCGTGGGGTGGTAGGCCACAAAAACCCACATGTGCTACAGTCCATCTTGTCTCTGGCTGGCAATGAGTCCAGCCCTGATGACCACTCTGACGTCCATGTCAAGTTGGATGAGCATCAGGTCCATATGTCAGGGGTGAGTGATTCTGATGTGGGCACTCCTCTGTCCGCGACACCTGCACTGAGGGGTCAGACAGTCTTGGAACCTCTGCCTGTGGTGAATCGGGAAGCAGGGTCACCCTCCACACCAGTCACTGATGTGCCTGGGCCATCACGTCGACGGGGGCATGTAGTCGTGCAGCCGCAGGCGGTGCCAACACAACGAGGACACTCAGGCCTTGAGTCCCGCAAGGGTCAAGCCAGCAACGCGGTCGTGGTGCGCAACCGCAGTATACTGAGGGGAGCAAGACATGACTGCCAATTCTGAACGGCAGGGGGCAGCAATGGAGAACATCATTGAGAGCATGGAGCGTGTGGCCCAATCCGTGCTCCCCCCTGCTAGGCAGGTGCTTCTCCAGCAGCAGACGGCACGGTCCACGGCCCGCTCTCTCAGGCTGGGCATGGCGGCCTCAGACAGGGCACGTCAGGCTGAAATGTCATCTCTGCGTAAAGCAATTGCTGCTCACGTAGAGGCACATATGGAGGCCCTGAGGCAAGAGTATGCTTCCCTCAGATCCACTCTGGGTATCCTTCTGATGTCCCAGAGGGAGCGGGCAGAGGAGAGGTTTGCGCAGCTTGAGCGTACCATCTCGGCTGAGCTACATGCTTGCCGGGAGGTGCAGCAGTTGTCCAGCCAGGCCTTCAGGAGGAACTCCGTGTTACACGTGCTACCTTGCAAGAGGAAGCACGTGTATCACGGGAGGTTCTGCATGCAGACCTACGTGTGATCGCCGCACAGAACCAGGCTCACCCGTCCGGCAGACTTGCTGCCAACGATGGGCAAGCTGCGGCTAGGCGTGGTCAGGCTCCTGTGCCACGTCCTCCTTTCCAGGAAGAGCCAGACTCGGACAACAATCTATCTCCCACATAGGTCGGGCTGTGCAGGCGTTGAGCCCATGGAGGTTTTTGTTTTCCTCAACATCATCGCATGTGGGTGTTGTGGAGCACCCTGTACCTCCCCCCTCCTGGGCGACTCCCCCCCCGGGCGTATGTGGCCATTTTTTATTTTTCTTTTAGTTTAGTTAGTTTAGTTTCAATTTGATAGTTAGTTTAAATAGGTAATGTAGGTTTTTCATAGTTAGTGTAATTAGTTAATATAGTTTAAAATTGTTTGTCTATTGTGCTTTCATGTGACGTTGTGATGCTTTGTGGCTTTTGAGAGCATCCACTGTCTGTTCCAGCTGGGCCCTCCAAGCTTGTCTTGTGTATGTGTTTGCAGCTTGGGGTCCTTGACTCACATATGTCACTCCTGCTTCCCTTATCAACGGGCTTTCAAGGATGGTTCGGTGTAACAGCCTATTACACAAGGGCTCTGGACTGTCATATCTGTGGCATGCCTGCTGCTGTGAAACTTGTGTTAACACCCATAGTGGGGATGATAGGGGTGTTATTGACCACTGTTCTTCATTCGCTAGATGGAGGGTTTCATGATTGATGTGTACATTCATTGCTATTCAATGTGTAGTATGTTTATTATCTATACTGTACATGTGCTTGTTGCAATTCATGGCATAGATGTTGTGTTCAACAGTTTGCCTGTGAAAGACGGACTGATGGTGTGATTTGTGTTGTATGTCTCTGACATGGTCCAGTCATGTAATGCCTGAAGCGACACACACAGATGATTTTAAAGCATTAATCATGTGTTTCATGCCCTTTCTGCAGGGGGATGAGCCTCCAGACCACCTTTGCCAGCAGACATGGGCCATTGGACGTCTGGAAGCTGGACACGTTTGGTGGTGCCGACATGCGCATGTGTGCGCAAGCAGAGGCACAGGGATTGCGCTCATACATCTGAAAACAGCTGACGTATTTCAAGGAACTCCAGGCAAGGTCAGCAGCACAGGGGGGCCACAACACAGCAGACCTTCCACCTGGCCAGTTGCACATGCATGCTTAGTAGCAGCACTGACGGTGAGCTTGGACAAATATTGGTGTTGAAGCGCACAATACAGCTGAGATGCGTTGGTGGACTAATGGCTAGTTGAAGGGAAAGTTGTCTGGGGCACCTGCAGGGCCAGTGGCACATACCCTCCGGTCCACCATGGTCCATTGAGGCACTTGTATTAGCCATGTAGCATTCCGGGACATGGAAAGAAGCAGCTCACAGGGACAGACACCAAGGGACAGACTCGTGTGCAGTGCATTTCATTACCATGTAGAATTTGACACGCACTACCTACTTTAATTGGGTCATGGTGGAACACGACTTGTTCTGAAGTCATTCCTTGCTATATGCGTCTGGCTGCTTACCTAGGGAACATTGCATGTTGTGTGATTCGTAACACATTGGTCTTCCATTTGCAACGCACCCAGCGGCGCATGGCTTACTTCATTGACCGTGTATGAACCATCCCAGGAGTAATGTTACGTATGGGTACGAAGCATCCACACCAGATTGTTTTTTTTGTAGAGTATTTTGTTACTTTGGGGCATATATGGTGGTGTGTTTGTGTGTTATGGGCATGCACAGATTAGTAACTGTGGCTCTCTTTGCAGCATTAAACTGCTCCTGTTACCGGACCTGAGAGTGCGCAGGCAGGAGGCCAGCACTCACCCCAGAGATAAGTTTCTCTTTGTCTTCCATTTGAGTAATTTGTTACTATGTGCATGATGATCAGGTTTGGTGTACTTATGTATGTGTTAATGTGAGTAGTACAGTTTTGTGCATTTCCTACTTCCCCATGTGAATCCTACTCCCCTCTCCTGCCCCTCATTCCGGTTATCCAGTATAGCAATGCCTGTCCCGACTGCATATCCCTGACCCTCCTTCCCCACCAGGGTCTCAGAGGCCTGTGTGAGTGTGACCTTGCAGGCATCCTGCCACGGTGGGGGTGGTTGGGTCGTGCCACTCCTGCACCTGTGCACTTGAGCTGTGACAGTACACATCAGTTTGTGGTGCATTATTCTGTGTTATGTACCACACATGGTACACATCCTGTTGTGACATTGTTTTACTGTGCTACCTTGGTTGTTACGTCATTGTGGTAGTACTTGGGCTTTGTGACATACTGCAACTTCAAGTCATCTACTGGAGGCTCTTCTGATTTGTTTTGCTGCCTGCAGGCTTTTGCTTGGCTTCTGTGTTGGCCTGCTTTGAGTTCTCTTTGATGTGGTGTTTTTGCAAGTCAAGGTGGCCTCTGAGGGTGCTGGACACTTTTTGCACACAAGGTGGGAGATGGTGACAAAGGGGAAGGGTGATCCTGTGGCCAGGTGAACTTCAAGGATGAAGGCTTCATAACCCAGGTGCAGTTGTTCAGTGGGTCACAGTGATTTGTGAGGGAGGGGGGTGTTTTGTTGTTGACAGTTGCCTTGCCCTACAGTGTGATGCACACCCTGACATTGTAATTGCAGTATCCTATGTACATGATGTATTCTGCTGATCAATGCCTGTTCATGTGTTGTGTTTACCTTTCAGGTGTGAGGGAATAGTTGTGGCTTGACATGCTGGGGTGTACACATGGTGAATGTTCACATGTGATGTGTAGAGGAAACTGATGGTCACTTGTTTGCACATGCATTTATTGAGTGCATGTCCCTACTGACCCACACACTCGCACTATGATCCACTACATGTACAACCACCCTTCCATGTCCACAAGTACACTCTGTTTGCCTTCTGGTGCCCACTGTGTCCCTGCAGCACATGATCTATGACCAATTGTGGATCCTGTACATGCGTAATTTGCTTTTTGATGTAGTTTGTCGCTTGGATGTGATGCTCAGGGTGTGCGTCACACACAATGGCTGTTCACTATGCTGTGCGCTGAGCAGTGTGTTGCAGGAGGAGGGCACAGCACACAGAAGCTGCAGTGTTGATTTTGCAATGCACAATGTGCATGTAGACAGGCATTCATTGTTATGTTACAACTACAACTGTTGGAATGCATTTGGGAATGACTTATTTTGGGTGGGAGGTTGTTGGTCAGTCATTTCATCTGATTCCATGGCAGGCATCATTGTGTGATGCCACTTTACATTTTTCACATGTCAATGTGTACCTTATTGGTACTGTGTTGGTGTATAGCTATTGCTTGCCATGTCATGTTGTGGTTTGGGAGGGTTTTGGTGACATAGCAGTGATAGTCATGGCCTGTTTTGCAGGTCTGTGTGATTCACACCTTGCATGTGTGCCTTTTGGTCACACAGGATTGCTTATGTTTAAGTAGCTAGGGATGCACACAATGTGGCACTTCAATAGCAACATTCTCAGGGTGGTAAGGTTGTGACAGTTGATTGTCTCTTTGTTATCATCGAATGTCACCTGGTATGTGCCCGGCCTGTGTGCACTCCGCAGGGGTGGGAGTTTAGGTGAAAAATGTGGCCACAAGCTGGGTCCGGGCTGCCTCGCCACGTGCCCTGTCCCCTCCCATGGGCAGCGCCTGTGCCTGTGGTTGGGGATGTGGGGGCACCACCATGTCAACCGGTACGCTCTGCCGTGTTGCAACATTGTGCAGAACACATGCTGCCACAATGATCCTGCACACTACTGGGGGTGCATAGACCGGTCAAGGAAGCGGAAGCGTGACTTGAGCACTCTGACTGTGCGCTCCACTATGGCCCTGGTTGCAATATGGCCAGCATGGTATCTTACCTGGGGTGGTGTGGTGGGGTTCCGGATTGGCGTCATCATGTGGTTGCTCAGAGGGTAGGCACTGTCCCCTGGAGAGGTGATGATGGTTGTGATTATTGGGGTTTGTGTATTTGTGTGTGTGTGTGACATGCATGCATGTGCACAGGCATTTGTACTCACCTAGGAGCCATGTGTCGCCATGCTGCCCAGCTTCCAGGGCCCGGCTCAGGGCGGACATTCTGTATATGAAACTGTCATGGGTGGAGCCAGGGTAGTTTGCATAGTCAGTGGTGATGATTCCCTTTGCATCACATACCACCTGCACGTTGATGGAATGCCAGTGCTTGCGGTTTCGATAGATGTGCTAAGTGGCCCTAAATGGACGTAGGGCCACATGGGTGCAATCTATGGCACCAAGCACTTTGGGGAAGTGTGCCACCCTGTAAAAGTCCTGGACAACGGCCTGCCTTTCTGCGGGTGTTCTGGGCATGTATATGTGCCTGCGGACTGAGGGGCGCGCTGTCATGATTGCCAAGACCTGGGGTAGGCAGCATGACTGCGTGGCCTGTGAGACCCCCCCACTATGGCAGTAGTCCGCTGGGTCAGCGGCCAAAAAATTCAGCACATTGAGCACCTTCTCCAAGGGGCTCAATGCTTGGGAGCAGAGGGTGGGGGATGTAAGGTCATCTTCCCACTCCCTCACCGGGTCTAGGATGATACGAGGTGGAAACCTATACCTGCCGTAGACCTGGTCGTCAGGCATCCCAAAAAGGCTTGTCCGGGGTGAAAAAATGCGTGCCCTGGCTATTCCCCTCCTCCTGCGGTGTCCCACGATCAGTGCTGCGACAAATGGGGCATTCATTGTAGCGGTATATACGTGTTTGTTGTTTACGTGCACTTTTATTATGTGTGCGGGGACACTTATGCCTGCCTTCCTGTGGCGGACGCGTTGACGCCTATGCGCGTCTTTTGCCGTGCGCAGATTTCCCGTATTCGAATCCATGAATACGGGTTGTTCGTGTGCATGTGGGCGTTCCGTGTAGTTCCCTGCAGTACTTCCACAGTTACTCCTTCTTTTTCACACGTTATTCCCCATTCCGTGTATTACGCCCACAGTTCTGCCCACTTTTGTTGTGTGCGCTGCGCTGTGTGCGCTTTCGCTGTTTGATGACGTGTGCGGCCGCGTGCCCCACGCACGGATTTGGCGCACAACCAGTGGTATACACGTGCAGCGCCTTCCTTGAATCGCACACGTGCGTGTGCGCTTGCTTTCTCATGCTTGCGACACCTTGTGCCTGCTTGCGCTGGGATTTTCGGCACACGTTTGTTCCATGAATTGGCCCCCATGTTTCTTCTGAGAGTTGACTCTTTTCTGGTTGCTTGGGCTTGCTCTCTTTTATGAAGAGAGCAATGTACTTCAGAACTGGGATCTTGAGGATATAAGGTGAAAAATGCAGTGAGTTTTACCCTAGAATGTAATAGGATTGGGAGCCACATGTTGATGAGTGTTTTTTTGGTTTTTTTTGCATGTTAATCAAACAATCATTGAATCAGATTTTACCTATTTTAACTGCTCTACCTATTTGTATTGCCTTATTAGCGTGTATTTGTTAGATATTATGTGGGTTTTTGGTATTATATGTAAGCTCAAAGGAAGGATTTTGACAAATAAGTGTGCATGTTGATATGTACTGTTTTATGTGTTTTATGGATTTTGAATCCAAAATAAACATTTTGACTGACTGATCTACTTTTGCACTGTGTCTATTGCTTCGGCAAATGCCACCTGGGAATGAAACATGTTAGCCACAGCATTCCTCTTGGGAAAGACAGATCCTGTATACAGTTTTACATCAGACAGAGATTACTCAAAGAAATTAAAATCTGTTTTCCCCCAAAAGAAATTTCAAAAATGGAAAGAGACATATAATGCAATATATAATGCAGTTTTACAGCTTTTAGCACAAGTGTTAGGTGTTTTCTTATACGTTTCTGGTTGAAAGAGTGTATGCACATCTTATATGCAGTGGCGTCGCCAGCAATCAAATTTAGGAGGGGCACAGAGGGGACCAAAGACAAAAGTAGTGGGGCACAGACAAAAGTGAGGGGAGAACATGGTCACTGCTCTTTCAGGTGGGGGGGCACATGGGGAGCAAAGGGATTCACAGGGGGGGCTGGCCCCCCCAGCACCTCTCAGTGACGCCACTGCTTATATGTCCTGTTGGTGTATTTGTATTGTATATTTACAGTGCATAACAAGGACATTCATGTAATACAATTATAGTCAATAGCTTTACAGGGCCTTCAGAAAATGTGATAGCGAGCTATGGCAGAGCCCACAAAGGAAGAGTAGTAAGGCAACTCAAAGTAGGAAGGTGGAGAGTAGTATATATTCTGTCCCAGAATAAATCCTCCTGCTTTTGTTTTAGAACATTGATGGCCCATAGACTGAGATCCCACACTTAGGGAGTAGAGTAATTTACTACTGCCCATGTATGACATTTACCACTATCAGTTACATTAGCACCCTTTCTGTGATGACACGCCCAAAGCCAGATGCCTGGAGTGTAATTTGTTAAAATAGCATCCTTTACTGTCTTAATCATGTGACATTATACAAGAATATGTAAGGATTATAATTACATAAAAGCTCTACCGACTGAGCAACTTTTGAGTACACACTCACATCCAACTGAAAGCTATGGGGTTATTATCAATATGATAGCAATGAAAGAAACACTCTGTAGGCAGCATGCAAATGCTGCTTGTTTTTTAACTGCCTTACCCATTAGAAATATTGATTGGAGGCAATACCCCTTGATTAAGAGGTGTAATACCATGATAAATACCCAATATTTTTACCTTTGCCCAAAAGCTAAGTTTAACAATATCCTCTATTCACCTTCCTGATAAAAAAAAACTTTTTGTCCCAGAAGGGAAGGGATGCACTAGCACATCCCTGTATTGACATGTATTTTCTATGTCTGCCAATATTAGCCATGTCGGAGAGCAGGCCTTCTACATTGTGCAATGACAGCGGTTCAATATTGAGTGAAGTGCAGCCCTCCTTGCTATAATACACAGCACAATGTAAAACATTTATATTTAGTGAAATGCAAGCCTCAAGATTTGCTTTCCACTGTTGCAATGAAGTACTTTAGAGTTTTTTCTAATAGTCTGGGCCGCGATCCAATGACTTTGACCCTAGAAGTGCACCTTCTTATAGTGTAAACAATATCTGTTAACCGCTATGGAGGTCCATTCCGTGAAGGAAGCCAATGTACTTACAAAATGTAAAAACATAGATACCAAACACTGTGAACTACAAAATGCAGGCCGGCTATAGTTCTATTCAATAGCTTTATTTTGATATGAAGTCATAAAAGCAAATTCATACATAATCATAAAAGCAGACAATTCATAGTACGAGCTGACACATCGAGTTCAGTCATAAATTAAAAAATCTTATAAAATTACCAAAAGTACAACAACATATCAATGCGTCGATTTTTATCATGAATACAAACATCTTATAAAATCAACTAAAATGCAACTCTACACCAAAGCAAGCAGCTAAAAGAAAAGAGCTAAAGGCTCATTTGTACACAATTACTGCATAAAAGGGTAATTGTCATTTCCTTCAGTGTACCTTTGTTAAAGTGTATTTCTGAGCCCTCAGCTACCAACATCTACAAATGTAACGGGGGGTAGCATATACCACACGGGTGGAGGTCGACATTTTATAAAATCTCCTTGTCTCACTTGTCTTCGCAAGTCCTCTGCTCAGAAAATTTGGCACAGATACAAGCGCCTATACTTGAGCGTCTGAGGACATAATACCAGAAAATGTATAATTGATTAGGTTGACAGCCAACAAAACGGAAAGCTATCGCTGTCAAACAAGTTCCAACGCTTCAGGGTGGGGGCAAGCAGTAGTACCCCCAACCTGAAGTGCAGATACAAACTACTCTCACGCAGTTCTTTTATGAAGGACAGAGCCATGTCTCTAGCCAAGCTGTGCACAACAAAGGTTTTTTCAGCTAGAAATACAATTGTTGGCAAAATCCATAGTGGCTTCTGAAGGACAGCACCATGTCCTTGTCCATGCTGTGTATATGAACGCGGACATCAGCTACAATACACTTGTTGGCAGAATTCCTAGTGGCCTCTGAAGGACAGTGTCATGTCCTTGTCCATGCTGTGTATGTGAACGATGATGTCAGTTAAAACACAATTGTTGGCAAAATCCCTAGTGACCTCTGAAGTACAGGGCCATGTCATTGGCTAGTCTTTGCAAGAGAAAGATGTTGTCAGCGGAAATGTAATTGTTGGCAAATTCCTAGTGGCCTCTGAAGGACAGGTAGTAGACATGTAGGGCTTGGAAATAGGGATGGTACAGAGGGTATATAACAGAGTAGACAGAGCCCCTGGCCATGCCTGTTCATGGTGAGGGTGCTGGCAAGAAGACAGAGGCAGATGCAGATGGCTGGACCGAGATGAAGAACAAAAAAGGCTTCACTGCTGGGAGGGGTATACCCATTCCTAAATCTTTTTCTGGAGATTTGAAGCATTAAGCTGGACCCTGGATATTTTGAAAAATGTGTGAGCAGAATTTGTTTTATTTTTTGATGCATTCTTAGCTGCTTTTGGGATCTTGTTTTCCCCCCAAGGCGCTTCCGCTGAATCAAGCTCACAGCTCAAGGGCCTAAGAGCAGACACCTTATTTTGGATTGACCATATGCTGAACACCATTCAATCCTATCATTATGCATTTTTGATGAAAAGCACATAGGGCAGCAATAGGTGTCTTCTGGGATTTTTTCCAACTATTTCATATTTTCAATTATTACAATTTGTTTTGAATTGTCGGATTTTTACAGGCATCCAGTCTTTTCTTCCAGCCTCTTCAACTACCTACCTTTGTAGGATAGTGAGTATAATGAGGCCTTGTTTAACCTGCATTTGATATCAAACTGAGAAAGGTATTAAGGTATTGATTGAGGCATATGAGCTATGAGAATGTCTATCATGATTTGGCGAGGAATGTGCTAGAGTGCCTAGCATGGGCTATGAGATTACCAATCATCATTTGGCGAGGCAGGTGCTAGAGAGCCTAGCATGATTTGTGAGGTAGGTAGTTGGTTTCTAAGGTGACGTTGATTTCTTGGAGAAGGTTGATCAGTCTTAGTCTTGACTTGAGGTAGATGCAAATGACAAAGGTTCAACTTTTCCATGAATGGTGTATTGCATTTTAATAATTACAATAATAATTATTATTATTACTATTATTAAGTGTGTTGTGTATAGTAATGATAATAATGATGTTGTTTCTTTATTACATATTTCTTATGATTACAAATTATTTATTTTTTATGAGAGTGTAAGACACATTCATTGAGTGTTCATTAGTGAGTGATACCAGATGACTTTGAACATGAGTATTAAGTGTGGGGCATCTATGTAAACTACTGTGTATTGATGTGTTGTGCAAGGTACATGCATTTATACAGTGCACACAAAGGGTTAATGGATGGAGTGGGCAATTAACTATCCCCTACCACTACCACAGCTCCTGCTGGGGTGGTCATGGACACTCCCCAGGTGGTGGAGGCAAGACTCTGAAGGTAGGGGTGATCACAATCACGTCAGTATTTACTGAACAAAAATATGCCAGGTGACAATGTGAGCATCACAGATGGGAAGAGTATCGGGGTTTCTGTTTATAGAGGTGTATGACACATAGAGGACCATTTATGACCCTTCAGTACATTTATTTTGTGATGGGACAGCAGTGGTCTGAACTGTTTCAGTCTCAAATGCATTTTCATTCCTTAAAATTGTTTGAAAATGCTTGTTTACATTTTACCAGAAACCGAACATGTGCTATTTCAGAAATACTGTGACAAATATGTAAGTAATATCATATGCTCTGCATGGCTTTGGCGACATATCTCATAATGACCTGTCCATGTAGGGAATGCAGACTGGAGTAGAGACGCCCATCATTTACTCCAAACAATTCTTAAACTGTACTAAAGCCAAACAGTCCAACAAAGGTATGCAACCTAGAATAAAACCTGTTGTATGTTGTGCTGGGTTTTGCTGATAATGCTGCTTTAAGGTACAAGCTATACACAGCAACATACCTTTGGAAGTTATGAAGAAAAGCACACCATTGCAGCCATTAAAGACACCGCATTATGCAGCATGGGGCCTAATGAATAAGTGCTGGGTTATTAGTGCTTTGCAAATTAAGGTTAGTTCCATTCATTAGTCTGCCCCACCAATGAAGAGCGTTCCTTTTTTTGAAGTAAATTCACCGAAAAGCAGACAGTTTAAAATTTATGCTTGTAATGATTGCTACGTGGTCCATTAAGACCACCTCTAAGTGAGCTTAATTTGCACCAGACAAATGTGCATGTCTCCGTATTTTTCAACATAGTTTATGGTGCATCCAGCACAGCTGTGCCCGACTGATTAAATCCTCACACAATTTAAATAGGAAACCCATTATGAAGAGCGTATTATATCCATTCATCATACACACATTTCAATTTAACTCTCTAAGCATTGTGCTGCGGCGTTTTCAGTGATTCATTAATTCTGCTGTGTCTTCTGACTCCAGATCCCTTGTTCTGCTTCCTCGCACTGTTTGTCCTTGCTTCATTTTGTTGGGTCTTTTTTGAATGCTGTTAGTTTTGTTTTACACAATGACTAAAGGATCACATGATTAGACTCATAAATATAACAACTCAACTGGCTGTAGGATATGTGCATGCTTAATGTGTGCTCTCCTACTGCGCTCAATGTCAAATAGGGAGTCTGGATGCATCCTACAGTTCCAGAAAATGTTCAGGTGACATCTGCATTCTGCAGAGAACACATACTTATGCATGCAGATAATCTGCCAATGAGCGTTGCAGGCCACCTGCCATGAATATTCATACAACTATGAGAGGTAAGCTATGTTTGCACACTAGGCCTGTGCTTATGCACAAGCTGATTTGCACACAATGGGGGTTTTGAAAGAAAAACTATACCTACCCAGTATGACAACTGGATGCATAAAACAAAACTACAAGGTTTAAGAGACATATAACCCACTAACCAAAACCTCAAATTTCTGCATACTTAACGCACACAAAAACGCACACAACCACTCCTCTCACAGCAAACCTCACGCACTTCACCACACCGCAAAAACAAACAATCAACACATAGATCACAACAACAGCACATGAGGACTTCTTTCGATCCTATATTAACACCCAAGCTCAGAGCACAGTTTAAACCGAACTGAAGCTGCCAACAGGACACCACCTTCTCACTTTCCTACGACCTCTTCACCCATTAACCCAACCACACCTCTTTGTTTACAGACCCGCCCGAGCGCCTGCAGACCAACTCCGTTGGTGACGTTGCGCTGTATAAATACATTTTTTTTTAAAACTTGACTTTTATTAATTTTGGCATTGGATGTGAACATACAGGTGGATACATATTATGCTTTAGGAGTTATTTCACGAAATTGTTCCAGTCCACCATAACAATATTTAACAACATTAACGTACTTGAGTTCCGTTATTGAGATGAATTTCCCTTTTCTCCCGGGGGACCAGAGATGGCTTAGAGGCGAAGGCCACGTGGTGACTCCCGACATCGCTTTCCCCTTCTTCCATATGTTCCACATTGTGCCCAGTATCGGGTGATTGCGCAGTCTTCTCGTAAGTTTCGGTCTGGGGACCCAGAGCCATTCTGCCAGAGTTACGTTGGCTAAGATGTTGTTGTCCAGTTGAACCCATTGGAGGTCCTTCCTATCTCGCAGGTGTGCGATTAAAATTCTGAGCTGTGTGGCTTGATAATAGCGTTCTATGTCTGGTAAGCCCACTCCTCCTAGGTCCTTTGGTAATATTAAAACATCGTAGGAGATTCTTGATTTCTTCCCATGCCACAGAAATTCTAGTATGACCTTTCTGACTTGTCTAAAGAAATGCTCTGGGATTGTGATGGGCAGGACCTGAAAGGGATAAAGGAAACGTGGGAGGGTCACCATTTTGATTGCGTTTAGGCGCCCCATCCAGGACATTGTCAGCGGTTTCCATTTCTTAAGATCAGCCTTGAGAGCTTCGAGAAGTGGGGGGAAATTGGCTTCGTAAAGGTTGTCGAGGTGTTGCATTAGGTTAATCCCCAAGTATCTCATTGTTGGGCCTCCAATGACCAACCCGAGTTGCTCGAGAGAGATTTGGTGTTCCGGAGATGGATCATGCAGTGGAAAAAGAATGGATTTGGATTTGTTGATCTTGAATCCTGAGAGTGTGCCGTATTCCTCTATCAGATGGCTCGCTCGTGGAATGGAAGACGTTGGGTTTGACACATGGAGCAGAATGTCGCCCGCATACAAGGGCAGATTATATTCTTTGCCATTCACCCGAATCCCCTCCACTGAAGGATCTGCTCGCAGTATTACGGCGAGGGGCTCCAGGGACAGTGTGAAAAGTATTGCCGAGGGGGAGAATTGGCCGTTCACTGCGACCAATGCTCTTGGGGATGTATAGATCGCTTTGATCCCTCAACGGAGCGTGGGGCCTAGGCCTATCTTTTTTAGCGTGGCCTCCAGGAAATGCCATTCGACTCTGTCGAACACCTTCTCGGCATCAACTGAGAGTAGCGCTGGTTTGTTCAATGATGTTTGGGCCTCGTGGATTAAGTGCAGGGTTTTCCGGGTGGAGTCCGCGTCTTGTCTGCCTAGGATGAAACCCACCTGGTCATTGTGGATTATTGATGGCAGGTGTGACTCCAGCCTTACAGTAAGGATTCTCGTATAAATTTTGGCATCGATATTTAGAAGGGATATCGGACGGTAGGAGGCACACAGCTGTGGGTCCTTACCCTCCTTGGGATGACTGTTATCAGTGCTTCAGAGAAGGATTCAGGTGTCACACCGGATTGAAGGATGTTGTTAAATAGGTCAACCATGAATGGGAGGAGAGCATCTTTAAAAGTCTTACAGAACCCCGCTGTGTACCCGTCGTTCCCGGGGGCTTTCCCTGTTGGAAGTCTTTTGATTGCTTCTTCAATTTCTTACCCTGTGATGGGGCCTTCCAGGGTATGTGCTGTATCGGACGGGAGGATGGGCAAGGGTATTTTGTCCATATACTCAATTATCGCTTCTGGGTGCGAAGCAGCGCGTGACTTGTATAGCTCCTCATAGAAGTCGGCAATGTGTTAGCACATAGTGAATTGCAAACATATGCCCCTGATAATTATTTATTGTGGAGGTAATAGTTTATGATAAGTTACTAGTATATCGTTGCAATTTGTAATGAAAAATACATTATTAGCTCTGATTACTTTTTTTTCCCAAAAACCACATATATCTTTTCCTGAATTGTTCAAAGGCATATGTTGAAAATATCAAGAGACTTCCATCTCCTAACTCAAAATGTCAGGCATAATGCCAAGGAAGCTGTCTCTGCACTTCTCAGCAATCACTGTTTTTCGTCTGAATGAACATGGCATTGAGCTCTTTTTAAGTAATATTCCAAGATCCATTACGAAATCAGATTGGTTGGTAACCATAGAAAGAATACACATTTATGGACTGCATGCCTCATTTTCCAGATTGGACAAGCCACCTGGCTCATTTCCTTGTTACCTGTGTAGCTTTCCTAATGCCTGTTGGCTTAGCCAATTTTTAAGATTGTGGCTAACCTAGTTGCAGAATGGTGAGGACCTAGAGTACATAATAAGACACAGGAATGTGATGGTCTCTGTAAGCATTGCCTAGGGAGTGATGCGAAGACGACCTTAAAACATATGTTGATAGTATGTCCCGCTCTACAGAAGGTGTGTCTGTTGTACTTAGGCTGTTTTGTTTATAGAATCGAGTTGCTAACAGACTGTCCTCTGGCTGTGACATCTTTTTAACTATGGGCGTTCACAAAATTTTAAATAAGATTGGAATTTTGCAATTATCTTACTATTTTTGTATATTTTTGAATGAATTATTTTATTTATTGTTCACTTGAAGATATGAAGTTTTTATGTATTATTCTTGAACGTAAAATAATTGTAATGTGTAATACTGTGTATATGATTTGATGTACTGATATGTGAAAGGTCAGACTGTTGGTGACCATAACACATTAACAAAAACAAATTAAAATAAAAATTAAAAATTAAAATAAATGTAATTGCAGTGTATCTATTTTTGTGAAAAAAGACACCCAAATAGGTTGGCTATTTTAAAAACCAGCAGTGTTGGTTTAAAAATGTAGAGCATGGATTTGTATTATTTGTCACTACATTCATTTTGTCCAGGAACAGCAGTGCATTTACGTGGGCAGCCATCAGAGCCGATACTCTTTACAGTGGTAAAATGGAGCGGGGAGTTCAGATTGTTCTACTTTTTACCAGATGAGGAGGCTCAAAAAACCACCTTTGTTGTTATTTATTTGATTTTCTGGTATTTCTTAAAAGAATGAACACTATGAAAATGGTTGTATGTGAGGTGTGAGAATAACTAAGGTACAACTGGGTAATGAAAAAATAATTATGAGAGTGGGCAGTTCTTCTCATGATCTTTGACATTAGCTTCAACAGCCTTTTGGAACTGCTCACTGCTGCAGAGGAGTGCCTCACAGTGCACACATGGTCTGTTAACTATACCAACAACCTCCTGCATTGCCTGAATGTGGAGGAAGGGACCTTTGTCACAATGGGGATGTTACTGGGCCAGGCAGATGTGGAGTAGGATGAGGAGGTGGAGGCAGGAGCTTGGAGGCCAGGGTATGAAACGGTTTTCCTTAGAGCCTTCTTGTAGATGGTGCAGGTGTGGTTGCACATGGAGGGTTGCATCACAATAGTTCCACCCTTGTTCTGCCCGAGCATATGGTCAATTTCCCACTATAGTGATGATCTACCACATCCAAGACTCCTTGCATATACTGGAGGATACAGCCACTTCTTCCACCCTCCTGTTCCTTCCCCTGTTGCTCTGTTATGCTGCACCTGCCCTGTCCACCTCCCCTTTCTCCTCCAGCTAGGATGTGGTGATGGTGGTGGACCCTGGAGTTTAGTGCTGCCAGGACAGTTGCCATAGTTTTCCACAGCCAAAGAAAGAAAAGCATACCTCTTATTCTTGAAGCTCTGTAGAAATGAAAAGAACAATTGGGAGTGTCCCCTGGCAGAGTCCTGCCCATGGGCTTAGTTGCTGTCCATAGATGTTGGATGCTGTAAAATTGGAATACACGTTTAAAAACTAAAGGGAACTATCGGAAGTTGTTGGGGCACCTGCAGAGGGGGTGACATTCGACGTCAAAGCTGTTAGTAAGAGAGTTGAATCTTGTTACATGTGTCTGCAGTCTTTGTGCAATGATCGCAGACAGCATGGTCACGCTGAATAGATTTTATACACATTGTGGAATCCACAACCGTCAGTGATCATATCACACATCAGAGGACATCAGCATGGCTGTGATATTGTAAACATCACTGTATCACTTTTCCACAGCGCTAGACCTTTGTCTGCAGACAAATCAAAAATGTTTCAGGCGAATGCAGGCAATAGTGCATACTGATAGTCAAATCTGAGAAAATAAAGGTAGGTATGAGTTTGTGTGGTAATATATATGTTGACAGAACTTGAACATGCATTGAATGTGATTTTCTTGCAAGAACAATTAGAACAAAAGAGATTGTGGGGGCCACTAAAATACCCCTTTTAAATGTCTCAGAAAACATTAAATTTCACACACATTTTTGTACCAGTTCGTGATCATTGGAAGACCATGGCCAGTCGGCTATGGTATTGCAATGGAGAACATTCCTATGGTCTGTAGCCTAGAAACATTTGAAAATATTAAAGTGTAGTATGTCAGATGAGGTGAGATGAGAGATAGCATAACAAATGGCTTGCATGTCAGAGAATAAACATTAATTAAGGGACAATTAAGTTCAACACAACAACGCCCTTGAAATTTCGGGAAAGATCTTTTGTTGAACTGATATTAAGGTGATGATTTAATGCAACAAGGCCCTTGAAAAAGCCTGTGGCCTTGGTATCCATGGACTCGTTATCGTGGCAATGTGGCCACTGGCTCATTTCAGTTTGTTAGTATGCCACAGGCAATAGTTATTCTCTTATATATGGGTGTAATACTGACATTGAGAAGTTGTGGCAGCAGCTTCATGCATGTGATTTAAAGTGATCATTAACTTTAAATCACATGCATGAAGCTGCAGCCACAACTTACCTATGACACTATAGGCAACTTTAAATCAGATGCTACAAATACTGCTAATTAATAATACTAATAATGGCATAAATAGGCATAGACAAGTTGTGTCAGACGCTTAATGCATGGAATTTACAATTAACATTTCTGGCCAACAGAGATTGTGGCTCCTGTGTACTATACTGTTGGTGACTTGGCATTTACTGGATTTTTACCATAGAGAACCAGTTGTAAAAGTATGGCTTTTTACATACTTTTGTCAAAAGTTGTGCTGCAAAATTATAATTTTGCACATTATTTTAAAAATATTTCTCAGGGGGGTTACCATCCCAAACTTCTCTTCATTATTTTGTTCTCCCTCTCTAGGCTCGTTCGGTCATGCTAATTTCAGGAAATAGTTAGGCCCCACCATTCAAAATTTTCACCAGGCCAGATTGTGCACGAATCATGATATTTACTTGATATGTTTCATGTTGCCCTAGATAGACTATTGCAAAGAAGATGGCCTTTTATCCTATTTTTCTCACAAACATTGTGTGGGAAAATGCATTAATTTCAGCACATTATTTGAAAGAATTTTCGCAGGGGTACCTCTTGACCCCCATTAACTATGTTGGGTTCTCTTACTACACTCGTTCACTTATTTGAGGAAATATTTAGGCCCCTCCACCATAAAAATTCACCGCTTGAATGCCCATGATTCATGAAATGTACTGAATATATTTAATGTTTCCCTTAGATAAACAATTGCAAATTGTCTGGCTTTTCATCTCATTTTGCTCAAAATATGTGCTTTTCAGCACAATATTTTAAAACATTTTCTCAGGGGGGAGTCCTCCCGTGTCCCACTCTTAATTATTTTGGGCTCACGCAAATTTGAGGAAATATTTAGAACCCTCCACTGAAAACATTCACCACCCCATGAAGGTTCCCCATGAATCAATTAGAATCTTGGTGCCCCTTCAGGAGCTATGCACCCCACCACACACCGGCACCAAAGGCAGCCTCCACCAATGCCTGGTTGTGGCCTGTTTTTCTATAGAAAGGGGTACACTCTACCACAGAAGCTTTCAATTAAGTTCACTTCAGAATCTGCTGTGATTTTTGCAATCTCTGAGTTTTTGTCTGAAAAGAGTGGGTCCATTTTGGTAGGAAGGAGTGGTGGCAGAGGGCCGCATTTATATATTTTTTTTTTGCAGACTGTACTGATTTCTTTTCTCTTTTCCTTTGGTTTGTTCTATGAGACATGTTTTCATCATACCTTTTTATTGATAATAATTAATGTATTTTGAGTGTTTTTTGGAATTATTTTGCTCTATAATGATTCATGATAAATATTTCAGACATCCACTTGGACAACTTATTTGAGAGTCTTTTGATGCAGTATGGAAAGTTTTTTATAGTCCATGTAGATGAAATCTGACATGTATTTGTGGGACATTAAAGCAGCTATATTTTATTTTTGGGTGAATTTGTGTGAGAGTTCAGCATTTTTCTGCTATATATTTTAGTCACTTTTAGACATGTTTTGGTGCACGATTTTCAAACACCTGGCATAATCGTCATTGTGCTTTTAAGGAATTTTGGGAAGCATGCCCGATAATTTGGGGAGTTCTGGCACTCTTTATACATATTGGACGGTACATTTGGATAAGGGATCATGAGACATTTTACAGAGATTTCTTATCGGAATAGGACGATTGTTAGATCACTAGAACATGCTGTGGCAACATTGTGTGGCTTTTGAAAGACCAATCATTATGCTTTGGGGGGCCTTCCATCTTTATTATTTTTAGGTCACTTATGTATTGTTTGTAAAGGACATTTATTAGTGTTTTTTTATGAAGAATATATTGTGTTTGACATAATGATGTGTGCATTAACACAGAACAGGTAGGTGACTATACCAATGGATTCTCTGACAACTGTGGTCTGCACGAGCCATTGGCCTCTGCTAACTTCGTCCAGCTCATCAACTCCCAAACTGTCCTTCGGGATTATCACTGTTCAATTTGTAAACCGTGCCTTTAATGTCACTCCTCAGGAATTCTCACACCATTAGGGATCTAGAGAGGGATTGGGGGACAAAATCAGCCATCTGTGTCTCTGAAAAAGCAGTTGCTAGATTTTAGTACCTGAGGTATCCTTTTGGGTTGCTGATAGTGTTTTTAGGAGAAACCAATACCATGTTATTGGCTTCTGTCTATTTCCCTTAAAATAAATACAAACACAAAATGTATGATGGGGAAATTGTAAAGGGACGTTGCCTCTTTAATGTTTCCATGAACTGGAGGTGGCATCAAGGATGAGTGATGGAGCAAAGGGAGCTGGTGACGATCAGGTAATTGGCAGGGTGGGTTTGGGCACAGGAGAACAGGGTGGGTAAGGGCCTCAAAGAGGGTGGTGCAAGGGGGGAGGTGGCCAGGGCACCAGCTGAAAACTAAAAATGGTTTACGTAAAGGAGAGGTGCAACATTTGAAAACCTTACCAAGGCTACCCAGTGAAGCATTGGGGTGATTCAGGTAGCAAATATAACATAAAACATTTTACCCCAGATTTGTATAAACAGTGAGTCCTCTATGTAGAAAAATAGCAATACAAATGTCTACTAGTATAGTACATTTAATAAATCTCTACTTATCATCTTTATATTTCATCATAAATAACATTAAAATCAATTGATCAACCCAAGAGAGACCACTGCCCTTTGGCATGTGCCACCTTGAATTCAAACTTAGCATAGCATATGAATATTTAAAAAGTACAAACAATACAATTAAATGAAATAGTTATATGTACAAACATACAGATACAACTCTTTTATCACTAAAGTCAATCTTGATGAATTCTTCACATGCCTGTAAACCATTTGGCATGTAACACACCAAAATGGTTCATGCCTTATCTATGAACGGGCCCTTCATCAGTGCACACAGGTAATGGTGAGTCTAACTGAGAAGCAATAATGATGTATATGAGAAGTGTATTCGAAAACAGACTGAGTTAGTGATAAACATGTGTACCTCTTAACTGAGGACTTTTAAAATATATTTGTTGGATTGGGTGATCTTTCAGATGCTCGCCAATAAACTTAAACCTAATGTGGCATGTGGTGTGTGTTACCAAAATAACATTTGAAAAGGAAAGGTTATACAACCAATGAGTCAGAATCCCACCGAGAAAGACTTACATGATTGTAGGTCAGATACATCACATAGATAAGTCAATCACTCTCTTTAGTATTTATGGTAACATCTCTACTTCGGATATCTGTTGTTAAATAATAACCTCATATGTGTCCAATGGCCATAGATATCTACTATAGTACAAATGCGATGGTGATGGCCACATATTCAATAAAAAAGATTGTGAATGAGCTCAAGAAATGCAAAGAGGACATGCAAAAAAGGTCACATTGGAGCAGCTTTCAAAGTGACATGAAGAAATAGAAAATTATACATAAGGTTTCAAAGGATAAACTACAAGTGATAGGAGTAAACACCCTGGGATATATCTCAGTCAGTTTAAAACCACACATTCTCACCTACTCTAATAATGATTATAAGCCTGACAAAACATCCAATAGCAAAACTGGATTAATAACAAGGCACATTATCTAGTTACATTTAGGGGTACATCGTACAGCTCAAGCAACGACAACACTGAGGAAGAAAATAAAACCACAACCAGACCTTACAGTTATACAAATGACAGTGCTAGAGGCAGCCATCAAGTGTCAATCACAGACATGACAACAGAGGAAATCAATGGTTTACCCCAAGACAACAAAATATTTAATGATATTCTGAGGAACAGAGACAGATAAAGGCGAACAACAAATGGCCCGCAGTGTTCAACACTGGTAGTCAATTTATCTTTCTTTAACCTAACTAAAGCAGAAAGAGACTTGCTTGAAAAAGGACTTGGGTTTTGTCACATATTCACATGACAAATACAGTGTATGGGCGCAATTTCAGGAGCATGTATGAAAAATTAATCTCAGACAAAACAGTTTGCCCATAGCCCCTCCTTTTGTTAGCAATAACATGACTGGTCTAAGACATCCTCCTACCTTTGTCTCAGCGTATTTCAGCCACACAGCTCAATTGAAGGTGCCTGATCATAGAGTCCTTAAAGATTTGACAGCACTAGAACAATCCAAACAATATCACTCTCAAAATCTGAATAGACTTAAGACGGCTGACAAGGGTGGAGCCATAGTCATGGTGAGAGGAGCAAATGCAAACAAGAATATATTCAACAATTGAATGACTAGTGATTTACCTGTAAATATAGACCCAAAGCTTCTTTGGCTACAACCAAAGCCACAAGGGAAGAGTTGGATACAGGTTAGCTATCCACATAGGATAACATCTGAACATTTCTTTTACACAGTGCCCAAAATGCATAAGCAATTAGGACAACATAGTTTTGTGGGGCAATTTGTTCTTAGAACTGCTGTGCAAATTTGCTGGCGGTTTTCTGAAACATCATGTTCACAAGATCAAATATTTTATTGAAGACACCACTCGCATTTTCAATCTATTTGAAATAATACATTTCAATAAATCTAGTAACCTTTTGATTACCTTAGAGTCTTGATACAACATGTTGAAACTGACAGCATTTTATGTATGATGAGCCACAGATGTACATGAGCCATGGACAGAGCAGAACTACGCCCACAAACTGGCAAAAATGTGGTGTCTGCATCCATTTTTGGGATGGAGCACGGTAAGGGATTTATTTGGTTGACATTCACATGAGAACCCATAAGGCCTTGCAGGTATGACATACATCTGTGTCCAAGGTGCAGGTTTTCCCAACAGCATTCCCGTATGAATAAATGTTCCGTCACCTGAGAACCAGAGAAGGTGTGACATGAGTACTAGGTGCATGATCCGGTCTTATTATGTGTCATGGAGAGAGCCACTAGACGTAGTGGCCTAAAGGTTCCCGATGGCGTTCAACCTACCAGCGCTTTGAGATCATACTAATGAAATATTGAGCTCTATATAAATGCCAAGTAACATAAGATAACATAACATATCAGGTGAGTAGGCCAAGTGGAATTGTACAAAGTCAAAGGGTGCTGTAAAGCAACGTCCTCCAAAGTCTGATGATGCTACGTTATGAAGTTCATTGTTTATATATCTCACTAAATGTATCATACAGGCTTTTCTGTGTAAGAGCTTACTGTGTAAATCGTATAAAGACCCTGAGGTTTCTTTGTTTGCGGCCTCAATACTGAGATGGAGATACTATACCAGATTCTCTCTCTATTTCTGCACTGCTGTGTGGAAATACATCTTAAATATACCTTTGATGACTGATGTTGCTTATTTGATTATTTGGTGATGGAATGTGGGCTTCTACAAGTTGGTGCCCTCACATCTTGGATTGGCTATGTCCAGCTGGGATGATAAAATATGTAACAGATCAGTTCAGTGGGCTAATTGAAACCTCTGCTATGGGTTTTGAAGGATAATTGCCCATAAACATTGGAGTTCTTTCTTGGGTTGTGCAAAAACCTGCATTATTTAATTGAAGGGATGCCCAGGTAGACACTGGAACTCTAGGGGAAATTAGGTTACATTCAATAATTGGAATGACATAATAAATTAGGGACAAATACAAACACAACAGAGAATGAATAAGAGTACGGATTATAGGTAGGCCAGGAAATAGATAAGAATTAGCCGACGACAAAGTCAGAGGAGCAAAGATGCTGAGGTAAAGAACCTTTAGAGAAAATCAAGTTTTGTTCTTATTGAGTCCAACCTATAATTACAGAATAGGGTAAATCGAGGTGCATAAATCATGAAATATAATCTGTTGAAAGGGATTCTCGGAATACATAAAAGGTGTGAATTGTCCTGTGCAGTAATTTGTGAAGAATCAGTCTATAGGAGTCTTGCACTCCAGAAAGAGGTGCAGGTGGGTACTTCATAGACATTAATTAACAAATGGAGACATTTAAAGAAAATGAAGCTTTGTGACAAAGGGGGACAGAAGGCACTAATTTGATATGCAGTGGAAGAGATATTTGGCCTGAATAAACGCATTCACTTATGATGTAGTTTTGAATATGAAGGTAAGAAAATAAATCCAGAAGAAAGGGACATATTTTTAAATAGGTTTGCGAAAGGGTCGAAGAGGGCCTTGGAGTCAAGACTCAGGCGTCCCTTGGCCACAAACATAAAGCTAATAAATAACATAGGTAAGTTAAAGAAAGAGTGAAAGGGACAAAAGAGTGGAGTGACGTCTAACCTCATTGGAATAGCCTGATTAAATTGCTATGTCCACAATTAACAGAGAAACATAAAGGTGGGGAGGAGAATAATTAAGAGGGTAGTAAAATTATTATTAGACAATAGGTGCTTCAAATTTTATCCGCAATTAAAATGCTGCTTACGTAGCCATACCTCAAGTGCATGCATAACCCAGTATCTCCATCCGGGAATGGCCACAGCGGGCAGAGAGTGCAATCGTGCAACATCAACTCCTAGGCGAAGTCCTGGTTAAAAAACAACCACTTCCATCACTATAAAGCCAATCCATACCCACACAGGTGTGATTAATGGTACAGCTACTGCGCAATTGAAAGCCCCACTCAGACAGTTACCAGGAGTGGGTGCGGATGGTGCTGGTGGACTGGTAACCGTTAAAGCCCCTTGGACACTTGGGGTTTTGTAACTTTTACTTAAGGTATTTCTGAATGTCAGGGTGGACTCAGAAACATTTACTGATGAGATGAGGGCAGTGATACAGTGTTGTAACCCTTCTTATGCTGAAATGAAACAGCTCATGCAGATGATAATGCCAGCCAAGGAATGCCAACGTTTGTCTTAAGTGTACGGTTGGCCAGAGAACATGATAGCATGCTTTGAATCAGTACAAGTGAGAGATGTTTTGATACAGAAAATTGCAATAGTGAGCCCAAGAAAGACAGATTGGGCCAAGATACATACCTGATACATAAATTGGTATATAGGTGCAGTACAGCATTGTAGAAAATCAATTAGTTATACTCTTATGGGCGTGCGAGGGTGCAGGGGAGAAGATTGCAGCACTGGCACTAAGCTGTATAATTACAATGAAAAATAAACCAGTGTCCACAAACTGTGGAACACGTTTGGCCCCTGCACACCAGGTATGTTTGTATAACAAAGAGTAATTATAATGTATTTTTATCAATAAGGAAAAATAAGTTCAATCATGTGGTTTTATACAAAAACATTGTTATTGAAAATAATCATAACATCAAGTTTATACATGTATGTTCAAATCACATTATAATCAATTCTTCAATATTCATGCAATAGTTGTGTTTCCATAAAAAAAAAATTCTGTTCTACGCGTTTCAGGACAACCAACCCTTTCTCAGGAACATAAGTTCCCACTGTGTGTCCTTCATCAATCTTCACAATGATCTACATTTCAGATAGACCTGATCATGACTTGGGCTTTTCCGCAGGCGGTATTACCGCCGGCGGTAATAGCCCTACCGCCGGACTCCCCTGTACTAATAGCGCCGGATCACGAGTTTGGCGGTAAAGTAATTCCCCATTGAGCCCATTCGGGAATGCCCCATTCACCATTGGGCTCAATGGGGAAAATTTGCGCTCTTACCGCCGGCGGATTTACCGCCGGCAGTAATAGCGTGAATCTTCAGCGGATTTCCCCCCAGCTAAGAGCTGGGGCGAAATCCGCCGAAGTCCTGATTTGGCGGACCCTTAAATCCGGCGGTATTAGCGCTACCGCCGGATTTAAGGGTTACCGCCAAAGTCGTGATCAGGCCCGATAGAATTAATTAGGTATAGAATACTAATTGGTAATATATGCTATTTTTATACTGTGTCTATCATGGCCTATCATTGCTCATTCACCTGATGGCAATCAGGATATGCTATTCCGTTCTTGGTTGTTAGGGGGCCAGCAAGTAAACCTGTTATGTGGATGAGGGGTAATTAGGGTCTGACGTCTGCCTTAAAATGTTAAGTATTCTGCAGCTCCATAGGAGAGCCTTGAGGACCTCTTACCTTACTTTAGGGACCAACTAGTCAGCTCAGAAAGGACGAAATCTAATCCTCAAACCACACTACAAAAGAAGAAAAGTGGCACATTTGCCTGTCTTCATTACAATAATTGTAATAATATCATGAAGGGCAGCTATGTGAGACAACCCCGTACAGGGGCAAAAATTAACCTCAGAGACTTTGCAACATGTGACTCAATGTCAGTTACTTATGGTCTTAGTTGCTTAGTTAGTTCACTCTGGAACACAGTATATGTGGTGTTTCTGTCCCCAGGGGTACACAGAGAGCCCAACCCTCTTCTCCCAAATAAAAAAAAAGGATTTAGATGATATTCGATTCCCAGGGGGTTCAGTGCTTGTACAATACATGAATGATTGTGTGTTTGTTTGTTTGTTTATTTATTTATAATGCACACCAGACCCAAGGGTATTAGGGCGCAGAAGAAGGAAAAGAGGATTGTTCAGCTTAGGTTACATTGCTGTGCGTTGCAATACGGAAAGTTGATAAACAGTGCTGGCCTATATCCTATATCATACAAATGAACAAATAGTAGCAGAGAACATCAAGCAACAGTTATATACAATATATACAATTATATGCAGTAGTGGACAGTGGTAAGGCAGTGTGGTAGAGGGTCAAATGTCATGCTCCTTAATCCATTGGATGAGGTTGTATCTGAAGCGTGGGTAGTGACAAACACTGTAGTGTGCATCACCTTTCAATAAGGTATGTAAGCAAAGCATGTTGTTGGTGTTAACTATGCTGACAGAGAAGGGGAAAAAGCAATGCAAAGAGCAAAATGCAGTTGAGCAAGAAAAATATACATTATCTAGCACATGATATGCCAGCAAATTCCCAAACAGAAAACATTTCGAAATTGCCCAGACCAACCACAATTAGTCATATGATGTCCTTTTTCGGGGCAACTGGGTACTGCCAAAAAATGGTTACACTGCATTTGTAAATCCAATGCAAGAAATGACTCCTTTACAAAAAGGCAAACCCTTAAAGTGGTCGGAAATCAGAGAGAAGGCTTTTGTGGAAATAACTTGGGTTGCATGATTACCAAAACCCATTCATTCTATAGCATCATAAGAAAGAGGTATATGCACATGTAGATACACATCACCTATTGCATATTCTATTACTGTGTAACATCCTGTGATGGCAGTGTTAACACCTTGTCTGTGCGTTTTGGCCACAGACATTGTAACATTGCAAACCTCGGAGAACATAATCCTAGCGTCATCCCTCATCTGAGCCAGTATCAGGTAATGTTGTCCCCATATATAATGTTGCCATACACATTGTCACCGGGAAATGGCATATGCCACATTATAAATGGGGACAATATATGGGGTGTGCCCCGCTCCCTTTAAAAAAACAAAAAATAAATCAGGGATTGCAGGGATGTCCCCTGCAGGTTCCCTATGATAATGTCTCTGCAAAAAAAATGCAACATTCTTGTATGGCGACATTTTTGCGTGGGACATTATCACATGGAACCTCTGAGCCATGGTTCATGCAGTAGCCACACTGTTGTTCAAAAAATATATGCAACCGCATTTGCTAGCATTCAAGCTCACTAAACATGAACTTCATTTTACTAAATGCAGCCATGTTCAGTCTTAAGTCACACTATTACCTACAGATGGCCAACCCCATGATTTTCTCTTAACCACAGAAGCATTCACTAAACCAAGCCAAGATTCATTAGAAGTCTGTTACCAACTTCTGATGAGGCGTATTACGTGAACAACCCTTGTTTGAAGAAAGAGAAAGGAAAGTTGAAATCAGGCTAAGCAGAGTGTATGGAGCATGCAATGACTGAAAGTGGACATCTCCATGTTGTGCACTATAGGAAAGTGGAAGTGCTTAACTCATTTTGTGGACTCTTTCTATGTATTTGGGATAGTTCTCATGTGAAGGTCATTTAGTTATTGCCATTGCCATATTTGTTTTATTTTGCATGCATGCTCCTTAGTGTGGCATAAACTGCCAATGGGGAATTGGTGCATCCCAAGTTTTTCGGAAGTGGCAGACCAGTTATATTGCCAGTGTTTAATTTTCCAGCTGCAGACAAGAAAGTCAATGTGGAGTGGGGAGCACATCCAGCCCCATGGTCGCCTTTTGTCCAGCTACAATGTGAGTTTGTTCAGCTGTAGAAAGTTGGCAGGTTTTGGATACATCATTGTTGTCAGTGATATATTTTCAAAAATGGATAGAGGATTATATGATCCACACACCTGACACACAGGTTCTTTTGGGGTATCAGTGAGTATTAACAGTGATTGAGGAACACACTTAATGGTGAAATTGTATATAGGCACTAACTAAGTTAATGAATATTCTGCAAAGGCACCATTGCATTATCACAACTGCGGCATCGGAAGTGTCCTCTGTGCAGAGTTTGGCAGTCATGTGAGGTGCGGCTTGATGCAAGGTCCTTTCCTCTGATTGTTGGACCTGGATGTGGACGCGGGCTGAGTAGTGCTCTAGGCTGCGGGCTACGGGCTACGGATTTTGCGGTGGCTGCGGGGGCTGTGGGGGCCGAGGGAGCGCGGGAGCATGTGAGTGAAGTCACCAGCCGCAAGTGCCTGCCAGTGCCTGCAGCCAGCGAAGTTGCCAGCTGATCCCGTCACGGACTGATTGAAAAGCGGGAACCGTGTGTGGTGTGCTCCAGAGCGGAGCTGAGAGCAGCTGAGACCAGCGGAGACCCATGCTGTGAGGTAAAGTGGTTGTCCGACCGACTCTCTCTGCCTAGGGCCATACGGGCTATTCTGTGGCCCGACTTGCAGAAGGAGTGGCTTGGAGTGGCTTGGAGAAGTGACGGCTGCTGAAGTGCCTTAGAGTGGCTACCCTGCCGGCTCCTGATTTATGAGTCAGGTTAGCTGTGGCTAAGTTGAGCGAGGCAACCTTACTGAATTGGAGTGGGCATTCGAAGTAATCCATCAACTGTGGGCTTCCAAGGGTTTCGGGGTAGGCGACGGCAGGTGGGCTGTGTTGTAGGCAAGGTGCCATCAGCGAACCTGGTTGTCAAACTGTTGTGGGAGCATTGGAGCATTGGACGAGATATCTGTGCACTCTTGTTACGTGTACAGGGGGTGTCTCTGTGGCATCTGAAGAAGGCGTCAGCTCCCCTGTAAATACCCTTTTTTGATATAGAAGGGTCTGTGACAGGGGTGGCTAGCCTGCTAGCAATATATTTGGGCTTACTGAGCGCATTTGTAGTCATTTCCGCCCATGCCTTTGCCTCTCTTCAAGCATTAAAACATAGTTTGACGTTGAATCCTGATGGTTGGGGGCAGCATCTGCTCCTGAATTAAAACATTGATTCTTTGTTCCTGAAACCTGATTCATCTATATCTGTTGCCCTAAAACAGCGTTCATACCCTGAGTGGATGGCACCCTCTAAAAAACCCTCCATTTCCAAATACAATCTAAGGGAAAAGAAACAGGAGGCAGCCTTGGGACCTGTAACGGAAGAAACTAAAAGTAAGAGGAATAAAGTCAAGAAGGAAATTCCTGTAGATCAGGGAAAGATTACGGGTTTTTTCCCTTTAAATGTGCCAGTGGAAATTAATTCCACAGCCTTGGAGATACCTATGGGACCAGTGACTAACATCTCTAATTTGGGCAGCACGCTTAACTTTGAAGACATTGACAACAATTCTTTATTGGATCTGTGTCTGAATATCCAGAGAGGCATGACTCCTCAGACAGTAGTCCCTCTGGAAAATAGGAATCTCTCAATGCTGGAGAGCCAAGCTAAAGAACATGGTAAACTGTCTCACCAAGCTGGGTCATCGGTGAGATTATCAGCCTCACCTAATCTAATTATGGACACCTCATTGGCCACTGACACAGAGAAAACCAACAGTAATTTTCCAGTAGTGCCAGAAATTGCGGAATTACAGGCATCTGTGGCATCTTTAGAATTTGCATTAAAAATACTGCTGCAGATGTCTGGGAGAATATTGGAAAACACAGATGCATTGGTCAGTGACCATGCACATAGACAGAATCTGGCAGAGGAGGTGGAAGGTAACTTAACTGAAGCTATCTCAATAGCAAATGAGATACATGAGCAACAAACTCCAGTTCCAATTATAGATACATCCGAACATCCAGAGATATTGCCGTCACGTAAGCAGCGTAAACAACGCAAGATGGCTAAGCAAGTATCCTGCGGGGCCAGAGCCAGTAGCCATGGGTCCTCACCATCGGTGATGGGGAAGCCCATACACCGTTCCAAAAAAGCAAAAAAAAGAGCTGCTCGGGCAAAGAAACGGAAAGATCTAGGTAATGGCCGACTAACGAGCTGGTTGATCGCTGAGGATGCAGATGCCCCGGACGGGGTAGACGAACTTGAAAATTTAACGATTGAGTCTTTACTTGAGGATGACATCATTCCAGTGAATATCCCGAAAACAGCGAGCAACCATGGTAGTCCACACAGCTCTGTATTCTCTATATCAGATCCTATAAAACAAAACGATGCTGTCTGGGGTAACCGTACCTGTATTATTAAAAATCTATATCAATCTGATAAATGTGCCTGGCTCTCTCGCTCTGAATTTCTGAAGAGACTGTTTTCTGTCCCTCAATTAAGAGTTTTGCAATCTGAGGACTTCCATTTTTTAGAGCCCCTGACAGATTCATATCCCAAGGAGTCAGCCTTGCATTGCAAATTTATATCCACTGCCCAACTATTAAGGACCTTTAAAAAAGAACTGGCAATGGTGGATATTGAGATTGATGCTGAACTGATGTATAACGAGCCAGGTGGTCCTGAACCAGAAATTGTGACAGATAGCTCGGCCGTTGCTTGCCTTAATTTGCCAACTGGAAAGAAGGTGGACATGACAGAGGTACAGTCTGTACTGAAATGGCTGACAGAGGCTCTGCCCAAGGTCTCAGCTAGCCATTGAAAATTATTGTTGGCTTCATGGAACTGCAGGGGCTTTGCCCATCTCCTAAATGGAGATGGGCCGATTGCGCAACTATCTCAGTACAATTGTATTTGCCTTCAAGAGACTTTGGCGATGAACCCTTTATTCTTGGACGGTTATAAGGGTCATCAGGTATTAGCTAAAAGAGGAGAAAGAGGACGGCCCTACGGAGGGCTATGGATTGGGGTATCTAACTGGCTTTGGTCAAGGAAGATTGACGTGAATCAAGATGAACAAATGCTAGCAGTTGAAATAGTACATAAAGATAAGGAGATTTCTGGTAAACTGCTAGTTGTTTGTCTGTATAATCCTCGGGGGGCAGTGTTTAGAGAGTCCTTACAGGAAGTATTGCATGAGTTATTGGCCAGCTGGTTCACTATTGAAGGGAATGTGGATGTCTGCGTAGTAGGAGATTTTAATACCCATATGCTAGGGGTTGAACAGAGAACAGCCAACCTAAAGCTATATCCTAAATGTGTCATGGAACATCAGAAAGTAGAGAGCGAAGGATTAGATTGGGTATACTTTTTTCGTAATTGGGATCTTGAGATGCTAAATGGTCGCACCAAAAGTGACCATCCGGGCAGACAAACTTGGAGGAATGGATTAGTGGTTAGTACTTTGGATTATATTTTCGTTTCTCCAAGCATGCTGCTCTTGGTCGAAGACATGATAGTAATCTCTAATAACTGGAGCGATCATGCAATTCTGGCATGTTCATTTGACAATTTAGAAGCTCGTACCCAATTTTGTACGGTAGGGGATTTAAAAGTTAATCATGCAGGGAACTGTATCCGCTGGTCGGATAGGAATGTGCTACGTGCATATGAAACCCTCTATAAAAACTGTTACCCCAATATAGAAGAATTTAAAAAGATGTCAATTGATGAAGTAGAGAATTGGATTTACCAGTTCTCGGACAAACATGCTTCAACTTCTGCCGGAGGCATGATCAGTGACCAAGCGAAATACCCTATCTATGACAGATATATCCGAGATGCTAAAAGAATATTGAGGGCTAATCTAAGACGGGCCAAGAAAACTAGTATAACCTGGGAGATCTATAATGCAATCTCTAAGAAATTGAAGAATAAATATAGGGCAGATATCAAGGCAAAGAGAAGCTTTGACAGAAATAGGTCCTGGCAAAGGTTGGTGCAGACTATTTGCTCTAGGAAAACTAGTAGCATATGGACACTCCTCAATGAAGCTAGGGGGAATAAGTCTCAGCAGTTGGCTAACCCCATATCTAGTGCAGAGTGGACCAGATTTCTGGAGAAGCGTAATGTAGAATTTAAATGTGACGAGATGACTGAGATGGGTAAAACTCCATTTGATCCCACCATAGACATCTCCTATGATTCCATCTTGTCTACGATCAAATCATTGAAATCCTCCAGAGCACCTGGTCCAAATGGATTGGCCAATATTGTAATAAAGAGTAATCTGGAGTTTTGGTCTGTACTAATGAACATTTTGTTCACGAAAATTTTGAGTACAGGAAAAATTCCAAGCTCTTGGCAATCGGCCATCTTAATACCTATATATAAAAAGGGAAATAGAATGGACCTTAACAATTATAGATTACTTTCTATGTTAGACATCACAAGTAAAATATTTGCCTCACTTCTATTGGGAAAACTCCAGCAATGGGTTGATCTGGCTAATATACTGTGTAAGTTCCAATGCAGCTTTAGAAAAGGGTATTCCACTGCCCACAACCTTTTGGTTGTGGATTATATGCGCAGTAGGGCCCTACAAAGTGGGCAACCTCCCCTCTACGCTCTCTATGTAGATTTTAACGCCGCATTCGATTCTATCCCCCGAGAAAAACTTTGGTTGAAGCTACAAAATCTAGGATGCCCAGAAGATCTACTGTATTACCTTAGGCTGTTTCACCAGAACACTAAGGTGAAATTAAAATTAGATCAGGACGGCCACATGTCGGAGGAAGTACCACAGAATAGAGGGGTTAAACAGGGATGCTTGACTGCCCCACTTGTATATAATTTATATGTACATGACATCCCTTTGAAAATAGCTACGGCAAAAAATTGCCCTCCCAGTATAGGTAAAACCCCATGCTCAGGGACGTCATTTGGGGGTCGCCAGAGGTCGCAAGAGCGACCACTGGCGATTGGCCAGTGACCCCTGTCAATCTCTTGCGACCTCTGGCTGTTGACCAATCAGAGGAGGAGGGGGCCTGGCCACAGCGTGCTCCGACGCTTGTGTTGCCAACTTGTCCTCCATTCTGCACGTGCGGAAGCGGAACGCGTGTTTCGGACTGCTGCTGAGCTGCTCCTGTGCTCCAGACCAGTTTGTGTGTCCAGTGCAGCCTGGAACCACGATCCACCACCAAGGCACCGACCGCAATGGAGAAGAAGGCCACTAGGCCAGGCCAGTGACCTCGAGGAGTACTCGAGGTGAGTGAGTGACCCGTGAGGCTTGAGCCGGCCCGTGACGAGTTGGACTGGTGGTCGCCGCGCGGCCGACGCGACGGCCGCACTGCGCAGCACCAAATTAATTTTACTAACGTTGTGTGCCGGCGGCCGCGGCGGCTTGCAATGTTGTAAGCCTGCCGCCGGCAGCCGGCACATAATTTAGTAAAACGAATTCGGTGAAAGCAAGCCGCCGCCGACGGCAGCACCATTCATTTTACTAACATTGAAATTTATGTGCGGCCGGCGGCTTGCAATGTTAAGCTGCTGCCGGCACATAAATTGCAACGTTAGTAAAATGAATTCGGTGCCGCCGTGCCGGCGGCGGCTTTGGAAAGCAAAGCAAGCCGCCGCCGATGGCAGCACCATTCATTTTACTAACTTTGCAATTTATGTGCCGGCAGCGGCTTGCAATGTTAAGCTGCCGCCGGCACATACAAATATCCTGCCTGCCTCTTCTTCCTTTTCCAGTGTGGGCCCTCATAGCTGGCTAGCCTGACCGGCATTCCCCCAGGGAATTGAGGGGTGTGAGGCTCACTGACTCGCTTCTAGCTGAGGGGGGAGGCGTCTCACTGACTCAGTGAGGGGTGTGAGGCTCACTGACTCGCCTCTAGGTGACAATGGGGGGTCAGATTGAGGGGCTTGTGGCCTCTGGCTGGCCTTCTGAGCTCCCCATGTCCAGGCTTTCTGGGGTCGGGGCGTCGGGCTGCTCTTCTAGGGCAATGGCCTGGCTTCTGTGGGCTGGCTGTGCTTCTTGGCGCTGGCTTGTGTTATTAATACCTAGCGGGCTGGCTGGTAGTCTAGGCGCTTCTGTGGGCTGGCTGTCCTTCTTGGCGCTGGCTTGGGTTATTAATACCCGGGGCTAGATGGTGGTCTAGGCGCTTCTGTGGGCTGGCTGTGCTTCTTGGCGCTGCCTTGGGTTATTAATACCCGTGGCTGGATGGTGGTCTAGGCGCTCTGTGGGCTGGCTGTGCTTCTTGGTGCCGGCTTGGGTTATTCAGCTCTCTCCGCCTTGGAAAGCGTGGGCATCTAGCTTGCCCGCAAATGAAGTTACTGTCATTAATTTCAAAATTCCCATTATTCAAGTAAGAAGTAAGTCTTACATTGAAGTAAGTGTTCGGGCACTGTTAGCACTACCAATTGTTGCAATTATTGAACTGGAACATAATGGGACTCATTTGGTGCAACTATTATCTCACACTTTTGTTAAGCGGGGAAGCCGGGATTAACCCGTAGGCCTCATGGTTCGAAATTTGAAACCAAACACAGGTGCGAGCGCCAAGCACAGCGGACGGCGTAGGTGGGTGCACCACTTCAGGGCAGCCTGGGGCTGCAGCCGCTTCTCCCCACATTATTTGAGCCCCAAGACGCAAAGGCATAGGTTTCTGGAATAAGTGCGTCACAACTTCTGAGCAGCAGGTTATGTCTTTCTTGAGGTCAGCCGCGAATCTCTTCTACCCGGATCCATGAACGTTTGAGGACGGTGGCCTAGGCGGTTTGGAGGGTGGCACAAAGAATTTGCGAGTGTAACGTGGGTGAGAGGTGTTGGGATGCGGGGCACAGACAAAGAAAGCTTTCAGAGGATAATAAGGCGAAACGCTCACCACCTCACCCCTATCTCATATAGTTGAACTGTCTCTTTTTGTCCATATAACGACGGAGGAATTGAGTAAATGAAAGTCAAAAATGGCGGCCATGGAGAAACGCAATTTGTTTTTTAAAAAAAGCCCTGTTGATTTATATGCTGCAACAAGGGGCAGATGACTTAGTTAATACAAGGCTGAAACTGGGTGGGTGTGGGGACAAAGTTGACTTTGCTCTCTTTTTGTGGTCTACGTAATAACGGAGCAAACCAGTTACACTACATATTTTAAATTTGGACAGTGCGATTCCTCGATTTTGCACCTAGTGCAAACTTTTTCAAATGCAACCTTTGAAGTCCAATTTCACATCAGCTCCTCTACAAACCACTGGATAAGATACAGAGTGTGCTCGCCCCCTGTCTTCATCCTGTTGTGTTCACCCAAGCAAAGTCTGCGCGTGTACTGGGTGCGTAAAACTATCCTGTACTAACTACACTGTGCTGCGCAGAGGAAACTAGAGAGCCCTGCTGGGAATTCCATTTCTGGGCCTCCCTACCTCATTGAGGGGGTCATGTCAGCACACATTGCTTTACATAGCTCTCTCCCTCAGAAACTCTTGTCCAGTCACATTCTCCCCAGGCATTGGGCTGAGCACCGTAGTAGAGTAGAGGATTCACACCACCCGCAGGTGCTCGCCATGCTGTGTTTTTAGTTCCCAACGGCAGAGTTGCCACTTGCAGGGTGCCAAAAACTCCGGCAGATGGAATGGATGGCACCGTTATGACAGGGCGAGAGCATATCCCCTTTTGTCCCACCTTAGGAGGCATGCAGCTGACTAATGTCCGCTATGCCTGACGCAAAAAGTTCCCCTTTTCAATAACCTACTTCTGGGCGGCATGTGGCAGAAATCTGTACATTCCCGGCATTGGTTAAAGTAAGAGCTCGACCTCACCGGAAAGCACCTCCAGACTGCCCCAACAGGTAGCAGATGATTTCTGTGTGTGTGTGTCCCCTTTATTGCGTGGGGGAGGGGTTTGGCTTCTGTGGAAAACTACCCACTGGTCTGTACTGCAGGGCAGCGAATAATACAGTGATTGTCACTGAATAATACACGTCCCGATATTTGCCTCTTTCCCCCTCTACTGTCTCTGTGGAATCACCACACTGCACCATTACAGCATCCATTTTGTCCCCGCTTCACCAGACAAATCTGGGACCGGACCTGTGTGTGTTGTCAGGATAGATAAAATGTGAACCCGGGCTTTGTGGGACAAAGGGAGTGTTTTATAATCAACTATTTTATTACATTTTGTCTTTTATAGATCATGTGGGGGGGATTGAAGGCATTTTTACTTCCTGCTGTAAGATAAGTAAGATAAGTCATCGCCGGTTCCATGTGCCCCCGACCCCAGCCAGCGTGTCCATGTTCCCCTCGTCACTGTGCCCCTTGCCCCTCGCCACTGTGTTCATGTGCCCTCCTGAGCCCAGTTTACATTAACAGCTTATGCAAATTAAACTGCTTAAATTAACCACAGGCAGATGAAATCCAAGTCATTTGTGGCCTGCAGCCTATACATTTTGCAATGCATTTAACTAGGATTTTACATTGTGACACAACATTATGTAAACTGCTCCTTGCCCGAGCCACATACTCAGCCTGGGCCTGCTGCGGCCTACAGAGCTAGTTCCTAGAGATCCTAGGGCAATGGCGCATAACATAACAACAGTCGCAGAAGGTTATTGATGAATCGTTGCCGGGCCTGAAGTCAGTCTCTAGGTCTGTCATGTGCAAAGCCTCTGTGGTCCAGTTTGTCTTTGCATGATGCGTGCACCCCAGAACTCTAAAACTCTATTAAAAATTAACATGGTCTGGTGTTGCACAAATGAATCTTTCTGATATTTTGTTCTTATTTTCAGACCTGCATCTTCATGTGGGAGTTCCTTCCTTTCTGTGTTCTCAACGCCAGCAAACAGTACCACCATTGAGCAGCTGACATCCAGCCTTATCTGTGACCGCTGTGAGAGGTAAATGAACGTGAAGCAACATATTGAAAATGTACAGCATATGTTAATGATCTGATCTGTTAGTCCTTATCTATTTATGCATTGACAGCCTTGTCCTAGTTGTCCTAGTTGTTTCAACACTAAAGATGGCTGTTTCTCTTCCATTTAATCAGAGAATATCACAAAATTAACTTCAAACTGTATGACACTGAACGCATGCTTCACTTCAGTTTTTTTGGGACCCGCAGGTTTCCTTTTTTCTTAGGGGCAGAGTTTGAACAGGTTGCCACTGTTAATCTCTCAAATGTAAAGTATTACCCTGACAGATACATACTTGTAATTACTGCTTAGGTATGTACTCAGTGCTCCAGATAAGATTTTGAAGTGGGACTATTGTATTCCCTATTTTGTAAACTTGGAAGTAAAATGATTTTTATGGAGTAAAAATGTAAATCTAGTTCCCCACGGCAGTATTTTGTAAGCAAGTAAAAATGCTTTAACTGAAAAACAGAAAGGTTTTTCTAATTATTGTTGCACCTAGTTACTCACACACATTAAAAGATCATCTGCATGTCTACCGATCGAGCAGTAATAATAGTACTTTCTTCCTTTGGAACTACGTGTGCTACCTCTCCAAACATCCATGGAGCTGTGTGCGTGAAAGCAGGGGCTCAGGGTCCACAGTGTTTGTTTCCTATTTTTTGTTGGGAGTATTTGTAATCTGTTTTTCTTTTTGGGGAGTACACGCTTATTTTCAGGGAGTACACTGATAAACTTGTAAGCCAAAGCAATACATTTCAGATTTGTCTCCTCTTTGGTATTCAGCGGAAGTGGTCCTCCAAAGAAGAGTGAAGCACAAAAGAAGTCGTGAGGACACTGAGGAATCCATCATTTGCTTGAATAATAGCTTCTTATTTAGCAGTACTAAAAGAACGAACATGTCTACACCTACAGGAAAACCAAAGGATCCAAAACAGAGGTCAATCGTTGATATGTTTTCTCCAAAAGCAAGAGGAGCTGGCCCTACTCCAGGCTCTGATTCAAGCAAGCGCAAGAGGTCTGATGATACCTCAAGTGGCAGTTCAAACACAGCTGCACATGTTGTCCAACCATGGGCCAGCACATCAACTCTTGCTGACAGCGAAGCTGCTTCTTCAGGTGCAGACAGTGCATCTACATGTGCTGACATTGGTTCACTATCTCCACATGCTGACTCTTTGTCTACAGCTCCACCTTCCTTGGCTGACATAGCATCTCCTTCATTTGTAGTGGCCACTGATGGCTCTTGTTCACGTGCAGACATTGCTGTGACGGTTTCACGTGATGCTGATGACCTAATCAACACTTCAACGTTCCTGGATAGCGCAGAGTGCTCTTTCAACCCTGATGTTGAGGATTGTTCTTCCCGTATTGGCATGTTTGATGATCCTCCCACTGGTGCTTGCTCTCCCGACATTTCACTCCTCGGGGAGAGCACAAGCAGCTCTTGGTTGCAGAGCGATAACAGTATGCAGATGTGTCTAGCTGAGCAGGGCATTCCAAGAAGATCTCCAGCTCCCAATTTAGATGACAGTGTGGTGACTGATCTGTCCCCAAATCCATGCAGTGACCCTGTACAGCCAAAACTTCCTACATACCCTGTAACTGGTTCCCGTAAGTTTAACGTAGACTACAAAACATATCCTTGGGTGGAATATTCCGTTCTGAAAGATAAAGTATACTGCTTTGCATGCAGACATTTTGGTTCTAATTCTGGAGGAGGGGGGCGTGCACGTGGCAATGTTCCATTTGTTGATATTGGCTTTGCTAAATGGGAAAAGACACGTCATACTTTAAAGATGCACTCAGATTCTGATAAGCATAAGTCTTCGGTTGTAGCTTGGGCAGACTTTAAGCGTGTACAACAGACTACAGGCCCTCACCACTCAATTGTTTCAATGCTAGAAAAGGTTGGGGACCAAGAGATTGAAGAGAATCGTCAACATGTGCTGCAGTTACTAAAGGTTGTATGTGTTTTGGGTCGTCAAGGACTTGCTTTCCGAGCCACAGATGAATCGCAAGACTCCCACAATAAGGGAAACTTCATAGCAATATTGCGTTTGCTGTCTGATAATAATGAACTTCTTAAAGTAAAAATGGCTAGACGATATGGGCACTACACATCTCCAGAGTATCAAAATGACATGATCTCAGTTTTGGCAAATCTTATACGTCAGAATATCGTTAGGAAAGTGACAAAGCACTTTGCAGTGTTGGTTGATGAAACCAAAGACATTTCGCATAAAGAACAGATGAGCTTTGTGATCCGGTTTGTAGATCAAGATGGGAACATTCAGGAAAAAGCCATGGGATGTTACCACATGGAGAAGTTGGATGCCTCCAGTTTAGCTGCAGCCATTGACAAATCTGTACGCAATGCTGGCCTTGACTGGAAGAACTGTGTGGCACAATGCTATAATGGGGCATCAGTTATGAGTGGCTGTTTCAATGGAGTGCAAGCGAAAATAAAAGAAATTGCTCCACAGGCAGTTTACATTCACTGTCATGCACATCGTCTAAACCTTGCGTTAGTGCAAACTATCACTAACATACAAACAGTGAAGGATTTTTTCTCAACTTTGCAGGCTGTGTATGTGTTCCTTTCACAAAGTTCTCCTCGGCACAAACTCTTTGTAAAAGCTCAAACAGAAAGCGTTCTGGAAGTACAAGAATTAGAAAGACTTTGTGGCACTAGATGGTTTTATTGGTACGCGTGTGTTAAAAAAATACAGGCTCGATTTGAAACCATTATAGTTGTTCTCAGTGTAATAGAATCATTGCAACAACGTGACAAGCAGGCTTGTTCAGAAGCCAGAGGACTTCTCCGAAATACGCAGTGCTTTGAGTTTTTGCTAACTTTGTTAAGTATGGAAGCAATTCTGAAAAAGATTTGTGTGTTATCTGATGAACTTCAGAGAAAGCATCTTGATTTGCCAGATGCGAGTCACCTAATTCAAGTGACAAGAACTGCCCTCGTCAACCTTAGACAAGAATGCCATTGGGTGAAAATCGTCAATGACGCAACGGAATTGTCAGAAAAATGTGGTATTGAAACAGTTGAAGACCACGACCGCAGAGCTTTACCAGTAAGGCAGCACCAACTGAGCAGCAAACTCAAAGAATACCTTGTTGGTACTACTGTAGGCAAGAGGCCTGGACATTATGAGCACTCTGAGGATCGAATGCCACAGACTGAACGGATAAAGCAAGAGGTGTTTTTCTGCACCTTGGATAGGTTTGTAAGAGTGTTGGATGCTCGTTTTATAGATAACATGGGGCTTATCAAGGCTGCCGGCATGTTCAATCCAAGGGCTAAAAATTTCTTGGAGGACTCATCTGCAGATCTTCTTGCACGGCACTACCTAGGGCCCCAGGTAGATTATGCTGCATTGCATTCAGGCCTTGACACTGCAAGGGGCTATTTATCTGGCAAGACTTTAGCAGGTATTCACTCTGTCAGGTACTATCTCAATGAATCTCCAAGAGGCTTTTCTGATGTCCTAAATCTGTTGGATCTGGTTCTTGCATTGCCGATTACAACTGCAACAAATGAGAGGTTCTTCTCCTGTTTGAAAAGAGTTAAAAACTATTTGCGAAATAGATGTGGAGACAACAGACTTAGTGATTTGTTGGTAATGGCATGTGAACCTATGGAGGTTGACGAGGTAAATTTGAGTGATGCCATTGGCTGATTTGACATGCGACACAGGAGGTATCCTCTGAAAAGATGAACCATTATATTCTTTGACACTGTTAGATTATAGCTCAATTTTCCAGTTAGGTCTTTCTTTTCAAGTCACGCAGACCTAATCAGCACCACATACAGTCTTCAAAACCATCTGCTACTCTCCTACACTACCAGCCTCTTCTCCTCATGAAGTCAGCCATGATACATCGCTCATGCACTACAACCAGTTTGTCTCATCTTCAAAACACTGCATGGTATGCTGTTGTGTTTAGTCAACATCCTATTTTTTACCAGTGAGCTAAGCAACAATGGACCATTACGTCAGAAACATCTTGTGTGTCTTTAAAATGGCATCATCTGCCACACCGCCAGCATCCTACAGATTTTCAGTCTAAGCAACAGCAAGACATTCAATTAGCCTTTTCCTGTGAAGCCAGACAGGCACTACTAGTAGCACAGCCACAAGCATCTGTCAACCACCAGTCTCTTAGAATCTGAGTAGCCTCCATAAGCATCTTCTTGACAGGTCAGCCGGAAGCTGCAGCACAGCTGGAGTCTTGTGTCATGAAAACATTTGCTATCTGATTCCCGCCTGGCTCTTCTTCATTTCCATTCAAGGAAGCAATGATGAGCCATCTAAGCAGCAACTTCCATTAAGCCAGTCACCAGCTACACCACAGCTACAGTTCTGTCTTCACAATGCCAGCACCATATCCTTGATTTGTAGTCAACCAAGCAATGATGAGACACACCCAGTCAGTGCCCTCTGTTAAAACCAGCCCGGCACCATCGGCATCACAGCCAGTATTCTGTGACCTCAAAACAGCACCTGCCATACTTGCAGCCTCTTCTCTGCCAAACAGCTGCAGCTCCACTACCAGATTTCTGTGACCTCAAAACAGCACCTGCCATACTTGCAGCCTCTTCCCTGCCAAACACCTGCAGCTCCACTACCAGAGTTCTGTGTCTTCTTGATCTGTTGCCATTGAACACTCACAGACCTCTCCTCTGGTTTCCAGTCACCTAAGCAACAACCTGCCTTCGAGTCAGAATCTTCACCTCATATGCCATTGAAACAGCAGCACCGGCACGTCTGTCAAGCCACTGTTCTGCTCAATCTGGTAAGAAACTACATTTTAAATCTTCTGATCAGAGTGAAGGAAGAGCAACTGTTGGGCATTATCCAAAAATCTATATAATAGTACTAATTGTTGGAATGTGTACCATTGCGGTGCGGGGTGTGGAGGACAATGAACATGTAGGAACAGAAACCTAGGCATATAAAGAGTGTTGGTGAGTGTGGGAGTAATGCAAAATGCAGCCAGGATTTTTTCCCCCATAAAATCTGGGCACTGGACTGATGAGGCTTTTGGTACTGAAGTTTGTATCACTCAGTAATGCACTGTATGCCTTGAACACATTTTGAACTAATCTTTTGGCAGCCAAAATAACACAAGCAGAAGAGTCATTAAAAACTGAGGATGCCATACATGTTTTCTGGTGAAATATTCTCCAATCTCCCCTTTTATCCTGGCTTTCCCCTATCCCTGTGCCCGCCTATCCGTCCCTGTCCCCCCAGAATGTGATTTCGCTCTGTAGTCCTGTTGAAATAACAGGGCAGATCCACATAAAGAGGGGATTGGGGTTCATACACTTCACGTGGCAACATGGACCTTGACACTGATACATATGATGATCCATTCTTGTATGAAATGTCACAATTCACTGATATCGTAAGCATTTTTTTCTTAATGCACTGAGCGATAATGCTTTATTAGGCCACTTCCTGTGATGTCATGGTGGGGGCGTGGTCTAATGACATCACTTCCTGTGGGGGTGTGGTCAAATGACATCACTTCCGGTGATGCCACTCTTGGGGGTGTGGCACTGTGATGTCACTTCCGCTACCCCAGGCATTTTGGTGAAATGACGTCCCTGCCCATGCTTGGTGCTTGTATATGCGGATGATTTAGTTATATTCGACCATACTATTAGTGGACTACGACGTTCGGCATTAGCCCTCTGGGAATATTCTGCACATAACGGGCTCACTATTAATGCCGAGAAAACACAAGTGATGAGATATACAAGTAAAAGATCTACACGTGTTTTACGTCTCATTGATAGCGTTGAAATCTCCTATGCCCCGGTATACAAATATCTTGGGATAGAGCTAGAACCCAGAGGTGATTACTCCACATGTAAACGTACAAATTACTGCCCTCTTTAAAAGCTTTACAACTAAACAGGGAGGCTTTACCCTATGGGGAACCCGTCATCTCTATATCCAGGTTTTCTCCCCTATGATGGTCTATGGCCTTGAATCCTTGATTAAAATGGATTTGGATTGGCTACAACTTGTTGAGGGGAAATTTTGGAGAAGGATTTTGGGACTTCCGGCATGCATCCCTATGTCCCTACTAAGACTTGAGCTGGGGCTCATATCGTTAAAAGTGCAGGTATTGAAAAAGAGGGTGGGATTTTATTTAAAAATGGTGAACGGCATGGGAAATGCCCTACTAATGTCATTTTCTCTGAAAATTAATAAAGAGGGTTCCATTAGCGAATTTAAAAATCAAATGGAACAATTACTCAAGGACATCTGCTGGAGGCATCGTGAAGGGCTATATACGGAAGCCATGCAATCTCTTATGGGGAGACGGCTAGAGCTTTGGGACTGGCTTGAAAATTTTGACCATCTACGTAAGCTAAAAAGATATAGTGTTGTGCAAAATAGACTATACTTATTTAAGAAACCGCAGAAATATCTGTGGCTATGCCCGTCCCTTAGGCTCAGGTGATTTATACTTCTGCTAAGAATTGAATATCTTCCCATAAACATGACTATGGGGTGATAGATAAGTTACCCAAAGAACAACGCTATTGCCGTCTTTGTAAGAATCAGGAATTTCTTGAGACAGCGAAGCATGTGCTTACGGAATGTTTGGCAATGATAGATGATATAACAACTCATCTGGGAAAGCATGTACATAATTGGGAAACCATAGGGGATATGCTTTTCTGGAATCATTGTATTAACACCAATAGCATGAGCTTGTTAACTGCACTCTATACTATCTGGTTAAGGGTAGAAGCTGAGCTGGGTATATCTATATAATGACTGCTAGGAGTTGGCTAGGTTCTGTCCCAATATGGAAATTGTGATATTGTTAAGTGAACCATAATGTATGTGATAATGTCCAAGACTATGAGGCAAGAATGATAAGTACGTTTGGTTTAAATTGCTGATGATGAAATTAAGAGACAGTGGGCCTCATTACGACCCAGGCGGTAAGTTACCGCCTGGGTCGTGCCTTTACCACCATGGCGTAAACTATGTTTACGCCATGGTGGTTGGCGGACTTACCGCCCCATTCCGAGGTTGGCGGGGCGGTAAGTCCCCATTAACCCATTTACCCTTCCCCATTCCCATTTTTGCCCCATAGGGCATAATGGGAGTGGGGAAGGCGTTAATTACGCCACCGTAAATTACGGTGGCGTAATTAACAACAAGGTCCCTTAGCGCCATGGATTTTAACACCTGCTAAAAGCAGGTGTTAAATCCTCCATGGCGCTAAGGGACCTGGGAATCAGGCGGTAAGGGTCGGCGCTGTTTACGCCGCCGTAAACCCCTTACCGCCTGGGTCGTAATGAGGCCCAGTGAATGATTCATAATTTTGTATTGTTTGAATTTAGATTTTTAGTGTATATATATTGTATTGTATTGTAATTTTTTCTATTTTACGGTTTTATCGACAAGATTAATATGTGTAAAGTTTATTATTTAAACTATGTCACATTAAAGTTATTATTATTATTATCACAACAACCAGCGGGGGGGGTTGAAAGAAAAAATGGGATCCTGAAAAAAAACATTTCTAAAATATGCAAATAGATGTATTTGAAGTAACCAGATGTGCTGCGGCTTGCTTTGATAAGCAGGCTAGGAACTGCAATCCGGGTTACAGGATTGAGCCTGCATGAAAACCTCACTGGCAGACAGGTGCATTTACCAGAGGCCCCGTCACTGCCTTTGTGCCGAGGCAATGTCCAACTCATGGATGAAACTGTATTGCAGTATTGCTAAGAAATAGTCAGAGTTTTTAAATAATTTTATCAGCAGATAAGAGAGGCAATCCGGAAGAAGCCAGCTGCACTGTGTCGTCACTTGCAACCTGGCAGATGGGGTTTTGTGAAAACCCATTATAAAAAAAGACTGCTTGTGGACGAGGCGGGTCAGGCCTTTCAAAGGTCTGCTGGTGAATGATATGGCAGAAAACTGCAGAAAAAAGGAGCTCAATGGAAATAACTACTAAGGAAGTTATAAATGGGTCAGGGTGGAAAAGGAGAAGTACAGCACTCTGACAAAAAGGATAGTCTGCTAGTGCTTCATTGGAGTGTAGAGTAACATATTATCTGGGTTGTGAGTGTGCATTTGGGAAAATACCATGTGTGGGAAGGGTCCTACCACAACAGGTGACTAATAAGTGGGAGAGAGAGACTCTTCTGAAGGCAGCACCTTGCTCAGAACAAAAAAAATGAACAGGGAAAAGACACATCAAAACTTGTATCAAAGATCAAAGAATCAGGGTGGTGAAAGCCTACACAAAGAACCAATCTGAATCTTACTGTTCATCTCATCTGTATTTTCTAGAGTGTGGTAAGCTGCATTGGTGAGGGATACAATGGACAGTCCTTGGCTCTATGAGAGAGGTAAAGGATATGGTGATGGTGCACAAGTTCTTTGAAGGTGAGCTAATTTATCAAATGTTGTCAAAGAAATTCAAGACAATGATCACCCCAGATCTCCATATAACGACCAATAAGAAAAGGTGCACAGAGGGAAGATGCTATACTTATAAAAACATTGTTTTTTTGTATGGTTTGTTTTGATTATTTGTATGCTCATACATATCTAAAATACATACATATTGTGGTGAATGTGTAGTTGAATACAAGGTGACACATGCCAAATGGCAGTAGTTGATTAATTGACTTTTTTTATTTATGATTAAAAATAAAGGAGTAAACTACATATCAGTTGATTGTTCTAGATCTTTTATGCGTGTTTCTTTTTTTTACTGAAAGGACTGACTGTTTATGAAGTTGAGGGGTACATTTTGTATCCTAACTCACACACAACACCCCCATGTAATAATGTCTTCAGGGGAATAGCTGCATTTTCTGATGCTCCCAAACGTCTGAATGTATTGCTTGCATGTGTTGACATTCGTCTATGGCAAATGGCCAGCAAACAAACCAAATATTGGAGTTGTATGATTTCTGGATGAAATGTAACCCATAACTGCTTGCAACCTCTCCACACCTGGGGCTTCATGATGGTGCATTTACACATTTACAAACACATTAGCGCCAATGATGGTACATTTGTTCAATTGCACTGGCATTTATGTGGTTGCGCATGAGCAAACAGCATTTGCTCACCGTGTAATTGAACATGTGGCAAAGTATTTGCACATGTGCACATCGTCCAGAATACAACCTACGGTTATCGCTGCCACTGCATGGAACAGAGACTATTGCTGGAGATGCCAGGAAAAAAGAACTCTTACTTTGGACTCCTGGATGTGACACGTTTCTAAACTGCAATACAATCCTAGGCTTCCTTTCCGTACACATTATTCAACAACTCTCACAGAGGTCCCATATTTTCCAATGAGTGTTTCCAAAAGGAGTTGTGTGCTCTCTAGTTAAGATCTTTAGACAGCACTAACAACGTAGAAAGTAACTACATGGAACACAGGTTGACCAGTATGACGTAAAGATGGATTGGAGAACAAACAGCATTTCAAATCGCAAGGAGTGTATGACCGAGTGAAGCAACATAGGAAGTAGGCTTGATGCCGTTTTCAAAGAATTGCCCTAAATCTATGGACGAAGAAGCCGAAACAACCAATGAAAGTCAGTAAAAAAAGCGTTCATGTTTACGTTTTCGATCTCCATGGAGATTACTTGACATTTGCTGCGTGATCCCCGAGCTGTAACGAGACAATCTTTCAAAGTCATCTTCAATCCTACACCTGACCAAATAAATATTGCCCTGTGCTTTAATGGCACGTGTATGCTTTAAGCATGTCTTCTAAATTTCTTTCCACCGCAGCGACACATGAATTGGCATGGCTACTGACAGCATGGCGATATATAGAGGTCTACTTTGTGCATGCCATTGCTTTGATACAAATCTGATTTAAACGTGACACTTAAGATTAGGCTAATATTACTTGTCGTAGTTACAGATCCTAAAACAGCACAACTAAATAAGAATTTTAAGGTGGAACACGGAAGGTATCAAAGGGTAACAATGCTCTAGGATGGCCTATAGATGTTTTGCCAAGTACACTCCCATATATACCTGTATCGACCCCTGTCACTATTTATCTGTATGTGGCTATATATGTCCCCCCCCTGTCCTGTCCATATGACTTATCTCAGGCGCCTCTACAGATAATCACTATATCACGCCGCAATGCTTATTCTCTACTATACAACATCACTTAACTAGAACACAGCTATACCCCTGATAATTCGGCCTAGCTGTTCACATACAAATTCGACCACATGAACACGTCATAACCCTAATAAAACACAGCTAGCTGAGCACATTCCAGCGTAGCTGTTCACCTAGGCGTTCCCCGGGCCTAACGCAGCCAGAACCCCTTCTCGGTGTCCACCCATCAGACTGAACACATCCAACTGATATCTTCAGCACCACACTTATCGCTAGAAAGCAGCTTTCCTCCAACAACCACACCTACTACACACACATCCGGTGCACCCATGCACCATACGACAATATCTCTCTCTACTGACTTGAACTACGGTTCCCGAGGTCGTTCAACCTACCAACGTTTTGATTTGAGGTCATACCAGTGATATATCGGTCAAACAACTTTATTCGGCCAAAAAAATGACCATCAAAGTACATCCTACAAAAACATTACTAAAAATAAAAATGCAGTTCTGATACAGCGTTGCATAAGATCAACCACAGAGAAAACAACAGGGCAGTACGAGCAATCCACCCCCTCCAATGGAGACCATAAGCAGGTCTTTAGGGCCAAAATCAAGTCCCACCATCCCCATGCCTCCTCCAACACCCATGGCGCCTCGGGCCTAGGACAGTCAAATTAGCACCTGAAAGGAAGCTGTTACTAGGGAAGACCCCAGTCTTTACTATGGCAGATCTAACAGGGGTGACAGGGCTGAGGAAAGGGGGCATACTGATTGAAATCCCACTCTTCGATAACTTGCCAGCCCGACCACAACCTCCCCAAACCCTGTATGCTATACGATGGTCCCAAAAAGTCAATTTAATACTGTCCAGGGAGTTTTTACCCATGCTGGTAATTCTGCTGCACCCCGCCAAAGCCTCTCTACGTACAAACGGGCAGCCTCCAGTGGTATTTAGCCAGAACAGGCATTTATTAAGTAAAGCGTCCCTTGGCTCTGGCTTGTCTGCTGCCAGTTTGGGCACCCCCTGAAGAAAGACTGTTGTATGATTGGGACTACCTGATTCCACCAACTTTAGTTGAACCCCCGATTTCCTTGGACCCTGGGCTTTGGGTTCGGTACATTCGGAGACCATGGGGGCAGAGACCTGTGCCTGTATTAGGTCAATGGAAGTCCCGTTGGGGGTGGGCAAAACCAGAGGGACCTCTACAGGAAGACAAACTGGGGGACATTCCAGGAGTTGGCGCGTGTGCCCTTCGTCAGCTGGGGTGTTGATCCTGGGCTCCTCCACTTGAACAGTTCCATCACCCTTCTTTTGAGCCTCTAGTAAAGTGTATAACAGATCCTTGATGATGGCCAGTTCCGCCAGTACTTGGGTACACCCACACCCCCTATGCAAGGGCGCTTCCTCGGTGGGTTGGTCAGAGGTCAATTTGGGCTCATGGTTACTCTCAGCAAATGTATTGTTTTGGATGGTGACCTCGACCAGCCGAGAAGGGGACACACCATGGGGGGAGCTACCCCCTAAACTAGTAGATGAAAGTATATCGCTCCACGAACTATTGTGGGAGCTATTGTGGGAGCTTGAGGAGGAATTGCCCCATTGGGCAGTTTGGGCAGTTAGTGTCAGACTGTCCCCCGCAGCCAAAACAGATGAAATAGGAGAGTCCAGCCGGGGCCCAGAGGGTAAAACAACCTGATTCCGTGCAGGTAAGGGGAAGGGCTCTACCCTTGGACTATCCAGAAGATGACGGATCTCATTGAGCAGGAAGTGGGTATCCCCAAGAATTGCGGGTGCTGTGGCCTCATGGGTGGTTCCTGGTGCGCAATGTGTTATCGAGGCAGCTAAGGGACCCGCTATCCGAGACCTCTTTAGCTGTCTGAATTTCCTCTTGGCGCCGGGAGGGGGGCCCGGGCCGAGCTCAGGGCCAAAAAACACAAGGGGTGCAAGGGTTGGGGTCCCCCCAGTGGCTTGAGCAAGGTGATCCGGCATAAGAGCCCAGATAATTGATTCAGAAATAGGGCAAAAAAGGCGCCAGTAAGAGATTGACACCTAGGTTACCTCCTTTACAGACAGCAGACGGCAGCAGCTTCCATACGGTGAGCGACGGTGAGCAGCGGCTTCAAACTCCAACCTCCCTCTGTTCAGTGTTGGAGTGATATCTCAGCAAGCAGACAAGGAGTGCAACGCTTCCCCTCAGCGGTCCGCGAACACCCCTGCGGGACGCAAACACCCCGCGCCCTTTCCCCGCGGGCTTCACCCGGCGGGCTTCAAGGTCCGAGCATTTAAAGTGGGGGGGGGCGTGGCCAAAGTACGAAGGCCCTCCTGGGCCAGGCAAAGTCCCCCTGCGGGACGCAAACACCCCGCGCCCTTTCCCCGCGGGCTTCACCCGGCGGGCTTCAAGGTCCGAGCATTTAAAGTGGGGGGGGCGTGGCCAAAGTACGAAGGCCCTCCTGGGCCAGGCAAAGTCCCCATGCGGGACGCAAACACCCCGCGCCCTTTCCCCGCGGGCTTCAAGGTCCGAGCATTTAAAGTGGGGGGGGCGTGGCCAAAGTACGAAGGCCCTCCTGGGCCAGGCAAAGTCCCCCTGCGGGACGCAAACACCCCGCGCCCTTCCCCCGCGGGCTTCACCATACCAGTGATATATAAGGCGCTATATAAATGCCAAGTAACATAACATAAAGAGGGAGGGTGGCCAAGGGTTGCAACATTTTGACAAACATCGGCAAATCCTCTGAAATTTTATGATTTTTCATCATTTGAAGTTACTTATGTATTTGAAAGTAAGAACAGTTACCTCGGAGGAACCTCTGTTGATGTATGCTTGCGCACCTAGAGACTATTTCTCCACCACCTCTCAGCATGTGCACAATCAAATTCCTCCATGTTTCATTTGGTAGTGAAATAGCTAGATGTTTCTGTGATTATTTTACGATACACACCTGATTCATGGAATTATTTGTGTGTAAAACAGGGATTTGCGTGGCATCCCCATTCGTATGTCAAACCGGGATTTGTGGGCAGAATGGCATGCAATTCCCCGTTTTAACCGCACATAATTCCATGAATCAGGGCATTTATTTGGCAGCTTGGTAAATCACTACAAGAGAAAGAGGACAGAGCTTTAATTATGAAGTAGGTTAATCGAGGGGAAAGACACAGGTATATGGTGTTTCAATTTGCAGGTGGACTTGGCGGGTCCGGAGGAAACCAAGGATCCCATACAAGGAAGTCGGTGATGGAAAGTTATCAGGTAGCAGTGTTAAAAGAAGACCATGCAATCACATTTCCCAGTATGACCTCATGTTTGCTTAACTAAGACTGGATCACATTTGTAGCTCCAAATACCTTTACCTTTGCATGAAGGAGAAGAATGTGGCTGTGTATTGCATGCAGTAAGCATCCAGCTGCCACTGAACTGATCAAAATACGTGCACGTTGCAGGATGGCGAGAGAATGATAAATGTTACTGCATTCTTATCAATGATGCATAGCCCCAGAACAAAATGATTTAGTCTATTGTTATCTTATTATACCTGGTTTAATTCATTTCTAAAAAGAAAAAACCCAGGACCTCAGCACCTAAATTCGCTTAACGAGGTAAAATGATGACCGCCCTGATCAAAACACAATGACCAAATAAAGTTCTGGAAAAACTGGTGTTTTTTCAGAATAGTCAGTCATTTTGGAAGGCTTTCAAAGCAAGAAGACACATGCACACGATGCTTGCAGAATAACATAGTTACAAGTCCGGCGGTAACCCTGCCTGTGCCGCCGGACTTGCAATATTTACTGGCACCTGACTTGCTGGTAGCACTGGGGGATTACAACCCCGGCATTCCGTGAAGTCAGGCGGCAGTAAATTGTAAATCCCCATTCCCATTTGAGTCCCATAGGATCAATGGGAATGGGGACCACAGAAGCACCGGCACCGTTAATAAGAGTGCCGGTGCTTCCGTGAAACTCTGCGGGCGGGTGCCATTCCGCCCGCCAGGTCTGACACCTGGCAGGTGGGATGGCACCCGCCCGCAGAGTCGTACTGTGCTGGTCCGGTAACAGCAGTGCCGGTATGCTTACTGGCACCATTTTTACCGGACCAGCCCAGTTGTAATGAGGTCAATATCTGTGTATATGTGGAAGCATGCATACACCATGGGTACATCAGCCTCAAGCCATAGCAAGACAAAGCCGTTAAAAATGACGAAACATGGAAAACCTTTGTAACTGATCCAACAAAGGCAGGCGAGAAATGTGTTATAGCCCCCGCAAAAAAAGGAATGCATTAGACCTGGATATGAAACATTAACCAAGACTCAGGGGAAGCAGCTAATTGTTTAGCACTTGTTCCACAGTGTAACTATTGTCACTATAAACAGTCTTTTATGACATCGACTGAGTCTATATTCTTTCAAGCTCAGGACATGATCAAATGCCTTCTCAAATGTTCTGTAACTGAACAAGGGATAGCGAAATGGCATATCTAAATGCCACCTGCTCACATATTTACAAAAAGTAATTATTTTCCATGTAGCCATTCATTCTGAAAAGAGCAGCCATAGGATAAAGCGACAGAGAAAGTAATCAGGAAAGCATTGATCCTTCACTGGAATGTTTTTTTTTTCCGTAGATACATGTTATCAAAGTGGGAGACAAAGCAGAGCAGGGCAGCCACCCCCACCCCCCTCCCCCTCAATGCACTACCAGAACCATTACCACCTCCAATGCAGCCAATGTGCTGACTTACAGCACTCTAAGAAATGAAATAAAAGTTAACATGTCCCACTGCCCCGCAGTGGCCAACTAGGCCCTAAAGGGGCAGCAGGGCCTTTTATAGGTCACTGTGGAGGACGATAGTTCACTGTTCTCCCTCAAAACACTCAACATTCAAGTGGTTCGAGTTATTCCCGAAATAGTTCAACCAGAACTACATTTGAAGACCAAACCATTGGAGGTGGTTAAGTCAGACGGGCCTTGGGCCAAATGGGCCAAATGGGGAAAAGCGAAGGGCCTTAGCTCAATTCAAGTTTTGAGCTACTGCCCGGAAACAAACAATAAAGACCGTCTGGCCAGGGGCCGGTGACTTCTGCCCTCACAACCCAGCAACTCAAAGTCCTGCATGTCTTGTGGTTAGGCCTTGCTGCACATTTCTTTCTTCCTTCTTTCCCTTCTTTCTTTCTTTCTTTGTTTCTTTCTTTCTTTGTTTCTTTATTTCTTTCTTTCTTTCTTTCTTACAATAACAATTACATTCTTATGTAAGGTTTATATTTTGTGTGTGCTTCAGGTCAGTCCATTGGTACATTTAGAAAGTTTTGAAAAAAGTCAAAAATAAGCTTTGAGCATTCCACAGAGCTGATGAAGATGATATGCCGCGAGGTGGCTGGCCGACCCTGTAGGTAATGGGCCGCTGCCCAAGTTAAGTCCCCAAATGCAGCAATGGTCCCTTAACGAGGGTGGTGCGCTGTCACCTACAGGGTCGGCCCGTCTCAGAGGGGCATATTGCCATTAGCACCTGTATAGTGCACTACACAGGTGCTAATGTTGTTTTTATGTGAAGTATTTTCTCTCCCCTCGCTGAGTCAAAGTCATGAAAAGAAAAAAAAAAACTATACCAGCATGGACACCCTGGAATAGAAAGGCGGGGCTTCGGATGGAGCCCCTCTTCCATTTCCATGGTGGCGAAAAGAGTGGGGGGAGGAGTGGCAGGCCCACTGCTGCAGCAATCCGGTAAGTGGGAATGGAGGAGGGAGGAAAAAAAAAACAGCGTCGGTGGGGGGAGATGGCGGCCAGGGTAACCGGCCATCAGGCGGCTTGGAACACATGCTAACACTAGCAGTGTCAGCCCGCATTCCCTGCCTCCTGATTTTCTGGCGCCCCGCCCAGGGTGCTAAAGTGTAATGGACATTTTTGCAGCAAATATACAATTACCTTTATTACAGCTTTGGTGGTAGTATCAGGGATTGAAAGACTTATATTGGCATTCATTCCTCCATTTATTAAACAGAAAATACCTTCATGCACGTCCTGGAGGTCGTTCCTCCTAAAGTACATCAAGCTAATCATTTGGTGTGCATTACAGGTGTATTTTATGTGTGCCACTAAACTTGTAATGAGGATCAATGCGTTTTATTTTCACATTTGTTTTACAACACATAACAAATTTATAATGACTGACCATCATATCATAGGCACAAGAGTCTAGCAAGGGTGCTGCAACAGTCATTACGGACTGTCGAGACTATGACATGTTGAACATCAATTTTTGGTGAGATATCTACAAAGGAATTCATCAACACCATTGAACCCTAAGGGGCATTCACTAAATGTTTTATTTCAATAGACGAGACAGCCGTCATACAGCAATGGTGGACACAACTCTTGTCCTCTTGGCATTGCATGGCCTTCCTAAATTACACAAAGGTGTTCCTCCACTATCAGGAAGAGCCATAGTATCAGGGATCAAATAACTCCTTTATCCACTCTCTCAGTTTGTTGACCACTTTCTATTGGAGGAGGTTAAGAAGCTGCCATTTTATAGAAAAGATACGAGGGAAGTGTTGAATTTACTCCAACACGTGTCCTTTGAACGGCCATACCCATTTTTTGTAACCGTTAATGTCAAAACCCTATATATCTGTTATGTGGGTTGCCTGGAAACTCACCAATACAAAATACAAAAGTAATCAAAAAAGGAGTGTACGCAAGGCAAGAAGTAACTCAATTTATTCTGGGCTCAGTCATAGCTGGGAACGCGAAATTCAAACAGAATGTGGGACGGAACTGCATGAAATGTGCTGTCAAAGTTACACCCAAAAATGAAAACTTTTATAATGGTAGAAAACTAATTAGCATCAAAGCACTTTGCAACAATAGGTCAATCCCCCAACTGAAGGTTATTGGCAAAGCTATGCGATTCCCCTATAGGGAGACATACATTATCCAGAAATGAGTAGGTCCTGCAAGCCTTACCACACCACACTTGGCCCCCGCTGTGATGCCACAGTGAAACCCACGGTTCCCACATCATAGTGACAACACATTAGAGATGACCAGCAGAACTTTATCTGCTGCCGGACATCTCCACAAGTTTCCCATGAGAGCTCAATTGATCATGAAACCGCATGAGCCTTGAAATGTAAACAAGTTATGGACTTAATATTGCAGCCTAGGAACTCATTGAGCCACATCCCAGCCTGAGATGTGCTGAGGGGCTATTTGAAACCGCCATGGGGTATTTTGTCAGTAGACCAGGTTCCAGAACTAATATGCTGAATTATAAAATGGTTGTACAATTGCTGCCTTCCCTTGGCACCCATGAGCTTTGTTTCATGACCTTGCATGTATCGAAAGCTGTTTATTTCTTTCTGCAATAGCTTGGGAATGTGAAGTTTGCAATGTGCTGTCAGCTTCTATCACTGCCAGACAAATTAAGAAAAGTGCACATTTATTTCCTAGTCAACGTGACCAAACAGGCCTGTTTGCAATGCCTAAATGTAATGTTATGTCCCACATACGTACCTGCAGTTTAAGCCTTATTATTTGTAAATGGTTTAGTTAGAAAGCCGTCACAAAGGGGTGTTTTCCAGCCTAATGCATAACCCTATGCGGCCATCACTGCAGCCCTCCTCCCCTTTTAGTGAGATAATTCCGCAGCTGATAAGTTTACGCCTTTTCTCCATGCAGAACTTGCATCCCCACTACATTATTCCCCCCTTTCATTGATTGATCAATAACTAACTCTTCCTCCACCATCAGTCCCCATTCAGCTACTGTTGTTTTGGGTACCCACACTCTATAGTCTGGTCATATATCCCCCTTCTGTGAAACCATCAATTATTATGCTATGGAAACAAAATATAAGATCACAACAGACACAGAGAGATCACAAGACACAGAAATAGATTTCAAGCGGAACACACTTTATTTTTGCATAGAGGGGAAGTCCGCTGTCACACACAAGCCAAGGCCTCCTCGCACTCAGCTTTCACACTATCAATGACCACAGCACTCAGCACACCATAGCACTGAGAGACGCCATAGCACTGAGAGCAAGGCAAGCTCCTCTACTGAACATATATCCACAGTTTTATACATAGTGGCATTGACGTACATTTGCAATTACACGCGTTGAAACCTTCCATGGAAACAGCATGTGTCTACCTACGTGCATACATTTCAACATAGCCGTGCACTGTACTGAACATATTCTAAGACAGCGAACATTCGGTCTCTCATACAAGGCATACTCTGCAGAACGAAAACATTCGTCATTCTATCTCTGTCTCCCTGCAACCAAGTTTAGTTCTGTGCTCTAAAATAGCTGAAAGCCTGCCAAGAGACACTTTCTGTCACTCACAATGTGTTCAGCTGCGTTCAGCATTTCCTTTCATGCTCAGCAAAAGCCAAATTCATAATAGACAAAAACAGACCACATTTCTAGCTATTAGAAACTAAGATTGTGCGCTATACATAATAACAAGCATAATAATAATTACATTCGTGCAAGAATGGATTAGCTCATGCTGACCATAGAAAATGCAGATTGACAAACTGTCCTTTTAGTGTGTGCTACGCTATTCTAGGACAGTAATACTAGGCAATAGTGTGGACATCAGGCAATGACATCAGGCAAGATGTCAGTCAAAACATGCATATAAACAACAGGACCTGTAGCTAGACACTAAGGCATACTAAGGCAATAACATGGGCAGTGCAATATTCTCTTAGTGCAAGAAGGCACATCTTTGGCAATTTACCATGATGACTGGTAAGTGTGTGATATCTCTGGAAACATGTACATAGCATGGAAACTAAGCAAGGACAAATTGTGTACATAGGCAGCATCCTAAGATGATACCTGCAAGCACTGCAATAATTACAAAAATGTTGGTATATTTATTCTATTAACCTGAAAACATTGCTCTAAATGATTATAGCAAGCTGTGGACAAAAGCAGGATATATATAACAGCTTGGTGCTCAAGATGCAGACGATCAAGCATGTGTGTGTGTACTTGTTTGATCAAGCGTGTGTACTCAAAAAAGTAAGCACAGCATAGCATAATATAGCAGATGGGATGGAAGTGGGCAACAGGTTCTGAGATGTTGTGCATTCTCTAGTAACGAAATGACAGTTATTATTATCTTTCCACAGTCATTAGCACACCAGGTATAACATTTTTCTCTGGCTGACCAAGGTCTCTTGGACCTGATCATTTCTGTGGCAAGAATGTCAAAGCCTCACTTCTGAGCAACTCACCATGGGCATAGTTTCAGTGTCTGTTAGGAAGCCTCTCTGACATGGGCTCTAGAAGTTCATCTATGGGTGGCACTTGACCACATGTCCTCAATTAAATTCAAATCTTCTGTTCCCTGCCCCCCTCTGCTTCCAAGCTTCAAGCGTCTTGAGGCGGAATGGAGGGAATATAATAGTTTTTTTTGTAGGTGCCGCAGAAATTGCTGCAATACTTTCCTTGCTCCAAAAGATTTTTCCTTAGTACAGATTGTACCATGGCACTCTGGGCACAGAGCGATCTATAAACTATTCAGGAATATTCAGATCTCAACGGACCTTCAGGTTGCTCAAAACAAGAGTTGGTATTTTTTTCTCAATTAAAGGCATACTCAGTTTGTCATAGGTGTAGAGGCAAGCATAATTATTTCAGATGTGCATTGTGGATCAAATTTTCTCTTGCCATCCATGTGAACAGCTTGTATAGAACAGTTTGTATAACGAACGTTGATAAAGTTCAATTTCAAAACAGATCACAGAAAAACATCTCTCGATTTGCAGGGATTAGCTACGAGTCAGCCTTGCATTCTGGGATTCACGGCAGCAGCTTCATTCTGTGTACTTCTCAGGTGAAGCGGTTATCATGCTCGGACTCTGAGGTATCAAAGCATTCCACAGATCAGCTGTACTCGGCAACATCACTTGGCAATGATGTTCAGATGTAAGGTCAGTTCTGTATCCCGATCAGTAGGCGAGTCTGGATCAGTAGGCCCGTCTTCCCGCATCAGATGTACCTCAAGAAACCACAAAGAAAGTGCAGTATCAGGCATGGCATATCCTAAAACTGTTTTCAAACAAGGCAAAGTCATTAATTCTTACATTATACTCCATTAACACTGCACTTCACAATTTCATACAAGGTGAAACCTGTTCAAGTCTGTGTCAGACACAGGAATGCTAGGATTTCAATTTCAGGTCATTTACTGTGTGTTTATTCAGGAAGTGACAAGGGTGTGTCAAACAAATCTCTTATTTCTTGTTTCATTGTGTACACACATTCATGGTCGTCCTCGTTCCCATCATTTTGCTCTGGGAGAGGTAATAACTCAGACATGCTCAATAGGTTACATCCTGTGATCCTAATGTGTGCTGTGAACAGAGTAAATTCATTGTTCGAGCTGATGTGACATGTTTCTGTAATTAACACATCCACTGAGTGAGGCACCGTTGTTAAGTATTGACCCATAACCTTGCCTTCACTTGCTTTGCATGATGCAATGGCTATAACTACTGCTCTAAGACATTCAGGTAGCGCATAACCAACAAGAACCAATTTAAAGGAAGATTTTCCCCATGGACTATCTTTCCCACCATATTCCTGTATTAGTACTGCTAAAGCACATCAATCCTTCACATATACAAATAAGACAAACCTCTTGACATAATTAGAAATCTCCAAGATTGGAGCACAATACAGAACAGTTTTCAGTATGACAAAAGCGCTTTGAACTTTAACTGGAGCAAAGCTCCTACCCTCCTTCAACAAGAGGTACCTTGCATAGGCGTCCTCATGTTGACCATTCTGACCCACATTTGCAAGATCCTTCAGTAAACTAATATTGCCCTTCTGGCATTCTTCACACAGTCTGCTGCAACTAGCAACAATGTGCAGTGTTGTGGCAACCCTAATGTATCAACCTGTACTCTAAGCACTCTGCTGTAAATGCTAGTACTCTCAGTGTATCCTTGTGGTATTCTAGCAAAGGTCAATGCATCAATCACAGAAAAGTATGCTCCTTGAGCAGCAATCATGGTAAATTTGTCCTTAAAATAAATTGCAAAACGGTAAAGAAAAACATTGCCACCATTTTTATAAACTTGCAAAATGGTGCTGTTACAATTGCTGTCAATTGCTGTCAGAAATAAATAACACCTTTCCTCACCAAATCAGAAGGCAATCCTAAATACTGTGAAGAAGCACTTTTTCAAAGAGGATACTGTTAAGTATACTCCATCAGTGCTGCAATGAATCATTGCTTACAATTTTTTCAACATATTCAATCCCAATAATTTCTCTCCATAATTGAATTTTAGCAAGAAGGAGCATTTATCTGTAAAGGGACCAACGGTAATGGGTACTGGCTGTGACACATGACATATTTCTGGTGTACATGCAAACCCTACATACACTTTCTGTTGCCCTAACAAGGCAATATCTGGAACCAGTGAGCTGTCAATTGAACATATTTGTGACCTGGTATTTATCACACATGAGTCTGCCCTAGGTAACTTCTTTTCCTGGGTGATCCCTATCTCCTCATTCTTTTGAACTGACTCTGTGACCATATTCCGTGTGTCTAACATGCTCCTCAGCCTCCCCTGTATTGGTTTTAGATCACTAAGGTACGGAGTCATTATTTTTTCATTCTCTAACCCTGTGGGTTTTTTCTCATCACAAAATTATTCACAACACGTGCGAATTTTATCAACATCAGTCATCTTTAAAAAACTATTCTCTAGCCTGGCATAATATAAATATTTTTGGTAAGCAGCGTAGAAGTACCTGCTTCGCTGCGAGTCTCCCTGTCAGTTTCCTGTTGTGTGCTGCTCGATCGGACTATTAGACTTGTGAACTTGTGGACTTTGGTGCTAAGGTGACCTTTGAAGGCACTAAGTGCCTAAGTGTTCTAAGTGTCTAAGTAGCTATCTGCTACGTTTGCTACATTTGGAAACACATTTCTTGGACCTGATTGTGTGTTTTCTATTGCAGTTGCTGTTTGGCCCGCCCCTTGAGGGGCCGTGCTTCTATATATTGTGAACGCTCACGTACAGCGCGTGCGCACACATGTAAGCACCGTAGAAGTACCCCCTTCGCCGCTTAGCCGCAAAGCAGTAAGGCAGCGGCTGGCGGTCCTGCCTTTCTGGCTTAGTGAGAAAGTGGTAGCGCAGATTCTGTTTTTTATTACCTGTATCATCTTCACAAGCGGGGGTAGTTGTTCCTACAGCTTTAATCAGGTTTGACATGGTTTTCACAATGTATTCCTTAAAATCGAATCTGCCGGGCCCTCTTTTGCACTGGGCGCTGCATATATCAGATTTTAATTATGTAGCCAACCCACCAATCACTCCTCAATTGTTTCAATCTGCTCTTACAATCGCCCCGATAAGGGCTCCCTTGTGTGCTCCAATATCTTGTGTCCATCCGAGTGTGTCTGCATTTCGCTTCAAAGCGCCCACCAGTCCTCATGTGCTTTCCACAGCAAATGGCTCATATAGGTCAACAAGAACGCTCAGTGAGAGGCCAAATTCACATCCACTATCTGATCACACAATTCTGGCTTCAGTAAAGGGCAATGTCCCTGAGATAGCACAAATCTGCGCTCTTTCTCCAATTGCATTTCCTATGTTCACACATGACTCCTCTGGCATCTCTCTATATGCTAGCCAGTGCGAATCACCCATTTTGATTGTTAAGGAGGGCCTCTCACAAATTTCTGAGGTTGTTACTTTGAATTCATCCATGGCACAAATTCAATCATTGGTGGACTCATTCATACATGCAACTCCAAGACCTCCTTGATCTCCTCTTAGAGATCTCATTCCACACCCCTTGTTTATGCTCCAACCAGCACTAATGGCGATTAATACCACACTCGTCAGCCTTGTGAAATTATATGAAACCTTAGATAGGAAACTCTCCAAACAAACCTCTCAGGTTGAGGAGTTAGTTACATAGTTAAAGGGCAATCAATCCTTGTGCTATGTCAATACGACTCAAGTGCCCACAATGTCTAAATTGCCGATTACTGCTCCTACCGAATTAGAGGCAGCTATTCAGCAGCCTTTGGCTTCTATAGCAGGGTCCTCTCAAGGCTTGCCATCCATGCCCATCCCTCACTTACCAGTCATCCCGGGCATAATTCGTCCCATTGAGCAAAACACGATCTCAGTAGACCCCCGTAGGGGGGATCAGTCATGGATTTCGGTTCCATCATCACCATCCTCGCCTAGGATGACTACAGTTCCTTCTTTGGGTGGAGAGCTCCTTGCAACAGCACAATAGAAGTGTTGCATGGGGCCCAAAACAAAAACCTCAATGCAATAAGTCTGCAACGAAAGGCCAGCGCACATTTATAAAGAAAACTAAAAATATGGCCACCACAAAACCTCTAAGAGGCACAATGAATGCATTTTTTCAAGCACTCAATCATCCAAGCCCCAAAAAACAGAAGTTGGTAAAAATACCATTGGGCTCTCTGTACCAAGTGTGCCTAATACCTCCCAAGATCAGGTCCTGGCAGTGTCATCTCAATTAGAGAAGGATAAATCTCCAAATCCTTTTTCGCCGTTGAACAATCTCATACACCCTATTCAGGAGGGGGATAAGGTTGACAAGCAGGCTGCCAAAACAAACTCATCTAATAAAGCAGTCTCCTTTACCATACCTTATGCCCCCTCAGCACTGATTGGCGAAGTTGAAACCCAAAACACCATTAAAGATCTACATCATATGGTAGATCTTTACCTTGCAGCACGACTTGCCAATCCTGAGGTACAAAAACTGGGCCCTCAAATTAGAAAATATGCTCAAATACCTTTGGGCCAACAAGCAGCTAGTGCAGCGCACCTCACCCTCACATCCTCTGCTCCATCATTTCCTCCGGCGTGGTCCCGAGAAAGCCCCATGAGACAAGGGGAGGGTGTAAATATAGCCCGTTGTCATTAGGAAACCTTGTCTAATAGGTTTTTGTGCAATAATTCATCCAGACATGCACATCCTGTGAATTCACCATGCCCTACTCTCATAATTAAGTGTAGAGATGGCCAGTTTCCATCGTACAATCTTAATAGGCGCAGTGTCCTGAATATTTTCAGTGATGTGGTGGAATTAGAGGATGTTGCTTCAAGTGACATTGAGCAAATTGAATTCATCTCTGAGTCATCGCAATCAGTGGTGCGGCTATGGATCACATCTGGCATGGTCATGAACATCATTTGGCAAAGCTAAAAAGCATTTGTTCATGATGGGTTTCTTAATTGCACAATACCCGGATTGTATAGCAGTTCGACCACAGCACGTTATTTCCAAACCCTTCATTTATTTAAGCACACAGGCTGCCTCAGAACCTTCATTGTCCGTCCCAGACTGCACGTACAATTAACCACCACCCCAACATTCCCTTGCTGTGTTGAATATTGCATGTTGGAATACAAGAGGCCATTCTCATTTGCAGTCTTCTATTAAAATCTTTTCTGGCTTCTATCACATCATCGCAATGCAAGAGACATGTCTATCAGTCATGCCAGTGTGGGACAATTACGATGCAGTTCTATTGCCAGCCATTCTCGGCAGAGGTAGATCTTCATCTGGTTTAGTGGTGGCAGTTAATACGTCTTCAGGCCTGACGATATCAGCATGGGACTCTGAGAGTGCTTACATTCAGTTGGTTAAAATATCATGTTTACACAATGCCATTGTGCTAGTGAATATATATTGTAACCCAGTAGCAATGGCTGATGCTACATTCTATCACGGCTTAGCCCGGCTTCTTGACAAGATTCACAAATGTGCACTCGTTACACACACCATCATTATGGGTGACCTCAATCTTGACTGCTGGCAGACTGAGCGAGCAACTAAAGTGGTGCTTACATGGATTTCCTTTATGCAAGACCACAAATTTTACATGGTCAATGGGGCGGTTACAGGTGACCTACCCCCTCAGCACACCTAGCACAGGGGCAAGAGCAGAAGCACTATTGAGTATATCTATGTAGAAGCACCACTATTACAGAGTATACAAACACTGCTCATTTCTGATCAGGAGGAAAGTGATCACAGACTTCCATCACTAGCCATTCCTTGGAACTTTCCAATCCTAAAACCTAATGCAGGTCATCAGGCTCTGGTCATTAATACCTTGAGATCCAAGATACGATGGAATCCACGTAATCTGGCTACATTTCACACAAAATGAACTTTGTATTAATACAGATAAAACTCAAATAGTAATCTGTTCCCCAAAAAGAGTACAAAAGGCTGTCTTCAATTGGGTGATTAATAGCATAGGTTTGACTGTAGTTCCACAGTACCTCTACTTGGGCATGTCCTTTGAAGGCCACAGTAATGCCAGGACCCAACTGGAGCAAATAGAAGCGAAGCCAGCCACAGCCATATCTCAGGCGAAAATCATCTTGTTCAAATATGGTACATTTTCTATTAAACCAGCATGGTTCTTTTGGAACAAGAAAATAGTTCCAAGTCTTTTATATGGCTGGAAACCTTACCCAGTAATATCAATTTCCAATTTGAAAAATGGTAAGTGACCGATTGGAAGCAAATTTTACACCTCCCTCAATGCACTCCAAATGTTTGGTTGAGATATGAACTGGGGCTGGTTTCCCTCTGAGCGCTGCATCAGTGGTATGTATGTTCATTATTTAGGAAATGTCTGATATCAACAAATCAAAATGTAATTCTAAGAACATTGGCCAACTATGTTTTTTGTTCAAAGCATGTCTTTGCCATAGAATGGACACATAAAGCATATCATACCTTAGCCGAAGCCAATATATCAATTGAAGAGTTGGTAACAACACAGACAAAGCGAAATCGAAGATTTATGAGGTTGATTAGATCAAAACTATAGCCCTATGTCTACAATTCAAAAATGGTAATTCAAATAGATTTCCACCAAAAAAAGCAGGCACACTTCCACCATACTTGTTGCAGTATCGCTCTGGAATGCGTTTGCATTTTGAACTGTGGCTTACAAAGTCAGTTCTGGTTCAACGTAAGCTTTTGCCATCCTCAGACAATTGTTGTTGTTTTTTGTCCCGGTCTCGGGTCTATGAAACATTAGAGAATTTGATCACAGCTTGTGTGGCTTTGCGCCCTGCAAGGGAGATTCATTTCGTCCGCCAGTGTAAATATTTGGGAGAGTTGGAGCCTGACCAATGCTGGGCGTTGATGCTTTTGTCTGCCCACATGAAGTTGCAAATCGCAACTGTTAATTTTCTAAGAAGCCTAGATTTTAGACACTGGAAAAAAGAACTAAATACATGTTACATTGTGTGTCATTTGATTTGACTTTTGTTTACCAAGTCTTTTAATCATAATATTAATTGTTTCAATGTCAATAGTGCTAGACAACTCGACATGAATATCATCATATTTGTATTCATATGTATGTATGTATGTATTTATTTATTTATTTTTGATTCGTTTCTTTTATGTATACAAGTTTCGAAAGGTTGATTGAATTCAGCTAATTCAAATAAAAAATATATATATTTTGTTTATTTTTATTATTTATTGCATTTGTTGAACACCCAAACCCTCAGGTTTCACGGCGTTGTTGCAGTCATCTTACAAAAAATTCAACAGTAGTCAATTACATCCAGTGAGGCACTGGTACAGAGAGTATGTACATAGGTTAAAACATTGCATGGTCACTTTCATTAATTACAGATTCTGGTAGCAGTCAGCCTTAGGGAGGCATCTAACTGGGCCTACAGTATGTGTGGTTTAACTAGTATTGGTTAAATAGCCAGTTTTCTTGTACTTTTTTGAAGCAAAGGAAGGAGTTTTCATTTTTGATATGCATACATTTTTCAAACAAACAAACTTGAAGCAAGCTCACCTAATATCAAAGAGTGTCAACGCTATCTTCCATCAAACTTGACTCGATTTCTGTGCCTGGTGATCTTCATTCAAAAGATACAAAACATCATCCCGGCTGCAACACGGTTCAAACCCTCGCCAGAGATGATCTTGGCCAACACGTGGATCAGGAATAACAGCTGCTGCAATTAACTTTGTTCTACTTGGCAACAATCCCTCTGGTGCTCTCACTGTTCTCGATCATCGTTTGGAAGGGTTTCTTTATGGGCTCCATTTGTGAAACCATAAATTACTATGCTATGGAAACAAAATATAAGATCACAACAGACACGTAGAGATCACAAGACACAGAAATAGATTTCAAGCAGAACACAGTTTATTTTGCATAGAGTGGAAGACAGCGGTCACACAAATGTCAAGACCCCCTTGCACACGGCTGTTGAACTAGCAATGAGCATTAGCACAGCACTCAGCACACCATAGCACTGAGAGCTTGCATTGCTAGAGTGCTTACCAGCACCTTTGTTACCGGACTGGCACACTCGGAATGAGGCCCATTGTCTCTAAAATAATTCTCTCCTTCCTCCTTTGTTGTCTATTTATGAAGTTTGATGCCTAAAAAAAAGTTAATGATAGTATGTGCTTCTCTTGTCAATGGGAGGCAGTGCTCTTGTCTTTGCGTATGTCGGTTATGTGGACCCATCCTCACAGGCCCTCAATCTTTACAGGCATCAGTGTTGAGTATGTTACTGTGTGAGGCCCAGTGAAGCGCTCCTCTTTCCACTTCCTGGTGTGATTTTTTACGTACACCTTGACACCTGGGTAGAGAAGCGTTGCTTGTGCAAATTGTCTTCTTTGATCACTCGTTTGCTCTCAGCTTTGTCTGCAGGGATATATATATGTAAGCAATTTTGTAAGTTCTGTGAGATACGTATCAACTATAGATAGGATAGAGCATCAGAGATTAAACGTGGCAGAGGTATAGCCGCATGCATTTTCTGCCCTGTAACAATCTCATGAGGAGTGAGATGATGATCTCCTAAAGGTGAATTGTGAAAAGCGAAAAGTGCAAGAGACAAGCAGTGCAACCAGGAATTTCCAAGCGTTTGCTTAAACTTAGCTAAGTGCATTTTTAACAGGCCACTCATTTTCTCTACCAAACCGTTGGCTTGTGGGTCGTAAACTGTGCATAATGTGTGTATTATCCCAGGGAGGGTTGTGATTTCTTCAATCAAATCATTTTCAAAATGCTGACTATTGTCTGAACAAATTTCATCTGGGATCCCCCACCTAGGGAACACCTCCCTCACAAAGAATTTTGATGCTGAACTGCATCATTATGGGCACAGGTACAAAACTCAAGCCAACATTAAAATGGACATACAACTACAAGCATATACCTGTAAGAGGTACATCTCTCTTGCTATATTCAAGTTCCAGAAGGGCCCCGCAGGTGCACCAGTGTTCCCGGCACTACTCTTAAAGTGTGACCTGGTAGGAACTTCTGGCATATCATGCAGTTATTTACAAATTCAGAAACATTTTCATATACATTTGGCACAAACCTGTCTTCAGTTATCCCCACAGCCACATGCTCTTGCAAATACATAGGCAGGGTAGTGGAGCTGGTCTAGTTCCACTTTCAACAACTTTTTTGGCATTACCACCTTTCCTGTGCTATCATGCTGTCAAATGAAGTCTGTTGGAGAATGAGAACATCCTCTGCTTTTCCATAACTCGTTTTCATCATCTGGTGCTTCTTCCTGCAATTCTATTATTTGTACTTTTAGGGTTGTATTGAAATGTTCTGGCAAAATATTGTTTCCCTTGCTGGTTGTTATCAATGCCATAAGCAGTATTTGTTCTTCTTCGCCAGGGAACAGCACATGTGTCCCTTCTGGCAGATACGCTGCTTTTTTTACAGCTCTGTCTGCTTTTTCGTTACCTAATGAGATCAAATCTTGCCCTCATGTGTGGGCTTTGCACTTTACTAAAGCCAATTCTAATGGGAGCGACACTTCTAATGGCGTACTTAATAATGATGCATGTTGTACTGGTACGTATGCAGAGTCGGAAGAGAGGTTAACTGCCAGACCCTCTGACATGCTTAGTGCCTCAATTAGTGCCCCTAATTCTGCTGCTTGCGCATATTAGTGAGCTGGCAATCATGTGTGTAAGCACACTATCAACTTCTCTCCCTTGTGTATTCCATGTGTGTTTTCCACCACTGCAGAACCAGAATGTACTTCTCCCATACCATGGTCAATACTGGAGCTTCCATCAATGAAAATCATGCCCCCTTTCAATCACTTCCTCTTTTACCAGGGGGCTACCTTCATTCCTGTCTGTGAATGCTATGCAGTCATGTACATAGTCTCCCTCTTCAAATTTTTCTGCATTGAACTCTGCTGGGTTTATTGTTCTGCACCTCACCACCTCTATTGCAGGGTTTGTCAGTATTATTTCATACCCTGAGGATCTCTGAGTTGCCAAAGTTGATTTGGTCCTTTCTAGTATTGCGAACAGTGCATGTTCCACATACAGAATTAGCGGGCACCCCATAGTAATTGTGGAAGCTTTCTCAATTGCAAATGCAGCAATAACAAGTGCTTGCTCACATGGCAAGTGTCATTGTATTACTGTATCTAGAGATCCACTTTAACAAGCCAGCGGTTTGTGTCCCTGTCCCTTCTTTTGTGTCAGCACAGCGGTCATTACCTTACCATCTGAATGGGAAAACAGTGACACTTCTCTTTGTAATTGGGCGTATCCAATACTGGTGCATGTGCTAACTCGTGTTTGAGTTCATCAAAATTGTCACCTATTTCAGCTGTCCATTTTATGTTGTTTTTGTTTTTCGGAGCTTCTTTTAGTGCTTGCAGTATTGGCCTGGTGTAAGTGGAGTAATTGAAAACCCAAGCCCTGCAATAATTGCACAAGGCTAGAAACTGTTGCATTCCTTTCACTGTCTTTGGTCTGGGGTTTTATGTATTGCTTCAACTCTTTCTGATGTTATTTTTATCCCATCTGCTGACACAATTTGACCTAAGTAAACTACTTCTTTTTGACAATACTACAATTTCTCTTTGTCCACTTTATACTATTTGTCAGCTAGCAATGTCAGTAATATCACTGAGTCCCTTCTGCTTTCCTTGTATGTCGTGCTACACACTAAAAGGTCATCCACGTATTGTATCACTGTGCTCACAACTTGTACGTTGCTCAAATCCATTTGTATTACTCTTTTGAATATGCTGGGTCCCTCACAGTACCCTTGAGGCATTCTTGTAGGTTTGAATATGGTCCTGCAATATGTAAACACCATGAGATACCTGGAGTCTGGGTGTAGGGCAATGGAGAAATAGGCATTCTTCAAATCCACCAATGTGAAATAATGTGCTTCTGCTGAGATTCTACAAAACATTGTCGTGGGGTTTGGAACTAATGGGTATTCTCCCTCAATAATATTGTTAAGGGGGCATAAATCATGTTTGAAACACCACACCCCTCCCTTTGATTTTTTGATCGGATAGATAGCCGTGTTTTAAGGTAATGTGGTTTCCATTATTATACCTTGATGCAATAGGGCATGCAAAGTCTGAAATATTCCCTCATCTGCTTCTCGGGAGAGGTGGGTATTTTTTCACCCACAGAAACAGGGCTCCTTTTAATTCGATGTGTACTGCCCCAACCCCTTTCAATATTCCTACATTATGAGGTTGATTTTCCATAGGTTCTTTGGAACCTTCTCCAGATCCTCCTGCAAGTATGTTATTTCTTTTTTCCATAATTGTGTCATCTGAGACACTGTTCTTTCTTTTATTTGCACTGGACATTGTATGCTTAGTTCGAACACTACCTCTCCCTCCTCATTGTCTATGGTAGCGAACAACTCTGTGTCTGTTACTCAGTGTCAGTATGGGATTGATACATAATATTGATCACCAGTCCCTATTGTCATCATCAGTAGCAACCAATATGATCATGTCTTTTCTAACCACTACTTCCTCTAGGTACATCATTGTGTGTGTGTGTGTGCCTGAACTAACAGTGGAAGGGTACCATGGTCTGAGCAGAAATTAATTGGACAATCGAAATGTCTTTCCTTCAATTCCTGGTATCCATCCCACCAGCATCTGCACCCTATACAGAAACACTGTGGGTCTCATTACGACCCTGGCGGTACGGGGTAAATGGCGCCGTAAAAGGTGCCGGTGCCGTTTACTCCGTACCACCTCATTACGCGGTCCACTCGCCGGACCCAGGAAACAACGCCTGGTCAAACCAGGCGTGCTTACCGGGTCCCGTGAGGGGAAGAGGGAGCAAACAACGGGCCAACTCGTAATGGCCCGTTGTTTGCTCCCTCTCCCATTCCCATTCCCATTCAGCCCTATGGGGGCTGAAATGGGAATGGGGAAGGACCGGGTCCAGGTGCTTGGAGGGAGGAATTACCGGGCCTTCCGAACTCGGAATGGCCCGGTTATTCCACATTCTGAGGACCCGGACCTGGACGCGATTTCGGCAGCAGCCATGCCGCCAATAGCGGCATGGCTACCGCCGAACTCGTAATGAGGGCCTGTGTTGTGGGCATAGTATGCCTGTATCAGCATTGCCACCCTAGCTGGGTACATCCCAGGTGTGGTGCACACCATCCCCTTCAGTGAAAATGAAATTGTGGTTTACAGTTTACTGAGCAAGTCTCTTCCTAGAATGTTGATAGGTGTGTCTTTTTAATACAATATTGGTGCTGCATTATTCTCCATCCATATTGTTAACAGTAAATCTTTAGTCAGAGGACCCTTCATAACCTTCCCCGAAAAGCATTATGGGCCTCATTACGACCCTGGCGGAACGGGTCAAATGGCGCCGTAAAAGGTGACGGCGCCGTTCAACCCGTTCCGCCACATTACGAGGTCCCCTCGCGGGACACGGTAAGCACGCCTGGGAAAACCAGGCGTGCTTACCGGGTCCCGCGAGGGGATTAGGGAGCAAACAACAGGCCTCTCGTAATGGCCCGTTGTTTGCTCCCTCTCCCATCCCCATTCTGCCCTATGCGGCAGAATGGGGATGAGGAGCACGGCATTACCGCCACCCGCGAATGGGCACTTACCGGCCAATTCAACTTGTAATGGGCCGGTAAGTGCCCATTCGAGGGTGACGGTGACGGATGCGAGTTCGGCGGTAGTCGTGCCTGTAATGCAGGTACAGCTACCGTTCGAACTCGTAATGAGGCCCTATGTGTCCAAATTTGTGTTGGATAATGGAAAACCCTCTTATTTTATGCATTACCTGGTTGCCCCACTATCTATGAGACATGAAAATCCCCTTTGTCCTATTTGAACTGCTCACTCGGGCTCCACCTTGGGGTCTTTAGTTACTGCTAGGACAGGACCCACTCGCATTTCCCATGCGCACCCCTATTGGAAAAAAGTGTTTGCGGAATACGTAAATGGATTGCCACCCACAACTGTCAGTCCTGTATATTGAGGCACTGTATTCTGTCCAGTGATTGTTACTTTTTCTTGTACTTCTGTCTGTGCTGGTGCCTGAAGCATGCTCACTGTACCTTGCGTTCCAGACATTTCCCCACCTTGCACTTGTACTTGTCCCTGGGATGGTATACCCTGTGTCTGTGTGAGCAGCAATTGCAGTTGCTGCTGTGGTATCACTTGCACCTTTTGTGGTGTCTGTGTCTGTATATATGGCTGCTGTCGCTGCACTCCCTGCTGTCCTGTTTTTGCTATTAGTGAGCATGTTCAGGCAAAGTGACCAAAGTTGCTGCATGCAAAACACTGTCCTCCAAACCATGGCCCCATCCCCCTGTACCCAACTCCCCTTCCTCATGCATAATACCCTCTCCCTGTCTGGTACTGTCCTGTTTAATAGTTTACTCCGCCTGCATATGAAAAACCTTGCTGTTGTGTGGTTGTACATGCTGGTTGTTGTTGCATCTGCATCGTCCTCTACTGCTGATTTTATGGTGCTTGCGTGTATCCTCCTTGCTGTGTTACCACTGCTACTGGGAGCCCCCATTGTTGGGCTGGTGGGACGGCAACTGGTCACGTGAACACTGCTCCGTCCATGCTTATTTTAGCCATTTCTTTCTGTACTCATTAATTTTCTGCTTTTACTGCATTGTCTGCTATTTCTACATCTTTCTCTTGCTTCCTTTTCCAATAGGGCACAATTATTGCCTGTATCTCAGGCCATCCTTTCACTCCAATACGCACTATTTATTCTAGGGAAACCTGCACAACTGCGGGGAGCCCCCACACTAAAATGTGATAAAACAAAGGGATTTTATCATCCCAGAACTGTATATTGTCCTGTGTCCACATCCCTTGTATGGATCGTATATACTCTGCAGGATCCTCATCTAGCTTCATTTTTCATGCCTATAGTAATCCCATATCTGGAAGATCTCTATACAGCTCTCTCTGAGCTTTCCAAACTTGTGCTCGATAATTGTTAAAGGGTGCTCCGTCATGTATGTTATAGCTTCATTTTACCCATGCATATCCCGCTTGCTGCCAAATTTTGTCACTTCGTTCCCCCACAAATACCGCCAATAAACTCTTAATGTCTCCTAGGGCCAGCAGAATCCCTGCAGTCTCCTTCTCAAAAATATATAGCCACTTGCTCACTCCTGCCATTAGTGAAAGTAAACTGTAGCCCAAATGGTCCCTATCCATTGACTGCAATGGTACATAATGTACATCACCTTTTGGAGCGACATCTGTGTTAGTGCTATGGGTTTATTCCTTTGCCGCGTGTTTTTAGCTACTGATATTCTAGTCTTCCTACTCCAAGTCCTATTTCCCCAGTCCCCCAATGATTTCTCTCTTTCCTCTTGTTCCCTTTCATTTCTTCTCCTTCCCCCGCTCATATTTGTTTTATCGCATGTGTCAAATTTGTCGCCCTCACGGTCGCTGTCGCTAATGTCCTCCCAATCTGATGCAGCTTGATCACCCTCTCTCATACCTAGTTTGCTGTCATCCAAGTCCTGTCCCCAGTTAGCAATTTTAAATTGTATGCGCCCTGCTGTTCATCCCTGCTCGTCAGCTGCCTTTACTGGTACCTCTCCATTGCTTTTTCTGGTTCTCTGAACACGGAGTCAAGTTGCTGTTGTGTGCTCTTTTTAATGTCCACTAAATATTTATTTCTCCCATTCTCATCCTTACTAACAGAGTTAGCTTCGCACTCATGTCTCTTTTTGTGTGTTCCCGCCATATGTTGAGATACTTGCCTAGTGTTTTTATATCCTGCAGCTGGTATTAACAGTGGGTACTTTGCATAGGGAGGGGGTGGTACACTCCCATTTTCCCCCTCCCCTTCTCCCTTCTCTGTTTATTTTTTCTTTTCTTCATACAGCTTCCAAATTCCTAGAATGTCCCGCCTCTTTTTGAGCTTGGCTCCTTTATAATTAGCCAACAGGTATGAGTACAGGTATGAGGACATACTGGCCCTCATTACGACCCTGGCGGAAATCAACCGACCGGACCGCCATAGCGTAAATAGCGTTTCCGCCATTGCACGATGGAGCAAAGTGCGGCTCATTCCGACCCATCGGGCACGAGCACCACGCCATGGCGGAAGTGCAAAGTCCGCGATGGCGGAAATGACCCCAAAACGGCCCACACCGCCGCCGTACGGCGCCCTAGGTGCAATACCGCCACCCATCTTAGCGGACACCGCAGTGAGCGCCAACCGGAAAGTACGGTGACCGTAAATATACGGAAACGGAAGTAAAAGCATGGTCCCGGAACGGGAAACATCACGCCGTACACCTATAAAACCACAAATTCCACACAACCATTAAAAATACTACCCTGAGACACATCCCAACCCGTCATCCACCCTAGTGAAACCAAGAAAAATGGGAAAAGTAGCGAAGAAAGCATGCGACCGCAAGCGGCAGGTCCACTTCTCCCGTGAGGAACTCACCGTGCTCACAGAGACCCTCCAGGAGAATGCTGCCGCCGTCTTCTCCACGCAAATGACCAGGACGGCACTTGCGAACAAGAAGGTCATATGGGCCCTGGTGTCACAGCGAGTAAGTGCGGTGGGGACCACACCCCGCAACCCACAGCAATGCAGAAAGCGATGGGACGACCTGCGGATACGCATCCGTAGCATACTTTCTGCCAACCGCAACATTGCCACAGCTACCGGGGGAGGATCGGAATCACCCATCAAGTTGACCCCCTGGGAAGAAATCTGTGCCTCCACCATTGGAATGGAGAGCATAGAGGGAGTCGGAGGGATGGAGAAAGGAGTGCAGACATCCGAAGAATCAGGTAGGTGTCCCAAATAAAACAATGCCAAAACCACAATGTCCAATCATGTGAATTACCACGTGCCCACATAGTGCAACAGTAACACATGTCCAGGAGAACGTCCACATACATAGGCCTGATAGCACACTTTAAAACTCACATCAAATACATAAATAATTAAAAATCCTAAAAACACCCTCTACACGTGCAGCAGGCACACCCTAACTGCAGGCTGCCAAACAACTGCACCCTCACTCCACACACAAATGAAACCACCTCCAAGGCCCCGACCCAAATCACCCTCAGGTACCACCCCAATGCATGTGATACATTGCCATTCCAATTCCCACAGACCCATTAATAACGCTCGCCCTCCTTTACTCCACCACAGGGTCCGATCCAAACGACGAGCTCCAGGACACCCCTACCAGCACACCTGCAAAGAGGGCCAAGACCAACGGCCAAAGACCCTCCAGCTCAGCTGCACGCATCAAGACACGGAAGCAGCACAAATCAAGTGGCAGCACAGAGGAGGGAACTCCAACAGGCACCCCAGCAGCCAGCATGCCCACAACACCACCACCACAGGTCCCCCCAATGGATGCCACAGTAGGCACTGCTTCTGGTGGCAGCAGCACCATAGGTGACACTGCATTAATGGCAGCATGCTCCGACACAGAAAACGGGGATGTCGAAGTTAGATCCATCCATGACCTGTCTCAATCCCCCTGTCTGTTCCATCCCGTACACCATGAGGATACCACGCAGGGGCACCCACAAGACGACGACTGGCCATCCCCCACAAGCCCTGTGGCAAGGCAACATGAGGTGATCAGCCACTCTGTGACACCACCGCAAATGGCCATGGCCCAGCAGAGGCAACAGTCCCTCGACCAGGTAATCGAGCAACAGCAGCAACTGGCCACGCTCCTTAAGGACCATGCCGATGAATGTGGGGGCACTAAGGCAGACATGGAAACATCAACTGAGACACTTAGGGCAGAAATGGAGAGAAGTACAGAGACACTAAGGGCACAAATGGAGAGTAGCACCGAGAGCCTGAGAGTACAAATGGAGAGAAGCACCGAGAGCCTGAGGGGGGAACTGCATGCGACGTCCAAAGACGTATGTGCCGAACTTGCCGCAGTGCGCCGTGTGCTCACTGAGCTCTCACAAACCCTTAGGGACATGCATGGACGTGAGCAGGCAGAGACATCATCCGTTGCAAGTTCCGTCCAGGGCAGCCCCCAACGTAGATCTGGGAGGAACCTGCGCTCCACAGGCAGGGGTGCCCCTGATACCCGCAGAGGGGGCTTGCAATAGCGACTGGCCACTGACAATGAGCATCTTTGGACACTGGTGTTCGGGGGGGAGGTAGGAGGGTGGAGGGGGTGTGTTGGGCTCACTTGGGTGGCGGGTCGATAGGGTGTTTAACATGATATCACATATGCCATAAACAATGCACGATCATCCAATGAGATGTGTGGACATTGATCTTTGTGTACGAGGCCATTATAGGCGTACAGTCCATATTGTGCATGTTCCAGACACACACAGTGCCACGAGTCCCGTGTCCATGTATCAGCCACCAGGCGTGAGTGCTAGAAGCATGCATCTATGAGATGCTGACGAATGTCACGGCCCTCCTGTGCCTCGCAGACTCCTTGAGGTGCTGCCACATCCCCACCCTCATCATGACCATCTTCAGGTGCTTGCAGTTCTGCGTCAGGGGGCATGGGCACATTTCTACGTACGCACATGTTGTGTAGCATGACACATGCCATCACCATCTTTGCAACCTTCACATGGCAGTACAGGAGTGCCCCGCCAGACCTGCTGAGGCAGCGGAAACGAGTCTTCAGTAGGCCGAATGCCTGTTCTATGACTACACGGGTACGTGAGTGGGCATGGTTGTAGTCCTCCTCATGCTGGTCCCGTGGGTTCCGGACTGGTGTGAGGAGCCATCTCTTCAGTGGATACCCGGCATCACCTGTATGTGGACAATAAACGAATTTTGAGGAATGCCATTGCTACGTACGCACCCCCCCCCCTTCCTGCCAGGTCATTGCCGCATCACATACCCCACATCATCATGCATTAAATGAGACTCACCGAGTAGCCAGGATCTGTTCCCTGCGTGTCGCTCCATGTAGCGTGGTATTGTAGAGTTCCTCAAGACCATAGAATCATGGGTTGATCCAGGGAATCGGGCACAACAATGTGTAATGATCCTGTTGGAGTCACACACCATTTGTACATTCAGAGAATGAAATTGTTTTCGGTTGCGGTACTGGGCCTCCATGGCATGTGGGACGACCAATTCCACATGGGTGCAGTCGATGGCACCAATGCAACCCGGTATGCCGGCAAGTGCATGGAATCCCACTTTTGTGTTGGTAATTTCCTGCTCCGAGCGTGGTAGAGAGATGTAGTCGTCTGCGTGCTGCAGGAGGGCATCGAGCACTTGCAATAGTGTCCGTGAGAACAGTGGCTGTGATATGCCATGCAACTGTCCGACTGTGTGCTGGTAGGTGCCTGTGGCCAGGAAGTGGAGTACAGACACCACCTTCAGTAGGGTTGGGATGGCGGTTGGGCTATCTATCATGCTGACAAGGTCAGCCTGTGTCATGTCCACAATGGCGGTTATGGTGTCCCGGTCCAAACGGTAGAGGGTGTGGATCTGCTCATCAGTGAGGTTGAACGGATGTGCTCGGAGGCGTGGGATTTCGGGCTGCCTGCGTGGTGGTAGTGGCTGTGCTGGCGGCCCTTGCTGGCCCTGCCTTGCCCTCCTCCTCCTCCTGCGTCTCCTCCGTGCGGCCGGTTGTAGTTGGTGTTCGTCTTCTTCTTGTAGTTGGAGTACTTGCAGTGCTATCAGGTCCCCCAGGGCCAACATAGCTAGTCCTGCCGGTAGCATTTCGGAGTGGGTGTGGTTGTGGGAGGAGACTGGGTGTGCAATTTATGTGTTTTCAGGCTGTATGGCCTCCACCTGTGGTGATTCATTCCACCTGTGCAAGCTGCTCTCCCCTTTGGGCGAGCACGTCCCGCACACAACGCTGCAATTCGACGAATGGCATCTTGCTATTACAATCATGTATTTGTACCCGATGGCAGTGTAACATTGGTTGATATGTTCATTCGGCTATGGTCCCATTGTTTCACATACTATCTTTGCAGTCGCGAACAGACTTGTGAAGGGTCAGTGGAATGTAGTACTCGAGTAACGGTGGACCCTCATGCAACACTGTACCGAGGTTCACCGACGGGCGGGGCGTCCCATTTGTGAGTGAAGGCAGTTGCCATTTTCACACACAGCCGCACTAGATGGATTAATTTGTGATTTCAAGCGGCCACAGATGCCTTTTCGACGTGATGTTGCAAATGAGGAATTCGAAGGGCGGCGCTTTGGGTGTTCAGCTAGCGGCGAGGAGATGCCCACAGGTCTGACTGCAAATATAACGTTCTATTGTTCAATGTCCTTGGGACAGGGGCCATGGTGAGGATGCAATGATTGATATGAATAGTTTGGGATGCGCAATAGCGAAGTGGGCGATGAGGCCGGACGTTCCCAAATACATGTTACTTCACAACACTGGAATTACGGGCTGGGGCACAGTGGATTTTGCAGGCTGCATAACGCACAGACTCAATGGAAATTTCACATGTTATGTGAGTATGGAAACAGGCGTTTTCATTACGGGATGAGGGAATGATGTATGGATGCATGGACAGATGATTTGATACAGAGTTTGCCATGTACAGGGCTTCTTGGAATCTGTCCACTTCCCCTGCGCTATGTGATGCAGAGCTGCCATAGTGGGACCATCGTCTATCTGCCCTTGTTGAACCCTCCCTGTCTCGACGCGCCTTCAGACACTTGTGTCTATGCACGTTACCAATCCCATCTGATGGATTCTGTTTTAACAGACGCATGCACAGGTACACTCGTTTGTGATAGTGTTTTCACCTCGATATAGATAGTTATGATTCGCAAGTGGTTTTTGGGTGGTGATGATCCTTTGGAGTGGGCTAGCATGCATATGGCTGTGGATTTGGTGTGATCATTGAAGTGAGTAATTCAAATGTAGTTCTGATGGCCATACTATTCTTTTTCATTTCATTTGGTTGACAGGTATCTCCTCCCCTTTTGCCACTGCCATCTGTATGCCACTCCTGCAGATGGATTTTACTCCCGACACCTGCTGCTTCGTGTTAATCAGTGGAGCAGCATTACGATCTTATGGGACGATCGCCAATGGGCCACATGCCCTTACGCAGTACTAGTGGCTAGGAGCAACATTTCGGCCTTTCAGCTGGACTAGTGCCTCCCTATTGGGACGGCCCTGCGGTTCTAGGCGCTTCCATGTTGCCTTTTCGTACGAGAATGTAGCCCCTGTGTACCATGAAGGAACAGGGCGTCACACAAGAAGTAGCTGGTCATTTATTGCGGATGCAGCCCACAATGGTGAAATGTATTTTGGAGTTCATGGCCTAATGGCTGTATGGGCTTGGTGAATTTGTTGTGCATTAAATTTCTGTTCTGATATGAACCGTGTAGCGTTCTTCTTTGCAAGTGATGTGGCATATTCCTATTTGGGGAGCGATGTATTGTGAGGAGATCTGCATTGGGTTCCAGCTTCGGAGTATAGTTGCGTGGTACTGTGCTGGGCGCGTTTGCCTACGAAGCCCAGTGAGGTCAGGGATAAGGGCTGCCAATATGACTGTTTTGATGATGTCATGCTCAGGGGCGGGGGATTAGCTTTTGTGTAACAGATGCCGGTCAGCCAGTTGGATTGGTGGAATGATGTGATTATCGGAATATGGCTGGTCACAGGTGCCTGTGTTTGTGTGCGTTTCTTGGTGGGAGACTGAGGTCATGTCCATTTGTATAGCTTCTGTATTCGTGCCATCGGTGCCCTGCAGCTCCCATTGGACCCTCTTGAGATTCATTTGTTCGTTGGCAGGCATGGATGACTAGTACATTTCACTGGTTGCATTGTGTGACTTCATTGCACCTACGGGGAGTTGTACAATGTGGCCAGGGAGCGGTGTACAGGCACTCAGTAGGGCCGTTTACGGTTGGTTCGCGATGCCGTACTTCTCACCATGACGGAATGGTACTTTCCGCCGTGCTTGATGGCGTTAGGTGCATGTCCGCTAGGGTCAGAATTCGCGTACCGTTGCGCCATGGTGGTAATTACGGTTTGGCATGGCGCGCGCGCGCGTACTTGGTGCAGTTAGCGTTGGCGTTCACTACGGTGTCGCTAATGGCATCGTACTTTGCGGTGACGGGTCATGATCGCACCGAGCGCTATTCGATGGCGGTATTGCATTTCCGCCATCGTTTTTCGATTTCTGCCAGGGTCGTAATGAGGCCCACTGTCTATAATGCTCTTATCGAATGCTCCCTCTCTGGGCCATCCTGATGACACTTCGCTACTGTGCAGTTTCCCAACTGAAAGTGGTACTTCATTATTTTATCACGATATAGGGGCAATTGTTTGCACATATGATCAAGGGGTGCATCCATTCACTACGATGAAATTATCTTTTATCCTTATTCACTCTCTTCCACTCGCTCAATCTTATACTTACTGCTTAACTCGTTCACCCCATTTCATTCACACCGGCTCTCTCCACAGGCCCCACCCTCTCACACCTCTCATTCCATTCTTACACACAATGGCCTTCTCCACAGGCCTTTATCATTAGTTTATATTAGTACACAAATAGCCCTCTCCACAGGCCCACCACCTTAACAACAATGCCTTATTTTAGTACACTTAGAGTGCAGTTGCTTCTCTCTTCATTCGACCACACCCCCTGCATGCGCTACACAGCTCTTTTCATAATGTACATGTTAGTTCGGCTCTGGCCCTTCCATGATCTCCACAGCCACAATGAACAAAAACTTTGACAACTTCCACTCCACCACGATAATCCACTCCTACTCACAAAACACTACCGCATATGCTTCTTCCCCTTTTTTCTTCTCGCACTCAAACTATTAAATCAAAAAGAATATTAAAAATTATGCAACTCTACAAAATTGCCTGCACTAAGCGCAACTCTTGCCTAACAAGGTCCACCACTTACTACACAACCCTCTGTTCTAGAGCAGATGTGCCACCGACCACTTACTCCCTATTGTATAATGTAAGACTACTACGGCCAATCACCCTACACCTCTTGAATGTGCATCCAATACACCATAAAAATCATCTCTCCTGCTCCCTGCATGTTCATACATGGGTACACACTTGTATCCTTTTAGGAGATTCTCCACTCTTCAAGACCTCTATCTTGCATGTCGAAACAGTGGACATGCAAGTGCCAGAAAGGCCCTCGCAGCCACGGTGATGTTCCTCGAACCACTCTTAAAGTGTGACCTAGCAGACATTTCTGCCAAACCATAAAATGATGTACACATTCAGACACATATTCACCAAGTTGGGCACAAACCAGTCCTCACTAATCCCTGCAGCCACGTGCTCCTTCGACAAGTAGGCCGGGTAGTGGAGCTGCTCCAGGGCCACATTTAAAAGCTTTTTAGGCATTACCACTTTGCCTGTGCTGTCATGCTGCCAAATTAAATCTGTTGGCAACAGAAACTACCCACTTTTGTTCCATGGCTCATTTTCCTCATCTGGTGCTTCCCGCTGTAATTTTAATATATGTACTATTGGGGTTGAATTAAAGATTTCTGGTGGTGCATCTTTTCCTTTGGCTGTTTTCATCAATGCTACAAGTGGTATTTTCTCCTCTTTGCCAAGGAACAGCACATGTGATCCTTCTGACAGATATCCTGCCTCTTTTGCTGCTCTGTCTGCTTTTTTGTTACCCAATGAAATGAAGTATTGTCCTCCCATATGGGCCTTACACTTTATTATTGCCAATTCTACTGGGAGTGGCCACATTTCCATTATTTCACCCATAAGTACTGTGCGCTGTACTTGTCTTTCCCATCTTGCTAACCCCGAATGTATGGTGGATGTTACGACACAGAGTCAGAAAAGATATTTACTGCATGCCCTTCTGACATTTTGAGCACCTCGATTAATGCCACCAATTCTGCTGCTTGTGCAGAGTAGCGTGCTGGCAGACGTGTTTGGCAAAACACTATCAATTCTCTCTCCTTATGAATGCTGTGTTTGCGCCCCACTACTGCAGACCCAGAGCCCTCTGTCACATATTTGGGTCGATACTTGAGCTTCCATCAATAAATATCATGTCCACCCCTTCAATCACTCAATCACTTCCTCTTTTACCAGGGGGTTACCTTCAGTCCTGTCTATGCACGCTGCACAATCATGTATGTAATCTCCCTCCTCAATTGGTTCTGCAATCAATTCTGATGGGTTAATTTTCCTTCATTTGCCACTTCTGTTGAAGGGTTTGTCAGTATAACTTCGTACCATGATGATCTTTGAGTTGTCAATGTTGATTTGGTCCTTTCTAGTATCGCAAACAGGGCAGGCTTGACATACAAAATTACTGGGCACCCCATAGTTATTACTGATGCTTTTTCAATTGCAAACGCAAAGAAAGTGGCTGTGCATCACAGGGCCAAGCGATCCGCTGTAGTAGGCAGTGGTTTGTGACCCTGTCCCTCCTTTTGTGCGAGCACAGCGGTAATGACTTTGCTGTTTGAAAACAAGTGAAACTTCTCTTTATAGTAGGGTGTAGCTAGTACTGGTGTGTGTGCTAACTCAAGTTTGAGTTCACCCAAATTCTCATTCATTTCTGCTGTACTTTTTTTGTTGCTCTTGTTTTTCTGAGCTTCCTTAAGTGATTGGAGAAGCGTCCTGGTGTATGTGGAGTAGTCAAAAACACATGCCCTGCAGTAATTGCATAAGTCCAGGAACTGTTGCATTTCTTTTACCATTTTCGGTGCAGGTGTTTTCTGTATTGCCTCCACTCTTTCTGCCATTATCTTTCTCCCTTCTGCTGATCAAATCTGCCCCAAGTAAACTACTTCCTTTTCACTGTACTGCTGTTTCTCCTTGTCCACCTTATACCCCTTTTCAGCCAGTAACATCAGTAATGTCACTGAGTCCTTTCTATACTCTTCTTCTGTCCTGCTGCACGCCAAAATCTCATCCACGTATTGTATCACTGTACTACTTGCAAATTGCTCAAATCCATTTGTATTACTCTGTGAAATATGCTGGGTCCCTCATAGTATCCCTGAGGCATTCTCGTGTGTTTGAATCTCTCCCGTGATACGTAAACATAGTGAGATACCTAGAGTCAGGATGCAGGGCTATAGAAAAGAAGGCATCCTTCAAATCCACTACTGTGAAGTAGTGTGCCTCGGCTGGGCCATTACAGAAAATTGTTGTAGGGTTTGGAACTGAGGATATTTGCCTCTTTAATGTTATTAAGAGGGCACAAATCCTGTCTAAAATGCCACGCCCCTCTGTTTCATATTTTGATCAGATAAATTGCCATGTTGCATGGTGAGGTAGACTCCTGTATAATGCATTGCTGTTAGATGATGTACAGTGTCTCATACATGCCTTTGTCTCCTTGTCGTGGAAAGGGGTATTGCTTTACTCGTGGTAGCAGTGCTCCTTCCTTTATCTTAATGTGAACTGCCCTTCCCCTTTTAGTATTCCCATGTCATGTCGTGAGGCCCTGTTGTCCATAGACTCTTTGGTACTTTCTCCAAATCCTCCTGCATGTATTTTGTTTCTTTTTTCAGCAATTGTGTTTTCTGGGGCACTGCTCTTACCTTTATGTCCATTGGACAGGGTTTGCTCACCTCAAACACATTCTCCCCCTCCTCCCCATCTAGTCAGTCACCCCTGTCAGTGCTAGTGTGGGATCAATGCACAATATCGATCGCCATTCCATGTTGTTGTCAACTATAGCAACCAATACAATAATGTCTTTTCTCACTACCACCTCCTCCAAGTGTACTAGTGTGTATGAGCCTGATGTTATGGTGGAGGGGCTTTTTGGTCTGAATATGTATTCATTTGATAGTCGAAAACCCTTCCCCTGTATCACTCGTATCCATCCTAGCAGCAACCAAATACAAGAACATCTGCGTGTGTGGGGTTATCCCTCTCAATGTGCTGTGTGCGTAGTAGGCTTGTATCAGCACAGTCACCCTGGCTGTGTACATTCCAGGTGTGGTGCAGACCATCCCTTTCTCTGAGAATTAAATTGTGGCGTTCAATTTGCGTAACAAATCTCTCCACAATATGTTAATGGGCATGTCTTTTGAATACAATAATGGTGCTATTATATGCTGCGTCCCTATTGTCAATGGTACATCTTTTGTCAGAGGAACCTCTTGGATGGTCCCTGAAAAGCCTAGTGTGTCCATTTTCTTGTTCCATAATGGGAATCCTCCTTCCTTTATACAGGACCTAGTAGCTCCCGTGTCTATTAAAAAGGAAAAAAATCCCTCTGTTCTATTGGAACTGCTACCTCTGGCTCCTCTTCGGGGTCTTCAATTACTGCTAGGACAGGACACACATAATCTTCCCATGGGAAGCTCTATTGGGAAAGTGTATTATTTGAGGATGTGAAGGGATTTTCTCCCACCACTGCTACTCCTGTGTAATGAGGCTCCTCATTCTGTCCCAATATTGCCACCTTCCCTTGTGTGTGTGTCTGCGCTGGTGCCTGTAATTGTAACGCTCACCTGATTCTCGCAGAGGCGCCGGTCTTGACTGGGCGACTACCGTATCTTCAAAGGTGATGTGTAGCACCCGGTTGGCTCTTTGGGCTGGACCTCTGTGCACTGTATGCCTGACGTGTAGAGTAAGATGTCTGCAGATAGAAAATATGGGGTTAATGAACTGGGGTTATTGGGGTGTCCCTATCTCTTTCCTCTTCTCCTCTCCTGTAGACCCCCAAAGGTTAACGCTCTCACCTTAGGTAAGTGAATGCCGAGCTCTCCATCTGCCTCGGGGCAGGGTGCTGTAACCAGTTTCTTCACTGGATAGGTAGCGCAGGCCTCTTGACTTCAGAGGACTGCTGTCCGTCGTTTACTGCACGAACGGTAAGTTTCGAGTCATTCAAATGTCTTTAAAGTCTTTAGTAATGATGTATCTTGTTTTGCAGGGTTCCGACGATGGCGGATGACGAGCTGAAGTGAGTTGAAGATGGAGCCCGTGTGATGAATAGAAGCGCCTGGAAGCACGTAAGTAAGCGCTTGTTGCCTGCTTCACTATGCGCTCTAACTGTCTTTTTATTTTGCAGGTACGAGTTCGGAGCGGCTGCAGGGTGCCGGAATACCCACTGGATTAGATGTGGAAAGGAGTAATGGCACGTGAGTATTAAAGTTCCCCAATGTCTTTAAACGCACCTTGTTTTGTCTTTCAGATGCGGGATGCAGCGCCGAAGGCCTCCGGAGCGTGCGAAGAGTTGGTAAACTTTTGTCTTTCAGATGCCGGAATGCAGTGTGAAGACCTCTGGAGCGCACGAAGAGTAGGTAAGCCTTTGCCTTTCAGATGCCGGAATGCTAACCTGTTCTTTCTTGTCTTTATAGGTGTTGCTGAAGACTGGATTCAGGATGGTAAGCCTTTGCCTTTCAGATGCCGGAATGCTAACCTGTTCTTTCTTGTCTTTATAGGTGTTGCTGAAGACTGGATTCAGGATGGTAAGCCTTTTTCCTTAGGCCCAGGACCGGATGCAGAAGACACGATGAGCGTTCTGCTGCAGAGGTTGCAGAATAACGCAAAGCAAGATTCATCCACCGGGTGTGGTTTAAATAGCCTCCTGTAGTGCTTAGGTGTCTCCTTCCACAGCCACGCCTAAGTAAGAAAAGAGTTCCTGGTAAGAAAAGAGTTCCTGCCTTCCAGAAGAGTTCCAGTGTTCTGAATCTAGGGAGTGGCTCCAGCCCCACCCAACAGGAAAAGTAGTTCCAAACAGAAGAGGATCAGAGGCTCAACTGGCAGGCAAGTAAGCAGCATGGTCTGCTGAAGGTAAGTCCACCCAAGCATTATGAGCCCGGCGCTTCCAGCGCTGGGACTGGGCATATTTATGAGCCTGGTGCCACTGGCGCCAGGACTGGGTCCAAAAGGTCTCAATTGGGACTGGTTGGCACTCGGAACCTGGGTTATGGATCTGCTTCCAAGGGAGTTGGGAAAACCCTGACCTTTTGGAAGCAGAGATCATGACAGTACCCCCCCTCAAGGCCCCTCCCAAACCGGGCTTCTCCGGGGGTTTCTGCTTGTCAGGAAATGTTCGGTGAAATCTTTTGATTAGGCGAGGAGCGTGGACATATTCAGCAGGTTCCCAGGATCTCTCTTGGGGGCCGTAGCCTTTCCAGTCAATTAGGTAGAATAGTTTAGATTTGGAGATCTTGGAGTCCAGAATGCTTTTGACTTCAAACTCGAGTTCTCCATCCACTAGGATAGGTTTTGGAGATTTGGTTAGTCGGGTTTGAGGTTGCACGGGTTTTAATAGAGAGACGTGGAAGACCGGATGTATCTTCATGTGCGGGGGCAAGTCCAACTTGACCGCTACTGGGTTTACTATGGTAGTGATGGAATAGGGACCAAGGTATCTTGGGTTGAATGTGCGTGGCCCTTTTAGAGATAGATATTTGGTGGATAACCAGACTTGATCCCCTACTTGATAGTGAGGGGCTTCCTTCCGATGTTGATCTGCTCCTTTCTTGTATTGTTCTTTAGCCCTTTGAAGGTGAGAAACAGCTTCCTTAAAGGCTTGGGTGATTGTAGAATGCAGGTAGTCTACTGCTGGTGTTTCAAGATCTTGGAGGGGATCCAACTCCGAGGTTCGAGGGTGACTTCCGTACAAAAGAAAAAACGGGGTTTTCCCAGTTCCCGAATGGACAGAGTTATTGTAGGCATACTCGGCTATCCAAAGGATATCTTTCCAAGTTTTTTCAGTTTGTTGCAGCATGCAGCGTAAATACTGTTCCAGAGTTTGATTGGTCCTCTCGGTTTGTCCGTCGGTCTGAGGGTGGTGACTGGTCGATAGTCTCACATCAATTTGAGCCGACCGACAGCAACTTCGCCAAAAATGAGAAATAAATTGACTACCTCGATCCGAAATTAGAACCGAAGGAAAACCGTGCAGTCGGACGATGTTTTCGAGAAATTCTCGGGCCAGAGTTGCTGCTGTTGGCAAGCCTTTGAGCGGAATGAAATGCGCCATCTTGGAGAATAAGTCCACGATTACTAGAATCGTATTGTATCCGGAGCATGGAGGTAGATCGGTGATGAAGTCCATAGAAAGTGTATGCCAAGGGCGAGGTGGGATGTCAATAGGGCGTAAGAGGCCTGCTGGTCTTTCCTTTTGACTCTTGTTTTGGGCGCATACTCCACAGGACCTTATAAAGTCTCTGATATCTTTTTTCCAAGACGGCCACCAGAAGTAGCGCTTGATCTTTTCTGAGGTCTTGGCTATACCGGGATGACCTTCCATTAAAGAGTCGTGATAACAAGAGATTACTTTTTTCTGTAAATCTGTGCTGGGTAGGTATAATCGTTCTTGGAAATACAATAAGTTGTCCTTTACTGCAAAGTCCTTTCCCTGCAGATGCCAATTCTGTATGTCTGCTGGAGTTACAAGTTGCCTGGCTTTATCCTTAACTTCCTCTATGGATTCTGTGGCGATTACACCCAGAATTCTTTGTTCGGGAATGATTGGTACAGGTTTAGGGTTGACCAAGTGTTCTTCCACTCCCATCCGAGAAAGGGCATCGGCTTTACCGTTCTTTGTACCAGGTCGATAGGTAATTATGAAGTCGAACTCGGCAAAGAATAATGCCCAACGGAGTTGTCTAGAGGATTGGGCTTTTGCGGTCTTCAAATATTGCAGGTTTCGGTGATCCGTAATCACAGTAACGGCGTGTCGGGCCCCCAGCAGATAATGCCGCCAAGCCTTAAAGGCAGACTTGATAGCCAGAAGTTCCTTGTCAGTAATCGTGTAATTGATTTCAGGAGGCGAGAATTTGCGGGACCAAAATGCCACGGGATGCAACTGATTGGTTACCGGGTCCTTTTGTGATAGAACTGCCCCCATGGCAAGGCTTGAAGCATCAGTTTCCACGATGTAGGGGAGTTCGGGGCGAGGGTGGTTTAAGATTGGTGCAGAGATAAATTTAGTCTTCAAATCCTGGAAAGCTTGTTCCGCCTCGGTAGACCATTCAAAACATTTGTTTTTCTTTAACAAGGCAGTGATGGGCTGGACTATTCGAGAGAATTCGGGGATAAACCTGCGGTAAAAGTTAGCAAAGCCTAACATGCTTTGCACACCTTTTACGGAGGATGGTGATGGCCATTTGAGAACTGCATCGACCTTCTTTGAATCCATACGCACTCCGCCAGGTGATAATATGAATCCCAAGAATTCAACTTCAGTCACGTTGAAAACACATTTTTCCAACTTAGCGAAAAGTTTGTGTTGACGCAATCTTTCGAGGACCATTTTCACGTGTTTCCGATGTTCAGATTCCGATGAAGAATAAACGAGGATGTCGTCAATGTAAACAACAACACATACATCTAAGAGCTCTCTGAGGACATCGTTCATAAAATATTGAAAGGCGGCCGGGGCATTGCAAAGTCCGAAGGGCATGACCTGATATTCAAATAGCCCATACTTGGTGCGGAAGGCCGTCTTCCATTCATCGCCCTCTTTTACTCGTACCAAGTGGTAAGCTCCTCTAAGATCCAGCTTTGTATATATGCATGCTTTTCTGACTTGGTCCAGGAGTTCAGGGATCAAAGGTAACGGATATCTATTCTTAACGGTGATCTGGTTCAGGGAGCGATAATCGATACAAGTTCTAAGGTCTCCTTCCTTTTTTGGAACGAAGAACAAAGCTGAAGAAGCAGGGGACTTGGAAGGACGAATAAACCCATTTGCCAGGTATTGATCCAGGTATTGTCGAAGGTGAAGGTTCTCAGGCTCGGTGAGGGCATAAATTCTACTACAAGGAGGAGTAGATCCAGGTATCAGGTCTATCTGGCAGTCATAAGACCTATGAGGAGGTAGAGAGTTAGCCTGATCCTTCCGGAAAACATCTTGGTATTCTAGGTATTCGGGAGGTAACTGGGGAGTCTCTGAAGAAATTGCGGCCAGTGCAACACCAGGTGGAGGGTGACAAGTAGAGACACATTCTGGAAACTGGACCGTTCTTGCTCGCCAATCGATCAGAGGATTGTGTTTCTCTAACCAAGGTATTCCTAGAATAATCTGAAACTGAGGGGCCTTGATCACATCGAACACGATCTTCTCATGGTGTCCATCTTGACTTACTAGCTACACCTCTTGAGTGGTATGCGTTACTGGCCCGGAGGCTATCTCCGTACCATCCACCGTAGTAATGACGTCCTTTACAGCCTTGGGACAAAGAGTTAGATTCATCCTCAAAACCATTTCATGATCCACATAATTGCCGATGGCACCGCTGTCGACGTAAGCTTCAATTGCATGTAATCGATCCGGATTATCAGGGCTAATGAGGACCATAGGTATCACGAAATGCGAGGTCACGGAACTGGTTTTCACGCTCGGCAAGAGGACCTCTATTCTTGTCGGGCGAGGTCGTTTCCCTGCTCAGAGTTTGTAACTTTGGTAACTGCAGCTCCTACTGCCTTCTTGGCAGGTTTCACCGGATGTCTCGAAGAAAATGCCCTGAGTTTCCGCAATATAGGCATAATTGCAACTGTTTCCTCCTTTCCCGCTCCCTTTGTGTTAGAGGACCTTTCAGACCCCCTATTTGCATGGGTTCCCCGGAGTCTACTCCTTTGGAAGGAGTTGGCGGTTTGGAAAATACTCGAGCATCAAACTTGGAACGATCGGCCTTCCTGTTCTGCAGCCTGTGATCTATTTGAACGACCAAGTCTATATAATCCGAACAGTCTTGTGGGGGATTCACTACTTGGGCTAAAACGTCTTTGAGCTCTCCACGTAGACCTCTATAAAACAGCGTAATCCTTTTGTCCTCAGGCCATTGAGTTTCCACTATTAGTCTATTGAAAGATGCAATATAAGCCAAAAGGTCTTGATTACCCTGTCGCAACGAAAGAAGCTCATTGTCCAAGGCCTGCCCCTGTGAATGTCTTGCGAACAGTTTTTCCATACTAAGCTGAAAGGCTTGAAAATCATGGAGAACCGGATCATCTTGATTAACTAGAGGGATCGACCAGTCTGCCGCATTGCCACTAAGGTACGAAAGTACAAAAGCTACTTTTGCTTGATCAGTTGGAAAGGCTGCTGGCCGGCATAAGAAGTGCAACCGGCACTGATTGATAAATACTGCAAACCTCTTTGGGTCACCAGAAAATCGTTCGGGCGGAGCCAGAGGTACATTCCCAGGTAGGTTGATCTGCACTGGATTCATAGAGGATGTTGAAGGAAGATTTGCCCCTGATGCGGGTAACGGGGTCTGTCCGGCTTGTGACTGTAGCACTTGTCTAGCAAGATTGTCTGTTCTCTCCTTGGAAATAATTAGTTCCCTTCTTAGAGCATTCGTTTCCTGACGAGCTGCATGCACTTCTGCCCTTAGTTCCCCAAGTAACCGGGTTAGGGGGTCAGTATCCGAGGTTTCCATAGCGCCTGGGCGAGAGTTTTGCGGTAGGCTTTGCGTTCTGTAACGCTCACCTGATTCTCGCAGAGGCGCCGGTCTTGACTGGGCGACTACCGTATCTTCAAAGGTGATGTGTAGCACCCGGTTGGCTCTTTGGGCTGGACCTCTGTGCACTGTATGCCTGACGTGTAGAGTAAGATGTCTGCAGATAGAAAATATAGGGTTAATGAACTGGGGTTATTGGGGTGTCCCTATCTCTTTCCTCTTCTCCTCTCCTGTAGACCCCCAAAGGTTAACGCTCTCACCATAGGTAAGTGAATGCCGAGCTCTCCATCTGCCTCGGGGCAGGGTGCTGTAACCAGTTTCTTCACTGGATAGGTAGCGCAGGCCTCTTGACTTCAGAGGACTGCTGTCCGTCGTTTACTGCACGAACGGTAAGTTTCGAGTCATTCAAATGTCTTTAAAGTCTTTAGTAATGATGTATCTTGTTTTGCAGGGTTCCGACGATGGCGGATGACGAGCTGAAGTGAGTTGAAGATGGAGCCCGTGTGATGAATAGAAGTGCCTGGAAGCACGTAAGTAAGCGCTTGTTGCCTGCTTCACTATGCGCTCTAACTGTCTTTTTATTTTGCAGGTACGAGTTCGGAGCGGCTGCAGGGTGCCGGAATACCCACTGGATTAGATGTGGAAAGGAGTAATGGCACGTGAGTATTAAAGTTCCCCAATGTCTTTAAACGCACCTTGTTTTGTCTTTCAGATGCGGGATGCAGCGCCGAAGGCCTCCGGAGCGTGCGAAGAGTTGGTAAACTTTTGTCTTTCAGATGCCGGAATGCAGTGTGAAGACCTCCGGAGCGCACGAAGAGTAGGTAAGCCTTTGCCTTTCAGATGCCGGAATGCTAACCTGTTCTTTCTTGTCTTTATAGGTGTTGCTGAAGACTGGATTCAGGATGGTAAGCCTTTGCCTTTCAGATGCCGGAATGCTAACCTGTTCTTTCTTGTCTTTATAGGTGTTGCTGAAGACTGGATTCAGGATGGTAAGCCTTTTTCCTTAGGCCCAGGACCGGATGCAGAAGACACGATGAGCGTTCTGCTGCAGAGGTTGCAGAATAACGCAAAGCAAGATTCATCCACCGGGTGTGGTTTAAATAGCCTCCTGTAGTGCTTAGGTGTCTCCTTCCACAGCCACGCCTAAGTAAGAAAAGAGTTCCTGGTAAGAAAAGAGTTCCTGCCTTCCAGAAGAGTTCCAGTGTTCTGAATCTAGGGAGTGGCTCCAGCCCCACCCAACAGGAAAAGTAGTTCCAAACAGAAGAGGATCAGAGGCTCAACTGGCAGGCAAGTAAGCAGCATGGTCTGCTGAAGGTAAGTCCACCCAAGCATTATGAGCCCGGCGCTTCCAGCGCTGGGACTGGGCATATTTATGAGCCTGGTGCCACTGGCGCCAGGACTGGGTCCAAAAGGTCCCAATTGGGACTGGTTGGCACTCGGAACCTGGGTTATGGATCTGCTTCCAAGGGAGTTGGGAAAACCCTGACCTTTTGGAAGCAGAGATCATGACAGTAATGCAGTCACCATACCTGTGCTTCTGCCCCCCATGGTCAATCCTTTCTCTTGCTTAGGCATGACCTGTGTCTGCATGCGCTGCACTTGCATCTGTTGCTGTGGCATCACTTGTGCCTGCTGCAGTTGTATGTACGTATGTGTGTATTGCAGTTGTGGCTGCATTCCGTCTCACTGTCCCGTTTGCAGAATGACAGGGCATGTTCGTGCAAAGTGAACATACTTCCCACAAACTAAGCATTGTGCTGCAAATCGGGGCCCTGTTCCCCTATATCTAAATCCCCTTTCTCCTGGGTTGCATCCCCTTCCTATCTGAGATTGTCCCATGTATGGATTAATTCCCCTGCATGTGCAAATCCAGACTGCTGTGTGTTTATGAAGCAAGGCTGCTGTTGTACCTGCTGCGTGCCCCACTGTTGACTGTCCGGTTCATGTGTGCATCCCCTTGAGGGACTGCTGCTGTTACTGGGAGCACCCCTTACTGGGCCGGTGGAACGAGGACTGGTCCTGTGAGCACTGCCCCGTCCATGCTCATCTTTGCTAATTTCTTCTGCACGAGTTTGTTTTCTGCTCATACTGCTCTGTATACTGACTCTTTGTCTTTTTCCTGTTTCCTTTTATAATAATGTACAATAGTCGCTTGTATTTCAGGCCATTCCTGTGCTTCTATCCCAACCACCTTTTCTAAGGAAGCTTGTACGCCTGTGGGGAGTCCCCTCACTAAAATGTGATAGAATAAAGGCATTATATCTTCCCATGATTGTTCACTCTCTTGGGTCCACATCTCTTTTATTGATCATATGTTCTCTGCAGGGTCTCATCTGGCTTCATTTATCGTGTTAATATTGATGCCATATCTGGGTAAAACTCTCTCACAGCCTTCCAGACGTGTGCTTGATAATTATTATAAGGTGTGCCGTCATGTATGTTGGAGCTTAATTTCACCCCTGTATATCCCGCTTGCTGCCACAGTTTGTCACTTTGCTCCCCTACCAATACTGCCAATAAACTCTTAATATTTCCTATTGCTAATGTTATCCCTGCTGTCTCCTTCTCAAATATGTATATCCACTTGCTGGCCCCTGCCATTAGTGAAAGGTAAGATGTACACCAGATTGTCCCTATCCATTGTCTGCCAGGGTATGTAATGGACTTCCCCTTTTGCCTTCTGTAGAAGGGGCAACTCTGTCAATGCTTGGTGCCTAGCCCACTGCTGTGGTCTTTTTACTACTGCCATCCTTGCTTTCTTGCTCTGAAGCCCATTTCCCCAGTCCCCAGTGTGCTCCTCTCTCCCCTCTTTATCCCCCTCTTTTCTCCTCCTTCGGCAACTCTCAACCAGTAGCTTGCATGTGTTAAATGTGTCACCCCCGCTGTTATTGTCACTGCTCTCCTCCCAGTCTGGTGCGGTATGATCGCCCTCTGTTGTATCTCGTTCATCTAGTTCCATTTTCACCCCCAGTCATCAATTTTACATGTTATGCGTCCTGCTGTCCATACCTGTATATCTTCCCTCTTCCCCTGCTCCTTCTCTTTTCTCTCTTTTTCTCTCCGTTACTTTTTCTGCTTCTCTAAAGATCGAGTCAAGATGTTCGTGTGTGTTTTTTTAATACCTGCTGAGTATTTATTTTTCCCCTTCTCTTCCTTATCGCCTGAATTAATTTTGTTTCTATTTCTTCTTTGTTCTTCTTCATTTTCTCCCTGTCCGGGTACACTAGCTTAGGGTTTGTGTATTTTGCGGCTGGTTTAAATAATGGATATAATGCTTAAGGAGGGGGTGGCCTGCTTGTGTTCTTTTCTTCCTCCTCTTCCTTCTTTTCTCCTACTTTATTTTCTTCATACAGTTTCCAAAGACCAAGGACATATGGTATGTTTTTAAGTTTCGCACCTTTGCATGTTGCTGACAAGTTTGAGTACATACTGTATTATATTCTTCTGAAATGTTCCCTCCCCGAACCATTCCTGATAACACTTTCCCACTGTATCCTTTACTCACTGAAAATTATATTTTAATATTTTGTCCCTGTACTGAGACAACATTTTACACATATGGTCAAGGAGGGCAGCCATAAAATATGATGTCACTATTGTGCCCCTTTTTGAACCACCTAGAATACTCTTTTTACCCCCCTTTTTATTCTCTACCCTTTATCTCAAACTTCATTGAACCTCCCTTATTCGCACTTGCTCATTCACTCTTATATTTACCCTTTAGCTCGTTCACCATATTTCATCCACACTGGTCTTCTCCTTATGCCCAGCCCTTTAACACAACATGCACAATGGCCCTCTCCACAGGCCTGCCTCATTAGTTCAGTTAGTACTTCAAAAGCCTTCTCCGCAGGCCCACCATCTTAACAATTATGCACTATGTTAGTGTCCCAGGGGTTTGGCTGCTTCTTACCTAGTGCAGCCATGCCCCATGCACATGCTACCCAGCTCTTAAATATTTACATGTTAGTTTGGCTACGGCTTTTCTGCCTTGCCCACAGTCACAAATAAACTGAACCGCAAGTGACCTGTGCTTTGCTACAACACACTACTAACGTTTCAACAAAGCACCCTGGCATATGCTTTTTTCTGTTTTTCTTCACAATTAATGAATACTCTTTTCCCCATACAAAATAATAAATGACACAACTATACCAAGTGCCTGCATGTCATGCAATTCTTGTCTAACAAGGTCTGTCACCTTACTATGTAACCCTCTGGTCTAACACAGATGTCTCACCGCCCACTCACTCCATATCAGGTGAATGGACCTAATATCTGCGACTACTAAGGCCAATCGCCCTCCACCTCTTGAGTAAGTGTCGCATACACCATTAAAATAATCGCTCCCTCTCCCTGCGTGTTCATGCACGGATACACTCTCGTCCTTTTTTGGAGATTCTCGAGTCATCTCTACTCCAGAGTCTCCCTTTGAAGGCCAGTACCCCCTTCCAGGAGCAGGGGGCATTGGGACTAGGCGGACCTTTGCAAACTCTGCGTTTGCTGGGCCTCCTCGCATCCCTATGGGAGTACGGCAGGAATCTGAACCTGTACGGGCTACCAACATTTTTTCTGCATGTTGCCTCGGAACTCATCAATAAAAATTAGAAAAGTAATTGAAAAAGGAGTGTATGCCAGGCAAGAAGTAACACAATTTATTCTTGGTTCAGTTTCAGCTGGGAAATCGAAATTCAAACAGAATGTGAAACAGAACTGCATGAAATGCTCTGTCAAAGTTACGCCCAAAAATGAAATCTTTTATAATGATACAAACTAATTAGCATCAAAACAAATTGCAATAATAGGTCAATCCCCCAACTGAAGCTTATTGATGAAGCTATGCGATTCCCCATAGCGGGACATACATCCAGAAATGAATGGGTCCATCAAGTGTTACCACATCACTCTTGGTCCCTGCTGTGATGTTACAGTCCAACCCAAGGTTGCCACATCACAGTGCCAAAACATTGAGATATTAGAGATGAACAGCAGAACTTTATTCATCTGCCGCAAGACATCTCCACAAGTTTCCCATGAGAGCGCAATCGATCAAGACACCACATGAACCTGGAACTGTTAACAAGTTAAGGATTTAGTATTGCAGCCTAGGCTGAGATGTGCAGAGGAGTGATTTGAAACAACCATGGGGTATTTTGAAACTGTCAGTAGACCAGTTTCCAGAACTAATATGCTGAATTATAAAATGGTTGTACAATTGCTGCCTAACCCTCGCACCCGTGAGCTTTGTTTCCTGACCTTGAATGTATCGAGAGCTGTTTATTTTTTCAGCAATAGCCCGGGAATGTGTAGATTGCAATGTGCTGTCAGCTTCTATTACTGCTAGACAAATTAATAAAAGTGCCCATTTAGTTTCCAAGTACTCAGCTCAGCTCAGTCAGCTCAATGGTGTTGCACCACTACTTGTGTTTAATCCCTTGGTCACTTATTGGTAATCTTCATTACTCAGAGGCCTATTCTTCCTTCTCGCAGTACTTGTGTATGAGGCACTTTGACTCATGCATAATTACTGGGGTAAGGTAGAGGGACATGGGTTAAGGCCTGGCTTAGTTACCTGTAATCTTCATTCCTCCTAGTTCCACTCTTCCTCTTCCCAGCACCTACCTATGAGGCAAGGAGCCTTATCCATAAGGGAAACAAGGACAAGGACAAGGAAAAGGGATGCAGAGGTAATTCTGGGCTGAGAAATAGATTTTGGAGGTTGGGGCAGGTGATGGGAGGGAGGGGGGATGTGCGGGGGGTGGGCTGGGACAGGGATTGTGCAATATATCGTAATGGTCTTCCATGACCAGGCTAAGCAGGGATGATATTAGTGTTAGTATTAGTTAGGTATTAGTGGCTAGGGAGGCATTTCGGTGCAGCCAGTCTAGTAATTTCTTAGTTTGGCTTGACTTTTTTTTTAACTGGGCATCTCTGATAAAGAAGTCCTGCTAACTTTAATTACCTGGATAGACTGGCATTTGGTTGTTTCTAGTATAGCTGTTTCTTACTAATGCATTATTTATCTTTCTATAAAGAAATGATTTCCGTAAGGACCAAACCATAAAGGAAATCATGTCTTTATGAAGTCATAGAGCTCCCCCACCCCGTGATGTGGTGGCCTCCAGCCTAGAGGCTTCTATGGCATGGGGTGGGGAGCCCTCAGACTTCAAAAATAAATAGTTTCTTTTTGTAGTCACTCTGCCTTCATAAAGAAATTATTTCTGTTATGGTGTAACAGAGATCATTTCTTCTTGAAGGCAGAGTGACAAAAAAAAGGATTCCCAAAGGTCCCCCCTCCCAGGACATGTGATGGCTGGGACCCCATTATGCCAGTGCCTCTTAGCACAAATTACACTCTGGAACACTTGATGTCCAACTGAACATAGTCCCAGTGTGAATTACTCTGCCAATACTTATACCACACGTTCAAATAAATTCACTGAGGCCTGCACAAATTATGGTACCAGACGTATTTCTCTAATTGTAATTCAACTAATGCAATATACTTACTTGTCTGCCCATATTGCCTGTGCTACATGGGAATGACATTTAGGCAAGTGAAAGCTTGAATTGTGCAAGTACAAGTCTTTGTTAAGGAATACAAAAGTGGAGGTACCACTGGTGAATCACCATTTACACACCGGTCATGTATCCATTGAAATAAAAAAAGACAATTATTGAAAAGATTACACTTCCGTTGGGTCGTTAATATAGAAAGCATATTTGTTTATGAAGGAGCAATTTTGCCTATTCCATCTGAATATTGCCAAATTTGGTCTGAATGAGTCTGGAGACTGGTGGTAGCTCTAAAATGATTCACATACAGGAGTATGCATAGGGTCACTACACAGGTTTGCAGTGATTATTAGCACCAATGGTGATCACACACACCTGCCATCATGTCCTAACTCTCCCCCCGCCCCCAGTAACTTGATTCCTTTGGCAGCTGCACTGCCCCCGCTGCCACTCCAGCCGCCTAGATTGCTCTGTAAATGAAAGAGGGACTGCCAATGGATCCCTGCCTTCCATCTCCACAGTGACCATCTAAGGTAAGTATTTTGTTTGAATAAATGGGACGATACGCGCATCCTGTTAATTCCAACAAAATACATTGCTGCCAGCACCCAGGGTTTTTGGATTGAAAACCTGGTGTGCTAATAGCAATGCAACTCTATCCACAAGCTGAATTCTGTGGTAACGACACTGGGGCCCATCGTTAAGGCCGTTGCTGTGCTGAAACCTATCATTTGGGCCACGGGCTATTACCACATGAGCAGGCCCACCAGGTCGGTTTTTGTCATTGAGCTCATTGGGTTTAAGTCACTATTTGCATGACTATGGGGACAAGGACTGCATCTGCTAAACCTTGGGCTTAGGCCATTTGGTTCAAATGGGCAATTCATTCGAACTCTGCTCCACTGAAGTTGGTAAAAAGGATGAAATGTTTCTGGTCTTATAGACTGGATCATTATTTCAGGATGTATAGCTGTTTTGCAATATTTAAATCTATTTTGAGTCACATCTAAAATGACAGTTTCTGACGTCATGTACCGTGATTTGAAAAACTAGGCAACCTATCTTTTATACTGTGGGCTGTCTCCGCCAGCATCTGTATGAAGGCATAAGTGAAGATTCTAACAAAAATACATCTTGGATGGCAGGGATCTTCTATTAGTGCTGTGATAGAAGATCAGTCTACATTCAAAATGTTATCCCATACTTTAATTTAACATTCTGGGACTTTATCTGCTGTGGCACATGTTGGCTTTCATGAGCGATTGTCAACACGCAGAGTAAGACAAGCCTTGGATTGGAAAAACACCAGAGTGGGCAATAATTTTGCCACCCCACTATTTAAAATCAGCACACTAGAATTCTAGGTGAAGACCGGAGGCAAGCATTATGCTTAAATTTCTTTAATTCCGCTCATCAGCAGGTTTTCAAAGCGTAAACTTTCTTTTATTTTAAATTCTTTTTTGAAACCGAACAAACACTCAAGGAACTACAAATCCCCATATGTCCCTAGTTCCCTGTAGTCTTATGTCCACAAAAGTCCACCAATCATGGCTCAGCTTTAACTATGGCCCACTCCCTGCCTGGGTCCTTTCTTTTGCTGCTCACTCAGCAGTTAAGTTGGGAAATGGGGAACTCTGTGCCTTTATTATGTGATTATTTGCAGTAAATATCTTTTTAATGAGTGCACGTGATATGTGGTCTGTATTGACATAAATGCGTGTTTTAGCGCAACATACTTCTTTACATAAATATATGCGTGTTAGGGTTGCATGAGGTTTATTCTTTTCATTGTGGTTTGTATTTAACGATTGCACATAAGTGCACACAGTTTGTCTTTCCGGTGCGTGGAGTGGACTGGAGCCATGAGCGAACGCGCTCCGTTAAAGCATCCGGTCCCACTCATGTGCACATTCATTGACAGCTGCAGGGAGAAGTTGGGAGCGTAGGCTGCAGGGCAGGAAGTGCTCCTGTCACAGCGCACAACCTCAATTGTTAATCGTAGCAAGGCCAACTTGTTTTCTGACAACAACGCGGTCCGTGTCATTTGTGGTTTTTGGATGTCGCCATTTCGGAGAACTTCCCAGCCGCAGAGTAGCATTCTACATTAGAGCGGACAGTTTCTTCAGCATTATAGAGCTCAAACTCAGTTCATTTTTCAAGCACATCCAAAAAGCAGTAAAGACGGTTGTTCATATATATTTATTTCCTAAACTCCTTTTACTGGAGAAGCAGAGTACCTTCTGCTGCAGCTTACCCTGCTGAAGCTCAAGGTTGGCACATTCACATATTCAACTAGTACTCAGTACCTATCACTCCCAGTTACTTTCCTCCAATATTGTTGCAACTTGCCAAGTTCAAGCCGAAAGACCTTTGCTTCAGTGTTGTACCCCATATTATGGATGGCATCCAGGAGTATTTCCCCAGAATGGAGTGAGGAGGAGTGGACTGAGGAGATCCCTAGTGCGGACAGAGATCCCTGAGCTTCAAGAAAGTTCTAGGGGATTTCCTCCTAACGGCAGTTTCCCAAGGGGTGAAGCCCATTATGGACTGCCTGGAGATGCTAGAGTCCATTTTTCCTACAAAGGGTACAGGAGGAGATGGAGTGCATAGGAAAAGGAAGGCAAACAGCCCTGGATAGGGTACCTCTGCCAGAAAACCTAAGTCGGGGGTTGAGCATGTGGGTAGTAAAAAGGCTCAGAAGAGATTTGACTCTTCTAGCCCCCCCGAGCCATATGGAAGGGGATAACAAAGGGCCCCATGAGGTGGTTGGCTCCTTCAGTAAATTAAAAGAAGCCTTTTTACAAAAGTTGACAGTGCCACGAGTCTTACCCCATACCTCAGGGAAATTAATACAAGGGATGACGATGGCGGTTACTTGCCTGATGATGATGATGTGTGCCCCAGTGGGCAAGTTCCACAGAAGCTAGCCACACCAGAACAAGTGGACAAAGAGGGCAACACAGTCAATATGTTTGATCCGGGTGCCACCAGGACCCAAAGTCAACAGAGTGGGTGCCTTCACCCAAGGTGGCTCTGAACATAGCACAACGGATTAGAAAGCCACTGGAGTGGGAAGTAGAGTTCTGCATGAGAGCGGAGTGTCCAAGGCTTGACCTGCCAGGCAAAATTACGGATACCCCAGAGCCAGATTCCAAGATGGTGACATTTGTCACAAAGACATCTAGAAACATAAGGAAGGGCCTTGCTAGAGCCTGGAAGGGATGCTCGGCTGTTGGCAAAAATGATGGACCTGGATGAAAGAGCCAAGGATATGGGAGAACCCATAGATAATTGCAGACTTTCTTCGAAGAGGAGGAGAAGCCTTCTATTGAAATTATTCTCTAAGCTTAGTGACTTAGCTACTTATGAGGCAGGCAAGAGCGCACAAGGTATGCTTTTTGGGGACACCTTTGAAAGAGAGATTTCACAATTTGTTTTATGGTACCTACACTGCCTTGGAAAAAGCCAAATCTTTAATTAGGAAGATCTTCCCGGAACAGGTTTTTGAAAGGACAGGTCAGCATTGAGGCCAATCAACCAGTCGTTTTGGCATGCAGTGCAGGCATCAATGTCCCTGGGCACAGTATTGGGAAGGTAGACAGCACAAAACCTTCTTCCCTACAAGAAACTGCCACTCCAAAGGTCACAGAGGAAGAGGCACCAATAGAAAGCAGAATATCTCAGACGGTAAGTGCGCAAAGCAATCACCTTCCTGCTGTGGGGGCAGGATGAAATCGTTTTTAACCAAATGACTGGAATGTTGAAGCGGCTCCAGGGTGTTACAAGCAGTCACAGGCTTACGGCTAGTATTTACTGGGATGCCCACGCAGAGAGGGATTCCCCACCGCATTCATATGGCCCGAGAAAAGATGCTTCTGCTTCAGTTAGAATTATCCACTGTAGTGAACAAGGGAGTGATAGAGCAGAGTATGCTGCAGGAACCAGGGTTTTATAGCAATAAGTTTCTAGTACACAGAAAAGGAAAGTCAAGATCAGTTATACATTTAAAAGAGTTGAACGGATGGATCACTTACAGCCATTTCAAGATGGAGGGGATTCATCTCCTCTGAGATCTTCTCTGGCAGGGAGATTTGTTAGCGAGGTTGGATCTAAAGGACACCTACCTCACTGTTCCAATTGCGACAGAACATTGAAAGGTCCTCCATTTCCCCTTGAACGAGGAGAGTTGGCTATTCAAATGCCTGCCCTTCGGCTTGGCCTCAGCGACGTGGACTTTTACGAAAGTGAAGGGACCAATAGCAGCAGCCATCAGGGACAGAGTTTTCTGTATTATCATGTACCTGGACGACATTCAGATTCTAGTGCAAGGCAGTGCAGAACTCCAGGAGCAAGTGCACTGGATATGCACCTGATTTCCTCACTAGGGTTTCTAATCAAGCTAGACAAATCACAGCTAAAGCCCATGCAAAGATTAGAGTTCTTAGGGTTCATGGTCGACACCAAGAAAGCATCCCTTGAGCTGCCCGCTCCAAAGATGAAAGTCATCAAAAAGGAGCTGAGATCAGTGATCCAGAAGCAGAGTATTTTGCTTCGCATTCAAGCCACAGTAGTGGGCCTCCTGGCGGCATCAATCCAGGGGATTTTCCCCAGGTCTTTGAAATACAGAGCCCTGCAGAGATTAAAAATAAAACATCTTCGAGAGGGTGTAGGTTATCACCTGACAGTCCTGATGGATGAGGAAGCGAGGTCAGAACTGACTTGGTGGTTGCAAAACATAGAAGTGTGGAACGACCGAACTATCTTCGACGATATTGCAGAGTTAGTGATAGAATTGGATGCCATCAGAGCCAGTTGGGGTGCCAGGTGCACAGAGATAGAGACCACAGGCATATGGTCCGAAGAAGAGTGTAAGTTACACATAAATTGTCTGGAATTGCTTTCTGCTAAAGATGGACAACATCTAAGCAGTCCGGTACATAAACAGATTGGAGGTTACAATGTCCAAAATGCTGGCTGAGTTAGCAAAAGACTTTTTGCACCACTGTCTGGAGAGGAACATAGTAGTGATGGCAGAGTACCTGCCGGGGACCAAAACACGATAGAGGACTGCAACTCACGTTACCTGGTAGATTCCAGAGACTGGTAGTTGCATCCAGCAGTCTTTACAAAGCTGCAGGAGAAGTGGGGTTCATTTGACATCATCCTCTTCATATCCAGATTGAACTTGCAGATTCATAGGTTTTTCAGTTGGAGGTAGGACCCAGGAGTTCTGGGAGCAGACACTTTTCTCCACAGTTGGTCAGGTGCAGTCCATTGTGTCTTTCCCCCATTCATCACGTTGATGAGAGTCTTAGCAAAAGTTCAAAGGGAAGAGGCAGAAGTAGTGCTGGTAGTGCCATTACGGAAGTTCCAGGTGTGGTTTCCAGCAGCCATGGAACTTTCATCAGATTTTCTGAGGATGGTTCCATGCAGGCTGGACCTACTACGCAACCCAGTTGGTCAGACGCACCCATTACTGGACTCGGGGAGCCTGCAATTGCTAGCGTGCAGGGTTACAGGCAGAGATGGGAATTGCCAGGAATTTCATAGCTTGCTACTGAGTTCATCATAGACTCATGGTCCCTGTGTACACATAGGAGCTATAGCACTGCATGGGACAAATGGGAAAGCTGGTGCAGCCAGCAGGGTTTTCATCACATTAATGCACCTGGAGTGCATGTTCTCAATTCTCTAGCAGGCCTGTCTCAAGATGGCGCACGCTCAGGACCCTCTGGGTTTACAAGTCAGCCATATCATCCGGTCATAAAAAAGAGGATGGACTGCCGATACGGAGGCAACCAGCTGTGGTGCGTCTGTTGCGAGGCACTACATTGCGAATACCTTCAGTGGCCAGATACGGTTTATAGTTAATATATCGAATGACATATTTTCGAATGGAATAATGTAAAAAAAAAAAATGCCGAAAAAAAGGATTTCGTTTTTTTTTTTTTTTTTAATGGTGGGGTCCCTCCAACCCCCTGTTTTTTTAAATTTACAATGTATTTTTATTAGCTAAACCCAAAAAAAACATAAATAAAAAAACACATTCCATTTTTTTTTCGGCATTATTTTTTTCAACATTTTTGCATTCAACATTTTTTTTTCCACATTTTAACTGGATACCGCCAGATATGCCATGCTCTGGAACATGGAGAAAGTGTTTACGATTATTCCTAAACTGGCCAGACAATATTCATTTGCCAGTCTCTAGGTTGTCTGGGAAGGGGGCTATGTTGTTCTGTTTAGTGGCTTGTCGAAGAGTGTCAGATCTGAAGGCATTAGAGCTAGACAGAAAGATTTTCTATCCGGATGAGGTAGCGTTTAGTATAGCCAAATGTATAAAAACTGCTTCCAAAGTAATATCTTATGCTTATTTTCCTGATAATCCTAAAATTTGCATAGCACAATGCATCAAAGATTATGAGAAAGCAGTAGCTAGTGTCAGGCAAGCAGAAGTGACACAGTTGCTAATAGCACTTAGGAGGCCTTATCATGCAGAGGATTCTGCAATAATAGCTAGGTGGATCAGGGAGATTATGCAATTGGCACACATTGATTTGAGTGTATTTGGTGAGCATTCAGCTAGAGGCGCAATGGCATCTAGAGCATTTAATGCAGGTGTGTCTTTGTAGGATATTATGAAATCAGCTGACTGGTCTTAAGATACCACATTTAAAATGTTTTATTGTAAGCCTGTGTCAGAGATTGCTGCAACAGTCATAGGTAGCTTTAAACAAGCATAATGCTTGCCTCCGCTCTTGACATAGAATGAAGATTAACCAAGCTTACAGATCAGGGAAGTCTTGATTCTATTAAAGACATGGAGGCAAGCATTACACCCAACTTTGATATGCTGGTGGGTGCTATTCTGTTCATTGAATGCAGTGTCATGTATGGGGAAACTGTTGGCGCATCCCTACCCTAATTTTCTTCTTGCCTCGTAGGAAATAACCAGAAGAATTCTTGATCATTCATGTACAGCCGGGTGACTGGTATAAAGATTTGGTTTGGATTTTTGGGAAGTGTATGCCATGGTCCACCCAAAGTTAACGGAGCCGTTGTTCCATCCAGTAAGAAAGATAAATACTTTATTCCGTTTTCACCATTTATATGAAATAACATAACATGCTCTACAATACCAAATGCAAAGAGGTTGCGGTTAACCCCGAGTAAAATATGGTTCATTTCATAGTTCAATCAACAGCATGTTAAAATGTGCAATACATTTTCTTAAAAGCTTAACATTTTCTAACCATACGTTTGAAAGTTTCAGTAAGATACTCTGATAAATCGTTGATAAAACAGCATTGACAAAGGACAAAACAAAATGCATAGCATTCATAACATGTCTAATATTATTGATATGAAAATGTCTCCTCAGCCATAGGCGTTTCAAATCAAAAAGAAAATGAATTAGATCCTCATCCACCCTGCTTCCACAGATACATAACTTTGTCTTAAACTGCCATGTCATCCGAGCCCTCAGTGGTAAAACATTCAGGTGCATCATTGCAATGGAACATCTTCGCACCAGAGAGCGAATTACACCTAACCAGAAATTCTCACAATAAATGCAGTGAGCCCTCAACAAGTGACTGAGTGAGCATAGATTTTCCATGTCATTTATCACCAGGTCAAATTCTCTCCTTCTGGCTTTCATAGACAAATAAAGTTTTTTAATCCTGCCACCCCTTAGAACATCATAGACAATATCTCATTTTCTGCACAAGACAGAAAACTCCTTGTACCAGGGGTAAATAATATATGATGCTGCATTTGCTATTTCTTCACTTACATTGACAATATTGGGCTACACCATCAGGACAGAAGGGTATTTAAGAAAATACTCTTAAAACCTGCGTTCAGTCTGGTCTCACATATGGACCAGCGCCGTCTGTGCAATGCTTGCCGGGACTGAGTGGATTACAGCGACCTCAGGGTTTCTTTCGCTGTGTCAGCACTTCCTTGTGGAAGAAATGGAGTTTGCCTTGGAAACTGGCAAACAAAGCATTCCTCACATGTCACGTGGGAAGCCGACGTTCCTCGTCGGGTTACGCCCATAGAGACTCCACCCCTGCCAGAAATATAAATCTTCTCATTTCCTTGTTTCAGTGCTTCTATTTAGCGGCATCTGAACATTTCTGGCAGGCATGCCTTGCTGCCATGTTTTGTGGGTCCTTATGTCGTAGAGTCTGTTGTCAATCCTGCGGCTGTCAGATTAACTATACCGGTGTCTTGGCACATTCATCCAGTATTCCATGTGTCACATGTTAAGCCATATGTAACCAACACTCGTTTGCCTGCGTGTCCCGCTCCGGTGATGGTGGATTGTGAAGAAGAGTATGTAGTGTCACGTATCTTGGATCATAGGATTGCTCGGGGTGTGTCCTACGATCTAGTTGAATGGAAAGGCTTCGGTCCGGAAGACAGAACCTGGGATCCGTTGGCACATATTCATGCCCCATGCCTTTTGCGGCTTTCCATGCCTCCTGGGGGTTGTCAGAGCTTTTGGGGGCAGATTCTCTCACACGTGACCCTGCGCCATCTGAGCAACGCTTGCAGGGACCAAGTGGATTACAGCGACCTCAGGGTTTCTATTGCTGTGTCAGCATTTCCTTGTGGAAGAAACAGAGGTTGCCTTGGAAATTGGCATACAAAGCATTCCTCCTTTGTCACCTGGGAAGCCGACGTTCCTAGTTGGGTTGCACCCGTACAGACTCCACCTCTGCCGGAAATATAAATCTTCTCATTTCCTTGTTTCGGTGCTTCTATTTAGCGTTACCTGGTGACTGCTCTCAGACAATTCCTTTGTCTATTCAGAAGCTCTTCGAACTGCTTTCCTGTGTTTCCTGACTCCAGACTGCCTACTGGACTTGCTCCCTCTCTTGGAATTTAGTTACGCTTTTTCCTCTGGTTACCGGAACGTGGACCACCCCGACCCTGCCTCGCCATTCGATTCTGCTACAAAGCTTTCTTACCTGGATTTCGCTCCAGCTCCGGACTTATTCATACCTGCTTATCGAGTCCTACGCAACCCGCGTACCTGGTTGGAAACGCGTCACTTACCTCTTCAGCGTTCTGCGACTCCTCCTGGTGCTACACACACCCTCTCCTGGAATCGTGTGTACCGGAAGACTCAGTAAGACATACCCTTCTCTGTGGGGGGTTCTCACTTCTCTTTGTCCTGCATTTCCAAAGACCATCCTAATTCTTACCTTTGCTGCTGAACACCAATCCTTTAAAGTATTGTGTCTCTTCTGCTCTTCACGTGTACAATGAACTCTCTGCTGCCAGTGCACCATCCCGGACCCCGGGATAGATTGTCCCATACTAACCTACCTGTTTATTATTTTTTCCTGTCGTTGTTTCATTGACACACAAGTTGACTTCCTCTGGATTTGGTGGTAAGGACTGAGCATTAGGTAGGGGGTGAGGGGGTAGAGCCATATTCCATCTAGCCCTTAGTATTCATTGGTTCTCCCTATTTCAGTTTCAGACCCTATGCCATTAACAAGATAACTAACATGTATTTCATAACTACGGCTGAAGGATAGGGATCTGTAATTGTTGTCTTGTGACTCTATTAATGCTTGTTCTTTCTTTTCAGCATTCGTACAAGCGGTGAGTGTGTTCCCCGCTCTTTTGTGGGATCAACTCCTCTGTCTGTCTTCTTTGAACAGCAGAGGGGTGTATCGTAAAAAAGAGTTCCCTCGAGTTGAGGAGGCCTGCATACGGAGAGGACGTGGTGGATCAGGCTCACTGTCGAGACCCTTATCCTGCTGCATGTCGCTTCACCTCTATCACAGGACGACAATGCCCCTGGCTGTGAAGGTGCAACACCTGGACACCAATATTTGGAACACCGGACTCCAACACTAAGGCAGACCCCAGCAAGCTGTGCAACCCGGCCAACAGCTTTCTCAGGCAAATATGCAAGAAACAATCCAAGGAAGTGCAACTCACACACCCACCGATCTCACTACCATGCAATATGGCTGAGTAAATCCTAGCCTCCAGCACCTGGATGCATTTGTCAAATCGGAACCCACCAAACTTTTGATAGAATCTCCTAATCCCTCCCAAGCTTGTCCTAAAAAGATTTTCAGCTGATGTTAGATGTACAGGCCACAAACAGTTTCTTGAGAAGGTAACTCCCAGGTAGCAATATGAATCAGCCATGGTTAGGTTCTCATTATCTATGCGCCAGTTATAGTTGTTCTCTTTTTTTTTTAACCAAAAACAACAATCTTAGTTTTTGTCAGATTTAATTTTATAGACAGTTGTCTCCAAAATCATCTGATGCATAATTCAGACTGCTAGCAAATCTCTTTGGGGTCAGACCGAATAATATAACATCATCTGTGTAAAGAAGGGTAGGGTAGCTTATCCCATTCAAAGAGGGAGAAAATAGGCCTGGCAAATGGGAGGCAGGCAGAAAGTCTGATAGGAAAATAATAAACAATAGCAGAGCCAGTGGACAACCCTCGCTCACACCTTTATTGGTGGATAAGATGCATTCTTGATCCTTCATTTACAGCCGTGTGCCTGGTATCAGGATTTGGTTGGGATTCTTTGGCAAGTGTATGCCATGGTCGACCCGAGGTTGATGGAGCTGTTGTTCCATTCAAGTTCTTGAAGTTGCGTTGACTGTTTATCCCAGGAGTTGGGCGTTTGTTAATGGTCTAAAGAAAGAGGAGAGGACCCAGGCAGTAAGTGGGACATAGGAGGATCTGAGCCATGATTGGTGGATTTTTGCAGACATAAGACTACAGAGAACTTGCGATTTATGGAGATTTGTTGGCCCTTTTTTTTAAAGAAAGATTACGTTTTGAAAAGCTGCTGATGAGCGGAATTAAAAAAAGTTAAGCATAATGCTTGCCTCTGTTGGTTTAACAGAATCAAGACTTCCCTGAGCTGTAAGGTTGGGTAATCTTCATTACCACTCAGCCACTACCTTGTGTTTCCTTTATTAGTGTTATTTTCAGGCAGGCTTCCATCAGGTATGACGACAGGTGAAATCTAGCTGCTGTACCACTGTACTTCTGTGCTAAGGTGAGAATTTGACTCTAAACCTAATTCAACATTACACTTTAACACCTAAGTGCTTTGGTAAAACTGGTGGGCATACATGATTTTCCACAGATGTATTTTATTTTAAGACATCTCTCCCCTTCACAAACAAAATACTGGATTGTTTAAACAAAACAGACATAAGACAAAGTTTTCTAATGATCACCTTGAAATATGCATCATTATATCATGAGCATCAAAATCAAATATACATGTGCTTTGGGTTTTGTAGGTTTGGTTATGAGCACTAGCCTTTCAACCCAATGGGAAAGTAAGTGCTCTGCAATTTTCCATGGAATTTTCATGGGTTGAAAATTGAGAGGCAAGCCCATTAAGGTAATATACAAATTTGAAACTTGTCACTTAGGAACACCTGGGAATGAGATTGGTAACTGTCTCTTTTTAAGTGAAGCGGTTATTTAGTTAATATTGTGCAGCTAATCCTCAGGTGCACGTTTTGAGTTTCTTTTACTAGGTGGTGGAGTTAGCTAGGTATTTCAGACAACACCACAGCTGCTAGCCGACTCATGTGAATATATATTGTCCTGGTGTATGCTGGAATTAAACAACAGAAACCAGTAGACATACATTGCACACTAGCAGCATTACCAACCAGTTGTGGTGTTTACAATTTTTTTTGGCAATATGAGAATGCCTCCATCGCTTATTTTGTTTTAAAATCTTGGACCTTAAATGTTTCTATGAAATAACTTCATATGGTTCCATGTTTTAAGGTAGTGAATGTTGTGGCATGGAGCTACACCCTTCCCTTGCTTGAATATTCAATGCAGATATCACATTTTAAATGCCGAAACTGCTATAATTACGCTCAATTTACTCAATATGCCTCATTACAAGTGTGGCAGTTTGGAAATAAGGGTGCCGGTAGCAACGTACCGTGTAAGCGATATTCAAACAACACTACAGCTAAGTCAATGCCTAGTTTGGGATGCTGAGGAAAACCCTTATTGATGTATTTTTATGTCCAGTTCAGTACTCTCGATGACAACCCTTGTATAACACCCCCCTCTTAGAATCCCCCTGGCCCCACTGAGCCAAGAAGTCGGTTTGTTTTGCAAATTAAAAGGTTTATTTGGAGAATTCAACAATATATATCTATCACACTTTTATGATATATTAATATCTGATAGTACACTGAGACATGTGATGTGGATCCTCAATGGGTAATGTTACAGTGGTACACTTGATTACGTAGGAGTAGTATAGAGGATGAGGTAGCTGAAAATGCTTTATGGTTTCAAGGAAATGCAATGAGGAATAAAATGCAGTACAGAAATACTTGATATGATTTTAGCAAAAGATAAGATAATCACTTTTTCTCTGGCAATTCACCCCCCTCCCCTATGCAATGTAAGAAATGGAAGGAGATGGAAAGAGGAGCACACAGTTCTCAGGAATGCAATCAAATACAATACGAAATTCAGTTCCCCCCCAGCAAGCTTAGAGGAAACAGGTAGGAGTTTGAAACACAGGCCCAAAATGCTTTTTAAATGTGATGGCAATGGATGGGAAAATGTGCCAACTGATTTTAATTCCCTCTAGAGATTCAGGGTGAGTGGGAGATGCGTGTTGGTATTAGTTCAGGCTCACTTTAGCAATGCTCTATGAGTTATTACCAAGTTGCAAACAGATTTTAACAAAAGAAAGAATGGAGCTGCTATTTTGACAAATGGAGAAATTGAGCCAAAATCGCAAATCGCGGTAAATTTCGCGAGAGCGTAAATCGAGATTGCGGAAAAAGTATAAGGAAAGCCTAGAATCACAGCTTTAAAATGAAATTTCGTTCCTAGCCCAAACGGTTCCAGAGATACGGACGATTTAATAAAGGTAGATTTTCGGATTTAAAGTAAAACTCAAAATGACAGGTGACAGCTTGCAGCTGCAGAATTGACAGGTGACAGTTGTGCAGCTTTAAAAAAGACAGATGACACGATTTCTAGGAGGCTGTTCTACTTAGGTTAAAATAGTTTGGATTAGATTATTTTAACTAAGAGATTGGTTCTGCACAGTTCTGCTAGGTACTCACAATATCAATTTGAAATAGGCCTCATCACAGTCTGGTCAGGTTGGACGGGAATTCCGGTGGGTGGTTCTGAAGTCCCGGCTATCTGGGTCAGCTCTGCTCTCTGGGTCTGTCAAGCACCGGATCTGCTCACAACGGTCTGGTTTGTGGTTCTCTCGGGTTCCGGATACAGCACTGCTTTCTGGATACTGTTACAGGTTCTTGCTAAAATTCTTGGCAAAATTCAAACAGCTCGCCCGGCTGTTGAATAGTTTGGTTGGTTTTGAGGCCTGCTGAAAAGGATTCAGCTGGTGGATTCAGGCCTCTTTGCTACAAATTCTGGAGTTAATTTCTGCTACAGGTTCTGGAGATTGATGGATTTGAAGTCTGGATCTCTGGATGTGAAGTCGTCGGTCAGCATGCTCCGCAGCAAATGGAATTGACTGTCCCTACCTGTCCCAGCAGTCTCTTTTTATGTGTTTTGAAAATGGGTGTGTGCCTGGGCCTAGCTAAGCCTGCCCCTCTCACTTATCATTGGCCAAGCTTTCCTCTCTCCCTTGATTGGGGGAAAGAAATGAAGTGTCAGAGTGATGCTGTAGGTTTTATGGTCAGAGGAACCTCCCCTTGTCAAATTGCACACAAATCTATTTCTGATCCAAATACATATTTATCTATGCACCATTTTTCTCATATTATAGGTCCAGTTTACATATTTTCTGTAGCACCAAACCATCCGATCCCTGTCTTTCTACGATGTTGTGTCCACTGATGACAGAATTCTCCCCTTTTCATCCAGATAACGACCTCTAAACCTTTCCAGATTTTACACAAATGTGCACTAGGGAGATGGGTTTCAGATGATAAAGTGTCAGATTTTTAACATGCATACATTTGGAGTGACAACTTTTTTCCGCTACTATCCCCAGGAACATACCACAGGGTCCTAACACCTCTTAAAATGTGCACCGAAAAATCACAAGAATAATGGTATTATTTATATAATTTTGACCAGTCCGCACTATGAGTTATCTATCTTTTTAAAATGATGCCCCGGTCAAAAAGGGGTGTGGCTTCCCACATCACATGGTGGAATAACTGGTTTATCCACTTCCCCCAAGCTCACCTGCTTGCAGAGGCACAGCTGCCCCCCAGTTTTTCCCAAGAGGAAGCTATTTTACGACGCCCCCAATATAACATTTGCCTGAGTCAAGGAAGTTGCATTGTTCTGTCCCTTCCAGTTCCCAGGTGCTCCACCCCTAATCTAATCAGAGAGGTGCCAACTCCTTTTGGCAAGGGGCAGCAGGATGCAGCTAGGCCTGGGAAGAGTGGCTGAGCAGGTTTCAACTCCTGTCGGGGGTAGTTGTCAGGCAGAATCCAGTTTCATTAAGGCAGGTTTCAGCTAAATGTCACTTTTTGTTCCCAGTTTTCTACATTCAAATCAAACTGACAATTTTTACATATACATTAAATAATTACTTCTTCAAGTCATTTCAGAATATAATTTTACATTGTATCCACCTCTTAGCAAGTCTTTCCTTGGCCTAGTTTTGTTTCATTTGTTCAGTTTTACACAAAAGTCTGGTGGTTTTAAAAAGCCGGCTTTCTGATAGTGGTGAGTACCGGTATTGCAACCATTTTTGGGATTAAGAAAATGAATTCCCCACAGTTCTGAGTTGCTTTTTGGCAATCAGCATTGCCATTCCCAATGGTTTCAGGCTACTGTGTATGTAGCCCAATGGTGGTTTTAGGCAGTGCCTTCCTGTGCTCACAACATAGGCAAAAATGGGTGGCAGCCTATTCTTCATGTTTTCCCTGTGCACTCTCTGGGGAGTTCTGGCCATCATGATGTTTTCCATGCCAGTACTGCACAGTTTTATGGTAGGGCTTGGATGCATGGGTAAAAACATCCCACAAGCCCCCCTCTTGCGATGGCCATTCTGTCCTTTCACTGATGGAACTCGGAAGATCTGGGATGTTCGCCTCCTCTTCTTCCAATTCCATAGATGGCACAGTTCAGCATCTTTTCCTCCCTCCAGTCGATCAATCAGTTCTGCTTGCTGGTCCTGATGGGAGGATTGGGCGGTACCCCGGGCCCCTCGGGTCTCTGCTCCCGGTCCCCGGTCGTCCTCCTTGGTCAGTCTCCATGGTTTCATCTCTCCTAGGATGATAAAGAAAAGCTGCAATACACATTCCTAGACATTTCTTCCCCACCATTGATATGGTGGGGTGGCATATACATTTTATAGTCAAAACATTTGCGTTCTTATTTTAACCAAAACAAGATAGGATTATAAGACTTTTTTTTCCAAATCATAATATTTTAGAGACTATATGTGGGATATTTTAGGGTTGGAATTGAAGTACTCTGGAGCGGTCCCCTCTGGTATTGCAGAGGACTCCTCCAGTTGTTGCAGAGTGTGTCTGGGATGGCAACACTTTAGCTGATTTATATGGACCCACTTGTCTTCCCCCTCTGCCAAACCGCCTTTGGGGATGCGGATCTTGTAGGCCACAGGGAAGATTTTGTCTATAATTTCAAACGGTCCCTTCCATGTAGGCAAGAATTTTCGCTGTTTGGCCTGGTTCCTTTGGAAATTGTATAGATAGACCCGATCACTCACCTTATATTCCTTTCGGGTAGTTTTTAAATCATAGTGGGTCTCAAAGCTCTCGGCTGATCTTTTTAGATTCTGCTGAGCATAGACAAAAGCATGCTGAAGGTGTTTCCTTAAATTCTCCACATACTCATGAGTTGTGGAGGCATTTATCAGGGTCTGCTCTTGGGTCCTGTGGAGCAGATGCTGGGGAAGCACCATCTTGCGTCCGGTCATCAACTCAAATGGTGACATTTTAGTTGCAGATGAAGGGGTAGATCTGATGGCCATTAGGACCAGAGGTAATCGGATATCCCAACTTGGCCCAGAATCTGCCACAATTTTTTTTCAAGATGCTCACAATGGTTCGGTTGTATCTCTCCACTGCTCCAGAAGAAGCTGGCCTGTAAGCAATGTGTAGCTTCCTTTTGACCCCCAGTATCTCCCACATCTTTGTCTTTACTTCACAGGTGAAGTGGCTACCTCTGTCTGACTCATTCTTTTGAGGTAGATCAAAACGGGAAAAGATGTGGTTAATCATCAGGGCAGCTGCTGTTTCTGCCTTGCAGTTTGGGGCTGGGAGACATTCCACCCACTTGGTAAACAAGCATGTAACGGTCAACATGTACTTGTTTCCTCTAGACGAGCGGATTACAGGGCCTACAAAGTCGATTTGCAAATCTGACCATGGCAGTGTCATCCCCCTCTTTTGGAGAGGCGCACGGTGTGTGAGGGATGATGGCTGAAATTGTGCACACACAAGACACCCCTTCAAGTATTGGTCGAGGTCCTGCCCCATGTGTGGCCAGTATGCAACCTCTCTTAAGATTTCCAGTGTTATGTGAAACCCCCTATGACCGGCGGTGGCCGCATCATGGGCGTAACTTAACATCAGGCTTCGGAATGAGGTAGTAACCACCCACTGATCATGGCCAGCTTGGGATTTCCTTACCAACAAACCGTCTTGGATTCGGAACAGTTTTGGACATTTCATAAACACTCTTAGGTCCTCTTTCCCAATGTAATCGGTATCCGTCAGGGGAAAATTCTCAGGGTCCTCAATGTGTTGGTAAAACTTACCAATTATTGGATCCCCCTTCTGAGCTGTAATCAAATCAGCATCAGGGGTCTCCTTACTCCATTGTGCAGTTGAAAGATCATTGTGAGCATTGGTCTGGGACCTAGTGATCGCAGTGACTTGGATTTCCCCCAACAGGGACTCTATTTCTATTAGATCCCCTTGGATGGCCCCGGTTTTGGCCAGCTGATCAGCTAAGTCATTTCCAGTTTTGTCTGGTCTCTCTATTTTGGAATGACCCTTGATCTTTTTCCAGTAGATGGTCATCCCATTTGAGGTGACCAGATCATCAATGTTTTGGATTAACTTCCCATGTTTCAAGGGTTTGTTATTAGCACATAACATGCCTCTGGTTTTCCAATTATCCAGGTGCTCCACGAACCCGTTCCGTACATAATCCGAATCTGTGATTATGACCAGTTTGTGGAGTTGATGTTGGACAGCAGTGAGGATGGCCTGATGCACAGCCATCAATTCTGCCACCTGACTACTTCGGGGACCAATTTTGTATCCAGCGGAGGGTTCTGGAAACTACCTCACCCATGCATTTCCTACGCCGGCCACCAGTTCTTTCTCCCTGTTGTTGTCAACATGGTAAGAGCATCCATCCACATAGACAGTGGACATTCCCTCACACTTGTCTTCTTCAAAGACTTTGACTGGGGAATTAAGGTATGCCTCCATGTTGTCCTTGGTTTATAGACTTTCGTCCTCGAGACAGTTTTCTCTGGCACAATCATGCAAGTCAGCCAGACCTTGCGCGAGGGGACTCTTCTTGTTTTGGCCATATCTGACCTCTACAGGAAAGCCTTGCATTGACAGGATCCAGGAAGTAATTCGGGAATTACTCACATTTCCGGCCCGGATTCTGTCACTTTGGAGGTATTGCAGAGGCTGGTGTGTAGTCTCCACTATGATGTGTTCCCCCTGGATAAACGGGCGGTAATTCTTCACTGCCCACACCATTGCCAGGAGTGCCTTCTCACAATCGTTGAATTTTTCCTCCACAGAGGATAAAGTTTTGCTCGCATAGGAGATTACTTTATTGACCTTGTCATGCTTTTGGTATAATACTGCCGTCAAGCACGTATTAGAGAACCCTGTCTCAAGGAAGAACTTCTTGTTTCTGACAGGGTAAGCTAGGCAAGGCGCTTGTGAGAGGCTTCTCTTGAGTTGTTTTACTGCCTCGGATTGTTCTGGACCCCATTCCCACTTGACCCCCCCTTCAAGAGATGAATCAGGGGTCTAGTGATCTCTGCGTAGCCTTCAATGAACTTTCTGCTGTAATTAGTCAGTCCAAGGAGGCTCCTTAGTTCCCGCAGAGTTGTGGGGTCTTTCAGTTTCTGAAGTGCTTCCACTTTCTTTTCCTGGGGACATAGACCCTGAGGAGTAATGTCATGCCCCAAGAAATTAACACGGGTTCTACACCACTGTGCTTTCTGAAAGGAAAGTTTTGCTCCGGCGGCCCTCAACTGTGTCAGAACATAACGGATCTCTGCTATGTGTTCCTCCACAGATGAAATTTTGATGAGGACATCATCTACATAAGCCAGGTTACCCCTCGCACCCAGGTCGGGCATGGCCTTATGTAGGAAAATGTTGAATTCATTGCCAGAGTTGAGGTATCCAAAGGGAGTCTGGGTCCATGTGTACTGCTGGCCCCTAAAGGTAAAAGCCAGTTTGTATTAGTCCTCCCTACTGACAGGCACGGTCCAGTATCCATTGGTCAGGTCTATTGCTGTGAATACCTGTGACCCCTGAATCTGGGCCAGCCCTTGGTCAATATAGGGCAGAGGCCATCGGGAAGTATGGACCCGTTTGTTGAGCTCCCTAAGGTTGGCGCAGAGTCTCCACTGGCCGTTTGGCTTCAATATTCCCAGCACCGGATTATTGAAGGTGCTGTGTACTGGACGAATTATTCCCCGGGACTCAAGGTTCTTAATTATTTCAGTAAGGGACTCCATGGATGCGAGAGGCAAACGATATTGCTTCACAAACACTGGGGTCATTCCAGGGTCCGTGGGAATTGTTGTGGTGTGGATGTCGGTGCGACCACAGTCATATGAGTCTACCGCAAAGAGATCTTGGATATCCAAGAAAACTTGTTTCAACTTTTGCTTCTGTTCCAGAGTCGCACAGGCATCAGCTAGGTTGACTCTCTCTTCCACCATCTGCCTGAAGCCTGGAAAGACTTCTGGTTTGGCTATCTCAGCGGCCTCCTCCAGCTGGGTGGAGAAGTCCCTGGTCAGAGTGCTGATTTGGACTGGAGGCTTCAGATGGGAAAGGCAGCCCTCATGGACCTGGAAAATCACCTCATCCCCTCTAAAGTCACAAGTCACATCTTCCTTACCATAAGGGCAAGAAGTGTACACAAGGAAGTTCCCCCCATGCCGGGTGAAAATCCTGTCTGGTGTTGTATTGTCTTCACTGTCACTGTCAAAACAGTCCTTGGGGATCGGTCCTAACAGTTCATTTCCTAAATCAATGGAGAAATGTCGGTCATCGACCGCCATTCCAATAATGGTGCCTGCGGCTAGAGTAATACTCTTTAAGTCGCTGTTATCCACCTCTATTGGAATGGTGTCATGTTATATGTTGACTAATGGAGTTGGGTTTACCCCCAACCCTTGCTGTTGGAGAGAAGCATTTAGATGTATATAAGCATCAGGGTTTTTCAATTTTTGTCCTCTTTTAACTTTCACTTCCAGGGAGAATTGTCGGGTCCTTTCTGGGAGGGTGACTTCCTCTTTAATCTGAATTTCAACTGCATAAGGTAGCAATTGAGCTGACCTAAATGCTTTTTCTGGATCATCAAAGCCCATGGGATTATCCGCTAATCGGGACCAAGCTTTGAAGTTTATTAGGCCCAAACTAATGGCAAAGCGATTGAGAATGTCACTGCCTAAGTAAAAGGCGGCAGTGACGTCTCGCACGACCCAGAAAATTATGGACTATGCTCTTGTTGCCAATGGAGATTTTGAGCATACACCTGCTTGGCAGGAGATGTTTGGAATTAGGTGCTTCCAGGTCCATTTCCCATTTGTCTATCAGTTTGAATGTGGGAATGGCTGGATCTTTTGGGAGTTGGCGGAACATGGCTTTGTTGATGAAGCTCTTACCGTTGTTCACACACACTCGAGCGAGAACAGAGTCCTTCCCATCATTTAACTGAACAGGGATGAACAACTGCTCTCCAATTTGCTGAATATCAGCCAGGCTCTGAGCTGATTTCACATCTTTCTGGACTATAGGAGTGGGAGTGTCTGATTGTGGATTGGTAAAGAATTTCAGAGTGTTTCCTTCCAGTGTGGAATACCACCTTAAACTGGAAGGAAGGTTGATTTTCAGAAATAGAGAGGACCCCCCACCACCAGTCTGTTGTCCTACTGCTATTACTGTCACGTCTGGAATTTGGTTGTTCTGGAAGTGAAATTCTACTTGGTCAGATTTTTGTTCAACCATGTGGCAGGTGCTGTTTAAACTAACATGGTTGACACTCTGTTTTAATTTTATTGGTCGGCTAGTCTGGGTCCAGAGGACCTTGTTTACGCAATCTATTAGGGGTGACAACCTTCTCAGGAGGTCGTTCCCTAGTAAACAAGGGGTGCCCTCTGGAGTCACTACTATGACCGAGTGTTTCACCTTGTGTCGCCCAATTTTGACGTCCAAATCTGCAGTCCCCTCGACAGGAATTTCCTTCCCGTCAAAGTTCTGCAGTTGTCCAGGAAGAGAGGTGAGAGGAATACGGTAATTCTCCCCCCTTCCTGCATTTAGTTCATCAAAGGCCCTTTTGGACAGAAGGGTAGCTTGGGATCCAGTGTCCACCAGTGCCAAAATTGTACCCTGCCCCTGTACTTGTACCGGGGCATAATATCTTCCCTCATTCTCCTCAAGGGTGCACAGATAATGCACATTTTTGGACAACTGGTCGGCTAACTTTCTGGTTTTGGACATTGCTAGCGAAGAGATTTGGGCAGAATTCGGTGAAGAGCCTGTGGAATCTGAAAGAAAAAGTTGGCAACTGGCGATCAGAGCCATTGTGGGTTCCCCTGGTTCCGGTTCTGGGCCGCCCCCCCCCTTTTTGGAGGCAGTCATCGGGATGGGTTTGACCCATGGGATTTTGGTATTGTCGGTTCTGGGATGAGATGATGGGTGGCGGTAGCTCAGTCTCCACATCTCCCCAGTCTGAATTGGCATCCCTTGGGACCCATTTTTCCTTGGGAGGAGTTCCCCCATCTTAAGGAGAAGATCATTTTCCCAGGATCTTCTGAGGATCCCTCTCCCTCAAATTGGAAGACCTGTACCTCCTCCACAAAGTGTGTCTGTTTGGGTCCTTTGTTTCTCCTACCCCCCCTCTGCTCCTTGGGAGGCAGGCTTTCAGGGGCAGGAGATTTTGTTTCTGGTTCCTGGTTTTCCAGGGGCTGTTTACAAGTTGGGAAGGAAGCTTCCTTCAAAGCTTTACACCCCCCTTCCCCTTGTGCCTCCTCCCTGGGAACCGGTGGGTTATCGGGGTGCTGCCCCGTCATTGTTCTGGAGCACCAGGTCCAGAGTTTGGGGCATTCTGCGGTGGCATGCTCATCTGAGGGTTCTGTTGAGCCCTCAGTATGTGACCCAGATCCCGTGTCATATTTTGGACCTGGCGCTCTAACTGGGAAACCCGCTCAGGCTGATACGGGGCTCTATTTCCTCCCCTGGGCTGATCCCGGGAAGGGTAGCTATCCCTTCTCTGGTAATACCCTGGGTTGGGAAGATTCGGGTACCCCTCCACCCTTGGCCTGCCCTCTCCCGGATTAGGTTGTCTGGGCTCAGGGAATTGGGGAAAGAGGGATGGATGATTTTGGGGCTGGAAATTGTGTGGATACCTGGGAAAAAAGTTCTGCCCAGGATTTGGTGAATTTCTGCCCTCCTGGTGGAAGTTAGGAGGGAAGTTCCCCGGGTTAGGCACTTGGCTGGATCCCCCCTCTTGGGCTGGAGGAGTCCACACATAGCCCAGGATGGGTCTGTTTCCCTTGTAGCGGGGACTTACATAGTCAGGGGAGCGGGGGACACCATTTGTGGGACTACCTCCTCGACTCCCTGTCTGTGACTGGCCCGAGGGCCTTCTGGGCTGTGAATTATTTGGTGCAGGCAGGTTTTTAGGCCCCCCATCTCCAAATCTAAAACGGGGCAACCTTTACCTCTGCCACCTTGGCAGCAGCAGGGGTGCTGTTGGTTTTGGGGTTTTTCTGCGCATTATTTTTATTTTCAATGGGCTTCTGCACCTCATAGATCCGGGTAGCCTGTTCAATGACCCAGTCTAAAGATCTTTTCTCATGAAAATCTCTCACGAGCTGGGTCATTATGTATTTGGGTAAGGCATGGAAAAACGTATTGATAAATTCTCTGCTATCCGTGTGCACCCTTCTGGTGGTCTGCGCAAAAGCACGCTTTAATTCTTGCACAAACTCTTGTGGGGCCTGATCCTCCCCACATTGCAAATTGTAGGCTGCCTTGCGAGCCTCTTGAGGATTTCTGTGAACAGAAAAATGTTTCAAGATGGCCGCCTTATAGGTGGACCATCTTAAATGATTTTGGTCCTCCAGCCCCGCAAAGAAACTGGAGTATTCTGGGGAGAATGTCCATTTGACGTACTGGATGCAGCTACTGCTGTCCTTCAAATGGAAAGTCTCCATCATTTGCTCATAGAGCTCCAAGTGTTCCCAAACGGAATACTTGGCGTTCTTATGATAAGGAGTGATGACACTTCTGATTGCCTTTATTTGTTTCAATGGGTCCTTAAGCAAGGCCCTTTTTGCCTTATTGGCCTTTTTGGTTCGGGTAACCCTGGTCCATTCATCCTCTGACTCAGAAGCACTGCTCCCAGAGGTGCCCGTCTGATCTTCCAGGTTTTCCCGGATTCTGCGAGCCTGGGAATGGCTGGCAGAATGTGGGGACCTGGTCTCCTGTGTCCTGTAATGCTCAGAGGTGTCTTCAGACCCCTCCTTGCTGCCAGGATTTGATGGGTACCCCCCCACTGACCTAACTGGGCAGAGGTTTTCAGGATGCGCTTAATGCGCCTACTCTCCTGGGGTTCCCCACTAAATTGCACTGTGCCTGGGTGCCCATAGCCGGATGCCCGCCCATCCATTCCTGGGAGGTACTGGCCTATGAGTCCCATACTTCTAGCTGGATAGTAATCTGCCATCCCCGTGGCCCTGGGCTCATGTGCGTGAGGGGACATGGGGTGGCAGAGTCCAGGGACTGGGAGAGATGAAGGCCTCTGGTACCAGGGCTCCTGAGGTTATGCTCAGGCATTTCCCTTTCCCAGCGAACCTCGTCTCTATCAGCCCCTGCTCCCTGTTGCAATGCAAGAGCCTGCACTTTCAGTTCCTCAGTTAAGGCCTTACTAGACTCTATCAGTCTCTCCTGCATCGCTACCTGTTGCTGGAGCCTATCATTGTGCTGACAGAGAGCCTCATTTTCTCTCTGTGCCTCCTGATTGGTCCTGGAGTACTGGGCCAGTCTCTGCTGCAGGAGGGTTACCTCCTCAGTCCTATCCCTACTGGCCTGCTCCTTTCTTGCCAGAGCCTCCTCCACCCTCCTGGTGTGATCTAGCAAGCCCTGATGCTCTTTTTGGAGGTCACCCAGCCCCTGGAGGGTCAGGTGATTTTCTTCCATTTTCCCTTTTAAGTGGCAGACTTCCTGGCCTAAGGTATCCCTTTCCTGACTAAGAGCCTGCATATGTGCCGCCAGGTCGTCCCTTTGCCTTTGGAAGGCACCAGCTTTCTGGCGCTCCTGATCAAACTCTGCCTGGGTATCCAGGTCTTTCAGAATCAATGTATTGCTTTCCTCTTTCTCTCTGTCTAATCGAATTTGCAGGGTGGCTACCTGCTCTGTGCATGCCCTGTTGAAATTGATCTGTTGCTCCAGCTTTTTCTGGCTCTGCAGTAAGGAGTCCAAACTGTCTTGGTACTCCTTCTGCAAAGCCAGAATTCTGGTGTCCTGGTCTGTCTTTTCCTGTTGCAGCATATCCATGTCCTCTTTTATTTTAATGATATACTGCCTACTATCATTTTCTGACTCCTAGCTCCTCTGCAGCCTCTGCTCAGAAGAGACCAGGTCAGATTGGGCCTTTTCTAACGCCATCTGTTGCCTATTTGCCAGATCTTGGCCTTCAGCACATTTGTCCTGCATGGCTCCCATATATAGATACAAATATTTAGCGTTACCTGGTGACTGCTCTCAGACAATTCCTTTGTCTATTCAGAAGCTCTTCGAACTGCTTTCCTGTGTTTCCTGACTCCAGACTGCCTACTGGACTTGCTCCCTCTCTTGGAATTTAGTTACGCTTTTTCCTCTGGTTACCGGAACGTGGACCACCCCGACCCTGCCTCGCCATTCGATTCTGCTACAAAGCTTTCTTACCTGGATTTCGCTCCAGCTCCGGACTTATTCATACCTGCTTATCGAGTCCTACGCAACCCGCGTACCTGGTTGGAAACGCGTCACTTACCTCCTCAGCGTTCTGCGACTCCTCCTGGTGCTACACACACCCTCTCCTGGAATCGTGTGTACCGGAAGACTCAGTAAGACATACCCTTCTCTGTGGGGGGTTCTCACTTCTCTTTGTCCTGCATTTCCAAAGACCATCCTAATTCTTACCTTTGCTGCTGAACACCAATCCTTTAAAGTATTGTGTCTCTTCTGCTCTTCACGTGTACAATGAACTCTCTGCTGCCAGTGCACCATCCCGGACCCCGGGATAGATTGTCCCATACTAACCTGCCTGTTTATTATTTTTTCCTGTCGTTGTTTCATTGACACACAAGTTGACTTCCTCTGGATTTGGTGGTAAGGACTGAGCATTAGGTAGGGGGTGAGGGGGTAGAGCCATATTCCATCTAGCCCTTAGTATTCATTGGTTCTCCCTATTTCAGGTTCAGGCCCTATGCCATTAACAAGATAACTAACATGTATTTCATAACTACGGCTGAAGGATAGGGATCTGTAATTGTTGTCTTGTGACTCTATTAATGCTTGTTCTTTCTTTTCAGCATTCGTACAAGCGGTGAGTGTGTTCCCCGCTCTTTTGTGGGATCAACTCCTCTGTCTGTCTTCTTTGAACAGCAGAGGGGTGTATCGTAAAAAAGAGTTCCCTCGAGTTGAGGAGGCCTGCATACGGAGAGGACGTGGTGGATCAGGCTCACTGTCGAGACCCTTATCCTGCTGCATGTCGCTTCACCTCTATCACAGGACGACAATGCCCCTGGCTGTGAAGGTGCAACACCTGGACACCAATATTTGGAACACCGGACTCCAACACTAAGGCAGACCCCAGCAAGCTGTGCAACCCAGCCAACAGCTTTCTCAGGCAAATATGCAAGAAACGATCCAAGGAAGTGCAACTCACACACCCACCGATCTCACTACCATGCAATATGGCTGAGTAAATCCTAGCCTCCAGCACCTGGATGCATTTGTCAAATCGGAACCCACCAAACTTTTGATAGAATCTCCTAATCCCTCCCAAGCTTGTCCTAAAAAGATTTTCAGCTGATGTTAGATGTGCAGGCCACAAACAGTTTCTTGAGAAGGTAACTCCGAGGTAGCAATATGAAACAGCCATGGTTAGGTTCTCATTATCTATGCGCCAGTTATAGTTGTTCTCTTTTTTTTTTTAACCAAAAAAAAACAATCTTAGTTTTTGTCAGATTTAATTTTATAGACAGTTGTCTCCAAAATCATCTGATGCATAATTCAGACTGCTAGCAAATCTCTTTGGGGTCAGACCGAATAATATAACATCATCTGTGTAAAGAAGGGTAGGGTAGCTTATCCCATTCAAAGAGGGAGAAAATAGGCCTGGCAAATGGGAGGCAGGCAGAAAGTCTGATAGGAAAATAATAAACAATAGCAGAGCCAGTGGACAACCCTCGCTCACACCTTTATTGGTGGATAAGATGCATTCTTGATCCTTCATTTACAGCCGTGTGCCTGGTATCAGGATTTGGTTGGGATTCTTTGGCAAGTGTATGCCATGGTCGACCCGAGGTTGATGGAGCTGTTGTTCCATTCAAGTTCTTGAAGTTGCGTTGACTGTTTATCCCAGGAGTTGGGCGTTTGTTAATGGTCTAAAGAAAGAGGAGAGGACCCAGGCAGTAAGTGGGACATAGGAGGATTTGAGCCATGATTGGTGGATTTTTGCAGACATAAGACTACAGTGAACTTGCGATTTATGGAGATTTGTTGGCCCTTTTTTTTAAAGAAAGATTACGTTTTGAAAAGCTGCTGATGAGCGGAATTAAAAAAAGTTAAGCATAATGCTTGCCTCTGTTGGTTTAACAGAATCAAGACTTCCCTGAGCTGTAAGGTTGGGTAATCTTCATTACCACTCAGCCACTACCTTGTGTTTCCTTTATTAGTGTTATTTTCAGGCAGGCTTCCATCAGGTATGACGACAGGTGAAATCTAGCTGCTGTACCACTGTACTTCTGTGCTAAGGTGAGAATTTGACTCTAAACCTAATTCAACATTACACTTTAACACCTAAGTGCTTTGGTAAAACTGGTGGGCATACATGATTTTCCACAGATGTATTTTATTTTAAGACATCTCTCCCCTTCACAAACAAAATACTGGATTGTTTAAACAAAACAGACATAAGACAAAGTTTTCTAATGATCACCTTGAAATATGCATCATTATATCATGAGCATCAAAATCAAATATACATGTGCTTTGGGTTTTGTAGGTTTGGTTATGAGCACTAGCCTTTCAACCCAATGGGAAAGTAAGTGCTCTGCAATTTTCCATGGAATTTTCATGGGTTGAAAATTGAGAGGCAAGCCCATTAAGGTAATATACAAATTTGAAACTTGTCACTAAGGAACACCTGGGAATGAGATTGGTAACTGTCTCTTTTTAAGTGAAGCGGTTATTTAGTTAATATTGTGCAGCTAATCCTCAGGTGCACGTTTTGAGTTTCTTTTACTAGGTGGTGGAGTTAGCTAGGTATTTCAGACAACACCACAGCTGCTAGCCGACTCATGTGAATATATATTGTCCTGGTGTATGCTGGAATTAAACAACAGAAACCAGTAGACATACATTGCACACTAGCAGCATTACCAACCAGTTGTGGTGTTTACAATTTTTTTTGGCAATATGAGAATGCCTCCATCGCTTATTTTGTTTTAAAATCTTGGACCTTAAATGTTTCTATGAAATAACTTCATATGGTTCCATGTTTTAAGGTAGTGAATGTTGTGGCATGGAGCTACACCCTTCCCTTGCTTGAATATTCAATGCAGATATCACATTTTAAATGCCGAAACTGCTATAATTACGCTCAATTTACTCAATATGCCTCATTACAAGTGTGGCAGTTTGGAAATAAGGGTGCCGGTAGCAACGTACCGTGTAAGCGATATTCAATCAACACTACAGCTAAGTCAATGCCTAGTTTGGGATGCTGAGGAAAACCCTTATTGATGTATTTTTATGTCCAGTTCAGTACTCTCGATGACAACCCTTGTATAACACCCCCCTCTTAGAATCCCCCTGGCCCCACTGAGCCAAGAAGTCGGTTTGTTTTGCAAATTAAAAGGTTTATTTGGACAATTCAACAATATATATCTATCACACTTTTATGATATATTAATATCTGATAGTACACTGAGACATGTGATGTGGATCCTCAATGGGTAATGTTACAGTGGTACACTTGATTACGTAGGAGTAGTATAGAGGATGAGGTAGCTGAAAATGCTTTATGGTTTCAAGGAAATGCAATGAGGAATAAAATGCAGTACAGAAATACTTGATATGATTTTAGCAAAAGATAAGATAATCACTTTTTCTCTGGCAATTCACCCCCCTCCCCTATGCAATGTAAGAAATGGAAGGAGATGGAAAGAGGAGCACACAGTTCTCAGGAATGCAATCAAATACAATACGAAATTCAGTTCCCCCCCAGCAAGCTTAGAGGAAACAGGTAGGAGTTTGAAACACAGGCCCAAAATGCTTTTTAAATGTGATGGCAATGGATGGGAAAATGTGCCAACTGATTTTAATTCCCTCTAGAGATTCAGGGTGAGTGGGAGATGCGTGTTGGTATTAGTTCAGGCTCACTTTAGCAATGCTCTATGAGTTATTACCAAGTTGCAAACAGATTTTAACAAAAGAAAGAATGGAGCTGCTATTTTGACAAATGGAGAAATTGAGCCAAAATCGCAAATCGCGGTAAATTTCGCGAGAGCGTAAATCGAGATTGCGGAAAAAGTATAAGGAAAGCCTAGAATCACAGCTTTAAAATGAAATTTCGTTCCTAGCCCAAACGGTTCCAGAGATACGGACGATTTAATAAAGGTAGATTTTCGGATTTAAAGTAAAACTCAAAATGACAGGTGACAGCTTGCAGCTGCAGAATTGACAGGTGACAGTTGTGCAGCTTTAAAAAAGACAGATGACATGATTTCTAGGAGGCTGTTCTACTTAGGTTAAAATAGTTTGGATTAGATTATTTTAACTAAGAGATTGGTTCTGCACAGTTCTGCTAGGTACTCACAATATCAATTTGAAATAGGCCTCATCACAGTCTGGTCAGGTTGGACGGGAATTCCGGTGGGTGGTTCTGAAGTCCCGGCTATCTGGGTCAGCTCTGCTCTCTGGGTCTGTCAAGCACCGGATCTGCTCACAACGGTCTGGTTTGTGGTTCTCTCGGGTTCCGGATACAGCACTGCTTTCTGGATACTGTTACAGGTTCTTGCTAAAATTCTTGGCAAAATTCAAACAGCTCGCCCGGCTGTTGAATAGTTTGGTTGGTTTTGAGGCCTGCTGAAAAGGATTCAGCTGGTGGATTCAGGCCTCTTTGCTACAAATTCTGGAGTTAATTTCTGCTACAGGTTCTGGAGATTGATGGATTTGAAGTCTGGATCTCTGGATGTGAAGTCGTCGGTCAGCATGCTCCGCAGCAAATGGAATTGACTGTCCCTACCTGTCCCAGCAGTCTCTTTTTATGTGTTTTGAAAATGGGTGTGTGCCTGGGCCTAGCTTAGCCTGCCCCTCTCACTTATCATTGGCCAAGCTTTCCTCTCTCCCTTGATTGGGGGAAAGAAATGAAGTGTCAGAGTGATGCTGTAGGTTTTATGGTCAGAGGAACCTCCCCTTGTCAAATTGCACACAAATCTATTTCTGATCCAAATACATATTTATCTATGCACCATTTTTCTCATATTATAGGTCCAGTTTACATATTTTCTGTAGCACCAAACCATCCGATCCCTGTCTTTCTACGATGTTGTGTCCACTGATGACAGAATTCTCCCCTTTTCATCCAGATAACGACCTCTAAACCTTTCCAGATTTTACACAAATGTGCACTAGGGAGATGGGTTTCAGATGATAAAGTGTCAGATTTTTAACATGCATACATTTGGAGTGACAACTTTTTTCCGCTACTATCCCCAGGAACATACCACAGGGTCCTAACACCTCTTAAAATGTGCACCGAAAAATCACAAGAATAATGGTATTATTTATATAATTTTGACCAGTCCGCACTATGAGTTATCTATCTTTTTAAAATGATGCCCTGGTCAAAAAGGGGTGTGGCTTCCCACATCACATGGTGAAATAACTGGTTTATCCACTTCCCCCAAGCTCAGCTGCTTGCAGAGGCACAGCTGCCCCCCAGTTTTTCCCAAGAGGAAGCTATTTTACGACGCCCCCAATATAACATTTGCCTGAGTCAAGGAAGTTGCATTGTTCTGTCCCTTCCAGTTCCCAGGTGCTCCACCCCTAATCTAATCAGAGAGGTGCCAACTCCTTTTGGCAAGGGGCAGCAGGATGCAGCTAGGCCTAGGAAGAGTGGCTGAGCAGGTTTCAACTCCTGTCGGGGGTAGTTGTCAGGCAGAATCCAGTTTCATTAAGGCAGGTTTCAGCTAAATGTCACTTTTTGTTCCCAGTTTTCTACATTCAAATCAAACTGACAATTTTTACATATACATTAAATAATTACTTCTTCAAGTCATTTCAGAATATAATTTTACATTGTATCCACCTCTTAGCAAGTCTTTCCTTGGCCTAGTTTTGTTTCATTTGTTCAGTTTTACACAAAAGTCTGGTGGTTTTAAAAAGCCGGCTTTCTGATAGTGGTGAGTACCGGTATTGCAACCATTTTTGGGATTAAGAAAATGAATTCCCCACAGTTCTGAGTTGCTTTTTGGCAATCAGCATTGCCATTCCCAATGGTTTCAGGCTACTGTGTATGTAGCCCAATGGTGGTTTTAGGCAGTGCCTTCCTGTGCTCACAACATAGGCAAAAATGGGTGGCAGCCTATTCTTCATGTTTTCCCTGTGCACTCTCTGGGGAGTTCTGGCCATCATGATGTTTTCCATGCCAGTACTGCACAGTTTTATGGTAGGGCTTGGATGCATGGGTAAACACATCCCACAAGCCCCCCTCTTGCGATGGCCATTCTGTCCTTTCACTGATGGAACTCGGAAGATCTGGGATGTTCGCCTCCTCTTCTTCCAATTCCATAGATGGCACAGTTCAGCATCTTTTCCTCCCTCCAGTCGATCAATCAGTTCTGCTTGCTGGTCCTGATGGGAGGATTGGGCGGTACCCCGGGCCCCTCGGGTCTCTGCTCCCGGTCCCCGGTCGTCCTCCTTGGTCAGTCTCCATGGTTTCATCTCTCCTAGGATGATAAAGAAAAGCTGCAATACACATTCCTAGACATTTCTTCCCCACCATTGATATGGTGGGGTGGCATATACATTTTATAGTCAAAACATTTGCGTTCTTATTTTAACCAAAACAAGATAGGATTATAAGACTTTTTTTTCCAAATCATAATATTTTAGAGACTATATGTGGGATATTTTAGGGTTGGAATTGAAGTACTCTGGAGCGGTCCCCTCTGGTATTGCAGAGGACTCCTCCAGTTGTTGCAGAGTGTGTCTGGGATGGCAACACTTTAGCTGATTTATATGGACCCACTTGTCTTCCCCCTCTGCCAAACCGCCTTTGGGGATGCGGATCTTGTAGGCCACAGGGAAGATTTTGTCTATAATTTCAAACGGTCCCTTCCATGTAGGCAAGAATTTTCGCTGTTTGGCCTGGTTCCTTTGGAAATTGTATAGATAGACCCGATCACTCACCTTATATTCCTTTCGGGTAGTTTTTAAATCATAGTGGGTCTCAAAGCTCTCGGCTGATCTTTTTAGATTCTGCTGAGCATAGACAAAAGCATGCTGAAGGTGTTTCCTTAAATTCTCCACATACTCATGAGTTGTGGAGGCATTTATCAGGGTCTGCTCTTGGGTCCTGTGGAGCAGATGCTGGGGAAGCACCATCTTGCGTCCGGTCATCAACTCAAATGGTGACATTTTAGTTGCAGATGAAGGGGTAGATCTGATGGCCATTAGGACCAGAGGTAATCGGATATCCCAACTTGGCCCAGAATCTGCCACAATTTTTTTTCAAGATGCTCACAATGGTTCGGTTGTATCTCTCCACTGCTCCAGAAGAAGCTGGCCTGTAAGCAATGTGTAGCTTCCTTTTGACCCCCAGTATCTCCCACATCTTTTTCTTTACTTCACAGGTGAAGTGGCTACCTCTGTCTGACTCATTCTTTTGAGGTAGATCAAAACGGGAAAAGATGTGGTTAATCATCAGGGCAGCTGCTGTTTCTGCCTTGCAGTTTGGGGCTGGGAGACATTCCACCCACTTGGTAAACAAGCATGTAACGGTCAACATGTACTTGTTTCCTCTAGACGAGCGGATTACAGGGCCTACAAAGTCGATTTGCAAATCTGACCATGGCAGTGTCATCCCCCTCTTTTGGAGAGGCGCACGGTGTGTGAGGGATGATGGCTGAAATTGTGCACACACAAGACACCCCTTCAAGTATTGGTCGAGGTCCTGCCCCATGTGTGGCCAGTATGCAACCTCTCTTAAGATTTCCAGTGTTATGTGAAACCCCCTATGACCGGCGGTGGCCGCATCATGGGCGTAACTTAACATCAGGCTTCGGAATGAGGTAGGAACCACCCACTGATCATGGCCAGCTTGGGATTTCCTTACCAACAAACCGTCTTGGATTCGGAACAGTTTTGGACATTTCATAAACACTCTTAGGTCCTCTTTCCCAATGTAATCGGTATCCGTCAGGGGAAAATTCTCAGGGTCCTCAATGTGTTGGTAAAACTTACCAATTATTGGATCCCCCTTCTGAGCTGTAATCAAATCAGCATCAGGGGTCTCCTTACTCCATTGTGCAGTTGAAAGATCATTGTGAGCATTGGTCTGGGACCTAGTGATCGCAGTGACTTGGATTTCCCCCAACAGGGACTCTATTTCTATTAGATCCCCTTGGATGGCCCCGGTTTTGGCCAGCTGATCAGCTAAGTCATTTCCAGTTTTGTCTGGTCTCTCTATTTTGGAATGACCCTTGATCTTTTTCCAGTAGATGGTCATCCCATTTGAGGTGACCAGATCATCAATGTTTTGGATTAACTTCCCATGTTTCAAGGGTTTGTTATTAGCACATAACATGCCTCTGGTTTTCCAATTATCCAGGTGCTCCACGAACCCGTTCCGTACATAATCCGAATCTGTGATTATGACCAGTTCGTGGAGTTGATGTTGGACAGCAGTGAGGATGGCCTGATGCACAGCCATCAATTCTGCCACCTGACTACTTCGGGGACCAATTTTGTATCCAGCGGAGGGTTCTGGAAACTCCCTCACCCATGCATTTCCTACGCCGGCCACCAGTTCTTTCTCCTTGTTGTTGTCAACATGGTAAGAGCATCCATCCACATAGACAGTGGACATTCCCTCACACTTGTCTTCTTCAAAGACTTTGACTGGGGAATTAAGGTATGCCTCCATGTTGTCCTTGGTTTATAGACTTTCGTCCTCGAGACAGTTTTCTCTGGCACAATCATGCAAGTCAGCCAGACCTTGTGCGAGGGGACTCTTCTTGTTTTGGCCATATCTGACCTCTACAGGAAAGCCTTGCATTGACAGGATCCAGGAAGTAATTCGGGAATTACTCACATTTCCGGCCCGGATTCTGTCACTTTGGAGGTATTGCAGAGGCTGGTGTGTAGTCTCCACTATGATGTGTTCCCCCTGGATAAACGGGCGGTAATTCTTCACTGCCCACACCATTGCCAGGAGTGCCTTCTCACAATCGTTGAATTTTTCCTCCACAGAGGATAAAGTTTTGCTCGCATAGGAGATTACTTTATTGACCTTGTCATGCTTTTGGTATAATACTGCCGTCAAGCACGTATTAGAGAACCCTGTCTCAAGGAAGAACTTCTTGTTTCTGACAGGGTAAGCTAGGCAAGGCGCTTGTGAGAGGCTTCTCTTGAGTTGTTTTACTGCCTCGGATTGTTCTGGACCCCATTCCCACTTGACCCCCCCTTCAAGAGATGAATCAGGGGTCTAGTGATCTCTGCGTAGCCTTCAATGAACTTTCTGCTGTAATTAGTCAGTCCAAGGAGGCTCCTTAGTTCCCGCAGAGTTGTGGGGTCTTTCAGTTTCTGAAGTGCTTCCACTTTCTTTTCCTGGGGACATAGACCCTGAGGAGTAATGTCATGCCCCAAGAAATTAACACGGGTTCTACACCACTGTGCTTTCTGAAAGGAAAGTTTTGCTCCGGCGGCCCTCAACTGTGTCAGAACATAACGGATCTCTGCTATGTGTTCCTCCACAGATGAACTTTTGATGAGGACATCATCTACATAAGCCAGGTTACCCCTCGCACCCAGGTCGGGCATGGCCTTATGTAGGAAAATGTTGAATTCATTGCCAGAGTTGAGGTATCCAAAGGGAGTCTGGGTCCATGTGTACTGCTGGCCCCTAAAGGTAAAAGCCAGTTTGTATTAGTCCTCCCTACTGACAGGCACGGTCCAGTATCCATTGGTCAGGTCTATTGCTGTGAATACCTGTGACCCCTGAATCTGGGCCAGCCCTTGGTCAATATAGGGCAGAGGCCATCGGGAAGTATGGACCCGTTTGTTGAGCTCCCTAAGGTTGGCGCAGAGTCTCCACTGGCCGTTTGGCTTCAATATTCCCAGCACCGGATTATTGAAGGTGCTGTGTACTGGACGAATTATTCCCCGGGACTCAAGGTTCTTAATTATTTCAGTAAGGGACTCCATGGATGCGAGAGGCAAACGATATTGCTTCACAAACACTGGGGTCATTCCAGGGTCCGTGGGAATTGTTGTGGTGTGGATGTCGGTGCGACCACAGTCATATGAGTCTACCGCAAAGAGATCTTGGATATCCAAGAAAACTTGTTTCAACTTTTGCTTCTGTTCCAGAGTCGCACAGGCATCAGCTAGGTTGACTCTCTCTTCCACCATCTGCCTGAAGCCTGGAAAGACTTCTGGTTTGGCTATCTCAGCGGCCTCCTCCAGCTGGGTGGAGAAGTACCTGGTCAGAGTGCTGATTTGGACTGGAGGCTTCAGATGGGAAAGGCAGCCCTCATGGACCTGGAAAATCACCTCATCCCCTCTAAAGTCACAAGTCACATCTTCCTTAGCATAAGGGCAAGAAGTGTACACAAGGAAGTTCCCCCCATGCCGGGTGAAAATCCTGTCTGGTGTTGTATTGTCTTCACTGTCACTGTCAAAACAGTCCTTGGGGATCGGTCCTAACAGTTAATTTCCTAAATCAATGGAGAAATGTCGGTCATCGACCGCCATTCCAATAATGGTGCCTGCGGCTAGAGTAATACTCTTTAAGTCGCTGTTATCCACCTCTATTGGAATGGTGTCATGTTATATGTTGACTAATGGAGTTGGGTTTACCCCCAACCCTTGCTGTTGGAGAGAAGCATTTAGATGTATATAAGCATCAGGGTTTTTCAATTTTTGTCCTCTTTTAACTTTCACTTCCAGGGAGAATTGTCGGGTCCTTTCTGGGAGGGTGACTTCCTCTTTAATCTGAATTTCAACTGCATAAGGTAGCAATTGAGCTGACCTAAATGCTTTTTCTGGATCATCAAAGCCCATGGGATTATCCGCTAATCGGGACCAAGCTTTGAAGTTTATTAGGCCCAAACTAATGGCAAAGCGATTGAGAATGTCACTGCCTAAGTAAAAGGCGGCAGTGACGTCTCGCACGACCCAGAAAATTATGGACTATGCTCTTGTTGCCAATGGAGATTTTGAGCATACACCTGCTTGGCAGGAGATGTTTGGAATTAGGTGCTTCCAGGTCCATTTCCCATTTGTCTATCAGTTTGAATGTGGGAATGGCTGGATCTTTTGGGAGTTGGCGGAACATGGCTTTGTTGATGAAGCTCTTACCGTTGTTCACACACACTCGAGCGAGAACAGAGTCCTTCCCATCATTTAACTGAACAGGGATGAACAACTGCTCTCCAATTTGCTGAATATCAGCCAGGCTCTGAGCTGATTTCACATCTTTCTGGACTATAGGAGTGGGAGTGTCTGATTGTGGATTGGTAAAGAATTTCAGAGTGTTTCCTTCCAGTGTGGAATACCACCTTAAACTGGAAGGAAGGTTGATTTTCAGAAATAGAGAGGACCCCCCACCACCAGTCTGTTGTCCTACTGCTATTACTGTCACGTCTGGAATTTGGTTGTTCTGGAAGTGAAATTCTACTTGGTCAGATTTTTGTTCAACCATGTGGCAGGTGCTGTTTAAACTAACATGGTTGACACTCTGTTTTAATTTTATTGGTCGGCTAGTCTGGGTCCAGAGGACCTTGTTTACGCAATCTATTAGGGGTGACAACCTTCTCAGGAGGTCGTTCCCTAGTAAACAAGGGGTGCCCTCTGGAGTCACTACTATGACCGAGTGTTTCACCTTGTGTCGCCCAATTTTGACGTCCAAATCTGCAGTACCCTCGACAGGAATTTCCTTCCCGTCAAAGTTCTGCAGTTGTCCAGGAAGAGAGGTGAGAGGAATACGGTAATTCTCCCCCCTTCCTGCATTTAGTTCATCAAAGGCCCTTTTGGACAGAAGGGTAGCTTGGGATCCAGTGTCCACCAGTGCCAAAATTGTACCCTGCCCCTGTACTTGTACCGGGGCATAATATCTTCCCTCATTCTCCTCAAGGGTGCACAGATAATGCACATTTTTGGACAACTGGTCGGCTAACTTTCTGGTTTTGGACATTGCTAGCGAAGAGATTTGGGCAGAATTCGGTGAAGAGCCTGTGGAATCTGAAAGAAAAAGTTGGCAACTGGCGATCAGAGCCATTGTGGGTTCCCCTGGTTCCGGTTCTGGGCCGCCCCCCCCCTTTTTGGAGGCAGTCATCGGGATGGGTTTGACCCATGGGATTTTGGTATTGTCGGTTCTGGGATGAGATGATGGGTGGCGGTAGCTCAGTCTCCACATCTCCCCAGTCTGAATTGGCATCCCTTGGGACCCATTTTTCCTTGGGAGGAGTTCCCCCATCTTAAGGAGAAGATCATTTTCCCAGGATCTTCTGAGGATCCCTCTCCCTCAAATTGGAAGACCTGTACCTCCTCCACAAAGTGTGTCTGTTTGGGTCCTTTGTTTCTCCTACCCCCCCTCTGCTCCTTGGGAGGCAGGCTTTCAGGGGCAGGAGATTTTGTTTCTGGTTCCTGGTTTTCCAGGGGCTGTTTACAAGTTGGGAAGGAAGCTTCCTTCAAGGCTTTACACCCCCCTTCCCCTTGTGCCTCCTCCCTGGGAACCGGTGGGTTATCGGGGTGCTGCCCCGTCATTGTTCTGGAGCACCAGGTCCAGAGTTTGGGGCATTCTGCGGTGGCATGCTCATCTGAGGGTTCTGTTGAGCCCTCAGTATGTGACCCAGATCCCGTGTCATATTTTGGACCTGGCGCTCTAACTGGGAAACCCGCTCAGGCTGATACGGGGCTCTATTTCCTCCCCTGGGCTGATCCCGGGAAGGGTAGCTATCCCTTCTCTGGTAATACCCTGGGTTGGGAAGATTCGGGTACCCCTCCACCCTTGGCCTGCCCTCTCCCGGATTAGGTTGTCTGGGCTCAGGGAATTGGGGAAAGAAGGATGGATGATTTTGGGGCTGGAAATTGTGTGGATACCTGGGAAAAAAGTTCTGCCCAGGATTTGGTGAATTTCTGCCCTCCTGGTGGAAGTTAGGAGGGAAGTTCCCCGGGTTAGGCACTTGGCTGGATCCCCCCTCTTGGGCTGGAGGAGTCCACACATAGCCCAGGATGGGTCTGTTTCCCTTGTAGCGGGGACTTACATAGTCAGGGGAGCGGGGGACACCATTTGTGGGACTACCTCCTCGACTCCCTGTCTGTGACTGGCCCGAGGGCCTTCTGGGCTGTGAATTATTTGGTGCAGGCAGGTTTTTAGGCCCCCCATCTCCAAATCTAAAACGGGGCAACCTTTACCTCTGCCACCTTGGCAGCAGCAGGGGTGCTGTTGGTTTTGGGGTTTTTCTGCGCATTATTTTTATTTTCGATGGGCTTCTGCACCTCATAGATCCGGGTAGCCTGTTCAATGACCCAGTCTAAAGATCTTTTCTCATGAAAATCTCTCACGAGCTGGGTCATTATGTATTTGGGTAAGGCATGGAAAAACGTATTGATAAATTCTCTGCTATCCGTGTGCACCCTTCTGGTGGTCTGCGCAAAAGCACGCTTTAATTCTTGCACAAACTCTTGTGGGGCCTGATCCTCCCCACATTGCAAATTGTAGGCTGCCTTGCGAGCCTCTTGAGGATCTCTGTGAACAGAAAAATGTTTCAAGATGGCCGCCTTATAGGTGGACCATCTTAAATGATTTTGGTCCTCCAGCCCCGCAAAGAAACTGGAGTATTCTGGGGAGAATGTCCATTTGACGTACTGGATGCAGCTACTGCTGTCCTTCAAATGGAAAGTCTCCATCATTTGCTCATAGAGCTCCAAGTGTTCCCAAACGGAATACTTGGCGTTCTTATGATAAGGAGTGATGACACTTCTGATTGCCTTTATTTGTTTCAATGGGTCCTTAAGCAAGGCCCTTTTTGCCTTATTGGCCTTTTTGGTTCGGGTAACCCTGGTCCATTCATCCTCTGACTCAGAAGCACTGCTCCCAGAGGTGCCCGTCTGATCTTCCAGGTTTTCCCGGATTCTGCGAGCCTGGGAATGGCTGGCAGAATGTGGGGACCTGGTCTCCTGTGTCCTGTAATGCTCAGAGGTGTCTTCAGACCCCTCCTTGCTGCCAGGATTTGATGGGTACCCCCCCACTGACCTAACTGGGCAGAGGTTTTCAGGATGCGCTTAATGCGCCTACTCTCCTGGGGTTCCCCACTAAATTGCACTGTGCCTGGGTGCCCATAGCCGGATGCCCGCCCATCCATTCCTGGGAGGTACTGGCCTATGAGTCCCATACTTCTAGCTGGATAGTAATCTGCCATCCCCGTGGCCCTGGGCTCATGTGCGTGAGGGGACATGGGGTGGCAGAGTCCAGGGACTGGGAGAGATGAAGGCCTCTGGTACCAGGGCTCCTGAGGTTATGCTCAGGCATTTCCCTTTCCCAGCGAACCTCGTCTCTATCAGCCCCTGCTCCCTGTTGCAATGCAAGAGCCTGCACTTTCAGTTCCTCAGTTAAGGCCTTACTAGACTCTATCAGTCTCTCCTGCATCGCTACCTGTTGCTGGAGCCTATCATTGTGCTGACAGAGAGCCTCATTTTCTCTCTGTGCCTCCTGATTGGTCCTGGAGTACTGGGCCAGTCTCTGCTGCAGGAGGGTTACCTCCTCAGTCCTATCCCTACTGGCCTGCTCCTTTCTTGCCAGAGCCTCCTCCACCCTCCTGGTGTGATCTAGCAAGCCCTGATGCTCTTTTTGGAGGTCACCCAGCCCCTGGAGGGCCAGGTGATTTTCTTCCATTTTCCCTTTTAAGTGGCAGACTTCCTGGCCTAAGGTATCCCTTTCCTGACTAAGAGCCTGCATATGTGCCGCCAGGTCGTCCCTTTGCCTTTGGAAGGCACCAGCTTTCTGGCGCTCCTGATCAAACTCTGCCTGGGTATCCAGGTCTTTCAGAATCAATGTATTGCTTTCCTCTTTCTCTCTGTCTAATCGAATTTGCAGGGTGGCTACCTGCTCTGTGCATGCCCTGTTGAAATTGATCTGTTGCTCCAGCTTTTTCTGGCTCTGCAGTAAGGAGTCCAAACTGTCTTGGTACTCCTTCTGCAAAGCCAGAATTCTGGTGTCCTGGTCTGTCTTTTCCTGTTGCAGCATATCCATGTCCTCTTTTATTTTAATGATATACTGCCTACTATCATTTTCTGACTCCTAGCTCCTCTGCAGCCTCTGCTCAGAAGAGACCAGGTCAGATTGGGCCTTTTCTAACGCCATCTGTTGCCTATTTGCCAGATCTTGGCCTTCAGCACATTTGTCCTGCATGGCTCCCATATATAGATACAAATATTTAGCGTTACCTGGTGACTGCTCTCAGACAATTCCTTTGTCTATTCAGAAGCTCTTCGAACTGCTTTCCTGTGTTTCCTGACTCCAGACTGCCTACTGGACTTGCTCCCTCTCTTGGAATTTAGTTACGCTTTTTCCTCTGGTTACCGGAACGTGGACCACCCCGACCCTGCCTCGCCATTCGATTCTGCTACAAAGCTTTCTTACCTGGATTTCGCTCCAGCTCCGGACTTATTCATACCTGCTTATCGAGTCCTACGCAACCCGCGTACCTGGTTGGAAACGCGTCACTTACCTCCTCAGCGTTCTGCGACTCCTCCTGGTGCTACACACACCCTCTCCTGGAATCGTGTGTACCGGAAGACTCAGTAAGACATACCCTTCTCTGTGGGGGGTTCTCACTTCTCTTTGTCCTGCATTTCCAAAGACCATCCTAATTCTTACCTTTGCTGCTGAACACCAATCCTTTAAAGTATTGTGTCTCTTCTGCTCTTCACGTGTACAATGAACTCTCTGCTGCCAGTGCACCATCCCGGACCCCGGGATAGATTGTCCCATACTAACCTACCTGTTTATTATTTTTTCCTGTCGTTGTTTCATTGACACACAAGTTGACTTCCTCTGGATTTGGTGGTAAGGACTGAGCATTAGGTAGGGGGTGAGGGGGTAGAGCCATATTCCATCTAGCCCTTAGTATTCATTGGTTCTCCCTATTTCAGGTTCAGGCCCTATGCCGTTAACAAGATAACTAACATGTATTTCATAACTACGGCTGAAGGATAGGGATCTGTAATTGTTGTCTTGTGACTCTATTAATGCTTGTTCTTTCTTTTCAGCATTCGTACAAGCGGTGAGTGTGTTCCCCGCTCTTTTGTGGGATCAACTCCTCTGTCTGTCTTCTTTGAACAGCAGAGGGGTGTATCGTAAAAAAGAGTTCCCTCGAGTTGAGGAGGCCTGCATACGGAGAGGACGTGGTGGATCAGGCTCACTGTCGAGACCCTTATCCTGCTGCATGTCGCTTCACCTCTATCACAGGACGACAATGCCCCTGGCTGTGAAGGTGCAACACCTGGACACCAATATTTGGAACACCGGACTCCAACACTAAGGCAGACCCCAGCAAGCTGTGCAACCTGGCCAACAGCTTTCTCAGGCAAATATGCAAGAAACGATCCAAGGAAGTGCAACTCACACACCCACCGATCTCACTACCATGCAATATGGCTGAGTAAATCCTAGCCTCCAGCACCTGGATGCATTTGTCAAATCGGAACCCACCAAACTTTTGATAGAATCTCCTAATCCCTCCCAAGCTTGTCCTAAAAAGATTTTCAGCTGATGTTAGATGTGCAGGCCACAAACAGTTTCTTGAGAAGGTAACTCCGAGGTAGCAATATGAAACAGCCATGGTTAGGTTCTCATTATCTATGCGCCAGTTATAGTTGTTCTCTTTTTTTTTTAACCAAAAACAACAATCTTAGTTTTTGTCAGATTTAATTTTATAGACAGTTGTCTCCAAAATTATCTGATGCATAATTCAGACTGCTAGCAAATCTCTTTGGGGTCAGACCGAATAATATAACATCATCTGTGTAAAGAAAGGTAGGGTAGCTTATCCCATTCAAAGAGGGAGAAAATAGGCCTGGCAAATGGGAGGCTGGCAGAAAGTCTGATAGGAAAATAATAAACAATAGCAGAGCCAGTGGACAACCCTCGCTCACACCTTTATTGGTGGATAAGATGCATTCTTGATCCTTCATTTACAGCCGTGTGCCTGGTATCAGGATTTGGTTGGGATTCTTTGGCAAGTGTATGCCATGGTCGACCCGAGGTTGATGGAGCTGTTGTTCCATTCAAGTTCTTGAAGTTGCGTTGACTGTTTATCCCAGGAGTTGGGCGTTTGTTCATGGTCTAAAGAAAGAGGAGAGGACCCAGGCAGTAAGTGGGACATAGGAGGATCTGAGCCATGATTGGTGGATTTTTGCGGACATAAGACTACAGTGAACTTGCGATTTATGGAGATTTGTTGGCCCTTTTTTTTAAAGAAAGATTACGTTTTGAAAAGCTGCTGATGAGCGGAATTAAAAAAAAGTTAAGCATAATGCTTGCCTCTGTTGCTTTAACAGAATCAAGACTTCCCTGAGCTGTAAGGTTGGGTAATCTTCATTACCAATCAGCCACTACCTTGTGTTTCCTTTATTAGTGTTATTTTCAGGCAGGCTTCCATCAGGTATGATGACAGGTGAAATCTAGCTGCTGTACCACTGTACTTCTGTGCTAAGGTGAGAATTTGACTCTAAACCTAATTCAACATTACACTTTAACACCTAAGTGCTTTGGTAAAACTGGTGGGCATACATGATTTTCCACAGATGTATTTTATTTTAAGACATCTCTCCCCGTCACAAACAAAATACTGGATTGTTTAAACAAAACAGACATAAGACAAAGTTTTCTAATGATCACCTTGAAATATGCATCATTATATCATGAGCATCAAAATCAAATATACATGTGCTTTGGGTTTTGTAGGTTTGGTTATGAGCACTAGCCTTTCAACCCAATGGGAAAGTAAGTGCTCTGCAATTTTCCATGGAATTTTCATGGGTTGAAAATTGAGAGGCAAGCCCATTAAGGTAATATACAAATTTGAAACTTGTCACTAAGGAACACCTGGGAATGAGATTGGTAACTGTCTCTTTTTAAGTGAAGCGGTTATTTAGTTAATATTGTGCAGCTAATCCTCAGGTGCACGTTTTGAGTTTCTTTTACTAGGTGGTGGAGTTAGCTAGGTATTTCAGACAACACCACAGCTGCTAGCCGACTCATGTGAATATATATTGTCCTGGTGTATGCTGGAATTAAACAACAGAAACCAGTAGACATACATTGCACACTAGCAGCATTACCAACCAGTTGTGGTGTTTACAATTTTTTTTGGCAATATGAGAATGCCTCCATCGCTTATTTTGTTTTAAAATCTTGGACCTTAAATGTTTCTATGAAATAACTTCATATGGTTCCATGTTTTAAGGTAGTGAATGTTGTGGCATGGAGCTACACCCTTCCCTTGCTTGAATATTCAATGCAGATATCACATTTTAAATGCCGAAACTGCTATAATTACGCTCAATTTACTCAATATGCCTCATTACAAGTGTGGCAGTTTGGAAATAAGGGTGCCGGTAGCAACGTACCGTGTAAGCGATATTCAATCAACACTACAGCTAAGTCAATGCCTAGTTTGGGATGCTGAGGAAAACCCTTATTGATGTATTTTTATGTCCAGTTCAGTACTCTCGATGACAACCCTTGTATAACACCCCCCTCTTAGAATCCCCCTGGCCCCACTGAGCCAAGAAGTCGGTTTGTTTTGCAAATTAAAAGGTTTATTTGGACAATTCAACAATATATATCTATCACACTTTTATGATATATTAATATCTGATAGTACACTGAGACATGTGATGTGGATCCTCAATGGGTAATGTTACAGTGGTACACTTGATTACGTAGGAGTAGTATAGAGGATGAGGTAGCTGAAAATGCTTTATGGTTTCAAGGAAATGCAATGAGGAATAAAATGCAGTACAGAAATACTTGATATGATTTTAGCAAAAGATAAGATAATCACTTTTTCTCTGGCAATTCACCCCCCTCCCCTATGCAATGTAAGAAATGGAAGGAGATGGAAAGAGGAGCACACAGTTCTCAGGAATGCAATCAAATACAATACGAAATTCAGTTCCCCCCCAGCAAGCTTAGAGGAAACAGGTAGGAGTTTGAAACACAGGCCCAAAATGCTTTTTAAATGTGATGGCAATGGATGGGAAAATGTGCCAACTGATTTTAATTCCCTCTAGAGATTCAGGGTGAGTGGGAGATGCGTGTTGGTATTAGTTCAGGCTCACTTTAGCAATGCTCTATGAGTTATTACCAAGTTGCAAACAGATTTTAACAAAAGAAAGAATGGAGCTGCTATTTTGACAAATGGAGAAATTGAGCCAAAATCGCAAATCGCGGTAAATTTCGCAAGAGCGTAAATCGAGATTGCGGAAAAAGTATAAGGAAAGCCTAGAATCACAGCTTTAAAATGAAATTTCGTTCCTAGCCCAAACGGTTCCAGAGATACGGACGATTTAATAAAGGTAGATTTTCGGATTTAAAGTAAAACTCAAAATGACAGGTGACAGCTTGCAGCTGCAGAATTGACAGGTGACAGTTGTGCAGCTTTAAAAAAGACAGATGACACGATTTCTAGGAGGCTGTTCTACTTAGGTTAAAATAGTTTGGATTAGATTATTTTAACTAAGAGATTGGTTCCGCACAGTTCTGCTAGGTACTCACAATATCAATTTGAAATAGGCCTCATCACAGTCTGGTCAGGTTGGACGGGACTTCCGGTGGGTGGTTCTGAAGTCCCGGCTATCTGGGTCAGCTCTGCTCTCTGGGTCTGTCAAGCACCGGATCTGCTCACAACGGTCTGGTTTGTGGTTCTCTCGGGTTCCGGATACAGCACTGCTTTCTGGATACTGTTACAGGTTCTTGCTAAAATTCTTGGCACAATTCAAACAGCTCGCCCGGCTGTTGAATAGTTTGGTTGGTTTTGAGGCCTGCTGAAAAGGATTCAGCTGGTGGATTCAGGCCTCTCTGCTACAAATTCTGGAGTTAATTTCTGCTACAGGTTCTGGAGATTGATGGATTTGAAGTCTGGATCTCTGGATGTGAAGTCGTCGGTCAGCATGCTCCGCAGCAAATGGAATTGACTGTCCCTACCTGTCCCAGCAGTCTCTTTTTATGTGTTTTGAAAATGGGTGTGTGCCTGGGCCTAGCTAAGCCTGCCCCTCTCACTTATCATTGGCCAAGCTTTCCTCTCTCCCTTGATTGGGGGAAAGAAATGAAGTGTCAGAGTGATGCTGTAGGTTTTATGGTCAGAGGAACCTCCCCTTGTCAAATTGCACACAAATCTATTTCTGATCCAAATACATATTTATCTATGCACCGTTTTTCTCATATTATAGGTCCAGTTTACATATTTTCTGTAGCACCAAACCATCCGATCCCTGTCTTTGTACGATGTTGTGTCCACTGATGACAGAATTCTCCCCTTTTCATCCAGATAACGACCTCTAAACCTTTCCAGATTTTACACAAATGTGCACTAGGGAGATGGGTTTCAGATGATAAAGTGTCAGATTTTTAACATGCATACATTTGGAGTGACAACTTTTTTCCGCTACTATCCCCAGGAACATACCACAGGGTCCTAACACCTCTTAAAATGTGCACCGAAAAATCACAAGAATAATGGTATTATTTATATAATTTTGACCAGTCCGCACTATGAGTTATCTATCTTTTTAAAATTATGCCCTGGTCAAAAAGGGGTGTGGCTTCCCACATCACATGGTGGAATAACTGGTTTATCCACTTCCCCCAAGCTCAGCTGCTTGCAGAGGCACAGCTGCCCCCCAGTTTTTCCCAAGAGGAAGCTATTTTACGACGCCCCCAATATAACATTTGCCTGAGTCAAGGAAGTTGCATTGTTCTGTCCCTTCCAGTTCCCAGGTGCTCCACCCCTAATCTAATCAGAGAGGTGTCAACTCCTTTTGGCAAGGGGCAGCAGGATGCAGCTAGGCCTGGGAAGAGTGGCTGAGCAGGTTTCAACTCCTGTCGGGGGTAGTTGTCAGGCAGAATCCAGTTTCATTAAGGCAGGTTTCAGCTAAATGTCACTTTTTGTTCCCAGTTTTCTACATTCAAATCAAACTGACAATTTTTACATATACATTAAATAATTACTTCTTCAAGTCATTTCAGAATATAATTTTACATTGTATCCACCTCTTAGCAAGTCTTTCCTTGGCCTAGTTTTGTTTCATTTGTTCAGTTTTACACAAAAGTCTGGTGGTTTTAAAACGCCGGCTTTCTGATAGTGGTGAGTACCGGTATTGCAACCATTTTTGGGATTAAGAAAATGAATTCCCCACAGTTCTGAGTTGCTTTTTGGCAATCAGCATTGCCATTCCCAATGGTTTTCAGGCTACTGTGTGTGTAGCCCAATGGTGGTTTTAGGCAGTGCCTTCCTGTGCTCACAACATAGGCAAAAATGGGTGGCAGCCTATTCTTCATGTTTTCCCTGTGCACTCTCTGGGGAGTTCTGGCCATCATGATGTTTTCCATGCCAGTACTGCACAGTTTTATGGTAGGGCTTGGATGCATGGGTAAAAACATCCCACAAGCCCCCCTCTTGCGATGGCCATTCTGTCCTTTCAATGATGGAACTCGGAAGATCTGGGATGTTCGCCTCCTCTTCTTCCAATTCCATAGATGGCACAGTTCAGCATCTTTTCCTCCCTCCAGTCGATCAATCAGTTCTGCTTGCTGGTCCTGATGGGAGGATTGGGCGGTACCCCGGGCCCCTCGGGTCTCTGCTCCCGGTCCCCGGTCGTCCTCCTTGGTCAGTCTCCATGGTTTCATCTCTCCTAGGATGATAAAGAAAAGCTGCAATACACATTCCTAGACATTTCTTCCCCACCATTGATATGGTGGGGTGGCATATACATTTTATAGTCAAAACATTTGCGTTCTTATTTTAACCAAAACAAGATACGATTATAAGACTTTTTTTTCCAAATCATAATATTTTAGAGACTATATGTGGGATTTTTAGGGTTGGAATTGAAGTACTCTGGAGCGGTCCCCTCTGGTATTGCAGAGGACTCCTCCAGTTGTTGCAGAGTGTGTCTGGGATGGCAACACTTTAGCTGATTTATATGGACCCACTTGTCTTCCCCCTCTGCCAAACCGGCTTTGGGGATGCGGATCTTGTAGGCCACAGGGAAGATTTTGTCTATAATTTCAAACGGTCCCTTCCATGTAGGCAAGAATTTTCGCTGTTTGGCCTGGTTCCTTTGGAAATTGTATAGATAGACCCGATCACTCACCTTATATTCCTTTCGGGTAGTTTTTAAATCATAGTGGGTCTTCATGCTCTCGGCTGATCTTTCTAGATTCTGCTGAGCATAGACAAAAGCATGCTGAAGGTGTTTCCTTAAATTCTCCACATACTCATGAGTTGTGGAGGCATTTATCAGGGTCTGCTCTTGGGTCCTGTGGAGCAGATGCTGGGGAAGCACCATCTTGCGTCCGGTCATCAACTCAAATGGTGACATTTTAGTTGCAGATGAAGGGGTAGATCTGATGGCCATTAGGACCAGAGGTAATCGGATATCCCAACTTGGCCCAGAATCTGCCACAATTTTTTTTCAAGATGCTCACAATGGTTCGGTTGTATCTCTCCACTGCTCCAGAAGAAGCTGGCCTGTAAGCAATGTGTAGCTTCCTTTTGACCCCCAGTATCTCCCACATCTTTGTCTTTACTTCACAGGTGAAGTGGCTACCTCTGTCTGACTCATTCTTTTGAGGTAGATCAAAACGGGAAAAGATGTGGTTAATCATCAGGGCAGCTGCTGTTTCTGCCTTGCAGTTTGGGGCTGGGAGACATTCCACCCACTTGGTAAACAAGCATGTAACGGTCAACATGTACTTGTTTCCTCTAGACGAGCGGATTACAGGGCCTACAAAGTCGATTTGCAAATCTGACCATGGCAGTGTCATCCCCCTCTTTTGGAGAGGTGCACGGTGTGTGAGGGATGATGGCTGAAATTGTGCACACACAAGACACCCCTTCAAGTATTGGTCGAGGTCCTGCCCCATGTGTGGCCAGTATGCAACCTCTCTTAAGATTTCCAGTGTTATGTGAAACCCCCTATGACCGGCGGTGGCCGCATCATGGGCGTAACTTAACATCAGGCTTCGGAATGAGGTAGGAACCACCCACTGATCATGGCCAGCTTGGGATTTCCTTACCAACAAACCGTCTTGGATTCGGAACAGTTTTGGACATTTCATAAACACTCTTAGGTCCTCTTTCCCAATGTAATCGGTATCCGTCAGGGGAAAATTCTCAGGGTCCTCAATGTGTTGGTAAAACTTACCAATTATTGGATCCCCCTTCTGAGCTGTAATCAAATCAGCATCAGGGGTCTCCTTACTCCATTGTGCAGTTGAAAGATCATTGTGAGCATTGGTCTGGGACCTAGTGATCGCAGTGACTTGGATTTCCCCCAACAGGGACTCTATTTCTATTAGATCCCCTTGGATGGCCCCGGTTTTGGCCAGCTGATCAGCTAAGTCATTTCCAGTTTTGTCTGGTCTCTCTATTTTGGAATGACCCTTGATCTTTTTCCAGTAGATGGTCATCCCATTTGAGGTGACCAGATCATCAATGTTTTGGATTAACTTCCCATGTTTCAAGGGTTTGTTATTAGCACATAACATGCCTCTGGTTTTCCAATTAACCAGGTGCTCCACGAACCCGTTCCGTACATAATCCGAATCTGTGATTATGACCAGTTCGTGGAGTTGATGTTGGACAGCAGTGAGGATGGCCTGATGCACAGCCATCAATTCTGCCACCTGACTACTTCGGGGACCAATTTTGTATCCAGCGGAGGGTTCTGGAAACTCCCTCACCCATGCATTTCCTACGCCGGCCACCAGTTCTTTCTCCCCGTTGTTGTCAACATGGTAAGAGCATCCATCCACATAGACAGTGGACATTCCCTCACACTTGTCTTCTTCAAAGACTTTGTGTGGGGAATTAAGGTATGCCTCCATGTTGTCCTTGGTTTATAGACTTTCGTCCTCGAGACAGTTTTCTCTGGCACAATCATGCAAGTCAGCCAGACCTTGCGCGAGGGGACTCTTCTTGTTTTGGCCATATCTGACCTCTACAGGAAAGCCTTGCACTGACAGGATCCAGGAAGTAATTCGGGAATTACTCACATTTCCGGCCCGGATTCTGTCACTTTGGAGGTATTGCAGAGGCTGGTGTGTAGTCTCCACTATGATGTGTTCCCCCTGGATAAACGGGCGGTAATTCTTCACTGCCCACACCATTGCCAGGAGTGCCTTCTCACAATCGTTGAATTTTTCCTCCACAGAGGATAAAGTTTTGCTCGCATAGGAGATTACTTTATTGACCTTGTCATGCTTTTGGTATAATACTGCCGTCAAGCACGTATTAGAGAACCCTGTCTCAAGGAAGAACTTCTTGTTTCTGACAGGGTAAGCTAGGCAAGGAGCTTGTGAGAGGCTTCTCTTGAGTTGTTTTACTGCCTCGGATTGTTCTGGACCCCATTCCCACTTGACCCCCCCTTCAAGAGATGAATCAGGGGTCTAGTGATCTCTGCGTAGCCTTCAATGAACTTTCTGCTGTAATTAGTCAGTCCAAGGAGGCTCCTTAGTTCCCGCAGAGTTGTGGGGTCTTTCAGTTTCTGAAGTGCTTCCACTTTCTTTTCCTGGGGACATAGACCCTGAGGAGTAATGTCATGCCCCAAGAAATTAACACGGGTTCTACACCACTGTGCTTTCTGAAAGGAAAGTTTTGCTCCGGCGGCCCTCAACTGTGTCAGAACATAACGGACCTCTGCTATGTGTTCCTCCACAGATGAACTTTTGATGAGGACATCATCTACATAAGCCAGGTTACCCCTCGCACCTAGGTCGGGCATGGCCTTATGTAGGAAAATGTTGAATTCATTGCCAGAGTTGAGGTATCCAAAGGGAGTCTGGGTCCATGTGTACTGCTGGCCCCCAAAGGTAAAAGCCAGTTTGTATTAGTCCTCCCTACTGACAGGCACGGTCCAGTATCCATTGGTCAGGTCTATTGCTGTGAATACCTGTGACCCCTGAATCTGGGCCAGCCCTTGGTCAATATAGGGCAGAGGCCATCGGGAAGTATGGACCCGTTTGTCGAGCTCCCTAAGGTTGGCGCAGAGTCTCCACTGGCCGTTTGGCTTCAATATTCCCAGCACCGGATTATTGAAGGTGCTGTGTACTGGACGAATTATTCCCCGGGACTCAAGGTTCTTAATTATTTCAGTAAGGGACTCCATGGATGCGAGAGGCAAACGATATTGCTTCACAAACACTGGGGTCATTCCAGGGTCCGTGGGAATTGTTGTGGTGTGGATGTCGGTGCGACCACAGTCATATGAGTCTACCGCAAAGAGATCTTGGATATCCAAGAAAACTTGTTTCAACTTTTGCTTCTGTTCCAGAGTCGCACAGGCATCAGCTAGGTTGACTCTCTCTTCCACCATCTGCCTGAAGCCTGGAAAGACTTCTGGTTTAGCTATCTCAGCGGCCTCCTCCAGCTGGGTGGAGAAGTCCCTGGTCAGAGTGCTGATTTGGACTGGAGGCTTCAGATGGGAAAGGCAGCCCTCATGGACCTGGAAAATCACCTCATCCCCTCTGAAGTCACAAGTCACATCTTCCTTACCATAAGGGCAAGAAGTGTACACAAGGAAGTTCCCCCCATGCCGGGTGAAAATCCTGTCTGGTGTTGTATTGTCTTCACTGTCACTGTCAAAACAGTCCTTGGGGATCGGTCCTAACAGTTCATTTCCTAAATCAATGGAGAAATGTCGGCCATCGACCGCCATTCCAATAATGGTGCCTGCGGCTAGAGTAATACTCTTTAAGTCGCTGTTATCCACCTCTATTGGAATGGTGTCATGTTATATGTTGACTAATGGAGTTGGGTTTACCCCCAACCCTTGCTGTTGGAGAGAAGCATTTAGATGTATATAAGCATCAGGGTTTTTCAATTTTTGTCCTCTTTTAACTTTCACTTCCAGGGAGAATTGTCGGGTCCTTTCTGGGAGGGTGACTTCCTCTTTAATCTGAATTTCAACTGCATAAGGTAGCAATTGAGCTGACCTAAATGCTTTTTCTGGATCATCAAAGCCCATGGGATTATCCGCTAATCGGGACCAAGCTTTGAAGTTTATTAGGCCCAAACTAATGGCAAAGCGATTGAGAATGTCACTGCCTAAGTAAAAGGCGGCAGTGACGTCTCGCACGACCCAGAAAATTATGGACTATGCTCTTGTTGCCAATGGAGATTTTGAGCATACACCTGCTTGGCAGGAGATGTTTGGAATTAGGTGCTTCCAGGTCCATTTCCCATTTGTCTATCAGTTTGAATGTGGGAATGGCTGGATCTTTTGGGAGTTGGCGGAACATGGCTTTGTTGATGAAGCTCTTACCGTTGTTCACACACACTCGAGCGAGAACAGAGTCCTTCCCATCATTTAACTGAACAGAGATGAACAACTGCTCTCAAATTTGCTGAATATCAGCCAGGCTCTGAGCTGATTTCACATCTTTCTGGACTATAGGAGTGGGAGTGTCTGATTGTGGATTGGTAAAGAATTTCAGAGTGTTTCCTTCCAGTGTGGAATACCACCTTAAACTGGAAGGAAGGTTGATTTTCAGAAATAGAGAGGACCCCCCACCACCAGTCTGTTGTCCTACTGCTATTACTGTCACGTCTGAAATTTGGTTGTTCTGGAAGTGAAATTCTACTTGGTCAGATTTTTGTTCAACCATGTGGCAGGTGCTGTTTAAACTAACATGGTCGACACTCTGTTTTAATTTTATTGGTCGGCTAGTCTGGGTCCAGAGGACCTTGTTTACGCAATCTATTAGGGGTGACAACCTTCTCAGGAGGTCGTTCCCTAGTAAACAAGGGGTGCCCTCTGGAGTCACTACTATGACCGAGTGTTTCACCTTGTGTCGCCCAATTTTGACGTCCAAATCTGCAGTCCCCTCGACAGGAATTTCCTTCCCGTCAAAGTTCTGCAGTTGTCCAGGAAGAGAGGTGAGAGGAATACGGTAATTCTCCCCCCTTCCTGCATTTAGTTCATCAAAGGCCCTTTTGGACAGAAGGGTAGCTTGGGATCCAGTGTCCACCAGTGCCAAAATTGTACCCTGCCCCTGTACTTGTACCGGGGCATAATATCTTCCCTCATTCTCCTCAAGGGTGCACAGATAATGCACATTTTTGGACAACTGGTCGGCTAACTTTCTGGTTTTGGACATTGCTAGCGAAGAGATTTGGGCAGAATTTGGTGAAGAGCCTGTGGAATCTGAAAGAAAAAGTTGGCAACTGGCGATCAGAGCCATTGTGGGTTCCCCTGGTTCCGGTTCTGGGCCGCCCCCCCCCCTTTTGGAGGCAGTCATCGGGATGGGTTTGACCCATGGGATTTTGGTATTGTCGGTTCTGGGATGAGATGATGGGTGGCGGTAGCTCAGTCTCCACATCTCCCCAGTCTGAATTGGCATCCCTTGGGACCCATTTTTCCTTGGGAGGAGTTCCCCCATCTTAAGGAGAAGATCATGTTCCCAGGATCTTCTGAGGATCCCTCTCCCTCAAATTGGAAGACCTGTACCTCCTCCACAAAGTGTGTCTGTTTGGGTCCTTTGTTTCTCCTACCCCCCCTCTGCTCCTTGGGAGGCAGGCTTTCAGGGGCAGGAGATTTTGTTTCCGGTTCCTGGTTTTCCAGGGGCTGTTTACAAGTTGGGAAGGAAGCTTCCTTCAAGGCTTTACACCCCCCTTCCCCTTGTGCCTCCTCCCTGGGAACCGGTGGGTTATCGGGGTGCTGCCCCGTCATTGTTCTGGAGCACCAGGTCCAGAGTTTGGGGCATTCTGCAGTGGCATGCTCATCTGAGGGTTCTGTTGAGCCCTCAGTATGTGACCCAGATCCCGTGTCATATTTTGGACCTGGCGCTCTAACTGGGAAACCCGCTCAGGCTGATACGGGGCTCTATTTCCTCCCCTGGGCTGATCCCGGGAAGGGTAGCTATCCCTTCTCTGGTAATACCCTGGGTTGGGAAGATTCGGGTACCCCTCCACCCTTGGCCTCCCCTCTCCCGGATTAGGTTGTCTGGGCTCAGGGAATTGGGGAAAGAAGGATGGATGATTTTGGGGCTGGAAATTGTGTGGATACCTGGGAAAAAAGTTCTGCCCAGGATTTGGTGAATTTCTGCCCTCCTGGTGGAAGTTAGGAGGGAAGTTCCCCGCGTTAGGCACTTGGCTGGATCCCCCCTCTTGGGCTGGAGGAGTCCACACATAACCCAGGATGGGTCTGTTTCCCTTGTAGCGGGGACTTACATAGTGAGGGGAGCGGGGGACACCATTTGTGGGACTACCTCCTCGACTCCCTGTCTGTGACTGGCCCGAGGGCCTTCTGGGCTGTGAATTATTTGGTGCAGGCAGGTTTTTGGGCCCCCCCATCTCCAAATCTAAAACGGGGCAACCTTTACCTCTGCCACCTTGGCAGCAGCAGGGGTGCTGTTGGTTTTGGGGTTTTTCTGCGCATTATTTTTATTTTCGATGGGCTTCTGCACCTCATAGATCCGGGTAGCCTGTTCAATGACCCAGTCTAAAGATCTTTTCTCATGAAAATCTCTCACGAGCTGGGTCATTATGTATTTGGGTAAGGCATGGAAAAACGTATTGATAAATTCTCTGCTATCCGTGTGCACCCTTCTGGTGGTCTGCGCAAAAGCACGCTTTAATTCTTGCACAAACTCTTGTGGGGCCTGATCCTCCCCACATTGCAAATTGTAGGCTGCCTTGCGAGCCTCTTGAGGATTTCTGTGAACAGAAAAATGTTTCAAGATGGCCGCCTTATAGGTGGACCATCTTAAATGATTTTGGTCCTCCAGCCCCGCAAAGAAACTGGAGTATTCTGGGGAGAATGTCCATTTGACGTACTGGATGCAGCTACTGCTGTCCTTCAAATGGAAAGTCTCCATCCTTTGCTCATAGAGCTCCAAGTTTTCCCAAACGGAATACTTGGCGTTCTTATGATAAGGAGTGATGACACTTCTGATTGCCTTTATTTGTTTCAATGGGTCCTTAAGCAAGGCCCTTTTTGCCTTATTGGCCTTTTTGGTTCGGGTAACCCTGGTCCATTCATCCTCTGACTCGGAAGCACTGCTCCCAGAGGTGCCCGTCTGATCTTCCAGGTTTTCCCGGATTCTGCGAGCCTGGGAATGGCTGGCAGAATGTGGGGACCTGGTCTCCTGTGTCCTGTAATGCTCAGAGGTGTCTTCAGACCCCTCCTTGCTGCCAGGATTTGATGGGTACCCCCCCACTGACCTAACTGGGCAGAGGTTTTCAGGATGCGCTTAATGCGCCTACTCTCCTGGGGTTCCCCACTAAATTGCACTGTGCCTGGGTGCCCATAGCCGGATGCCCGCCCATCCATTCCTGGGAGGTACTGGCCTATGAGTCCCATACTTCTAGCTGGATAGTAATCTGCCATCCCTGTGGCCCTGGGCTCATGTGCGTGAGGGGACATGGGGTGGCAGAGTCCAGGGACTGGGAGAGATGAAGGCCTCTGGTACCAGGGCTCCTGAGGTTATGCTCAGGCATTTCCCTTTCCCAGCGAACCTCGTCTCTATCAGCCCCTGCTCCCTGTTGCAATGCAAGAGCCTGCACTTTCAGTTCCTCAGTTAAGGCCTTACTAGTCTCTATCAGTCTCTCCTGCATCGCTACCTGTTGCTGGAGCCTATCATTGTGCTGACAGAGAGCCTCATTTTCTCTCTGTGCCTCCTGATTGGTCCTGGAGTACTGGGCCAGTCTCTGCTGCAGGAGGGTTACCTCCTCAGTCCCATCCCTACTGGCCTGCTCCTTTCTTGCCAGAGCCTCCTCCACCCTCCTGGTGTGATCTAGCAAGCCCTGATGCTCTTTTTGGAGGTCACCCAGCCCCTGGAGGGCCAGGTGATTTTCTTCCATTTTCCCTTTTAAGTGGCAGACTTCCTGGCCTAAGGTATCCCTTTCCTGACTAAGAGCCTGCATATGTGCCGCCAGGTCGTCCCTTTGCCTTTGGAAGGCACCAGCTTTCTGGCGCTCCTGATCAAACTCTGCCTGGGTATCCAGGTCTTTCAGAATCAATGTATTGCTTTCCTCTTTCTCTCTGTCTAATCGAATTTGCAGGGTGGCTACCTGCTCTGTGCATGCCCTGTTGAAATTGATCTGTTGCTCCAGCTTTTTCTGGCTCTGCAGTAAGGAGTCCAAACTGTCTTGGTACTCCTTCTGCAAAGCCAGAATTCTGGTATCCTGCTCTGTCTTTTCCTGTTGCAGCATATCCATGTCCTCTTTTATTTTAATGATATACTGCCTACTATCATTTTCTGACTCCTGGCTCCTCTGCAGCCTCTGCTCAGAAGAGACCAGGTCAGATTGGGCCTTTTCTAATGCCATCTGTTGCCTATTTGCCAGATCTTGGCCTTCAGCACATTTGTCCTGCATGGCTCCCATATATAGATACAAATATGCCGCTATCCTAACCATCTTGTTTTGTTCATCTTTAACTTTAGGAGCCTTGTATAATTCACTCAGGGCCACATGTAATGGACCCTGATCTCTCCATATATCTGACCCTGTTTCAGTCACCTGTTGCGCGATTGCCTGCAACCAGACCGTTTGGTCCTGATGAGTCCACTCACCTCTCACAAATAGCTTATGTAAGAAGTGCTCTCTGGCTATTTTCATATCTACCAAGGTCGTCATTCTGGAATTTGAGTTCCTTCCTGACTTACAGAAGTTTGTATTTTATTTTGCAAAACAGACCGTTTCCTTAGAGCGTTCCTTTGAGGGATGCTTTCACAGTGTAAAACAGCGTGGTGATCTAACCGGATATGTGTATCTGGTCAGTGGCACACTGTATTAATCTGCACAAGTGGTAAATCTAACCCAGAATATCCCGGCTCCGAGCCCCCACTTTTGTAAGCGATATTCAATCAACACTATAGCTAAGTCAATGCCTAGTCTGGGATGCTGAGGAAAACCCTTATTGATGTATTTTTAAGTCCAGTTCAGTACTCTGGATGACAACCCTTGTATAACACCCCCCTATTAGAATCCCCCTGACCCCACTGAGCCAAGAAGTCGGTTTGTTTTGCAAATTAAAAGGTTTATTTGGACAATTCAACAATATATATCTATCACACTTGTATAATATATTAATATCTGATAGTACACTGAGACATGTGATGTGGATCCACAATGGGTAATGTTACAGTGGTACACTTGATTACTTAGGAGTCGTATAGAGGATGAGGTGGCTGAAAATGCTTTATGGTTTCAAGGAAATGCAATGAGGAATAAAATGCAGTACAGAAATACTTGATATGATTTTAGCAAATGATAAGATAATCAATTTTCTCTGGCAATTTGCCCCCCTCCTCTATGCAATGTAAGAAATGGAAGGAGATGGAAAGAGGAGCACACACTTCTCAGGAATGCAATCAAATACAATACGAAATTCAGTTCCCCCCCAGCAAGCTTAGAGGAAACAGGTAGGAGTTTAAACACAGGCCCAAAATGCTTTTGAAATGTGATGGCAATGGATGGGAAAATGTGCCAACTGATTTTAATTCCCTCTAGAGATTCAGGGTGAGTGGGAGATGCATGTTGGTATTAGTTCAGGCTCACTTTAGCAATGCTCTATGAGTTATTACCAAGTTGCAAACGGATTTTAACAAAAGCAACAATGAAGCTGCTATTTTGACAAGTGGAGAAATTGAGCCAAAATCGCAAATCGCGGTAAATTTCGCGAGTGCGTAAATCGTGATTGCGGAAAAAGTATAAGGAGTAGGAAGTCGGTTCTAGGTTCGTTGGAAAGCCTAGAATCACAGCTTTAAAATGATTTCGTTCCTAGCCCAAACGATTCCAGAGATACGGACGATTTAATAAAGGTAGATTTTCAGATTTAAAGTAAAACTCAAAATGACAGGTGACAGCTTGCAGCTGCAGAATTGACAGGTGACATTTGTGCAGCTTTAAAAATGACAGATGACACGATTTCTAGGAGGCTGTTCTACTTAGGTTAAAATAGTTTGGATTAGATTATTTTAACTAAGAGATTGGTTCTGCACAGTTCTGCTAGGTACTCACAATATCAATTTGAAATAGGCCTCGTCACGGTCTGGTCAGGTTGGACGGGACTTCCGGTGGGTGGTTCTGAAGTCCCGGCTATCTGGGTCAGCTCTGCTCTCTGGGTCTGTCAAGCACCGGATCTGCTCACAACGGTCTGGTTTGTGGTTCTCTCGGGTTCCGGATACAGCACTGCCGGCTCGCCCGGCTGTTGAATAGTTTGGTTGGTTTTGAGGCCTGCTGAAAAGGATTCAGCTGGTTGATTCAGGCCTCTCTGCTACAAATTCTGGATTTAATTTCTGCTACAGGTTCTGGAGATTGATGGATTTGAAGTCTGGATCTCTGGATGTGAAGTCGTCGGTCAGCATGCTGCGCAGCAAATGGAATTGACTGTCCCTACCTGTCCCAGCAGTCTCTTTTTATGTGTTTTGAAAATGGGTGTGTGCCTGGGCCTAGCTAAGCCTGCCCCTCTCACTTATCATTGGCCAAGCTTTCCTCTCTCCCTTGATTGGGGGAAAGAAATGGAGTGTCAGAGTGATGCTGTAGGTTTTATGGTCAGAGGAACCTCCCCTTGTCAAATTGCACACAAATCTATTTCTGATCCAAATACATATTTATCTATGTACCATTTTTCTCATATTATAGGTCCAGTTTACATATTTTCTGTAGCACCAAACCATCCGATCCCTGTCTTTGTACGATGTTGTGTCCACTGATGACAGAATTCTCCCCTTTTCATCCAGGTAACGACCTCTAAACCTTTCCAGATTTTACACAAATGTGCACTAGGGAGATGGGTTTCAGATGATAAAGTGTCAGATTTTTAACATGCATACATTTGGAGTGACAACCTTTTTTCCGCTACTATCCCCAGGAACATACCACAGGGTCCTAACACCTCTTAAAATGTCCACCGAAAAATCACAAGAATAATGGTATTATTTATATAATTTTGACCAGTCCGCACTATGAGTTATCTATCTTTTTAAAATTATGCCCTGGTCAAAAAGGGGTGTGGCTTCCCACATCACATGGTGGAATAACTGGTTTATCCCCTTCCCCCAAGCTCAGCTGCTAGCAGAGGCACAGCTGCCCCCCAGTTTCTCTCAAGAGGAAGCTATTTTACGACGCCCCCAATATAACATTTGCCTGAGTCAAGGAAGTTGCATTGTTCTGTCCCTTCCAGTTCCCAGGTGCTCCACCCCTAATCTAATCAGAGAGGTGTCAACTCCTTTTGGCAAGGGGCAGCAGGATGCAGCTAGGCCTGGGAAGAGTGGCTGAGCAGGTTTCAACTCCTGTCGGGGGTAGTTGTCAGGCAGAATCCACTTTCATTAAGCCAGGTTTCAGCTAAATGTCACTTTTTGTTCCCAGTTTTCTACATTCAAATCAAACTGACAATTTTTACATATACATTAAATAATTACTTCCTTCAAGTCATTTCAGAATATAGTTTCACATTGTATCCACCTCTTAGCAAGTCTTTCCTTGGCCTGGTTTTGTTTCATTTGTTCAATTTTACACAAAAGTCTGGTGGTTTTAAAACGCCGTCTTTCTGATAGTGGTGAGTACCGGTATTGCAACCATTTTTGGGATTAAGAAAATGAATTCCCCACAGTTCTGAGTTGCTTTTTGGCAATCAGCATTGCCATTTCCAATGGTTTCAGGCTACTGTGTGTGTAGCCCAATGGTGGTTTTAGGCAGTGCCTTCCTGTGCTCACAACATAGGCAAAAATGGGTGGCAGCCTATTCTTCATGTTTTCCCTGTGCACTCTCTGGGGAGTTCTGGCCATCATGATGTTTTCCATGCCAGTACTGCACAGTTTTATGGTAGGGCTTGGATGCATGGGTAAAAACATCCCACAACCGGCACCCTATCCGGGCCGCCACACTACAAGTGTTCATGCTTGGGACGTTGCACCCGGCAGGTCTGTCCTGCCGGGTGCAATGGCCCATGCAGGCAGACTTGTCACGAAAGAACCAGCACCGTTAGCAGGAACAGGAGGGGACCGGGAAGATGCAAGACTGTAAGCAGTGAAGAAGCAGATGAAGTAGTGAATCACTTTGTAACACAATTCTCTTGACAGTTGCATAATAGTGTGGTACTGGAGAGTCGAGAGGGACTCAGAGAATATCTTCATCATCCCAGTAGGGGCAGGATAAAGAATATAAATAAATGCAAATGTGCAAAATACTCAGTAGAGTAACTACATGTTTTGCTGAAAACTATGAGGAACACTGGGGACCCGGCTAGGAGAAGGGAGTCATTCTCCTGGCCCCATGAGGATCCTGTCGAATTGTTTTGTTTTTGTTTGTGTATTACATAAAACCGTGAACTTTATGGAACAGTTACTTTGAGAAAACATGGCGTCTTTGGAACACTTTACATCCAGGGGAAGGGAGTCATTCTTCTGGGTCACCAGGAGAACCAGAACTTTATTATTGTTTATCGTAGTGACAGGGATTGCGTAGGAGCCTTTTTGAGCGGGACAATGCCTTTTGATTTGGACTTTCATGGACTTCCTGACAAGCAACCAAGTTTCTTTAATTTAGGTAGGGAAATCCTATTAGAGTTAAGGACAGATAGGTTTATCTTTCTTTTGAATAACAGTTTATAGCAATCATCATGACACCACTTGGTCAGTCTCTTCAATCCTTGTCGCCACAACATCTAATAACAAATCTCATGGTTGTGTTATCATCGATGCCCATAAGAAATGTCATGTCTGTGGCCTGTCCCATGAGCCCCAAACATCTCTCGCATACACACACATAACCACCATGCATACCTTTTTCACCCAGTCACACCTTAGTATGACCTTCTCTGACTCTCACATGCGCTCCCAGAAGCAACAACATAAGATTCTCACGCTTCATTCTCCACGCACTGACTAGGAACCAAGAACATACAAACAAACACAATGCATTATCATTCATTCACAGAAACAACACACATATGCACCACACACTGTGCACACAACACATGCATATGTATATGCATGCAATAACACATATTGTAAACACTAAACACACACACAAACATATTTTCACACATTTATTTATAAGCATGCTTCTGTTTCCAGCGCAATCCCGGTGCCTTAATGCTCTGTCTTTCTTAGCCTGCGCTCGACTCCCGCTCTATGCGTGCTCCATGCAGACAGAAACCAGGAAGTTGACTGAGCTTTCTGGTTCCTGTTGCACAAGTGCTACTGCACATCCGGAAAGCAACGCTTTGTGACTGCCAGGCAGGCAGCTGTGGAAGTCAGCTGCAGTCACAGTGGGCCCTGCACGACTCAGTTCATCACCCTGGCTTCTGACTTTAATCAGGCCAGCGAGGTTGAAGGGCTGAGTCTGCGGGGCCCAAACATGCCGGCTGCACCGTGTCTGCATCTCTGGTGTAACCGGACAGCGTGAGCCTGGCTGGGGGCCCGCCACCTAAGTTTGCACTGTTCCATTACACCAGGGGAGCACTGGGCAGGGTGGGGCAGCCCTCCAGCCTCGCTTCCACGAAAAGCCATAGAAAATGGTGTTCCACAAAAGTTCTGGGGTAGACATACCCATGTGCCCCCTCTAAAATTACGCCCATGGTCTGGGGTGATATTTAGCAATCAACACAAAAACGATTCATACCCAATACAGACCAAAAACGCGTTTTAAAAAAATAAAAATAAAGGACCAGTATATTGAATTGAATCACACAAAGCAGAATGAGAGATGCTGGTCTAAACTTCTACTAAAACTGTATTTTTATTTGGGACGCACAAAGTTGTTGCCTAATTATGCGTAATGTTCAGGCTATGCAGCCAGGAAGAAATATTGTTTAGTACTAAATAGCAACATAAATTGGGCAAACAGCGTTACTGCCAAAGAATCTGTTGACTTTGCACATTTGTAATTACAGTGCATAATTAGGATAAAGGAATATGCATAACCAGACGAGGAAGTGCCCAGATGTAGAATGATGTGTGGTAATTCATGCATACAAAGTGGGCTCTGAGTAGGTAAACTAGTTGCTCCACGGCGTTCGTCTGATAAACGTACAATGCTAGACTCCTAAACAAAGACAGCTTCCATGGCAGGCCGTAGGAATGATCCAGACTGTATCTGCTCTGGTGAAAAGACAGGAAATTAACGGTGCTGTCCTGCAAGTAATGAAAGCTCCACACAGTGCCACTGTGAAAGGCATAGAATGTGCAATTCTGATGTCCATTGACTATTACGCTGTGGGTGGGGGAGGGGAAGGCAGGCTGAGCAGTCGCCGCTTGCTCTTCTTTACACGTAAGCACTGCCATAACCGACAAACCACCACTGAGCACTTAAAACCGACCATCACACAAGATGAAGATTAAAATAAATACACATAGAAACACATGCACTGCCTCTCTGTTACATGTAATCACCTTTGTATGTAGAATTACATGCTTCCTACACATTAAGAGCGGTTGTACAGAAATAATGCATTGTGGAGAGTGCAATGAGGACTAGTAAATAAACACCTTCTTTCACCGTCTGTCGCTTCCCTATCCCCTTACTGTTGCCCCCCTCCCACCAGCACTATCTGAAACGTTGTCAGGCCTAGTACGATAGTCACTTGTTTTGTTCCTCCCCTGCCTTTCTGCACCCCTCTCCCTCACCTTTTGTTTTTTTTCCGGCTCTTCCAGAAATGTCGTCAGGCCTAGTACGGTAGTCGTCTGTCTGTTTCCATTTCCTTCCCACTCTCCCCCTCCCTTCCTTATCTATGTCTTAGCTCTTGCACTATCTGAAATGTCGTCAGGCCGAGTACGATCATTTCACATCCTTACTGTTCATTGCCTGTAAGAATGTCGTTGTATTTTCCCTTGTTCCCTTCCTTGCCTTGAAGCACTTTGAAGCACATTGTGTATAGCCACTATATAAATAAACTATCATATCATATCAATGCATGTTTGCACCAGGGCATTGTTTCACTAGTCCTGTGCTGATGCATTGACATAATGTGTTTTGTGCAATTGGTCATGATTTGCACTGTTGCTAATTGTAATGCAATCCTTATTCAGAAAGATCCCATTTGTATATATTCGATTCAAACTGCTGACTATATCCATGACCAAATAGAGGAATGCAGCTGCCAGACAGATTCCTTGGTGATGGTTAGAAACTGCCCAGGGGACTCGCCATAGCTTGAACATTTAAATGATTGGCGTGTCTCTCTATTCCACCACTGATACCATGCAATTGTGAGTAGTGTGGGTTAGAGAATCTGTGTTGGCTTTAGATGAAGAATTGTATTTCTGATTACCCCTGAATTTCCTTACTACTGGTGAACTCTCTTTCCCTGGGTAAATTGCCTACGGGTCTCGAAAACCTGTTGCAATCTTTCTTGTATACTATACAGACACTTTTCTCAGTGATGTGCTCTCACCTGCTGGCACGCAGTTTACATTTTCAGCAGGACTGACTCCTATAAGTGCTACCATTATTGTCCATAAAGCTGTTTCTAAATGGTGTATCCTCCTTCTGTGACTTCACGCTGGTGGAATATGGAAGTCTTATTTTTCTGAGGTGACCTCACAACAGTGGAGTAGCGCATTCAGTCCCTTGGAATCTCCCGAGAGGTGGCGAAGGAAGGAGGGTGGCTATAGAGGGAGGTGATTGTTGAGAGTGGCCAGGTTTCCCTCTTGGCCCTTCGTGAGCCCACCCCTGTCACAGAGCACACCAGGTAGACGTGCTCTTAGTCTGGGTGGCACGGTCGCTCAGACGCGACAGTGGAACGCCCTGTTTATTTAAAGCACACGCGGCAGAGTTACGTCACTCTGCCACGTGTGAATGCCTTTAAAGGGGCAGCCACCACACCGATAAGGATGGCCTAACTCTTGGTACTTCTTATTTGGCCCCAGTGGCCTATGTGCCTCTAATGCCACCACTAGCTACACTGCAGTACTGATCCATTGGAATAGTGCAGTTGGTGGGAAGAGGACAATAAGAGACCATAACCAACATAACATTGTAGATGGGCAATTCACAACAAAAGGTTTTCTTTCACCTTGAGTTTTTGCTTGAAAGGATAGAGTACTTAAACTTTGCTTTTGTTTTCTACTAAATGTCACTTGGAACCCCTCTTTGTACTATGTCCCCAATGTTGATAGCTTTCCACCTCTAATTCCATATATGTTTTGGAAACAGGCCTATCAACAAGAATGTCAAGAATGTATATTGCAGTGAAAGATGGGATACTGTAACCCAGACAGCACCATAACAATCAATAGGCTAGTCAATTGTCAATTTATTAATGAGGAATATTCCTCCTACAATAACATGTATTGACAAAACCACTAGGTTTTGTCTGTCAAATGTAAATTGTAGGCTCAACAATATTACGTTCTATGACATAATCTTGACTGTTGAAGGCTGCACCAAAAAAAGTCCAGTTTTTAGGTCGATTGTGTGGCCTTCAATGACTGGGAGTTTGAATAGCTCAGAGGGTGGTGGGTTTACCACCCACACTGCCATAAACACCCCGCCTCTTCCCTTCCACGTCACAACACCACACACATTGCAACCAGGCCCTCCGCCAGCCACACATATTTCTGTTCTGTTCAATAAGCTTTAATCGACATAGTGTCATCAGGCACATACAATACATTGCATGACCATCATGTGAGTAAGGAATAGAACATTAAAACACCTCTATTGCATCACAGCCTAAGCTCCTTAAGCCAATGTTAATATAAAAAAAACAAGCTAAACATGTGTATATATATTTCATCATGTTTTTCTCAATCAAATATAACATATGGTTTTGATTCGTAAGTTAATTTGCACTATTGTGGCAAAACATTAAAAAATCCCATTCAGCTGGTTTAACTAACTAACAGTGAGCAATACATGGCCAAATCCAATCAAACAATAATAGGAGCATCAGATAGCAATATATCTGGCCAGTTAAACACGATTAGACCTGTGTAACAGCTGATTCCTCTGCAAAAGTATTTATGATATCATTGCACTTTTACATCTTCTCAGCCAGGCCCAATGTATATACTTTGCCACAGAATAGACCAAATTATTATTATGTATGGACTTGATGATTGCTATGACGTCAGGTCACGTGTGAAGCAGGGACCTCATTTCACCATAATGCCAGGGGTGCCAGACGTGACATCACACGGCCCTTGACCTATGATGACATCACAAGAGATTATGTCATTTGACCCTCACCCCTAAGTGACATCACAGGAAGCGATGGCACACAACCTTTCACCCCTTGACAAAACAGGAAGTGGCATGACATAGCATTGTTCCTAATTACACTACTATAAATATGGTTACGATATCACTGTAATGTGATATACATTTCATACAAGAATGGATCACCATATGTATGGTTAATATCAGTGTGTAAATGCCTATATTACCAAATGACTGTGAATGCAAGCAAAAGTCCAATGTGTAATGACCATGATGTGTTATTATGTTGCACCTACGCTTAAGCGCTTTATTTAGAACAAATGTACATACAATATCACCCAACATGTGTTGACACTCATTTATCACCCTCAGAATGATGAAAGGCTTTGTTGGCTTTGCCTGGATTCATACCTGCAACCTGCAGATCACACACACATCGCAGCAGCAAGCCTTCAACCCACTGAGCTATCTTCCCGCTATCCCGAACTTGAACGCTATAGTAAAATGAGCAATTACATGTCTGAATGTTCTCAAAGTCACAAAGCAAATTACACTCTGTAGTGGATACCATTAAACTGGTAACTGAGATTTAACAGAGAGGCCAGTTCATCTGCAGGTCTGGTGCAAAGTTGGCCACCAGTCAAGCCTGCATGGATCTACTTTTCAGGCTTCAGAGGTTGGCAAAATACATACTATTGGGAAGGTGATTCACAAATGTTTATTAAAGAATTTAGAGTAGCACAGGGAAAGCAGCGCACTCACACGACATACCGTACTCTGGGCACTTGTTACCTGAAACATGCAAACAAATATCCTGAACAGCATGCCATGGAGATAGCAAAGATATACACATTACAACAAAGTATTAATTGTGGCACAATGAAATCAAGGGCCACTTTAAGTGCTATGATCAAATATTTCTACACTGTACACCTTTTAGGCACAAGGATTTTGTCAAGCGACCGAGGACACCGAGATGGAAGACTAGGGCCTGTGCGATTGTGAGATGATTTTCGGTGGAGAGGTAGGGTTTGCAAGCTAGTGATGAGTTTCAGGGTGTAGGCTTACGTCAAGGTGACATGGTTTACGTGGCTTGACATGGAGAGGGAAGCATCAAGATAGACACTCAGTGTTTTTACAGAAGTGGCGACTGGGATATTGTGGCCTTCGATGTTAAAGTGGCTGAAAGCTATGTCATGCTTGGCAAGACAGGCAGGGGATATGATGATCAGTAGTTCGGTTTTCTCATCGTTCAGACAGAGGTTATGTGAGGCGTTCCAGATTTGGATACTTTCATATATGCTGTTTACTTTGGTGGTGTCCTGAGTGTGGTTCCCGGAGAGAGGGGAATGAGGATTTGGGTTTCATTGTCATAATTAGTGTAGATGATGCCAAGACAGTCGAGGTGGTCAAATAGGGGTTTAGTATAAATGTTATAGAGGGTGGGAGAAACACTGGACCCTTGTGGGTCACCACATGAGATGGGAGTGGGTGAGGCTGTAGCATCCCCAATAAAGACTCTGGAGGATCTGTTAGCAAGGAAGGCTGAGATCCATTTGGCTGCTTTGGAGGAGAAGTGGGCAGAGGAAGTGAGGTGTTGGCAGAGGGTCTGATTCTCAATGAGGTCAATGGCGAATGAGAGGTCAAGGAGTAAGAGGAGAGAGAGGCGGCTGTCATCCATGACATCCTCATTTCGAATTTAAGGTCAAGGAGGGCTGTTTCAGTGCCATGAATGGGTCAACAACAAGATTGCCGGCGGCTCAGGATGTGATGTGATTTGAGGAAGTGCCCGATGTGAAGGTAGTCAGCTTTGTCCATAATTTTAAGGAGATAGGGAACAGTGATATTGGGCCATTAATTGGTGGCAGCAGCTGGGTCTAAGGTAGGTTTCTTGAGCAGAGGGTAGACCCACGACTCTTTGAGCATGGCAGGTACTGAGAAGGAGGTAAAGGAAGAGTTGGCAATGGCAGTGATGTGGGGAAGTAAGGGTTCTGCGCATTCCTTTACAAGGGGGCTGGGTAGGAGTTATGTGATCAATACGAAAAACCTACCAATAAACGAGAGCATGACTCCTCTGCCGTTTCTCTACACATTTTGGACTTGGCTCTCTTCAATACGTAATTTGAGTCTAAATTCATAGCTTCTGGGCAAGAAGTGTGCCAAGTTAAATGTCATTAGCTGTGCTTTTATGTGTTGCAGCCTGCCCACCCTGTCCTGTACCACTTCTCTATATTTCGAGAGGTCGTGGAGACCCATAAACTGGTCCAGTAGAGCCACGTATTAAAGCTACTTCATCAGACATTGGTGGTGTCTCTGTTTTCAGCTGCACCAAAACGTTTGGGCTACTACTGGGGAGGTGCAGTAAGTTGTTTTATAAAACAATTTTCGTGGATTGCAAGACCAGTCACCTTCACATAGCTGCAGACTTCTGCCCTGTAGATTTCTGCAGCTTTCGCCTGTGCTTCATAGATATCTATGGGAGGTTTGACAGCAGCACATCCATACCTTTGTACAGCTCTCAGTATTTCCCCCACCCTGTTCCATTCCAGTGTGATTATTTCTTTTTCTATCTGGGCCAACGATTTGCAATCCTCTGTGAACCTAGCTCCCAGTGTAGTTTCATGCCTCAACTAGTTCCATTCTCCTTTTAGCAATACAGACATCTATGTGTGGGCACTTTAGGGTTTTCGAATGAAACACCATCACCTTTGCTTTCCCAATGTTGACTTCCATATCCATTGCCTTGCATTTTTCAGAAAGAATTGTAACAGATTTCTTGAGTCTGAACAATGTTGCTGCCAACAGAATAGCATCGTTGTCAAACAACAGTGCCAGAATTCTATTGCGACCCAGTTTCAGTGAATCTGTGCTCATTGCTGCAAGTATGTCTATTATCTCGTTAACATGTATGCAAAACGCATTCCTGCCTGACGCCTTTTTTCGATTCTGAAAAGCCGAGTCCTTTCACCCATGAGTCCCCACGGGACAACTGCCTCATTGTTGGCCTATAATTGCTGTATAATCTGCAACACATAATTAGGTACTCGTTTCCCCCTGAGCACATCCAAAAGAATGTCAGTGGGAACCCCGTTGACTGCCTTATTCAAATCAATGAAAACAGCGTAAGGGCATACCTTCCCCAGAATGACACATTTCTGGACAGTTAGCCTGAATCCTTGATGCACTGTACTCCTGCCTGCCTGAAAGCCTTCCTGCAGATGACTAATAACATTGTTATGTATTGCCCATGACTGTTGATGTTGCATCACCGCATTGGCAAATGGGCAGTTAAGGAAACAGTTTAAGACATTTCTCTTCCTCTGCTGATCTGTTCTACCCTCTGCCGGTTCATACTGAAAGGTCTCTTTATGACCACCAGGACACCTTACGGTGGCAGTGCGCTATGTAAGTGACATAACATCAACATCAGCAAATATCTTTCTTGTTGCATACAACAGGGATATTGGGAGATCATTTGCCAAATCCTCTCGGCCCTTTTTTCTATAGGTAAGCGCTATTTCCACAGGTGTCCAGGACACTGGTTTTCTATTTGATGAGAGTACGGCATTGAACAAGCAATGTTAGATTGGCACCCATATTATTGGCTCTGTCTTCAAAACATCAATGGGAATTGTATTAGACCCCAATGCCTTTCACCCCCTTCTGTGAGTGCCTCACAGACTTCAGCAGTGGAACAAATCTGTCCATAGTTTGACGAGAACCTATCTGCAGTGGTGGGGTGAGGTAATTCTCTTTATACAGACCCTCAAAATGGTTGAACCGCACATTTTCGGCAATACAAACCTGCATGATGGAATCCCTCATTTCCTCACTGTCAGCGACCTGCTTCCAAAAGGAAGCTGAATCTCCCATCTTCGCTGCCTCGGGGAGATTATCCCACTTAATACTTAGGAAAGCTTTCTTTTTATCATTAATTCAGTTGTTTATATATATATTCCTTAGTTCACATAGACTATTTTTATTAAACCCTGTTACATGCTTTACACAGGCTAGCAATTTTGATTAGATCCCCTTACCTTCATTGTCAGATCATCCATCGTGTCTGATGGTCGACATTTTGACTACACCTCCTGGTTTGGTAACGTGTGGGTAAATAGCCATTATAATTTCATCAAATGTGTGTGTAACTTCCGAATTTAACAGATTACTATCACACATTCTCTCGATGTGTCCTAGGGCATCATTATAGATATTAGGGCTGCACCTATCCATATCTATGCAAACCCATTTTATTGTACGTCGGCTTTGATATGTCAGTGCGTCTACCCTCCAACGGTGTTCTCATTGATTGCCAATTCGAGCAATCCAGTATTAAAGATGGGGGTCTATGGTCACTCTCTTGGCATTCTATAACCTAAAAGTTCATGACGTGTCTCCAGTCCCGTGCCAAGACTAGTACACTAGCTAAACCTGTTGAATTATTGTTACCACCAAAAAAAGTGTGTATAGCTGGTTTATCCTCTTTACACCTACCATTATATACCTTTAAGTCGAGGTCCTGACATGCCCGCGTGTTCTTCTCTGGAATCCTGCATCCAGATCTGGGATGTCCCACGTCAGGACTTCTTCATCCCACAATCTGACCAAGTCTCTGAAAGTCTCGAATTGAAGATTGAAGTCTCCAGCCACAATAATGTGTGCTAATTCGAGATCACAGTGTGCCCTTCTTTCAATTATCCTTTGCATGTTCAAAAAAAAGTTAAATAGAGTGATCCCATGCCCCTCTTCTATTTTCATGTTTAGATGCTGATGATTCCGTAACAGGACGAATTATCTCCAAAATTAAGCATGAATCCACTCAAGTCACAAGGCCCTTACTTGGTCTTCTCCACTTATGTTTCTTTGCACGTCTCCTGCCGGCAATTGATACTGTGGGCCAGGAAAATCAAGGCATAAGCAGTGTTGGGAAAGACAAGAAAAACAGTACACAGAACACAAGGTAAATGATTCCAAAAATAGAAAAACTATAATCAATATTTAAAAAACATAACTACCACAAAGTGGTTAAAATTCACTCACAAAATGACAAATACAATTTCATTACTGACAAGAGTTCAGCAAATCTATAACTTGAACACAGTACCAGATATGTGCAATATACAACTTCTGTAGATAAAGTGCTAACATGACTCTCATTCAGACAAAAGAGTTAGTTAATGTGGAGTGCCAATTTAATCATTGTGGTCTGAATACAGTAACATATCACACAATGTTACGATAATGAATGTAAGACTCAAGCTTTTATATAGAACTTTTACTAAATTTAAAGGCCATCTCTTGATATGTTTCTGTTCTTAAAACCAATATATGGTAGAACTTTCTTCAGGAGTGAAAAGAATAGTAGTCACTCCTTACATCGGGACCCTTCTACTGGTTCCCTAGGTGAGCTCTGTGTTGGCAGAGAGTATGTCTCTCTTGACACTTGCCATTTCCTATATATGATATGAAAGGTTATTTATAAAGCACTTAGGCGCATACCCGGGGATCGAACCTTCGGTGCTCTGTGTCATCATGCTTCCAAGGCGAGCACGTTGCCCCTGAGTGATCCTCCCGAGATACAAATACCAAGAGAAAATGAATAGCCATGAGTGCTATATGTACTAGCATCGAGGGGAGTGGATATCCCTCCCTGGCCCTAGATAGAGGCTTAGAGAAATTAATTTGATAATTACCTCTACAAGCGTCTGACAGGATTCTCCAGTTAGGACACAGGAAAGCCTTCCAAAGATGGATTTTAAATATTAATTTGTGTTTGTTTGTTTTGTTTTATTCGTATTTATATAGCACATAACAGCCCGAGGACATTGTGGCTCTTGTTACAGTACAAAGCTTAGTTACTTAGTTACATGGCCATTAGCAATATATATACAGGTTGCAATATAGTTACATAGTCAATAGCAGTATATATACAGGTTACAATACAGTTATATTACATGTGTGTTATATTACAATATGTGAATACACAGAAAGGGCCTCATTACGACCCTGGCGGTAAGGGGTTTACGCCAGCGTTAGCTGCGCCGACCCCTTACCGCCAATTACGAGGTCCCTTAGCGCCATGGCGCTTTTAACACCTGCTTTTAGCAGGTGTTAAAATCCATGGCGCTAAGGGACCATGGAGTTAATTACGCCACCGTAATTTACGGTGGCGTAATTAACGCCTTCCCCACTCCCATTATGCCCTATGGGGCAAAAATGGGAATGGGGAAGGGTAAATGGGGATTGGGGACTTACCGCCCCGCCAACCTCGGAATGGGGCGGTAAGTCCGCCAACCACCATGGCGTAAACGTAGTTTACGCCATGGTGGTAAAGTCACGGCCCAGGCGGTAACTTACCGTCTGGGTCGTAATGAGGCCCAAAATATGTATTGGAGAACACATACTATTCGAGTTCATCCCCAACAACAAATGCCTTGGAGTGGCTTGGGACACACAACGTACATAGTGCAAAGTTAGGTAACAAACTTTAAAAATTGCTTTTCATAAAGTCACGTTCCATGAGGCTCGGATCGCTCTCGTTCCTCTTCAGTGAAAGCTGCTATATATGATGTGAAGTTCCATTGGAAATATATTACCAGAACAGTTTGCCAGAGCATTAAAAATATAATTTACAGAATGGCTCAAAACAACCCAGTAGCATCTACACCAATCACACCTTAAATAAGGCAGAGATACGTTGAGGGGATGCTACATAGCGTAGTGCAGCAAATTTATCCTGTAGTAGCAATGTAAACAATGTCTTTCATTAGCTGGAAATATCTTGACTCTTGTTTTCCCTACTGAATGAAAAAGCGCACTCTATTAGTATGCAATTTCTTAAGGTCACAGAAGGAATATCATTTTTCTGTATATTAAACGAGGGTGTTTGTTCATAAAATTAAAATGAGTACTCTCTTTATTCATATGGCGTGCATTTATTTGGCACTTACTGGCATGCAGCATCGTGGCCATATAAACTATGGGTCTCATTACGAGTTGCATGTGGGGGTAACACTGTTACTGCCGCATTTCAGGGTTGGCCCAATCATGAGCTGGGCGGAAAGAGGGACTTTTAGCTCCAGCTATTTGCTGGAGATCAAAATATCCCCTTTCTGCCCGTTTTGGTGCTAGTTGCACGGCGCTAATTGCGCCGGGCCTAATGGCACCACATACCCAGTGGAGAATGGGATTTACCACCTTACCGCTACTCGGGATCAGTCGCTAATAGCTATTTGCGTTGACGATATCCCGGCACAATTACTGCTGGGATACCGCAACCTCGTGATGAGGGGCATTGTTTACCTGAGAGAAGAATTTGTTTCTGCTCTGTGTTGCCTATGAGTTGAAGAGGTGCACGCTTATCAACGTGCATACCTTGGAGGCCACAAACAAAAGATATGGTTTATCTACATGTTCAAAGAGAGTTTGCAATTATACTCTCTAAGGATTTGCCATAAACCTACTGAACACTTACTGGCATCCAGCGTTTGGCTTGCAATCTATCACCCGACCGCGCGTCCTTGGTTACCGGTGTAACTGGAGCCTCGCATCTCGTGAAGCAAAAGTCCTTTAATGCTGTTCACCACTACCATCCATAGACGCCCTGTTGGCCATATTGATGTGGGGAATTCAAGTGAGAAGATAACATTTATTATCATTTTCTCCAACTGGGACCGGCACGCACTCCTTGTGAATGAATGAATGAATGAATGAATGAATGAATGAATGAATGAATGAATGAATGAATGAATGAATGAATGAATGAGAGACTAGATTATTAGAAGCAGTACCAGTTTGTTACAAAATGAGAAAAACTGGTAGCCCTGTCAGTTTAGTTTAGTTTTTTTTTTATGTATAGAGTGCACCGAGCCCTTGGGCAATTGGGAACTGAACTTGCATGTTTCAGAAAGTACAGACATGTTATAAGAAGCAGTAGAATACAACATTTACAAAAATACATTAAATGAGCGTATAGTGGTACAGATTTAGGTATATACAGAGATTTTATAGGGAGACAATGAAATATAACATGTACAGATATACATTATATGAGCATATGAATGGTGCTGATTAGGTATATACATAAGACTTACAGAGTGCAGGATGTTTGCAGAGAGGTGTATGTCAGGTCATGTTAAGCAATCAGGTTGGAGTCTTGCTCGAGGAGCCATGCTTTGGATTTTTTTTCGGAATAGGTTGTAGGAAGTTTCCTATCTTAGGGAAAGAGGGAGGGCATTCAATTTTCTGACCGCAAGGACAGGGAAGCTAACCTCGCCTGCTCGTTGTTGCTTAAATCGAGGTATTGTGATGGAATGCCTCGAAGCAGATCTGGTGGGCCCTGTTGTTGTATGGCGTGAGATAGTGTTGGACAGGTAGATGGGTGCCTGATTAGATAGGCACTTGTAAGTGAGATACAGTGTTTTGTATGTTATTCTTTGCTTGATGTTAAGCCATTTTAGTGTGGATTTGGTTTCCAAGACAATTCCTTGGGATTTTTAAAGGTGCTCGAAAGGTGTTATTTTGCATAATTTGCAATTTGTTATGGTTTTGCTGTGACTTGCCAAGATAAAGTGTATTACAATAGTTGAGCTTAGAGAGGACTAAGGTTCTAGCTATTGTGATGCAATTGGCTGTCGTCAAGTAGGGTCGACAGGATGTGATAAGCCTTCAGGTGTAAGGAGAGGACAAGGCCAAGGAGTTAGATTGTCTCGTTAGTGTCAGTGCTGTGTCGATATAGATTCCTACTGTTATCACCGCATTAGCGACTTTAATAATGTTACCGTCAATATTATATGATGTAAATAACATGTCCAATATGTTCAATTTGGCTGGTGAGACCAGGAGCAGCAGCTCTGTCTTATCGTCGTTAAGACAGAGCCCATGCTTTGCCATCCAAGCTTGTATGATAAGATAGATGTAGTTGTGAGAGCTTATTGTCCACAATGTAATCACCAGTGATGGAATGGGTATCTGAGTGTCGTCCAAGTAGTTGGTATAGGTGACACCCAGATAGTCAAGCTCGTAAAAAAGTGGCTTGGTGAATACATTGTAGAGAGTGGGAAACACACACGAACCCTGCAGAACAGCACAGGTAACTGGGGAGGGTGGAGCAGAGGCAGAAGATGCAAAGACCCTCATAAATCTGTCATTGAGGAAAGACTCAATCCAGGCATTCGCTTGGTCTGAGAAATGCGTATGAGAAGACAGATGTTTGCATAGGATTTTGTGGTTCACCAAATCAAATGCTGCTGATAGTTGAAGTAAGAGGAGCAAGGCCAGTTTGCCCTTGTCTTTCAGAGTCTGGATTTGCATCTTGAGGTCGATGAGAGCCGTTTCATTTCCATGTCTGGGTCTGAATCCTGATTATCTCAGACCTAGTAAGTTATTGGATTCAAGGTATTGCTGTATCTGCAAATAGGCAGCTCGGTCCAGTATTTTTAACAGAAAAGGAACTGTCGTAATAGGTCTATAGTTGGCTGGGTTGTTAGGGTCTAGAAAGGATTTTTTTTAAAGTGGGAGTACCCAGGAATCCTTAAGGTTGTTGGGTACTATGCTGGATTTGAAAGAAGCGTTAATAACTGACGTGATGAAGGGGGCCAGTTCCTTCCCGGCTTCCTAAATAAGAGGGGTGGGACATGTGTCTCCCTGACAATTTGACGGTTTGAGTTTCAAGATGATAGTTTCAACCTCTTTGATGGAGAGAGGAGTTTATATTATAGAGACAGTATAAGGTGGGGTGACAAATCCTTGTTTGGTGTTGGCGCCTGCAGTTATTGATGGTCCAATATTTGAAACTCTTGATAATTGTTGAAAATTATCATCAATTCAGTCTTGAATTAATGTTGTACATGGTGTTTTAATATTCTGATACAGCTTGACAATTGTGGCATCTTGTGCCAAATGTGGTGAAACAAAAAAGCTGGCACGCGTTTTGACCGTAGTCTTTATCAAGACAAAGGAGGTTGTTGAGCAGGCTCGTAGTGGAGTTTGGTTCCCAGACAAACCATGTTCCAGGCTGCAGACAAGACCCTTACCTGAAACTGAACATGTGCGCAGGGGACCGGCCGTCCCGACACCAAACTCCTAACCCCTTGAAACTATAGAGACAGTATAGACTATAAAAAATACCTTGTATTGTGGAGCCTGGAAGCTAAATTATTAACCATGCTACACAGGCATGTAGTATAAAAGTACTTACAGTCCATGATAGAATTTCAATGAGGCATGTTGTATACCCTAAAGCTGAGAATTATAGCACTAAGTATAACTATTCATTTAATTCTGTGCCTCTCTGTTTCTTAAATCCCTTAATGAATACTTAAGGGGGCATACATGGTACCCGAAAGTTGAACGTCCTGGCAATGGATTAAGGAACTCATTAAGTGCTGTGTCTATATGATCCTTGCGTCCACAGTGAAGCCTTTTAGGGGCATTTATGGTGCCCTACAGTTGAAAAACTTAGTGCACACTATTACGTTTTGTAAAGTTTTGTGCCACTTGAGGCCTCTCGAGTCACTTCTGGTCAGGAATGTCAATTCTTGTTCCCTTTTACAAAGTTTCACTGCTCTCGTTTTCGGGTCGTGCCCCTTTATAGTTTGCAATACTGTCGATTTAACATCTATCCACCCATGCTTTTTCTCCCTAACATGTTTTCCCTTGGGTGCTTGTTCGATTTGATTCTTAAGGCAATTACAATGTTCTATTATTCTGGTTTTAACTTCGTGGTTAGTTTAACCTATAATTTTAAGCCACATGTTCTATGTTAAAATTCGAAACTTTGCTTTGTTTCCATGGTCATGACAGACCTAGGTCTATCATTTTCGATGTTGTAGTTAGTTTGCATACACCATATTTCCCATACGGGTAATGTCCAACCCATGTTGACATGGTTGTGGGTGTATTAGATCTTACTTCTCGTAGTCTGCTTTTACTTATCAGGTTGCCACTGGAAGTACTTTTTCGATAGGCAGAGAATGGCCCATTGTAGCCGGCTGTCACTCCGATCCAGTATTTTCTAATGTTTATTGAGGTTGACTATCCTTCTCTGTATCGCCTTCTTTAGCAGGTAAAATCCCATATCTATTAGAAGTTGGGATGGTGAGGGAGATCACAAAAACCTCCTCTAGAGCAGGTGCCAGACTTAAAGGTTGTTTCCTCTTTGTAACTCAATGATCTTGCATATGCTCTGTCCCACATTTCCAGGAACAATGGGTGGAATGCTATACTTCCTCCTACTTTCCTGTCCTTCTATTTTTTCTCTATTTCGTAAATATCTAATATATGAGCTGTTGCTTTTTTGTTGGGCTGTGCTTGGGGCACTCCCACCTCAATGGACGCTATTTCAGACTCTTTCTTGTCATCATTTATCGCACAATTAGATGAGGGCATTTTAGGCTTTTTTATATTGACCTGCTTCTTATCATCCAGATCATGCAACTGGTCTTTTACATCTGTTATTAAGACATTTACCTCTCTGATTGGTGCAAAGATTTTGTAGGTTTTTCTGGAATGCCTATTGGGAGACAAACTCAAATCGGCCTTCTTTTTTGACATAGGAGGTTACCAACTACATATTTAAATACTTGTTTTTCAACAACAGCAGGCTTGCAAAAGAAAGTGACATAAAAAGAGATTACAGCATCACTATATCTATCTCACAAATGGTATCAAACCAAAAAACAGAGAGTGAAGCATTAAAGAAATGTGCACCAATGAAAGGGCTGTGATCTTGGCTACCAACAGCCCTAATACCACAGAAACAAAAGTAGCAATCCACTGACCTTGAGCACACCGACCAAGAAAGTCAACGCCCAAACCGTCCAGATCGAACAATAAGGATGTGCTCATGGAATAAGAGAGGGAATTCTCACCTGCAAACTCATGGTGATATGGACATCGGGACTTATGACCTAATATGTCTCCAGGAAACCTGGCTGACAGAGTACCCTTCAATGCGAGGGTACGAGATTGTCCTGGCACCAGCAAAAAAAAGGCCTGCTAGGAAAGCCATCATCTGGGCTGCTGATCGCCTGTAGGAACGGTTGTGGGATCCAACTTGAACAGACATTGATTAGCAACCAAGCCATCCTGATGGTCAAAGCATCATGGACATACCAAGGTAAAAAGAAGTCCACGTATGAAAAAAACAACACTAATAATAGCAAATACTTTCTGGAATCTGGCTACCATGGACACAACAGTCTATCTGAAAATGGCAGAAGAAGCGATAGATGAGGCCCTTGCTGGGCACCTGACAAAGCATTTTCTGATATGTGGCGACCAGAATGTTACTTGTCCACCAACAACAGGAGCTGAATATGTACAAGCTAATAAAACTGCTTCAGGGCAGCGTGGGAAACTGTGGATGTGGTTGATGGACTCAAGAAATCTACACAACTTGGACGAGGCCTTTCCAGACTTAAACCGTCCACCGTCGTAGGAAAGAAACAACGCCAAGGCCACGCTCAACTACATTTTTGAATCAGAACCTAGACTGTCAGTGACTAAATCTTTTGAAGTTACCAGAGTTAACGCCAGTGACCACAATCCCCTCCCTACCACTTGGTGGGCAGCACCCCCACCGACAGACCAGATGGAAGCTCAGATAGACAGCAATGTACACAGAAATCGAGTAAAACTGTCAGCTACATCAATCAAAGACCTGGAAAGTAGATTTAACATCATGACCTACACAAACTGCCCAAAACAAACAGATTATACACCATTATTAACAACATAAAAGAAGACCTCGATCTCGAAGCAGATCTTCGAGAACAACCGAGACATGTGTTCGACAAACTCTTGGTAGATAAATGACAAGAACTGAGAAAAATCCAACGCAGGGCAAAAACTATTGCAACGCCGCCTGCATTCAAAGAGGTAGAAGTAATACAAATCTTGGGTCAAAACACATCGGTTGCACCTTTACCAACAGGATTCCGAGAATATCTTAAACACCATAAGTGGCAATAAAACAAGAGATTTTTGGAGTCTCTTGAGACCAACGTCTAAGGGCTCAGAAAAATCTATAATAAATTATATTGGTGAACACACCTGGACAACACACTTTGAGACCATGTACCTAACTCCAACAACCACAAAAACCTTGTGTACCAGGTTGGAATCTACTCCATGGGTAATAGTGGATGATCAAAGTGAGATCCTAGAGCGGATTAAATCCTTGAAGAACTCCACAGCTCCGGGAGCAGACGGGATCACCAATGTTGACCTAAAGACAAGACCAAACGAATGGGCTAGCCTCCTGAGTAAAATCTTTCGTAGATGCGCAGATTTGAAAACCATCCCGCCAACGTGGAGGTCAGCAACTGTGGTCCCAATATTCAAGAAAGGTATCGAAAAAGACCCGGAGAATTATTGACCAATCACGCTACTTGACGTAATGGGGAAAGTTTTTGGCTCCCTGCTACTAGATCGATTTAAGAGCTGGGCACAAAATGCACCCTGTGAATACCCTTTTCAAACAGGATTTAAGAAGAATGTAGGCACAGCGGCTAACATTCTACAACTGAACGTCTTGAAGAACAAAGTCTTGGAAGCAGGGCTGCAAATTGTAATCACATTTATCAACCTCACTCAGGCCTTTGATCGAGTAGAAAGATCAAGACTTTGGTCAAAGCTTAAAGTTTGGAACTGCCCTACTGCCCTGCTGGAGCCCATCAAGGCCTTGTATACCGACACTAGTATGCAAATTCGCCTGGACCAAAACGGACTATTGTCAGCTGCGATTCCAACATCTTGAGGTGTAAAGCATGAGTGCCCGTTGGCTCCGGCCTCTTTCTGGCATTCATTGGTGACATCAAAGGCTCAGATGCACATTAAGGCTGGAGCCTGTCTCTGCCCTCATTCCCCTACACTGCAGCGACGCCATCGGGAGGGCTGGAGCCCTGCCCCTCATCACCCGCCCTACATCAGGAATGCAGCACCCCGCCACGACGAAGCTACATCGAAGGTACTAGGGCCGTGTGTGTAGCATTGCACCCCCCTGCCTGTGCCCTGACCTCATGCTACTGAAGTGCCCATGCAGCGTCATCTCCTTTTTTGCTGAAAGTTAGGAAATCCAGTCCGTGCAAGAAGCGTGCGAGCGCCCCTAAGATGGCCGCCGCTCCATTTGGCTTCCTTGGTTGCTAAGCAACCTCCTCAACTGATCGCTCGAGCAGAGCGCTCTGATTGGCTCTGCAGGCCCTTTTCCTCCGGCCAGCAGCAGCGGAAGGCGAGAGCCGGCCCGCCCACTACAAGGCCCGCCACGATAAAGCTGGAGCCTTTCTCTGCCTGTCTCACCGCACGAGCCGCGAGTCGCTAACCCATGCCCGTCGCCACCTCCATCGATAAAAACCCCAAGCACTCAGTGTACGCGGACCAGCACCTGCCTACTGCTCCTCAACTGGTGCCCACAAAGCCACCTACATCGCCGCGCCTGTGCCCTTCCTCCAGTGGAATACATGCCATGTCAGGACCTGTACGGTGCCCGCAACCACCCGTAAGCATACTGCGCCTCGCTAACTGTTAAATCTGCCAACTCAACACTGACATTAACCTCTCTGGTACTCCTCAGTGTGCCACAAGCATTGTACTGTATCCTCCACATTGTAGCCATACCTGACCATCCAACTGCAAGCCTATCGCTTGATAGTCAATCCTCATACTTCTATGCATACTCCCCACCATCTATGCGCACTGCCCACATCTGCCATGTGACTGTGCCTAGACACCTATCTCCATGTCAACGTGTATATACCAGCCTATGCACCTAGCCTATAGTCTATTCTGCCCACCTGTATGCACCTAGCCTATAGTCAAATCTGCCTATTTGTATGCACCTAGCCTATGGTCGAATCTGCCTACCTGTATGCACCTAGCCTATAGTATTTGTATGCACCTAGCCTATAGTATTTGTATGCACCTAGCCTAAAGTCGAATCTGCCTACCTGTATGCACCTAGCCTATAGTATTTATATGCACCTAGCCTATAGTATTTGTATGCACCTAGCCTATGGTCGAATCTGCCTACCTGTATGCACCTAGCCTACAGTATCTGTATGCACCTAGCCTAAAGTCAAATCTGCCTACCTGTATGCACCTAGCCTAAAGTCGAACATGCCTATTTGTATGCACCTAGCCTATGGTCGAATCTGCCTATCTGTATGCATCTAGCCTATAGTATTTGTATGCATCTAGCCTAAAGTCGAATCTGCCTATCTGTATGCACCTAGCCTATAGTATTTGTATACACCTAGCCTAAAGTCAAATCTTGCCTATTTTTGTACTTACCTATACCCCTCACCCATACCCCAGGCAACGCCCTAGGCAACGCCCACCACACTTAACATGGCCTCCGTCCAACACAACAGGCCTCCATGTTCTGACTCCATTCGCCCTACTCCATTCCTACCAGCTTTACTTGCACATGAGCGCCACATCCACCAATCCATACCCACTAACACCGTCCCAAACCCCAAATCCACTGCCAGAAGCACATCTCACATGTTACCAGTGCACATAAGAAACACCAGACTAAGAGCCCGCACCTCCACAGCTCACACTAATACTCACAAACCCACACTGCAGTCACTCCCCACACCCTCTACTATCACTCCCTCTCCCACACCCCAACTCCCCGCCACTAAACTCCATACCAACACTACCAAACACCACACTAACCCCGCGAAACCAAGCACACTCGAACCATCCCAAATCCAACTGGCTCTCCTTAACGTTAGATCTCTTCAAGCACACACCACTGAAATACACGACTTAATCGCTGACCTCGAGCTAGATGCTGTAGCCACTATAGAAACTTGGCTGCATGAAGCCTCTGGACCAGCCATATGCCAGTCCCTCCCCCCTGGGTACATCATCCTCCGTCAAGTTAGATCAACACACAAAGGCGGAGGTGTGGCCCTAATAGTCAAAGAAACACTGAATGCTAGACAAATGAAACCCATCACGTCTGAGAACTTCGATGCCCTATAAGTGAAAATCTCCCTCTCTCCCAACGACACCATGACAATGCACCTCATCTACCGGCCGCCAGGCCCACTCCTGAACTTCCAAGCCGACATCCTACACCTCGTAGGAAACAACCTCAAACCCAACACTAAAGCCATACTCCTAGGAGACATGAACATCGGACTCAATGACACAAAAGACAAACACAGCAAAACCTTTGCTAAAGCCCTTCTAGACCTACAATTCATCCAGAGAGTTGACTCTGCCACTCACACTAAAGGTCGCATACTAGACTGGCTAGTTGACCACAACTGCAGGGTAGACATCAGCTCAAACACGCCACAACCATGGACTGACCACCACCTCATCCACTTTTACATCCCAACAAAGACAGCTATTAGTCAGAACACTCCTATGCCAGCTACCCTAGCCAGATCTAAAAAGCTACTCACCAAAGAGAGAATGTGTCCACTCCTAGAAGTCTCAGCATTAGCATCACCCTCCTCCAACAACCCCGAAGAACTAGTCGAACTTTACGACACCACCATCAAAGAGATCATCGACACAATTGCCCCATTAGAGACAAAAAAAGAGAAAAAATTCTTGCACGTCAACTCATGGTCAACCAAGACCTGCGTGACCTAAAAAAACTCAAAAGACAAGCACTCAAAAAATGGCAATCCTGCCCCTCCTCCCCACTACGCGACTCATACCTAACTATTGTTAAACAATACAAAAGCGCCATAGCCAAAGCTAAAGCTGACTCATACAACACTAGAATTGACAATGCCACACTCAAAGGAACTATTCACTATCTTCAACGAACTAGTCATACCACCCGCATCCAAACATCAAACAGTCAAAGACGGGAAATGGTGTAATGACATCCAGAAGGCTATGCTTGACCAAATAGACCTACTCCAAAAGAAAATCAAAGCCAACCTTGACAGTCTACCCGTCTCCTCACAAAACGCGGATTGCCTCCAGCCCTAAACACCATACCCAACAAAACAGCAATCCCCCACCGCCATTTACCTTTAGAAAGGTAACCGCTCCTGAGGTCCTACGCATCATGAAACAAATAAAACTCTCACTTTGCAAGGGGGACATCGGTCCAGCAAACTTAATCAAAGACTGCGCCGAGCCCCTAGCCCACTTCATTGCTACCTTTATTAATGGCTCATTCGCCGCTGGCTTAGTACCTCTCTCAAGGAAGCCTGGGTTCACCCACTACTAAAAAAGCCCACTCTAGACCCTGACTCACCCAACAACTACAGACCCATTACAACAATGCCATTCTTGCTGAAAATCCTGGCCAAGGCCGCTTACCTACAGATACAAGCCTACCTTGAATCTCACAACATCCTAGGTAAGAGACAGTCCGGTTTTCGCCCACGCCGTGGCACAGAGTCAGCGTTACCCGACCTAAAGAACCAACTCCTAAACAATATGGATAAAGGCAAACGTGCCATCCTCTTACTCCTTGACCTGTCAACCTAGTCGACCACAAAACCTTAAAGACACACCTCACCAACACAGCTCACATTTCGGATGACGCCACAACAAGGATCTCATGCTTCTTGGAGGGCAGAGCTATGAGGGTCTACAGCGGCATCAGCCACTCCCTCCCCTATCAACTGTGGTGTACCACAAGGGTCCTGCACCTCCCCCACACTATACAATTTATTCACACTCCCGTTATTCAATGACCTAGAAGAATTTGGCATAACGTTCACCAATTATGCCGACAATACTCAAATCCTTCTCCCACTAACTGGTGATTACGAGCAAGACCTAAAAACCCTACAAAACACTTATGCCATCATCGAGGCATGCATGGCAGCCAATGGCCTCTGTCTCAATGGAGACAAGACAGAGATCTTACTGGTGGGCCCCAAAGAAACCCTCAGCAAACTAGACAGCAAATACAGTACCTTCTTAATTAAGAACTCGGTAATCTCCGTCTCCTCTGCGGTAAAAACACTGAGAGTATACCTAGATTCTACCCTGTCCATGGACAGACATGTCAGTTACATCTCCTCCGCAGCCCTAACAACCAAAATAATCAACGCAGTAAAGCCCCATCTGTCCATTACAAACCGTCTCAACATCGCTAGGGCCACCATAGGTGCTAAACTGGACTACTGCAACGTCCTGCTGCTAGGCACCTCTGCCAAAAACATTAATAGACCTCAGATCACACAGAACAAAGCTCTGAGAGCAGCCCTCACTATTCCAAAGAGGGAACACATCTGCCTAGCAAGACAAAATGCCCACTGGCTCCCAGTCAAAGAGCGCATTCAGTTTAAGACTCTCACCATAACCCACAGATGCATATCCCAATCTGCCCCTAGATAACTCACGGAACGGATACAACCAGTCCAGTCACTCAGACCCAAAAGGAACTTGTACACCAACCAACTAGCAATCCCCAACTTCACTGGAGTTAAAGCTGGTGGCTAGAGTTTCGAAGTCCTAGCGCCAAAAGCCTGGAACTCCTTAAAGCCTAAACTCAGAGCTGAAACATCCCTGATAGCTTTCAGAAAAGCTCTGAAAACCACCCTTTTTAAGTGAATCTCACTCATAATACTACTGCACGTTACCATGTCTGTAAATTACAACTGTACTAGACTCACTGTTCCCATGTAACCTTGGAACTGTAGCCATGACTGTAACCATGTCTCCATGTCTGTTCTAGTTATATTTACCATGACAAGTAAACTCTCTTGTAACAGCGCCACGATGCCTGAGGGCAGCTGTGCGCTTTAAAAATGCAAATAAAATAAAATAAAATAAAATAAAGATGCAGAATTAAGAGCATTTCCACCAAAGTTCTCTAAAACAGCGATTACGAGGCTACTTTACGTCAACGATTTAGTCTTGCTGAATCATACACCGATCAGGCTCGAACGCCAATTAACTAACCTGCAAAACCACATCCAGGAAAATAACTTGGAAATCAATGAAAGAAAAACAAAGTTCTTGACGTTTGAAGCAACCACAAGAAAGAGAGAAAAATATGTTTAACCCTCGAAGGAACTCCTATTGAAAAAGTGTTAGAATTTAAATATCTATGCAAGACTCATTAAGATCTAAAGTCAACAAATTGGCGGCACAAGCCAGAGCCATAGACAAGAAATTTGGCAGATATTCTATAGTCCCAGTTTGGGAATAATATAAGAAGAATGTGACGCCTACTTCAACATATGGAGGCAATGCCATGTTAAATCTACCACCGAACATCTGGTCAAAACTGGAAGCAACATTTTGGAAGAAAGTCCTCAGCTTGCCAAATTCCATGCCGGCTGCTTCCATCCGCAGAGAACTAAGTTTGCCCTCTATCAAAGGCATAGTAAAACAGTTTACATTGATGTTGTACAGGAAGTGTCGGTTGGCAAAACTCCCATCAATCTACAACCTAATAAACCAAGAAATGGAGAGAAACGGCAGCAAAAGGTTATCACCGTGGAAAAGAGAGAACATTGAAGTACTGGAATCAATAGAGTGTGATGAAGACAGATTAATTGGTAATCCGGGAAAAATTCTGAAAAAGCAAAAAGATCTGGACTGGACAGAAATGCTGGAAGAAGCAGGAAAAAACAAACTAACATCACATCTCCCACCCAATACAAAGAAATTAAACGAGCTACAACAATACATTAAAAAATGTCCATGTAAAAAGGGGAGAGACTTGCTCTTACGTGCCCGGTTAAACCTGCTTACAACCAATGAGATCTTGGCCTTCAGGGGCAAGTCTCCATCTAACCACTGCTGCTTTTGCAACACAACAGAAAAAGAAACTATCCGCCACCTACTTTTAAAATGTGCCAGCAACCGACACATAAGAGAACGATATCTAAAACACATCTTTTCGGACTTCATCCTCTCAGACGAACCGACGTGTTGGGCCGACTGATTGGAAATTCTTCAAACCGTTAACCTGCTGAGACCTTAGCCAATCAAGTGGGCCCATTTTTAGAGAGACCCTCATAGACGTTTTTCAGCCAGACATTGCTAAAATAAACAACTGACGTACATTTTGTAAAAATCAATTTTTGATTAAACACAAAAAAATAGAAAAAATACTCGTTTTCGGTATGATGTATAATACGCTGCAATATATAAAGTGGGCTGGTATGTACAGTTGCAGAGTATTACACAGAATGCCAAGTATTATGAAGTGCAACACACAGATATAGTTTCCAGTCACAAAGCCTGCGACTTCTCTCTTCCAACCCGGCTGCACCTGTCAGCCCATACACACACTCGTGTGCTGCGAGGGGCATCGGTTGGCAGATTGGCAGCTTGCCGGCTCTGGCATTTAGCCTTTTTTGCCCTCCCGCAATATGTTAAGGGCAAATTACATGATACCCAATATCTAGGTATTTCTGGTATAGCTGCAATATGCCAATGCTAAGATATAACCCTGCATGGGTGCCATCACATATGCTAATTGCAACCTTCAATGCCCCAATGATGCCTTCATGTGCCAGTTATGGCAACCATATGAAATCAATTAGTTCTCAGGTGGTACTAAAATACCAACTGCAGCATTATGCACCCCAGTAATGTCCTCCTATCACTGATAAGTCAACAAATGTAAGGTATTGCCTCGTAGGATTGCCCAGCAGAAGGTAAGTGCAGTTTAAATGCACAGCGACTGCGAGGAAAAGATGCCACCAGACCGGAAGCCTGAACATATTTGAACTAATGCCAATCACAATTTTTTTCAATTTTGGTTAGACACATGTGAAAAAAGGTATAATAATGTGCACAAGTCACTTTTAATTAGATGCAAATTAGCACTTCTAAAATTATTTCTGTAGCCATTTTGTAATTCTTATACAAGACCTCCCTGGTGCTTTAAGACTTTGTAAGACTTGAAAAAAGATCTATGCCTTACATGATAGGGGATCTCCTTCTAAACCTTATTTATAGGATCTTAGCCCTACAGGAGGCTTCCTTCCCCTGCAATAGGCTTGGCAGGGCATTGTGGAAGTGCCGATTTACATTTATTTTTAAGACCATCACCTAAAACAAATGACAAATGATAATAAGCAGCGCTCAAAATTATTTCAATCTCCTGAAATAGAGGGAATACCCCAAAGGGCTGTGGACATTTTCTCATTGTTTTAAGGACCTCCATGGTGCTGTTGGACAAAAAAATAAAAAAATAAAAATAAATAGGCAGCTTCAAGGTCAAGTAAACAACTAAAGAAATAAATACCTCCTTCAGTGCGCGGGGCATCACCCACATGCAAGCAGCTTGAAATAATGATAGACGTACCAAAAAAAAACAACAAAAAAAAAACCACATTTTAGAGGTATCATTTTCTTTTTCCGTGATCACATGGTCTCCCACTGAAAATAAATAAAAACGTTGTTTTACTTACCTTCCTGCAGACATGATCCCCCAAGAGGAAGGCAAATAAAGACCCTGTGAAGTCTTAGTAGATTGTGTTGTGCTGTCATTCCATCTTGGAAAACAAATTCCGTCAAACAACTTTGATTTCATAGGAAAAGCCAGATGATGGTATGCCCTTTAAAAGTACTTCAACCTATCGGCATCCTTAGAACTCAAGGGTCACTGAAAGTGACTGGCACCAGAAGAGGGACCGAATTTACAGCACCCAAAGGTACCCAATCGCTGATCACCTTAGGACATTTCCGGCAGAAGGATAGCTGGTTGCATATTGGCGTCCTGACAGAGCCGGGAGGACCAACAGCCCTGAAGAGTCTTTCCTTGCCCCCACCAGGGATGGGGAGAGTTGGACCAGATAACAGCATAAAAACGGCAACACTGGAGAATGTTGATCAACATTCAGGAAAGGGAAGGTGAAATTTGTGACAGACAGCAGTACCTGATAAAGTAACTATGCCACATCAGACAAACTATTTCTTTTTTAATTACATGTTTAGCGTTTAATAGTAGCAAGTGGTTTCCTAGCGCTGTATCGGGACTCGAACCTCTGATGCTCAGTGTTGCCTTGCTTCCAAGACAAACGGGTTGCCCAGCGCCATTTTACCTCCCTTTCAATACTTTGATTTTAACATGGAATATTGCAGGACTGCAAAGTTAGCTTGAAGACAAGGATTTATCCATGTATTTTGGGAAAGTATGCCTTTGAAAGTCTTCTCAAAATTAAATCAACCCTACCACCAAATAGGCCACATAGCAAAAGAACGGGGAAGGCGTCCCTCGGAACTTGGTTTTGCCAAATGTGTAAATATGCAATAAAACGACTCCTTTGGCCCGTGAATAGTTTATCACGCGATATTGTAGAAGTAATTGCTAACCGTAGGCACTATAATTTGCTTTGTGCGCAAGCTAAAAAAAAAAAGAGTATATGTGGCCTGGAAGAGACTAGACGTGATAGTAAAATGTAAAGATAACAGTATATTTTCGGCAGAGATAGCAGATGGCCTCTCCCATACGCCAAGTAAACCATGGGCCAGATTACAGAAACGTTGCACCGGTGCAAGTGCAAAGTTGGACGGTATTAGCACTACCTATTTTTAAAAACACTGGGAAATATTAGAAAACCATTGCATCATGACAAGTGCAGTTTGGCATGTTACAAGCACTAGGGTAACAATAACCCTACTGCAAAAAGAAATTACTTTTTGATGCATTTTTGCACCAGAGCAAAGTTTGCCCTAGTGCTAATACCATTCTGTATTAGCACTAGGGCAAACGTCCCCTGGTGCAACAATGCTGCAAAAATGTATCTTATTTGCACACAGGCAATGTTGGCCCTAGTGCTTGTAACATGCCAAACTGCACTTGTCATGATTCGATGGTTTTCTAATATGTCCCAGCGTTTTTAAAAATAGGGCAAACTTTGTTCTAGTGCTAATACAGTACAACTTTGCACTTGCACAGGTGCAAAGCTAATATCATGGCTGGTGATTGGATTGAATTCTTTTCTGAAATCTACCATCCACATGGATGCTCCAGTGACATTGGATCGGAGGGAATAACCTACAAAGGGTACCCCAGGACCACACGAGGAAGACGTGTTTAAACTGGAAAATAGATTAATGCTATTAAGGGGCTGATTCATGGAATTTGTGCGCCGAAAAACGGGGATTTGTGCGCTAATCTGCCCGCAAATCCCCATTTGTTAAAGAGGGATTTACGGGCAGAATGGCGCACAAATCCCCTTTTTTCGGCGCACATATTCCATAATCAGCCCCTAAGTGTCAACATGGTGCCCAGGTCCTTTGTTGTCTTGCGCCTTTAATAATATCTGGCGGACTGGCCAAATCCCCGACAGCTGGCATAGTGCTCTAATTATCCGAATTTACAAAAAAAGGCGCCAGATATCCTCCCAAGTCATACCGTCCTGTTTCCTTGCTTGATTCCACTTTGCAACTCTTTGGCAGGCTGATATATATGAGATTGACACCCTGGGCTCAGGGAAACAATGTCCTTGCCTCCAGGCAAGGAAGATTCAGGAAAGGCATTGGAACTATGGAGCAAGCCCCAAGATGAAACTTTCTGACAGTCAAATAGCACGCCTGCAAGAAAGCACCTGTATACTTGACGTGTATAGAACTTGCATCTACTTGTGACCTAGTAATCCGAATGGCTGTGCTGGCACTTGAAGGCCCACTCAGTTCACACTGTTGGGATTTTTCACATACACATGACATGCAGACTACACACATCACTACACGTCTAATGCTTCCTACAAGCCAATGTGCTCAGGTGCAAATTCGGCCTGAAGAAGAGAAAATGCATACCGTTGTGTTGCCATTGCAAATATTATTTAAAACTATATTTTCTCCTACTACAAAAAGACAAAAAAGAAGAACAATGTGAGTTCTTGTATCTACTCTCTGAGTGATTCTGGAAAACCAGTGGAGTGCAGCGCCAGTTACAATTAGGGAATTATTACACATTTATTCTGGAATAATCTCCCGCATGTTTGCATTTTGAAATCCACTGAATAGGCAAAAAATATCTAAAGCAACCCGTAATGTTCGTAGTACCTGTACGCATCCATGTTTGATTCATTTATAAGTGCAAGGTCCCTTTGTTAAATTTGTTGTCCAAAAAACAGTTACACATGTGGCTTCAAACAGTAATTCCTGGTGTACACTTCTCCTGAAGGCGGATCTGAGAATGGTTTGTTATGTTTTCCTGGAAATGATGTAAAGCTAAACAAATTCTGCTAATCTTACAAGAACACCATTAAAGAGCCCACAAACAGCTTACTGTTTGGCAGGATCGAAAGATTAAACTCAACACCTCTCCGTCATGAATGTCCATGCTCAATGAAGGTTGTTGGAAGTGTCCTAATGAGAGCTGAGTCTATAACGGATTGAGTGTAAGAAAGTTTAGGCCAATAGGAGTATGCTACAGTACAATAAGCCTTGAAGTATGGAAGGGCGAGAGAGAGAGAGAGAGAGAGAGAGAGAGACTTCAGGATTTGCGGTAAGGGAAGCCAGCCAGGTTAGAACATGGAATCTCTGGGGCACAAAGCCTGGTAGTTGAGGATGTCCTCCGTCCCATCTTGTTAAGACACATATCCCTCATCTGCTGTGATGCATCAGCATCTCCTGCCAAGGAAGAGGCCTTCACCAGGTTGGTCAGGTTGAGCTCAAACAGCTAGACACGAGTGTGAACCTCATTCATGCATTCATTGCGACAGCTAATGCACTGGTTGTCTTCCTTGAAAGCTGGTATTGCAGAGCAAACATTAGACATCAGCTGGAACTGACACAGTATGAATATCTCAATTTAGATCTCTGCCGTATGTATTTCGGTAATCTGTGATGGCACTGTAAAACGTGCAAAGCCTATACAGCATGTGCAAATTAGAGTTACAATGGGTGGCCAGTGAAATTATCAGTTTGTGTGGTGGACACATGCCGGTCATTTTCAGTTGGTGCAATGCAATTCTAACATAGTATGCCAGGCTGAAATGGGAGTTTATCTTCTTGGCCACAGTGATCATTTCTTTCACTGGCACACAGTTGCTGATACAGCGTGTGAAACAATGAAGGACATGTGCAAAGCAGGGCATGCTCATTATCTTGACATTTCTAAGGCAGCCAGCACATTTGACCAAATGTCTTCTGCAGCAAAGACCAAATGCAAACTACAAGGCCTTAGCCACTGTGCTTCCATCTTCTCCATATTCACCCAGCCGACAAATCCCCATTGACTTCTCCACTGAAACACGTTGCAATCAAAAGGTTTCTTTGGGCCAAAGTCCATACACCTGATGCACCCTTGAATAACTCTGCGACCACTCTTGGCTCTTGGAGGAAGGAAAGGCAACCACGAGTGCTCTCACAGATGTGAAGCTCTGACCACTGGTCCACATGTCCATGGTGATGGTAAATCTATTCTCCACTGACTGTTCTAGTGCCCACCCCCACGGTAGTGAAAATGTCATTGCACAATTATGGTACAACATTTTCAAAGAAACATTTTGGTTGGGAACTTCCCAGCAGTGACCAACGTTTTCCATATCATCATCATCATCGATATATATTTCAGACATGGCAAACATTATTACAAACACGTAAATACACATTATGAACGATATTCAAATAGATCGGTAGGAATGAAAAAGCCACACTGTCCTATAAAATAAGCCACAACATCTTACAAAAATTAAATATTGAAAATAAAATCTCTATAAAATCAAGTGAATATAACTGGTTCCACAACATTACACTTAGAATGACAAAACAAAAAAACAAAAAAATAACCTCTATCCTGATATCTTAAATATCGTCTGTGACCCTTCTAACGACATGATTACCTCACACTCTCCCTATATTTTGTACCTTTCTTAGAGGGCACTGCCCAAGCCTATTCGAAATATTAAATAACTGTTAATGTGGTTCTAGATGGATGTGAAAGTATCATTTGCAGAGCCTCTCTAGTAGTTCTAAAACCACGCTGTTTGAAGACTGGCAAAAAAGTGTACACATTTTAGTATAACAAGGAAAAAAAAATGTAAATGCATCACCGTCTCTCATCACATCTGCATACTGGACCAATATCCCCCTTCTTATCCCACTTATAGATTAATGCTGTTTCCCGAAGGCATCCTACATATAAAGACACATATCCAAGTTTAGCATTCAGAGGCAACCCAGGGCCCAGATATTCTTCCCTCTCAAGTGATTGCTTCCTCTCTAAATAATACCTGACCATAAAAGAGTTGTCGTTTTTGTCTCCAATTCTCATCCTGACATATGTTCTTTACATTTCTCATTTAACACTGCTATAGCCCTTTTCTCCATAGCCTCAGGATAAACCCTCATACGTTGTGTGAACACACGCTTCAAGTGGGCAAACCATAAAGGGCTGCACTTACTCGGAGCAATGCTGACCTGATTGCACTTCCCCTTTCCCTCTCCCTGGCACTTCCCCCTTCTCCCACCCCCTGCACTTGTGTTATCACACTTGCACAATCTGAATGACACATGGGCTAGTTAGATGTTTGTTGTGCCCCCCCTCTGTCTTCCATCCCTTGTATTGTCGTGCCTAGAAACACTTGTCTACAGGCGCGTTATAAATGACTTATCATATCATATCAAACGAGTGATTCCACCTTCTGCAGCCTCTTTAGTTCACAAGTTTGGTTTCTGTACACTGCCTCCCCCAAACGATTTAACAATAAATGCAACCAGAATGCAAGGTTTTTTAAACTTGCCATGTTGCCAATATAAAAAACCTCAATTTCAAACCTTACAGCTGCTATCTGCATTCCGGGTCCTAAATTCAACAGCCATCTCTAAAACTTGAGCTTAGTTGTAACTCATTTTTGTGACTATGCACATGCGCAGAGCTACCCTCATAGCTGGCTGCTGATTTCACCAGAAAACAATATGCCTGTAGGGGCCTCAATTGTTTGGCCCACAAAGCATGAATGAAAACACAGAATACCAACTGATATTTGGCCAGAAAATTGCACCCAACACTTTCATGAAGTTAATCCACCAACTGTCCAGTTGCCAGAAACCAAACACCTAAATAATTGAAGGAGGGCACTTTCTCACCTCTCCTCTTCTCTATCCATACACCACATGGCCATTTGAGGTTCCTCCTCCATGAAAGGCCTCGAGTTATGGCAATGCAAAATACCATAAGTTGTAGGTGGCAATATAGAACACACCCAGCCAAACCCTGGCCACAGCCACCTCTGTCCTGGCCATGACACCCTCTCCTAGAAACGGGGACAAATGCTTATCCCTTCCAAGATAAAGGCAACATATTATTAGACACAAATACAATAATTTATCATAGTAAAAGTGTTACCCAGATTATTGATTTGGAAAGATAGAGATTGTGTGTGTTGCTACCCAAACTGGGATTTCTGGATGGCATCCTATTTTTGCATGCCTATTTTCTGCAACTCAAAGCTCCAGTTTGGGAAGTTTAACAACAATCCAGGGGTAACTAATTCAACAAACCTCTCAATACAGGCCCAACTAATCAGGTATAGGTAACTTAAATGAATTTCTAAGTCCAAAGCTGCCGACACTGGAGATCAACTGGGATTTTTCACTGTCATCCCCAGGCCACCAAGTCACAAAATGACTGAAAATCATTACTGTGTACACCCTCCTCTAAATCACACCATGATCTATTCCTCGCCTCTTTCTTTTTAGTCTTAATTAACCTTATATTAGCTTTTCTGGCTTGTATAAGCTCTTTGGTGCCCCCCACCCTTCTCCCATTGCCTACCCCAATCTCTGCTGCACCCTCCCAGCATTATCTGGTGAGTCTGACTCTTCCACAATCTACGCACTTAGATTGCCAGCTTATCCTGCTCCTCAACCCACCGCCACTTGTTACCTGATGGTGCGTGTCTCATTCACTCACTTCATAGATAGAAACTGGCTAGTGTTTCCCCTGCCACCTCCCCAAATCTCTGCTTCTCATTCTGTCAAAATCAGGTGACCATGCTTCTTACACAGGCTGTCCTCAGTGTTTCATGAATAATCCCATTCCTCTCCCAGTTGTCACCCAATGATATTAATGTCACCCACTCACGGCGGGGGACAGGCGATGATGACTTGTGTGTCTCCTGTTCCCAGAACAATTAGTTTCCCAAATGCTGTTGTCATGGTTTTGTGACTCTTCTGCTCCTCTTCTCAGCCCTGACTTGATTGATTGCGGCCTCTCCCCTCCACCCTAGGTGAGGCTGTAGAAAGTGGACATGAATCAGAAGTCCTTTTCTCATATTAGCATACATTAACATAACACAGCCAGGACATTTTGTGAAGTTATTTGGACTCAAAGAGACGCCATTCTCACAAATATGCAATTGGCACTGAGGATAGCAGGTTACTATGTTTTTAAATGTTACAGCTATCTCCTACAAGCTCTAATTTGCATTGTGCAACCTATAACAAAAGCAAATAGGACATAGCAGATTACCATACATTTGAAAAAGACTGTTGTGTAAGCTAAGAACATGGTTTACTATAATAGAGAAAAGAACAAGTAACCATTTTAGTTTAGCAGCTTGAGTGACATGTGATTTATATTAAGTTGATCTTTGCTATGCTGTGGTATGGAGTGGTGTAACATACCAAACGCCTTTAGTCTCACAATGCACACAGTTTGACTTCACATTCAACTCACGCTTTAGGATAAGATGTGCAGCACACAAACCGACCATGGCTTCCTCTGCTCTGGGACCTGCGATGACAATCTCCCTAGCCCCCACAACTTGAGTTCTGCTGATTGCTGGATGAACCTATGCTCTCCCCCGTCAGCTTGAGCTTTTTATCTTAAAACAGGACTTGGTCTGTCTAGAATGTGTGCGTCATTTCTGCCCCTAGAACGTTAAAGCCTAGCGCTTAAGATTGTTCCTTTGCTTTGCTTTGAACATACAACATACTTATGTGCAAACGCAAGAGACAGGCATTGTCTGTCTCCCCTAGTTTTCTCTACCATAGTAATTGGGATTCTTAAGAGGTAAAGCACATCACTTGCCTCCACACACGTTTAACTTGGTGCCATGCTTCATGTCCTTAGCTGCTTATCAGATCTGAATTGTGCAAGAAAACATCACTTGAATGTGCTAAGAGCCGTTTAAGACAGGAAGTTGCCACTTGTGGTGAGGTTTCTCTGCTGGAAAGTGGAAGCTACAATTTCCTGCTCATAGCCAAATGGCAATCTTATGTGTGTGTTTCTAGTTTACAAGCATGCGCGTTATTTAGTCAAGGAACTTATATTATCAGAGGCTAGTGTCTGTTTTTGTCCTTTGTAAAAAGACTGTACATTGTTGGACAGTATGTGCGTTTTTATCAAGGAGCATGTGTAGCACCCTGACTGTTTCCTCTGCACCATGCAAAGTCACTTGATGTGAGCCAAATTGTCTTCTCTGACTCATTATTCTTTACAACACACTGGGCCTCATGATAAGTTTTCCGGTCCGGGAACTAGGGTACCGGTAAGCATGCCAGTACCATAGTTCCCGGACCGGCAAACTACGAGTTCTGCTCGCGGGTGACATTGGGGCCGCCATGACTGGCCTTTTGGCAATACTGGCACCGGCGAGCAGAGCATTTCGGATGCACATGGAACCGTTTACAACGGTGCCTGTGCATCCGGCTTCCCATTCCCATTGAGCCCTGTGAGGCTGAAATGGGAAAGGGGAAGAATTTTTTCCGGTGCCCAGGAATGGGCAAATACCAGGTCCGGCAAGGCCGTAATGACCCGATAATTGCCCATTTCTGGGCGCCGTAAAAAAATGAATACCGGTGGCAGCTGTTCCTGTATTACAGGCACAGCTACCGCCAGCCTCGTAATAAGGTCCACTGACATGTGTCACATCCACTCACTTCACAAGACAGGCACTCTAAGGGCACGGATGGATCTTATTGGCTCATTTTATTTTATTTTATTTTTTTAAGCATTTTTTGGTGTACCATTTAAACCTTTTATGCTATACATTTAACAAGAAAATTAAAAGAAACATTTGATCTTTTACAATTTTCCGAAAGAAGCAAAAGAGGAAGAAGGGACTCGCCCATACTGCTTCATTTCAGAGTCAAGAAGTGGTAGAAGGGAAAAAAAAAAGGTTTTAGATACTGTTATCATCATCTACGTTCTCCCTGGCTTATTTACTAGTTAGTCCTCTGCCAGGATCAGTCAGTTTTCCCCTCTTCATTTATGCGATCGAATGTGTCTTTTACAAATCCCAGTAAAGCCAAGGTCATTGATATTCTTTTCCCCTATCTCAGGAATTCCCACCATTCTCCAATTGAAGGCAAAGTTTGTTCTTCAAGGAATTTGCCCAGGTACTTGATTCTTAGAAGGCTTAAAGACGGACACTGCAACATAAGATGACTCAGGCTTACCATAACATGATTGCATAATCTACAGGACAGATTTCTTTGGCCCGGGTTTCTTTTCCTTCTCTCTATTACTTCTTATTGGCTTATTCACTTCCTAAATGTATGATGCAGAGTGTCATTTTGTCAAGGAGTACAGTACAATGCTGCTGGAAATTAGCCATGCATCACGACATGTTGCTTCAGCACTTCATATCCCCATTTGAAATATCCCAGCTGTTTGTGTGTTTAATTGTGTCACTGTTTCAGCTAGATTTCTTTACACAATTTGGACTCCTGTGTGAGTCTGAGCCCTTGAAATGAATGGACTCTGTCACTTCAATTTCTGTCAGCCCATAATCCATTCTTCAGCCATTCTGTACTCTAATAATTTAGGGGGTAGGGGGTGGCTCTACCAAACAACCTTTTAATATGTTCCTAAAGACTTTTTAAATTAAATGCATACCCCTATGTCTGATACTTATACTGGGATGGGGTTTATAGGCCTAGGGTCAAAAGGAGCAATTTTCCATTCTGGCCTGGTTCTTCTTGCTGCCACGTGTTATTAGCAAAAACATATACACAGTATTTGGGGCTTACTTTCTATAGGCTGAGCCTTTATAATTATAGTTTAATAAATAAACCCATACCTCTTTGTGGCTGAAAACTAATAATTCGTTTTCATCATGGTTAAATGATGCAGGATATAAAAATGTATCTGGCTTCACATTACACATTATTTGATCAGAGAACATGGCTTGATAAAAAAGTAAATGTGTCAACTCAATTTCAACCAGACCTATTTTACATACATAAATTAGTTCTGGGGAATTTGTCTGGCAGCTGTTGACACCTTTCGTATCAGCCATGCCTGGGCAGCTTTCGTCCAGGAGATGACCCCTGGAGGTACAGCATAGATCGTCTTTACTATGACGAATCCAGGGAGTTTGTTACCTCTCCCCAAAGGGGGCTAGGGAGATGAACATGCTACGCTTAATATCTCCTAGTGGTCAGTGTAAGCTGGAACTCTCAGGAGAAGACACCCCCTTAGGGGACAGGAAAACCCAGAGAGAAAATTAAGTCACCAACCCTTCCCCCAGAGACTAACATTTTTATGGGGTATGCAGGAACTAAGATGTGTGAGAACCTTTTAACAATGGCTGCTTCTGCTTCTGACCAAAACTTCACTTCATGCTCTTTGGAGAAAACAGCAGAACAACTTCAAAACCAGCCTCCTGAAATCCAATCAAGCGAGGAACTAATCAGTAAGTAGTATCCATGCAGCTTGCTGAGTTTACTTATGCCTCAGGTCTTATTGAGGAGAGAGACGCTTGGAGAGAAACGACACCTGTTCCTTTACGTTTAAATGGTCTAACTAGAAACAATCCCAAGTCATGCCATCTTTCAGACACAGGTGAGGTCTGCTTAAGTGCTTAATTTGTAAAACAATGAGTTCCAGGGACCCTCATTCCATAATATGACCTACAGACAATTTCGACCAGTTATTTGTGTATCCCATATTGGTAGCTGCGTCAGCTGGACACCCTGGCCAAGACACAATGACCCCTCTGCTCTGATTAGTCCTGCAGATCAGGTTAAGTGATAAGGCTGCATGATCACTATCTGGCTTAGGCATAGCCTCAAATGATTTCACAGATGTCCAATTACATACTCTCAGTATAAACTAATCAATGGTGGGCATCAAACAGGAGTTTCTAAAGGTAATGTTTCCAGGAACATCCAGAGGGACTCTGCCATTAACCATTCTTAGGCCCCACTCCAATAAAAATGTATTAAATCGGAGGCCTAAAGCACCCCTCTGTGAATCTTGCAGGACTGCCTGTGGTATGTTCAAAGCAAGATCTTGTGTCTCCCCTACATGGCCCGCAAACAATTCACAACCTACCTTTAAGTAAAAATCCCCTCCTAAAATTACAATATTAATAAAATGTAAGAAATCTAGATAAGATTCTAAAACCTGCATTAACATCTAAGTTGTTTTATCCTTTAGGTGCTGGGCGTGTTTCACTCCAATAAATCCAGGAAATAATAACGAGGTGCACAAATGGCAGAACAACAGCACTTAATGCATGCAATTAGTGTCAAGGAGGTCAACCAGGCTGAGAACTCTCGACCCGCCCACATTGGGCCATGGTCTTTATAGACAAAAAACACAAAATTACAATATATTCCAGACATTATGTACATGCAATTCCCTATTTTCCTAACAGCTCTTGCCTCTTTCCATCACCCTGCAGATGACCTAATAGGGCAATTAGTCAAAGTGAAATAAGGACCTCATGGCAACAATATTGGGTGCACTCAAATCATTTCCCATGACACCAGACATCTTGGCACCCTAGACAGTTCCCAGACCTTGCAGCTTGCTCAGTGTGAAACATATTTTTTTAACTACAACATTGATACAAGTTGCTGTCCCCATTACTCAGCTTGGCCAATGACAGAAACTGCTGGTTTGCAGGATGCACATCTTTTTGGGAAAGTGAGATGCTCATAGAAAAAACATGTAACAGAAACCCCACTTTGAGAAGCAATTTCTTGTATTATTCAGTATTTTGCAGTGCCTCAGCCTGAGGCTTAATTCATACCAGAACACGTATTTTGAAATTATTGGATTTCTGTCTGACCAATGCTAAAATCACAAATCGTAATTATTCCATGTGCTCAAATTCCCTGGAAAAGCTTAATGTGGAAGTATAACAGGAACGTCATCTTTGAAACAATAACTAATATGATTAATAAATGTTTGCACTGCCTGGCCATCCGGTGCATACTTGGCAACTTAACAAATTCTCTTGAATGCAGCAGAAACAAAGCTTAATAAAATAAAAGCTAGAAACACTGAGACGACATGGAACCATCACATTTTGAAAATTCTCGCAGTCTGTATTTCCCTTTATATTTAGGACATTGCATTTGCATATCGACATCCCCCTCTGTTTGGTTAATTCATTAACTACTCCTGCTCACTTTCATCTTGTCAAAAGGAGTTTTTGATACCCACACTTTACTGATATTATGTAAATCTCTTCCATATTCTTCTGACCTACATGTTAAAAAAATAACAATTCCTATCCCCTGTGTAATCAACATAAGTTTCAATATAGTTTTCAGGGTCATTCGGGCGATCAAATCAGGTTCCTGGTGGACCAATTGGATTTTGTACTTTAACTACCATTTCAGTGTAAGTGACATCATTGGCATTGTTTTGGATCTTATCTTCTTGGAGCATCCCACAATTGGTTGGCAAGTATAAAAACGAACAAGCAACAAGAACAGGAATCAGCAGTTTGAAAATATTACTCATCCATGAGGGCATCCAAGAATAAATTGACGTGACCCAGTCATTTTTCTTCACCCCACCATCTTTCTCAATTGTGGTGCACAAATTGTGTATTGCATGGGTACGAGTTCTATTGTCTGTGTCATTGGAAGGTATATGAATACAAGAGGAAGTACCCAATTTTACGCATACTCAGCCTTCCATTGCAGTTCATACATCTAAAATGTAGATGTTTTGAAAGGTGGTCAGCCTAACACTCTCAGTTCCTCCCTTATGGCATTCAGCCCATGTTCTGTTTCATTAGCCAATTGTATTAGCTCCCATCTTGTAATCTAGAGCCACTTTGCTTTGGATGCTGTTTGTAACCCAGGAGCGTAAATTGAGGATAACAACGTTTCGGCTTTGCTAAATATTCTGTATTAATCAGGTATATTGTAAAGCATATTACTGTAGACCTGGTACAGGTATTTGCTCGGATTTGATGTTGCAGGCCCAAAGTGTGCTGGACCTGCTGATGCATTGAGTACACAGGATTGGTCATTGGGTGTTTGATGATTGCTGGGTGATGAACGCCTGGCATTACTAACAGGGGCAGTTGCAGACTGGTCACAGAATATGTTCCTTTCCAGGGTGTCAGTAACTGTAGATAAGCCATCCCTCAACATATCCAGTAAATGTCCATGAGTGCTCCGGTATGCCTGTGGATGTAAGGGAGATCAATTGTCCTCTCCCACTGCTTGTTAGTGCCGACAAACACACTGCCGTTGCTTCTGAAACAAAAGAAAATTCATGAAAGTTTCATGATATTTGTCAGGGTTTATATTGATCTATCCAAGCCTGTTTGACATATTTTTCCGAGACAGCAAAACATGTTTCATTTATTTGTAGTTCTCAACTCTGGTAACCCAAACATCTCTTCTGATTTGCACCCAATCAGCCCTTCGACCCATTCATTGTTGTAAAAAATGGCACCTTGTATCTGTAACTAAGGTCTTTTTCTGCAGTGAAGCTGCCCCTATCATATTTAATTAGAACACCGGAATGTGGGCGGCACCATAAAAACAACCCCATTCTCCTCTCCATTTGTTTGCCCAGGGAATGTATTAACATAGAATGAGGTCAAGGCCACGCAGAACACTCGCTAGTGTTAGCTCCTAAACACTCCAGTTGTAAGCTGCATATCTCTGCACAGGGAGCCCGTTTATTACTGTGTCCGCTAACAGCTGCCTCAGCCCTCCAAGACACCAAAGACCAAAAGACCTTCACTTGGCCTTCACTCAGCCGCTTCATGTGCCGCTGCAAAAAAGGGTGCTTTTAAGGAGCTGCAGGCTGAGTTCAAATTAGGCCACACCTCCAACTGCAAACACAGAGAAAACACTGCCAAAATACCTTCACTTGGCCTTCACTCAGCCACTTCATGTGCCGCGGTAAAAAAGTATTTCTAAGGTGCTACAGGCCGAGTTCACATTAGAAACATTATTTCATTCCACGGTTACCCCACACTGTGGGGATGATCCCTCCTACCAAGTGAGGATACAATATATATATTCAACCAAAGGAAGGGATACATCATTTATAAATAACACAACATATTATACCCTATGATACCAAGTATCTTAACGCAATCACTTAGCAAATATGGGCTGCATATTGTGTAATTAATAGCACACACAATCTTTACAAAAATATCCTATTTTAATTAATTGACTTATTCAAGCACAAGTATCAAAAAACATTTAAAGTGAGTTCACACTAAGCCACACCTCCAACTGCAAACACGGAAAAAACACTGGCAAAAGACCTTCACATGGCCTTCACTGAGCCCCTTCCAATTACAATTTGGGATGTTAAGGTCTAGTAAAAAATGAATAGAATAGAATGCATGCCTTGATGTGGAGCTGCAGCTCTATTTAGCCCAGCTCCAAAAACAAATCCCCTTTCTCCTTCCCAAGGAGAGAAGTTGAGGTCAGAGGCACCCATGGTTCACAGATAGGCATTAATTGTATCCATCTGCAGGGTTTGAACGTGGTGGGAATGGAATGTTATTTGAAGGAAGAGCAGGAAGGGATACGTCCGTTCCAGGGAAAAATCATCAGAATAGCACATAATACTGTGTGCTGCCAATGGGCGAGGAGGACATTTAGAGCACTATTGCTCTCACCTATGATAGGTCATGCCATTTGAATTACAAGCACACGTATAACCAAAAACAAATAAATATCGGCAGTTCAGACTTAAGAGCGGTGCCCTGGTTATGTCATTACCGGGCACCCAGGTTTGGAAGAAGATAAGGGGGAAACTGTGTCTGCAACGTTCCGTGATTTGGGATAGGAGGAGCACAGGTGATGACAATACATTTAGTACAGGTTCTGGGGAGCAGCTTGTGTGCACTGTGGTGTCTAGTATCGTGAGAAGGCCTGTTGTCTTATCAAAGCAGAGTTGGCCTTGCCAGTTTACTTCAATCACATTTGGAACATAGGAGTGCACATCACGTGATGGTCGCAATTTATACATGTATCAATAAGGGTAAACCACCAATCCTGTACCTGGATTTGCAAGTGACTATGTAGGGGACCACATTCTAGGGCAATGGGTTTACATTTGTTGTGGTCAATTGGTCCACAGTCTATTGGGGGATGTGCATATTCTATAGGTGGTGTTGATGAGGAGGGTGGGATAAGTTTGTACTCATTATTAGGCATGGTGTTGTTAATTTGTGTTTTTTCTGCTATTTAAATTGTAACTAATCGATGTAAGATGAGTTCCGTGTCAGGCTGGTTCCACGGGACCGTCTGAGACCTTTTTGCATGTAATAAACTTATGGATTATTTCTACTGTTAGGTTTTTGGGTTATCTTGTCCTCTTACATATACACTAACATCCTTTCTGACACCAGCCATCTTGGCACCCTAAAACATTCCTAGACCTTGCAGCTTCCTCACTGTGATACATATTTTTGCAACTACCACATTGATACATGTTGCTGTCCCTATTACTCAGCTAGGCCAAGGACAGAAACTGTTATCTTATAGGACATTGATCTTGCCTGGGAAAGAGAGATGTTCATAGAAAAAACATGTAACAGAAACCCCACTTTTGAGAAGTAACTTCTTTTATTATTTGCGCTACCAGACCACTCTGCCACAAACTCGAGAATACTAAGTCTTCACTAGAGGGCAGTAGATCCTAAGCCTGATTCAGTATTTTGTCAGTGATTTAGCCTGAAGCCTAGTTCACACCAGAACACTTCTTTTGCAATTATTGTCTTCCCGTCTGACCAGTGTTAAAGACGTAAATCGGTATTATTCCATGTGCTCAAATTCCCTGGGAAAAGCTTCACGAGGAAGGGTAACATGACCTTCATCTTTCAAACAATGACTAATATGATTAATATTTGAACTGCCTGCCCATCTAGATGTGTACTTGGCAACTTAACAAAATTGAAAAAACTGAAAACATGCCTTTTTAACCAGGACACTAGGAATCAGTGCAGCTCCTCTTAAAAAGGACTATGCACAATTCACCAAGCACACCTCCTCGCAGACCCATTGCAACTCGCCAGACCTAACTATGCTTACGTCTTCATCTGCAACCCGCAAACTTTTACAGCTGTGCTGTCTAACTACTCTGCAATCCGGTTGTGAATGCTACTGCCTGCTCAATTTATAGCAAATTGGGGTTTGATACACAGACTTTGGCTTCTGTTTAACTACACAATATGTTACTTAACACCTGATGTCTGTATGCAATATGGAAATGTACAACTTCGTAACTCAATTCATACCATACCTCACTATGTACAAACAAGCAAGCAATGTATATATAACCATATTCTTAAGTCAAGTGCCCAGATGCCTGAGGGCTAGGCGCGCTATAAAAATGCAATTAATAAATAAAAAAATAAAAAAATAAACAAGTTCTCTTCGAAGCAGCAGACACAAAGCCTAATCGAAAAATGTCAGAAACACTAAAACACCATGGAACCCTCACGTTTTTAGTATTCTCTCAGTCTATATTTCCCTTTACGTTTCGGACATTGCATTTGCATATAAACAGGTGTTATAAAAGTTAAAAAGGCAGAGATTATATATCAGCAGGACCTTTACTGTTAAGGCAAGAATAGTATTACTGTCTTTGCTTAGCACCTCAATAGATCTTCCCAAACCTGAGTTTACAAAAAGGGCTGACCCACCAGAATTCCTCCCTCTGATGTTCTTTTGTGCAGGCTTTTGGTCAACGATAAACCCTCACACATCCGGCATTACAATTGCCCATGTCCCCTGTAAGAAAACTATATCATGGGCATATAGGAATGCAAGTACATCTTGATAAAGCTTGTCCTTTAACCCAGCAATGTTCCACAACACAATACCAAGAGATTCCCCTTTGCCAATCTGCATCTCCTGACCTAAATGCCTTAGTAGAGGTTGTAAGTGGTCAGAAGCAGCACTCGAACAGGGGGCATACACGAGGGAATTTGGTCAATCGCGATTGTCTAGGGAGGCCACAATGTGATATCTAGAGTTCAAAGACAATCCTTGAGTCTGTGTCACCAGGCAGAGGTCTCCAGTAGTTGCCTTTCATTAATCTTCCTCAATACCAGATGACCTAAATGTTAAAACAATAACATCACATTCGCACTGTTTTTGGAGCAGACCAAACCACGTGACTCGTCCTGCCATAAGAATGCCAGGTGGAACGATGGGGCCACAGGTGAAGTTCCTTGAAAGCCAGCGTACAGATTTCTTGACTAAAGTAGTGTTTTTAAAAATATATTTGGGCTAGTGAATTAAACACATCTGAATAATAGGCACAATTCAGTTCCCAATGTTTTAAAATAGTAAGGGTCCGTGCTACTAGGGGACTGAGAGAAATGTCCCTCTCATAATTGTATGCTCATTGTGCAACTTTTCTGGGATGGGTGTTAAAAAAACTGAAGGAAGATGTGTCCGACAATGAGAATAAGCAAAGAAAGCAAGCTTCCAGAAATGTGAGAACATCTGGTCAAAAGCTACATTTTAAAGCTTTTGTTGAAATCTTTTGGTTAAACAGCTATACAAATGAGACACTTATGAAGGGTAGGTCATGCAACAATTCAATACATATGGCACAGTAACCTGTAACAATGGGAATTGCCTCTCTTTCTTTCTTTGTGAGGGCAGGTCAACCCGTCCATGAGAGACATCCACTCCAGAGTTAGCTGTCCTGGGATCAGGAATCAAAGGGCACACCCATTCACAACAGGAGTAGCCTCACAACAAGATGATGGATATCTAAAGGCCTTTGCTTCTATTGAGAATGGAAGGAACATGGTTAGTGAGACAGAGAGAGCTCTTTACAGCTGGAATGCGGGTACATCTTCTTGTTTCCATCTACCTCTATCCTTTCTCTACCCTCCACTTACACTGGAGGGAACAATGCACTTTGGTTGTGGTGCAGAAGAGCAAAGTCCACTCATTTCAAGAACTGGAATAGGACCCTTAAGCAGGCTAGCTTTAGTCCAATCACCTGTGGGCTTTTGCCTTTAAAAGAAAGCGTCACCCACCCCTTCATAGATTCACTTTTGAACAAATGCTTAAGGAACAATTCATTGGACCCCTTCTTTTGTGAGAGTTGATCTTTCCAAAGTCCTCCACCAGTGAAGTGAAGACTGGGTGTCCAATGCAGGGGAAAGCTCTATCCCATAATCATCCCCAGGGACTAGTGGGGGAGGGACTGCTGCTGGGAAAAGACCTGCCTCTCTGCCAGCCAATACTGATACCAGGACCTTGCTGCTGTCTTGTAGGACACCTGTAGTTGCGTGTCAGCCTCTCTCATGTTTGGGAGAGTGATGACAAGGACTGAAACATATTGCTGAGTCCCTGGATTGAGACTCAACGCCTCTGATAGCCAAGTCAGCCAGGATCCCTATTTTCATTGTCTCCAACCGATCCAACTGCTTTCTCAAACCACAGGACATGCTGTTGTGGCCTTTGGCACACAACTGAACTCTTCAAACCAGCATACTTGCATTGCAAACCAGCTCAATGCTGCATTTTTCCGTGCAGAGCCAGTCACCTACTAGGCTTGAATCAACTGTTCATCGCCAAACCCAGACGAGAATCACCAGAGTATCACTTTAAGGCTCAAACCAGCAGTTACATAAACAACTGAACCCAGCTTGACCTCGAGCTACCACCTCATTGAACTGAAAGCTGGCCCATCAGGATCACTGTGTTGTAATGGCATGTGTGTGCCTGGCGTGTGTGTGCCTGGCGCGTGGTGCCTGACTGTGAGGTCATCTTGGTTCGAGTGGAATGTGGAGGAGTGACGGTTGGGAGTGAGTGAGAGTGGAGGTTGCTTCGGGGGTGTGGGGAGCCCGCTGTCTGTGTCCTTACTTGTGTGCCATTCATTTTACCGAGAGAGCTGAATCAAGGACATTAAAGTATATCTAACTACAGTACTGGAGGCCGGAAATTTATTTACGTCACTGGCGACGAGGATTTCGAAAAAGTGAGTATGGATGCAATCAGCTGCTGTGGGGGGGTGCAGCTGAGACAGGACACCGCCCCCTGTGTTGTTCCCCACACCCCAAGTTGTGGTGGTGGCTGCCGAATATCAGCTGCTGTTTAGTGCCACTGCCAGGTGAAGGCGAGTGGCAGTGGGCTACAAGGGACGGTGATCAACGTTCCGTCGTGTAGGGGCCAGAGGAGGCGACAGAGAGTGGAAGGCTGTCGGTGGCCATAGTGGTGGCACTTTTAGGAAGGGGATTGGAGCAAGGGCAGTAGCGGTGAAAAAACAAAAGGAAAAGTAAACGGACTGGCCTGTGCCTGTTTGGAGTGCTGTTTCGTCAGTGGCCTAGATTTGGTCACCGGTTGTCAAGGTAGTTTATTGATGCGTGTGGTGGCTGAGAAACAAAAAGAAAAAAAAATGAGGGGAATATTAACAGAAGGACTGGCCTATCCCAGGAAGGTAGTGGGAACACAAGAGGCTATTATGGGCCAGTATAGTGACGCGCATAAGTTGGTATGCAGGAGGTGGTGATTTCGTGATTTGTCAACATTGCAGTCAGAAAACAAGGCTGCAGGTGTTTTGACAGACTGTGATGTACCTTATGAGCACTTGCAGTGGGAACCAGGAGAGAAGTTCACTCCTGATTCCGAGCTGTGGTCAGTTACGTCAGTGAGGGCAATGGCAATTGCGTATTGTCATCACTGTTGGAGCGCATTCGGTTGCCGTCCTGCGCACGGCCCAGAAGTCACAGCGAGTGGATTATGGAATGGCCGCCATGTGCAAGCCTATGGTGGCGGACTGGACAGGAGCATTTTTCCTCAGGATGTTCCAACCGAGGACGGAGATCCTGGCGTCTGGAGAGGTTGTGACCATGAGCTGGGTTGGTTCGAGGATCCCGGTGGACTCCATGTTTGAAGTGACATTTGGGGAGGTAGGTGTCGTTCGGGCCTGTGGTTGGGTATGATTGTGACATGTGTGTTCATGTTCATTTGAGGCCTGTTAGTTGTGGGTTCAGGGTTATAGGTCCCGGGTTGGAGGTTAGTTGTGGTGGCTATTGTCATGTTTGTATGTGGTTGTGCATGTGTTGTTGCCGCATTGTTAGGTCCCGGTACATTTGTTTTTTCTCCTCCATTTTTGTTTTTATTACATGCAAGTTTCGGGGTCTGGGTTCATCAGGCTGGACTTGGACTTCGGGGGGGTGGTTTCCAATGAGGATGGACATTTTCAAGGTTTATGGTATCCCGTGGGGGCTGAGGCGCTGAGATTCGCAGACTTTGTTCCACAGGGGGAGTGATATGGAGAATGTCAATGGAGTTCCCTGTCGGGGTTCTGAAACATTAAAGACACTGTTTTTGCAACAGAATTTTAATGTGAACATGCGGGGGGGGGGGGGGGCTTTCACGTTCTGGGTTTGCACATGTGATCAGGGGGCAGTTCATGACTATGGCCCTCATTCCGAGTTTGGAGGTAAGGGAAAAATGATGCCGCTAAAGGATTACTGGCATCGCTTACCGCTATGGGCCATTCTGACCAACCAGACCGCTATTAACGGCACCGTAAAGTACGATGCCGTTAATAGCAGGCTGGGCTTGTGCACGCGACCCACCATGCCGGCATTAGTGTAATGCCGTAAACCGGAGTAGATCACAAGTGAGGCGGACATGCAAATAATGGCCTCATGAAGGCGGAAAAAGTGCCTACCGGCATGGCGTAAATACCGGCATCGCATACCTGCTGTAAAGAGCCCTGAGCAGTATTCCCAACTGCCACATGTGCACACAATAAGCACAGGTGGAGGCAATGGAGTCGGGCCCAGTACAAAAGGAGCACACCCACACACCACACCCCCTCCCACACCAAGATGATACCAATAGTAGTAGCATTACTGGAGCTGGAGGACCTGCTTACAATGCCTCAACATCAACAACAACAGCCGCCACCACAGAGGAGACACAGGAGGAGAAAGAAGGTGAGAAAGGCCCAGCTTGTCCCATCAGTGCAGTCACCGTTATCACGCCGACAGCCCTCAATCCCTCGCATCAGAGCCACTCCCTTCAACCTAACCCCTGAGCAGATCCACACCCTGTACAGTGTGGACCGGGACACCATCACCACCATAGTGGACCTGATACACGACGACATAGTGAGCCTCATTGAAATACGCACCGCCATCCCCCCTCTACTGAAGGTAGTGTCTGTGCTCCACTTCCTTGCCACAGGCACCTACCAGCACACAGTGGGGCACATGCATGGCATATCACAACCCTTATTTTCCCGGATCCTGAACCAAGTGCTGGATGCCCTCCCCAAGCACACAAGGGACTACATATCCCTACCACGGACTCCCCAGGAGATATTTGATACAAAAGTTGCCTTCCATGCACTGGCTGGCATGCCAAATTGTGTAGGTGCCCTCGACGGCACCCACGTGGAGTTGGTGGTCCCGCATGCCATGGAGGTGGTGTACCGCAACCACAAGCAATACCACTCCATCAATGTGTAGATGGTATGAGACCCCAGCAAGATCATCACACATTGTTGTGCTTGATATCCCGGATCAACTCATGACTCTTTTGTCCTGCGGAACTCAACGCTACCACGCTACATTTTTTTGTTTGTTTGTTTATTTGATAATGCGCTCCAAGCCCTTGGGCAGCTGGGCGCAACAATACAAGTAGACTCGAAACTTAGTTACAGTGCCTGACACAGGCTATTACAAAACAGAGGTAACTTACAACAAATGATACAAGTGATACAGTACATATAGGATCAAGATGGGTAAGCGTAGAAGAATATCGTCTTAACATATGTATAGCATGATCAGCTAGATAAGGGTGAATTTCATTACATATCATTGTTGTGCAGCCATTTCAGAGCGTTACATCTAAATCTAGTGTAGGGTAATGGGCGTCTGAGGTCAGGTGGGAGTATGTTCCATGATTGTGCAGCTCTAACACGGAAGCTAGATCCACCTGCTGTGGTAAGTTTGAATCTCGGGACTTCAAGTAAGAAGGTGTTGGCAGATCTCGTCAGTCGGTTTGACGGTCTCCAGTTGATTCTTTCAGCTAGGTAGGGGGTTGCTTGATTGTTGAGGCATTTGGATGTGAGAGAAATACTTTTAAGGAGGATTCTGTCCTTTATCTTTAGCCAGTGGGCCTCAGTCCGGTGTTTGGAGATATGCTCTCTACATGGGATATTCAAAGCTGCTCTTAGGGCATTATTTTGTCATCTCTGGAGTTTGTCAATGACCGACTTATTTGCACCTGAGTATACGGCGTTGCAATAGTCCAGTCTGGACATGACAAGGGCATTGGCCAAGGTGAGGCAGCTGGCACTGGACAGGAATGGTCTGGCAGCACGGATGAGTTTACACGTGTAAGTGGTTGTAGAGGCGAGGGAGTTCACCTGCTTTTTAAGGGTGAGAGCTGAGTCGAAGTAAAAACCTAGAGCTTTAACCTCTGGCATAACCTTAATAGTATTATTGTCGATGTTAAATGAGGCATAGTCCGGGGTGAGTTTAGTTAGGTTATGGTCTGATCCGAGGAGCAGGATTTCAGTTTTATCGTCGCTCAGGCAGAGGCCATGGGTGGCCATCCATGCCTGAATGAGGATGTAGATTTTATTCACCAAAGCCAGGTCCACTTCATAGTTGCCCGAAAGGGGTATGAGGATCTGGGTGTCATCTGCATAATTTTTGTAGGTGACACCCAGTCTGTCCAACTTGTCGAACAATGGCTTGGTGAAAATGTTGTACATAGTGGGTGAGACACAGGAGCCCTGTGGGACTCCACATGTAATTTGGATGGGATCGACACAGGTAGAGGTGGAAAAGACTCTCATGATCCGGTTGGCTAGAAAGGATTGGACCCATGCTATAGCTTCCCCTGTGAAATTGGCAGCGAGCTTGAGGTGGTTGCACAAAACTGCATGATCCACCAAATCAAAAGCTGCTGACAAGTCCAGTAGGAGTAGCAGCGCTGTTTTCCCACTATCCTTGAATTCCTCAATTTTAGTTTTAAGATCTATCAAGGCTGTTTCAGTGCCATGGAAAGGGCAGAAGCCCGATTGGCACGAGCCTAGTAGATGGTTAGCTTCTAAGTAATCTTGAATTTGGAGATAGGCTACTCTATCGATGATTTTTAGTAGGAAAGGTACAGTGCTGATAGGCCTATAATTAGTTGGGATGGATGGATCAAGGGTTTGTTCCTTAAGAAGGGGGAGGACCCAGGATTCTTTTGGGTTAGCTGGCACTGGGCCTCATTACATGGTAGGCGGTAAGGGTTTACCGGCACCGGTATTTTACTGGTACCGGTAAACCCTTACCGCCTTACTACGAGGTCCCTTTGCGGGTTGGTACATTAACGCTTGCTTTTAGCAGGCATTAAAAAACGAACCCGCAAAGAGACCGGGGTGCTAATTGCGGTACCGCAATTTGCGGTACCGTAATTAGTGCCTTCCCCATTCCCATTATGCCCTATGGGGCAAAAATGGTAATGGGGAAGGGCAATGGAGGAAGGAGGAATTACCGCCTACCCAACCTTGGAATAGGGCGGTAATTCCCCTTTCCTCCAAGGCGGTACCGGTAAATTACCGACATGAACCATGGCGCTAATAGCGCCATGGTTTACCGCCTACCGTGTAATGAGGCCCACTGTGTTGGATTTGAAAGAGGAGTTAATGAGCTTCGAGATAAACGGGGCTAAATCTCTGGCTGCGTCCTTTATTATTTGAGCTAGGCAACTGTCGCCCTTACAGTTGGAAGGCTTCAGTGAGAGGATAACCTTTTCAGTGTTGATGATGTAGATAGGTTTGAAGCTAAAAGTGGGGATAGTATTAGGTTCAGTCACTAGAGGTGCTTGTTGATCAGTAGGAGAGAGGGTGTCCTTTTTATTAGTTATTTTAAGCGGGAGGGTGGAAATTTTATTCGATAGGGCGTTCTGTATGTTAGTACACCATATCTTGTCTTTGGGGACCGTGTCAGTTGGTTGGATGGGGGATTCCATTTCCCGGAGGATGGCAAAAAGTTCCTTGGTATTAGATTTGGCATTAGTAATTCTGTCATTGAATACATTTTATTTTGTATTGATAATTTCTGTCTTGTAATATTTGGTGAATTGGGTTAAGTTAACTTTGTTGTCGTCAGTAGGCGAATTGTGACAGATAGTTTGGAGTTTTCGTTTCTAAGGTCCTTAAATTGGGGTGAGAACCAAGCATTAAGGTGGGCTTCTTGTTTAGCTTTGCGTAGTTTGGGTGGTGCAATAGTATCTAGTGCATGAGACATAGCTTTATTAAAGGTGTCTAATAGGGTGTCTGGGTCAGTATTGTTCTCCAGGCCATTGATAGTAGGCAAGAGGAGTGGGATGAGTTTTTCTGTAGTAATGTCTTTTTTACTTCTGGTGGGGAGTGGTGGTATCATTTTGATAATTTTAGGGCTGAGGAGGTCAAGTGTGGCAGTGAAATTTATTAGATAGTGGTCGGTCCATGGTTGGGGGATGATGTCAGTAATGACTATGTTGCAGTTAAGTTCAGATACCCAGTCAAGGGTTCTACCTTTAACACGTGTGGGGGTGAGGACTTTTTGGGTAAGGCTGTGGTCGTTTAGGATAGCTGTTATAGAGAGGGCATTTCTATTATCTGGCTCATTGAAGCCAATGTTAAAGTCGCCCAGCAACAGCGTTTGCGAGCGATTTTGGGTATTGTTAGCTATGAGGGTGGTAAGGTCATCTTCGAAGGTTCCCAAGGGACTTGGGGGCCTATAGATCAAGTGAATAGTTAACGTGCGGTTATTAGAGAATTGCAATTTTGCTGAGACTACTTCGCAGGAAGCACAGGGAGGTGAGGTGGTGAGTCTGATAGGCAAAGTAGTTTTAGCGATGATGGCTAGGCCACCGCCTTTAGCATTGGGTCTATCTACTCTGTGGATCTGGTAATTGTCAGGTAGCAGGGAGGGTCCTGCTGCCTCGTGGAGCCAAGTTTCTGTTACGGCAAGGAGGTCGATGCTGCTGTTGTTTAGTATGTCAGCAATTTCAGTTGCATGGGCTACCATGGATCTGGCGTTGATAAGGGATCCAGTAAGTGATAAAGTATTCTTAGGAATTGGATAGCTTGCAGATTTATCTGTGTGCTTGTTTCGACTCGGGTGTTTCTTTTTATGAAAGTGAGTGGGATTCGGGGTCAGAGTTGAGGGTTTCGTGGCTTGAATTTGCTTATCCAAGTGTGTCTGTATAGTTGGGGATCTAACAGTATTGTTTGCGCTATTTCTTTTGGGTTCATAAAGGCAAGATAGTCTTGCCCTAAGTCTCAGGTTTCTGTCTGTGGGGGGGCTAGTGCTGTAGGTAGCAAAGGCCATGATTGTAGTTAGGAGAGTCAGAGAGGTCAGGTTTCTACACATGGTAGTTAGAGTAGTTAAATGGTTCAAATTGCTTCCCTTACTTCACTAGGATGTCTGGCTAGGGTGTCGCAATATAGATTGCGGGTGGCTAGTTACAGCCAGGGGTTCATCTAGTGATATGGATCATGATATTCAAGAATCACAATATGAACTAAAATGCATGACTTACAGTAGTTAGCAACATGCAAGGCAGGCGACCCAAGGGTCTTAAATAGGTAACAGGATGCAGTGGCAAGCTACCAAGGGGTCTCGGATAGGTCAGAGGGTGCAATGGTAGGTGACCAAAAGGGTCTCGGATAGGTCACAGAGTGCCATGGTAGGCGACCAAAAGGGTCTCAAAAAGGTCACAGGATACAGTTGTAGCAATGCGGCAGTCTAGGCAGTATTGGGTGAATGAGTGGGCACATTCATAGCAGAGGTACAAAAGGCAAAGCAGATACCAGGCTTGCAGCAAATGTGGGCATATCAGGAAAAGAGCAATGCAACATACATGGGGCACCAATCAGTAGTGAGGCACAGCAGGTTAGGTTATGCAAGTACACTACACTTACATCAAGTAAGAAGCAGTGCAGAGTACACAAGGCACCATTCAAAAGTGTGGCACGTCAAACAGGCATTGCACCTCGAGCATTATCAGGCAGAAGAGCGATGTAGCATACGTGTGGAGCAGATCAGAATATGTGTGCAGCAAGTTTGGATAATGCAGGAGGTAGGCAGACTAACTCAAGAATCGTGCACATTAGTCTGAGGCAGGCACACTAAGGGAGCATAGCAGGTAAAGCATAGGCAGTATGGCAGGTGTTAAACAGGGGTGCTGCAGGTGAGCACATTGGTAGCAAACTGGGGGCGAGCACTATAGACGGTAAGGAGAGCGCTGTATCTCAGAGTCAATAAAGTACATTAAAGGTGGTGCAGGTAGCGTGGATTACCTTCCATTGCAGGTGGTCAAGCACTGCTGGTTGAGTTAGCCGGAGGGGCACTAGAGGCAAGATGAATTGCAGAAGTTTTTGGGCATAAGGACGTCGCCTGGCTGCGTGGCTGCGTGGAGCGACATGCTGGATGACGTGCCTGGCTGCTTGGTAAGTAGCAGGACTGGCACATGGCATTGAAAAGGGGGGAGAGATGCACACACCACCATGCTGCCAATGTTGATGAGACTGCACGATGTGCACATCACCAAATTGTGCCCCAAACCATCACATACCGTACAAGACACAAAAATCCAATATGAATGAAGTAAGGTCCACACCTATCACAACATGACTAACAGGAAACCACCCCACATCCCACGACACGTGCACCACCCATCAGCGACCCTCACCCTCTTTAACGCCATCCTGCACCATGCAGTGCATGTGCACCATGTTGATGTCTCCACCATATCACCACACAGGACAAGCATCCCTGGGAGCGCATCATACTGAACCTACTAGGGATTCCACAGTCCGGCACAGGGCCAGCACAATCGCAGGAGTGCTGCATGTCACCATGGGAATGCCAATGCTGATTGCCCATTATTGCACAGACTACTGCCAAATCTCACAGGACACAACACCTCACTATTTTGACACATACACAGCTGTATGCATGTGCAACTAGACGTCAGTGCACACCCTCATCATGAAGATGAAACCCACACCATTAGACCATGACAAAGGACACATGGAGGGACAGTAAATGCCGGCAATGTATCCAGGGACATGTGCATATGGGCAACCGTAAACTGCAGGCATGTGTGACTAGCACAGCTGTCCTTCATGATTCCCCTGACATTTACCTTCATTTTTATCTCATACAGGTGATAGTGGCTATCCCTTGAAGCCGTGGCTCCTCACCCCTGTCCGAAACCCACAGAACAGGCACGAGGAGGACTACAATCGTTCCCATACCCGTACACGTGTGGTCATTGAGCAGACCTTTGGCCTGTTGAAGGCACGATTTCGCTGCCTCCGCCGGTCAGGTGGGGCACTCCTCTACAGGCATGAGAAGGTGGCCAAGATCACCATGGCATGTGTAATGCTGCACAATATGTGCATCCGCCGGAACGTGCCCCTGCCCCCTGACATTGAACTGCTACCACCTGATGATGATGAAGGGGAGGAGGAAGATGTGGCAGGACCTCATTACGGTGCCAATGCACAGGAGGGACGTGCTGTACGGCAGTCATTGATCGCACAATATTTCTGACACATGTCAGCAGAGGGTGACATAATGTTTGGACATAGGGCGCTGGGTGTGGGGGTACATGTACAGTATGCACTGTGAATGATTAAATGACACATGCGCAATGATCAATGTCCACTCAGGTCTTCTTTTTCACACAACTGGTGTATTGAATGTAACAATAGTAACGTAAGTGCCAAAACCCTCCACCACTCGCCACCCTCCCCCTCCCCCACAACTCCCCCACACAACCTCACCCCTCCCCCTCCCCCCCACAACTCCCCCACACACCCTCCCCCCTCCGTCACCCCCCACAACTCCCCCCACACAAGTCCCATTGAGTCCACGAAGCCTACATGAGGCTGCCATTACATTCACTCGGCACTCCCAGAGCCAGGGGTTGGCATGTCCTGTCGGCGCAGTGCACGGACCAACCGGCAGAGCGGGCTGGTTTGGGTTGAACTGCTGGAGGATGGTTTGGCCTTCTGCTGAGGTGGTGGGGCGGGACGACCTGTCTCCAAGGCATCAGCAATGCGCCCTAGCGCCTGCCAGAGGGCCGAGACCTCCTCGCAGAGGCAGTTGGTGTTGTCTGTAAAGGACCATCCCAGTGCTGACAACTCTGTACGCCACTCAAGTCTGGCCTGACGGTTGTCCTCTACAAATTCCCGGATGAGTGCAGTGAGCACGTCGGCCCGCTGTGGTCCTGCGGCTGCACCTGTGGGTGTGCTGGGTATGTGGCTGGCATGCCCAGCCTGCTCATCCTCCCCAAAACTGGATACTGGACTGATTGGTCCCTGGGTGTCGTCATGCGCAAACTGCTCTGGGGTGTTGGTGTTAACGGTATCGCTCGTAGATACCTGGGGGGATGTAATTTGGGTTGGGGTGTGGATCACATCCATTGTATCATCCTCAATGGTGCCCCAGATGTCATCCTGGCTGTCTTCCACTGTGAGGGGTGCTATGGCTGCCACCTCCCCAGTCACACTGGACTCCTCTGAATGGGGTGTCTGACAGGTGTCTCCAGGCAGAACAGTGGGTGGGGGGTGGGGCTGGTGTGCCCTCCACGGGCCTTGGTGGTGCAGGTGCTATGTGTCCCTGCGGTGGCTTGCTTGCTGGGACACGGCGCCCCCTGGCTTGTCCCCTGGAAGTAGACAGACTGTTGCTGTCCTCCTGGGACCTCTTACTGGGTGTGGCCTGTGCAGAGGTGGTGTCCTGCTCTTCGCTATCATGCTCACTGCCTGTGGGGGTGGACGAGAGGGACAGCATGAGTGATGTTTGGATAGGCATCCTACATACATTGGGACAATTGCTCATCCACACAATTGTGGTTAATAGGCATTTGTGTTGGGAAGGGCACGGCATTTTATACATGGGTGGTGAATGCAGCCATATGTCGTTGCCACTCATGTTGGCCAGGAACAGTGCTGTCTGACATGCTCACTATTTTGGTCATGCACGCTGTGTGCCTCGTGGAATTTCCTACTTTGTGTGGTATGTGTCATGTACGATATGGCCTTGCAGCAGGCATCAGCATGTGTCTCACTTGCTTCGGCATACTTTACAGGGAGTGTGTGTGTGGCCGACCATGGCGTGACTCTTTGGACTGACATTGGCATTGACTTTCATCAGATTTGGCTTAGCAATGTTTACTTTGGACACTCACCTCCATCAGCAGATGTTGTGGCGCCACACTCCATCTCTCCTACGCCTTCAATCGACTCAGGGCCAATCATGCTTGCACATGTGTCCTCCCACGGGGTGAGCTTTATGGGTGAACTTGGTCCTCTTCCGGTTTTCATGGCCTGGGTGCAATTTACCGATAATATGTTGCGCACCCTTAGGCGCAGATCATCCCACTGCTTACGGCAATCCTTAACCGTGCGGGGTATGTTGCCCACTGCAATAACCTCTGGGCAACAAGTGCCCAGATCTCCTTTTTATGCAGCACTGCCTCCCTCTTCATGTTGCTGCTGAAGACTGTGCCTGAATGCTCATGCAAAGTGTCCAGAAGCATCTGCAGTTCGCCCTGGTTAAATCTCTCCTTTCGGAGGCGGGCAGATCCCTTCTTCAGAGCTTTAGGCATTCGTGGCTTGTAAGGGGTACTTTTCAGTAGATCAGCAGTCTCCCAGGGGTCCTGTGTGCTGAGGCTGGCAATGGATTGTGTTTTTCAAGATGGCCACCGTGCTCCTTCCCGTTCCTGGGCGATGACGCTATTTCCGGTTCCGTTATTTAGCGGTGACCGTAAATAGCGGTGTCCGCTAATTACAGTCACCGCTAATGATGCATTGCACTATGTTGGAAGTGTAATCTGCACCTAGCTTCATGCGGGTAAGGGCTTTTTGGGAGCCTTTTGCGGCATGGCGCTAGGTACCTTACCGGCATGGCGCAACGCTCGTGCCCGCAAAGTCGTAATAGTCCTTTATTAGCGGACTGGTGCCAGCACGGACACGCTATTTGCGCCATTCTGGTAAGGGACGTTACTTACCTCCAAACTCGGAAAATGGGCCTATGTGTAATTACGATTGTGTAATATATATTGCAATTGTGTTTTGTGTAGTGAATTCATCCTTCCTGCCTAAATGTGGTGTGGCTGAGTGTGGACCATCGTGTTCGGGTGATGGATGGAGTGCGTGTCATGTTGGGAATGTTTGCATTTTTTGGGTGTGTGCTTGCATTCTGTTGTGTGTGTGTGTGTGTTTGTGTATTTGTGTGGAGTAAAGTAATTAAATTGTTGGTGGTACTAGGGTGCCACTTAAGGTGTTTAGTACGAGTTTGTCGTTAAAGGTGTTTTGTTTTGGCAACTGTGCCAGTGTTGTTGCCCCTGAACTTGTCACTTAAGGTGTTTAGTGGCTGACTAGTTTGTCTTTAAAGGTGTTTGTTTTGGCAACTGTGTCGGTGTTGTTGCCCCTGAACTTGTTTGTTTTGGGTAAGTGTGGTTTAGGAGGCCATTTTCAGGTGTTTGGGGTGACAGTGGCCGAGGTAGCCACTTGGTGATTTTCTGGTTCACTCTAGGGGGTTTAGGTTGGTTTTCTGATGGTGGCTGAGGTTGCCACTTGGAGGTATTTCGTGTTCACCCAATGGGGTTTGGGTTGGTTTTCTGATGGTGGCTGAGGTTGCCACTTAGAGGTATTTCAGTTCGCCCAATGGGGTGTGGGTTGGTTTTCTGATGGTGGCTGAGGTTGCCACTTAGAGGTATTTTGGTTCGCCCAATGCGGTGTGGGTTGGTTTTCTGAGGGTGGTTGAGGTTGCCACTTGGAGGTATTTTGGTTCACCCAATGGGGTTTGGGTTTGTTTTCTGACGGTGGCTGAGGAGCTGATAGTGGCTGTGGTTGCTTCTCTGTGGTTTTTGTTCATGCAATGGTTTGGGTTGGCTGCCATTGGTGTTACTGATAGTGGCTGAGGTTGTCACTTAGTGGTGTTCTGGTTCACTCAAAGGTGTTTGGGTTTACTGACAGTTTTTAGAGTTATATATATTTTCTGACTTTGCTGGATGGTGGAAGTGTGTTCTCTGTTGCATAGTGTGTTCACCATTGGGACAGTATTGCGGTCTGTGGTACTGTGTGGTGGACATGCTGGCATTAGTGTGGTCCGGTGTTGGTTCAGTGGAGAGCGTTGTCTTTGTTTGTGTTTTCCTTTGTGCTTCAATGCTCATTGCTGGGTTGGCCACTTAGTGATGGGGCTGGAGTGTATAGTGTGTGGTGCTTTGCTGGTCAGTGCTCCACTCCTTTTGTTGTGTTTGTGGGCATAAGAGAGGAGGATGTGTCGTAATGGCATGTGTTTGCCTGGCGCGTGGTGCCTGAGTGTCAGGTCATCTTGGTTCTGTGGAATGTGGAGGAGTGACGGTTGGGAGTGAGTAAGAGTGGAGGTTGCTTCGGGGGTGTGGGGAGCCCAGTGTCTCTGTGTCCTTACTTGTGTGCCATTTGTTTTACCGAGAGAGCTGAACCAAGGACATTAAAGTATATCTAACTACAGTACTGGAGGCCGGAACTTTATTTACGTCACACTGCTTTGAACCGTCACGACCCTTGACTCGAAGTATCATTTGCCAACCCTACAAAGAGGTTACCACACAACTCAAACCGGCTTGACAAGAACTGATCCTGGTGAGCACTGCAACTTGAACGGTTGTGTGTCGCCTTTGAACCGCTCTAAGACACTGTATTCGCCCCAGCTCGATGTCAGCTCACGATTGGATCAATGCTTCTCACTGCACACAAACTTGGCTTGCACTGCTTACACAACTGTTCAAAGCAGCCATGAACCTGGTGATTCCCATGTGACCCCTGACACTGTTTCTGCAGCCCATGGATGGACATGGATTGCAGGGCCAGTGTACGCAACCATAAGGTGTGAGCTTCATGCTACCTATTAAAAAAACAAATTAAAAAGGCACAAGCTATGTGTAGGTCCTGCAAGGGGCTGTTTCTATTTTTTCATTTTTGTAACGTGGAGCTCGCACCTTTACTTCCTGTTGGTGTTGCAAGCTCTATGGTTGGCAACCTCGGAAGCCTGCCAGTGCGCCAGACAATCTGAAAAGGAGAACGCTTCTCTGCCGGATACGATGGCGTCATTGCCCCTCCCTGGACTGGAGAAAAGAAACAGCAGCGTCCTGTGACGTTCACTACATTCCCCGACCAAGGTAAGTTAAAAAGAGTGTGTCTTTACTTCTATCATGTGTGTAATATTGTATTTTTAACTACTAGTTGCCGAATACACTGCCTTATTTTTTGATCGCAATGTATGTGAAGCCCAAAGGTGTTCTTAAAACCTTCCACCTAAAATCTTGAAATGTTCATTCCCTTCTTCAACATGAACTGCCCTGTCCTGTCCCGCCCCCTCCCTAGCCCAACGTCACTTCCCTATCCGGGAACTGAGACCGCAACGGCGGTCTGCCCACACAACGATGTGGGCGGGCTGCATAGCCCTGCTTAACGATCCGACAGATATTCAAACACATTGGGGTACATATTTTCATCACACAAAATGCGTGCTAAGACGCACCTGCATTCTTTAACGATCATAGAAACATCGTATAGCATGTTTCATGACGGCTGTGCCTGTTTGCTGCTCAGCTTTCATTGTCCAGATTCAGCTACCATGTGCTCCTGCGCAGGTGGCAGTGCAGCTAGATTGCACAGAGATGTTATGAACGCAGGTGTATTTTCAATTCCCATGGGAGTGTTAACTTCTGCCAACACTATCCGGCTGAGGAAATGTAACGGCTTAATTCGCTGCTGTAACGATAGACAGCATGTGCATGTATTTCTTAGCCTAACAAACACATAGGTGTCCCAGAACACTACTCCCCCAGCATAGAGATAGGAAACAATGTCACCCTGCATCTTACGGTGCACCATTCTCTAATTTCAATTGCAGGGCACTCAGCCGGAATCTCGTTTTGAATAGAGAAGCATGGAGAGAGAAAAGGCCAACGAGTGACAGAGAGAGGTGGAGGGGAGGGGTACGCAACACAATTAAAGTGGAATTCCAATCAAACAAACTTAGGGAAATTCATACAAGAAAGAAGCAAACACAATTTGCCAACTGGGACCCAATTTGATGCAATTTGCACTGGAGCAAATCAGAGATGCCCTTGAACATCTTCGATTTGCACATGTGACCATACAACTGATTCAAAAAGCCCAACCCTGGAGCAAGTCTGGAGATTCCCAGAACATTTATGGCATGCACTTGAGCAAATCTTTGTAAATGATGTTTGCACCTGCGCACCGGAGCGATGTTACAGGCGTATCCAGATTGGCTACAATTTAAGCTTTGTGAATTAGGTGCACGTTAGCATGAACACATCAGTAATGGTCATGTACATCTCTGCTTTGCAATGTAATGCCGATGGAGATTGCACTTTTATGAGCTGTACACCTGAGGAGTACCCAGCACACGAAGAAAGCATATGTGGTGTCTGTAAGACGTGGATTCCAAAGGGAAATAGGAGGAAGTGGGGGTAGTTATTAGTTAATACATTAACTAAAGGGGGTAGTGTATACTCGAACTAATCATGACCTTTTTATCTTTATCTCATGTTCCAAGAATGATATTCACAAAATCATTCAGGCGATGAATCCAACATTCTGTCGGGGAGACAGCTGCCCGGCCAATATCTTGAAGAGTGCCCACGAGGCATGGGTTTCCTGGATAACCAAACTTATAAATCTCTCCTTCAGTGAAGGCATGTTCTGAGTGTCCTTGACAGATCCCTGGATGAACCCTTTGCTTATGAAAAGTAACTTGGATCCAGCAGTCGCCAAGAATTACCAACCTATCACAAATGCACCCTTTCTTCTCAAAATCTTGGACAAGGTATCCCATTTACAGCAGGAATTAACCAAAAATGGGGGGGGGGGTGTGAGTTGACAGGGAGATGCCCTTATTCTATATACTTTGCAACACGAACATTTAGGACAAAACACATCTGTGTTGTGATTTGGTTATAGGCTAATATGTCTGCTTTCCAAAAACACAGGAGAACGAAACACAACCTGTTTTTTGGAGAAAAAAAACACTGTGGTTGAGGCTAAAATTGCTTTTCAAGAAAAAAGAGACGTTGTCAAAAACAACAACAGCAAGACTGTGGAGGAAGACAGCAAGGATATGATGAGGTTCTGACTATCCCTTCCTCCTATCCACGTCTCACCCTTTGGTGCCCTGGTGTGCCGCCTACAAAAAAGGGGGGACAGGATAAGAAGATAAACTACTTACTTCTATTCATTGTAAAACATCCAGCCTTGTTCAAATAGTGCCCATCAACCACTCTCTTCCACTATGTGTATGTGTTGGAAGAGACAAATAGCCAGACAGCGAATCAGTGTATCAATGGTTTTGGGTACAGACATCAACTGGGTTATTCATAACTTTAGTGACCGAGGGATTGTCTGTAAACCATGTGCACCGAAGACAAACAATCCAAGTTTGTGTAACAAACCAACATAAAGACAAGACACACTCCACTCAGCGTATATCAAGATATTTGTATTTAATCATTGAGTGGGGTGAAGTAAAAGATTGCTCACATACAGTAAGTTAGATTAGTGTCTACATGGTGTAGGAATCACTGTCTGCCGGTTTCAGTGGCGTCCTATTTATTATGGCCACTTTCTTCAGGACAGTTTTATGGTGTTTTACAGCAGAGTAGGTCTAATCAGTACCTACCATGTGTTAGAGCCTAAGAGAAGGCAGAGTTATACTTTACCACCTTCTTTGTGTGTGATGGGGCTGGAGCAGACGGGTAGACCTGTGTGTAAAAGATAAAGTATACCCCCGTCACCACCAGGCTAGTAACGGCCAATAAATGGCTTTTGAACCAGCAATTCTATTGGTGCCATTCATTTTCTAAAAACACAACAGATGGTGTCTGTATCTCCTATACCACGAGTCACAAACACGGTATCATAGAATATTAATTTCTACCTAGAATTTGCTTATTTTTATATTCATGTATATGTCCATAACTCCTTCTAATAGGTTATGCATTAGTTTGCACATGCAAAGTCCCATACATGTGATAGTGCCTAGGGAGAGAGTTTCTATAGTGCACGGAAAAACCATTTGTACCAGAAAATGTCCCACTGACCTGAATACGGCAGGTTATTTGTCCTTTTTATGGTACCATATGGGTCGTCGAAGTTCACAAAATGGTATCCCAGATCGAAGGCTAATGTTTCCTGGTCCTGATGGGAGAGGGTGAAGGGCAGGGCAAGAAAGAACAAGCATCTGTGAGGTTTGTTAATGCCTGGGTTCCCCTCGATTCTTATCAAGCAAGCGCGTATGAGTTCCCACAGCTTGGTGTTGCGTGGCCGCTAGAGCCATATCCCAGACAGTGCTGTGTATGCCAAAGATGTGATGTCTTTGTCACACCAAAATAAGAGGAGCTTACCTTCCCGCTTTGTCAGTGACGGTGATGGTTCCATCCTAGCTCCCGTGAATGTTGCGGTGTCAGCGTAGAGCTTCATCGCTTATTAAGTCGTAAATCATGTGATGCCTGATGCGTGCATCACGTGGAGAGTGTGTGTTGACGTGACCCGGAAGTCAGGCAGGTGTCCCTCACAGTTCGAGTGTGTCGGGAAAGTCCTATTAGATCCCTGAAGTGTGCATTAGGCTCTCGAGTGGTATCTAAATACTTTGGATGTTAATTTAAATCGCTGAGTAGCAAATTACATAGTTTTAGTTTGTTTCGGAAGGTCCTCTGTCCTGAAACCCATCTATGGCGAGTTGTACATATCTGAACAACCTAAGATTCGTCCAGCATGTTCTGACTAGAACATTATTGAAGTCAGATCATGTAGCGAGATATCAGGTCTCGCTGATAGGTCCCCAGTTGTCACGTGTAATTCTTAAGGTTATTATTAAATGATGGTATCCAAGCAAACTCCACCCGGTACATGTGATATGGGTGATGCCATGGCCACATGTTGTAGGGCCTGTCATCACATACTTCAAGGGCTTGGCATAAAAAGAGAGGGCTTCTTTTAACGCATATGACCCTACATGGGTAATAGGGAAACATAAATGCATTGGCAGTGTATCAGGAGACCATTGCTAAGGATTGCCAAGAAATGCCCTCATTAAGCCCAGTTTGGTCTGTTTTTAGCCGGAAAACCAATTTCTGCTCTATTTTTAGGAGCAGGTTGGCCATATCGCAGCCTCTCGTAGGATAGTTCACTTTTTCAATTATTGTCCATTTGAGTTCATTGGCCTTGTGTTTTTGTAGGTTGAAATGGTCAACCAGCGGGGCATTTTCCCGTTGAGTTCTTATACAAGACAAATGTTCTTGTATACGCTTCTTGACAGGTCTTGTGGTCATACATTTTTCGTGTTACAAATTCCCATTTACAGCTCCAAGGCTTCATTGAAAAGCATGCCATCCTGGGGGTAGGCCAGTCAGGTTTCAGAACTAAGTACGGGACATAAACCGCTACGTGGGATTTCAAATCCACCGTAACCAGGATAGATGATCTAGGTCATCCCACCCTGCTTATGTTGTTAAATCTATCGGCGGCCTTGGATTTGGTCGATCACACGCGTCAGGTGTTCAGATTAAGATCTCAGGCGCACTGCTCGGTCTCGGCAACTCAATGGATTGCCTCTTTTCTCTTGCCGTGGACCTCTAGAGTTGCTGTTGGCTGCGCAAGTTCTAATCCTACTCCCCAAACTTGTGGTGTTCCCCAGTGCTTGCGTGTTGCCCCAACGCTCATTAATGGTTACATCAGGCCACTCCTTAGCCTCCTGGACCACCTAAGTGTCCATTACATCAACAACACCAACGACACCCAGGTCGTCCTCATGCTCACGGGGGCTATGCACAGGATTTTGCCGCCATAAATACAGTGTACGATGCCATTCAGTCCTGGCTGCCTGAAAATTCTCAAGCCCTACAGAAAGACAAAACAGATCTACTGATAGTGCCCTCTTTCCAAAGGCTCAGGAAACTCAACCCAGAGTACAGCAGCTTCCGTATTAACGGCAATCTCATCAGCGTACCCAAAAACGTAAAAACCTTAGGTTTGCTTCTCGACTCTGAACTTAACATGAAATCACATGTTTCGTACACCGGGTGCTCTTGCGCATTCACAACAAAACAACTACACCATATTCAGCCTTTTATCTCAGCCAGTAACTGCTCCATTCCAGTCACTAATTACTTGAATTCAAAGCTAGATTATTTTTAAACAACTTGGGTATGTGGTGCGGTACAAGAATAATAATAATAATAATAATAATAATAAATATGCAAGTCCAACATCCTAAAAGGGGAGGCGAGTACAAGATAAGAAACCTCTTTTAGCAAGGCATCAGACCCCTGTTAGTGACGTAGGTATGACTTGTTTCATTTGGTGTGACATTGGGCTTCATTACAAGTCTGCCATTCTGGAAACAAGGGTGCCGGGTGCAACGTTCTGGGACCCTTTCCAGACCGGAAGACTACAACTCTGCCTGCCAGAGCAGATGCCTCGGCAGGTCTGATCTGCCAGGTGCATTGACCCCGGTAGGTAGGGTTGCCATGGAATCATGGGCACCGCTGACAACTGTGCTGCTGCTTCCGTGCTCCCATTCCCATTGAGTCCTATGGGACTCCCCAGGAATGGGGCACAACATTTTGTGCCACCTGATATCCCAGGCCGCCGGGACATGTAATGTCCCAGTGGCCCCGGGATCTCAGGCAGTGGAAGCAGTGTTAGAAGGTTGGCAGTGGCGGTTGCCGCCAACCTCATAATGAGGCCCATTTTAGTTAGAATAGATGTAGATTTGCCACACTCTAGGGAGCTTTTAGGCTGTGTGCTGCACAGAAAAACACACGTGCAGAAAGTGTTTTTTATATTCTTTTTATCATCGTGGTAGCATTGGATAAGGTCATGTAGTTTGTACATATTTGGATTGTGTAGGTTGATCTTTATTAAGTGTTGTTGGTAGATGAATTATTGAGCAAGAGATCTGCCATGTTAAAATACACTATTGTTAAAGGCTGTAGATTGTTGTAATCTAGTTCACTAGGCCCCATTTTCAAGCTATGTTCATTTAATTGAAGGTTTATTTCTGCTGTTAGACAGAAAGCACCAAGCAGCCAAGGTCGGGATGGTAAGAGATGCAGAACAGTGTTCAGCTAATTGTTGCATGGGAAAACGTTCTCAGGAGCCTGAAATGAGACTTGAGACATCAGGTGCCTTCCTAGATGATTGTCAAATTAATACATGATAGTTGTGAAGGACACAGTGATACACACAAGAAAGTCCACACGGTAGCATTGCCAAATTGAAGAACTCGAATGTGAGCACAGTTCCCCCACTGACAGCAGGGCATTTGGTGAAAAATTAATAAAAAGAAGGAATTCATTTCCTGGATTGGTCCATATCAGAGGGATGCTACAGCCCGAGCTGCCCCAGGCGTCACTGTCCAATTAGGGCAGATATTTTATTATCAATTACACCATGAAGAGTACCAACCAATGACAATGCACCATTTTCTGCTAACAAATGATGTCATGTTTGGGGATTGCATTTTTCATAGTAATGAGAAAGTAAACTCATCAATCATAATGGGTATTGTATAGTGTTCTTTAGGGGCTTGATGATGAGCAGCCAATTGAAATGCTAGGATTAGAAAAAAAATGCATTTGGAGAATATGTTCATTTTGTGGTTTCCTGCTTTAGATATTGTAGCCCGAAATTGGCGTGTTCAGATGTTTTCGGTTCGGTTCAATGGAGCTGTCTGCTTCTACTGGCTGATCTGCAAATAAAAAACGCTTTTTTCGTGCAAGTTGTACACTCCATTTCTGATTACTTTTGCCTTATTTCTTGGGTTACTTTGGGGAACTTCACCTTTACATTAGTACAAAGATATGTGTATTAGCTCCAAGATGCTTTGAAACTACCACGGTGGTGATTCAGCACATCACCTATTGCGGTGGCCTGCCACGTTTCGCTCTGCTTATTTTTTTTAAATACATCTCCCATCACCCTTGTACAGCACACTCAATTGTGAGCGCTCATGGATGCCATAGGCCAAAACATCTGGTAAGCCCCAGTCTGAAAGAACCCTGATGGTAAAGATGAAGTGCATACTAGGAATTTCAAAGTGTTTGTTGGTGCCGCGGGTGGCACTATGCCTCTAAATTTTAACCTGTTATATATTCATTTTTTCTGCAAATGAACTGTATACAGCACAATTCAGTCATTAACAAACAAGTCTTGAAGTGATCCTCCTGTTTGAAGTTTATTATAGAGTATCAGCCAACATGTGTTTCGACCCTGAGTCATTTTCAAGGTTCATATGTTATCAATTGCAACATATCCAAGTGTCACAGATATTGTGTGCATACACATTGTAAAGTGAAAAATTATGCCAACAAAAGAAAAGCATGTATGCATAAAGGACAACATGAAAGAAAACTGTGGTTACATACACAAAATCATTGCAAATGGGTAGGAAGGTAAAGCATGAGGAAAACAGACAAGAACAAAAGACCATTGATGATTTTTAGTAGTAATTTGCACTCAGCTGCAGTATCAAATTAGTATGTGGGCTGTGTAGTGCACTATAGTTTACATGGATGGCCCAAAGGTAGGTCGTTGCTGTTAGGTGCTCCAAATTGGTGAAATCTTGGTGTATTAGTGTGCCCATATCACCAATTATGCCATTACAATGATAATCTCTATCATAATTAGCAACATAGTAATGGATGGGGCCACCTCATAAGTGATTTGTATGGTTTGAAAAAGAACTCACCCAATAACAAAAAGTCTTATTTCTATAGTACTACAGATAGAAAGTGACATTTTACGGCTCACTTCCTCTTTACTATCCATGCATGATGCATCACCGGAAAGTATGGCTGAAGGTAGTGTACCCAATAACTTTATGACCAATTGCATATATGGAAGGAACTAAGTGGTGTTTATGGATCATTTAAGGCTAAGTTTTGCACATGATGGAATCAATTACACGTGAGGTTGCACATATGGTTCCTTATGCCATGCATGCAAGGAATTGAATGATAATACTGCAGCATTTGAGGCTGCCCTTCACATATGTTGGCAACAATTAGACATGTGAAGCTCTCATTACATGTGGTGACCATGAGAGGAGTATAAGGCATTCAATGACATTGAATGCCTCATTTAATTTGAATTTCTCCATTAGCAATACATAACAATATATACAATTTGTAAAATGTTCAGTTAAAATAAATAAAATTACAATATGTGCAGTACAATAGCCCTCTCGCATGAGCACTAGAGACATAGGTATATAGATTAGGGCAAAAAAACTGTTTCATTACAACTCATTGCAAAATTAAGTGCATCTCGATAAAACCTAATATTGTTGGCTTTAAAATAATGGTTTGAAAATCTCTCATGGAGGTCTGAGCAGCAAATACAGAGGAATAAGAAATGGACTAAGTACTCCATCATGCTAGAGTTACAGTGACAGTGACAGTCCCCGCTCATCACATTTCTGTCCCACCTCTTCCTATCATTCAATGGCAACAGATTCAACCTAGTCATAAGTACTATCCTACTACATACACCAGATTGCATAGAGCATATTTTGCTTCCCCCAAACATGATATCCCTGAAAGCAATATAGAGGGAGAGCAAAGGGAGAGAACTCGCTATGCTCAAATTCCTTTCCTGCTCCCACCCTATTGCTTTCTGTATGAATACAACCACAGGATTGGGGAGTGAGGAATTCTGAGGGTGGCCCATGCATGGAATACTGCAAATAGTCAATAATTTGCATGCCTACTTATACCATACATATTTTGATGCAGCGAAGGACCACCTGCTTTCCCCAACCACCTTCTTCAAATTAGGGTTATTTGAATAGGCCATACAGATTTTCAAAAAATAGCTGGCATGTTTGGTTTTTGCAGGAATTTCAATAGTGGGGATCACCAATTCTAATCGCTGAATTATATTTTAGAGCGCCTCGGGGAAGGCCAACTCATCTTTTCAATATTTTCATTTGGATCGTGTCCGAAATTGAGAGTTGTAATAGCCCTAGATGTCACTCCCACATGTCATCATGGTACGGACCTTAGCTTTATACAACTCAAGGCATTTATCCAATATACACCCTCCATACATATGAAAAAGTCCACTCAAACTTGCAGTTGCCTTCTCAGCAATGGCCGATTGATATACCCTGACCATTTACCATTCTTAGTGAAAAGTAATCTGAGGTAGCAATGTGATTTCATTACCTCAATTGTTTCTTTATCAAGAGCCCACGATCAATAATTTCGTCCCTTCCCAAAAACCAGGACCTTGGTCTGTGTTGAGTTCAATTTAAGGCCCATGGACAGAGAAATATTCCTCAACACAAGAGAGACATTGTTACAACCCCCCAGGTATCAAGTCAATGAAAACAATGTCATCTGCATACAGAAGTGGTCCAATGTTAAAACCATGCAGAGAAGAGGGGTTAACCTGGGAACCCAATGCCTAAGAGTTAAAATCGGAAAGATACCAAAAACATAGTACTAGCGCTAGGGAACAGCCCTGCTTCACCCCATTGTTAGCTTGAAATGGGTTAATCAGCTGTCCACATATCGATACCCACACGGAAGCATGAATATCTCTATGACAGAGTTGTAGTAAATTCAAAAGATACTGCAGCTAGCTTACCGGATAGCATATGCCTTGTAATTGAATCAAAGGCCTTTTCCTGGTTGGATAAAGGCCATGTATAACTTCCTGCCTATAAATAAACAATATGTATTTATTAATGTGGCCAACAATAGGCAGTGGTCAACCATGGAATACCCTCTTCTGAAACCTGCTTTGGATGGTTTTAATAGATTCGAGGAATCACGCAATTCCTCTACTCTATTTAATAAGCATTTAGCAAACACATTACCTGGTATACATAAGCGTAAAATTGGTCTGAAGAAGTTTGGATCATTATAGTCCTCTTTCTTAAAAATGGGGACTATAATGCTCTGTGACCATGAATAAGACCCCAGAGAAAGTTACTGCATTAAAGAGCTTAGTCAAAATCGGGCACCACCAGTTTGAAAAACCCTTCATAATATTAGAATGTATCCCATCAGGGTTGGCCACTTTACCAGAAGGTAGGGTTTATACAATCCATTCTATCTTCCGTGGACTGAACTTGATTTATTTGTTAATGTTAATGTAAAAGGTTAATTTTACTGCATGCTATCACCACCAAAGTGATCCCCTGGCATTCTGGCGGATCTGAAAAAGGACAGTGTGAAATAGGGAGACAGTAGGAGCAGTTAGTAGGGTGCAGTGGGAATATGAAAGTGAGACATGATGTTCTGTTAGCAGCTTCAGTACGGTTGCACCGTTCGCTGAGATTAAGCGGGATTTCCGCATTTTAGTGATTCTCATGTGCTGTTGTTCATGGTATGTGTTGTTTGTGTGTTGTTGCAGTGTGGTGAAGTATATGCGGTTTGCTGTGCAGAGATGTGGTCGTCTGAATTTCTGTAGGAGAATAGTTTGCAGAAACATTAGGTTTTAGTATTGGGTTAGTAGGGGTTTATTTCTTATCTCTTTGCTTTTGTTTCTGTGGTCTGCATCTATGACACTCCTGTGTGCTTTGATATTGTTTGGCATCCTAGTCAGCAGGTACGTTGCAGTGTGGTAATTATCTTCTGTAGAAGTCTAGCGGTGGACATGGGTCAAGGAGGTGTGTGTCCCCTGCCCTAGGGTTAGGGATGGTTAGGTTTGGAAGGTTATGGTTCTCTCCCATGACTTCTGGTAGGGGCGTCCAGCCTACTGTGCTGTTCCTCTGTAAAACCGGGTGGTGTGTGTGCATGAGAGGTCCATCTTTGTCAGATAAATCAGCAGCTGATTCCAGGGCCTTTTTGTCCTCATCAGAGAAGAATCCCTGGAAGTGAGATCTCCACCTCTCTGCCGAAATGTGCTTGGCCCTATTTTCGACAGGTGCCGCAAAACCTCTAGCCACTAACTTGCAGAACCGTTTACTGTTGTTCATTTGGGCTGCATACTCTAATTGGTCGACTGTGTCCAATATGTTCTGATTTTTTTTTTCAACAGTTTCATGTAGACCTTTGTAAGTTTGCATAGAGGGCCAATGCATATATTCCTCTCCTTATTTAAATCAACAATTAAGCTCTTTGTCAACCTACACTCACTGTCATACCACGGCACATTCCTTGTTCGATTGGTATGGTGGCATGACAGACATTTGAAAATGCGCCCATGATGGATGGTTTTGAAAAGCCTGTCATATGTGGATAGCAATCCAGTCCAGCAGCTAAAGGAGCTTCAGCTACAATGTAATATCTAATGCTTACGATTGGGTGGAATCTCTGATGCCATTGGTGGGCATTACTGCATATTTGATGATGAACTTGGTAGATGATAGAAGCAACTGGATAAATAAAGCTGTAATTTGCAGATTCTGACTTTACCTAAGATCTAAGGCTATAACACATATCAGATGACAATATCCTCAAATAGTGGCATACTGTATTATGTATGTATTATAGTGTATAATGGCCTCACTGGGCACTATGGCGCTTTACTTACTTTAACTTACTAGACCTGCCATGTGTGGGTATGCTTGGGATAAGATGGCCTTAAATGGCCATATGAGGGTGTAGTGACATTTGCATGTAAGTGCTCATGACCTATGTTGCTTCTCTTGAATCTACACCTGTCATAACACAACACCTTCCATGGCATATCAAGGTAACACCTTCATTAAAATGGGATGTTTATTTTTTAAAGTTGTATATTTGCATTAGTACTGGTTTGGTATTTTACAGAATGTAACCTTAGATATGTTTTTGGACCACCCAGTCACTTCAGTCAATGTCATTGGAGTTAAATGTCATGTGAGGTTATTTCATATGATGTCATCAGGGTAAAAGGTCATGCAACTTCACTTGTTGTGATGCCATTGGGTGTGTGATGTAATTTCTGCTACCCCTGGCATTCTGCGGCATTCTTGTGAATTGACGTCCATGCATTTCACCCCTGATTCATTACCCGGAGAACTGCATCGTGCTATCTGCTGATTCTGTGTTCTTCATCGGGCTGGTTTTTGTAGTGTTTTCTGTTTAGTTATTTTTGCACATTGTGTGTTTAATTTAAGTATTTTTTTTTTTATAGAACCTTGATTGGACACTCCTTTATTTTGAACTGTTATTCTTCACTGTTTGGGTTTCTACTGAATCACATTCACACACCCCTTGAGAGTATGGTCTTCCCTCGGTCCACGATACTACAAAAGGTGAAGGAGGTAAATCTCTTAACAGAGCACATGTTACCATTATGATTGTCTTGGCTCTTGATTTGTAGAAGTGTGCGGGCTGAGTAGGCACTTGAGCTTCTACTCATCCTTGTACACCTGCGTGGCAGAAATCAAACTGTTACACCTGCAGAATGCAGTTCGCTGAGTTGAGCACTTCATCCCTCAACCCATGGCCCACCATTCACAAATTTAAGAAAAATACCAAGAATGGGCTCCCTTTGATTCAGGGCATTCGAGACAAAGTGCTGCTTGAATGGAAAAAGCCAGGTTGCATTTCAGTGTTCAAGTTTACTAAACTATATCCATGAATGGGAGAAGAGCAGGTCTTGCCAGTGGCTCTGGAGATGGAAACAGTATTGTGCAGTCTGAATGTATGCCCATCTATGGCATCAGAAGAAGCTGAAATGTGCAACCTGATTGAAAGGAAAGTTGATTCTGCTCTGAAGTGAAGTTATGTTTCAGCCCCTCTGGCCTTCAGAGCACCCACCTATGCATTGTACAATACACAGGCATTACTGGATGACTTCCAAGAGCTTTATTTAAGGATTGAAGAGGGTCAGGAATGCTCAGCCCTTTTGGAAGCTATGCACCGTCAAGCTAGGTTCCTTTGAGAACTGGCTTATGATGGGTTACAGCAGCATCCATTGCAGTATCCATTGCCATGGGTACAGCAGTGATAGCCTGAAGACTCATTCATGCAAATGGAGTCCACAAACATGGAAAAGATGTGGCACTTACAAAAAACAGGTAGACGCCACCCAGGATTCAGAAATAGACGGCTTGCCTCTGCTCAGAAGGTCAGGAAAACATTGACACCAAAGATTTCACACACCGTACTGCAAATGCCTCCTGCCAGCATTCCTATGGGGGAAGGCTTTCTTTCTTCAAAGATAGCTGGGATCCTCCATCAAAAATCACTGGGCATTGGACATCCTGCATGAAGGGTTTTGAATAGAATTGTCTTCAAGGCCACCAGACAAAGAAATAGTGGAGGTGGCATGGCCACCCAATCTGTAAAAGAAAGCATGCTTGCAGAATGGAATCCATTCTCTTCTGCAGGTGATTTTGATATGCCAGAACTGTATGACCTCTTAAGGGAGTGGGTGCTATGCCAGACTATTCCTGGTACTGATGGGATCAGGGTTGTTCATATTGGTCCTGTACTTGGGGGAAGTCAATATCTTTGTTCTGAGCATAATTTTCAAGTTAGAGACCCTGCATAAAATTCGTCACCTGATATCATTAGGGGACTGGTTAGAATAAATGGACCACAGCAATGCATAGCTCTGTATTTCAATGTATCCACATTATAAACAGTTATTGTGATTTGCAGTTGCAGGCCTTCATTTCAAATTTGTGGCGCTCCATTTTGGGCAATGACCAGCATCCAGGGTATTCACCAGGTTGTGGGCCACCGATGTGGGGATCCTTTCTTAAAAGGGATGAAGTTGTATATGTATGTATACTATTGTAGGGTTTCTCAGCACAGGAGGTAGAAAGGAAAGTTGCCAGACCAATGGATTCCTGATCAATCATCAGAAATCTCATCCCAGCCCAACCTAGGATTTGATCTACATAGGGATCCACTTTCAGACCAAGTTGGATCTGGTGACACTTTCAAATTGTACAGCAACCAGAATTGTTCAGGAAATTATGGAACTGTGTCAGCTGAAAGTAGTCTGGTCCAGACATTGGCTAAAGGTGCAGGGACACTTGGCAGTACTAGTCTTTGTCACTCCATTGACGATGCTGCATGACTGCCCTCCTGCTGTCATAATGGCACTCTCATTTGCACCTGATATCTCAGGACTTCAAAAGACTGATTCTGTTGTCCCCTAAGGTGGTGAGCGACCTGCAGTGGTGGATACAATCAGACAACCTTCTCAAAGGTGTCCACCTGGATCCTTCCCTACACCCAGTGATCACCACCAACATCAGCACTCAAGGTTTGGGGGCTGTTCTTGGGACCATGACTATTCAATGAAAATAGTCAGGCAGGGACTCACAGCGATCCTCCAACAATGGGAAGTAGTTGTGCACAGTGCTGATGGCCTCAAATAGGATTCTACAGACAAATTTCAGCCCACCCTGTTTGGATCCTGTAGTGTTTTATTGTGTAAGACATTAGTAATTCAATGGTGTTCTGTTTTACTTTGTTATTTATATGTACAGATGGGCTATAGGTATGGAATGTAGAATGTACTGGGAAGCCAGGATACTAGAATGTTAGAATGTATTGGTTGTAGGAAGGATGCACAGGAAAGCATCAGTTGTGAAGCTGTTTATGATGTGACTGGTGGGTTATTAATCCTATACTTAAATAAACATATAAAATTACACAAGTGGTGTGAGAAGATATTTCAGATCCCTTTGGACAACACATCATCAGGTTCTTACCTAAACTGTTAGAGGTTGAGGGCTTCACACTCCTTGGCCAAGATTGTACACAGGGTGAGTTCTGGAGTGGAACATAACTAGTTATCTTTGAAAGCAGCCCACATAAGGGGCGTCCATCAAACCTTGGTGGACTGCTTCAGAAGGAACTTTCCTTATTCACAGGAGATATTGATCAGTCCTGATGCTTCCAACCTGATTGTTCACTGGTTTGGCCTACCAGTGATCAACATGTTTCCATCCCACTCCAATAACAGGCTCCCAAGGTTTTGTTCCAGGAGTGAAGAGGAGGGAGAATGGGTGGTGGATGCACTGAAACACCTCTGGCCTGCAGAGCTATCATATGTTTCCCCTGATTCTACCATTGCCCATGTTCTTGAGGAGGATCAGGTCCCTGAGGGCGAAGGTCCTGGTAGCCACATGTTTGTTGTGCAGGGCTAGATTTCCCCTGTTGCTCCAGCTATCAGGAGCTGCTCCCTTGTTCCTCCAGGGATGCCCCTGCTTAATTTTGTCAGCAGACCAAATTACGTTGGCCTTGGAAGGTTGATATTTGAAAAGGAGAGGTTAAAGTTTCCCCGCTGATTTCCTTAGCGGTCCAAGATGCCATAAATACTGTTACTCTTCAGGCTTATGATCAGCACTGGCAGCCTTTTCAGACTTGTGTGACAGGAATGGTCTGCTTCATTTGGACAGTGTTTCCACTGAAATTGCCATGTTTCTGCAGGATGGGTTTTATCTAGGCCACACTAGGGGCTCAATGGGCTGCAGTCCAAATGGCCAGGGCCTATTGGGTGGTTGCCCTGAATCTGAACTAGTCATCTCCAGATTATTGGGAGATATTACCATATCAAGAATGACAGTTACATCTTTGATCCGTCAGTGGGACTTACCCGTGGAACTGCCGGGTCTGCAGAGTCCTACTTTTCCTTTTTTTTTTTTAAATCAACTTTATTTATTTTGGTTGCAGCATATAAAGACAGTTAGGCACATGATACATACCTGCCTCTTACATAACTTAGAGTAGATACATTTAACTATTCCCCCTGCCAGACCCGTAAAATTAAATAAATACAAAAATAAATATTGTCCAAATTAGGAATATGCTTTTATTTCAGAAGCTACAGATAAGGATTTTCTGACTGACCAAAAAACAATAATACCAAATAATAACTATGTTTATCAAGTGCTGCTTATTACAAAATGAGACGTGAGCCTCATTGCCCCCTAAGACTTGATTAGAAGGGGTGAGCAGGGCAAAACTGTTGCCGGTTTAGATTAGCAGGGGATCCTTTAGCAGAAAGTTGCAAAGGCAACAGAGTGGGTTATGAGACTGTTGCTGAGATGTTATATTTTTAGATCTTTCTGTAAATTATATTTCTTCTTTCCGATTCCTGCGGCAACATTTGCTGTAAATGTGATGTTTGGACATGGGGATGAGTATGGTCCCTTGCTTCACGCAGTATGGAAACCTTTACTCCCATAGCGTAAATGAAAAGCTGGCCCTCAAGAATATACGGAGAGTGAGTGAACACATCCTAAGGTGAAAGTTACAATTTAGTTCAATTGACCTTTCCCCTTTGAAGAAAGTGCACTAAACAAAAGAGCAATGGCCTTTCAAAAAAGTAATCAACAACAGAAAAATAACATGAGGGAGGAAATTGTCCAATACATATGCTGTCAAAGTATGAAAGGTTCTCACTTTTTAAATCCAGCAATATATAGCGAGATATTCCTTGCAAAATGTAATCCCAATATGAGCATTTGCTTTGATGATCATTTTATGTGCCTGCACTGGAAACATGACAACCTGGGGGACCTCCTAGTAGCCAAATGCTTGAGCGAGCTTGCTGACGTAAAAATGACCCAAGGGGGCTGTGTCTGCTCTCTGAAACATGTTACACTTTCCACCAACATGTATCCTTACTTGTGCCCTGAATGGCAGCACATGGCTACAATCAGGGACAAATAATTGCACCAGCCTCCAGGATTGCAAACTCTCTTGCCACATCATCATTTCCCCTCCTCATGCCCATGCCTGGCTTTCAACAATACTCTGCTTTATAAAGATGACTTGAAAATACATATACCATAGTAAGGTCCCCACTCAAATATATACATCCTGACAGAAATATGTTGTTTAAAAAGTGTAAATAGTGTATGAATGTGGCTTTATTTGCCCATCTTGACTGGGAGACTACACATAGCAGAATGCAATTCAGCATAAGGCAAAAAAAATGCTTTTTTTTTCAAGACGTATAACAACATTTAATGTGTGAAAACTTTACATATTTGTGTTTAAGTTTTAGACAAATGCAGGCTTCATATATGATGTGATGAAAACATCACATTCTACCAAAAATAAACAGTTCTGGTGTGTTAAATATGAAACTCTGAAATAATATAGGTAATTTAAAACTGTTTTGTGTGATATATTGGAACTGGCCTGGAGGAGAGTGTAGATTCAGGCAGCTAACTGCTACTTTGTGTGTGCTTTCAGAATGAAAATTCCTATTTATATTTCTTAACACAGAAGCGTTACAAACGTGCCTTATTCGGACAAAATCCTGATGTTGGCCAGAGCAGAGTTGGCAGTGGACACGCAAGTAGAGAGTTTCAATACTCAAAAGGGAATGATGATGCACACAGAGACAATTCACTGGTTGCAGGGTGAGCACAGGGCAACAATTCTGTTACAAGTGTGGTCATGAATATCCTCATGAAGGGGTGTGCCCCACAATTGGTCGAATTGCTCAGGAAGGGGAAAAAGATAGAGGAAGAGAGGCAGTTGGCAGACACAAAATGAGGGCCAACACAACAGCAACATATGCATCCCAAGTGGTGGCTCAGATACATGGGAGACAGAAGGAAAGAGGAAAACGCAACCAAGAATTCAGCGATGAGAAACCGAGAAGAGAAAGGAGGGACAGAAGGAGGTACCACATGGTGCAAGCGCAACCAGAAGGACGTACCCGACAACAGATCTGGTACCTGGTAGAACAATCCACATCAGAGCCTAAACCAAGCTCTTCCGAAGGAGAACAAAGAAAAAAAGGAAATAAAATGGTGACTGAACACAGTCCCACACTAATTATGGGTTTGAATGAGAGGCAAACCGAGTTCCTCATAGACATTGGCACCACAGTAAACGTTAAAAGTGAACAAGTCTAAAAGGAATTGTTGCTGGTGCCCAAACTCAAACCGACCAGCTTGCACATATATCCATATGGGGGCAAGAACCCTCTGAAATGCCTCGGACAGTTTGAAGCAAATGCAGGTACAAAATGCAGGAAAAGAACATTTCGTGTAATGTGATCTCCACCACTACTGAAAGCGGGTGCATTTTGAGTTTTAGAACAGCAGTAGATATGGGTCTCATTCACGTTTTGTACAAACTGATGGTCTATAAGTATATAGAACCCATAGTATATAGACCCCGAAGACATGATCAGACAACAGCATCCAACATTGTTCAAATGGATAGGAAAATTGCACTACAAGCTGGTCAAACTGCACTATGATGAGGACATCCCACCAGTGGTGCAACATTACATAGGAATCCCTGTCAACATTCAACAGAAAGTAGAAGAGGAACTAGACAATTTACTCGAACAAGATACCAGCGAGCCCCCATTGTTCCTGTCCCCAAGAAGGGGTCGGATCCAATTCATCTGTGTGTCAACATGAGGAGGCTAAATCAATCTATCAAAATAGTTAGACACCTGGCCCAACGCATCACTGGTATGATACACTTCTTCAATGAGGCCAATGGTTCTCCAAATTAGACTTACAAAAAGGGTACCATCAACTGGTGCTAATCCCAGAGAGCCGGAATATCATGACCTTTGTGATGAACTTAGGTCTATACAGATATAAAACGTTAAGTTTCTGAGTGTCAGCCATGGGCGAAATATTTCAAGCGGAGATACAAAACGTAATTAAACACATCCCAAACTGTTTAAACTGCAGTGATGACATTCTAATATTTGGCACAGATGTGGAAAAGCACAAGGACACCTTACCGAGGGTGTGCATGGCTCTCAAAGCGGCAAACCTCTTCTTAAACAAAAACAAATGCGAGTTCCGGAAAAGAGCACTCTGGTTCTTTGTACACATTCTTTCCTAGGATGGTATGACCCCAGACCCAGACATGGTAATGCCGCTCATTGAGACCCCACCACCATCAAGTGTCTTGGAGCTCTAATCATTTCTAGGGCTTGCATTTGATTGGACCCTGTATATAAAAGGCTTTGCCACCATTAGCGAACCACTGCAAGCTCTTACCAAACAGCATGCAACATTCAACTGGTCGGAGGAATGTCAACAAGCTTTCACGATCATCCGCAGTTGTGTAGCACAAGTGTAGAACATGGCCTATTTTGAAGCCGAGCACAAGTAAGAATTTACGGTGGATGTGAGCCTGGTGGGGCTAGATTCAATATTAGCCTAACAATACAAAGACCCAGAAGCACATTGTATCATACGCAAGCCGTAGCCTATCGGTAACAGAGCAAGCCTACTCGGAAGCTGAGAAAGAGAGCTTGGCAGTTGTCTGGATTGGGAACACTTCCAATTATATTTGTTTATGGTAAACTGTTTAAGATCATCACGGATCACCAGGACCTACTATTCCTACACAGCAACCCCCAGGCAAAGATGCTACCCCGCATCACCTGGTGGGGACTCCGGTTACAGGGCAATGCATTTGGCATTATCCACAGACCAGGAAAATAAGAAAACTCAGCAGACTTCCCGTCAAGACACCCAAGGCCAGGGAACTTGCCTGAGCCATCGGTCGCAAACCGCTACATTAGATATTTGGTACAACAGGCTGTTCCCCAAGGAATCAATCCAACAAGACTTACACAGGAGTTTGAGAATGATGCCGCCTGTCAAATCATCATCGAAGGACAAAGATCAGGTCAGTCACAGAGGGCCAAGAAAAGGAGTAGGATGGAGAATGAAAAAGTGAAAAAGGATGTGGAAATATTACTACAAGTGAAAGAAGAACTGGCTCTCCCATAGGAGAAACTGCTACTCAAAAGACATAAGATTGTGATAGTGGCCACTGTACACGTCTCCACCAAGGGGGTGTAGAGACAAAAAGTATGGTTCCTGAAGTTGGACTTGTTTGTGGAAGAGCTTTTAAGGGAATGTCGCATGTGTTGCCTCGTCACGCTAAATCAGCATCCGGAACCCGTAAACATGTCATAACTGCCTGGGGGTGTCTGTGAAATGTAAGTGGCTAATTTCTCTGGGGATGAATACTCGTGCTTCCCGGAGGCCCAACTAGTGTCCTCTATGGCGGCCCACCACGTCTTTCCGGTGTTGGACTGAAAAATTACAGTATATGGAAGACATGTGAAGATGGACATTTACAAGCCAAGACTTCAGGGAGTTCAATGGGTATATGGGTTCCAACATTGAAAAATAACTCCTCTCTGGCCACAGCCAATGGGATGATCGAACGCTTCATGGCCCAATCTAAAATGAGCACTCCACGTAGCGCACCTCACCGGACAGCCATACGAACAGGTACTGCATCAGCTGCTGTGGAACTATAGGAATACCCTGTATAGCTCCATGGGGAAATGCCCAGCGGAAGTACTGTTCAGGGGGATTGTTCGCATGAGGTTGCCACAAAGTGAACCAGCGAGCTGTGGCCACTCTGGTGAGGGAGAGCTGAGAGAGAGGGACAGTCAAGCAACACAGAAGATGAAAAGGTATGTGGACACTATAAGAAGGGCCAGGGACTCCCCACTAACAGTAGGGTAAGTGGTGGTGGTGGTCAAGCAGCCCCAGACCAGCAAGCACATGGCCGCTTTCCATGAAGATACGCACATCATAACGGCTCGGAAAGGGTCGATTATCACAGTAGAAGGGGAACAACGACAATAATTCCTACCTCCTACTCCTGCAATAACTCCTACCAAGGGGATGGCAAAGTGTCCGACATCAGTGTCAGTGGAACCTGTGTATGCGGACCCACCCAGGATGGGAGAAGGGGAGAACTAATGGCCTTGGCGAGTCAGGTCCAAACCATGATGACTCATCGAGGAGATGGAATGAGAGAATCTTACAAGCATCACACAACTGTTTAATTTGGGGCAGGGGATGTCATATTGGGTACTGTAGTTCTGAGCAAAAGGGCGGGGTCAGGAGCAGGGCGGGAAGTGACATGAAGGGAAGTGTTGGCAGTTGGGTATTAGCATCTGTGCCACTGCTACATCTTCGCACCTTATTCGCATCCAGTGCAATCGCCGTATTAACCGCTGTCAGTCCCAGAGGGGCTAGCCAACACTCTCCATCTACTGTTTATAAAAGGTGCGCTGTCGTGTTGAACAAAGTCTGCATAATCTGTCCATCAATTTTCTCCTGCTCTCGCTAAAAAGTGTGTGTGGACATGGCGCCCTCAAGCCACCTCCAAATTCCCCTACGTGTACCTTACTGATTGAACACGCAAAAAGGCTGTTGACACCAATAGCCTATGCTCCCTGCTTAGACATGTACAATGAAGCAGCCCACAAACACAATGCACCATGCCTTTTGTGGCACCCCATAAATATTAAACAGCAGATGGAAATATTCCTGAGCTCTGCACCCGCCCTAATGTAGGCTGTGCTTGTAACATGCACCAGGCCATTGCCACCATAGATTGTCGTCACTGATTACGCATCTGAAAAATAAAAAATACAGCCCTCAAATATAACAGACTATACTAATCGTGGCACCACATAAATATTAAAAACTGATGCAATCATATCTGGGCTCTGTACCCGCCCTAATAGAGGCCATTCTCGGGACCCGAACCGTGAACTCTGCAGTCCAGGCACTACCCCAGTGTGCCACCCAGCCATATGCCAGAGTCCATGTTCCCCGGCTCAAACAAGTCTGTTCCTCATTCCAGAAATCACCCAGAAATTCCAGGGACTGTGACAAAATTAGCCCTTATGATGCTGCAGCGTGCATTATACCTTGAGACTAATGCACAGAACCTATCCCTACCGGTGGTCCCTAACCTGGGGACCATCGAACAAGTATGCCCTTGCACATCCATCCTGCAACTATAGGTAGTGTGGAACAGCCTCTGTTGCCCACACGGCACAGATTTACCCCATGCCCCTAGAAGGGAGAGCAGCCAGAGAAAGAGCGAATTCTCTCCGCACACGCCAGGCCCCACAGGCTGTTACTGATACTTTCGGCTGCAAAAAACGGCACTGAATTCAGTCTATCATGGCACACCGGCCATGGAAAACGATGGACAGACCTGCGCACACGCCCAAGGAAAATTATTGACCACACTGAACACCCACCGTCGATACGGGAACAGGGTGGAAGAACGCAATACCAATCTTCTTCTGGGGGACGGAGAGCAGGAAAGAGGATACAGACCTCTTCTTTCTTCTTCCTACTGACCGATTTTATCCATCAGCAGTGATTAATGAATACCAGGGCTTGCGCCTCATTACTTCATCTTCTTCGGTTGCGTGTGTAGTCATGGGTTGGATTTCTTCATGGTCTGTGTGGGCTTGTCACAGTAAGGATGATGCAGAAGCAGCACCTTTTTATGCGGCAGCCGGACCGGATGTAGCCAAGGACAGACCCTCAACTTCCATCTCTGCGGCCCTTCCCATTGTCCATTTTCCCCTGGAAGTTTGTTACAGCATCCAAACCCACCCCCCATGTCCCACAAGGCAGCCCAAAATGGCACTGCTCATCCCTAACTGAGAATTCCCGTGCCCTGCTGTCTGTGTGATCAAAAGAGAAGCTGCTGGAGCAAAGCCACAATCTGACCAGAAAAGTAAAAGGACAGCTGATGTTAGACACACCTGTGTTTCACATTTACTATCCTATCAAAAGTTGTGTTCAGTTAGAAAAAAGTGACTCCACTCAATACTGCCATTATATCACTCTTCATGTTTCCAACCTCAATAGAATAAGACCTATTAAATTGTGGAACTCTCCCTGAAAGCTGCCAAAATATCTTGTGACAGCTAAAGAAAGCTGCATTGAAGGGGTGGGATCCAAGGGTGTCACCACTTCATGCAGTGCCGTTGCTCAGCCTCTGCTTCCAAATAAGTCCCTGGGCTGAGTACCTGACAGCCCCAGCCCAAGTTAAGCAATAGTCTGGGCCCAAAATCTTATTCTGAGTTTTCTTCAATTAATCACTCTATTTACTTAACTTCTGAGCGACAACTAGCCCGGGTGCCTGTCATAAAAACCATTGTATAGACTTAGGTTCGGTTGAAGTCATGATAAAAGTGGATATTACTTCCAACAGCTCCATAAATCATTGGGCTCAGTTTCAGCAGGAGATCACTTAATCACAGGTTATTGTATACATCCAACTGAAACAGAGCTAAGCCTTTGCTGCTCTTAGCGGAATACTGCAAAGTGTAATATATTTCAGGTCATACAAAGGTGCAACTGCACATTTTGGGGAGTCAAGTCCCTATACCTAAACTTTCCCACTGAGTAAGGTTCTATATATCAGTTTGCTCAACTGTATGTATGATTTTAAGCATGGAAATTGCACAATTACCAACTTCTGAAGTGGTAGTGGGTGGTTTTGCAATAGGGAGTAGTATCTAGTTTGAGAGTTTATTTAGAAAATAGGTATTTGGGGGCGAACAAATGTAAAAACCAACTTCACAGAATGGAATGGCACAGGTGTTATTGTTGGCATTTAATTCTATATGAATCTTCCATTCCTAAGAGTAAAGCTTCTTTGTAAGTACAATGGAAAACATACGATGACAGAAGAGCAGTGAATTTTTGAATTTTCGATCAACAATTAAGGTCTTGATGGGCTGAGACGGATCTGAATGACTCTGGAAAAAGCAGAAAGGTCCTTAGATTTATAGAGGAAACCCAAGCAGTGTCACATGGGATTTGCACAAGGATGCTTTGGTCAGTTAACCTACTGTTTGGGAGATTTGTGCCCACCGTGTGGTCACGGTCATTTGTCCTTCACATAATAAGATATTCACTAGCACTAAAGGTGCATGTGCACTTGACAAAGTATTACTTAAGCTGTGAGGAATTTGACCATCCCCATGGTGGGCGAGCGCTCCATGGACATTTTTGAAATTTTGAATTAAATGGAATAATGGTAGACCAACCTCAGGAAAATGTGTGGGCTAATCCACACACATTTTCCTATGCTCAGCCCACGACAAAAGCATACAGCCATGTACGCTGGTGTGGACACAGCATACATGCGCAGTCCAGACTGTCATATTTAGTTGGAATGTGACAGCCAAAAGTACACAATGTTATCTCCAGAAAGGGGGAGGACCAACCTTCCCTCTGCCATGGTCAGCCTGATTAACTACAAAGGCTCCATGGAACTGTCCCTCTCTTTTGTTAGGCCCTGATGCTAGTGGCAGTGATTAACATACCAATAGAGGGTACTTCAAACAGTACTGGATGCATAGATTAGCAAAGGAGACAGGAAACCCAACAACCGTTCATATGTAACTGTGTAAACCTGAAGCCAGCTTCCCACATCAGTTTCAATAACAAGTGAACTTTCATGTCTGCGTCTGCATTTTACAGTAGCCCACCCCAATGGGGCGCCCCATTCATAAGGTATGATAAAGCGGTTTGCAGGAGCCAGAATGTCTGGTCTTGCTGCATCTTCAAGGCAGACCTGCCGCTTTAATCAAGAACCACAGAGGACCATTTACCAGAGAGACTCTTTCATCAACAACAGACAGGAAGATGGGTTGGACTTAGTATCACAAGGGAGCGTGGCCAGAGCTCTTTTTGTTGAGTGAAGGATTCTGCCATTTTAGCTCTGGGGCACACCTTGTTCCTGTTTTCGCGCCTTTAGCTTTTCTCTTGCAAAGCACTCTGTTGATGAACTCACACATACAGGAGATTGTTTGTAGGAACCCCAGAATTGGTTCATTAAGGTAGGCTTAGCCTACACCACTCAATGGGGCCCACTTGGTTTTAAAAGAGGGCTGAGCCCCTCTTTTGGAAGATCACCTGAAGGTTTCATCAGAAGCAGAAAGAAGAACTCATCTCTGGACCCTGGCTGAAAGTACAGTCTGGTAACATCTTCCACCAGTGAATGAATGCCAGGGTATCTAGAGAGGGAAGGAAGATCCCTCCCCTAAACATCTCCCAGGGAACAGAGGAAGATACATAACTCATAGGACTCTCCAGACACTCCAGAACCAATACGCAGCCAGCACACAGAGTACCCTGCTCGGCTCTGTAGCAAGCTTCATGGAGAGGAAGTGGCAGAAGGTCTCTGAACCTATAACCGAGGATAAGGCAGCTGCCTACACACACTCCACAGCTGTGGGACGTCCACCTTCAAGGACGACACAATCCCATTGAAGAAGCTAGGAGAAGTGCCTAGACAAGCAACTACCAACGTCCGCCTTAAAGGACATTTTCGAGAGAGTTGAGTTCCTAGATCTGCATCTGATGTTAACGCTGACCGTTGTCAAATCACTGTCGCTTTAAGACATCTCAGATCTCTCGACCAGTGCTCCAGAACTACTGCTCAGTACTGAGACACAACTCCTGACCGCAAGCCACTGTGTAGTCCAGGATGCAGCCATTCCGGTAGCTTTGCTTGTCAAACTTTCTTGCCTTCTAATGCCTGCAGCTGACTCCCATCTCAAACTCTCTCCTAGAAGCCTACAAAGAGCTTTGAAGCTAACTCAATCCTGTCGAGCACCCAGAACTCCTGCAGCACAAGGTACATTGTGGTTCTGCCAACCTGGTCCTTCCCAGACAGAAGGCCCCTAGAGAAATAATTAGACCAATTTTTCCCTTTGTGCTTAATCCAAGAAACTTTAAACTGTTGTGGTTATTATCCATACTGACTACCCTCCTGTCAGTATCCAGAGTGTGTCCCTTTTGCTTCTTTGAAGCTGTCTGTCCTCTGCATTCTCTTACAGGGTGGGTTTTATTTCATAGCATTGCTACAACTGTCTGTTGTGATATAAATAAAGTTGATATTTTTGATACAACCTTGACTGGACAGTACCTTTTCTCATTGGGTAATAATTGTATTTTCACTGTGTTTCAACTAACCAGCGATCCACAACCTTTTGGAGATAAGCCTTCCGTTCTGTCCACATTACCAAAATTTGACACCGAGGTTTATAATTTGCTTGCTATTCCAATCTGTTTAGATCCCTTCTGGTGTATCAGAGGTGTGGGGTCGATTGATGGTTCAGAAACCGATATTCACCTTTGGACCACTGGTGCACTTCAACTTTATTCGTCACATACGCATTTGTAAGTGGGCAGAGAAGTGATGAAGTAAAGGATGTAGAGTGATTTATAGAAATTGAATATCAGGTCCCCTTATATGATTTTGAGGACAGGACGAGGACGCAATAATATAAAATAGACATGCAAGCCAATGAGTTGAATTCTGAATTCAGTCTACAAAACAGACAGATAATTTTGACATACGAATTGTGGCAATATATTCTGAAGAGGGTACATATGACTGCAGGCCCAAAAATAATCACAAAGCAATATTTCTGGGAAAAATTGCTGTTTTATGTTGTGCTTAATGTCAGAGTCCAGGCTCCAATAATGGAATCAGGTATTGAACACCAGCTTCTCTGCATTGTCTTGTTTCCAAGACAAGCACATTGCCCCTGAGCTATTCTCCTGGCCCAAGGCACATGATTTTGATTGTTTGCCTCAGATGACCGAAAAAGAAAGGGAGATGACTGGTTGGCTGAGTATGAGGCATGGGCTTAGAATTGTAAGGGATGCAAGAATGTACTTATGCCATGCTCAATTATTTATTAGCCAATACCAGTGGATAAGTGATGTGTGAAATGAACAGGCTATCAGCAGTCCCCTAGGGCCAGTCATTCCAGTCTAGGAGGACTAAATGATATCCTCAAATGTGAATATAGCAGTTTGGTCAGTTATTTGTCATGCCTCATTAAAAATCTCAGATGGTACAATTGAGTGAGCTAGATACCAGGTGCATATTTTGAGGAGAATTTGGGGTTTCCATGGGCCAGAAGAATAATTTTAGCAACTGTTAGACAAGCACCTCCAATCAATGGCATTTCCCCTGTGGTCATTGCTTGGTTGTACATTTCCCATCCAGAATAACCAGTTTACATATGGCGCTTTCTCATGGCATATCAAACACTTTTCAACCTGCCGATCTCAAAATATCATTTAGGTTATTTTTTGTTCATGTGATCTATGACCATCCGACCTGCTGCCATTATGATTTCCAAGCATTGTTCCCAAATCCACACTTCAAGTAAGCTAGCACCTTTAGTTATTCATGTTTTTGAGGACTCTCAAAATGAGGGTGATATTCATTGGTTGATGAATGATATTTTGAAACCTGACCTTAATATTTTGTTCCCATTGTGAAACATCTCCTAAAATTAGAACAGCAGTGGATCCATAGGTTACAAACACACAAATATGGGCTAAACGATTGCCTCCAATGGACCATGTTATGAAATCATCCCTAAATCCCTTTAATTTTGTTGTCACTTATAAACTATACCCACATATTCTTGTATCTGACATTGCTTCCCATTGCAGGTTCATATAGAGGATATATTTCACTGACACAGTAAATGCAGTGACCTAGAACATTCATTAAAAGTATCAAACTTTTTAAAAACAAGATTCAAAGTTCATCAGTACGATTTTGTTATGTTTACCTGTACACACTATTATATTTTATTTCCATTCCAAAATGGTGCTGATTGTTCTCAAGTTTGCAAGTGCATTTTGTATGCATTAGGATCTGCATGCATCATTTCTGCATACTCTAAACAGCTGAAATTTAGCATTTCTTATGTCGTGTTTGCGAGCAACCATGGGTTTTCCACGTAGCTTCGGCATACTCTAATTTATTGCTTCCATGAAAAGTATGCTTTTCTTGAATGTAGTATCATATTGGTATTCTTTGACTTTGTTTTACCTGGCTCTGCTATGCTCATTTCCACCATTTCATTTGTGTTTTAGATTGGTCTTTGTGAAGAGATATTCATATAGAATATTTCAGTGTGACATCCAATGGGAGTCACCAGTAAACTAAAGAAACTAATTTTTCATCTAAAATAATTATTGCATAGTGAGACTTGCACAGTCTTTATCAATAATATCATTTTTGTATTTTTAGTGTGAAATTCAGACCAGCATTTCAAATTCATACACACTTTGCCCTGGCTGCACTTACTCAGAGCATTTCTGCCCTGTACTCCCTTCCCCTTTCGTTTACACCTCACTCTTGCCCCTCGCACATCTTGTTCTCGCACTTGCACGATCTGAATGACACAAGGCCTAGTAAGATAATTTGTCTTGTCCTCCCTCTGTCTTCCCTCCCTTGTCTTGTCACGCCTCGAAGCACTTGTTTACAGGCATGTTATAAATGACTTATCATATCATATTATATTGAATGCATTGTCCTGACGAAGGCTTGGCCATCAAAAAAGCGTATCCGTTAGAGGCAAAACATAAGTGCTGATACACATACTTATCCTAATATAGAACATGTTATCATCTTTAGTTAAAACACATCTCCACTGTGTATTAAATGTTAGAGAATGTGTATGTAGGCTTTATATCCTTCTGTCAGACAACATCATTTCTATGTGATTTTAATTCGTGCTTGTTTGCTCTAAATGTCTTCTTTATGTTTTGTGTGAAATAAATGTATTTGTTGCATCTAAGTATTTATTGTCTCTCATATGTAATTCTCAGATTACAGGATTGCACGCACCGAGCAAGTCCCGAGAAGTCCCTCTTTGCCCGGAACTCTCTTGCCTGCTTTTGACGAGCTCCTCGCTGGCTGATCCACGAAGTTGCAATATAGCCTGTATTTGGCTTTAAATCACCAAACAACGTGCAAGCCACACCTTCAATTCTACATGGCCATAAAAGAATGCGTCAGCGCGCACCAGAGTGCGCGCACCGAGCAAGTCCCGAGAAGTCCCTCTTTGCCCGGAACTCTCTCGCATGCTTTTGATGAGCTCCTTGCAGGCTGATCTGCAGTATTTATTGCAACCTGAACTGTACACAAGAAGACTTCTTACAACTCCATAAACATTATCTGACACTAATATTCTTTGTATTTTACATAGAAGTTGCAATATAGCCTATATTTGGCTTTAAATCACCAAACAAAGTGCAAGCCACGCCTTCACTTCTACGTGGCCATAAAAGCATTTGTCCGCGCGCACCAGCGCACGCGCACCGAGCAATTCCCGAGAAGTTCCTCTTTGCCTCTTTGCCTCAGCATTGCGGCGGGGCGCCCATTCTACCATCATGTGTTCCACTTTAAAAACTGGCATGCCAAAGGGCTTAATGCCAGAAAAACAAACAGCTGCCATTAGGGTGATCGTTGTCAATACTCATAAATGCTTTCTGAATCACACGTCAACTCCAAAGTTTTCTCAGAAATCCAACTTAATGAAATCTGGTTTGAAAGAACTGATGGACATACACACATTTTGTAAAGAGCAGCCCATCGCCACGCTATCAACAATGTGAAGTGAAGGTTTGAACAATCCAATGACTACATTACCTGCACTTCCTTTGAAAGTTAACATAAAATCATTAGAACCATTGAAAGATGTTCAGGACAAGCGGTCAACTAACCCGGAAACTCAAGCTCGAGTTGCTTTATGTGGTGGACGGGTGCCGTTTGCCGATAATCATAGGTTGCACAATTATATTACAGACAATAGTCTCTTGGACAACGTACCCTCCACAGCCCTAGCGGAAGGAAATGATGGCCCTGTTATGGTGGGGGTCAATTGATGTAGTGATAATTGATTTAAATGTATCTAACTCATGTTTCTCACCACACTTGCTTCCGGAGAACTTATCTAAATCACCTCTAATGTTTTCTAGCAGTTGTTCAAGCAACTCCAGTGTTAAAGTATCGTTTTGTGTACCAACTCATCGAAGACCTAATGCCACTCAGGCCCCCAAAACTGACAATGTATCGGTAAATGCCACAGAAAGTGGCTCGAATCTGGTGGAAATTGCACTAAATGGTATGCAACTATCACTGACAACACTACTTAAGCTATTTGATATGCTCAATGGCAAACGAAATAACCAAGCAGCCCAAATTGAAAAACTTATTTCATGGCAATATAAAGTCATGTCTAAGTTACGTTGCAAATGTTTATCTTATCCTATTCCTGAGATTGTCCCTATCACTACGGCTGTTACTGTTGAGGTCGTTGACGATGTACTGCCCCATGGGGTGGCTGAGTTACAATCTCCTGCTTGTAAATCTACCTTTACTGATGTTCCACAAATTGACAAAATTATCTGTGTCTCTGATAGTAATGTTGAATTGCTATGTCCTGATACGGGCCTTAACATTGAGCCCCTTAGACATCCAAAGGGCCTGAGTTTGACTCAGTCTGAGAGTGAGAAGCCTCCTCAAGCCGTGTACACTATTTTTTGTAAGAACACCAAGCGCAGCTCCAAATTGTCTTCTCTCTCTCAAACTAGACTATTGAAAAATGATCCCAAAGCAAAGAATAACAGCAGTGCTAAGACCAAACTATTCATTAAAAGATTGAATCTTCCTGCCAAAAACACAATCTCGACGGCCCAAGCAATGTAAAAAAAAAAAAAAAACATATTGTTCCTAACAAAGTGATGAGAACAGAATTGGAAGGCGTAAATCTTCCTGTGCCTCATGCCCCTTTGGATGAACTTTTCAAAGAGGCAGTAGCACAAGGAAAGCGTAACAACTGTAATTCGAAAACAACTGACACAATAACGACTAAGTTAATTTCTATGAATGAAAATCCGAGCTCAGCGGTGAGCATTAGAAATTTCCATCGACAAGAGATCAGAAAAGCAGTTGACGCATATATGAGCAGTCAACCGTCAGTTGCCTCCCTAATTAATGGTGCTAAAATCCACAATTCTCAATTCACCGACAATCTAAAGAGTGTACCCCTTATAGAAAAAATAGGTAATGAGAACTTACCCTTAAATACTGTGGGTAGTGAAATATTGCCTGCGCCTCAACTAGGGCAAGGCTCGAAGAATGTAACTCCAAATGCCCAACATGCATCAGACACTATTCCTCAGCCACAGGAATCCACCATCCACTCAGATGGTAATATTCCATTGTCAACAAACAATAAACATGCATTGTTGGCACAAGTAGCACCGGAAATCATTCAATTAATACAATCAGTTATACACACTAACTCTAAGTCACTGAGGACTACTGCTAGCCCAGATTTGCCTACTAAACTCGCAAATAAGGGACCATTGGAGAGCTTTAATAAGAAGCATCCAGCACATTTTTCGCTCAAGATACCTTGCAAACCAAGCCCGCCTGTTCAATATGAATTGAATAGACGGTCTATACTGGCTATTTTCTCAGACATCCCCTTGTTGGAAGACATCAATTCTGCCGACCTTGCCTTAGTGGAATTCCTGTCGAAAACCAACTTACAATCAGTACGGATCTGGATGAACTCCAGAGTTATTCAAAACACCATATGGCTGGCAAAAAAAGAACTTCTATGATGGGCTTTGTACTTAGCACTGATTCTGTGGATGAGGGTGAGCATGGTCGAACTCCACAACAAGCTAGCAAGACCAGTGCTGACCCTACAGAATCACAGTTAAATGCAATGATATGTAAACAGAGAGAATGTACGTGTGGTCCAATTACTCAGTCAAACTAACTATTCTACTCAACAAATGATCAAAACATCTCTCTTCTTAGCTGGAATACTAGAGGTTTTACCCACCTGATAAATAATAATGACAGCTCTCTGACTCACCATAATATCCTTATGATGCAAGAAACAGGGTTGATATCTGTTCCTGTGTGGGATAACTATGACTTGTTTTTGAATCCTGCTGTTAAAGCAAATCTAGGTAGACCATCATCAGGGCTGCTTATAGCCGTTAAAATAGAACAAGGCATTACAGCCCAAGAATGGGCTTCACCGAATGAGTTCATGCAACTGATAAAAGTCAGAATTCATAACATCACTTATGGTTTGATCAACGTATACTGGAATCCTGTGGGCATATCTGATAGAAGCTTCTTAAAAGATCTGGGTGAATTACTAAATTTAATTGCAAAGGACATTTCCACTTCTCAAATCATCATTGCGGGAGATTTAAATCTTAACTGCACATCTGAGAATTTCTCCAATAACAATTATAGATTGGCAAATTGGCTTTCCTTTGTGGCACACCACAATCTAGTTAAACTAAATGGCGCTTTTCCATCAGATATTCCCCCACACCCTACATGGCATAGAGGCACCAGTTCCTCTATTATTGATTTCATTTAGGTAAATACACAAATGTTTCATTGCATAACTGATTTTTGTGTTCTGGAAAATAATCACAGCGATCATAATCAATTAATAGCTCAATGGCCCAGTCCTAAATTCAACACAATTGAGCACATGAATCATCTGCATGAATGTTTAACAGTGAATGCCGGTGGAAATCGTCTATGATGGTCGGCAAAATCTCTAATCCAGCTTCCAACATTGCAAATCCAAAGCGGCACCCTTTGAACAGGCCAATGTTTATTCAGACATGTTACAACATTTTCAGTGTGTAAACAACCTTAAGAGCGCAAATTGCCACACAATGTCTTGACCTAGGTTACATGTGTTTAACTGGGAAACTAAAGCCAGGAAAGCACAATTTTGTCTGCAAAAACAAGAAGCTTTAAAAGAACCTCTGCCTATGAGAGCACCGATTCTGGCAAATATAAAGACCAAATATAAGAAATGGTTAAAAGCTACACGAGCTAAAAGATATCAGAATGATTTAGAAACCATGATATCATCTGTACAATCTAAAAGTATCGTGGGAACCTCGTCTCTACTGAACCAGGTAGTTTATAATCCACAGGCTGTTGCTCAGGCCAATAATGTTGTAGAACAGAATTGGATTACTCATTTTTCGCAGCTACATGCCGCTCCTTCAAACATTTACCTTGACACCGGACAGGGCTATCCGCATTTTCACTTAAAATTTTAATTGGATGACATTCATTTTTATATAAATATAAAAGAGAGACCATCCAGTAGTCTGGATGGTCTCTCTAATCGGTTACTCAAAAAGCACCCTGAGCTATGGGCCAATATATTGTTTAATATATTTTTGCTAATTAAAACCACTCAAATCTTGCTGACAACATGGAAACACTCTATAATAGCCCCCCCCCTATATAAAAAGGGAGATCGAACTTTGCCTACTAGCTATAGACCCATAGCTCTTTTAGATGCCCCGAGGACATTTTTTGCCAGATTAATTCTGAGAGACTTAAATGAATGGACATCACAAAATCATCTTAGAGACACCTTTCAAAGGGTTGTGTTGCTGGTTTGGGAACTAGCCCCAATTTGACTGTCTTGAATATGTTGAAATCTAAATATGCAGCAAAAAATCAATTGCTATATTTAGCATACATAGATTTTCGATCTGCTTTGGACTCCATTGATCGGCTAATCATGTATCATAAACTCATTCGCTACAATTACCCTTCCTCAATATTGTTCTTGATTATGAGGCTCCATTCCAATACAACAATGCAAGTTAGGTTAACCCTAGCAGGCAAATTGTCTGCAATGTTTCAAACGCATCGAGGATTAAAACAGGGATGCATACTAGCATCATCTATATTTAATCGGTACTTATTTGATTTGGTTGTGTAGCTGCGGTCTGTTCAATCTGACCCCCCAAAATTGGGGAACCATCCAATCTGTCATTTATTATACGCAGACGACTTTATACTCATATCATAAACACCCATTGGACGGCAATCCTTGCTCAACAAGTTGGATTTGTATGTTTCTACCAACAATTTGATGATCAATTTGCAAAAACACAAATAATGGTGTGTAGACCCCATGTAAAGACTAAGGTTAGAGCTTATATTTGGAATCTACAAAAATAAACCTTACTAAGAGTACAACAATATAAATATCTGCTCTTGAGTAATCCCCAATGAGCCAAACATGTACCAACATGACTGGATTGAGAATCGCAATTCCTGTCTTAAATACAAAGACTTGAACACCAACTTGTTTGGGCACAAGAGCTCTCGTATAATGGCGGACTATCTCATTAAATGTCCGTCTCCAAATGTACGTAATCAATACCTAAGATTCAGGTTGAATCTATGGCCGACCAGAGAGATCCTGGCTAGAAGGAAATTAATATAATATCACCAGATCTAAATGACTGCCCATTTTGTACAGATAAAGCTGAAAAAGAAACTTTGGAGCATTGTATAATAGTTTGTCCCATATTGCCTCATTTACGAAAAATCCATTTCAAGAAACAACTGGTGCTTCCCTATTTCAATATGGAAATGAGCGAAATTTGGCAACAAATATTTAATAGCTCGAAATTAGCGGTACGAGTCGCAATTGTTCAATTTTTGGATGCCATATTTCCTGGAAAGTTGAAGGGTCAATAATGTATCTTAATGAAATAGTATGATGCGACATTTTATTGTTACTTTCTTGTTTTAAAGCAATGAGAATTACTTTATAGAAACTATAATGATTTGCATAAATACCCATCTCTCATATTGTTTCTTTATTCTTTTTTTTCTTCTTTCTTTCCTTTTTTTTGAGCAATGTAATTAATTGTATGTAATTATTCATATTAATCGCATATTTTGTATGTTCTCTTTTTCCATTTTTGTTTTCTCTCCATTTTATTTCTGAAGAGATGTAAAGACATGTTTTGTTATATTTGAAAGGATGATTTTATTATCCAACCAAATAAAAAATAAAAAAAGCTTACAGGTTTGTCCTTTGTAAATTACCTTTGGTAAATAGGGCATGCAATCATACTGCAAGTGAACAGCTCATGAAATTCTAACGCTATTATATTTGTGCTATGCAGTTTTTAGGTTTGGGAGCAGGTGGAGCTTGGAGAGTGGATATGTCTATTGGCTTTATCTATGTTGCCATTAGCTCCTCGAAGACAAAGGTTGGGGTTGGTTTAGGTAATCAGTGAATCAGTCACACTCGACTCTGCAATATCCGCAGGAAATGGTATGGGAGGGCGGAATGCATATACATTTACAGAAAGAAATGAACTGGAGAAATTTCCGAATATGGCATTGTAGAAAAGAAATGAATGTAAAAAATGTCGATCAAGGGGAGCAGGGGTTGTGGGGGTGTCCCTCGCTCCCCTTGATCAATATTCTGCGACTTGGGGGTTGCTGGGGTGACCCTGCTTACATAAAAAGGAAAGCGGGGACAAATAAAAATGTTAAAAAGGAAAGGACCTGCAGCACAAATTCCCTTTAGTGTGCTTGAAGGGAACAGGCATTGTAGAGGCTTGGGCACACTTTGCTGTGTGCAGAGAGAAGGTAAGTAAGGGGGTGGGGGACCCAGTTGTCTGAAATGACTGCGGGAGGAAAAAACATAAGTTTTCAAAAAAACTACTTTCGGTTATTTCTCCCTTGGTCATTTCGGATTCCGTAAAATCACTGTAATCCTGGGAGGGCAGCTTGTCGTTTGTCTCATTCAGAAAATTAGAACCTGAACAATATGTCGAAGACCACAGACGTAGGGAAATGAAATGATATTTTATTTATATCGCGCTCATACGCAAGTGTTTCAGAGCGCGACCAGGCTAAAGGGAGGGGCACAAGGGTGAACAGAAAGAAAACGGCAATCTTACTAGGCCCAGTGACATTTAAGAAAGCGCAAGTGCATGGAAAAGGAAAAAGGGGGAAAGTGTATGGAAGGGGTGGGAGGGAACATGCGGAACAGAGGAGAGAACAGAATAAATAATAAATAAAATAAATGAATAAATAAGGGCAATAAACCATGGTAGTGCAGCCAGCAAGTGGCAGGTGAAAGTTAGTCAGATAGGGATATCTGAAGAGTGTAGGAGAAAAGTGGGAGGGGGATGGTATGGGTATAGATACAGAACCCCAGTGCAAGGGGTGGCCCGGAGACAGTGCAGGAGTGTGGCAAGGTGAGCAGGTACCTGGGCCCAAGTAACAGAGGGTGGTCAGGTCCACAATGCCAAGAGAAGAAACAGATCAGCAGGTGAGAAGGTGGGAAAAGGCAGAGGCAAAGTGGAAGGTCTTGAGGTGCTTCCGGAACCAGAGATGGCTTTCCTCAAGTTTCAAGGTGGCCGGGAGGCTGTTCCAGAAGGAGGCCCCAGATGAAGAAAGAGATCTACCCCCAGCTTGCTTTTTTGCAAAACGACTAACCCTGAGAGAGTCAGAGGAATAGGAGCGACGGGCTCGAGAGGAGAGGTATTTATGGAAGGATAGTTGAAGGTATTTTGGACCCAGGCCCCATAAAGCCTTGTGGACAATGCAGAGGGTTTTAAATCCAATCTTTGCATCCACTGGGAGCCACTGAAGGGATTTCAGGGCTGAAGAGATACAGTCCCTGGGCTTGAGGCCAAGGACAAGTCTCGCAGTCCTGTTCTGGATTAGTTGTAGAGGACGGAGAGTGGAGGCAGGTAGATTTAGAAAGAAGCTGTTACAGTAATCAAGTCTGGACAGAACTACAGCTTGGGAGACAGTGGGGGACATTACGATCCTGGCGGTAGGGGGTTAATGGGGTCAGTAGAGCTGCCGGCCCTGTTAACCTCCTACCGCCGCATTACGAGGTTTGCTCGCGGGACCCGGTATGGACGCCTGGTAAAACCAGGTGTCCTTACCGGGTCCCGTGAGCAGACCAGGATGCAAACAATGGGCCTGTTATTAACGGGCCTGTTGTTTGCATCCTCCCCATTCCCATTGAGCCCTATCGGAAATAGCAAATACCGGCATGGCTACCTCCAGGGTCGTAATGATCCCCCTGTGAGTTTTTGAGGGAAGGAGAGGAAAGACAGAATGCCTCTGAGGAGGTGAAATAAAAAATTTGACTTTTTGGAGATGTCAGAGATGTGTGAGGAGAAGGAAAGTGTGGAGTCAAAGATAACCCCAAGGTTCATAGCCACGCAAGCAGGGTAGGAGGAGGGCGAAGGGAAGCCGGACAGAGAGTGAGAGGGAAGGATGGAGATGGTATGCCAATAAGGAGAATCTCGGTCTTGTTGGCATTTAGGCAAAGATTGTTGGCGGCACACCAATTTTGAATGGCGAGTAGATAATCAGAGACGAGGGAAGGAGAGGAGGAGGCTGAAGGAAGCCTGAAAATGAGTTGGGAGCATAGCACTGGAAAGTTGAGCAGAAAATGGAGATGCAGTAGGCGAGAGTTGCCAGGTATTGGTTTAAAAGTCGGGGTGAGAGGTTAGACCCCTGGGGGACACCACAGGTGGAGAGGGAGATAGAAGATAGGAAGGACCCAAGTTGTGCCTGGGAGGGTCGATCAGAAAACAAAAGAGGCCAGCCAAGCTTGAGCCTGATTGGTGATACCCAGGTTGTCACAGAGACGATTGAGCAGGGTGCTATGGTTGACCGTGTCAATGGCAGAGGAGAGATCAAGTAGGATGAGGACAGAGGGAATGCCAGAGTCGAGATTGGAGAACAGGTCTTCACAGATGTTCAGGAGAGCAGCTTCCGTGCTTCTGGCAGCTCTGACGCCAGATTGGTGGTCCCGGACGGAGCCAACAGACTTGGAATGAAGATTTAGCTGGGAGATGGCCAGCTTTTCCAGTAGCTTACTGGCTCTATATTGATCTCTGAAGTGTACACTGTCAGAGATCAATATAGCCTGCAGTTGCCACTCTGGATAAAGAGGTACAAATCAGAAAAGGGTATACTCTAGAGACTATTTAGTTATTCATCTTTATGATTGAGTCAGAGTCTATGTATGGACACAACGCAGGGATGTATTAAATAGAGGAAGATCGGGGTATTTGAAAGGGAAGGATTTTATTGCTGGCACTGCTTCTGAAATTTTCTACATACCAAGATTAGGTGCACATGTAGAGCTACCTTTAGGTGAGTCTTGTTGTGGAAGGATGCTATTGTGGGGCCAGAGGACCCAGGGGAAGGTTGAGACAGGGCCGAGCATGACAGATTTCTACTGTTATATAGGTATCTTGATCATCAGCTGTACCGTCGTCAGAGCCGGCAAACCTCACTCTGTGGAACCTGGGGGAGAATTGAAATTGAGATGCCATTATTTCCTGCTAATTATTGTTCTCCCAAATTAGGGTTCGACAGTTGTTGAAACGAATGGATTCGTCCGGCACTATCATCCATCCTTCGAGGTGGAAGTGGGCATTCAAGTCTGTGCTGGTACTATCAGTTACGTGGGCTTGCCCAGGATTGTCCACAACGGGCACAGGAAGCTTGGTTGGGGTGCAGTTCACAAACGCATAAGCCTTTGCAGACAGATACCCTGCAGATATGTGACAAAAGGCAGTCTTGTCACGAAATGTTATTGAATTCATTTCTGCTCGATTACTTAACAAAAAAATAATTGTGGGCAAAGATCTTCCCTATTGCGTCATGTCTTTCGACTGAGATTATATACACACTGAGCCCCTCCGCGAGCTGTGTGATTGTAAACATTGAATAAAGGCGGGAAACCAAAATATACATGAAAACCGTGACAATCATTAGAGATACAAATGAACACATTTGATTTTTTTTTATTCACTTTTCATGTCTCAAATAACGCAATGTTTTCGAAAAATAATGAATGAAGAATTTCCATGGCTCCAGTAGAAATGTCAGAGTTTAACACACAGCATGCACGCGCGCAGTTTGACAGCAGCGTGTAGTAACCCTCTCTGAAAATGAGATTGCTTTCATCTGCGCATAAAAAGAGCAACATTTTGCAAGACGTAAAGTCCCTTTGCACTCGGAACTTCCAATTCTTCAGCACGGTAATGAAATATGATACCAGGCAGCCCAGTGTCAATACATCTGAGGGATAAAGGTCAGGTTTACATGGATGGACGGGACTGGCAAATGCATTTGTTCCTGCAATGTCTGTGTTTTAAATGCCACCCTTTGATGAACCTGATGCAGAAACACATTTTGGGCTTTGATGAGCTGTCAGTTTTGCTCAGTCCTGATCAAATAAGACGCCGGAAAGTGAAACAGCAGCTAACAAAAAATATTACTTCTGTCATTTATTCTGCCTGCATTCTAAGAAGGGGGTCAGCCCTAGGAAGGTGGCGGGTGGGGGGCTCTCAACAGCAAATAGCAATCACCGCAGTGTCAGCGATTGATCTGCTCCACTGCGTGGAATGGTCTCGTTGCAAGAAAGGATACGCAGTTCAAATACCACAGGAGGCCTTCACTCGGGCACGTAACACTCAGAAGGGCCCGGGAATCTTGTGTGCATTGCTCACTTTTGAAACATGCCGAAAATAGGAAATAGGCCCATTCCTTTTATTCCAGTGGAATGTATAGCAATGTATGTATGGCAAACACACGCACACCTACATAGACACCAGTGGGGAAAAGGATAATTGTACACACTTAGGGCATGATTCATGGAATCTGCATGGAAAATAGGGCACTTGCGCGTGCATCTGCACGCAAATACGGTTTTGTCGATTCATGGAATCCAATGCGCTGTACATTTCCTGGACTTGCGTGGAGGTCACACTGGCTCGGCACATCTGTGCGAGCCATCCAGGGCCTTGCGCCAGACTCCAAGCAGACCGTGGGTGTGGTTTGCACAGTGGGCTGGGAAGGGGGCGGAACACCAAAAATGGGGAAGAACTTGCAAAGAGTAGTCATGGCACAAGACATATTCATGGATTTGATTGCGCAACGTCTTGGCTGGGAAATGGCCACGCAAGTCCTTCATACGATACGCCACTCAAAGGCAGGCGTAAGTACACTTGCGTGTAGGATTTGTACTGCCCAGGTGGATTGCATGTCAGGTTTTGGTGTGCGTGTATTCAATTGGGTATCCGATGTAACTTAGGGGTGTGCATAAGCAGTGTGGCGGGGTGGAGGAACGTTTTACGGTGGTTCGCATGCAGATTTTCCGAGTTATGGCTGAGTTACGATTTTTTATACGCATGATGTTGGGGTGCCGGATACAGTAACGGGGGACCCAGCGCAGGGTCCCTGAGTTGCAGGCCTGCTTACGGGGGACCCCAAACACGGTTTGAAGGGTGCTTGTATTCACGCCCAGGAGAGTGAGCAAAGGTAGCTGTTCTGGCTGTTTATGCTTTGAGCATGGGCGTGTCGGGGCGTTCCAGGTGCGACTTGTTAATATGGTTACTTTGCGCTGTAAATTCCATGAATACATGGGGCGCACAATTTTCTTTCTGCGCGCAGGTTCTCAGCACGCGGCCCGTGCAGGATTTCTGCTCACATTTCCATGAATCGGGCCCCTAGATTGCAAAGCAAAGCATTTCTGTTCATAAGAGCTAAACGTCATGGTAATTTAAATGAAGTACATAGAAAAGTGAACTAGAGATGTCCATCATAGGTTCCACTGAAGTGCAGTTACCTGTAGGAATGGCTGCATGTGAGACGCAAGAGTTGTGTGCCGGACGAGTACCTCTTTAATTTGTGAAGTGGAGTGTGGGAGGCAGTGGCAGACCATCTATAAACACCTATCAGGTACCGCAATGTGCCTCTAAAGGGCGGTTACCATCATGACCAGCTTGCATGTGGGGTGCATGGGGTTTTGTGGCAGATGAATAGCTCTTTCGTTTGTTATGGAGTGTGGCAGATGGACCCTTAATTAACACCTGTAAGGCATGAAAGGACACAAAGTACCACCGAAGAGAAGTTACTAGCTGGAAAAATTGTATGTGAGACGCAAGTGGCCTAATTCAGTCCGCAGAGTCCTTGGTGTCTGCGAAGCTCTGCCTGTGAGTTCCCTTGTGAGCGTCCCTGCAAGGGGTTAACTTTTTGCCTGACGAGGAGGAGGCGGGTTTGCCAACACAAAAACCCCTTGAAGCGCGGAGCGCGCGGAGTCCGCAGAGTCCTTGGTGTATGGGAAGCTCTGCCTGTGAGTTCCCTTGTGAGCGTCCCTGCCAGGGGTTAACTTTTTGCCTGACGAGGAGGAGGCGGGTTTGCCAAAACAAAACCCCCCGGAAGCGCGGAGCGCGCGGAGTCCGCAGAGTCCTTGGTGTCTGGGAAGCTCTGCCTGTGAGTTCCCTTGTGAGCGTCCCTGCAAGGGGTTAACTTTTTGCCTGACGAGGAGGAGGCAGGTTTGCCAACACAAAAACCCCCGGAAGCGCGGAGCGCGCGGAGTCCGCAGAGTCCTTGGTGTCCTTTGTGGCTTTGGGTGTGGGAGCAGTCCGCTCTTGCTGCCTGCGCTGCCCTGCACAGATTTGCAAAACTTCAGCCCTCTGCCCACGGTTTTTCATTTTATAAAACTCACACGCATGCAAGGTACAGTGTTTGATGTAATCTGTGTCTTCTTATCATTTATCGTGGTTCACTCGTCCTCAAATAAGGCTTGCTGGAGGGGCAGGGGGGAGAGACGGACTACGGCAGCTCCTTGAGCTGTCGGGCGTTCCCCGCCCTCCAGCCCCTGTGACTTTTGTACAGTGCATCTGTGAGTCCCCTGGGCCTTGGACCGGCTCTGCAACCCTTGTTATTGTCTCTGCGTTCACAATCCCTGTTCATCTATTTATCTGGAAACTTCTTTTGACTCTGAGGCGGAAGAAAAAGTTGTGTTTTAAACCTCTGCCATTGACTCTTGTAAGGGTGGTAAAGCTTTTTGCTAACCATAGGTTTGGGTCCTTACTCGCCCTTACCTGCCTACGGTCTTTCCACCACCCATCTACTCATTAATTATTTATCCATGGTTTGGGGATCGTGAACCCCCGTGCTCTATTTAGTACTATCTTATTTTCCATCCAATGGTTTTAATTTTGTATAATATTTGCTTAATTGCACTTAATCCATTTTAATATTTATATATATATATACATCTATCGTATATTACTTGGGGTTTTTATAAGAGTGTAATTTTCTTTTTATATTGTTTAGTACTTAGTGCTTATTTCTGAAGAGAGTGTGAGGGGGCTGCGAGATTTCCTTTTCTCTCCCCCTCTTCTCCAACCGTTGCCTTACCTTTTGGCTTATACTGGCTTGTCCGGTTTATTAGCCTTTTTAACTTTGTTTTTTTTTTTAGGAGCCGGCCACGGGGTGAGTTCCCTTCTTAATTCTACCCATTTAATTATTCTATTCTATGGGGAAGAGAAAAGCAGGAGAGGGAGGGGTTGGGGTCGCTAGTAAAAGGGCGAAAAAACCTAAAAATGTTACTTCTACCCAAATCACCAAACCCCCTAAAGCAGCAACTAAAGCTAAAACCCTACCGAAAATTGGTGTAACCCCATCCCAGAGATCCTTGGACTTTTATATGGATGCCATGGCAAACAAAATAGTTAACTGTATGAATGCGGTTGAACCCGCCTCTAGAGAAGTTGTTCCCCGGGGCGAGGGACTGGGCTTGGAGGAAATGAAGGGACAGGGGGATGTTGATAGGGGCGTTATGTCTAGGGGGATGCGACTGTCTCTAGTGTGGTGACGGGGAATTGCCTGACGCCTCCTCATTTACTGTCGCAACCTATGCACCCCGTGGAGGGGGCCCCCAGAATTAATGGCAGGATCCTGGCAGAAAGGGAATCTGGGTTACTAGACTGCTCCACCGCTAGTGAGAGCGACAAAGAATGGTTGGAGGCCTTACTGGTGGAGAAGCTTAAGCCTTTACAGTTGTTGTTAAACTCTTTGAAGGGGCTTAAAGAGGGGGCTTTAACCACCTTGGCTATTATGGATGACTCCATTAGGGCTGTATCGCTTAAACTGTCTGACCTAGCCGTTATTGTTGAGGAAAGGGGTTTAGAGGATTGGCGGTGTAAGTGCCCATCAACCGCCCCCTTATCTAGGGAAACCGCTTCCAATGGTAAGAAGGATATACCTCCACAAGGGTGCTGTCAGGAGGTCTTGATCATTGAAAACCAGGACGACGTACCAGGGGCCAAAAAGAGGCCAAATGGGCCTGTGAGGGATAGGGAGAGTGATAAACAGGAAATAACTGCAAGTGAAAAGGGGCTGGGGAGTGGGTTGGGGACTAATACAATCCTGAACCTACCCCCGGAAGCGGTCCCCTTTGTGGGGATTATTACTGGTCTGCCCGGGCTGCCAACGGGAAGTTTTGAATCCACTCTTTCCCTGCTTAACAAGGCCTCGCACTGGATCAACTCAAATCTGATGGGACCTAAGATTGACCCCAAAATGATTCGTATGGCCAGGCGTGTGGGATGGGTGGGGAACAGACCTAAGAATCTGAGTGGGGACTGTGTGGTAATCACCTTTTCTGATGCTCAGATCACGGATTATCTTCTGAATACCAACTTAGCCCGGGGCCTTAAGCCCAATGGCAACAAACTGTCTAGTAAAGTACTCCCTCTGGATTATTTCTATATCCCTGGCGGGGGAAGGAAGATGCCGATTCAAATGTTGGGAAGTAGGCAAGATGGAGGTTTTGGAGATCCAAATATCAATCTGAGTAGAAAGTTACCGACTAATAGCCCCCTGGACGGTTGGAGTACAATCTCTTCCAACAAGGGCCAGCGTAATGCCTCGGTAAAGAACGTTCCAGCACCCTTGCCTCTGGAAAACCATTTCGAGATCTTGACGTCCTGTGAGGATGTGGAATGACAAGAGGTTGTAACCGAGGCCGGGGTAATGGTGTCGACCCCTTTAGTATCCCACGGGAGTTTGGCCATAGACAGTCTGCAATTGCGCCTGCTTTCTTGGAATATAGCCGGCGCAACGAGGAAATTAAAGCTGAGTCCAGTGATGGAACTTCTTCAAGCTAACTCTATTGTCCTACTTCAAGAAACCTGGGCTCTAGAACCCCCACACCTAGATGGCTTTATTTCGTTTGATATCCCAGCCAACAAAAAACCGAGAGGTAGACTCTTTGGTGGTTTGTGTATTTTGATTAAGGCTGCTCTGGAATGTGGGATTGAGGTGATCCCAACAGGGCTGGACTTTTTGCAGGGAGCGTCTCTAACAACTACGATGGGGAAGGTAATCTGCATCATCAACTTTTATAATAGCCCTCACATTTTTGATTTGGAGAGACTATCTAAGGTCAAAAGGTTCATTGAGAACCTGTTGTCCAAGGAAGGTAGGAAGTTCACCTCCTATATCTGGGGTGGGGATTTCAATCTAAAAATTGGGGAGTGGTTTGACCAGGGTGTTCTTGACCCCCTTGAGGATCAGGTAGAGAACATCCCGCCTAGGAGTATGAGAGATGGGAGAGTTTGCCCGAAGGGTCTTCAGTTTAACTCATGGTTGCTGGAATGGGGGTTCCGTATTGTTAATGGCCGAAAGGCACCAGACATACCAGGGGAGGGGACGTTTAAGAATCACCAAGGCTGTTCAACAATTGATTATTTTTGCATCTCAGTAAACCTCTGGGAACGTATTGTGAGCTTTGAGGTGCAGGCGGACACACATAGCAACCATCTGCCCATCTGTCTTATTCTTAAGGGCTTGTTGGGGGAACGGGAATCACTGGCCACAGCCCGCAGCCCACGGCTGGGAGTACCCTCGGGTTCTAGAAGAATTAAATGGGGTACTATCTTAGAGGAGGGGCTACACTATTTTTCCTTAAGGGAGAATAACTCGCTTGTGATGGACATGTTGGGCAATCATCAATCTGCATATGTAATTGTAGAGAAATTTGTAGAATTATTGGCTGCACTAACATCAAAATTCTCTAAAACTATAAAGGCCAATGGTAATGTATTAAAAAGAGGATGGTTTGATGAGGCCTGCAAAAATGCAAAGAAATCGCTGTTGAGAACCCTAAAGGACCCAATTAGTTGCAGATCGAAGATCGCACAAGACAGGAAAACCTATCAACAGGAGATAAAGAGAAGGAAGCTGGAGATAGAACAGGTAGCCTGGGAAGGTTTTTTGAATGCCGCCATGAAGGGGGATCAGGAGGCTTTTTGGTCATTTGTAAAAAGCGGACCGGAGGGATGTTGGTCCAACGTGGGGAGTGGCACCCATGTGGAAGAAGGGGCATGGTTGGCGCATTTTGGTAGCCTATTTGGGTCTGAACATTCAGAGGTCGAGTCAGACTTTAGTGGCCCCTGCCTGACGTTTGAGGTGGAGGAGATTGCTAAGGCAATCAGGCTTCAAGCGCATAACTGTGCCCCTGGCCCGGACATGATACCCTTGGATCTGTTCCAGGACCCAGTTGATTTGTGGGCCCCACTTCTGACCGTGGCGTTTAATGCTTGTCTAAAAGCGATGAAATATCCTCACTCGTGGAAGAGGGCAATAATATTCCCTATTTTTAAAAAGGGAGACTTGTCTAGCCCCGGTGCATACAGGCCAATTTCCTTGCTAGACGCTTCGTTCAAAATTTTTGGGTGAATACTGCTGTCCCAAATTGAATCCTGGCTTGGGGAACAGTCAGTTCTCTCCGACATCCAATTTGGGTTCCGCCCTGGAGTGGGCACTATAGAACAGAGCCTTAACTTGTATTTGCTGGTGGCTAATTCTGTGTTTTGTCAGGGCGAGGCTGTCTATTTAGCTTTTATGGACCTAAGCACTGCCTTTGATAAAGTAGATAGAGCTAAGCTCTGGGCAGTGCTTGGGTCCTTAGGGTGCCCAGGGGAAATTTTACAGGCTCTGGTTGACCTCCATACGGATAATGAGGCCTGTGTACGCAGTGGCTCTGGGGGGCACTGCACGGCTTGCTTTCAGGTGGGGTGTGGTGTGAGGCAGGGTTGTGTACTGGCCCCCATTTGCTTCTGCCTGTACATTAATGGCCTCTCACAGGACCTGATTGTTGTATTGGCTGATTTTCTAGTTTGGGGAGGAAGGGGGTTCCCAGTATTGGCCTATGCTGATGACACTGTCCTTCTTGCAAGAACACCTAGGGCCCTACAGGTATTGATCAATGCCTATTCAATGTTCATGGACAATTTGGGCTTAAAAATAAACTCTAAGAAATCTGCAGTAATGGCGTGCGTGGGTAAAAAACGTCCTGTGCCCATGAAACCCATGCTATGTGCAAGTGAAATCATCCCCAGAGTTAGGACTTTTGACTACCTTGGAATATGTTTTTCGGAGGCCTTAAATGGTAAAGACCATGTGGCCAAACAATCTGTTAAGATGAGTCAACAGATAGGCGGAATCTTTCGATTTATGTCGAAGTGTAGGGACCGGCCTCTGGATGTGATCCTTAAGATCTATGGTACCCAAACTGCGGCTTCCACTTTGTACGGTGCAGCTATCTGGGGCTTCCAGAATGCGGCGGAAATCCAGAGTAAGGAGAGCAAATTCTTTAAAAACCTGCTCGGGCTCCCGTCCAGTGCATCTCTAATAGCCGTCCACAGGGAGTTGGGTGTGGAGTTTTGGGAAGATCAGTGGGCGCTGGCCCCTCTTTTATTTTGGGTCAGGCTGTGGGCTAATGAGCATGCTTCCTTGTGTCATACTATTATTCGCACTGTGCTGGGCAAATGTGGCTGGAAAGAAATCCCCTGGCTAGCGTATGTCTTTTCAACTCTGGGTGAAGCCAACTTAGGTGCCCTTTTTCCGCCTGATACTCTTTTGTCCAAAATTGAGGGGACTGTCTACAAAGCCATGCTGGGTGAAACCATAGTAAGAAAAAGAATTTTGCTAGAGTATGGCCATAGAAATGGTGAATTTACCTCAAGCATTAGCTGGCTAACTGGAATCCAACCTTACTTGCTCTGGAGTACGTTAAAAAAGGATAGGTGGTTGATTACGAGGGAATGGTTTGATTGCCTTTGGCTGCAAGGCAACACTCATAAGTGGAAGGGTTTTCCTGACTCAGCGGGCTGCCCGGTTTGTGGACACTGTAGAGAGGATCTCTCTCATTTGCTATTCTTCTGTATAGGGTATGCAGGTATACGTAAACCGACCCTGATTCCTGCCCTTAAGAAGTCAATGATCCGCACACACAGGGCTGCACTTGTGTTTCTTTTGAGTGCCGAAACAGTTTACACCGCATGGGCTCTTCTGACGTTCTTGAAAAGAGCGATGTATTTCAGAAATCGCATTCTGAAACTGCAAGGTGGTGAAGGTCTGTAATAAAACATAATAGCACTCGTAATGGGTTAAAGTATTCTGTACTGCTTTTTGTATGACCCATCACTAAACTATCCTTTAATGTAGCCCATGATGAGGTAACCATTCCATTGCTAATTGTATTTGTATGCTGCCTTTGGAAATGTTTATCGATCATATTTTTATGGAATTGCAATTTTAAGATTTTGTAATTTGGATCAGTGTAATAATTGTGTTTACTTGTCGTTTAATGGTTGCTTTTATACAACCGAATAAACTTGTTTGACTGACTAATTCACAGGAGCATTTTATAATGGTGCAGTCCCATTGGGAAACGCTATGTGAATAATGCCCAAGGAATATTGTGCTGGATGATTACATCCCAATTTTTTTAAGTGGTGTGTGGGAGCCAACCCCTTTATGAACGCCTGCAAGACGTGATGCACCACAAACTGTTGCTGAGGCGAAGTTACCTAGAGAACTTGCTGCATGTGAGATGAGAGGAGTTCTGTGCCAGATGAGTACCTCTTTAATTTATTTGGCGTAGTGTGAGAGTTGGACCCTCTATAAATCTCTGAGATCCGTGAAGCGCCACTCAAGTGCAGTTACCTGCAGGCCCGGCAGCATGTGAGATGGGAGGAGTTGTGAGTCCCAGACAAGACCTTCGTTATTTTTTTAAGTTGAGTGTGGAAGTTGCACCATTTACAAACACATGTGAGGTGTGACGTGACACGCAGTGCAGCTGAAATGCAGTTAGCTGCATTTAGCCACAAAACGTGACTCAGCATGGTGTGGTTCTCAACCTACTTTTAGGAAGCTACGAAACATCAAATGATCTCCTACTCATTTAGCAGGTAAGTGGCTCACTGGGTAACCCACCATGAGCAAGTTTACTTCTTGCTGCCTGCAAGGCCAAGAGTGACCTGTGCCCCGCCAAACATTGTGCAATGTCTGAGTATAACCTCGGCAGCAAATCCATCAATGTGAAGCATCTGAAAATCATAAATGCAGTGGAGTGGCTGAAATCGACTCCATGGAGCAGACGGTGGCAGAGTCTGAATTCTGTGCAACATCAACTAAAGAGGTCCAGCTGGCGGACTCGGGTATGAGTCAGTCGCAACACTACACTTAGCATTCATCAATTTCTACAGATGCGTGCAGATTCGAAGATACTTTACATGAAGATAGGAATCATTTAATACCCGATCATTAGTAAATCATGCCACAGAAATATCTGATTTTGCCACTGAACAAGATCTTGATATCTTGTTTCAGAAACATGGATGAATAAAACAACATATCATGCTATGATAATGGCTACTCCGGCAGGTTACTCTGCTCTCCATATCGATCGAGAGGAGGGTAGAGGGTAGACAGCAAACATTGAGACTATACGCCTCCAGCATTCCAGAAATTGACAACTTGAGGCAATGTTAGTAAAATTAAATGTTAACCCTCCATATTCCCCTAGCATTTTACTATTATACCGCCCGCCTAGAATAACATCGCTGTTTGAAGAGCAGTTATAACCTCTGATTGGCAGCGCCTTGTAAGCGATATTCAATCAACACTACAGCTAAGTCAATGCCTAGTCTGGGATGCTGAGGAAAACCCTTATTGATGTATTTTTATATCCAGTTCAGTACTCTGGATGACAACCCTTGTATAACACCCCCCTCTTAGAATCCACCCGACCCCACTGAGCCAAGAAGTAGGTTTGTTTTGCAAATTTAAAAGGTTTATTTGGACAATTCAACAATATATATCTATCACACTTTATAAATAAATTGATAACTGATATCACACTTCAGAATACAACCGTGATCAGCAATGGATAATGTGATAGGGGTACACTGATTTGGTTACTTAGGAGTAGTGTAGAGGATGAGGTAGCTGAAAATGCTTGATGGTTTCAAGGAAATGCAAGGTGGAATAAAATGCAGTACAGAAATAACTTGTTATGATTTTAGCAAAAGGTAATATGATCACTTTTTCTTTTGACAATTCACTCCCCCCCTATGCAATACAAGAAATGGAAGGAGAGCACACAGTCTTCAAGAATCCCACAAATCACACTTTATAATGCAATACACAGTTCCAGTTCCCCCACCAAGCTTAGTGAAAACAGGGATGAGTTTTAAACACAGGCGAATTACTTTAATGTGGCTTGCAAGGAAGTGAAAAGGTGCTAAAATTGCTTTTAATTCCCTCTAGATGTTCAGGGTAGGTGATGGCTACTTTATATTAGTTCAGGCTCACTTCAACAATACTCTATGAATGATTAGCAGATTGCAAACGAATTTTAGCAAAGAGAAGCAAAAAGCTGCTGATTTCTACAGATGAAGAAATCGGGCCAACTCGCAAATCGCCGTAAATTCCGCGAGTGCGTGTCTCGCGATTACGGAAAAAGTATAGGGAGTAGGAAGTCGGTTCTAGGTCCGTTGGAAAGCCTAGATTCTAAGCTTTCAGATAAATAAATTTCGTTCCTAACACAAACGGTTCAGGAGATACAGATTATTTAATAAAGGTAGATTTTCGGATTGAAAGTAAAACTCAAAATGACAGAATTGACAGGTGACAGTTATGCAGCTTTAAAAATGACAGATGACACGATTTCTAGGAGGCTGTTCTACTTAGATTATTTTAACTAAGAGATTGGTTCTGCACAGTTCTGCTAGGTACTCACAATATCAATTTGAAATAGGCCTCGTCACGGTCTGGTCAACACGTCCGGCTGCGGTTCTGTCTGCTCGGCGGGTCAATCAGGCACCGGTTTTGCTCACAGCGATCTGGGTCAGCTCTGCTGTTCTATCCTCTCTGGATTCTGGATGTAACACTGCTTTCTGGGTACTGCTACAGGTTCTTGCAAAAATTCTCGGCAAAAATTCAAACAGCTCGCCCAGCTGTTGAATAGTTTGGTTGGTTTTGAGGCCTGCTGAAGAGGGTTCAGCTGGTGGATTCAGGCCTCTCTGCTACAAATTCTAGAGTTAATTACTGCTACAGGTTCTGGAGATTGATGGATTTGAAGTCTGGATCTCTGGATGTGAAGTCATCGGTCAGCATGCTCCGCAGCAAATGGAATTGAATGTCTCTACCTGTCCCAGCAGTCTCTTTTTATGTGTTTTAAAAAGTTGGTGGAGAGGCAAGCATCCCTAAACCTGCCCCTCTCTTGATTTGATAAGTCAATAGATTCTTTGGTCCCTGATTTGGGAAGGGATAGTGTGTCAGAGTGATGTCATTTTTATGACCTGCAGAAATGACACTCCCCTGGTCAATGTGCACACAAATCTATTCCTGATCCAAATACATATTTCCCAGGTACACAGTTGTTTGACATCACATACACAAATCATATATTACTAAAGATAGTCCCTGTCCCGACTCTGGCGTTTCTAGCAGCTTGCATTCAAAAATGGCAACTTATTTTCGATTTTAGTGGGTTTTGCAACATTGGTTTTACATCAAAAATTATACAAAGGTACATTTACCTTCCTCATATATCCCAGTAACTTTCCATGTCTCTAGTTTAAACACATTGTCTACAATAATCATAATTAGCAGGGTTTTGCCCCAGAACATGGTACAAATTGGAGTTTGGACTCAAATCGTGAGGGCATTTTTCAAACTAAGACTCTCAAAGTTGTACATTCCTGTCATTTGGTTACAATAAATTATCACTGTTTCTATAAAATATATATTTGTTGCAATTCAACTCCCCCCCAGTGTTTGGGTCCGCCTCCAGGAGTCGGGGTGGGTCAGTGATCACATGTCTCTCCTTGCTGACAGAGGGCTGTTGACAGGAAACACTCCAAATTAACATACCCCATTCAACAGAAAAAGCCTTTTGTGTGGGCTCCAGCAGGCTGCCTGGAAGTCTCTCCTCAATCAATCAACAGGGTCATGTGATATCCTGCCTCCTGGTGTGGAATCTCTGAGGTGTTAAGGTTTCCCAGCCTCTTGGCCTCTGGGAACAGCAGGTGGCTAGATTTTCAATTAACTAACAAGCTTTGAAGTCCCTGCCCCTCTTGCAACTCCTAAATACAGTTTCCCTGTCAGAGTTTAGACCGCTATCGTCACCTTGGGGAATTTGTCAGTACTGCATCCATTTTTGAGTTGTCTTGAATTACTGCATTTCAATAGAGGAGTCTTTTGCTTGATAGTATAGGACCCTTGCTTAACATTGTTTTGATGGCATCCTTACAGTAGAGTGGTGATGTGGAACCCCCCACAAGAAGGTTGTATCTTTGGAGTGGTCTCGTGCCAACTGCGCAGTTCTCCTATTCTGGCGTGAATGTGGGCGGCGATAGCTCATCCCCACATCCACCCAGTCTATTGATTTAGTTTGTTCTGGGATAGAATAATGGGCGGCGACAGCTCATCCCCACATCTACCCAGCCTATTGATTCAACATGGGTCAAAACCCTTGACAAATCCCCCCGCCCGACTGCGCTTTGATTCAAGTCGAGGGGAAGTCGGGTGCAAAGGAGGTTTTGAGCCCTTGTGCTGGTATGTCCCCATTATCTTCTTCCAATTCTGTGGATGGCACAGTTCAACATCTTTTCCTCCACCCAGTTGGATCGATCGGTTCTCCTCGCCGGTCCTGAGGGGAATATTGGGCGGTACCCCGGGCCCCTCGGGTCTCTGCTCCCGGTCCCCGGATCGTCCTCCTTGGCCAGTCTCCAGGTTTTCTTTCTCCTAGGACGACAAAGGAAAACGGCAATACCTGTTCGTAGACATTTCTTCCCCACCATTGATATAGTGGAGTGGCATATACATTTTATAGTCAAAACATTTGCGCTCTTATTTTAACAAAAAACAAGATACAATTATAAGACTTTTTTTTCCCAAATCATAATATTTTAGAGACTATATGTGGGATATTTTAGGGTTGGAATTGGATTACTCTGGAGCGTTCCCCTCTGGTATTGCAGAGGACTCCTCCAGTTGTTTCAGAGTGTGCCTGGGATGGCAACACTTTAGCTGATTTATATGGACCCACTTATCTTCCCCCTCCAAACTGCGTTTGGGGATGCAGATCTTATAGGCAACAGGGGAGATCTTTTCTATAATTTCAAACGGTCCCTTCCATGTAGGCAAGAAATTTCGCTGTTTGGCCTGGTTCCTTTGGAAATTGTATAGATAGACCCGATCACCCACCTTATATTCCTTTCGGGTAGTTTTTAAATCATAGTGGGTCTTCATGCTCTCGGCTGATCTCTCTAGATTCCGCTGAGCATAGGCAAAAGCATGCTGAAGGTGTTTCCTTAAATTCTCCACATACTCATGAGTTGTGGAGGCATTTATCAGTGTCTGCTCTTGGGTCCTGTAGAGCAGATGCTGGGGAAGAACCATCTTGCGTCCAGTCATCAACTCAAATGGTGACATTTTAGTTGGAGATGAAGGGGTAGATCTGATGGCCATTAGGACCAGAGGTAATCGGATATCCCAACTTGGCCCAGAATCTGCCACAAACTTTTTTAATATGCTCACAATGGTTCGGTTGTATCTCTCTACTGCTCCAGAAGAAGCCGGCCTGTAAGCAATGTGTAGCTTCCTTTTAACCCCCAGTATCTCCCACATCTCTGTCATTACTTCACTGGTGAAGTGGCTATCTCTGTCTGACTCAATCCTTTGAGGTAGACCAAAACGGGAGAAGATGTGGTTAATCATCAGGGCAGCTGCTGTTTCTGCCTTGCAGTTTGGGGCTGGGAGACATTCCACCCACTTGGTAAACAAGCATGTAACGGTCAACATGTACTTGTTTCCTCTAGACGAGCGAATTACAGGGCCAACAAAGTCGATTTGCAAATCTGACCATGGCAGTGTCATCCCCCTCTTTTGGAGAGGCGCACGGTGTGTGAGGGATGATGGCTGAAATTGTGCACACACAAGACACCCCTTCAAGTATTGGTCGAGGTCTTGCCCCATGTGTGGCCAGTATTCAACCTCTCTTAAGATTTCCAGTGTTGTGTGGAACCCCCTATGACCGGCAGTGGCCGCATCATGGGCGTGACTTAACATCAGGCTTCGGAATGAGGTAGGAACCACCCACTGATCATGGCCAGCTTGGGATTTCCTGACCAACAAACCGTCTTGGATTCGGAACATCTTTGGACATTTCATCAACACTCTAAGGTCCTCCTTCCCAATTTAATCGGTATCCGTCAGGGGAAAGTTCTCAGGGTCCTCAATGTGTTGGTAAAACTTACCAATTATTGGATCCCCCTTCTGAGCTGTAATCAAATCAGCATCAGGGGTCTCCTTACTCCATTGTGCAGTTGAAAGATCATTGTGAGCATTCGTCTGGGACCTAGTGATAGCAGTGACCTGGATTTCCCCCAACAGGGACTCTATTTCTATTAGATCCCCTTGGATGGCCCCGGTTTTGGCCAGCTGATCAGCTAAGTCATTTCCAGTTTTGTCTGGTCCCTCTACTTTGGAATGACCCTTGATCTTTTTCCAGTAGATGGTCATCCCATTCGATGTGACCAGATCATCAATGTTTTGAATTAACTTCCCATGTTTCAAGGGTTTGTTATTAGCACATAACATGCCTCTGGTTTTCCAATTAACCAGGTGCTCCACGAACCCGTTCCGTACATAATCCGAATCTGTGATTATGACCACTTCGTGGAGTTGATGTTGGACAACAGTGAGGATGGCCTGATGCACAGCCATCAATTCTGCCACCTGGCTACTTCGGGGACAAATTTGGTATCCAGCGGAGGGTTCTGGTGACTCATTCACCCATGCATTCCCTACGCCGGCCACCAGTTCTTTCTCCCCGTTGTCGTCAACATGGCACAAGCATCCATCCACATAGACAGTGGGCATTCCCTCACACTTGTCTTCTTCAAAGACTTTGTGTGGGGAATTAAGGTATGCCTCCATGTTGTCCTTAATTTTTAGACTTTCGTCCTCGAGAGTTTTCTCTGGCACAATCATGCAAGTCAGCCAGACCTTGCGCAAGGGGACTCTTCTTGTTTTGGCCATATCTGACCTCCACAGGAAAGCCTTGCATTGACAGAATCCAGGAAGTAATTCGGGAATTACTCACATTTCCGGCCCGGATTCTGTCACTTTGGAGATATTGCAGAGGCTGGTGTGGAGTCTCCACTATGATGTGTTCCCCCTGGATAAACGGTCGGTAATTCTTCAATGCCCACACCGTTGCCAGGAGTGCCTTCTCACAATCGTTGAATTTTTCCTCCACAGAGGATAAAGTTTTGCTTGCATAGGAGATTACTTTATTGACCTTGTCATGCTTTTGGTATAATACTGCCGTCAAGCACGTATTAGAGAACCCTGTCTCCAGGAAGAACTCCTTGTTTCTGACAGGGTAAGCTAGGCAAGGCGCTTGTGAGAGGCTTCTCTTGAGTTGTCTTACTGCCTCGGATTGTTCTGGACCCCATTCCCACTTGACCCCCCCCCCTTCAAGAGATGAATAAGGGGTCTAGTGATCGCTGCGTAGCCTTCAATGAACTTTCTGCTGTAATTAGTCAGTTCAAGGAGGCTCCTTAGTTCCCGCAGAGTTGTGGGGTCTTTCAGCTTCTGAAGTGCTTCCACTTTCTTTTCCTGGGAACAGAGACCCTGAGGAGTAATCTCATGCCCCAAGAAATTAACACAGGTTCTACACCACTGTGCTTTCTGAAAGGAAAGTTTTGCTCCGGCGGCCCTCAACTGCGTCAGAACATAACGGATCTCCGCTATGTGTTCTTCCACAGATGACCTTTTGATGAGAACATCATCTACATAAGCCAGGTTACCCCTCGCACCCAGGTCGGGCATGGCCTTATGTAGGAAAATGTTGAATTCATTGCCGGAGTTGAGGTATCCGAAGGGAGTCCGGGTCCATGTGTACTGCTGGCCCCCAAACGTAAAAGCCAGTTTGTATTGGTCCTCCCTACTGACAGGCACGGTCCAGTACCCATTGGTCAGGTCTATTGCAGTGAATACCTGTGACCCCTGGATCTGGGCCAGCCCTTGGTCAATGTAGGGAAGAGGCCATCGGGAAGTATGGACCCGTTTGTTGAGCTCCCTAAGGTCGGCGCAGAGTCTCCACTGGCCGTTTGGCTTCAATATTCCCAGGACCGGATTATTGAAGGTGCTGTGTACTGGACGGATTATTCCACGGGACTCAAGGTTCTTAATTATTTCAGTAAGGGACTTCATGGATGCGAGAGGCAAATGATATTGCTTCGCAAACACTGGAGTCATTCCAGGGTCCGTGGGAATTGTTGTTGTGTGGATGTCGGTGCGACCACAGTCATATGAGTCTACCGCAAAGAGTTCTTGGAAATCCAAGAAAACTTGTTTCAACTTTTGCTTCTGTTCCAGAGTCACGCAGGCATCAGCTAGGTTGACTCTCTCTTCCACCATCTGCCTGAAGCCTGGAAAGACTTCATGTTTTGCTATTTCAGCAGCCTCCTCCAGCTGGGTGGAGAAGTCCCTGGTCAGAGTGCTGATTTGGACTGGGGGCTTCAGGTGGGAAAGGCAGCCCTCATGGACCTGGAAAATCACCTCATCCCTCCTGAAGTCACAAGTCACATCTTCCTTACCATAAGGGCAATAATCGTACACAAGGAAGTTCCCCCCATGCCGGGTGAAAATCCTGTCTGGTGTTGTATTGTCTTCACTGTAACTGTCAAAACAGTCCTTGGGAATCGGTCCTAACAGTTCATTTCCTAAATCAATGGAGAAATGTCGGTCATCAACCGCCATTCCAATAATGGTGCCTGCGGCTAGAGTAATACTCTTTAAGTCGCTGTTATCCACCTCTATTGGAATGGTGTCATGTTCTATGTTGACTAATGATGTTGGGTTTACCCCTAACCCTTGCTGTTGGAGAGAAGCATTTAGATGGATATAAGCATCAGGGTTTTTCAATTTTTGTCCTCTCTTAACTTTCACTCCCAGGGAGAATTGTCGGGTCCTTTCTGGGATGGTGACTTCCTCTTTAATCTGAGTTTCAACTGCATAAGGTAGCAATTGAGCTGACCTAAATGCTTTTTCTGAATCATCAAAGCCCATGGGATTATCCACTAATCGGGACCAAGCTTTGAAGTTTATTAGGTCCAAACTAATGGCAAAGCGATTGAGAATGTCACTGCCTAAGTAAAAGGCGGCAGTGACGTCTCGCACGACCCAACAATTATGGACTATGCTCTTGTTGCCAATGGAGATTTTGAGCATACACCTGCTTGACAGGAGATGTTTGGAATTGGGTGCTTCCAGGTCCATTTCCCATTTGTCTATCAGTTTGAATGTGGGAATGGCTGGATCTTTTGGGAGTTGGCGGAACATGGCTTCGCTGATGAAGCTCTTACCGTTGTTCACACACACTCGAGCGAGAACAGAGT